>NC_142706.1:65743981-68243981 GCF_055471065.1 Atractosteus spatula | reverse complement strand
AAGCAATGTGTTTCGTTATAGTTGTTGAATTTTGCACAGTGTGTTTTTCTAATCTCCATGCACCAAGTCAAAGTTTCTGTAAAGTAATATTCTGGTTTAAACATTTTTTAAGACCTGTTTTCATTTTGAAAGTTGTTGCAAACATCGACATCAATGAGCAGCGTTTTTTCGTATTCAATATTTTTTTGTTATTTTTATGAAGGGATCGAGAATAACACCAAACAGGAAGGTGGTCCAAAGGAAGGAATATGTCAATTTTTAGGCATGAATGAATTGATGCTTTGTGTGTTTTGTTTTTTTTAAAGGAGGATTAAATGACAAAATTCAGAAATGTTCAAGTAGGTAGCTGCGTCAGAATGAGTAGGCTGCAAAGGAACAAGTTAAAGGTTTATTCCATGCTGAAAAGAGAAGAAAGAAAACACAATGTTTCTCTCGGAGCCTTCTTCTGGTGTGCTTCACAGCCGAAATGTTGTGTTTCCCCTCTTCTCTTTTCAGCATGGAATAAACCTTTAACTTGTTCCAAAATTCAGATGTGTTTTTTATTCAAGGGAGATGCTCAGTGTCTCTTTCTCATGTGCCTGGCAGAGACATACTGTACCTTAATATCTGGGGGTTTGTGCTTAAATTTTTCACATTGGTGTTGCTTCTCATTTTTTCAAACACTGAAATTTTTAGAGTAACCCGATTTTCTGTCATCCCTAGGTGCTGTCCTCGATGAAACAAATGGTAAAGTTCTTGTTGTTCAAGACAAAAATAAGGTATGTCTTCTCCTTATATATGATCAGCAAGGACGTTTTTCTTTATCAGTAAGGACGTTTTTGATCAGTTTCGGAGCACTAGTGGTTTTAAACTCCACACACGTAGCACCACAGATCTGGAATTGAACCCAGCGTCTCAGCATTGCGAGGCAATAATGTGAACCACTGTGCCGTCTGTCAATGATTGCAGTGGGTAGTAAATACATGGTTGCTTTTAAATAGATGTAAAACACGCGAAAACTAATTAATGAAAACGTGACATGTGGATCTGTTACATATTCAAATAAAATATTAAAGAAGACAGCAGAACTCAAAACTTTAATTACTGAAACATTTCTACGTAAGTTCTGACTGAGAGTTTGACACTACTGTATATCTTGACCTAGAATTATGATAATTTTCCTAATTCCAGATGACAGGTAGAATTACTGAAATGTATCCATGCAAATTTCTCCCTAAAATCAGATTCAAGAGTAAACTGTCTCAGGAAGAAGAGATCACAAGATTTTAACAGTGATTTTCAGTTTTATTTGGTTGATAAAAAGCACTCACGCAGTTGGTTCAGAACTTTAAATGCCAAATGTCTGCACATACAGTACCTAACTATTGACTTTAGTTATGTGTAATTCTAAACCAACACGCTATGGTGTGTTTATGTAGAGACTTATACCTGCACTAATGTGATGCAGGAAAAGGCCATATTGAACTCATCTGAGACTATATGAAAGGTGAATAGCTTCCGTTGTTGCACATCCTGCTTCTAAAAATGGTTGTCATTAACTAAGTTTATTTAAGCTGTGTTTTCCTGGAGCCAGTTTCAATAATTTCCCCCTCATGATTGGAAACATTTTTTTACGTCTCTGAGGCAGTGTTTGCAGAATCCAGTTCTGAGATGGATTTTAACAGAGTCAGGGACACAGTCACAGTCTGTGTGATAAGGATTGTGTTATTATGAATTACATGGTAACCCTGGTGGGCTGTGAGTTCAAGTCCCTGCTGCAGACATGACTGCTGTCCCAACAGCTTTGGAGGACACTGTTACACTAACTAAAGAGGAATTAACAGTAGTATCACTGGAATTGCATTTACTGTAGCAATTTGCAATCAAATTGCTTTAAAAAAGGCTAGAATACTCCAGTTTTACATAGAAAGAGGTTAATTAGTAAATTCCTGGAATTAAGGCCAGAGTTCTTCTTGTTGTGCTCTGGATTTTGTTATTATTTTTCTTATTTTAAATGGGGGCACGTCACATAATGGGATAGTCTTTGGACTCATAACTGGTGGGTTGTGGGTTCAAGTCCCTTCTGCAGACACAGCTGTTGTACTTTGAGTGAGGTACTTTATCTATCTGCTCCATTGCTGGGAGGACAAATAAACAGGCTTCTCATCCAGAGGGGATGTCACAAGCTGTCTGATTGCTTTACTCCTGGAAACCAGGATAGACTCTGGCCCAAAGAGCCATTTGTATGTGACTCAAATTAAATTGCCTACCCACCTTACCTACAGTCAATGATTATTTGCCATATTAATATGTGTAGAGAGATGATATCTGGAAACTTGATTATTGGCACACTTTTTAAGAAATAAACTGTATTTTTTCCCTGATCTGTTATACATATTTTCCAAAGAGGGGTGCATTTTTTGAAGAAAATTAGTATGACTTAAATTTCAAACAATTTTACCAATGGTAAATGAAAGCATAGCACAAATAAGATATTAAAACTGAAATACACTTGCTATCTCTGTACTGTATACATATAAGCTTAGTTAGTAGAATTGTTAGCAGTTGCCATTACTAGCATCTGCTCCCCATGAGCTAATGGTAAAATATTAATTAATTATATAAGACAATATTTTATTGTTTGTTATGAGACATGAAATAATTCTGTTTTCAGTTTTCGCTAGCATCATCTTTCAGGGCAACGAGGCCCTCCCTTTATCTGTTTTTGGGCTGCGCTTTAGTATAAATTGAGATGATTTAGGAAAAAATGGCAAGCACACATCTGCTCTACAACAGAGCACCTCCAGGCATGCTCTCTTCATAGCATGTGGTAAATGACTTGGGTAAAAGGGAAGTGGAGTTTTGTTTGTTTTTTCTCCCTGACATGAAGGAGACCTGTCATTTGGGTGAGAAGGTCTCTGCTTGTTAGGAAGCCAGAAGGAAGAATTAGTTGAGTTTCTTACTGAGTGTTTCTGATGCGGAACTCTGTACTTCACTGGAAAGAGGCCCTGAGCATAGTCTGGCTCGCAGTCATAAACATGCTTTGGCAGACAGGCTGCAGTCAGACAGAGCGGTTTAAGTTTATGGTCTCCAAAATGAACTCTACTGACATTTCAGAATAATGTCCCCATTAAAAAACAAAACTAATTAAATACCAAAAGGCAATTAAAAAAAACTCTGTTTACGGAAATCGACAGCATGAAATCCATTAAATTTCATGAAAAGCGTGTTTTTCTCACCAGGTTGATTCGCAGATTAAGTTGTTTTTTTTCTTATTCCATTCCTATTTGTTAAAACCAAACTCCTTTTCCTTCCATAAGCAAAATATGCACTGTATATGAAAGCATAGCCTATATTTTATTTTGTGCAGGATTTGATTTGTCAGTAAATCATATGAATGGTGAACACAGGTTTGTAAAAATGGGTTTATATATATTTTGGATTTTATAATTATTTTGACTAAAGCATTTAAATGGGGTTTTAATCAGAAATTCGTCTTTGCTAGAGCAGGACAATTTCTGTAGTATAGGTAGCATTATTTTATATTTTTAAAAATTGCAGAACTATTGGGGATATCTGTCTCTGTAGGGAATTTCAGAAAAAATAAATTCTGCAGTGTACTGAGAATAGTAGCACAGCGTCTATCGAAGTCATAAAACATGAATGTGTCTGTTCACATTTAGTCATACCTTTGTGAACATCCTGCTGTGTCAGTTATTAACAAAATAACTTATGAGGAACAAATTACAAATAAATTAATTACAAAAGCATTCTTTCTGGTTAATTTGTATTATAGAAGCATGAAGATGCCAATTACGTTTGAGACAAAATAGCTGCAGAAAATAAATACAAATTGAAATGTTTTTCAATTTAAAATAATTTATGTTTTTAAATAGGCTGTTTTTGGAGAAGGAAAAGGGTATGAAATGCATCCTGTGAGTGTGCACATACTGTAGTCTGTTTTCTTAGGCAATACTAGCAGCTTCAACGTCTAGTTAAATAGAAGGTGTATAGGGCAGACTATATATCTGTGAATGAGTTTTCTCCTTGATGCCATAGTGCATTTACTGTACAAAGAGGAGAAGGTTCTGTGTAGGGAGACAAAGATATTTGCAGTTTCGGGATCAGAACGAATACAAACAATACTTTCTTCCTCCCTAGTGCCTCAGTGCTTTATTTTTTCATTCCAAACCTATGACCTCTAGTTTTCCCTTCAGCATAAAAAATACACAGAAGAAAACTTCAGTACACAACTGGAAGCTCAGGTACACTCCACAGCATTAATACCCCATTTCTAGCTAAGAGGAATGCAAATCCCAGTAATGAATTTAGTATTTTTTGCCAAGACTTAGAGGAAATACTTCACTCTTTAAGTACTGAATCATTTCAGCAGACGGGAAGGAATTTCAATTAATAACACGACACAAATTGAACTTTCTAAAAAACATTTTGTTTTTAATATTAATGCAATAACAGCAGAGGTTTGTTTAACTGAACACAAACAGGAGACATTTTTAACCAGTGCAGTACATGACAAGACACTACACCTTAAAGTTAAAATACAATAAATGTTAAAAATATAAAAGCTTGAGTAAAGGAAAAGCAATACATCTTCCATAATTGTTTAAACATGAACAAGTAAATGACAACTACATCATAATTTATCTAGCAGCAATTTCATTTTTAAATACCAATAAAGTAAGATGAACCATATTTATTAAAGAAAATCAGTAGAACATCAAACTTCATAATCTTCACTCAGATATAATCAAGAAAAAATAAATCATGGAATCACATTGAACTAATATATTTAATCTGTACAGGATATAAGTCACACAAAATAATTCCTTTCTGCTGAATCTCATTCACACATTCGTTTGCAGCATTCTCTGGATTGGAACAAAGTACATGCCACAATCAAAAAACAGTTTAAATCTGTTTTTGCAATTTTTCTTACAGACAGCAAATGCTTGGAAATTCCCTGGTGGACTCTCTGATCCAGGGGAAAATATTGGTAAGTTATTTAGTCTGTCCACAGACATTTTAATGTATATTTCATCAAGTTAAATAAAACCTAATATTCTATATATGAAGCAAAGACATTCAGAAACAAATATATTCAATACATTTGTGCTTTTTGCGCTGATACTACACTTTGTTCTTTTAAAATGCCACTGTACTTTTCATTATCTTGTAGTTCACATGAATGTTAATGTATTCAGATACCATAAAAAATCATCCAAATGGTTCTGATTTTCAGTTAAGTAGTTATATTTACAGTTTAAAAAGTAAAAATAATACATTTTAGAAACAAAGTTTGGTTCAAATCCTGCTGATTAACAGTTCTTATAAAAGCAGCTTTCTTGTCACCCTGTTCAAAACTTGAGTAAATTTTGATGTGGCATCCAACAGTGTAGATTTAACAGTATATATTTAAAGGGATAATTTTAAAAGCTGTTTGCTCTAGAGAGAATATTTCCCACAATTGTCTGAAAGTAGTAACAAAAATTTAAAAGAACCAACCTAGCAAAAGATAACATGAATATGAATAAGAAAAAACAAAATTATTTTGAATTAAACATCATCTGTGGATTGTATTTGGCTGGTCTAAATGTGGAGCACATTTTCAATGGAGCAAAAAGCTTTAAAATTTGTCCATCAAAATTAACAGAAATTTCAATGACGTTTCCTGTTGTAGAGAGACACTTATTTACAAGAATATCCACATTAATTTGGATAGAGGTTCATTGTCATTCATAAAGTCATATAATATTTTTTGCTGTTTTGTGTATCATATTATTTTATTAAGAGTAGTATTAAGTATTAAAAGAATGAAATTAAAATTGGTATGAAATTGGTGCTTTTGTTTTCAGATTCAGGTCACACGCTATTCAATTGAAGGCAGAGCTTATTTCAGTGCTGTAATCGGATTGTGGGACAGCTGTCACTCAGACCACTTAGTTTTAATTAGAAAATTATCATTGCTCTTTCTCTAATCATAATTACACATGCATATTTCTTTGGACATAGACTGTTATTGAAGGCAATCAAGCAACTATTTTGAGGTATAGAACTATGCTTTACATTATGCTGTTATCTCTTAAAGTTACAATTAGGATTTTAAAAACACAAAATGTATTCATAGAATTAACAAGAATTATCTCTTAATTTGGGAATATTAGCCATACTGAGATTGCCATTTCAAAAGGCAGATTTTTAAAAAGTCCCTTTACATGTCTGTTCTATTTCAATTGTACTTATAATTCACTTGTTTATAGTACATAAACAATGGCAAATCAGTGGTTCAAAAATGAAGGAAAATACTTTAAACTTTACAATTTATTTTAAATACAAATCACGTTCTCCAAACAATATTGTCAAAATGTGCTTGGGGTGTCAGAGCAGCTAGACTTTTTACTTAATGAATTTTGATCTTTCCAAAGAGCAAATAACTAAAAACTTAACTTACAGGCTACTGTATGTGAAAAAAGAAGCATGGTCTCTAGGATGATAAAATATATTAAACATCTGTACAGTATATCTTCTGAAACTTGAGATCTTTGAACACAGAAACTTTGTCCACTTGTGTAATTTTTGCCAATTAACTGCTTCAGTATCCTCAGTATTATACATGAAGAAAAGAACAGAAATTTTAAACAAAAATGCTTACACGTTTAATAATTTCACATTTTTAGATGTTTAATAAAATGGTAATTTAAAAACACAGTGTTTCTCAATTGTTCAGATGGTCAAATCAGTCTCTTGTTGCAAAACTTACATAACATCTTAAAATTAGTGGAAAGTCGGTGATTTTTTCAATTAATGCAGTATGTATCGTAGCATAGTTCCAAAGATAGTGTTGTTTTTTTTTGTAGTGTTGTGTTTTTGCTGGTATTTTTTTTCAGGATATCACTGGTATTGCACAACTCTCATTTTTTTGTCAAAGTCAGTCTAAGAAAATCTGTTAAACATTTAAGCATGCTGAAGAAAAGGATCTCATCTCAGGAAATGCAAAACTTGTGGGTGTGTTACAGTAAGCAGCAGCCGCTTGTCTTAAAATAAAACCCTAGGACCTTCAATGATTTAGACAGAAAACACCATTAACATCAATAAAGGCAGAAAAACAGATGTTCGTCTTCTCTGATTTTCACACCTCTAACAGGTACTGTATTAGACCATGATGACAACCGTCATATCTCTTGGATGTTCCAAGAAAAGGATCAGAAAGAAACATCACTTTTAAATGTAAAAAAAATAATTATCATGCCATTACCATTTTCAGGCTTGTTCTTGATCAGAAAAACCAGAACCATAAATTAAGAAATCCATTGCATATTTTTACAGGCATCACAGCCATCCGGGAAGTTTTTGAAGAGACTGGCATTCGTTCTGAATTCAAGTCCCTCTTGAGTATAAGACAGCAACATAACCACCCTGGAGCTTTTGGTATTTCAGATATGTACATCATCTGTCGACTGAAACCATTGTCATTCGACATTAACTTTTGCCATCAGGAGTGTCTGAAATGCGAATGGATGGATGTAGCTGAACTAGCCAAGACAAATGAAACCACTCCAATTACAAGCCGAATAGCCAAACTCTTGATATATGGGTATAGGGAAGGCTTTGATCAAATTGATCTTGTTGTAAAAGATCTCCCAGCAGTCTATACAGGGTTGCATTACCAACTTTACCACAATCGATTGCCTATGGCATATGAAAACATGTCTTTTTCTGATAAAAGCTAAGTGCATCAAGATAAAATAACACTATTATAACAGATATTACTGTTAGTAAGGTATTCTAGGTTTCAAAATGCTGTACTCTCACTGGCATGTTAATCAGGGATTTTCTGATTTCTGTACATATATTTTTAAAATAAATATTCATAGGATAGACTACAATATATATGTCCAAAAAAAGGTATTGGTACTGTATCCAATATTTGAAACAATGTTTTAATATTTTTAGCAAATCGGCTGAAGTGCTTTAAAAAATATTGTTTTATTAAATTGCAATTTATCAACTGAAATAAGATTTTGCCGTTTTTTGAATGCTGATTAGTTTTAGCAAGCAGTAGTAAAGATTCTGGATGAATTAACTGAGATCAGAGATGGCCATCAAAACTTAAGTTTATACAGAAGCTCTATACTATCAGTCAGTGTTCAATAATTTATGGAAAAAATATCTCTGCTAAAAATATGGTTTTAGCAAATGACATCTTTTAAATTAAATGAATTAGCAAATAACATTGTTTCGAAAAGAAAGGGGGTGGTGCTATTTTCTGAATTTTACATATTTAGTATACAGGTATTGTGTACATATGTTTATATAAATCTTATAAATAATATAACATTCCTTTTATATATTAAAATATTTGGTTTTAGAGCAGATTGAGTATACGTTTTCAGGATATAATCATTCACATTTTATTAATTAAAAATGCCTTTGTGTTTTCATCTGAAATTTAATTTATTGTATGTATACACAAAGAAATTGACTGCAACCTCTATGAGTGTTAAGTGACAGTCATATCACAGGTGTGTGATGCGCTGTTTGTTCAGCTTTTCACATCTCCTCAGTACCAAAGTATATCTCAATACCAAAGGTATTTTGCTGAGTATCTTGCTATTTAAAAGACTTGAGTCTCTTTTCTGAAACTGTGAAATCAACTCTTTGCTGACATGGGAAGAAAGAGAATGGCTTTTTGTCCTGGTCCTGTTTTGGATCCAGATTTGAACTGTCCAGTCCTTTTCAGTGCTACGTACCATTCAGGGTACTTCTTCGACCGATAGGTGTTGTAGTTATTCGACTCGAGTCGTTCGATAAAGTAGCATTCATCCGTGTGGCATTTCTGAAAAAGAGAACAAAAAGTGATAAAAGAGAACAAAAAGTAATGTATCACACCTATGTTAACAAAAAGTGATATCCACTTTCCTTTCTAAAATTAAATGCATCAATGCTACAGACTTAATTTCTAATTATTAAAGGACACAGAATACCATCATGGGCCCATCCTTAATGATTTTACTAACTGGTGCAACAAGTTCTCCCTAAAGCTAAGTTTCAAAAACAAAGGAACTGGTTATTTATTTTTAGTAAAAACTCCACACCCCCTTCAACCAACTATGATTGATGGTCAGCCTGTTGAAATTGTCCATGACTATAAGTACTTGGGACTGGTCATTGACAATAACCTAAAATGGGACAAATGTTGTGACACGATCTATAAAAAAGGCCAACAGAGAAAACTCAGGTACTTTAAACTATTCTTACACTTTTCTACAAATCATTCATTGAAAGTGTCTGAACATACTGCTTCACTTGTTGGTTTGGCAACATCAGTACCGGTAACTGTAATAGGCTGCGTAAATTAGTCAATATAAGTGGCAAAATAATCGGGAATAATCAAACCAACTTAAGCATCCTTTATAAACAGGTGACTAAGAAAGCCAAAAGCATCATGGAGTGTGTGTCTCACCCCCTCCATTGTGAATTCACACTTCTCCCATCTCCCATCTGGGAGACGCTTCTGTGCCCCCAGGTGTAAAACCAACAGACTCAGGAAATCTTTCATCCCCACTGCAATCACACTCTTAAACAATGCAAAGTAACTACCTTGTCTCTTGTCTCTTGTTTCTTTCTCCTGTAACACTGCTGTATTCTCTTCCCTTTTGATAATGTGCATTGTGTTGTGTTTGACTGTGCCGTAAAACAAATTTCCCCTAGGGGACAATAAAGCTTGAAATTGAAAATTGAATTGAAATTGAAATTGAATTGTTTGCATATACATCTCTGTGTGATGTATCGGTGAACAAAATTACCATTATTTTATTTAAAATCAAACAGACACTGTCGGAGAACAGTAAAAACAAGTGGCTCTGAGGATAGCCGAGCGCAAATTTGCTGCATCAGAAAACAAAAATTTTAAAGACGTTCCCGCAAACACATACTGTAGACATCCCATAACTGGAATGTGAATTACACATATTATTATACTCGTTTAAGCTAATTGGCTTCTCGCATGCATTGATGTCTTAACCTAGAAAACTGTATGTTCCAGGAAATGATATTCTGCACATGTACCATTAAAATCAATTCTGTGTGATATTTACTGTGATACAAAGTGCTTGGAACGTTTTCAGATGACTAACATTTCAAGACAGTGCAGAACAGAACTTGTATACATGCAGCCCACTTTCTAAAGGATCAGAAGACTGTGGGCTCCTTATTAGAAGTATTTCTTCATCACTCAGAATCTTCTCTCCTCCTACGCGTACACAGCAGAGTTACGAATCATTGCTGGGAAGAGATAATTGATTATCATTTTACTTAATGACTTCCCATGGAATGTCTGTACAGTTGTCATTGAGCTCATACAACTGAAAACAACATTCCACATTGTGCCTCAGGTTTTTAAGTGTATTAGACACAATTTTGAATTATAAACAATTAGGAGTTGTTTTAAAACTCTTAAATGTAAAATTGACTTGAGTAGTCTTTTGTTCTATGGGAAATTCATTTTTATATCAACTAGTTGGCACTATACTCATTACAACTATTATAATTATTATTCTAAACTGTGATGGTCAGTAGCACTGAATGAGCACTGTATTTTGAGATGATAGGAAATTAGTATGAGTTCAGAAAGACCTTATTGACTACCTTCTGCCAGCCCCACCTCCAAAATAAAATTAAAAATCATTGTGTTCAGTTCCCTCATTTGTTTCCATATCCCATGTAAATGCTATGTAAATGCTGAGTGAAGGATTTATTCTCATCAACATGGGAAAGGGAACATGGAGCAAAAACTAGAAAGTATGGTTATGGTTCTGACCTGAAAGTACAGAAGAGGTAGGTCTTATCCTTTTTCAGTTACTGAAAAGAGTTATGATATGCAAATTATTTAAATATGTTTAGACTTCACATTGACCAAATGTTGCCAAAATGCAAATGACATTCATAAAAGGTTTGGCAAAAACCTCTAACTTTCTTGAAGCATGAAGGCGTTGTTCCCTCATACAGTATGTATTCTTTTATAGCTTTGAATCGAACCTTCAAAAAGGAGCACTTTTTCTCTGCTGTTTAAAAAGGAATCGCGTTTGGGCCACCTGATTAGATTTTAAAAAATGTAAAAAAAATTATGGTGACAGTAGGAGACTTTTACCTCACATAAGAAAATAAAACATTTGTTAAGCTCTCTGTTTACTCCATTTTAGACTAAAGAAATAGTCTAGCCTCATTAAAACTGGTAAAAATATAATTCTCCTATTATTCTGTTTATATATCTGAATTATATTTTTTTAATTTTCAAGAATAGATTAAAGCATTTTATTGTAAGTACAAACAATATTACACAAAGAACATTTACAATTTACAAATCTGCAAATACAGTACCCATTATACATAAGAATTAGGTCTATTCTCACCTGTTCCCTTACTATTTTACAAATATTTTACTCACTTCTTACATATACACATGCATTTAAAATAAGGGAGACGCATAAGTTTTTATGATTATTTACTCTTAATTCAAGTTTCAGTTATTCTGTATCTCAACAAATGCACATACCGTAGCTGAACTAAAAACCTTTTGCATTAAGAGTCTTAGTAAAAAGCAGCTCTACCTCTAAAAAGCAGAGAAAACCTTTGCTACAACATGCCTTAAAAAAAGGAAACCTCAAAAGATCTTGAGGTCAAAGGCACATATGGGGGACAGTTTTATGACACAAATCCTCACATCTGGCTCAGATTTCTGTTGCTACAGGCAACGGAGTTCACAAAACGCTGCTGCTCTCAACAAGGAGTCTGTTGTGTATTAAGCACCTACCTACACGATAGCCTTCACATACTCTCTCTGGAAACAGTTAATGAAATTTGCTCGAGGTAAATTACTTTTTTTCACAGGACTATTCGTTTTTTGTCTCTTTGGCAGAATAGGACAAGAAAAACCTAAACATGTAGACAGAAAACCTTTCACTATATCCTATACAATTCAGCATGATTCTCTTTTTCCAAGCACATACAGTATACTGTAATGATCCAATCACATTTTATTGTATTAAAATAGGTTATCCAAATATTTAGTGGTATAAAAACATTATGTAGTTATGGAGCATTGGCCTTGGTTTTGTCCTCTGTTTTGCTTTCAGGGAATTAAAAAGCAAGTCATTCTTCATTTTTGTCCATCTATCTCAACAAGCAACAGGCACAGTATATACCCTGGATGGGACACCAGTCCCTTGCCAGACAGACACACACTCACTTCAGGGTAAATTTTCCCAGAAGCCAATTAACCCACCAGTATGTCTTTGGACTGTGGGAGGAAACCCATATGAACAGAAAGAGAACATACAAGTTCTACACAATTAGCACCTCCAGGTCCAGAACTGAACCCAGGGCCCCAGCACTGCCAGGCAGCAACGCTAACCACTGCACCACCCTGTCTGTATACAGTATGTGTTGAAATTCATATTTTTATTTCAGATGGAATTTTTTTATTTTTATTTCAGATAAAAAAGATTTCAATACTTTTACAAGCACCATAATGCACCTTTCTGTGATTTTACTCCTACACTGCTAGACAGCTCATTAGACCTCCATAATCTGTAGTGCAGATAGTGGTGAATATGTGAACAAACTTTCCACAAAGGTGTGAAACTCATGTTTCAAAACGTCGACAAAAATCATACTGTTGTTTTAAGTGGGTGGAAATCGAATAAGTGACAGACCCTACCGATATCTATCCTAAGACTGTTACTGTTAATCACTGTCGACAAATGAAGGGGAAAGTGTTTCCCAGAGCCTGTCACAGAGTTCCTGCCACAGGCATTGCATGTCAGACAGAATAGCAAAGTCCAAGGTCTTCACTTCCTGTTCCACCCAATGAAGCCCAATCCCTAATAATAACAAACAGCTCTTTCATGTATGCAAGTGTCTGAGAAGTTTTTCTTTTTTGCGATGTGCAGTTCTACAAGGCGTTCAGTCAACAAGAGTATATTTTCCTCTTTCTCCTACATGTTTACAAAGGTGTAAGATCTAGGACAATAAAAATGTGCCTATACTACATTTTCTTTAGGCCAAGTCAAAATATTTGCAGTGACAATAAATCTTTGAATGACATGGCTCACGTGCCTCTTTAACTTTATTAAATTAACTTTGCACTTAGACTCTGTAAACTCACTTATGGCTCTAATGTTGTCATTATCCACAGCTGAACCTTCACTGTATATTTTTTTGGCTTTATTGACCCTGGATGTCTCAAATGTTTTTTTCAAAAGCTGATCAAAACCCACCATGTAACCAATCAGGACCAAGTTTGGATTAAAGGAGTAATAGCACCGGGTGAGATATAAAGAGTTTTGGGATGATCTAATGATCTGAAGGGCTCCTAAACGTATCCAAAACAAATCTTGGACACACGTCCAGAAATTTTCACTGGTGACTCGATTCTCTCCTAAGACATGATTATCTTATTTTGGGTTGGGTCTGACGTGTTTTAGAGCATACTGTATAAAAGCTATAGGGAAAATAAAATACAGTAAACCCTCGGTATTGCCAAATGTCCAATAAATCGTGAATGATGCTTTTCAGCAAAAAACATACTATTATATGAGAAAAAATATCAATATTATATATATACTTTCTTCATATATATTTTTTTACTTTTTAAAAGAAAATTTAATCAACACAGTCAATGAAAATTGTCCGTACTGTATGCCTTTTTATCTTTCTTTCTTTCAAGTGTCATAAATTATACTGTATAAAATTTACTAAAGCATGTGAAACACAAACACCCATAGTAAGCAACTGGCCTACCACACAGGGCACCACTGATATTGCTGAATTTAACATGTATGCTGTATTCATTTTTAATCTTGTTTTATTATTTGTGCATTTTACACAAGTGCACAAAATGAGCTTTTTTTTACATATTGTTATCATTTTAGTGTTTTTCAAATAATTGCTTTTTGTTTTTAAAAAGGGCATTCAAAACACAACAGCTATTAGCAATTCACAGTCCTCAGTTGCATTGAAAGTAAATTTTCAATTTTACAGACAAAATTACCATTTATGTCACACCCACTTTTTTTTTCTAGGGTTGAACTTAAATATTGGTTGATAAAAGGGAAAACAATGATTTCAATGTGAAGAAAAACTTTCAGAAGGATAGGGCTTGCTGCCAAGTGACTCACTTCATTTTAATTTATATCAGATGACCGCAGAATGCTGTCATTTGTCTGATCACCTATTAGACATGAAGGTTCAAAGCAGTAATATGGTTAATCAAAGAAATGCTGGTTTATGTTAATTGCTACTGCCTGGTATATTTGTGCTGAAATCAGCTCTGCACTGGGAGAAAAAAACAAATCATGCCCCAAAAATATTCATTAAATAAAAAGAATAGAATTTCATTGACATCATGTGTTTTTCCTGATTTTTTTATTTATTTAATCGTTGTTGTGCATCTCATTATGTGTGTGTGCTGCATTGTGGTCTGTACTGTTGTGTCTGTTTAGATTATAACTGCCATGAGTGACTGTTCCAGGAAAGGAGAGCTCCTGACAAACACAGAATAATATGAATTATTATTGGCCCAGATTAAATTGCCTCTAATGTGTGTGTAACCATGTTTTGTGAATGGCTGGATCACTTCACTTTCCTTACAGACAATATAGTCTTAGTCTGTGATGTACATGCCAATTCAAGGCATTATAAACATGAACAGAGAACATTTCCTTCCATTTTTAAACAAGCAGCTAAATGGCATAACCAATTAACTAATTATGGGTATCTTTTTTCAAACCACCAAGAGCAATTGGGAACAAATTTGTCTTCACCCTTTTTTGGAACATATAAAGTGGTCTGTGTAACTGCACCATTCTTTTAAATTTGGGGTAGGACACCAAACACCCCTTTATTGTCTTTGAGAAAAGATGAACTGTAATGTTAACACACGTTTCACATGTGGTGTCAAAATACCTACAAGGATAGGTACATAGGTAAAGTGAATTAGTGAATTGTTCACAAAATATGCTTTACGGGTGGGGAAGAAATGATTTTTCCAAACAGTCCCCCTTGCACTGCTGGCACCCCCGCACAAGGATCGATTCCTTTGAAATAAAATTATTTTTTTAATCTCATCTTCAGTCCTGCACCACCAGTTGGATCCTTGTTATCATCACAGAACATCTGACCCAGGAGATCCAGCTGTGAGAGATTCGGGGGTGGGTGGGGTAACTGTTCTTCACTGTAGACCTTGCTCTTGCAAGAGGAGCTCGAACAACAAAACTTATCCATGAAGTGTATTTGGTAGATAACTCAAAATTCCAGCGATCTATTTACCCTTGCAATTAGCGTGAAAAACATTAACAAAGAACTTCACCACTCATAGTACATGCTTCTGTTTATGCAACCAACATGCGTTAGTCAATAGCAAAATACAGCAAGTTGTTTGTTTTTCACTTTTGAGTGCTTAAGTCATGTTATTCTTCAGATCTTTATGAAAAGAACATTAGAGGGAAGCAAACGTGAGAAATTGGCGTTTGTCTTAATTTTTATTTTTCTGCTTGTCATGCTGCTGCATTGTTTCCCCCAAAATCTAAAAATCAGGGGAAAATGAGAAGGATTTGTAATATGGAAAATGAGACCCCTAAGCTAAGTTTTAGTGGCTGTCTGAACCGTGGGTTACAGATGATAAAATAAGGAACCCACAGAATCTACTCAATGTAATAAAATCACATGCATATCCCAATCTGCTTTCCAGTAGGCTGCCCCTATGCAGCGATGTTGTGGACTATTGAGTAGGCTGGAGAGAGACAGCGGGCTAGAAACGGTCACTGTAACAGAGTTTGTTTTCCTTTGCATTTTGATCTAAGAGTGGGCATGTCCTTTCCTAAGGCAACACATTATCTAGGGCTTCTATCCACTTTTAGATTCAGATAACATAAATAAAAAAAGTACTGTAAAATCAACAAAACGAAGAACAGAACACTACATTGTCCTAAGGAACGAAACACTTTGGACATGAAAGAGAACAGGCTATTCAATCCATCACAGCTCATTTCCTTCCTGTGGCCATCTTAACAAAACACTGTGAAGCTTTGACATGATCTGGCAAAGTATTCCAGCCACTGACTTTATATATAAAACACTGTCTCTGGGAAAAGAACTGACACAAGGAAAATGTTCTTTGTATCAGTTCTTGATCTGCCTTCAAATACCTTTTCGTCACTGGTGGCACCTAGAAGATGTGTCTAAAAAAACATCACGTCTAATATAACCACAGCTTCTGACAAAACCTGAGACTGAAAGGTTTAAGATGCAGAGCAAGAACATTTGATATCAATGGAAAAGTATACATCCTTTGTTGTAGAATGGTATAGTTGTTGTAGGCTTTGTTAATACCTTTGTTGCTTTGTTACTGTCCTTTGTTTTATAGTTTATATGCAACCTTTTTTGTAACCTTGGAAAATAATTAATCAGCTATAATAAATATACTTTTAATTGGGTTGATGTGGCTCTACAACAGTATTTAAAAATAACTACCCTCAGTGAATATCCTATATACTGTATTAAACTGATGAATATTTGGCTGCAACACATAGGATTTACAGTAGGTGAAAACATTACAAATCCAAGTCCGGTTCTCAGAAACCACAGCATTTGCTATTATAACCAACAGGTTGGATCTGACTTCAGTGGGAAAACACCAGAATTTCTCTGTTGAGGTGATCACTAGATTCTACTAGATCACTAGATCACTAGTTTTCTCCTATAGATTCTAAAGCTCCTATTGTCTCATTTAACCTTAACACTGGCGTACAATTTTGTGAATTACAATTGGTTTAAAAGGGAAAAAGAATGTTGCAAGAATAAAATATACAACACAAAAAGTGTTTTTCCTTAGTACATCTGTACCCTGCCCTTCAAAAGTCTGTGTGGGTAATCTTAGACACAATCAGGAGTTACAATATTTGTATGTTATGAGCATCAACAATTTGCTCACATTTACTCAATTTACTTGCTCATTAGTGTTTTCTATTATAACAAAAACATTGACAGTTTCGGTGAAAAAACATCCATTTCCATTTAGAAGCATTTAATGCATACTGATCGGAATCTTCAAAAACACGATCACACAACACAAGGTAAACTATACATGAGATGTCAGTATGAAGCATTGTAGCAGCTAGTCTATGACAGTTACCACTCATCGATTTTCTTCTGAAGAGTCTGAGCTTTTTGCCTCGATTGCTTGTACTGCATTATCAGCGGTAACAACCTTGCCTACCCTTATTAGGGCTGAGACCTGTTACATAACATTTTAATTTGCTCACTATGGTTAGGAGACATTTCCTTTTTTTTTGTGTGTGTTTGGAACTTTTTGATTGCTTACAAGACAGTGTATTATATCACAGTGTATTATACAAAATACATAATATTTTCTGCAGAATAGTTTTGGGGCTTTGACCATGTACTGTATTAAATAAAACTTTAGGCCCTATGAAAAACAGCTTTCTTTCTGTAATTTTATGGAAAAGTATAATATTTGGGACTTGTGCAGAAGATCATTCATGATTCAGGATTAATGTCTGAGCACCAAATTAATGTCAAGATCATTGGTTCACACCCATCAGCTGAACAGAGAAAATATCTTTTCTAGTTTTCAAATGGCAATTCATTTGGAATTTCCTCATATAAATATACATTTACATGTACATTACTCAGCTGCTTAACACAATGAAATCACTGAACTCTGACATGTGTTGTATGACTTGTGTGAACAACGCCCCATAACTTGTATGAGTTGATCCCATGACAATAATTTTGTGTCAGAATTTTAACAAAGCTGTGATAACTGCTTCTCTCTATATTGGCTGTATACAGAAAAGTGTATGTGAGAAGGCCAGTTTATTAGTCTTATAAAAGGATCTTGTTTCTATGGTTGACTTTATATTCAGTAGAAGACAAAAGTATAATTTTAAAATTTATATTTAAAGTCTTTCTTTGACATCTTGAGTTCACGAACAGTGAATGCCCCCTTTAGGAAAGAGATCCATACATTTTCTCTAAAATTGTCTTGAATACAACATATTATGGAAATTTTTAATGATCAAATGAAAAATATACAAATTCTACTAATACACAGAAATGAGTCAGTTCTCTAATTTTCAGAAATCTCTTTTAATTCTTCTACGCATATGTTTGTGAAGCCAACCAAAAGTGCATGGATCAGTATTAAAAAACATTTCACTTTTGATTTAGACTTGTGATCCACAGAGAAAGCGATCTTACAGTACGTTTTCTTTTCCAAGTGCACTTTATTACAGTGGGGGACCAAAAAGGTCATTTAGAGTAGACAATGCCTTTTTAAATGTACTTTTTAATTAACCTTTTTAAAAGATACAGATACAGATACAGATACAACTTGCTTGTGTATAGGCATTTGGAAAAGAGTTTTAAAAGTTATGTTTTAAAGCAGATACTGTGGTGTACTGTACGAAGTGTTAGTATAGCTCCCATGTATAGTTATATATTACCAATTAAAAGCAATTCCCCCCAGCCTATCAATTTAAAAAGTAATCCCTTACACAACTTGTAACTGTTATGGATTACTTTTCCCCCAACACTACTTACAAGCAAATTTTATCAATAAATTTAATAAATATGGGCAGCACAGTGGTACAGATGTTAGCTGGGGTCTTGGGTTCGATTCAGTGGGTGCTATCTCATCTGTGTGGAGTTTATATGTTTTCCCCATGTCAACATGAGCACTCCAGTTTTGTCCCACAGTCCAGAGACATACTGGTAGGTTAATTGACTTCTGGGAAAATTGGAGCAGGTGTGAGTGTGTGAGTTTGTGTCTGTGTGTGCCCTGCAATGCACTAGTGTCCTATCCAGGGCATATCCCACCTTGTGTCTAATGCTTCCCAGGAAGGACTCCTGGCCACTGTAACCCTGAATTGGATAAGTGGTTATTGAAAGTAATGTGTTAATGATATCATTTAATAAACATTTCAGTAACATTTGTAAGGATTTCCAAGATACATAGTCTATTCTAAAGTTGGTACATCCCTCTCAGAAAATGCTTAACTTACCGAACCAAAAAGCCTTCCATCCTCATTCATCGCAAGGTATCGATTTGCATAAATCCCTTTGATTATGACTTCACCAACCGCTGTTGCCTGGAGCTGCAGCTTGACTGAAAAACAAGAGATTTGTATAATGAAATAATGTGTCAAAGATTAACCTCATTCCAGGTTGACTTTTGTTTTCCAGAGGTCCAGTAAAACGCCAAAGTATGTGTATTATTTAAAGCTAAAAAAAATAAAAGTGGAGCAAAAATATTCTGAAAATAAACACAATAAAAACCCCACCTTAATACTTACTTTATATCAAGGGCTGTGGAATACAGAAGGAGCTACCCAGCTGTGTTATTAATGTTGATACCCTGGCTTCATTCAAGAACCAGTTGGATGAGATCCTTGCACTAACTTACTACTGAAAAACCAAACAGGCTATATTGGCCAAATGGCTTTCTCTCATTTGTAACTATTATCAGTAGTTATGACTTACTTGGCCCTATTCTGCACTGTTTGCAAAGCCCTAACCAATCTGAAGCCACTTTTGCAGATAATTCACCACAATTAGGCACACATGTGGGAGAACACTCTTTGCCCACCACTTTTATTAAGAAAACATAGTACAAGGCAAAGGCTTGATTTTTGGAGGACAGTCCTCATTTACATCCAACTGTACCAATCTGGCGAACTTTTAGCAAACGATGGCAATAACATTTCAGCTGATGCTGAAACCAGGTCAAAACTGCACACAGATCACACGGCTGATTGAAGAAACAAATGTCAGAAAAAGCATATAAAAAAGAGTGAGAAATCATGTATAGAAAAGGAAAAAAAACCATAAAATACTACAGGACGCATTTTATTCCTGGATTTTAAGTGGACAGATGGTTTCGTCTCAGAAACTGGCTGATTGGCAGATAGAGCAGAGGCTCAGCCACGTGATGTAAACCAGCATTCCCACAGGAGAGGGTATGGCAGGATGCATTCATTATTCAGAGAAAGTGGCAATGAAAATGGTATCAGTAAGGGCAACTGAAATTAAAAAAAAAATAAGGCGGACGCTGTGAACAGCCTAGCGATCTCAGATTAAACCACCACCTGCCAACAATGGATTTATAAGCAAAACAATACTGAGAAATAACTTTGCAATGCCAAAACACGGGGGGGAGAAATCGCCGTTATCAAAGTTCCAAGAGGATGAAGTCAGACACCTTCTGTGAGGCTCAGTACAAATGAGGAACCAGAAAATGTCAGAGAACACATAAAAATGTTTCACACACCTTAGGGTTTTTGGGGTCATGTGAAAATTAAAAGAAATATTCACTTATTAGGGATAATATTCATCCATCCATCATCTAACCATTTTGTCCTGAACAGGGTTGCAGAACACTGGAGCCTATCCCAGCAAGCAAGGGGAGCAAGGACAAGGAACACCCTGGACAGCGTGCCAGCGCTTCTCTAGGGACACACATACTGTACTTATACCAGGGGCAGTTTTCACAGAAACCAATTAATCTACTAATATATCTTTTGAATCAGGGACGTAACCAAAGCACCCAGAGGAAACCCATGTAAACACAGGGAGAACATACAAACTACATGCAGATAGCACTGTGAGGCACCAATGTTAACCATTGCGCCATTCTGTCATAGGGATAATATTGAGTGTGGAATTCAAAACCCCCTTACAGCCTACTCTTAAAGGAAGAAGACCTGACTTTAGAAAAAGGCTCACGTTTGCCTATATCCTATAACTCTGCAGCTTTGCTCTATTATCCATGGTACTGTACCACAATCTACTTATAGTGTGATTCCTGAGACGGTCTTGCTGCAGGAAGCTCAAATAAGTATTAACACTAACAGAATGTGACTACAAGCAGATCGAAACAGAAGGCTGAGCCAATTTGTATAAAGTGACAAATTCCTGCAGTATACAGTAGATATGGTTGATGAGCTGAGGTGCAGCCTGCCCATAAGCCACTATAAAACATACTGAAGATACTGCTGCTAAGTGCTCAAAAAAGACTACAAAGCATGCTACGCAGATTAGTGAATCATAACAATATAACAATAACATCAAGGTCATGCTGTTAACTGACACTTTAAGCAGAGCATACAGTATCTACCTGAATGCAGTATGAGACAGAACCTATAACTGTTGGAAAACGTACTTATCTCAGAAGATTGGCTGTGAGGTATTTCAATCAGCAGCGTTGAAAAACAAGCTGTTTCATAGGGTGAAATAATATTCTGTAGAGACAACTGTAAACTCCCAGATATACTGAAGAAGGAAATAATGAATAAGGTTCACTCATCTGAACTTGTAAGGATATTTGAGACAGGCTAGGGATTTAAATATTGGCCAGACATACCTTAACAGGACATACAGTAGAGGGCAAATAGTGAGATCTGTAAAAGGGACAGACCTATTCACTATTGATTACAAGGAATGTATTCTGTGGATTACTGCTCCAATTTAAGGAAACTCTATGACCTATGAAACACAAAATCACATTTGTTCGGATAGTGGTCCATATTTCATATTCCATGAATTTAAGATTGTGGAGTAGATGTTTGGGTTCTGGATTCCAGATAGGAGGAGTGATAAGTTCAAATCTGGGTGAGATGTGGGTGTTTTTTCCTTGACCAAAGTACCACTCAGATTGCTCCATTAAAATGCCCTGCTGCATCAGTGAGAACTCTCCCAGTCATCGTTGCACATGGGATTTTATTATAAATATGTTCATATAAAATAAATAAAGGATTAGAATACAATTAAAGAATTTAACATAGACAGGCTATCCAGAATCTGACATCCTGGTTATTGAGGTTGGGTAGCATGGGTCTGTCATCAAGAACGTGGCATCCTCAGTCTATTCAGATAAGTCTCCAGTGACAGATTCCTGGTGACAGCTGTGGGTCACAATGCTGGGATCCAGGCAGTGGAAAGATGAAAAATGTGTTAGTGGATTCATAGAGCTGACTATTTGAAGAAAACTGGAGTTGAAACAAACAATATTGCATAAAATCTTCTGACCATTGGCTGCACTAAAAGAACTTCACCTCTCCAGGTTTTCCCCAGAGCAACAGAAAGACAAGTTTCCAGTGGAAGAAAGTGCTAGAAGATCAAAAGCAAAAAGTCCACGTAGCTATCCTGGACCACCAAAACGTCCCAAAGTCGAAGCTCGGACTTTTGAGATGTGACCTAATACTAATGTGTGGATGTCTGCCTTAGCCCAAGGTAAGCAGGACACGACCGACTGGCAGATCAAGCATGTTATATAAAAAAAATTCAAGGGACCTGGCCAAGCTACAACAAGGGGGTCGTTGTGAGAGTACACTTTTTAAACCAACCAATGGGTAATAGAGCAAAAGCTGCAGTGCTAAAACTTTTAGATATGAGGCCAAAACATGTAAACCTATCAAATGGAAGGATTCTGAGATGGAACCTTTGACATCTCAGAAAATGCAAAGGAACAAATAACAATGGATGGAGAAACTAAACCAGATCAGTACAACAGAAAGACAACAAAATAAATCAATAAGCAGGGTTCAACAAGTGGAACAAAAGCAGGTAGAGATCAGCAATACCACACCCAAGAAACATCAAGATTGCTCAGCCCTGTGTCAATCCAGCAGCTGATCAATCAAGCCACAACAGAGACCAACAAAAACAGCCTCTTGTAAACCAGAACCTAGAAATAGAACGTTCAAGTGAAGGACATAACTACCATCAAACCCAGAGCTTGATGAAGTGTTAAGTTGTCATAACAACTGAAAGACTTTGTGTGCTAAAAGAACTACCAAACTAGACAGTTTAAGTTTTGCACTTTAACATGTCAGCCAAATGTTAATTTTACTGTTAGTAACTAGGACTACACACTGTATATTGTTATAAACTATATTGTTTGTGACTTTTTTGTAGTGTGCCACAGCTGTGGACAAAACTAATTAGATGTAACATCAGAAGAAAAGGAGCAGAGAGAAAATGAACAACAAAGAGAATGTGCAAGACAGCATGCTGTGTAATCAGTTGTTTAATAAATAATTAGATGTTTTGTTTAATTATTAAGGGTTGGCAATGAGGGAGGCAATGAAACACAAAGTATACAGCACTTTTGCCCCAGCTGACACAGGAACAAAAGAAAGGTTATGGAAACGAAAGCAAGTTGTTTGGCTTCACCGAACCTGTTGGTAGTTAGTAGCAAATTGAGCCAAAGATCCCCTCAGACATTTCTTGAACGCGGTAAGCTTATTGCTTACTTCCACAACCCTTTGCATAAAGAGGTGCCTCCTGTTCTCAGTACCCTGGAAACCCTGCTTTCTTTCCCCTGTCCTGACAGATACAGATACACAGGAGATGGTAGGCATCAAGCTACAACCTTCTTGATTGCAGCCTTACTCCCCCACAGTGCTTTGATTGGCTGAGCTGTTGAGGTGCATTTAACCACACATGAAACCCGACCCCTAAATTACACTTTCAAAAGCTGTTGCAGCGGTTTGCTAATACTCCCCCTTTAGTGGTAGCAGCTATGCTCTTTTATCTCTGATCTCTGCTCATTTATGCCAAATAGGGTCCATTGTCTATTTTTATATTCTTTACTGTTTAATTCTATTGCTTTACAAGCAAAAGTGGCTCAATGGGTCATTGCTTACTTGTTGCTAGTGTTTAATAATGTGTGGACTACATGACTGGATGGGACACTAGTTCATACCAATTCATAGAGCTGCAATTGCTGAAGCGCTTGCTAAACTGTAAATGGGGAATTAAATCCACAGACATCTGGCAATGGGTTAAGGATCTAACCCATACACCACCCTCCCCCCCTTTATTTTCCTCCCTGACTGTTTCGAACGTTGTGTTTCTATGTAAACTTCTTGGGTATCTGTCCCATTTTCCCTGAAATGGCTTTTCACTGTTGTAATAAGAAAATCGCCATTGGAGTTCTGCCACTTTTCTGAGCTTACTCTTTCTGGCTCTCATTTACATATCACTTCAGGATATTTTCCTTGGCAGCACTGAGGTTTCTTACCGTCAACATGAGGAGGATATTATACAGTATGTGCAAGAGTAATTAGTACTTCAAGCTCAATGGCTCTTATTTCATTAAGTGTTGAAATAGGCCTCATACGGCCACTGGCACCAATCCGCACATTGTTTAGAAAACATGGAACATGCAAACTTTTGTCTTTCAAAATTGCAAAACTGCCGGTGAATGATTTGTGACCTGCTCTTCCGAACAACGACTCAATTCTCAATGTCACTTGTAATGGTTAAAGTTAAATAAAATAGAGTTATTTACAATTACAGGTTTAGAACATTCCTGTTTAGGGGAAAAGGAGGCATTTTCACACATTTTCTTAATAGCGATTTTAAATTTAATTAAATTATGAAATTGTTTAGAAATTTTATGAAAATTTGAATTAATTTGCTGCAGTTAAAACAGGCACATTATATTCAGTAACAGAATTTAATAAAATCAGGGAACTTTAGAAGAGGTAATACGAGTATGGAAAAGTACGCTGTTGCCAGTTCTTGCTTGGTCTACAAAATCAAAAAATATATTTTAGTAAATGTTAATTAAAATCTTAGGCTATGATATAAATTAGCATTATACTTGCTAAGATGCATTAACATATCCTTTTAAGGGTGTTGTTTCGTGGGGACAAAACCCTGTCAAAGTACAATTGTGAGAAATATTCACCTGTTGACATTACACAAATTACTGTACTGAATAATCTGCAGTAGACGACTGTGCTCCATCTGTATGTCACAGTTCTTTGATGTGGTCTTGGTCAACAAAAAAAAATTTTTCTCCTCCAGTGACAAAATAAACAGGAGGTTTGATCCAGGACAAGTTCCGTTATGAGGTTAGTATCCCTGGGTTTCTTTTCATTCAGTGGCTTAAACACAAGGTTTTTCTTGGTATTTCAACCACATTTCAAATGACCAGATACTAAAAACTGAAAAATAATGGTTACCCTGTGGATCTACCATATTCTGCATTTATATTGGTATTTGTAATCATTTATTTTTCCTTACTGGAATTAGACAAAGAAAATTGTATTCACTTCAGAGGTTATGATTTTAAATCAATTGCCAGGTCCTAATGCATTTAAGGGGGTTTGTAGCCCATTTTCAACAATAAATATGTTTATTGCATATTTTATTTCCATCAGAATCAGAATCAAAACTTTGAAAAAGGTAGGATGTGGCAAATAATAATTCAAACATTAAGTCTGTAGAAAAACACACAGGCATATAATATTGACAAAACAAAATTACAATTAAGTAATGCTGGTAATTAAATTCCTGTTCCCAAATCTCTTACCTTTACCCTCAAGTTCAGGGTAGATTTTAACATTAAGGGCAAAAATAATTCAATCTCCCAAAGAATGCTCATGAAAGGGACAATTCTATTGAGATCATTCAAGACTATTCATCTGCAATCTCTTAGCTTTTTCCACATTCTTTAAATGATAACATTTGAATTTCCTGTTAGGAGAACAGATGAACTCTACACTTCTAGAAAAATACCACACCTTTCTTATTGCAGTTCTCCATGCTGAAGTGTCATTTTTTGAGCTTTATAATGGCTTAGAAACAATGTGCTTAATTCTAATGACCTAGAAGCAATGTGCAATGTACAGTAATTAACAGCTAGAAGGTTTCCTTGGTTGCTTCTGTTCCTTAATGAATTTGATTACTTTATTGATTATATAGTTTAATAATTGCATTCAGTTGGTTCTGCTCTTGCTCAAACATTGACTGTTTCTAAAATGTAAACACAAAACGTATTAATGAATGCATCAGTGTGTTTGTTGGTGAATGTGTCTGTATATTTACAGCTAGGCTCTTGAAATGAATCCCTCACTGTCTGTGGTCTCTGTGCCTGAAAAAATAAACAACCCCCATTTATCTCCACTTAATTTCTTAGCTTTCACCAGTGTGTAACAATGCCGAAGAATTAGAAATCATTCGCATCTGAACAACAAAGTAATAAGCTAATTTCTATTAATGTAACTGCTTTTGTTCGAATACATAGTATTTAACACTGATTTACAAGCCCATCGCTTTTAAATAGTCTGTCTTGCATGCTATTACATGAAACATCTGGCAATACTTTCCAAGTGCTATTTGTTCTCTGTTCAAAGTGAATTGCTTCCTCCATGCTTTGACTAACCACTACAGTGTCCAGTGCTATCGTTTACAGCAGATTTTCCAAACCCTAATCCTGAGGGGAAACTGAGTCTTCTGGTTTTTGCTCTAGCTGAAGTCTTAATTACAGGCTAATTGAATTCAATTATCTGTTTGGGGCACATTGATAAATTTGCGTTCAGAGCTGAAGAGGATATGATTTCCATTATTATTAACATTATTACTCTTGTTGTTGTTTCCTCAGTAGATGCCTTTATCCAGGGTGACTTAATATACAATAATACAAAAAGTAAATACATAAGGGAATTATTCAAATGCAGCAGAAAAACATGTAAAAATTGAACTCACAAAATAACAGTAAGACAGCCATGTGTTAGAAGTACAATGCCTTTAAAATGCAGATCAGAGTGAAAACAACGTAAATTTGTCAGTAAATGATTTGTAGGGTAGATATCATTGATTAGATTTAGGAAGGAAGTGCAGAGTGCAATATAAGCAGGTGTTTAATGTTCACGACAATGTGAGATACATCCAAGAGTGGTATTAGTTCTGTAAAAAAGCTCAAAGCTAATTATGGGAGAGATTCTAGGAGACCATAGTTTGACCATCTATCAACATCTTTGTAGACAGAAAAATGTTAAACGCTTTGATGGGAGGGTTCTCAAAGTCCAGTACCGATGGAGTATTAGTGGACTGGAATTCTATGCTTAATATTTTATAGAACTCACATAATCCGTGGTATTAGTAATATTACGATTTGCATTTGGGTGCAGATAGACTTATAATATATTTAATCTTACACAGAAACTATAAATAACAGGTAAGGCAAGTGGGTATCCTACATTTTTTTGAGAGAAATTATCAAAGAAATACATCAAATTAACATCACTTTAAGGAAGCATGCTAAATTAAAGACTGGTTAGTACATTTCTAATCCAGTCTAGGATATTTCAGGTACAGTATTTTCTTAGGAAAAATGCCAAATTGGTATTTGGAATTGCTCACTAGCTCACTATAGCATATACAGTACAGATCAATATCAGCAAACTTGCTTAAACTGCTAAACTGGCTTTAACTTGCTTAAGCCCTTCCCTCTCACTTCAATTGTAAAAAATTACATCCATATGCCACACAATTTAGAATTAAATTCCATCTATCCATCTATGTCATATGTTTTTAAAACAACAAAAACACAAGTAAGTAATTTAAGGCTTATGGAAACATAATAACAAATTTCACAAATGATACAACAGTCATTTTTAATACTAATTAAATGATGCATCACCAACATAATCCTCGGCAGCATGATGTAAGACGTTCAGTATTTAGTGATTGCATCCATATTAGAAATCACCTAAATGCCTAAAATGTCTTTACATTTACTTACTGCTTACAGTGTGTTGAGTATAGATTCATGAAAAAGTGATCAAATACTGAGGGCAGATACATTTTTGCTAAGAATTACTGTATATATTAAATAGTATATTTATTTTAAATCAGCAGAAATGTTATTCAAACTACATTTGACATAATGGGACATTAACTGAATGTTTTCTCAAAATATGGACATTAAGTGTTTCCTGTAATAAAGCATGGAATACATGCTGTGTTACTTCAGTGTACACGTGATGATCCTCAATGTACGAGTATTGATCGCAAACAGAGGTACAAAGCAAGAGGTAAAAATAAACACAACATTTTAAAAGTTTAATTTTAAAGCTATTTTATAAAATGAATAATTGAGTAAACTATTTCATTGGGCTGTTCTTTATGTGTATATATTTTTAATAGGTTATATGTGATTTAAACTGGCTAATAAAACTTTGAAAACAACTGTAAAAAAACCAATGCAGATTATTCCCTCGTGGTGTAACAATTTCACTTTCAAATTGTTCTACGGTCCAAAATGCTAGGCAAAACAAATATAGCTCACTTTAAAAAAGACATCCAATCCTGAAACCAATCTAATTTTTTCTAAGAAACTAATAGTCATCCTTACTCACTGATCACAAAACATCATACAATAAATTGAAAAGAAAGTATACACTGAAGAAGATAAGTAGACATTCACGAAAAAATTACAAGAAATGTATAAATTAATTTTAAACTGTTTTACTGTCATTAACATGTTATTGTTCTTTGCAAACTGTTTCATCATACCAGTTAAATACTTTTCCTAGTAAAACTGGAGACTCTAACTTTCCCCTCATTATCAATGTTACTTATATTATATAATCCTACCAATTATATATAAGAAATAAAAAATGTTCAGGAAGATTCACCTGTGTGAATGGTTTGGCTTACACGCATATCATCAGTGTCATAATTTACAGATTTTAAATTAAAGATGCATTTGAAACTAACGTGGGTATATGTGGGCATACTGAATGTGTTCTGCATTATAAGGTTATAGTAGAATCAATGGAAAATACTTAGTAATGTGCTCAAATTTAATTTAAAAATGTTCCACAGATGAATTGTATTGATTCTAAAAGTTTCTACATATATCAAATACACTACTACTAGTACCAGTGATTTAAAAGATTGCGTAGCACTGAAAAAATGTAAGCAAGCCTAGAAGAATCTGCAACAGCTGCCTTAATTTTACCCTGTCATTAACATTTAAGAAAAACGAACAAACATTAGTGTTGTTCATTATAATTTATTTTAATGCCAGTCCCAATTGCAATTTAAATAGTACTGGTAAGGCCTCCTATCTGCTTAAACTCCACAAGCAAAAACAAAAAGGATTTTTCTCTTACAGTATACAATTGGTATAAAACATCACTATACAAGGCATTAAATGTAATTATATTCGCCCAAAACTATTCTTTTAGAAAAATAATCGCAGGTCCACTTAATGACGGAATATGACGTTTTTGAGTCACGCAGCAGTGATTACTTTGCCTAGAAGGACACATGAGATTCAAGCTAGAAAGTCAAAGTGCAATTCATACTATGATATTATTTGAAACGTTTAAAAAAATAATAACAATTACAATATTTTCCATCAAGAAGACACAATTTTTATCTTTGTGAGGCTTTCAGAAGAGTAAAACTTTATTTCCCTATTGCAGCTCTGCTGTACCTCAATATATAAAGAGGCTTTGTTGTTTTTTTCCCTGCTTACTGGCCAGAATGAAATTATGGAAGTGTAATTTTCCACAACTTACTGTGAGGATCATTTTTTTCCCGGATCCCATCTATTCTTCCATCCGAGTTGATCCTCAAGAAATAGCCCCCATTTTTACAGTACAGCCTTTTGGGCTCCTTGAAGTTTCCAGGAGGGAATGTGCCGCTGCTACCATCTTCAGGTGCAGGGGGAAGAGTGGTGATTTCTCCTGTGGCCATCGCGGCTCCCCTTGTCTGCCCTGGACAACGGCCCTCCACACGCGTAGAACACAAAGTAGTGCTCCTTGATTCAATCCCCGGTGCTGGGGAACGGCTCCGGTTTCTTCTCCCCAAAGAACGTCTCACCCACACCCGCAGAGCTGATGTTCAAGAAACTGCCGCTGATACAGTTTGCATTCTTTTATACTGAAGAAACTGTGTTGCCAAGCCAGCTGAAAAGATGCCTGTGTAAAGCTCAGAGCACTGTGGGCCCACCTCTTTGGTTACTGATGGTCTTCTTATGAAAGTGAAAAAAGCTCCGGACTGATAGTGGTTTGACTCTCATATTCCTGCTCTGCAGCTTACAGAGGCTCCCCTGTCTTTTCCAGTCATTTGCACTGAAATGTTTACTGCTGTGCAGCTGGTAGAGGGAGAGCTCTGGATCTGTCTAATATTACCCTCTGTGCCTCAATGCGCCTGCGTTTCCCCCCCCCACCACTCTCAATCAGTCACTCGGCTTATCCCAACACGGTCTAGGGCAGGGAGCAGAGGGGGTGGGCTTTCACACAGATCTGCATCACATGACCCCATGGCAACCCTATTCCTAAAAAGTAGCTGAGAGGACTGTTCAGCATGACAGACGTGAGCTAGTGCTTCTAAGGCCTAGAACTTTCATTTGCAAACTAACGCTCGTGGGGATTATTTTTCAGAGAACAGCAGTGCTAAGTATCAAAGTTATTAAGTTTGAAATCAAGGTCACATTGGAGGCCTCCCCAATTCCCTTATTGTTTGTTACCTCTTCTCCTGACAGTGGAGCAACATAAATCCCCTGATGCTGGTCTGGTAGTTGCACATCTGGTCAAGCAGCACTCACCCTTGTAGTTATGCACTCCTCCGGTCATGCTGTACCGTTGGGAATGCTCAGATTGTTATTTTTTAAAACCAACATTAAAACGGGTTAGTCTTTTGTCGTGTCCTACAAGGAGCTTTTGGCTTGCAGAGCACTGATCGGTTCTGCATGCTGAAAAGATTTAAAAAAGGAATGGGAGTTTATCAAAGTGGAAATAAATGAAATGCCAATGAACAACACAGTACAGAAATGTCGAACCCCTGAGACCCATCAGTAGCAATCTGATACCTGAGATATGCAGGACTTTCCGGGTCCTTTCAGTTTTTATGCTACTAGAAAACTCCATAACAATGCTTTCAGACATTTTAACATCTCCATAGCAACTGCTGCAACGTTCTTGGAATCCTTACAACAGCGAAGAGATCTTAGCATCCCCTTAAAAAAGAAATATTCAGATTTACTGACCTTGGCATAAAAATATACACAACTCTGACAAACAGAACATGCGTACAGGCAAAAATGTTTTCTAAATATTTTTAGTCCACAAAAAGTATAAAATCATGAACAATTGACTTAGTAGGGGCGTTTCCTACTAAGATGTCCTGTATCAGTCCTATCCTTTTTCTCAGGGCAGGTGTGGAAAAACATGTATTTGTCTTACGAAGGTGGCTTCGGTTTTGTAAGATTCATAAGATTAATTGAATTCTATTTACCAATTACCATAGCGGCATTTAAGCATTTGATGTTTCTTCTATGAAAAGAATGCTACCAAAGAATAATTTCTTCCCACTCGACAATGCTGGTGCCCAGTTGTCAAAGGAATAATGTAGAAGGAGAGAAGGTACTGTTTCTTTAAACTTTGTTAATGATGCTATTTCTAGCATACATGACAGGCATGAATTTTCCAAATTATACAGGAAATAAAAGATAAATAAAAACTCACTGGTAACTATTTTTGTACAGCCTACCTTTTTTTGTGGATACCACACCTAGTGTTCAAAAATAAAAAGAGGCATTTTCAATCAATAAAACAAGTTCATTATACCTATATAATTACTAGGCATTTAACCTTTCTAGAAGATCATTAAAATGCTTGTTGAAAGATAATGCTGCAGCATAGATCACAAGTCCATATTTTCAACAGATACTGAAATATTAAAAATGCACAGAGAAATCAAAAGAGAAACTTTTGAGAATGCGTGGATATAAATTCAAACTCTTTATAATATTCTGCCCTACCCCTCCTACCCAAACCCCCAAGGTAAAGTCTCATGGATACATGGGGCGGATGAATAGCATCTTGCCAAACAGTGCTGACATTTCAGTGATACAGCAGTAAGTTTGAAAGCAGTATGGAAACTTGGGTTCAGTTGTCAGTCGTGACTGCCCTCTTCACTTTGTTAGTTACTGAATAGGAAAAGGTGAGCCAACTGATTCAATCTCTTACAGTCTCTTTAATGATCATGATATCTTACCATCTCCCTCTGAAGAAACATTCAGAGGTCCTGACTAATGTAAAAGACGAAGAATTGTGCATTCTATAAAGAGGACCCAGAAGTAAAGGTACATAACCAATAAATTGTTGTTTTCAAAATTGTTAGGAGAGATAGAGACCTCATGACACATTGCCCTCAGTGTCATCACATAGTCTCAATTCTCCGTCACACCACCTTGGTCCTTCCCTGACCTCACATGGAGTCCACTCTTGCTAAACCATACATGGAGACCTTTCCTGCTTCTCATGGATTCCTTCTGGGGCTTCCTGCTCCCTGCTGTAACTCATACAGAGCCTCTCTGCTCCCTGACGGAACTTCTCACTCGATGACTGCTGCCTCTCTCCACCAGCCAGTCCTCAGCCTTTATGTCCGCCTCCAGTCGCTGACATCTCCAACTGCACCAAGAGGCTGGGTTTCACACTCTCAACATTGACAATCTCACTCAAGTCTATGGCAGCTCAACCTCACACCCCAGAATCACAACACTTACATCTGACAAACCCCGATGTCTCATCCTCGGACCCTGGGCTGTGTACTTGCAGCTGCTGGGGCACCTCACTCTCATGCACAGCCATCACTGCCTTCACTCATGCCACTCACAGCTTCCGGCATGTCTCCTTTTCCAGGACCTTTGGTGTCTCACTCAACTCTTACAGTTTCTGGTGCACCTCCGTCATGCCAAACATTGCTGTCTTTACTATATATCTATACAACCAGAGACCAGTAGCGAGGTAGACCCTTCTCACCATCCCATACCTCAGTTTATAGAGTGAGGGCCTCTCTCTATACTTACTCTATGGTTTACTCTTTGCCAAAGGCCAGTAGCCAGTAGCCGGACAAACCCTTTCCACAACCCCATACTTTGTATTTTTATAGTGCAGATCCCTCTATTACAACACTGTTCTCTGAACTTCACTCTCACCATTAAAAACAGCAGGCTATTCACTACTCAGACAAGCCTTGTCTCTCTCACTCTACAACAGTTTGTCTCTTTAACACATTTTTTTTAATCTCCAATCCATTCGAGGATTGCTGCTGTTAATTGGCCCCTTTTTGAGGCAGAAACAAAGATACAAACATTTAACAACAACTAGTTCCCAATCATTGCTCTTTACACTCCCCTTATGGGGCTCACTTACATATAGTACATTAATGCATTACCTGCAGTCACTAGCCTTCTGATATAAAAATGGCTGCTGTATTCACACAGAGAGTCATGCAGACACAGGCAGCAATACAAGCACTGCTGCTCCGCACACGGACACCAACAAATCTGTCTCTCCCTCAACTTCAGCTCAGCTACTCTCGCTACCTTGCTTTCATCTTGAACTATGTGGAGACAAACACACACACAAAGACACTACAAATGATGGGAGCCAAGCTCAGACTGACTCCCTAGATGTTACGGCTCACAGGGTAGTACCAAGCTGGTAATTTACTAGACCGTCAACAAATGTTGCTTGCTGGATCACCAGGCCTCTACAGCTGTGGTCACTGAGCAACACACTTCTCTGACGTGAAGCTCCACCTCCCTGAAAACTACACCTTATATTTTGTCACAGACGCTTAATATTTCTTTGAGCACAGTAAAGTCAATCCTTAAGAAAAGGAAGGAATCCAGACACTGCCTAGATCAGTGGTCCTAGATCAGTGGTCCTTGGTCTTCCAAACTGAGCAGCTGTGGAAAGAGACAATGGTTAGGGTGGTTATTAATGGTTATTGTAAGACAGCTTTGATCTTTTGGTCTAAATGCAAATCATTGGATTCAGTTAGCATCATCCCTACTGTTAAGCATGGTGGAGGTAGCATATTGTTATAGTTCAGCTTCACTGGGGGCTACCTTTACTTCTGAGTCCTCTTTGTCAAGATTTGATGAGAACATAGATGGAACATAGTATTGGCAAAACATGAGAAAAATCTGCTTTAAACCTAAAATGGGACTAAAATTCACCAATCAGCAGGATAATAACCAGATGACTGCAGGACAGCACAAGGCCAAAACTAGTGGAGAGGTTTAAGAATCAGAAAGTGAATGTTGTTCAGTGCCCCTGTCAAAGTCCTGACTTGAATCCCACTGAGAACCTGTGGAAAGACCTGATACGTGTGATCCTTAAACAACCTGAGAGCCAATCTGCCAAGAAAAATCAGCAAAAACTGTACCAAGCCTGTGCGCAAAGATAAGAGTGACTTGCTCCTAAGGACCTGGCTGTAATTACTATAAAAAAGTGTGTCTACCAAATATTGAGTTCACAGATATGAATACTTATGCTACCATGGAAGAGCCAGAGCCTATCTTGCCAAGCAACACGTGCAAGGCAGGGTACACCCTGGATGGGATGTCTGTCCATTGCAGGGCTGACACAAACACAGACCCACTCACACTGACACTTAGTTCAACTTTCCTAGAAGCCAATTAACCTACCAGTATATTTTTGGACTGTGGGAGGAAACCAGAATCCCAAGAGACAACCCATACAAACACAGGGAGAACGTACATGCAGGTACAGTTGTGGAATTAAACCCGGTGCCTCGGTACTGTAAGGCAGTAACCAACCACTGTGCCACTGTGCTGCCCTGTAATCAATGTATTTCATTTTTGCTGACATTTACTGTAAGTTGTCTTATTCTGCACTTCATAGTCTTCAGCTTGATCCTTCAGGTATTGAATAAAATTTTACGTTAAAAAATTAGTCTGCATCACTTTCTATGGGAAACCTTTTGAACTTTTGCAAGGCACTCTACTTGCATAACATCAGACGCTGCCATGCCCTATGCAGTTTCTGGCCATATCTCTGCTGAGCACATGTGGGCTATCCTTGACTGACCCTAGTAAACACGTTTCCCCTGCACTGTCTCTTATAGAGGCTGTGTCAGGAATGGAATCCCACAGACCACAACTGCTAAATCTTGTGCACAAAATTTGTAATTGTGTTACATAGCAGCATTATAAAAGTTTCACCCCCTTTTCATATTTTGCCTTTTTTTTAATTAGCAAACGCTCTTTTCAGAAAATCTCATTTTACTCACAGAATATTTGCATATAAACATTCAATCAGACAGATATATTGTACACATTGTATTTGCAGTCATATGGGGACCCATTCAAATTATTTTAAAATTCTGCACAGAAAGACAACAACATTCATAAACCATTTACAGAGACAAAACAACAATGCTTTAGTTTTTAGGTGAATTTTGTCAGTTTGTCCCATGAAACAGTTGCCCCTTTTGATAGGATATGTATTTTCTTCCCAGTTGGAAAACTGCAGACAAAGTCACTTGGTAATAATTAATTTCCATTTGTAGGTAAAGGTAGCTCTCCAATGACATTTTCATGAAGTGAAAAATAACAAAATGCTCTGATAACAATTTCACATAAGAACACATGGCTGTTTAATTTGGAATTCTACTGAATCTACACTTGCATTAACAATAATGTTATTTGGTAATCTGCCATAAAATGTTGGTTTAAGTTATGAAATGGCTCATAATGCCTGTACTTAAGAAGACTGAAACAGACCCTCTACAAACACCATGCTGTTCTAACACCATTGATAAAGGTATTGCCTTGAATATCATTTGTGGCTACAAGTTCTACTATATTTCTCTCCTTTAATGAAAAAGGAAAACAGCCTGAGAAAGATGTTGAGAGATTAGAAAAAGTCTATTGTGCTTAACAAATCGCAAAACCATCAAATTAGTTTTAGAAAATCCAATTTGCCGTTTTGTACATAAACAGTCTTTTCTAGATTAGATGGACAATCACATATTGAGTGATTTTCTTTGAGCCTCACTGTTGAAATCTTGACTGATCAAAGACTTCCTCCAGCTGGGCAGAACACAGTAGCATCTGTCTTCAACATGGGCAGTTCCTTCACTTAATTTGTGTTGCAGTTTATTGAATATCGCGGTTTACAATGGACCTTTATTCCACATGTATTTCACACCATGACTGAAAAACAGATTAAATCCATTACTCAAGAAAGATTTTGAGTGTAGTATAAGTTTATTTGAATGCACATAGCACTTGTGTGTGATACAATTATATTAAAAAGGAAAAAAAAAACATTTAATGATTTAAATGTATTGTATTTGTTTATTATGCTTCTGAAGAATTATTTAAAATATTCAGGCTGGTTTTCAAAGCATTTTGTTCAAGGGCAATCTTCACTACAATTTCTGCCTTCCCAAATTATACGTTGCTAAAACGTCAAAGGATTTAATTTAATTTAGTTCAATTTAATTTAATTTCATTTACATTTCTTCTTCAAACTTACATTGCTCCTTTATTTAGTGTATTAAAATATTATATTATTATATAATTATTTTCAGATTGTCATGAGTGTGACATAATCGAATTTACACCTTAAAAATATACATGTATACTATATGACATCAAGGAAAACAGTATAGCAATGTATCAGTATGTTACCATCAAAAATCAACAAAACAATAACAGATAGTTGTTCATTTTAGTTATTTTAATTAAAATTAATAATATTTGTTTTGTTTTGTTGAAATTACACTTTACTGCAATCTACTAATTGAGTCATTTTGCCAAAAATCATAATTTTTCTCTTTATCTGCAAAGGGTAAACACACATCCACAGCCACACCATCCATCCATTCTCTAACTGCTTTATCTAATACAGGGTAGTGAGGGAACTGGAGCCTATCCCAGCATGCAACGGGCACGAGGCAAGGTACACTTTGGATGGGACACCAGTGGTAAATGGGTTAAGGACTGAAATGCTAGCGAATTGTGATCAGGCCATTTCTTGTACTGTAGATTTGGTTTCGATTGGTACTTGCTATTATATAAATACCTTAAACCTTCATGTTTGTCACTTACTGAAAGTGTGCTTGTTTCCTCCATTATTATTAGAAGATTTAACTTGGTTGATGTGACATATTTTAATATTAGAAATATCCACAGTTAGAATGATTTTCTATTTCTGTTTATGTTGAGTAGTTTTTAAATGAAATGTCATTAAAGGTCCTGTCTTTTTCTGAATATTTCCTTCAGCACAGCAGCACAGAGGTACGCTCTGAGGTAGAGAAATGATTGCATTAAGAAACATATTGACTGTGCCCCAGTCATTAAGTCAACAATTTGTCTAATTTGCCCTGAAAATCAATTAATGTAAGCAATTCTTGGGTTACTTTGAGAAGACTTGCCAATATAAAATCGACGTTGGCAGACCTCTCTTTTGAGTTATTTAATATTACAAGATCAAAATAATAGAAACTATGCAGTCTTTCAATTTTGTTCGAGAGACAATTTTTAAAATCAAACTGTGAGTCAGTGTTCACTGCCCTTATCCAACTTATTTTGAATTTTAGCTTCTGGTAATCATATTTTACAACTTTTAATAATAATAATAATTGCTTACACTTATATAGTGCTTTTCTGGACACTTCACTCAAAGCACTTTACAGGTAATAGGGACTCCCCTCCACCACCACCAATGTGCAGCCCCACCTGGATGATGCAACAGCAGCCATAGTGCACCAGAACGCTCCCCACACACCAGCTATCAGTGGGGAGGAGAACAGAGTAATGAAGCCAATTCATAGATGGGGGATTATTAGGTAATCCATGATTGGTAAAGAACCAATGGGAAATATGGCCAGGACATCTTTTTGAGAAATGCCCTGGGATTTTTAATGACCACAGAGAGTCAGGATCTCATTTTTTTACATCTCATCTAAAGGACAGTGCCTTTTTACAGTACAGTGTCCCCGTCACTATACTGGGCCATTAGGGCCCACGTGGACCACAGGGTGAGCACCCCCTGCTGGCCCTACTAACACCCCTTCCAGTAGCAACCTTAGCTTTTCCCAGGAGGTCTCCCATCCAGGTACTGACCAGGCTCACACCTGCTTAGCTTCAGTGAGTTGCCAGTTGTGAGTTGCAGGGGGGTGACTGCTGGCTTAGCTCACAATACCAATGGAAAGTTGTCATCAATCCGGGTATTACTGACAAAGGACTGCACATAGCAATGAATGGGCTCTGGAGTAGGGTATGTTTTTAAAACATAATGACAGAATTTCTAAGCAGAAATTGTTTTGTTTGATTAATTGATTATGTTTGTCGTAATTTCGGATTAGGCACTGAAATAGAATTTATGTGCTTGGTTGAAATGCAAACCATTTCTCAGACAGGTAAAAACAAAAAAGGAAAAAGAAACTAACCACATTTTTCACTTACACTTTTTAGCTGTCTCGTTTCTGATCATGAGATACTCGACTAAATCATTTATAGAAAGCTTTAATCATGCCATCTTTTCCTTTCCTTTTTACAGAATTCCTGAATTTAAATTTGAAGTGCAAAGGTACAGTACACCACACATAGATTAAGTTTATTTCTATGGGAATCATTTAATATTTACTAACAAAACATAGTATTTGGTCTTGTAAAAAGCTACCTTTGTTCTATATACGCCATTTTCCTTTGAAAACGAAAATGTTACAGGTTCATACTAAACGAAAATGTTTCTGGTTCACACTATTGGTTTTTAATTTGTTGCAAACAACAATATAGATTCAGACATATAATCAGACACTAGTACTTTAGATCTGAAACTAGGTCAGCCATTTTATTCTGAATTGTAACAAAATAAATATGCTTAACATGTGCATTGATACACCTCCAAGAACTACTAAACATCTGAGCAAGTGGTGGTTAGGATTCTATATTTTCTAGTAAATTAAATTAAAATGTGATCTACCAGCACTTAAGACTTATGTTACTGTATATGCTGAGCATCAAATGAAAATGATCATGATAACATATTTGTAAAGCTTGTTTAAGAATAATTGCATTTTAGAAAGCAGGTGCTGTGACTTTTTATTCAACAGAGGTCACATAGTCACATTCTGCTGACTAACAATTGTCATCAACAGAGATTCTGCTTTGACAGTCGTATGCAGTACAGTAGTAGCATGTGTGACACATTTGGAAACACAAGCTGCAAATCTGCGATTCATGCTTTGCACCATGTTGCAGATAGGAATTGTGGGAATCTTAGAGAAACTGTGCCATTCCTCTCATAAAGCCTAGAGAAACATGTGCCTGTTTACTCTTCTCTAAGGCCTAGATGCAACATATAATCACATCAGATCCTGTGAATGTTCAGTGGGAGTATGGAGTAGGCAATTCATGATACTGTATAACTGTCACTATCTCATCTTGTAAGAAAGCTGTTGTAACATGAACAGTCCCTGTATATGATCATGTGCTGTCCTGCTGGAATGTTGTTACAACTTAATGAGCCTGCAGAGGTGTGGGTGTACTCCCTCTCAGTCAGGTGGCAATAAACCACTAACTGCTACAAGTAGAATGTGTAGTGACTATATATTCTGGTCCAGACCATTGAATCTCCACATCACTCTTGATGCACCACATGGTTTTCCAGATATTGTCACATCATTGACAGACTTTGTTTGGATAGAATATCTTGGCAGGTTAGAAATTGCAGGCTGTGCGATAGCATGAGGACTTTATCCCTCCTCCAACATGCCAATGGCACAAACATTATTATCTTGATAAGAATAATATCAGTTCCTTTCTACCTTTTGCTTTCTAACGTTATAGTAGGCTTCATGTTCAGCAGCATAAATCACCTTTGCTCAGTTAACTCTTTTCTATGAGATAGTTTAGAGCGCCTGTCAAAGTCACTCGAGTGTATCATGGTCATTTTCTCAAAATGACACAAAAACATTTAATTGGTATACAAAATCTGTATTCTTGATTTTTCAAAACACATGCATAGAGTGATGTTCCTTTTAATGCACAGTATACTGTAAATACTAATTTTTTATACAGATCTACATAAATATATATAGCACATTTACTTTTTCTATATAGATTTGTTTACATTATATAATGAAAATTGTTAGCTTAGGAAACAAACACTTAGAATGTATATGTTATGTTAACTCTTGATATTAGTGATGCTGTGATCCAAGAAAGAACACTTTCACCAGATTTTTACATATGGTCAGACTCAGACAGCAGGTCTCCCTCCAGTGTGGTTTACTCTCAAATGCTGCCTGGGCTTGAGGTCAGGACTCTGAAGAACCCTGAAAAATTATTCCAGTGGTATTCGCTTTGAACTCATGTGTCGTACTCCCAGCACTAGGACCTAGTGCATTACTGTGCGAAAAGGATTACTAAAGTGTAAAAATACACTGCACTAAACTTAGTGTCGACCCGGTTCTCAAAAATAGAAAAAACAGCCCTTGTTCGAACCGTGAGAAATGCAATTAAACCATCAAATTGACAGTTCCACAATCAACAGCTGGGACAATACACTCCAGGTCAAAGCATTCTTTGTGCTGCTACTCTCCACTGGAAGGAAGCAGCATGTGACAGAACAGACTGCATAAGTCTCTCACTGTTCTCTCCACATGGTGTTTATGTTTTGTGAGATTGCTGACTGTATTTATGTACTGTATGCAATTTGCAGTGGGCACCCTACAGACACACATAGATAGCTGGTGATATCCCAGAAGGACACTAATCAAAATATTCAGTTTGTCTTCAATGCACAAGAACTCAAAGTATACAATATACAATTTTATTAACACAAAGACTAAAGGTGCAAAACAAATCGACAAGAGTAAGAATAAATGTGAATTAATCTGCCTTGATACCAACAGCAGATCACTTATTCGTGTCTTTTCAATCCCTGAGCAAATCATCAAAATACACTGACTATAACACTTGTTAAATCAAGACTGGGCAAAAAGGCAGATGACATTTTAGGTAGACAAGTGCAGGATTTTGTGAGCAGGTTGTAAAAACATCAATTATAATTATAAATGGGAGCTAGAAGTGGCTCCTAACAAAAAAGACTTAAGTGTTTATGTTGAGAAATCATTTATACAGTATCTCTAAACAATGTGGACAGGTAATTAAAATGCAAACATAGAATTTAAATCAAGGGAAGTCACGTTAATAACTCGCTGTGCTGGGGCCCTGCTTTGTATCTGCTGCTCACCGGGACAGGCTCCGGCTCCCCTGCACTCCTGCACTGGATGAAGCAGTTACAAAATGGATGGATGGATGTCATGTTAAAATTGTATAATGCCGTAGTAAAGCCTCATTTATAGTGTATAATTTCAGTTGCCACATCACAGAAAAGATTTTCTTGCCCTGGAACCAGTCCAAAGAGCAACCACACACATTCCGTGGCTAAGGGGAATGTCCTACACTAACAGGAAAAGGAGCACAACCTTTTTAGCCTTAAAAAGAAAAGACTAAATGGAAACCTGATATACTGTAACTATTCAAAATCTTCAAAGGCACTGACAAGCTCAAATGAGTGGATTTCTTCAGAATGAACAGTGAAACACGAAAACAGAGGGAAACTAAGTGGAAGTGCATTTACTGAAGAGGCTGTGGTAGCACGGAACAACTTGCCCAGCCATGTTGTTGAAGACGATACCATGGGGAGAAACTCAAAATTCACTCTCCCTGGTTGTAGCTGCTACTGCTGCATGAAGAAGAAGATCACTTTATTAGCCATATACAATTTCTTGCATTAGGAATTTGTCTTTTCACATTCTCTGCCGGCTACAGGATTTGAACCAGCAACCTTCCAGGCTCCACCTGAAAGTACATAGATATTCAGACTTTGTCAACAAAGTCCTACAGGACAAATCTAGGTGATCAGGCAGAATCACAAGCTAGTTGCAAAGTTGTTGTGGAGAATGTCTTGGACAGAATTCTGTTTACATACCGACTCACTGTCAGCATGGTATTTCTTGAACTAGAGAGAGATCTATTTCCATTGCTGTGCAGTACCTTCTAAGTCCAGTAATTATAGTTGGCGATTGGTGTTGACATCATCAGGTGTAGTGTTCTGTCCCACCCAGCAAGTTCCTCACTGATTGGTCATACTTGGATGATTGACAGGTGATTTCTAGCTAGGGTCCTGTGCCTCATGGGTCCACCCCCTTGCAGTTGCTGACAAAGAGGCACTGAACGTTGGGCACTCCGTCACTGGAGCAGGACCCAATTTATGAAAATCTGGTTTGTGTTAGAGACCCTGCACACATTCTTCTTATCGGAGAGTATGATCTTAACCACATTCCTCAATGCAGGGGGGCTAACCTGCCCCAGGGTTAATATCAATTCAAAGCAAAAGAAAGAATGTCAAAAATGTTAAGAAACAACGACATTCTAAGCATAATAATAAGTCTTGCTACTACAAGTTTTTTTTTTCTGGTGAAGTTTGTTTCTGTTTGATAGGGCCAATGATCAAGAATATGGGCAAAGCATTAGGAGAGTTTTTATTATACTAATCATTGGGAAGCACCTTATACTATGTTGCTGGGTGACATCTTTTGAGGTTGTTGAGGATCAAGTGCTTTGCCTTTCAAAATAATGGACATGGACAGTGCAGATACAAAGATACCACAGTCGAATAGTATATTGATAAAATTCTGCAACAGTTATTTGCTGGTTAACAGAGTAAAAATGCTAGAACAAATACTTGAAACAACATTTAAACAGTACAATGGCCTACACCTGGCAGAGATCTAAATGCGACTGAATGTATATGAAACAAACTTGCATGAATGGCAAATGGCTAATGAGTACCGTACTGTATGTCTAATAACCAAGGACCACCTACATGTAGCGGGGAGGGAAATCTTCAGTAGTATGAGGTCTTCATTTAGAATCACCTTCTCAATGTCGTACGGCTGTCCTTGCTAGCATGATAGATCACTCATTATTAATCCATAATTGAACTTTTTGGAGCGGAGCAATTGACAACACATATAACAGTAACCGAAACTGAGTGTCATAGTGACTCAAAAGACTTGCATTACCATTTAGGACTAGAATTTGGGTATCAAGTGGTATTTATATATATGCTTCCAAAAAGGTATTGTTACAAATGGGGGGTTACAAAACTGGTAAAAATCAGGAACTGACAGAGCGGTTTAGTCAATCAGTGAAATAATTATTCATAACCGCCGACTTGTAAGTGATTTCTATACCCGAGCGGCTGGTATAATTAGAGGCACGTGAATTCTTTATTCTCTGGCACAACTACAGTATATGGAGTAATAATCCAGGCACACTTGGTTAAAACAAAAATTTATTTCCATAAACTACACAAGACACAAAACATACAACACACCAAGTTATATTATATTGTTACAAATGGGGCTGGACAGATATTTTAAAACAATGACACAACACACAACAAAACATGTTACTTTATACTGTATATAGTATTTACAGACAAGGCGTTTCTCAGGCCTAACATTCTGGTCACCCAGAAAACCCCAGACTGCTACTAAGCACTAAACTCTTAATACGCCTACCGAGGCCACAAAAGATGAGCTGCCTCCTAACTAAATACAAAGCAACCTGCAGTTAAATCTCTCTCTCTGTACCCTGGATGCCACAAAATAAATGTGAGCTTATATCCCTATCCATTAAATGCACCCTAATCAGGAAAGACGTTTCTAACTGAGGTACCAGGAACCCAAGTTCCCTAAAAACACAGAATAGTATGCTCTCTCTAACAATGCTCAAATACTTAGCTCTAGGCAGGTCCAGTCAAGAAGCAGGGGCTCTCGCTTCAAGTCCCAACTCCTCTGGACTCACTCTTCTCCCTGCTCTCCTTGTTTCTTCCTTCTTCCTCCTGCTTCTTTCTCTCCTGTACTCTTAAGGTGAACTTTTACTGTGTCTTTCTGCCCTGCTCCTTTGAAATCATTAATCCACAACTTGCCTAGGCATACTAATGCAGGGGTCACTTTACACGACTTTTCCTAGGATTTTCAGTCGTAGCTTTCATTTACATAATGGTAAAAATAATCACAGCCAGTTGTAGAGTCGAAGCGCGCTCCCTTTACTGTCAGTTGTGTAGTGTGACACCCCCAGCGACTCAGTCATAGCACTCTTAACAGCCCCTCTGACTCTCTGCGACTCGCTACGATCAAGTCAAACTGGTTTGATTTTCTAGTAGCAAGTCACAAGTCGTAGGGGCGGGCAGTGAGCCAGATGTGTACTTGTGAGATAATGTACCCATTATATTACACGTTATAGCGCAATACTAATTGGTTTACAATATTTGTTTTAAAGGTGTTTTATATTTTTAACTGTTTTATTGAGGCGACTTTGCATTATTTTCGCGGCACAATACGAGATTTGGAACCATGATGAAAAGTCGTGAGGGAATCGTGTAGTCACACCCTGCGATTCTTAGTCGTATAATTTGACACCCTCTAGGACAGAAAAGGCAGCGAGATTCAGCAACTGCAGTCGTTAAATTTGACATGCTCTCCAAATAGACGTCATGTCGAGTCGTGTAGTGTGACGCCGGCTTAAGATAAACTTTATTATTGTTTCTGCTCACGGGACCAACCCCAGACCTCAGCAAACATCCTCTCTGCTTTGAATTTAGAAGCGTTTACCCTTCCCAGTGTCACAAACTTGATCTAAAATCTAAGAGACACTTCTCAAGTCACCCAAAGCTGTAACGGTATTGATAACAGTTTCTAAAAACAAAGTTGTGCATTTGTTTTCGAATTGTGCTGTGCATATATAGAGAAAAATGGCACACATAGTTTTGCATTATTTCTAAGAACAAGAATGTGATAACTACAGTATGATTAAAAGAGTATTTATGTAATTGCCAGATTATTTCTATTGAAGAAATTATTATCATATCAGCGAACTAAATAAGTATATTTTGCTTCCATTCAGTGCTATTTTGTTAGCAATGTTGCAGGAAGGTGGTGTTGACAAGGCTGTCGAAATGAGTTTGGAAATATTTTCACACAGCAGCACTGTCTGGTCCTGAGCTCTAAGTCACCTCAGGAAGCTGGCCTTCACGTTCCAGAGTGGGCCGAACTCTGGCAACGACTGTGAAAGTGCCAATTTACTTTTCATCTGACGCAAGAACCAGACAAAGACACTTCTTCACAACACAGGGGAGGCTCGGTGGCGGCAGCCAAGTCCAGCTAGCACAGTGGGCGATAAATGAGCTCTTGAAAACACCTTTATTCATCAACTTTGCGCAACGTTGAACACTTAAAATGTTACTTACTCATTGGTGAAAAACAACATGCACTCCCATTTTATATGAAGCGAGGTAAAAAGCACCAGGGAAAGGAAAACAGCAAGGTCACCAAGCAGGTCATTATGTAACATGAATGCTGAGAGTTCAGTATCACTGGACTGTGAAGACAATTAGTAGGAAACTTCCATGATGCAGAAATACAATGGGAAACCACAAGACCTGCAGAAAATTCTAAAGTATTTAGGAATTTATTTGAAAAGGTTCTGGAGAAAGTTTATTTGGGCTTGATTACTCAAACACCAAATGTGCTTTACAATACAGTTTATTTCAATTTCTTTCTTGCACAAAGGTCCCTTTATGTTTTCACCCTTAATATTTTATGACACACCACTGATCTTAAGATTAACCTTTTTCGGCTTCCTTAACTTGATATACAGTACTAATTCAAACGCTCAAAGGAAATTGGATTCATTCCCATTCTTTTATCATCGTAACCTCAGTGCCGTCCTGAAATCCCCACATTTTATGTAAAATATGCAAGCTTAACCACAATAGTTGCAAACTCCACACTTCAGTTTCAATGCCAAAAATATTTCTGATATTGCTCAGTTCAAAAACTTTGTCTCCCTCTTGTGGAACAACTTTCACATGATAGAATCACAGGGTTTTTTTTTAACTGTCACGTTTATGTTACTTAACCTGTCTGTTTGGGATTCACTTCAGAAAGTAATCATTAAGGTCTGAATTACTCTAATTCAAACAAAAACAAGGTCTTAGATGACCAATCAAATTGAATGACTATAAACAATAATTGAATATCTCAGCACTAGGGTGGCACTGTGGCATACAGTAGTGGTTAGCATTGCTGCCTCATAGAGCTGGGGCCCTGGGCTCAATTCTGGACCAGTGGTGCTCTTTGTGAGGAGTTTGTATGTTCTCCCCATGTTCAGGTGGGTTTCCTCCCACAGTCCAAACACATACTGAAAGGTCAATTGGAATCTCGGAAAACTGGCCCTGGTGCTCGTGTCCGTCCGCCCTGTGATTGACTGGTGTCCCATCCAGGCTGTCTCCTGCCTTACGCCCAGTGCTTGCCAGGTTAGGCTCTGGCTCCCCTACGTCCCTGTACTAGATAAATAGGTTAGAAAATGGATGGATCTTAGCACTAAAAATAACAAACTCGAGACGTGAGGTACTTTGTGAGCTACTTAGCTCCTTGAAAGCATATTTTGTTTAAGAAAAGGCAAGGCGAGTCAGTGAGGCTGACAAGTAATACCGACAAAAAAATAAAATGAAAATTAGAAAAAGGAATCCCTTGATGTCATCAGTAAATATCTGTGGTTTATGAAACACTAACAGAGACCAAGGGTAGGTGGAAAGAAATTTATTTTAAGTGTATTACAATAATCTGTGAACAATAAACAGAGGCAGAACATGTGAAAAGCTAAAATTGTCTTAACACCTATTACATGTGTCATTTTATGTTAATGTTCTGTGATAGTTTTATAGGTCAGAAATGCAGTATGATAAATAATGCAAAGAATTTCAGCAGAAAACAGAAAGGGTTTGAGTAAAGTTCATTTTAATTAGAACATCAGGGCAGCCCCTTGCTACATCTGTAATACCAAAGTTCCAGATTAATTTTAGAAAAAAAACTTCAGATATTGTTGTAACAATTTGCCCTGGTATCTACTGTGCAGGTGGGTTAACAGCACAATGTTTACAGGGTAAGTCTGTTCTAATAATAGCACTCTCAAGTACTTCTGGAAATTGGTAAAAGTAGTAACAATTTGTTAATGTTACAAAGAGCTTTAACCCCAAATAGAAAACAAGTCAAATTACACTACACCATAACAACTCACTCCAGAAATTTAGAAGAGCAAAGGCAGTCCGTCTTCCACCTGTTTTCCAAAACTCCAAAAATGTTTACAAAAATAATCCAATCCTATGTACAGGTCCTGCAGATGTTAACTGCAGATCTTCTATAATCTGCTTTCCAAAGAAAGCAACGGAAGCACAGTCCTCCTTTGTATTCAAAATTGAATCGTCCCGAGATCACAGATCCAAAGTCCATAGAGCTGAAACTTCCCATAGGGAAGTTAAGTTTTCCTCCCACAGAGGAACATAAAAATTAAGCGATGAATAATGGAATTAGCCGACTTGTTTTCTGCTCTGTTGTCCTGCTTGCTTTTCACTGGGCTCTTTCTCCTCCTCTCTCTGTGCCTCTGTGTATCACCTCTCCCTCCCTGGTTTCAGCCCTCTTCTTTTAAGGGTCAGTCTGCTACCTTCATACCTATGCTCCATAGGATTCACTACAGGTGCAACTACTGACCAGATTACCTAAACAGAAACATTTTTCTGACTGCTAGAACAAAATAATTGAATGATAATTTAAATCCATCAAATAAATTAATTTTTAATGTAAAAGGATTTTTTTAGTAACCAACAATCTATTTTGTAACGTGTTCTCGTTTGCCATTTTAGACTGTGCTTTTGATCACATTGTGAAGTTCAATTTTATAAGACCTGTAAAAATGAAAAGGACCTAAGGTTCAGTCTTTGCTGGATAGGCCAGTTATTACTGTTGGTCACGAGACAAATGTACATCTTACCAAATTAATCAAAAATGAGAGCAAGAAAATGCACAAATTAAAACTAATGAGCGTGAAAACAATTTTTAAAGCACCATTAATCCATTCACTTGTTCTCCTCTGTCTTCAGCACTGTAACCAGTAATGATCTCAGTATCTGTCTGAAGCACTAACAAGACCAAGTCTAGGGCCTTACGCCAGGCCTCCAGTTTTACAGTGACATTGTCATAGACACTCACCTTTTTTCTACTTTCACCAGAATGTCCATTACTGGCAGTATTACCAACAACAAGCAATTCTGAGACATTTGGAGCTAAAGACATCCTTTTGCTCTTTTGGCACAAGGCCTGATTTACAACAGTACAAGCTTCCAGTTTTGAGGCATAAACACCAGTGTTGTACAGCACTGTTGCAACGTATTCTTTCCATCCCTCAGCCATGTGCTGCCACACCGTTCCTTTGTATGAAACAGCTGTCCCTGCTGCGTGGAGTAGGCGTGAGGAGGCTGCGGTTTTGTTTTCTTCTTTAGAAGTCCTCTCTGAGTCCTGTGTTATGAGCTTTTGAAGGTGTTGGACACAAAACAGCTCAACTGCCCCAGCACCAGGAAAAAGCTTCCCATCTTGCAGGGCATGATGAAGTCGATAAGCAGAGCTCCAGAACTGGTCCTCCAATGCCTGGAGTTTGCCATTCACAGGGCTTGTAATGACTACTGTAACAAGTGCTGTCCCACTTACAGTGATGTTTATGGCTGCCATTTTAGCCACTTTACTATGACTACATTCTCTCCATAAACTGACACGTGCTCCACCACCTACACAGCGTTCATTCACATGGGTGACATAGGCCACTGGCAAAGCTCCTGTTGTTTCAGCAAAATCCTTTAATATATTGTGCTTCACTCTCTCAACTACAAGTATGTTGCATTTCAAACAGACCTCTGTAAGTCTGGCACAAGCTGAACCTGTTACTAAAACCAAATTTACCTTCAATTTCAACAGACAGCTTAAAGCAGCATTTACCCACTTATCCTGCAGATTATGTCCAAGTAAATCCAAGTTTTCAGTTAAATTTCTGATGTCGGGGTGTGTGCTGAACCCTACGTGTCGATACTTTTCACTCAGATCCCCATTGATGAGCACAACATTAAGTGTCTGATCTTTGAAATCTTTAATTAATGAAGCCAGCTCCACAGATACAACAGTGACAAAGCCTGAAGTGGCACACGACTGGCCTTCTAACACTCCAGGAAGAACACATGTAACAAGCTTACTCACATCAAATGTTCTGGGACAACTGTCTTTTTTTCCTTTGCTCTCTGTCTGAATTCTGTTTGCCTCTAAGGCTAAATTCATTCCATAGTCACATCCATGACTCAAGACACTGCAAAGATGGGTAAAGTTAGTAATTCTTGACTGCACTTGTGGTGACCCTTCTTTAGAATCTGCCTCCTTAGGACTGAAATATCTGCTATGCGTCAGCTTTATTTTTCTTTTTAGAGAAGCTGGGACCTTACCATCCTGAGTCATTAGTTTTTTTGTATTTCTGTCTTGAGTGAAAGATGACACTTCTGTATCAGAAAAAGAAGCTGGAGCAGTATTCTGTGAGTCATTCAGAAAAACTTGCTGTGAGCTGACCAAATATTGGTTAGAAGGAAAAGCAATCTGTAAATCATTTAAACTATTAATTTGCTTTTCCAGCTCACAATCGTCTATACTGAAAATATCTTCAATGGCCACACAGCATGTCATGCAGGCTTCCGAGCATGAGTCCAGCCCTTCTGACATTGCCGATATTATATCAGGAATAGGAATCCCAGTGCAAAGAAGTTCTAGCACAGCCACGCTCCACACCCCAGCTAGAAATAGCAGACACCCTGTACCCGTCTTAAACACTTTTTGATGAGCCTGTACCGTCTCGTTGAGTAGCTGTCCAACAGCGCACGTGAAATCCAAATGCTCCAGAAGTCGAAACGCTGAACAGGCTAGGGCACATTCCCTACTTCCCTGATCTTCAATAAACTTGTAGGACTTATTTGGACCCAGAAGTGTAATCCCTGTCCCTGCTAGTGCTTTGAGCTGCTGGAGTCCAATATGGCGTCCTTTACTGAGAACTTTACATCCCAACACTGGTGTCTGTAAAAAAAAAAGTATGTACAGTCTTAGAGAAACAAACATTCAAAACAGAGGAAGAACACAAAGAGTATCAAGATATCAACAGGCTTTTAATGGCAGCGATCTGACAGATTCTCTTCAAAAGCTTAAAAAAATAATTTTCTGATCAGTTATTTTGTCATGGTTATACAGTACTGTACAAGTCAATCCTTCGTTTCTGTCTGAATATACTTGTTTTAAAGATTTTCTGTAATCTTCCACAATTTGACATAACCCCTCAAGGCATTCGATAAACACAAGTATGGGGACGCCCTCCCCGCAGACAAATGGCTCTGCTGTGCTTCAGGCCTGATGTAATGAAGAGAGGCAGCCAGTTCACAGTAACCAAATGTGTACTGTATGTGGTGCCTTTTTAGCGTTACCATATTTCACAAGTGGTAAACCATATGTAAATAACAACAGCACAGCACCAGTGTTTGCTGGGCTTCAGCGGAGCACAGTGTTAAGTTATGTGGGGGGAGGAGTGAAAGGCTGCGGGCGGAGGGAGGTTGAAAACCAAGAGTTTCACACTTCGACTCTTCCAGTCAGGACAAAACATATCTGTGATTCTAGGAACTGAAATTATTTACATATTATTTAGAAACTGGCACAAATCCAGTTTTTTTTCTCCAATTTCGGTATTCACCTGATGGCTTTGAAAGCAACATTCAAGCCTAACGGTTTTGTCTTCGTTGAGAGGCTGCTGTGTTTACCACCTGCAGTTTGTACTCGGCATTCAGCCCTGGGCTACACTTCAAACAGACAAGGGCCAACAGCGACGGGAGATCCCAAACTGAAATCACTCTCTGGATAATGGACTGGGACAGAATATGGTGAATAGTCACTGAATCAGAAGTCTTTTTCCCCTTGAAATGAAATGGAGTGAAAGACTAGCCAAACGTAGACCAGTACAACAACGCACCTATGGTGTAAATTATTGGGGATTATGGCAATTAAAGGACAGTAACGCCCACAAACCTTCCAGGTGAGGGTTGAAATCATCTTGCCGGTCGGTCATTCATTTGAATGGGGGGGGGGGGTAACTTTGTGTGACAGTGACGAGGTACACAAGGGCTCAAACTGCACAGGGTGGGGTCTTTTACTCTGCCTTGTCCCACACTTTTTTTTTAACTCATGTTACAAATGCTATCAAACGCGCTATCGAACTATTAAACTCCCAGGCTCTCTCTCTCTCACCTCACCTCTCACCTACGATCTGAACCTCACAGTGCCTTCTTTCTTACCAAAAACTTACAGTACATGTCAAAAAGCTCACTCCCCATAATTTCTGTTCCTTTATTTCATTCTGTTGATGCATGTTTTTGCACATCTGATGTTGTTTTTGCACATTACCTGTTACCTTTTTGTTGTTTTGCACACTGCCTGTTGTCTCTGTCTTTCTTTTATTATACAATTGTATTGTTGTTGTTTTTTCTTTGTACTACTTATCGTCTGAGAGCTAGCTAAATAGCATTTCGTTATACCATATACCTGTATATGAGTATAATGACAATAAACTTGAACTTGAACTTGAAATGCGACTGAAACAAGCTGGATTGAAATCTTGCCTAGGGTGCAGCTAATGCCTTGAAGTTTCTACAAAAAACCAAGAAAGGAAAAATCGGATTCTATCACAATACTTCATCATTTTACCAATACAGCGTTAGGTTCTATCAGTAACCACAGATTACTAGTGATGATAAAAAATTGAAGAGATATTACAGCAATGGTTATCATGGTTATCGGCCAAATGGAAATGCAGTATCTGACTGTTATAACAATGCACAATAGGATAGTGAAGCTTATAGAATTTACCTGTAGTTAGTATAAGTATTCAAATTTGCACGTAATGACCAAAGCAGTATTATTAACAAAACTATTAGAATCTGCAAAGGAAATGCAAAAGATATTTAATCCAAAATTCAAGGCTTGCAAACACCTGACATATAACATTTAATGGAGATAAAATTACATGCTGGTAGAAACAAAAACATTATCCTAAACTGTCAACAGAAGAAAATGCTGAGATTGAAGCCAAGACAAAAAAGTATACTGTGATTATATAAATATATCATTTATATGTTCAATACAATGTGAAGAAGCAATACAAAAGTGGGCCAAATGTTATATATGGGTAAAAGTGTACAATTTAAACTAAAGAAAGAGGTGTTGAAATTAGGCACTGAAAAAATATAGCTAATTTATAATAGTCACCAAAGTACAAAAAATATTTTGCTTCTTTAATTTCAGTCCAAAGAAGAGCAATCCAGGTTCAAAGGAAATTTTCGGCTCTAACAGGCTAAAGAAACTACTCTTTTGACTTTTGAACAGAAAAGACAAAAAGAGGTGTATAGACCGAATGTCCCCTCTAGTCTGAAACTTTTTATACAGTACTCTTAAGCTTTCTTCTGTGCACCTGAACTACTGTGTTCAGAAAAACATGGGCTCCAATGGATTCGCAAAACAGATTAAAACCAAGCGGATGACAACTACTCCTCTGTGGAGGAAATGATCTAAATTGTTTTTTAAAAAAAGGAACAAACGAATCCATATCACGACAAGATTTGTTTTTAAAAATGAAAAGAATCACAAACCTTAACTGAATACGACACTTCCTCCATGTCTGTTTACACTCTTCGCCTCGCGCCAGTCATTCTTTGCGCATGCGCACTAACGCCTCCCGCAGTCGGCGCCGGCTGGCGCGCCTGTTGCTAGGATACCGAGAAAGCCAAACACAACCTAACCCCTCAGTCGCTGCCCGCCTACTGCCGTTGCAGTTGGATAGAAAAGAGATTCTTCCGCCATTTTTTTCAAACTCTTGCGTTTTTATTGCTCAGGTCCACTGTCATTTCACTGTTTCTGTTTCGGTTACGAATCAAGGTTGTAAACGGTGTGTTTATGTGTAATTTGGAGCTGTGAGTCGATTTGTGTCGTGGAGTCGTTTTTAAATTGGAACTTCTAATATTTTTCAAAATTTAAAAATGGTAAGTTGAATGTTCGTCTGTCTTTACTCTGAATAAGTTATCATAATTCTCTTTAAGGTGTATACAGTATATGAGTATAAGCATGTGTGAGTGTGCATATAGACAAGTTGGGAAAAATGTGTTTTAAGATTTTATTTTAGATAGTTTTATCTGTAATCCCTAAATAATGTTGAGTAGGTAATTTTCACTTTATTCTCCAGGTACGAAAATAAGAAGAAGGAATTACACGCTGAATTCTAATAAATGCTCAGTTGAGAAAATAAGCGATTTTTCACGTTTCTGATTATAGTGTGTACCAGATATTTTCTTTTCACGACATTACTAATAGTCCTAGTCTTTTATTTGCTCATCCGGAACAAATGGTAAAGTAATCCCTTGCTAGCAACAGATGGTGACCAGTTTGATGTGCAGACCACGTGATCCTAACTGCTGTAATTGACGCTTTAAGAACAAGAAGATACTGCGTTTAATAATTTAGAATAATATTCTGCTTTGTGTTACATTCTACAATTCACAGTGCTCAGGTTTGTGATTACAAACATAAATTGATCTACATTTTTCGAAGTCTACTTTTTCGATAGTGTTAACATTTGTCTGTAGTCTCATTGTCCAGGATTTCCCGAAATCTTTTTTTGTTGGAAAGTGACTTCAAGAAAGTAATGTATTATTGCATAAGAGGTTAGAGACGTAAGAAACACGTTTGGGGTAATTGATTTAAGATAATGTATTATTTACACATTAACTCTGAACACCCCAAATAAATCACTGTAACTGGTTACATTTTGAAATTATTCTCACCATCCTGTTAATTTTAGAAAACGTTTCCTTACACAGGTAACTTTTAATTGTAATGCTTTATTATTTATTTGATATTTATTATATTGATTATTGTTCTATAAATATATAATTATTATTGAAGTAATTTTCCCTACACTGATCCCAGTTAGAGGATTACACAAAAGCTAGATTTCGTTTCAGCTGAACTCTTAATTGACTCAATAATAGGATTTATTTAAACTCTCAAATTGTTTTCAGTTCCTAACCATGTTCGAGTTTGTCTTTTAATTTTTGCATTTCAAAAGAAAAACCTCCAGGAATTTTAATTCACAATAGGTAAGTAAATAGGTGTTGGTTTTGGGTTTTCTTTGAGAATGTTACGGTAAGTGTTTAAAAACTACAGGAACTCCCTTGAAGTTTAGAATTTTTCATGTTAGTTTTTATTCACCTATGTGACCACTTACCACCTGATCAATAAACACTACACATTCTTGCGGTTAAAAGTATTTCGCAAGGTTCTTTTACTGTTTCACTTCTAGATTTGAAACTACATTTGTATGTAAAATGTCTTTAGAAATGTATTTGTATGTATAAAGTTTTTCATCCTTATACTGACAGTGGTATGATAATTAGTTATATTGGTCTTTTAGGCTGCAAGCTACAGGAAGCCTGGGCTTGGCTCAAACCAGCGGAAGAAAGCAGGTCCAAAACCAGACCTGACAGAAGAGCAAAAGCAGGAGATCCGAGAAGCATTCGACCTCTTTGACACTGATGGCTCAGGGACCATTGATGTTAAGGAATTGAAGGTAATCAATAAAGTGGCATAAAAAGCATACTTACCTTATCAATATTCCTTGTTGACATTTCCTATGTACAGAGTAGTTTGTTTTAATATATAGTATACAGTATCTAGGCAATTTCTTAAATAGGATTAGTTAAAACCTGTATTATCGTCCACTTAAAACTTAAAAACTGTTAGAACAAAAAGGAGCCTGACAGTTAAATTTGTTTCAAACAAGCCTACAAGTCAACAACAAATCTCCATGTTTGTAGGCATTTTTCTGTACATCCTATTAAGTACATAAAAGGGACCCATAACAGACCATACAATAGTACAGATTACAATGAGCTGAATCAGGGTTTGCCAACCCCAGATCTTAGGCTTCAGAATCTAGTTATGGAAGCCATTAATAACTCAAGGAGAAAACTGCTGGGGGTTCTGTATCTCAAAGACAAAATTGAGATTGTAAACCCATAGTCTGAAGATGGGTGCTATTGAGATTATCTTTTGCTTTGCGAAAGTAGTGGGCTTTAATTATGTTCATGATTTTTCATTCAGGTTGCTATGCGTGCTTTGGGTTTTGAACCCAAGAAAGAAGAAATAAAAAAGATGATAGCTGATATTGACAAGGAAGGCTCCGGGACTATTGATTTTAATGACTTTTTATCTATGATGACTCAGAAAATGGTAAGACTATACAACAAACATTTTTTTTCTAAATATAACACTACAATTTATGTTTTACTTTAAAGAAAACTGATGTTCACACATATAACCTTATTTATAAGGTCATGCTTTCCTATTATTTTACAAAAGCACTAAATACCTTTTCAGGTGTTTTCCACTTTTAAATTAAAATTTGAAAAAGAAATGTCTATCATAATCCTTTTTTAAGAATAAGACAAAGGATTATGAATAAGAGGTTTTCTAGTCAGTATTGTTCACTGCTTCTCTTGGTTGCTAGTTGTCAATTAACCAAAAGGCCTAATTTAGAATACTTCCTAAATATCCATGTTCCTTCTTTCCCTGTTCTTCCACATCTTCTGCTATGTGTTAATGTCTGTGCCTGAATTGAACATACTGTACTCTGTTTTATGATGTTTTGGTGTTGCAGCTTAAACTAAATGATTCTGAGAGGAAGATGTGTTAGTTTAACAGAGAAACCCATAAGGGCAAAATTAAGGAACCGTCTATCTTTTTTTTATGCAGAGTGAGAAGGATTCCAAAGAAGAAATTTTAAAGGCATTTCGGCTATTTGATGATGATGGTACTGGAAAAATCTCTTTTAAAAATCTTAAGAGAGTGGCAAAGGAACTTGGAGAAAATTTGACTGATGAAGAGCTACAAGTAAGTCATCACATCATTGATCAAAAATTGTATACATCCCAAATCTGCAGAAAACCTTTCTTTGAACTTGTTGCAAGAAAGCTAATACAATCTAATGGTTTCCTTTTTCTCCTGTTATGAACATTGATGTTCAGGCTACCCCATAAATACAAAACACATCTACCGTAAATTAAACTGTGGTAAAGTAGTTCAGTTGAAAGAATTTGCTATCCTGATGTGCTACAGGATTTCTATATAGAAATGTTTATTCCAGTTGTATTCCCACATGTAGTGCATGCAGATAACAGGTAGTCTATATACAATTTACTACTGTCGCAAAATATTGGCAGTTGGGTTCTCAGTAGACTCATGGAAAACATGATTCTGTGAACCAACTAGGAAGTAAACTGTTAACTTTATCATGAATGTAAACATTTTATGCATTAGTATAATGCTGTTAATTCAGGCTGGCTATTGGTTCTTTTTTATAATATGTGGCAGGCAGGATAGAGAGAGTTAAATGTCTGATTCAGTAGATGTAGATAAGCCCTGTATAAACAGGCATTAGGGGAACTCCTATGAGCATGCTGACAGTCTGCCCATACAGACATAGTAATTCTTGTGAAGATGAACCAAGGGCCAGTGAAGGTGGAGCTCCTGAGCAGAGTTACAAGTCTCTTATTTATGTGAAGGAGCAGGTAGTTGATAGGATTTGAGGAGTTAATCTCTGGAATACGTGTTGTAAACATAACCAAATCCCAAGTAATTAAAATATATCATTTTGAAACTGAAAGTGTAAATGTGCGCATTTTCCTAGTTTTCCTGACTACAATAATACAAAAATTCCCAATCTGCAGATCAACAAAAGTAGTATTGCATGTTTTAATAATTTTATTATTTAATTTATAATAGAATTTAACACTTAAAATTCCCAAATTCCCAAACACCATGACAGAAAGAATGCTCTAGAAGAGTGTCACGTGACAAATGTATAGTGTGACTGATGTGGGGTAATAAGACTTACAGATGTTTGAGGCAGTTATCCAGGAGCAGTTCGAAGATATCTTGAGCTTTTCTCAAGAATTTCGCATTGACGGATATTGAATTTTCAGAAATGAATATACAGTATATGGAGAGATGCAGGGCACTGGTGGAGTTCACTGAGTTCAAAACATTTGTGAAATTATAAAAATGAAAAGTAAGGAAATTTACACTCAACAGTCACCCTTTTTAGGTATCTAAAATGCATAATATTTTACTTTTCTTGTGGAAATTAAGTTTGAAAAACTGCAAATGGAAAGAATGAGTCATTGTGAAGGATGTCTTAAATTGTATACAGTAGATCACACCTCAAACCAGTGAGCTCAGAATTGTTGTTAAGTGATAAAACATATATGGGTTTTACCAAAGACATTCTACTGGTTCACGAAAGGGGTATTAAGGTATGACAGTGATGTGAGTCCTTCAGTTAAAGATGCTCATTGAGATTAATGGGAGCAGATTACTTCTGCCTGTAGAAGGTCTTGGGGTTTATCCACTACATTGCCTGGGGTGGTTAGAATCCCAGAGAAGGTTGTGAGGTTAACTTGCTTTTCCAAAAGAATGTGTTAAATGGAATACTGATATTTTTCAGAAATATGAAGGGAAATAAAGGGGCATACAGGTATATGATTGACATGGTACACAACGTGTTTTATTGTTTTCTAATCAGTGTAATCGGAGGACTGTGGTACTACAGGGTAAAATGTCATAACATGCTATCTTATCATATTTATAATATTCTCAGTGTCAACATTTTTTTAGGCAACACCCAAGACTTGACACTTTTTTCTTGAGTAGCCTAGTTACATTTATTTTACCGAGTATTGCTTTTAATTCTTTCAAGTTTCAAGATGAATTCTCTGATGTTATCTGCTATCTCCTCTCGCTTCAAGCTGCCACTCTCCAACAGGAGAAAAACAAAATTTCTACCCACACAGACCTTTTTGGCCAAGGAGATACAAATCTTTACTTCTTTCTTTTGTACTTTATGGTTATTTCCGGTTTTTTTATCAGTGATATAATTCTGGTGGTCATGAATATTTTATTATTTCCTTTAAATTAATGAGAAGTAGGCCTTATGCTGGTAGGAGTATTCAAATATTTGTCCTAGCACACTGTTTAATTGGTATTTACATGTATTATTATTTATGGTGGTTGTTCTTAGAACAGAAAAAGAACATTTGCGTCAAGTATATTAGTTCTGAAGTACACTAAAGCAATTAAGGTCAGTATTACTTATTCTAACTTTCCAGTGCAACAGGGATATAGGTCACTGGTTTGTGTGTGTGGAATACTATTTCTTTTCATTTATTGACCCTTATGTAAGAACAAGGCTGGGTTTTATGTATAAAGTTTTAAAAATGTCTCCTGCAGTTGACCAATGACACACTGTAATGAAAAATACAACTGAGGGAATGTTGTAGTAACTCATTTCAAAGTGTATATCCTATGTTTAGCCTAATAAAACAGTCACAGTTTGTTGGACATTGTGCTTTATTATTGTAAACTGAATCTGTAATTGTTTCTAAATGCAATTCAATTTTGTGTGCTACAGGAAATGATTGATGAAGCTGACCGTGACGGGGATGGAGAGATCAATGAGCAAGAGTTTTTAAGGATCATGAAGAAGACCAGCCTGTATTGACCAAATAAATTACAATTTATAAAAAACAATCACTTTTTTATAGCTAGATATTTTATATTTTTTGTTGATAGAATTGAACTTGCATTTTTAGAAAATGTTGGGGTTTATGGGTATACATTTTTGTAAACTTTAAAATATATTTTATATGGTATGGGATGTGCTTGAAAATTTAAATGACGGAAAATATAAAATGTTTGAAAACTTTTCATATGCTGAAGAATATATTATTCAGTGACTAATGTGGACAAGAAACAGTAATGTTCAATGTATATCAAGATGAAGCTAAATACCTCTTCCACGTTTTTAAGTACGTAAAAGCTGCATAAATGATTTTGTTACATTTTCACACATTGAAACACTTAAAACCATAGGGATTAAGAAAATATAATAATTTATGTATCTTATTGGAGTTATTAAATACTATAGCTATGTAAAGATAGCAGAGTATAGGGGAAATCTGTCACATTAGTCCTCCAGTTGTAACCTTATTTAGGCTGCATCCTGCCTGTTGTTTGTAACCTGGTTTTAATTGAAAACTCTGTGACTGCATGCCTTCTTAACTTGGTTGTACCATGATATGGAGTAGCAGTGGAAACCCCCAGCTGGTTGATTCCGTTTGGCCAGGGCCGCTCCTTAACAGTCCCCCTTTTTCCTAGTGTCCCGACGCGGAAAGCAACCAAGGCTGCTACTCTGGTGAGGGGTTCCCCTGCTTTCAGTAGCCTAAACCAACTGGGTCTAAGAGATAGGAGTGAGATGCCTACTAAATGTCTGTCCCTGCGACTGAGCTTCCTCAGCTACCTGAGACTGAGCTACCAGAGCAGCCACAAACAGATGCCTCACCAAAAGATGCCTGTTGCTCATATAGCCTTGTACTCTTCCTAGACCAGGTTGTCGGTCACATTGCTCAGTCCCCTCTGGGATTTTGATGGAACCTGCCCAGTGCCAGTGAGGACCTAGCTCTCTGTAAGCTGACCTCAGGAGACTCCCCCAAGTGGACCAGGACTGTTCTCTTACTACAGCCTTATATAGGTTGTCACTTCACCTCGTGCAAAGCCTTTCTCTGTGTATTTGATGTGTCTCACTATCGCCCTCTGGTGACTAAAGACCTGAACTGACGCTCCAGGTCCAGTTGCCCTCTTATGGTATAGTTGCATTCAAGGCCCCTCAGGACAATTCTGGATCACCCAGATGGCATCTTGTACCTCCAGCAACCTTATTTACTGTATCTCTTGCAGTAAATGCTCAGCCATCTACATTGGAGAAACAGGAAGGAGACTCGGAGATCGCTTCAGAGGACGTTAGGGCTGTGAAGATTCAGGATCTCTCTAAGCCCATTGTTTCCCATTTCACCTCTGACGGCCATAACCACTCTAATCTCTCCGTCTGTGTGCTCAAAGATGGTTTTCCGAATGTATACATCAGAAAGACTACAGAAACCAAAATTATCCTGCAGCTAAGATTACACCTTCCCCCTTCTCTTAACGACAGACTACTATTCTAAATTTTCTCCATTCATTGGAGGTTTCATTTCACACCTCTCTACACCCATTCCGACTTCACACCTCTTGATTGGCCTCTCTTTCTGTCCCCTGCTCCCGCCTCTCGCCCCTCCTCTCTCCCAGCTTTTGTTCTCCCGCTACATTACCTTTGCTTACTGCCTTGTCTCCCTCACACCTGAAGAAGGCTCCATGGCCAAAATGTTGTGTTTTCTTTCTTCTTTTTTTCAGCATGGAATAAACCTATTACTTGTTCCTCTTATGGTATAGTATGGTAAAATGAATAAAAATCTACATTAAAAATTTAGATTTTTTTTTCCCCCCAAAGCCTTGTATGTGGTCAAACAAGTAGAGGATTCAGCTGTGATGCCTCATGGGTGCAGCCAAAAAATAGTATTTCTTCTTCATTTCAGTGGGAAATTAGGGGTAAATTCCCACTGAAATATGTGGGGTAATATGTGAAATCTGTGACATAGGAGTGTTATCCCGGCATCCTGGCCAAATTTCCCTTTGGCCTTTGTCAATCATGGCCTAAAAATCCCCATCTATGAATTGGCTTCATTTCTTCTTCTCTTCCCCCACTAATAGCTGATGTGGGGTGAGCGCACTGCAGAACTTTGGCTGCTGTTGCATCATCCAGGTGGATGCTGCACATTGATGGTGGAGGGGAGTCCCATTACCTGTAATGCGCTTTAAGTGGATAGTCCAAAAAAGTGCTATAGAAGTGCAAGAAATTATTATTGAAAGATAACATTGGATACACACAAGAGCAGGTTGCGTAGCCCATCTAGCTTGTTTGATTTTTTGGTTGCTACAACAGCATAGGTTCTTTTAAATGCACTTTCCTGTGGTTTCCTCTGGTTCTAACTCATTGATGATTCTTGATAAATCCAGAGGATTATCTTTGCCTTTGAGAATTTGGATTACTTGAACCAGGTTCCTTTGTTGTTTTCTCTGTCCAAAAATAAGATTCAGTGCTTTATGCTTTTCAATGTAAGACATTTAGGTAGGAATGTATCTGGTCCCAGTTTTCTGGACTGATTCCAGAGCAGCAATATCAAAACTGTACCAAATATGTTAAATGCAGTTTAATTAGTTCATTGTAGACTTTTAGCATGCATTGATTTAAGTGTGGCACCCCCTTTAGCAGCAGTGATTTGAATAAAAAGAATAGATCACACTCTTCCCTTGCCTGGGAGGACTCCTGGCACACTCTTCCTTACAGACCTGCTACAGAACACTTGAAGGCTTTCCAGTGTGCACAGTTCTCTTTAGGTCCTGCCACAGCATGTCTGTGCAGTTTAGCTCTGCACTTTGGTTTGGCTATTCTAGAATCCTGAATTTCTTCTTTTTGAGCCATTCTATCACAGGTTTGCTTGTGTGTTTTGGACCATTGTCCTGATGCATTGTCCACTTTCAGTTCAACTTTAGCTATCATATAGATGCTCTTTTATTTTTCACTAGAATGCTCTGGTATGGTGTGGAATTGATGGTAGACTCAGAGTTAGCAAGGTGCACAGGTCCTGAGACAGAGCAGGTCCAAACCATCACCTCCTCATTCAGGTGCTGTTTTGCAAATGTAAGCTGTGTTGCACCGATTAATTACAGTGTTGGTAAAGCTTATACAAATAACATAACATTTACAGTAGAATTATTATCGGACATGTGAGGTGAGGACTAGATAAGGGTCAAATATGTTAAACCATAATATCTTAAGGAAGTGTAGTTACGTTCATATTGCCTGGAAGGTGAAAATGATGCCATACTTGTCTACATTAAACATCATTTGCCAGGTGTTTGCCCAGTTGTAAATGTGATCTGTATCTTTTTAAATCTCTGACTCCTCCATGTCCTTGCTTTTATGCCAGCAGCCATATCACTCTGCAACTCACAACTAGCAACCCACTGAAGCTAAGCAGGTGTGAGCCTGGTCAGTACCTGGATGGGAGATCTCCTGGGAAAAACTAAGGTTGCTGCTGGAAGAGGTATTAGTGGGGCCAGCAGGGGGTGCTCACCCTGTGGTCCATGTGGGTCCTAATGCCACAGTTTAGTAACGGAGACACTATACAGTAAATAGGTGCTGTCTTTTGGATGAGACGTAAAACCAAGGTCCTGACTCTCTGTGGTCATTAAAAATCCCAGGGCATTTCTCAAAAAGAGTAGGGGTGTTACCCCAGTGTCCTGGCTCTTACCAATCATGGCCTCCTAATAATCCACATCTATGAATTGGCTTCATTACTCTGCTCTCCTCCCCACTGATAGCTGATGTGTGGTGAGTGTTCTGGCGCACTATGTCTGCCGTCGCATCATCCAGGTGGGGCTACACATTGGTGGTGGTGGAGGGGAGTCCCCATTACCTGTAAAGCGCTTTGAGTGGAGTGTCCAGAAAAGCACTATATAAGTGTAAGCAATTATTATTATTATTATTATTATACTTGCTGATACGTTATATGACCAATCCTTGTCCTTTTGGGCAATAACAGATTAACACAATCTGCCTTGAAACAAATGTCTGATCATTCATTCAGGGATTACAAACACAGAATTAATGCCAGGGTTAAATACATCAACTAAAACTTGTTGTTGTCAACTTTGTGTCGGATGCCGCTGCTTTTTGTAGAGTGGGCCCACGTGCTGGAAGAGACAGCTGAGAGAACCATGGAAACAGCCAGTAGCTCGCTGACTTGTCAGAGATGTGCACACAGGTGGTGCAGTAGAGGAGCAGGCAGGAAGGCAGATCAGGTCTGTGGTAGAACAGGCGGGTATTAAAGCCAGGGAGACACTGCAGCGAAGCACAAAGGGAATATCCAGGCGAAGAGGTCAAAGCAAGCCAGGTCCATACCGAGAACAAACAGCACAGGGGATGATCCAAGAGAGGAGGTAGAGAACAAAGAGATGGTGGACCACCCAGAAAAGGAGGAACAAAGCTCAAGACTTGGGAGGCTCAGAGTTCATACTCAATAACACCCCTTTAGTAGTATCAGAGCAGCCCTTAAATATCTTGAACCACCTAAAGCCGGGGAGGTAGTGAATTGCCTCCAGGTCATCCAGGTCTCCTGTAAATTAGTTTAGTTTGTGACACTAACTAATGTGTCCAGATGAATAGGATAATTTTCAAGTGTTATAATGAAATAACAAGTGGCGATAACAGGGCCAAGGGTGTGGCACTATTACTGAATATACTGTGACAATAAGGTCCCACAGTGTTCTGTTTATCAGGCAAAATTATAATTGTACAAGTGAAAGTTAACTTCATGCTGAAAAGCAGAAAGAAATAACAAATAAATAAGTGAAATAATAAATGTTTCAGCTGTTGACCTTTCTTCAGGTGAGTGAAAGGGTAAGGTGGCGGGAATATAAAGCACAAAAGTATAAAGGATAGAGTTGGTGGGAATGGGCACACAGATGAGAAAGTGTCTACATGAATGGAGATGTGGAGTGATGTGAAAAACTGAAGTCTTTAAATGAATGAAGAGGATATAAAAATATTTATTTCATAGCGAGAAGGAAATCTCCGGATCGACCAGAAAAACTGAGAGCTTCATTTTCTAACTCGGCTCCCACTTCGCCACCATGCTCCAATACAGTGGACACATTACTGCAGCCGCTGCACCCATCCACTGGTCAATCCTACAAGCGCTTCTGCTCTACCCCTTGGTGCACCCTTGGCAGTCAGACTCTCAACTTGAATGGGCACCCCATACTCCCCCAGCAAGTCCACAACTCATGGGTATAACAGAAAGAGTAAATGAAATTACTCTATACACATGATGTTCTCTGGGTAATTGTTTAAATGGCCCAAGAGGCTATGTACAGTATATAATGTGGTGCTAGATACATATGCATATGTGAAGCAGCAGCTTCTTTCACAGCAAAAGCTGCCTGGTGTGGATGGTAGTCATTAATGTATTGCTATTGAAAGAGAATGTGTTCAGTGTGAGAACCAATTCAGCTTTTCACACAAGAGTACGGGTATGACGATCTAGCACTACACATTTGTTACTTTTGTGCTTCAGGACTTGTGAGGACTTGTGAGATCATAGTCATAGGGAATGACAGTGTGAAGTGATGTGATATCCTTTGTAAAAATGAAATATTCTAGACTGTGAAAGTCTAGAATACTGTGTTCTTTGTTTATGTAGGAAGTGCTTCAACCAGTGGTCTCATTAGGCTGTCAAGAAAGTGTTTGTTGGGACAGTTGCATGCCGAGACATTTCTTTTCATCAGAGCACATTTCTTTAATGATGCCCCTTAATCAATAGCTGACAACAACCCAATAACTGATATCATTAATAAAATTAATCCCAAATCTTAAATCTGTCCTTAAGCTTGATTATTTTGTGCTCCAGATTTTTCAACTTAGCTGTCTTAGCTGAAGGGAGAAGGAAGGAAGACAGAAGGAAGGAATCATCTTCATCATCAAAGGTAGAGGAGAAGATTGTACCATGAGAGTTCTCTTCTTTCATTGTCATTGTAAACACCAAAATACAATAAACAATGGCCCTTATACAGATCCTTGTTGTATCCACTAATTACATTACTCTTAATACTAAAATGATTGCAACATTTAAGTCAATGATTGTGAGTGGCCATTTTTCTTTTAAACATTTTAGTACAACCTTATTCTATTGAAACTTGAAGCAGTTAGTTATCTACTCAGTTTCAAATGATTAATATTACTGGTTCCCAAACATGATTTGAAACGCTTTTTTAAAGACATGTATCAGTCAGCCTTGGTTTATATAGGAGTACATTTTTTATAAACCTGAAAGCTATTTCCCAGGGACAGTAGCTCCAAAATAAAAGTATATTGGTTAAACAGTTTTACTCAAAAGGTTTTTGACTAATTTTTCTTTGGTAGCATCTATTTTTTATTTTAAAATTTAGATTTAAGAAACTTTGCAAATCTAAAGTAAATGGAGAAATAAATTACTTTCGCCATGTTTCAGACCAATCATCCGTTCTGACAGTTTTATTGAGAAAGTCGGTCACTTGGACATGATGCTTCCTACCTTTAAAGACACTATTTAAAGGGTATCTGGGAATGTTTTGTTCAGTTACTGTTGACTAGAAGTGGCCATTTTCAATATTATAGCATTTAAGGCTTTGCAAACACAAAGTAAATTGAGTTGTTGATAATGTTTGCCAACTTCTAGATTAATCTCATGACCAGTTCTCAAGGTGAAGATTTTAAATGCTTCATTCTGACCTTAGTTTACATACAGTAGGAACACAATTTTCTTTTCATTCTTGAGCTCTTATTGCCCTAGGAATGTCAGCTTTAGTCAGATTAGTAAAGAAAGTCTACAAACATAAACAGTTTGAAATTTGCAAAGAAAAAAAACTTGCAATCGCCTTAGGCTTCCAGATGATGACTTACAAACCCAATAAAAAAACTGAAAGACAAAAATTTGAGCGTTTGAACTCTAAATTAGAGTTTCCTGCCATTTGTACTTCACCCACAGAGAGCAATAATCTGTGACATAATGTGTCATCAAGGCTTAATGACTGGGGTAAATGTGAACAAATATGTATTAACATTCTTAAAACTAAATGAAACAAAACATTACACAACATACATCATTAAACAAAGGAACAAGTAATAGGTTTATTCCAAGCTGAAAAAAAGAAGAAAGAGAACACAACGTTTCAGCCGTGGAGCCTTCTTCAGGTGAGGCTCCACGGCCGAAACGTTGTGTTCTCTTTCTTCTTTTTTTCAGCATGGAATAAACCTATTACTTGTTCCTTTGCAGCCTACGCATGCTGACGCAGCTACCCACCTGAATCATTAAACAAAAACACAAATTAAGGTTCCATTATCTACAAAACAAGACATCACAGAGGCCTACATTCTGCAGACCCAGAAAAACCAGAATGTTAACCTAGTAACTTAAAACACCATACAATACCTCGACAGGCAAATAAAATAAATACCTTGCATCTTAAATAAAAGAATATGACATTGCACTAAATTTTCCTTCCTATAACAAAAATCCCTACAAGTGAACTGGAGTCTATCTCTCTATTCTTAAAATGCATCACCAGATTAGGAGAGAACGTCCTTAGGCTAAGGATTCCACAGTAGAGGAAATTAGAATTTCCTAAAATAAAAGGACAGCAAGCTCTTTTAAGGGTCAAATTACTTAGCCAGAATCTGTTATCTAAGACTGATGAGAACAAATCCTCTTGCTTGGCACAAACTTAAAGCAAGAGTTTGGTGATGGTGTTTCTTCTGTCTCTCTTTGTCTTTCTTCCATTACTTGCCAGTCTCTTTTTCGACTCCTTCTCCTCATGCAATCTGTGTTTTATATGCTGTTATAAGCATTCTAATACTTTACCAAGAAGTTAACTAGAAAACCAGAAAACTACCTTTGATCCTTTATATTTAGAGTTTATGACCCCCTACAGATATAACTGTCAATAAACAATAACAATAACCACATTGTTTATCTGATCAATTGTTTATTTGATCACATTGGCATTTTGAGATATTTTTTACAGTTTAAGATGCATACCATTGTATTAAAAAGTCATCATCTGTCTGACCCTAAGCAGATAGGCAGTAGTAGTATTTATTTTGATTGGTTCAACTGGTGAAAGCACTTTCTTGAGAGCAAGCTGACCTCTGTGATCAAAGCTGCAGTCTTCAACTACCAGCTGAGGATAGGGTGGTATTAGCTGATCCCTCTCTTGGCTCTCAATGACATAGAACACCTCCTGGCCTCTCGGGCATCAGCTGGTATGTAGTACTGTCAGTGAGGGACACACATCTCCTCTACCACTACTCCAAACAGTACTAAACCTCCAGTACAGGTCTTCTGTGCCTGTGACAAGCTTGGTGAGTGGAGAGAAGGTGAGTAGATCAGATGAGTCTACCTACATTTTTATTTCAATGAACCACAATGTGAAAAAACACACAACTGGTGATTTTAAATTTGGTCTATATAACAAAAACAACTGGGCACTCTAAATTAAATAAGATTAATTAATTTAATTAAATTTGGCAGCCTGACTGTTCAATGAATGTGATGAAAAGTGTTCAAAAAGTTTGTTTTCAAAGGTAAATAATATGAAGAGCACATGTGGATCCAGTAATGCAGTTAATTTCTTTTCACCATTGTAATAATCACTTTTTTGTATTGCATATTAGTATTTTTGTGTCTCAAACACCAACCATGATATTGCTAAATTGCAGCAGAACTCTAGCAGATACAAAATACAAAGCCTTCACTTAGTAAGAATGAAACCTTTAAGGAACAAGATGTGGGTGGTCCTGTCAGATGTTTCCTATCAATCTGAAACACTTTCACATGAGGGTCGGTCTTGTCAAAAAGAGAAAACTTACTTATTGTAGTGGTCAGGTCCATTTTTGTTTTGTTTTGAATGTTTCTGTTTAAATGCCATGCATATCAATCATTTGTTTGCACAAAAAGAAAGTAAAAGATTGATTAAATATAATACATTTAAGTATGATTTCTCAGTTTACATAATCTTCCTTGAAACCTTAAAGTTCTCTTTTCTTTAAGGATCAATGGCTTGAAACACTTTTGAACCAAAATGCTTTATTTACAGTTAGTCTTAGTAATAACGTGGCAAGGCATCGACTTCAGCTTGGGATAGCAAAATTCTTTAAGAATTCTGTGGCTAAATAGCTGAATTTACAGATACAACATAGTGTAGTTGCCAGACAATTAAATACTGATATGGACTATAACTTGTCTTGATTAAAATGTCTTGATTACAATTAATGAGGAGCTTCAGGTAATGACTTAGATATGTGATTATTTTCTTTATTGGCATTTGAAAAACTACAATTTGAAGAAAGAAAATATAAATAAACATATACGGTGACTTGAAAAAATATTCTGACCCTTGCACATATGTGAGGTCCCTCAGTCAGTGAATTTCAGGCAAAATTTCAAGCATGAAGACCATAAATATTATTATATTAACAATTAAAGCAAAAACAAAAGGTGCACCCTGAAGCTGAGGGAGAATTTGGGACAAACTAAAGATGTTACCCGCACGGTGGTACAGTGGTTAACCTAGGCTCAATTCCAACCCCAGGGTGCTGTCTGCGTGAGTTTGTATGTTATCCCCATGTTTGATAGGATTTTCTCTGAAAATCCAACTCCCTGGCAACCCTGATTTGGGAAAAGATTTGAATTGAATTGATTGAAATTTGAATTGATTAGATAATAGATGTGCTCATAGACATTGGGAGCAAGGTTTCCCATGATCACCCACCGCAGTAGTTGATCGATATGTGGTCCTGTTGGAGACAGAAATTCTCTGGACAACTTTTTGTACCTTAATGTTGCCCTGGTACCAGTTAAGAACACTGTTTCAATGATACACATGATTTGTGTCTCTTGACATCTATGTCCAGCTGGACCTTGTGCTCGCCGTTCAGAAAGGACATGGTGGCTGCACAGAGGAGAATGGTGGCTGCCATGCGATGTACCAAAGAATTGACAACAATAGTAACAGTTGTAAAAGAAGAAGTGCTCCTGCTCTGACACACATGGATGGCGTCTATATAATCACTTACAGACTGAAGCAGCTGTTGGCTCAGATGTTTTTAAATGAATGATTATACTTCCCTTCACCAAGCCAGACTGGTGGAAATTAAAAAAATTACAAAGGAGTTTCCATAAAGGATTTCTCTGCAAGTTCATTCAGTCTCAGCCTTGTTGAATGTTTATAGGGGATTATTGGAACAGTTATCCAATATACAGTAGTCCTGAAGCCAGCTACGTCAGTATTCTAAAGTAGTTCTATTTGAACAGTGGAAAAAAAATTGCTGAACCAGAAAGAATTTATCTTTTCTAAAAGGGTTTCTGTTTTTATCATCTTGTTTTCTAGTGACACATGATCCTTTTGCAGTTTTAGATGCTAATTTTATAATTAAAGTAATATTTAAGGCAGTTGATCATGACACTGTTTTTGTTCCTATTGCAAGTTGACTAATAATAAAAATAATAAATAATTTTTAATCAGGTGCTCAAAGGTTAAAGGTGTTTTTAATATCGGGGGTCCTATCACCTCCCACCTAATTTAAACTTTTCAGTACGTCAGACATGTAATGAGAAATAATTTTCTAAGTGCAAATTTAAACCCGCCTACCTTTTGAAGTGATTCCCCTTTTCAACATGTTACACTGCCTCCAGCTTCTCCATGGAAATGACGTTCGACAATCAGACTTTCCCACACATGACCATAAACCCTTGACATTATTTCAATATTTTTCCCTATTATAATGAATGTTTTACAACCTTCCTTTCCTTATGCTGCCTTTCATCTATTTTTATTGAATGCGTAGATGTGTGGTACGTGAATAACTTTCTCTTCCCAAATTTGGCGTGAAGTGACTGCATTGCTGAAAAAAAGACATGAAATTGTTTTTCATATCCGGTACTGCGTATCTGGTATTAGTGTATTGCCCATATCCTTTTTTGATGCCATCATGGCTTGTAAAAAATATGCTTTATATTAAAGTACACATTTTTTCCTTTCTGACAAGAAAAGCTTGTCAAATAAAAAATATTCACTTAATAGTGTTTCCTGTTCCTTACGAAAACGTCACTTCATAATTTTTGATCAATAGATAACCGCGTGTAAATTAGGGAACCACATATTGTACAATATTACCAACTTCCTTTTGCATTCGTTACATGAAAAACTATCTTTATATACTGTATGACTTTGGAAAATATCATATTTAAGTAGCATGTCTTGTAAAGTCAAATAAAACTAGAGATCAGGAAAAGGAACCTTAAAAATCAAACACATGGTTAAGGTTTTTCTGCTCTCTGGATGGGACACCACTCCATTGCAGGGCACACACAGACACACACTCCCACCATGGTGCATTTTCCCAGAAGCCAACTGATCTACCAGTATGTCTGTGTACTGTGGGAGGAAACTGGAGCACCCAGTTAAAAACCTACAAGCACATGGGGAGAATATATAAACTCAATGCAGGTTGAATCCGGGGCCCAAGAGCTGCAAAACACCAATGCTAAACACTGTGCCACCCCACTTCCCCAATGTGATGTATAAAATTCCAGTCCTGATTTTGTGACACCTGTGGTTGGAACTATGCACTTTTTTGGCCTTACAGTGAAAAATGGCTTCTCAAAATCCGCAGTACATAATAAGTTTGAATCACCACTTTTATAATATTATTTCTTTTGGGCAGATGACTACATTTTCCTGTCTTATCCAAACAGAAATGAGAATCTGCGTTCACCATATGGGTATATGACAAGGCAACAAAAGGCTGCCTTCAAGCAATCATATCACTTAAAATATATTAGACTTTTTTTTAATACTCCTCAGTTAGAAATGCTGCCCTATTTGCATAATGTGATGTAATAATATCTAATCCTGCTTATGTGACACTTACAGTATAGGGAGAACTATGACATTTTTGGTCTTAGAATGAAAAATCAGTAAAAAATAATAAACTGAATCAACAGCTTTATAATATGATTCCTTTGTGCAGACTAATACATTTTTGTCTGTCTTATCCAAACAGAAATGATACTCTACTTACATACTCTCCAAATTGTATGTTCACAATTTTGTAAAGTACAGGGCTACAAAAGGCTGTCTTCAAGCAAGTTGTGTTAGAAGATTAATTAAACATTTTTGATTAATTAGATTAATTAGATTAGATTAATTAATTAGATCTAATACTAGACGTCAGGAAAAAGAACCTTAAATATCAAACACGTTGATGTTTTATCTATCCCCATACACAGTCAAAGATTATCTCAACTCACAGGAAGACATTTTTGTAAATACTTGAATGAGAGTCAAAAATGTCTGTCTTCAAAATACAGAAAGAAACTTCTACAAGCAGCTGACATAGAAATCACTTCTCTAAAGTACACATATTAGAGTAGATATTTCTACATTTCATATAATACATATAATACAGCAACAACAAATAACAATATATACTGTACTGTAAGTCAATAGAAAAATACTAAAAACATGTTTTACTGGTTCTCAGAATGCTTGGCGAATGCCCAAAACATCTTGCTTGTTACTCATAATGATGACACAAAAAGTGAACCAGAGACACTGAAATGACTCCATTGCCAGAAATCTATGTATTACTGGTTGACTTTCACCTTTCTGTAGATCTGAGTTTATCACACTATAAACAGGAATAGGAGGGTAAACAAATGTCTTATTAATTTGAAGATGTTTGATTAAATTGTGTTTTAAGTTTATGGTTGCTCTGTTTTGAGTTGGGACTGAAAAGTATTTGCTAATGCATCAGAATTCTCAAGAATTATTTTGTTCTTTACCTTGTGGGTTGTGATAATTCAAATATGACATTATTGACCACAAAAAAGTTTAAGTAGGAAGTCTTGTCTTCAACAAAATCTGCTATTTACAAGAGTCCTGCAATGATAACATTCATTATCAGAAAGTCCAGTAGATAGATCAAAGGAGGCAATGACCTGACCATAAGAATGAGGATGACAGAACTTCCCCTTGCTGCGTGGGGAATGAGCCAGGGAGCTGCTGTTTATGGTGAAGATGATGGGGAGGAAGGGCTGCTCAGGAGGCAAGGTATTTATTCAGAGGAGAGCAAAAGTGGGAGAGATTAAAGTCTGATCTCCTTCTGAACTTCTCTTTAAAAACTCAATATAAAAGGTGAGGGTCACAGCAACCCAGAATTATAGAATTCAAGGGCGAATTGAGATCAAATGATTGCTTTCCAGCTGGATGAGATGCCAGTCCATCACAGGGACATGGAGAAAGGACAATTTAGAATAGCTAATGGATCCTAACCAGTCTTGGAGCACCTGGAAAAAAAACCCATGTGAAATCGGAGACAATAACACATGGAAGGCTCCCCAATCCTGATTCAAATTCAGGACACAAGAGCTGTGAGGCAGCAGCCCTAACCAGCACCCCACATCATGGTCCAACTATCCATACATCCATTTTCTAACTCCTTCAACCACATCAGATTTGCAGGGGAGCCATACTGTGAGCAACAGGCGCGGGGCGGGATACACCCTGGACTGGACGCAGACACAGACAGACAATCACCCACACCAGTGCCAGTCTTCCCAGAAGCCAATGGTTACCTACCAGTTTCCCCACTTTGGCCAGTAGATAAAAAAACACACAAACAAGAGAAGAACATAAAACTCAGAGCAGATAGCACTCCAGGATTCCCACGACCCTTTCCTGTTCTGTTTTAAATTCACTTGCATGCAGTTTCCCCTAGTGTCCTCTGGTTCGTGTTTCACTGTTCATTCTGAAGAAATTCCCTGGGTTGATCACAATTTTGAAGATTAGGATCGGGTACCCTCTGTTCTCTCTGTTCTAGACTAAAAAGGTTAAGCTGTTTTAGCCTGTCAGTGAGAGACATCCTTTAAAAAACCACCAGAGCAGAAATGTATTTTTTTGTAATGTAAAGTCACCAAAAACACTTTGTTTGCCTTTCTTATTGCTTCCCTGCATGTCCAAAAGTTGTTCCTATAATGTGTGGTGGCAAGACATCTACACTTTTCCAAACTGCAACAGATGCTGCTGTTTGGCGGAAAAGTAAGGATGCTTAAGCTGAGCCCAGCCCAGCAGCACTCAGCCAAGTGTGCGCCACCATGTGGGGAACTCCAAACATCCTAGATAAGATAAGATAAGATCACTTTATTGGCCATATACAGTTTCTTGCATTAGGAATTTGTCTTTTTTGCATACCCCAGCTTGCTCTCCATGAGAGGCACAGATACACAAACATAGAGAAGCTTGGGGTCAGAGCACAGGGTCAGCCATTGTACAGCACCCCTGGAACAGTTGGGGTTAAGGGCCTTGCTCAGGAGCCCAACAGAATAGGATTCCTCTGCCATCCACGGGATTTGAACTGGCAACCTTCCAGCCACAGGCACAGATCCTTTGCCACAGAGCCACTGCTCCGCCCCTCCGCTAGTTCACATATTGCAGCCCTGAACTGATCCAGCATCAGCATCTGAACTAAAGGCCTCGGCCATCTCTGCAGGCAGACTAAGATTTTTTAAAACTGAAATCTTAACTGAAATCTTAACTGAGAAATTATCAAGGTTGTGGTATCCAGGCACAAATACCCCAGCCATGTTGTCAGTCTGGCAATCTCTTGTCATCGCTGATTTCATCCAAGACACAGCTGGAAAAGACCCTTAGCTAAATTAGCTTTGATGAAAATGAACTGAATGGGCCAAATGGTCTTTTCCTGTTTTTAAACATTACAGCTGTAATAAGTAAACTGATCATTTAATAAAATACACTTACTTTAGGCTTTATTTGTTAAGCCATATACTCTAGAGACCTCATTCTACCAGCATTCTGTTTTAGTGTCTGTTGCTTCTAGTCTACAGTTAACAGTGGTAACATAATTTGTGCATTTGAGCATCTTGTCCAAAACATTATCAACATATTATAGATTTACATTAAATGTATAGCAGTTTGTAAATTATATTGTAACACACTCATATACCCTAGGAGAATACAATCAGCACCTATGACTCAGATACCACAAGGAACCTATCTACATGACTAGTACAAGTGTCATACAGCTTCTTCATTCAATATTTCACACGGGACTGACAGTGTTTCAGAATATATCCAGATATCTAATGAGCAAGCCTTGCCAGTGTACTAACTGTGCAATGAAGACTTTCCCACGACACATTTTATCCATTCTCTAATATTCACAGCAGATACAATGTGTCATGGAGGCATGTCACCAGCAGAGATGGCAGCACTAATCTGAGTTCAAATCTTTGACGTGTTATTTATAATAATAATAATTGCTTATACTTATAGAGCGCTTTTCTGGGCACTCCACTCAAAGCACTTTACAGGTAATGGGGACTCATAATGGGGACCCTCCACCACCACCAATGTGCAGCATCCACCTGGATGATGCGACGTAAGCCATAGTGCGCCAGAACACTCACCACACATCAGCTATCAGTGGGGAGGAGAGCAGAGTAATGAAGCCAATTCATAGATGGGGATTATTAGGAGGCCAAGATTGGTAAGGGCCAATGGGAAATTTGGCCAGGACACCCAGGGTTACACCCCTACTCTTTTTGAGAAACGCCCTGGGATTTTCAATGACCACAGAGAGTCAGGACCTCGGTTTTACATGTCATCCGAAAGACAGCACCTGTTTACAGTATAGTGTCTCCGTCACTATACTGGGGCATTAGGACCCACATGGACCACAGGGTGAGCACCCCCTTCTGGCCCCACTAACACTTCTTCCAGCAGCAACCTTAGTTTTTCCCAGGAGGTCTGCCATTCAGGTACTGACCAGGCTCACACCTGCTGAGCTTCAGTGGGTTGCCAGTTGTGAGTTGCAGAGTGATATGGCTGCTGCCGGAATTTTTGCAAACTCTGCCAGGGCACTGTACACATATTTATATAAAATATAGTACATAAACATTCAAACAGTATATATATGGATACATGTATTTATATTGTGTGTAATTTTAATGTTGATTGTATTTTCATTAAGGCTATAAAGAATTATGGGAAAATTGTATTAAATTAAAGAGTAATTTATATTCTACTACAGATAATGATTGCGTAGGTCATGTTCCACACATCTCACCCTTTACCAGTTAATAAGCTTTGTATATCAAATTAATTTATTTTTTAGATTACATTTTAAGAAAACACAATAGCATTAATTCCTTTGTTTGTGCTTTTGTCCTGATAAATGAAATCAAGTCTAAAATACATTTGGAATCTTTTGCATTAGTTTGTTGTTAGCTATAACTGTTATAGAATATAGCCAGTAAAACTAAATTCTCTGTGGCCTTTAAAGTCTACATGAGTCTTCACGATATTTATATTGCAGACCTTAAACTAAATATGGGTGTCACGATTGTAGTCCCTCCCCCTTAAGGGCGCTCTGGCTCTTTCACTTCCATGTTGATTTTGTGCACCTGCTCCCTGTTCCTGCCTCCCTACTTAAGCCAGATGCTCACTCACTCGCTCAACAAGCGAGTCCAGGATCTGGAGCATCTGGTCCCATTCCCCCTTTTTCCCCCCTGACCCTCCACCGGAATCCGATCCGGTTTTTAATCCTGTTTGTTTTCGTCTCGGATGGACCGACAGGCTTTGGACTTTTTGCCTCGTCTTGGATTTCCCATTGGACTCTGTTTTGGATGGTCTGCCCCGGACTCACCCCCCAGAACACCTGTGCACTATGGACATGCCCCCCGTTCTCATTCCTGACTCCTGCATGCCTTTTTCCCTGTGTTTTGTGTCGTCTGCATAGGGATCCGAAAGAACGCCTTCGTGACAGAATGCAGAGCCGAAACAAGGGCCCCCTGTACGGCGCTCCGGAAGCCCGGACCCCATCTGGTTTTATTTTTCCTTGTTTTTTGTTAAGGGCTTCGGAGCCACCCTGGAAAGGAGGGGGGTACTGTCACGATCGTAAACCCCTCCTCTTAAGGACGCTCCAGCCTTTCCTTGTTCAGTACTCATTCCCTGCACCTGCCTCTGGTTCCTGCCCCCCGTCCTATAAAAGCCGGGCACTCACTCTGTTCTGGGCTCTGCATTGGTTCCCGTACCAGGCGAGTCTGGGACCTGAAAGCTCCTGGTCCCGTCAAGGTTCCTGTTCCTGCCGGTTCCGACCTGGTTCCAGTTTTAATTCTGTTTGTCTTGGATGGACCGCCTGGTTCTGGATTTTGCCTTCTCTCGGATTCCCCATTGGACTCAGTTTTGGACAGTTTGCCTCGGCCACACCTTCTCCGAACACCAGCGCACTATGGACACGCCCCTTGTTATCATTCCTGATCCCTGCATGCCTTTCCCTGTGTTTCCTCACTCTACCCCAGATTGTGTCGTCTGCATAGGGTCCGAAAAGAACACTTTCGTGACAATGGATCTGATAATAAGTGAAATTCTCGAGATTCTGATGTACTTCCATGCTCTAAAGACTCTAAAGAAACTGAGGCTTTAAAGTATCAATTGATGTTTAAACAGATGCACATGATAACTTAATCTGATACTTTGATTAACATATTCATTTTAGGTGACCATATTCAAAAGTTTGTAATATATAGGAAAACAAGATAAGACATTGAGGGGCCCATCCCATAACGATGCTCACCCAAAACGCAAACTGAGCTCTGTTCATGTCACTAGCCAACTGTGACTGTAATTCCCCATGAACAGCACACAACTGGCTGAGTGCAGGGTGGGAATAGTCAGTCATGGCTCTCTTGGATCAAGGCAACACATCCACCCTGCAGCCTCCAGGACAGATTAGAGCTACTGCCCATGTGGGGCGTACCTCTCTTCCAAATAGTGCTGAACCTCCAGTATGGGGCTGTGTCGCATATGACCTGATAAAAGACAAGCAGCTCAAAGGTAAGTCGGAAGAGTCTGCCTACACTACTGCATTCTAAACTGTGTGTAATCACGGAGTTTATGGCTGTCAGCCAAGATGTGAAAAAAAAGTGCAAGACAAACTGTGGTGTCTTTAACAGATCACTTAATAACAGTATTGAGTGAGACCTGTTGGACTGGATGCTCATTGAGTATGATATTCATTGTAAGTATTTGCCTGATGCACTTATTTACACAATACTAGAACTAATTACTTTGTTCAACAATATAGAAAGCTATTCTATTATGTTCTAGGCATGAGTGATGAGCATGAGACTTACTAGTAGTCTGTGAATACCTCAATACAACCACATTTTCTTTTAAGGGAGAAATGTCTTTAATTAGATAAATTTGATTATTTTCTTAATGTTGGTCAAAAATCAAATGTAGAAAAAAAATCTATAAAAATTATGTTTTACATATCCTGGAGTATACAGTTTAAAAGACAAGTAGGCAACAGGGATAGATCAACCATTTGCATTTCATAATGTTCAAACGTTTTACTGACCTTTTCATTGGACATCTGAGTGATTTATAAGAACACAAACTGCAGCATTTTCCTGCTGCGGGAGATTGGGTCAAATGATTTAAAAATATCTTGATAAATTTGCCAGTCACATTCGGAAATCAGCAGCTCAAAGTTACTGAACTGCTATTGTCATTTCAAAACTAAGCTAAACACAGATGTCTCTGGGAGGGAGAAGAAACTGGAGCATCAAGAGAAAATCAGCACAAAGGAGAACATGCAAACGTCCTACACAAGGCATGGACGTCCAGAATGGAACCCAGGAACCAAGCGCTGTGAGGCAGCAGTGCTCACAGCCATGACAACCCTAACTTTCCACATGTTTATGCAACATACAAAACCGCATCAAAGTTTCATTTTTTGTGTTACCATTACAGTTAAAAGTATCCAATTTATTCTTTATTTTTAACAGTGAGCCCCACAAGCTCAAAAGCAAACAATAAACTGTAGGTTATAGCTCAATGTTTTTTTGAAAATATAAATAATGTACATAATGTATAAAGCCACTCACAGTACAATTTGTAACATGACACTAGAGCTGTTCTATGGCAGAAAGAGAAAAAGTGTTGAAGGAGCTGGTGGTGAACACAACTGAAATGTTTCATTTATAAACGACCATATGATTGAACTGTTTCGCTGTGTTTAGAAACACAACACTCAACATCTCAATTCTGAGTCATCATGTTAAAAGTTAAACCCTGAAGACAATAGCTATGGACTTTCTAATCCCTGCAGTGCATTTGTGTAGGTGTTTTATTACCAGAAATCACTTCTCTGCACAGAGAACCATTTTAGTATGTTCAGCAAGAAATGACTGTGATGATGTCTGGATGATTTAAACCCACAGAAAACCTTTCAAGTCAGTAAAAGTGCTTTAAAGGTATTTGCCAGAAAGCAAATAATCTTTGTATGGCAATTCAATGTTGGACACAACATTTTCAGAATTCACAAGATGTCTATATTCATATTTTCAACCACACACATTATAACAATCCTCCCTAAACCACACCGATTAGTTAAACAACCCCCTTTATACATATCACTACATCATGATTGCATTTTAAAAACTCACAAAAGGTATTGCCTGCAGGTGAAAGTTATTGAACTCAAAAAGCTGAAAAAGAGCACAGGAATATTTGTACTACAATGTTACAGTATACAAAACCATGCTGATTTTTTATATATGTATTGTAGTATGTTACAAATTGAAACTGACGTCAGTTATCAAAATGGAGTAAAGTGGACTTGTAACTAGAAGAGTGTGAGTTCAGATCCCTGGTGGGGCACTGACAGCACAACCCTAAGGAAGGTACTGTACTGTATGTAAAATAGGCTGTAGATTTGACAAAATGCACATACTGGGTGGAGCGGTGGCTCTGTGGCTAAGGATCTGTGCCTGTGGCTGGAAGGTTGCTGGTTCAAATCTTGCAGCTGGCAGAGGAACCCTACTCCGTTGGGCCCCTGAGCAAGGCCCTTAACCCCAACTACTCCAGGGGTGCTGTACAATGGCAGACCCTGTGCTCTGACCCCAGGCTCTCTCCCTATCTGTGTGTCTCATGGAGAGCAAGCTGGGGTATGTGAAAAGATAATTGCTAATGCAAGAAATTGTAAAGGGTTAATAAAGTGACGTTAAATACTGTAGCTATAGATCAGTGCTATATTTAGGGAAATCAATTTTGTTACAATGCTACAAAAAAGACATTACTTTGCTGTTATTTTAATTAAAGCAGATCAAAAAGGAGTAACCCAGAGAACTTCTACAGCTTGGAGTTAGGCAATATTCACTGCAACCTTTGTCTGATTTCATTTAAGCTGCTTTCTTCCATATGGTCATATTTTGTTAGTAAGATACAAGCATTTAAGAATGGCGTCTTCAGAGTTTTTGCATCATATCAGGGAGACAAGATCTCAAATACATCTAAACATTGACCTTGGTGAACCACCATATTAACAGTCATCTCCAACATGAGTCAGAATTTAAGTTTAAATTATACTTTCCAAAACTGTTCTTGCCATTCAGAACTTGGTGGAGTACTGACAACTAGCTTGTTAAATAGGAAGAAGACGCGCTGGAAAATATGAAGCAGCAGTCAGGGTACGTCACAGCCTGGAAAGTGCAACTGTATATATTTCATGCTGCAAATGTAAATAGTGGACCATGACTGCATTTCATTAACGAACATTAACTTTTTTAGTACAGTTTCTTATGTGTTTTCTAATTTACTGGCCTTTTGAAATGCTAAATCCATAATGTTATAGACTTTTTATATTGATAAATATTTTAATTTGAGATTTTGCTGTTTACTGTTGTACATACAGTTATAAGCATGTAAAAAAACAGTAATAACTGTCCAAACATTTTTCCCATTTTAGTTATACTACCATGATAGTAGGTTTTCTTTGCTATAACTATCTGCAATTAATATGCTTATATAATACAATACTTATTTTATCCAACCAAATGTGATTAGATACTAAATTCCCAGCATGAGACTCTACAGTTTTTGTTCCTTTCTTACGAATATCCTTGAAAATAAATTTTAAAAACGAGATTTTAGAATAAGAGAATTATAGGCACAAAAAACTATGTGAAATTTATAGGTTGTGTTGCTCCACAAAGAACGTCATTGCATGAAGAAGTTGGCACAGGTCAAATCTTAATTAATATTTATCCATATAACATGCCTGGGTCTACTACTGAAATCAAGGTATCATCTTTCATTTTTCTAGAATGCATTTCTAATTTAATTTCTAAGTATGGTATTTTGTTACATCCTCAAGGCTTGGCAAGACCTTGAGGTTAACTGTTTTACCCCCAAGATGAGTTCAAAAACCTCAGTAAATTAAACAGAATTTGATACACCTGTTAAAATTCAAATTCAAACCAAAGAAAGTATACCATAAAATATTAAAGAGTAAAGTCATTCCAATTTGTAATTATGTTGTAATTCACAGATCGTGAACAAATAAATACTAAGGATTCTGTTAGAATAATAGCATTTGTGTTCTGTATCAAGAGACAAAATCTCCAGATCAATTAAAACCTGTAGAGATCTGTAAAGTGTAGAGAGTCACTGGAATGTTTCAGAGCTGAAGGAGATAAAGCAAACCTAAATGTCTCTAAGTTGTTATCAGTTATTTCCAAAGAATCAGAAATGTCACTAAAGACCAACTGCTCATTGCTAGGCTAAATCAGTCTCAAAACAGCACTGCTGCAACATGCCAGAGCAGTCCACACTATGAAAAATGACTATGGTGCTAAAGCTGCTTCCCATTTGTCATATTTGTCATAGTTTTGTTATGTTAGTGCTCATTAGCCAAAATATTGGGACCCCCCCCCCCCCCCCACTGAGAAGTTTTCATCAGTGTCAGGATGGCCTGATGAGTGACACCTATCCATTACACAGAGGTGGATTCACTTTCCAAGATGAAATAATCACCCAGGATTGTTGGCCATTTGTTATTAACGACTACCTCCATGAAGCATTCAACAGCTGTGTGTGTTATCAAGGATACATGTTTTCAATTTCTGCAAAAAAAAAAGAAAAAGATATAACCTTTCTTCACGTAAGTAATGAGATTGGCTTGCTGCCATTTGCTTGATTGAAGGCAGCCTATGAAAGCAGTTGCCTGGAGGATAGAAATGATCAGAGGAACCAGGAAACTAGACATCTAGAAAGCAGAAGGTTACCACATATGCTCAAGACTGTCACATCCATCTGTTCAATCTGTGTTAAGTCTACAGTGTCTACAGCCCAAGAAATTCCAGGAAAAAATAATATGTACGTCAGCAAAATGACAGCCCCACATTCATTGTCTGTATTAAAACGATCTACACTTGCAAACACCATTAAGACATATATGGTAACAGCTGAAAGAAAAAACCATCATCTTCTCTGAGCCAGAAAACAGGTGAGGTGACAGCAGAGGGAGTGATGGAGTGCTTTATTTTCTGAAGAATGCCATTTTACCCTTTACAGACCTGACCTGTCTGCAGAGTTCCTGTGGTGAGCTGTTGCATTGGGGAAATGGAATTCTGAAGATGTGGGGAGCAATCTTATTTAACAAAAGAGTTATTTGGTGCAGATTAAGGGCAAACGCATTATTATGCAATTCATTGCATATTCATGATCTAACAGGTTTTTGTTTTTAATGCTGGCAAGGCATTCATAAAGTGGACATTTCCCAGTTAGGAAAAGCAAGACTGTACAATGCTTCGATTGATGATTCTAAGAAAACAATCAATGTTGAGGTTTTTGCTATGTTCAATTCTTATCCTGAACTCAGTCTAACAGAACTTAGGAGACAAGTCCTATCCACAATCAACCTCTTCCAACTGGCTGCAGCTGCACAGGAAGAATGTTGAACCATTCCACACCTGTCTGTTCAGAAGCTGATCAGGTCTTATCTCTAATACTGCCTGAATGGTGATAATACTCGTATAGGCCATACATCAATACTGACTTTATAAAGTTTTTACTTTGACAATGTGCCACAGAACTTTTCATGATTCTTTGATCTCAATGTTCACATTTTCTGTGATTTTGATCAATAAGTTTAATATAATTATATTTAAAATGGGGTATTTACAAACCCATTAGGCTTAACTATTGCATATCTTTTGTCCATCATAAAAATCAAAAGGCTCAATACATTTAATTTATTTTGATAACATTAGTCTTGTTTTGTTTTAAGACAAATTACTGGTATTTGGTTTCAGTGATATTTTCCCAGCATATTTTGTCAAATTATGCAGAAACCAGTCAAAAACAAAACTCCCACTGACACTGAATTTCTTGCCCTTTCCTATAAACCTGATTTACTGCAGAGTAGTTGTGATTCATCTATTTCTTCTTGAATCTGAAAAAGAGGACGACCGTTAAATCCTAAATGTCAGTTGCACAAAAAAGTACATCTTGTTCTTATCTGTTGCTCATTGGTCAAAACCTCTATTGAGATGCCCACTCTGAGCATGGGTTATTATTTTCCAAAAATGTACCTTTAAAAGCCTCAGAAAAATATACATAGTGTGCATTAAACAAGAATTTGCTCTACAGAGCTCACTGAAATAAGGGTATGTACATTTTTTTTCATTTGTCAGAATCGATAGGATTATTGAGAAAAAGTGAAAGTATGCATTTGTTACAGTATGTTCAGGTCAAGAGTGCTACAGACAAAGTGTCAGTCTAAAATGTACTTATTTATATTGTGGGTTGAATACTTGGAGATGTGTTTCAAAGTCTTTTATATGCAGAATGTAAGTAACATCTTTAGTGTTTCCACATTTCCAAAGCAGTAAATCAGCTGAATATTCTGTTTAAAACATCTGTATTATTTACACATGGAAGTTCTCCAGCCAAACAAAATCTACAGTATGTAATCCGATTAGCTGACACAGATTTGCAGGTCAAATTGTAAAGGGAAAATAATATGCAATGCACACTACTGTCCCTCTGCATTTCCAAGCAGGGATATACATGATCATGCTGGGATGTGTGTTTATTAAGTTTAGATATGACATGAAAAGAAAACATCAGAGGCTCTTAAAGATTTTTTACAATCTTGAAGACGATGGAAAGTTGTAAAGCTCTATAATTAAACATTCTCTTACAGTATGCTACAATATAATATAATTTCTTACAGTATAATACAGTATGCTTTGAGACAATAGCAACAGTCACATTTTTAGATGTTTTAATATTACTTTAATGGTAAACAAAAACACCACAAATTAAATCTTTCCAATTCTGATATGTATATCAATCCTATGTTTCCTGATTTAGCACAATCTTATAATTAGTTTACTAGTTATTCCAGGTGCTGGCAAAACTTGAATATGGCCCTGGTTTACAAGCAGTAAAACTTTCAGTTTCAGCATATTGAGCTCGAATAGAACCAAGGAATGCACATTTTGCTAACATGAACTTTACTTCCTTTTTTCCACTGACATCATGACCAAGTCTATCCTGCATTCCCCAGGTGTCTCAAATTGTTCCGAGTGCTCTTTACAGAAAACCAGAGACAGTTCATCCTTACCTCTTTGGGTAATCATATCCAAACAGTACATGCTTTACATTTTAGCAAAGGTAAAGACTTGGTTTTAAGTTTTGATTGACAATTTTTAAATTATAGTGTAGATTATTGAAGAAAACCTATATATATATAATGTATACTGTATATATGTTTGTTTAATAAATAAAAATCTATGACAGCTATCACATCTATGAAATACCTTAATTCTTCCAAAATTTCAGAAATAAGTATATTTTTAAAAATGGGAATTTTAATAATGTAAATTAATTACATTAATTAATGTCTATCTACTTTTGCCTTTTCATATCTTCTGAAAATAGAAACATATTCCAAAAACAGACACATAACACATGTTCTAGTCAGAAGTGCACCAGCTGAAGGATTTCTCTAGATTTATATAGGTTACTGTGCTCCCCCCACAAAGAAAAATCTTGTAGACCACATGTTTTGTCAAGCAAGGAGAAATTCTGTTTTGACTAAATCTTATGAAATGATTCATCTACACATCTGCAGCTATGACTAGATCATTCAATTCCCTAATGATATATGTAATTCAGAGAAAGCAAAAACTGACTAATTCTGCCTTTTACTTTCTCACCCTGAAAACAAAGGAGTCAAGGAGAAACATATATCCAGCTGTACAGTAAGATGCCTCATCCAGAAAACCTCAGGGAAATAAACAAGGGTTTTAACAGCTGATTCTGTTCATACAGTTGAATTCCAAATGTATCTTGCAAATTTCCAGACATTTTTAAACTGCTGGAATTATATTTATTATGCTGTATGACAGATCCGGTCCCAAAAAATATTGCACATTTTTTATTTTTTTTAAATAAGCCAATGTATTATTTATCCTGTAATAAATCTCCCTTACAATTACAAAAAAAGACATTGATTTAAAAATACTTTTTTTGCCTACTAATTCAGTAGAATTCTCCTGCCATTCAGTCATGTTGAAATTCCTGGTAGTTTTTCCAGGTGTGCTGGTAATAAAGATGCATTCAATATATGAAGAATGCTATAATCGAGGTTGTCCAATTCTGGTCCCGGAGGGCAAATGTGTCACTTTAAAGTAGCAGCAACTGAAAAGCTCAGAGAAGCTTAAATTAAACTGGTCCAACTAACCCAGAAACAACCATGGAATTAGTGTGATAAGTCTTTATTAAGACAATATTATGCGATTGTGATTGGGTTCTTTGACTCAAAAGACACACTCACAATGCAGTGTTTTTGTTTGGGTTTTCATTTAATTTTTTTTCTTAACTCATCTCAGTTGTTTTCAAAATTAGTTTATTTTTATATGATTAATACTTCCTGACTCTTAAAGCCTCCCAAACCACAATTTGAAAGACTACATTGGGGTGCAATACTTAAAAGGTACTTATATTAATGGAGCACAAAAACTGTGAGTTTAATTAAGAAACTGGGTAGTGAAATTTGTGTTGAATCATTTAAAAAGAGTAATAGCAAAACATGTGGTTTATTCATTATTGAAAAACAAATAGTGTGAGGTTTATTCGCATGATCTAGGCTAAAGAAATCTGGCAATAATCAGTTATTGCCAGATGATCTTCTTAGTTTGTGGTTTATTCATTTGAACGTACTGTACGTGAAACAGTCCCATATGTATTATAATCTTTATTTTAAACATTAAAAATGTACTGTATACCATTCTTTGCAGTAGAGCACTGATCTTCTTTAGTATTAATATGCAGAAAATATGAATGTAGTTTTCTCCATATCTGACATATCTGTTATAGCTATTTCAGAGCAAAATGTTGCTGTGGCATGTATACTGTATACAATCCTACCTTTGTTTTCATGAAAAATCTAAATATGCTCTATGTACTGTCATCTTGCATCTTAAACTTGTGAGTTTAATAGATCTTAGTTACTACTTCATAGGATAAATTGATACTCACTTAAGAGAAGTGTCACAGTAAAATAGTATCTTGGTAAAACATTTTTTATTACTGATCTTACTAATCTATCAAATATCTTAGATTTGGATGCAGGTTACCAAAAGGATCTGGAACTATTGTTATTGTTAGCCGCATTGTTGCCGAACTAACTACCACTACTAACTTACTTTTACAAATGATATTTTCAGTACATACTTAATTAAAACTCATTCCTGGATCCTGCTTGTGCAAAACAAACCCTTGTATTGGAAAGCAATGTCTCAATACTGAAGGAATTTGGTATGCCAGCATGTCAAAAGTATGACCTTTTAACCAGAGATTTTTATTTTCATTGTTCGGTTTGAGAGATTACCAACTAACCATCAGCTCAACCAACAAATTAAAAAAAAAGATAACTGATCACCATCATTATTTGGTGACCTTAATTCGGGTTTCACTTGCAGCGCATGTATTTGTAATTTAACAAATAGAGCAATCAACAAATAATCGTTTGCGACAGTAGAAACATTTGGTAAGGACTTATTACTTTCTTCACTATTTTACGCCGGAATAATCATAAGGCATATACGTGAGGTGTGGGGCTCCACGGTAGTGCAGTGGTTAGCACTGCTGCCTCGCAGCACAGGAGCGTTGGCTTGCTGGGACCTGGGGTGCTAACTGCATGGAATCTGTACTGTGTGTTTTCCCCATCTTCATGTGGTTTTCCTCCAGGTGGTCCGGTGTCCTCCCACAGCCCAAAGACATAGGTACTGTACATAGGGTAAACTGTCTCTGGCATGAGTGTGTGCCCTGCGATGGACTTCCCGTCCAGGGTATCCCGTGCCCATCCTTGTGCCCATTGCTTGCCAGGATAACCTCCAGCTCCCTCATGACCCTGAATTGAATAAAGCAGTTAGGAAATGGATGGATGGATATATACAGTAAGGTACTGGGACCTAACAAAAAGTACTGTTTATAGCAAACTTGTTTTTCCCTGTTAAAAATTATTAGATTGATGGATATTGTATATTACCCCCAATGGATTGCCACTAATTTAGCATTTTTATCAAAAAGCTGCACTCCTTCAGTAGATGTGCAAAGGTCTTATACACAAACAAATTTAATTAAACTAAATATACTGCACAGTGCTGAACACAGGACACATTGTAGCAGATAGTCAACGTTCTGATCGACAGCAACAGAAATGGAAAAGAAGATCCCTTAGGCAGCATGGGTGACAACATCACCAATAAAGAAGTCAGCCTATCCTTCATCCTATGAAGACGCCGACCCAGAGAGGCCATCCCCCACCTACTGTTTTCCTTTTCCTGTATGCTTACCGTAATAACGGGCAATTGTTATGTTTCTAATTTGCGAGTCATTCTGAAAGCAGGTATACCTGACCGCTTTTACGTATGTAAATTCATTTTTGACAACTGTTCCCTCTTTCCCAGGAATAATATTGTTGTGGAGTATTGTTTAGGGATTACAAATATAAGGATAATACCAAAAATGTAATTGGCATTTGATGAAAGACGTTTAAAAGTGTGAATAATGTAAACCTCTGCTAATCAGAACAAAAACCCCCTTGGTATTCCCTTGGTGTGTGAGTGGTTAACTTGCAACAATTGTGTTTCCTGCATGCCTGCATGCTACTCTTCAATGCAAGTACAGTAGCATCGTGATTAGTAATTTGATTATTAATTCATAAACGTGGCACTTTGCCCCAGAATTGTGCCAGGACTGAAAGCAGTTTTAAATTGTCTTAGAGTTATTTACTGTAGTGAAACGCCTATCCGTTTTCAATAACTGCTTAGTCCAACACAGGGTCGCAGTGAGACAGATAAAGAGAAACATGAGGGTAATTATTCTCTAGGACCTTTCACCAGTTTAGCTTGTACACATTTGGCTTGTAATATAAAATAAGTATATATTTTCTCTGTACACATATTTACTGTTGTAATGGTTTGGAAACACCACATTCAAAGGTGAGAGTACCAGGTGCTATTCTGGACACTGAATAATTTATTTGGAGTTGAATAGCTAAATATCTTTAAAAATGTAAAATATGGTTGACATGGATGTGACAGTTGTCTCATGAATGTGATCTCAGCTAAATTGTTCTGCGTTTTACGATGAATGGTGTAAAACTGAGAAGGATGGGTGCATTCAATATTTATTATCAAAGTACAGAGAGCTATCAATTTAGTACAAGTACAGTAAATATATGTATCAGTGAATACACTGCAGAAGAAACAATACAGTATTCTTCTTTCCTAATCATGCTAAACTTGGTGTTTTGAAACTTTGGAATAGCACACACACATATATATGTTATGCACACATACAATTTTACATGTTTATACAGTGCCTTGCAAAAGTATCCCTACCCTTCCTACGGTGTCCCATTTTGTGAAATTACACATTTTTTTAAAGTAATGTTTTATTGAAGATTGAAGGCTCAAACTGAAGACTAAGGTTAAGATGTTAAAGAAAATGTCAGAACAAAATTGTTGTTAGCTGCAGAAGTATTCTTACCGTTGACTTCGATATTTGATATCCAGAAGCAATTAAAACAGCTTTTCTAAATACTACTCTTGTACTAAGTTTCTACCAACTTTGTACACTGATTTGGTCATATTTTTGCCCAGTCTTCTTGGCAGATTTGCTCAGGTACTTACAAATTGTGAATGTCCTTGCTTAGAGAAGCAGAAATATAACATAATGCTGCCAATATCATGCTTTACAGTAATGATGGTGTTGACTGAGTGATGCACTGATGTAACATTTTGCATTTATACCAAAAAGTTGAAATTTTGTCTTATCAGACCATAAAACTTTTTTCCAACATAATTGTAGTATTATGGATATTCTTTGTTGCAAACCTCAAGTAAAATCTGAGATTTTTTTCAGTTTCATACAAGCCCCTTTTGTGGAGTAACTGGGATACTGTTGACTCATGTTTTTGTCTCCCATCATAGCCACTGAGCTTAGGGACAGCCTAATCTGCACAGTGTCTGGGTGGTTTGCTTCTTAATGATCAACTTCACTAAGTTTAAAGAGATTTTAAGGGTCTTTGACATGTTTCTATACCATTCTCATTATCTATGCCTTTATACAACCTTTCCCTCTGAGATTTTAAAGGTCCTGTGTCTGCTTGGTTGAATCGTTTCCCGAAAATCACTATCTGACTGAAGGACTTGCAGAAATGATCATTTATGCTTCAATCAAATGTACCACTATTATTGCCCACAGACAGGCTAGTCAACTAATTTTGTGGCTGATTAAGGTAATTTTGTGCACATTAAGTTAGTTTTGCCTCAGAAAATGGTTTGAAAACTGTACATTTCCATTTTTCTTTCACCTCTGTTATTCATTTACTTTTTTATTTGAAATGATGGCATAGGTTATGTAAATTCAAAATGTTACGACAGCAAACTTTATACCAGGAAAATGTGAAAACTGTGTAAAGACCTGAATACTTTTGCAAGGCACTGTATACACAATGTAAGAAATAATAAGAAAACAATATTATATCTGTGATCCAAGTATGTAGTGGACATCTTCAGAATAAGTAATGAAAGCAAGCCAGAGAACACAAGTCGAAACTGACAATGTAGATTTAAAACTGAGGCAAGAGGCACTTTTCAATCCACAGGATTGTGGGAATATACTGTATAACAAGCTACAAAGCCATGTTGTTGAACGCTGATACCCTGGCTTCTTTCAAGACATAGCTACTAACTACCAACGTGGGTTAGACGGGCCAAATGACGTCCTCTTATTTACAGTCTTTCGTACGTTCTTACATCTATAGGTAGATGAGGAGGGGACCAAACTGCTGTAACTCAGGAATGCACATTTTAGCATAGTCAATTGCCTACTAGAATTGAGATGGAAGGATTGTGAGTACCCAGACAAAGTGTGTGAAAACATGGGCATGATATACACAACAGTGAAGAAGAACCTGAGCAAATCTGCCTAGTGAATTGTCTATGGCAACTGTCACTCAATTGACATTCAATAAGAATAAGCTGTGTTTTAAAAAAGGCAGATGTCTGTTCCTGGTTTAAAGAAACCAGAACAATACGAATAATCTACATATACAAATAATGATAGAAAAATCTTTATGATTATCTGCTAAGCCAACCCTTTATCCAATGGTGACTTATAATATAGGACATTAAATTAAGTGCAGGAATATGGAACAATAATGCTGATACAAAAAGTTATACCAAAATAAGTAAATAAGTAACTAGCTTTAATTAACTGAATAAAAGGTCAGAATAAACTGGAGGAGCATTGCCACATGAACTTTCTAATGACCAAGCAGTCTGGACCTCAGTTTAACATGTCATCCAGAGAACAGCAGCTTTAATGGCATATCCATACTGGATCATTAGTTTGGAAAATAGCAGGAAATAGTGCCACCTACAGGTCCACCAACCTACAGCAGTAATCTTTTTTTCCTTGGGTGATAAATAGTATGGGATAGACTGTGGCTGACCAACTGTGGTTGATATACTGATACACACAAGAAACACTACACTCATGTCTAATGTATTAATTTAAATATTATAAACATGAATAGCAATAAAATCACAGCACATGCAAACAAAAATATAAATCAAATAATTAAAAACATTATATAATGTTTAAGTATGAAATATATATATAAAATTAAAACATTATAAGGTGTCGGTAATGAATTCCTTGAACATTAACACAGTCCTAGCAGCACAGTGATGTGGCTGTGGGATTTCACCCCACTCTTCCTGTACAGGTGCAGTCAGATTGTGGAGGGTGGCTGGTCATGGATGTCAGTGATATCTACACATATATGGTCTTCCAGCAGGGCTGTCTAGAGTAAAACAGCATTCATCGTTGACTAAAACACTTCATACATTACCATTGAATGGCCTCATTCATACTGTACCACTGAGATAGATTTATTCTGCTGAAACATATTTTACAAGGTATTTCTCATGCTGTAGCTGCTGCTATCTGAAAAAGATTACACAGATAATTAAAAAGGTCCCCTGGCTAGTGTGAAAACTGACAGCTGTTCCAGCCTACTGCTTGAGGAGCTTGATACGTGTTTTCTCTGTAGTGCTCTACTGATAATAATTGCTTACACTTATATAGCGCTTTTCTGGACACTCCACTCAAAGCGCTTTACAGGTAATGGGGACTCCCCTCCACCACCACCAATGTGCAGCCCCACCTGGATGATGCGACGGCAGCCATAGTGCGCCAGAACGCTCACCACACATCAGCTATTAGTGGGGAGGAGAACAGAGTAATGAAGCCAATTATGGTATGATATGATATGCAGCCAGCAGCCATATCACTCTGCAACTCACAACTAGCGACCCACTGACACTCAGCAGGTGTGAGTCTGGTCAGTACCTTAATGAAAATACAATTAACATTAAAATTACACATAATATAAATACATGTATCCGTATTTATACTGTTTGAATGTTTATGTACTATATTTTATATAAATATATGTACAGTGCCCTGGCAGAGTTTGCAAAAATTCCAGCAGCAGCCATATCACCGGCCAGCAGCCATATCACTCTGCAACTCACAACTGGCAACTCACTGAAGCTCAGCAGGTGTGACCCTGGTCAATACCTGAATGAGAGACCTCCTGGGAAAAACTAAGGTTGCTGCTGGAAGAGGTGTTAGTGGGGCCAGCAGGGGGTGCTCACCCTGTGGTCCATGTGGGTCCTAATGCCCCAGTATACTGACGGGGACACTATACTGTAAACAGGCACAGTCCTTCGGATGATACGTAAAACTGAGGCCCTGACACTCTGTGGTCATTAAAAATCCCAGGGTGTTTCTCGAAAAGAATAGGTGTGTAACCCTGGCTTCCTGGCCAAATTTCCCATTGGCCCTCCTAATAATCCCCCTCTTAAATTGGCTTCATTTCTCTGCTCTTCTCCCCACTGATTGCTGATGTGTGGTGAGTGTTCTGGCGTAATGGGATCCCCATTACCTGTAAAGCGCTTTGAGTGGAGTAAAATTATTACTTATTATTATTCATAGATGGGTATTATTAGGAGGCCATGATTGGTAAGGGCCAATGGGAAATTTGGCCAGGACACTGGGGTTACACCCCTACTCTTTTTGAGAAACACCCAGGGATTTTTAATGACACAGAGAGTCAAGACCTCGGTTTTACATCTCTAACACCTCTTCCAGCAGCAACCTTAGTTTTTCCCAGGAGGTCTCCCATCCAGGTACTGACCAGGCTCACACCTGCTGAGCTCCCGTGGGCTGCCAGTTGTGAGTTGCAGGGTGATGCTGCTAAAGCAGTACACGTTTTTTCAAGCAACATCTCTCACAGACAAAGGATGGTAAATCAGGCCAAAGATGAGGAAATCTGCTTACTGTTATATTTTAAACAACATTATGTATGTAAACAATGAGTAAACTTTTGTATTCTCATTGTGCATTAATATATAATTGGCAACATTAGACTTAATTTCCTTGATGTTGTAAATGCTGAAAAGATACTCCATTCTGTAAACCAATACATAGACAATACTGTTTATTTACTAGACTAAATTTAACTACAGTATAAGGTACAAAATCAGCGATATACAGTATACATATGACTTGACTAATCATTCATATTTTCAAAGGCAAATGTTTCTAATGATTTGGTACAGATCTTATCACTGAAAATTTTTATATAGAACTTGAATGATAGATTTCTAAGTACTACATGTATCAAAAGTGCAGAATAGACAGAAAAAAATAAGGCAGAAAGGCACATTTTACAGTAGTGTAAATACTGTATATAGACGTTTCAGTAGCTTAATGCGTAGTTCTTTACAAATTTGTCAAAATAATTTGTCACCATGAGAAATGGCAAGCATCCAACCTTTTATTTACTTTTGCCTACAGTGTTTTGATCTGAACGATTCAGTAAACATTTAACCTATATGACAATGGTCTAGAAATAGGCAGTGAGTAGGAGTGAGCTGCATTGTAAACAATTACACTTTCTTCAGCCACAAACTATTTTTAAGTTTAACTCTTTCCATTCATATGTGGTGTAAACACCTGGCATTGGCAGAGAATAAAGAAAAAAGGTTATGCTCAATAAGTTACACTCTGAAGTTACATTGTAAGCAAGAACTACAGATTCATGTACAGGAGAGAAATGTAGGCGAAAGTTCTTTCATTTTAACAATTTGAAATATATGTTGAATTTAAAAAAAGTGGATAATGCTGGATATATTTCACCACATACTTGTCTTTTTGTTAGTTATGTTATGGTATACTTTTTAGAAAAACAGGGTAAGGGTTTATGTAATGCTGATTCACTCAAAACAGTCCTCTCAATAGGCTTTCTTCATACTTTGATATATGAAACAAATGCTTATCAATAGGGTGGATTTTCAAGAAAATGGTGAGTAATATTTCTGTGCAATCACCCACTCATCAGATTCTGTCTTTTACTAGTTAGACACTATGAAAAGTGTCTTCTAGAGCACTGTCATTCAGTTTGTTATGGTGTGTCACAGACAAAGTAAATCAAATTAACACTAAACGATAATTGCTTTGTTTATTTCATTTACTGCATCTAAAATGTGCAAAGTAAATAATCCGCCCTCAGAATTTTCCACTTGTTTGAAATTCCATAAGTTTAATCAAACTGAAACAGTTTTCTTTTTCTTAAAGTCCGTTTGCTTTATACAGATTTCCTAATTGATAACGGATTAATTTTTTAACCCATTGCATCACTGCGTCACAAAAACAACTCATGTCACACTGCGACGGAAGTACCACATGTGAAATAAGTACTACATGACAAATAAAGGTCCTTTGAACTTTTTTAGTATACAAGGTTTTTTTTTATAATGTCATCACAAAAGGAGCAAATTTAACCAAAATAAATAGTAAATTAAAAATAAAAAGCTTGCTGATTTTAAATATGAATGTACTTTTTTTCTTTTCTTTTTGCTATTGAAGTACTATGCTACCTCTATCTGCACATTTTTGCACTATTCCATAGAATCCGCCTACCTAGGGAGAAAACCATTTTAAGTTGTAATCAATCACAGCATATTTTTGAAAGTGAAAAATGTTTTTTTAAACGCTTTAGCAATTTGTTGATTTATTACAAAGCTTAACAGACTATAGATTTGAAATCAGACTAGATTTATTATCACTGGGACAAAGATAAGCTGACATCCCATCAAAATTTCTGAACTTTGCCATACCTTATTTTCCTGTTCATTAAAACTAAGTAAATACTGTATGCCCCAGTTTTGTTATAATTTTGTTAGCATCCCTGCTGTATCCACTCATTTGTTTTCCATGTTTATACTGTATATATATATATGCCATTTTAGAATTTTTGAGTCTTTCCTACAATCTTGTGCATCCTCTAAAATATTGGTACATTTCCTTCCAAAAGTATAACATATTTCACGGAGTTTAATGGTCTCCTTCCCAAGCTTAAACAGAAATTTAAACTCCCCTTACATCTCGTTCTAGTCCATCGTATGTTATCCTCCAGCAACAGTGTGGGCTGGAACAAACTGGATTAAATACTGTACCATGCTCATGCATGCAAGTGCTCGGAAGTACTGTAGCTTTGACCCTGTTACACCTTTCCGATCACTCCGCAATACTCCAGATACAGAACTAACATTCCTCGGATAAAAAGTTTAAATGCACGTTTGACTCCACTTTAATGCTAATTCATGACAGGGTTAGGCAACCTTAATGTTTAAACTCCATTCAGCTGTGGGATTTCAGTGAAACAGAAATGTATTAGTAGCCACTTTATGTATTTGATTGACCCAGATACAGAAGATCACTGAATTCGTTATCTGGAAAAAAGATTTCCAATGGAATGGACTGGAAGTGCCAATGTTGCTTATTGTAGTGATGATCTGTCATGCCAAATGCTATATATTGATATACAGATGTATATACAGTACATATACTGTATATGCAGATACTTTATATATATATACAGTAGTTGTGGGAAAACATATGGAAATACTGTAGTTAAAAAAAACATTTAATCATTTTGACACTTCTGATTCACACAAAATATTGAAGAAACAGATAAAAAATAAAACATAAAATAAATATCCAAATTCAAGTAACAGTTAAAACACACAGTTACGTTTTTGAAAAAGGCAAAAGCTTTCACACCTTGTTAGCAATAAAGTGTGCTAACGTTTGTCCTTAACCATATATATGGTATAGACACAAGCACATAAATGGAATAGGAAAAAGTAACTGAAAGCATTTTGCAAGGCAAGTTGCTAAAACTAGAATAACTTGTGGTTTCTTTATAGGAAACTACACTGCGTTCATTAAAATTTAATTTGCAAACCGAGGACCTTTCACAAGTACATTGCATGCAGCTTTTTATTTTTTTTTAACATATTTACTTTTCTTATGCTTCTTTTCCCTTTTTCATTTCTTTATATTCACCCCGAAATACAATTTCCTTTTACACATGTAAGATACTGTTTCAAATAAAAAGCTTGGAACATTAAATAAGAAAAATGGAAGGAATACAATCATGTACTGTAACTTAGCCAGACTCTTGTAGATACTGTAGGTGGAAAGTCAAAAGGTACAGTATTCCTGAAGGGACACTAAACGACACTCAATTTTATAATTTAGTACTTTATCAAGGCTTTTGTTAGATTAAAATATTGTCTTGTGGTGTGTAGTTTGGAACTCAGTCTATTAAAATTCCTCCACAAAGAAAATAATGTTTTCTCTAATACAGTACTAGCAAATATGGATCAAAAAAATTCTATGCATTTGAGAAACTATCAAAAACATGAGGTTTCAAAACCAAAAAAATGAATCAGGTGAAACCAATGAAAATAAGAAAAGTTAATTATTTGTTTTAGCAGTTCAAATCTTAAAGGGGTCATATACACGTATTAATATACATATACAGTACTTCATCACTGGATCAAAAGCATCAAAGAACATGACCTTTTGACCTCTCAGATGGAGGCAATCTAATAAAGACATACTGTATACATATACAGTATATAGGCTGAATAAAGTAAACAAACATTAATAACAGAGTTCACACCTGTACATACTGTAGTGTGTACTACTACTGAATGGGCAGTTATGTCAAGGATATCTACTTAGACATAATTTGGCACTTTCAGGAAAGGCAAGTGTCTACAGCCTCTGAAATGAAAATCACCTGTTCACATGCATAAATCATATAAAATTGAGAATGCAGATTTTAGTAAATGTTCTAAAGTATCGAGTCATTTGGGAATCTTGATAAAAAGTCACAAAAATATGTAATATTACATTTATAGGTTTACACGAGCCCTTTAATACAAGGGAACAAACAGTTTTAACTTCACAAACAGAATAATTAATCAAACTGTAATATACCCCTTTTTGTTTTAAATATCTAACCTTGACAGTACAAAAAACATATAAAAGCAAAGGAAAACCTGTGGGTGCTGCTAAACTAAATAACGGCATTATCACATTAACTACCACTATAAATGTCTAACAAATGTATGATTTATTTTAGATGTACTGTATACCATAAGGCTTGCATTAGTTCCTCAAGAGTAACATACTAGCACTAAACAGATCATGGATAGCAATTGCATAAAGGGTTTTTTATCAGTAATTATTTTTGTCAGTATCAGATGCCTGAAGGTTTCCAGCCTTCTCTAACATGGTGACTGCTTTTCAAGAAATCGCTCTCTGTAAGGATTCCCAGTTTAATTATAAGATAAAACTGTAATCTATATTTACTACAGATGATGGTATAATGAATTATAATATATTAAAAAGAGAACTGCAAGTTAACAAACCCACAATAAATGCTGTCAGAGCACATGGATCTGCAATTGTATTGATTTCAGTGTAAGACCAGGAATTAAGTCTGCCTTCTATTCCAGGGATGCTATGCATAGTCTCTATGGCCTCACAAGCACCCCTAAGACCCTTATTTAAAAATCCCTGACTGAAAGTACATCCATTCATTTTTAGAGAGATTATTCCTTGTTAAGGATACTGAAACCAAAAGTCTATCCCAGAACATAGGGCACAAAGCAGAGACACTAATCAATCATAGTCTGTACACAGAGAATTTAGAGACATCATATAACGTAGCCAGCATGTCTTCGGAAAGTGGGAAGAAACTGGGACACCTAGGGAAATGCACACAACCACAGGGAGAACTCCACACAGTATCTTTAAGACATTTGTAAATGACAAACTAGTATTAATACATTGTTTTCAATAATAACTAATACACACCTAGTACTAATATATATCTTTTTATTGTATACTTCAAATAAATCATTACCAACATACAGTGCAATTTTTGAGAAAGCCTAATTTAACTAAATAATGGTTATACAAAAGAAAAGTATTTTATGAATTCTCTTTTTTATCCAGCCATTTTCTAACCACTTCTTCCAATTCATCACAGGGCACACACAGACACAAGCACAGACAGGCACACACTCACACTAGGGCCAGTCTTCGCAGAAGCCAATTAACCTACCAGTATGTGTTTGGTCTGTGGGAGGAAAGCGGAGCACCCAGAGGAAGCTCATGTGAATACTGGCATACAAACTTCACACAGATAGCACCCCAGGTCCAGAATTGAATCCAGGACTCCAGTGCTGTAAGGCAGCAATGCTAACCACTGCACCACTGTGCTGCTTTCCTTTTTATTACGACAAGCAGATTGTGCAGTTGTAGACCTCTAATTGTTTGGTTATAACAGTATCACATAAGCAGTACATTTTGTTATAACTTGATATCATCATTTCTGTATATAATATACATGTTTTTAACACAAGTTGTAAAGAGTTATGTCACACAACCTTCCAGCCTTCTGGTATTTGCTGATGTTTAGCTGCCTGCTCTTCATATTCCTTCATAAAGATTGTAACACCACCCACTTGCTTGGGAATACATCAGGCTAGGAAGGGTTAAATAGAGAACATTTTGAAAATTATTTTCATAAGCAAAAATGAATGAAAGAAGCAGTATTCTGCTTTCTAGGGAAACGTAAATTAACAAAGAAGCAGATAATTTTTTAACACTTTCAAAGTTAAAAATATTTAAGGGGTTATTTTGCTGATGCTACCCAAGCCTTACAGAAACCAAATGTTTCTGAAATACTGTTTTCTAACATGTTACCTTTGCTAAGTGATATGTTTCCCTTACATGTGAAACTAGTTTTAATCCAACCTACAGAAAAAAGTTTTTTTAAGGACAGAAAAAAAATTGTCAGCCTACATTTTATAGGTAACGAAATGTTAACCTTTACCAACATCAAGAAAATAATAAAAAAGTTTTGAGTTTTAAAACAATTAGAATCATGACATAAACAATGAGATTCAACCAAGTAAAGTTATCATATACATTTTTTTGCGAAAATATCCCCCCCCCTTCCAATGATATCCCATTTAGTTGAATAAAAGCTTATGTCTAAACATTTTTAAAATTGATATTTTTAATCAAAACCAGAATGCTCATAGAAACTTTTATGTGTGAAAGGATTTAAATGTCACCAAAATATCTTGATTGTATAACTAATGACCACCTGACTCAATACCTGTTGGAAACGCCTTTGGCAGAATTACAAATGAGAGTCATTTTTATATAAATCTCCACCAATTTTGTACACCAGGATCGGTAATTTTCAGTAATTCTCTTTTCATCTTGAGAAAGGCTTCCCTATCCCTTCTAATGAGAAGCAACCCCATAATATGATGCAGCCTTTATCGTGCTTGACATGCATGCACCAGACATTGAAATTTACAGATTGATAGCTTGAAATTCAGTACTTGACTGAGCCCAGAGACAGGAATATTTATTTAAAATCATGTGCGCCACTATTAATGCACACAGACAGTAGGTGCTCAACTAACTGTGTGGACACTAATGTATACACCTGAACACTTTTAGGTTTGTTTTAGCAATGGGGAGAACATTACAATATCCACATAGTTTATTTAAAATAAACTCTTTTTAGTTTTTGATTTTTGTGTATTATTACATTTCATTCTTCCACCCAAAAAAGTGTTCAGTTTGAGCATTCAAGTTATAATGAAAAATATTCACCTCAAAAATGTTCATCATTTGAAACTCAACAAATTGGGACATTATTGGAAGGGGGTGAATATTTTTCCAAGGCATTGTAACAATAGAGGAAGCTAAATCATTATTTTTTTCAAAGTGATACAGGCTATGCCAAGTTTACAACTTGAAAATTAGATTGAAGAACAAAATGAATATTTACTTTTACTGTCAACAGGTGAAATGTGTACTTTTTACAAATTCAGTAAAGGTTATCATTTATGGCACAAACAATTAATGCAGGTGTTTATGTACATCTGTGCAATAAATTACCTCTAAAAGTTATATATCCTGGTATTTTTTTCAGAAATGTGGAGGTGAGCACTTTTGCTGCTTTAGTTTAAATGTAGAATACAGTTCTTCACATTTTACACTGACATTAACACTTCACCTCTAACAACTGTTATTTAATTTTCACTGTCACCTCTAGCTACCAGTACTATCGACAATTTGCAAGTGGCCAAACCTTTTTAAAAAGGTATGCTTTGTAAAAATTAAAATAATAACTGAAACTTTTAGGTATGCTTTCTGTAAAGTATAATCCAATGTGTGCAGCAGTGAAGGTTTGTCTCTGAAATTGTATCTAGGAATGGTCTTTTTAGATATTTTGCCGCAAAAGGGAAAAAATATGATCCACTTACGTATAATATTAAGTTACTGTACAACAGACTATGGTTTTTATCACTATCACAATCTGCAAAGTTCTGGAAAATTTGAATAGAAGGATTGATAAGGGGGTAAAATATTCAATTAATCTTCCCATGTGTATATGCTTAGCAGGTGTGACTTTTTTTAGAATTAAATCTAGTTTGGTTGTATAACAGAACCACAGAGGTGAACTGTGTATTTCTATTTATTTGTATACTCACAGCTAATACAGTAAATGGATTTAAAATAGACAATTTTTTTATCTGTTGCATGACATAGTGCACGATACTAGTACGTCACGGAAATAGTATTGATTATACTGTAAATCATCATTGAGCCGAAAATGTAAAGCGAGGTCTCATTTTGCAATGAAACTAACCCTTAAACAAACATGTTTGAGCAAAATCAGTATTGCTGCCATGTAAAAGAATAGACCTTGTATTTAATTTACATAAGCATTTCAGGAATGTTTTTTTAAATACAAAATAAACTGCATTATGTGGGTGAATTTACAGTAACTTCTTAAGTAATTAACTTCAGTTTTTTATATCTGACTGAGATGCCTGAGTTTCTAAGGAACACTGTTAATGATTCATAATCACTTAGCTTGTAAGGGTATTGCTAAAAATATTTTATTTAAAAAGCTCAATAACAATGGAAAAGTTTTTTTAAACAAAACATAGTCACTTAACACCTACTATACTTATAACATGAACCAATAGTGCAAAACTAAGAAAATGTTTTCTTTTTTCAGTAGATTACAGACCTGTGAGACTTTGCGGCAAGTTTCAGGTGAGGTGATTCAGGATAAGAAATTACCTATCTTATTAATGTGGGCAAACATTTAAGACCAAGATTCCGTTGGCCTACTTTGGAGACACAGAAATCCCCATCTGTTAGAAATACTTACAAACCTAACATATATCATGAGTATTACATGGTAGATGAATTCAGATGTCAGATGTGTATACATGAATGAATTTAATGCCTTTCCAGGCAATAGCAATTTCCTTCAGAGACACAGCAATCTTTCTGGTTTACCATACCACAAATCACAAAAACTTTATGGAAAAAAAACTTATCAGAGTAAAGGATTAAAATAAATGAAATATTGCAGGAGCATCAGTAATAAATATTGAAAATTGGACCAAAAGGCACTAGTTTAACTAGATGGTACAACAGTAGTTTTTTTGCAGTTGCATAACTTTTTATTTAACCTTCAGTGTAGCTGTTGATGGTTTGTCCTTAATGTTTTATAGATTAGAAACTTTATCGCACATCAGAATTACAGTATGTATTACAAGCCAATATCAAAAAGAGCTAATTTTTCATTAAGATAATTTTCTATACTGCAAAATGAGAGTAAAAAAACTGTATAATGCACAGAAATTCACAAGCAAATAATTTGGGTTTTCATGTGAAATTCAAATTCTATAAGCATGTAAAATTAGAAGTTACCTACTAAAGGCAGAGGGAAAAAACAACGTTGAGAACTACACAGATAAAGTATGTTCTGTTTATGGCATTTATTTGTAAAGAGTTGAACTATTTTAGAAAAAAAGGTGTCAGGTCAATGCAAACAAAGGGAGATGTTGAAGATGTGGATCAATAAAATAATCAATAATTGAAATAATAACTGAAAATGACAGTCATATTCCCAACTCCACTAACGAGAGCAGTTTAAAAATAACCCACTTAACATTCTATACACTCAAAACTCAAAACAATAGAAAAAATATCTTCACACTTGGCGGCATTCACCAAAATGTATGACACCTAACTCTGAAAAACTAACAGAGGCAGGATGCAGTGCTTCTAGTCTCACATGATAACTTAAACATGTTAACATTTTTTACACAATTTGAAGTCCTCAATTGATTTCACAGAGACAAGAGTGAAATCACAGCTAGCTCCAATTCAAATGACCCTTTCTGTTCAATGTAAACCCCTTCCTTAGTCTAGCTCCTTTACCAAGTTATGCTAGTCGGAATCATTTTGGGTTAATATACAGTAGCAGTCAGTCTTATGTTACCTGACTTCCCACTCATATCAGTTGAAAAAGATGGGTATAATCTTTTCACTTATTTTGTAGGTCATCATAAAAATCATGTTTTCCCCTGATCCTCACCATGAAAAGCAAATTTTATAGTGAAAATGGACTAGATGGATGGAGAAAGATTAGTTATTTTTTAATTCAATAACATCACCTTTTAGGTACGTAAAGACACATTTTTGCCTTTCGCACTTTTACACTGTACTCTTTTTTTTAAAGGAAATTTCACAGACCCTGAACCTTTTTAATATTTCATCTCAGTATCTTAATTTAGGTCATGACCTTAATTTAGTTCATGTTTTAATGTCATACTTACGCGGAGGGAGTCTCACATTAACTGATGTTCTATAAGTATCATGGTAAGAAAAGGTAAAAAATCTTCTAGCAAGGAAATCAGAATTTCAATCATCATTCAATCAAGGTCATGGGTCATCTTCGCTGCCTATATTGCTTTGGGCTGTTACTTTAAATAGGTTACAAAAAAGTATGTAAATAGTCAGATAAATGTATGTGCAGCATATCCACGTTTTTCATTTTTTCACTCCCGTCAAGCAAGAAAATCCGTGCTAAACCTGTTAGGGGTTTCTGCTGTACCCCTGTTGCTGTGGAATGCCGCTGTTGTACCCTTGAACAAAATATTATACTTGAATTACTTTATTAAGTATAAAAATACTTAGCTAAAAGTAGCATTTTTAAATTGTAAAAATGTCACTTTAAATAAAGGTGCATTATTTCATAAAAGTCAGCCAGGATATTAGTCAGCACCATGTCGCAGTTTGTATGTTCTTCCCATGTGTGCGTGGGTCTTCTGTGGGTGTTCCAATTTCCTCTCACAATCCAAGGACATGCTGGTAGGTTTATTGGCTTCTGGGAAAAAACTGGCCCTGGTTGAGTGTGTGTTTGTCTCTGTGTGCCCCGAAATTGTATCCTGCTTTGCACCTGTTGTTTGCCAGATTAGGCTCAGACATCCTTCGTGCTCCTACACTGGATAAATAGAAAATGAATGGACACATGGATATTAGTCTAGATTTAATCTATTCTCCTGAGAAGGCGATACTTGCCTGATACTGTTTGCAACATACAGTGCTTGAGATACAGATGCAAGGAGCGAAACACTTTCACTTTCTTTATTGTAGTAAATAAATGTATGTATCATGGTTTAGCTAAATTGCTGCAGCATGCCCATTTTTGGGCTTCAGACTGTTGGAAATGCTCTTACCATTCAGAAGTGTACCCTGGAAATGCTGTGGTGTATAGCTGATCAAAATCCTAAACAGCAGGTAGATAGTGATACTTTACCATCATGACAAGAATACCGAAGAGCAACTAGTATTTCAACTCTGAGAAAATTGTTCTACAAAGAGATCAGATTAACTAAAAAGGTTTCTGTAGAAAAAATAAATCCATCCATCGGACCGTTTTCTAACTGCTTCTTCCAATTCAGTATCACAGAGGAGCTGCACCCAATCCCAGCAAGCAACGAGCAGAAAGCAGGGCACACCAACCCACTGCAGGGCAGAAGCACAGACACAGAAACACACACTCTCACACCAAGGGCCATATTTCCCAAAAGCCAATTAATCGACCAGTATGTTTTTGGACAGTGGGAGGAAACCACAGTTCCTGGAGAAAACCCATGCAAACACAGGGAGAACACACAACCCCCACACAGAATGCACTGCAGGTCAGGAATTGAACCCAGGGCCTCAGCACAGTGCGGCAGCGAAGCTAACCAGTGAATCATCTGCTTTAGCCATTGAAAACTGGAATGTGTACTTGTTTAAGTTGAAGTTAAGCACGTTTTCTCTTTGTCCTAACTTAGTTACTTGGATTTGTTCTTTTGTAAGCTAATCAGTTTTTATGTCATTTATTCTGCATGCTTAAAGAAATGTATAAAAGGTCAGGAACCCCTTAGTCACCTGCTGTTCTGCAGTTAAGTGTGTGTGAGCTCAGTAAAGTGTCTCATCCTTCACAGGCCTGTGTCTGGATCCACTGAAATCCCAAAACAAATGTGAAACTCAATGTTCTGTAATAATTTTGTAACAATGTACGTACTAACTGTCCTCCTCTATAAGCTACAGTATGATGATGTGATTGAGACTATAATTGCCACAGTACAGATGAAGTGATTTAAGGTATAAGAACCTGGTCATATTTAAGATGAGAAATATGTTGAGATTGATCAAAAACCTAAACCACACATGAATGGATATAACTAGGAGTTCTGGTTAATTATTTGAGTAACACGCTAAAAGTCATTGCATAAAATGCATAAAAAGGAAAACAATAACACTCCTGCTAACTTATGGAACAGTAAATTAGTTACAGGTGTTAGAAAATGCAAAAACATTATGTACTATCCTGTACTCTATGCATACAACACACAAAAGCCGTTATTAAAAAAATAAAGTGTAACAAAAAATAAAAAGTAAATTCTCATTTAGGAAGATGTAGGAAAAGAAGAATTTTGTCAATGCTTTACAAGAGCCCAGCCATAACAGTGAAAATCTACTTAAACCACAGGATTCGTAGGTAAGGTAGCTGTCTGTATGTAGCTGTACCCTATCTGGTGTCTGAAAAGCCCTCTGGAGCAAACAAACCAAACTGTGTGAGCAAAAAGAAGAAACTCACACAGTTGAATAAAACAATAAAGAAAAATGTAAGGAGAAGGAACACACTTAAATGAATGCCATGTAAAAATGGAGTACAATACAAGTACAAAAAAGAACATTAGAAGGATAGTGAGAGAGAAAAAGAGGATAAAGGATAAAATAATAAAAATAGGTAAGGATTGTGAAGTTTCAGATGATGAAAATGCCAGTGTTTTAAATGAAAATTTCACTAAGGTGTTATTGTACTTTTATAAAAGGAAACAACATTAGTTGATGCACACATGGATTAATCTTAAATTGCTTGACAAAAAACTTGACAGAGAAAATGAGAATGTAAGAACAGGAGAAAGTCTATAAATGAGAACAAGCAATTCACCTCTGTGTTTTCTGGTCTAAGTCAATTAAGCTTATTGTACCCTTAACTCAGGGGTGCTCAACCTTTTTTAATGTGCCAGTGTGAATTTGAAGCTCTGATATACTGTTGGAAAAACAGACTGTGGGCATATCAGTACAATAACGGTACCCATCACTAAAATGACAGCAAATAAAAGCAAGTGACTCATGCTACAGTGAATAAGTAATGTTCCCCATTTTAGAAAAAATAATATTCTACCTTAATGTGAGCATTGGCACTGAGAAGCTTACTTGAGAACTCTTGTAATTTTTTAACGTGTTGACACTGCTGATCGTGTCGATGACATTTTTATTTTGCCCCTGCAGCTCGACATTCAGCTCATTTAGCAGCTCAGTCAAGTCTGTGAGGAATGCTAAATCCAGAAGCCACTGGTCATCCTCCAATTGGGCATATTCACCATGTTTAGACAACCCAAGAAACTCTTTGATTTCAGGCAACAGCTGTCTGAATCTCACCAAAAATGTTTGTTTTTTAAATCTCCAAACAGCAAATCAGCAGCCTCAGCAAATGCTTTTTTTATTACTTCTGGATCCCTGAATGACTTTTTGTGTTTAGCCAGGACGTGGCTCAGACGGAAAGATACAATGAATTGCCTCTTTCCCTCTTGTATTAGGCCTCGTGAAAACCGATTGCTGCTAGTTGAAATTTTAATTTTTCCACATTTACTTTCCGTAACTCACTTTTAGCGGGAAAGTCCACATAACACATTTAGTGTGCATTTGTTAAATGTTGTTCTATATTTCCCTTTTTCGCGCAGACGCTAGCATGGCAGATTTGACTGCATAAGTACAAAAAAAAATCATGCTCCCATTCCTTGTGGTAACGGTAAGTTTTCGGTCTCTTTCCTTTCTCATTTTCCCTCAAACACTACAACTATCAAAAAGGCAATCAAACTTATCAAACTGTTGGCGAATTTGTCAGGGCATGTCTGTTTCTCTCCACTATGCACTGTAGCGAATGTGGGGGCCGCGCCAACGTGGTTGGGTAGCGCAAACAACATTATTTAAGGAGTTCCTGTAGCCTTTTTATCCATTGTCAGCCAGCACTCAGTAAGAGACTTTTACAACCCATTCGACAAGGGTTAAACACACACAAGGACAGTTAATTGTATGACATGACATGCACAGAACTGAATGCATTTTTAGGCTATCGAAAAAAAGTAAATAGTCAAATCACCTATGTATTTTTTGCCAAACGTTCTTGCAATCGATCGACCTGTTGAGAACCCCTGTCTTAACTGAACTGTCCTCTGCCTGGTATTTGCCCAGTTTTGAGGACAATCAAAGTCTTTTTGGATTTCATTAACAGCTTCTAAAAATTTTCAAAAGAAAATCATGCTTTTTTGCTATCGCCTGCTAACAAGTTTATTGCCTATACTGGAATCTTGATTATTGCAATAATTTAGGAATTTTAGCGGATCTATTGCTATAAATTAGGAAGATTAGTTTAATTACATCACCCCAATATGAACCTTTATCCTATATCTGTACTTTCTAGGAGTGATGCAGTTAAAAAAAAGTAGGAACTACAAAAGCTGCATATAGAACTAGAAGCAATAGGCACATTAACACAAAGGACCACGTGAATATGGAAAAAGCTACAGAGCCGTGTTACTGAAGCTGATGCTTCCGTCAAGAAACCTTTGGATGAGATACTCCAATTACTTACCTATTAGTAGCCAAACAAACTACATGGGGACAGAACCTCCTTTCAGTTTGTAACCCTTCTTATGTTCTTAAGGTGGTCTTAAGGTGGCTCTTCAAAATGGTCAAATACCATGCTAACCAGATATCCATTTCAGATAGCCATTTCACCCCATTCAGTTTCTTTATTCCGCTTGAGAGTGTAATATAATAGGAACTGAAGAGTAAGTTGTATGTTTTCCTGAGCATTTCTCCTTAAGGATAATGTTAAGAATTCATGCTAATTACAAACAATGAATATGTAGGGATAGCGTACTTACTACTTTAGGGGTGTAACCCCGGTGTCCTGGCCAAATTTCCCATGCCTCCTAATAATCTCCCTCTATGAATTGGCTACATTACTTTGATCTCCTCCCCCCACCCCACCCCCCTCCGACGGCAGGTGGAGCGACGCGCCGGTTGGAGTATTCTCGGTCGCATTTAATGGCAACGTCAGCTCAAAGATTTGGTTCAAACCACCAAATGGAGACGGGTGTGCCGACAAGCGGACCCTGCTGATGCGGGATTAACGCTAGGATGAGAGAGAGCGTACTTACTACTTTAGTGGAACAAGTAAAAAGGTTTATTCCATGCTGAAAAGAGAAGAAAGAAAACACGTTTAGGCCGTGGAGCCTTCTTCTCCACAGCCTAAACGTGTTTTCTTTCTTCTCTTTTCAGCATGGAATAAACCTATTATTGTTCCTTTGCAGCCTACGCATGCTAATGCAGCTACCCACCTGAATTACTACTTTAGGCATGAGTTTGCCTGGCTGAGTAAACCATCCTGGCTATAAGGTAAGAGCTGTTACAACCCTCCTCATTTACAAGCAAAGAAATGAGAAAGATGAAGATGGATGGAGGGGTGAAGAAAAGATGAAGGTCAGATTCTAATTATGAAGAAATAAACCAGAGTTTTTCCAAAGGGAGTTTTGATGACATCAGGAGAACTGGAGGATAAGAGTAAGCAACATTGCAGATGTAGGGAGCTGGTTGTTTTCAGTGGAGAGATTGGGAAAGAGGAACAGTACTTGTTCAAGAAGAGAAGCAACCCATCCTGGCTTGCAGGCGAAGGTTGGTCAGACTGCTGAGCTAGAAAGGAAGGAAAGTATGAGATGATGAGGCATTAGAGCGACAAAGGTACGGAAAACACCAAGTGCAAAAGACATCCGTCTCTGACAAGACCGAAAAGCTGAGCTCTAGAAGAGATGTGTTTAGAGTTTTGGACAGCAGGCAAATATTTATACGTAAGAGATTGAAAATGCGAAATTACAACATTACCTCCTCCTAAACGTCTGTTTAACATAATTAAATGTACTATTGCAGTTGAACATAAAAATTGGAATAGAGATGGTTTTACATAAAAGACCATGAAATATCTTACCATAATCAAGAACAATGATTCAAAAATGAAAAAAAATATAAGAAAAATAATAAAATTATGTATGTAAATAACGTATTATTGTAATTTTCAGTATCACACTGCATTGCATTATATTGTCATACATTTTCAAATTGTACATTGCCTAACGAAAATGCTCCAAATTCAATTTAAATTCAAACATATAACATATTTACATAGAATCTTATGAACACAGTCGACTGTGGCTAAGTATATTCTATTGCAACTTCTAATTGTTTTATTATGGATTAGCAGAGCAGAAGCAGAGTAAAATAATAAAAAGAATTTGATACTTACTATCACATATTCTGAATGTGTCATGGTTTACCACAGTGAATCATAATAAAGGGTCAGAAGAGTAATTCCTTGCAGTAATGAATAGGTGGTATACTACATATTTATATATATATTGCAAATGCAGTTATAGTACATTAAAAATCCAGCTATATACTGTACACTATATAATGTTATACTATAATTTGTATAAACTCACACAGAGGAACAGATCAAGATGTTAAAAATGCTAAGTGCAGTGGCAATGTGCTTAAATAAACCTTAGGGATATAAGAGAAAAATATATGCACTTGTTATAAATTAATTTAGCCACAGAAGCAAATCTGCCTTCAGTGCATTTTAACTGGCATGTGACTACTGAAAGGATTTCTCACCAAGCAAGCCACTGAATATATCAGAATACATTTTTTTTTGCCAGAGATTTTTTTTTCAACAAAAAGATGTTTCATACTGTGCTACTTATATGGTGGCTGACTCAGTTAACATAGCTCAAACTGTGGAAAAATATACGCAACAAAGAAAGACAAAGTCGTTGACAACTGAAAGAATGGAAAGTGCCACACCCTCCAAGCAGTTTTGAAAACAAAACTTCACAGGTCTGTTTTTGATGAGGCTCTTCCTGTGTGTTTGATCATATGATCTGAAATGTACAAGTTTGGCACCAGATGAAAAGAAACCGTGACAAGGCCAGAACATCTCATTAATCATTTAGCACACAGAGTTTTGTAGGAGATGGGATTATTTTAGACAATGGCATCCTGGAGCTCTTGCTGAGACCTGGGTTGTCAGACTGTTATGCATGCAATAAGTCACAGCAGGATGTTGGTTGTGCTAAAATAAGCATCTGCCTAACCGTATAATAAGCCCTAAGGTTGTAGGTCAAGTGCTTTTCAGCTTCCGGACATGTGGTTATTGTAGCACAGCCACCATCCTGCAATGTTCCAATTCACTATATTTAAAAAATAAATATACAGGTTTATTGTACATGTGTAGGAAAATATAAAAAAGACAACACAAAACATAAATAAATTACTCATGATATACATTTAGAAGTGTATGTAGTACAAGTACAATTTCACATACACACAGTAGTTGTAACCTTTAAAATACTAATGAAAAATTAAACCCTTCATACATTTTGCTGCAAATAATAAGACTTCAGCATTGAACTCCAGCAGCGCTGAGCAACAGTACTGCAATTCAATTTCAAAGATAGCTCTAATAATGCAAGGAAACAGTGCACCACAGGTCAAAGTACTAAATAAAACAGTTGTATTGCAGAAAAAATAAATGCACAGTTCCGACAACCGGACAGAAGTAGATAAGTCAGGGACAGGCAGTCCTTTATGCTTGATATATGAGGGGCAGTCTGTCAGGGCAGATACGTGAGTGGTCTGCAGTTGATCAGGGCAGGTATGTGAGGTGTAGGCAGTGAGGACAGCAGGTATGTGAGGTCCAGAGAGTCGGTTATAGAAGATTTCTGTTATACAGTACATGCCCAATTAAGAATGAGCAGAATGAAGGAGGAGAATGAAGAAAAGTAGGCAGATTCTTCTGACCCTGTTTCTAGCAACTCATGTTTTAATTTGTCACAAACAATACTATTCCTTACTGGAGCAGTTCAGTGCCCTCACTAATTCAAAGTATGTATGCATCCAGGAGACCAAAGGGGCTGAGTGAGTCCTTACCAAGTAATTCTACACCCCACCCCTGATGGCACTCATGCTGGGGGATCACGGTCTGCTAGTGATATGATCCAGATTTGAACCCACAATCGTAGAGCTCAACCTGTGCATGGGCAAGTATCTTTACCAGTTCAAGCCCCCAAGAGGCTGGATTTCTTACATTTTTTAGGATTCATCAGTGTAATATACTGTAGCTAACTCTAGCAAGTGAAACAGACAAATCCTGAAGTATACTGAGGATATATCCTGGATATACTGGATACTTGACTTTACAAGTTAAACTCTCCAAAGGCAAGGGTTGTAAACAGCATTCCATCACCCTTAGTTCCATGTCCTGCAGCATTTCAATATGACAGGACAAGATCTAATTGATATTCATCCCCAAAATTCACAGCAACTGCTTGCTCTAGACCTCTGTGCCCCAGTCAAACAGAAAAGTTCTAAACATCATATGCAGAGATGCTGGGGGAGAACACAAGCATGAAAATTTGCTAACATCTTTACATTCCTAAACAGATGTTCTTGATTCAGTTTTCCTTCCATCATATTTTATTGTGAAAAATATATTATCATTATCATTTTTATTGTGCTTTCAGGTTATCATATCTACTATATTCACACTTAATGTAAAATTAGTGTACATTGTAAGTGAACCTTCGAAAAGGAAACCTACTAAACACATTCTTTTTAGCAAAAATAGTTTCCTTTTCCATATTACAGACTGTAGTGTGGAAGCTGTCCAAATCACATAGTAGCCCAATTGACTATAGTTACAATATTGACTGTCCTTATTATAGCACGGAAGCCAAACAACTTGTGATAGATCCAGTATGTGTGTAAACTGATAAATCCACTTAGAGCCATGTACAGTATATTGAAACTGTTGGTCCCTCTGAAGCCACCATATTCCCTTTTACTATTGTAATGGTTTGGAAATACAATTTATTTTAAATAGGTCCAAACGTCTCATCTTTAAAAATGTACAATATTGTAGACATTAATCAAGTTCAAGTTCCCGTTTATTTGACCTTCCAGCCATATACAAGTATACAGTGGAACAAAATATTGTTCCTCCTCGTCCACAGTGCAAATACAGGCAGGACAGACAGGACACTGACACAGACATTGTAGACAGGGTACACATAGTGCAAAGTACAGGGTAGATACATAATACAATATACACAACACACTGGGGGGATATAAACCCTGTTTCTGGAATTATGGTGGGTGCAAGTAGATTCCAGGGTGGAAGAAGCTGTTACAGAGTCTGGTGGAACTAGCCCGTACACTGGGATATCTTTTTCCAGATGGTAGGAGGGCAAAGAGTTTGTGGAAGGGATGCGAGGGGTCATCTACTATACTGGAGGCCCTGTGTAAGCAATGTTTGTGATAGGTGACAGAAATGGAAGGGAGGCTCCAATGATCTTTTCAGCTGTTTCCACAATTCGTTGCAGGGTCTTGTGGTCTGAAGCATTGCGATTCCCAAACCAAACAGTGACACAGCTGGTTAAGGTGCTCTCAATGGTGCTTCTGTAGAAAGTTGTAAGACTGGACGGGGGAAGGTTTGCCCTCCTCAGTCGCCGCAGGAAACAGAGACGCTGCTGTGCTTTCTTGGCTAGAGAGGTGGTATTGAGGGACCAAGTGAGATCATCTGTAATGTGTACACCAAGAAACTTGGTGCTTCTAACTGTCTCTACAGGGAAGCCGTTGATGTACAGGGGGGCGTGTTCAGCGTGGGCCCTCCTGAAGTCAATGATTATCTCTTTTGTTTTATTTAGATTAAGAGATAGGTTGTTGTTTGTGCACCAGTCCACCAGTTGCTTCACCTCCTCTCTGTATGGTGACTCATCATTGTTGCTAATGAGGCCCACCCCTGTCATGTCATCAGCAAACTTGATTATGTAATTTGAACTGTGCTTGGCAGTACAGTCATGAGTGATCAATGTGGACAGCAGTGGGCTGAGCACACAGCCCTGGTGCTCACTGTGATGGTGCTGGAGGATTTATTACCGGTCAGAAAGTCCTGAATCCAGTTACAGAGGGAGGTGTTAAGGTTCAGCAAGCTCAATGTTTCTGTCAGCTTCTGGGGGATGATTGTATTGAATGCTGAACTGAAGTCAATGAACAGCATTCTTACATAAGAGTCTTTCTTATCCAGGTGGGACAGGGCCAGGTGAAGGGCAAGAGATAAAGCATCATCAGTAGATCGGTTGGGGCGGTATGCAAACTGAAGGGGGTCCAGAGGGGTAGAGAGTCTTGACTTGATGTGGCTCGTGACTAGCCTCTCGAAGCACTTCATGTGAGTGCCATGGGGCGATAGTCATTGAGGCAGGACACTGCTGACTTCTTCGGCACTGGTATAATAGTGGTGGATTCGAAGCATACGGGGATGACCGCCTGGCACAAGGAGAAATTAAAAATATCTGTGAGGACATCAGCTAGCTGTACTGCACATTCCTTGAGTACCCGACCAGGTATATTATCGGGTCCAGCAGCCTTCCGTGGATTAACTTTGGCTAGTGTCCTCCTTACCTGATGTAAAAGTTGATGTAAAATCATAAAACATACCTTGATGTAAAAGTTGTCTCATAAGTGTGACTTCTGTTAAATCTTTCTACCTTTTACTACCAAAGATGTACAGCTGAGAAAGGTGAGCACATTCAGTATGTTTACAATAAAAGTGGAGATAATGATCAATTCAGTGTGGCAAGTATATATTGGTGAATCTAGGGATTATGCTGATGAAGAATCTATTTTCCTCCATGCTATGCTTAGTATTTTGAAAGTTAGGAATGGCATATACAGTATACACAGTAAATTCACACATCTACACACACATATACATATACATATACACATACACATATACTGTACAGGTTTTGATAGTAATACTAAAAAGAGCACTTGTTCAGTGTCTAATATTAGGTATAGGAAGTATAATTGTTAAATCACTTAGATCTTGTCACTCTAATGTTGGAACTGTATTTTTTCTCAAATTTACATAAAGTCTATTATATACAAGTAACCATGATTCATAAGTCTTATCGCAAGATACTGTAGAAATGCATTTGCGCAGAACAATCATATTCCGTGTCATGATCATTTTGTACATATTGCCACTGTACAGTCACCAGGAAATGGATTATCTTTACCACTGTGGCTGAAAATCACACGTAGGTATTAGCCACATCCACTTTGATGCTCCCTTTAGCTATAGAGAAAAGCATTCAATCACTACTCCTAATAAGGTATAGCAAGAGGCAGTCTGTAACACATTAACCATTAATAACTTTAAAATATTTCCACTCTAACCAAGATCTTTAAAGGATTCTAAGCAAAAGTAATCCTATAGTTACAATATTGACTCCAGGATACATTTCCAAGAATTTATCCTGGGTTTCATCAATAATCTTAACTAATAACAAATGGTAAGTGTATATACAGTAAATGTTTTCTCTATACTATATATGCAAATTAATGGGCAACATTTCAGGGTTCTACACTATTAAAATGTACTGTACAGTAAATACAAACACAGTTACTATGAGTGTGATGCTTGTGTCTAGAATTTAAAAACCTTACATTAAGTAATTGCAGAGCATTCAAGATCACTTTATTGGCCATATTTAATTTCTTGTATTAGGAATTTGTCTTGAAAGAACATCAGATTCTATGTAATAACATTTTGTGAAAGTAGACCAGAAGATGCGAACTTCAGACTTTATCAGGGTCTAGTATATATCTGACAAACTTTGCACACAAACAATAAATAGCGACCGTACACTATTTTTCAAGGCAAAATATTTACATTACATTACACTGTAACTACAGTACATAAGTTAAGTAAGAAGGGAAATTAATTTAAATATAAAGACTTTTCAAAAATTGCCTTAATACTGTAAATGTTAGTGTTTTGTTTTTAAGGAAAAAAAAGGTACAACAACAGTACTGATTCGTCAACTTTTAAGATCTTGGCTTGTTTTTAGATGTCGATGTTTTGAGACATTCTTTCTTTTCTTAGAAAAATGTCTTAGAAATTTCTGTCCTCCTGTAAAATTCTCACCTTATTAAATGTGAATTTGTAATAAATTGGTATTTACCAACATTTAATGCAAATTTGCATTAACATACTGTATGAAAAAACTGTATAAAAACAGATATGATTTCAGCTGTTACGCTGTAATCCATGACTGAACTGGTAGTGTGTTGGTGTCACATTCACCAGGCAGTGGGATTCCACTGTGACCAGAGGCTTGGCCATGCAGAAAGCATTTTTACATCAGTGCCAGCCACACAGTGCCATACACTCTTCCCATGATGTGAGCTACAATCGATGTCTTCTATCCAGTGCCATGATTTAAATACTAATATTACTAGAACATATAACACTCTTTACCTTTTCCTACAATGTTAGTTACACTTGTCCTTCATAAATGCCCCAGACTCCACAATTAGGGATGCCAAAAAATATAGATAAAATTAGTTTTTAGTATTTCTAATTATTTTTGGAGGTTGTTTGCTTGGTCTTTCTATTGTCATACTCTCCTACTATCCTTTTATTATGTCTCCTAATCATAATCATAATAACAAGTTGTAAGAGCACTTGATAATGCACAACAAGAAAACACAATTAAATCTAAAAGGAAAAAAAATTGAATGGATGATGAAATTACAAAGCTGAATTCTGATGCATTTTCATATCTGTTTGTGCAGGAGAGTCAGTGGTCTTATCTTCCAGAGAGGACAGTCCTTTTTTATAACATAAGAACATAATGAAGTTTGCAATAACATAAGGTCATTCGGTCCATCTGTAACTACCGTTAGGTAGTTGATAGCCAATTGTTCTCAAGATCTTGTGCAACTGTTTGTTCAAAGAAGCCAGGTTTAGCTTCAACAGCATAACTGGATAGCTTGTTCCATACTCATTGGCTGAAGAAGTGCCTTACCTTCTCAACTTTCATTTCACACTTAGATCGGCTCCCCTCCTAGTCTTCTCTGTTCAAGACTAAACAGGATTCAGTTCCTTCAGTCTGTCTGATTAGGCTTCCAAACAGGAAATGAGTGGTCGAACAAAGATCTCATTGTGTACACCTTTTGCTGATTAAAATATATTGCTATAACTTTCAGTACTTTGTGAAAGAAAGTGAAAAAAGCAACAGAAATTCTGCATACCTTTGTTATTTTATGTTTTTTCTTCTGAGACCCTGAAGCATCTGAAGCTTTGATATTTGCACATTTAATTTCTAATTCTAGATTTTGTTCACCTGACTTTTATACTGCCCTGTATATTGTTATTATCATTATTACTGTTACCTGTTGGTTTGATATTTACATGGTGAAATATTTAAAGGTGTTATAAACTGAGAGCCATAGAGAACATTTTACGCTCAGCTGTCCCCAGTGATACCACAATGATTCAGGGGATGAAGGTTACTCATTGCAAGATTGTGCATCTCTGTTGCTAGTTATTACTACTTTGCTGCACAATGACTGTATCAGGAAAGTTCTGAGTCATTTTTTTTTACCTGAAAAAAAGAATCCCCATATACGAGATTTCATCATCACTCAGAGGAAACAGGGCTCCCTAAAGATGGAATTCCCAAAGCTAATGAAATCCCTTGCAGACGCAGGGGCCTTTTCCCCTTTGATGACATTATGGGTACAAGAGGCTCCACCTAGACAGCATGAGTCTCAGGGCCCTGCCCCCACCCACAATTTCCTTTACACTACAATTCACAAAGTATACTGCGGAAGGGTTTTTCAAGCACTGTCATCATCAGCACTCTAACAGCAGTGATCTGTGTGCTGATAACATTACTTTCAAAGAACGCGGGTCTAATTTGCAATAGGAATTCCAGATTCAATGGCAGCAATGCCGTGTGTATAGATTATCTATAGGGGGAAACTGCTGCTTGCTTTCCATCTGTCCTTTGATACTGCTAATATCTGATATGAGGAGAAGAAGGCCACTTGAGAAATCAGCTCTCCTGGTGACATCTTAAACTTCCTATTTAAACTACACTGGTCAAACATGCAAATTATTTACAAATTTTCAAATATTTTGACATATACTGTAAAAACAGAGTAACATTTGTTTTAAAAGTTAAATAGCTTTAAAAAAGTTATTTAACAACAGTTAGATAAGTTACAGGGTAAAAATATTGTAAATGTATGTAATATCCTGCATCACAAATGAAAGTATTATACATTACAGTAAGAAGGTAGAGTATACATTTAAATATATCTACTACATACTGTATCACCAAGGAAATGAACCATTAGTTAAAAAGTAGCATATCTTTCTTTGACAAAATGTTATCCTGGGTTCAGAAAGTACTGCAACATATTTATTCTGTTGCTTGAAATTCAATTGTCTATCTCAGGTTAAAAGTTTCAGACTAGACAACTGAGAATTTTAAACGTTTAAATACTGCTTCAAAATACATTTTTGCTTTCTGAATAAATCTGTCTGTTGTGCACTTCAGACATATTCATCCATCCTTCAAGATGTGCAATATTTTCTTATAATGAGTTTCAAAAGCATAACAAAAATCAACAGAAGCTCCTCTCACAACATTTTACTAGACTTCTCTTAACGATTTAACTCAATATATTATTTACTTATTTTTCATTTAAACTACAATGTCAAATACAGCATACATCAACACTACATAACTAAAAACATTATACCCGGTCACTTTTCTCTTGGTTTGACAGCAGCATTACCATCGCGAACCTGGATCTTGTCAGACCTTAAATGCTAAAACAAGGCTGGGCCTGCTCAATATACAGTAGGAATGGAGGACCAAGGAAAATCTGGTTCCTGCTGTAAATGGACCAGCAGGTGGCATTCTTTCCTCTGGATGAGAATTTCATCATCGTTCCCCAGTATAGTAATATTGGATTCTGTGCTATGAGAGCCATCTAGCAGATGAAACATTAAACTGATGTCCAGACCATGTGACATGGTTATTTCTTCTGGTAACTGTATTTGCAACTCGTCATCACTACAATTGTTGTGATGGAAAACAAAGGTTTCCCATTATGTTAACTACTGTACATACATTCTCAATAAAGTCTCATTCCCCATTATTCTACCACTCTTGCTGGCTTTCAAAATTGGAATACCATAGAATATTGACAAAGTGATTTTATATTTCTATTGGCTAAATTTCTTGTTTAAGTGAGCAAGGACTCTTGTGAGGCTGAACCAAAAAGCTTAAAAATGGGGTCACCTAAAATCCCTCACATACAAACTTACGTATTTATAAAACATTAACTGTTGCATCTTTTCCCACAGCTCTTTTTTAAAATAATTTTCTCAGTTGCACCTCATTCAAGTCATAGAAGACCTATTTCTACGGCAACATTTGTACACTCTCCTCACTGATTTTGCAGACAGCCACCTGAAATTTCACAGCCTTTAGTGTTTCCTGATTCATTTTCAGCATCAGAAAATTTAGAATTGCTAAACAGCTAGCTCTTTCATGGTTAACAGAGGGGGCCCCGCTTTAAGATGTGGAAGGACACCTAATTTCAGTAGGAATATCAGGTAATGCAAAAAGAAAAAAAGTTCAATATAGACAGAGCTAAAGCAGTATCTTACTCATTTCAGTAATCTGTATATGACTGTGTGTTGTTGGTACAACAGGTATATTCGTGTGGGAGGCAGAAAAAAAAGATTACCTTATTTTTGTTTAGATCAGTTTGAGGTTTATTAACTCAAGCTAAAAATGATAGGCTGTCGATTCATAGTGAAAATGGGAATTCACAACTTCTTCTATTTTCCTGCCCATTTTGCAGATCAGGCTTGTTTTCGTTCACACCGTCGATCCCCACTCCCCACGCACACACACATCTGCACTCACGTAGAACTGGCCAGTGGAAAAGAAAAATAATTAGTCATTCATCCTTTCTTCAAGGTTTCCAAACTGGAAGGAGTGGCCTCCTTATGTCCAGAAGGATAAATATATAGGTAAGTCATGCACCTGTATGCAATATCGGTGAAGTTAACTTTCTGAAAACTTTGGTACCACTTCAAGACGTTACCGAAAATGGTGAAGTTTATTGTCTGTTGCCTTTTAGCAGTTCTGTCAAGTTCTGTGATGGGTGCTCCAGCTGATGACACCTTAGCTACGTTACAAGAACTTTTAAAGGATTTGAAACATTTGAGCAAAAATATAAAGGTAAGTTTTCTTTTTGTATTTCTTATTTTAACAGAATTTGGCTTGAGTTAAAACTTTAGAAATATATAACAAATGACTGCATTTGTATCTATTGTAGCATGATGGGAAGATGCTGAATACCCCACTTATAGAAGATATAGAAGTAAGTATAAAACTATTCTTTATGATATTGGAAGATTTATAATTGCAATTTGAAAAGTTAAGCATGCATATTTTACATACAAGCGTTCACTCCTTATTATTTATATATTGTATCTGTGATGTTCAATCAAGAAGCAGATAAACTTTAAGAATGTAAGGCCATGTATTACCTTTTCCAGTTGTGCATTGGCACTTAAATACAATGATGACAGAGACCAAGATTTACATCTTTGGACTCTTAGAAAGTGAATGAGTCAGAGTTAGTTTGTTATTCACCCACATATGTGTAAATCAGCTGTAGTAAACAAATAATACAATATGCAAATATGTTCTGTCAAGCTTTCTTCATACATCTCTAGTGCAGAGTTGTAAAATGAGGAAATTGTTAACTGTACCATAACGTTTAATTGTGAAAGTGCATTACATTTTAGGCCACTTTTTATGACCGTTTATGGCAATGACATAATGGCAGAATACTTTAGCTGTTATGTCTTAATTAGAAGGAAGTCTTTCTTAAGTAAAGTTAAGAAACTTTTTGGGTTCTTGTGATTAATTCCTCCTGTGTGATATACAGTATCTGAGCAATACTATGTACCTTCTGTTACAATAACTGTAGAAATATTGTAATTTGTTGAAAATGTAAAGACCTAATCCGTATTTATGTTGGTAGCACTCACTAATTACTGAATGTGTTTCCTGTATTTATGCTAGAAACTTGTAAATCATTTGAATTTGCAACACTGCTACCAGCATAAAGAAATGCATCAAGGTGAAAAGGAAAACAACATCATATTTTACTTCACTTTGTTCAACAAATTAATAGATTTTATTATTCTGAATTAACAATTTAAATCATAGCATAAAAATCTTACACTCACCAAAACCCAGAAAATGCTATTCTTTTCTTGTGCTGTGTAACAAACAACAGTAACACCACCGAGAGTGCACTTTCAAAAGAGTGACTCAAAAATGAGTTTGACATTTATAATAACTCATATATGTCACCCAATAAACAGAAGTCATAACAGTAAATGGCACATGGCATGCAAAGTTTAACTGCTTTTTCTATAGAGACTTGTCAAAGTGAAAGTTAGGTACAAGTTGATTAAAATTATTTTAGTTTTTGCGAGAAACTTGATGACTAATCAAACAGCAAGTAGCAGGAAAGAGTCTGTGGGCTGACAGGACATATTAATTTAAGTTGTTTGACACTGAACAGAAAACAACCATAGAGTTCTGTGTATGTGAAACATTTTTTGTACAAGTTACTGTTTGAAAATTAAGGACATTTTAGAGTAAAGGTTTACTTTTGACGGATGCTAGCTTTAGATTTTTAATTTACTGGTTTGAAACATAAAGACTGTAAAAAAGGCTTTATGATGATTAATATACAGTAGTAATTAGTAATTTAAGACATATTTTCATTTCAGAACACTCATTTTTAAGCTAACTGGATTCCTTAGGTGACCAGGGTTACAAAGGAAGGTGTTAATTGTTTCTCAAAGGTCATTTAGTGGTTTTCACCTTTAGCACATCCTTTTCTGGTAACTTCCTATTTAAACCCCAAAGCATCCCTTCAGAGGCTGTCTGTGTTCACCGCTTTAGTACAGCAAACCAAATGTGATGTGTAGCACTTGTTCAGGGGGTACTTTCTCTTACCTTCTATATTTATTTACTGTAAAGGTCAGAGAAATATTAATGCTATCTTTATTCTTTCTAATCTCATTAGAGGAAAAAATGTTACACACTATATTTTTAAGTTTTAATTTTTCTTCCAAAGAACAGTAAGTCTTGTAGTAAGTTATGAATGCTTCACATAAAACATATGTATATAAAATATGAAATCCACTTACTGAGTATATTTTGCACTCAGATTTTGTAATCAGTTCAGAGAGCTATTTTTAACAGATGTCATCAGATATTGCTCATAATTCACCAAAGTCAGAATAGTTACAAAAATCTATAACAGTTTATGCATACCACGCTGAAAGTGTTTTTAGTTTCACCTGGAAAAAAGTATATTTTTTCTCGGCAAAAATTTCCAACGAGTTGACATGATTACAGTAACGTGTACATTCAAATCTGGCAACTTTTTTTCACAAATATAAAAACTGCAGCACAATGCGCAAACATGCAGGTGTGATGCCACATCTATGGAAAGAGCTTTTTCATTTGACAAACCCAAACGAACCTTCACACCTCAATCTCTGGGGTAAGGCAGTTGCATTATTAAAAGCAAGAAGCGGGATGTAGAGCCTGCGTTCAGCAGAGTCATCAAAACCTATTTAAAACCCACATCGCATTTGTTAGAAAACTTACATGCTTTGAAAACCTCAAAATGTAAATGAGATGGAGAGATGATCAAAGAAGTGGAAATAATGTCTCCTTAGAAGGTTCAGGTTATTCACCTTCAGCCAAACTTGACCCGTTTCTGCTGGTTTTTAACTCTCCATGTGAAGCTATTGTTTTTTACAAAAACTAGATTAAGGAAAATTGTTACATGGTTGAGTTTAGATTCTACTATCGACAGTTAAGCTGGTGTATTATCTTTGGTTTTTACCTTTTTTGCCTTTTTTTAGCTCCCATTTGTAATAGCAAATAAGCAGAGCTACTGTTACGTCTCTTAATTTTTCGTGCTAATCAGAAAAATCAGAAAAGTGTAAATATATGTATTTACATAATGTATTTAACCCTCTGTTTTTACAGGATTGTTGCATTCCATCTGCTCTTCGGTGTTTTAAGGAAATGCTGCCAGGTCTTACCACAACTGATGAGCAAAAAAGTCAAAAAGTCAAAAAAATGTGCTACAAGATGTCAAAAAAAACCATTGTAAGTATCATAAGATTGACATTTTTAAAAGTACACTTATTACCTTAACTTTTTAAATATATTTTAATTACTGAAATTCAGAATAAAGAATATAGAATCTGCTCTTCTGTATATAAATATTGGGAAGTGCGTGTGCAATGGTAATACTAAAATGCTGTTTGTATTGAATAATTTCAGGATAAAACTGGGAATGTCTGCACTCCAGAAGAAGTTGAGGTATGTTTAATAATGCACACAATTTATTTTGTCTGATTATATCATTATATTATATTATTTTCCATTGAGGCATCTTGTTTTATCTTGTATGTGGGAGCAGAAATATGAATGAAATGTGTTTTTTTTACCTTAAAGAAAGCAAGCTGCAGAGCCTGTGACTCATACGAGATGAAGGACAGCAAGGATTTCCTTAATGCCATGGAAAAACTTCTACAGAAGGTATGTTTTCTTAGTCTGTGGAGGGAAATGTTTCATTTTGGTGATTATTTTTAGATGTTAAGCAATGATTGTGTGCTATGTGTAACACCTTTTTTTTTTCAGACTGTGATGAAAATGCAATGAGAAACAACATTATTTATCAAAAAGAGACATGACTGATCGAGAGACACTATTCTACAATCAAGATACCCAAGGTGTAACTATTGTGCATTATGTATATTTAAGTTCTTATTTGCAAAGCAGATTGAAAGAAAATAGAACTCTTTACAGTATACAATACAGCTAGAACAATTCATACAATTTTAGTAGTTCACCTATGCTTATATATACTTACATTAGTCCAAGAGCACTGAAAGCTTTTGCATTTTCAGCATGTTATGATAAAGCCATCTAAAGTAGTTATAATCTGCAGGTATAGCCTTTGTGTGACCCACAGAAATCACAACATTGAAACAAAATAGTTAATGCCAAATGAACATGAAACAACGATTTAAAAACTAAATGTGTGCTCTGGGGATACAGCAAATATAAATGCATATACATATTCTCTACAAGAATTCAGGCATATATTAGATTTACAAGGTTAACACTTGTACTATATATGTTGCTTTCTTACACATTTTCATTTACACAATTTGTGAGTTATAGAAGTGGTTCACATCTTCAGCACTTGCAATCAATGTGCAGGAATTCAGTTTTGCCAGAATTACATTTACTTTATTAGCACTTAACTAAGAAAATGAATATGCTGAAGCTCAAGCTCATTTAAGTAATTAGCTTTCAACCGAAAAAAGTACTTGCAGTGGACAGAGTTAAAAAACCCAAACTTATGTACCTTTAGCTTATACATCATAGGACAGTATTATCTGGAAATTTGAAATAATAACTGTGTTGTCATCAATACATATGAGAAATACATTCACACACATTTTAACACTAGCTTATGTGAAAATGTTAATATATATGGTAGGCTATCATTTTAACTTCAATTTAAGAATTCTTCTGATGGTGTTATATTTTATTATAATCTTTATTATCTTATTTCTGCTGCTGGGTTAAATAATTGTATCTGCAAAAGAATGTAAACTAGAAAGAATTGTGAAGCTTTGCAGTGTTCAGTGTCCAGTTTGATAGATGTGAACAGTGCAGAGACAAACTAAACAAGTGTCAGTGACTCCCTCACTCAGTCGACCACAGTGGATTTCAAAGAGTTCAATTTTAAAATGTACCTTAAAATTAATATTGGACAAATTATTCCATTTATAACCTAGGGGAAAAATAATGTAATTTCAGCAGTATATCCAGGAGTATACACATCATCCAAGTTTATTCTGTTATAAAGCTGCTTCAGCTCCACCTACAGGACCTTAGAACAAATCTTGTTTTTCTCAAAGAAGGGCTGGTCCCTAGCTGTGAAGCCTTTCCTTAATTTATTTATTTAATTTATTTTTATTTTTTCATGGTATTTATTAATTAAATTATTTATTTATTTACTGCAGAGTTGCACAATTACATTTCAAGACCTTCCTTCCAAATACTTCTTTGAGGCAAAATATCATAACCTTATATTTAACACCTTTATTGCCTATCTAAGAAATGGGTTAATTCATCACCTTGAAAAACATTTGGGAATTTGTTGTTGTGCTTCTCTGATTTACTTATTAAAATAGTTATCTCATAATGAGGTCAAATATTGTTTGTATTATTATACAAAAATATATAGAGATTGTCTTTTTAATTGTATTGTTGTGTAATTGTATATTTTTGTCTTGTGCTTTTTCTTATTTGTATTGATTTGTTAAGACTTAATTTGATGGCAACATATTAATTTATTAATAAAACATTTATAAATACTTTTTTGTTATTCTAATTAATTTTCTTGTTTTCAAAAAACATCAGAACCGGGACTCTAAGAGACTAAGGCACTCACAGCACAAGTTAATGCTGTATGGTCCAGATGCCTCTAGTTGTCAGGAAACCAATTGGTAGAATAGGAGGATCCTTATGCAGAACCGTGAATCCCGCAGAATGTGGAGTAGTACAGGGACAATCCAAAAGACGTGATCCACGGGCTTGGTCAATAAGGGAGGCGATGAGTTCGGTAACAAGGGAAATCCAAAAAGCATGGTCAAAAAGGCAGGAGCAAAGATTTGGCAACAGGAGATCAGTCAAAAAGGATTAGAAACGCACACAAGAGAATACTACAGGAGGCTTCTCAAGAGTAAGCAAGGGTATGGTGTGTGAGGGAACTTTTAATACTGAAGGGAGAGGGACGTGGTTGGATAATTGGTCCGGGAGTGAGAATTTGTGGAATCTGGTGCATGTGGGAATGTGATGTGTTCAATTACGAATGGGATTGTGAAACAGTGGGTTTGGAAATGCAACGGAGTTTGCGAGTGAGAGTATTAGAGGGGTGACAGGAATGGAACGGCGTTTGCGAGGGAGAGTGTGGGATGTGACACTAGTCAGATTCTGGATTATGTCACTTAACCAACTGTTACCAGGACTCCCAACGTAGAAGTGATGCAAAACTGAACACCACCACTTGACTAGCAGTATGGTTGGGATTAGTTCTGCTTCAGCTCTTTCAACTTTCTTGTTAACAGAGACTCATGTGACTTACCAGGCACCTGCAGACTGACTATGAGACCAGCAAGACTCACAACTCTTAGCCAATTAGTGTTAACTCCTGTCAAGCTCCGTTAACTGTCTTGAGTGTCAAATGACAAATAGCTCTGCAGATGGGCATGCTGGAGAAGCATTTCAGTGTGTCTGATTCTCTCCTGAAGAAGAGCCAAGTTTTAGAAAAACAACAGTAAATTGAAAAATGTGTCAGAAGAAAACAATTGGTGATCCTGAATTTCAAAAAACAAATAGCAACCAAACTGTATGTTGTACTATCAAGGAAGGAAATTGTTGGGATAAGTTTATTGCCAATAAACAAAGAAGAAAGCTAGAAGTACAAATAGCTGTTTGCTAGATAGATACAGTAGATACTTTATTTATCCCGTGAGGGAAATTGCAGTGCAACAGCAGCTTTACACAGACAACACAGCCACAGTGTAACGAATGATACAATAATAATAATAGTATAATACATACAATACAATCAGTACAGTGAGGGGTGCACTAAAAGAGTTACTCACAGTCCGGACACACAAAGAACAAACTAGAACAGAACAGTACGCAGAAAAATCGTATCACACATATGAATATAAATATAGATGTAAATATAGATATACTGTATATATAAATATAAATGTATTGCACGGGTCCCTGGCATATATTGCACAAAAAACAGTTGTAAACAGGAAAAGAAAGAGAACAGATGTAGCAGTAGATGTGTAGATGCGTTCAGTCCAGAAACAGGTCACTGTCAATGTTTCCTCTGCCCAGACGCAAGGTGGATGCGTTGTACAGTCTTATGGCAGACGGCAAGAATGACCTCCTGTAGCGCTCCCTGTCGCACCGTGGGTGAATCAGTCTATTGCTGAACGTGCTCTTCATTTCTACAAGCCTGTCATAGAGGGGATGGGAGAAGTTGTCCATGATGGCCTCTAGTTTGGACACCATTCTCCTCTCAGCCACTACCTCCAAGGGGTCCAGGTCAGACCCAATGACAGAGCTTGCTCTCCTGATGAGCTTGTTCTGCCTTTTATAATCCACTGCTCTAATCTAGGGCCCCAGCATACCACTGCGTAGAAAATGGCGCTCGCTACCACCGACTGATAGAACATATGTAGCATCTTACTACATACATTGAAGGACCTGAGCCTCCGCAAGAAGTAAAGTCAGCTCTGTCCCTTCTTATAGATGGCCTCGATGTTCTTAGACCATTCCAGTCTATCGTCGATGTGCACTCCCAGGTACTTGTACGAGTCCACCATCTCCATGCCATCTCCATGCCACTCCCATGGATGTAGACAGGAGTAGGTTTGACCTTTATGTAATGCTGTGGTATTACATAATCAGGGAGACAGGAAAGGATAATTAGTTTTTTTTTCTCAAAGTCTATTTCTTCTTGTATATTTTGCTGAATTAGGAAATACCAATTATTTTATATTATGTCTTTATGGAGGTACAGTATAGCTGCTTATCAACCATCTCCTCCCGGGAGTATTCAAATTACTTTCGACATTTTATGGGACACACATGTTTTTTTCTAAAAACCTTTTTCACTCAGTTCTTGGACAGAGCCCCGTTCGTTATAGACTGGACGGCTACATTGCTGTCCTAGTTGGCCACTCTGCATAAGGATGTCTCCAAAATTCTGCAGTTCACTTAAACTGTTTTATATGCCTCCCTTTTCCAATGCAACTGCTCTCTTGGGTTCTCTGCACTGGCCATCTATTTCAGCTAACATCCAAAATTGCAATTCTCATTCTTATCTACTGCTCTATTTATCACTGCCCAATTTATGTCCAGTACTTCATTTATATTCATGTCTCCTCTTGTTCTCTTTTCTCAACTACTGAGCCCTTACAGTAGCTGCTCCTTTCTTTTCATTCTTCTGTTTCAAGTATCATCTCCCTCGCTCCCTCACACTCTTGTGGTGGTGGTTCGTGCTATCATCTCACAACTTTCAGATCCTGGGTTAGATTGTGGCCAAGGTGATTTCTGTATAGAGTTTCTGTATTCTGGAGTGCAGTGGAGTTTTTGTATTCTGCCCATGTCTGCATTTTTCTTCAAGGTCGTCAATTTTCCTTTTGCTTCCTCCTTTTCCTAAGTGAAATTATCCCTGTGTAGATGTGTTTCCAATCCAGGGTGTAGTTCTTCCGTAATTCTTACTATGAATAAGAGGCTTTCTGATAGCAGACAGAATAATAATAACAAGGTTATGAGTTTTTATGTAAGCGGCCAAAATCCAGAAGTGAAAATCACAACAACAAATAATGGAGACAATGGCCGAGTGGTATACACAATGAAACATGAGACGGAAAAATGACTGATTCAGAAATTACATTTCTGAAGGTTATTGATATATTCAAATCACTGAGTTAATAGTAACAATCATGTAATCTTGTTTTAATTGCTGCAATAGAATGTCAAAACTGTATCATACACCCTCACTAGAAAACAACAAATGCCTATTTTTTTGCTATGAAGTTATTGCCAGTGTTTGTCTATGAATTAAGTCATGCAGTATGCTAGGCATTATACAGTACCATGCTTTAGGCAGGTGAACAGTTTGTCATGATTTATATTTATAAAGAACATTTAATCACATCCAAACACCCCAAAGCACTTTACAATATCACACTAGGCTAACCACCTGAGGTGGGCTGAAACACCATCATCCTTAAAAAACGCACCATGCACAGGAAGATATTACTGCAACTTAAATTAATCCCATTACAAGTCTTGTTTCTAGCTTATTATAAATATTTAAATCATCCATAGCTGTAAGAAAAATAATTCTATCACCAAAACAGAGGTACTTAAAACAACACATAGTTCAAAAATAAAGGAATAAATGAGGAATGTCACTTTGAACCTAACAAAAAAAGTTCCATGTCAATTTAATTGGTATATATAGTAGCATGTAGTTATTTTTACAAGCTACAGCCACCTGGGATTAAAAATGGAAATAACTTGAATGAGACCATACAGACGGTTATAGACGGAGTTATAAGAGAAGCAGACAAGCATTAAGCTATACTTTATTAAACTGTTCTCATTATGGTTCCCCATATTAAAAATTGCTGCTCTTGCACAATGCAATATGGTATTATGTTCACAAGGTAGTCAGTGTTATGAACATGTTCCTGAACATGTCTAGGCCTACACCAAATCAACAGATTTCATGTCACAGATGTTTCTAAAACATATGAGAACTGGCTAGTTTAAAACATACACACTTAGTACAGGTAAACCTACTTTTTGGCTCACAGGGGGCATTGTTACTATAAAGTCCCTAGGCAAGAAAAAAGTACAGTGAGCAACACAAGCATACAACATTAACCCATATAAGTAAACCACAAACTGATCTACTGTATATTAACTGCATAACTTTCAACAGGACATTCTCTGCTTTTACGCAGGGGGTGTTAAAAAATTGAGTAACCGCACAAAAAGAAGTGGTCTTATTACTTCTTCACACGTGCACCAAACCGATTGCTTAGATGACTCATGAGTGGTGAGAACTATCACAGCAATACAGCCTACTTGATCTATACATGCACAAATCTCTTATAGTTTCCCAGGAATACAGGTAAGGCCTGAGTGGTACAAACCAAAAAATGTATTCTTTTTTTTTTAATTTTGCAGAAAAGACACAAAACAAACCAGAAATGACTGTTGTATTAACCTACTGAAATATGAAAGTTGGGTTTCTTAAGGATACAAACACAACTAAAAACAAAATGTGTTTTCTGTTATATTAAAACAACTATTACTATTATTCATAGGAAGCGAATTGGCAGTAGTACTGTACCAGTAACTGTATTACTGTATTTGTATAATGATTCAAATGTTAAAATGTCATATTTGTTAAATATGGATGATACGACAGCAGCCATAGTGCACCAGTATCCTCACCACACACCAGCTCTCAGCGAGGAGGAGAACAGTTATGAAGCCAGTTCATAGATGGGGATTATTATGAAGCCATAATTGGTAAACGCCAATGGGAAATTTGGCCAGGACACCGGGGCAATACCCCTACTCTTTTCAAGAAACACCCTGGGATTTTTAATGACCACAGAAAGTCAGGACCTCAGTTTTACGTCTCAGCCGAAGGCCGGCACCTTTTTACAGTATAGTGTCCCCGTCATTATACTGGGGCATTATGAGCCACATGGACTGCAGGGGTCCCCTTCTGGCCCAACTATCTCTTCCAGCAGCAGCCTTAGTTTTTCCCAGAGGTCTCCCATCCAGGTACTGGCCAAGTTCTGCTTAGCTTCCCTGGGTTGTCAGTTGTGAGTTGCAGGGTGATTTACAATAGATACATTAATGAAACCCACACCAGATTTGCAGGATTCTAGGGGAAGGCACACATGATACCAAAAACCTCCTAAAAGGAGTTCACCCTGACAGCAAGAACCAGTGTGAAATCTCTTTAGAGGTCAAATGACTAGACATCAGACAACTCAATGATTGCTTTCATATACTCAAACAACCTGAAACAATCCCTCCATTATGCTTTATTTGGTGTAAAGCTAAGACTAGATTTCTGAAAATGGTTTTTATAATGAAATGTTTGCTCTCTTTTTGCTCTGTGGCTGGTGTAATCCGACTTAACAATAACAAATAATAATAAGCTTTATTTCATATATCACCTTTAAAAGTGTCTTCGAAAAGTGCTTTACAATAAGGAAAAATATACAAGGAGAGGAGACAGCAGAATTGCATGGTTTGGAATACAGTAGGAAAGCAAAGCCATTAAATGAAAGTTCTTCTAAAGAAGGTTTTGAGTCTTGATTTGAAAGTGCTTAGGGAAGGTGACGTTGATATTCTCAAGGACAGAATTCCAGAGCTTTGGGGAATCTTGTCACTCATAGAATGCCAATGAGCTTGGGGGACAGAAAGGAGATCAAAATTAGATGAACGAAGGTTTACGAGGTGGGGAGTAGGGAGATAATAAGTCAGATTTACAGTTAGCCTCTGGTCAGTTACAACTTTTCGAACCGTTTGAAATCTTTCAAACAAGATAGTATACACTAGATGTCATTTGCGTGACTGAGCCAATCACAATAAGGCAACAAAAAGCCAAACGAATTTACGGCAAGAATCAGCTGTAGCACAGGCGTATGTAACCTAGACTAAAGCTGACGTCCGATAGGCTCAAAGTAAAATGCATCGTTGTTGTCCTGCTATTGACCGTTAGTGCTGAGAGAGAGCAGCAGAGCTAACAAGTAGAGGCCGCTGGCGGAAGATTTTTAATATCTGATGCAAAAAGTAACCCTCGAGATTCAAACAGTAGTGAGCTGCAGGCCACTCAGAAAAGATCAGCGAGCCGGATTTGGCCTGCGGGCCGTAGTTTGCCGACCCCTGGTCTATATCATCAGTAATCACATGTGTCAAAGGGCTGTGTTGCTGTTTTGAGCTCAACAAGCACAATGAATATTCCATACATTTTTAAAGCTCTTTTCATGCTGAACGTTTTTGGTATGGCTTTTATTCACACCATTTGCGGCTTTGTGCTTTCTGCTCTAATTTAAACAGCACTTCTTGAGCTAAATGTAGTACATGAATTCAACAGGAACAGGCAAGAAACAGAAAAGTCAATAATATTTTAACATTTGCTAATATCCTGCTGAACCAAAATCCACAATAAACATACTTTGCACGCGACCTATTAACTGCTCGTTCCCAAAGCTCGAATCCGTCAGAGGTCGACTAAAGAGGACCTGCAATTCTTCTCACAGCCAGCAGATGGAGCCATCGCCAAAGATTACACTTTTATATTAACGAACAAGCAAGTGATCTCGCTTTCAGCCCAAGCAAAAAACCTGAATGGTCCCTTGATATTTTAATGTTTATTTTGATAAATCAATTTGAAACTATAGGCTTCAGTGACTGGGCTTTCAGTTTTGCTGAACTCAATGCCAAAACAAAATTGCCACTGGAAACAGCTATATTTTGTATCTAGATTCAAAATAATGTTAACTTATGTAACAGGGTCTTCAATACTGATCCCTGTTACAGTCACAGTCAGTGAACACATTCACTTTGGAAATAACGCATCTACAGTAGGATTAATAGGATTCATTGAAAAACACCCAGTCCTTTTGATTGGCAGGGCAAACGTTCCTGAGCTGCCCAAAGATAACCAAAGTCGCATAAAAAAACTCTCCTATACAACATACACACAGTATATCATGGATATCCCTAATACACAGGATATAATAAATATGCCAAATAAATTAACATGACAGAAATTACAGTATGTCAAAACAGCTCCCATCACATCTCCAGTGAATTCAGGAGTTATTCTACTGTACTCTTTTGCTGGAAGGTCTGTCTCTAAAATACTTTCATTCCAGCTCACACGGTACAGGCACAATCTCCAAATGTACAACTACTTTCATTTCTCTTGATAATTTTTTTTTAAGTACTGTATATTACGGAAATGAACACAGAGCGCGCACCTTGACCGTTACAGAGTGCAGTAATTTTCAGGAAGATGCGACGAAGCGGAGGAAAGCAAGGGAGTGAAGGGAGTGTATTTTCTCACCTGCTGTAGATATGTTGCATAAATATTCCATTTTTTTTGTTGCATACAGTAGCTGCATTTAGCTTTGTTACTGTTTGCTATTTTCCTTCTTGCACATCAGGTTGTTCTTGCACCCATTCTAGATTTTTTCCATATTAAAGTATTCTGTACCCACCTGCGATTTAAGTCTGTAGTATGAATGACATAGACATGAATGTAAAAGTCTGCGGACAACATCTGGAAATCATGGAAGCCAACAGAAGCCTCTCTTGTTCAGAAACATTCAAGCCTACGGAGCTGGAGAACTGTTCACAAAGCCAGTTCCGAGTGTAATAGAAAATCATCCGTCAGAGAAGAAGAACTGTGGTCAGTGTTGCTGTGCTACTCAAAAATTAGTGTGCACTTTTTGGCTTGAGAAAAAGAATACTGTATGTACAATGACTTTTATTATGGGACTGAATGGGTTTCTTTATTGTACCTGTCAAGCCAATATTTTTGATTGATTTTAGAGCCAATAGAAATTTGCACTTAGATAATATCAGTTGAGGAAGATGTCTGACATGTTTCTGGAAAGTTGTGATTTAGTTATGCCAGACAAAATGTTTTAGTAAGGTCTTAAAAAGGCCAGATCCGATTATGCTGATCATTCATACTGTATATAACATTGCACAATTGTAACCATATTACAAAAACTTAATACATTTGCATTGTCTATATGATTGTTAGGAGCCATTACTTGAGTATGTTCTGTACACATTATTAATCTGTATATTTAATGAAATCCCAAGCTGACAAGTGAACATTGCAGTAGTGTTAGCTTTTGGTTGTGACAAGGTTGCACAGAATGTATATTTAATTTCTGTACTAAGATGCAATGTTTTTATGATGCTGCAATAAATGTATTTGGTTATGTGTGTAATTACAACACTGAGAAAAAAAGACTTATTTTTAATTTTATTTTCTGTTTTACATCAGTAATTCATTATTCATTATTAGTATAATTTGTTCAATACAGACACTTACAAACTCTAAAATTATAGTCTTAACAATTCAGAAAATATATTTCTACCTCGCAGTCATATTGAAATTATAAATAAAATTTGATAATGCTTGTAAGTGGAGATAGACACTTCAGACATTTTTAGAATATTATTATATTAGAACTTTGTAGAATATCACTGATGTCTTTGTTATTAACATTATTACTTTAAAAATTGTGTTACTTAGAATTACCTTTTTACAGTACTTATTATTACGTAAATGTTACCTCAAAAGTTCAGGTATTACCATCTCTCTCAGCTACAAATTTCCAAGCTCACTGTGTCTTCAACGGGTTCAACAGGTAAAAAAAATCCAAATTAAAACATCAAAAAAAGTTAAGTAGCCCAAAATCAAGGAAAAGTTAAAAAAAAACATTTCTGTCATTATTCCTACAACCTTATGATTTAATGTTTTTGTATTTTAAATCAGAATATTGGCTAATATCAGATCAGAAACCATCATACAGTAGTCATGTTTTGTGCCTCATTATCATCTCCAATTTAAAATATTTGATATTGCTGTATCTTACAAACTATGCAGGAATTGACATTTTTTCTCCATATTTCCATGATTTTAAATTAACTATGAAACTTTCATAATATTTAACTATGCTTTTTTGTATTGTATATAAACATACAAAAAGTATTTAATTTCACCTCGAAGAATCCTTTGAGAAGGTGCTCCTTTTGAAACTAGCCCACTGCAAGATCTGTCCCTCCCACACACTCTGACTGCCACATTCTAATAGATGAGGGCTCTTGACTGTTAAGTGATGGTTTTGAGAAGTCAGACATGCTACAATTTACTTCCATGTGCTGTACTCGACATGAGGAAATATTCATAGAAAATAAAGTAACACTCAGAGGAATCTAATGAAAGATAATCACAGAAGATCAAAGCAATTCCACATATTCTATAAAGAATACCCACCCAGCCTAAGTGGGCTCTCATTTTAGGTAATGCAGTCACTTTTCTTATACAAGTTGATGTAAATAATAATAAACTTTATTTATAGAGCACCTTTCATACAAATAGCAGCTCAAAGTGCTTTACAAACCAAGCGTAAAAATAAAATCTTAAATTTAAGAGAAGTACTTTCAGCTGTAAAGTTGTAATCCAGTAAAACAACATAAATGTCAATTTAAGCTTGAAAAAGAAATAAATGAAATTTAGGAAAGTCGTAATAAAATAAGAACAATAAAAGATCAATAAAAAAGAAAGATAAATAGAAGTAAAGATAAGGTAAAGTGTGAAGTGTGTCTAGGACAATCTGCTGTAAAGAGTGGAATGTTCTAAGCCATGGGGAGACTGTCATTTATGCAAATTATGTGTCATTTATAATGTAAATGCACTACAGTAAAATTGCACAAATACCATGTTGGGTGGAGGGCAGACTCTGGTGTGCTTCTAGGTTGCACTGTGTATTGTTCAAGATAATCACAGACCTTTACATAACAAAATGGAATTGTGGCCACACTGAGGCAAACCCACCCGTTCTGTAGGCATGTGAGTTAAGGTAGATTCTATTATACATCGCCACCTAGTGGCACGCCTACAGTTACTTTTAGTGTAAGACTCAGCATTCAGATGTGGCTAGATCCAATTTTTAAATTCCTTACGTTGCTTGTAACGTAATTAGTTTCATCCTGCTACTGTGATGTTTAACTTCATACACGGGTAAGCAATATATACTGATGGAAAAAAGAAATGCAACACTCGTTACTGGTACTGGACTGAAATTTCAACCGCCGTTGCTGAAATAACAATAGACAAATGAGAATAATAGGAAAACAAAACAGTAGAACAACAAAAACAACAGGAAAACAATAAGAACTGTGAACATTAACAACAGTCATCTTGCAGTCCTTCAGTATCTTGTGTGACTGCTTCTCGCATCCCCCACTGCTTGACACCTCTGGCGCATAGAGTCATTGAGCCTCTGAGCCTGCAGCTGTGGGATAGCATCCCATTCCTGCACAAGGGCCTGACGAAGCTGCTGGCCATTGGCAGGCAGAGGATGTCTCCGGATGGTGCGATCCAGGGCATCCCAAAGGTGCTCTAATGGGGTTAAGGTCAGGAGAGAAGGCAGGCCAAGGCATCACCTGCACACCAGCATTCCTTAGGGCAGTTTTGACCACAGCAGCTGTGTGTGGCCTGATATTGTCCTGCTGTAGGGTCAGGTCATGTTGCATCACATAGGGAATGATGATTTACTTCACAATCTCATCCCTTTAACGCACCCCATTCAGCCTGCCCTCAATGAAGTGGAGCTGTATGGTGAATGCCAGTCCACACCATTACTCTGGTTCCACCCCAGGGGTCAGTTTCCTGGACAGGCATCAGCATACCTCTCTCCTCTCCTCCCCCACACTCTGGCCCTCCCATCTGCGTGGAACAGGCTGTAGAGTGACTCATCCGTGAAAAGGACCTGATGCCACTGCTGACGAGTCCATCTCAGCCCAAGCCTGTCGGGAGTGACATCTAGGAGGTGTGAGCACAGGGCCTCTGACAGGGACTTGCTCTAAGGCCAGCAGCATGGATCCTCACTGTCCTGTCACTGATGCAGGCATTGTGTCTGCCGGCAGTTTCAGCAGCAGTACAGGTGGCAGATCTGAAACAATCTCTCAGATGGACAAGTCTGATGTGTCGGTCCTGCTCTGGTGTGGTATTGAGGGCAACTGGATCTTGGATGGTCATCTGTCCTGCTGGTCTGCTGAAACCTTCTCTGCAGTCGGAACACAGTGGAGCGGTTTACTCCATTGTGTCTGTCAATGTTGGCACATGACACGCCTGCCTACAGCATGCTAATGGCCCTCTCCCTTTCTTCTGGTGACATTTAAGGCATTATGGAATGCACAGAAAACTGGCTAAGTGTGGCCTTGTTTCTTGCAGTGACCTAAGCTATGAATTAAGGCCTTTTTAAATTTGATCTGATCAGGCATTGTTCCACCTGGACCTTGTTGGGTAAAAGTGCACCTAATGAGGTTTTGTGTGATTGGCAAGTTGCAATGCCTCACTGCACAAGTTGTATTGCTGGTCAGAGGGCTTAAAACAAATTGACAACTTTTTGTGAAAGTACATAAGCTACAGTATAACTATAGTATTCTCATTCCAGAAAATGTTGCGTTTCTTTTTTCCATCAGTATATTTGTAAAATTAACATGAGAACAACTCTGTGCTACCTCTTTGATTATCACATTTAATGAAGATCTGAGTAGAAAGAAACATCATTTTTGCTATTTTTCATAATCTACTTAATCAAAACTTATCACTAAACTTCATCTAGGGATCCAAAAGCAGAAATACAGGTCCTAGAGATCAGTAATGCCGGTTTGATCTGGTTTAGCAGTTCTTTTATGAGTATGCTAACCTATTTAACCACAGTTACTGATCATACTGAACCTTACTGACATCTCCAGTCAGTATGGTTAGAGGAGTTATTTTTAACACTGTGCTTTCCCGATCTCTGTGAGCTTGCCACATAGATTTGTACATGCAAAGTCAAAGTAAACTTTAAAAAAACTATGCACATTTTTGTTAACGTGTTTGACCATTTAGTAGCTGTAGAGCTGCTATGGAGCTTTTATTTGAAAAATCATTATTAATTAAATCAAGTGCAATTAAGTGCCTTCCTACTGTAATTGTGTTTTTAGGTGTTCAATAAAATGGTATCCACATATGTACTGCTTAAAGCAAAAATTCTCTCAGCCACGAGATCTACCTCAAACTATCAACCTCAAATCATGATAAAGATCTCACACAGATTACAGTGTGTCAGCACAATACTGCAAAACATATTAATAAAAATACAGATTCATACAACATAGCACACACTCAATCATATCTCAGTTATGGCCAGTTCTCAAATTATAAAGGATTCCTGTCATTTATGGTTTTTATCGTGATAGTCTAATACTATAGTTCTTGCGAAAATCAACAGAGGGCATCAAAGAACACTAAATCATAACATAAAAGGAATTGTTTTAATCATTTAAAGCAATGGAATGTGATATAAAGAGTTGACAATTTCAAATGCACAGAGAACAAAACCAAGTTTTATAGTTAAAAAAATCTTGTTTGTACCATTAGATTAAAATGCTGATGGATGCTGATGCAGATGGAGTCTTGAGGAGATAACTAAGACATGTAGATAACAATGTATACTGTATTTCCTATTGGCAGTGACCAAGCTAGAGATACTGTATAATTTTCTCTGGATCACTCTTTGCTTTGATAAACCAGTACTGCACTTTCTATGCTAATTTTATCTTAGTATTAGAAGTGGATACCAAAATGAACAACAGATATCACGGGTTTAAAAAAATTAGATTTATTAATAAAGCAGATTTTACATCATGCAGCTCAAATGTACAATGTACATAAACAAAAAAGTCAAATACATATTTAGAAACATCAGTTACAAATAGTTTTAAGCAATAAATCGATAAAATGCCTGAAATTATATTTAAAACCAAAGCGAAATAGGTCTTCATTATGTTTTTGAGTTGTAAAACTAGTTACTGGCTAAGATGCTTAGAAAAAGTACTGCATATTAAGATGTGGTGCATATGAAAAGATTTGTCTCCTATCATATGTCTTCTGGTTTTAGGAAAGGACAGCACATCAATGGAGAGTAAGTATGGAAGTGTAGTGTTACATTCATTTAGAGATTTGTTGATAAACAATGCAATATCCAAATCATCATGAAACTTCACTGGTGATTAGTGCTGTGATCTTAAGCAAATCGTCACATTGGTCACATTGCTATTTTATTGTAATGAGTAATTATTGTACTTGGTACTGAGAACCCCAGTGACTGTTTTGTGCAAGCTAATGGTCATCAATTTCTTTCAAATACTAGTGAAAAAAGCATTCCAATACCCATTCCATGAGAGAACAAAGCCAGTATAAAGTCCAAGAAGGTCAATATTGTGCAATTGACAAATAAGATACTTTATCATTACAGAATATGAGATTCAACTTAAACCAGGATCAAAAATAAAAACTAGGTGTCCAATTAGTGTTGGTGAAGTGATTTCAATATTAAAAGAAGCTCTAAGGCATGCACAGTTGGTAGTCAGATTCTGATTACAAACTAAAATTATTTTTGGCAATATTTCAGAAAATCTTGCCCTTGTGAAATTTGAAAAAAAAATACATCCAAGAAAAATGCCTTAATTGCATTAAGGGGTGGATTTCTTGTGAGTCTCTTTTAAGCACGGATACGGCTGCCTGAGCATCAGTCATCATAGCAAGTCATAGCATCATACCTCTTAGCAGGCAACATGTGAGGTCTCACACATGGAAGTATCACAGAGATATCAAGCAAAGACATTTTATTTAAAAATACACCGCTCACAAAACACAATCATCTATCGCCAGCAGCTATATCACCCTGCAAATCCCAAGTGGTGATCCACTGAAGCTCAGCAGGCGTGAGCCTGGCCAGTACCCGGACGGGAGACTCCTGGGAAAGCTAAGGTTGCTGCTAGTGTTAGCGGGACCAGTTGGTCTGAATGGGTCCTAATGCTCCAGTATAGTTAATGGGGACATTTCAGTGTAAAAGGCCGCTGTCCTTCAGATGAGATGCAAAACCAAGGTCCCGACTCTGTACATGACTCTTCGTGGTCATTTAAAATCCCAGGGCGTTTCTCAAACGCAAGTGTCCTGGACAAAATTTCCCCCTGACCTTACTAGTCATGGCCTCCTAATAATCCCCATCTATAAACTGGCTTCATCACTCTGCTCTCCTCCCTACTTACAGCTGGTGTGAGGTGAGTGTACTGGCGCACTTCGACTGCAGTCACATCATCCAGGTGGGGCTACACATTGTTGGTGGTGGAGGGGAGTCCCCATTACTCGTAAAACACTTTTAATGCAGTGCCCAATAAAGCTCTATATTGTGTAAGTGTAAGGATTGTTTATTATTTATTTACTACCCTGGGACTCTTAATATACAGTACCAAACTAAATCTAAATTAACCTTATGTGAATATGTGGCTCACAGCCTTTCACCAATTACGTAATTAATCAATCAGTGCTCCACAAGTGAACCTACTGTATATACCGTACAGACAACAGAGGCCTTAATGACTTCCAGTTGCAGGTCAGCTAAAAACTACTAGTCCCACTACCGCTGGCCTTCCTCAGTGGGATAGTGGGATTAGTACAGTATAAAAGTGACAACCAAAACCACATTTAGATCCTAAATATTTAGTATATAGATAAAAGTGAAGTAAGGTAAACAACTGTTGTGAAAGAAGCAACATAACCAGGTGAAACAAACTGTCTATATATTTTGTTCAGAACAGCAGAAACCAGTATCTTTTGAAATCATCTGAAGCTGGGTGCAGCTGTTATAATGGATTTGTAAATCTGAAAGGATATCTCGGATTGTGAATTTTGCTGCATTGCAGTTAAGGGGGCATTTCTAGCAGTCCACAATACATTTCTATATTGCCACCATACAATATGTGCAGGAGATATTGTTTCTAGGCCTTGTAAAACAGTTAAAGGGTTGATAAAACATTTCGTCCTCACTACAGGTGTTCCATTCAGGATGTCCTTGTAAATCGGCAAGATACAGGCACAGAGATACAGTGGTGTGAAAAAGTGTTTGCCCCCTTCCTGATTTCTTATTTTTTTGCATGTTTGTCACACTGAAATGTTTCAGATCATCAAACAAATTGAAATATTAGACAAAGATAACACAAGTAAACACAAAATGCAGTTTTTAAATGAAGGTTTTTATTATTAAGGGAAAAAAAAAATCCAAACCTACATGGCCCTGTGTGAAAAAGTGATTGCCCCCTAAACCTAATAACTGGTTGGGCCACCCTTAGCAGCAACAACTGCAATCAAGCGTTTGCGATAACTGGCAATGAGTCTTTTACAGCACTGTGGAGGAATTTTTGCCCACTCATCTTTGCAGAATTGTTGTAATTCAGCCACATTGGAGGGTTTTCGAGCCTTAACTGCTTTTTTAAGGTCATGCCACAACATCTCAATCGGATTCAGGTCAGGACTTTGACTAGGCCACTCCAAAGTCTTCATTTTGTTTTTCTTAAGCCATTCAGAGGTGGACTTGCTGGTGTGTTTTGGATCATTGTCCTGCTGCAGAACCCAAGTGCGCTTCAGCTTGAGGTCGCGAACAGATGGCCGGACATTCTCCTTCAGGATTTTTTGGTAGACAACAGAATTCATGGTTCCATTTACCACAGCAAGTCTTCCAGGTCCTGAAGCAGCAAAACAGCCCCAGACCATCACACTACCACCACCATATTTTACTGTTGGTATGATGTTCCTTTTCTGAAATGCTGTGTTACTTTTACGCCAGATGTAATGGGACACACACCTTCCAAAAAGTTCAACTTTTGTCTCGTCAGTCCACAGAGTATTTTCCCAAAAGTCTTGGGGATCATCAAGATGTTTTCTGGCAAAACTGAGACGAGCCTTTATGTTCTTTTTGCTCAGCAGTGGTTTTCGTCTTGGAACTCTGCCATGCAGGCCATTTTTGCCCAGTCTCTTTCTTATGGTGGAGTCATGAACACTGACCTTAACTGAGGCAAGTGAAGCCTGCAGTTCTTTGGATGTTGTTGTGGGGTTTTTTGTGACCTCTTGGATGAGTCGTCGCTGCTCTCTTGGGGTAATTTTGGTCGGCCGGCCACTCCTGGGAAGGTTCTCCACTGTTCCATGATTTCGCCATTTGTGAATAATGGCTCTCACTGTGGTTCGCTGGAGTCCCAAAGCTTTAGAAATGGCTTTATAACCTTTTCCAGACTGATAAATCTCAATTACTCTGTTTCTCATTTGTTCCTGAATTTGTTTGGATCGCAGCATGATGTCTAGCTTTTGAGGATCTTTTGGTCTACTTCACTTTGTCAGGCAGGTCCTATTTAAGTGATTTCTTGATTGAGAACAGGTGTGGCAGTAATCAGGCCTGGGTGTGGCTAGAGAAATTGAACTCAGCTTTCCAAAGATGTGATAAACCACAGTTGATTTATGTTTTAACAGGGGGGGCAATCACTTTTTCACACAGGGCCATGTAGGTTTGAATTTTTTTTTCCCTTAATAATAAAAACCTTCATTTAAAAACTGCATTTTGTTTTTACTTGTGTTATCTTTGTCTAATATTTCAATTTGTTTGATGATCTGAAACATTTCAGTGTGACAAACATGCAAAAAAATAAGAAATCAGGAAGGGGGCAAACACTTTTTCACACCACTGTATATTACTTGGGAAAAGCACATACTGTACACTGCATCCAGGTTATGTAGTAAGGTTTGACTTCAGCCTTACTGCACACCTGACTTCAGCAGTGGTTACTTCAGCCCAGGATTCATTTTTTCACCCCAACATTCTGTCTTGTTGTATAATACTTATTAAAACTGACAGTTTGCTCCAAATTTGATATTTATTATAGAATACAGCATACTGTATATGTATATTTTCCACTGTAAGGCTTGGAAAAAGAGTCACAATAACATACCTGAAACTGTTCATTATCACACAAATGTTACAAAAAAAGCACAGAAAAACACTCATAAAGTGAAATGGGGAATCATTTCGGTGGGGAAAACATAAACTGAAACCCTGAGCTGATCTTAACTGAATGGAAAGGAAGCTGGTCTGTCATTACCTTAAGCATCATAATTTATGGCACCTGAGACTCTCTTGTTTTCAGATTCTTGTATCTCCTGGTCTCCCTCTAACCCATTGAACTCTAGTCAATGTGTAGTAGCCAGCACTACCACTCATTGCAGCACATGCCTGGAGCAACACAGAATTGCCATGGAGTGCTTCTATAAATAAGAAAATGGAAATGTCCCTGACAATTTGATGTCAGAATGGAAAAGGCAGTGCTTGTGTCACACTGCAAAACTAGCCTTCACCCAAACATCCCAGGACTGCACTCCCAAATTCAAAATGAACTTGACATTTGCACAGCCCTGCTGACAGTGCAATCAAGAAAACCTGAGATTTATTATTTTCTCCTATTTATTACATCTATTACACATTTTTCAGCAGAATAGGAGGCTTAGGAGAATGCAAGCCAACACAGAAAATTAAGAAGAGGACAGTTTTGTAACAGGACCAGAGATATTGGGAATTCTAGTTTTATATACACTAAGTTCTTGTAGTGCAACAGATTTTAAAATAAAAAATTATATATTTAATAAGTATATATTTAGGGACATAAGAAAGGTTACATATGAGAGGAGGTCATGTGGCTCATCTGCTCATTCAGTAGTTAACATCTTATTGATTCAAGGATCTCTTCCAGAAGTTTCCTGAAGAAAATCAGGGTATCAGCGTCGACAACACAGTTTCCACTCTCATCCTTTGGTCCATGTTTTACTGTTCATTCAGAAGAAGTCCAGTACGCTGGCTTTGCCATTGACTTTGAGTTCTTGCAAATCATCTGATCATTTTCTCTCGATACTGTATATATACCCAAAGAGAAAAGCAGGCCTCTCTTTACGCCTTGTCTTAAAGCAAGGTCAAGCAGGGAGTCATGACACCTAGCAGGGGTTAAAGGCCAAAAGGGTGACCCTGACCTCTCCTACAGTAGGTAGACAAAGTGCAATCAGCACCCGCTGTAAAGGGTAAAGGTTCAAATCACCATTTGAAACCACGTGTGAATTTGAAAATTCCTACACCATAGGGGAATTCAGGTCTGGTACCACTGTTATTACAGCTGACACTGATGGTTTGTTATGTCCCCAAGCTCTAAACCACAAAAAAAATACATCAACAATCAAACACCTGGGGGATTTAACAAGCTGAAACTTATGTTTTTACTCAATGTCATGAATGCTTTATCATTACATCACTTTTACTTTAAAGCATATTACTTTAATATCTTAATTTTTAAGTGTCTCAGAACTACAGTTTAAAATATCCTGGTCGCATACCAGAGTTCACAGCAGGTCTTGATTTCTTCAGATAAGTACCATTTTCATCATAGCAGTAACATCTAGACAGGACGTTGCTAGCTGCATTGATTTCAGCCTTTCACTACAGGTCAACGTTTAATTTTATTCTTCTGCAGGTAAATCTACGAGTATTAGCTGGTGTTTGCTGGAGCACAAAGTGTACTGTAATAAAAGGTACTGCGTGTTATCCTGAAAGTGTTCATTCCTCATTGCCTCAAGTGTTTATTTTCACTTTCATCAGAGAAAATTATTTGAAGTGTAATTTCTAGATGGATGCACCTCTTTTCACATTGCACTCATGCCTTTCTTGCTAAAAAATGTTTCCTGTTGTCGGTTTCTGCCTTCACAGCCTACACCACCTTCACAGTAAATGTAAAAATGTAATAGAAAGTAATAGTCAAAGAACATGTTTCAGAGAGCTCGATTCATTTTATGGCAGCTCCAAAAAAACTAAATGTGCATTCATATAGTGTAAATGCCCATGCAAATCCAGAGAAGTGCACAATCAAAAACAGGTATTTGACCTAGTGCATACTACAGTGTAATTTTGCAAAAGTGCAACACAGATGAAATAAGATTGTGAGATTATAAGATTGTTTTAAATATATGGAACTGATTTTGAATATAACATTTCTTGATCAGGATTTTTCACTGTGTATCTCTTGATCCTTATCCCAACTCATTGGAGGTGATGCTGACAGAGTTTACATGTGATGTAAGTGGCGTATGGAGCAGATGTGTTCCATGGCAGAAATTCAGGAGTGTTAAGAGAACCAACAAAAAAATCTCAGGCTGCGATGGCCCCAGGAACCGTTGGTGTCACGGATGTCGGAAGGCATGCCGTTTAATGACCAGGAGAGCAAGAAGACCCTATGCGTAGTGGCACAACGGGGGTAAGCCCAGGCTCAGGAGGTCAGGCGTTGTCGGGTAGAAACCTATGCTCTCAGGCCACAGAGGAGACGACCTGGTGCTAGACGGATCTCAAGACATCCGAACCCTCAATGCTGAGCCAGGAGGAAAGGGTGACCCGGAAATATATAGCCCCACACAAAGACACACCGGAAGGACAAGCAAAGCACAGGGAAACTAGGGACAGGACAGAGTAGGAGCGCCCTCTAGCTGTAAAGAGCATGACAGTTGGATCTTGATAATCCTATCTGTGCCAAATTTTGACTATGGCGGTTAATAACTAGATTAGGCACTTTCATTTTAAACCACAGAGTAAGTACCAAATTTTATATTTACTTATTTAAATGGTAGATTTATTAATTGACATTAGTCATGTTTCCAGCTCCAATGGTAAGTGAACAGTAAAATGATGGAGATTAGAAAAACGGCATAATAAAAACACAGACATACTGTATACAATAAGTCACAGATTTGGATTATTGCCATATTCTCATGTACAATTATGGTTACCATGTTATAGAAAATATACTGCTGCACTGGAATCAGTCCAGATAATAGCAACCAGATACATTCCAGGACTTCAAAAGAATGTCCTACACTGACAGGCAGAAAGAACTAAACCTTTTAGGTTTTTAGGTTGGATAGAAATACAAATAAAGTGCTGTAATTCGTATATTACCTCCCAAGAGGGAAAGTGTCATTTCTACTCTGGCTTTGGGAAACCATGTGGAGCAAAGTCAGAATGATCTCCTCCATCAAACCCAGAAACCCAAGAGCACAGGTATGAGGCAGCAGTGCTATGTAACACACCATTGAACAACCCATAGTGTATGTAGTAGATTCAACAATTTTACCTATGTATTAGTACCATGATATTTAATATTGCCATTTTAAAACTGAATCCCTTGTAATTCATCGTTTTAAAATCAGCTAGCAGGTTCCAGAATGGGGTGTACCTTAAACTTGCAAGCACAGATGAAAATATCATTATGTCACTGTGCATACCACAGCGAGTATGAATGACTAGTTAGCTCATATACTCAGGGTGCTCACCACAGCTGTTCCAAAATAACTGTTCTAAAGAATAACTAATTATTAACACATCAGCAGCTGGCTGAGAAGAGAAGAAAATAATTTTTCCCTTTTCAGAAGAAAGGGAAGAAACATAACACACGCATGAGCAAATCAAAGAACACATTGACCTAATTAGCTAAACAGACCTATAGGAACAGTAAACAGACAAAAGATGAGAGAGGTGAAGATGAAATGGCTAAAGCTGTTTTCCAGCACTACAATAGCCAAAGAACGGCATGTAAGAAATGTCGCAGGTAATGGACTATTTGTTTTCAATGAACAGAGAATGCCAAATGTATCCAATGTGTATATTCCACTCATTTACAAAGGAAGAAACCAATAATAATAATTGCTTACACTTATATAGTGCTTTTCTGGACATTCCACTCAAAGCGCTTTACAGGTAATGGGGACTCCCCTCCACCACCACCAATGTGCAGCCCCACCTGGATGATGCGACGGCAGCCATAGTGCGCCAGAACGCTCACCACACATCAGCTATCAGTGGGGAGGAGAACAGAGTGATGAAACCAATTCATAGATGGGGATTATTAGGAGGCCATGAATGGTAAGGGCCAATGGGAAATTTGGCCAGGACACCGGGGTTACACCCCTACTCTTTTCGAGAAACGCCCTGGGATTTTTAATGACCACAGAGAGTCCGGACCTCTGTTTTACGTCTCATCCGAAGGACGGCGCCTGTTTTACAGTATAGTATCCCCGTCACTATACTGGGGCATTAGGACCCACATGGCTCACACCTGCTTAACTTCAGTGGGTTGCCAGTTGTGAGTTGCAAGGTGATCTGGCTCATTGGGCCAAAGAAGAACCCACTCTAGCAATGATATTACCATAATAAAGTGTTAAGTATTGCTGGAACTCACAGAGCACCTGGGCCTGCTGATGCTTTTTCCATTCATACCCAAATTAATAACACAATTACACATCTCTACATCACTATGATTTTGCAACAGATACTCCAGACAAGGGGTTATGTGCACAGATTGGAAAGTCGCCAAGTGTGAGTCAGAAAAAATACAGATCGGTAAATTTAAATCGCATCGCAGATTTTAATCAGAGCTCACAAGATGAGTGGCAAAGTAACAGGTGTGTTGCTTAAGTCACCCCTGGGATTCTTTGCGCTAACAGCAATAAAAACTAATATGGCATGTGACATGTCAAGAAGCCTGTCATTCAGGCCTTCAAAAAACATTTGGTTAGGTTCTATCTAAAATATTAATTCTGAAAACAAAAATTGTTGAGAATATAAAGTATTGTATGCATTCAAGAAATATTTTTGGCAGAAGAATGGGATATTGAAATTCCCTAAGGCACTGAGGATAAATCCAGCTTCCATCATGACACTCCACAGAACAAAGAGAGCACTATTTATCGACCCAGACCCAGTGCATTGCTAGTCACAACCCAGGAGTGACCACCTTAAGGATTTTTCCCACACAAAAAATACAACTGCAAACACAAACAAGGATTTATGAAAGCAATAAAAATCCACCTCGTCATCACACCAGCTGAAGCTGCTAGTATTCAAGGCCAACACAGCTACAATAGCAACATCCTTGACTTAACATCTGGACTGCAGAACTGTAGTCTGTGTTTCAACAGGGACAATGTCTCCCTGCACACTGGCAAAGGGCAACACTCTGACAAATCCTGATTCAGAGTCACATTTGGTGAACACAGAAGAAACCAATAAAAGCTCATTGAGTTCCACTGTAAAAAAACAACATTGTTTTGTTGGTGGTTAAATAAGAACTTTAGTACCTGCCATTTTCGTCAGCGTTGTTGGAAAATCGTGATTTCAAAGCGATGCCCTTCGACTTTTGAGCGCAATCATGCTTCTCATGAATCAGGGTGGCTCAAGGCCTTCTTCTTCCATTGATATCGAGGTCAATGTCACCTGTGCCTCTGGATCTTGAGATGGTTGTGCCTGTATGGAAGACGTTGAGTAGACATACATGCCTCTGTCAGCCGCACACAGATAACCTCACTGGTCTGGTATTTGCTTCAGAAATGGAATGGACATTCGCATGTTTCACCTCTGTCAGTCTGTACCATGCCATTTCACTTTGTACTCAGGGTTCTCTTCAACTCATATTTATCTTTTATTTAGATCTGCCTGATTGATTCCACAATGCAACCCACTGCATTGACTTCTTATTAATATATTTAATATATATTAATTTAATACTTAATATATTTCGTATTCAAATACTAGGTGATGTGTTAATTAGTATTATCTTTCAGATAAGCTTTGTTTTAGTGTCTTAACTGACATTTTAAAGTTTCAAATATACCATACAAAATCCTTTTGAATGCCATTTTTTAAAAAGAGATTTGAGGAATATTTTGCTTTGTCAGCAGAATACAAGATGTGATATATTATACTCAGGAAACAACTTAGTACTTTCCATCCTAGAGTAAATATTTAATTGAGCCAGCAAGGTAAAATTTCTATGCAATGATTAACATTTGCTCAGAATATTAGTGTGTCAAGTAATTCTGCAGGTGAGTGTACTGGAGGACAATGTTCATGTGACTCTTTCTCTTCTTGGTGCAGGGGTCACTCCCAGAGACCCAAGTTTTATAACAATCAGCGTTTCCAACCTGGTTGAGTGTATAATAGAAACATTAAATGGAAATTCATTTTTTAATAAAAGAAGGTGCTCAGTGTGCAGAAAATATGAATGAAGGTATTAATGAAGGGTGTTATCTCAGACCGGAATAGCACCATTAGGAGGGTAATTCATATGAATGATAATAATTATGATTATAGTATTTATTTCAGAAAGTTTGCAAATGAGAGAAGGACACCTGACACATTTATCTGGTACACATCTGTTGGTATACATCATAGTTTTGCAGATGATGAAAAATGAACTGGAATTGTAAATCAGCAGCAGAATGAATACAAGAGGACTAAATCTGTACATGAATATAAGAAAGATCCCAAACTAGTGGAGGCCATTTGGTCTTTTTAGCTATTTTATCAGCACCAAATTGATGCAAGGATCTCATTCAGCCATTTCTCCAAGAAAGTTTGGCTATCGGCTTCAACAGCATCTGCAGCTGTAGCCAGCAGCCATATCACTCTGCAACTCTCAACAGGCAGCCCCCTGAAGCTCAGCAGGTGTGAGCCTGGTCAGTACCTGGATGGGAGACCTGCTGGGAAAAACTAAAGTTGCTGCTGGAAGACCCTGTGGTCCATGTGGGTCCTAATGCCCCAGTATAGTGACGGGGACACTATACTGTAAACAGGTGCCGTCCTTCGGATGAGACTAAAAACCGGGGTCCTGACTCTCTGTGGTAATTAAAAATCCCAGGGCGTTTCTCGAAAAGAGTAGGGGTGTAACCCTGGCATCCTGGCCAAATTTCCCATTGGCCTTTACCAGTCATGGCCTCCTAATGATCCCCATCTATGAACTGGCTTCATTACCCTTCTCTCCTCCCCACTGAGAGCTGATGTGTGGTGAGTGTTCTGACACACTGTGGCTGCTGTCACTTCATCTAGGTGGGGCTGCACATTGGTGGTGGTGGAGGGGAGTCCCCATTACCTGTAAAGCGCTTTGAGTGGAGTGCCCAGAAAAGCACTATATAAGTGTAAGCAATTATTATTATTAACAACATTCTTTGGCAATTTGTTACACACTCCAACACAATTTAATTCTAAGCAGACACTAGGCAATGAAATTTAACATTTATATAAGCAAGGTATGATATTTCTTTGATATTTAATTACTACTTGTCCTTTTCTTTGGTGTGCATTAGAGATTGTTTTGCTTGACTTGTTGCCTGTAGCTCTTTAAGGGCTTGTCCTGCATTATGGCTTGTTTATGAGTGCTGGTCCTCTCCTTTGATATGTAGGATAAGTTTTTGGAGCTGCTAAAGCAAGCCAGCTTTATTTTATCTTAATATAACTTTTGGTGACTACTGAATGAACAGATCTCACTCCCAGCAATACCTTCCTATGTGGTTAAGTCATAATATTGCCGTGCTGGGAGACTCCCACTTCAGGGTGGACTCAACATATGGTGGCCTCTTTCACATGCTGCAGTTCCTGAGCATTGCAAGAGGAGCCATGCTAGGAGCAGCTAAGCTAATTCCTAGCCTGAAAGGAATGCGACAAGGGGACTTGATTCAAGTATTAAAAAGCCGGAAAGCCACAGAGAAAGTCTTCAGAGTGGGAGAAAACAGGAGACAATCGATAATTAGAAAGTCTTCAGAGGGGGAGTAAACAGGAGACAATCAATAATTTCTTTTTCATTTCAGCTAGCAGCAAGCTGTAGACAAGCTCTTTCAAACAATTCACCCATCAAGTCATTCAGCTCTGGGCTTGTTTCACGATCCACAGCAACTTCCAGCACTTAGCGAAATCGTTTTTTTTTTCCACAAATACAGTACATCTCTAATATTTTATTCCTTTATTAAAGCAGATGAGTCAATTGAGAAGTAAATTCCAATTTACAAAAATGACCTGGAGACACATAAATAGAGCACAGCATTCACTGCAGCAATCTGAGTGAAGTATTGTACTTGCTCCAGGGAACAGCACCCTAGCAACCAGACGAACAACCAAACAATAAAACAGGCCAAATGGCCTCGTCCCATGTGTAACATTTCTCATTTTTTATATCTTTTCAAATGGCTCATTTACAGCAGTCAGAAAACTTGCATGCTCAAGCTTTTATGCTTTTATTAGAACTACAGTAATAACCCCTCTGTGGTAATCAAGATGTGACCACAGCAGTTGAGAAGACAGGTGTACGACTCAGTAAAGAAAATTTCTACATTTAAACATTATACTGAAATTCCAAAAGACATACAGCTTGCAGGTTTTCATAGATGTGAGAAAAATTCTTACTGATGTGGTGAAAAACATGTGGTCTTCGCTAACGTGTAAAGCATTGTATTGAGATGTAGGGAGTTCCCACAGAGCTCGGTTTATAATTCCCACAGTGGTTACAGCTCTAGCTTGTTTATTACAGTAGCTCAGATCTGCTACTGAACAGATGTTCAGAATAATCTAAATTTTCAAATTATTGACCTGCCTGGACTTTAATTTTCAGTGGCTTGTATTTTAATGTCTGTTTTTTTCTATTTAAAAAATACAGATGTGTTTTGCATTCAGATTCTGCTTACACAAGCCTTCTTTATTTTTTGTCATTATAAAACATGATGGCCAGCAGCCATATCACCCTGCAGCTCTCAACTGGCTACCCACTGAAGCTAAGCAGCGTTGAGCCTGGTCAGTACCTGGATGGGAGTCCTTATGGGAAGCTATGGTTGCTGCTGGAAGTGATGTTAGTGGAAAGAGAGTTACACTATGACATATGTATGTAGCCAAGACATCTTACATGTCTTGGCTACATACATATGTCATAGTGTACATACAGATGTCATGAGACAGATGATATCTTACATGTCTTGGCTACATACATATGAAGCAGAATTAAAAGTGTTTTTAGACAGTTCTGTTCCTTATGCAAAATTGCAGACATTTTATTTGCTTATTTCTGAATACTGAAACTGTATTTTAGGTAGGATCATTTTGGCTTAACTCATCTGGTTCAGGGGCAGCCCCCTGGCCGTAGGATGAGGAGACAGGAATCCCACTCAGAGAGGGGGGTTAACCAAGGTGTAGCTGCAAGATGGAGATCGGCTGGAGGAAGGACGCATGAGACAAATGCACAAAGAGATGTTTGTTGTGAAACATATATAATTGTTTTCAGTAATGAGTGTGATTTGAAACTGTGACAGGTTAGGTGATTGATGTTGTCATTAGCCTTCAGGAATATCAGTGAAAAACTGCCATTTAAGGTATGTTGATCATACTGATGATCTCAGTAGAGGTGACATCATTGTCTGCATTGACCTGCTTAGACAATATCCATGAAGTGACATTAAGTCTTTTTCAAAGGGTTGTGTCTAACATAGTGAAGAGTTTATTGCAATTTTATTTGAAAAATTACCTGTCATTGATACTATTTTTTTTGTTTTCATGAACACCCTGATTGTGGAAAGTGCATCCATCTAGTTTGTTAGACTGGTTTTCTGGTGATATTGTCTTGTGAAATGTACTTGGAGACTAAACTCTCCACAAGACATGTCACAATTGCTTGGTCTGATCACCGCCACATGTCTATGTCATTAATTCACTCTAAAAAAATGAATTTCTGAGCTACCAGATTGGGATTTGGCTTAAAAATGAACGAAAGTGTGCACTTGCATAACATTTGGACTGTTATTGCTTTCAACAAGGCACTCATGCCACACTTCAGCCGCCCTTTCGTTTATTGTTTTAGTGCATTTCATATTGTGTATTTAGAGTTTTGGGAGGTTTTTGATAAACTCCCACATAAATGGCTGATTCTCAAATTGTAGTCTATAGACATTCGGGAAAACGTGAGTTTGGATTGAGAATTGCGTATTAAATAGAAAACAGTACAGACAGATAAAAAAGGAGTGTATGACAGGATTTATTTCGATTTTGAGAAGGCTTTTGATGTAGTTCCTCATTTGATTAATTTAACAGACTGCAGGCTGTAGGTATTCAAGGTGTTTTGTTCGGTAATTCATGTACATGGATTAATAATTTGTCAATGGGCAAGAAACTGTACAGGTAAGGAGTGAAAGCTTAGTGGAGAACCACAGGGATCTGTATTGGATGACTACTGTTCTTAATTGATATTGATGACCTAGAATATGTTATAGTTAGTAAACTAGTCACATTTGTAGATGAAACCAAATTAGGATTAATTTGTAGAAGCAGCAAATGAAATTCATAAATGTTTAAATAAAATTCACGACTGGGTAAAAACCTTGAAGTTTAATGTAGGCAAGGCCAGTGTTTCGCATGCAGGTAGTAAAACCATAAGCTAGAAACACAAAATGGCAAACACTGAGCTGCTGGTAAGAGGCTATTTATAAAAAAGGCTTGGGTGTTTATGCTGACACTTTGTTATATCTACTAGAGTTTTTGAGGAAGAAATATAAAAAATCAAACAAACTGCTAGCACACATAGCCAAAATGTGTGGAATATAAATCAAGGGATTTTACATTACAATTGGATCACAAGCTAGTAAGGCCTCATTTACAGTTTGATTACCACATTATATAAAAGATACTGCTACTGTGGAATCTGTCCAGAGAAGTGCAAGAAGTGCAAACCAAACAATGTCAGGGGTCAAGGGCATGTCATACACTGACAGGCTGAAGGAACAGAACATTTTTAGAATTTGACAGAGAAGACGAGCAGGGGACCTCATACATCCACACGTTTTCTAACTGCTTTTGCCAATACAGGAACGTGGAGGAGCCAGAAACCTGCAAGCAATGAGCTCAAGGCAGGATACACCCTGGGCAGGACAGCACTCCATCCCAGAGCACATAGACACCAACTGTCACGACCTCATCCAACAAGATTCCCATGCGGAATTTACACTCCAGCCCCGAGCATTTCTTCTAAACGACAACGTTCCTGTCAATCAACCAACCACGACACTCCACCTATCGACGCAACTTCCTCCTCTCACAATATTTAAACCCTCTAAAACCATTTGCTCTGCCCTGCGGAGCTTCTACCTCGCCATCCTCTTCCAGTCTTCTAAGCCCTTTATGATACGAACTACGGAACTCGCCCTTGACCACGTCACTCGCCTAGCCCTCTCCTGGATCGGGAGCCTTCTCTGCGCCCTTTATGATACAAATTATGGAACTCGCCCTTGACCACGTCGCTCGCCTACCCCTCTCTTGCATTGGAAGCTACTGGGTCTTTTCCCTTTGTCTCCTGACCACCTGAGGTACCGCACTGGGTCCATCCTCCCGATTGGTCTGCTGATCATTCGTGACACCAACACTTACACACTCACGCCAGGATCACAGGATCAATTTAACAGGGATCTTTTTTTTAGACTTTTAATAAGCTAATGGGTTGTTTTAAACCTTTATGTTGCTGAATGCTGTTTTGGATTATTGTATTGTTGTTGCATTGTATTTAAATTCCTTTAGGGCCAATAAAGGTTAATTCATTCAAATGAATGAATTCTGGGTGATCTGAAATGGATACAGAAAAGAAAAAAGTAAAACTCCCGTTTTACAGGCCTACAAAGAGTTATTCAGAATCATGTCACTTAATTAACATCGCCCATACCAAGATATGTACAGTTTAGAAGCATTTAATCTAAAACACTGATTAATAATGTTCACTGGTTTATATTATGGCTTTGCAGTTTTGTTTTTACTTTGCTTGAATTTTGGAATTTAAACTTCAAACCTGCAAGAGTCACTGATTTTAATAGTTACATATCATTATCACTGTATGTACAGGTGCACATGGACAGTTGTCACTTAACCAACCCAAAGTGTAAACAGGAGAACTACACAAAAAATGTGTGATTCATAAAATTCATTAAAACAGTACTAAAGTCTACATTATTCTACAATTAAAGTGGGCAAGCGTGTGGAAAGTGTGTACAGTATTTCCCTTCTGTTTTTTGAAAGAATCCCAAAGAACAAAAAAAATCCCTGTGAATTCTGTTTTCCATTTGTAACGTTTTACATCCTACACACTAGTAGGGAAACACAGTTATAAGAATCATCTCTCTCCCCCAAAACGGCCTTTTTCCTTTTTGTCTGATTGATATTTCTCCCCCTTCCTCCTGTTACCCAAACAGAAAAATAAAACACATCTCTCACCTAGAATCCCTTACCACATCAGAAACTTGCTTACTCCTCCATCAAAGCATGAAGTGTAACGCAGTTTTACACTTGGGGGAATGGGCTTTTTGAGCTTTTAAGTGCATGATCTCTTCTTTTCAAAACAAATACATTAAATTAAAAAAACAAGAGATATGCTGTAACTATTTTAAGGTGTACTGTTTATATGACTTCCTGAACATTTTCAGAAGAAATACAATACAAAGACCCTCTATAAAATAAAAAAAGAATGAGTAACTGGCTCCTGGGAATCCACCACAACAGAAGTAATACTGAAATAAAATTATTAAGAAGTGATTTGAGTATTTAATAAAAAAGAGGGACACAGAAACACTGCAGTTGTTTTTGTGAATGGATTTTTCTATTGAAGACATACCTGGCCATAAATTGTTCATTTTAAGAAATTGCAAGTCTGCATTTAATTCTAAATTTAATACAGACTTAATTCTTTAAAATAAAACCTTTAACATGCCATACTTTTAATAAGAAACTTCAGATGATAATGATAGCCTTTGAATCATGACAGGTGAATTCCATATCTACATGACGAACATACAGGACAAAATTTAAATCGGATTACTGCCAAATTGGCAAACATGTGGCAGTTGGCAGAATCCTCTGAATCATTATTAGTTGTTTTCTGGAGACAATTAGGGGGGTCACTAGCAAAAAAAAAGTTTTTTTTAATTCACATTTGTCACCTTCAACTAGGTTACAAATTTTGGTTGACTTTTCCTGTTAAGCTCCCAAGTTATGGAACATGCTCTCCATTGAGATCAGATTGGTAGAGTCCCTGTATATGTTTAAATCATACCATAACACTTTCGTCAAAATTGGGACTTTTGATCTATGGTGTAGCTCATGCTATGATTTTTCCACTGTTGCTTTTTATCTTATGCTTTCTTCAGTAGACTGTGCTTTGTGGGATATTTTTAATACAAAAGGCATATTATATAAAAAATCAACATTATTCTCCTGTACAGAGTAGGGTTTGCTTTTCTCTAAGGTGTGGTTTGAAAGAGGGTTCATTCCTTCATCTTTCAGAATGGTGACGGATGTCTATGTGTCTGAGGGTCTAAACTCTTTGCAACACTTGCAAAATGGTGGAGAGTGAAGCAAGAACTATATCATTTCCATACAGGTGACAGTACATCAGCTACTGACCAGATCACTTTCTGCAGTGGTATTCAATGACGAGCCTGTAACGATGCGTAGTTCAGGACCCTATGCAGACGGTATAATCCAGGAGTAAGTGTACACGGACACGGGGAGGAGACGACGAGGATCAGGGCAGGTTGACAAACAGGGGGGCATGATGACAGTGAACTGGTGCTCAGGGGGGGTGGCATGTCCGTGGCCTGGTAATCCAAACAAGACGAAAACAAGACAGTTAAAAACTGGAACGGGATCCGGTGCAGGGATGGGGAATAAAAGCAGGATCATGAGGCCAGGCGCTCTGAGCCCCGGACTCAGCAGGGTCAGGACGTTGATAGGCCCTCAAGCCGCGGACATAGGGTGACTTGGTGGTAGGTGGGCCTCCGGGCGTCCGTCTTCCAATGCAGAGCCCAGAATAGTGCGAGAGTCTGGCTTAAATAAGGAGGGGCAGGATAGGAGGCAGGTGCACATAATCAACTAAAATGTGAAAGAGTCGCAGCGCTCTTAAGAGGAGGGATTACAATTGTGACAGAGCCTAGAGATACCAATACCAATAATAGCCTTACACTTTTTACGCTTTACAGGTAATGGGGATGCCTCTCCACCATCACCCCTATGCTTTTCAAGAAATGGCCCAGGATTTTTAATGGCTACAGAGAGTAAAGACCTCAGTTTTGCTTCTCATCCAAAGGAAAGCATCTTTTTTACAGTGTAGTGCCCCCCTCACTAGTGTTTACTGTTAACGCAAAATAGTTCAAATCTGCTTCACTATTTCTGGCTTTAGCTTTGATTTGTGAACAATCAGCCAGCACAATAAACCAATTCTGATATTTTTGATTTCCAGGTGCCTCTCTGGTTCATTCTGTTGTATAGTGCAGATCTCAGACTCGTCAAACTTACAAGGTGCCGTAATATACTGCTTTATCTTTTCAGGATTCAGGATCCATGACACTAATATTCACTTTAGACTTCAGATGCTGAAGAAACACTTTATACATCCACAATGGGTCACCACATGTCTCACATCACTACAAAGCCTGTTTGGGAAATGATTCCCAAACTTAGAAAGTATTATTCTAGGTTCCTATTCATTTGGCCACAGTTCTTTTACACTTGTCTGCAAGCCTTCATAGTGGCTTGCAGGTTTCTAGTTGTTATTTGTATGCATTATTCTAATATAATGATAAAAAATAATTTGATTAACTGATGGTTTCATCTGTGACATCCAGAATAGAATATTTCTGTTAAGATATAAACTATCAAGTCTTCTTTCACTTTTTATATCGCCAAACCAGCAAAATAATCTCTTGTTTCTATGTACACAGTTGCAGATTGTAGACTTAATTGGCCCTCTTTCGACTCTTCTCTTCTGTAGCTTTGAAAAATGTAAAATAGCTACCAATTAGTATTTATGGCTGAATTGTTCTAGACTCCTCAATTTGGCCTCATTTCAGACAAAGCAGAAGTGCTTCAAACACATTGGTTACAGCAAATATATGAGAAACAGATATTATATGGTCAATAAACTTACATCCACTTAATATCAATGGGCTTGGTAATATCAACTACTTACATAATCACAGTTAAACCACTCCTCTAATCATAACAGAGTCTTATAAAGTCATCTACGGTATACACTCCAAATGTCTCTTGGTTCTGTTATGATTACTAGTAATAGTGACAAGTAATTTGTCTGATACTTTTATCCAGAGTGACTTACATTTGTACAGCAGAGCAGTTTACTGGATTAAGTGCCTTGTTCAAGGGTGCGATAGGTGTGTTTCACCTGGGTTCTGAACCCACAGCCTCCTGAGCTCTAACCACCACTTCATACAGCTGCCGAATCATGATGCTCCAGTAATGATACTTCACGCTGTGAGTAATGCCATAAAACCATGCGACGACACTTGCTAGCACAACGAGACCACCTCCAGACATCCTGATACATACAAAAACGCTGTGCGAATGCAATGAGACCCTGGGTGTGATATCACTGTAGCAGTCTAACTGTACATTGAAACCTGTTACGCATACAATACACTGGGAGAATTCTTTGCATTACACTGAAGCCTTTTAAATTGCAGCCTGTTACAGATCAATGACAAGCTCATTCCTGAGTGCCAACCAACAGTTAAGAGCAAATAATGTCCATCATTTCTTTCAGTTCAAAAAGTGCCAGTACACCTAGATGATTTAAAACTCTGTGGCATTTCAGAGTTGTTTTTTTCATCCTTAGCCACTTGTTATCCCTTTGACACTTCAGGCTTTATTGACTATTTGTAGACCTGTAGTACCGAAGAATCCTTTTCTCTTCTCAATATTATTTTCTTTTTGCTGCTATGACTGCGTGATATAAGTTTTGACCTGCACTTACAGCTCAGTATGTTTCTTCTCATGTTTCATGGAACACCTTTTAATTAATATTTTTTTAAACTATTAATTCATCCATATACATTAGGCCCCTGTTTCCTTGATTAGCTCACCTCAATGATCCATTTATGTGTCTCAACATTTTTTGAAAATAGAGCCATGTGTTGTTCCATAATTTTAACTATTTTACCAATTTTAACTATTTATGACGATCTGTTTTTCTCTCCTTTCTGCTTATGTTATGCACCTCAGAGAGGATTATTTTTAGACAACAAAGGTGTGTTTGCACAGAAGATCTGTGAGGGAAATGTGTGTATGCAAATTTACTTTTATATACCCTGCATGACACTTTCTTGCATAACTCTAGGATATATTCTGCTTTTGCAGTGAAAACACAAACACCTGCCAAAACACATCTGTTCTCTGTTCTGTTTTTAAAGTGATGAGAAGTGTTCAGTTACTATTTATGTCCTTAACCTTCTCTTTCTTCGCCACCCCCATTCTTCTTCGGTACCTGTATCATAAAGGAGTGGGAGAGCACAAAACCACTTAGTGTTTTTGAAACACCAAGGTGGTTTTCAGTTGTGCAGAAAGCATTGTGGCACCCAGATTTCCTGATGTTCCACATGGCTTTTTAAAAAAAACAAAACAGGTACATCACATGTCACAAGCAATTGCTCACCAAGCTGGGGAACGTAGGTCTTGCAATCCTAGGAGAAATCCTAAGACACAAAGTCTTTCTCTTGCAGATCTAGCTGACCTTGCAGATCTTGCAGACCATCATTACTGGAAACTAAATTTGAGGAAGGTCTATCAATAAGGAAAGCAGGTGTCATGCCTTTGCATGAGGACTGGTGGGTGTGTGGAAGAACTTAGTAAGCCATGTCGAAAATGCTGATTCTCTAGGACTTTTTTTAGGCCCAAAGATCAACAAGCTTAGTTTATACCGACTGAACATCATATGTAGTTTCACCCTCTCTTATGCAAAACTTTGTCTTACACATCTGTGGGCTATCTCAGTGCTGGAGGGTCTTTCTGCACACATTATAGGTGTCTTTAGTTCACTGTCAGCTTAAAACCTGCCATCACGACAACTGACTGAGGTAGTTGACAATTAAGCAATTGAGAGTTAGGGTGGAACAAAACCAGAAGATCCTGTATGCCTCTAGGATTGGAGCTGGCCATCAGTGCTGTAACAAGATGGTTATATTCGGGCATTATTGTGTTGGTGGGCTCTTGTTTCATTGTCGCTATGGACATTAAGAAGCAAGGGCCATTGTGAGGCAGATTAACCTGACTAACCATGCCAGATTGCTAACAGGCCATCTATTATGTTGAAGAGGAAGTCTTCATTGGAGATTAAGTCTTCTGTTAGATACATGGTTTTAATGTGGGAATTGCTTATGTTTGATTAAATATATGTGCTGAAATACTCATTCCAATACTTTGCAAGGCTACCACACAAAGCCTGGGAAAAATCTATATACAGTATATGCTATCTCATCATACTTTTAGAATTATTTCAAAGACCATATTCGAAAGAAGATATCAGTACAATTATTCCAAATTGAGTGAGTAAAGATTGTAATTTGCTAAAAGATCATAAAAATTATGAATGCAAGGAGGCCATTGAATCCATCTAGCTTGTTTTCTTACTGTAGGAGCAAATTAATCTGTCCTGTTGTCCGTTGAAGGAAACCAGTGCATTGGCTTCAACAACATGGCTGGCTGTGCAGCATCTTCAATACTCCCACAACCCCTCTTCTTCTGCCTCTGCTTCTTCTGTTCCCAGTTGTAAATGTCCTCCTCCATAGGTGCCACTTGTGTTCTGTGGTTTGCTGGTTTGCTGGTTTGTATTTCACTGTTGAATCCATTGGCTTGGGTAAATGAAACAACACAAATCTGTGTTCAGTGTGAAAATCAGACAAAGTAAGCAGGATACAGGAAAAACAGTCTAATAATGTGGTTACGGCTTTTTTTAGTAGGATACAGTAATGATTTTGACAGGTTATAATTGGACATATTTTTCAATATCTGCTTAGAATGAATAAAATTGTGCAAGACTGTTGTCAATGAGCTGTTTAGATATACAATGAGGTACTTGAGGTACTCAAAGAGTTTCTAGGAAAAGAAGACAGCTAGAATTTCTATTTGCTAACACAAATCTTTAAATATACACATTTTATTACTATATATGTAATGTGATTAATATGTTTTTATTATGTATCAAATATTCTAATTAGGCCTTACTAGTCAGTTGTACATTTTAACACAAGAAATTAAATTACATTTTAAATACATATTCTAATATGTCTGCAAAATGGAAATGATCTGTCAACACAGACACCTAAATGTTTTTTCATACTGTAAGTAGCTTCATCGAGCTTGGTGTTTCCCTTGTTAAATTTATACAGTAGTCTATGTTTCTGTTATCTGCATGTAACACTATGCTCTTGTCTACATTAAATGTTATCTCTCAGGTGTTTCCCAGTCCTGAATTTTGAATTTAATTTGCTTCTTCTACAATGCTTGCTTATTCTTCAATTCTGTGCAAACTTGACTAATTTTCTAACAATAGCAGATCTAGGGCACTGATAGAAATTAGGAAAAGCAGTAGTCCTGAAACAGACCTTTTTAGTGCTCCAGTAATGACAGCACATCATTCCAATTTGAGAGTCCAGCTCTGATCTGTATTAATTTCTATCCATCAATCAGTTCTCAATCCAAATTCAATCCAAAAACTTAATGCCCACCACCTGCAATTCAATAAATATTTTTTTAGGGTATCTTTTTTTTAAAAAAAACTATGTATGTACCACACCATATGCTCTGATTCTACCCGTTACTTCTGCTGCTTGCTCAAAGAAAGAACATATTAGCTAAGTGAGATCAACATCCTGGAGCTGTTATAATAACCTCTCTAGTGTGCAAAGAAACATTTTGGTAACCCTCAATATGGTTCTCTGCAAATGCCTTGGCACCTGGATCTACAGTATGGGAGCTAGGGTGCTATACAGAGGTTACAGTATAGATACCGTAGGCTTAACTGCAGTGTAGCTAAAATCTGATTTGGTATGTGCTTGCTGTGGTGGGATGTAGCTCCTCAGCCCCCTTCATCTAAGTCTGTCTCCCTTTATCATAATTTCCTGCTAGCGGCATTGCTAACGGGCAAGGCAGCACGTCCCAGAGGTTGGAGTTCTTGTACAAAACTATTTTCTTCCGGTTTCCATTTTATTTACGGCATCCACCCAAACTGTTTTTTCTATATTTTGACTGTTGATTACTATTTATGCAACCCTAGCCAATTCACTTTCTGTGAGGTGTTTGAAAGTGTTACCGGTCTTGTTCCTTCCTTGCACAGGCAGAGGCGATCTTTGCATGCGGAAAATAACCGAAGGCTCGCTGGTTTTTTGATGGCTCAGTGAAAGGATGAGGAATGCTTTCTGGAAAGTTTGCTGGTAGGTACTGTAGGTACATTGCAACATGTAGCCATCTGGGCATTGAGTTCCCAAACAAACTAGTCTTTAGAAGCAACATCTCCTGCTAGTGACTCCTACACTGCAGCCATTGTTTGTTTTTTTCATAAAAAAACTTTCAAGGACATTGCAATTTGTTTAAAAACAACAAAGACGCTATTTTCACTTTAAATAGGAATAATGTTACCCACTGCCTAATAAAATGTAATCATTTTACCTTCAAAAATTTATAGAAACGTGTACTGTAACGTCTTTATCATTGAACTTTTTTGCCTGAAACGCTTTCATAAAAGACAGTTTATCACCTGTAGTAATCTCAGGTTGCGGTTTTCTGAAAGTTGAGATAAACAGTTGTCTTTGATCTTTGAAGCAAACAACCTTAGAACCAATGCAGAAAGAAGAAAATTTTTTTTATTTTCTAAAAAAAAAGGAAATGCACACAATGTTCTCAAAAGCATTGTTAGGAAAAGAACAACAACTAATGTAAAGGCAAACATGAGATTGTTAGATAAGGTTTCTTGCATAACATACAGTATTCTTAATCCAAAATCTGATTATAAAGGAAAGCTTTTATCCTGTCACCGTTAAAATGCTGAAAATTACTAACCACATGTCTCCTTGCAATAAGAGGGCATATATTGTATGCCTCTGTCAGATGTATTTCTTTTCCATTAAAATGCATGTGTATCAAAACTATAGTGATTAACCCACTGACAGTGGCAGGGAAATCCATATCCTGACTGTATGTCTTGCTGATAACAGTTTAAATTTGCCAAAGCTGAGGCAGAGCTCTGGGCTCTTGCCTGTATATGGGCTTCCCCCCAAAAAAACATATTGTAGCCTTGTCCATCTTGGCCAGCCTGAGGAGCTTCTGTACATTAGTAAGAGCTTCTAGACTACTGTACATGTGTAAGCTCTTACTTGTGTTGCTTAAGCTGGCATCACACTACAGGACTGGACATGACTTCTAGTTGGAGAGCATGTCAAATTTGACGACTGCGGTTGCTGAGTCTCGCTGCCTTTTCTGTCCTGGAGGGTGTCAAATTATTACCGGTGTGGCTAAAAGGGAGGAATTAACAGCCTGTCAAGTGTAGCTCATCTGTTCCCACACTACAGTTTCTCTTTTTCAGTCTTGTCCCACCCAACCACAGTACTTTAATCTGCTGGGATTCTGCCAGGCCCTGCAGAGGGGGGCCAGCAGGGCCATTGGGCCCGGGTCTCACCTCACAGTGGGGCCTCACCTCAGCCCAGGGTGCATGGTCCTCCACTTTAACCCTTTGGCTGTGTTTCTCGACTTGAGTCAAATTTGGAACTTTTACCATATACTGTGATTCTCGACTAAAGTCCACAGCTGTGAAAAAACGTACCCCTTTTAGTGTTGAATCCACCCTTCTTCAGGAGTTTCAAAATGCCCGCCTTAATCTTCCCATCATGCCATTCTTTACATAAAAATATTTTTACCACTCTTCCCAAACAATGAGGGGGCCTCACAACGTGAAACGGCCCGGGCCTGATCTGAGCTCTCTGAGGGCCTGGATTCTGCTCTTTAGTTTCTAGCGACTTTGTGCGACAGCTGTACAGTACATCACTTACAGTCAGGTGTTCGGCTCTTTCCTTTGGTCATTCTTGGAGGCATCAAAAAGGAAGACTTAGAGAGATGTTGTCAAAACATTGTAATGAAATGTTGCAATGGGGCATATATAACATCTAGCCACTTTTTAAATGCTTATTCAATTCACAGTCACAGGGGAGTCAGAGCCTGTCCTGGCAAGCAATGGGCACAAGGCAGGACACACCCTGGACAGGACGCCAGTCATTCACAGGGCACACACAGACACAAAGGGCACAAAGAAACATACGCACACCAGGACCAGTTTACATAAAAGCCAATTAACTTCCGGCATGTCTTTGGACTTTGGGAGGAAACAACTGTGAACAAAGGGAGAACATACAAACTCCACACAGATAACACCCCAGGAATTAAACCCAGGGCACCAGGGCTGCAAGGTTCTAAGGATCTGTGCCTGTGGCTGGAAGGTTGCTGGTTCAAATCCCATGGCTGGCAGAGGAATTCTACTCTGTTGGGCCCCTGAGCAGGGTTGTTAACCCCAACTGCTCCAGGGGTGCTGTATAAATGGCTGACCCTTTGCTCTGACCCCAAGCGTCTCTCTCCCTGTCTGTGTGTCTCATGGAGGGCAAGTTGGGGTATGCAGAAAGACAAATTCCTAATGTGAGAAATTGTATATGGCCAATAAAGTGGTCTAATCTTAATTATTTACATGTATTAAGAATTCCTGAAGTGTGTGTGTAAATCATGAAATTTTGGAATTTGAGATAATCAAGTCCTATTTGGGTCTTTACACAAAGGGTTGTGAGAGTAAGGAACTAGCTACCCAGCAATATGTGGCATCCTGGAATAACCTAGCTTCACTCAAGAAATGACTGGATCAGGTTCTCAGGTCAATTACTTACTAACTACCAAATGGGCAAGATGTGTCAAATAGTCTCTTCTCCTTTGTAATCTTTTTTTTTTGTTCGTCTCTTAAAATTTCCAACAATGCATCCTTTCTACCCAGGAGGCTTTACTTTCAGGTCCAAATGAGCTTTTACTCGCTTCTTTTAAAACACAGTGCAAGGAATATTTTTAATTAGAAGAAATCTGCATCTTTTTGCAGAAAGGTCAATTGAAAAATGTTAGTTTAATTCAATGTTTTGAGCAGGGAAACCGGGGGCTTTGTGAGAATAAAAATTCAGAAGATAAGGGACAAAATAAGTCCTTTTATAGGCTTTTAGTACAGTATGTGTTAGTTAAATAAACCATTTACTTATATGAAAGTTGTTGTAAATGTAATTAAGCTATCAGTACTCCATTAAATAGTATGTCATTACTATTTTAGACCAATGTCTCTTTATTTCCTAGATCACTTTAAATTGCAGAAAGACTGAAAACGTTGTTTTAACAATGTGTTATGAAGTCTACCGTGATATAGGTGTTGGTACGCCATCATACTGTATTTCTGTTGACACAACAAAAGTGTAAGGTAGTGTTGCACATCATTCACCCTGTAGGTAAAGTTTGATAAGGTGATCTGGAGTTTACCACTTCGACTTTATGTGTGTGGTTGCTGCAATGAAGAGCAGCATTATTGTAAAGTTGCCAGAGTGCTGAAAAGTCGTGACACCATGAGGTAATATGAATGTCGGTTTTTAAAGCAGAGGTAATATGAATGTCAGTTTTAAAGCATTCGTTTCAGATGTTCTGGCACTAAAATGTAGGGTTGTTTTTTTTTTGAAAAATTGGAAAAATCTCAAATTTTGCATGTTCAAGTCCAAGTAATTTCTTCCAAACCTGGAACCATGCACAGCCTAAGTATTTTACATTGTAGTACATCTGGCATAACCAAACTACATCCTTCCAGAAACGTGAAAACCTTGCAAGATCTATCATAACCAAGCCACATCCTTCTAGCATCATTGTATCACACCGATATTGTGAAAGGGTTTTGTGTTAGATGGATTACCATCCTCTGTAGCTAAAGTCAGAGGTGTTTTAGACCAGTTAATCAGTAATATGAGGCTTTCTTATGTCTGTAACAGATTAGGGAAGAATGAAAAAGAGAAAATCTATGGCTCTTTTGTCAGTATGGCAAGTAGCAGGAAACTAGAGCAAATTATAATTTTTAAGGAGAGTGTACATTCTTCTTTTCATTCATTTTTTTAACCATGCTCCTAACTGCCTATGATTTCTTATGACTCAAATAAGTCTGTTTTTTTTCCAAACATTAAATAGGTAGCACTTACTTTCTATCAGTGGGTGGAAAAAAAACCTCTTTATGGTCACCAGGTTTATCTGGAGTTAAATGTAAGCCTTAAAGTTTAATCAGCGGGTAACAGTCAAAGAGTTGTGATGTACTTTTATGCTTTTTGAGCATCATTTTCCCAGCAAAAGAACTTTTGTCCCAGGCTCTTTTTTATGATGAAATTGTAATTATGTAACCAGTGACCAAATGTTTCTGTGAGCAATTGTTTCAACTAATACTATGAAAAGAGTCAACCTATTCCAAATTCACTCGGTAAACACTGTGTTAGTAATTGTAAAGGGAATGATAAAACTGGGGAAAACCCCTGTCCCTCTGTGTCTGTCCCTACACACCTACATGGGTGATACAGAGAGCAGGGAAGCAAAGAACTAAGTTGTAATGTTCAAATATATGAATGAAACAATGAACAGCACGTTTGTTGTAGTCAAGTATAAACATACAGCTCCCACTCTTTCTCACTGTACGTTTAAATAGTCTGAATAAAACGTTAACACAGGACCAGACACAATACTTTTGATGGTTTCAGTTCTTATTGGCACCACACACAAAAAAACTCTCCTAACACTCTAGCAGGAGAATAATATTGTACCTGATCTACAGATTCCACGGGGTTCTGGGAAATATGTTCCCCTCTTATTGTGTCTTTAATGAAAGTGTTTTCCACTGAGAAAAAGGTGAGTGATTTCTTTATTAGTAATGGTTTTCAAGCCCATCTGTTTCAGTGTTCATTTTAAGGTTGAGAAAGAAAAACAAAAATGGTTCTCAAGAGCATTTTTGGAAGAACTGTGTCAGACAATAGACAGCCTTCAAACCACATGGAGAGAAAGGTTATAACCCATAACTTTCAATTCACCATTTAATATAAAGGATCTATAATTTATTAGAAATAATTTATTTCTTTCATTTAATAAAATGCATATAAGTCTCGGGCAGCATGGATGTACAGGGGTTAACATTGGTGGCACAAAGTGCTGGGACCCGGGGTCCTGTCTGTGTGGAGTTTGCACATTTTCCCAGTGTTCATGTGGGTTTCCTCTCCATGCTCCAGTTTCCTCACACAGTCCAGAAACAAAACAATTGGCCCTAGGTGTGAGTGTGTGCCTGTCTGCATGATGATGGGCTGGTGTCCCATCCAGGGCGTACTTTGTACTTGTGTCTAATGCTTGTCAGGATAGGCCCTGGCACCAACATGACCCTGAATTAGATACTTAGATAACATATTCAGCATTGTATAATGTCAATGAAGCACAAGAGCAAAAACATTTTGAACTCTTACAGAACACATTTCAGCATGATAAGTTGTTGGGGTATCAAAATTGGGACTGAATCATGTTTATATTATTTTGCAAACACATATAATAAAGTCTGGGGAGGACACAGTGGTTAACGCTGCTGCAAGATCCTGGGTTAGCACACCTTCTCTGTGGAGTTTGTATGTTATGTTGTGGGGCTGTAGATTTTCTCTTGTTTCCTCCCACTAGATTTCGAGTTCCATGTTGAGCAGGGGTAGAGCCCTGTCATCATTAATGTAGACTTCCTGGAGAAGCTCTACTGCAACACTGTTTCTCACTGCAGTTGGGATAAAGTTCTGGTGAAGAAGAAGACAAAAAATAAAGTCTAGTTTGATTTTGTGAAAGATACTACACAGAATTTTGATAGCACTTTATTGGCCGTGCTTATAAACAATTTCGAGAGTAACATAAAAACAACTAACTAGAAGCTAAGTTTAACTTCTCTTAACTCCAAAACATGTAATATATGATTGCTTCAATACAGAAGATATTTGTTTAAATCTTTTTTGCAACAACGTAGAATTACTGTGCTATTGACTAATAATGTAAGAAAAAAAGTTTTTCCCATTTGAAAACTCTTTTTCTAAGATTTATAGCCACTTTAGTGCACTCAGAGAGTGCAAGACTTAGAATATAATGAATATGAAAACCTACAATGTTAAAACTGTTATGGAACTCATTTGGCTATGTTGCACACAACCACGTTACTGTAACTCCTAAGTGTGATCTGTCTCCTTCCAAATATGCAATTTTCAATGACTCCCATGTAGAACAGTGTCATGCTCTACAGGGTCCTATGCACTTGCTTATGTGGGGCACCATACAAGGATATAAAAAACATTCTGTGATGCCAAGTTCTTCAGTACCTGATGAGGAGAAACAACCCAGTTATCATTACAGAACGCCCACTATGCTTGACAGTAATCATAGTGAATTGTTCCTTTACACCTCTCCTCTTTTCCTCTGGGTATATTTCGGTAGTCTGGTTGCAAGAGAAAATGGGTGTTTGATTCCTCTAACCATGAAATAATATGAGAGTACATATACAGTATGATCTACACAGCAAACTTTATACATTTATATTTGTGAGGCAATCTGTGCCTGTGAATATTCACTGTGTTACATTTTCACTGCAAGTTGTGGTTATGTTCAGTGCCAGTTGGTGCTTGTACTCTTTCAGTGAGTCAAGGGTCCTTACATACTGTGCAGATGATCTTCCTGCAGCCTCTTGCTGATATGTGCCTGATCTTGAACAATTCGTGGTATTATAAGATGGTCAGCTGGAAATATCCAATGCATTGTGTTAACTTTTCTTTAAATTTCTCTATGTACACCTACACTTTTGTGTAGCTGTTGCTCAAACAACATTCAAAGGTACTTTGTTTTTGTTTTTGGAGTAGAAAAAACAGCTTCATTCCTGCTACATTAATAAAGTGAAAGTAGGAGAATTTTCTCATTGAAACATCCGTTGGAATCAGCTTTAACAACATTTCTTTGTGACTTGGTGCAAACACCCACCACCCTTAGTGTAAAGAAGTGCTTTTTGGTCATAATGCATTTGGGAACTCCTTTAGCAACAGGCTAAAAGAAATTCTTTTTATCTAAGGCATGCAATGATTATATTTTCTCAGGAGTTATGCAAAAAAAAAATTTAACTTATTTACTGTATGTATTCACAAAGTCTACTTTAAAGGTTAACATTTTTGGAATAATAGTTGAGAGAGGTTGTTACGTCCCAGTGTGTGTTCTGTGTGTGTTTTTTCTGATATGTCCACACTGCTGACCCTTGATTGTTCTCCCTTGCCCATTGGCCAACCATCACACCATTGTTTCAATATGATGTCATCATCAATCAGCCCTCAGAACACATTTTATTCACTATATAACATGGAGTTTTTCAGCAAGAAGAGGCCTTTTGTTTGACTTTGCTTCTGGTTATTGCTTTGGCTTTGTTTTGTTTGTTTTGTTTGTTTTGTTTGTATGTATTTTCGTATAGCTTCAGCTTTGTTGTTTTGTTGTTTTTTTTGTTAGTTTCTTTGTACTTTTGTTTGTTTGTGTGTTTATCCTTGTTTTGCCATTACCTTACCCCAGTGTTACATGTTCAACTTTTGTGTTCTTTTGTACCCTGCTCCTGTTGATTACTCTCATTTTCCCTTATTTGTACTCCTGGTTCACTTGTGTTTTTGTGTGAACTTTTGTATACAAGGTTAGTTTAGGTTGTTGGGTACACTTTACACACTTTGCTGATTTTGTATTGGTACACTAGTTTAGTACGGGTGAGTGCCATTTGTCTTGTATGGTTTTGGGTAGTCAGTGCAGGTTAGCTAGGTTGTTGAAGATGCCGAAGACCGTGTGTTTCGGGTTTTCTTTTGCAGTTAGGTTAGCTTTCCCTCACTTTTCTAGCCAGCTCCGTTTTGTTTGTTATTTTCTTTTCTTTGGCACCACTCTAGTTCCTTACCCTTGTTATCACACTTCCTAGTCCCTCACCAAAACCCACCTGCTTCCAAAAGAATTATCCTAAATGTTACACCCCTTTACCCCTAGACACTTGGGGTCGTAACAGAGGTAAATAGGTTTTGTTTTCTGACTTTTTCCATATGAACGTTTTTAAATATATAAACTATGTATATTTTTGTATAACAGCTATGTTGTACAACTGTCTATGCTTTGAAGTTCTGAGGGGTTTTTATCAGGGTTAAGTTTATTGTTACTAATCCTGTGTATTAGCCATAGACATAAGAAACTATAATTGACATTATTTTACTGCAAATATGGTATGTGAAGAAAAATGAAAGTGTTTGTGCTTGGAATACATGAGTAGCCATGAAAGAACTTAAAAACGTATTTTCATGTGATGTCATTTGTGCCAACATAACCTTCATGACACATCCACAGAGTGACCAATTGTTTTAGAGGTTTTTTTTGTTACATGAAGGGCAGTTAAATGGGTTTGAATTAACTGATATGGACTTCCCACAAGCAGTAGGTGTTAGCCTAATGATAGCCATTCCTTTCACTTTACTTAAATTTGCATGAAAAGTTTCCACCTGTCACTTGCACAAGTTAAGGAAATCTGACCTAATTGTGTGGTACTGTAGCTGAGCCACTGTCGAAGAAATTCCCCCCAACTCATTTCCTGTTGTATTCAATACATGCAAAACTAACTCTTTGGTCTGAGTCACAAACAGTAGGTAAGCACACAGAGGTTGCTCTTTAAAATACTCTCATGATGTTATATGTGAAGTATTTTAATTTCAGGACATACATGTATTTGAACATGTACAAATAATAATGGGTCATCTTTTCTTGCATAAGCGCTGAAAATGCAAAGACCAGTGGAGTCTGCAATGCACTCTAAATAAGGCATTTGCATTGCACAGACTACAGAAGAGGTCAATGCACTCAAGTCCTACAAAGCAAGATCTTTTGTTCAGGGGAGGAGACTGAGAAGGTTCACTTAATAAGAAGGCTTCTGAGATGTTTCTCCTGTCACGAGGCTGAACTAACTTTAAACTGTTTTAAGAGGAGTTCAGGGTAACTTAGAGAAATATAAAGGGGATAATTTTTTTAAATAAAATGGATGCTATCTCTGCACAAATCACCCTGAGAACTAGTTATTGTCTGGATATTAAGAGATTTATTTTTATTTTACAGCTCTGATTTCCAAAATCCAGCCAAGATCTCATATCAAATGGCAAAGGTCCTCACTGCTCAAAGATTTTTCCCTGTGGCCATTTTGAGTTTCCGCTGCAGTTTGTGATCCAAGTGAAACTCAAAACACATTTCCATGAGTCACGCTACAAATGTTTAATCCATCACGTTGAGCCATGTTGTTTAGGTATACTTCTGTTTCCATTTGCTCCCTTTCCCCCTTTTGAGAGCTTCCTCCTTGGTGAGAACATTTAAAAAAAAATTAAAACTTTCTCCATTTGGCTGAGCAGTGGTAGATGGAGATATGAAGATATGTTTAGTACCATGGCTTGTTCAAAAAAAGGTCTTGAATTCATCCAACTTGCAATCTGTATCAATATTTAAAGCCCTTTTCCACTGGCAACCCATTACTTCTAAAAACAACTATCCTCTGCAGTATTTACAGTTCTAGCACCCACAGTTAATTAAATGAAACTACTGCAGTCACACAGTGGAAACTATTGCTCTTGGTAATGTTAAGAAATGCTTACTGGGAACAAGGCCTTCTGGCAAACTAGAAGACATTTTGTCCAAAAAATGAACTTTATTTTCATGTAACCAGCATGAAAACTTTGCCTAAACATCATTTTGCTATCTGCTCCTTTAAAGAATTTCACTGTAGGTAAAAAAAAAACATAAAATCAATTGAGCAAAAAAATTCTGAGGGATACAAATATCCCTCAGAAGTGTAGTGGCAGCACCTGTTAAGTGGTATGGATGGGCAACAGCTGGCCAATGATCTGAATGTGTTTTATACCCACTTTGAGTTGAAATCTACAACCACCTCAGCTCATAGTGATATTCAAACTGTATCTGGAGAGGTTTTTAAAACAGGGGTACGTAGGCTGTTTAGGAAAATCAATATTAGGAAAAGTGTGGGTCCAGATAACATGTGTGGCAGATCAGCTATGCAATATTTTTAGTTTTCTTTTTTAGATGTCCTTAAATTTACAGATCATTCCCTCTCTGTGGAAGAAATCCATCATTATTCTTATTCCTAAAACTGCCAAGCCTAGTGGCCTTAACAGCTACAGGCCAGTTGCTCTCACATCTCTCCCATTGAAAACTCTTGAGAGAATAGTGAAGGTGGCTGCTAGATAAGGTGGGTGTTAGACTTCCTAACTAACAGGTCTCAACAAGTCAAAATGGGGAAGTGCTTATTTGACATTCGCTACACATCAATCGGATCACCACAGGGCTGTGTCTTGTTCCCTCTGCTGTACATTTTGTACACCAATGATTGCATAAGCAAACACAAAGATAGACATCTCATTAAGTTTGCTGATGACACAGCCCTGGTCAGTTTATTAAAGGACACAGAATACCATCATGGGCCCATTCTAAATGATTTTACTAACTGGTGCAACAAGTTCTCCCTAAAGTTAAATGTCTCAAAAACAAAGGAACTGGTTATTGATTTTAGGAAAAATACCACACCCCCTCAACCCACTATGATTGATGGTCAGCCTGCTGAAATTGTCGATGACTATAAGTACTTGGGACTTGGGACTGGTCATTGACAAAAACCTAAAGTGGGACAAATGTTGCGACACTATCTATAAAAAAGGCCAACAGAGACTCTTCTTCCTCAGGAAACTCAGCTACTTTAAGGTACTGTAGATAAAACGTTTACTTTTATCATTTATTGAAAGTGTCTTAACATACTACTTCACTTTTTGGTTTGGCAACATAAGTACCGGTAACTGTAATAGGCTCGGTAAATTAGTCAATATAAATGGCAAAATAATCGGGAAAGCCAAAAGCATCAGGGAGTGTGTGTCTCACCGCCTCCATTGCAAATTCACACTTCTCCCATCTGGGAGACACCTTTGTGCCCCCAGGTGTAAAACCAACAGACTCAGGAAATCTTCTATTCCCACTGCAATTACACTGCAACTCTTAAACAATGCAAAGTAACTACTGTACTTTGCCTCCTGTTTTCTATCTCCTGTAACACTACTATATTCTCTTCCCTTTTGGTGATGCTTATTTGTCATTGTGTTGTGTTTGACTGTGCTATAAAGTAAATTTCCCCTAGGGGACAATTAAGCTTGAATTGAAAATTATCACAGACAAGTAGAAACACCCATATTTAACAACTATTGAGCATTATTTAGATTTGCATGGCACTACATTGAACAATATTTGTGGGGTGTAGTAGTTCAGGTGGGTAGCACGTCAGCATGCATAGGCTGCAAAGGAACAAGTAATAGGTTTATTCCATGCTGAAAAAAAGAATAAAAGAATACAATTTTTTCTTCTTTTTTTCAGCATGGAATAAACCTATTACTTGTAATATTTGTGGGGTTCAGGTAGTATATTCCCTTCCACCACTCCCCAAACCCCAAAAGTGCTGTTCATTAGAATTTGTGGTTAAAACATGAGACGGGGACACTATACTGTAAAAAGGTGCTGTCCTTCCGATGAGACAAAAAACCAAGGTCCTGACTCTTTGTGGTCATTAAAAATCCCAGGGCGTTTCTTGAAAGGAGTAGGGGGTGTAACCCCGATGTCCTGGCCAAATTTCCCATTGGACCTTACCAATCATGACCTCCTAATAATCCCCATCTATGAATTGGCTTCATTACTCTGCTCTCCTCCCCACTAATAGCTGATGTGTGGTGAGCGTTCTGGTGCATCATCCAGGTGGGGCTGCACATTGGTGGTGGTGGAGGGGATTCCCATTACCTGTAAAGCACTTTGAGTGGAGTGTCCAGAAAAGCGCTATATACTGTAAGTGTAAGCAATTATTATTAATAATTATTCCTTCATTGCTTCTCCTGATAATTGTGGAGATGGGTACACATGCTTTTTTTATTCTTTACTTCCAAGCTGCTTTGTGTTTCGTGGGATCTTTCCCAATATTTTTTATTTAAAAGAGATGACGGATCATCAATGTTTCTATAGCCAAAGTTGTTATTGCACCACTTTGAAGAAAGCTGAAAGCAAACCGTATTACACAGGGAAGATGAACAAAACTTTACTCTCCCAGATTTGAATTTTCATGGAGAAGAGAGACTGTTCTCATCCATGTACAGTGTTCATTGTAATAACCTCTTAGTTCAATAGAGGGTAGCAGTGTTCCAGAGCCTAACCTGAGAAACAATGAACACAATGTAGGAATGACCCTGGGTGGGATGCAGGAGTCAATTTGCAGGTATACAGGGAACAATGTTAATGTTTCCCAGCCCTTGTCCTGTGACAGCCCCAGTATCCATTTTTCACCCTAGCTCTTAGTCAATCAAGCTCTTTAAACCAGCTGATTGATTCTTACCAGTTTTCCGCACACTGGACTTCATCTGACAAACAACATCCTTTATGTGCATCAAATCTAAGAAATATAGAACCAGATCGGTTTCAGTTTTTTTAAAAAAAAATTTGCCCCCACCCAGTAGCTAATTAAAATACTGATACGTTTTGTCAATCAATGACTGGTGGGAATGACAATGTCAAACACTCTCGTGATCTTCTTAGAAAGGAGAGCAAAAACACCAACACATAAGATAAGATCACTTCATTGGCCATATACAATTTCTTGCATTAGAAATTTGTCTTTTTACATACCCCAGCTTGCTCTCCATGAAGCACACAGACGGGGAGAGAGAAGCTTGGGGTCAGAGCACAGGGTCAGCCATTTATATGGCACCCCTGGAGCAGCTGGGGTTAAGGGCCTTGCTCAGTGGCCCAACGGAGTAGGATTCCTCTGCCGGCCGCAGGATACAAACTAGCAACCTTCCAGCCACAGGCGCAGATCATTAGTCACAGAGCCACCACTCTGCAGTTTAATTTAATTAACCGAGGTTTAATTAACCACACCGCCATCAATGCCTTGTTCTGCTCTTTAAGGTTTTAAAACTACAGGCAAACAGTTAACTTTTAAAAGCATGACAAGATAGATAAGACTTTATTTCCCCCTTAGGGAATTGATAAGTGCAGCTGGAGAGAAAAATGTACTGCAGGACCAGGCTTGGGACACACTGCACTAGTGGAGTACTAACAGTATCAAGATAATAAATTATTAATAATCAACCAGAGAAATAAGGAGAATTAAAGTAGAATGAAGACAATTGTCTGAATCGTCTGAAACCTATACATTCTTAATGCTTATAGTATCATAATACATATTTATGAAGAAAAAGTTTTAAAAATAATTTGTTCTCTCACTTTTTCCATTATAAAGCTAAACTGGACTTTATTCTAAAGGTATTGAAATGTAGACCCCCTTTCATTAGCACATGGACTTACTAAACTAGTGTGACTAATACAGAGGCCAACTATGTGTGCAGAATGTACCCAACAACCTAAACTAACCCTATACACAAATGTTCACACAAATACACAAGTGAACTATGAATACAAAGAAGGGAAAACAAGAGTAGACAGAATGAATAGGGTACAAATAGCACAGAGGTTGATACAACATGTTAGGGCAAGGTAATGGGGAAGTAAAGATAATACAAACAAACGAAAGTACAAGACAACGAACACAAACCAACACAAAAAGAGTGTGTAGGTAGTTTTTTCAGCAAACTACACTGTCCAGCAAATGCTGGGGGGGACAAGTCCTCTATTCAACACACACTCTAATTCAGCTCTCAATATATTCATTCAAGCCCTTGCTGTTTCTAGTGTCCATCAGCACTCAGCAAAACCACAGCAAACGAACAACATAAGAATATAGGAAAGGCTACAAACAAGCGGAAGCCAATGGACTATTTACCCCAATTATGTAATCAAATTTCCTGAAAGAAACCGCGGTTTCAGCTTCAATAACATGGTTGTGTAGAAATCTGACTCTGGCCTGCGGTCACTGCTCTTGATCTGGCTGGAGGAACTTTAAACAGACACCTGCTGGTGTACATGACACCTCAGAAATAGCTGAAGGGCAGGATAGCATCATCAAGAATAGCCAGTGGACCATAAGTAGAATGCAGACTCTTAAACCCCCATTCATGGTAATAACATGGCTGGACTCTGTAACACTGTTGCAATTCAGGGAAGGTGTGCGTCTCCTTCAGTGATCTCTGGAAGTGGACATTTTCGTTACAAATAACCTCATCTCAAACTCTTACTGGACTGCATTCTGACTCCGTGCATCCCTATAGCTGGATAGTGTGATCCACTCCCACAACAAACCAGTTCTCCTTCAATCCATAAATGTCTCTTACTGTAGGTGTGATCAGTCATCAGCCCAAAGTAGAGAGAGGGAAAAGAATTGCAGGACAAGGAGCACACAATAAATCAATGTGTGTTCAAACAAAAATAAATCTAGTGTGGAATGCACATGGAAAGACAACAGGAATTTGAAAGAACAAACAAAATGCAAGGAATAAAAGTGCAAAATCTCACATTTTAAACCATAAGTTATTGATTTTTAGTGTGAATAAGATAGGAACCCTCATAACATTGTTTGCAATAGTGTGTTCATTAGAATTATTTAATGAACAACCTTGAGGTGAAATTTTGAAAGTAAAACAAATAAAAATCACTAGATAGGAATCCAGATTTATAGTGTCAATATCCTGTGACAGTCTAAAAAATGCATAGCAATAAAATGACATAATATTGGCTAGAATGCTTTAAATAAGACGACAGAACTAAATCTTTTAGGGGCTATTCTCCTCTCCAGCACACTTTTGTTTTTGTGGCAGAGATGTCGAGTTTTAGCTTTTTTAGCTTTGATGTTTTAAATGGTCAAATATTTCTGTGTATTACTATAAATTTGAATTTCTACCTCAGTGTTTTTTCCTGATCAATTCTATGAATGAAAAACAAAGACTTCTCCCTTAAGCAGGTCACACTTTATTTTTACGCTGATATCTATTAAAATAATTTAGGTGTTTTAAATTTCAGTAGAAATTTCATAGAAAACTCATGTGAAAAACATTGCTCTGAATGAAGGGTGTCCATCCATTTTTTAACTGATTTATCCAATACAGAGGAGCCAGAGCTTATCTTGGCAAGCAGTGGGCACTAGGCAGGATATGGCCTGGACAGGACACCAGTCCATTGCAGGCAGATAGACACAAACACACACACTCACACCAGGGTCAGTTTTCCTAGAAAACACTTAACCTACAGTATCAGCAGGTTCCTGAGCTCGGACAGGGGGTTGAAGAGAGCCCTGCAGGTCATGGAGCAATACTCCAGGGCTTCGGGGTTGAACTCAACCACCAAAAGTGGAAACCGAAGTTCTTTGAACCCTGGAAGGGACAAGATGATGGCGCCGGAAGGTCTTGAGCTTTGCACAGGGCCCCTCAAGATTTTGGGGGTTCCGTTCCAAAGCCAGGACAACGAGACCCTCAATTGGACCGAGAGGATCGCCAGGGTGAACGCGAAGCCGGGTCTGTGGAAAAAAACGCTGTCGCTACCCCTCACGGGGAAAGTGATGGTGTTGAAAGCAGACATCCTGCCAGCTCTGGTTTACCTGGCTGTGGTATACCCACTGATGGCCAGACTCAGACGAGCGCTGCAAGGGATGGTCTTCAGGTTCGTCTGGGACGGCAGGTACGAGTACATCACGAGGAACCGGATGTGCCAGCCGGTCGAGGAAGAGGGGGGAGACGTGCCGCATTTCCCCCTGAAACTCGACTGCATCTTCTTCTGCATTCTCTGCCTGGCGCTGTGGGAGCCCATCAGCCACAAGTACCAGGACTCTCTCAGGCTGTGGTTCTCCATCCTGATGAGGCACTTGGTCCAATGGACAAACACTGGACCCAAGGCAGAGAGGCAATCGGAGTTCTACACCCATGCTATCAAGTGGAGCAGGAGGTACAAGGCCACAAGACAGCCAGAGCTCTGCACCAACCACAGACCCCTGTACAAGGAGGTGAGGGGACAACTGGTCGCCGACGAACGCAGGAATTAGAAACAAACTGAAGGACCTCAACTGGATAGCAGTGCACCAGAGGCTCGCAACCAGAAATGTTCTTTACAGACACTCGCTCACCAGGAACCCACACTACCCCCAGGACACGTGTTTCGTTGAGGAGACTCAGGAACACGTGTCCTGGAGCTGCCCCTTCGCCAAAGCGGTGTGGGGCAGAGTGGACAAAATGATACAACTCCTGGGAGCGGGAGCGGTGCTCAGTTACCAGTACATCCCGCTGGGGCTGGCACCAACCAGATTGGACAAGGGGACAGGTCCTGCTGTGGCTGCTGGTGTCCCTAACAAGGACTGTGGAACGCGAGGAACACTTTAATCTGGCACAACGCAGAGTAGGGAACGAGGGAGCTGGAGGAGAGGATCGTTACAAACCTCAGAAGGAGGATGAAGCGCGACGTCGCCAAATGGGGTTTCCCCACGGTGAGGGAGCACTGGAAAGGACTTTGGGCCCTGTACAGGGACTAATGGACAAACACAAGTGGTGGGGCTTGGAGGGACTCTTTAATTGGGCAAATCGGGCCCCATCATCCACTTGCATGGATTGATAATGGACAATCACCCCCGTTAAGAGAGTTTTTATTGCATGTTAGTTACAGTACATACCGTGCTAGAATGTTTACTGTGAGAATGTTTTCTATTGTGAGATGTTTTTTTGGCAATAAAGTTTATTTTGATTTAAATAAAAATCAGCAGGCATTTGAGCTGCGAGGCAATGCTAGAACTGAAGAATTAAAACTAACTTATACGTTTCAATAAATGTCAGAGAAATAAGTTATGTGACACACCAGTTTGGTACAATTTTTGGCCCACTCTTCTTGGCTGTTTTACAAGGCTCTCTCATGTTGCCTGGGAACCACTGTACAGCGGTTTTCAAGACTGATTCAAGGACATTCAATTTCTTATTCTTCAGCCACTCTAGTGTAGTATCCTGCAGAAAGGTCATACGTGCTCTAGTGTGAGGTCTGAAGCAGGTTTTCCTTTAGGATTTGCCAGTAATTCTCTCTATTTACAGTAGGTTCCCATCACTCTTGACAAGCCCCCCAGTCCCTGCTGATGAGAATCAGAACTACAGTATACACGAAGATAATGCTGCCACCACCATGCTTAACAGTAGAGATAGTGTTGACTGAGGGAAGCTTTATGTTTAGTTTATGTCAGATGTAGTACTTCACATTTAGACCAAAAGGTTCCAGTTTTGTCTTGTCTGAACACAAAACCTTTCACTGCAGTACAGTCCTCCTTGTCCAGCTGCTCAGTTAGGAGATATGTAAGGTACTGTATGACAGATATTTCCTTCCTTAGTAATCTTAATAATCAGTGCTCAAAGAGATATTTCAGTGTTGTTCTCTAATTCTTTATACCTTTCTCTTGATCTGTGAGGTTCTAAAACTTTAGCCCTGAGTTGTTTTGCGAGCTTGGTCTTAGTCTTAAAGATTGAATGCTCGCTTGAAAGTCACCACCTGACCTTACAATAAAAAAGGAATATGTATTGTGAAAACATGTGAACTACTTTTATTGCACACAGACAGAGGCTACTCTACTAATTGTGTGATTCATCAATGTAATTCTGAATCCCAAAATGTATTTATTGTGCAAAATGTTTGAATCCATACGCAATCACAAATTTTCAATTTTTTTCCACATATTAAATTAAACTGCAGCGTGGTGGCTCTGTGGCTAGGGAACAGTGCCTGTGGCTGGAAGGTTGCTGGTTCAAATCCCATGGCCAGCAGAGGAATCCTACTCTGTTGGGGCCTGAGCAAGGCCCTTAACCCCAGCTGCTCCAGGGGTGCTATATAAATGGCTGACCCTGTGCTCTGACCCCAAGCTTCTCTCTCCCCATCTGTGTGTCTCATGGAGAACAAGCTGGGGTATGTGAAAAAGACAAATTCCTAATGCAAGAAATTGTATATAGCCAATAAAATGATCTATTTCTTAAATACTGTATCTGTTCAAATCTTTTGGTTTCTTGCTCTGAATGCATGGGGTAGCTTGTATACATGAATTCATACTGCAAAACAATGTGAAAACTGTCAGTGTCTGAATACTACTGCAAGGTACTGTATAGGTTTTGTGGTGGCGGGGGCACAGTGGTTAGCATTGCAGTCTCATAGCCCTGGGGCCCTAGGGTGCTCTCTGTGTTCACAAGGGTTTCCTCCAGGTGCTCCAGTTTCCTCCCACAGTCCAAGCACATAATGGAATTTTTTACATACATACTGGAAAAAAATGACATACTGGAAACAAGACTCCAGCTCCCCTGAGTCCCTGAATTGGAAAAAGTGGTTAGAAAATAGACTGATGGATGGATAAAATCATAAATTGTTTCTGAAATAATTCATAGTAATTTCATAGTAATTCCAAATTTATTTTTTAATCATGATTCAACATATACTGTATGGACTCCAGAATTATTGGCAACCCTTGATAAATATGAAGAAAAAATTCATATTAAAATGACATAGATAATGACAGATATTTAATACCTATATGTTAGGGGAATACTTTCAATTATAAACAAGTAATGCTGTTTTACCTGAAAAACACAGGTGCCAAAATTATATATAGTGACCTCCTGTTTCCCTAGGGGATAAAAATGATGAAACACGCACAGAAAAACCTTTTGTCATCCATCAGCAATCGGAAGGTCAAAGCACTAAGGACAGAAATGAGGCAAACCATTGCTGATTTTCACAAAGCCAATAATGGGTACAAAAAAATAAGTAAAACCTTAAAAATACCAATATCAACTGTCAGAGCAATAATTAAAAAATCAGACTCCACTGAAACAGTGGTTAATTTGCCAGGAAGAGGACACAAGCTCATCTTGTCCCCACGCACAGTGAGAAAGATGGTGAGAAAACCCCAAAGGGTTTCAGTTAAAGAAAAACAAGGATTGTTTGCATCGTAGGGTCATCCCATCTAAAAAAATAACGACTAGATGACACCTCCACACCAACAAGCGATTTTGAAGGGTTGCCAGAAGAAAGCCCCTGCTGTTGAGGAGGAACAAATTGAAGCACCTGGAGTTTCCCACACACTATTGGCACTTTGACTGGGAGCGAGTGCTGTGGTCAGATGAAACCAAAATTGAACTTTTTGGCCACAGTCATCACAGGTATGTTTGGTGTAGGAAGAGGGATGCATATATCAAAAAAAGCATCATACCTCCTGTAAATCATGGTGGGGGATCTTTGATGCTCTTGGGCTGCTTTGCTGCCAGCAGTCCTGGGACCCTTGTTAAGATTGATGGCATCAGGAATTCTCAACCGTACCAGGATATTTTGGCCAAACACCTGGTTGCCTCTGCCAGGAGGCTGCGTCTTGGCCGAAGATAAATCTTTTAACATGACAAGGACCCAAAACACTTCAAAATCTACAAAGAAATGGTTGACAGAAAAGAAAATCAGCGTTTTGCCATGAACCTCCCAGTCCCCTGGCTTGAACCCTATTGAAAGAGATGAAGAGGGCTGTCCATAAGCGCACACCTACAACCCTCAAGGATCTGGAAAGGTTCTGCATGGAGGAATGGTCTAGGATCCCTCCCAGTGCTCACCAACCTGATAAAGCATTACAGGAAGAGAGGTACTGTACTGCCATCATCCAGGTGGATGGATGCTGCACATTGGTGGTGGTGGAGGGGAGTCCCCATTACCTGTAAAGCACTTTGAGTGGGGTGTCCAGAAAAGCGCTATATAAGTGTAAGCAATTAATTAATTAATTATCCTTGCCAAGGGAGGCTCTGCCAAATACTAAAAACAGGGTTACCAATAATTGCATTTCTTTTATTTTACAGAACATAATTTATAATGTAATAGTCTTTTTTGTCTTGGGTGATTCCATTAAATCATTAATTCAGAATAATTATTTCCTAATGTTGGAAATATATTTCAGTGCATAATGAACTAATTTTTTATACTTCTTTTTGTTTCTTCATATTTATCAAGGGGTGCCGATAATACAGTCCACTGTATATAGTACCCATATAATCGCAAAGTATCCAATATTAACAGTCAAAATTAAATGGTCCCTCTCACAAACCTTTTGCTACTTTAGCAAAAGACTTATATTTTGTCTTGAATGGTAGTTCTTGTTTATTACTAGTTTTAAAAACAGTTTATTAACAGCATGATACAGGAAGACTCATTTTGAAAAGCATTTTTGTTCTTTGATACCATAAAGAAACTGCAAATACTTAAAGATGTGACTTGCAAAGTGTTAAGTTAAAAGTTAAGTTAAAATGCCAGCAGATATATCACCGAGCAACTCACAACTAGCAACCCACTGAAGGTCAGCAGGTGTTAGCCTGGTCTGTACCTGGATGGGAGACCTGCTGGAAAAACTGAGGTTGCTGCTAGAAGAGGTGTTAGTGGGGCCAGTAGGGGCACTCACCCTGTGGTCTGTGTGGGTGCTAAAGCCCCAGTATAGTGACGGGGATGCTATACTGTAAAAAGGTATCATTTTTCAAATGAGACATAAAACTGAGGTCCTGACTCTCTGTGGTTTTTAAAAACCCAGAGCATTTCTTGAAAAGAGTAGGGGTGTAACCCTGGTGTCCTGGCCAAATTTCCCATTGGCCTTTACCAACCATGGCCTCCTAATAATACCCATCTATGAACTGGTTTAATCACTCCGTTCTCCTCCCCACTAATAGCTGATGTGTGGTGAGCGTTCTGGGACACTATTGCATCATCCAGGTGGGGCTGCACACTGGTGGTGGAGGAGGGGAGTCCCAATTACCTGTAAAGCTCTTTGAGTGGAGAGTCCAGCAAAATGCTATATTAAATGTAAGGATAACTATTATTAAAACTAGAAAAGGAGAAATAAAATAGCAGTACAGCAAAAAGATGTGGAAGTTATCTTGAAAATGCAGTCTTTGATAACACAGGGGAAATCACTTACATTGCTTCATGGTGGTTGTATTAATTTGGATTTGTGACAATGCTCTGTATTATTTCCACTGTGGAAGAGCATTGCTATTCCCTTTTAGTGGAAAGAGCTGTGAAGAAGTCAGAGACCCAACCACAGGTGCAAAGTCATCTTCCAGATCACCATGCAGTGGTTTCTACTCTTTACTGAGTTCCTGTGGCACTAAAACCAAGACCCAGCAAAAAAGAACAAGGACTGTCACCTGCAACACTACTCTCTATTGTTCAGCTTCAAATTTTCAGTTTTACTTTCAGGACTAGATACTGAAGGCATACTCAGTCCATCAGCAAAATCATACAGCAGTACATTCCACATGGAGACTTGTGGACAAACATGAATTTATTCTTCATTTTTCAGTTTTGTCACATAAAAGAAATGAACCAAAATCAATTAATTCAATTGTCAAATAACTTTTACAACATACTTTGGTCAAAGTCAACCTGCCTTGAATTCCTACCCTACCCTCTCCTGTAATTTTCCCAACCATCTACTAACCAAGTGCTACCCTGGATCACTTCTGAATTCCAGCAAAACATACACGCTCTTGTGCCTTTAGTCCGTCTTCAGTTGAATCCTATCAGCACCTCAGCTTTTAATAATAAATTTCAGTCCCAGAAAATCACGCCCCTCTTTTCTGAAATCTCCTGGTTGCAAATCAGACTTCAGGCAAGGGCAACATGGACAGAGATTGGTTTCCTTTAATGGGAACACACCTCTTGTAGAACAGCCAGAATTCCTGTCCGGTAACAGTACAACAGGAAGACCAGTCTGGAGGGAGAATGATATAAATGTTCTGTCAGTATTTCGCACCTTCACTTCACCCATATGAGAACAGGAGTGGCTGTTTTAAAGAAAAACAGATTTTTTCCAAACTGGTGTTTGTAGTGAAAAAAATGGATATTTTAAATGGAATATTTTGCAGATAAATGCTCAACCAGGTATTCTATTGGTGCAAATGGTTGTGTAAATATTTTTTAAAATCCTTTGTAAAATTATTTCAAACATTTAGACAAACAAACCCTGTAGCACCATAGATACCATTAAGGGTATCTAGAATTTAAAAAAAAATATCTACATTTTAATAAACTGACAACCACAGCGGTGACTTTCCACTGCTAATTCATGAATGTTTCAAAGCAGTCTACACTTCAAATCAAAAACTGTGTGTGCATATACAAAAATATACTTAAACTAAAACAAACATAATTCTCAACAGTAAGAAATGATATCACAGGACAAGATTACCCCTACTCCTAGAATGGCTGTCTTAAAAAGTTTTGAGATCTAAATGAATGTGAGGTCTATGAAGCAAGTGAGTATATTGTTACAGAAGCCTGTGCTCAAGGTATAATACCTACTCAATGGTAAAATGTATTTTCAAATATATACCTCAATTACATATGAACATAGTTCTGCATTTAAAAGTCTTATTCATCTACTACTCAGCACATTATATGCATGTTAAAATGCAGACTGACAATCAATAAATAGTTAATTTGAAGGTAAGGTTGAAAAAGGAAACTTGTTACACACAGCACGGTAAGTGCAAGTGTGGGCTACTCTGAGGGATTTTACCATCCAGTAGTAGCTGTGTAGAAATTCCAAAGAGTCATCAAAGGAAAAAATAGACACCCTGCCTTTTAAAATCTGTAATATCTGAACTTTTACTAAACCCACCCATTGATTTTTCCAGGCTTGAAAGGTATAAATTCTAAGCCAAAATGCTCAGACATTCAGAAGACACACTTTAATCGAGTCTAAGATTTGTATAACAAAATCTACATTCCTCAGAGACAAAATGCATCTTACACTTGGGATTGTTTCTGTGTTATTGTTTGTTTCTGGTTATCTTCAAGGGGCTCCAACACAGGGTATAAAGATATCTCGAGAAATGCTTGTATTTTTGGATAAAGCAAGAGGTTTGGCAGTTGTAAGTAACGTTGAGTTTTTTTTTACATATTACTATATGCAGTATATATTACTATACAAATATTATATTACTATATACAAATACGATACAAATATATTTTTACTTTGGTGGATGCCTTTATCCAAGTTGAATTGTAGGGAATTATAAGACTGCAAATATATAACATTTGTGTACATAATCTGATAAATATATGTGTTCTAATGCATTACATTTTTATATCATTTTAGGGAAATAAAGATGGACTTTATTACACTCCAGCAGATTATAAGGTATGTATTTGTGTATATGGCTTTATATGTAAACATTTGTATGTATTGTGTTTTTGCACATTAGTGGCTATTACTAGAGAGTGATACAGAAGACACATAAATGTGTGCTCTTCTACATATGTTAAAAATGTTACATCTGAAAGATGTTTAATCTTCCAGACCTTTAAAATATAAACCTAAAGAATAGTGGCATGCAACGTCAATTTGCTGCAAGCTGTGGAGTATTTTTCATTTGAGAAGCACACAGGAAATCAAAAACATGTTCAAAGTGAGACCTAAACCTCATGTCACTGACAGTGTGACAGCATTCACCTCAGGCATCCTTTTAAATGTGCCAAAACCTAGATCTCTGTGCTCTTTGTTTTCGTTTATTAGGTCATGTGAGCTCAACAGTTCTGTGCTTTAGTGAAGCAATATTTGATGCTCAGGCGATATCGCATTTATGATACAGCACATATTTTATACTTAGCTCTTTTCTGAGTCATTGTCAAGACAATTCATACTAACTTCTGCCTGCTTATATTTCAAGTCCTGCAAAGCAGAGGCGCTGAAGTGCTTTCTTTTGGAGCTGGATGTGGTTAAAACGGAATACGCTCAGGATGAAGAGGAAATTGATGAAGAAATTGATGAAGCTGTTGCTGGCCTAAAGGATTTAGGCAAAAAGGTAAGCAAATCAAAAGATCTGAAGTTTGGAAATATATCTTCATTCGCAAATTCCCTAAGATTACTAGCATAGGATTTTGTTCTAAGCAAGACATTTCGGTAACGAAAGCATTTAACTTGTTCTACTATTTGAATTTAAAATATACATCATTTCAAGCTAATAATAACATGATTTAAAAAAATGACCATGTCTATGCCAAAAAACTAAACACATATTATTGATATGTACTAAAGACACTTGCTTAAGAGAGAAATATCGAAGCAGAGAAGTGTTTTGTTAGGGGCAGCAGTATCCCAATGGCAGATACTGTCTGAAGAGGAAGCTGCATAATGGTACACAAGCTGTATAGGATTTATAACACAAAGGTTATGTCAGTTTTAGAAATCAGTTCTTGAGCCCCCATTTTTTCTTTACATTTATTTCAGAAAATAATTTGCCAAAGCTATCTGAAAGGAAGTGTGGTGGGGATACTTGTGCAATGCTGCACAACATTCATAAGCTCTTTTGTACAGCACAGTGCCCTTTTAACTGGGCAGCACTGACAAAGTCACCCAACACTGCTGGAGTTGTGTGTGTGAAATACTCAGCAATAATGACATCTTCAAAATTCTCATTTACAAAAATGAAATATAACTGGGTTATTGCCAAGTGCTATAGAAAGTAATATATATAAATACTGTAGTCTCAAACACGACAAAACGAGAAACAGTGCCTGTTTGTTTTGTATATTTAATGTTATGGGAAAAAGGAGATTTGTCTCCGTTTATTTTTTTTCAGAATTTAACATATATTACCTATAGTAACTGTGTCTATTTCCACATCTTTCTTTTCTCTATCCTTAGCTCCAGTTCCAGCCCAGTTCTGAAACCTGCTCACCCTGTGAAAGTTATCCCATGACAAATTCTGAAGAATTCTTTGATGAATTTACAAAATTTATTCAAATTTATTCAAACATCGCTCAGTAGTTCCAGATGATTTTGGAAGTGCAACCCTAACTAGCATGCTTACAGCAACACAAGAGAAGATCAGTCCTCCTGCATGCTATATCCCGGATGTACTGTATGCTTTCTTTAAGTTCAAGAAGATCCTACTGCAGTACAAGACAAACTTGCAGGATTCCTGATCTACAGCTGTCGTGCATTAGATGAGGGTTACAGCACAGTCAGGGAAAAGAGAACTGAGCACTCCGAACCCAGGGAAAAAAAGAAGGGAAACAGAAACATTTGCTTCTCATTTTTTACATAACCCAGAATAGTATTCACTAAATTAATTTTCTTAATACATTTGATCATCAGATTTTTAACAATCAAGCAAGAAACAAGCACAAAAATAATGCAATTTTTAAAACAATGATTGTATTTATGCATTTGTATTTTTACAAATGTAATGTTTCAAGAGACTTATTTATGGTACTTCAATTTTGAGTGTTTCCTTTAAGGTTATTTCAGATTTATTGCATTTGCTTATTTATGTTCACTGTTCTGACACAATATGAATATGTGACTTGTCCTAATAGCCTAGCCATTGAGGCCAATGCGAAAACTACTTGAATTTTTTACATAAGCTGTATGTGTAGAAGTTGAAAAGCTGTTTGGAACACAAAATGCATATTTATGAATGTGCTTATTTATTTATCTATTTATTTATGTGTATTATTTATTTATATGTATCTGATGATGGCTGCTCTGTTCTCATATTTAAATAAAGGCCTTTTTTATTTGTACAAGCATGTGAATATGTGTTGAATCAGAATCAATTTTAATGTCCACTTTATGGTGTGTAATATGGTGTCCTTATGGACATTAACTATTCTAAATTTGCATGGCATATTTTGAGGTTTTACAATGGGTTTTCCTTTCACTTTGTCCTAATGCGCATTGCTGAGATCGTACCATGATATCCCACCAAATACTCTACACTAGACCATGATAATACTATGAATTACCATGTTCATATTAAATGTTTGAAAGAAAAATGGCTTAAGTTCACTAATTATAAGTCATGGTCTTATTATAGTCTAGTGGAGTAATGTATACCAAAAACATGCTAAAATTATAGGAAAGCACAGTGGAAGCAAGAGTACATTGTTGTAAATGCAAAATTATCATTATTTTAATGTCATTATGGGAAGTAATGAACTACAAATATCACACTGATACTGTATGTGTGTCACCAGTTTCAATTTTCTTATTGTTTGCAATGCCTACTATGAAATCACTGCCACAGTACATCACTGGTGACAAACAGATGCTAACTCTATTGCTCTTCTCTATGAAAGGCCACCCCTGTAAGATTTAACAACAGAAAAATGTTACAGATGTGTCAACACTTAAATAGGCAACATTTTATGTATTGTTGAAGCAACATAAAAAAAAACCTCTAGTGTCTATAGCTCTACTCGTATATGAAGGAACTGTACAGGACTACCAAGCTGTAGCGCTCTGTCCATTGCTTTTGTGTTAGAACCTACAGGGTCATTTCAGGCAGCTGTGTTATGCAAAAATCCATGCAAATATTAACTGAACATGTGTGATCCATTAATTTATCCTCTTCAATACAATTTTATTACAATTCACCGTTCTGGACATAGTTGGTGCTGTACAAGATGTACCCTTCAGCAGTGACTATTTCTATGTGATTCCTGGCTTGTAGAGAGCTCCTACAGTAGGTGTGCACGTAATCTTACATTATGCTTGATGTTTACTGTACATTATGTTATTTCTCCCACTGTTAGTCTCCTACCCTGTTCCTGCATGTTACTAATCTTGATAGGGATGATGCTGTAGAAAGTCTTATATCTGATCTAAACAGTCATACAATATACAAAAATACATAGTGGGGAAGTTAGACTGTAGGTTTTTTAAACAACCAAGTGTTAAGCACAAGCAAATGTACTAGAAACAACACTGAGTTATTAAAAGAATTAAAAGAATTGGAATTTTTCAAATTCAACTTAAAAACAGCAACAACAGACAGCAATATAGCAGAGATGCCTTTCATTCGGTGTTCTCTAATGCTAACAGCATGATAGCTGACTGTCAACCTCCTTATGGTGTGCTTTCACAAGACAGGCCAGAAATTAAGAGTAAAAGGCACTGTCTGTTTTGCCACTGGGTTGCTTCTGTACAAGCTGACAACAGGAAAGTTCTGATTTTCTTCTCTGAATTAGACACCACGCTTTGCAAACTATCCTTACACGAACTGCAAAGGCACACTGAAAAGAAGCAAGCTTCTTTACAAGATAATCAAACAATGATGTTGTATGTACAAAAGCTAAGTCTTTTTCCTGACACCGATCCCCCCTCATCTGTACAATTCACTTCTGTATCTGATGCAGCTAGCCCTTTAAAATTCAAATCTTCTTTACTAATCTGTACAGCAAACAGGACCCGTATGTTGCTGCTGATTTCCAGTAATGCACAGCATTTCACCACTTCAAAGATTAAGATTATAAGTGAGATAAATCTGCAGATCAATTTGTATCTTTGTAAAGGACCACAGTTTACCTTGGTTTCACATAGGTTCAGGGTTTTGGTTTCACATACCTGTGAAACCCACCTAAGAACAGGAAATACACAATTGCTTTAAAGTCTTGTAATTTTTACAGCAATAATTTTTTTTTTAATAGAAAACAATCAAAAGTACCACCTCAACATGAAGAACAAAGCCTAGCCCTCACAATAAAACAGGAATATGACTTTTCATATATGTACATGGCAAGACAATCAGAAAAGCAAGCGCTCTCAGCTCTTAATAAACATTTTGATGCACACTAGTACAGTATAGAGCACTACTCCATTTTCTGTCTTTCTTTGAAGAAATGCATAATAACAGGTAAGACAATCGTTTTACTGAAATTATCCTACAGTACGTGTGTTTCTCTTTCACACCAGAGGACGGCAGAGGGGTTCTTCTGTATAATTTTATATTAAAGTCACAGTAACAACTTAAAAGCGATAAAAACCTGTGGTCAGATCAATATAACTAAAATACGTTAAACTAAAAAAATAATCTAAATTATCCCTCTGAAATACTATCTTGCCAAAATATATATATTTATATATTTATATATATATAATCAATTTGGAAAGTTTTCTTTTGGTTGCCACCATTTCTATATTTAGGTTTTATTTTATATTTATATAAAATTATATATTTTTAATATATTTCTAAGGCTGTCCTCATACTTCCAAATATTATCGTCCAAAACCTGTAGTCCTAATCTGAGATCAAGAGTCTAATGATTAATCATTAGAATCAGTTATGTCACAGTTTTAAGTGTTAAAACATTACTTCATCATGTCAATTAAAAAATAAAGGCAATTAGTGCTCTGAAAGTATTCCCAAATCTAGCTTTCTAGGAAAAGCCAGGCTTTTTAGAAAATTAAGAAATATATTAGATATATTAGAAGAGATGTAAATATTTTTGTGGTACACCGTCATGAGAACTATGGTACAGTATTATGTTTGAAATGTTCTAATTTAATTTAATCTAAGTCGCCCAACATGGCGCCAGAGAGTAGAGATGTGTTGCATGTTGCTCCTTATCAGTACGGTATTGCCTGTTTCGTGTTGTATCAAGTCTGCCTTTTTAGCAATTATTTATGATTTATGAGCAAGTGCTTGTGGACATTGGATCGAGGCTGTCAGATTACTGAACTCTACCCCTACCACTGACTCACACTGATGGTTTTTTTCTCACATTGCTTGTCTGACTTTTTTTTTAAGTTTTATGTCAAATTGCTGTTGTTGCTGTTCTCTGTTTGTTTTTTGGTGATTCCTTTAATGTTTTTGTACTGGAGCAAACACATGCAAATAAGCATTTCATTGCACTTGTGCATATGACAAATAAACTGATCTGAACTGAACTAATTTAACTGCAAAATATAAATATTCAACAACATATTACCATACTATGGTAGAACAACTACAATACTGTACATGATGAAATAAGCTTATTACTAATAATTCCGTCTCTGTTTTCCCATTTAGACTTCAGATTTGCTGCACCAGAACCCTGATTCTAACTGAATCCAGCATTTCCCATAAGTATCAGGATCACCGCTTTTCCAGGATTCATGCTCATGCCAAATATTTTGATTATTTCCTATATTGCACAAACAAAAACCTTCCTGGTAATGTTCAAAGCAACCTACAAGCCACCCCAGAACCAAAGGACATACTGTAAGAGCTTCACCCGGAATGAGACAAGTCATGCACACAATACAGACACCAGTTAGCTGGAATGGAAGGTAGGAGGAAAAAGCATCACTAGCAAAACTGAGCACTGAGAATCTCCCCATCCAAGAAGTGAAACAAATCAAAATCATCAGAACAAACTCTTTCAAATCGGCTAGGAACAACCGTTTAAAGTGTTTATTAAAGAGTACTTAAGAGCAGAGTGTTCAGATAAAGAGAACTTCCACTAGAAATGACCTGTATTGTGTTTGTGATTGTAGCTGTGGTCACAATGATGCAAACATTTTGTTTTTAATACCTACTGGTATTAGGGATACTGTAGTTGCACGTCATCTAATGAATGCTGCACCAGTGGAAGGGTTGCAGTACTGCATCATTTAAATATCCCCGTTTCTAATATTCCAAATATTCTAATATTCCAAATTTCCAGTTCAAGTACCTGTATGAGCAGGTAAATACTGCTGTATTCTAGAGAGCATGTATTACTGCTTTTTTTTTCCCCAACAGAGTTGATTGTAAAACATCCAAGTAGAAAGTAACTGAAAAAAACTGATCTGTGAGAACGGAAAATTGTGCAATCTTTATTTGAGTCAGATCTTACAAAAAATATAGAACATGCCAGTAAACCAGTACACTGCAGGTTGAGCGACTGAAATATATTTGCAATAAAATCAGTATGAATTGCTTTTCTCATAAAACGTATGCAGTATATTAATTTTCAAAACCGACATTTTCAGAGAAACTAAAATGAATGCAGAGTGCTTTTTTTTGACAAACTGTAGACGTTTTGTGTGAATCAATAATTGATGCAATCTATGATGTACAGTACAGTATCACATTTTAACTAATATCTAATTAAGAACAAATGTGCCTTGCAAAATGCGGGAAAAAGAGCTGAACCATATAACCACAGCTATATCCAGAGCATGACAAAATTCACACATGATTAATGTACTATTTAGGTATTTCTCCAAACCCACTTTCTCAGATGTGTGTCACATCGTGATCAGTGTCACTTTCTGTGTCACACAGGGACGTGGTGTTCCCTCCCATGCTGCGACAGTGACCCAGTCCGTTCCTTGGGGAAACTTGCGGCTGTTACACCTACAGATAGTGGAAAATGGTTTGGTAACTGCCACAACACTTTCAGCAATTAGCAGCCAGAGGGAAACTGACGTAGTCTTACTTTGTAGCGATACACGCACAAAGTTCTTATTAAGATTGCAGCCTAATCCACACAGAAAATCGTACTGCAGCTCTTTAAAATGCACGTCTTCACCACGTATTTCTTATTTAAAATTCTAAGAAAAATCTTCAAAATAGTTAGCATTTTTTACTGCAGTTTCTACCCTCTATATTCCCACTACCCTTGACACACATCGAACATTTATGGTCCTGTTGCGATGTCGTACTTCTCCTAGAAAGTGTGCACGGTGCAGCTGCTGGCGGAATGAATACTGAAGAGTGCAATGTTTCTTGTGCCTTTTTTCGCATCAGCCTGGTGCTTGAGAAATGTTTTTTAAATGTCTCGTAAGAGACCAAGTTTCGGGATTTTTAAGTGTTTTTTTTCATTGATTACATAAACTTTTTGCTGAGGTTACGTACTGTGTACGCCGTCATGCTTGCAAATTTTGTGTTTATGCCACATAATTGTATTTTTTCTAATCTGAGTTGTTACACATTAAAAATGTAAAAAAATAAACAAATCAAAAACTGATGGTTGGAAATGCTCATAATTCCCTGACAAGGCAGTTTCAAAACCACAACACAAGTGGTTCAATATCAGTATTAGTCACTGGAGAGGTGGTTGAGTCACCGAAGCTTGATAAGGCGTTAGCTCCATAATTAGAGTGCTTTCCTTTTACTTCTACAACATATCTGCAAACCAGATTGAATGCTAATAGACTTGTTAGGAACAGATTTATTATTTTTTACATTATGCACAAAATCAAAGTGACTGCATCTCATTTTGCGAAACTGCCCAGTTTAAGTCTTGATTTCTTAAATTGGCCAGGTACGGGTACCACGAATATAAAAACAATCAATATACTGCTAGAGTTGATTAATAAACTTGTAATTTTTCCCAAGGTTAGAATTCTAACTTATTTTGATCAGATTAACATGGCGAGGTCTATTTAAATTCGTTTTCTTTCACACCGTGCTTTCTGTAATGTGATGTGGGCTGGTCTTCTGATGTGTCATGTGTTTTGGTTTCTGATTATTATCCACATTCCTTAAATTGTAACACACAGATAATGAGTTATGATGCCTGGGGGGAACAGAAAAGCCACAAAAAGTTTTTAATTTATCCCATATGAGGTCATACAGCACTAGTGTGTAGATACAGGGATTTGGAAAGTAGCGTGAAATGTCATCAACATTACATCACGGGTTCTAAAATAAATGGTATCCACCGCAGTTTGATATTAAAAAATGTTCATATCTAATATGTATTGATATTGAAAATATAGTGGAATTTACAAGCATTCTAGTATAAAAAGCATACTCCCAAGACTGAATAGTCTTTATTAAAAACATGCTCTGTGCATGTTTCTAATACTCATCTACTAAATGGGTTTCCAGCCCTGCTCCTGGACAATAAAATCTGAGCTGAACTTAATTACTTAATTAAAGCCTAAAGTGATCTAACAGGTTTCTTCAGTAGAATATTTGTACGTTTTATTTTCTATGCAAAAGATTGAGATTTATTTTTGTTACTTAAGAAATGCGATAACTAAAACCCCCACCTCAACTTCCAACATGTTTAATAATAAAAATAATTAATAATAATTGCTTACACTTATATAGCGCTTTTCTGGACACTCCACTCAAAACGCTTTACAGGTAATGGGGACTCCCCTTCACCACCACCAATGTGCAGCATCCACCTGGATGACGCGACGGCAGTCATAGTGCGCCAGAACGCTCACTACACATCAGCTATCAGTTCATAGAGGGGGATTATTAGGAGGCCATGATTGGTAAGGGCCAATGGGAAATTTGGGCAGGACGCCGGGGTTACACCCCTACTCTTTTCGAGAAACACCCTGGGATTTTTAATGACTACAGAGAGTCAGGGACTCAGTTTTACGTCTCATCCGAAGGACGGCGCCTGTTTACAGTATAGTGTCCCCGTCACTATATTGGGGCATTAGGACCCACATGGACCGCAGGGTGAGCGCCCCCTGCTGGCCCCACTAACACCTCTTCCAGCAGCAACCTTGGTTTTTCCCAGGAGGTTTCCCATCCAGGTACTGACCAGGCTCACACCTACTTAGCTTCAGTGGGTTGCCAGTTGTGAGTTGCAGGGTGATATGGCTGCTGGAGCCATAAGAACTGCAAGCATTCAAACAGTCCACATTAATACAATGATTAATTCAATTAAGGTTTCAAATGTGTAACTGAGGATAGGCCACCCTAGATTTACTGAAGTAAACAGATAGGCAGACAAATCTTCCAATAAAGCTAACAAAGTAGGGCTCACAGATCAGGATTGATAGCAGAGACAAACACACCAGGGAAGCATGTATCAGTCAAGCACTGAGCTCTAAACGGGTGGAAAACAGCATAATGCAATACAACTACAAAAAGCCAGCTACATGCAGATGTAGATGGTCCTGGTACCCATCATACTGTATTCTTCAATTTGCTTCATGGACTCTCTTCAAGCATAAAAAATGAGATGCCCTCTTTTGGGGCAACAGGCACAAAGTTGTAATGCCAATTTCATAAGAAAAAATACAAAGCACTTTATAGTATAGAAATATTTGAGAGGGACCCAGCATTTCCACCATGTGTAGCACCTTCATTCCTTTACCAATTGTATTAAGGGTGAAGGTTAAAAAGGCCAGGTTGAGATAGTCCAATATGGAGTTTATAATAGAAGTTTGGGAGGAAGGTTGAATCCTAATCTCACACACATTTGCTCACCTACATACTATATGTAAGCATGATCGTATGGTGTCAGCCTGCATTGGGTCCGGGCCTCACTTGTTTTAAAAGCGCTGCAGTTTCTGGGATTTGGCTGCTATTACCCCCCTCCGACCCCCCAAAGATGGCACCCAGTTGGCATGATTTGGCCCTTGACTCATCCTCTTCCACCCCCACCCCACTGGCTCTATCGCATTATCTAAAAGAAGAACCAGAACCCACTGCAATTTAACAAGCAGTCCTTTATGATTGCAAGCATATTGCTCCGTAGATCAACTTGATTTTTGGCAAATCATCATTTGACACCATGGCAACCACTTTAAGCACAACAATAACATTGTCATAACTGGCTCATACATCAATTACTGGAAACTGGTAAACCAAGAAATAACATCCTGCTCACCGGCATGCATGAGCAAGTGGTTCCTATGCCACTTCCATATCGCTTGCCACTGCATAGGTAGCTCCTAGCTGCTCCTTCCGGATCAGTACATCTGCCACATTGCTCAACTCCAGCCCAAGTTGAAAAGTGGTGCCAATAATTTATTATATAATAACACTACCCAGAGGTGGGCCAAACACTGGGCCAGGAATCCCAGAGGTCTATTTTCCTCAATGATATGTCCACTAGGTCTTCTACTGCTACACTGTTAATTACTCTAGACTTCTGTAATGCACTCCTTTGCAATTCTGAGCCCGCAGGAGACTGAGATAAAACATTACTTGGCACCGTCTTCGACATCACCACCACAGAAACTAAGCTGGCCTCGGCACTATTCTCTCTAGAGCTGGTGCAGATCTTTCACAGCTTATAGCGAAATACTAATCTTGATCATCTAAACACTACATTGATGGCTGCCCAAAGTGTGTGATGCATTTATCCAAACTGATCCAACCAGCCTAAAGCTTGTACGTAGAGTTGCAAGAAAAAGTTTGTGAACCCTCTGGATTTCTGCATTAATTACTCATAAAAATGTGGTGTGATCTTCAACTAAGTCACAATAATAAATAACAATTTGCTTAAACTAATAACACACAAAAAATTGTACTTCTTGTCAATATTGAACACATCGTTTTATCATTCACAGTCCAGGCTGGAAAAAGTATGTGAACCCTTGTATTTAGTAACTGGTAGAACCTCCTTTAGCAGCAATAACCTCCACCAAACGTTTCTTGTAGCTGCTGATGAGACTTGCACAATGGTTAGGAGGAATGTTAGATCATTCCTCCTTACAAAACTATTTCAGTTCACTGATATTTCTGGGATTCCTTGTGTGAACAGCTCTCTTCAGGTTATACCACAGCATCTCAATTGGGTTGAGGTCTGGACTCTGACTTGGCCATTCCAGAACACAAATTTTCTTCTGTTTAAGCCATTCTGTTTTACTCTTGTGCTTCGGGTCATTGTCTTGTTGCATCACCCAACTTCTATTAAGCTTTAGGTGACGGACTGCTACCCTGACATTCTCCTGTAAAACCCCAAACCATGATGAAGTTTTGGTGCTGGTATGCAGTGCTTTTTTCCTCCAAACAAAGCATTGCGCGTTACTGCGCATTAAGAGCTCAACTTTTGTCTCATCCGTCCACAGAACATTGTCCCAGAAGTGTTGTGGAACATCCAGGTGGTCTTTTGTAAACTTTAGACATGCAGCAATGTTTTTTTAAGGAGACTATCCACGTGGCTAGGTGTAGATATTCCTACTCCTACTCCCTACTCCTACAAAAAAAAAGTATGCATGTACTGAGATTAATTGTTTACCTTTTGCATTGGTTTAAAATTCTGAGAGCTACTTACTGGTCCACCAAAACCACTAATAACCTGTTTTTTTTCTTCCGTGTCTCTCATCACAGCATTGACCAGCATCATCGCCCACCCTTGCCTGATTTCTGCAATCTGAAGAGGTCAGTCAATAAAGGTGGTAATTTGACTTTCAATATCCTGTCTAGCAACAGGGCCAACATCATCTCTTAACCTGTCGGAGTACTACTACTGTTTCTACTCCTTCACTCTCACACTCCCAGTGCTCTCACAGCCCACTCAGAAATAATTCCTGTCACCCCTACTTTCACTTTCAGTTTCCAGCACTGCCTCAGTCTTCATAGGGCAATCCTCAGTGCCCAATCAACCAAAACAGGCTCAGTCTCCAAGACAATAAACTTTCAAAAGACCACCTCAAAAGACAGGAGGCTGGCACGAGCTTTATTATTTCAAACAAACACATTCTCAGAGTTAGGAAACTTTGGGACAAGCCACTGAACCATTCCAGCCAAACCAAAATTTCTTTCAACAAACGGCTGGATGGGATAGGTTAAATTTCTTCCTATTTGTAAACCTCCTTATATAATCAGGAAAAGCAATAGCAGCTAGGCTGCCCTGTCTCTCCCCTTCCTTTGTGCAACAGATATGCTCACCACATCTGTGGTGAATGGGCAGCACACATGCACTCACACCTCCACATCTGGCTGTCATCCAGGTCCCACACCATCAAAGATACCCTTCTCAGTATGAGAATAAACAGCTTCCTCTGCAGGCACCACCTTCCACCCATTCAATCAGCTACCTCAGCTATTTCACCTGGTACAAATTCTCAGGGAGCAGAAGTATAAGCTTTCCAGCCATGTTGCCAAAGGTGACAGTCTTCTTTCAAGGCTTCTTTCAAGAATGAGGTTGATTGACTAATAGCACCCAAATGGGACAGATGGGCCAAATAGCCTCCTTACGTTTCACCTAATGTACATTCTTATGTTCTCAAACGGCCTGGCTTCTTCTGTTATCTCGCTGTGGATGTGCTTAGAGGTATGGAACTGAAAATCTCTGCGCCACGCCAGCACCTTTTCAGCATCTCCTTTCCATCGTTGCGGTCAGAGGGTCAGTCATTCCTCCCTCTGGAAGGCTGTAGTCTCTGGGGCTCGGTGCCATGCATGGAAGTGAGTATACAAGGTGACAGGTCAGCAAGATGCTTGACAACTCAAGCCTGTCACCTTCCTGCTCAGACCCAGTTGGCTCTCAGGACAATTTTTGGATCTTCTGCAGTCAAGTCTGGTTGCAGGCATATAGTAAAGAACTTTTTTTTTCCTGCCACCTCACTTCTGAGTTTCTTCTGAGTTGTTTATGACACCTTGGTGTTGGTAGCAAGCATCACCACTGTTCCAGTATAGGAAGCAGAAAAAGCTGTTTATTGAACATCACCCGCTGTAAAAGTTTGCACTGTACAGAGCAACAATTGCCCATTAAACTGAACAAACAGCATGTCTCAATACTGTAACCATAACACAACCAGGATGATAAACAGGATAGTAAGCAAAGGCAGATGGATACCATAGCAGACAAGGACAGAACAGCATAATCTTCACACCTAAAGACGGCTCCATAGCCGAAACGTTTTGTTTCTTTTCTTCTCTCTTCAGCGTTGAATAAACCTTTACTTGTTCCTTTACATACTTCTCGGTAGATGCTCAGAGTCCTGGTATAAATGCAGTTCTGGTGTGCTTAACAAACAGACTGTCACTTTGCCTAAGCTCACACCATGCCCAACTCTGATTCTGAGCTGAGGAAATGACTACCTCAGCATTTTCATACTGTACTGTATGTGCTTGCAGAATATGGATGAGTGTTACAAGTGAAAACATAGCAACTGTGTTTCACTACTGGCAATTCATTCACTGGTGTCTTAAGTTTCAACTTGAGCAGTACTCCCCATCTAGTATTTGTAAATCACTTTTTAAAATAAAATTAGTTAATTTTAAGCTTTTGTATAGTTCATATTCAGTTAATCGGGTTTATTCCTCCACACTGTTTTCAGGAGATTACAAGACCAGCATTTTGGTGAATTTGGTGTTAAAAGCCTGGCTGCATTTGTCCTTACAACCTTTCAAATCTGCAATAGCTCAGTAAATTTCCTGCCATGTCTGATTATAAAACAGGCGCACAGCATAAACAGTACGATCAGAAAGTCTCGCAATCAAAAGCCTTACAAGCAAATCTACTGTAGCAAAAACATCAATAACAAAACTTAAAGAGAGCTTTTTGCTCTCGTTTCTTACATGCAGCAAATTAACATAAAGGCACATACTGAAATGTTTGACGTTCAAAATAAAATGGAGAAGCACCTACTTGCTTAAGTGAATTTGTTGTTCATATTCCTTTTAAACTTCAGCAGGAAAAGTGAAGAATGAAAAATGGCCCGTCAGAGCTCTACACATCTCCACAGTGGTTGGGCAGTTAACTTCCTGTGGCGAGTTCATTAGTGCATCAAAGCACTTAAAGTGCGAGGTCCTTTAAGACCTCTGCATAGAAAACAGAATACTTAAATTAAAATGTATTTTTAAAGACGAACGTTTAAAAGTAAAACATCTTTACAGGAAGCCACTCAACTTCCTGTATGTTTATAGTAACAACAAAAGTAAACCCACAAATGTTATTTTAAAAAAACTCAAGCACTCAGTCTAAAATTAGCAGTTATATGGCTGAGCTCTTTTAAAGTGCTCTGATAGTTTTTCAGTCAATACTAGATCTTCGAGGCAACAGTTCTAAAAATGTGTTCTTAAGATTTCTGTCAATAAGACCTTTGTAATTCTGTGACCAAATAAATCAGCTGAGAATCAATTCTCATTTACAGTAATGACCTTGAAAGTAAACATTTAACACAGCAGGACATATACTAAAACTATGTGTATCCTCAAGAACACAGGAGCCCATCTTAGATTTTCATCCAATTTATTGAACTAAAATTAATAGAAATGAATTGGATCTTACGGCTTGATTTGTACAATTTGATTTTTTATTGAACAGTTTGAGTCCTCAGGAATACAGGAGTCCATCCAAGATTTTCACCCGATCAATTGAAGTAAAATTTCTGGTCCAGCTTCAAGAACCCTAGGCACTATCTCTCTGGTCACAGAGAATAACACTTCTGTTGTTCACTTGAGCAAGGTGAACTCAAGGTTCACCTTGCTCAAGGTGAGCAAGCACGCAGATTGCTCCAGTAAAATACCCAGCTGTTTATATACAGTAGGTGCAAGGTTGCTTTGTCAGTCAATGAAAATATCACAAGTTAACTACCCATTGGGTAGTTAGTGGGGCAGTTATATATTGGAATTTCAATATTCAAACAGTATTTTAATAGCACAACATACACAACATAAATCATTATATTTTTTTGAGGACCCTGCTCACGTCTCAGGTACCAGAACTCCTATTAACTAAAAAGTCCCTAGGAAGTACAGTATAAAACCATATTAAGGATAAAATTCCCTAGATCGGCTGAGGAGACTTACTGTAGGATCGCGCCATCAGTTTTTCGGTGTACACATTTGGCCCCTGCAGTCGACTTCTGCCAGAGACTCCACCTTCCCAGCTTGGGTTATGATGTCTGTAACCACAGCTCAGGAGATTGCAGCTGGTTCAGTAGCACTCCGATTCGAGTCAGTTCTGTTGACCCTTCCATCATCTGGATCAGCATCACATTTCCTACAGCTGCTCTACCGAGACTGAGACTTTCCTGACAGTTCCCGATCATTCATTTCAGCTGTACTGGGTTTTTAGTTACTGCATCATTAATCACTTCCATCTACTGTACTTTCATCTTCACCAGGCTTACATCTTATCGGGCTTCCTAATCCAGGTGCCGAGGGCCTTTGCCCTCTTCTGGTTTCATTTCCAGTGCAGCTTAATTACTTAACTGAACCCAAAAGTTGCTTGATCGGAACATTTGCAAGTTTTTTTCTACGTTCTGAATTTGTTTGGAATTTTATATTACTTAAGAAACGCAATATGCTTATTCCTCTCTCTGGCAAAACAGCTGGCTCCACAATTTCTGTTTCTGCTTTATAAGGCAAAAACTTATGAATGACACTTAAATCCCCATTGAAATACTGTGCATGTAAAAGTCTCCATTTCATTCCGAGGGCTCATAACCAGACATAAACCAGTTGAGTTTACGTACTTATCTGATATACAGTATTTTGAATAGTTTGGCACCAGTTAAGTATGTGGTACAACAAGTAGAATTTGCCAAAATCTCTTTTTGATGCAAGCTTTCATGTTAGCACATAAGAAGCAGTTATTGTCTAAATGAAATTTGCATATAGTCCACATGAACAGCAAATACTGTATGATGAACAAATAAAAAATTCTTACTAAAAAACATTTACTAGGCCAGTTACTGTAAGAAATATTGTGCAAAGATGGAATAAAACCAATAACTGTTAAATTAAAAGCATCCAGCGATATCAACACTGTGCATTCGCAGAATACATCTCAAGATAAAACACTTGTCTAAAATGCTAACATTTATGAATCAGTTATTTTTACCAGTTATCCATTCTACAAGATTAGTATGATATCATTACAATTCACCATCATAAGTGCAGACAACAATAGCTAAGAGGAACAAATAACAGAAGCTGGTATTAGCAGGGGAAGTTCAGTCGTCTAACAAAAATCAATGTGTACGTATATGTCATTACTCATTTTAGTTTGTACTTGTTTCATGAAAGAATGAGTGTAGTTAGAATATAACCACCAACCTACCAGAATAACCCATCCATCCGTTTTTCCAACTGCTTTTCCAGCACAAGGTCGCGGAGGGGCCAGATCCTCGGATCTCGGAAAGCAACCACACAAGGGAGGATATATCCTGGATGGGATAAGGCAGGCAGACAGACACAGACACGCATACTCTCACTGGGCCCATTTTTTCAGAAAAGGCCTACCAGCATGTCTTTGGTCTGTGGGAGGAAACAGGAGCACCCGGAGGAAACTCACTGGAACATAGAACATACGAAGTCCAAGCAGATAACAACCCAGGTCTAGAACTGAACCCAGGGCCCCAGCGGAGCTAGGCAGCAATGCTAACCACTGCTCCACCTGGCTGCTGCTCCAAATAATCAAAAAGTTCAATTGAACCCCATGTTAAAGTGAATGAGGGGCTCAGGTATGGAATTGTGCCAGCAGGTGCGTGGGTCTTCAGGACCAGGAACCCATGCTCTAGGTCTCCAGACATACCTATCTTCTTTTTAATCAGAAGGGCCAGAACCATTCTTCACCACGGTGTTTGTGCACCAGGTTCTATATCTCCACCTACCTTCCTTCTGACTCTGGGTGTATTCATACTACTTAGCACTTTATAAAACACGTTCTAGATATAAAATCCAGAATTTTCATAATCCGTCCTCAAGTGGTACAGGAAATGCCAACAAAGCAGATTGGGTTCTAAGAACTCGCATCCATGTCTTCAGTGTGGGAGTCACAGGACTCAAAGGCAGGGGCTAGTCACTCAAGCTTGAGTTTGTAATCGCTTGCCTTTTCAGAGTTTTATTCAGAAGTCCTACTGACAATTCTAAAGAGAATGAAGAGAGCGTAACCAGACTCCAAAGTTCTAAACAAAAGTCCGAAGTCAAGATTTTTAACTATCCAAATTCAGTAAACCATGAGAATAAGCCAGCATAATGGATAACACATTCATACTTTGAAAAGTGCAAACAATCCTTACTGTGCATTAAAAACTGTAAAAAAAATAGTAGGATAAAATACCTCACAGGTGAATGGCAAATCAAGGCACATGAATCCCGGTTATATGAAGATACTATATTTTTTCACTGGATCTAGAATTCAGTTACTGTTGACAGCCATTGGTAACAAATTAATTGATGTTATTTCAAAATGTGACCAATTCTGAATTAAGCAGAAAACTGTGAACTTTGTGTAAGTACTGTATGGTCACCATGGTGTAGCAAAACCCTGGTCTCGCCACGGGCGGGAGCAAGAATTTTCTCAAACTGTAATGTGAAATAGCCCTTCCTGCTCACTAGTCACTGTAATGACTAATTTATTGAGATGTACGAGCAAATAAATACAGGTAATCCAGCAGACATTCCACAGCAGGAATGCTCCAATGTGATCTGCATGTAGACTTAAGTTGTACTTGTTGGGAAAACCATCCTGAAGTCAAGAGCACTCTTTCTATTGGAATAAAAGAGATGTATTCACAACCCTGCTTCTTTACAATGCAATAGGGCCGCTTCACGTCATCGGACGTTTGGTTGCCTCATTCCGAATCACAGAATATGTTGCTACTCATACCTAGAAATTGTCTAGTTTGTGATGTAAAGTGGAGGTTTAAAACATTACTGTGTACATTTTACTTTCATCATGGTTTGAAATGCACTCAATGCCAAATCTACCTAACCTTGAAACATAATAAACAGCGTTGCAGTTCCCCCATTTAAATATAATCTAAGAAGGGTTTTCCCAGTGCTGAATTTAGTCCAGGGTTTCTTGGATTAGGTACTATTCTTGGCAAAATGTAATTTGCAGCTATTACAATTTACCAATCCTTCTAGCTTGGTATCATCTGCAGACTGACTAGACTGCTAAAATTACAAGAATATAGACCATTGATATAACAAGAGGAAGAGCAGTGGTCCTAACACAGACCATTGATACAGTATACTGCACCCATTACCCTGGTCTGAGTATTCACCCCTTATCTGTACAGTTTCCTTACCATTAAATTCTTGCAAAGCAAAATACCTGGAATGCCTGTAGTCTGAGAATCAATTGGTGGTGGTGGAGGGGAGTCCCCATTACCTGTAAAGCGCTTTGAGTGGAATGACCAGAAAAGCGCTATATAAGTGTAAGCAATTATTATTATTATTATTAATTGTATGAGAACCAACCAAAGGCCTTCTGAAAATCTAAATATACTCTCATACACTCATTTTTATTTATTAATGCTGTTAATGCTGTTTGTTCAGAGCATTTTAGCATTTATAAGACACTTCCACTGAAACAAATGGTTATCAAGTGCACTGTTGAAGTAAAATCATAATACTTCTTTTTCAGCACACCTACAGTATGTTTGAGTTTCTTGTTGGCCACTATTGGAGAATATGCCGTGTAAAACAGTATTCTTTTAGATAGCTTTTTCAAGGTCTAGCATGTGGTGTCAGTTATTTAACATTCACATTTTAACATATATTTTGCATAAAAAAACATTTAAATTATTTTGATCATATTTTGGCATAAGATTTTATTTTTCTCTTGTACATTAAACAGAACTGCAATAATTATGCTTGCTTTAGATCCTGTGCATGAAAATACAATTCTCACAACTTTAAATACTTAAGGACATAAGAACATAGACAAATTCCTCAAAACCTTTATGCTCATAACAGAATCCTTCCACTCATAATGCAAATGGAGAACATCATCAATATTAAGAAAATCTTTTACATGACTTAAATGATTAAAGCAAAATGCAAATTTTAGACTAACACAAGATACTTTTGTTTATAGGTTCTACAAACATAACATACAGAAATTAGCTAGTTCACTTGCATGCATCAGTGTACATGCATCACTAATGTAACACACAAGAGACTTTGCTCTGAAAACATTCTGAATCTTTTAAATCAGCGATTTCCAAAAACTTCTCGGTACACAAGTGCTTGCTGCTAATCAGTACTTTATTACCATGTATATGGCTGTGAAAGACTTCCTTCTAAGCCCTCTTCATGATGTGCAGTTATATACAGAACTGGTCACTGACTGGCGACTTCACAATCCAAGAACCAAAGCCACTATCCCCTAGACAGGTCTTCAGTACGATTTTTGCTTCTTGATAGGACTTTGAGGACATCTAAAAACAAAACAAAAAATAAATGTCCTTTCATTTTAAAACTGTAGGTACTGTGTGGCTGTTTGTCAATTATTATCGACATCCTTTTCTCTTTGCTTAAAGGAGGTTATTAGTACTACCAAGGTGCAATCTTCCCCATTTTGTATTTTTAAGAAATTAGACTGTGAAATCCGCATGACAATTTTGGTCATAAATTTGCTTATTCAGTTCTGCTAGGACAGTCAAACTAGTAAACGCCGATTTCTTTCAGAGTGCATTCTCCTGATGCAGATGCCTCCTGATACAAGTATGCACAGTCCAGAGTATATTATCAAGATCCTAACTGTTACAGCTATAGGCGACTAGGAAGCATCTCTAAGATAAAAGTTTAGATCAATTGTGTAAAGCCTGGCAGTGTAAACTTTCCAGAGGGGATTTTTGCTGAGATGTAGGTGGTCCAGATCCTGTGATGCCTTGGTTTACCTAATTTAGTTGTGGGTAAATGATTTTGTGTCAATCGGCAGTCCAGAAACACACCATATAAGACCACAGAGAAGGAGAGGAAAAAGACGCCTCTGCTTCATGATCATCCAGACAAAACCAGATAGGACCTAAGTATTTGAACTTTTCTAAAGAGGGCTTGCCATTATGCATTTTTAGGGAACCTGGGTTTCCCGAGTAAAAGATACTTCGTATAAAGATGGCCTTTCCTGCTGGGGGGGTACTTTTTAGATTAGATAGGATCCCATTTATTTTGTGGCATCCAGGTCTCTGTAGGCTCTGTATTTAAGAGTCATATACTTGGTAGCAGTCTGGGGTTTACTGGGTAATTAGAAAGTTAAGCCTCTGGAGTGCTTTGTCTGTACATACTGTATACACAGAGTAACTTGTGTGCGGTATGTTTATGTTGTGTGTCACAGTCATTGTTAACAAACATTTGTTAAATCAAGCGTGCCTGGATTATTACTCTTTTCACCAAAGCTGTGCCAGAGAACAAAGAATTCACATGCCTCTAATTATACCAACTGCTCGGGTATATTCTGGAGAAATCACTTACAAGTTGGGAGTTATTAATAATTATTTTAGTTATTGTCTAAAAACTCAATCCCTGATATTCACCATTTTCATACCCATATTCATAGCATAACTTTTGCCATTTCTAAAGACTTGCATTTCACCATTTCCTTCAAGTTCAAAGAAAATAAAATGCAAGACATTTTGACATTATACTGGTTATTGACGCTTAAATGTGAGACATTGATACCAATACCAATCATACAGCTAAAGTGATTAGAGTAAAACTATATTATCATTTTACCTGGATTTGGACTTTTGGCAAAAGAAATGCATTTTGAATAAATGTAATTTTGAGCAAACAGCTAGAGCAGGAAATTGTCTATCAGCATCACTCTGGTTTCAAAACGGAGATGAAAGTGAGGGAAAAAAGCTAGAAAATGGGAGGTTTTTAGAATGTTTCATGCAATCTGCAGCACAACATTAGTGTGATATTTAGCTCCGACAAATGTGATTTAATAAATTAAAATATTAATGAAAAGTACATTTGACAGCTTTTTTTGGTGGAGGCTTACAATTTCACTAATGAAAAGGATACCAAATAAAACAAGAACTATGGAAGAGAATAACCATTGAAAAGAAACATCTGGCCTCCACTGTGATGTACATGTATACCATATTCGACAACCCACACAAATGTTTCAAAACAAAGACAATTACATACTTGCAGTATGAGATCATACTTGTAATTTTTAAATTAACAAAAATCTGTCACTCTAACCTGGTACGCAACAATCAATTTTACATCATCACAGTGAACATTGTGATTTTTATAACATTTTCAGATTACAGAACACTTACAACCTGAGGAAATATGCAGATGAATGAGAATCAAATTCAGATTTTAAAACATTACCTTCTTTGTGACTCAAACATTATGATGGCCGGAGTCACGGACTGCATGCATTCCACAAAACAAAATTTCAGGGCGAGCATCACAGATTTAAAACTAGAATATCACTCTAGCACCGGACACTGGTAAAATCAAAGCAGCAGATGCAGTACATGAAGTCTGTTACCTTTGCTTCATAATAAGAGGTAGCTTGAAGCAGGTCTTCTCTTTCAGCCTCTTTGGCAACTAAATTAAATCGGCTCAGCATTGCAGCTTTGCACAGGCGACTTGCCAGAGCCACACCAGTTTTAAAAGGTGACCTGACAAGGAAGACAAAATTAAATTACTCCTCAATGCTACCAAAACATGAAGACCTTTTGTATTTCTTACAATACTGTACTTTCTTGATCTGGAAGTTGAAATTGTGCAATCACCTTACACTTCTAAACTCCTTGTCTTCAATTTTGAGAATTCAGTACTCTATTAGGAAAAGTGTCAACAATAATGTAAAGCAATAAATGTATTGCTTTACATAGACATTCCTGGTTTCCATAGATATCCCTCTTGGGGTCAGTGAGAGGGGAAGAGATGTGTACAACAATACTCTATTTATTGTGTACAACAAACCAATCGATAGGGAAGGTCCAAGTGTGATGGACCAGCCAATAATGTTTGCCTAGTTGCTACACATCTGCGCTTGATAGTAATCTGATCATTTGGGTCTCCACTGATCAAATCCAGGGATTTTACATGCTCCGCGTCCTCCAGGGAAGGCTAGAAGATGTATGAGCTGCACATCCCAAATGCAAACATCTAGAACATAAGTGCAGAGGATGCATTTCAGATGTGTAGCTTGTACACCTTTCAACAAGAGAACCCGATACTAGCCTGCAGCTTTCACAGGAGACTCCCTATTGCTGCCACATAGGCAGATAATGAATTGACCTGCCTCACTTCTGCTCAATAAAATGTCAATCCACCTGCTATGAAAGACTAATTTTCCCAACCACTGAATTTTTTGCGATAATAGGTTTATCAGGATTCTCAGTACCTCTCATGATCTTCTGTATAAATTGTAATACAAGAAAGATTTTCAAACTACCGCTCTCCTAATCACATCAGATTCTCAAAGGTACCTTTACCACTTCCTAGTTAGACCACATGAACGTTTCCTTTTAGAGGTTAAATTTTGCATACAGACTGCACCAGTTCAAATAGAGCATGACACTTACTCTTCAACTGTTTTCCCTGTTAATCCATCCACCAGTTCCACAGAAATATCACCCTTACTCCAGTTCATACTCAGTGCCCTCTGGCCTGAATTCACTTCTGTTGTGTGGACAGCAGAAGCCAGGCTGATGTGAGGTCTGTACACACAGTAATACATGGGAAGCTTTGAAGTGATCCCTTCAACCCGCTGTTTGACAGCAATCTCAAGTCCACGGACATCACTGCAGCTGGCATCCCCTGAAGGTAACAAAAAAAGTACAGTCGACTCGTAACTTACGCAGGGGTTAGGAATTCTGAGAAGCATGTAAAGCCAAAATCGCCCACAAATTTTACCCTACAGCCTTTATTAAAAAACCCTATGAACCTCTCACAGCAATTGAAGATATTTAATCTAAGTATAAAAACAGTAAATAAAAGCAAATAAGACACCTCTATAGACTAGCATGCTCTCATAGGCGTGCTTGATTTTTTCACAGAATTCAAACCTTTTTTTCAAGATGTTTAATCTTCTGAACGCTTAAACCTGTGACCGCATAACTTAAATTATTCGTAAGCTGTGAGTCAACTTGCACAGTATTACAAAGAAGAGGCAGTACGTTTTTATACAGTACGTTATCACAGTGGATAATGAAATGACAATTACACTTACAGTATACTCCCGGAAGAAGGTTCCAAAGGACACATTTCAGAAACCTACCTATTAAAATGCTGCCGACATAGATGGGCTCAATGAAATGACTTAGGAGAGCCCCCTGCAGACCAAGGACCTGCCATTGAGTAATTTTGTCACTTGCTGACATGCTCACTATCTTGGTGGACATCTGGGTTAATGGTGAGGAAAACACAGAGAAGACTTTGCCTTCTATCGTCACATGCAGGCCAATCTGGTTGTTCACTTCCCAGGCAGAAATAGAACATGGGTTAAAATGTCTGAAACAAAAATAATTCATGTCAAGGAATTTGCAGATAATGAGCAATATCTCCACATTCTGGGATACCGCCTACAATACACATGTAATATTACTGTATATATTGTTAAATAGTGCTATGTAAAAGGGCTCAAAAGCATCTAAAATGTACTGACTTGAGTAATGCCCATTTAAAATGCTTTATTACTACAGTATGCTGCTGCATGTTATTCACTAAGTACTTACAGGCGAGGTGGAAGCTGTGCAGACCCCTTCGGCAGCTGATTCATGTACAGATGGATGGTGATGTTTCTTTTTAAAGTGAGAAGCTGGGAGATCAGATCCAGCTGAAATATTGATTTCTTTACCATTGTGGATTTTTTACTGTAAAACAGTAAAAGGTGCCGGTACAGGTACCTGTAAAAACAGTTACACATGTCAGAATGCGGCAAATCCTGAAACCCAGTAAATAAGTCAACAAGGCATCCAGTAGGAAGGTTCCTTCTTTAAGGACAAGTGAAAAGATAACAATTACATGCATTCGCAATAATGGGTCTTAATGTTTGAGAGTTCTAAAAATCTGCCTGTACCCTCCACTTTTAAGGTTATAGGTTTATGGTAGAAGTTTTAACATAGTTTCTAGGTTTTAAGAAACTATAAAAGTTCTACCCACCTGTAACACGTTCTCCTTGATGGCCACATTGCAAGAGGACACACAAAAAACCCCACCTGAGCAGGGCAGAACTAAAGGCCCAGAGAACCACCCCAGGCCCAGTCCTACCCTCTAGTCACCCTTCTATCTGCACGTTGAACTTCAGAATCTTGTAGCAGTGGAAGATTCTCACCCAGTCGATTCGGACTGGCCGGACTCGCTCATTACCCGCGAGCCAACACGGAAACGACCGAGGCCGCTACTAAATAAGCAAAGTCTTAACCTTCCGTTCCCTTCAGCAGAGTACTATGTAGCCTTCTATATAACCGTCCCCAAAGGATCTCATCATCCTCGAGATCTCTAGCGTTCACTGTCCCGAGTGACTGTGGGGGTCTTGTAAAACAAACTCTGACTCAACATCCAGTGTTCTGATAGGGTGCAGCCAGTTCCCCAATTCCCTCTTGAGAATGCGGGGAATGCATTAAAGAATCAATGAATGAGGCATTTTAGCATATTTATTCTAGCAATTTAAAACACCAAATACGTTCAACTTCATGACCACACAACAGATCACATCCATTTGTTACCAAAAAGCATTAAGTGCAACTGTTTGGCCGAAACAACCAAAGAAAACTGCAGAAAAAAGCATACTGATATCATAAAGAGTTGTGGCCAAAGCATCTGTAAACAGACAGCCAAAAATCTGCAAAATGAAGACATCTGTCCATTGCCCCATATTTATGATTGGAAAAATACTTTGGAGACCCTCGTCATGCATTCCTTTGTTCTGAAGTTTTACTTCACCAACACTGCTTTAGGAACTGGTATCTGAATGATGTTTTCAGCTCCTTACAGCTGTAATGTGAGCCTTCAACAACAAGGCCCCAGAATACAACCTTTCCTCCTACCCTTTTCCAGGCAATGCTATGAACGGTCTTAGGATACATGTCAAGGTTGCAGAAATTCCTGAAATGAATGAGTCATGCCGTTCAGAAAATACATTTATAATAAAACAGTTTAAGAGTTCACTTTACTTATGTACTTTACACAAGTTTGTTAATATGTAAGGACTTCAATGTTTTCCTAAACAAATAGGAAAGGGAACATTAACACTTACAACGTTATACTGCTTACGTAAAGACTGATAGATGATATTTATTAGTAGAACATACTCGGGCACTAAGTATCAACTGACTTTTTTTAAAACTACAATCACCAATTATGTTTTTTTTATAACCACACAATTTGGAATAGTCTGTGTCAGAGCTCACACCAACAATGTAAGTACTAAAACAGGGAGAATGAGGAGGTTCAGACAAGCTCCTCTGATATGCCACCTATTGAATCATTCAACTTAGGACATACCAAAAGCCTGCACTGACTTGTGCTGAACGTTTAGGGCTAGATGTATCCTTTACTGATGACCATGAATCATGGTTAAGCCCAGACCCCAAATCTAACCCCCGCAGCAGTAACAGGGTTCAGACTGAACCGATCACACACTTGTCGCCACACTCGATATGCAAGGCCAATGGAACCTCTCCCGTACATACACACTTTCCATCCAATCAAATCACTTAAGCAAGTCTTTTCGCAGCCATTCATCGAATAACAGCTTCATGTTTGATCTACCACACCTAAGACCAACACAAAACTGGACTGACCAGGCATAACAAAGTTTGCAGTCCAACAGCTGAAAAAATGTCTACAACAAAGAGGTATCCATGTTATATATAAATGGATGCCATTTCTAATGTAATTTATCTGGCTGACTAAAGTCATTATTCTAAGTTACTGCAGATCCACTCCATAAAGCTGAAAGATTCCATCAGATTTAAAGACATCTGTACCAGATAACTAGGCCACGGATTCCAGTTTATGGTTTTTACTGTACCTACAGTACCAAGACTCTCACCTCTCTCTAGACTGTAACAAATCGTTACACCAGAAGACCAAGTCTCCTGGCCTCCTTGGGAGAATTCTACACTGTCTAGAAATCAAGGGCATAAAACCAAGCCGAATATCACGATTTAAGTACTGGAAGGGATGTGATTATACCTAGGAGTCAGTTAAGAATAGACCCAGCTTATCTGTACCAAGAGTTACTAATGTCCCTAGTTCACAGACACGAAAGGAAAAGTGAATCTTTTCGTGCATACGCTGGTGGGGAAAATAACCAGTCTGAATGCCTGAATGCCTCACCTGAAATGTGCAATAATAAAATTATTTTAAAAAATCCACTATGGCTTGAATTATTTGCAACCCCTAAAATAGTTGTTAACAGGCAAGGCTTAAAGCTACACTGTCAAACAACCAAACATTCCAGTGTTTATCAGGTCATCATCACTCACACAGATAATACATTGGCATTGAGTTTCTTGTAATGCTGAGCTGTGGGCACTTAATCTTATAAAGACACCACCAAGCACTGGATTTGATTTGATTTGACCAACCTCACAGCCATCATGAACAACGCGTCTCATCCGCTTCATGGGACTGTTATTGGGCAGCAGAGCACCTTTAGCAACAGACTGCTCCAGCTACGGTGTTCAAGGGAACATTTCTGCAGGTCCTTCCTCCCGGCGGCTGTCAGGGTGTATAACACTGCCCTAGGCAAGGACTGTCAGCCCTTCATCTGCTCGTCTATGGACAGCATGTTGTTCCACTGTACTTTTTGGACACTCAATCTGTATATACCTATGCACATTTTGCACATATTTTACTGTTTTTACAGTGACTATGATCATTCTGTACACACCTATGTATTTATTTTTATTTATTTTATATTTATTTTGTATTACTGTACGTATTCTAATTTTTCATCTATTCTGATGTCTGTTTTTGCTTGTCTTGGGCTGGACTGCTGTAACACATCAATTTCCCTTCAGGATCAAGTCTTATCTATTTATCTGATTAACATCCTTCACAAGCTCCTCTCTGTCCTGGTCTGATGGTATATGAGTGATCTGGTACCTGTTCATCCTTCTGAGAAAAATGTGAAATAGCAGCCTTTCCTCCACAGCTGTCGCCGGTAAATTTGACGAGAGTTCTCCTGTGTGAGTAATTCCTACCCAGACATAAAGGTAAGCACATCCTGACATCCAACAAGGAGCATGATAAGAGATCACAAAGTCATTCCTAAACAGACGCAGCATAAAACCAAATGGCAAACAAAAAACCTTTGTTGAAGGAGAATTGCAGTCCCAATTTCTCAGACCAGTAATTAAATTTTGGTAACAAAATAAATTCATTGACATTATAGAAAAAAATTACAAATTTCAAACTAAGCACAAAATCGTGAGATTTGAGAAAGTACCATAAGTCGCCATGTTTTCGCAAAGCCCAGGTCTCGCCATAGGCAAGAGTGAGAGTTCCCACGAATTGTGACGTGATGTGGCCCTTCTTGCTCGCTAGTCACTGTAATGACGGATGTAATGTGATGTACGAGCGAATAAGTACAGGTTGTGCAGCAGACATTTCACAGGAGAAATGTTCCATGATCTGCATGCAGAGTTAACCAGGAGTATTTGTCGGCAAAGCTGCCTAGAGGTCAAAAGCAATATTTCTGTTGGATTAAAAGAGATTTATTCACAACAATGTCATAAGGCTGCACCCATCACTGAAAGTTTTGTTGCCTCATTTTGAATCACAGAATATGGCACTGTGCATACCTGGAAATTATTTTGTGATGTAAAACTTCCAATTTACAAGTTACAGTGTACATTTTACCTTCCCTGTGGTTTGAAATGCACTCATCAATTCTGATTCTTTCTAATCCTGAAATATAAAAAGTGTTACAGTTCCACTTTGAAATCATGCTCTTTCATTACTGACACAAAGTACCGTTTGCAGAACGAATAATGAATGACAGATTTAATTCCATATATGCATGAAAGGGGTTGCTAATTAAAAGATATGGTGAACAATACCTGAAAATTAAATTTATTTGAGGTGTTCTAAAAGGGGAACCAAATAGACTGTGGTACTTTAGAACAGCAAATCTTATTTTCTACATAGTTGTGATTAAACAAAGGTATTGGCCTTCTACTGCCACTACTCACAATTCAAAGGCAAATTCAAAAACCAGTTCTGTCTCTGGGTCTGTCTTTGGTTCTGCTGCCAAAAATTTATTTTTGCTCAATTTTGTGAGGAAATGTGACATGAGAACCAGGATGTAAATTGGGATATCCAGCCTGAATCACAACTATAACAGCGCTTCAATAAGTAGATATATTCCGGCTTCTTCATCTTATTCGAGCTGTGAAGATTTTCTGTAGTCAAAACGATAACTGAAAACGCACACCTTGAAATTCTCAATTTGATCACCATACCATCAATGACTCAAAGCGGTTCTGTTTTGAATGGCATCTTTTGCACATCATCACTTGGCAAATCCTAGTCACAGCTGTCTAGTGCCATGACCCAAGCTCATACTTGCACTGCCCTCTATTGTCAAAGGACACTGGTAAGAACTACTGCATGCAGACCTCTAATGAAACAGTACGTTTCACCCAGTAAATATGGATATTAAAGACTGTGCCAATCCTACGTTACGGAAGCTGTTACATGATGCAACTTGATGCGCCTTCTTGTTTTGAATTTACACACTAGTTAATGGATAGCAATTTTTGCCCGATTTAATGACAATGACAATAATTTGTGTCTGTGGAACAGCAATTTCTGTGCACACTGTTGCCTTAAAACACCAGCTCCTTTGTTTTGCATACTACACAATTTAATACATTCAAAACAGAAATACAACGTATCCAGATGATACGTATTGCAGCATAAAGTAAAATAGATTCATACCCTATTGCTAAATAAGACTTAAATGTACATACTGATTCAGACTTGAATTCAAACTGTCGATTGAAACTAGCAGAAACAGCAATTGCTCTTGCAATCAATACGTGTAAAAGTTTTCAGTGATACCTGGTTGGCATTTTAAAGGGGGAATAGGAAAAAAGGACTTAAGAGAACTTAAATCTTGCCAAAGTGCCCAATTCTGAGCGCTGGTAATATGAGTTAAATGAACAGAAATGAAGGAGGAAGATCCAAGCAATTTTACTTTGTTACATCTGCATCTTAGATGTATGCTATCCTGTTCAGCTTATCTTCTATTTAACATTAACTTCAGAAACTAAACTTACAGTAGTTCAGCTTTTTCGTACTAACATACATTAGCGGAAAAGAATTCACTTCGTGGTTTTTCTTGCCTTCAAAAGCAATGAGTTCTGACAGCCAGTAACATCTTTTAAATGTTTTTTTTTCTTTAAAAAAAGGGTGCAGTCATTGCCATTTCTGACTGAGGTGGAGAGAAGATTACACCTACAGCAGGGAGAAAGGGCACTGCAGCAGTTCCCCGTTCATCTGGAGCTGTTGATACAACCCCTGACTGAAGCCGCCCACAGGACCAGTTTCAACTGCAGCTACTCGGAAACTACATGCTGCTGCTACCTCACTTCCAACTTCTCCTCAAGAAGTCCAGAGTGAAGCTCCTCAAGTAGTTTAGATTAGATTAAACCAGTGAGGACACTGCAATTACAATGATCTACGAATACTGGAAGCAATGCTCATGGAAATGTCTTGTTTCAGGCAGTACAAAGATCACTAACACACTAAAGCTGTGTGAATTGGATAACCATAGGAGTACAGGTCTTAATGAGAATGATTTTAACCTGGAGCATCAGACATGAAAACATAAAACTTTGGTTTGGGATTTATTTTACTGAAAGATTTTTCAGTATGTTTTAGACTGGAACATAAAATAGAATGGTTATTATTCTCTTATATAATTTATTGTGTCTTAAAAGTGCATATTCAAAATTATACACTAACTTTAGATTATTGTAAAAATACATCACATTCAGGACAGCATTTAAAATAAGTGATCAAACAGATGGTTTTGAAGAATCAAATGAATGCAATGTCAAATAAACAAACTGAATAATAAAATACTACCCACTGTAAAAAGTACTTACAATTGGAAGCGTAAGCAAATGAAAAATGCATACAGTCATTACTTCTTAACTGGGCAAATGTAAAAAGCTTAATTTTTTCTTTGATGTACTGTAGCAGGAGCTATCAACACTATCACAGGCATTCCAGGAGAGTATTTTTTCAATCTGCCCTCTTCAAAGAAGAACATCTTGCACTCTGACACCAGATTACATTTTCAAACCCTATAACTACTCTTTCCCCAATGTTTGCGTTCAAAGTCTAAAAGGACAATGACAAATCTGAAAAATTAATTTCAATGTGTTCTCGGCTTTTGATTGGTTCAGAACTTACCCTAACATTCAATTATCAGGAAACTATGAAAGGAAGAAAATCTGAGAAGTGTTTAAAAAGGTACCACTGTAAAACGCTGGGCATTATTTCCAACTTGATGATTCATAACTTAAAACAACAATATTTAGAATGGAACTACTGGATACAGTTACCAAGTCCCAAAACATGTTCCTCTTTAATACAATACTGTCCCATTCCTATTGCAAAAAGGTCAAACCCCCACTTAACAGCAAACAGCAGCTTCTATTACTGCTTACATATTACTTTGTAATAAAAAATGGAAGGAATCATTCTGGAAAAATTAAAATAATGCAAATTAGATTAGATTATCCTTAACAGCCTTTTCACATTCCTTATAATTACACTAAAACTTATACAGAGTCCACTGGTAAAAAGAATGGAAGCACACTCTCGTGAGCAAATTTGTATATTTATGGCTCACTCTACTTACCGCAGTAGGGAACGTCTTGCAGTAACAACAGCATGTGAGTCATGAAGAAGTCGTCCATTGGCGGTAGCATGCTGGTTAGTATTCGTGTCCCCTGTACCAATTGCTACAACTTCATATCCTGTGGCTACAGACACAAAACCCTGATAAATCTAACACATTCCGGCCAGAACACATATTTCTTAAGATAGATATTAAAAGTCCAAAATCGTATCAGCTACATCACAACATTCTTGTGCGGTTCTGAGAAAAAGACCTGACTGCACCTCCGGACGGAACCAAATTGAACTACACTGACTCACAATAAAAATGCAAAAAGTAGAGTAGGTTATACGTTAATAGCACTAATCGCACAGCAAACAGTAAACAGACAATAGTGTTCTTTCAAGTAACAAAATACTGAGCCCAGGTCATTCAGTTTCCTAGATGTATTATGGGATTTAAAGAATCCTGTCTTAAAATGACACGCTGAAAAATCTTAACCTTTTTAGTCTTAGTATAACAGAAAACTATGAGGGGACTCGACACTAGCATTCAAAACCCTCAAATGCATTGATGGAATTAATGCAGGGGACCTCTAAGGACAAGCAGAAACTCCAAGGTAGTGCTTTTAAAACCAAGAATAAGAGGTGCTGCTTTAGCCAAAGGGTTGTGGAGGTTTGGCTTCCATCAAGAAAGGGCTGGATGAACAACCCTGGAGCAATCATCTATTATCAAATCAGACGGGCCAAATGGCTTTATGTTCTGCTTGTATTGTGTTTATGCCCAAGAAGACCATAAAAGGCACTCACTTTGTCATGTTTTCATTCTGACTCTCGTGGTTCAAACAGAAACCTTTACATGATTTTTCGATGTTTTCTCCGATTTTGTTCAACGTCTTGCATTAAAATAGTTTACTAAAAACATTGTGCTAGAAAGCTGCATGTCTTTTATGCTTTAGTCCAGTTTTTATTCTGACATCTTTGAATGAATTTCTGAATTGTTGAACACAGATTTATGGGAGGCTATTTAAAGGGGTGCTGCAGCCCCAACTTCTCAGACTGGTTATTAAATCTTAGTAACAAGATAAATTCATTGACAGCATTACAAAATTTGCTAAATTAAGCACAAAATCTTGAACTTTGTGCAAGACCTGTATGGTCTCCACGTTGCCACGGGTGAGAGCAAGAGTTTGTGAAAAATGTGACATGAGCAGCCCTTCCTGCTCACTAGTCACCGTAATGACTAATGTAATGTACAAGCAAATAAATATAGGTTGTGCAGGAGACATTTCACCACAGAAATATTCCAACATGATCTGCATGCAGAGTTAAGTAGTGTCAGATAAAACCATCTCAAAGTCTAAAGCAATGTTTCTACTGGATTTGAAGAGATGTGTTCACAAGCCTGCTTCTTTACAATGAAATAGGGCCGAGTCACATCACTGAAACATTTGTTGCCGCCTTCTGAATCACAGAATATGGAACTGCACACACATGGAAATTTTGTCCATTTTGTGATGTAAAGTGGAGGTTTAACACGTTACTTTGTACATCTTACCTTTATTGTGGTTTGAAATACACTCATCAATGCCGATTCTTTCTAACCCCGAATTATAAAAATAGTGTTGCAGTTCCCCATTAAACTATCGCATATAAACTGAAAAACACACATTCTGAATTAGATATTACTTTATAGGTAAAGGAGTAAACAAGAATGGACTACAGAACAGGTGTTTTGATATTAAGTACAGTAAGTTCATGATTCTAGGCTTAAGCACATTATATAATTTATACATTATGCCGAATATGTTATTATCAAGATCTAATATATAGTCAAAATAATTACATTGTGTTTAAATACTAAAGGTGTGTAATAATTTACAAGAGCATTAAACATCATTCCAAAACGTACATTCATATATCCTGCCGTATCTGGACACTTAATTCCCCTTGTCTGATGCACTTCCGAATTCTCTGTTCACACTTACGTGATTGAATGACAAAAGCTGCCACTGTCTTTCTGGAGCAGTTAAATTCTGGATACTTCTCCAACAACTCATTGAACTCTTTCTTGACGACTTGTGTAATCTGCTCATATAAGGAACTCCTCCGTCCTGTAACACAACACAGGACACTGGCGTTTCTTGGCAATGAGGGTCCATGATGTTTAGCTTTGTTACAAACAGAAAGGCATGCATTCAGTTCGTATTAAAACAAATGTTTCATATTTGAAAGTAGCCACTCTGTGTGTAAACAATGGAAAATAACACCTTACTTAAAATTTGGTAGCAAAGCAAATCTTTAGTTTTAAAAACTCAGTCAAACCTCCTTTAAGACCAAAAAGTTACAAGACTGAGGAAGGTCAGTCAGAACTTATGACACCCCCTAGTGGCTGTTAAGAATTTTATTAATGTTGAGCTGTGCTACTGTTTCGGTTGAAAATATATTCTAATCAAACATCTGTTAAGAGCAAACTCTACCTCACAGTACTGCTTCAAGGATCTTTTCTTATTGAACACACCCCATAACTGATGTGGAATTAATAACAAGGCCGGTTTTTGGTTCATTAGCTAAGGCGTGCAAAAGTATAGTTTGCTGTAACACAGAGTGGCTTCACGTTGTGAAGAAAAAAGGATTTTACTTCATAATGCACAAAATTTGTACAAAGCACATTTAAGTATCACCTCTCCTATGAAAATATCTATTTTAATTTTTTCATCCCCCATTGTAAAGTTAACATTATAGGTTAATTTGTTTTTAATAATAGCTCAAGAAGTACTAGTGGGTGTTTTGGATTCTAATACTGTAGGTTCATATTTACTAGGAAATCCCAAAAAACAAGAGTGTGCAATTTTGTATTGAGAAGAAGCTTCATGAGAAAAGCAAAAAAAAGATACACTGCAAGAAGAACTCATTCCAGGCCTGAAACAGAAGTGATAAAAAGATCTCGGAGAAAATGAACGAAAGTAAATACTGTACAGTACTGAACAGTGCACCACCTTCTAAAGCAAGAACTGGAAAGGTCTTGGGCGTGCTGCGTCCACAGAAGAGACCGAATTTAGAAAAGTCTTAAACTGCAGCTTCGTGTCTTTCTAGTCTTGAACCAAATATTAAACAGCTCCGTTCGCAAAAACAAGCTCAAATTTAACACTGAATTTCTAGTCAAAAGACGTCAAGTGAAATATTTCATAGCACAATTGTAGTCTATGTTTTGGCTCAAAATAAATGCCATTTCTTGAAATACTAGTGCCGATTTTAAAAATAATTAGGTACAGCAAAAAGCTTGAGAAAACAATACATGCTGTGAAAGGAAAAAGCAAAGGTTCACAGAACCTTCTGTGAAGGCACCATCTTAAGAACCATATATGTAAAATGCAGTGTATTATACAGCAACTGTATTACTTTTAGGTAGGTGTAAAATCCTGTTCTCTACAAATCAACAGACTATCTTACAGAAAACTTAGTACTTTGTTGAGAGCATCCTGGCATTTAATATGGCACTTTGGTATGGAAACCTACAGTATTTTACCTACTAGGAAAGTAAAACTAAACTGTGCAGGATTGTGAAAATGTCAGGAAAAATAATTGGGAAACAGCAGCCCCAGCTCAGTGATTTCTATCATAATGGCCTGGAACATCACAGCTGATTCCACACAGCCACTCCATTCTCATTACTCAATTCATAAAGCTCCTATAAGGAAGATGGTATAGGGTACAAAATTAAAATAAAAACATTCTCTGTCCCCTGTTCAATAAAACTGTTCAATGCATGAATGTAAATGTAGTCCACCTCATTACCTATTCATTTATCCATTTATTTATTAAGGACTGCTGTTGTGATTTCATATACATTGTGTGATTTTATGTGACTTTAACAGTATGTTTTGCTTGTGTGACATATTTCCATAAGAGTGGACAATAAAGTATCGCCCTTATCGATGTCTTATTTTTTAAAAGCCAATTTGGTTATACCTTGAAAAGTGATTTCTTATTAATGCACCACTGATAAGTTGACTTCTGCTCTCTTTAGGGGATCACTGACCTCAACAGGCACTCTTAAGAAAACATTCTTCTTATGTAATTAGATTAATTAAAAATGCAATTATACGTACCACAAGCTGATCTTCCAGGGTAGAAATCCGTGCAAGGAAATTCTTTCACAGGCAAGGGAGGTGGACTGACTGAAAACAAAATTTATATAAGTGTATAAAGAAAAATCTGAAACAAAATTATTCTTTTGCAATGTTGGGGGAGCAGTTTTATTCCTACTAGCATAAAGAGGTGCAGAAAAATGAACATCCTGATTTTTAACTGTTTACATGGAAACTAGCCTGATGAAAAGTTTGTATGCAACTACTTAATGAGCAATCTCATCATTGAGTAACTAGACTGGGAAATCACATCAGATAAGACACATAAGGAAATGCCAAAATTAGGATTTGTCCCGATAATTGGATGTAGTAAAAGGCATAACAGATTAAAATTTTATTTATCCCCCATCTCAATGCAATGTGAACTCAGAAGAACCAAGGCCTGTTCAGTCGAAACCCTGCACAAACAGAACAGTGTATGTGTGGATGTTATGAATATCTCGCCAGCGTGAATAACTTATGGAAGCAAAAAAAGTGCTTTTGCTTTTTTAATGGAATAAAACAAATCATGTCTGCACCGTGCCTATACATGGCTGAGCAACCTTTCTACAGCACTAGGAAAGGTAGCCATGTAAAACAGCTTACAGAGCTTACAGTTAGTTTCCCTTTCTGGATTGGCACTCCTAAAAAAATATAAATAAAATATAAATAAAAGTTACAACATGTTTGAAGTGGCAGGAAACAGGAAAAAAAAACAGTAGAATTTAAAGATTACTTGTTGCATCAGCATTCTCAAAAAAGAAAAATGAGCAAAAATCTACAACTTAACTTCACCTTGATAGGAATTAATCAGTTTAGCAATTCCTCAACACAGTAATTGTTTAATTAGGATTTAAAGGCTATGCTCTGCTGATCCATGACACTGCGCTAAGAAAACAGGAATATGATAACTCAATACCATGCCGACCTAACACATGATACAATGCAGCCACTCACTGCAGAAAACAGTCAGTATACCTTTACAAGAATACCTTTAAAACTGTCCGGAATGACAACACTAGCCAAAGACAGCCTCTTGTCAACGCTGTGTTGTGTTAGAACAGCCTAGCAATGCTAGGCTGTTCTAAGACAAACATCACACGTTAGAGATCGTGAAACATGAGCTCCAGACAAATCTGACTGCTTCAATTGTGCAAAAGTAATATACTACAAGACTGATCAAGAAGCAGCTAAATGGGTTGACAAAACCAAGAAGGGCTGACGATTACTAATTATCTCTTAATGTTACTGACATATTTCCTTTAGACAGATGTCCATTTCTATTTTCATTTCCCCTGAAATCTTGACAATCTTAAATTTCTTGTCATACTTGCAATAAAAGCCAGCAGCCATATCACCCTGCAGCTCCCAACTAGCAGCCCACTGAAGCTCAGCAGGTGTGAGTCTGGTCAGTACCTGGATGGGAGACACCTGGGAAGCTATGATTGCTGCTGGAAGTGATGTTATTAGGACCCGCTGGGGGGCGACCACACTGTGGTCTGTGTGGGTCCTAATGCTCCAGTATAGTGACGAGGACTCTATACTGTATTGGGTACCGTCTTTCGGATGAGACGTTAAACTGAGGTCCTGACTCTCAGAGATCATTACACACAAGTTCACCGGTTCACAAGTTCCCCGGGCATTTCTTGATAAGAGTAGGGAGTCCTGGTGTCCAGGCCAAATTTCCCCCCTCGGCCTTTACCGTGGCCTGCAAACTGTCCCCATGTATGACTGGCTTGCACTTGCCCTGCGATGGACTGGCGTTCCCTCCAGGGTGTATCCTGCCTTGCGCTCGTTGCTTGCCGGGTAGGCTCCAGATTTCTGCGACACCGTGTGGTATAAAGCGGTTTGGCAAATGACGTGACTTGCAATAAATGTGGCTCTGAGCCCCTGGCTTAAGCATACCTGCATCGTCAGGGAGCTGAGGCTGCGACTCGAACGAGGGCAGCAGCTCTTCAAGGGCCAGCCGCGCGGCCTTGGCTTTGGCCTCCTTTTTGTTCATCCCAGTTCCCGTCTTGTACTTCACCCCATCAATCACAGCACAGAAGGCAAAGGACAGACTTTGGACATGATCTGGTGGGAAAACAAATCAGTGACAATGACAGTCATTAATGCTGCTCCCCATGGCTTCTTTTATTTAAGGTCTCTAGCAGGCAGAATCTGTGACATGGCAATCAGTGCCAATGGGCACTGGTCCTGGGCCCTGGGCTCGACTCTGGGCAGGGAAGCCTTGTGTGGTGCCTGCATTTTCCTCCTAGGTTTACAAGTCCAGCAACCATATCACTCTGCAACTTACAACTGGCAGCCCACTGGAGCTCAGCAGGTGTGAGCCTGGTCAGTACCTGGATGGGAGACCTCCTGAGGAAGCTAAGGTTGCTGCTGGAAGAGGTGTTAGTGGGGCCAGCAGGAGGCGCTCACCCTGCGGTCCATGTGGGTCCTAATGCCCCAGTATAGTGACGGGGACACTTTACTGTAAAACAGGCGTCGTCCTTCAGATGAGACGTAAAACCGAGATCCTGACTCTCTGTGGTCATTAAAAATCCCAGGGCGTTTCTCGAAAAGAGTAGGGGCGTAACCCCGGCGTCCTGGCCAAATTTCCCTTTGGCCCTTACCAATCATGGCCTCCTAATAATCCCCATCTATGAATTGGCTTCATTACTCTGCTCTCCTCCCCACTGATAGCTGATGTGTGGTGAGCATACTGGCACACTATGGCTGCTGTCGTATCATCCAGGTGGGGCTGCACATTGGTGGTGGTGGAGGGGAGTCCCCATTACCTGTAAAGCGCTTTGAGTGGAGTGCTCAGAACAGCGCTATACAAGTGTAAGAAATTATTATTATTATTATTAAATCATCACTGTGATGGACAGGACAGTATAACTGCACTGTTCCTTGTGCTCCTGGGACGGGCTCTGGATTGCTGCAATCCTCATCAGGAACGAGTGAATTTCTGATCATGGAAGGACTTTAGGCATAATACATTAGAAAAATGTATTATGTTCATTCTAAAACTGCCAAAAATCTCAGAATGTTTCCATAAAAAGAAAATCTGCTTTCTTTTACCAAAAAGGATGAAAGATGCATAGATTAAATTTAAAATAAAGGGTGAAAATAATCCTGATACATTTCCAAACTAACATTCCAGAACGGTCATGGTAATGGGAAAAAAAAGACTGGGAAATTCAGCAGAGCACATTTATTGGAGAAAAGGAAATGGATTAGAATTTTCTTCTTGCACTTATACATCTTAAATATTCATTACTGTGCAAGGTGACATATAGGTAAATCAGCTTCTAGCTTCCAAAGTTCACCGAGTCCTAAACTGATTGCGAGAAACATTCATCTTAAAAAAAAAATATGATGTGCTGCTAAAACGTCTGTAATTTGTCTAAATATGACAGTCAAAAACCTATATTTTTAAGAAATTATGTTGCCAGCTACTGTAAAAAAAACAAAATTCCACATAAGAAAAGACATGACCTTAACAGCTGAACTAGAAACTGCCTTTTCTTACTGGTTTACTTTCTTAACCAGTGGTTGTCAGCTGAAACCAGGAATGCATGAGAAAAACGGTGGACTGAGAGAAACAACCCAGTGACACATCCAAGGGCAATATGACAACATTGTTCTTAGTATGAATACAAAATTTAAAAATCAACTCCATTTAATTATTTTGCCATAGTTGGATCGATCAGGTCCTTAAAAATGATGCATTTTCAAAATTCTAAGAATCAGGTATTCACAGAGTATCCCACTGCTAAATAGAGTGGGAGGATCTTCCCAGCAAGATATATATTCCTACCTGGAGTCACCGTTTCCTTCATGACAAGTTGAAACTTGAGAACCTGCGACAGCTGGTACAACGCTGACACTGCATGGGTCTCCCCTCGCCTGTACTTCTCCACAATCCCCATCGGCAGGTCTGTAGGCTGGACGGGGAGACTCTGAGCGCCTGAAAAAAAAAAAAAGACAAGCAGGTCACTGCCATGTTCACCAAATCCCAAGTAAATTTAACATTTAAATACCTCGATTTCATGTGTTTGCACCAGACCAAGCCAAATGGAAAAAAACAACCTCCCGCGAAATAATGTAATTTATAAAGACTAGTAACAAAATTAGGATCCATTCCAAAACCGGATTTACAGATACAGTACGACACAAGGTTGGTTTAATCCATGTTCTGCATTTATACAAAGATTAAAATTGATGACGTACAGTAATGCAATCTTAAATTAGAATCTGCAGGTCAATGGGGGAAATTCCTATATGTAAAGCATTTTGGGAAATGTCAGAATGAGAAGCATTATTTGAGTTCATTTTATCAGGATGCATTCATTAGGTGAACAGCATTGCAGCACACGGCACTGTCTCACAAAACGAGCACTGCCTTCCACCCCTGCAGTGACACACTCCGGGCCAGTAGCAGCTAGTAAGAGATACTGGCTGATAAGTGCACTCATCTGTGGTGCCAAAATAACAAAGATATACCAGTCTAAGCTACTCAATAGCAAATCTAACCAGCAGTTCACATGCTTGGCCCTGGGGGCTCATGCTGTAACCTACTAGAAGGGAAACCAGTACTGGGATGGGGGACCATTCTAGCTTAGCTCTCACTGGCTTGGCTAAGCCTTTGATTGACTTAACATTAGGATTAATTTCAACTCTACCTTCAGTTCCTAAACATGTTAGAGATTGCCCCTTTATACTAGTTTATGTCATACATAACTATTGGGAACTCATATCTTAAACTACTATTAACTGCACAAAAAACACAGAAATGAGCTGTCAAGGTGTAGGATTTATACAGTTGTATGCAAACGTTTGGGCACCCCTAGTCAAACTGCATGCTTCACAGAATTTAGAAGTGAAAAGAAGTTAACACAAGCTCTGCAGGGTACAAACTTGAACATGAAATATTGCTGCACATCTGAATGCACAATTGCTATTTATTTGTTGAACCCAACAGATTTACTAAATAAAGTAGTGAATGTGGCATGTGCAAAGGTTTGGGCACCATTCCAGTTGATTCATTCATATTTTTTTAAGGCCCCAAAAAACTTGATTGATTCATTAGGCCTTAAATTAAGACAGGTGAAGACAATTCCAGAGTTTAATAAATACTCTGACCCTTCTAACCTCTCAGGAGGTCGTGCCTACTCTAAACAATCAGGGCAGCTGACTGAGGACTTGAACATAAAGATAAGTGGCTCTTACTCCGCAAGGGAAGGCTATAAAAAGATATCTAAACGCTTCCAGCTTGGAATTCCCACTGTCGGAAACATCATCAAGAAGTGGAAGCTAAGGGAACTGCTGAAGTTAAGGCAAGATCTGTTAGATCCAGAAAAATCTCTGACAGAACTGCTCGTAAACTGGTCAGATATGCAAAGCAGAATCACTGCAAAAGGGCCTGCAGAAAGGTTTAGCGGACACCGGAGTAGTGGTCCACAGGTCCACAGTACACTGTTGCCTATACAAAAATGATCTGCATGGATGGGTTGTCAGAAGGAAATCTCTCCTATGATCTCATCACGAAAGGCAACATCTGAAGTAAGCACAACAATACTTAAATACACCACCTGCAGTTAAGCACTAATGGCCAGGTTAGACAATTTTTTAAATGAATATTCATTCAAATAATTAAACAACAGAAAGTGTTGTAAGACTTATCAAAACTAATTGATACGTTATACACGCTCTCTCTACCAAATCAACACAACACAAGAACTGAGAACTTACCCAATCCAGAAAAGTCCTTTTTGGTTTCTACAGCTCGGTTGTTGTTGTTGTTTGAATCCTGGTTGAATCTTGGGGCCAAGCGAGACAAGTTTCCAGGAGGAAAACACACATTTCTCCTCGGAATCGGGGAAAAACTCATCCCTCTGGAGTCAGGAAAGCGTGGATTACAATCCATCATCGTGCAGACTATCTAGGCAAAAACAGTTTTAAACAATTAGCCAAAAATACCCACATGGCTTACTACTGTGCTTCAGTTAAAAAAGAAGTACAAGGCTTTCCTCCCAAAGGCATGATCGGGGTCTCTAAATCATCCCTCTGATGGACCGGCCAGTGTACAGTCCTGCGTTTCTCCTTAGGCTCCCATGATGGGCTCTGGATTGCTGCAATACTCATCAGGAATGAGTGCATTTCTGAGCATGGATGGACTTCAGCTGGTCAGTGCACAGTGCAATCCATCACTGGGCAGACAACTTACGGAAACAACCGATTGTTTTACCCAATTAGCTCGGTTAAAATAAAATACTTTCAGTGAAAAGAACTTTTAAACCACATAGTTTAAAATCGGTCTCAGCGCCTAAAAACGCCAGATTATTCGCTTACATTACCGCCTCCCCTTCCAAACCACTTCACGGCATCTTGATCACCCTCTGCCTTTCTACAACTAGTCTACAACAACACGGCGATAAAATGATTATTCCCGGGCACTGAAGTAGACAAGTGAACAGGTATTAACGTTGTGCTATTTCAGAATCCAGCAAAAAAGCTTAGCTCAGTCTCGTGCATGCATTAAAATTCATTCTGATACCATCATCGCTTATTAACGTGCGTTTAAAATGTTAAAACAATTAAAATTGTATTCGTATCATCGAGTTTGGGAAATTTAAAATTGGTTATCCACCTAACAGAATCTAGATCGTATTAATACACCACTTTAAAGCAGCATACATTAATTAAAGCGCATTTAATTCAATGAACTACATATAAATATCTATATACTGTATATCCAATTGTTGCAGTTGGTGTGAGACTGAAACGGGATTAACTAACCCATTAACTTAATCAAAGCTTCATATTATCAGGCCACTTAGAAAACATGTCGGGTTCATTCTTACATTAACATAACAGGACCTCAACGCAAGAGCAATCGTCTTTATCGGTCAGGGGACAAAATTTCGTTTTCTTGGCTGCCTACACCTCCGCTTAGTTTTAAATGTCGATTTGGAAAAACAAATAGTCATGTTTTTGCTTTGCTTGATCTCAAAATGAAGAAAGGCCTACCTTGGTTGTACAAAGACAAAATAACGTTACAAACAACAAAGCAACTGCAGTTTTTAATAAATGTTGCTTTCAAGTGGATGACGGGATACTTTCAAATACTACGCTTCGTTTTGAACGCGGTTAATTCTTTTGAAATTTCTGTTTGAAAAATACCTTTCCCACCTCTCGGCTGTTTCTCTCCCAGCGCACCACACCCCTTCAGCCTGGCACGTGATCCGGCGCCCACGCCTAAAGGACGCGGTTTGAAAGGCGCCGTATCTTTGCCATTAACAAAAAAATTGAGGAACAAAACTGCGTTACACTGTGCAATAAACAGAAATGCCAGTAGCTCAATTCGGGCGTTTGTTCCTAGCTTTCATCTCCTTATCCGGCGATGCGGCTTTTGAACATATTTGCTTTTTGATTGGGGATTTGACATATTAAACCGGGAATATAACCGCAAGCTATATTTAATATAGTACTGTAACGCATAAGGCCCCCATTGCGGGTTGTGCGGGGAGATTTCCCTTTAGCTCAATTGGCTGGGTCCCTGTTGAGTGACGCCGGAGGCGAGTCCCCAACGGTGGGGGGCTGACCTGAGGCGGCAGCGGCCAGGGCGCATACCCACGTGAACCCGAGAGCGCTACATATGTGGACTCCCTTACCCCTCTTGACCCCCTTCAGTTTGCATACCACCCCAACTGGTCTACTGATGATGCTGTATCTCTTGCCCTTCACCTGGCCCAGGCCCTGTCCCACCTGGATAAGAAAGACTCTTATGTAAGAATGCTGTTCATTGACTTCAGAGTTCAGCATTCAATACAATCATCAAAAATTGAGTTTGCTGAACCTTAACACCTTCCTTTGTAACTGGATTCTGGACGTTCTGACCGAGAGACCTCAGACAGTCCAGATCGGTAATCAATCCTCCAGCACCATCACAATGAGCACCAGGGCTGTGTGCTCAGCCCACTGCTGTCCACATTGATGACTCATGACTGTACTGCCAAGCACAGTTCAAATTACATCATCAAGTTTGCTGATGACATGACAGGGGTGGGCCTCATTAGCAACAATGATGAGTCACCATACAGAAAGGAGGTGAAGCAACTAGTGGACTGGTGCACAAACAACAACCTATCTCTTAATGTAAATAAAACAAAAGAGATAATCATTGACTTCAGGAGGGCCCACACTGATCACTCCCCACTGTACATCAACGGCTCCCCTGTGGAGACAGTTAGAAGCACCAAGTTTCTTGGTGTACACATTACAGATGACCTCACTTGGTCCCTCAATACCACCTCTCTAGCCAAGAAAGCACAGCAGCGTCTCTATTTCCTGCAGCGACTGAGGAGGGCAAACCTTCCCCCGCCCATTCTTACCACTCTCTACAAAAGCACCATTGAGAGCACCTTGACCAGCTGTGTCACTGTCTGGTTTGGGAACTGCAACGCTTCAGACCGCAAGACCCTGCAATGAATTGTGAAAACAGCTGAAAAGATCATTGGAGCCTCCCTTCCATTTCTGTCACCTATCACAAACACTGCTTACACAGGGCCTACAGTATAGTAGATGACCCCTCGCATCCCTTCCACAAACTCTTTGCCCTCCAATCATCTGAAAAAAGATATCGCAGTGTACGGGCTGGTTCCACCAGACTCTGTAACAGCTTCTTCCAGCAGGCTGTCAGGCTCCTCAACACCCTGGAATCTACTTGCACCCACCCTAATTCCAGAAACAGGGTTTAAATCCCCCCAGTGTGTTGTGTATATTGTATTATGTATTTACCTTGTAATTTGCACTATCTGGACTTTGCACTTTGTGTTCCTGTCTACAATGTCTGTCTGTGTCAGTGTCCTGTCTGTCCTGCCTGTATTTGCACCGTGGACGAGGAGGAACGATATTTCTTTCCACTGTACACTTGTATATGGCTGGAATGACAAACATGAACTTGAACTTGATTTCGAAGTGTCAAAAGAAAGGCTGCACCTTAGCAAAAATCACCTAAATCTGTGAAAAATCACTAACACTGAAAAACATCATGGAAATCTATGTACAGTACAATGTGAGGGATTTGTAGTCTTGCGTTGCTCGACATTATTGATATTGACCCTCAAAACCTTATCATCAGATGAAAACGTTGCCCTAGATGAAGATCATGGCTGTATCATGTAATTTTGTTCATAAGTTAGCAAACTTTAAAAAGAGGCGGTGACGTTCTGTCGCGTCAGACCCTCTCGCGGGAATTTTATAGTGAGCCGTAAGCTAGCCTAGCACCCGTGTCAAAATGCCAGGTTAATGTGATTTCAGTGACCTCTGGTTAGCAGATGAAAAATACAAGCTATGGCTCCAAACAGACGAAGACCCAGGATGTGCGAGATGTATGCAGGTAAAGAAGTTATGAAAAAGTCATTGAAAGGTTTTGTAAGGTGTTGGTAAAAATGAGCGGGAACCCTGAAAGAATGTTCAAATTTCTTATCCTTGTGTACTGTAAATGAACATGTAAAGAATTTGTCTACGAGTAAACCACTGCATCTTTCACGTTGATGCACCTTGTCCCACCAGACAGTCTACCTTCTGGAAAACGTGCTATTCTATAACTGCTTGATTCGATAAATTCCATAATTCTGTAAGAATAAATTTCCAAAGAAGGCGCCCAACTGTGACAGATTCTATGGCACAGCCATCCAGGTAGGATGAAAGCACCACTGTCATAACATTTTACAACTCCTAAACTTTTTTCTTAAAACACAAGCATGCATTTTACTGATAACCTCCTTTGATTGTTAGAAATATGGAATAAACATCATAGAGACGTTGCATATCTCTGCTGGCAAGCACACTTCCTTCACAATTTCCAAGAAGGCTAGTTGGATTATCATTTGAGGCAGAATAGGGGAGGGAAAAAAAATCTTAAATTCGTTATGGTACACAACAATATGGTAAAAATCACTTTAATCGATGTGGCAATGGTGCGGCTTTAACTCCAACAAAGAGAACCCAGGTTGTGCCCTCAAAAGCTTCATTGTTTTTAAGAATTTTACCTTCAGTTTAGCATTAAAACCTGCACTGGTGTCATCTGTGGACTTTGAAAGCTTACATGTACTCAAAATCACCAAGAAAGCAGAGAAATACCATAATGGCAATGAGTTTATTATGTTAAGAAAATCAACACATTTATGAAATTCACATTAAAGAGTCAATACAGTGTTTTATATACATTAGTCTATTGCACATTTCATTTTAAAAAAAGGAATGCTAAGCAGCAGTTTAACAATTTATCCTATTCGGTTTTGTTCAAAATATACACAATACAACAGCTGTTGCAACACTTGAAAAAATCCATACAGTGGCAGCATGCACCATTAGTACACATCTAAGCTCAAACTCTTGTAGTTCAGGAATAATAGTGTTAATGGAAAGGTAGTAGTATACAGCAGTGAGGAAATATCCAGTGTGTGCATTTTTTAAAATTATTTTAAATACATCTTTTTGTTTTTTTTACACAGCTTTTCACATTTCAAGGTTACGTTTTTAAAATCCAATTCACAGAGCGGTGCAGGTAGACCAAACGGGTTTGTTAGTGTTCTTCCTTGTCTCGGCCTTTCCTCTCCTTCTCATCCTGCAGCGCAGTGCCCAGCTTCTTTATCAGGACCGACAGGACCTTATCCAGGGGGTCCATCACCCCTCTCTGAAGCCACTTGGGAATGGTAGTGCGTGCGTGATGGAATCCCAGTTTCTGGAGTATATAATCGACCCCCACAGGGTCAATCTTTCTGCCAGTCCACGAAATTAACCTGAGGGATACAAACATTACACCCTAAATGAAAATCGCAGAAAGTGACATTCCTTTTTATTTTAGAGAAAGAGATAACACAATTTTGAATACAGATGACATGAAAAAAATATTGTATAATACCAATTTACCAATATACATTACACAGGAAAATTTAGACTGTTCATGTCTGTTCCTTTAATATTTTACAACTATTTTACTTCTAAACCGAACTATATACATTCAAAATGAGGAAGATACATTTTTTATGATTTATGAAGAGGGGAAAAATTATGAAAAATTCTTAATTCTAGTTTCAATTATTCTGTATCTCCACAAACTCAGACCTTAAAGGGCTTAATGTACTTAACCCACCCTGACCAATATCTGACAAATCTGTTCATCTGTCATTTAACTGAAAAAGTTCATTTGTCCATTATGTAAACTTTGTTTATAAAATTCAATCCAACCATTGATTGTTGGTAAATCTGGGAGGAGGCAAGAACATGACATTTCATGTCACACACATCATGAAGTTAGTCTTAAACTTTGTGCAGTACAGTAAGCCCTTCTGTGTGGCAAAAATACAAATCCGATACACTGATCAAATCAACGACAGCGACAGATAAGCTATCAAATGTCTGCAAATCCCTTAATATTTCCCATTTTCATAGTCCATGGCTTTTCTGCCTGTATTCAGATCAATGCGTCTCCAATGAAAATAAAACCAGGCTGAACGCTGGATTGATCGGCAGGACTCCACACAGATACTCGTCGCCGAGCAGAACGCAGCCCCCGAACAGGGGAACGAGGCCTATGCCAGGTCACGATCCCGATCCGCCTTACCGGAGCGTGGGTTCCAGGTGCCACGTGTTACACACAAACTCCCGCCAGTCCACAGTCGTGTAATTCACTGTGTCCTCCTTGTCTTTTTCCGTGGAGTTCTCGTCGTGGACGGCGGTCGGACTCTTCTGCCCCGGTCGGGCAGCAAAAATGCGAGGCGCAAAGAGAGCTGCAACGCAATCAAAATAAGCTGGATTTAGAATTGTGTAGATTTGCAGTCATTAAACAGGCAAAATCTGGCCTAATAATATTTCTGTAACACTAATCATTTATTATGATACAATTATCTAAACGATTTTGAAAACATAATGCAATATTTGTTATCCTTTTTTACATTTTAGAGCAAGGCAGGCTCAGTTGTTTCTGTAATTCTGGTATTACTCCAGTCTGCTCCCAAAGCAGATTTTATGCAAAACATACTGAAGAACACCTTTGAAGTTTTATAACTCGCATCATATTCAAGACCAAATGAAATTGAAAGTTAAATGTTATACATTATCTAGGGTTTCAGGTACTGAAAGTATTCTGTACTGTGGGTGATGCGGTACTGTACAGCAGCCGGAAAGTAGTTCAGCACAACCCTCATTCTCACCTTTTTCCTTTTCCTTAAGGTAAGCAGACACCAGGTCGTGCAGAAACATGATCAGCTCGGCATCCATGGTTACACATATGTGGTCAGTAAATTCTGTCACCACACTACACTCCACCTTCGGCTTGCTTCCGGTTTCTGGGATTGGAAAATCATCATATAAGTTATACAAAATCACAAATCGGCAGAAAAGGAAAATTAACTTTACTATTTCGCCAAGCTGAATACTTCAGAACAATTATAAATGTATGATAGTGGGAAACGTCTGTTGAAGACCACAAAATTAGCAAGTAAAAATGACTTCTTCCAATACACGGAACAAAGAACACGATCCTTTTTTTAGGGTCAGAATTAATTCAGAATAGGAGATCAGTGGCTCCTTCTTTTTCAGGCACTTACAGTACATGCCAAAATATCCTATTCATTCTATCACTAGTGGCTTTGTGTTTGTCTTTGCTTTTACTATTCTACTGTAAGTAACTTAATAATAACTTAGAAGAGTAAGAGGAAAAGCATTCCATAGCAAAGGAGCAGCGACAGAAAAAGCAGGGTCACCAGAGGTTCGCGTCCTAGTGCAATGAGCAAAACCAGCCTCAACTGAACGGAGCCTATGAGAGGGAGTATAAACATGGAGCAATTCAGAGATGTACAGTATGATGGAGCCAGATTTTTTAAAAGCCTTAAGTCAGTAACAAGATATTATATTGAAAATGTGATGTTATAGGCAACCAGTACTTGTAAAATCATCCAAATCTACACAATCCAATAATTTCCTCCCTTTGGACAAGCCGCCAAAGTTCATGTTTAATTTCAGAATCAAAGCCATCTTTCACAGGAATGTTCAAACTCTGTTGCTGGTGTACTGGCTACTTCCTTTCTTAATCAAATTGAAATGTACTGTCCGGCCACACTGGGCCCTTTAGATTCGGCCCCTTCCTCCTTACCCTGTAACGACGGCTCCTCGGGTTCCTGTACGTGAATCGATTTAAAATCCAGCTGCATCCTCGGCAAGGCGAAGATGGTCTCGGTCTCGTGGTTGTAGCTCGATGCTCCTCTGAATCCACTCAGCAGGCTGGAGCTCTTGGCTGCTACCCCACTCTCGGGATTGTTCGCGTCAACGTTTCTCAGGAGGTTCAGCTCTTTAAAGGAGAGAAAAGTGTGGTCATCAAAATAAAACCGGAAGAAATTCGAGAAATGGACCTAACACATCACCTTCCATAGGTGATCAAAACCAAGGGGCAACGTGGAAATCTCTCTGGTTGGGGGATAGCCCAGGCCTATCCCACCAATGCGGGGTACCCACCGGAATGGGACGCCAGTCCATCACAGGATGGACACAGACCCAAATACACACACAGTCACACAGGGCCAATCTTTCCAGAAGCCAATTATCCTACCAGTATGTATGAGTATGGGAGGAAACTCGCGTGAAAACAGGCAGAACACACAAACTCCACACAAGAGACCACCCCAGGAACCAAACTAACTATTTAACAGCAGGAATGCTAATTATTTTAATCAGAACAACTACTAGAAAAAATACAAAAGTGAACCATAATATTACTCTTCTACTGCAGTTATTCTCAAAGACATGTACAGTTGTACGCAAAAGTTTGGGCACCCCTGGTCAAATTGCAAGATTCAAAGTTAACCACTTCTGCAGGGTACAAACTTAAATATGACATATTTCTATATATAATTTAATGCGCAATTACTATTGATTTGATTAATTTGACAGATTGAAAAAATAAATCAATATGCAAATCGATACTTAGATAAGCCAGAAACTTTTTGGAACTGACTGCTGTGGACTGATAAAGCACAAAGTGATCTTTTAAGCCACAACCACAAAAGATACATTTGGAGAAAAACGGGTGAAGCATCTGACGAAAAGAACACCTTGCTAACTGTTAAGCATGGGGGTTAAGCATGGGGGTGGATCCGTTGTGTGACAGCCAGTGGCACAGGAAATATCATGTGTGTGAAAGGAAGAATGGATTCAACTAAATACCAACAAATTCTACTAATGTCCCAGAGCCAGTGCAGAAATTGAAGCTGAAAAGAGGTTGGATATTTTGATCCAAAACATGCCTTGAACCATGAAGTACTGACAGGAACAAAAGATTAAGGTTTTTGGAAGGTTCCCAAAATCTTCACAGTCTGCAGACTTGAATATTATTGAAAATCTGTGGGAAGATCTCAAACACACAGTGCAAGAAGACCTAAGAATATTTCTGAGCTAGAAGAGCTCTGCAAGTAAGAGTGGGAAAACATTCCTAAAGCAAGAATGTAAAGACTCTTAGCTGGCTACAAGAAACGTTTGAAAGCTGCTAAAGGAGGTGTTACTTAGTACTGACTGACAAACTTTTGCACGTCATATTCACTGTTTTTTTCAATTCGGTAAATTCAGCAAATAGTAATTATGCATTAAAATGTTCAGAAATGTGTCATGTTTAAGTTTGGACCCTGCAGAGGTTGTGTTATCTTCTTTTCACTTCGAGATTCTGAGAAACTTGCAATTTGACCAGGCGTGCCCAAACGTTTGCATACAACTGAATAACCTTTTGAAACGGGATGTGTATATCTTCCTGTTTAACAATCAATTAAAGCAAGGGACATGAAAAGGGTTTGTCGCAGGTTTTTATGCAGTTCAGAGACACACTGCCTTAACTGTAATGCTGGCGTTACAACGATTTCAATCCATGGTTATATTTCAGTAAGATTCCTGGCTTTCTCTAAAAACATTATATCATTGGGGTATGTCACCAGTGTGCATACGCAGGACTTAAAGTAATGGCACACGCTGGTGCCACTGATTCATGTCACACTCAAAGTTAATATAATCAGTCTTTTGTATTAATCTATTGTATTGTGCTAAGGATTTAAATACCTTATGATGGTCAACATTATGTGAAACATATTTACTGGGAAGTTCTGGGGATTCAGTTAACTTATGAATGGAAAGCACTTCCTAGAATAAAAGCACCAGCATCGAATAATTTATGCAACGTCAATGTATACTGTGTTAAACTAAACATTTTGATATCTACAAGTTCAATATATTGAAGTGGTCCAGCATACGCACTTGAATATAAAACATCAAGGGGGCCTTTTCTCACTGATTTATTCTATTCCTAGTCTTGAAAAGCTCTTCAGGAACACTTCGACACAGGAACATGCGACAGCGTGAGGAGAGAATGGTGAAGGAAGCCAACCCATCACTGCCCTACCTTCGCTCCTCATGGCGGTGACGTAGTTGAACCACTCTTTGACGCTGGCGACTCCGTGAGGGGGGTTCTCGTGACGCCGGCGGGTGATCTTGGTGATGGTTGCCATGGGGCTCTCCAAGGCTCCACAGGGTTTAGTGACCATGGTGTTATGCCCCAGGTGGAAATCTAGAGTCTGTACAATGTACGTGGAGTCATCACTAGAACCTAACGCAAGATAATGGAGGCAAATCCATTAGCAAAGTAAAACTACACAAAAAACATCCACGTTGAATTTTCTAGTTTGTATACCTTGTCCTTCACAGTTCTCCATTCTTACCTTTATGCATGAAAATATCTAGCTCGTAAACTTTAAAATAAAGGTTCTAGTGTTAAACTGCTGTTTAACAAGTGACTCGGAGCCTAACCTTTGTGAGTACCAGAAGCTAATAAAAGAATTACCATCTTCCCATATCTTCTGAGCCTCAGTCCAGAAGGCGATGTTTGGCTCTTCGAGGTGAAAGAGGGCCCAGGATTTGGAACGGAAATTAGGCCCATGGAAACAAGCTAAAGTCATGTGGTTTCCATGGAGGCTCATCGATCCGCCCAGCTGAACAGCATCTTCTGGCAAAGGCATCGGGAAGAGGGAGATGTGGCAGCCGGCAATCATCTTCAGCACGCCAGGCCAGTGACGGTGATGGGCTTTATCCAGGTCTGAAAAACAGGCGGCCTTTTACCAGCTTCACACGACAGAGCCACGCAAGCAAAATGACTAACCAACCTCACTGCAATTGCTGCAGATAACTAGAACTGTGAGTTATGATTTCCTCTTATAGCTACATCTTCAGGGAAACTGGCTAACTCAACACCCATCATTTTGAAGACATCCGTCCATCTATTTTCTGACTACTTCTTCCAATTCAGGGTTGTGGGGGAGCAATTAACGGTACACCACTGGACAGGATGCAGAGCATACAGACACAAACACACACTCACACCAGGGACGGCTTTCCCAGGAGCCAATTAACCTACCAGTATGTATTTTGGACTCTGGGAGGACAGCCACAAGAATATGAGAAGAGCATACAAACTCTGCATAGAACGAGTGTGGAATTGAATCCAGGGCACCAGCACTGCAAAGCAGCAAGGCTAAACACTACACCACCTCCCCATTATGAAGACATTAGTTTTTTTAAAAGCACTGTAAATGTAAAAAGACAATACACTTACATAGTTCTGCAGAACCTTTTTCAATGTTGACTGGAGCTTTTGGGGGTATGTAAGGGACAGGACCCCAAGTGGAAAGAGCCCGTTTACTGGTGTCAAACTGCTGGGTAAAAAATTCTTGAAGCTTCATGCCGATCTTAATGAGATCTGGGGTGGTGGATCGAGATATAATAACCTGGAAAATATCCCACTGAAGATCTCCATGGACAAAGATTTCACTGAAAAATACATAACGGCAGATAATCAGAACTGAGCCTCAAACCTCTTTTTCAGAAAGCACCAGCTTTTCCCATAAATCCCTAAATGTCAACTTTATAACATGCAATGACGGCAAACTTTTGAATTCAAGAAAAACACAAATACACAGTTAATGAACTAAACTGAATAGTGATTGAAAAAAGAAACAGAGCTCAGACAATTAAAAAAAATAGTGAAAACTACCAGATGTTTTACAACAGAGCACTAGTAACACAAATACATACAGTAGGAAAAGCCGAGCCTGGTCTAGCTGTGTACTAAGTGACAGATGGAGTACAGGATACCTCTTTTCTGACAGAGTTGCATCCATGGTGTTACACAGGTTGACCTTCCATTCATCCTGCAGCTGGAGGTCAGCGTTGCTGAAAATCCCCATGAGAATGCTGGAGCCCATGTAATCCACACGAGCCTCCGTAGAGCCCATGGTGATCTGGATCTTATGGCTGGGCTGCTGAGTGGGATGTTCGGAGATGTGAGCTGAAATAAGCAATATAAAGAACTTAGAGGCTAGGTACTGAACCACAACACCACCATATCTGCCAAGAGAAGGATGCCAGTCCTGTTGTGTCACAAAGATGAAAAATACCTTCGGGGAAATGACTTGGGGCACATTTTGTATTTTAAGATAACACAATTATGTATATATACTGTATATACTTGAGCCCTGGGTTCAGTTCCTGGGGTGCTATCTGCATAGAATTTTTATATTCTCCCCGTGTTTGCGTGGGTTTCCCCAGGTGCTCTGGTTTCCTCCCACAATTCAAAGACATATTGGTAGGTTAATTGGCTTCAGGGAAAATTATCCCTGGTGTGAGTAGCTGTATCTGTATATGTCTTGAAATAAACTGTTGTCCCATCCAGTGTGTATCCCACCTTGTGCCCATTGCTTTCTGGGACACTGTGAGCCTGAACTGGATAAGCCGATATTGAGAGCGATGTGATAACGTAATACATTTTTTATTCTTTTCAGGTCTTTGTCATTTATAAAAACAATGTGACTACAGTGCACCTGCTCTTAAAAGGACTACTTTAATAAAGCTCTAATGCTGTAATTTGTTATAGGCCATAATACAATAAAACACTTTGATTGAGACTCAGTATAGAGCATCCAAAACACCATGAGAAAAACTCCAGCAGAATCTGTTATAAAATTGTGGTTTGTTTCAGTATAGGAGTGAAAGTTGGTAGCAAAACAAGCTACCACATTTTAAATAAAAAGCATAATCAGCACAGTAAAAAAAGGCACGGATACTGTATGTTGTACGCATAGGTGCAAGAAAGATCACTACTTTCCTCAAATCAATTTAGTATACACTAGCTACTAAACTGACCTTAAGATCTCTCTGATCACAGTCAGGCGGACTTGCAGTGCACTAGTACAAAATGAATGGGTTACTCCTCCACCCTAGCTGTGAAGGGAGCAGCATGAAATACACATCTTGGCCAGGCTTTTCAGTTCATCATATACATATTACTGAAGACAGGGTGTCAGATTGCAAGATAATAGCCTTTTAAGCAACGTTCACAGATTTCGCTTTCTTTGAGCAGGGAGCAATAGAAACTTATTTGAGACTATACAAACTCTCTCGAGGTGTTACAGATACAATTGCAGGTATGAGGTCTGGTCCTGGTGAGCCTGAATATATCACGTTTTTGGGGTAACCATTAAATCACCACTGTCAGAAGACATTTAAATTTATTCAACAAATTATGGTCCCAAATAATCTGTAAATCACTTAATTTAACAAACCACCAATTGGTCATAGACCGATTCTTTTTGTTGAAGAGAATACTTTCTTAATTTATCAAGAACTTATACATCTGCTAATCTTTAGGAACAGGTGACCAGAGGTGCACTGCTCCTGTACTGGAGAAGGTTTCTGGTTAGCCTTCCACCTCTTTATCTTTAATTACCTAAGTGAACAAGTTCAAGCCTGTCCTTGTTCTTAAGTAGCTGGAGTTTTAAAAGGACCTACAGTATAAACGCTGCCAGACAGCAGCCCTTGAGGTCTGCAGCTGGGCTCCTTTATATGAGACTAACTGGAATAGGGATGTCCAGACCAGGGCTGGAGACGTCTAGGCTAAGTGGCTGGAATTTAGTTTCTGTTTGTTGCAGAAAATTAGTTCTAGACTTTGACTGAAATACAATAGCATAGACCCTGCACTGACCCCAAGCTTTTCTCTCCCCTTCTGTGTACCTGTGTGTCTCATGGAGAGCAAGCTGGGGTATGCGAAAAGAAATTCCTAATGCAATAAATTGTATATGGCCAATAAAGATTATCTACCGACAATCTTATAATGCAGTAATCAATGCACAGGTAACTTACCAACCATCTCTAGAGTATTAACATCAATATTGCCTCCCACAACGCCTCCTTTAGAGTCCAGCTTGGACCTCCCCAAGCCAACAGACATGCTGATCTCTCGGTCTCTGTTGCTGCCAACTGACAGGCGACCCTGACTTTTCAGGCCACTGGTTGTCCACCTTTAAAACAAAGAAAATCAGTGACAATGCAGACTGTTCATTTTTAAATACAAAATTTAATTTACAAATTAAAATGACCGAATTACAAATACACACCTACATAAAACAGGAAATTGGCACATTGCTGAAACCACTTACCAAAGCAAGAAACACAGGGGTGCCACTTAAGAGACTCATTTGTTAGGGAAAAACCTTTTAAGCATTTTTAAGAGGATACCTCTCTCCTCCAGACATCTAATAGCTTATCAAACTCATTCTAACATACCTGAGATTAGACTGATATTTTTGTAGGCAGAACAGTTAAATGTCTGAGCAAGAGACACAGACTGTACAGTATTGTACATACATATGTGCCTACCACAGCATTGCGAATTTGTTCTTGGGTTAAAATAAAACCAGAAAAATAACTAAAGAATTAAGAAATACTTTAACTGAACTATAAACCACACGTATACACAATCAAAAATCTGCACTGAACATGAAACATAGCTGCATAGCAAGTCCCAATTGCCCCTTGAAGCATCTGTAATAGAAATGGCCAGGAAACGCCATGACTTACGTGTTGTTCCCCATGACGTTGCTCATGTTCATTTGCACATTGAGCTGCTTGAGGTTAATGGCAAAGACAACCAGCGTCTCCCACGGAGAGCCTTGCTGGCACCCTGCTTTGTTGTTCTTGTTGAAGGAAGGTGTGGATGTCTTGGTGACAGAATCTGTCAAAAACACTGGCTTGTTTAGGTGCAACTGGCATTATATTTTTTTATCCCCCCAGTGGATAAAATTTTTTGAGTTATTTGTACATTTGATTTGTTTTGCTTAGGATTCCTTGAATCATCTTTTTTATTGTTCTATTACTAAACTGAAAAACATTGTGCAATACGCCTTCATCACTTGAGCCACGACACCTACTGTATAACATATCATGAAATCTGCGCAAAGCTACAGCACATTTAGACTGGTGAACATCTACCCTTCCTCGCTGCCATGGCTTTTAACAGAAAAGGCAGCAGCTTCTTAAATGACCAGCAGTATTTATCCACATTCAGACCCCGGGTCTCACTGTGGCGTACCTCTCCGAGGCACGGAGGAGTCCGAGATGCTCCGCGACCGGGAGACGGCGGGAGACTTGAGGCTGTGCGCGAGCCCTCCCCCTGGAGACATGGTGCTGCTGGCGGAGTGGTCCGCAAACACGTTGGGGGACTGGGGCCCGTGCTGGAAAGAGGTCGACTGGGTGGGCTGCTCCCATGTCCTCCAGTAGGCTTTACGGGTTGACTCGGGGGAAAGGTGCTGATTCATCCCCTCGACGGAATCTGGCGTGACGGGACCTGAGGCTATAGTTACCCCAAAAAAAGAAGAAAAAGAAATTGGTGTCACACCGACAGAGAATACGAATTCTAGTAGGAAAACATTAATTTACTCTTTCATAATTATGGTTTAAGCCTCATTACTTTTGTGATATTCTTGACCCTCCCCCCACGTCAACTGTATTCTCATCAATGTCAAAAGACATCCATTTCGTAGCTAAGCAGACTTAGCTCTAAATCAGCTGCATGTCAAAATCAAGTAAAGGAAAATGAAGTGAAGGCACAAGTTTAAATTAAAAGGGAATTTAGATAGGACAGAGAATAGGAAAATCTTCCTTAAATAAAAGTTTGTTTCTGAAAGACACCTCAGTGAAGGGACAAGACTCTGAGCTCCTTCAAGAAATGATGTCTTGTAAGGTAGGAAGACTGGTCAGAAAAACACTGGTACGTTCTCAAGCTTTGGGTGTTGCCAGCAAACTATAGATATGTGAGCATGTGTTGTCATTCTGGGGGGTAGATATTCAATCTTTGTCACTTCGGGAAAACGTTCCTTAATCCCACTAAAAACACCAATAAATTAGGCTTCCAAACCTCATCTTTTAGAGATATCCAATGACAAAGACAGTAACAGTTTTAAGAGGAGAATGAAGCACTTTGATCGGAGCTTTCTATTTTTAGGGTCTTCTGTTCAAAGTCACTGTGAATAAAAGTTACCCCATGTTTTTCGAGTTGTTTACTACTCCCAAGTGAAACATGCTGATCAAGTTGAACAAAAGCACATAATCTTTCATTTGGATGCACCTATTCACTTTTGTTTCACCAAAGGAGCTACATGGACTGAATTGCCTCACCTCATTTGTAACCCTTCATCTGTTCTAACTGCACTATCACACTTCCTTCTCCATCAGTTACCCAGAGACAGTGAATGTGACATGTCCAAATGATCTTATTTGAAACTCAAATTCCAGTTCTAAAATTTTTCTTCCCAAGTCTTCTGGAGACTACTTTGTCATCTTGTGACCGTTTTTTTAAAAAAAAAAAACACAAGTCTTTTAAAGGTTTCTCATCTGGCAAACCTTATTGCTTATGCATGCTTACAAAAATATTTTTTGCAGGGTCATGCACTTAATTGTACGCACACACTGCTGTATGCAGGACTTGTACAGTACTTTCACAAAGTCAGAACAGTAAAGCTTCTCAAAGGGTTATATTTGTAATACCTACTAAATGGAAAGAAACCATCTGAGCTTTGTTACAGCTACTCGGAGAAACATCAGAGCACAAAAAAAGTTTCCATTTAGTTTCCCAAGTATCCTATGAGAAAACTATTACTGTTCTAAAGGGAACTGAACGACACTTGAAGAGGTACAAACTGTAGAAAGTGGTTTGAGACCCAGACGATCCCCGCAGTTTGCCTACCTGGCAGGTTTATAGTTTGATCCCCCAGGAAGAGACGCCTGGCAATGCTTCTCCTGTACCAGGCCCGGGGAAAGGCCAGGATCTCACTTAGCCTCCTCATGTCGTACTTAAAGGAAGCTGATCCTATATCGCACACAGCTGTGGAAAACCAACACGGTTTCAACTGCAATGTCTTTGTTTTTCTTTCCCCCAGAGTTTCACCATTCTATCCAGTTGTACCCAAGTAAGGCGAGCAATATTAACAGGAGTATAGCAATTCAGTTGCAGGTGGAAAGTTTCAGCAAACTATAAGTGAAACACGCATGTTCGCTTATTTATTAAATGGATTAAACAGTTTTGTTAAACTACACTTGTCAGGGACACTTCTTCTTTTGCGTTATCCTTCACCCAGTAAAGACATTTTAAATTGAAATAGGTTAACTATGTAAAATTACAGGCCATAAATCCTCATCTGAAACAAACACCAGGGTTTAATATCACAGTAAATAAGTAGTTCCTAAAGGGGTGGTTTTGTAGCAAAGGCAGAACCTGAGATGTTAATCAGGGTGGTGTCCATCTTGCCCGCTTTCCCTGGCAGGCAGCTTTCAATGAACAAGGCCCCTCCGGAGCGCCGCATCCTGGACAGGCTCACTTTCACAAACTCCAGGTTGATGCTCAAGGAGTCCTTGCGTCCTGTCACGGAGGACGGCTCCTCATCCACAGTACCTGCACCCAACAGGAAACAACAACCTTTATTCAGTTCAATTCAAGCTTTACTATCCTCGGGGGGGGGGGGGGGGGGGGAATCTGTTTGACAGTAATCTGATACAGCAACACAACAAAGAACACAAAACTGATCAGAGAAATGGAGAGCTTTCAGCAAGCCTCGTGCCAAGGATGTCGGATTTAAGAGAAAATGGGACAAACATACTTCAACAGAGGTGATTCGGGGCCTGGTCATTCATTTTCTTTCCAGACACACTTCCCTCTATCAGTCGGCCCACAATCCAGCCGCTCCTTTTTCCCAGCCTGCTCCTCCCTCATCCAGCTGGTAAAGGTCCCAGCTCTACTACCTCCCCCCTTGATCACCGATTCACCGATCTTTACCCCCTCTTCTCCGACAGCGCCGCACTGTCTTTTTAGCATGGATAGTAGATATCAAGTGTTCATATGTTGTTTCTTGCTTGAAGACTCTAAACACTGGTATTGCAATATTATAACTTGATTTCTGGTACGTCTATAATGTAGCCAATCAAATGACTTTAAATGTAATAATGCCTTTTAATAGCTGCCTAAACATTTCATTCTGGACATTTATGGCAACCGAAGTGGTCATGGTTGTTCATTACCCAGTGGTCCCGAGCCAGGGGGAAGACCTGCGACAGCCGACTTCTGCTTCCCAGCTCCATATGGATGGAAGACGTACAGAGAGAAGTCGGACATGCAGGCTGTGAAGCTGAGCCCCGATGAGCTGGTGCAGGAGCTGGTCAAATCCGACTGGCTGCTGCTATGCCGGGTCCGGCCAAGAGGACTCCCCAGACCTGGTGATGGGCCTACAAGCATAGACCGCAGAATAAGCAGCTGGCCAATACAAAGTTAAGTCAAGACTAACCTTGATGGAATTATTGAGCCAGCAGGATATTTACTTGAAGACATTTTTCAAGTCTCTTTGACTGACTCTATGATCGGGACAAAACTGCAGATGTGCCCCACTGCAGGACCCGAGAGGCTCAAATTAAGCCCTTTGGCATCTTCAACAGGATATTGGCATGCAGGATTGTGACAGCAGGAAATTTAGAAGTCTTGTGTTTCAGTTCAAAATCTGCTACCATCAAGACAACAAAGCACAGTGAGATTCACCAAGTTGCCACTATCACTGTATTTATGGAAGAGCAATTATCCAAAGGGCCCCGGTCATAAATCTAGTAGACTTATCTTTTTCGAAACATCCTGTCTTCCCCAAGTTTCCCCATAAACTAACGGAAAGAGACACAGGTAAACAAAACATTTTGGTGACAGTACTCCAGGAATATAAAATGTCATGTGCCTGTTCATCAGCTGAAGAACGGCTTCTTGTTTTAAAAGTCATCAAGCACATCGAGCATTTCATTTCATACGAACAGCTAAATTTAGGATAAAAAATGCCTGAGGAAAAAAGCCACGCAGGTAGCTGTGTTCCTACCACACCACGGGTCCCATGGACATACCCTTACTGGCGGCGGGCTTGAGCACGCTGTGAGCTAGGGGCGACGCGGAGGAGGCCTGGTGCAGGCCGTCTGCCGGGTGTGCGGACGCGGTGGTCTCCAGCTCGCCGCGGTTCGAGGAGAACACCAGGTCCAGCGAGGGCAGCTTGAGCATGCACTCCACTCTGGACATGGGCAGGCAGCTGAACTTAATCTGAGAGGGCTAGAAACAAGACCCAACGTGTCGTCACGGGCACGGTCTGTTCAGACAGGAAAAACCTTTTCTCTAACAGTCTCTCGGCTGTAATGAACAAGGAAAAGTGACGTGACCAGTGTCACGCTTAATGCTCTCTGCAGACTATGAAGTTTGTCTATTAAAATTATTGCCTCAAATGGATACACAACCAAATACTGACGTTTACACTCTGAAATGGACAAAGTAAATATAGCCCTAGAATTTATGGTGACTTGAAATCACTGGGTTGAACACAATGTTTTTTTTTTCTAATATGATAAAATGTATGCATGGAATTACCCAAAAATAAAACGGATATTCTATTGCATCATATCATATAAATCCCCCAATGACAAACACAAAATGAATAAAATGTTTTGGCTACTCCAATACACTTGGAGGGTACCGTATCTGCTTATTGTACTGTAAGCATGTAAGCATACAGATGTAGATTTTATCATGAAATGGACCACATATTACAGAAACACCTATTACTTTTACCACTTTTATTTACACTAAATACGATAAATTCATAGGATTTTTCTCTTTGCCTCAATAGCCATTATAAGTTAGAACAAATGTAATAATGGTAATCGAAAGAGTGCCCCCTTATACAGCAGGCCTTTACACTAGAGCAATGCAAGGGGAGTACCTTGCTCAAAGGTACAGCAGCAGTTCCCAACAGGGACTTCTAACACTTCCAATGCATGGACCTAATAACCTCTGTGCACTGTGAAGTCACCTGCTTGGTTTGATTTACTGCTGTGCTTTAGCATTATCTGGTGCGTCTTATACATATACTTTGACACGCGGGGAACACAGACTTACGTGCATAACTCCCAGCAACAGCAGGCTGGCAGCTTACCAAGATTAAGACCTATTGATTGCTTCTATGCTCATACGTGCACGTGTAATCACGAAAGAAATAAAGAGAACAGCAGTTCATAAAACCAACAATCCACAGAGAGTCAAGTAGTGTAAAACAGTCCGTGACTGCTGCATAAGTCAAACCATTCGGAAATCATTCATTTTCCGTTAATTCATATTTTGAAGCCCCTAGAAAATCTATTCAGCTTCGGAAAAATAAAATTGCCAGGATGAACGTAAGCCATTTTCAATCATTTGTATGGAGAAAATGGTGATGCCTTCACAAATTCACAATCCAATGTGGCCGGATATTTGGAGGGACGAGTCATTCGAAAGCGCTGGCCAGTAGTACTGGGATAACGCAGGGTAAGGCAGAGCAGCTGGAGGAGAGTTGGGGTGAAGAAGGCTGCGCTACCTGCACTCGGACATACACCACCACGTCCACAGGGAAGGAGGAGTAGGCAGACGTGGAGGACGACACCAGCGAGGTGGTCGACTCCTCCAGTGTGTCCACCGGCTCGAACTGGCCCATGTCTTCTTCCTGTGAGCTGATTGCTGTCAGGGACACGGCATGGTAACAGGTCAGGAGAGGCAGCCGCTCACAGAGCCACAGACAGCCCCAAGGCATAAAAAAAACAGCTTCACCATAAACCCTTCTCTGACACGCTATCCATCTCTGAATGGAGGCTGTTGGTACAATGTACTAGCTAAACTTGCTTTAGAAAGATAATTATTTCTCTTATTTCAACTCACAACTAGCAACCCACTGAAGCTCAGCAGGTGTGAGCCTGGTCAGTACTTGAATGGGAGACCTCCTGAGGAAGCTAAGGTTGCTGCTGGAAGAGGTGTTAGTGGGACCAGTAGGGGGTGCTCACCTTGCAGTCTGTGTGGGTCCTAATGCCCCAGTATAGTGATGGGGATAGTATATTGTAAAAATATACGTCCTTGGAATGAGACACAAAACCAAGGTCATTTCAGTTATTAAAAATCCCAGGGCGTTTCTCAAAAATGTAGAGGTGTTACCCTGGTGTTCATGGCCTTCTAAATCCCCCTCTATGAATTGGTGTCATCACTCTGTTCTTCTCCCCACTGACAGCTCATGTGTGGTGGGCGTACTGGTGCACTTTGGCTGCCATCGCATCATCCAGGTGGGGGCTACACACTGGTGGTGATGGAGGGGAGTCCCCATTACCTGTAAAGTGCTTTGAGTGGAGTTTCCAGAAAAGCACTGTGCAGGTGTAAGGATTTCATTTATTAAATATAAGCTATAAATTCCACCATGTGTGATTGACCGCATGGCCTTCACCAACAGTTTTCTTACACCCTTCAAGCTCAACATCCTGTGGAAGTCCTACAGCACACCCATGCAGTGCACACATACCCGTGTAGTTCCTGTCGACAGGCGTGATCGGTATGGTTTCCAGTGCCTTCTCAAGGAAATCCAAGAGACAGGGGCTGATGACCATCTCTTCTGGCAGTGTCTGCAGTGCCACCCACGCATACAGCTTAGCAGTCTTCATCGCTCCACTTCCTTTTCCTTTGGCTGCGACAAAGGGAGAAGGCACAGGCTCCTGTTAATCATTTCTGCATTTTCGTTCCGACACAGTTTTTAGAAATGTTAAAAGCATGCTAGTGACCTTGATGTGAATGAATGTATTAGTGCCACAAGTTACGAAAAGTAATTCTTCACTGTACTGTCAAAAAGGAGTTAGTTGAGAAGTCTACCAGTTTCTCTTCCAGATACTCTAGTAGAATCTGCTAGTGTTAAATCAATCTTGGTCATTATTGTTAACATTTAGATCTTTCATTTATACCTAAAATCTAAAATGTGCATTTTTATTCTAAATGAGTGGAGAAATTACATATTTCTGGGATGGCAGTCCAACCTTGTATTAGTACTTAACACAGACATACCATTTTAAAAAGTATAACCCAACACTGCAACTTACATTTCTTAATTCAAACTTAAAGTGCCAACTTCCTACATCCATACCAAGGTCAACTCAAATGATTTAAGTGGCATGAAGTACTTAAAGCAGATATGAAGAAAAACCAGGGTTTCAGTGGCATGCAGGTATGATGATTGTTACCAGTACCTGATGGGACAGGTGGGGGTGGGGGAGGAAGGAGCATATTAGTCTTGCTTTGGGCTGTAGTGGGAGGAGGGGCAGTGCTGCTATCTTTCATACCATACAGCTTGGACTCTTTAGACAACGTTCTTGGCAGAGAGGATCCTTTGGAAGCATTTGGTGATTCCGTCTTGAGGGTCTTTGAATTGTAGTGCAACTGCAGTCAAGAAAAATTAAACTTTTACAAACAAAAAATGGAGGCAAAAACTATAGTATATGGTCATATGATTTCAAAGTTAATAATGAGAAAGGTCTGTGCACAGGCAGCTACTCTAAGTATAAGACTCGTAGTTCCACCTGCAGATAAAAGAGCATTTAATACCAGAAACAATGCTCAGAGGCACTTACAGTACTGGGTCAGAGATTCAGAACCCTCTAAGATAGGGTTCTTCAATGCACTGGATAGCCCCCTCAAAGAACAGCTCTCATGCTGTGTCACCCAACCTAATTCAACCATGAATTTAAAATGTATTGAAATATTTGGGGATTTTGTGAAATCTCTGGTTTCGCTTTATCACTGTAACATTTACAATAGCCCCCAGATGTATTTATATCCTTAACACAGTATACTGGAAGTGAAAGTTGGTTTTAGCAAGAGAAGTGTACGACGAAACATAAAACAGGACAAATTGTGAGAGACCGTGTCTGCAGAGCATTTCTTATCAAAACAATTAAATATATTTCAAAATATAATGAAGAAGTCCTGAAAAAAGCCAACGGTAGCACAAACAACTTTCCCAGGTAAGACTATAAGTACTGCAGTGAAAAATTCTCCCAGCAAAGCACCTGCTCCCTGGGACATACCAAGACTTCAGAAATTACTAACAAGGGTCGGGCTCCAGTTCACAAGACCCACAGTCCTGCAAGCTGTACCAGCTCTTTTCAATTAGCAACTGATCAAGATCTGATTTCTCATCCAAATAATAGTATCATCAAGCAATCAAGATCACATAAGGAATAAAAAACAGGAGAATCCCTCGAGGAATAACAATGCACATCCTTGATCCAGAACAGGAGTGGCCACCCATGTTCCCAGAGAGCTACAACCCAATAGGTGTTATGGGTCACCCCTTAAATCTCTAATTTCTGAACACTTGGAAAGCCTGCCTCGATCAATTTAATTGATTCGGTCTCTGCCAGAAACAGAAAATTACCTTGACATCTACACCAGGAATGTAAAACACAGTGGTCTCAAAGTCACTGGGTTTGGTCTGCAGAGAAGATGGCACTTTCTTCCCAGCCAGCAAGTGCGTCGTGGATGTGTAAGCTGGCTGAAGTTTCTTCTTCTTCGGGGGAGACTCCTGATCTAAGCTTCTTGAACTACGGTCACAGTTCCTGGAAAGGAAGAGAAAGAAAGGCAAAATAAGACTCGTATTTGAAATAGGTCTTGTTGGTCCACTACTACACAGTCTACGTCTGATAAAGGAACTCTCTAAGGCATGGGTTTCCAATCTCTTTACTAATGAAATCCTTGAACTAACAAGTAAAAGTTAGAGATCTTAATTATTCTGTTTTATAAGTAATTTAAAGGGCAAATTCCAACATATTTAGAAATTGGAAACATCAAATATTCAATTTTTTCATATTAATTTAATAGGTCAATAAAGGGTTTAGTTAACAGAGCTAAGCTGGCACAAAACCCAGCAAGGGAAGGGAAAATTTCCTACAACCAAACACCACCACACAATCACATAAGATAAATATCTGCACCAATCCAGGACCTGGAATCAGGCAGCCAGGAAGTGGAAGCAGCTGGTTTAGACTACAATTAAAGCAACTACTACAATAAATGCAGAAAAGAGAAGTGGTGGTTGGTGGAGACCCCATTCTCTGGAGCAGTGCAACTGAGATTTGCATCTGGCACTAAGATAAGATAACAGTAACTGACAGTGGCTGATAGTGTTCGTAGAGTCAACGGTATCACAAGTAAAGGAAGGCGAAGACCCAGTTGTTCTTATCTGTCGGCACAAACATCAGCCTAAACAGCACACTTTTCATCTGTAACAAATTCAAAATCCTTACAAACAGAACAATTAATGTGATATTAGTTTAGATACACTGCTCCAGAGACAGGACGGATAAAAAAGGGGGAACATGTATTCCTTTTTATTAAAGATGATTCAGGCTGAGGAAATACACCTAGAAGAATCAAGAGATGCAGCATCTACACAGGCCAGACGGGTACAAAAGTACAGTGATAGGAATATTCAAATGCAGACGTAATTGTAATTCAACAAAAAATGACATGTTTAAAAGAAGTTGCCATTATGGGAGACTTCAACTTTCCCCACTTAGACTGGGAAATAACTTATAGAAAATAGCAGCAGAAACCTACAGTAAATGGGAAACATGGTTAATAACTGTATTTTTATCTAGTTTGTCTACAAAAGGAAATGTTTGTGTTGATTTAAATAACCAAGACAGAAGGAGGCAAAAAAGTCAGAGAACCATTAGGGAACTGTGATTATAATAAGATGTGCTTTGAATATGTATTCAATCAGGTTCAACGCAAAAGTGTACAATTTCAGGAAAGCAGAATTTAAAGGAATAATACATGGCTTAAGATAATTAAAATGGATCGATACTGATTCTGCAGAAAATGGATGGCAACAATTTACACCGATTATGCGTGAAGAATAGAGCTCCATTTGTAGTAACAGATGGAAGTCTGAGTATATGGTGCTACATTGATCACATCCTGATGTGAAAACATTCCAGCAGGACAATGCTGTTTGTGTAACAACGGCTTTCATGAAAGATACCAATATCCCTTGGATACCCTACTAAATAAACTTTAAAACCCTCACAGATGAGCTGGAACAATGTGTGGCATCAAGGGCCAGGAAACAGAAACATGTTCAGACTCTGAGAGGAATGGGACAGGATCTCACAAAAAAATCTCCAACCTACTGCATAGCATGCACTGCAGACCTATATACATGGTAGAGCTTGTATTATTTCCAGCAGTGGTCACACAAACTACTAGCATGAGATTTCCACAGTAGATCCCCACTCGATTAACCCCATTGATGACAAAATCTGCATAATGAACTTACTTTGTATGTGTATTCAACAAAATATCGATACATCTGCTATAATAAGACTCATTTGCCTAGCTTCCTTTGACAATCAATCACAAGCAATTAACAGCATGCAGCAATTTAACATGTCATTTTAAATCAAATTAGAAATACCTGTTAAATGTAAATCAGCAAGACCGCAAAAAAAATCGTGTATGTCTTGGAAGTTTTAGCTTTTAACAATAGAAGTTTTAGCTTTTAACATTGCTCCACGATGAAGTACTCCTTTACGACTTTCAGCTGTGAACTTCCTACAGTATGTCGCCTTAAAAGCTACCAAAGACCTGGGAGAGATGATGACTATTTCCTTCCTTACCTCTTAAAACATATGTCATCGTGGTCAGGCTGCTGAGTAGTTGGATGCAGAACACACTTGCCACTGTCTATCTCAACCCGCACATCCAGCTCAAAATCAATGTTCCTCTCAGTGGTGGAGCTCATGATGCTTCTGTTAGCAGGTGTCCCTGGCCAGCGCTCCGAGAACAGCTGGCTAACAGCAGCAAATCCTGAGGACTTCTTGCGGTTTGTTTGTCTGTAAGCAGTTTAACAGAATTATCTGTGCAAAGTTCACTGAACAGGAAAATTAAGTTCTACATAGTGACCATTACCCAGTATTTCGTGCATTTAAAGCACATGAAGGTGGACTCAAGGCGTAAAATTTAATGCATCTGGAAATGTGTGTAACAGCACATACATTTTAGCAAAATGTTTCAGACATGTTCTGGATCACTGGGAGTTTAGTCAGATTTTTTAGATGTGTACCTTTACCTATTCTTCCTGCACTGCTCTATCCCAATGCAGTGGCTCAGTATTATTCTTCATGGTAATAATTCAGGTTTTCCTTAAATAAAATTATTACAGACAATGCTATAAAAATAAAATGTCTCTTGAAAGCACTGGGTGACTGCTGTACTATTACTACTGCAACATTACTACTTTAATGTTTTAAAATGACTGAATTCCAGGCTTCTGTCTTTCCTTTGTCATTTACACTTTTATACCAAATCTGGGTGTCTTCTGCAGGTAGGCAGTGTCAAACACATGCACAGTACAATGGGGTAGTTACAATGAGGTAACTGACCCTCATTATTAAAAGACATTTTTAAATTACTCAGAAGCTGATGCAATTGATTCACAGTGAGTTTTCAATGTCAGGTGGGTCTGTAGTTAGAATTTTACCAAGATAACACATTTCAGAGGTAATCACCCCTAGTTCCATTGTAAATTTCCATTAGAATTGGTTTATTGCATTATATATTCAAAAATCATGGATGGTAAAAGGATATATCAATGGTTCCTTGTGAACATGTTAAATTTTTTAATTCATTTCACAGCCGGTGTTGATGGTGCAAGCCACTGTTCTAGGATGTGGTGATAGTTATTCATTAGTCACTGAGAAGACGGACAAACAGCGCTCACATTGTCCTCCTGTAGAAGGGCTGCCTCTCCTTCTCAAACTCCTCATCTTTGTCAGAGTCTTCACTGGAGGACAAGGAGCTGTCTTCTCGCCTGCTTTCCTCGGGCTGGAAGGGAATGCTTGGTGAGAAGACTACGGGGGTGTTGGGTGTACTGAACACTGAGTGTGATCCGTCACTAACAGATGGGAAATGAGGTGGCTCGTCAATGGTGTTTGACAACAGGTCCACTTCTGTCTCCTCCGGAAACTGATTGATGCATGAAAAAATTCAAAATTCATAGTTACACAGCAGTCAAGTGACTGCAGATCATATCACATATTTCCCTGAAGCAGATATCAGCCAGTGAGGTAACTAAGCCACTTGTTCGGTAAATAAGTCAAATATCCTTTTCAAATTCCAGAAAATTCTCACGTACAAATAATAATTCCATATACTTAGATACTATAGCGCTTTTTTTGGATACTTCATTCAAAAGCACTTTTACAAATATTGAGGACTCCCCTCCACCACTGCCAATGTGCAGCCCCGACCTGGATGATGCGACAACAGCCATAGTGCGCCAGAACGCTCACCACACATCAGCTATCAGTGGGGAAGAGAACAGAGTGATGAAGCCAGTTCATAGATGGAGGTCATTACTGGCAAAGGCCAATGGGAAATTTGGCCAGGATGCCGGGGTAACACTCCTACTCTTTTTGAGAAACGCCCTGGGATTTTTAATGACCACAGAGACTTAGGACCTTGGTTTTACATCTCATCCGAAGGACAGTGCCTTTGTTTACAGTATAATGTCCCTGTCACTATTGGGACATTAGGACCCACAAAAACCACAGGGGGAGTGCCCCCTACTGGCCCAACTAACACCTCTTCCAGCAGCGACCTTAAATTTTCCCCAGGTCGTCTCATATCCAGGTACTGACCAGGCTCACACCTGCTTGGCTTCAGTGGGTTGCCAGTTGCGAGTTGCAGGGTGATATGGCTGCTGTACAAACACACTAAATGACATTACCACTACATAATTTTTAAAAGCTGACATGATCATTTAACTATCCCTGGACTAGTAGCTCAGTCCAATTACTGTATATGGTTTGGCTGATATCTGTTAAAATAGTATCTGGGCAAAACACTGTTTTTCAGCAGGGCTCAATGTTCATGCACTTTTCTTTAAGCAGACAGAAGTGTTCAAAGAATGAATGAGGAGTGATAGAACAGAAACCTACACAAAGGCAAGACTGAGATAAAGAAAAATCATTATCTTACTTGCAATGCCCTGGAAAAATCTACTTATAGTTTTAAGCAATCTGTCAATAGGACATTTACCATGATGTAACCATTCTCATTTTTAGTTCAACAGTAAATCAAATTTTCCTCTTTAATACCATAGATATATTATACATGTCAAATTTACTACAAGAAAATTAAATCGGTGCAAAATAACAGCCTCAGTGCACGAAAAGCTGATGCACCACCACCATCTGATTTGCAACTATTGAAAGAACAGGAGAATAACCAAAGGAATTCCCACAACCTGATTGACACTGGAGGCAATCAGACGTGAATCAGAATTAAAAAAAACTGAGAAAGACTAACATGCAAATTCAAAATAAGAATACTGTAAGAGTATGCAGAACTGTCACATTGGGGAAGTTTATAATACTGGAATCTGCTGAACCAGCACTCACACTTGAAAAAATAATCACTCGTTTCCAGATTTACCAGAGGGATTGCACTTTCTTAAAATTATTGTCCAAATTTTAATGATCTACACAAACTCCTGCCTCAAAAATATTATGCATAAAGTAAAAATAATTCCTCCATCAACTGCACCACAATTTCTTTTTAAAATGTATGGTCCCACATGTGCTCTATAAAATATTACTAAAAGGTGTTTTGGGACCACACACACACTTGGCTTAAAGAAAACTATCTCCTGGGCTTTGAGCTCACAGAATCCAGTAGTCACATTCACAAGGGGGTATATTTAATTTCGATTGTGATTGCATAAAAGGTATTTAACTGACTTATAAATCACAAAGAGCTATTAAATAAAAATCAATACACTAACTACTTTAGAAGTTTGTAGATGCATAAAATAAATTTCAGGAAGTGTGGTGGGAAAGAATATCACTGGATTCCACAGAGTTTAGTCTACACAGCTGTTTTGTCTATTAGAGTTGTCAAAAGAGTATTGGGGTGCATCTGTATATTTTTAAGTATTGAAGATTGACTTTTTATGTTACAAAACGATTACTCCATAAACCAAAAAGTGCAATATGGCTTCATAAGCCTGTACTCATTTTCATTTTAGAGATCAAACAAAAATTAAATCTTTAGTTTGTTTTTACTTTAATAAATATTTACCATTCTAGATTGAGAATTAAGGTTAAAATCACAGTTCAATGCATTAAAATGAACTTTTGCATCACATTTTAATATATTGTTTTTGTCTTTGTTTTTTTCTGCATACTCTTTTGTACTGAATTTGCATGTTCAGTTAAATTGGGGGTTTATCAATTAGGTATTGTGTGTTAGTTGGAAAGGAAAATTATTTTTCTTTCTTTTTGGTTTTACAAATACCTTAAAAGCTCTTTCTCCAGGACTGTCGGTATAGAAAACTGGGATATCTAACTTTAAAACAAACATTAGTACAGTTAAGTCTACAGAAACTGCAAAAAACTTAAAACAATACCCAAATTGATATTGCAATCCATTCCATTGCCACTTGAGTTGTAATCAATCTGACATGCTGTTTTTGGAACTTAGTAAGTTTTTCTTTTTAGTTCCAAAAAGGTATTTTTCACAAAATGCAGAACACCAAAAATAATGAAAAGATCACTCAAGTACCTCAAATAATTCTGCTTCTGACTGTAAACCTCGATTGCATTGTAACCGTCACAAACAAAAAACAACAATGCACAATGATATAATGAAAAACACAATGGATAAACCATAAGATCATAAGAATGTAAAATGAACTTGCTAAGCACACCCCACGGGACAGATTGCTTTTTCAGGGCACCTGACTTGGTCTAAAAGATCATTATGTCATGCCATATAACTAAGAAAGATCCATCCATCCATTTTCTAACTTCTTTATCTAATTGCAGGGGAACTGGAGCCGATCCCAGCAAGCTACAGGCACAAGACAGCACATACTCTCGATGGGACACTTTTCCACTGCAGCACACACACACACACACACACACACACACACACACACACCAGGGCCAATATAACATAGAAAGAAACATAAAAAACCAGCATGTAAAAGATGTATTGCTTTCTTTTGATTTGATATATTCAATATATCGAACAGATTTATTTAATGGCTGAACATTTCTTCAAAACGTATCATATTCTTCAGCGCCACAGGTATCAAACATTATTACAGCACCCAGCCTGGACTGCTACTGTATATCAGCAAAGCCATATCAAAGTACCAATGAAAGTACTTAGGCTCTGAATATAAATCAAAACCTCTGTTAACATTTCATTGATAATGGACTGGAATGATGGGCTACACATAATTGGTAATGAGTGTCGATATGGATTTAAATGAGAGTTAATTAGTTATTACACTGAGAGGGCTTTAAAAAAGCACTGTATGCTGTTTTGTACCATGTCCTGTATATTGAAGGTCACTCTAGGCCCCGGAGAGCAGGCATCCACTCGGATTTCTGGCAGCTCTTCTCCATCACCCAGCCTAGAGTTAAGGAACCAAAAGAGCCACTAATCAATATGTAATAAACAAATCAAATCAAGTCTTCACAATCAATCTTCTTTTTCCCCATGTTGTCATCACTGAATAGAATATTTAAAAAGGTAAAAAATATACTCGGAAACAGTACTATTCCGAATATTCCAATCCTTAACTTAAGAATTAACAAGGAGGCACTTGTATGTCAGTTCATAAAAAAATTCCTTACACAGAACTAGACATACGAGCAGTCAACATCTATCATGTGTTAAACTACTAGAAAAGATTACTTTGGAAATAAAGATAATTCTCTTTAAGAAAAAAGCTGAGCTAATTTACAGTATAAAATGATAATAGGCTTCTTAATTCAAGCAGTTTGCAGAGAACATGCTTTTAAACTTTTGACAGACTTGCACTTATTACCTTGCCTTGTCCATCCTCTTCAAAGGAGGTCTCCCAGTAGCCGCTATGCTTTTTGACCGATTATAACTGGGTTTGTATCCAAGACCCCACTTGTCTTTTAAAGAAGCAGCCTGTGGAAACAGACAGAAAGCTGTTTCAGTTTTATTTATTTAAAAACGATGGACCATGCCTATAGAATGCGTTTAAACAACTCATTCATTGTGCACTCTGCTCTCAAACAAGTCAGCCCACCCTCATGCTGGATCTCCTCAGCTTCTTGCGGACATCTCTTCGTATATCATTCACGGCAACAGACTCCAGCTGCTGATACCTTTGAATTTCCTGGTTTATTGTGCCTTCGCTTGCACCTAGTTTTCTGCAAGACAAAATGGATTAAAATGATATGTTTTTAACGTTAAAGTTTTGTGTCAGGACCACAATTTTGTGCGTTTCAAGAACTATTGTGTAGACTCAGAATTTTTACAAGTCTAAGAATAGGCCTGTAGATACTGTTTTCAGAAGACAAATGCCTCAAAAACTATAGTGGGACAAACACAGGTCACTTTCAGTCTGAAAAGCAGAAAAAAGAAAAATGACAATATTCTGACTGGAGAACCTTCTTTATGCGAGGGTATGCCTCAGATGTTTTTTATTATTTTTTTTAGCATGGAATTAACCTATACTAGCTCCTTTGCAGCTTGCATGGTGGCACAGCTACCTGTACCTACTTGAGCCTCTACAGTGGACAGGGTTAATGATGACTGCATAATAAGGATTTAACTCCTTTGCTATAGCAAACCTAAATTAGTACATACAACGTTGACAAGTCATCCAATTAGCTGAAAAGCCCCCTACACTGGTCTCTGTAAATTTCCTCAATCAGGCAGTGAATTTTAATCAAAGATTCAAACACATAGACCAATGAGCTTTCAAAACAACTCAGGGATAAGTTGTAGAAAAGCACAGAGCAGGAGAAGTGTACAAAAATTCAAAGACTCTAAATATCCCATTGAACAGGGTAAAGTTGATTATTAAGAAGTTGAAGGTGTGTTGTATCATCCAGACACTGCCTAGATTAGGCCGTCTCGTCAAACTGAGTTGCTGTGACAGGATGAAACCTGTTCATTTGGCCTCATGGTGGTATGTCTAACATTAAGAAGAGCCACAGAATTCAATGGTTGCTACGGGATAAGACGTCTGAAATTCAACAGTGTCCCAGTCACACCAAAAAGGTAGCCTGTTCATCTCAAATCCTATATGGAGTTTGCAAACATATGACAAGTTGTGGTCAGACCAAATTGGAATTTTTGAGCAAAAGTGTTATGCCTAGTACAAACCAAACACAGCACAAAGCCCTTTCTACACTATCCTTATAGTCAAGCATAGGAGGTTTCTAGGTCTTTAATACCGACCAATGTCATTCCTCAATATTGACTGGGGAACATTTTTCTCCATGCATACTTTTTCCTGGCATACAGTACTTACTTCAGGTCATCAATCACTTTGGCTTGCTCATTCAGCTCCCTTATGTCCACCAAACGCTTAGTTATCTTCCTTCCCCGTCCATCGCTAACCTGGGTCCCGGCCACACCCTGACGGCGATGATCAACTGGTTCCTGCATACAATGCCAGACATAAGATATTAACAAGACAGAAGTCTGCATTTCAGTTATGCAGCCCACAATCACCCAAACATGCAAAAATCAGAAGACACACTGAAAGCACCAGCACCCATTACCAAGCTACAGTCTCTTCTTTGCTCATCTAGATTGGATGTTTTTGAAATAAATTTCGAAATAACTTCCATCTACAACTTTTTATACTTGCACATGTAGCATTTGCAGGGTTGAGACTTAAAAATGCAACATTTTGATTCACCAGTTTAATTATTGAAGTCTTTCACAAATAAGTCTGTTACTAAGATGTGTAGGAAAAATTGCCCATGACTTTTTCGCCACCATGTGGAGCTTTTTGTTGAATGGAAGAAAGAGGGTAGTATAGTTTCAAATGCCACCTGACATACGTTTATAGTTTCATTGTTTCACATCTCTCAATGAGTACTGAGGTGGAAGAGGAAGAGACTGGTTTATCATTGAAGAGATCTCTTTTAAAAATTTTTGCGGTTTTGAGTCAGACTTAATATTGCTGATGATAAAAAAAAAACAGATTTAGAACCAAAAGTGATTCAAAGGCAAAGACAGTGTCAGCTGCTTGAAGTCTGCACAGGATGCGCAATGGGACTGGTTTTATTTTGCCCGAAGATCCTGCGGAGTTGATGGGTAATTTTGCCCTAATCTTGGATGATTACTGAAGCTGGTCCTCACACTAAATGCGTTTTCTTTCAGCGACTTTCTCAACCACCAGATCAGACTACTTTGCCATGGTCTCCAGGATGGGACCAAGTTTTGCAAACATCTTTGTAACCTGGATTGAGGAATTCTTCTTGTCCTCATATGTCCCCGACCTCTACAAGCATTATAATCGAGTACTGTGTCAGTTCCATATCCCGCTCCAACGATCAACTACAGCTATTTCTCCATTATTTCACCAAAATTCTTGACTCATTGTTAATGTAGTCTCTACCTATCCAGTACGCTTGGCTTCTGAGCAGTATAAACCCACCGACTCACACAGCTTTCTCCTTTACAGCTCCTTCTTTCCCCACAGGACTAAAAAAAAACTCTCTCCCTTTCCCACAGTTCTTTAATCGGATATGCAGTGGTGATACAGGCGTCTGAAATCAAGCCCTTACAAATGCAATCTTTTTTCACTGATGGGGTGAACCCGTTCACTGTATTGAAAGGGCCCCTCAACTGAGCCAAAAAACGGCCCTTATAAGCATATATCAGCATAACTAGGAATTTCCAGACTCAGACCCATATTCCACTTGTGCATCCCCTCAATTCCCAACACGCCCTGTATTCCCAAGATAAAAAAAATCAGCTCCATTTTACAAAATGACCCCTAAAACTGAAACCTTTTTTTCCCCAGACCTACCTGGTATCTCATACCACTCACAACCTGATCTGTGCAATCGTCTTATCTACAGTTCCCTCAACTTCCTATATCACACCTCAGGTTTCCCTTCGTTTGGGCACTCTTTCTCACCATCTCTATGCTCATTCCAATCTATTTAAGTTTCTTGACGTACACATCTGAAATATCGGGTTTTTCTTCCTGCTTTTCAGTGTGGAACTAGCCTTTTCTTGTTTTGTGATGCTCTATGAACTGGATGAATGTAGGTTTTTCTTGTTTCTTGCTGCTTTGCCCTTGAGAAACCTTGGTTTGTTCACTGTTGTACCTATTGACATTTTTTTACATCAATTAATTTCTTAGTACATCATGTCTGTGCAAAATAAATGAACTAAAACTGTTCCAAAATTAGTTTTCAGCAGATCTACAAACTATATTGGTTTATTTGTTTTATCTTTCTTCAAAAAGACACACTGTCCATTCCCAAGTGCTATATTTCCTAAAATAACCACAATCCCAAAATCATGTTTCAGAAATGTAGAATATTCTCAGCATTTGAAATTACACACCCTCTAAAAGAAACACCTGAGGAAAGCCCATTTAATTGGACAGTGATTCCAGCCCTCGCAGAAGAAAGTACAACTCAACAGCTACTGTACATACGCATCCCCAAGACAGAGGTCTGCGTGCTTTAGTGAAGGATCTTCTAGACAGGTGGCTGTCAGAAGATGTTGAAGCACTGAAAAAATCAGATGGATCAGAGGATCTCTGGCTTTTAGGGCTCAGTCCAAGAAGGTGGTTTACGAGGCGCTCCTTTAATGTTAGCTTTGGGCAATCTCCCGAAACAGCAACTCCATCTACATTCTGAATGGCAAAAAAAAATGAGTGAGGCATGACCTTTTCACTTTCACCTTACAAAAACATCATCACAGCTTGATGCAGCAGAGACACAGGCAGATAGACACTGGAGAGCGTTATAATGATTAATAAAGCTTTAAAAGAGGCTGTGATCCACCCCTCACAGGAATTTCAATTGTTCACACTGTAAACTTTGTCAGTGGTTTGATTATTAATACCAGTGTACTAGGAGTTTTATTACGAATTGGTGCTTTGAAATTTCATCCAGTCATCCGACCAAAGATGTACCTGTCATACAACTAGATCAACTAGAGAGATAAAAAACAAAGAACACACATGTACTGTAAAACAATAGTCATGCTATTAAACCTAAAAACATGCTCAGAATATTAGTCATGATAAAAAAAAAGAAACAGTCCAAGATAACATTAATAACAGCACAGTTTTGAAAGAAATACAAGTACTGGACAGAAAAATGGAAACACCTGGTTAAATGAGAGACACCAAGTATATCGAAAATAACATCCAAAAATGTGCATTGCCAGTACAAAGAGCATAGGAAATTAATGACCAAGCAGTGGAGAAATGCGATAGGGTCAGATGAATCATCCTTTACCATGTTCTTGAAGAAAACAGACAAGTGCAAGTATGGAGCCAGCCTAAAGAATTCTAAAGCCCTGAGTGCTTAGCTTCAACACTGAAGGGTTCTGGTGGTACCATAATATCATTGGGGCATATTTTCTTAGTACGCTTTGGGTATACACATTCTCTCAGAAGGCAAGGTCAATGCTAGTTGCTATTAAATAATGCTGAATAGTTCATCTTTACCACCTGTGGCAGCATTTCTGTCCTGTCAGGTGGAGTGTCTTCCAGGATGACAATGCCCCCATTCACAGAATAGGTGTGGTCACCTAGTGGTTTGATGAGCATGACACGGCTATTATCCACATGCCTTCTCAGTCACCATATCTGAAGCCCGACAGTTTCTACCTCCAATCAACCAAATATGAGTTGACTTTCTCATGGAATAATGGTGCTGCGTTCCTCCCACAGAAATCCAGACTCTGCTAAGCTGTGCCATAGTGCATACAGGCTGTACTACCTGCATGGTGGCCCACACCCTAGTATGTGATTTTACAATTTTTTCCCCCAATTTCCCCAGATGTGCCTGGTTATTTCATTAGTGACAAGTATAAAATGGGACCTTAAGATCTACTTTATCATGCAACAAGTGGAAACTGTTATCATGATCAACATGATCTGAAAGGGGAGCAAAGGGAGTAAAACTGAATTACATGCCTGCTGGTTCCAGGGAACCTGTCCCCGGGAAAATAAAGCGTAAAGGCTGCTTTAATTTGGGCAGTGTTTCTGAAAAAAGACTAACCATGTGAATAGTGGGAGACATTGTGTCTGGCTCATCCTCGTCAGACAGGTCTGCGATATTGATGGAATTGAGGTCAGCAATGTCATCCACATCCTCTTCCCCCGTCAGAGAGGTCAAGGTGTTGCCGAGCGCGTTCAGCCTCTTGCCAATGTTAGGGTCCATATGCACATCAATCCCACACATCTTCCACAACACATTCAGTGTCCACGTCCCGGCACTGCTGCTCTCTGACAGAGAAATGGACAAGTTAGGGCTTTATCCGCCTAAATATAAAATACTTGGGAAATTCTTACATGGCATAAAATTCACAGAAATGTGCATAACTAAGGACTTCATATATAGCATTTTTATCTTCCCAATAAGCCTTCCAGCAATTATTCTTCACTGAGAAGCTTTACTTCCAGTATCTATATTAAATTTGAATAGGAGCTTTTCTATATTTCTCATCCACATACTTAACAATATGTTTAAAATCTATTAACTAGAAATGCATCCATATAATTACCTGCTGAAGGCTGCCCTGTAGTTCTTGAGCATACTTCATATGTGCCATCTGGTACAACACCTGAAAACACACCAAAAAAAAACCTTAAGAAACTCACAAAACACATGAACTTTTCAATTCCTACTGATAAACCTAGCAATAAAAAACATATATATGAAAAGGTTTGTTTTTTAAAAGTCATTATAATGTTTTTTGTATGTTTGTGAGCTGTTATCTGTTTCTACATTTTACTATATTATGTTTAACATATTATAAAGTTGTTGCAGGTCTTCACTGTTGAAATGTCAAAAGCCGTCATTTTTATTGAAACATGCAGGTGAGATAAATAGGTCTTAAGCTGCCTCATTGCCTGAAATGACTCACAAGCATTCATGATGATATCTCCTCTCACTTCGGGCTTCCAGTCATCCCAGGAGGTTTCAAAGCCCTCTGCGAAGCGGATGCAGAAGTTTTTGAAGTGGCCTTTGCTGACCAGAGACTCTGACGAGCAGGCAGTGATGAGAGTGCTCTCAATGGTGAGCACCAGGGCTGAGCCCGTGTCAAAATCAATGGTGTGATTAGCCTGAGAGAAGGACAAACAAGCCCCTGTTAGCTGCCTGAATCTCATGTTGAGAGTAAATATATTATCATGCAATTGAAAAAAATATATTTTACAGTTTTTATATCCTACAGACCAGCTGGCCCCATCACAATAGGATACAATTATGCCTTTGATATCCACTATATGTTTTTTCTAAGAAAATAAGGCATAGATCTTTAGTACTGAAAATTTCCTATAAGTTCTAAAACCACAAATCAACAAAATCAACCCAATATGTCCACAATCAAAAACATAATGTATCGTATCATTTTGTGTTAAAATAAGCTGTATACTAAAAGCATAACCTCAGAATATATACGTCTATTCGGTCAAACAGATTTTACTGTGGTTAAGATACTATGTATCCAGTTATTCTTTCACATTTTAACTTATACCTGTGGTGTTGGGTTGGTGATTGGCAAGCAGATTCCCAAGTCGTTCACAGTGAGCTGAAGGAAAAGAGTACTGAAAGCTTGTGCAGAGGTTTGCTGAATCCCAGGCAACTTATCCACCACCTCTTTAGTGGCCATGTGAATGTCTTTAGTCAGTGCCATGCGCTGCTCGTTCCAGTTGTCATACGCCGCTTTATAGTTCAGCCAGAAAAGCACCGCTTCAAGGAGAATAAAAAAAAAACCCATCAAAACGAAAGGAAGAAAATTAGCTGAGTGTTGGAGAGTATTCAAATTATAATCAAAGCTGTGCTGTATTCATTAAATTACAGCAATGTTTTAATGACATCAATGATAGTGCTGTAGAAATCAAATATACAATGTGATTATATTGAAATAACACTAATCAGACATATGGTGTACCAAATCCAATTACACTTAACAACATTTCATTAAACTGCAGTCTTTTAAGACTTAAATAATTACAATAGGAATTACCTCAGATCTATTACAGGCAGCAGTGTTACCATACAGTCTGATCTCATTATATAATGTGATGGCTAATCAAGATTCTGGGCCTGGTAGTGTGATGGACATCCAAGATGCTGTTCTAGTGGTGTTTGTGGACCAAATGGTAGCACTATTCCCTTCTTTACCACAGTTTCCAAACAAATAAAACGGCTGACTAGAGACGCTGTGCTGTAGGAGATGTCACTCAGGTGCAACCTTAATCCATCCACATGAGCTACAGTAACTGCTTTGTTATTAAAGGTCATTAGCACTTTCCAAAGTGAATCAGGGGTGTCCAGGCTAAGTTCCATTCTGTGAATTAATTACTCCTTAAAGTGTCCTCTTAATATAAGTGGTGAAAGCATTTCCCACTTCTCTTCCCAATCGACTGCTGAGTCTCTTGCACTGGCCGTCTGTTTTGGTTGATTGTCACGGTACATGGTGAAGTGCCGTTCAACAGGTATGGGAGTATTTCCTTCTATATGTTTCACATCATGCTTCACAGATAAGATGGTGAAATTAGGAGCATCTGCAGTGCCTTTTTCAGTAATTTGACTAAGATTTATCTTGCTCTCAACGATCCATAAACCTTGTTCCTAAATTCTCCTGGCTACGCTTGTACTTCCATCTTTATTGATGTAATTAATGATAATCGTAGGAGAATGAATCTAAAGCTTACAGAAACATTTGCACTGCCTTACATGGAAGAAAATGCTTGTATATTTACTGGGCAGCACTTCACCATACACCTTGAAAAAGATCAAAACATATGGCCAGTGTAACGTACAGTATAGTGTAACAAGTAATTTATCAGGAGAAAAAAAAAGTCCATCTCCGTATTTAAATGCAATTGAGCATACAATTGCAATGTGAAGAAAAAAAAACTGAGGTCAAGAAAGAAATGAAGTCCACAAACTGAAGTCAAGAATAGACAAGACCTCAAAGTGGTTGTAGCAAAGCATCTTGAATGATTACACAAAGAGACCTGGTTGATCTCTACAGGTCACAGACTTTATGCACTTTCAAAAATTCATTTAAATGTACTTCAAAATAAATCTGACCCAGTAGCTATGGTTACCCTAATACCACAGGGTTGAACGCAAAGCATGGTTTTGTTCTTCTGCAATCAAATGTATCATTGTACTGACCCAATAATAAAATGTAAAAAAAATATTTTTTTTCCTATTAATCTCATAATCACAAACAATTTTTTTTGTGATTGTAAAGCAAAAACAACAGTTTTGACTCGGCTGTCCCAATACATGTGATGAGGCCCAAGGGTACAAGTAGTAGTAAAACAACCTGGCTGATTTAGTTCATGACACAGGAACCAGAGAACTACATGATCCATTCATACACTAAACTGGCCAACTACAGCTCCACTAGACAAAGCAAATTAAAAGTTGCAATTACTAATAAACTCAAAATCTATTACAATTTATTCACCTATGATTTCCAAAGGAGAAAACATTTCCAATATCATTCGACAGAAATGGAAGACTCACCCCTGTCGAAAGCCACAGGCTGAGCAAATACAATCGGTCGGTTCAGCGTGATCAGCACGGCTTCCTTATCCGAAGAGCCACTGATTTCTTCCTGAAGGGCGTTCCTCAGGCCTATCCGCGTTTTGAAATAGGCAACCTGGTGGAAATCCGATCCCGCCTCTTCATAAACCTTAAAAAAAAACATTTATTGCGTGAGACACTTTACACTGTAGCATTTAATGTTTTTTCACATTAAGACAGCAGGAAGCAAGGCCAGCGGTCAAAGTCTACTATTCAAGCAGGTAAACTAAGCTGAGAGCTATGTTTAGCTAGATATTAATCATTTTATTAAGTTTCGTTGTTGCACTACTGTATATCTTGATTTCCAATTGCTTTTTGAGTTTCATATTTTATTTTTTTAAAATAAGACTGACCTGATGCTTAACAATTTGTCCCAATGCCAGATTCAGGTCCACTTGGCATTTTCCAAACAGTTTGAGGTAGCTGCTGCCGCCAGGCTGGGCTTTGCACTGGATCCTGTTTGAGAGCTCCAGCTCAATTAGTCCAGTCTCAAACCTTACTGCTCTCATGGATGGGGTGGTAGCCGTAACCTGGATACCCTGGATTAAAAATAGATAATTATGCAACTGTACATAGGGATCTATTTTTTTCCCCCAAATAGTCTTGGCTTCACTATAACCAAAATATTAATGGCTTTTCAATGATATCTAAATATATGTGCTTCCACAAAATGTGTTTGCATTGCATCATTTTAGAAAGCAGATGAGTTAGACCTTTTCTTCACATAGAGTGAATGACATTTTTTAAACATATCTGGTACCTTAAACATAAGATTCAGTGAATACAACAGGATCTTGGGCTTATCTCCATCAGTAGAAATGTCATGTTCGTTCCACAGAGGTATAGGCTGTTCTCCTCCTGCAAGAACAGATACTTGTTACAACAGCCAGCAAGATTTTAATTAATGCTTCACTTTCAAGGGCAAGACTGAACAAATGACACTCGGTTTTCTCTACAGAGCATATCAGCCTGTGTACCATGACCCCCTTAGTAGCAAGAGATCAGTAATATGGCACTCATATTATAATAATAATAACATCACTTTATTAGCCCTTTACAATTTCTTGCATTAGGAATTTGTCTTTTCTCATACCCCAGCTTGCTCTCCATGAGACACACAGACAGGGAGAGAAGCTAGGGGTCAGAGTGCAGGGTCTGCCATTGTACAGCGCCCCTGGAGCAGTTGGGGTGAAGGGCCTTGCTCAGGGGCCCAACGGAGTAGGATTCCTCTGCCGGCTGTGGGATTTGAACCGGCAACCTTCCAGCCACAGGCGCAGATCCTTAATCACAGAGCCACCGCTCCGCCCAAATTTTAAATATTATGGATAAATATTTATAAATATTATGGAACTGATGCCAGGACTAAACACATTACGCCAAGTATGCCTAGGTGGCGTGTCCAGAAAACAAAAGGGAACATGGCAAGAAGCTTAAAGATGCCCGATTCTAAAAAGTAACATAGCAGCAGCTCAAAAGAAAAGTCCAACCTGAAACCTTCTGGATCACTTCGTTCACCTCCTTCATGAAGACCTTCTGGAGAAACACTAGGTGGTTCAATAGATCTGTGGTTAAGTTGTGCTCAAATGAGCCAATCTGTGGAGGCAAAAAGAAAAGTGGGTACAAAAATCACAAATATGGCAGGACTGCGGTGAGACATCTCTTCAGTGGAATGCGTTTATCACCTCGGCAACACAGCGCAGGTAGTCGCCCTGGAGGTAGTTTCCTTGTTTGGGTGGGAAATCGTCATGCCCGCCGAGCTGGTCCGAGTGGTTGTCGTGGTCCTCCATGATGTACTCCCCAGACATGGTGACTGGGGGCAGGTTCAGAGTGGCGGAAGGAGGCATCGTGGACACATCAACCGGCGGCACTTTGGACTGAAACCGTAGCTTGTGAGCAGGAAGCTCAAAGGTGAAACTGGTTTGTGCACCTTTTTGGGGAAAAAAAAAGAAAAAATAGTTACCAACGAGGCATCTCACGCACACTACAAAAAAACAAGTAATCTTTTCAAAAATCAAACCTGTAATCTCCATTAAAAACAATTCCCTCATGTGTATAGAGTGGACATGATAAAAGCCACCTTTCTGAAATTTTGCCCTTGCTCTAGAAATCCTTTAAACTTATGTGGGGAGTGTGTTTAATCATTACATAACCTCAGTGGTAATTATCCTTTATTTCATAAAAAGGTTAATTCCTAGATCTTCATAAAGAAGACAGTAATGAAATGCATAGAGCAATTCAACAGCAGTTTCTTTAATTAGAAAAGTCATAGTCTTTGTTAGATCTGACAAACAAAATCTTCTTTTGACAGATGCTGCTTTACCCAGATACAAAAACACCGGGATCACACTACTTCTCCCCTATAACAGCACGGTAACAGAAATGTCTAAGGTGGTACTACAGTGGCTCTGCATTTAATAATGTGCGAAAAACAGAAATATTAGAAAATAAGAAGGAAAACAATTTTACAAATAAGTGAGTTATGAAGAATACAAGTCTTTGAGCATAAAATATCGATTTTAGATGGTGACAGAAGGATAAGAGGTACCTGTGCAGGTACCAGTGAAGGGTACCGTGCTCCCAGTTACCTGTCATCCCATGACTCTTCATGCGGCCCATTTTGTACTCTGCTTTCAGAGACGGCAGCAGCGCGGCTCCGATGGTGATTCCGTCCAGCATGGCACTGAACTTGAGCACAATCGGCTTCTTCTCCAGCCCCTCTGGCAGCTGAGGAAACACATTGGCTTCGACGGGAGTCTGATTGACGCTTGAGACCGTTTTCTCTGAAGGCTGGGGAGTTGGCACCTCCTCCCTGCTCGGCTGAGGCCTTAAAGACAGGCATTGATCCACGACACGTCACAGAAGCGATCTGCAACTTCTTTTATTACACTTAGCATTTTGAAATTACTTTCCAGTCATTCTTTTGAAATAAAATTCTGACAAAAATCAGGAAATCAAGCATGTTTACAATGTTTAGAATAGTCTAGGTCGACAGCTTCGTTATCCATTTGTAATTTTTTTATTTGCTTGTTCTATGTACTGCTATGGATTCAAAATGTTATTTTAAACAAAGGAAACAACAAAAAAATTAGATCTGATGCAGAGTCAAGCTGTGGCTTTTACTACGCATTACCCTGCTGAGGATCCATACTTTGTTCGTTTGCAAGCCAACAACAAATCTGCAAGTTCATTTGTACTGTATAATAATAACATCACTTTATTAACCCTTTACAATTTCTTGCATTAGGAATTATCTTTTCGCATACCCCAGCTTGCTCTCCATGAGACACACAGACACACAGATAGGGAGAGAGCCTGGGGTCAGAGCGCAGGGTCTGCCATTGTACGGCGCCTCTGGAGCAGTTGGGGTTAAGGGCCTTGCTCAGGAGCCCAAAGGAGTAGGATTCCTCTGCTGGCTGCGGGATTTGAACCGGAAACCTTCCAGCCACAGGCACAGATCCTTAGCCACAGAGCCACCGCTCCGCCCCAAAACCACACTGGCTCCAAACCCCATTTTAAAATTAGCCACTGTTGCTTACGCAGTAGATGGCTGGCGAATGAGGTCCGAGATCTGCTTGGACAGCTGGTGAGAGCTGCGGACCATCATGCTGTGCAGCGTGGCTGGGTGCTGGGGGATGTTGATAAAGATGGCGCCAACTCTGAAGACGGCAGCGTTGTTTGTTTTGAGTCCTCTCTGAGCGCTGTAGAGCGCCTGGGATTTGGCAATGTTGCATTTTACCACAGTTCTGAAATGAACAACAAAAACTTAAAATAATGCTCACAGTTCTAAGTCCGCAGTGTTTAAAAAGAAGCAAGCGACTGACATTGCCCACAATATAACTAATATTAGCAGAGCACCATTAGAAACTGGATGCAAGCATCAATACGTCATCAAGCAAATGCTTCAGACAGTGTTGGGGAGAAAACAGTCACAAGTAAAAAATAAAAATAAAAATGCAAGTAAAAGAAACTACACATCTAAGTTTCCCCAAAACAAGTACTTACTTAATGGATGCATTCACACAGCATGAATCCTCTCACATAAATCACACAATCATTTCAAGTAATGCACCATGGATTCAATTCCATTGGACACCATTTAGAAATAGTGATATATTCCGATTTAAAATGTGTATGCTAGAAGGTGTTTTCTTTTTGTCAATTATTCACTAAAATGACATCTGACCCGGGCTGTGTAACTGTATTTATATATGCAAATATCTGAGCTACTCATTGTGGCCCTTTGTACGATATAGTATAGAAAACCACTTCTTGATTTAAAAGCCAACATTGGGATTAAGCAATACTTTTGTATGGAGCAAAATAAGCTACATCATTTGTATCTTTATTTAAACTTTCTTCATGCAGGTTCGCATCATATTGTAATGGTGTAACTGCATGCCAGACTTCTCGGTAACCTTATTTCACTAGGTTCAATTAATAAAAATTAGGATTAAAACTCAGAATAATTAAAACTCAGAAATAATTAGAACTCAAACTCGGCCTGTTACGGTTATGACACAGTCTACTGAAACAATTATTTAAGAAGGCAGCAGTACTTGTAGCAGTTACAGAAACAGTAGTAATTAGCATTTCTGTGTCATTCCAATCGATTGTCCAAACAGGAAGGAGTATTTAGTATTTTTCAGCATTTTGAATAAAATGACAGCCACACAATCACATTTCCATTTAAAGAAACCTGTCAATGCGTTTCTAATGGTAATATTCAAAATGGTTAATTTTCTTTAAACTAAAGTTCAGAATACTTGGGTTGCATAAGGTGCCAAATTTAAAGGAGCATCTAATTCCTTGCTCTTAACTCGTAAATTACACATCAAAATATTCACACTGTGTGCCTTGTGTTTGCACTGCATGTACAGTATATTTATCACTGTTTTTTTCCTGTTAACACGGTCTTAACATTCTGTTAACATGCTATTTTTTTAGAATATTTGTGAACCAATTTCACTGCCCAGCCCAATATTAATTTATTTTTAAAGCACAAATATATGCTCATCAATTATGCTCATATACAATTATGTTCCATCATTGTTCTAGTGAAGTGTGGTTTCAAAGTTTAAAAATGCCCCTCTTGGTCTTTCAGAATAAATTTCAAGGGAAATAATCTATGATGCAGTGCTTTACTAATTTATTTTGAAGACATTCAGAATTCCTTTTGTTTGTGTCAATGTTTAGTAAGGCACCATCTGTTGAAGCTGTATAATAATCTTTTAAAAGACTACTGGGAGCAAAACCATTTTGCTAATTATAATGCTGTGCTCTAATGCCCATCAAATAAATCATATTTAGTCAGAAATGGAATACTGTCTTAAACACCAGACCTTCTGAAAACATAATTAGAAACAAGCAAACAAAAACAGAAACGAGAGTGGGGAAACAGTCTAATCTGCAGATGGTAGAAGCAATACAACAAATCTCTTAGGCTAAATTTCAAGACTGAACTTCGTGGGAGAATAAAGGATGGCAGAAACTAGGAATTTTGAACTCCACTGTGAAGAACACACAGTTCTTAGAGCCTTGTGCTTTAATCAACAGGAAAAAAAAGTTGATTTCATTATATCCTCCTTGTGATTTTGACTCAAGTATCAGGGATGTGCCGAGAAATTTTATATACAGTATGAGTATCTTAAATTCAAGTCAGCAGATTTCAATTTACAGACTAATATAATTCAGTTTCTCCCAGAAAGCTCAATCCACTTAATCAGTTATTCAGCTTGCATTGCACTAATCATTAGCATTATTAACCAGCGACTGCTTTAGTGAAGCACACTAATTCAGACATTGACAGTCATATACTATACACTACCATAGATCTACAGGGTTTCATATACTATTAAGACAAACATACACCAACAAACACAGTGGCACTGAACTTTGTACGAAATGCAAACTACACATCCAAGCTATTGTAGCATCACCATGATGTGAACTGCAAGCCCTGAATAATGCAAACATACAGAAACTCTTGTTTGGCAGTGCTTGTAGGAGATGTGGGGAAATCCTCCAGTCTATGCAAGAAGATTGAAGAGAGAGCCATAAAATAAAGAGAGAGCAAATAATGAATGAATAGTCATGCACATATTTAATACCAGAGCCCATAATATGCAGCTGCTTTCTCCTGCTTCTTTACTATGAAACCCTTCTGGACCAATTTAATATATGTTATCAGCATCATCATTACGATGCAGAGAGCTACATATGTGAACGGTAAAAATCATTCATTCAAGAATAACAGGTAGGCATCTGAAGCCCCGTGTAAACAGCACACACTAAAACTTCAGTATAAGGTAAGTGTTTTTTTTATTATTACTAATTACTGTAAACCCTCACATTAAGTGCTCTAGTGGCTGTCCAATCCTGGTCCTGGAGGGCTGGCATGCCTACAGACTCTCTCAATCTCTCCAAAGTAGCGACACTTGAGGAGCAAGAACTGCTTAATAACAAGATTGGTCTTACTGAGAACAAAAGACGGAAAACCTGTACCAGAGGACAAGGATTGAATAGTCTTGGTTCAGTGTAATTTCTCTACTTTTAGAATACCTGTGCACTTGCAATAATAATACGTGATAATAAGCAATAATAATGCTTATTATTAGGGTTCTGTTGAGACTGATGTGCCTCAAAACGTAAACATGGCATCCAAATCTTTATAAGATAGTTGTTTTAAGAAAGGATAAGGATAGTCCATCTTCTTTTAATTTTCAGTAGCTTCTATTTCAGGGACAAAGGAGAACAGTATGAAAGAGCCACAAGCAATATCATCAATATCCAAATAAAACCAACTTTTTCGGAGATGTGAGCTTCTGTGTTCTAGATTACTTGGAAGAGTTCTTACTGTAAGTTGTCACATGGCACACATATCAGGGGGTTAGACAACTGCAGGCCTTTGCCCATCCTTAGCACTGCAATTTACTTAAGGTAAAGAAAATAACGCCTCAGTTACTGTTAATATAGTAAGTTTAACACCCTCTAGGACGTGTCCATCTTGTCAAATAAATCCTCATGAGATCACTTTAGAGAAGGCTTCACTGGATCTTTACGTTCTTACCACAAACCCCAGTGTATCATTTTGAACATAAATATATGCTTCTGGACATTAAGGGATATACTGCACTAAACGGATTGTAAATGTGTGCACATGAAAAATTCATTTTTTTATTTTATTTCACCGTTTCAGGTTACAAACCCTTAAAAGCATAAATTAAACTAATAATGCAATTAGATTAAAAGCAAAAAACAAAACTACTAATTATAAACCAAAGTTGGTAAAGCAATGTTCTTTGGAAAGAAATGTTGTAGACAAAATGCTGAGATAATTAAAAGGTTTTGCAAATTGGAGGCTCATTATTTTTCAAAACACGCTTTTTAAAAACCAAAGATATGGAAGCAAAAAAACAATGCAGCAAACTTAAGTTTTAATTTTGCTATAAACCCAATCTATATCAACAGTGTATGGAAATATTTCACTATATAAAATGAGCAGGAGAAATAAACTCACTGAATATTGGGTGTAATTCCCTCCAACAAAACTATATTGACTCCTCCAATGTGAGCAGAGGCACAGGTCTCTGTCATCTTCTGGTGCAAAATATCTGCATTAGAAAACACAGGGAAAAAATGCATTTCGATAAACCAAAGACAGGCTCAATCTGAGAACTAGTATTATTATTCTGAGATGAGGAAACACTTCCACTATAAAACTTTCTTGCAAAGATGACCTTTGGTTGCCCTGTTTCAGAAGCCATCGCCTTCAAGCATTATTAAGGTTCACAAGCAAAACAAACAACCGTTCAAACAATGTATCATCCTTTGAAATGTAATAAAATTTTGACATTTTGATGATTGGAATCTTAATATTGATACCAACTGGCTGAAACCGTTACAAGCACCTTCAAAATGCTCCAGTCTTGGAAAATTACTGACACTTTCAGTATTGTGCATGGAATAATAACGAGGAGACATAATCCACTTGCTCCAAAGGGGTATTACCACCACCTGCTTTGGTTTTTCAGATCAAGAAAACAAACGAGTAACTGGAGAATTTAATTAAAAAGCTCTGTATTTCTTTTTTGCTTACTTTGTTGTTACTTTGTTTTATTGTTTACTAGGTTGTTCGCGTTATACATCTTTGTTGTTGTGTAAGTTGGTGTTTATTTGTGTCTTTGTATTAGAGCATACTGTACATGCAAATTATCATTTAATTGCATGTGTCAAATTGAACTCCAACCTCCAAACTCTGAACTCACCTTTCATTTTCTCCTTTAGCGTAAAGCTACCATGGATCTTCTTGAGCTCAGCCTCCATAGTCAGGCCCCCGATGTCGGCTTCGAGGTGTGTGCGGTTCACCATGCCAATCCCGAACACGATGAGCGTGACGTGCTGAGGCTCAGAGCTCACCAGGCTCCTCTTCCTCTGCAGCTTGTTCGGACTGGAGGAGTCCTGCTCGTTCTCGAATACCACTCTGCAGCTCGGATCGGAGGGGCTCCTGCCCCCTTCTGCCAAAGGAGACGCCAAAGATTAGACAGACAGGAGATGTCAGAGGTTCTTTCAGCTAAGCAAGAGGACTACTTCTTTGAACCTTGAGAAAGCCAAGGAAGGAGAAGTCAAAGGTGAAGAAAACGAAGATGTACATTCTGAATCTTGCCAACAAACCTCTATTATAAAGTTGTGTGTCAGGGTAAACGAGTGTTTGGGTTTCCTAGCAAAATTGCTCAATCCTTTAATTTTAGGACAGGCATTCTCTGAATATCTAAATTTTGGAACAGCTGGCTTTTATCTGTCCATGGTCAGACATGCATAATAATTATTAACTAATTTCACAGAGAGGAACAGTAGAGCAGAGAAGTATTCAGCCCATGAAACAGAAACAGAAACCTCGTTCAGTCGATTCAGAGACCACAAGTCTATGCAGGTAATCTTTCTACCCAAGGCCATAAGTACAGGGACTTTATGGAAATACTAACATCTTGTTTGTGGAATCCACAAACATGTGGAACATCTCCCTATGTTTTGTGATGTACTGTTTGTAATACAGAAATAGGACCCCAATCATTCAGCATCCATTGTCAAAAGTTTAGTCCTGGACAAGATCCTTGTTTGATAGGATACAGGGTTCCATCTTTGCCCTTTGAATGCGTTTTGCATCTCCATCTCAGAGAGAATCCCATGTTTTTCAACTATGTTAAAGGCAGCAATTCATAGCACACAGTACTTTAAATATCTGTAAATAATAGCAGTAAAATGTTCCGTGCTTATCCTGCTGTAAAATGAACATCTGTCTTTCTTAGCCTGACATCTGGTTACTCCATTACCAAGCTGTGTTACTCTCACTATTCCCTGGCTATAAGGGGCATACTGTAAATATTGTTCATTTTAATAATTTTTGTACGTTTAACAATATCTACATCTGATTATGAAAAATTACCTCAATTTCACTGGACACAAAAAATGCTGAAAAAAAGAGATGACCAATACATGAATGCCCTTTCCATTTAAGTTACCACTTAATGTAACCAAATACATCAACTAGAGGTAGAAATGCCTTCTTTAGTGTAAATTATAAAGGATGCCTATAGCTTCCCTGGCTATAAATTCAAGTTTGGCTATATTCTGCACTCTACCTGTTGGCCCTGCAGCCTCTGGGGAAGTCTTCTCCAAGATGCCAGTCGGATCTGAGATGAGGGAGTAAAAGTTGAGCAACTTGTACATGTTCTGCCAGCACTCTGCAGAAGGCTCGCTCTGCTCCGAGACTGTGATGGAGTCCGAGTCGTCCATCTGGATGGTCATGTGATCTGCCACGTCCCGGGAGCCCTTCCGGGAAACCTTGGAGGTCCGTCTTTCGGACCGCCCGATCGAGTTCTTGTTGCGGGGCTCCTTCTTGTTGTTCTCCCCCGCGGGCCCTCTCTTGTTCTTCTGGTTGTTGACCCGGCTGGCCCCGTTCAGGCTGCCCCGCGAGCTGCGGCTGAAGTCGGACGAGCGGAAGTCCCTGTGCTTGCGGGTTTTGAAGGTGGGCGTGGGCGAGGCCGATCCCGCCGTGTAGCGGCTCAGCTTGATGTCCGTCTGAGTGGCCTTGATGTCGTCGATCATGGTGCTGAACTGGTGGATCAGGCGAACGAGAGCCATGTCGACATGCTGGCTGATGGACTGGCAGGATATAGTGAAGTTGCAGTGGAAGGTGTTGTAGTGGCGCCGATTCAGGTCGTGGAAGGACAGGGCGCTGGTGGAGTTCTGGGGAGTGCTCATGGACTTCTCCATTGCCACTGCATTTATGCTGAAGGTTTCGAACATCAGAGCAGGCTTGAATTCCAAAGGAGGAAGGTTAACAGTTCCTTGCCTGTAAAACATTTATAAGACAGTGACTGAACAAAAGCAAATCATGGCTGATTTCAAGGACAGTCACAACAACATATGCCCAAGGCTTCACGCAAGACTTCACTAAACAATTCTTCCGTATTCAAATGTTGATCAAAATATCGGTCAACGATGTTACACAATTAAAAACATCTAGCTGCCATTTTAAATGGAAATTAATAAGGATTTAAAGTACAATCTTAGAATTGTATAGAGCACTGAAGCAATTTTTTCCTCTTACCATGAAAACTGAAATTAATTTAAAGGATAGCTGGTTTGGATGTAGACTTCTTCATAAGGTAAGCAATTAACACTTGTCTACATGATACAATGATAAAACACCTGGACTTGATAAACAAGATTTCTCAAATGTTGTTATTCAGTTGTATGGTTAAATCGTTCCTGACACTTCTGCTTGTTAACACTGTCACAACCAAATATCGTTTATCGCCTGCTGTTTCTTTCTCGGTTTGTCTTCTGTGTAAGGTTGATTTAAGCCTCTTGGCCAGGCAGTCCTTATATAATAAAATAAAAACTCATTTAAGATTAATAGTATAAGAGTAAGAATGTAGCAATAAAAAAAATTACATAAAAAAAATCTGCCTTCTAATGTTAGCTTGCAATATATAACTCAATTTCGCCCAGTGTTCATTTTATGCTGTTTAAAGGAAATTATGGAATAATTATACATGACCATTAGAGTACCACTTCAGTTTTGTAACCAATTATCTTGTGGCGTTGTAAGTAATGGAAGTTTCAGGATGACAATATCCTAAACCTAACAGATGCATACATCCAAGTTAGTACTGTGAAGCAAAAAGAAAATGTGTACCTTCTTGATCTTTTGTTCTTCCTTTCTTTGGAGGTATCTGAATCCACAATATCTGCACGTAGGCATTCCAGAGTTCCTGAAAAGGAAAGATGCTCCCCAAAATACATCCTGTAACTCAGAGGTGCTGCATCTTGAGACTGGATGCCAGTGTAACTCAGCAGGGGTTTGAACACAACCTGAGTACAAGAGGGAACAAGAGGGAATCTATTTAAAGCACTACATACTGGAGTCACGTAAATATTCACCTGTAAACTATGGTCAAATCAAACTACTCCTATGGAAAGCAGTTTTAGACCTCTGAATACAAAGGGGATATTACCAAATAAATCATTGCCACTGCAGTACAGATCAAAGGGCTCCAACCCTTGTTGTTACAGCAAAATAATATCATTAACCCAAAACTACAAAAGGAAAAACATGATTAAAGGAATAATATGAGATGTTTACACAAGTGGCCATAATTTCATCATAATTTTAGTACTGCCTTATTTTGCTACAGCTTTGTGCATTCCATCACAAACCTTATTTGGTCTAGCAAAAGGTGTTCCGGAAACTGAATGTACGATACCGCTCAAAAGGTTATAAATATCCTATAATATGTAAATAACATGCACAATGTATCAACTACATTAAGTTTGAGTAGGTACAGATGCAGCCATTCAAAATGCGTGAGGTATTTCGCGGCATACCCCGGTGGGCGTGTCACAGTATCACGCGGTATGACGCAGTTAACGTGGTGTCACGTGGTTAACTATCCGGCGTCGCCTTGTAAAACCGCCAGGGGGAGCTTAACCTCTCATGTACAGCATTTGAGCCTTTAATTTTGAACTGTGTATTACAGCATGTTAATCATCAGTCATTAAAATGTTGGTATATTTTATGAAAGCAAGATTGCTCAGTTGGACAAAAGTACACAACCTACCTTTATCAGAAATATTTATGCATCAAAGCCTTTACTGAAGATATTACTAATAGTATTAATAATGGATGACTTTAGACAAGCTGTATACTCAAAGTATAATTTCTTTAGCACATTTGTACAAGCACTTGGAATCTGTCCAAGCCATACTTTGTCAGGCATTTTGTTTTACTTCAACGGGCATAAAAACTTCCTTGCTTTTAACAGGGCGTTTCATAATTTCTAACTACGAAAATGATTTAAAATGCGACACCTATCATTCAACTAGAGCTTAAAATATCACAAGGAAAAATACACACCGGTATTCCATTTCTCCCTAACGATTTTAAGCATCGAAGTATTTAACTAGCATGTGAAATAGCGTGTGAAAAAGTGGTATTTTAAGCTTTTCTGCTAATATAATATGGAATCGATATTGAAATAAATCGTGTTCTGATTTAAATCGCAAACGCGTGTTTAATTATATGTGTTTTTTAATCATAATCAGGCTAATGCAACATAAATTGATACAGTATCTTTGTCTTCTAAGCATCTTAATAAACTTTCAGTATAGCTTTCTACCCGTCAAGATTTATATTTCTTGGGATTTTGGGATCAAACGTGGAAGGATTAGATTATAATCGTTTTTATTTGTCAAATACGTGATTGTATTTCTGAATGTTATGTGACACCTACAGTAGTTCACTGCTTTAAATACATCGAATTAAGAAAGTTATGTGTAGCACTTTAGATCTTTTTTCTGAACCAGGGAAAATCTGATCATGTTTCTCTATAACAATAATAAAAAAAACCTTTATTTTACATATCGCCTTTAAAAGTGGCATCTCAAAGCAATACAGTAGATCGAAAAACAGTTAAAAGGGACCAAATTAAATACCAGACAATCGCAAACGCATTTTCAATAAAATTATTTTATTCATTCAGCAGTTTGTGAGAGGAACATCCAGCAGGGAGAGACACACACACCGGTTTTCATTGACAAAATTGTTTTTTTTCAATTCCTTTTGTCTAACAGGAATGTTTTGTTTGTGGACAGACTGTTAGACAAGAGGAAAAGACCGCCTCCTCCTACGAAGCATTAATCGCGTATCTAAGGAAAATTGCAGTATACCTTTGTTCATGCACATCATTATACAGTACAGTATCTCAATTTGTATTTCGATAAAAAAAATCGTTTGCCCAGCCACTACTGTTGTTATTGTTTTTATCCTGTAAAGCGTTTTCTTTTTCTGCGTTTTCCATTTCCTTTTTCTGATCACTCGCTTTCTGGATACACATCTCACCTGTCCTGTTCTTTGTTTTCCTGGTTTGCTGATTATGCCTGCTGCGGTCCACTCCTACCCTCACACCTAAAGAATACTATTTTAAATTTCTTGGCGCAGTTCATTAACCCTTGTATGTGCTGTCCGCGCCCAAAATGCAATTAAAAAAAAGTAAAAAACCGCGCTCAAAATGCAATTTAGAGCTTAATAAGATACACTCCACAGGCAAAATTAAAGACAAAATTAAAGACAAAATTAAAGACAAAATTAAAGACGATTAAAATCTGTAATCTTTCCACTTGTACTGTGAGTCATCGGACAGTTTCTGCTTTGTGTAAGGATGGTGAGAAAGCTGTGTTCAATGTATTTAAGGGACTCAAAAGTAAAAGAAGATGCTTCATATTACTTGACTAATTTTAAAAACCAAGTTATAAATGCAGACGCTCCCTCGGTGCCGCGCCGGGTGTAAATATCAAAGTATACATTCCCAACAAGAATTGTACCCATCTGTCATGCAAATAAAACACCTTGAATTGAATTGAGGGAGAGATGGGGGTAGTGGGACAGAGATACTGTAGACAGACTCAAGGCAAATAAGATACTTATGGGTACGCAGGCATTCACGACAGCAACATACGAAACGTTTGCACGTACTGTATAGTTAAGTTATTACTTGGTTTTCAAAGTGCAACGAAATACAATATTGTTGTTGCTGCTGTTCTGGTTGTTTTTATCCCGTAAAGCGTTTTGAGAAGCCACCTTTAAAGGCGATATATACTGTAAAACCACTGATTCTTATGGAATGTGTTCCGCAGGAGATTCAAATTTTTATTTATTTATTTTTTAATCGCGTATCTTAGGAAATCTCAGTATAACTTTGTTCATGAACAGTGGCATATTACATTATCATTCGTTTTTTTAACAAGGCTCGCCAGCTAATGTGAATCGAAACCTGTCTTGCTAGCTTTTAAAGTCGTGCATGTGTAAACTGTACTAGAGGGCATGCAAGTTACTCTGCCCCTTTCAGTTGCAGGGAGTCCCTCTGCTGCAACACACAGCAGACAGAACGGGAGACTATTGCCTTTCATATCTGACACCAGTGAAGTAAAAGGGGTGTCTAAAGGGGTGACTTCAGACCACATTTTAGTTACTTTATTTTGTTTACTTTTAACATTTCTGTAATTTACAGTAGATGTCACAATAGAAGCCCGAAGCCTATTATACTCAGTCTAGCCTTGGATCCTCTGAGTCCCTTGACTCAGTTATTGCATATTAATTTCTTGAGATACGCGATTCCATATTATATTCCCTTTTAATCAAATTCTAAAAGTATGCTTGTTGACTCCGGTATCGCGTTAGTTAAAGACTTCGATGCTTAAAATGTTTAGGGAGAAATGGAATACTGGTGTGTATGTTTTCTTTAAAGTACCGAGACCAGCCATATGCTGAATGTTTAAGTTCCAAAATTAATATCGTTTATGGACTTCACACGCGTTGCAGTATGCTCCTATTCTTTTTATGCTCAGGCACTAAAATCTCCCTTCTGCTTTGTGTAAGGATGGTATCAAGAGCAATCTTAAGTGGTGAGAAAGCTGTGTTCAATGTATTTAAGGGACTCAAAAGTAAAAGAAGATGCTTCATATTGCTTGACTAATTTTAAAAACCAAGTTATAAATGCAGACGCTCCCTCGGTGCGCTGCTCTGGTGCGCCGGCTGTTACACAGTGCCTGTCTGCCGTAAGCGTTACAATATACATACCCAACACTGCTTGTACCCATCTGTCATGCAAATAAAACACCTTGAATTGAATTGAGGGGAGAGGGGGGGAATACTAAAGCCAATACTGGCTCAATACCCTCAATGGGCTTTGACGTGCTAATGCGTTGGTTTAACAGTCCGGGTGTGGCAGGCTTCCAATGTCAACTCGACTCGATTGGAAGACAATGAACGTATTTTAGCCCTAAATGAATTAATAGCAAACATGGTTTACATAAAATACATTTTTCCAAGAAAGTTTATAATAATACGATCTATAGTTGAAATCTGAGCCTACTTTAAAAATAAAGGAAAAGCATTTTCAGAGAGTAATCATGCTGTGTTTATGTAGAAAAAGCGATTAGGTTTACGAGCAATCTAATTACCTATTCGCTTAAAACGCTATTAAAAATTTACTCTGTTGCACACACACACACAATAGAAGCAGGCACCGCTGTCAGAAGGGAAGATATGTTCAAAATATCGCAAATATCGATCATGTTGCGATATTTTGAAATATAAAAGTCAATTGATTGTCCATAATATCGCTATTCTATTTTTTCGAAGAAATGTTTGTTAAAAGAAAAGTCCAGCACCAGCTGGATTCGAAAACACAACCTGTCAGCTGGTAGTCACGTCTACAAGACAGCTCACATGAACAGGCAGGCGAAACAGCCCTACACAGCCCTGTCGCAGCACACGAATACCGTTATTAAATTCTTTAGATACGCGATTCCATATTATATTCCCTTTTAATCAAATTCTAAAAGTATGCTTGTTGACTCCGGTATCGCGTTAGTTAAAGACTTCGAAGTTTAAAATGTTTAGGGAGAAATGGAATACTGGTGTGTATTTTTTTCTTTAAAGTACCAAGACCAGCTATACACTGTATGTTTATGTTCCAAAATTAATATCGTTTATGGCCTTCACACGCGTTACAGTATGCTCCTATTCTTTTTATGCTCAGCTACTAAGATTTCCCTTCAGTGGTAAAATTCAATACCTACAACGGGCACAGCAAAGACGTTTACTGTCTTTCTACGACAGACCAACGGACCACGAGTGCCCCTGTTGGTCAACCAATCACTTACTGCGGTGCCACGCGTCATCTTGCGTCATACTGAGCGACGTCACCTGCGGTACGTGTCTGTAACGCGCACTTTGAATGGCTGCATCTGTAGCTATGTCAGAAAGCGTAGGCTGCAAAGGAATTCTATGCTGAAATTAAAAGAGAAGAAACACAAAGTTTTGCCTGTGGAGTCTTCTTCAGGTGCAAGGAAGAGAGGCAAAATAGGAGATAAATAAGGACTCTCTCCCTCCTTCTCTCTTTCTCCTCATTTTGGAGATAAATAAGGTTTTATTTATCTACTATTTTACCCTCTCTCCTCAAACCTGAAGATGGATCCACAGCAGAAAGGTTGTGTTCATTCTGTTAGTACCTGTTAGTCTGCATTGCATTTGCTTACCTGAGCATCAGCTAGCTGGACAGCAGGTGGACCCTGGTTGCCCTCCTCTATATCTGCAATTTCATCTTGACTGGTGCTGCGCTGTGAATGTGTACCATCCAGGGTGTTCTGGTCACTGGACAACACAGTGTTGAAGTCAGAAGCAGACGGAATTGTAGGGAGATTGTATGTAACTCCTAAAGACAGAAGAGAATATGGTTCACTTTAATCCAGATGTCTGGTAACAGTCTAATTTGTATCCCCTTCAGGAGAACACTTATTCCAACTCATTTTCTATAAATATTATTAAATAGGTTGCACAAAGCCACACATCCATTACCACTAACCAGAAGACAACTTAAACAAAAATACACAGCAATACCAATACGTAATGCATAAAAATAAAACCCAGGGCAATTGGGCAACTTTGCTAGTTTCTTTGACAGTGACAGTAGTTCACTGATCCAAAAAAAGACATCGTCTCCAACAGCATATCGATGCAGTTTTGTTCCAAAAACCCAGAAGAAGCTTAAATGCTACTTTTTCCTGATTTTGTGCTGTCTATCTGGTTTCTTGTAGCATTATTTGACTCTGAAGTCATCCAGTGAGTTGTCGTATCCAATGTTACATTTACCCCAGATTTCCTTTTGAGCGAGAGAGAATGAAAGATGGCAACTAGCTCAGAGCCCAGCACTCTTGCATTTTAAATGAAGGGCCTACCTGTCTGGAGACTGTTGTGGCCTGATCTTGTCACAGGGGACTCCTGCACAACACTCCCTCTGTTCCCAACAGCATTTGACATCCAGTTGTAAAAGCTGACAGAGGAGGGCTCTGATAGCAAGGGGTGTTCCGTCAGCATGTCCGAGCCGACATTGTTACCTGGATGAAATTGCAAAAGAGGCATCAGGACAGGATCATTTTAGAAGGCAATATTACATATCCTCAGCTGATGCCCTTACCTACCTTGTAATACACATTTTCCCATATGTTACAATAATGTACATAAAAGACATTTCTAACGATACGATGACAATAGTTTTTGCTGCTTATATACAAAGCTTTATTCTCTAAGAGATGGTCCTAGTAAGTGTACATTTTACATTCCTGATACTACTTAGATGCAAATGAATATGTACTATATGTATGAGGTTTCCTAAGAGGGTTTAGAGTTAATCACAAAGAAAAATGTATTATGCTGTATTTGTTTACATTTTCGTAATGTTAATAAAAATGTTAAAACAGCGGTGTCGGGAACACAGCCTGCAGTCACCAGAAGATCATGGTGTAATGCTGGTTATTTTTCACACATCATCTGGAGTCTGAGAGATATTATAAGCTTAAAAAATAGTTACAGGCTTCAATTGTAAAAGAAATAATAATTTCACGTTTGTAACAATTAGCTATTTTATTTTTCATCATCTAACATTAAAAATTCCAATCGCTCTTTGAACATTTCAGTTTTAAGACATCAATACCGATCATCTTGCTTTGTTTCTTTGAGCCTCTGACATACTTTACAACACCAGGCCCACGTTCGTCACTCAGTATGCATGAGTAAATAAAAGCGCCCTGGACTTGTTTTCATGGTAATCGCTCAAATGGAAAGCTCTGGTGCTTGCAGCCCACACCCCCAGATCAAGAGAACGGGAGAACACAAATTTAATCTAAATGGGAGTTGATGTGATATTTCCTGGTTGCACTAAAACGCAATGATGAACCCTCCATGTCTCCATGTTGCATTTTATGGCTTTATGGCAAATAGCCATACAATGTATTTTCTTAAAGTCGTGACGGTACCAGTTGAGATTCTACTCGGTCTTTGAGTTTTGGTCACAGTACTGTTTATTGATGCCAATGCCTGGACTGTTTCTCTTTTTTTTTTTTTCAAGGCTGCAGAATGATGTCCTAGCCCAAACTAGGACATGAAAGTGTTGATTCACTTGCAAGATCAGTCTTTAACCTTACAAGTTACAATGTATACAAGTTATACATTTCTGTTGAAGATATTGCATCAATTAATGTATTCAAAACAGAAAACGGTTTTGCTTAAAATAAAATATTAACTGCAACTTCATATGGGACGGTTTTTAAATTTAATCATCTACTAATGAAGTCTTTAATGAAGGTTGTTTTGCTAACTGTTCCTAAAAATCTATACAAACCTTAACTCTGCACAAGCAAGTTGTGCCACAAAGGTCAGGACAGAAATCACTGAACATAGATGGTTATATGAACCTATCAATATTTAATTTATTTCTCAGGATCCCCAAATTATTGTAGCCGACAGCTTTTAAGAACAGAAAATGTGTTGCATGTTTATAAATCATTTAAAACTTCTTTATAGAATGCACTTTTTTGGTAAATGACTGAACTCAATTGAGTAAATTGGGGATCCTGATACATAACAGAATTTAATTGTATTCTCAGATTCATAGCAACTCTAAGTTAAATCAAAAAGTCAGAACAAGTGGTTATAATTATTCTGTCAAAAGCAGTTCCTGTTGTAAGAACTGCTTACAGGAAAATGTTATTTGTTTTTTTTCCCCACACCTTTGGGTGTCTGTATCTTGTAACAGTTATGTATATCACCAAATGCAAATGTGATGTATTAAAAAAAACCTGTTCTTTAATAATTAAAAATCTGTAAGCTGTACTGAAGACATCCAGGCAAGCCCCTATCCCCTTACTTTAACAGTGCAAATGAACTGCAAGAAAATACAGGTGAAACTAAAATGATACCTCCCGAGATTGAGTTTATAGGCCAAACTGTTTTTATTTTCTAAAGCACTGAAATTAGCAGTATGTGGTGTTTTGCCAATCAGCTAGTAAACAGTTCTGGGCTTAAAAAGTGTTATTGCAACAAGTGTGGTGCAAGCCTGAAACATGACGTCAATTTTGATTACATGTTTAAAGGCTTATCTGACCCAGGATACCTGCGGTGAAGCTGCTGGGTTTCCCGGTCTTCCAAAATGAGCAATTTCAACAGTGGTACTCACAGAGAGTAAGTGAAGTCAAAATGATCCATGGGCTTCACAACAGGAAAATGATGCTTATGGTCTACAGATAATGACTAAGCACAGAACAGGGACCTTAGACCAATTTGTTGCCATATTAGGCAGAGGTGTTAAGCTCAAATCTGATTAAAAGTAAAGCCCTGAACAAAACTCAGCCACCCACTGAAATCTGAGTGGCGAATCTGTTATGAGCTCAAGACTTAGACTTCCACCTCCAATGTATTCTAGTGTTAGGAGACTGCGCGAGGGTGCAGTGTGTATCTCAACAGGCCTCAGTACCTGCCCTGGTGAGAGAGCTGCTCTTGGCCGCAGTGGCGCTGCGCTGGGGGGTTCCCTCCAGCAGGTTGTGCAGACTGGGGAAGCTGCCCGTGAGGTAGCTGAGCAGGCTCTCTTTCCTGGGGCTGTCCTTCGCAGGTAGGCCAGTCCTGCTCACATGGGCTGGGGAGTCTGCAGCTGTATCCCCACTGGTGTAGCTCAGAGACTGGTACGGATGGACACCCTGCAAGGGCGAGATATGAATTTGTATGGCATGACGACAGTCTGGAAAGTTCTGAACTCTAGAGATAAAAACGCCTACATCTCCGGTATAAAAAACATGACAAGCAATAACTTGAATTTGACATGACATAAAACTACCAGAATTCCTGTAAAATTTAACTTGATAACCATCTTCTTGTTTCTTCCATGTTTTCAAAACATTTACAGTAGCTGATAAGTTGATATTTGGCCAACAGACCCAGCATCCCAGGAAACTACCACTCTGACCACAGAAAATAAGTAACTTTTTACTTCCGTAGCAGGAAATCTATTCGTAGATAAAGAGGCATCTGCATTTCAAATAATAATAAGGTAGAAAGACACTTAAGTAAACTCTGTACTTCCAAGCCAGGTTTACATAAAGACTGGATAAACAGCTGTACACAGTACTCTCCCATCCATTTTAAGTGAACGGACCCATTTCCCTCAGTTACTTAGAGAAGTTAAAAAACCAAAAGGATGGCCTAGTTTCACGTTATAAGAAACAGGATGGGTTTTCCCATTATTAATCTTGAACAGAAGTCAGTCAAGATCGCAGGAAAGAGGCAGCAGACCTTTATTTTGAGAGCAGATTCGCTGTGGGTGTGAGACTTGGAGAGTTTCCTCATGATCTCTGAGCCGCTCACAGGTCCCGACGTAACAGCAGTGGGTGGAGGACGAGTACTTGTCCCTTCTAACAGCATCGTATGTTCACTTACTGTTGCTAAGACAAGAGAGTATGTGTTACACCAAATACCATTGCTCCTGTGGAAACAAAACTCTTGAACCTTTTCATGCAACTAGAAAATGTTGGCATGAATCCATTTTTAATAGAAATCTGAAATATTCTGTCACCTTGAAATCTGTACTTTTAAGTAAATAAATAAAACAATCAAACCATTAAGGCAGCCATTTGTAGTCCGAAAAGGTTAAGAAACACTGAAGCATAAGCACCGCAAACTATCTGTAGACTGAATAGACAAATTTGTTTTACCTGCATCAAACTCAAACTCTGCCCCATCAGCGCTGGTGTCGCTCTGTAAGCCTCCCCCATTGTCCAGTCCCTGGCCTGGCTCGTAAGAAACTTGGTTCTGCTCCTTGGGTTTGGGCAACTGTGTGGGTCGCATCAGTCCTATGGCTTTAAAGCCCTGAGTGACCACAATGAACTTCATCCACTGCCTGGCTAAAGCCACCAGTCCCTTCTTTAAAGTCACTAGTGCTGGGAGGCCATCATTCTAAAACAATAAGCATAAGAGTAGAATAATTAAAGGAGATGGCTACAGGAGAATAGTTAAAGGGTATGTCAGATGCAATCAAGGTGAAAAAGTACAGATGGTATCGCTATTTTCACAAGTCTTCAGTTTTTTTAAAGAGTTAGGTTCAAGTGGAATTTTTTCACTGTTTTTTGTTTTTTGAATACAAAAATAGCACAGAGCACTAAAAAAACCATGCGCAACAAACAAAAGTTGTAAGTGAGAAAGGGCTGTCCAGCCCATTTAGCGTGTTCGGTCGAGGGTAAGCGATCTATTGAAAGAAGCAGAGGTAATAGCTTTGATACTGAGTGGTCTACTGAGCAGTGAAAGAAGTCATATGAGTCACCCTGTTCTCAACAAGCGGATGTGTACATGTTTAGCACAGGCCAAAAGAAGCTTATAGGCTTGAGTGCTCCTTTTCTCACTGTGAAGGGCTCTGGCGGCTCTATCAGTGTGGAAAGCATTTTTCTGGCATGGTTTTAACTCCATCAACCCCTTAGAGGGCAAGATAAATGCCGATAAATACGAAGCCATTCTGAGTGATCATGTTCATCCTATGGTGAAGCTTCTATCCTAATGGGAGTGAAATCTTCCAGGATGACAATCCCCCATCCACAGGGCACGAGTGAAAGGCTGAAAAGCTTGATGAGCATGAAAATGATGTGAACCACAAGCTATGGAGATTCTAGAGTGGTGCCCAAGACAGCGATTTCTACCACTTTAATATTCACACAAGAACTGGTCAGCAATGAATGAATAACGCCCATCCTCCAATTACAAAGTACAATAATTGCAATATACTAACTATTAAGTAAACTCTATATGGTCAAATAATACACGTGTAATCTTAAAAAGTAAAGACTGAACCGCAACTACACAAAGAAACATTGCACATAATCATCACCACACATCTTATTTACTGTATAGTGCTTATTACAATTTCTGACACTTTGCTTAATGTTGTTCCTGTTGAACAGAAGGTGTGAGGCCTAGACAGTCATTAAGTCCATCCTCAGAATAGAGCACACACACAATGCGATAGTCTTGAGAACTTACCATGGTGGCCTCCTCAATAATAGAGTAGTCTGCTTGCTGTAAATAGCGATGGAGTATGTTGCATAGTAAACAGGAAGGGTTCTCATGCAGAAAGCGAGCCCTTTTAGTCACTCTGTTATACTTGCTTCTGAAAGGAAAGTGAATGCTCTTTTTCTACAAAAAAAACAGCAAAACACAGGCTACTTAAATATTGCATTTTGATAAAAAAAAAGATGCTTATTTCCAGTATTCCAAAAAGTATTACGACCAAGAAATGCCAACAAAAGTAAGAAAATATGAATTCCAAAACCTTTTCCTTATGGGTTAGCTCAACTGACAGCTCTCAGTGCTGATGAAATATATACATTTGTAACCTAAGAAACACTAAATATTAACTGCAATTTAGTACTTTTACATTTGACATCTACAAGATACTTGCTTAATTTGTATACAATTAATATGGATTAATATGAAGACCTGGAAAATGATCAACTTCATGACAATCTAAAATAAGAAAATGTCCAAAGCAATTCAGTGGTTTTAAATGGCAATAAAATCATTTTATACTTTCAATGTTTTTTAACGCTGTATAACTTTTGAGCACTGCCATTAAGACTCTTCATTTCTCCAATGTAGGCCATATCAGTGCATAAGGTCTTGTCAGAGATGAGGAGTGGGGAAATTATGCTTGAAAGGGGTTACAGTACATAAAACAACAACAATGGCTGTGTCTGCCAACACTCTTCTCAGTTCTTTAGCCCTGTTAACAATTTGCAATTTGTTCTCTACTTGGTGGAAGCTAACGGAGAGGTTGTGGCATACTGGGCCGTATGCAAATTAAATCAACTTTGAAATCAAATGTTAGATTTCAGAATTACTTTACACAAATGTAACATAGCACCACTCAATTTCAGTAAAGTGATGCAAATATGCAATAGTTTTAGAATTGAAAGCATTTAATAAGTAGCTAATTCATTGAAAGTGATCACATTGAACAGTTAAGGTTCCAAACTGAGAAAGAATAAAGAAGCAATTGTCAAATGTCAGCACTGGATTAAACAAAACCACTGATTCAACAAAACAAAACAAATTAACAAGGACTGAGACGGTATATAAAGAATAGAGTTTTAAGACTGATAAAAGTTGCTTAAAAGTTTAAAATGATTTGATTACAGCAACACGGTCAAGAGACAAGATTCATACTTATTTTCTTTTACTTGTGTACATGTTCTTTGCACAAGAAATGAGGCCCAGGCAATTGTTCTACAGTGTGAAAAATTAAGTTGATCAGTTCTGGAAGGGACTTGGTCTGAAATGGCACGTCCAACCACAACATGGGCATTGTCCAGTTCTCTTCAAGAAGAGTTCCTTACCTAATAGGCTACATTAGTTCATCATGCCTAAGTTAGCATGCAAATGATAACCTGTTAGTTAAAATTAAATAGCCTATCCAAGGACAAAGAATAATAAACTGGAAACCTCATGATCAACAAAGTCTTATTAATGAAAATCAGTACTAAACTAATATTCTTCACTTCCTTACTGTACACACACCTACAATGATATGGGCTTTTCAAAATACAAATTTCATTAAATTTTACAACATAAATGATTGATATACAGTACATTTGTCTCTTTTTGGACACATAAATAAGACCTATTATCTAATATCTAACTTTACCCACAAGCATTATAGCTGTGGACTTCTTATTTTCACTGCACAGAGAAAATGTGCAGGGCTTTGGACTGACAAGACTTTTGTTGTTATCTCCCTTACCATGCCTTGACATCTCAAACAGTGAAATCTTTAAATGGTGCATTTTGAGTTGATAGTTTTGACTAATCCAGCGCTGACTGCTTCTTTATTCTGCCTCTAGGGTTGGCACCTTACCCATTTAACGTGATCACTTTCAAATAATTAGCTACCGAGATTTTCAAAGTTTACAAGATAGACCTTCCAGCCATAAGAAGTAATGTACTAAATTCTAACAATCCAGATAAAGTGTGGAAGAAATTTCCTGTAAATACTTACCTCTAACGCCTCGGTCATGACACAGCCCATCACAGCACACACTCGGAGGGTTCCCTCAGTTTCCAGTTTGTTCAGAGAAGATTTCAGTTGGTCGATAGGAACAAGCCATGCCCCAATGGCAGGTGTTGCTGTGCTTAGAAGATTCAGTTGCCTGTTCATAACAGAAGAATGTGGTCTCTATTTAAAACTGCTGTTCTAGTCAAAGTCATGCTTTTCATCCATCCATCTTCTAACCGGTTAATTCAATTCAGGGTTGCAGGGGAGATGGAGTCTATCCCAGCAAGGAATGGGTGCAAGGCAGGATACACCCTGGACAGGACGATGGCAGTACATTGCAGGGCACACAAAGACACAAACATGCACACACTCACACCAGGGCCAGTTTTTCCAGAAGCCAATTACCAGGGTGTCTTTGGACTGCAGGAAGAAACCAGAGCACCCGGCGTAGACCCAAAGGAACATAGGAAGAACATACAAACTCCACACAGACAGCATCCCAGATCTGGAACTGAACCCAAGACCCCAGCTCTGGACGGCAGCAATGTTAATCAATGCTTCCATCATGTTTTTCAATTTTTAAAAACTACCATCTTTCAGACTTTCATCATTCATTCCAATAATGGGATGTTAAAACAGTCATTTTTAGCTGTGAAATCCTCCATTGTACGTTATTTAGAAGGCTTTTACAAATCCCTTGTGTTCATGTCAACCACAATCGATCAAATAATGGAACTTGGTGCATTGAACATCTTATGATGATCAAATATCTCAATGCAACATCTGAAATAAATCTGAACCATACAAAACCCATTTGTTGGGTTAATTAATAGAAACCGAATTGCTTTGATTCAGATTTTATTTCATAATATGAAGCCACATCCCTCTGGGTAGGAATACAAAATAAAACAGCCTCACAACGCACTCTTCGCCTGGGACCACTGTACTCTAGCGTGTCCTCTGGGAGTACCTGGAGAAGGTCTGGGCAGGGGAGCGCACGTTGGTAGGAGCCGCGAAGCTGAACCAGATCTCTCGGATGGTGAGCTTCATGCTGCTGGAGTCCGGAGGAGGAGGCATGAGTGGCAGGTCTTTCTTGAGGTCATCAGACTCCACCCCTTCATCCTACACACACACACACAAACACACCACAGAGGAACTGATCACCACTGTTCCTCTGTCTGGTCTGCCCACATACGTCCAGCTAGGCGCACCAGAATATCACTTTTACAGATTTTATAGAGCACATCATCAGACCCTTATATTAATTATAAGCAATAAAAAAAGAAACTGTCATAAAACAAAAAACAAAATCATGCTGATATTCTTGTAAGATGACCTCAATACAGGAAAATTGAACCCTTTTCCTCATTTGATAACTCTTCACAGGCAATTAATAACAGCACTGTCTATGCCTTTTATATCTGTACAATTTCTATCACATTTATCCATTGAATGTTGAGAGTAAAGAAGTACATTAAAAAAATATGCATTATTACACCTCTGCATCTTGACACCAGAACTATGGGTCATTTGTACAGTACCGAGACGTGTCTAAAAAGATCACACAGTGCCTAGACTTAGGCATTTCTACTAAATTGTAAAGTTTTGCCTTGGTCAAACAGTTGATCTACAACCTGTATGGCCACAGATAGGTCTATTGCAATAAAGAATAAAAGCCTAAATTTCATTATCTTCTCATCAAATTGCTTTCCTGAACATGACTGCTTCCGCTTTGGGTTATAGAAAGGACACTCGCAAGCTTCCCAATAAGCTTTCAAAACTATTTGGGAATAACGCACCAAAAATACTGGTATTTAGTCTTTATTATGACCTACAAAGAATCAGTTTCAAGTCTGACAAAGCCCTGACAAAAGCACAATGTATCACCTCTCCATTGTATTACTGTTTGCTTTAATCAGACCACCTGTTGAGATTCAATACAAGTTTAAAAGCTTATCAATGAAAGGCATACATATCTGGACAAAAAAAAATAATTACAAGCTATGAGATGGGTCTAGCCAACCTCTTGATTTTTAATAGAGCATTTGTCTTTTAAGGTCACTATAGCAATTCTTTCTGTTGTCAAACAATGAAATGCCACTTTTTAACAAGACTTTGTCAAGCATCAAAGTAAGTACGAGAAATGTAATTTAATATTGAATATGCAGAGGTGGCAAAGTTAAATTAGGCTTGTCGTTGGTTAATGACCAGCCATGCAACCACACATTGTAAGACAGTGATGGGTGGTAGACCATCTAGAAATAAAAAAATATTTGTTATTTGTACTGAACATCCCAAAAGTTGTGGGAATCCAAGAAGTGTATGACAATATGGTAACAAATCTAATTAACTCTGATATGGCGCTGTAATACAAGAGCTAGTTACCTATTAGACTATTTGTCATATCAGATTCTTTAACAGATGTCACGTGTGCATTTTAGAAAGCAAAGCGGCACTGTGCTGGTCGCCCCGAAGAGCTGTAATCACCTGCTCGTCAGAGTCCGAATTGCCGTTCGCATCAGATGAGGGGCTGGCTGCATCGTGTGGAAGGTTGTCATCTGACACGTCTGTGCTGTATCCGCTGCCGGTCTGAGAGCCCGAAGACCCGTTGGATTTCAAAAGCCCATTTCTTTCTGGGCCGTCTGCTTTACCCATGACGCCAAAGGCGCTGTACAGAACCGCTCCGGACTGTCTTCCTCCTAAATGCAATTGATAATGCAAAGTCAATGGCCACAGATGTGTTTTCTGCTGTAACCTCTAATTAGATCTAATTGGGTCATTCAATGAAATAAAGATCACATACTGCAGGACTGGACAGGGTGAAGTGAGGAGGGAAAGAGACTGTGACAGGTACTGTATTGTGCCTCTCAGACAGCCTTGTGAAAGAGTGCACACAGAGTGCTTTTTTATAATATAGTTAATTGGGAGAGGAGTCTTAAGTTAGACCTCAAAAGACTAGATATGAAATAAGAAGAAGAGGCTGAACAATGTGGAAGCAAAAGTCAAGAAATGGACAGAAGTGATAAGAAATGTGGGTCATAAAAGATATTTCCTATCTGAGAATTAATGGTACCTTCTTTATTAAGAAGCAAAGGCAAGTACAGTAAGGAGCAGTCATGGATACTGCTGTTTCTTCAGCAGCAGATCCCTTATCAGCTCAGATTTGAAAGGTTTGAATGCAGTGCTGCCCGTCTTCCAATATTGAAGCATCAGATAAAAGCAAATTTGAAACGGCACCATACTGTTTAGACAAGTTCCTTTCAAACAGTAAAAAAAAAATAGCTAAAGTATTTTTATAAGGATGATTTCTATCATGTTTTTTTCCCCCATGAGCCTTGAAAAGGTCTGGGTATTTTGTCAATTAATGGTACACAGTCTTGTTGCATATTCTTTGTTTTCTTTTCACCGCCTTTCAAGGCCAGTGCATCAAACAGCTGCACCATTTTATGACATGCATCATTGCACAAAAGCAACAACCAACACTCCACAAAACAGGATACGGAAAACGGCACATCTCCATACCTCCACTTAACCATGTATGTAAAGGTGGAAAATGGTCAGGCAATAATCATAACGGAAATAAAATGTGAATAATAAAATTAGAATTCATACAATAAAATAAGAATAATATAAATTTGGAATAACAGAGTTAAATGCATCATGTATTTCTCAACAGCATAAGCTGGGAAACAATTAATAGTCCTGAGCTGTTTAGCCATTCAGCTTCACAGAAACGGTGAAAAAGTTCAGCAGTCTTCACCTTTCACAGTCAGATTTTCAATGCCACACTCAAACATGATCCAACCCCACTTCTCCAGGTTGACACGGGTCGAGTCAGAACTCCCCTGAGGCTCAGTCTCATCTACAAATGTGAACTCATCCATTTCCTCCAGGTTGAAGAGAACTTTGGACTTCTCAAATGGGATAGCAGTGATGGCAGAGGTGCCAATGTCTAAAAAAAAAAAAAAAGTGTCACTCGAAGGTTAAATTTCAGGGCTAATGCCAAGCCAATGCACCAATTCCTTTCAATCTTTTGAGGGAAGGATATGAAAAAGTCACATATGATCTCAAACAACTGATACATTTAAGAATGTTAATAAACTTATTTTTTTATTTAGATGTGGAACTGTATAAGAGAATCCATAAAAACACACTCAAGATGTGTAAACAAAGAATACATTTAAATTAACAAAATCTTCAAACATGCTGCAAAAAGCAAACCAAAAAAATAAAGTTCCTACAAAACTTAATCTTTCTGTCTCCATTAAGAATTACTGGTAAAAAACAGATGCATACCTTTTGTAGATTATAGTGTTTCCAGCTTTAGTTGCTTAACTTTTTCAAGTTCTAAACATACATGCAACAATTTATACATGTACAGGTATACACAAAACACACACTGTAACAGTGGCTGTCTGCAAAAAATTCTAACAACTGTAAGGAGAATTTAAGGTATTTACTGTACATCAAAGCGCCCACTCTAAACCCATTTTTAATCTGTGCACCCTCTTTAAACAAATTTACCTGAAGTGTCCAGGCCTCTGAGTTGGCCATGAATGCGATGGACATTGAGCTTTGCTGCAATCTCTTTTCCTTTCTCTATGCCAGCGTTAGACCTCAGTGAGCCAGAAGACTGGGGTTGCATTTTTGTTGCAGATGCGTATTTCTCAAACGTCACCGACGATCTCCCATGTTCCAGAGTATTTGCTGTTTCTTCCACAATGCCCCTGGGGTGGATGAAGTAATGTTTAATTTACTGTATGAGAGCAATAAAATCCATACTGACTTCAATTGACAAAAAAAATCAACCTATTTTACACAGTTAAGAACAGACTATCTGTAGACTTCAGAAGTAAAATAAAACAAGTGCCTACAGTATATACCAACCATCGTACAAATGTAAGTGAAGGTAATATCATGCCCATCTCTGAAACTGGCTCACTCAAGTTTACTGATGATGTAATGAATGACAGAATGGATTCTGTGTCATACAAAAACATCTTGTCTGCTTATGTAGAAAACAATGCTTCTACACTTATTGGGTGGTGTTTCACCAAGCACTGTGTCAATAACCTAAACCATCTGGCCAATACAACCAAAGACTTTTTAGGAGGAAAAAAAAGAGGAAAGTATTAAAGACTGATCAAGTCAACCCAATTGATTCCACATTTTACATGCCGAAGAAAAAACTGAAGTTGAATCCCCAAAACAGGGGTTTGGCTGTAGTAAAGCAACTAAAATGGTTATACAAATAGAGTGGTGATCTCAATGAGTTGTAGACCTAAAGTCAATTACTCCCTCAAAGGGATATGCATCCACATACTGGTCTTTACACTGAAATATTCTTAAATTCAATGTGTTCAAGCATGTGAAATCACAGAGTTGAACACAGAGAACATTTATGTTTAATATGATCATAAAATGCATGCATGGAATTACCCAAAAATAAAATCTATATTATTTTGTATTTATCATTCATATTAATCTCACAATCTCATGATCACACAAAACAATTGCTTGAATGTGAACACAAAAGCACCATTTTTGACTAACTGCTGTCCCACAAAATGTAGAGGGTACTAAATACATATATAAACGGGCATACCGTGCTTATGCACAAATAATGCTAGATATTCTTGACAACAGGAAATAAAACCTAAAACAACTGTACTTTCTATCACAGAAAATATTTTTTAACTACTGAAAAGAACAGAAGCATTCAGAGGCCTTCTATTTTAATTGCATATTGCCACATCAATCATTTCACCTGTTCATTCGCAGCTGGGTTCCTATTCTGTCGAAGCACAATGCCACAAGAGACACATGAATAATGTTTTTATTGGAGTTTGAGGGAGAACATTCTTCCACTGAGGCTTGCAGAAGACACAGATTAACCTGCAGGGACCAACAAAGAGGGGTCACACACTGGTTAGAAAGCACAGAATAAGCTGGGAAGAAAAGAGCTACTCAATAACATCAAAAAGTTGCTCCAGTGATCTGATCACGGACTGCATACCAAGATGGCTGCTGAGAAAATGTTAGATGTTATTTAAAACACACATTACTGTTGGTTCTTCTCATATAATTAAATGTCTGTTACAAAATGTAAGCCTGGTCAGTACCTGGATGGGAGACCTCCTGGGAAAAACTAAGGTTGCTGCTGGAAGAGGTGTTAGTGGGGCCAGCAGGGGGTGCTCACCCTGCGGTCCATGTGGGTCCTAATCCCCCAGTATAGTGACAGGGACACTATTCTGAAAAACAGGCGTCGTCCTTCGGATGAGACGTAAAACCGAGATCCTGACTCTCTGTGGTCATTAAAAATCCCAGGGTGTTCCTTGAAAAGAGTAGGGGTGTAACCCCGGCGTCCTGGCCAAATTTCCCATTGGCCCTTACCAATCATGGCCTCCTAATAATCCCCATCTCTGAACTGGCTTCATCACTCTGCTCTCCTCCCCACTGATAGCTGATGTGTGGTGAGTGTTCTGGCGCACTATGGCTGCCGTCGCATCATCCAGGTGGGGCTGCACATTGGTGGTGGTGGAGGGGAGTCCCCATTACCTGTAAAGCGCTTTGAGTGGAGTGTCCAGAAAAGCGCTATATAAGTGTAAGCAATTATTATTATTATTAAAATGAGAGCGCAAACCAAAAGAAACCCAAATCATAGTTTGTTAAATATCCTTCAAATGCAATCATCTGGCCTTAATACCTGAATTTAATCACTCCAGGATTATGTACAAAATCCCATAGTGATGTATAGATCCCACTTCATCCAGCAGTGAAGTGCAGCGCCATGAGGTTGTCATGCGGCTGCTGTTACATGGTAGTAGCCTCAGTGCACGGCACATCATGTCCAAAGTAGGCGATTAATAGAGTAATGGAGTTAAAGGTAATCTTTAGTTAGGCCAGATTGCTCAATCCCAGAGTAGAGTTTAGCCAAGATGCTGAGTTTAAAACTCCAAACCATTTTGATCAGTGCCATGCGATCTTTAATGAACAAGTAGTAAGGATCTTGGTTTAATGTCCAACCTGCGAAATCTCTTGCAGCATAAAGTCTCCGGTCAGCATACTGGGACACCAGTGTTTGAAAGTTGTGATGCAGCCTGTAGTTACCTACTGGTCTACAAATTCCAAATACAGCAGCAACCTGAATTTCCTGAGAGGGCTCCCATCCCACTACTGAGCAGGCCCTGCCTTGTCTCACTCCTGAAAGCTGACAAGATCAGGCTAGAAGGCTGCAAGGCCGCCAACGCAGCATTGATTCTCTTTGAGAATGTGTAATGTTTGAGGTGAAAACAGCCCTCGGAATAAAAAAATCCTTGAAACTAAAGGCCAGGGGTGTGACTTTGATTTATGAGTCTAGTTGTTAGACGGCAGTATGCTGCTAGCTCTGGAATTATTTATTGCTGGAAATAATTTAAGAAAAACCCTTCAAACTGCTGAGCTTGTGCATAGCACTAAATGTGCTGGGCTCAATGCAGTGGCCTGCCGAGTACCTTGGGTATAGACACATTAGCCTGGAGGCCTTTGATTTTCACATTATCCTGTTTTGCTGACAGGTCTGTTTGCCCATGTCCTGTGTTTGTAGATCCAGGCACTGCTCCCTCCATCTTCGATCCCCTGGAATCGTGCTTTTCCGTGCTCTGCACAACAGAAATGAGATTCCCTGACATCACCTGATAGCACCTCCGCAATTGTTCATACCCAAATACACAGCAATATCTATTCACACAACCTGAGATAAATTCAATGCAGTTCAAATAAAGTTCTCATTACAGAGAAGTAGAAATGTTTACAACAGGGGCAGAAGGAATTAACGACGCAGTGTTTTCCTCCCCATTTGCCACTACAACTGATGTTACTGGTGTGAACATAAATCCCATGACAATCACACCTAAGAAACTAACAAAAAGTGCTATAATTTCACCAAATATGATGATCAGAAATGTACAGCATTCTGCATCAGTGCTCACACCATACAGAACGTTAATTGATACAGTGCTGGGATAAAACAAGCTTATCTGTCACAGGATACAGTACACATCCAAAAATACCATTCCTAGACTCGAGCTCACATTAGGTTGGACTTGTGAATACTTTACATAACAGAAGTTTGATTATTTTTAATAACAAGGTGATTATGATTATATATGGAAGGGTAACCAAATATCTTAAATCCATGTTTTCCTGAAAATTCTTAATGACTGTTTGTCTTGTCACCATGGAAAATACAAAAAAAACATTAAGGGTTATAAGAAAAAATATGAATTTGGTTATTTGGTTTAAACTTTTTTCCCTTCAATAAAACCACTTACTGAGTCTGATACTGTTGATTTGCTGATCTGATAAGCTTCATTTAGCACCTTGCTGTGCAGATCATCCAGAATAGAAGCAGGATGCCGACTGCTTGCAAAATGAACCATCGCCTCTATGTATCTAAGAATGAACATAAAAAAAAATGAATTACAATGTCCAAAACAGCAAAGGTGGAGAACGCAATCTAGTGTACACCTACATGATTAAATGAGCAAAACCACAGACTATGTGAACCAAATCTTAAAAAGAAGAATAAGCATCATATTCAGGAATGAAGCTGTTCAGTTCCAGAAGTCCTGAAAATTCAAACAGTGGCTACTGCAGGAATTATTACACGGAACAGGTGTAATAGAGAAAGATCCATAGTAATTCTGATTCATTAATAAAACATCAGGAGGACCGTCTGGTTTAAAACAAAGAGTGAACAAGCCTATCTTTTGGAAAGATTCTATAAAAACAAATTGCTATTGAAACATTACTAGGCAGACCATTCTACAAAGCAGTAGCTCATTGTTTCTGAGTTTTAGGACTCCGATAAGCACAGCATGAGTGAATATGATGCAGTACACTAAGAAAACTCCCTTCAGTTCAGACACTGAGCAGTGTGGCGATAGTGGCCTACTTTTCTGTGTTTCTTATTATGTAAGAAAATATTTATATGATTGTCTGCCAGATTACACTGAAGAATATCTGTGCACTATACTATGTTTTATACAAACTAACCTTGTTTGCAATTAAATGAACGGCAAACTTCCTATGTTACCTGTCTAGAGCCTCAGCCACCAGGGGTGTTAATACCACATCCACTGCTCCTTTCACTTCAACTATAGCAGTAGTCCTCGTCTGAGAGAGAGGCTGATCGAGGCTCCAGTCATCGGTGGTGGTCTCATCATCTGTGTTTTCCATAGCTTTCTTCTCCAAAGGAGTGTATGGTGTGCTAGGGCAAATAAAACTTTATTACATTCCTTATTTGAACACCTCAGGATTTATGCAATCTCCTGAAGAGACCTGATCCAAGTATTCAAAGCACACAATCTGAGAGATCAAACTGGATCCAGCCTTTGGCCAAAGAAACAACCTCCTTTTGTGTCACATCATTCCCATTTCATAGTGTGGATTATTCTTTACTTAATGTGGTTATAAGTTAATAAGTTAAATATAAGAGAACAAAATAGAAGGTTTACTTACCTGCATGATCCTCCCATTAGTTGAACACCTCTGTCCAGCAAGGAACTGGCAGCCAGGCCATGCTTCACTATCTAAAACAAAATATTACAATAGGTAGCCTATATCTTAAGCAGAGGTTTGTTATGCTGTTAAGTATAGCTAAGGGATGTTCGATATTGGTCCTGAAGGGCTATTTTCTCTGCAGCACTTTTCTAATGTAGGTCTGTTTAAGGTGGAGAGAACATGAGTCATTTCCAGGTCATTAACAGAGTTTTTAGAATAAAAACCTGTAGAGACAATTTTAAGGAGCAGAACAATCCTAGTATCTGGTATATATAATACAAATAATAAAGTTTGCAGAATTTATTTTATTTCAATACAGAATCAGGACAGAAGATGTTAAGTATCAATTTATACACAGCTTAAAGGGGTACTGCGTCTTAATTTCTCAGACTGGTTATTAAATCTCATTAAAAAATGAAAAAAATTAATTGACTTTACAGGAAAAAACTGACAAATTTTGAATTAAGCACAAAATCATGACCTTGGTGAAAGTATTGCAAGTCGCCATATCACTGCAAAATTGCGCAGAACTGTGACGTGAAGTGGCTCTTCCTGCTCACTAGTCTCCATAATGACTAATGTAATGTGATGTACGAGCAAATCAGTACAGCTTGTCCACCAGACATTTCACTGTAGAAATCTGCCAACATGAACTTCATGCAGAGATAACACAGCAGTGTTTGTTTGGAAAACCGTCTTGATATCAAGAGCAGTATTTCTATTGCATTAAAAGAGATGTATTCACAAGCCTGCTTGTTTACATTGTAATAGGGCCACATCACATCACCTAAGGTTTTGTTGCCTCGTTCTGAATCCCAAATTTCGCTGCACATACCTGGAAATTTTGTCTATTTTGTGATGTAAATTGGCGGTTTTACAAGTTACTGTGCACATTTGACTTTTATTGTGGTTTGAATAATCAATTCTGATTCTTACCCTGAAACATAAAAACAGTGCTGCAGTTCCCCCTTTAAATGACACATGGCCAATTATTTATCTGTATAGTTACCTTGAAAGAGGGAATGGAGAGCTGGTCAAAGGAGGACGAGCTTTCTTCGCTGGTGGGCGTGTCAAGATCCAGTGGGCGATGCAGAGAGGACTTTGAAGTTCTCTTGTTCGTTGGCTGCTTCACTGACCAGTTAAACACTTGGTAATGAGCCAGGTAGCTCTGGTAGCAAGCCATGACATGTGGTTGGGAGGTCACTTGTCCAGGCTCTGGGGTCTTCTCCGTTTCCACAGAGTACACATGCTCAGAAGATTCCTCCTCCACCCCCAGCGCAGACACAAAAGAAGCCTGAGAGGCATGAGTGGGGATGGGCAGAGGCCTTGGTTCTTGGATGACCTCCCCATTAATCGCATAGGTAAGCGGTCCTTCCACGCTGTGGTAAATGGAGCTCCTGCTGTAATCAATCTGTTGGGCCTGTTTCTTCTTCTTCCTCCCCGGGTAGGTGCCCGGCCCCTCGTCACTGCTGATGGGCTCAAACTCCTCAGCAGCTGAGAAGTAGGCCTCGCTGTCCGCCATGGACATGCTGGAGTCCATGGAGCGGTACTGGTGAAAGGTATTGGAGTCGGCGGAGGGCGTGAAAGGGAAGGAGCCAAAACTGCGCCGCTGGTGGGGCGAGTCCAGCACGTTTTCGTCACTGCGTGACACCTCGCTGCTGAACTGCACCCCCGCGGGAGGGGGCTGCTTCTCCCCAAAGACCGCTGCCGACAGGCTCTTGGTGCTGCCCAGCCTTGCCGAGCAGACGGAGGACTGGCGCTTGAGGGGGGAGCGCAGGGAGGCTCTCTCTTGAGCGCTGCTCGGGGAAACAGAACAGCTTTCAGGGAGCTCAGAGGGAACCCTGAAAAAACAATAGAAAAACCAAAGATAAATATTAAACTCTGGGAGGCTTTATTTGTTTAGGACTTCAATATTATTGTTATGAAGCTTCTAAACCACTTTATTCTATATCTAAAACCTATCTTCAAGTCAAGTTATTTGTTTAAAAGAAAGCTTAAATGCTTCCACAAAGAATGGAGATATGCATCTAGAAACCTATACATGTAAAGACTCATAAAAACAAGCTCATATAATTCCAACTATACAGATTAAATTATATAAGACATTATATAGTGCAATTAAAATTATGCAATGTAATAAAACTGCAATAAAATCAATACTTGCTACAAAAGGTGTCGCTTCAATTATATTTAAATTTAGAAGTGAGAAACTAATATAATCTTAGGGCACAAGCACGGACAGCTGAGAACCATTAATAAGGCAACTCTTTCTTTGAGCTCCGATTTTTCATGTTTCCAAAACTGCTTGATACACAGAGCTTTGCTAAAAAAAGCTTAATTGTTTTCATCTTCAACAAAGAAAACTACAAGGAGACTAGATTCAGGTATTCAAAACCCTTGACAAAAATTAACCCACTGGACTCCTTCAGAATCAGCAAAATATAATCCGAAGGACTTAAGAGGAACCTACATGAGAGTGCCTTTGAAACTGAAAAGAGGAGGCCCTTTTATAAACAAGGCTGGAACAGGCCACCCTGTCGCATTGTTGAAACCGATATCCTTGCCTCTGTCAGGAAATACCTCGAAGAGATCCATGGATCAATTAACTCCTGCAAATTAAAAAACCCAGATGGGCTGGACGGTCTCTCTCTGGTTTGTCAACACTGCTGACGGTTAAGGCTGTACATGTGCTGATCAGCTCAGTCAAGATTGCCAGTGAACTCACTCTCCATTCATATCCTCGGGCTTGATAGTGGAGGGGAAGCCCAAGGCTGCAGTGTTGTCCTCGGTGCTGGGAGAAGGGCTGTCCTTCTCGCTGGCTAGAAGAGGCAGGGCCGCGCTGGATGTGCTGTTCTCTTCCGAGGAGGATGAGGAGCTGTGGGAACGCAAGGGGACCTGCAGGCTCAGGTGCTGGACTTTCTTGTCCATGTCAGCCCCCGGGGAACGGCCTTCCCATTCCTTCTTCTTCCCTCCGTTCACCTTACCTGGAGCAGCAATAAGGCAGAATTTCTCAGAGGAGTACAAAGCTGCAGAAATGACAGTGTTGAAGGGCACTGGGATTGTTTTCGCTTTGTAGGAACGTGTTTGTGTTTGGTGTGCCACATGCATGAAGTTCAAAAGAAGCAAAAAAAAAAGTTACCCTCTGAAAGTTTTGGCGTCTCCTTTGTGATGATCCACTCTCCAGGCTGGAGCAGGGACTGCCCATAGCACATGTCCGATTCAGCACTGGAGCCAGAGAAAGCAGAGCTGCTCGAGGGGGTCATCTCTTCTAGCCTGAAGAAGTCCACTCCTGTGGCCGTGCCTCCAAAAAACCGACAGCCGCCAAGACAGCCACACTTGTTTTTGCTTCTCTTATTTTTCACAACATCTTCAGGCCAGAGGAACCAGAGCCTAAGGAGAAACAGGTATGGATTACACAAACTCATTGTTTACCATTGTTAATACTATCACAGCTAATACAAGTGATGTTTGTGATAAATCCACAATCGTCATCAGCTAATAATAGACAACTGGAAGGGAACCAAGGTTTTTACAAAACAATTGGCTCCTACCACCCACTGCTGGTGAGCTGTATTGTGATGCCACAGTGCATCACAATAGAGCACTGATTAGAGGAGCAATGTCTCTCTCACAACAATTTAAGGATCCCATGGTCAATTCAAGACTTCCCACCCTGGCGTCACCTGGTGAAATTCCAGTCAGTGTCGTTATATGACATTAGCCCAGCTAAAAGCAGCTATGGCAGGCCTATAAAGCTTGATCTTTGCTACTGTGAGCAATTAACTGGTTCATGGAGCCCCAATTCTTTTGAGACCTTTAATAGAAGTATAAGATTTGTCATCCCTAATACTTTGCCAGTGATGTTAAGCTGCTCAAATGGTGTTGAGACTCGAGTTAAAGGTTCACCTCTTTGTCCTGCCGTCATGCAGTTCTAAGAACTGTCTCTGCACTTCATGTTTGGAGGGGTGATCTGCAGCCAAAGCCACATCGGCAGTAATGAGTCCAAAATTGACAGAGCCAGCTTCCAGCCAGAAGGACCTGCGGAGGACAGAGGGCTGAACGCCCAGCCTGTAGCCGTCCTGCTGCTCGATGTACTGTCTGATCTGGACATCCTGAACCACTGCGCTCACACCCTCTCCCACCGCCTGATTGTGGAGGTTACAATTTGCCAGCCGTATAGCACTTGTCTGAAAAACAATAGGAATGATATGTGAAAACAGTGAACTTCTGAAATACTTTTGAGACACAGAATACATCATGACTAACAGTTATTATTCAAATAGCCTCTTACAGACAAGTAAAATTATTATTATAGTATTTTGTATCATTATTTTTATTATTTTATTATTATTAACATTAATAATAAGGAGACGGCACCCCCACTATTTGAATGCATACTCTAGTTCTCTATGTGTCAACTTTGGGCAGCTATAGATGTCTCCACTTGCCTTAGCAAATATTAACATTAATATTTTTTTTGTATTTTTGTAGGTATTGTAAATCACAGAATAAAACAATCTCAAAAAATGAAACAATCAGAAACTAGAACGTTGACAGAAATGAGACAGCTATGTGAAATGCATTACAATAACCAGAACACCGATACACTGCATCCCTTTTCTTCCAATTCAATTTTTTTAAGAACATATCTTGCCAGAATTTGCAGCGCATACACTTCACTTTTGTCTTTAAAGGTAAAAAATGAAACGCTAGTCTTGGTGAGAAATGACATCAGAGGAAAAACAAAGTAGCTCTATCACATAATCATAAAGTGGTAGCAAAGATTTTTTAACGCTGTCCCAGCATAAAAGTGAGGTCTTATGACACAGAAGTGGGCTCTGGCTATATTCTAAGCAGTTTAAGCAGTTTCCTGTGTTTTTGTGTGCCCAATCATAGTTTTACATATATTCATGTGTTGGAAGCCTGCTACAGATTGTTCAGATATGTAGGGATAACAGTTCGCACTTAAGGGTCAAGCAATAAATCAATAAAAACAGAATATTGACAATTGTATGCAAAATAGTTTATCAAAACTGAAAATGCCAACACCCAGTCAATAAACTTTTAATTACAGTGCCAAGTTGCTGAAGTAAGGTTTTGTTCTTCCTCAGTTTTCCTAACAAAAGAACTACACTGTGTGTATGGATACCTAAAACAAAAACAAAAACCCAAAAAAACATTATTTCAAGCCCATTATCGCAAGAGATATTTTTAGGACATTTGCATGCCTGCTCTTTAAGGCAGAAGGGCCTCCTTTTGTTTAGAACCTTTTCTAAAGTTCTTACAATTTGAGTTATAGAAGCTTATGGAAGAATCCATTATTAAATTTTACTTCTGATTTCAATCAGCTAGTAAGACTATGTTTTCCCCATGAACTGATAGGACTTTGATTTAGCCTAATACTTCAGCTTGTAGGATTTTATCTTCTTTCCATGAACTCTTCCCATGTAAGGCACTACATTAAGCATTCCGTGCATCTGCAGTTCCATTTGCCTTTTGTTGTGGAGACCCTTCAGAGTTTCATATCAGTAAAGCCCACCAAATGTGCAGATGCATAAGCAACAATGAAAGAGGAACCTTGATATTAGCTGCACATCCGTGCTCCACAATGAAGAGGTCTGCTCCATCTACAGACAGCCGTGTCATGGTATACTTCAGGTCTTCTGAGGACCGGCAAGGCCCAGGGACACAGGGCAGCTGAAGGTCAGAGACAGCATCACAAAACAAAGGTTGTAACACTCTCGATGAAGAACACCCGGCCTGACTGTTGTCGACTCTTTCTAGTAACGTAAAAACAAACTGATCCCATTAACAATTCCCAATACAATTCACAGAACAGTGGATATAAAAGAAAACTTAAATGGTTTACACTATTTACTATAATGTTGTGCATTTTGTTTAACCTTTTTAGGTCATAAGATGAGTCCTGATAGAAGAAAAAAAAAGGCTCACTAATAAACACAACAGGAGGTGTGAACCAATATATTTGTGCACCTTTGCTTCACAGATGCGTCTATCCACTCCATGCTGACAGATGACCACAGGTTTCGGTCTCTCAAGCTGGAACTCCCGACACACCACATGGAAAACAAATGTCTCCCCCCACTCCAACAGGCTCGCCAGCTGCAGGCCAAGAAGGCATTGGCAACATGGTCAGAAGGCAGGATCGCAGTCACAGATCAACGCGCTAATAACCTCTAATATTACCACACAGTCGCACACTGTCAGAAACCTGGAGCATGCTGCTTTATAATAAACCTCCCTTTATCTTTACTTCAATCACACCTTAACCACCCTCCGTCTCCAACTTGCTTTGAAATCTGTATGCCAATAAAATGTCATAATCAAAATACCACCCCACTAGTAATTTAAATTGCACAACTCCGGTAGGAGAGATTTATTTTCTGCTAAAATCATCTCGATTTAACTGATTTACTCATCACTGCGTGACATATCCAATTCCATTTTAACTCATTACTTACATATCTGCCCCCCGATGTCCAAATGATTAAATTTTTACCACTGTTGAAGGCATTGTTTTATTATATTTTGCCTCAGACTGAGTGAATGGTAGCTTTTTACAAAGACTTGTTATATTAATACCCGGAAATGGACTGATTGTACAATTCCTATATGGCATATATTTCAGACGAAACTCATTCACATAAGAATGGCACCTCTAGCCCGTTCGGAAATAAACAAAACACAAATAAAACCTACTCTACTCATCTGTGGGCGAATGCTTTCATTCAAAGATATAGAACTGCTTTTTGAAAGTTGTTTCATTCTGCACGACTTCTCATTCCCAGGAACAGAGAGATAAACAGATGAAAGATGAATCTATATTTACTCCAAAAATATTATATCACAGCTGAAAGCCGAAAAACAAAAACTTAACTGATACAATGTTTTTTCGGAGTTACCTGGGGCATGGTTACTTTGGCTGTCAGAGCTCCAGCTTGAACATCGATCAGCCAGGCGTACTCCAGGGTGTCGCTCCCTAGGGGCAGACCTTCGGCTGAGAACATGGCATGGGCCCGGAGCTGCAGCCCTGACAGGCTGATGTGCCCTTCTCGAAGAACTCCATCTATGGCAGGCCTCTGGGGGAAGGTAAGGAACCAAACAAGAGTTTTCAACACCATGAAATGCAAATGAAAACACAAGAATACTATAAAAAGGCAAGTCCACAGCCAGCGTTATTCCAATCCAATTTCTTGGTAAGAACAAAGTTACAAACAAGAAAGTCCCTCTGGTCCATTTGGCAGTTAGTATATTATTGAGCCAAGGACCTTACCCCACTGTTTCTTGAAGGACCCTCACGTCTCAGCTTCAACCACATGCCTGGGTTGCTTGTTACATATACCCACAAAACTTTGGTTTTAAGTACAGTACCATGTTTCCACCTTTGTTCTCTGGTTTGTGTTTCATCGATATTTTCTGAAGAAGGATTTTGAACTCTTGTATAAGCTCCACTCGTAGTCTTCTCTATTCAAGACTAAAAATGCTCGGTTCATTCAAGCTGTTTCACCAGTATCAGCTGTCGTCTTTTAAATGTGTGTTTTAGTCATTAACAGGATTAAGTCCTTCTCATCCCCCGTTTTGCTTTTTGAATCCATATTTTTCGACTGTTCACTTCTCAAACAAGACCTCAATTTTTAGTTACTCTATAAAAGCTGAGCAGTTCTACAAAGCATTTGCTTAAGGCACATGTTAAAATGCGTCACTACGATGACAACTCTATTGAAAGCCTGAATGTGCAGCAATTTTTACAGATGGTTTAAAGTTACTAGTTTACTTATATATTTATGCACAATGCATCGGTCTTGTGAAGCACAGGTGAAACCCTTTATTATTTTGTCATGAATGTCATGCTGAAAGGCTTCATGAACTGCTTAAAATATGATTTTTTTTGTTTCAAACCCAGACATAAAACAGAAAAGAAACTACTTAGAATTTACTAAACCTAACACAAATAGTTTAATATGATTAACAGAACACTTCTAAAACTGCCTTTCTTACAGGTATAAGCTAAATATAAAAATATAAGTAATGTAAAGAAATCAGAAATTCTCCTTTGGTATTATTTCCTTGATTTTATTTATAATTATAATCCATTTCAATAATTATTACTTAAATGTCATAACCGTATTAGCATGCAACGCGGTAATCCCCTTGATGACTCATTAAATGCATCAAAAGACGCAGTCCAGAATTTTCAAGGCTCTAGCAACATCTGCATGTTACAGATCAATCTTGCTAATTGAAAATTAGGGCACTTCAGCTGGTCATTCATAACCATCTATTTAGGTAATTAAAATGCTTTTACATTTACATGTAAAATACATTTACATTTAATATAGGCTGAATAAAATCTTTTTTTTTTCTTAAGGTGTTGGATCTCAGAGTTTACACAGTCAGCATGCAGAAACTGATAACCAAGAACTTAAAAAGGTCCCAAGGTAGCTTAATTTTCAGTAATTTGATAAATTCAGAGCACAGTTTGTGATCACTCAGTTCATTTATAATTGTAAGTAGAAAATAGATATTCGTGTATTAGTATTCAGTTAGGCTACATTCTTAAACAATTACAGAGAGAATAAAAGCATTCAAAGATCAATTTACCATGTTGAAGGCATACAATTGTATTCTTATATTTCAGATTTAAAAATTATGTTCCTGTCATAATCAGACAACACCATGCTTATTCGGAAGGGACAGAGATTGATGAAATTAGGCTCAAGTCTGAAGAAGTGGTTAAAATTCTGGACTTGGGATAATGCTGTACATTGGAACCCCACATGGAGAAATGCTTCTGTACCCTTGAGGAAGATATTACACCCTGATTGCTCCATTAAATGTTGCGCAATTGCAAAGAAATGTAAATGACTTTGGATAAAGTGGCAACAAAAAATTGTCATCATTTATGATCCAAAGCACAGCATATATAAAAAGATGGTTGTAAGGAAAATACAACCCTTTCCTTGTGTTACAGGACAAATAAAATATTGGTGCTCCCCCAGATGCACTCTGCTTTTCACTTAAATGTGAACCAATTGCTTTCCTGTTTATTAGCATGGATCAAAGTGCTAAGCTCAATGGATGAAAGTGAAAAGCAGACATTCAAGTCTTCCACAGAAGAGTAAGTCAGTCCCTGTGTAATGGTGCAAGGATGCAATATTAATAATAACTATTAATAATGGTTTTTGTACCCGTTTTAATTACCTGTTCCAGCTTGGCATCTTAAAAATATTAAGTAAAAGCTACAGCATTCTATCAATCACATAAAACTAACACAATCACCAACTTCAATATGCAACCAAAATTAGCATCACCATACAAATCACGGAGTAAAATAGCTATGCATAGGTGATGCTTAATAAAATATGATGACAGGAGAGGAGTCATAATAGCTAACATTTGCAATTCTCACTATTTAAAAAAAACTTAACTGCAGGACTGATAAACACAGAGGAAGAAAGGGAAACTTAATGTCGTTAATTAACTCCTTGGAAATCATTAGAGTCATCATTAGTCCAGAAGCAGGGATGAAAGAAGCAACAAGATAAGTAATTTGAACCTTGCTTATTCTGATTTCCTTATTCGGGGAATCCCCAGGCTAAAAACTCTCTCCTAGTATGGGCAGAGTGGTGGCACTGTGGCTAAGGAGCTGCGTCTGTGGCTGGAAGGTTGCCGGTTCAAATCCCACGTCCGGCAGAGGAATCCTACTCCGTTGGGCCACTGAGCAAGGCCCTTAACACCAACTGCCGTATAAATGGCTGACCCTGCGATCTGACCCCAAGCTTCTCTCTCCCAGTCTGTGTGTCTGTGTGTCTCATGGGGAGCAAGCTGGGGTATGCAGAAAGACAAATTCCTAATGCAAGAAATTGTATATGCCTAATAAAGTGATCTTATCTTTTCTTAGTCTGAGAGATTTAAAAAACAGAGAGATTCCCATTCCCGTTCATTTGGGGTATCTGGATTTACAGGAATTAGCACTGAATTGCATTCCAACAATTTAGGATGCGGGTTATTTCTCTTGCCAGCCTGTTTAGGCATTATACAGGAATTCAGATAACAGGGTAAGTACTGCGGGTTAACCTAAGCACTTGGGTATATCTTTCACATTCCTGTGACATAACTTTAATAAGCAAAAGACCAACCCCCTCAGCTGTGTTAAGCTTACCTGATAATTGTCACTCACAAAGATGTGTACTGGAGACAAGACTAGCTGAAGCATGGTCTCTTTATAGCCTTTCTTCATTTCAAAGCAAAGTCTCTCTAGGTAGGCTGCTGGACACTCAGGACCATCGCTGCTGCAGTGCTGTAAATAATTGGAAAAAAATATAAATTTCCTGAAACTCCAAAACTCTGTTTACTTATGATCAATCCCATCTCTGTATGTCTCAAGTGTCTTGTGCAGAAAAAAGACTTGGGATTTACTGTTCGATGGAGCATAACCTACTGTAGATAAATTAATAAACAAGAGAGTAAGAAACTTTCAGAAAGTTCAAGGCAAACCACTTCTAAGGAGACAAGCAATGGAAGAAAACAAAGCCCATGAGACAACACTGGAAGAGAAGTCTGCAAAGCAGACACTTACTACAAACTTTAAACAACAAAACATCTTTCTTAATACCTGAGTTCAGAACTGGTTTAAGAAAAAAATACCATCTTGCTCCCACCAACAAATTTTATACACATTATTTTCATGTTCTTCCAAAATCGATATTTTAAGGAAAATGGGCAAAATTAACAAACATTTGGTTAAAAACATTAGGTTGTTTTTATACGAAAACAACCGAGTAGAGATATTCTGGTTAAATTATCACAAAACGCAAAGTGCTTTCAGAAGCTGAAAAAAATTACGAATTGGTTACAAAACATCCTCTGGTTTTGCCACCAATTTACTTTTTCTCCATGAAATCCAAGTATTTTCAGCCAGCAACTTGTTAGAGCCAGGAGAAATCGAGGGAAACTCTTGATGACAAATGATAATAAGATTAACGAATTTACCCCATGTCATGCTGAAATTGTTAGTTTAGCTGCCACAAAAAAGTGACATTTTGTCATGTTACTTTTGATGCTCAAAAGAAACCTGTGTTACTTCTGTGTTATCTCCCAGCTAATTATGATGCGAATAAATATCTTCAGGCAGGCACAATGGCACAGTGGTTAGCATTGCTGCCTCATGTTACTGATGCCCTGGTTTAACTTTCAGATCTGGAATGCTATCTGCATGGAGTTTGTATGGTCTCCACGTTCAAATGGGTTTTTGCCTGTGGGCTTTGTGCTTTGGTTTCCTCCCACAGTCCAGAGACATACTGCTAGGTTACCTGGCTGCAAGTGCATCTGTGTCAGTATCAGTGTGTGCCCTGCGACAGACTGGCGTCCTGTCTAGGGTGTATCCCATCTCTTTCCTGTTTTTAGCATGGCTCCTGTTTCCCAGCAATCACCCAGCAAACTGGATGAAGCGGTTAGAAAATGGGAGGGATAAATAGTTTCACTGTTGAAGAGTGCTTATTTACAGTGTATGCAGAATACCGAAACAGGAAACTATTGTTCTGATAGAAAGGACATTTGAATGTGATCTCCAGGTAACCAGTCAAACCCCTGAATCCATGGTGACACAGTGAAATTCCAAATAATATATCAAATAATATATAATATATGTTTTCATGTCCAACACGGAGAACAAGAAAGTTCAATAAGTTATTGAAGAGAAAAAAAGTTTAAAAACCAATTACTTAGAAGCAAGACTTTATAAAAGTCAGTGATAATGCAACAATTGTGCCTGCATTCACTCTTGCATTTACTGCTAAACGAAAAGCGGCTGAATTAACAGGACACACTTAAGGACATAAAGCAGATCCAACACAACACCTCAAATAATGTGAATTAGATATTCACATTATCAGAGAATGCAAAAATTCTTCCTAAACTTTCTTAAAGATAATGCCCTCGAAATTCTTGAGTACCCCCGATGAAACAGGAACAATAAACATTAAGTAATGGAAAGATTTACAGAATTGATCATGCTTCTTGCTTAAAACATTCCAAAATAAGTAATCTAAATATTATTCCATAGTGCAAAGACACATCTGTCAAAAATAAAAGTCGAAACAAATATGACAATCATGTTTATTCATATCCTTGTAGTTAGCATTTTGTAAATCCTTCTCTGGCAGGGATTATGCTGACACTCCCTGTAGGGTGCTATTAGATTCTGCGTGCTGATTTGGAGATAAGCCTTGGATCACTGTAATGCTGAAATGTCCATTTTCAGCCAAGATTGAGATCCTTGGCAGAAAGAAGCAGGTGTCTGGCCAAAATATCCTGGTACTTGTTTCAAGTTCAGGAATTACCAGATCTTGACAAAGGCTCCAGGACCCACCGTTGTAATAAAACAACCCAAACCATAACATATCCCCCATAATATCTTATAGTGAGTATAAGTGTTTTCTCAACATTTTCTTCCTCCTTTTTTACATCAGACCTAGGACTGATGATCACATCTAAAAAATTCCATTTGTATTTGATCTGACCATTAAACACCGTTTCAATTCCCATTCAACTGATTGTTGGCAAGTTTGAGTTGCTCCTTTACCAGAGGTTTCTACCTTGCAACCCAGCTATGCATTCCACGTTAGTGGACTTAGGACACTTTCTATGCTGAAGATGTCTGTGTGCATTGGAGATCTCCAACTGCTGCCTTTGGATTTAGCACTTGTTTCATAGCCCATGCCATGGAGCAACAAGCAATAGTCCTATTCCTTATGGGGTATCCTAATAATGAGCACTTCGGTAGAAAGTGGTAGACGCAGCTTTTTGTCGATTCTTTCATTGTCATTCCCAAGTTGTGGAGATGACCGTTTGCCTGTGGTCTTGAAAGACATCCTCGACATTAACCATGGTGATGCATGCTACTACTGCATGTTTTCTGTGGAACTGTCAGAGGCCGGTATAACATTTTATAAATTCAATTATTGATAACATATATGGTTTTGCTGTGTGCCATGCGATTATGGATTACAGTGCAACTACTGCAATGCACAACTCATTCAGCAATATAATGGTTTTTGTTCCTTTTTCCAACAGCGGTGTGAATGAATCTGGCTTAGTAAGGGCTTCAAAAATAAACAATCCAGATGGATCTTTAAACATAGAAAACAACTGGCACTAATCCAGAAAGGATCAACTGTTATTTTTAATGGAGAGGAGTGAAAACCAATTGATACAAAGCTGAAGTGACAGTAAATGTAGAAAGCAAAGCTTCTGGGAACAGTGATTGTTCAGGTAGAAAAAAAAAGCATTGAAAACAAAAGGATGCTTTTGAAAAGTCCTCAAAGGAGAGAAATGGAATCACCTTCCTAAGAAAGCACTGTGGCAATTGGTACGCCTCTCACACAGCTAAATCCACTATCATTTTATTTTTTTCCCCCCCAAGAAGATAGAAAACCCTCCTCAAATGCAGCTGGATAATGACATTAAGGTACAGTAACACCCCCTGAAGAAGGCTTTATTTATGTGGTTATAAAAATAATCCGCTCTTGCTGTGAGGCCAGTTTCCTCCTGACAGCTTAGGCTCTTGCTACATAGCACTCACCACTGGGAGTCGTCCATGCACCCTGTACAAGTTAATGAGCACAGTGATGTCCCAGGGGCGCAGGGTAAGGGGATGGATCTGCTTGCCTCCATTCTCAATATCCTTCTTGTTACCGTCCTCAACTCCTACCGCTGTCCATCCCGAGCTGGAGGATGTGGAGAGAGACAGCACAGGACTCGAGAGCACTTCTTCAAAATCGGTGTACATGTCATCTTCCCCAAAATAATTCTCCTGAAGAAGAAAAACGGGGAACATCAATTCAGTGAACATGGAAAAACAAGCTGCCGTCTCAAAAGGAGCATGAATGGACTGCGGAGCATCAGGATTTCAGAGAAGGCGAGCAACGGAACAGCGTTTGCCATGCAGCACTGCAAAACTGTTAAAACAATATGTCAATACCCTGCTGCTGGAGACGCTTCTCTGAAACAAACAAGTAAAGGTTTATTCCATGGTGAAAGGAAACAACGTTTTGGCTTTTTTTTTTGGTGTTTCTTTTCAGCATGGAATAAACCTTTACTTGTTCCTCTGCAGCCTACGCATGCTCACACAGCTTCCTACTTGAACTTCTTTCAAACTAGTTTCAAATGCAGGTGTATACGAGTTCTTTCCAAAAATGTGCTATACTGTACCATTGACATTTTGCACTTGTGGAAATTTTAAATATTGTGCCTCCAGAAGTACTGAGACAATGAAGCCTAAATCGGAATTTTCTCCATTTACTAATAATAATACATTTTCATTAAAAAAAAACACGACTGGTAAATAGATGTTTTACTTTGTTATTAGTAATGTAAATGCAGCTCTGCTTTCTTGGGTCAATTACAGAACTTGAGAGTGCTGAATCACTTTACTTTGAAAGAGTGAAAGCACTGGGACAATTGGCTAAGAGATAATTAGGAACTCATAAAAGAATTATGAGAATCCTATCAAATCGGTCTCACTTTGACTTCATTATTTGGACCCCATATTTGACAATTTAGCATCAAAACCAAAGACTTCTTTTAAGGAAAAGACAATGTCAATTAGAAGTGTATCACAGAAAAAAGAAATACTTGAAGAAAGATACAACGGGTATGAGTACCAAATCAGTCAAGATAATCATTTGCAGATAACGATGAAAAAATCAGAGCTATGAAGCAAAACTCTAAAACAAATGTCAGTGAAATCACCAACAACCTCCATAATGTAGGGGTATCAAAATCCACAGTACACAGAAGACTGAGACAGCAGAATTTCAAAGGCTAAGCCACACGATGTAAACCTTTCATCAACACCAAAAACAGAAATCCCAAATTAGGATTTGCTCAGAAGTACAAAGATGACCCAGGAGAATTCTGAAACAAAGTTTTATGTAAAAGTTAAAGTGATGGAAAGGTTAAAGTGTGGAGAAAAAACGGTCTGCAGATGTTCCAAAGAACAGTACCTCATTCGTGAAGCATTCTAAAATTAATGTAATGGCCTGGGTATGCATTTCTTCCTTTGAAAATGGTACACTTGTATTTATAGATGAAGTATGTAATGACAGCAGCAGCAGAATAAATTCTTAATTTTACTAAATTATTTTGCTAACCTATATGGAAGACAATGTTATTGTCATAAAGGGATATGCAAACAACTAGCTTTTTCACTCTTTAATTTACTTAATGTGAATGTGTCCTAATACTGATGGTTACCTGAAATCAAAGTACGTTTTTTGTTCTTAAGTGATCAAGTGTATGCATGGAATCAAAATTAAAAATTAAACATTATATTGCAAATATAATGTCACAATTACAAATACAAAAATGCTTAACTGTAAAGCAAAGAAGAACATTTTTTAACTTTGCTGTTCCAACACTTTTAGAGACAACTGTAAATCTCTTTTCCTAAAAATAAATAAAAATAACTTGTCTAATAATTAGCAAAATCATTCAGATAGCTCTTAAGCAAATACCATAAGTCTAATTTAACGACCTTGGCCATTATCCAATATTAAAACAGGGTGTCACCAATACCAATAAAATACAGGAACATGGGTATTAACTAGAATTATTTGTTCTTATGCATCTAAACATACATCTAGTTGAAGATTAAGAAATGGGGTTGCAGAATCCTTTGTACACATACACAGGGCGTTTCGAAGGATGTTATTCTACACGGCACCCTGCCCCCCCAAGCATGAGAGAAGAACATATAAGGAGGACTGGATCTAACTGTAACAGATACCTTCAGGTATGCACAAATTCTCTCATTGTGGCAGTCAGCTGTAAAGAGGTCTGTAATTGCAGCTGGCCTACCACTAGAGGTCACTACACAGCCTCTACAATGCTTGTAGATAGCTACAGTGGGAGTTAATTTGTTAATTATTAATTATCAAAGGGTGTAGGAATACACATTCTCTCATGGTTGTAATTAGCTCTTGACTTATATATAAAGCGCATGCACAGTGATAGTACTCTTAGATGTATTTTTTAAATGCCCCTGTGTTAGTTTTTTTGTCCTGAAAAGGCCTCAAATAAAGAATCCCAAACAGTTTTGAGTGTCATCGCATGACTATTACAGTGAGATGTGTTAGAAAACACAAATACATCTGTATTATGTATTTTTGACATCTGCTGTATACATATTGACCAATGTCATCAACAATCACTCAGGAGGATGGAGTTCATGATCTATAGTTTTCAGGATTCCCACCATGAAGATGTCTTGTATTAATATACTGCACTGTATCAACACCTTCCTTGAAATGAGTAGGGGTGTAACTCCAATGTCCTGGCAAAATTTCCCCCTGATCTTTACCAATCATGGCCTCCTAATAATCCTCATCTATGAATTGGCTTCATTACTCTGCTCTCCTCCCCACTGATAGCTGATGTATGGCGAGCGCACTTTGGCTGCAGTTGCATCAAGTGTAAGGATATATTAAATATTATTGAAAGACTAAGCCCCCAAAAAATTACTAAACACCAGCCTTTCTGCAAGAAACATACCAGTTGCAGATATATATGTTAGTGGGTTGTCAGAACTTATGAAAACAAAGCATAAAAGAATTAAATGTGAATGCAAAACAAAATTGGTAGAATTCCTCATATATAACCATCTCAAGACTACAGTTCTTGTCCGTGTCTCTAAAAGAAGAGTTCTCAAAGTCTATTACTCCATACCTTTATCGACACAAGAGCTTTCAACATGGGCCCATAGAGAGTTATCTGCGAGTCTGGCGACAGCTCCATCTCCACGTGCAGTCTGTCAGGCGGCAGCTCCGAGGGGTCTACAGGAGGTCTGCTAGACTGGACAGGAGACGCCGCCGCACGTTCTGGAGGTTTCTGTGATGGTCTGAGGACGGACAGCATGGACTCCTCCATTTCTGACACTGGGTAAAGAAATACTACATGAAAAACCAAAGACTGATAATCGATAGGTGAAAGTTCTATCTGTATGAGAACACTTGTAGTTTTCTTTAATTTAGACATTAATTTGAGAACGACAAGGTTAGTGTAGGAACTCCAAACAAACAAGCACAAACATTCCAGTAAAAATGAACGAAAAAACTATGGAGCATTACTTGTAGAAGGCTCCACAGCCAAACCCGTTTCTTTTAATTTTCTCACATTTCTACATGGATTTAGCCTGCACTAATTATAACCTCTACACAAGCTTGCAGCTGTTGAGTCTAAAACAAAAATAACTAAACTAATAAAAACTTTGTCACCGTATTTAGTAAAGACTTTTCTAAAAGAAAATAAGGTTTGGGCAGCAGTGGTTAAGGTTCTGAGTTGTGTACCATGAAGGATTTGGGTTCAAATCCCAAATTAGATATTGCTGTGGTACCTTTGTTCCGGTAAATACTGTGCAATGGCTCTAAATGCAAGTCACTTTGCTTAAAGGTGACCAAACAACCAAACAAATCAGTAATTATCAATGGTTTTTACCATATAGTCTTCCATCTAAAAAGCTAAAGAACATAAAGGATTAACAAAATGAACAATTCATAATAGCATGGGATCTATAAATGCAAATGTAGATGATCTTGGATGTCTTCTCTGTAGTTGATGGATCTTCACTATTCATTACAAAACACAAATGGGGCTCAAAATACTCACAGGATTGCTTTAATTGTTCGTCGGCCTTCTGAGGATAAATAGGATGCCAAGTGTAGTCAATCGTGAGCATAAAATTTGGAACACTCCAGCAGTCAACCCAGCCAGCTCTAAACATTCAAAGACATCCACCACAACTGTCAGCATTTCATCTGTGTTTCAGTTTTCATCACTTTTACTCACAGTAGCAGAAATCCATCACATAGGGGAAAAGAAAAGGCCTCTCTCCCTAGTTACTGTGGATGCTCATACATAGTTTAACACAACTGGGGTGTCTTTTTCATATTAGTTTGGCTTTTATGGCACTCCATTATCTATGAAAGTTAAGGCTTTTTGGCAATACAGCAGCAATTAGACCAAAGCAGAAAGTTAAAGGTAAATCAAAGGAAACAACCGTGGCCGACATACACTTTGGCCCTTCAAACCGGTCATGTTTGCACACTATACCAAAAAAGGAGGATTGGCAAGCCACTGTCGAAACATTAGATTACAATAAGATTTAGACATTCAAGACTGGGAGAGCACTGGCTCATCCTGGTTAATGGAGATAAGAACAGCGCATTGTTTTGGGTAGAAAAAACAAATGATAAATACAAAACGGGGACCACTTATTATAGAAGAAGGCATATTTGAAAAAGACTTGGGTGTTTATGTTTAAACATTGCTTATTATCCTCTAGAGTCTAGACACTGAGTGCAATAAAAAAGGCAAAAAATAAAAAGTGTAGAATTGAAATCAATGGATGTTATGTATAATGCACTAGCAAAGCCTCATTTAGAATACTGGGTACAATTAAGGTCATTTACATAAAAAGATATTGGAATCAGCTGGACCTTTTCAATACTGAACAGAGAAAACCACAAGGGGACCCGAAACAAATACACACTAAACCCAGAGGCCTTCAGAAAGACGAACGAGAGGACAAGTGAAAAACCATTTGGAAGTGCATTTGAACTAAGAAGAGGAAGAACTTCTTCTCCCAGTGGATTGTGGGAGTATGGAACAGGCTGGCCAGCCATGTCGTTGAAGTCAGTATCTTGACTTTTTTCAAGAATTAGATCCTTTGATCAATTACCTACTAACCACCAAACAGGTAAGATGTAGAGTGAGTAGCCTCCTCTTATTCGTAACCTTACTTGTATTCCAACCAAACTGCAGTCAGCGATACTCACTCAGACTGGGTAATGTTTCTCCAACGTGGTTTCCCTGGTTTCGCCCCGTGCTGGCTCTCAGAAGAAATGCAGGCCTCTGGAGGGATTTTGTTTGGCTGGTAATCTTTCACCAGGGTAAGGAGGGAGTATCTGCTTGGGTGACATTCTGGCAGTGATAACTGGAGATCGGTATCTTCTGCCTAGTATGAAATACGTGTGGTAAATGTACAAAGCAGTGCAAGTAGAATTAACAACAACAACAATAAATCACTGAGCAAAATGTTGTAAATGATTCCAACTACTTACATGGTCTCTAACTTTGGAAAGGAAACCTCATGCTGATTGCCCATACCACACATACTGAATTTAGCAGCAATAATAATCTGGGCAAGTGAATTAAACAGTGTTTCTCTATTACAATAGGCAAAGAAGCATGGAAACATGAGAATAATAATAACACCATTAAAGGATATTTGGACAAACGTCATAAATAAGAATATCAAATACAAATGCAATTGCAACATTTAAAAAATAAACCTAAAGCAAACATACAAACGTGTTCTCTTCTCTACTACGTCAAATATCAACTTGCTTGAAAAGAGGGTATAGGCTACTTACTCTCAAAGAGAACTTGGTGTTGCAAGTAGTTGGAACAAACTCATTAAAAGGCAAAGTGAAATCAATATTGAGGGTTTCTCCACAGGCAGCAAGATAAACTATAAAACAAAAAGAACATAATTGTTAATTTTGTAATGGTCATATTTCCTGCAAAGAGAGAACAAGAGGGTCATTCAGAGTAAAAATAAATCTCAACTCCCAATTCTGAGCACATTAATATAGGACAGCAGACAAGTAATGAAACTCTGACTTTACCATGTTACATACCGTTTTCAACAAACTACACATGAAAGAAAACTCATAAAAGCTTGCCCACAGCTCACATTAACAACTGCTGGAAACCATGTGAAAGGGGGTAAAACAAAAATTCAAACTTCAAACTAAAATGAATTTGATTACAAGAAACAAAAGTTACATTTTAATGACCACTGTTACATGAGGCTTAGACTCTAGAGTTATGGCATAAAAGACATTCAACTTCTACAGCTCAGGCAAAACCAGGATAATTTTCTTAGGATAATCTATCCTAAACTTCTTGTTCCACCACAGTGAGGTACTCCATTAAGGACACAACTGGTGGTCCACAATCATCTTCACAACTTGTCCTACTTGTTCTTCCAACAGAGGGAAGCACTAAATTCAGGGCACTAAAAAATGTCCAGTTTTGATTAACTTAAAAAATTAGGAAAAATTTAGATTAGGGAAAAAATGGAATCCTTTTATTCATATCAAGATTATATACTGCTTAATCTTGCGCCATTCATTTCAATAATGTAGTCACACACCTGCACAATTATTCCCCAACCTCCAGGGGTTTACAAAAAGGAAACAAAAGCACATGTAAACTCATCAACAAGACTATTTTAGAGTTTCAATGCATTGTTTCTGTAGTTAATTTCAGTGCATATTAAATAGCTGCTAACGATTTTTGCATTATATCAAACGCCTAATGATATCTAATGCCTTTATGCAGTGAATAAACCAATCTGTTAACATGCTGAAGCACATTTCCCAAGCAGACCAGTGTAAAACAGATTAGTTTATTTCATTTTAATTTAATAATGGTGGGAAATAAATTTCCAGCATCCCTTCCACTCCCAATCCCAGGACACCATCTGCAATCGTTTAGAAACGTAAATGCTTTTGAAAATGAATCGCCTTATTTGCATGGATTTAGGTTTCTGGAACATGTTATTAAGGAGGCAGTTTTTAGATATCCTGAGCAAAAATTAGCTCAACAAATATAAGCATATTAAATATAAGCAAGTGAAGAGTTGTTACGAAGAGTGAAGAGTTGTTACGTAACAAGTAACAACCTGAGGGATATGCATCATTACCACCTAATGACTGATACCACAGGTTCCAGTCATACACCAAGCAAGTCTGGTATTAACACATCTTGATGAAGGGCATAACAACAGTTTCTTCTCCAGTGGCCTTCCAATGGACAAGAATCATCATCATCATCATCAGCAGCTGATTAAAAGATTGTTCTGGTCTGAGCTCAAAATAGAATTTAATTTTTTATCTTCAAAGGAGACTGAATATAGTTTATGCTTTCTGAAGTGCCATTTTGTTTTGTACATAATTCAGGCAATTAGCAACAAGAAAGCTGTTCTTTTCAGGACCAACAGCTTGCCATCATTATGAGACAAGATGTACTCACCTAAGTGTCCTGTGTGAGCAGCTGTAAAAGAGCTCTATAGCACAGATCTGTTGTGCTAACACTGACTTACCATTTTCTTGCTGCTTGGTAGAGCAATCGATCCAGTTGTGCTGATTTGCTGCCCAGATCATTTCAAAGTGATAGAACATAACTTTGAACTTCCAGGAGTATGGCACAAAGGAGTAGATGTCAGGTGCACTATCACTCGCCCAGTCCTGTATCAGGTCTTCAAAGACAGGAACAAACACTCAATCAGAATAAAACCTCAAAAAACAAAATTGATAACTATGATTCATTTTATTTATCTCATGTTCACATATCACATATTGAAATAAATTCCACAATGAAAAGCATGTTATTCTTATTTTTTTACTTTTCAACATGGAATTAACCTCTACCTTTTCCTCAGCTGTGTGCTCACCAAGACAGTTCTCACTTTTTTCAAACTAAATACACCACCCTGTGCAACTTCTCAAAACGTTTCAAGCAACTCTTGATTTTCAGTGTTGTGCAAAGATTGAAATCCCAGGATGTTTTCTGCTTTTGTCCTTTCAAAAGCCCTTTTTTTTTTACACACCTTGTAAATGAATGAGTGATTACACAGAGCTTCCATTACCCAATAAAACACCTGTCAGAGTGTCAAAATAAAGCCTGAACCTGACCTGAAGTTTGACTGGCAGCAAAATGTTTGCCATAGGAAGCCTGAAACAATGACACTGTAAGGAGACTGCCCCATGAGACTAAGAACAGCCCAAAGGCAACAGTATTCAAACTAGTGAGTAATTGGGATAGCAGGGAGGGTAGCCACCTGTGGTATTTTTACTGCTTTGTTCTCAATTGCAAAATCTAAGATGTAGAACAGAGCCCGTCGGATTATTCCATGTCTGTTATACTGTACATTTCCCACTGCCCCCTTCTCCTGTAGTTATAATTTTTTTTTTACTAGGATTTCTACACTTACACTGATTGGCTGTGCTTTTCTGAAAGCATGAAGTTGTCATTTAAACCATATCTGAAGATACAAATGGTATCTTCATTGGTATATTTTTATGAAATTCTTCAGGCATTATAATGGCATGACCAAAGCACTGGCTTTTTCAAGACTGATGAATAGCAACGACTGCTAGTTTGCTCCTTCGGCAAGAAAATATTTCTATAGCCTTTAAAATTATTTTCAGGGGTTCTACAAGGAACAAATGCTAACTCAAACTAATAAGGAGCAAAACAGAAGTAACCACGGAAATCAACTGTAAGACCTCTCTCTAATTTGGAAAGTACTGGCATGATGACAACGGAGTCATTAAAGGATAGTGTTTTGTCTAAAGTCACCATTGAGAGTTTGAGGAGCAGCAAATTTTAAGCCAATGTTAAATTAATAAATTTATTATTTCAATTGTGTCCTGTCACAAGACTAAATGAATGCAAAGATTCCCATCTTCTACCAAACCAAAATGAACCCTCATTGTAAAAATTTAAGGAGGAAATTAAAGTTTTTAATGAACGTGGTAACCATAGGGACATGCTCTAAATGCGACGTCTGTTCCAGGAAATGAATTTTTCAATTTCATAATTAAAAAAAATCTATTAACGTATCATCAGCCAAAGCCAATGTACCTTTTGAGCTGGTGATTTATTTTTATGCAGCCCCCTACAGATTAAAGACTATTTAATTTAGTAGGTGACTGATCCACCGGGAAGCTTCAAGAAAAAATAACAAGACTACAGTTACAGTATGAATACTAACATGGGCAGGACCTTCTAGATTACACTAATGCTCAAAACTAAAGGTACTGTCTGTCCCTTTTCTAAAGGAATAGTATTCACTTTGCACTTTCGTCTTTAGTTTTTTCATTGCTGTAAATCAAAGAAAGAATGAATTAATTTAATTCAGAAATGCTTTTATAACCACCACAGTCCCTTTCAGCAAATCACAGGGGTTCAAGTAGAAATATTGACAGAAAGAGGCTGCAGACCTTGTTTCAAAGGTGTAAATGACGATGAGACAAAGTACAAAAAATTGCACTGTAGGGACCTAATTAAGAACATAAGAAACGTTGCAAAGAAGAGGCCATTTCTTGAAAGAAGCCAGGGTATTGGCTTCAACAACATAGCAGGACAAATGGACTTTAATGACAGAACACTGAACACCCACAGGGTAATAATAAACCACCACAGACCATAATTTGACGATGTCCGGGATTAGAGCACAGGTGCAAGGCAAAAACACTGAACTCTATCCAGGACCCAGTGAGGATTCCTCACTGGAACTATGCTCAATATTGAACCTGTTAAATTTCTTTATGTATTTAAATACACAAACAGAATTAAAATGCTATTTAGGGACTGTAGGTGACAGAAAGAAACTTGAAACTGTACCCTTGTGAAAGAAAAAGCACTAGACAAAACCTGGCTGAAAACCCTAAAAGATCCCAAATATTGCTATGCATTAGAATGCAAAGACTCTGTGAAAACCAATAAACATAATATCATCGATGTAAAGGAGACATACAGACACTGTGAAGACAAAGAAAGGCAACTACATCAAAACACAAATATAGGATTAAAGAGCATTATGTTGTTTTTACACTACAGTAAATCTAGGCCACACAGAGGGCTGGCCTCGCCAATTGTTTCTTATGCCAAGTGGATTAAATTTTAAAAATGAACACTTTTAGGGATAAGTGCCCCCCAAAAAACCAACCTGTTAATGTGCCACACACAAACACATGTGGGTAGGGGTGAGGATTTGGCTGGGCATACTGAGAATTAAGATCAATTCTAAAGACTGAAGGTTAGTTTACTGTCCATACCAAATTAAAAAATAAATACTAGAAAGAGAACGACAGATGCAGTGATGCTCATCAACACTGATGGCCTGTTTAGAATAACAGAAAAAGCTCACTATTCTTAACATTATGCAGCTAATTAATATCCACAGCTCCAATGAAAGCTTTGTAAAGCAATGAAATAAATGTAGAGGCTACCTGCATAATTAAATGCTGGCTGAAACTTTTGAATATCAAAGTTCATAATTAAATATGGGCCTGTTAAAAGATAAGAGCCATGATACTGAAGTTCATCTCCAAATAACCCAAGATGACAACACATGGAAAATTTGGAAGATTTAATTTCAGACCAAGTATTACACACTTTTATTTGTTAACCACTCTAATGTGTGAGAAGGGCAGGAGAGCCAAGCAAAATGTACTCTTGTGCCACACTCTGGTAGGGCTTTTTAAAAATTAAAATATTTCCCTCATTAAAAAAAACTATGATAAAGAAGAAAACATGTAGACAAAGATCATAATACTGGTGAAATATCTGTACCATCTCCTCACATAAAAGTGACTCATTCAATATGGAACATCTTTAACAAGATTTGAGCAAATGTACAGTACGTGCTAGAGATCAATACTGCAAAACAATGACTCTCCATCTTAGAATAATGACTTCATGATAATATATAATAAACAACAGTCAGAGACAGGATCTTTTTTCTTCTAATCCACTAGAATTTAAACCGATTCCATATACAGTATACATGACCTACCTGTGAAAAAGTTTTTCTGAGCATAGATGAAATGATACGTTGCTTTATAGACCTCAATTTCACACTGCCAGGCCTGAGGCATGTTCCAGATTCTTGGATAGCTGGCATTAACGTGAAACTGCAGACAAAATCAGATGAAAAGGTCAAGGTAAACCTAAAATAAAACGGAGACCTGATTTCTAAAGATCAACACGGTACAGGGATGAAAATAGTTAATTTTGCAGCTTAAACCAAATTAAGGGAAACTGAAAACTGTAGAAGGTGCCAAGGGAAATCAAAAAGGTTTATACAAAAATCAAGACTGGGCAAAATCTAACAGTCGACTTGTGATGTAGCACTCTGCATGTCTGCATGCTACTTTTCAGTCATACTGTCTGATTGCTAGTGGCTAAATCAAAGGCTCTCATCCAATTCTTCTTGAAAGAAGTCAGCGTATCAGCTTCAACAACATGGCTGGGTAGTTTGTCCCATACTCCCATAACACTTTGTGTAAAGAAGGGCCTCTTGAACATTTTGAGTTTTAAAGGCACTTCCAGTACCTTGTACAGGTTTCATTTTTAATAGTTATTTATTTAAATAATAGTTTAATAGTTATTGTTATTTAAAAACAAATGGTACAAACATTAAAACAAGCAGACAGCTCAATTTAAGAGCTTGAGGAGCCAAATTAACAATGTTCAGATGGAGTGAAAACCAAAAGATGCAGGAGTACTCCATATCCAGGAGTGGGAAACTATTGTATTGTGTACAATTTTCAGACACCATGATATAAAAAAATGCTGCTCTGGAATCAGTCCTGAAAAGACCAACCAGTTACATTCACAGGCTCAAAGAAAAGTCCTCTAGTGGCAGGCTAAAAGAACTTAAGTTTCTTTAGTCTCCAACAGAGAGGACTGTGAAGGTGCCTAATTCAAGTACCTCAAAATCATCAAGGCACGGACAATGCTCACCAATTCTATGAACTTCATCAAAATCAACAGTAAAACACTGTTGATGTCTGTCGAGGACAGAGTTGAAAACTGCGAGTAAGAGCTTTAAGTACAGAACAGGAGGCATTTCTTTACACAAAGGCTTGTGGGAAATCTGGAACAAGCTCCTCAGTCATGCAATTGATTCCCAAACACACTGCTACAGCTGGATACGATACTTGGATCGATTATCTACTGCCAACCAGACAAACGCCATCATCAGAATGACCTCATACTTTGCAAGCCTCCTTATGTACTTCCATTCTAAATGAAAAATGAAAGCAACATCCAAATCCATATGGCTCAGCTTGCGAAATAAACTTGCATCTGAAGTTGAGTATTTCTAATTCCACTTAGATGTTTTTCTCTAACACAAGAAGCAGCAATATCGGTACAGGGAAGAAAATAGTAAATTGTCTGAGCTCATGAATCCACAAACCCAGATAAGGAAGGTGTGGCATAGCGCTTCTGACTATTAACTCAAACAACCCTGCTGTGCACAACAGAAGGCTTGTTAGGCTTCCCTCTGATTTAATATCTTTGTTTTTTAAAAATCATCTTCTACGCATCGTCACTATGTCATTGTGTAAGCTGGGCTCTCATTAATCACTTGTGGCTCATGTTCAGCCATATGCTTCTTGCACAAAAAAAAGATAACCTTTCCAGCCTTGTACAGAAAACAAAAAAAACAGAATAATAAGTGGGATCAGGACTGCTATTCAACCTTTTTTAATTGTCTGTGAAGCTGCCAACCTCCACACTTCTTATTACACAGGTGTTAGTATTTCTGAGCAAAACAAACACTTCAAATTACATGAATGAGCTCAAAGGGAAAAAAGGGCTGAATATCTTTAACCTAAAAGTGAAATCCCTTTAAAATGTATTTGTAGTTGATTTGTCTTTCAATGGACTCTTTGAAGGCTTGTCAAAGTGTATTCATTTTGTCAAAAATGGAAAGTTGATTTTCAACAGTTAACACCTGCATTTCCATTTGTGAAGATCACATAAAATGACTTCTGAATTGGAAGGGACCAGGGATTTTCTATGCTTTTGTCAGCTTTCTTTAGAGACAAAAACTGCACATTCTACTAAGAGGAAAAAAGCATGCACAACACAACTGTTTTCTCTTATATTTAAAGGCATATTAGTGGTAAAAAGATACTGAAAACCAGGATTACTGGTAGTGGTGTTATATGGGCTTTAAAATAAACTTAAAACATAATAAAAAAAAACAACAACTTAAAGGGACAGAGCAGTCAAGCCCTGGCTGGAGTGAGAAATAAGAACAGATCACTAGCTGCACTACAGTATATTCCAATTGGTACATCTACTACGTAGACATTTGAAAAACATGAAAAGGCTTGAAAAGGACACTTTTCTCTAGCTTTACTCACAGCAAGCATTTCTGCTTCCAGGAGAGTTCGATACTGCATGCTGCTGGTCGTATCCACATGTAGGAGCTGACCTTTAATTGTGGGCGAGTAGCCTGCAGAAACAGATAAGAAAGGAAACACATTTGTCGCCATCAGCAAATCAGAAGAAACACAACAATCCTCCATTTTCAATGAGGTTTTGAGAGCTCACATAATGGCAGGAGAATGGTACACAACCAAAATAACAATGTCAATATCATGTCCAATAGATTATTATTGATACTGAGAATGGTCCCATTTAGCACTAATGTCAAGGATCACAGAAAATCCCAGCTTATATGGAAGCAGGCTGGGTGGTAAAGGTTTACTGCTAGATTTATTTTTTAAAATGACTGATACATGTGATATATACATCAGTTATACAGACAATAGAAAACATGGTCAAAGTTCAGGTACCAGTACCAAAAAATTTTGAATCATGCACTTCCACACTATTATATAGTAAGTTCAGACTCTGGAGCCTTTCTAACATGGTAACAAATTGTTTTTATATTTACAGAAATCATTATAAAACAGGAATGAGAAACGAAGTATACTAAGAAGTTCATGAACATACTACATCCTTGAGGCTGTGAGTTGCCAAACACATCCTTCCCCATCATTCTGCTTTACACACGTACTTCTCTAATTACAGTAGTGCTGCGATCTGGGGATCACTTACAACGTCCATTAGTCTGCCATAAGCAATTTATACCTAACAGTGACTTTAAAAATTCTAAGGAAAGGAAGACAAAGGAAGCTCATTTTAATCAGATATAAACTGTGGCTTCCAATCAACAATATGACTGTAAATATATTCCAAAAATCTGCATAAAAAAAAGATTAAATCACCTCCAAAGTTAAGGATGTTGAGCATTTGATGCCACTGCAACCATCGGTCCTTCAAATTACTGTCCTTCTCATTATAACTTAGGTATAATTAATAAGAATAATTGCCTACACTTATATAGCGCTTTTCTGGACACTGCACTCAAAGCACTTGACAGTTAATGGGGACTCCCCTCCTCCACCACCAATGTGGTTTCTTTTGAAAAAACACCTTGACTCTATCTGCAGCTGCTGGAATGCAGCAATGGCTAGCTTTTAACTACAGTATAAGTACATTTGAACTAATTTCTGAAAAAGATCCTGTTAAAAAATGAAATCGGTAACAAGGACACAGACACTACAAAATAGACATTAGCAGTCCTTGAATTTCCACTAGGGCAGGGTCTCCTGAGCTTTGTATATGAACCACTGATGATAAAGAGATCCCAAATGTCCAATTATGCCAGTTCACATAGCTTATAGAGCCAAAATAAAGCTAAACTAGTCAAGTGCAGTACAATCTATTTTATAAGCAATTATTTGGTAAGTAATATAGTTCTTGAATTTTCTACAAATGTGCAGACTAAGCACTGGAAATCCTTGGCATATTTGTATTTTTTTAACTATATAATTTTAAAATGCTTCTGTACAATCAATATTTATTCTTCAAGTATCAAGGGAGTCTGATTTTATCATACTTTACTGACAGCTTGCGAAGGTTCTTGGTTGGTCAAACACAAGACAGTGACACAAATGGAAGTGCTTAACAAACTGACAGGAGGAGGCACTTCATTATGTAATGTTTGTTAAAGTATGGTACAAGCTGCTCACGGCGTAATTTTGAGGGGATTTACCCTCATTTGGTTTCCTTCAAAAAGCAGCTGGATGAGATTTCAATTAACTATGAAAAAAACAAGCTAGATGGATCAAATGTCAACTGTAACCATCATGTCCCAATGCAAGTCTCAACAGCAGGAATTTCCAGCCGTGACAATTCGTGTCTAGAAATTTTCTGTCTCCTTATGTTATGAACAACATCACGTGGGAGAGGCTACACTGATCCAGTTAAGGTTTAACTAGACAAATGTATTACTTTATCACAAAGATTTAAAAACTGAATTCCAGACCCCCAGAACCAGAGTTGAGAACCCTGATATACAATGGTAAGTGACAACTACAGACTTGTGCCAGCGACACGACCACATCCATGAGCGAAAGGTAGTGGATTAATTTCTTACTTCTTGAATTACACTGATGCAGCAAGCTGACTGATCGTATTTTAACTTGAACAAGTGCTAAAAATAATATTTGGCAAAATTAAAATAGCCTCTTTATGTTGAACAATCACAACAATGTACAACTTAGTCCAACTTATGCCAGTCTATATAAACATACAGTACAGACGCATACTATGTAGTATACTGGCCTTACCATTCTCCCCCACAGTCATGGGGATATTAACCTCCAGGTAAGAACCTGCACCAACATTCACATGAACAGCATTTGTCTCCTAGAAAGCAATCACATGATCATTAAGACTAATTTGAATACATTGTTCTGTTCAACCCAAAAAATCTTATCTGAAAGATTCCCCCCCCCCTCAATTAATTTTAGAAAGTCATATTATCCACAAAAACAGACACAAACAGAATAATAATTGACATTCTTCTGACACTATGTCACTTAATTCTCCTTTCAAATTGTTCTAAATGCAGCCTACATGGCAACACTTGATGAATGGCTGGGGATTACCTACCATTCATCATTTATACAGGATGGATGTCTTCAATAACGATGCTTTTTGACTATTAAACAGACTCCTGCACATTTAAGGAACACAGCTGTAAGCAGAGGGTGAAAGCTAGCAAATGAAATAGAGCTTTTCACCGATAATTTACTTGTTTTAGTGATCACTGGTTATATTGGTAAATCTGGGAAGCCAATACAGCTTTCTGATTCTAATGTTCTAAAAATCACAAATGAGCAACATTAAAAAAAAAAAACCTCTTATACCCTATTTTTGGTAAAGAGTAAATCGATGGTGGCATCGGCAATGATGTTCATGCGCAGCTCGAAGGCGAGGATCTGTCGGGGCTTTCCGGGCTGGGCCAACTCTGTGGCCTTCATGGGCTGGTAGTCAGCAGGAAAGAAGAACTTCCACAAGCAGTCTCTGCAATATGAGATAGAGAACCGGGGGTGAGCGACGCAAGTGCGCGTGGGATATGGCATCATCACTCATCCCCAAACCACAAACATACTTAGAAAGTTAACTAACAGCAACGGCAAAGTGGTAGAGGGATATTGGTGAATTCTGCATGCAAATGGGTTGTGTTGGGGTTGAGTTAATTGATCACAGTGGTTTCTAATTCAACTGGCACAATGTCGCAGTGGCTAGCATTTCTGCCTCGCAGTGTTGGGGTCCTGGGTTTAATTCCTGGAAAGATATCTGCGTGGAGTTTGTATGTTCTCCCCACATTCCCGTGGGCTTCCTCCTGGTGCTCTGGTTTCCTCCCACAGGCCAAAGACATACGTGTAGGTTAACTGGTTTCTGAGAAAGTCGGACCTGGGGCGAGTTTGTGCATGTTTGCGTCTAGTGTGTGACCTGCGACTGGACTGGTGTATCCTGCCTTGTGCCCTTTGCTTGCCAGGATAGGCTCCAGGTCCCCCACAATTCTGTATTGGACAAAGCTTTTAGAAAATGGATTGATGAACTGACTGTCTACTTGATAGTATTTGCTATGCTATGTAATGGTCTCTGTTTACGGTATTGTGACATCCTCATAAAGGCATTTCCCCACCAAAACATTACGTATTTTATCTCCTTTGAAGGACAGAAACAGAAACAGCATTTTTCAGACAGTGTCAGCTTTGCTCCTCCTAACTATAAGTGCATGTCTGTGCTCCTGGTGGTCTTCTTGGGTTTCTTTTTCTGGGTGCGCAAAAAACCGTAGAACACAATTTCAGAATCGACTAAAATGTTATTAAATGAAGCTCCACATAAATGTAGATTAATGCATTCAAAAAAAGATAATGAGACAGACTCCTAAAACAGAACATGAATCCGAATACCATAGTACAAGTGAGAGATGTATCACAGCATAAAGAAAACTACCAATCTGAGCATCGTCAGTGGGAAAATTTCTAAACACCCATGTTCCTGTAAGAACTGTGGCTGACAGGTTTCAGAAAGCAAGTCTGTCTCATTAACAAAGCTCCGAGGGAAAGTGCAGCACTGTACCTCTGTCGATCAGCCCAAGGGCCATAGTTGAAATCCGTTCCTTTGCCACAGACAATATCCAGTCCCCAGCACGGCGGTAGATCCTGGAGCTTGGTGCCTTCGCTGCAAGGCTCTGCATCTCCGTTCTCCAATTCCTCCGTGACAAGTCCTACACAGCAAGCACACACACTGCTTGAATCAAAATTAAACAGCTCAGCAGCCAGACATTCAGCATCTGCAACATCAACATACCTGGCTCATCCATGTAATAGTAGATGTCAACATCATTTGACTGCATTACCACAAAACCTTCCCCCATCAACCTTGGTGGCCTTTAAGAAAAAGAAATTACAAAAAAATATTGAATGCACATTGGGTGTTGCAGGAACAAAGTTAACTGTTCGTTACTGGATGCTGCACATTGATGGTGGTGAAGGGGAATCCCTATTACCTAGAGTGTCCAGAAAAGTGTGATATAAGTGTAAGCAATTAGTATTATAATTGTTACTGAAATCAGTCAACAGCACAGCTAATGTTGCATTTTCATTACAGAAGCAGGATGTGTACTGCATAAATAAAGACCTCCAGCATGTTACTAACTTTGTCCTGTTAGTAAAATGTCCATGGCAGCTCTAGCTTAAGTTTACACTAGAGAAAAGGTTACCTTACAAAATGTCTGTGAAGAGCCACATCATGGAATTTTTTAAATGTTCAGACATGGATATATACACATAAATCCGTATTTATACAAATGGATATATACATAATTTAATTTTATGATATATATATAATTTATATAATTTGATCCAAACAGAAGTAAAAAATATATCATCTTTTCATTTGATGAAAGCACATGTATACATTCTGCACCAAAAAATGCCCAAAGTGATCAACTGTTCACAGCAAAGCGTATCCAGTCTGAAAGTACTAAATCTCTTTCTAACAATATACCCAAGCCACCTCTTGGGAAGCCAGTTCCATGGGCTCTTTGTGAAGATTGCAAATTACCTATTTGCAAGACACAGCTGCTCCACATTGAAGTAAGGACCTTGACATTTCCAGCACCATTACTCTTACTTTACATAATCAGGTTATATTATTAGATCAAGAGCAATAGCGTTCGCTCACTCGTCATTCTGAAGCCCAACGTATCTGGGACTGGGAACGAGCATGACGCGGACATTCTCCAGCGTGCCCTTCACGATGTGCATGAACTGATCGAGGTGACTGGAAGGAGGCTTGGTGGCGTACGTCAGGAAGGCATCATCAAAGTTCACACAGAGTGTCTGGGGCAGATAATGATTTCCAAATGCCAGCCGGCCCTATCAGGAAAGCAGAGAGAGAGGGGGGACTTTATGGCGGGGGAAGGTACCAGGTACTTTACGGCAAACAGAATCATGGTCAGACACAGGGTGAGGCTGGCTTATACAGCGAGACAGACAGATATTAGCATCAACAGAAAACAAAGCCTTGCTAGGGAGTTCCAATTTATATAGCAAAGAAAGTTACAAAAAGAGAGAAGGGCATTTGGCCCTTCCAGTCTTCTGTCAGAGCTGCTCTTGTAATGTAAATGTATGTCTATTCAGTGCACCTTATGGCATGGAGTGGAGAGGAGTTTTCTTTCAACAGCTCACTGTCTGTGCCAGAGCAACTGATCTCCCCCCCCCCCCCATCACCAGTAACTCACCAAGTGGTCTTAGTGCAGCAACTTTTAATCATTGGGAAATTTTCAAGTCAAATGATCTTTTTTAGCCTCTAAATTTGATTCTATTTAGAAATAATCATCTCGGACGGCATGGTGGTGCAGTGATTAGCATTGCCGCCTTACAGCGCTGAAGCCCTGGGTTCAATTCCTGGGGTGCTCTCTGTGTGGAGTTCACATGTTCTTGTCACGTTTGCATGGGTTTCCTCCCACAGTCCAAAGATGTAATGGTAGATTAATTGGCTTCTAGAAACGACTGTTTCTGGTGTGAGTGTGTGTGTCCATGTGTACAGCAATGGACTGGTATCCTATCCAGGGTGTATGCTGCATTGCACCTGTAGCTTGTGCCAATGAACTGGATGAAACAGTCAGAAAATGGATGGTTGGACAGAAATAATTTTACAGTTCATATCTCTTTTATGTTACGACACAGTATACATGGGTTAATTCACAGCCTTTTAATGCTCTTTACAAATGCTCGGTCAACAATTTGACCAACAATTAATTTAAAGATGAAGTGACTAATAGTAATCAAAGCTTTTCAATACTTCAGCATGTACTCTACTTTCTGCCTCTCACAGTGTTCACAAAAGGCAAAATGTGTAGTGACAGATCGTATTTTGTTTTTGAAAGCTAATGGGTTTCATGGAAACAGACCCAAATTCAGTTAGCCCAGGTGAAAGGATGCTAGCTTTATTGACTAATCGAATTCAGCTTTATGCATCAGGCTCAGATTAGAAACTTGACAGTTTAAGTGATGTGAAATGTTAGGTGTGATTATAATAGCTTTCAGGTAAACCGACTCAATTGCTTCATTTAGCAATTTATAAATACAAATGTTGGTTGTCAACTGAACAAATGCTAGTGCTTCTATTGTGCTGACAACAATGCTCATGCACTATGGGATATGAAATGACAAGGTTATATCAACATTTATTTCTTTATTCATTATTTAAAGTGGATATGAATTAACTTTGAAGTTAATGTTTCTCCATCCAAAAAAGCCTCAAGTATTTCTTCAGAAAATGACAACTTATGTTTACTTTCAGAAAAAAATGCTTCTGTCTAATAATGCCATTTAGTTTTCCTTGACAGAAGAAACTAAACTTTAGCTATACTTGTCTAACACATTTAAATTATTTTAGTGAAAAACGGCACCATGCAGCTTCTCAAGAGTTTATAAGTTACACCAGACACTACCAGACACAGAGCAACTTACAGTGCTAATGTTGAGTTTAATGACAGGAATAAGGGACCTCCAGGAAGATGACGGGTCTTGAGACTCAGTTTTGATGTTAACACTGCAAGACAAAACTGTTCTTCAAAAACTGTGCAGAAATATGCTAAATGGGATTTAAGATCAGAAGAAAGCTGTTGAAAAAACACCTAACACCACAACTATGGTACCAATTCATAAAGGTTGGAAGCAGTTCAGATTTCTATTTAGTGTACGTGCATTGTACACAAACGTTTTCTGGGGTTAAACTATTCTCTTTAGAATAAACGTCTCTTTAGCATTGGCAAAAAAAATGCAGCAGATGAAGCCTTAGCCGAAATGCATTTCTTACCATCACTGTGCTTAGACTAATCTTTCTGATTAAAATTATTATTTGTTATTATTAATTATTAATTGCTTATATTTAAAGCATTCTATACAGCGAAATAAGAAGAATTGTTACTCTGTATTAAATTTTCATACCTCTCAAGAGTATTTTTCCTGCCATCTTTCACTTTGTCCTCTTCCTTTTTAGGTAAAATGAGGGTTGGGTCGAGTCCAAAGGTTTCTTGCAGTCGTGCATAAAGATCAGTCCTGTTGTATACATGGAATTCAAACCCATTCACAGTTATGTACAGCCTGGTTTCAGCTTTGGGATCTGAAAAACAAATCAGACAAAAACAAGCATTTTAAGCATTTAACTTTAAAACAAAAGCATAGCAAACAAATGAGCACTTTTATATCTATTGCTATATCGTGTTATTGTATATGGTGTCAGTTCCACACTACCTTAATGGAGTAGTCAGCTGCACAGAAATAGCAACTCTAAATTACAGGCACCCAGAAAATCTCAGGGATCACAGACAGGTTGCAAGATAACACCCAGAGGAACCCTAACCCACCCAATCTCAGCTGCAAAAACAGCCCATACTCGAGTTTGTGATGTCTGGGCTATAGGTCTCAAGGCATAATCCCGTCAAAGGACCTTTTAGCAGTTAAGCTGTCCAAGCCCAACCAGTAATGTTTAATATTAACACTGTAAATTCCCCAAAATGGAAAATGGTCAACTCCTCTGACCTCCATATCTTCACAGGAGAACTACAGTCCCAATTTCTCAGGCAGGTCATTAAATCTTAGTAACAAAACAAACTCACAGACGGTGTAGAAAAATCTGAAGCACAAAATTGTGAACTTTGTGAAAGTACAGTAAGTCACAAACTCGCATTCAAGTGCCCATGAATAGCGACGTGAAGCAGCACCTTCCTGCTCACTAGTCCCTGTACTGACTAACGTAATGTGATGTACAAGCGAAGGTTGTACAGCAGGCATTTCACCACAGAAATGTTCCAACATGATCTGCGTGCAGAGTTATCAAGCAAGTAGCATTTGTTGGCAAAACCCTCTTTTGTCAAGAGCAATATTTTCATTGGATTAAAAGAGATGTATTCACAAGCCTGCTTGTTTACAATGGAATAAGTCTGCTTCACGTCACCGTATCTGTAAACATCATCTATTCTGTGATGTAAATTGGAGATTTTACAAGTTACTAAGTTAAGTTTACTTTACAGTGTTTCACACGCACTCAATGCTGTTTCTTTCTAATGGCGAAATATAAAAATAGAGCTGCAGTTCCCCTTTAAATAATAAAACTTATAAAACAGGAAGCACAACGCAGCCCCACATCTGAGATGTAGAAGCAACTGGAGAGGAGGCACTGAAAGCACTTTAGGACTGCAAGTTCTCAGGAGAAGACTGGGTTTGCTGCATGGCCTAAAACTAACACTTTTTCCTAACACCATAAATGCTTAGCCAGTGCAACACCATAACTTAGGGAATTCTGGTCACAGCTGACTGATCTTGACCCAGATTTGAACACATGATCGTAGAATTCAGCATGTGCTCTGGGTGGAGCTTTTACCAGATAAGCCAAAAAACAGCCGATTTCATTTAGAACCTTAGCATAAGCATGTTAAAACATGCTGAAAATCAAAAGAAACATCATTTCCAACCACAGCAAATGTACAAACTTATCATCGGGAAAATGACATTTTTGTAGAAGGTACACTGACTTTTAATTCAACAGATTTGACAAGGGTGAATTCATCAAGTTGATTAATATTAATCATCAACGGGGCTGATCAATTCTGGGTCCCTGCTGCAAAAGTCACAAGCTATTGAGAGTCAAAATCCCTCAAGTCTATCAGAGTCAGTCATGAATCTAGTCGTGTCTAAATTCTGTACACTATTTTTCTAACAATGTGCATGCATACACAGGTTGTTTTTAAGGATGCTCAATCAATATTTAAATGGAAAAACTGTCACATGCTTCAGATACCCAACTTTCTTATTAACTGAAAGCAGAACTCAAGAAATTGTTACCTAAAAGGGAAAAAATGTATATGTATATGCAAAAATAGAACTGATCTACAATGAAACTCGAGAAAATAATTATTGTGTCAATTAACAGTGAAACTGTACAGTATATGCTTGTCCACAAAGTTTAAACTTATCTCTACATTTCAAGCTCCTTTCTGGGACAGACAGTTTTAGATACTAGTTTCCAATTGTAATCTAGGACAACAATCCTTTGGGAGTAATCTTCAATTTCCATTTTCTCTTGTGCAATGTTGAACAATCTAATTGAGGACTAAATGATTTGTAACAAATATCTTTGCCAATTTTTTTCACAGTTTACCATTTCAGTGCGTTATTTAATTAGTTTCCAGTCCAGTGACATTTAAAGCCCGGTAATAACCTTACATATGAAAAGCTGTAGTTAAAAAAAAGAAACGAGATGAGCTCAAGGATACTAAAGTAGAAAATAAGAAATGGAGACCAACTGGCAAGAAAAAAAAGCCTGACATGCAAATGTTTTCTAATGCAGAAATCTTAAAACTTCACGTTCACCCTAGGTTGACATATACAAATGAAAATCTGGGCCCTGGTTAAAACTATTTTGAAAATAACTAGAGCAATGGCACAAAGTAAAGCCTTACCATGTTGCTTCTGTTTTGGGTTGTACATTTTCCACCACCGAAATATAAGGAAACCGTCTTGAATTCTGAAAAGACAAAGAAAAGTAGCGCAATACAACTTTGAATTGTAATCTTACAAATCAAAGCCAACTTCAAAATTCAAACTGCAAACTACACAAAACCCAAATAAAATGAGAATAAAGTAAAGAACAAAACAGAAATGTGAAGCAAAACAATTTCATTCTCCTTGTGACACATTATCAAAAACACTATAAAACTGGTATAGTCAAAATAAACACTTGGTGCTTCTTTCAGGGAAGAAAATTTCCAACTTAAATGACTTGTCAGAAACTGATTAAGAATTTAAAGCCCAGGTTTAGATACTAATCTGTTGTTCTTTACTACAGAAGAAAAATATTGATTAGGTTAAATTTATTTGTATAGCTTGTTCTTTTTTGCTGTTATTATCTTAATGAATAAGGCCTTCCGACAGCCATTCTGACCTCATACTGACGTGTTTCTTAAGATCAAACAGGTCTCCAGGGAATGTAAAGGAAATGTGATCCACAGAAGGCACTGTTTATGTCATTTAACTTTTACAGATAATGGGAGTTTTAGTGCTCATTAGATTAAGAAAAAATTGGCACTATACCCACTGGGGTCACTTTATAAAAAGATCAATAAAGTCTTTAACAGCACTTTCAGGAGGGTTCACTGAAGTAATGACGTTTGACAGTTTGATGTTCATTACAGATTTTGCTCTTCTCCTGACAGGTCACACACCCTCACAACCAAAATCCTTGACATACTATCAAGCACCTGAGATGTGTTACTTTTTGTTAGGCTTGTTTGTTACATAAAATTCACTTATTATTTTTCTGCTATACAGAATCAACAAATATGGGCTGCCACTGCAAAAGGGGAGGAAGACAAATGTAGGCAGATGCCTCCAGGCCTCCCACATTCGAGCCAGTAATCTTGACAGACCAAAGACAACGCAGCCTCCTTCAGGGTTCAATACCGATAGAGGAGAGGTGCACTCCTCACCACGATCTGCTGGAGGAGGAGAGAGCCCTGCCTAACGAACAGACCCTCCCCTCAGCTTGGGGAATCCTAACCTGGGTTCGAACCCATGATGCCCGGAACATACTGTAGAGCTCCACTTGTACTCAAGTGAGTGTTTTTACTGGCATGGCCACTCAGGAACCCTCTATTCCTGTGATTCTCAACAGAAACGGCCTAGCATTTCAAAAACTTTGAAAACACATTCCTCTGATGTTTCACCACGGTTCGTTTTTTTGTACTACTCCAATCTGCTGGGCTTCTGGAGAATTGTATGTGCACATTATGACAAATATTTTAAAAATCTTGCATTTTTAAAAGTCTCTTCTTAATAGCGGAGACATACAAATGTTCAACAGATTAAATTCAAAATTTCAGATTAATTATTGACTGAATATAGAATGTGAATTGTATTTAGGAAATATAATTATTAACATGAGCCTATTATTTATCTTCTTAGCCCATTAAAACTGTGGCCTCTTTTTTATTAAAGGTTTTTCAGTAAACAATTTAGAAGGATATTAAAATATCACTTGAGTGAACTAATATTCATAGCAGTCTCACTTTATGGAAAACCACACAAATGGTAATCAATTCTTGCAAAAACTATAACACTGATGTAGGCTTATACATTGTTTAATATTTCAATGCAGTGAAACTGGAAAGGATGGTTTGTAACCATCTGAGTCCCAGGTAATAGAGCCACTGGGCTCTCAGGCCAGTCACCACAACTGCCCTGCACTGTCCCAAGTTAGATCATGAAAATATTTATCAGTCCTGAGTGTATCTGTATCATGGCCACCACACAAGACACTGCCAGCTGCAATGAGAGTTAATGCTTCTCAATCCATTACTGAGATCATTGCCTAAGGCATCACTGAGCTGATGTACAGGACTAAATATCAGTTTCTGGTTCAGAGTCAGAGTAAATACTGAGAATTGGGTTTACTGGGATGCTTTTGTAGTGAGTGGTCAAAGACACTGAAAACAATCTCAGCATCACTTGTGTCTGGTCTAGCGATCTCAGCAAAAGTCTCAAGTGCCAGCAGGTAGAGATCACTCTTGGAGAAACTATGTATTAAGCTTAAGCAAAAGGTATTAGCAGTACAACACAATATTTGGCGATCCAAATAGCACTATGGAGTGTCACCCATCCATATTCTACAGTGCTCCACACAGTGACAGTATGAACTAAAGTTCGCTACTAACTTGAACAAGCTCACATGCAATTTATTAAATACACATTTCTAAATGGCAACAATGGTTTCACCTGATAGACATGTCCTCGTTGATGTAATAAATGTCCCTGAACATGACCTTTCCAGACAGCACAGAGAAGGAAAAGGAGCCTGTTGAAGTGATATGTTGAAAATGTTAAAAACAAGGAAAATACGCTTTCAAAGTTTTGTAGTACTGCGCATACTAATGTATTTGACACTATTTTAATAAATATTTAAATAGATCAGTTCCATGCATACAGAAATATTGCAGTACACTGAGATCAAAATAGTATAAAATATTTCTATTAATGATTATCGCAAGACTCGGTCTATCATTACACTTTTAAGCTATGTCATTCTTAATAATGCATGAGAAACAGCCTGTGTGCACACCAGATATCTTCCTCAGGGTATTCACTTACCAATGTGAATGTAGCCATTTTTATACAGCCTATTAATAATCAAGGTTAGGATCAGTCCTATGTTCCTCGAGTTGTAATAGGTTAAGTAAATAATCCATCCGCAGGACAGAATAGTAGCTGAAAGAAAGGACACAATTTTAGAAGAATGAAAAGGTATTTCCAAAGTTTTTAAACGCGTGTACGTTTGAGATCAGCGTCATTAACAAAACCTCTTAAGGCAGTGAATGTTCCGTTTTGATATCTTTCATTATATCAAATGCATCTTTTGAAATATATTTCAAATAAATATATATGCATATATTAGAAAAAGGCAAATACTATATTTGATATAAATACTATATTGCTTCCATGCTTTCTAAGAAAGAAAGTAAAGACACCAAGAGGGCAATGAATGCCTTAACCCAGAGGGTGTTTTCCTAACATATTAAATCTAATATTTATACCAAGCTGTTTCACTGAGGTATTACCAATATGCCTTCTGCAGGCTCCCTGCAGCTATTTACCACGGTTTCAAAGCAATACGTTTTAAAGAGTGGATGTGCTGAAGAGTGATGGATAATTCTAAAGAAAACTCGCCCCTGGCTTGCTCTGGATGACCAGATGTTCTACAGAGTTATGCTTTTATTGCTCCCAATCTCCCAGTGTTATCAAACACTGATCAAATGATGCCTAGAGCTAAAAACGAACACCCCCTTCCCCTGCCTAATAAACCACCTTGATAAATGTGAACGAAAGCTCAAGGCTGGTAAAACAGAAGACAGCACTTGAGCAGTACAGTATGTGTTTAGTAATTGCTTATCAAAAACTCAAAAGTCTATTAGGCAAAGTTCAAATGAATGTCACTACACCTAAATGGCTAGATATTGACAAACTATTTTGCAAAAAGCAGAAGCAGCAAATGCATGTACTGCAACAACACCCTCGTCTGTTGCATGAAGCATGGTCCTGCATTGCTCACTACTAGTGCTGTTGGGCCACTCTTCCATCACTGGCCTTACATAGAGAAAGGATTTACAAAACATAAATGAATTTCCCCAAGAATCCTGCATTTCCTCATTGAAGCAGAGCTGTTAAAAAACTGTAGGGATGACAAGGCCCGGAAATGATTTGACCTTTGCAACAACATCATTTGCTGGACTAGATGCAGTGCGCAACCGTGATTGGTCACACCTGTGCCAGCCCCACCCACTTCTGTAAAGTCAGGATTCCTGTTAAGATCAGAAATCTTTGTCATCATCATGCTTCCTCTCATCTATGATATAGGCCTGCTGTGACTACATCTAAAATCATCAAACTGGAAGAGGAAAGGAAAAGGGTTGATTTATAATTTAAGTTAATTGCATTTATTGCGTTACTTAATTGAGCATAATGACAAATGACATACTGTACGTACCAACAAGCAGCCACACAAAATTGGAATCATGCCTTTCAAGGTAATTCTCCAATTGTTTATAGCTGGGAAAAGTGCTGCCATTGTCTTTCTGATCCATGGCTACCGGGCAGTATCACGAACTCCAGCACTGTAAAAGAAAACAGCAAAAGCACATTAATGACATCAAAGAGGAGAACCAATGTAATTACATCACGCACTGCTACATTAAGTGCGAGATGGTGAAAAACAAAGATGCAAAATTAAAATCCTCTCCAGTTTCACTGAAACTGACCTATGAACCTTTGCTCAGCCAGTAATTGGAGTTTAAAGCTCCAAGTGAAGAACACCAGATCTATCCCACAAAGGGAAAAATGATTGCACTTATTCTGATAATTTGTCACATTATTTACGGTTTGGTAAAAATCCCTCCATATTGCTGCTGTCTACCCATTTTAAAAAATGCAGCAAATATTTTAAAAAGTAAATCAGGACTCGGGTGATAACAGCACTTAAGCTTCTATTGTACACAGCATTTACCAATTGTCATGGTCTGTAGTATGTCCGACAAACGGAAGGGAAAGCAGCATATTACACAATCTCTCTCGTCCCTTGAGATGCAGGACTAATGTTTGACATTTATGTTAATTTCGATTGAAGCACACAGCTTAACTAAACTGGAAAAGAAAAGAAAAAGGGTGAATCATTAGGGTTAAAACCCCACTGAAAACAACTTTCAAGTTAAGTAACAAAATTCCCACATGCTCATACTTCAGAATTTCCAAGAGTTTAGATGCACTCCGATTAGACGTTCATATACTTTTGTCAACACCCAATACTGAGGCTAAACAGAAAATAATAAAAAACACAAATGCCAAAACAGTACAGCTCAACACACACACCAGTCAATAGAAGGCAAAACGAAAATCATTCTTGACAAAAGTGAAATGCTGCCAAATCCTTTTTGAGGGTTAATTTATATAGTGATATCTGTACTATATAATATACTGCAACTATTCTAGAAATAAATTTAAAGAACAGGAAAAATAACACACACTTGAAATTCATTTTGACACATTTATTCTAACAAAAGAACCCTAATGAGAGAACAAAAGGTATAATTTAGACAAGTAAAATATGGACGAATCTTTAGAACTGACAATATCAAAAAATCTTAACATACAGAACACAAAAATATGGTATTAATACTTAGTACAATCTTCCCTTTATGTTAGCAAAATAATTATGGTAACAATGTCTAATGATTGTCAAGTAACAGTGCCAGAAGAGCAACCACAGGTTAACCTGTAGAGTGGGCCTAGAGGCAGTCATGATGCCTTTTAATTCTTAGCAGAGCTGTTAGAAAACTTTTTTTAAAACAATTAAAAAGCCTCAGTTTAACTGAATGTGTAAACAAAGCATCCTTCATTTACCTAAAAATATTCAAAACATTTAATAAAGCAGCATTAAAAAACACTGATTGATTTGGGAGAAATACAAAAAAATGCCTTGGGGTTTGCAAGTATAGGGACTTCAACCCCAACAATTATGGGTTTTTTAAAATCTTTTCAAATCTAATTAAAAAATCTGTATCCTAAGAAGCAGAAGGCTAACACAATAAAAACGACTCATCCAAAAAGCCAAAAGTACAGAATTAACAGCTCTAGCAGTAAACTCCATCCCCTATGTCCTTCAATTAAACTTTGATACGAGTTACAGTACATGTCGTAGGAGGGGGATGGAGTGCTGAAGTGTGCTCACACTGCCCTCTAATCTGAAAAGTCAGGGGTCCCACAGTTTCCCAAACCTTCCCGTCTAAGAGACAAAGAAGATCACACCCAACATCTGCTGAACTCTTCATCCTGCACGTCTTACCACTGGTCCTGGACACGCTACCAAGAGACACACTACAGGAACAGCAAGAAGTGTCCATTCTCATCCTACCATTTATACAGACAATTTTATCCGTTTTTATAAAGCATGTTTAGAGACTTTTGAATACTAACACAGCAGATCACGATACCGAATTAATGGTTCTTTTCTGTATTTACCTATCTAGTGGTAGATAGACAAATGGTATTAGCTAGAATACTGATGACTACATTTACTAAAACTTCAATTAAAATCATTTTATTTCCATGTACATGCTATATGAAGTACAGAATGAATGTAATGGCTACTCTGCCACTTTAATCACTGTGTCATGGTCAACGCTGCACCTACACCTGGACTCATCAGGACTTAGCAGTAACTTCTGCATGCACAAACACCATAGCTAACTCAATAAATGTACGTCAATTAAGCTCGGGCCTCACAGGATTGAAACGCAATTTCGCACCGACAAATCCCGGCTTATCAGAACCGAAACCCTTGTTTTAAAGTAGAGTACATGTGCAAAGCTAACAAGGAGTCTTGGATGACATTTTTTCTGCTCCTCAGTAAGCTGATACATTGCAAGGTACCACACACACCTATTCAACTGCTCGGGGCTCCACAATGACATTAAATTAATTTTTTACATCTTCATGACATTTCATGACATCAGCTTTTTTTTTTTCATTTCAACGTTTCAGATACAGGCACAAACATTTGCTATTCCACAACTACTGCGGTGCTTACATTTGGTCTTAAAGAAAATCATACCAAAAGACAAATTGTTTTGGTCAAAGTCATTTAATGGACACAGAGTACAGTATTTACACAAATCCAGGTGCACACTAATAACATATTGTACACTGCTTACAACTTTAAAGGCAGCTTGTCGTATCTCCACAACACAAATATCCCTGCTGAAAATGCACATTGTCAACACTCCGTGAATTTGATCAATCAGCTAAAGACAGCCTTTGGTTTTTAAAAAATGTCATCTCTCACCAGAACAGGGCTTTTATGCAGCTGAGACACTATGCCTGTAGATTATTTCCTGTATACTGTACCTTTCCTATCATAGCTTCCCTGGATGTCATAGCCAAGAACCGAAAGAGTAACCAAATTCCTCACCTGTCCTGTCCTCTGTTTTGATTCGGATTTTTTTTTGCATTTCTGTGTGTATACCGATTACAAAACTAATGTAAAAATATTACATTCCAGCTTCACATGAATAAATATTTTCAGACATCGCCTTGTCTGCTACCAGTACATGATTTTTTCCTACACCAGTTCAACTTTCCTATTTGACAAGAGTCAATGCGAACTCTGAACTGTGCTGTACAGCGAGCTGTTGTCTCATTCACTATTTATACTCTAGGACTGGCACTGCAGAGCTCTTATGTGTCCTTCTATTGTGCTTCCCAGCTCATTTTCAGTCTCCCTCTGTGCTGGAAAAGGACGTGTTCTGGCACGTCAAGGGTTAACTCCCTGACTCAAATGGTGAGCATTTCCCCTCTGCGATGCTGCTCCAGCCTGCTCATCTGTACTGACAAGTCCCTCCTCACCTGGAGCTCCAGTGCAGACAGACGCCAAAATCCATAAGTGTGTTGAAATACCTCTAAGAAGTTATAGAAAAAGGAAATGCCAAGTTCCCTCAGGGGTAAAAAATAAACAATCTAATGCTTTGCAGGTATTTTGTTTTCCCCCCTGTTTGAATCAGACAAATATTTCCTTCTTTAAAGATCACAAAACCGTGATCTTCTTTGAGCAAAGTGGATGTTACAGTTTATGAACACACCCTGTATGCTCTCTATAACAAAAATTGAGAAAAACCTCAGTTTAACTCTAGAATACATTCATCACCAGATACTATTAGAATGGTGAATATAAAATATCTTCTTCATGCTGCGAGTTCAAAGTTGCACTGGACTATCTCCATGACACATCATTTTCCATAATCAGATGTTACAAGAACATTGTACTATAGCAATTGTTATACAAATACACAGTATTAATAACGGATATTAAAAACTACATTCAGAATCAAAATTGGAGGTCTTCCCTTTTTAGAATCACAGTACAATAACACTCTACAAGATACCCAAGGTACAGAACTGGTTGATTTTAAACTGAAAATGAGTATTGAAAACTAAAGGAACGAGGGCACACAACAAGCTTCAAGTGATTGCATATGCCAAAGTTAGAGTAAACCACCTTTAGTTCAGTGAAGTGAAGGTAAGGTCAAAATTAAGGACAGATTAAGCATGATAAAAGAGAATGTAAACAGACAGCCGGAACTGTAAATGTTACCATCTGAAGCTTTAGGGTGAAGGATTTCATGAAAACACTCCTACACAAGCGAACAATTACAAAGGCACTTCCACCACTAAGTATTGACTCATACTTGTCCGATCAACATACAGTTTGGGATTTTTCTCCTGCAGTTTTTGCCGACATCTAACTCCTTTCCCCCCATAAAATGGGGGGCTTGAGCATTCAAGTAGCGATAAAAAATATTAACTTAAATAATCTTTTACTTTAAAAAAAAGGGGACATCCACAGAAGTGAGTGAACGTTGGCGCAAGGCTCTGTCAGGCTAGATCTTCAGAAAACAACATGCACCTTTTGCTTTATTATTTTAGGTTACAGAAGGAGAACAGGCTGTTTACAGCAATCACTTTAACTTTACTAATTGCATGGCTTTAAAGGCTTACTAACTGCACTCCTTTACAACACAGAGCAGAAATGTCGGCGTCCTATTACAATGTTAGACTGCAACATCCTGCGAAGGTTCAGATACAATGTTACAATGAGAGTGTTAAAAACAGCATTACTCCTCGGAATTACTACCATTTTCTATGATTTTACTACCATTACTGAAATGCTGTCTATTAATGAGTAATATTAGCTCACTTGCTATTGTTGAGATAAAAGTAAGACGGCAGGGCCTTGAGGGGCTCCACCAGCAAAAGTGCTTGCTTGAGTATAGCCCAGGTATCACGGGTTCAAGCCCGGGTCACATCACCAGCCCACTGTGACTCACCCAACCGAAGCGCATAGCTTGCCGAAGGCCGCCAAGGTCTGTGAGGGAACAGTCGGACTGGGCTCTCTCGGCAAGCACCGCGACCCCCACAGCCTCCCGCGCGCCGGCGGGCTCACTGTGCTGCTGGCAGGGGATGCGTCTCTCCTCTTCTCTGCTCTACACGTCCAGTATGGGGCTACGTGTCCCATAATGTCTTTGAAGAGGAAAGGCAGGCTCAAACGTAGACGGGGCCCTTCCTATACTTCCTCATTCTCTCCGGTGTGCAGTTTTTTAATGACGAGTTCTTCATGTTTCATTTCTTTATGTACCCACAATGACTGTACTCCTACACCACTACATACACGACAACTGAATACGAGCCGAAATTGTACTTAAAACTGTACTAGTTATTAATCGCCGTATTATTTTTGCACTGTTTGTCGTATTACTTTTGCACTTTTTGTCCTATTTGTATACTTTTCTCTGTTTGCGTATTTGCACAGTTTTTGAAAATTTTGCACTGCCACCATACTGTGGTTTACACTGTTATTGTATTTCTGTCTATTGTCTTGTCTGCTGTTCTATTTATATGCTGCACCTGAGAGACTAATGAGAAACACTTTTCACTATACTATGCACCCGTGTAAGTATAATGACAGATAAGGTTGAGTTCAGTTAAATGTTTTTATGGCACTTAATATTTTATTTGTTTTTTGTAATAACCACGCATTATGAAACATCTTTCTGTGGTCCAACGGGTACTTTGGCAAATATTTTTAATTTGATGGTTATAGCAGAAACTTCAATATTGCCTCAGAATATCTATATAAAATGATTAGAAATATATGATAGTGAAATTGGGACTCTATATAACAGTAAAACATCCTGCTGTTATCATAGAGCTTCTTAATCCTGGCCACTCAGAGGTTATATGCTCTGCTTTCTGGATACACCGGAACAGCAGAAGACCACAATTACCGTGACAAATGTTCTTCAAGGTCACACTTCAAAGGGACAAACTCAAGTTCTTCTTAGCCGATTAAAAGATTGTATATTCACATATTTAATTTGTATTTTAAGTTTTACCATGAAAAAATGTAACTGGACATTTTAGGCCTAGCCCCGTGCTGAAAGTCATGACCAATACAGGCTTGGGGGCTGCATGTCTGACTAAGCGGGACACTAGACGCTCCTTTCCCTCAGCAAAGGAGAGGATGGTAGGTTGGCTAATGAGCTGCATGGATAACTGGTTCCAAGCAAGGAAGTTCTGTGCCAAAAAATGGCAGACCTCAGAGCTCAGCTAAATCCAGTGCAGGTATCTGTTCAAGTCAGGTCATTTTGAGAAATGTCAGATATTTAGATCAATAATGTAATCACCATCTAGTTAGTCTGAAAAACAGCTGCAAATCAATATAATTTGTATTATTACAGACTGCAATAAACCGGGTGATTCTCTTAATTCTTTCAGATTGTGCCGATTCAGAGGTCGAAAGGCTTATGAAGAAAATCCAGTTGATATCCACCTCCTCCGGGGGTCAAAGGAGATGATGCCTCTTATCAGTGGACTGTTCTAAAGTCCAGGATCTGCCAGCAAATGGGAGTGAGCAGCTTTCCTGGCCTGAGTTACGTAAAGTGCACAGGGATCAGTGCTTCTCCTTCTCTTAGCCTCATCCTGCATCTGCTCGTCTCCACAGCTCAGTGCGAGCAAAGCTATATAATGAAGTCAAAAGAGACTGGTTACCGAGTTGGATGAGATGCTCATGTTTAACTTGTACCAACAAAGATACAGTCCAGGCCTACTTTAGCATCACGGCCTCATAGCACTGGGGCCCCGAGTTCAAATCCTAACCTGGGCTACAGTCTGGGATGAGTCTCCCCATCTCCGTGGTTGTTACGGATTCCTCCCACAGTCCAAAAACATACTGGCAGGTTAATTGGCTTTTGGGAAAATTGGCCCTGGTTTGGTGTGTGGATACTTGCGTCTATGTCTGCCTTAGGATGGGCCCTGCCTTGTGCTCTGGCTTCCCAGCAACTCTAGACTGGAAGAAGAGGTCAAAAAATGGATGGATGGAGTCAGAATACTGATGCAGTTTTGACGTTTTTTTTTTGTTTCATAACTGAATATGTCAAACACAAGAGACAAGACAAGCATGCACCATCAGTGAAAAACGGCTTGGCTCATCCAAGATCCAAGTGGCTCCATCCACAAGTCAAAATGGTTATTCACCTAAAAATAAAATTATTTAAACCCTGAATTTTGCGATTGCCTCCTCTTTAAACAGGCACAGATTCAGTTACCGTACAGACCAGTGTTGTCTGGTTTTTGTTCTAAGCCAAGTAATCATCGTTCTACTCCCCACCTCACAATCTTCGCTCCTCTAATTCTGGTCTCCCGTCTGTCCCCCAAGCCAGTCTACACTCTGTGGGTGATGGGGCTTCTCCTGCTGCACCCCAGAGCACTGGAGCTCTGTCCCTAAGGATATCACAGAGACACCTTCACTGAGCTCTTTCAAATCTCGACTTAAAACCTTCTTTTTTAGAAGGGCTTTTATTTAACTGGGTCTTTGCCCCTTGGCTTTCCTACTGTATTCCACACCCCCTTCTGCTATCTCCTGTCAGGGACTTTTTCTGTTGTTGTTCTGCAACGCGCTTTGAGAAGACACTTTTAAAGGTGTTACATAAAAATAAAGTTTCTTACTAATATTTAATATAATCAATTATCCAAAGTATCTTCTTGTATATCACACAGGCTCTGTATATTTATTAACAGAAGTTCTAGCTGACTACTCACAGCATTCACTTTATTATCCAGTTACTGATAAAACACCTTAGAGCCTGACTTGAAGTGTTATAATGATGAGGTTAAACAATTAGACCAACTGTGTAAGTGAGAGCTTGGGTGGAAAAAAAACAGAAGACACTGAGCCCTTGAAGAAAAAAAAGCTTTAAAAGCTGTCTTAGCAGAGCCATTATTGTGTTATTAGTGTAACAGTCATTTTATTTGAACAACCTCCAGCCAGACCAAATTGTCTCGAGACAATGGCATTTTTTTATATCAAAAACATTAAATGTGCAAGCTATTGAAAGATTTTTTGATGCAATCAGGTTTATCTGAGCAGATGTACTGTAGAAGGCACCCTTTTTATCACAGTGGAAAATGACTGGCAACACACCCTTAAAGAACTCAACAGTGATCTGCTTTCAAAGACTGAAATTGTTTTGTTTTACATCATTTGAATACCAAAACTACATTCCTTACAAGCAGTAAGCACTTTTCTTTTGACTAAGCTTCTTTATTGTGAAACAGCTTTAAGCAGGATTACTGAAACCAGCAAAATATCATGGAAATGCTTACAAACATCATATTGTAAAATTGCAAGTATAAGATGATATGAAGATCTTCTCTCTGATGTGCTCCTATAGACAGGCCTGAAGATTCTTATAAGAATTTTCTAGGTTCAGTTTCTAACTGCTGCTCTAAAGATACGGGGTCTCTCTAGAATTCAGTATGTTAACCATTTGATTCCCACTTCTTTCACACACAACATGACATTCGTTAGCTACTTATTTTTAACAGAGGACCATTCTAAAGTGCCATTACACAATAATTATCTTTGATAAGTGTTGTGCATATTCCTTTGCTGCCATTTCCTTTTACAAATGTGTTGGTCATTTTTCACACAGCCTTTAAAGATCAGTTATTTTCCAACCTAGGCTCATTTGCTGCTGTGAGCTACAAACCAGAACAGCCACATCGATGGCAGAGCTGATTAACACGATCACTGTGGGTATGTACAACACAACTCACTTGGTGCTTCCCCAAGAGCACACCTTTGTGTATTCCTGGAAGATTTTTTTTTTTGTCTCAGAGTGCCTCTTAATAAAGCCACTGAAGGCGCCCAAAAATCTCAGATGTTTCCGGATGCTTTATAGAAGGAGAGAGGCATTTATTCTTTTTTACGATCAAGTTATTTGCTGAAAAAGAAAATGAAAACAGACTCACTAGGGACTATACAGCAGAAGATCATACACAGAGTTCATTAATTAAACAAATCTGAAATGACTTAACTGAACGTCACTGAACCGGTACAGCAGAGAACAGATCATGAATGCACAAGTCCGCACCATTCAGGCTGACAACTGACCGCTCGTGATTAAGTAGTCCCCAAAACACAACTGGCCAGCAATGTAATATGCCCACAACGGACCAAACCCAGAGCAGAAAGAACTTTCTTTCTAGCTGCTCAACTCGCCATTGATGTTTTTCAGTGCATTGCATTAAAACCATTCAGTGAATGAGCATTATGAAGATATAAAGGGGGACTGGGTCTCAAGCCACACTCTAATAAATGAAGCCTTTAGAACCAGGGCCTGAGCAGAATGGCGCTCAGTGGAATGGTGCTGGGGGAGGATCGATGTAATTGATGTAATTATCAGTCCTGTTGGGAGCCTGAAGCCCAGTGGACAGGTCCTTACATGCATATGCATCTTTATAGGTGGGATTCTACGGGGATACTTTTTTTTTTAAGGAGAACATCTATCCATTTTCTAAATGCTTCTTCCAATTCGGAGTCACAGGTGAGCTGGAGCCTATACCAACAAACAACAGGCGTAAGACAGTCACAGGGCACACATGTACCCCAGGGCCAATTTTCCCAGAAGCCCATTAACCTCCCAGCCTGTGTTTGGACTGTGGGAGGAAACCCACGCAAACCCAGGGAGACCATGCAAACTCCATGCAGATAGCAACCCAGGCCCAGAACTGAACCCAGGTCCCCAGCACTGTGAGGCATCAACGCTTACCACTGCACCACTGTGACACCCTCGAGGGAAAAAAAATGGCCTTCCATTTCTTGTAACATGGGCTATGCATTTATGCCCCCTTAATGTGAGTCCAAGGAATATGGAAGGATATAAATGAGCCCTTCTTCACCACTGTGTGAATGGCATACTGATACAAAAGAACAGCCATTTTAATTATTTAAAATTATATTAAAAATGACTATCATCACCAAAGCATTTGAGGTTTTCTCACATCATGCTGTTCCACAGAAATATTCAAAAACAAGCCCCCCAAAATAAGAAACAAATTTACTTCAAGAAACCCAACAAGCCACATGGGTGGAACTCACCCAGGCCAAGAAACAACAGAAAGAAATGGATCGTGTTGATTGACTCCATAATAAATTAATCCTGACTTTACCACAGTAGCATATGCACTGTGAAAGCACTTCAAACTACTTCGCCTATATACAGGTTACAGCAAGAAGAAATCTGTGAAAACAGGCGGACCGCCTTCGTATTATTAGATTGCCATTAAAAGCTCAGAAGTAAGCATCGGGATTTTTATCGATTTTCCCAGCTCTGTCTCACACACCATATATCGCTAATTTACATTACACACTGTAACTCTCATTACAGTACCTGTAGAATTACCTCCAGTAAATTAATCATAATAGTCCAAAATATCAGGTCTAGATTATGTAAATAAAATGGAACCCATGTTAATTTAAGATCCCTGGTCTTAACCAAAAACTGCAATTTCTTTTGGTTATGAAATGTCCTTGAACTCTGTAAATGTGCGCTCATGTGTCTGGACTGGAAACAATGAAGTGCGATCTTCATTTGAATAGCTTACCAAACCGAACTGACACTTGAGAGATTTAAACAAAAGTCGTTGCAGGAAGAGTACCTGGATGAATGTGTGCCTGGTTTGCTGATAATTTTATACATAGAATGCTTGTCAAAGTATATTTGAGCTGCCAACAAAGAAAAACACCTTAAATAAAAATAATATTTTGTAGCACACAAGGTATTTTGCCATCATTTCCAATGTGTAAACTATTAAAACCACAAATTGTGACTTTCTAAAGTTCAGACATAAATAGCTGTGGGTTATAAAATGAGATAAATGTCCTGTGTTTAGAATTATCTGGCACTTTGATTAAGGAAGTTAAAACGCTAACTCAAGTCCTTTACACGGCTACTAAAGTTACATGTTCTTACGTTCTTATATTGACAGGATTTGCCAGGACTGAAATAACACCACGTCACAGAAGATACCTTCCAAAGGATAGCAACCTGTGGATCATTTCATATTATTTAGTTGTTTTTTTTTGACACTGCACAGTTTTACAGTGTCCCTGATCAAGAAAGAATATGTCACTAAAAAGATCCGATACAGATGTATGAAGCCTCTACTATACGTACTGAAACTACATCACTTACAGATTTCTCATGTAGTCAATGTGTGCGGGGAAACGTTTTCACTTATTTCATGATCACTAATTCCACGTTAAAAACGTAGAAATGTAGCAGATCTATAACATCCATAATAAAAAAACAGGCTAAAAACCTTGTTATCTATTAACTGCTACCTGTGGGGTGCGTGTCTATTGACGAGTCGGTCCAAAGACAAAGAAAAATGAATACACGTATAAATCAGAGATTACTTACGGTAATAAACAGCTCATTTTGTTTAATTATTGCACTTTCATTTTAGCATCTGTGGTTAGTTGGCTGGCACAGCCACCATAACATTGCTGGATATCAAGTGCAGGCCGCACCCCAATCTCTGCTTTTTTAACGCGGCTCTGAGCTGATCCTTAACGAGCCGAAATAACACATACACGACCCCTACCTCGTACACCGCAATATCCTGCATCTCATCTTCCCCAATAACTCTCCAAAGGGGCGTCCAACGTCTTCGCCGTTCAGGTAAGAAACATCTACATCCCCCCAAAAAACAAGCAACTCTTCCGAGTCACTATTTACATCCTTGTCTTGCAGTGACCTGTCGTTGGCACCAGTCCTGGAAAAACCCAGCCAATCGGAAGGCGAGGCTTAGAAAAGTGACCAATAGAGAATGAGACAGTTTCCCATAAATAGAGCGACACAGATTCTAGCCAATCACGAAAGAGGATTGCGGCTACAACAGCCAATAAAAAAATTGCTGTAAAAAGTTCATTGTATTGAAAATACCTTTTTGACGCGAATGGACCAGTCAATGGGTATCACGTTTGTACCATTTAAGATATGATTAGCTTTATTCTGTAAATTCAAGGGGTCTTTTGTTATTTATCCACTCTGTCATTTTACTTTCAATACCTCGACTAAGTAGTTCTGCATTAAATGCTCAACGATTTTGTATTTCTGCCTGATGGCGTTAAGTTACTGATGTGAAGTGTTTGTAGGTGCATGAAGTTTAAAAAATGTAAACAATACTAAGTGAATGCCGGTATATAAATCTGCGTAAAGTGTGTAATAGCTAGCTGCCTAAACAGATGGTGACCGCTTCAGAGTGCAACAATATATAATCTATCCGGTAGCAGAAGAGTCGCTCTCTCGTCTATAGCACTGCAAAGCTATAATGTTTTGTAGGAGGTATGTACTTTCTAGCTACGCAGTCTATTTTGCATTCGTACCTAAATCGGAGTCAAACCCAGTGCAAAACCCAGTTAATTTTCTGTCTTTGTCTTTGTGATATTTTTTCATGTGCTGCCTTAAAGGGAGAAATCGGTTGTATGGCACATTATGTATTTATGAAATTAAGAATTAAGGACTGTGTGTCACACACTTCAAAGAGTAACTAGGGGAACCCACAAGGCAGTTCAAAACCTCCAGATCTTGCTCCAGCCTCTGAAGTAAATTTTGAATTAAGTAATCAATATTACTTAATTATTAGTAATCAGGTGGGTGCTACACATTGGTGGTGGTGGATGGGAGTCCCCATTACCTGTAAACCGCTTTGAGTGAAGTTCCAGAAAAGCGTAAGTAATAATAATAATAATAATAAACTATAATTGCTAGTAGGAACAATTCATAGGTTTATTTCAGTATGGAATAAACCTATTACTTGTTCCTTTGCAGCCTACGCATGCTGACCAGCTACCCACCTGAACTATAATTACTAATAGTTAAGTACAAGCACCACCATTTAGTCAGCAGCTACATCACCCTCCAACTCACAACTGACAACCCATTGAAGGTAAGCAGATGTGAGCCTGGTCAGTACCTGGATGGGAGACCTTCTGGGAAAACTGAGGTTGTTGCTGGAAGAAGTATTACTGGGACCAGTGGGGTGGGGGTCACCTTGGGCGGTCACCCTGCAGTCTGTGTACTATACTGTAAAAAAAAAAAGGTGCCATCCTTTGGATAAGATGTAAAACCAAGGGTGTTTCTTAAAAGTGAAACACTGGTGACCTGGTCAAATGTCCTCCCTGGCCTTTACCCCATCATGGCCTCCTAATAATCTCCATCTATGAATCGGCTTCATTTCTTTTCTTCTCTTCCTCACTTATAGCTGATGTGTGGTGAGTGTACTGGAGCACTATGGCTGCCGTCGCATCATCCAGGTAAGTGCGGCACGTTGGTAGTGGTGGAGGGGAGTCCCCATTACCTGTAAAGTCGTTTGAGTGGAGTTTCCAGAAAAGCACTATGTGAGTGTAAGGAACTTATTCTTATTTGCCAATCTTTCAATTTGAAGAACATAAAAAGTTTAGAAGAGCTGTATTGTATTGAATTGAATTGTATTGAAAATAAATAATAATAATCACAAGTTCTTTAACTTTATGCTGTGGTGATGGTGTTTCTTCAATACCTAAACCTAAGGATGCACAAGACATGCCTTAGTGTTCTATCCCACCCTCAACCCCTTCCCTCCTCTTCATTTCTCCTTCACCGATTATTTCTAAACTTCCAGTCACAGGAGTAAACGATCTCAGAAAGTGGACAGTCAATCAGAGGCTTCCAGTTAGGCAGCAAATTTAACTTTCCAGTCTGCAGTGAGTATTGTGTTTTAATTTGAAAGAATAGGCCCTACTTTTGTTCGGTCTCACTGGCTGATCGCTGTTCCATCCAGCGGTAGGGCAAAGACTCTTGCCTTCACTCCCAGGTGTCAAAAGCAGGTCTGTTATCTTGTGAGCGTGTGTTTTTTTTGAGGGGGGACATGAGATGAATAAGCACATGTCCTACAGTGGTGACAGCAAGGCTTACATACTGTATACGATATGATTCTGCATCTGCAAAATAAAAAGTTGTACTCATGCAATATTATAAGTCATGCTCAGGACTTAATAAGAGTCTTTACATTTTTGACATGTTAATATGATTATATTGTGGAGTCCTCTACTGTATTTGTTATAAAAGGTCTCTACAGCACATATTGACGAAGACTGAAATCTAGTTTGCCTTAGGCTAATGGAGATTGCTCTATGGCTTTCTGTTCACTGCCTGATTTTATGCAGCTACAAAGAATGATGAAACACATGGGACAAATTACTTTCTATTCTTAACAAGAAAACAGCTTTTTTTCTCAACAGATGCCCTCTCAAAATACCCTGAAAATTGTTTATGCTTGTCTTTATAAAGATTGCCAGAGTAATTTCTGCTGTGTATTTCACCAAAATGTATCAATTTTGAACCCTTTATTATATTCATTTTGTTGGTTATAAGGTTCTCGCTGTTTTTACTATGTCACACTTTGCTATTTGCTGTTTTCTTTGAATTTTATTGTTCTTTAATATATTGTATAGTGATATAGAAAATAGAAGGGGCATAGAAATATAAATTCAGACAATTGTTTGTTTAGAAATCTAAATGCACGCATTAATTTAGAATATATTCTATTTAATAATGAATAGAGCACTAATCAGAGCTATTCACTGGGACTGGTGAACAAATTCTTCCTGGTTTTTTGAGAACAAAACATCAGACATCGATTTTCCAGGTAAGATTTGTTTTGTATAATTTTGTATAAGTTAAGATGTGCAAATATATAAGTTACGATGTGCATAATTGACTTATTTTATAGTCAGTTAATGCACATCTTAACTTCATTATAATCTCCTAGATTAATGTGATCCTTCACCTGTACTCAGTACCTATATTTCATATACTGTATTAAATACTATACAAAGGAACAGTAACAAACACAAAAGGAAAAATCCTACTATTCCCATTCCTTTACTTTAATTCCAAAAACATTAATATTGTACAATGCATTTTCCGTATAGAGAGATAAACATATATACTCACCATTCATCCATTTTAATAACCACTTTATCCATTCCAACATGGCAGTGAGCTGGATTCTAACCTGGACAATGGGATCAAGGCAGGATACTCCTGGGGTACTCCGACGTACACAGTGAACACCTCTGAGATGCCAATTTACAAAAACAAGTGTGAGAGGGAACCAGAGCACCTGGAGAAAACTTAAAAAGACCTAAGAATTGTAAGACAGCAGTGCTAACTGCCACACCACTATGCACAATTGTTTTATATATGCTGTATGTCCACCCTTTTTGGAATTGCCAATTGTTATAATAATTTAACCTTCTGGTTACATTTCTTGATCAACGCCTGCACAGGGAAAATGAGGATGTGATGCACTGCTTCTGTACAGTATGTGCTATTCAACTTTGAACAAGGTACAAGCTCCTCATGAGAGAGTTAGCACCAACCGAAGGAGCAGTGCATTTCTCACCGATGTCACTGGAAGGCTGCAATTGTACCACAAAACAAGATAGTGCTGTTATACCAAGATTACCCTTGCTTATCCATGCCCAGCGTACACAAGCAATATTCCGCCAGTATGCTGTTGCTTGGGGAATCGCAGTCAGCTAAAAATGTGTGGTTTAGAGACATAATGCAGACAAATACATGCTGTCTCTGTTGTAATGAAAAATTGAATACAGTTATTATCATAAACAACAAATATGTTGTGTGAAAATAAACTAATCTGAAATGCACTGATAATGATAATGAAAGGAGACAAAGCCTAAAATAGTTCAGGTGGGTAGCTGCGTCAGCATGCGTAGGCTGCAAGGGAACAAGTAATAGGTTTATTCCATGCCGAAAAAAAGAAGAAAGAGAACACAACGTTTCGGCCGTGGAGCCTTCTCACACCTGAAGAAGGCTCCACGGCCGAAACGTTGTGTTCTCTTTCTTCTTTTTTTCAGCATGGAATAAACCTAAAGCCTAACATATCCCTTAAGTGAAATCACTGCACTGTTTTGGTCCTAGTTTTGTAAGATTAGAAAATGTCAAAGGTTGGTAAAAGTTGGCGAGAGACAAAGACCAAAGAAATCAGGAACTTAAAGGGTCTGAAATCGTTTCTATACTGACACTGTGCAACATATTAATAAATATAATATCCTCTACTCACTTCCAAGAATCTGTCTTTAAATTGCAACTGTAATCTTTGAATTTGTTTTTTTTTTCTATTTTGTTTTGTGAATTGACATAAATCTGGAAAAAAAATTCCAAAGACAAAAGCATAGAAAGTGGAAAGTGTTACTCTGTTTATCTCTCTGCTTAGGAAGTTCCAGTATGTACAGCTTCCCGTCAGGAAGGCAGGAGCTGGAGTTAAATCTATCAACCCTGCCTGTTACAGCTTAGAAACCTAGGACTTGATGTTAGTGGTAGTGACAAGTTTCTGGCCAAAAAGAATCATATTTTTTTGTTAAATGGTTAAATGTTTATGATTAGCAGTTGATGTCATCTGGACCTAGCAATTTTGATGTCATCTGGACCTTTGTCTATATTAACAATAAAAATCGAGTATAATAGAATTTATCCTCACTGTCAGTTCTTAATATACCATTATTCTTGGGGCAGTTTTACGTTTGTAGCAAAAGACACTGACACACTGTACTTGCGAGACATTAAAACTTTATTAAATTAATTTTCACTATTACTTTCAAAATAATATTGGTCTGTTTATGTGAAACAGCTGAATGAATTTTTAATTGTTTGTGTTCAGCAAGCTGGGGCCTTACATTATCCAGTCCAGGTAGCTAACCAGATCACTACTATTTTAATTGTAGTCAAGGTAAGGTATGCTTGAAATAAACTGGGTTTTACCATTATATTGAAGAATTAACTTTCAGTGCGTGATCATTTAAAATATCTCTTAACCCAGCCAGCTGGACGCTACAACTTGCAGAAAAGAAAATAGCCAGTTGTGTGATTTGGATAGACTTTGTCTGATTTGGATCAATTTTGCACTGTATTCTGGGGTCAGCAAGGTTTAAATGCAGTAGGCAGTTGGCAATCAGGGAAAAGAAATGAGCAGTATTCAGAAGGCATATCTTACTCCCAAAGAGACCTTTATGATGTCGTTTTTTAAAAATTGAAACAGTTACTTCAAACTTTCAGGAGTGCTTCAATACAAATGATCATTTTCTCCTTAGTTGAGAGAGCAGCACCGAAGCAGAAAATTAAACTTATGAGTTATGAGGTGTTTGGATTATGTACTATGAACCGTACTTACCGTATGTGGGAGAAGTGCGAACACAAGGTAAAGCCTCCCATGCTACATTATTGATTTACTGATTTATTAATTAATTAGTCTAACACTTTTAAGATGTGTTAGACTCAGTATGGAGGCCTCCATTAGTAAAATACCATGAATTAAATAAGGAATATAAATGGACTACAGTGCAATCAAATATACTGTGTCCAAAAAGGGCATTAATTTCCAGACAAAGAGAGTGAATAGTGTAGAAGCCAATGGAGAAATACAGTAAAGGGAACATAAGAAAAAAAAAACAGAAAAATGTTAGAATTCCCTCTATATTTTGAACATCTGAGCTGTGAGGAAGAAAGGATGGGCAGTGGTTATGGGTAGCTGGTCCGCTGCAGGGGAGCAGAGGAGGAGCAGGAGTGAGCTCAGCAGATACTGGATTGAGCAGACGGGTATATAGTCTGCAAAGGAACAAGTAATAGGTTTATTCCATGCTGAAAAAAAGAAGAAAGAGAACACAACGTTTCGGCCGTGGAGCCTTCTTCAGGTGTGAGGGTATATAGTCTGCTACAGTGGAGGAACCAGTAGTGTAGACTAGAGCCAAGAAAAGTATGGGATGAGGGAGCCAGGCAGTGAACAGAACAGGAAGCCAGGACAAGGGTCTAAAACTGGGCTCTGTACAGGAAGCCAAAGCACATGAGTTCCGTCCGACAGGATCTTCAGATAATGGAAAGTAAGCAGCACGGTTGAAAAAGACCATGAAGCAGACAGGCCTCCACCTCCCAGGAAAGAGATTTAGAAAAGGGCTGCGACAGGACCTTGGAGTGCGGATAGTGAGGAAAGGGTATATTCAGGAGATAGTAAAACGAATAGCAGGTTTGTGCCGGAGAGTCGATGTTCTAAGAGCAGGGACGGGAAGAGGGGATAGGGGTGATGCCATGGCTGTCCAGATGCATCATTATAAAAACAACTAAATAGACATGCTGTTTCGAAATGTGACCCTGTTTCCTTGTGTTGACTTTGTGTATATCCATGGACATGTGAAGAAATAAAAACAAAACTGTCACCAGAAAAGCAGAGGCACGGGATAGCTCATGTATTTTCCCAATATTAATTGTGCCAGAGAGGTTTAAACCAGTGTAAGTATACTACTTCCATCAGGGCATCCTTTTCACGGCTTATAAAACCTTTCATTAAGACAAGTGCCTTAGTGTCTAACAAAGACTGTTTTAAAAAACATTGTGTTATCAAAATAACACACCTGACACACCTGAAGAAGGCTCCACGGCCGAAACGTTGTGTTTTCTTTCTTCTTTTTTTCAACATGGAATAAACCTATTGTGTTATCAAAAGCCTGGATAACATCTAGTATGGAACAGAATAAGATGTGAAAGTAATTTTCAATCATGCATACACACACTGTATACATAACTCACATACAATAAATCTTATACATACTCTATGTGTAATAGTACAGAAAATAAAACGAATTATTCATCTGTACAGTATTATAATTACAAAGAATGATGATTATTTTTTTTATATTTTATAGTTATTCAAGTTAATCAACAATTCCCAAAGACAATCCCATAATTCATGTGTTAATGCCAGAAAAGAAACATTAAAAAGTCATATACAATAGGCTCCTATACAATTTGACTTTAGCACTAGCTGTTACCTTAAGGTTGTTACAAGGTCTGTTCTTAATGATTGGATGTGAGTCATCCCACCTACTCCTTTCATCGTTAGAGTACAAAATCCTTTATCATTTCACAGTGTCTTTACGAAGAATGAAAAATCAAGCAGAAGCATGCGCTAGTTTCGTCTCAGAATGTTCTCCTCTCAAAAGGGAACAAATAGGAATCTAGAGTTTAGTTACTTTTTATGCTTCTTTCAAATAACAGAAAAAATGATCCCACATACTTATGTTTATCACAATACACATCTTGGTAAAACATCCTGTATTGTTTTCTCCTTTAATTCTGTACTTTCCATATTGCGCACAATTCATACTTGTGAATGAGTCTGTGAGGATGCCTGGGTCAGGGGATGGGGCAGCACAGTGATGTCAAACAATACCCTCACTTTAAGCACGATTTCAGACTTGTGTATCTCTGAAATTCTTTTCCTTCTCGATTCTTCAACTTCCAAGAACTTGAGAATAGTTACAAACAAGAGCAGGCCATTTTGGAGTTAGTGGCTGGGTAGCTAGTTCCATACTCCCAGAGGAAAGAAAAACAGTACAAAATCCTTCCAGATTATCCTTGAAGTACAGATTAGTCAAAAGCTTCCACATAAATGAGGGTAATAGGTCACAATGTGGGAAAATGCACTGTGATGCATGCAGGAAACAACCACAGTATGCGAATTTCACAAATATGATGGCTGTACAAATATGCACAGTCCAAATGCCAATGAAATCTAAGCAAGTCATCTTCATATTCACATTCATATTCATATTCATATTCATATTTCCTATTACTTGTTCATCTTCATATTATTCAATGTATTAGACCTCACTCTCAAAGAAGACATTGCTGCTTTAGTGGCAGTACTAAGGAGAGAAAGAGACTTATTAATGTCCTTAAGGGAAGGTCAAGGACAGAGTAAGTAAATTGAATCTTTTTATCCTGGAGCAGAGAAGACTACTTAAAACTAGGTATTCAAAATTAAGAAAAATTATGTTTACGTCAACTCAGTGGACTGCTTCAAAATTAGCAGTAACACAAGGACCTACCTGGGGACATGAATGGAAGTTACATTTATGGATGTTTTAAGACTGAAAAAAGGAGACTTTAAAGTCATGCTTTATGGGTTCATTTAATATATACTATTCTAAGATAGACTTCTTACAATACTGATCTACTGAATGGCCTATTGTTTGTGGATTTCATCTGACCTCATTGATTGCCTATTTTACAGCCCTCATCATGGAGATATGCATATCAATGAAGCACAGTGGGAATCCTAGACCAAATCTACTGCCGTAGACAGATGCTGCATTTAAAGGCTCATGTGGTTTTAACTCAGGTCAGCAGGAATGCATGAGGAATTTTATTGGCTTCTGTATTACAGTATGAGGTGTGCGCACTGAAGTTAGCATTAAAAAAATATTAGTTCTAGCATCCAAAACAAAAAGAAATAGGCACTTCATACTTGCATGAGCGCAGTGGAATTGATTGGATAGCCACTGTATAGTAGTTGCCATCCATATATTTGGGGGAAAAAAACAATTGTTCTCTGTGTGTCTGACATTTTACCTCCTGTGGTAGCTGTCTTTCTTGGAGATTTTATTTTACTTTGCAGAAGATGGTCATTTCCAGACAGCAAAAATCATAACCTGCAAGTGTAGTACCATCTCAGTAATCCAACACAGAACAGGCTTAATTCCAAACACAGACACTGCATATTGATTCAGGTTTGATTAGGCTTCACACCCACTGATAGGAGATTCTGGTGGAAAATGCCAGCGATATATCTCAGTGACACTCAGGGGATAACATTTAGCATATATTACATCTTTACAGTGTAGTACAATATAGATATGATACAATGGTTGATTGATTCTTTATTTTGGGATATTTTTCATAATTTGTTTCTCACCTATGAAAATATGACTGGGCAGGCTAGAGCACGTTTTTTTACCACAAGTGTTCATTTGTGGTGACCCTCACCTTCTAACATCCTTCTGGACAGGTGTTTTTGGATAGTGATTAAAATGATGATACTATTATACCATTATCAATATGTGCATAAACAGTAAAGTCCTCACTGACGGGTGGCATCAGAATTGTCGTTGCTTGTGCCCACAGGTTTGCCATAGGCTCGAGAGCTGAGCTGCAGTCCCAGATCTCCAGATCTTGGGACACAGCTTTGAGGTGATATGGCAGCAGGCCCTATCATCACAAATGCTGAGGATTCCTGGAGCATCCTTTTGGGTTCCAGAATTCCTAGCTCTTTGAGTGCAGAACCCATGGATCATTGCCCAGTTTCTAACTCAATTAGGTTAATGAATTTGGAAAAATACAAATAGCTCAAATGATCAGTAAAATAGGTCAGGCGCCAATGTGAACAAGCTGTGCAGAACTGCAGTAGTCTTCCCTACGTTAGCTGAGGTGCCTTCCATCTGTGGGGTGCAATATTGTTCTTGAACAGATGGTGTATACCAGGGCTAGCCTGAGACAGACTTTTAGTCCTCCTTAATAGCTTTGGTCCATCTGTAGGAAAACTGCTCAAGACCTAGTCTGGGACTATGAGGACAGCAAGTTTTGCTTATTATTCTCGTCTTCAAATGCATATAAATATACTGGGTTGTATGTTACCTGTAGGTTTGATAAATTGTGACATAGGAACATGAGGAATGTTACAATCAGGCGGAGCCTATCTAACTGTTCTGGCCTGTTTAGTTGGTAGAAGGTAAGGGATCCAAGAATCTCTTTCAGTTGGTTCTTGAAAGAATGGAAGATAGAGGCTTTAAACAACAAGAACGGGTAATTGAAAACTAAACAAAAGAATAGGCTGTGCATAACTTGTGCATAACAAAGAACCTGTTTTCTCTATAAAATATCAACTACACAACACTACTTCAGTGAAATGAAGAAATAACACAGTGTCAGGGCTTGGCCTCCCCAGAGGGGTAAACCAATCAATTCCCTCTCTCTCTGTCTCCCATCGCTCCCAGTTTTGACAGGAATTCATTTGGACTTGTGCCATAGCTCCACATCTGCAGGGATATTTCATGGGGGGAAAACAGGAATACTTACATTATTATTTTTGATTAATACATCATGCTTCAATTTTATACCAAGTTTACAGGAAATGTGTACAGAAAACTACAAGGCATACCGTGAATGAAAGCAAGAGAGAATAGTATATTTGTCAACTTCAAAATACAGTATGCAAATCAAGTTTCCCCATCCATCGTTAGTATTATGGATTTACAAACAATGTCATACCGTCTCATTCACATTTGCTATGACATCGATCCTCTGATGGTTCAGTCACTGGCTCTTTGATGATGATGTTGACGATGAAATCCTACACTTAACTAGGATGGGCTGGGCTGGTCATTATATCTCACGCGGTTCACTTGTTCAAACTACTGAGCTGTGAGCATCAGCAGCACAAGACGGGAGATCAGTACCAGCGGGAAGATCGCGTTTAGCCAGTTGTCAGAGCTCAGAAAGGCGTACATAATTTACACCTTGATATATATTGAGAAAGAAACCAGCAGCTGCCTGTATGTCAGCGAAAGGCAGAAAGTATCAGAAACGTGTGTCTTTTTCTGAAGAGGACAATGAACAAGACTGGAAAGAGGAAAACGGGGGTTTGGATGCACATTACTTAAAATCAGTTAAAACTGTCAGAGATTCATCTGGGTATTACCATTGCACAATGTGAGTAATGCACTATTTTGTATTATTATGGTTGTTGTTGTTGTTGTTGTTGTTGTTGTTGTTGTTGTTATAATTATCGTTGCTGTTGTTGATAATAATGATGTAATACGTTATTTATTTAGAAAACTGAAATCAAGTAAAGTGCACACATAGTATTTATAAAATTCTGTGAAAGTTATTTTTCTCATATATTGCTGCGGAAAAAGAAATGAAGTCGAAGTCCACGATTGCATTTTTTTAAAGTCTACTTTTTGAGTCGATTGTAATCGATGAAAGTAAACGCCTGATTTTATTTATTTTGCTAGACAAATAACCCCATCTTATTGATATGTTCAATTGTTCATAAACCACGCAGTACACCAATGGTTAGCTACAAGTGTAAAAAAACTTGAAATGGTTATATTTCTCATATTTATTCAGCAGTTTAGCGCCACCGAGTGGAACTCATTTTCACAATTTTAAATGTTATTTATAAGAGTTTTATTTTATTTATTTTTTTGTTCTTTATTTTTTTGTAAATAAATAGGAGATTCACACACAAATGCGATTCACAAAATATGATTTGAAAAAGTAATACCTGCTGCGGCAGTTCAGTGGCCTTGTGTAATTTGTTGCGCTTTATAACAACGCAACTCCAATGAGATTTTATTTTCCGGAAATATGTTTAAGATGATCCCTGCGTAAGACGTGGATTTTGTGTAATCAATGTGCCTGAAAGGATAACTCTAACCGAAAATGGCCCTCCCTTCTCTCCTGCTTTACTACAAGCAATTATGAAGTCATAAATCTTGCCCGTATTAATAAAACAACCCAATGTTATTAATTAGCTTTTCGTAACTGTAGATACACAAAGTAGAAGACATACGTCATTAGCGTTTTAAAATCCCTGGTTACTGCAACATTGTCCTTCTATGTCCATTTGACGTGGACTGAAAGTCCTAATTAAAAAGTGCAGTCAGAAAAAACGCTTTAAGCTTTAGTACAAAAATAAATTGGTAGTTTGATTCATTTAACCATTAGTAACAAAGCCATGTTTATTAGAACATACATCAAGGTATTCTATAAGGAAAACTGAATGGGTGATTTATAATATAGTATTCTACTGTGTATGCACATTATATGTCTTGTTTTTCCAAATAAAAATGACATAATGCCAGGGAAGTGTCACATTCTAGTCACACATACTAAATATTATTACTGTGATTATGACAATTCTGTTTAATTCTGTTTTGGCTTCATGGCTACTCCATAGGAAGAGTAATGTGTTTTTATTTCCAAACTGAAGGGGATATTGTCTTAAAAAGCCAGCGTAGGAAGTATTTAATCAACATTTGTATTTATCTTTTATTTATCTGTTGACGTAAAATGGTGAAGACAACTTACAGTTCATTCTTCAGCTAGTTTCTTTCTACAGCTGGCAAAGCTGAGAAATAGGAAAATGCGCTTTGACACATTACACTTCTGTTCCTTGGGCACAAAACTGTGTTGGTATCTAAAATATAAAAAAATTAACTATATATGGAAAACAGATAATTATATTTAAGCAAGTCTTTTTGTCTTATTTATTAGTCTTGTGCTCATTAAGGTTGTACAATGAAATACTACTAATGTTCAGTGTTTCTTATTTTATCTTTAGAATTCAAGACATTTTTAAATTTAAGACTGACAAACCTGATGTTACGATATGTCTGCTATAATTCAGATAAGCTAATTCTGTTTATTTGCCAACTTTAAACTGTATGAAACCACATTATATGATAAATGTGATCTAATGTTAGTTGGAATAGTGTGTGGTATTGCTTTGATAATGTTGTGCTGTTAACTATACAAGTTATTAAACACAGGATTAAAATGGATCAGAAAGTTTCATACATCATGCTATTTTGGTTGTTCATATTTTACTACATAATGTTTTTTTAATATAATGCTTTTTTTAAAATGATGGTTGGTAAGATTTAGGCACGTTTCCAATAACGGGAAGTTTTTTGCTTTTTAAATTATAATGGTGACAATATGTTTGACATTTGGATTGTGAAAGTCTTGAATCTATGAGAAGAATATTCCCGAAAGATGGAAAAATATTAATTGCAGACTTTTATTTCATTACAAATCTAAACTTTTGGCATATCAGAGAAATTGTCATTCTAATTACATAACACAGTTCACCAAGAGAAGTCTCATTAAATCACTTTCATCACGCCAGGATGTACTAGCTGGTCTTTAGAAGCCTTTTTTTAGACAGATCAAATCTAATTACATTTTGTTGTCAATAAAACAAGAACCATCCGTTGATTAGAGATCAATCGTTCACACTAGTTTTACCTGGAGTGTGATAAATAAAAACCTTAATTCCATGCTGAGCAGCAGAAAGAAGAAACACGGCATTTGAACCGTTGACACCTGAGAAAGACTCAACAGTTGAAACACTGTGTTACTTTCTTCCACTGTTTGACACGGAATTTGTCTTTGCTTGTTCCTTTGCAACCAACACAAGCTGATATAGCTCCCTTCTGAAACCTCTTCAATGAAGACTTTGACATTTGACCTCTGCACTCGGATACACTTTAACAGCCCTAACAATTTGTAATTCCTGGTTGTGTTTTACATTGCACTGGCAATTTGGGAATTTTAGTTGTAATTCCCAAAAAAGAAAAATGCAACAGCGTAAAATGTCATTGGAATTAAGATTACAGCTAACGTGAGATGTAAGATATGAAGCCGTGACTGCAGCAGAGTGGAGGTTTGATGAAAAGTAATTCCTCCTGGTTGCCTACGATATATTTTTTATTTTACTTTAGGCAATTTTTTATTTCTACAAGGGTTTTTTTTTTGCTCATTCTAATCAAACTGAGCACTTGCAATTTCAAGCCCTGGGGAAAAGGGAATCACACTGTTCTTTGACTCGTATTTTTTGCTCTCTAATTATGAAGGCATATGGTCTGTTTCAGGGGTAATTTCAATAACATCAGCAGAGTGTGTCATTTTCTCAGTCGTTTCAATTAAGGTCATATTCCTTCTTCAGAGATACAGGTGGAGGGAGCAAGGCCATAGAGTTGACGACAGGGGCAGCTGAAGGCAGACACCCTTTCACTGGTCTCTGGCAGTTGCTTTCCTTGCATTATTGCACTGTTTGGTGATATTATTGTCCAAGAACACAGTGGGTGTGTGGAGGCTGGTGTGTGTTCAGGGCACAAGACAAGAGGTGCCTAAACATTTTCGCCCAGCAATTGTATCGAGTAAAATCTTCACAAGCAAGTCGGAAGGATGCAACGAGAAAATCCTCCTTTTTTACACAACACAGCTCAAAATCTCAAAATCAGAACTGTTTCACATACATTCACACACAGGTATATATGCCCTTATTAAATTCTACAAAGGGTGAAAGTAGACCAAAAGTAAATATTGTTAGCACTTTAAGATCATGAGAAGATGACCCTTTTGTTTTTAAAAACAAATTAACCGGCCATGTTATTAAAGTCCATTTCCTGGCTTCTTTTAAGAAACAACTGCATGAGGTCCTTGGATCAATTAGCTACTAATTGCCAAACGAGTCAGATGTGCCAAATATTCTCTGCTCATTTGTAACCTTTCTTATGTTTGTCAGGGACTATTATCTTTGTGGACATGTTTTGTTTCTACACAAGTATGATATATGCCCAAAGAAATTTGGTAAGCAAAATAAACAGAGGGTCATTGAAGAAAGATAAATCAACCATCACAGAGACTGTTGTGTATTGCTGCTGTGTGAATCACACACACATAAGAAATGAGCAGATTGTCTGTGTACTTTGCTCTGCAGTTTTTAGGTTAGATTTGTCTTGCTTTCTTTTCCCTCAATACAGAAATTAAACAGCAGCAGTTCTCATTAATTAGGTTAAGATGAGGAACGGACATATTAAAGACCTGGAAGCTGGCAGTTCAGGAAATCATTAACAGAGTACCAATGAGATTAAACACAGTTGTCGTAAGGTTTTTTTTTATATTAGCTTTGGTCTCTAGAGCCCAAGATACATCTTGTTAATTCTCTTTACCTGAAGCTTTTAAAAAATATGGATAAGTAGTCCTTGTTGATATCAAGTTTGAAAATCCAACTAGAGTGACTATTGAAAATAGATTTCAATGTGATAACTGGTTATTGATCTGTTCTCTTTTGCTTTGGGGGTCAAAACCAACCTTTTGATCTGACACTCATTAATCCCTCACTGTGCTTCCTTTCATTAAAGGTCAGAAGCTGAGCTGACGAAACCATTACTAAGCACTATGTTCCCTTTAAGCCCTAGCCTCCAATAGTGAAACTAAACAATATCAACATTTTATACATTTCCATTAAATAAAGTACATTGAATAATAAACATGAAATACGAACCACAGCACTTTAATGTTTAACATCAGGTAAAGTCTGTATTATGAACATTATTTAATGTTGCAGAATCTAAGCAGCTTAAAAATCTAAAACAGTATAGAATACCATGCACATTCTCACTGTAATGTTCTTTCACAAACATTTCAATACTGTGTATTTAGCTCATTAGCATGTATGATCATCAAAACTATACCTAATAATTACAGTATTTGATTTAATACCAAAAAACAAAATCAGAATCGTCACGACTGTAGCGTCGCGTCAATTGTAGCGTAGCGTCAATTTGGCAAACAGAATTTGTGCCTGCCCCATTTATTGGAGGTCTAAAGGGTTAACTTTTTATAGAGTGACAGAGATTTTTCAGTTAATCCCCAGTGGATCGCAACATAATAAGACGTTTATGTGAGTTTCACTCAACTTCAGAAATGTATTACTGTAAATGCATGGATTACCTTTCGTCTTCATCTCCTGCTACCAGATAAAACAGTTAATGGAAGGAGAAGTCAAAGATGACAGGAAGGAAGTTTATCAATACTAGGCAGTGCTCTGAAACCCATTAGTAAAGTTGAACTGGCTCCAACATAACATCCATCGCAATGCCTCACACACAATATGTCCATTTTTGCTGAATTAGTTAATTAGTAAGGCAAATTAAAGACACTTTACATTTAGTGGAACAGGAAATATTGAATGAGGGTGACATCCTTTTAGTTTTCAAAATGTAACGTAATTCTTTGGTGGAAGGGTTGTGGGGCATTTTTAAATTGTACTCCCAATAAAGATCCTCCTAAAAATAAAATTAGGGGGGAATCTGAAATGCTGCCGAGTGAAGATTGGAAGTAGAATTTTAATATCATTCCTAATAATAGGTTAATATCATTCCTATTTTTTAAATTCATTATGCTTAATTTTATAATAGTGTTGCATCTAATGGACAGGTGCAATGATATCAAATACTATTAATTAAATAATATAATTGCACTTCTCCGTCATATGAAGGTGCCTGCTCATTTAGTCAAAATGTGTAAATCAATGCTGCTCTCTTCTGAGTTTTTCCGATTTCTCTTCAGCTCAGCCATGAATCTGTGTGGATCTTGTGGGGTCTTGATATTTCCTGAGTGAATTTCATATTTGTTTCATATCCATGGAAGAAATATGACCCAGGGCTTCTTTAAAATAAACACTTCTCATAGAATAACCTGAGAGTAACACTTTTTCTGTTTTTATACCGAGGAGAAATAATAGCTTCTGACCTTTTTCAAAGGCACGTAATCTGTCCACAAAGGAGGGACATCATTTGGATAGCTTTAAGAAGGCTTTCATCTGCAGATAGTTTTCATATGCACAGTTTGCAGTGGAAACCTAATTTGATTTGTTTATTGGAAGTTGACATATGACACTTATTTTTCAAAATGGTAGGTATTTCACTTAAGTTCGTAATCATTTTGACAGTTTGTGTTTTGAGTTGAGACCCTTTGAACCATATGCTAAGCTGGCCAATTGAAGGCCAGGATAAAGAAAATCCTATTTTCTTTATCCTGTGGTATTTTAAAAATACCATTGTACAGTAATACTATTATAAATCCAACTCAGTTCTCACAGTGGTTAAAAAGAAAAGCTATGATTTGCACCAGTTACTGTGACACTAGATCCACTGCAGTATTTTCTGGTGATTTTGTGCCATTTGGTTACTATTTATTTATTTTCTGTCTATTAAATAATGAACAAGAATACATGAATGGTATAAAGATTGATAAATACTGGTGTAGAGTTTACTGATGACATAAACTACTTTTTACGAACTAACCCCCATTTTTCTTAATCTCATTTCAGGTATGAGTTCATAATGATTAGTGAAATTCGATGCTCATGGTGTCATTTAATTAGGAATCAGTAATAAACTGCGAAGTCTAAATACAGAGTAAATTGCATTTCTCAGTGTCACTGGTGCTCCTGACTAAAATGGAAGAATTTTCCTACGAATTCTAAATGGGAAGATGGTGAAATACAAATGCATGAGCGCGGTCTTCTAAAGTAAAATCAAAAATGTATAGACCTCACATTTGGGTTATTGATTTAACATAGTATCAGGGTGATATCATAGTGTAGATGTTCTAGGTCTCAAACCACTAATGTATATAAAGTCTTCTGCTGTATTTTTGTGCAGTTTGATGTCTGTCGAATCATCTTCCAAGTACAAAGAGATTGCAAGTTTCTAAAATGAAAGCAGCTCAAAAAGAAGGTCACCTTCCTAGTACTTTGGAACAGTGGAGGAGAAGCTTCATGGACAATTCACATTGTGGAATGTTTTAGAACACCCAAAATGCTGCATTAACCTGCTCTTTAGGATCTGATAGATGTGTATTTATCACATTTACCCAACCCTCAATGGATTTTGGGCAAAGAAGCAGATAATATGCAGGCCTACCTCTATTCAGATATTTTTAAAGACAATAAAAGGTTTTTGGCTTTTGTTATATTAAAAGCCATCCCATTATACAATAACAACAGAAAAGACCTAAACAATTAATAGTATTTATTATTCTAAATGTTATATGCATACTATGTTCCAGCAGTATGTCTGTAAAAGTTTTACTTTGTGAATCCAGGTGTCTTGTACAAAATATTGCTTTTTCTTTGTGTGAAGCCATCTTTTGTCTGGTTTTTGGATGCACAGTCTTGCTACCATTTCTTGTTCTTATCGGAACATCTAGAATGGCCACCAGCGAATGTCTATTCACTTGTCCGCTCTCGTCGTCCCCCACAGGCCAGCCGGCGACAACCCGACGCTGAGGAGGCTCACGATGATGAGGGAGAAGGGGAGACGGCAAGCTGTCCGCGGCCCCGCATTCATGTTCAACAACAGGGGGACCAGCCTGACCACGGAGGAGGAGCGGTTTCTCGATGCCGCGGAGTACGGCAACATCCCCGTGGTGCGCAAGATGCTCGAGGAATCCAGCACGCTGAACGTCAACTGCGTTGACTACATGGGCCAGAACGGCCTGCAGCTCGCCGTGGGGAACGAGCACTTGGAGGTGACGGAGCTGTTGCTCAAGAGAGACAACCTGGCACGCATTGGGGACGCTCTGCTGCTCGCCATCAGCAAGGGCTACGTCAGGATCGTGGAAGCTATTCTGAACCACCCCGCCTTCGTCACCAGCGAGCGTTTGACGCGCAGCCCCTGTGAGCTGCAGGATGACGACTTCTACTCCTACGACGAAGACGGCACCCGGTTCTCTCCTGACATCACCCCTATCATTCTAGCCGCCCACTGCCAGAAGTACGAGGTTGTGCACATGCTACTCATGAAGGGAGCTCGCATCGAGAGACCCCACGACTACTTCTGCAAGTGCAATGAATGCATGGAGAAGCAGAGGAAGGATTCCTTCAGCCATTCCCGCTCCAGGATAAACGCCTACAGAGGTCTGGCAAGTCCTGCTTACCTCTCTCTGTCCAGCGAAGACCCTGTCCTCACGGCTTTAGAACTGAGCAATGAGTTAGCCAAGCTGGCCAACATCGAAAAAGAATTCAAGGTACGTATGCAATTGATTTTCATCAGTTTGATATTTTCCTGCATCCTTAAGATTTGTAAGCATGCCTGGATTTGCTTTTTATTCTACAGTATGAGTATGAGCAGCTCCAGATTTTGCTCTAGAGCATGACCAGCAAAATGAAGTCCCCTTAAGATCGGATCATAGAGTGTTTTTGATTAGCCCTAAGATCACAGTGCTGTTTTACGATTTCCTTTCTCTCTACTTGTGTTTCTTCAATGACTTATTGTTTTATGTCCTGTAATGTATTTGCAAACTGTGTGTGTGTGTGCTGTCGCCACCAGGACACCCATAAAAAAGAGACGGCGCAGCTCAATTGCTTCTCCCTGGTAAATATTTTTAAATATAACTTTATGAACAGCCATTTGAAATGTTGAATGTCACAGTTGCTAATGCATCACCTACCAGAAAAGGATACCCTCTTTTTTCCTTCTAGATAGACCTTCTTCCAGCTTCAAGTAAATGCATTTTATGAGTCTTTTTACGTCACAGATGTCTAGTCATCTAATAGCTGAGTTTTCTGAGGACTAGTGGAAGGCAGTGGACAATATGTGCTGTGTGGCTTTTATTGTACTTTCAAATTTTCATGTTTTCTTACACTGCTGAAATGGTTGTCCTAAGGGCTGCCTTTCATCTTTGCTAAACAGCCACTTTTAAATTTTTTCCCATTTTTTTAAAAGCCATTTGCACGCTGATTGCTTTTCTTTGTCTGAGCTTTAAGAATGGATGTTGTTTCTTTAGATGCTGTGTGCATGTTGTTTTCGTGTGGCACTAATTATTTCCAAAGTCACCCCTTGTGGCATCATAAGGTCCTTTTGTAAACACTCACAGGTATCCATCAACTGCTTCTTTGTTTAATTCATTTTCACTTTGTTGCGTTCGTACACATTGTGCTTTGCTAAAATAGGAGTGTATTGTAAGATCAGGTCCTGTGTTTTCTATGCCTTACTTGTTACAAAGAAAAATGTGTGTAAAAGAGTTGACTCATTTAGGAGTTGAACCCTTCACCTGCCTGCAGTAAGAGATTCAAAGAGATCCACTCGTTTAAATGGTTCGGAATAGATCTGGCAAAGAAATTACATCCCAACATCACAAGGTCTGCAAGCCTTTGGTCTGCAAGCCTATTATTTATTATAATAAATAATAATTATAAACAAATGATACACTGTTTAAAAAGAGGAAAGCAATATCATACTAACCATGATTTTTTAAGTTGATATTAGTTTCACTTACCTGATACGGATTCCAGGAAAGAAGAATGCTTTGTGGATATTAGGCTCTGATCTTACAAGATTTCCTGAGCCAGAGCTCTGAAAGGGAAAGTAGTCATTCTGACACCACAGATGTTATCAGCCTGAGCTACAGTGAACAGAACTCTGTATTACCTAGGACCTGTAGCTGACATCTTTTTTGCTTCTGTTTTGCAGCACTAAATTCAGGGAAAAAATCAATTTTATAGAACTTGACCTACTGCTTCCAAGTTTCAGATTATTGGTATTTAACTCTTTGTGACACAGTGTCTGGTTCTTTTTTCTCTCAGCCCGGTGTTATTTCTCATGTTGTTGATAAGAAATATAGTCTAAAATCTAATTACCTTTATTACCGCCCTGTATATAGCTCATTTTAATCCATTATTAATGCGAAATATTTTTCTTCAAGAAAGATATTTGGGCAGAAGGATCATACGTGTTTATTTTCTTTCAGGAATGTGTAACTGCATGCTGTTAACCATCCATTTCAAAAGGAAACATTTTAATTAGGTTTGAATGATTTGTGTGAGACTGAATGATACTGTACGTACTGTAGGCCCTGTATGTCACTAAACAGGATATCTCAATACAGTATTTCAATATATGTCCTGTTAGGTTCACACAGACTTTATAAAGGTAGAAAGATCAGACTCAAATGTTTCTGTATTTCTAATCATGAGGAAAAGCAACCGATTCATTTTTGTTTCAAATTTTAATAATATGCCAGTCCTATTTTATTGTTCAAAATAAGAGATTACAACCCAGCAAATGAAAGTAGCAGAGCACGTTAAATTACCAGCCTGTGTCTATAGTCCTGTGGAAAAAGTCCTACCATGCACAGTGATACCACTGATTTTCTTAAATAAAACCATCTGTGCAGCTCGGTCAGAGATACGTTTTACTTTGATCCTGCTATTTTCCAGCTTTTGTCTCATCTTTGATTTAATCACACAACCTGAATGTATACATCTCCTCTCACGGTACTTCTCTAGTATTAGATTGGTCCTGTGACATTTCTCTTCTAATCTTTTAAAGATACTAAAGTCCATGGGTTAAAATCCCTTACAAGGGATTTTTTCAAAATATGACATTGCTCTGTTCTCTAAGTCACCAGTGGAAAAATCAATATTGGCATGAAAGTGTTTGATTTCAGGCATTGTTTTGATTAATTATACAGTAGTTTCATGAGTAGATTGATTAAGCTGTTTTGATTTCCTTTGCAAAACATTATATCAAAACAAAAAGTTTTAAAAATATTAACGTTAGTGACTATAAAATACTTTTTTGGAAGTTGATAATTTTTTTGAAGTTTAGAATTAATTTAGTTGTAGATGTCTACCAAGCAGATGCTATGCATAATATTATTGATAAAGTAATAATCATATAAGGATATGGAGAAAAACTGACCAATTTAATTAAAAATCAAAATGTTCTGTCACTAAAAGGATGCATTTTTCCAGTCCATTTACCTAAGGATTGTTAATGTGACTGTTTAAATTTGTTTCAAGACTTGTTTTTCTGCAGTAGAAACTGATAAATGGATGACTGTAGCCCTCACATATATTAGGTGCGCATATCTAAATGGTATGTGGGTACTGTTTTTAATTAAACTACAACAAATTAAAAAGAATATAAAAAGTAGTTTTTGCTCCTATATATCATATTTCAAAATTTCAATGTTCTGTTTGCACAGAGACAGTTGCCAAAAAGTTCAGAGAAATTTTCTTTTTTATAACGTCTATTATAATGTTATACGGGTGTTCTTCATACATACAGTATATATAAATATCCCTCATGTCAACAAAATTGTTATGTGTCAGAAAATGAAGAGTTCTAATATTTTAAATTGTGATTTCTCTGTCATTTTAAGGTTTTATGTATATCTGGATGTTGTTGAAATGGCTTACAAATATGAGTTCTGTCAGCTTTATTGTTCAGATATTGCTTTATTATTCTGTTAACTGAATAGGTCAATTACATTAATTAGCTTCCACCTTGGTGCAGTGTTTTTAAAACCTGTTCATCCACAACAATATTTAAATCTAAATCTATACCAAAAGAAACCACAGGAATAAAATGACAGAGTGAACATGTCTCACAAACATGTTGAGACTTTTGAAAAATTTACGACTAGGTCACAGCAACCCACAGCAGACTGCCAAACCGCACTGTTATATAGAGATAAAGAGAGAAAAACATCCACCCTTTCTGGTAAAATTACTTAAATCAAGATATTTATATCAATTGATTATTTTCCATGCATTCCACTTTTCTGCAGTCTTACATTAAATCTCGTCACAGTTCTTCTGCAACAGGATAGCCCTGAATTTTGTTTCCATTTCTGCATTCAAACTCGAGAGAAACCAACCAAATATAAAGCCAGATTTAATCCTCTGCCCTGTCAAATCTCATATATTAGTGGTTCAAAGATGACAGATAAATTATGAGCAAGGGCTGTGGTCCCTTTTCTCTAATTTCAATGACCAGCCACAGCTGAGGAACTTGACAAGTTACTTGCTGGAGTGAGGTAAAGGATGCTGGTTGTCTAAGGAGTCTGGAAACTGAATCCATCACTTAGTTGTTTGGTAAAAATGTGTATCTAGCAGCTGCTGCAAAGAAAAACAATGTTTAATCATTTGTGTCTATCTTAAATGAAACTAGTTCCACATATGTTTGCATGAGACAACAATATTGAAGGACCTGTTATTATAATGATAATAATAGTAGTGAGGAACAAGTAATAGGTTTAATCCATGCTGAAAAGTGAAGAAAGAAAACACAACGTTTCGACTGTGGTGCTTTCTTCAGGTGAAACGTTGTGTTTTCTTTCTTCTCTTTTCAGCATGGAATAAACCTACAGTATTAGTTGTTCCTTTGCAGCCTACGCTTGCTGACACAGCTACCCACCTGATAATAATCACATTTAGATAGCACTTTTCTGGCGAACATGGTAATGAAGCCAATTCGTAGATGGGGATTTTTAGGAGGCCATAATAGTTAAAGGCCAGGGGGAATTTGCCCAGAACATCAAGGTAACACCCCTACCTTTTTTGAGAAATGCCCTTGAATTTTTAATGGCCGCTGAGAGTCAAAACCACAGTTTTGTCTCATCCTTAGGATGACGTCTTTTTTATAGTATATAAATACTATACTAGGTGAGCGCCCATACTGGCCCCACTGACACCTCTTCCAGCAGCAACCTTAGTTTTTCCCAGGAGGTCTCCCATCCAGGTACTGAGCAGGCTCAAACCTGATGAGCTTCAGTGGATTTCCAGTTGTGAGTTGCAGAGTGATATACTGTATCTGCTGGATAAGGAAAGGTTACTTCATCTGTAAAAAAATAACATAAAATCAAATTTCTTGTCATGAATCCATTTTCAATATAGCTGCCTGTTACCAATAACAACATAAGGGGTCTTCTGCCCTTGATAAATTATAGAGACCAAATAAAACCCAACAGGATGCTGCCCTATGCTTGTCAATAAAAGACTGCCATAGAATACTAAATAAAGAACAAAGTAATACAGCAAGCATTTAGGAAGACTAATAAGTCAAAGAGTGAAATATATTTAATCACTTGACTATGTGCCGAGATGTAAAATGTATTAACTCTTTTCAACGAATCTCACAATTTTCAGAGGTGTCAGTTTAACTAATCTTCTGTCGTTAGCGCAAATGTTTGTTCTGTTTACTACTGGGTTCAATTTGCATTTCAAAGAGATGCAAATTTAAGGGAGCTGTGAAAGTCATGCCAGAGTCTCCTACTTGGACGTTATTCATGTTAAAAGCGCTTTACAAGACTGAGTAATTAAGCCACTCAGGCTGCTATTGTCCCACATATATGCGCACATGCTAGCAGAAGAGGATTTGAAACGCTAGAATTAAACTGGGAACAACAAATTCAGTGATGAAAAAAAAGCATTACCATATAAATAGACTCCTGCTTTGATATCCACACTGCCATTAATCTTGCCTTCTTTCTGCTATGTAAGCATTTTCCCTGCATTCGGAAATTGTCTGTCATCAGCTTTTACCAATGCTTTTCTTTTCCATTTAGAATGACTATCGCAAGCTTTCTATGCAATGTAAGGACTTTGTGGTGGGTGTTCTCGATTTGTGCCGAGATACTGAAGAAGTCGAAGCCATTCTGAACGGGGATGTGAGTGCAGAGCTGGAGGAAGGGCAGCACCACAGGGCTCTCCTGAGCAGAGTCAAGCTGGCTATTAAGTACGAAGTCAAGAAGGTCGGTATTTGCTTGCTGCACCTTGTCCATAACCCCCCACAGAAAACTTCACCCGCCAGACTTCAAAAGAAAAAAAAATACATTTTTCCCATACATGCCTTTAAAACTGGTTCAGTTAATTGTAACCACCTTTGGGTTGCCTTAAAGGGAGCTGAATAAGAAAAGTTGTTGTTTACTTCAGTCACGTTGAGTTAATGTCTATAACACCTGGCCTGTAGCAGGATAATTTTCCTGGCAAAGCAGGAAATTATAAAATGTGATATTCTCATATGTAGTTCAATTATCATCCTCTTTACTAAACAAAGTGCCTTTCAAAGTACATCTCAAAGCACTGTAACCCTTAAGATCTTTTTTATGCTCTTTTACTTTTAGAGAAAAAAAAACAGAAACCTAAAGTGATGGAGCAGTATTTACAAAAAAAAAGGCAAATATCCATTAATCCTTTATCAGAATGCCACCTATTCTTGGTAAGAATCACAGCAACCCATCACAGGGCCCAAGGCGGGACTACACTAGACTGGACGTCAGCCATTTACAGGACAGATACACATACTCAAGCGCACATAGACAACTTAGGCCCCAATTCCTAATTGTACAAACATCGAAGAGGTCGAAGTGGCACTCAAATGTAAATACTAATGAAAATCTAAAATAATTATGGGGTAAAGTGCCAGAAAAACTGTTCAAAGCCATTGCTCCTACTACTACTGGCCCCTAGGATAAGAACATAAGAACAGTTACAATCAAGACGAAAGCATTTGGCCTGTCTTGCCCATTTGGTAGTGTAACAATGTGGGAGTGGGAGAAGCCGCAGAGAGCATCGGTAAAAGGTCGACACCCCATCTGGGGGGGCGGAGGCACCGGTGTGAGGTTAGCGAAAACCGAAAAAGAACACAAAACAAAACAAAAATAGAAAAATGTGCTGCTGTGCACTGCGGCATCCAGACTGGACTTACACTATTTAACTGGGTCCAGTCTGGGAGACCAGGGAGAGCGAGGCCAAAACACAAAAATAAAAACTCAACCTGTGATAAAGGGTCAGCCTGCCCCGGCGGAGATGCACAGCCGGATAGGCGGAAAAAAAAGAAAAGAAAACGACGGAAAAAAAACGACGGCCTTACAATCCCCCTCTGGCACTGTCGCTGGAATGGTCCTCCCCTTCCGGGGTTCACTTGTCGCTCCGGAAGGTGTTCATCGCGTCTTAAAGGGCCCCCACAGCTGTGGCTTGTCATTAATTAGCCAGAACAGCTGTTGCGAAGGCAACACGTCACCCTTAATCCAGGGCTCTGCCTCCATACTTTACACCCCCCTGCATAATGCCACAGTAGTTATTAGTTAATTGATCCAAGGGTCTCAATTAACTTTGGCAACATGTCTCTTCCATTCTCACGTAACCCTTGAAAAGCTGTGTAAAAGACTGCCACCTGTTCTCAATTGTAAATGACCTGCCTTTTAATTTCCATTTGTCCTCTCTGGTTTGTGTTCCCCTGTTGATTCTAAAGATATTACATTGGGTTGTCAGTGCCTTAGAGGATTCCTGAATACTTGAATCAGGTCGCCTCATAGTCTTCCCTGTTCACCACTAGAAAGATTCAGTTCTTTTAGTTTCTCAGAGTAGGATCTTAATTCCTAGGAGACATTACACAGGGATATGTTTGTAACTCCCATATGCTAATTGTAACAGCCACTTTTCACACTCTAATGATTAAAATCCATCAAATTGCTTTAAAACCACTTCCAGAGGTGATGGATCGTTCTGGCCTGAAGCAAGTCCCCTGACCTCTCTCTGCCTGAAATGCACTGCTGGACTGAATTAAACAGTGGGAGCTCAAGAATATCTCAAAACAGCAGGTGTCGCTATGAATCATTGCACATTCTAAAATAGATGGTTGTGCAAATTCAGAGTATATCCCATTTGCAAACCTCTGTACCGGGTTCAGATTGCGGCTGCTTGTGGGTAGAAAATAAATTGCACTTACAAACAGTTCTGCTGCTTCGTTTGTTGTTGTTGATCCTGGGTGGATCAGTGACAAGGGTGGTTAGGACCACTTCCTTACAGCTCCTGCATCCTAGGAGCTCAGATACAGACTTGTGCCTGTGTGGAGTATACATATTAATTCGGTCAGAATCTCCAGTTTCCACTCGCTTCACAAAGACATGCTACTTGAGTTCATTGGCTGTTGTAAATTATCTCCCTGGGGATTTATCACCACAAGATAGGTTTCCCCACCTCATTACCCAACCATGAATGGAGAGTCATTGGTGTTGGGCATGGGGCTGCGTAGACCTGGCACTCTTTGAGAACTGTGTTTCCTGATTGGTTTGAGCTGAATAAGTAAAACAATATGATGAACTTTGAATGCATGCTTGCTTCAGGCCAATTCAGCGTGACTTCAGTAAGAAATGATCAATAATGTCTGTGCAACTACACTGGGTTACAAACTCCTATTCAAAATGATTCACTGCTGATTCACATTTTATGTGAATAAATTATATGTGATAATTATCTGTCTCTGGATTCAGATCAAGGGATAGGGTAGGGCATTATAATCAGAATCTGTTTAACCATGTGTAATGAAGCTTGTCCATATCATAAAAGGCTTTCAGAATGAATGATACACAACAGAACTCAAACTAATGAAATAATTTGATCTTTCTCTATTGTCCCTTATATCTTGTAATGTATATCTTAATATCGTATATTGTGTTTGCTTCTGTTTCTAATTGTTGGTATGACATCTTAGCAACAACGGTTTCTAAAAAGACTAGAAACTAGAAATTGATTGGAAGGAAGCATGCAGGGGAAGCAAATTAGCGTCACACAATGAACCTTACAAGTAGCGTTTGTTTTGTTTCCTGTCATTTAGCTCAGAGTAGTTTTGCTAGAATAGTGAATGCCAATTATGAAGGTAAAATAAATTAAGAATTAAGCAAAACACAGATGCAATAACAACAAAACCAGCAAGAAAATAAAGATGATACAATTGTCTTTTATCACTGGTTTAAAATACTGATACCCACTGTCATTATCCCAGCACAGATAATTGGTTGATTTTATCTAAAAGCCTACATTATACCCTGTAAAGGGACAAAGTGATGAGGTGTTGCACTCTACTAATTTTCTTGAAGCCTGTTTCTTTAAGTCACCCATATCCATCTCTGGGGATGACAAGCTACGGGTATTTACAGATTCTGAGAAACAGAATAAAGGGGAGACAGATAGGCCAATTAGTTGGATTAGTGACAAAGTGTGGAGACAGAAATCCATTTTCACTTACATTTCTTCAAAAAAGTGTCAGGCTTTTAGTTTCTATTCCCAGGAAGTCCGTTTCTCAAATAACACTACTCCACTTTCAGTATTTAAGTAGAATAATACATCTCTCATAGAAAATAAAGAATAAAGACTGTCCTTGTTATTAGTAGAATAACAAGCCCTGGTTATCTCTACAATAAACAGGGTTAGAAGTGCAAGGCTACACAAAAAATTCAGATTATTTCCTGAGTTCTGAATCTTTCCTACATTGTATTAATAGAAATACTGTATGTAGGACACTCATAGAAATTATATCTCAGCCACAAAGGCAATTAATTAACCTACTGATTTAATATAGAAATTAAACTCGGCCTCACCAAGTGAATATCACTTTACTCTCTAGAGGTGAAAACAGAGGTGTTCAGTCCCATAAAACGTGATCTACATCTCCAAAAACTGTACTGACCCATTTTCCACTGTCTACTTCCATGACCTTTTTTGTTTTTTTGAAATGTTATTTCGACGAGGGCTGCTGTCGAAGGAATCCTTTTTTTAGCCAAGTAAAGTCCATTTCCCAGACTTCACTAGAGCCCCAGTGGGCGAAGAGGTTCGATCAGTCCAGTGAATGCGATTGCAGCAGACCATTTTCACACACAAACCTACTCAAAATGCAAGTGACCTCATCTGTTTGCTGTCATGCTGGGCACAGTTGTTTGGAAGCTACAGATTATATGCAATTTTCCCCACATTAACTAACGTGTCTTTGTTTTGTCTTTGTAGTTTGTTGCTCACCCAAACTGCCAACAGCAGTTGCTGACAATCTGGTATGAAAACCTCTCAGGACTACGGGAGCAGACCATTGCTGTCAAATGCCTCGTTGTGCTTGTTGTTGCCTTAGGCCTGCCGCTTCTTGCAGTGGGTTACTGGTTTGCTCCATGCAGCAGGGTAACCATCCTCTTTTCAGTGTTACTTTTTCTCATTTCAATTGTTAAATACAATTTTCCACATCTGCATCATTACCATTGAAGATAATAATTCTTGACTTAATCAGATGAGTCGGTTGAAAACAAATTATCATTTAGAACAATAACTTGGCCAAGAAGCTTAAAAAGTGTGTAATGGGAGAAAAAGGAATATATATACTGTAACGCTTACGGCCGACAGGCACTGTGTAAGAGCCGGCGTACCAGAGCAGGTGACGTCACCGCCCTTCCCTGTGATAGCAGGACTACAGCTACTGGGCTGTAGAGAGATCTCTCTTTGGCTCACCGGGCTGGGTCCCTGCAGAGTGACGCGGGAGTCCCGGGTTCGAGCCCCGGACGGTGCGGGGCCGACCTGATGCGGCAAGGGCGCCCGCCTGAGCCCCCGTTGCGTTACAATATAGTATACAGTACATGAAGTGGATCTTATTGAAATCATACTAAGGAGGGAAAATTAAAGGTATAGTTTTTTTATACAAACATTTTTGATGCAATTAAAAAAAATGCCAGTAGATCTATTTTTAATTTTTAAAATAGACCTTTCAAACGACTATTTCTCCTGTGACTTCCATGACACTGTTACCCCTCAGAAGATAATCTATATAGTCCCCTCAGTCCAAAGGCTTCAGTTTTCAATTCCTGAACTGAGAATAGAGCAGGATGTGAAAATCCTTATTGGGTGAGCTGTTAATCACCAGTATCTTCTAAACAAAAAACAAAGGATGATTATATTCTATTTATGTTACTATGGTTTGATGGAAGAAGATAGAATGCCTACATACAACTCAACTTCACAGAAACAAATGAATGTAATGTGAAGACAAACCCATGTTTTGCATAATTATGTACAGACTTCTGTCAACAGATACAGAACGAAATGGTAACTATGGGACAAAAGTGCTAAATAGAGGAAATGAACTGTAATTCCAAGGATAAATGTTTCCTGTCGAGAATCAAAGCTTCCTACTGATTGCAGTTCAACATCAAGTCCCTCCTTATCAAAGAAACCAGGATGATACATCGTCAAGAAGCTGGGATAAAACAGAGACTTCCATTTGGCCCGTCTAGCTGATTTGGTTGGCAGGAGCTAAGTGATCCTAGGATCTAATACAGTCTCTTCCTTAAAGAAGCCAGGATGCAAGCTTTTACCAAATGGATGAATATGTTGTTCCAGGTTTCACACTGCCTTTAACAAGTTAACAAGCTCTTCCTTATCTCAGTTCTAAATGCACTTGCCTGTAGTTTCCACTTCTGACCTCTGGTTCCAGTTTCCCTGGTGGTGCTGTAGCAGTCTAATGGATTGAATTCGCCAGCAGCCTTGAAAATATTGAATTTGATCATTTTAACCTCAAAATACTTATGGAGAGAGGGCAACTGTCAAAAATGCCTGGAATAAGAACTATATCATTAACTATGGTCAACAGACCAATGATGAGGAATGTAACAGACATGAAAACATTTTTTGAACCTTTCAGGCACACAAAATAAAGCAAATAAGTTAACAAAGATGTATTGATTATTCAAAGGCCACGCCTAATCTTTTCCTACCCATTACTCACCCTGTTGCTGATTTCAATGCCTCATTAAATCTTATTATTTCACAGGAGGCACTACAGATCTACTAAATACTGATGTAATGAACTGCAGCTCGAAAAGCTTTGCCAAGACAAGAAAAATGAAAAATCTGAAATCGTTACTAAACCAAAATGATTGATTACAGAGCACTGGAGAGGAGTGTTATGGATACAATGTTTCAGTTTTGCTGCCCCAGGAAAAAGTCATGTATCAGCAGAAAAACAGAAGACCTATTTAAACGTTGAGCAGTGCTTAAAATAAACCATGAAAGCGTTGAAGTGAATGTTTTGGGTTGTGTTGTGGGTACAGAAACAGAAAATATAGTATTTAACATAATACCTCAAACAACAGGTCATGACAACTAAGGGTTAAAGCAAGGATAGCATTACATAGTCATGTAGCACCTTCAGCATGTGCAATTTATAATCTACTATGTATACTGTATATTGTACATACTGTATGCTTGTTATCGGGTTCTTGGTTAAAATGAGATATTATCAAACTAAAATTTACATTTACAAATTAAATCTATAGTAGACAAAGCAGCATAGTTTTAAATTTATTCCATGCTGAAAAGAGAAAAAAGAAAACAATGTTTAGGCCCTGGAGCCTTCTTCAGGTGTGAGGAAGAAGAAGAACCTTCTTTGTGTTTTTTTTCTTCACTTTTCAGCATGGAATAAACCTATTACTTGTTCCTTTGCAGCCTACGCATGCTGACGCAGCTCCCCACCTGAAATAGTTTTAAATTTGGTGACCACAGCATTCTTACATATGCAACATCAAAGCTTCAGTTAATCTGGTGTCATCTTCCTTTGCAGCTTGGAAAAATCCTGCGCAGTCCCTTCATGAAGTTTGTGGCCCACGCTGCCTCCTTCATCATCTTCCTGTGCTTGCTGGTGTTCAATGCCTCCGACAGATTTGAAGGAATAACCACTCTCCCTAATGTGACAGTCACCGATTATCCCAAGCAGATCTTCAGGGTGAAAACCACCAGGTTCAGCTGGACTGAAATGCTCATCATGGTGTGGGTTCTAGGTATTGAGCTAGTTCTAACCCTTAAAGCTTCTGCTTTCTAGAAAATTCCACTCAAATGTGATATCAAGCTATGGAAGCATTTCAGAGTTTAGTATGAAAGAATGTGCAACTAGCTCATGTGTTTGCCTTTTCTGTGAAGTGAAAGTGTTTTCTGGCAGCTGTCAAACAATACAACAGTTGTCTTGAAAACTCTGCACTATTTACAAAACATTTCACTTCCATTATTTCAAAATGACATTGTGTTCGTACGTTCCACATTTCCCTGAACCAGTCATTCAAAATTTAAGAGAATTTAAGAAATTACAGAAAAAATGTTACACCAGAAAGTATCAGAGTATGTAACAAACCCTTATAGAATTTAAGGATGTAAAAACGATTACTTATACAGTTGTGCCAGGTCTCAGTAAAATCTCATTTTCTTATTTAATAATTTACCTTTCACCCTGTTTGAATACAATGACATGGTAGTTTTTTTTAATTTAATTTAAGGAATTTAGTACTTTTTGATTTTAGTGGATGCCAAGCACAGATCCAGCATATACGACAGAGAATGGTTAAGTGTCTCTTTGAAAATATTTCTTAGTTTGCTCAAGCTTTCAATCATTATATTTTAAACCTACATGCAATTTTAGGCCTACTATTAAAAAGAATTGCAGCTCGGTCAACAAATCAGAGTTAAATATTTGAACACCTGCTCAGCTACTGTTGTGTGCTTGGTTTGTCTGAGAGTGTGAAGGCTGATATGAGTATTACTTATTATATAGTGCTACATCATATTGTCTTTAATAGAGGGCATTTGTTAGAGGGCATCTTAAAGATAAGTGAAACAGCATGTATCCTGCAATGCAATAAACTGAGATTTAATAGAACCAACCAAGAAAGGTTGGGAAAGAACCAAGTGCAGTACATGATTGCATTTTCTGACTTTTCATTTGCATACCATTTTTAACATTTTTAGTATTTTCTTCAGTTTTTTGTTTGACTCTTTTACAACTCTCAGACGTTTTCTTTAACTTTTCTTGAACATACATTTTGCTTGTAAAAGAAAATTACTTCCCTGCCTATTGTTTCTGTCTTCATGGTTCTGTGTTTCATGTTCTGTGGAGAACTGGGATTTTGAGAGATAGTTTAAGTCCTTCTCATAAATCCTTAAGAAAATATTCTGGATCTATTTAATCAGACTTTCGGATAACATTGCCTCCCCCTATTTGTTGATACAGACTTGACATGTTTTTAGATTATTTGGCATATGAAATAGATGTACTTGTAATACAAGTCTTGTGATGACTCCATTTTGGGTAGTGGGATTCTTCAGTTGTTGTTTCAAACAACAGAGACAACAGAGTTTTGATTAGAGCTCAGGAACATCTTCTTGAATGCCCCACTAATCACAAAATTTGGCACCTATCGTGACAAATCAAAGTTCAGTGGACAAACACATGCTAAATCCCATCACCACCCTGTATCTGCAGTGCTTCTAGACAGTAAATCCTTTCGTCTTTTCATTGCTGACCAATCATCTTGGTCAGATCACAGATGAAAGCAGGTCATTCCCAACAGCTTTCTGGTTTACGTAGTTGATGCAAGCACTTCAATTTTGCCCTCCAACTCAATCTCAGGTTCATGTGTGTGCATTTTCATAAAATGTGTTTGTTTAGTAAAAGCCAATGTTTGTATACTAATGTAATTTTAAATAGAATAACTGCTGTTAACCTTAGGGCAAATGTCTGGAGTATTTTCTTTCACCTGAAATAAATCTGAATCTATATATATTGACAGTTCCATATGCTTTTAAAGAGAGACATTGAAGCATTAAACAGTAAATCCCAGTAATACTAAGTGTGTGTATCAACTAGGGAATCACTGACCTTTCCAATAAAAACAACTTTTAAAAGTGGTTTTCTCTCACTAGGGAAATATTTCCTCAAGCAGAAATTTTAAAAATTATATTGCACAATGCCTCCCCAACTTTGTGCCTTTAATTTTGTGGATTTCTCATTTTCCCTGTCCACTGCATTTGCTCCACACTACACTCCTACTCAATTATAAATCCATCTATCCACTTTGGAAACGCTCCTTCCAATTTAGTGTTTAGCCAGAGCCTATCCCAGCAAGAAACAGGCACAAGGCAGGATACACCCTGGACAGGACACCAGTCTATCACAAGCCAGACACACGGACACGAACAGGGACACACTCACACTAGGACCAATTTTGCTAGAAGCCAATTAACCTATCAGTATGTCTTTGGGCTGTAGAAGGAAACCTGCACCCAGAGGAAACTTGCATAAACACAGGGGGGACCATACAAACTCCACACAAATAGCAGCCCCAGGTCCAGAATTGAACCCAGGGCCCCAACATTGCAAGGCAAATTGCAAACCACTGTGCCACCCTACAGTGTAAATCCGAAATAAAATTCAACATTTTTAAGCCCCAAAAGGCAACTGTCGCTCACTACCAATCACATGCCTGTCACTGGCATCAATACTTATTACACAAACTAAAACCCTTATTACAAGTAAAAATATAACATTGAACATACGTACGTCTCTTGTAAGAACATGTATGTCTCGTAAGAGACAAATGAGGTCTGACAAGGTGCGGCTTTGCACAGAAATAATCTTAATCTTTGATCTCTGTTCTTGTTTCAGGCATGATGTGGTCTGAATGTAAGGAGTTGTGGATGGAAGGCCCAAGAGAATACATTTTACAGCTGTGGAATGTTCTAGATTTTGGAATGCTCTCGATTTTCATTGCCGCTTTCACGGCCCGGTTCTTCGCCTTCCTTCAGGCCACTAAAGCTCAACAATATGTAGATGAGAAAATTCATGTCAGTGACCTCTCCATGGTGACACTTCCCCCAGACATTGAATATTTTACATATGGTAAGGAAAGTGTGTGAAATTATCAGATGGATCGCAAGCTTGTGTTAACCCCTTTTCCTTTCAAAAACCTTCCTGTCTCATATTGATAGAGGAGAACGACCATCACTTTTCAGTAAAATAATTAAAGGCTTTTATTACAAATAAAAACCTAATTATAGGTGCACTTAAACCTTCATTACAAATTAGCATTTGAGACACGTACTTAATCATTTATTTTAATAAAGGCTCTTTATACTATCAATTCCTATTTAAACATACATACATTATGATAAATAGAAAGTAGACAATTGGATTGAGGCCTTTAATAGCCATGAAAAGTGTTTCTTTTCTCTTTCAGCAAGAGATAAATGGCTTCCTTCTGATCCCCAGCTCATATCTGAAGGCCTGTATGCCATTGCTGTAGTGCTCAGTTTTTCCAGGATTGCTTATATTCTGCCTGCAAATGAGAGCTTTGGTCCACTGCAAATCTCCCTGGGCAGAACGGTGAAGGACATCTTCAAGTTCATGGTTCTGTTCATCATGGTATTCCTGGCCTTCATGATTGGGATGTTTATTCTCTACTCGTACTACCTTGGAGCCAAAGTCAACCCAGCTTTTACCACGTGAGTACAGTGACAGTCCGTTTGACAGTATAGCCTGTGAGCCTTCATTCAAACAGTACTGTTCAGTTCTTTCATTGACAGCAAATGATACTTTAATAAAATAAAATCTGTCCTAATGATTTCCATTTAGGAGGTTTTAGTATGTGGTAAAGTAATCCACTATTTCATATACAAAATACAGCAGAGCAAGGTTTTATTTAGCTTTTTCACGTCCATTCAGATTTTACACTTACTGTAACTATATTTAATTCTTCATACAGTAAGTGCTGCAAGCTGCCCACAAAAACACACTGAATATTATTACACAGGAAGAAGACTTCATTTGCAATATTAATGAATTTGATAACCCAAAAATGCCCATCTAAGCAGGAGCTAACAGCTTGAGATTTCAAGTGTCCTTGTGTGACCCAAGCTAAATTGAAAAGCATAACATCAGCATGCCGACCCATGAGGTGACTCCATTGCCTGCTAATTTCACACTGTTCTGAACTTGGAGGAAACTGTTCGTGGCAAGACATGGGAAGTAGAGCACGTCCTTAAATAGTGTTGCATTGCATTTCAGTTTTTAAGGTTTTTTGCAGCATTCAATTTTACCATCCAACCAGTGCTTGAATTTAATTTTTTACTTGCAGTAATTTTCTTTTTCTTTACCAGCAGAGAATGTATGATTAGGAAGTAAAGATGATCAGTAGCTGATGTAGAAAGTGCTTACCAACAGATATAAGTGGGGTTACACAATTTATGTACAATAACTGAGCTGGAAAACTGAAAATAATTACTCTTCTAAATATTTGCTTCCTATTCCACGGGAAAGAAAAGGATGAGTAACTTCCACTTTTTCATTCACTGCACTTACTACAGTTTTTATCTCTTAAAGCAACAGTGTGCAGTGGAGTGGACTTGAAGGACCACACATTAAGTGTCCCATTTTAAAGGCACTGTTGAGTTACCTGTCTTTCCATGGAACCAGCAATATTTATATGATTAACACACTGGTTTCAAACTCCCCTAATGCTCTATTTAATCACTGTTTTATGTCTTGAATCCTACCTAAACCTTTTCCACTTTCCACTGGTTTCTTCAGGATCTTGTATTGCTGATGTCATCTCCAGAGCTGTCTTATGAATATCTTTCAGAATTATGAAGTCCTGCATCACGCTGCAGGCTACAAATAATCGGTTTTCCTTAGTCTATCCAAGTATTACATTCCCTTCAACCGGGAATTGTTAGTATTTGAAAATATTTCAACTTTATTTGCAAATTTGCACCATTACTTCTGAAACACAAGTGCAATTCCATTTAAAAATAGTCACTTGGTGAAGATGTGTTAAAATTCTCTTTTGTGCCCTTGTTTAGAGTTGAAGAGAGTTTTAAAACTCTGTTTTGGTCTATCTTTGGACTGTCTGAAGTATCATCGGTGGTCCTAAAATATGATCACAAGTTCATTGAGAACATCGGCTACGTTTTATACGGAATTTATAACGTCACCATGGTGGTGGTGCTGCTGAATATGCTGATTGCCATGATCAACAGCTCATATCAAGAGATAGAGGTAAGGTGATACTACTTCAAGATGCTACTAGCAGATCGGATCAGTTGAGCACCTACACAGAAATCGAAATGTTTATTTGCAGGATGGGACTCAGCTGTGTTCACATGACGTCAGAGCTTAAACCAGTTTTTGTGTTTATTCGAGCTTTATTGAAGCTTTAATCAGAATTTAGTAACCTTCAGTATAGTTGCAAATAAAGTTAAATTGAAAACATTATGAATGTCACATACTTCATGTATGTCTTTTACTAAGAACAGAAATTTCAGTCCCTTTTACTATTCTTTGGACTTTTTAATGATTGTTCTACCCTTTTTTTTCAATGTGGAGGTAAGAACTGTATTCAGAATTACATACTGTACAGTAGGTGGTCTAATTATTGGATCACTTTCAACAGTACCCTTCTTGGATTGTATGCTACACTCTTTGCTTTTAACAATTTGTCCTTTTTCCTGCTTGTGCACATTCCCTGGATGCCGACACAAATACTTTTCCATAACTGCACTTACTATGTCTAAACCAACCATTTTAAAAGTTTAGTTCTTAAAGGTGAAGCTGTTTTAATCTTTGTAGAAGATTGCATGTTTGTAAAATTGTAAGCCTGTTCTTTACACAGAAGAACTTCGTAAAACACAATCAATCATAAAACCATAAGCAACAAAACAGGACTACACTGCCTGAATGAAATGAAAACCCAGTATAATATGAATACAGCTTGAGGAAATACTTCCCTAGTGAGAGATCCAAGCTCAAAAGTTGTTTTTTTTAATGGAAAGGATAGTATTCCACAAAATAGGATAGGAAACACACAAACAGGACAATTCAATGACACCAATTTACTTACCCAGCATGTCAGCTTGGAAGGAAACAGGTAAACCAATAAATAACCCACTTGTGTATGAGGAGGACTTACTATTGACATTAATTTTTCTAGCTAGTTTTAGCTTTAAAACAACCTTTAAATAAGATGCAACTTGTAAATTGCAAATTAACAAATTCCCTACACATGAAATTGCTCATTTACATAGTTTCTAAAGTAAGTAATTTCCCATACAGGTAAATCTCCACATAATATATGTCATGTTTTCCTAACTATGTGGAAATAACTCATATTTTGTCCTCAGTGTGATAGTAATACATGCCCCCTATGCACACACAGATATATAAACAATGCTCATTCTTACACTTCAGATCTGAACACCACAGAGTTTGCCTTTTATTAAATATCTTCCTGAAACCAATTGATGTGAGAATATCTCTCCCTGATTTTGCGAAGGATGATGCAGATGTGGAATGGAAATTTGCTCGGTCAAAGCTGTGGCTCTCCTACTTTGACAATGGGAAAACACTACCGCCTCCTTTCAGCCTTGTGCCCAGTCCAAAGTCTTTCTGGCACTGCATCAAGAGAGTGGTCAACCTCTTCAAATGTCGAAGGAGAAGGCTAAAGAAAGATATTGAGCTGGGAATGGACAACTCCAAGTCAAGGGTAAGTTCTCAAACCTCTGCATATAGATAACTGCACTATTTTCTATGGGATATTAGTAATAAACCCCCTATCCTTTTTGTGTCGCTATTGACCTTAAAACTTTGTTCATGCAACAGTCAAAACTTTATTAAAATCATCAACAAGGTTCAGTTGTGTTTGTTTTAATATACAGTGTTTCAAAAGGAATCATGAATAGTTAAAAAGCCAGGCTAAAGCAGTGATGCATTCTTCTGTTAGTGACAGAGCACATTTGCCCTGGTTATTGTTTTCTAAAAAATATACTTTTTTTGTCCACTTTTAATGTAAAAGATCAAAAATGTGCATTTTTTACTAAAAAAGGCAAAAGGCTTACGTACTTAAATTCCAAATAAAAATGTGTGTTTTTAAATACATTCTTAATTTTAAAAGACAGAACTTTTGTAAGGCAGGGATATTCTGTGAAGTTCTGTTTTTTAAGTGATGTTGATTCAAATTCAATGGGGTTTAGTAACATATAATGCAAAACAGCACATTCCATTATGATAAAGAATAGTCAAACCTTGATAAAGGCTTATATAATCAAATACTATACTAACTTAACTGGCATACACAAACACCATCAAACTCTTTCCTAGCAACCACAGTCATACAACACACACTTGGTTTTATGTCTCATCTGTAGGGCAGCACCTTTTTAGAGTAGAGTGTCCCCATCACTTTATTGCAGTATAAGGACTTATACAGACCACAGGACAAGCACCCCCTACTGGCCCTACCTCTTCCAGCAGCAACCTTAGCTTTCCTAGGAGGTCTCCCATCCAGAAACAGGCCAGGCTCACACCTGCTGAGCTTCAGTGGTTTACCAGTTGTGAGCTGCAGGGTGATATAGATGTATCTTAGCTAAGTGTGAATGACATTTAGTTGTACAAGATTCTATTGTACAAGTGTGAGTCGAAGTGTGAGGCTTGCATGAAACAATGATCACCTGAAAAGAATGGGATGCATTATCATAGCAATACCATGGTGATAATTTGTATAATTTGTGTTTTATTACTATTATTGCAGTTAAACCTTTTCACTCAGTCAAATTTGAAGATTGCAGAGTCCCACAGCTTTAACAGTATACTCAATCAACCAACACGCTATCAGGCAAGTAACCATCGACTTGGGTATATGCTAAATGTTTTGTCCTTTACTGTAATAGGTCTATTCAATTTAACAGTATCGTAATTAAACCATAATGATTGGTTGAACTTGCTATTTCAAGACATGTGAATGAATACACTAAACATTCTCCTCTGTTTGACAGCAAATAATGAAACGCCTCATAAAACGCTATGTGTTAAAGGCACAGGTTGACAAAGAGAATGATGAAGTAAATGAAGGTAAGACTGTCTTACATCATCTTTATTAAACCCCATGATTTGCTTCTGAACAAAATACTGGAAATGATTGCATAATTAATTAATCTCAGAATTTCAAACTTATTTGAAAAGGTATTTTTATATTTTTTTATATTTTATATTTTATTAATGATTTAATTAATACATTTAATTAGTATTTTGTATTCCTGGCATTTTCTATATCTGCCATTAATGTCCATTCCAATCCAGCATGAACTCTAGCCTGGAGGATCATGCCATTAAACATTAAACCCAAAGTGGATGATGCTGTAATACATCATGCAGGGGGTGCCTTTTCAGATCATGATGGGATCAGATCCTCATCAGATTCCCTGATGAGAACTTTAACTTGTCTAATTGAATTAGATTAAATACAGCCCCTCAATGACTGCAGTATTGCAGGTTTGATATTTCTTTTGAAATAATGATTGAGTAAGACAGGTGATTTGACTCATCAATTGAGAAATTAAAGATCTGAAATGGAATAACAATAAGAGGACCCTCAATGCCTGTTCTATGCAGGTCCTTCATACATGATTTTCGAAGTACCCCTGTTAACCAGTTGTATATAAAAATGTTATTAAAATTTGGCCCAAGGAGGAAGATGTTGTTGAGCAATTTAGTGTATCCCCTCATTGTTGCCTACCTGCACAGCATCACACACAACATGACAAATACAGCACCAAAAAATGTTTGTGAACCTCCTGTTGATCTGTATTCCCACTCATCTTAGATCTAAAATGTAATTAGACCTTCATGAAAGTCTAAATAAATCATGAATCTTTATATGATTAAACGTAAAAAACACCATTTTTGACTTTCTGATACAACACTGAATTCACGATTCCATCAATGATGTCAAGTTTCCTTGTCCTGAGGCAGCACAGCAGTCCCAAATCATGATACTCCTACCACTCTGCTTGATGGTCAGGAAGATGTTCTTTTGATAGTTCTGTATTTTGTATTAGCCACACAAAATGTTTCTCCCTGCGTCCGAAATGTTCAGCTTGTTTTGAGCCTTGTTCTTTTTTCAAGGGCAGTGGTTTCTGTCCAGCTGTCCTTCCATGAAAACCATTTCCATTCATTATTTTCCCGATAGTTGAGGCATTAACACTGACATCATCTACAATGAAGGAGTTCTGCAGATCCTTAGATGTTACTCTGTGGTTCCTGAATGAGTTTTAGGGTTGCACTTGGAAAGAGCTTTACAGGATAACCAGTTTGAGGAAGAGTCATCAAGATATTACATATTTTCCAATATATTTTCCATTTCTAGACTGTCTATCAGTGCCTTGATAAAAATGTTTCCAAATGGTTTTGTAATCCACTCCAGATCTTATTCAGAGTCCTTCTTTAAATTGTGGCATAATATGTTTCCACTGATTTGTATGGAGAGCACCAAACTCTGTGAATTATACAGGAAAGGACCACCCAAACTCAGTCCTTGTTTACTTCTTACCAAATGATTAAATAAGGGTGTCTTGCTAGATATCATTTAATTGGGAATTCAAAAACTTCTCCTTGGCACTGTATACAATACCTATTTTAATTTACATAGTAAACATGAACATTCTACCAGATTCTAATTTGTGTATTTCCTTTATTGACAGGACTTGTCATGACTGACTGGCAAACAAAATAAGCATAATCCTTATAAATTAAACTACATGATAAATATACAGTATATATTTTAATTTAGCTAAGGCACAATTACATACACCCTTTATTGTTGCGTTCAGTGCTAGTGTTATTGCTGTATTTTTGTGTACTTCACAGGTGAACTGAAGGAAATAAAACAGGATATATCCAGCCTTCGTTATGAGCTTCTGGAAGACAAGTCTCAAGCCACAGAAGAACTGTCCCTGCTGATACAAAAGCTCAGTGATAAACTCAACATTAACACAACGAGATGTGAATGATGTGAACAGCAGGTTACAGGAATGGCTTAACTGTCAAGCTGAAAGAACTAATGCCATTTATGATTTGCGGTAAATTACAAAGACTTCGATGTTCAAAGTGTCAGCACTCCTAAACTAGCAGCTTGAATTTCATTCCTTACAAGCTGGTGTGTTCATTTAAGACCATTTTTGCTCCAGTTCCTGGCAAATGCTTGAAAGCAAAGAGTAATGAAAAATCCGAAAATAATTCAATAGTTATATAGTTTTGACAGTTTCCAGAACGGTATATGTATAAACCTTTCTAACTTACCTCACTGCTATAGTGACCTCTTGAGTTTTACTGTGTTTGGTAATAATTACACTGTTGAAAATGGTTTGGATACTCAAGACATCAAGTTCATAAGATATAAAACATTATGTACATAAGGGTAACACACTGATCTTATAAAATAGCACAAACAATGGCAATAACAAATGCGACTTGACATTTTCAAATTAAATTATTATTATCATGATAAATTTATTTTCATCTAGTTTAGCATATGCTTAAATGACAAAATATTTATTTTTCTGTAAGAAAACTTTCACACATTTTTAAAATTGGTTCATGAAAAAAGTGGTCAGTATTTCACCATATTTATTTAATAAGTTTTTTTTAATAAATCTAGCTTTTAGATAATACTTAGGGCCTAATCCTATGCTGTAGACATGGTAAACATTGTTCCTAGAAGATGTTATGGAACAGTACACACAATCATCTTGATAAACTAGGACTATAAAACATTTTCTACAATCAGTATAGTTTCTTTTATTACAATGAAAAAAGTTATGGTTTTATTAGGATTTTATACTATTAAACTGTTGTAATATTAACTATTGTTGACGTGTTGATATAAGTATTTATAACCATCTGTATGATGACTTAATACCATGAAATCACTTTAGAGTTGTTCTCATTATTTTAAGAAACACGTATATGGATTATTTTTTTACTTCAATCTGGCTAGTATTTTTCTTATTAAAACAATGTCTGGCAGGTACAATTTGTATATTTTTGCTCTTAAATTTAGTCAATTTACAGTTAGTTCTCAGCATTCAGAAATGATATTGCACCTATAAATATTCCTTCTGGTGTGAGTTTTCAGCTCTATAGGTTTTCACAGTAAAATATTACTGTAACATGTTGATTTAAAAAGCTGTATACTTTTGTATTTGATTAATCTATGCAGGGTATATATATATTGCTTTTGTTCAATGCTGATATAGGGTGAAGCGCACATAGAACATACAAATAATTTTGTAATTAGAACTGTTTATGTAAAAAAAGTTTGCTTAGAGGTCATTGAAAGTTTCTTTTTTAAATAATCAGACTGTAAAAACTGTAAAAAAATAAAAAGATATAAGATTTTAATCTGTACAATGATTAATACTGTAATCATTACTAAGTTATTACTATAATGCTTCTAACCATAACTTGCTCTGTTAATGTCACAAAAAGAAATGGGTCTTGTTCATGAAAAAGAAAATCTGTTTTTAAAGCACTTCATTGGAGTACTCAAAGTTGAACTATGGTTTTGAATAACTGGAAAAATGCATACTGCTGAAACACAAATATTTCTAAATATAAAATGCCAATGTACTCTGAATTGTGCATTTTCATATACACCTTTGTCTCTACAGGACATAAATATTAATAGACATATTAAGACTTCTGCTTTACTCAGTCCATGTTGAATTGCTACGTTTTTGTATTTATTTTTTATTCAAAGTGCTGGTAAAGCTTTGGAAGAAAAACTGGTGGTTTTCTTTATTCTGTCTTCATTATTTTTTGCTATGTTGCTGTTTAATTCCTGAAATAATAGGGTACCACTAAAGATACAAGTGTTTGAAACAGTGTTGGATGAGGTCTTTGGAAACTCTGATGTATGATGTTTCAAAACTTGTTTCTAAAATATATCATGCTCTCAACTCAACTGCAAACAAGGCAGACAGCTGGTCAATTAGAGCCTCATTCTGTAATCACGTCTGGCCATCTAAGACTTATCCTGTTGCTCCAAATAATCTTTTCTTTTGTGGCTTGTTTTCGAATTAGGGAAAAACTGTAGTCAATCAATGGACATCCAAAGAAATTGTGACAAAGAGTGTTATGTAAATCACAAAAATGATTTGCCTTTTGATCGATATTGTAAAAGTCTCTGTATTTTTCAGTGCATCTTCTGATGTTAAGCAGTAACTCCTCCAGCGTGTTACAAAATCCAGGTATAGAAACTCATACTTTGGAGCCAAAGTAATTATCATTTATCTGTTTTGTAAAGAAGACAGAAAACGCTTTATATATTTTAATTCAATTATTTCATATTACTTAGACTTTTCTCATTTTCTATTGAGTTCTTCACACATACGTCTCAGATGAGCTTTTGTAATGTACAAATATTTCTTGGACCTAGAGATTTTTTCTAACAGAACAATTTAAATCAATTAGCTCAAACCTTCCTGATGAAAACTGACAAGATCTGAACAAAACAATAAATTAAAATCAGGATTAATTATGAGCACTACCTATAGCTGTCATTTCAAATTCTACGTTCCTTCATCTTGATTTAATTATCATTCTTTGTGAACCAAATAGCATTTATTACACATGCCACTGAGTGACTTATACAAACAAGTGACAGCATCTCTCTCTGAGAAAGCTTGTATTCCCATTTACCCCATGATAATCATCTCAACAGCTCACTTAATATATTGCACAGTCTTACCCATTCAATGTAAGTGCAGCACAATTGCACTGTAAAATCAATGCACCACCGCCATCTTGATATTTTAGGATTAAGATACAGTACATTAAATTGATTATAGTATTACATCTTCTATCACAGTCAAAGCAAAGTCCACTGGCAGCAAAGTTTGTCCATATGCTGTTAACGAACACGTAAATGTTATTTCCTTGCAGAAATGTAGAAAGAAGAAACATTATAGTGTTTTTGTGCAAACTCAAACCACAACTGAGTAGCTCATGTAGAGTGTTTTACCTTACCTCTGCAGCTCAGTGGTTGATTTGTCATGACTTGTCATGTTACTGGATAAATTCCTTTGTGCCTCTTTAAGTCTTAAACAAGGCAATTTAAAGCGTAATTATCACCAGGCATACCAATCATAATTTTAGGGTGTTTTTCCTAGATTTTTGCAAATATCGGAAAACTGGAAAGGAACTATAGGAACTATAATCCTGTGCCATGTGACTTCAGAGAAGCGAAACAGCTGATAAAGGCTGTAATGAAATTGCTACAGGGAGGGTAAATCTTTTGTGCTGACAGTCATGTGAATGATTTCGCAGCTGCTTTGGCAATAAGTACTACATTATCCCACTTACTATTTTAATGTGATACCTAAAAACAGACTAAGGCAGCAGTGGAGAAGATTTCCATTTACAAATATACCTATAATTACTAACAGGTTCATACATTTTTATCTTTACTTCAAATGACAGGGACTACTAGCAGTAACGGCAAAACTATGTATTTCATCCATTGTCTGCAAATGCTGAATCCAACACAGTTCTGCGCAGAACCAGCGCCAAACCCAACTGAAGCAGGACAGGGCATGAGGCAGGTGGTGTGTATTAGAGAAGAAACACCTCCATCACCCCCAGAACGCATATCTGCTGGTCGCTTTTCAAGGGAAATATGCTGCAGTTCCAGATTTAAATTGTGCAGTGTAAAAGTGAAAAGCATGCTGTTATACAGTTGATCCAATTGTGAGCTCTCTGCTAAATTGAGACTTGACCATGACCGGGTGTGTGAGTTGGGGAAAAGGCTTACTTTTTTAATTACTGTGTCATGGACAGGAATTACACTGGTGACAGGGTGTGAATCATAGGGCTGGAGCTGCTGATATGCCACCTGCCGCAGCAGGGAAGGTCAGTTCAGTCATAGGTGGAGGCATCAGGAGTCAAAGAGCAGGAGTTTTGGAGAACAAAAATGGCTTCCCACTCGGAACTAGCACTACATTTACATCACCCCTGCTGCTAGTTGTTATTCTGGTCCCCCTCTCATACATTATTGCGTTCTAAGGGGTATAGCTTTGTGGATTGGGGGGGGTGTACCCTATTTTATCTGCCTCTTGGGAATTAGGTATTTATTTGCTTATTTTTGTGCTTCACAACTGGCCACCGAACTGGTCTGCCCTGTTCTCGTGACAACACTGCCAGGGAGCTGGGCACCACCAAAACCAGTGCAGGAAGACGATGGATATGAGGAGCAGGGGGAGCTGGAGACTGAAAGAGGCTCAACACAACCTCTGGCTGCCACAGGAACAGAATCCACCTTGTTCAGAGAGCAGGTGTTGTGATGAAGAAGTTCCTTCTTGCAGGCCTACGACTGCAGTGGCCCAACACCGTGGGCTGGGCCTGATTTTGTTCCTTCCATAGAGCAGGGACAATGCTATGCTATGACATACGGGGCTCCTTTTAAGCTGAATTGCTCCCCCAGCTGTGCCACTGAACAACACAGGGAGGAGGCTGGAGGCAGAACGCTGGAGGGGTAGGATGGGAGAGCTGGGTGGGCGCCGAGGTACAGGAAGAGGGGGTAAATCGGGAGGTTTGGGAAACTGAAGGCTCCATGCGCTGGTGCAGAAGCACGGGCCTGACCCTTTAAAAACCGTCTGTCGCGGAGCCTCCCGTCAAGGAGAGCGCAATGCGGCCTGGGAAAGCTGGTGGAAAAGTTGAAAAGGTAAGGCAGGTGAGAGGCCAGCCATTTTTATCCAGAAGAGGACATGTGAAATCACATTTCTGTGCCATGGGCTTGCATAAGTAAATGTAAGGCTGATTGTGCAGCAGGTGTTTAATACGTATGAGAGCTTTAGAGAGGAAATTGCCCACGTACAGAATGTTACATGCAAGGCAAAATCAAGTCGAGCCAGCATTATGTGAGGGGGGTCACAGCTGATATACTGTACTGGAGTGACTGTTGGTCGTGGCTAAATCCCAGTGTTCTGCACTTACCAGGATAAACACAAATGGAGCTTGTTTCTTTCCAGTATTGAAGCGGAGTGATTTTGTGGATAGTGAATGCATGAGTTGGATGTGCTGAAAAACAGGAGAATGATCACTGGCACATGTTGTGTTGGCTGCTCCCCCTGGATTTCATATTTTGTATTTTGTATTTCAAATTTGGAAGAAGAAGAAAAAGCAATTTTCAATTAATTACATGAACATTGCTCTTTTTTGTCCAAAAACCTTTACATTTTGGGACCCACTTCATTCACCAGCGAGTTGAAGCAGCACATCAGCCGTTCTGAGCCAGCAGCCCCAATAATACTGAAGTATTTTTGTCTGTAATTAAGCCTATAATTATAAACGTTTCGTACATTTCATATGTTTATATGCCACTGGTTATACGTAGATTTGGGAAAGAAAAAAATGTTATTTGTACACAGAAAACTTTCTGACTTTCAACCTTGATCAGAAGAAATGTCATGAATGTCGTAATTTCCTTTTTAGTGCGTTTCCATCATTCCAAGTAGGACTGCATTTCTATAGATACCTGTAATATTTGCATTTTTCTGTAATTATTTACTGCATGGTATTTAGAAGCCAAACAAATTTTAAAAATGTGATCTTTTTTTTGTTACGTTAAAACACTACAACTTCCTATATAGTTCAGGTGGGTAGCTGCGTCAGCATGCGTAGGCTGCAAAGGAACAAGTAATAGGTTTATTCCATGCTGAATAAAAGAAGCTTCATGCTTTTTTTCAGCATGGAATAAACCTATTACTTGTTCCTTAACTTCCTATATAGATCCACAAGAGAAATGTATTGTATAAAAAGAGTTGTATCTCGCTCGAAGTCATTTAACACCGTAGCGGAGAAAGTGAGGAACAGTAGTGCCATAACAGTGACCAGTGTGTTCAAAGAGGGCTCATAATTCTCTTGAAACATTTTTTTAAAAGGAAAAGAAAATTTAAAAGTGTTGTATGCATTGGCCGGGAATCGAACCCGGGCCTCCCGCGTGGCAGGCGAGAATTCTACCACTGAACCACCAATGCGTTACGTGAAAGACTGAGGAGTCTGGACTTAAAAATAGTGTCTCTGTCATGCGTAGTAAAACGTGTGTGTCTTGCTACCAAACTTATTTATAAGGCAGTTCAAGTTTATTTATAGATATGCCACTAATAGCTCGCTACTACGGGTTTTGTGTACTACAAGGTATATACCTACACCCATCATCATTTTAGTTCTGAGGTATTTGTTTAAAATATGTGTTCTTCACAAAGTTGTCCCCTGTTAACAGATCTTTAGGACAGTTACGGCCGTATTTCATTTTCACATCCATCCGTTTTCTTACCACTTGGGGAGCCTGTTGGGGGATTTGTTTTTTATATTTGGAGTCCTTATAATATTTACGCTTATATAAACCCTGTTTGCCCGCCTGTGTTCTTTTCACAGACTTCTTGTGGACGAATAACCCCGAGAGTATCGGTGATAACATCCCTACTTCGTAAAAAACTGATGAATGAGATAGCCGGATCGATTAGCTACGCCAATGTGGGTTACATAAACCGAAGCGGTTCTCCTCGTTTGTAACATTTCTTATGATTCCTCGGTTTGTAGGGGAAATCCGTGAAATAAAAACCTTGCTGCAAGTAGCAAGTACTGCTTAACAAGTACGGTTATTGAGTTTACCGTGGTTGCTTTTGCTGATTTTGGGCATTTCTGAGGGACACTGAAGTTTCCAGGTGTAATATAGAAACAAATGTTTTGCATGAGCAGAAATATTTACAGTAAGAGTTGTTATTTCCTATTTAATTAGAGCATACTCTTCTCTTAAAGCCCGTCGTGATAGTATTGTGCTAGTTTCAGGAACGAAGAGTGTCCTAAGGCGTCTTCTTGCCACAGAAAGCGGCTGTGGAGCGATTAATCTATTTTCCAGCTCAAGTTTACGCTCTTGTTTAGTTCTGTTGAATTTACTGTTCTAATGTGTGCGCATCTGTCTCCTTTATTGTACAGTGCCCTGAGATGACACTTTACAAACAGAGGTGTATTCAATAATTATTTTTTAAACAGTTGGAGTAGGTAGCTGCGTCAACATGCGCAGGAAAGGACACAATGTTTTGGAAAGAGTGATGATTTTGGGATCACAACTCGAAGCGTTACTAAGGAGCGCATTGGTGGTTCAGTGGTAGAATTCTCGCCTGCCACGCGGGAGGCCCGGGTTCGATTCCCGGCCAATGCATCGCGATTCATTTTGCCTTCAGTTTTTTTGTACGAAATGAACCACGTTGTCTTCACAAATCCCAGAACAATCATTGGAATTTTAGCCCTAAACATTCTTAGCTGTTTTTATTATTATTATTATTATTATTTTGTCAACTTTAGAGGGGTAGCTGAATATAAAGATAATGCATAATTAGTGGCATATCTAATAAAACCAATGATGAATGAAATTAAAATTACTGTCCTCGTAAAATTATTTCATAATAATACATTGAATAATTGAATTGTATAAATTAATTATTGTTACTGTGGAGAGAAAAAGGATGTGAAAGTACTGCATTGAATATTTGCTGTTAAAATTAAGAATTTTCAGCGAGTTTTATTTCTGGGTACAATACGCAAAGTGTCATAAGCGCCGCAAGGCGGCAGTGTTGTTCTTGTTAGGCCTCTGGATGCCGCTCAGCCAATCAAATTCGTTTTTCAATACTCGTGGCCCGCGGCCTGGTTGATCCAATACCCTTTCCGATTGTTCAGCGCCCTGCCTCTCCATGGAAACGAAGAATCATACTTTAACTTGCGTTTGGAATTAATCATGACGTTAATCAATTAATGTCAGGAATCCAGGTTGACTGCTTACTGTTGCTTCGTTTTCGCAATCGCTTGTGTTTCTCCGGTACTGAGGCGTACAGTTAAACGCGTTAACGCCCGTACTTCAGTCCCTCATAACGCCACACATGAAGACTTTTCGCTAATCCCCCCCCGATTAATCCAATCTCTGCCGAGACGAAATTAAGTTACAGTACTGTATATTTTCAACACAGCGGGAGGGACGTTTATTACAAACTAGGAAAGATGGAATTAAATTTGAATCGCGTCGATTACCTTCAGGTAAGAACATAGCGCCTTTGCTCCCGATTTCCGATTTACCAGTTGGTAGCAGTGAGGCAAATAGGTTTAATGTGTTGTGTCCGTCTTGGGGTAGCGGTCTGTCCTCCACTTTACTAATTCCTGAGATACTAGTTAACATTAGATTCTTATAATCCCCAACTTTTTCCTTTCCTGTCTACTATATTAAAACATTTCATTCCCCCTTCAGTTCCCGAAATATATCTGTTTTTTCGTTGTCGTTTAGATGAATACAAAGAAAAACTCACGAGATATACAGTAGCTGTACATCAGGTTTCAGGGTGAACATTAAGTTGCGTTTTAGTTTTAGTTCCCCGGTTTTTCACGGTACCGATAATACAGTTATTTTGCTGAATTACAATCTATTCGTGGTATGCCGCTCTTTATTGTGTTAGTCTCCCGTGTTCTCTACTTGAGTAGCTTTGAACTTTGAACTCAGCTTTGATTAAGCTGATTAAGCTGAGTTCTTAATCAAAGGGAAATTCAATTTTAAAATGAGCTTTCAAGTCCTAAAAACGTTGGAATTTGCAATAGGTATCAACCTTCTTAAAATTTCTGAGGTTGAGAAAGTTCCTCATCAGGAAATGGAACCAAATGACCCTGCATATAGAGAAAAAAATATAGTAGAAGTCTTTTGTATTGTTTAATCATCATAAATTAATCACACTCGTAATTAACGAGTTGAGGAGAGAGTTCAGAAAATATGGTATGCTGGAGTTGCTGGAACAATCGCCTTGAAAGCAGCTATTTTTAAAATCAAAGTCTGAGTTCAAGAATGAATAAACAAATGTCTGAATAATCAAAGAGATCAATTAAAGGTGTCAGCACCAGTGATCAACTCAGTTGGAATGAAAACTCAGACCTGGAGTCTCACGGGACCAGGGCTAGGAACCACTGAATTATATTATTAGGTTGTTGATTAATCAACTATAATTATATTGCAGGAGGGATTCCTATGCATTGTACTCTAAAGAGATTCTGTCTTCAAGGATATCATTTTTCTGTAAGAAAGTCACTCTGTTCTACTATGGAGTAGTAATATTAAGTATCGGTTACTGTATATTTTCTGCAACACTTTTAGGCTGCCTAATAACAACATACAGTATGCTAAGCTCCTTGTTATAAAGTATTGCAGTCTCTTGCCAATGTAATGGAAACCTTTTGCAGGTTGGAGTAACGTCACAGAAGACAATGCGGCTCCTTCCAGCACTGGGACGCAAAGCAACACAAAAGGTGGTGTCTTCCTAGATTAGGAATATTTTTAAAGACTTAATACTCTTCTTTCTTGATAGAAATCCATGGACATTCTTTGTGCTCTTTAACAAAACAGATTTTCCAAATTAAAATGTCTCAACATAAATGTAATATATACACAAAGAAATGCTCCCAAAATATTTTCATAATATGGTATATGCTGCTATCCTCTTGATTGGACTAGAAAATAGATGTATGTAAAGGAACAGGTAATAGGTTTATTCCATGCTGAAAAGAGAAGAAAGAAAAGACAACATTTCAGCTGTAGAGCCTTCTTCAGGTGTGAGCCAAACGTTGTGTTTTCTTTCTTCTCTTTTCAGCATGGAATAAACCTATTACTTGTTCCTTTGCAGCCTACGCATGCTGATGCAGCTCCCCACCTGATAGATGTACTGTATGTAGTACATCTGGCAAAGTCTTAAATATTTTCTGCAAATACGTTATTTATTATTGTTTGTTAGAATTATTCACTTAATTTCTCTTTAATCTTTGAAGGTTGTTGTTGCAGATCAGGACGGTGTCATAACTTGTTTTGGGATGAAAAAAGGGGATGCAGTTGTGAGTATTTCACACCATTCATTGAATCCTGTGCTTATTGAACTGCTTCAGTAATCCCAAGTACTCCCAAACTAATTAATGTTTTTCTCTGATCATTTCTAACAAGCCTGATGTCACCTGTATTTATAAATGTTTATAACATTTGTTTTTTTATCATATTCCTCCTGCCCTAGACTACCCTGTATTCAGTATTCTAAAGAACATGATAGTACGTATTCTGTATATGTAACAGCATTTGGTTTTAAAATCTATTTTGATAGAAGTAGTTAATGTGTTGATGGATATATGTGTTTTGACATTATGCTCTATTACAGATTCATTGCCGCTGTATTCCTTGAATTGCCTTGATAAGAATTATTAATAACTGCCATGTTTCTCATTTATTTTTTATGTAATTCTTTTCTGACCAAGCAGCATGAAAGCTTAGAAATTTTCATATTACAGCTGTTATATGGAGTGGTCACAGAAAGTGACTGACATCTGATTTCCTGAAATAATATTAAACTGCACATGAGTGGCAAGTACCCAAGTGAAGTGCTGTGGAATGGAAATGATGTTTGCATTCCTGTTTGCTTTGCATATGAAGAGCTAAACTTCCATACAGCAAAACATGACTTGCACTTGTACCAAGTGCTTTCTTGCAGTGCAAAAGCTTCCAGTTCATGTCAAAAGTGTATGGACAGCTGTAAAAGCTGTAAAAAAGCCAGCAGCCATATCACTCTGCAACTCACAACTGGCAGCCCACTGAAGCTCAGCAGGTGTGAGCCTGGCCAGTACCTGGATGGGAGACTCCTGGGAAAAACTAAGGTTGCTGCTGGAAGAGGTGTTAGTGGGACCAGCAGGGGGTGCTCACCCTGCGGTCCATGTGGGTCCTAATGCCCCAGTATAGTGACGGAGACACTATACTGTAAACAGGTGCTGTCTTTTGGATGAGACGTAAAACCGAAGTCCTGACTCTCTGTGGTCATTAAAAATCCCAGGGCGTTTCTTAAGAGTAGGGGTGTAACCCCAGCGTCCTGGCCAAATTTCCCATCAGCCCTTACCAATCATGGCCTCCTTATAATCCCCATCTAAGAACTGGCTTCAATACACTGCTCTCCTCCCCAGTGATAGGTGATGTGTGGTGAGCATTCTGGCGCACTATGGCTGCAGTCATATCATCCAGGTGGGGCTGCACACTGGTGGTGGTGAAGGGGAGTCCCCATTACCTGTAAAGCGCTTTGAGTAGAGTGAGTAAGTTGAGTTGAGTAAGTGTAAGCAATTATTATTATTATTAAAATAACAGCTGTAGGACATATCTTAATTCTTAATTTGCTATGATGCCCCTGTGACACCTAAACTAAAATAGTGCAGAGCCATTCTAGTGGTCCAGCAAGGAGGGAGTCAAGGTTATACAGCCGGACAATTGACTTTGTTACATTTGATCATCAGCTGTTTATGATCCAGACCAGTGATTGGACTGAGATGACATTGCTTGTGTTTCAGCCGGTGTTCAAGACCCTGCCAGGCCAGAGGATCTCCAGGCTGGAACTTGGCGGGGCATTAGGAACACCGCAGGAGAAGATTTTTGTTGCTGCAGGGTCAGAGGTTCGAGGATTCACAAAGAAAGGCAAACAGTTCCTTTCATTTGAAGCTAACCTTACGGAAAGCATCAAGGCCATGTATGCATCATTTCTGACTGGGTTATAATAACTTACTGAATGTGTTTTAATCTCCTTTAAAAGGTGAAAGGCTTTTTCTGTATGTTGCGTAAGAGTTCATTAAAATTGTCTTTATAATTTCATCAACAAGGTTTTAAGATTACTTTGAATAAAGGCAGCAGTCTTTATTTTAATGCTTTTTAAGTTAAACAATTTATTAAAGGACAATATTTATTCAAGAGCATTTTTCTAATAATTTTTCCATAGCAGTACTGTATACATATTACCACCATGTTTTAGATAATAGATTCTAACTGTTCTCTCATAAATTAAAATATGATAGGATCTTAATATTCATAAAATAATATGAATCATAGAACTTGTTAGCATGTTTTCATTGGATAGTTTATTTTATTTATTTGATATATTTATTTTGTTTAGCACACAGATGCATAGAGATTTAATTCATTCAGCAACACCAAACATGCACAAGGGATTTATTTTAACTTTGCAAGTCATATTTATCTGAAGTGAATAAGGACAGTCTTTTAATGACAGAGTGATTCCTTTTACAACAAGACTCATTTCCCATCAACTTGTACTGAAGCCATGTACAGTATACTGAGTATCAAAGATAATCGGGAAATACGTTTTGTGATTAACAACACTTCACTTGTAACCATCTGACAGATTAAATATACTTACACTTGGGAATATTTTGAATTGCTTTTTAAAAATCTTGTGTCTCATCTCAGCCAGTTGATCTGAATGTGTCAGTAGTGAGAAGCATTATCTGTAGACAGAAGCTTTGGCACAGCCCTGTAGTTTTAAATTCTAGATCAGCAATCATTGCATTATTCCTGGAATCGAAAACCGTCATGTTCAGAGTCCCATTCCTATTGAGGTGTCTTCTTAAAAATTAGTTATTTAGCCATACTAAACAAAACAACAAAAAAACAAACTCTAAAACACACAAAAAGCTTGCTCAGAACTCAAAAAATGATAATTTTTTGGTCACATTTTAACAGTTAACCTGCTATCACAACTGGCATCATGTTACAGATTTTGAGAGCTGTTTCAATTAAAGAAAGTTCAAATTAAACAACTGTGGGTACAGAGCTGTTTTCGTTATGTAGCTTGAAGGAAAATGATAATGATGGTGATGTACAGTAAAAAAAGCATCAAACATTGTTTCACTTAAGTATCAAATACATACGTTAAGGCAGATGTGCAGAAAATGTAGATGTCTGTGGTAAATATAAGTAGCTTATTAAAGTGTGTTTATTTGAAGATTGTAAGGAAAAGATGTGGTAATTTCATTCAGAGTAATACACTAAAATGATAACACCTTTTCACAGTGTTCTGAATAACAGCTACAGTGCATCTAAAGTTTGTTTTCCACCTCTTGAAATATTAAATATTCTAATATCTTTAACGATACTGCCTTTAGTATTAGCGAAACAGACAAAGGAGATTAGAAAATGTTTAAGTTTCTCCAAGAAATTTGGTATTCTGATACGGATTTTGCAGTATTTTCAAGTAGCAGACTTTATTCGTTAAAGAAGCTGTCACCTTGAAAACAGCAAAAACTCGATTTTTCTGTCTGTATGTAATTGTCTAGATATATGCATTGCAGTGTACAATGTTAATATTTAAGTGTTTCTGAGTGCCTTTTGCTGAATATTTCATTGTACCATACAATTAAATGTGGTTTACTTTAATGTTCTTCCTGACATTACATTTTCAGGTATGTGTCAGGAGCAGATCTCTTTGTGTGTGCAAGCTATATTTATAACCATTACTGCGACTGCAAAGATCAGGATTACTACCTGTCGGGGGACAAGATCAATGACATTGTCTGCCTACCAGTGGAGAATCTGGGACGAATCACTCCAGTGCTGGCCTGTCAAGACAGAGTCCTCAGGGTGCTACAGGTAAATTAGCTCTGTTCTTCACACTGCAACTTCAATAGGATTCTTCAAGGTGCAGTTCTCAAATGCTTAGTGTGCCTATGTTTTAAAAAAAGTCCAAACTTTTTGAAGAGAACAGCCTAATTCTTAACTTTTTTTATATTATTTATAATATTTTATTTATTGATTTATATGTAACATTTAATTTTGTATTCACATATTCAGAATGTTCATATTTTTTGTATTAATACATTTCCATATATCCCCACTTTGTGTGATTTGCATGACTTTGAATTATTTTGATCATGACACCCTGCAACTCACAACTGGCAACCCACAGAAGCTCAGCAGGTGTGAACGCTCAACCTGGGGTCTGTGTGGGTCCTACTGTCCTAGTATAATGACTGGGACACTATACTGTAAAAAGGCGCTGTCTTATCGGATGATATGTAAAACCAAGGTCCTAACTCTCTGTGGTCATTAAAAATCCCAGGGTGTTTCTTGAAAAGAAAAAAATTTGGTGTCCTGGCCACATTTTCCATTGGCCTTTACCAATCATGGCCTCCTAATAATCCCCATCTATGAATTGGCTTCATTACTCTGTTCTCCTCCCCACTGATAGCTGATGTGTGGTGAACGTACTGGCGCACTATGGCTGCTGTCGCATCATCCAGGTGGATGGTAGGGAGGGGTGTCCCCATTACCTGTAAGGCACTTTGAGTGGAGTATCCAGAAAAGCGCTATATAAGTGTAAGGAATTATAATTATCACAAGTTTGCTGCGTGTGTTTCGTACCTGTAGGGATCAGACCTCATGTACGACATTGAGGTTCCTGGACCGGCCTCTGTTTTAGAGTTGAACAATAGAGATGGAGGTATGTGATTTATATGCAGGTTTTTCCCCAATTGTAATCTAACAAACGGAGCAAAAACAGTTTGATAATGAGCCACTACAGATGTGTTTTGAAGAAAGGAGTCAAATTTAAAAAGTTGGATTACGATGAACAAGGCAACATTGTTAAAAGAAAATTCTCATTTTGTATACCTACTGTAAAATATAACATTTATGTCTATGAATTCTTGTTTAATAAGTTGTAAAAGCAAAATGTGTAATACAAAATATAAAGTCCCCTTCTCTTTCGTCATTACTTATCATTTATAATACTTGTAATCTATAATTTAGGAAGCCAAGGTGGAGAAATTCTTTATGGGACATCCGATGGAAAGCTGGGACTTCTCAGGCTCACTGATACCTCGCCAGTTCACATATGGGAAGTGGCTAATGAAAAGAAAAGAGGAGGTACTGTACTGTATGTGGTTTACACCTAGTTTGTGTTCTGTAATTTAGGAACCCATGGCAGATTTCAGGGTGTATGTCATTTCCTGCTTTATTCTTTATCAGGAAAATGCAACTTTAAATAATTTGCAAAATCACTGTGGGTGTAACCTTCAAATCACACAGTACAGGTGTAGTCATCAAGCTAACCATTAATTGACATGAAATGTTTAACAGTTCAATTAATTGTTAGTACATAATCAATTATGTTTTAAAGTAGTAAAATTTTAATTTTGGAAGTGGTTTGGACATTAAATGAGTATGAGTACTAGAATTGTAGTTTAAGGTTTTCAGATCATTGTCCAAAAAGAACAGTGTCTAGCTAAAATGAAATGTGGGTGTTTTTTTATTCACTAGGTGTTTTGTGCATTGATTCATTTGACATTATTGGTGATGGGGTAAAGGAGATCCTTGTTGGCAGAGATGATGGAACAGTAGAAGTTTATGGGCTTGACAGTTCAAATGAGCCTGTACTGCGCTTTGAACATGTGAGTTTAAATTGAAAAAATTGCAGTCTTGATTTCTGTCTGGCATTTTGCTTAAACTCCTACAGCCATTCCATGCACTAGCATAGAAATGCAGGTAACTCAGTTGTATGTCATCATACTGTATAATGTCAGTCCTGTTGTTGTATCTGAGTTTTTAAAGCATGGTGTTGGATATTACAGCCGAGAGTGATATTTCTAAATCTGGCAAGATTTTGATTTGATGGACCTTATCCAAGGTATGTCCAATCACCAAATCCAGTAAAAGAGAACAACCAGTTTTTTAAAAAAAAAATTAATCTAACATTTTAGACCAAAAATAATTGCTTGCTATTTCAAGTCAGATTCAGAAAATCTGTTTCACATAAATATACTGTACAACCTTTCTCATATTTGTAAATATTTCTGTATTCTACACATATTCTTTTAAAAATGTAAATAAAAAGTGTTTATTTAATTAATTTAACCTATAACTACACAAGGTTGGGATCCAGTTGGTTACACATTTTTTGTTCTCTCCCACCTTTATATTTATTCTTTAAAAATCAAAGACCCTGTCAGAGAGTGTCACATCTATCCAGGGTGGATGTGTTGGAAAAGAGTCTTTTGAGGAGGTCCTGACAGCAACATACACAGGTAATAGCTGCAGACACCTGGGGTTGCTTGAGCTGTGCAGAATACGCACAGTATTATAATGCTACTGATTGAAGGATGCAAAGAGTATGTGCTGCAATTTTAATCATTTTTAAGAAATCCAGATGGGTGAAAGTTAGTTCTCTAAAAGTGTCTGGACTGGAATCTAATGTAAGAGGATCTCCTAAAGCAATGCAGCTAACACACTTAGTCTGCGTTAGTTCTCTATGGAAGCTTTAAGATTGTGGCAGTTCACCCTTAAAACTGTGTGGTGCAGGAGGACCTACTCGCATGAAGCTCTTCTACTATGAAGAATTCTGGAGCCTGGGCTGAGGTTTGGCCAACACTGGTGTAATCAAATACCCTCCCTGCCTATAATGGTCCATTGCGTACTTGACTTGCCTGCCCTGTTTCCTGTTTGTCTAAACCTTAATGCAGCTTGAACTGATGGCTTAAGTTACTGCTTCCTCCTGAGAACTCCCACTTTCATTCCACCACTGGCTTCTCAGAGAAAGTGAAAGCTAAAACTATTCAGTATGTATAACGTATTTCCCTAGTTTTCAAAACCCTGAGGTAAAGTACTGAACTTTCTCTGTGGCTTACTTCAATGCTGAATCTTAAACTAAACCAACCACATACCCATACTTGCCAGTGTAACAGAGGTTGCAAAAAGCTAAATGACACAAAACAGAAGATAATGCAGACATCTGTGTACCTACACCAGAGGCTTCAGGGGCTGTGGGAGGCTGTGGGAAGTATTAATGTGGAGTGTGTGGAGGAAGGTTGCTTGAAATAATGACTGCAGTTGGCAACAACTACTAGAATTGTTGAATCTGGATGAATCTAATACCAGTGTTTGAATTACCTGTACATATTCTTGAGAAGTGCTAGACTTAGAACTGACAAGTACATATCCAGTACTACTAATAATTAAGTATTGGTAAGAATACTCAATGAAAATATAATTGCAGAATCATTATATACTTTCAAGATTTATGTTATTTATTGTTTTCTAAGTCTAAAGATACATTTACAATGATAGTTTTACAACAGCACACTTTAATTTTGCATTTATTCTTTAAGGAAAATATATGCAGGCTCAGAATGTTTCAGAAAACTATTAGTGGTGACAATTGAGTCATACTTAAATATGCAAGCTTAATACTATTGCATTTTGTAAATGTAAAGTATGTTTCTTATTCAGAATCAAAATGCCAAAAAATGCATATACATTGTTCCTTTTTATTACAAGGTATTTACAAAATGCTTTTTCTGAGTGCTTTGTGTTGATCATTAGGTTGGCTGACTGGACTCACCTCTGAACCACAGCATAAGGAAGCAGGACCTGGAGAGGAGATCAAGATGAGTCGTGAGACGCAGAGCAAAATCGCAGCTCTGAGGTACTCTGATAATTGTAACTTATTGTGACTAGAGCTATGTGCACGATTTATTTTCTTTAATTTGGAATACCATGGTACTAAAAACAGAAACATCTAAGTTATCAAATTTCACCTAATTCATATGCAGTTAAATCCTTATCCAGTTCCTATCCAGTAGCTGAGTGGCTGCTGATCTAAGGGATATTCCTTTGTCCACTGGGATGTCTTCTAATCCTATGAATCCTGACATTTTGTGAACTGTGATACATACAGTTTAAAATTCCTTGTCTTGTACCCTGCTAATAAAACCCATTGTTTCTCACATCCATGATGACGGGCAGAACATTGCGAGCATCTCCACTGCCCCTATCAACCTCAGGAACTCGAACTGCTGCACCTCGCTGAGCTGGAGGGGGTGATTGGACAGATAGTCTTTTCATTTCCTTTGCTTGCTGCTCTAAACTAACCTTGGAACTTGTTGACCGTTAAAAGCATTTCACTTACACATAGAGGACACAAAACATGTGAGCCGAATCCTTCTTCCTCCTCATCCTCACAAAAGTTATAGCCACAGAGGACATGACTTTGACTCCCACAGTCTTGACACTGATGACCTTTGGAGCACAGACAGCACATGAAATCACACGAACGATATACACTGTTCTGAGAATGGTTTTTCTGCAAACTTTTTGGCATCCAGGAGGCCACAGGGGTCGCCGTATTAGCTGACAGGCAATGAAACCCAGGCCAATTATCCCCTCCTGCTCTCGGTGGCTCGTGGTGCCCCAGTGCTTGGGGAAACCTGGTGACAACTGGCTAATGGTATGACCCAGCCACAAACCTGTTACACCTGGATCATAAAACTGCTCCTTCGGTCAGCCCTTCTAGCTTGTCTGTTACAATACATGTTCCTGTTTTATTGGTATGATGTTGAAACTTCAGCTATGATTTCTTGTAGTATGTATTCATATTTGTGAAAATTCGTTGTACTTATTAGTGGAAACTGGTTTTAGGATTTTACATACAGTACATGCATGTGTACTATATGTAAAAAATCAAACCCTATCAATGATCCAACCCTGCTTGTCTCCAACTCATATTAGGGCGGAGCTGGAGCAACTGCAGATTAAAGTTCTGCAGGAACGTGAGAAATACCAGCAGTCCTCCCAGTCCAGTAAAGCAGTCTCTGCTGTCCCAGTCTTCAGCATCAATGACAAATTCACCCTGTGTCAGGATGACGCCAGCTACAGTCTCACCCTCGAGGTGCAGACAGCCATTGACAATGTGCTTTTGCAGGTATAAAACGTTTGACAATTTGCTTTTGCACGCATACAAAAAATCGTATTCAAGCATATCTTTCAGGTCAGTAGGAGTAAGCACTTTGTAATTACTCTCATAATAAGGGGAGCTGGTAGTTGTGCATTATTTTCATTAGCTCTTCCTTTAATGTTTTTTAAATAGACAAAAAGATGTTATGGAGTATAATGGCTATTTTTTTGGTTAACTGACTGACTTTATAGTTGAAAACAACCTAACTTAATACTTCCATAAAACTGGATGTGATCAGACCATATATGACTTTGCAACAGGATGAAAGAAATAATCTTTTTTTTTTACTCTCACAGAGTGATGTTCCCATTGACCTGCTGGATGTGGATAAAAATTCTGCAGTAGTCAGTTTCAGTGAATGTGATTCTGAGGTAAAAATTTGGCTCATAACTACGACAAGGGAGTTGTAACTTTTGTTTAAACCAGTAGTTTGCTCTGTGCGTGTTTATGTAATATGAAAAAGCAATTCATTATTAAGAAAAATGTATAAGGTTGTGTTTATTTGCCTATCTATGTGCAAAGGAAAGCTTTAGCTGTTTCAACTGTGACATTCATCAGGCCCTCCCTGAACCAAGCCATGATATACTTACACCTAATCAAGGGCCAAACTAGTCGAATAACAACAATGCGAAAAATATTAGAGCTAATCAAGTGAAAGAGGAAAAACATAACTGCAGAAACGTAACTAGTGTCTAAAACATGAAATGAGCTGCAGAAAAAGTAACTTCTCATTAACATGGTAGAGTCATCAGTCATCAGCTCCCACATCCCTTCCCTTGCTTCTGCAGTGGAAATGGTTTCACTACAGCCTATCCCTGTGGTGGCCTTGCGTGACATTTCTGTCATGTGCTGGGCAAACCAGTTGAAGTTCTCACTTTAAAACATAAATGTGGCATGAGAGCTATCATGATCATGGTTATTCTTACTTTGATTCATGAGAGTTCTGAAAGCCCTAGACATGCTGTTAGGGAGTTATGGGTTTAGGTCCTCCCAGTGCAGCCCAGCTATTTGTATTCTTGAGTGCGATACTTTATTCCAGTGACTGTGGTCATCTCATGTATACATAAACACAAGATTTTTCGTCAGGCTAGCCTGCAATGGACTACAATCCAGTCCTGGGCAGTTTTTTCCTCTTACTTGACTAGAAACTAGAGCATAGTTTGCAATGTCAGGTATTTCAAATCATTAGTTTATTTGCCTCATTTAATTACCGTGTTAAATGTTGTTTTTATATGGGTGAAAAATAGAATCATTCTCATCTATGCGTAATTAGTTCCTTGGCTATAGTTGTATTGTTTCAGTGGAATATGATAAATACCTTTCTTTATTTTAATGTCCTGTTTGTCAGCCAAATGGTAACTTCCTCCTTGCTACATATAGATGCCAAGCAAATACCACAAGACTTGAACTTAAGGTAAGTATTTTGCATGTTCTGTATATTTTATTAAGACATATCTCCCTTTAAAATGCAATTAGCACTCCCTGTGACATAACTGAATCTTAGTGCAGAAGACTTACTCATTTCCTCTTTGTTATATGATGTTTATGCATTATTTATAGGTGTAATTATTCTTGTATATCTTAATAATGACTATTGTACACTTCATTTAAAGTGCAGAATGTCAGCTTTAATTCAAGGGTATCCATGTCTATATTGGGTGAACCATATAGGAATCACAACCCTTTTTATACATAGTCCCCCCATTTCATGGGACCAAAGAATGCCTCCTCCACGGCCGAAACATTGTTTTCTTTCTTCTCTTTTCAGCATGGAATAAACCTATTACTTGTTCCTTTGCAGCCTAAGCATTCTGACGCAGCTACCCACCTGAACATGTTTAAGCATATGCATATATTGGGAGCAAACTTTAAAAAATTGTGTTAAAACAATTATTTAGGCAGGGGAAGTCTAGTCATATCCCCTCTTTTTAGATGGTTATTTCCTGATTTCCCGACTCTAATAATAACTAAAAGTATTCTTAAATATCTATATTAATTCAGCTATAAAACCACCTTTCATTTGAGGTACAGTAGCAAACTTGCACTCATTTCATCTGTTCGATACACTCAGGTGTTAATTTAAACTTTTTATACTATCCAACTATTAATTTGTTTGTTGGTCTTCATGATTTATAACTGCATGAGCTTCACTTGGTTCAAAATGCACCAGTAAGAATGTTAACTACAGCGGATATACAAGTTTGTGCTATTCTTCATGCATCACACTGGCTTCCAATTGATTCTAAAATTCTTCAGTATTGTAGTTTCAATATGCTGTGTTGCTCGCAGTCTGGTTATTAAGGAAGTATAGTACAGTACATCTCCTTAAGTGACAAACAGGTCTTCACCTGGTAGAAGTGTTAATTTGATCCAATTAGGGTTTAAAGCGTTATCCCCATAGTCATTGTTTCATTTCCAATCCAATGTGCAGGAGTACAGAGCCAAAATAGCACAAATTGTGTCACTGTCCAAATTTTTATGGACTGCACTGTATGTTAACATCACCATGCTACGTTTATGCTTCTCTTTTTTTACTACAAAGCAAATGAAAGATGATGTATATGTTTCAAGTTTATAGTTGTTGTAAATGAAGATTTAATTCAAAACTTCGTAAGCACACCAATGTGAAATCTTCCAATAGCTTCTAATAGAAGGGTATTTTATATTAAAAATTCGGGGGACTTGTAATGTTCATTAGCCCATGCCTTTTAATAATATATTTTCAGTTTTAAAAAATTAACTTTGCAAGTTTGCACAATTTCATAACTCAAAGTACGAATTGTCAGGTTTGGGAGGAATTCATGTAGCCTTCGGGTTTTTAAATTCTTTATAGGACAGCTTTAGTGTAGATTATATATTGCATTGAATTTGCTATTAATATTTGATTTATTTGTAGCTTCTTTCTGCTTAGGGTTTTTGTGTTGAGGTTTCTGATGAATACTAAGTGATGTGTTATTAGGAATTTTTTATTGTATTTCACAAGGTCGGAATTCTGCAGTTAACTTTTTTTACTGTTTTAGATATGAGTCCAAAATCTGTTCTTTGTCCTATCAAGTGTATTGTTAATATTACTTTAAACTTCAGATCCGATCCATTGAAGGCCAGTATGGGACTTTGCAAGCATATGTAACTCCACGTCTACAACCAAAAACCTGCCAAGTCCGTCAATATCAAATTAAGCCCCTGTCCCTTCACCAAAGAACTCATACCATTGATCATGACAGGTGAGAATCATCATTGTTCAGTGGGAAAAACAGTACCAAACGGACAATTGAATGGGTTCTTTACATTTTCTATTATAGGGCTTCATTATACATACAAAGTTTTTTTTAGTTGTCTTTCTGGCCCCTTCTGAGCTTATGTTATCTTTCGCCTTGTTATCTTTACTGATAATTTTATTTATACCTGACAAAAGTGCCATAGTAATGGATATTTTATATTTCATAACACTTGTATTCAGTGCTTATTTTAATTTAGAGTACTTATGAATACTGAATATTAACCTTCCTTTAACAATTTATTTAAAATGTTGCACATAAGTGCAATAGTGATTGGTATAATTGTAAAATGATTCTGGAATTACAGTCACTTAAATGGGTATAAGTTTATAGCATTATTGATTAAAATAAGGAATGGACTTCCTACATTACAGCCAGTTCAAGGGCTTACTCTTTTACTGGCTTTTCCCTTGTCTCTTCTGTACAGGCCTATGAACACTCTCACTCTTACCGGACAGTTCAGCTTTGCTGAGATTCATTCCTGGGTTGTTTTCTGTCTTCCTGAAGTTCCTGAAAAGACGCCAGCAGGGGACAGTGTTACTTTCGACTTTCAGAACACTTTCCTTGACACACAACTTGAATGTACATACAGGTACTGCAGCAGAAATGTGTAATCCAAAATCATTTGTGTTGAAGACATAATTAAATTAAAACCACATCCTAATAACAAATCCAGTGCTAAATTAAAAAAAAAGACATGCCAACAGCATCGAATCAAAATGAAAAGTAACATAAAGGTAAACTGATGTCTAACAAATACCTAAGGAAATTTAAGTAAATCCTATTAGAGGTTAACAGTTCTAAATAAGTATTTTTCTAAACAGATATGACCTTAGAATACAGACTTCAAACAGAATGTACTGCTCATATTAACATATAGTTGCCAAACCTGAACCCTGGTTTGTCAAACTGACACACTGTATTATCTGAAGTATACTGAAAGATTTAATATTCTTGCACAATTAAAACCTGAATGGCAAATGTACAGTATACTGTGTGTACAATTTTCTTGTCAAAATTTCTGTATTTTTTCCTCTTAATGTCACTTCCTTTTCTATAATTCTTTTAAATAAACCAGATCAAGCATAATTGTCATTAAACACTGTAAAACATTCATTTGTTCCATGTGTTGATTTCCTTCTAGTAAATGTGAAGCCAACTTCAAGTCGGACAACATCTCCACAATATCCATTCTCAAGGATGTCCTTTCCAAAGAAGCAACCAAAAGAAAAATTAACCTCAATATTTCCTATGGTATGTTTGATAGTCTTATTATCAGTAAGTGTATTAATTCTTCTAATTAAATGCTTCACCTTCTAATATCATTTTGTGACATTTGCAGATATTAATGAAGAATCTGTAAACCACACTTTAAAGATGATCCATCCAAAGCTGGAATACCAGTTGCTTCTAGCCAAAAAGGTTCAGCTGATTGATGCTTTAAAAGTAAGTGTTAATACCAAAATATAAATGTTTTTATGGTAATTGTGGTTAACTGATCATAGTGCATTAGGGGACATCTTGACCACTTTGGTATCTTTAAAAGGTTTACCTTAGGCTGTCAACAGGAAAACAAGACCATGGCTGCTTATTAAATGACAGCAGCTGCTTATGATGGATAAGCTAGATTTGTTGTTTAGCTTCAGTGACATATGTCCTTGAAGGATGATTTTTTAATTAATCGAGGTGTTGTTTAAGAATTGCTTCTGGAGAAGAACGTTTTCATTAAATATGAGCATCATCCTGCTAAATAAAGCCCTGTTCGTCATACTCCAAACTTCTTTCTAATTCTTACTCCACCCCTTACCTCCTTCGCAGCTTCACACCACCAGTCCTTTTTTCCTTCTCAAATTCTGCTGTAATAGAATTCTTGATTTCTTGTGACATTTAACTTTCTTACTCAGCTGGCAAAAAGACTAAGGGTAGTTCCTATACAATATTCTTTAATATTAATCTATACCACAAAAATTACATTTGCATTTGGGCAAAATTCAAATTCATGCCATGCCCGACTTTCATGCATTTTTTACAAAAGCTTTTGTGTGTGCTGCCACCATATGGCTACTAACATAGCCCAAAGCATCTGCTTGTGTTGTCTACCAAACTTTCATTCTTGAAACTAGCATTGCATTGTTTCTCCTTCAGCAACAAACTCAAGCAGTTCACGCCAACCTTCACTCCCAACTCTTTCTGTAGAACTTTCAGAGAAAATCCAGACCACACAAGTCTCTCCTCCTGTATCTCATTACACCTAATTACAAACCACACACATTTGTGCCTTCAGATAGCTGTATGGGTCACCATCATAATGGTCAAAAAAGAAGAAAAAGCTGCCTAAAAGGCTGTACTAAAACATGCCTACTCCCCTCTAACAAAAACAAATAATGTTCTCACCAAAACCTAAAATAAGTGGTTTTCACTCCTGCCTTTCAACTCCTATTACAAAATTTAACACTGAGTCAAGCTCTATTGAAGCTCCTACTCTGCAGCTTTCCCACAACGACAACCTCTAAATACTAAAGTAAAAGCAAGACAGGCTGGTAAAATGCTGTATAACCATTCATTGCCGCTGTCACAGATCCGTTTTGATCCCTAATCTGCATGGATCATTTTTAATATATGCACAATTTTCCTTAGTAATTAAAAATTGGGATTAACCAGAACAATTATCTTGTACTTTTATGAATAGAACCTTAAGAATTTTAAGTAGTATTTCTTAGCAGCTCTTCATGTCAGTCATTTTAAGTTATTTGACAGTATTCCATGTCGAGCACAGAAATTTACAAACACCTTCCATATTAAAATTATATTAATTACCCTGCAGGATGATCATTTGGATCAAGTCTTGTATGGTACCAAGTTGCTATATACTGTATATGTGTGATTGTGTGTAATCCATTCTCTGCTTTGTTTCGTTGCATTTGTAACATATAAACTGCCTTTTTTTACTTGACAGGCGTCTCTTTTGTTTAAACCATTCTTAAGATAAGATATAGAATAAGATAATGCTCGATATTAGTACTTTGCTGTTTTCGATTACCTTTTTAATATGGGTTGGTCGTTTAGGTTTTGAAATCATCTGGTATTTGTTTGTTTTTTTTATAACAGATTGGAATTGGATTTTAATTAAGTGTTGTCATTTTACCTGCAGGAGCTACAGGTCCATGAGGGAAATGTGGACTTTCTCATCCCAGAGTACCGCAGTATTCTAGAAGAGGCCAGTCGCCTTCTTGAGGAGTACAAAAAACAGCCAGCACATTTAGAAAGGCTGTATGGTAAGTTTTTATGAAACATCAAAATAGGAAATATGCAACTCTAGAATCATCCAAATTCCATTAATGTCCACTATTATCGTAAGCACTTCCTGTTATAATAATAATAATAATTGCTTACACTTATATAGTGCTTTACAGGTAATGGGGACTCCCCTCCACCACCACCAATGTGCAGCATCCACCTGGATGATGCGACGGCAGCCATAGTGCGCCAGAACGCTCACCACACATCAGCTATTAGTGGGGAGAGCAGAGTAATGAAGCCAATTCATAGATGGGGATTATTAGGAGGCCAATGGGAAATTTGGCCAGGACACCGGGGTTACACCCCTACTCTTTTCAAGAAACACCCTGGGATTTTTAATGACCACAGAGAGTCAGGACCTCGGTTTTACATCTCTTCCGAAGGACGGCGCCTGTTTACAGTATAGTGTCCCCATCACTATACTGGGGCATTAGGACCCACATGGACCGCGGGGTGAGCGCCCCCTGCTGGTCCCACTAACACCTCTTCCAGCAGCAACCTTAGTTTTTCCCAGGAGGTCTCCCATCCAGGTACTGACCAGGCTCACACCTGCTTAGCTTCAGTGGGTTGCCAGTTGTGAGTTGCAGGGTGATATGGTGAACCTCCTTTCCTGTTTAGTCCTTGGAGAAAAAATTCTAATATGCTGTAGCTTTTGTAGATTTCTAGAAGTACTTAGTAAATACGGTTTGATCATTTTTTGGCAGTTATTTTTTTTTAATTTAGAACCGACAATTATTTTTGGCACACCTTTCTGATTTGAAGTAGCCAGTTATGTGTTTTTCACATCTTACCTCACTGGTACACACCCCTCAGCTGCACACAGGGGAGAATGTGAAAGTGCAGACAGAGTCCTTTGACCTGCCCACCTCAGAGCCACTCGTCTTTCAACACGGCACATGCAGCACAGCCCCATCCCAGAGGTTCATTAAGCGACTGGAGAAGAGCTGTGTCCCTCAGTGACGGCACCACATGCCTGCAGGTCATGGCTGACTGAGCTCCCACATCCCTGGATGCTGCTCAGCCAGTTGTACACTGCTTCTTGGGGAATCCCTCTCCCAGGCGGCGCGTGACATGATGCATGCTTGAAACCATGATCACAGAACTTTACCGGCCATTTTTAGCTTTTTAGTGCCACAGTGGTGGCTAAGGATCTGCGCCTGTGGCTGGAAGGTTGCCGGTTCAAATCCTGCGGCCGGCAGAGGAACCCCACTCCGTTGGGCCCCTGAGCAAGACCCTTAACCCCAGCTCAGCTACTCCAAGGGCGCTGTATAAATGCCTGACCCTGCGCTCAGACCCCAGGCTTCTCTCTCCCTGTCTGTGTGCCTGTGTGTCTCATGGAGAGCCAGCTGGGGTATGCAGAAAGACAAATTCCTAATGCAAGAAATTGTATATGGCTAATAAAGTGATCTTATCTCTTATCTCTTAAAATGCAACAGAAAAGACAAGTATCTAATTATCGAAAAGGAAAATATATTTTTTACTTACAACAGGGACATAATGGAAGTAACACATGCAACAGATCTGTATTTAAATTTTCGTCTCTCTTAAAATATGAAGGTGTGCACGTTGGGGGGAGGAAAGTACAGCCATCTACAGAGACAAAATAAAGATGTTGATTAAAATAAAAGATGTAATCTGCATTACCGTGGAAATAATTATTTAGTGTAGTTATTGGGTATATTATGTGCTCTACCATGCTTTTGAATTTCAGCAGTTCTTTTCATGTTATAATCTTGACTGACATGTTATAATATGTTTAATTTTAAAAAATGTATTAAAAACATACTAGTGTCACTGCAGGAATAAAGAAAATCTAACTTTTTCTACAGTTCCGTATGCAGTATTACATTTTAATGTTAATGGTTTTTTTTGCAGGTATGATTACGGATCTCTTCATTGACAAATTCAAATTTAAAGGACAGAATGTCAAGACTAAAGTACCATTGCTGCTTGAAATCTTGGACAACTATGAACTGAATTCTTTAGTGGAGTTTTTTGATTCAGCATAATACTGAGATGTAAACAAATCATTGAAGTCTCATCCACTGTGGTATGTTTTTCCTCAGAAGCTACAGTAACATTTTGTAAATTCTGTGTTGTATTTTTAAGAAACGTTATTTGGAAATACAAGGGAAGTTATTGTTTTAGTTTTCAAAATATCATAATTTTCCCTGATACTTTCATACATTTAAACTCTGTAAAATGTATGTATAAATGATGTACAATCAATCAATATGTACACTAGTTTAAATGTAGTAATATGAATAGAAATTATATGGAGTGGTGTTCATAGCAAGTACAGAGCTGGTGTTGCAATGAACAGTTCATACAAATATTTCTTCTGACTCATCATTCACATCTATTCCAGATATTTGAGCTATATAGTGAATATAAGAATTTGATTTTCTAAATATATGCTAATGTTAATATTTTTCTATGTTAAATATTTCCAGATTAATTTATGTGTACAGTTACCTTACTCTCATTGGGGCATATAACATTTGTGAAATAATCTTAAATAAACATAATTATAAATGTTTAATTGTCAGTTTGAGTTAATCTATTAAATGAACAGTCCTGCTCAGGATAAATTAAGTACCTTTCAATGAAGAGCTGCATACTATATGTCTGTCACTCAATAGTCTTGTGAATACACAGAAATGTTGTGATATGCTGAAGATTTAAGTGATTTTTCAAGATAAAAATGTAGGTTATAATCAGGTGGGATGCTCTTGGTGATCAGGGGGGGCATTTTAATATTGGATCTGCTGAATTAACACCTGGTGCAGAGCAACCCAGGGAAATTAATGAAAGTGCTTTCCTGTATTGAATTGTCTGCCTCCTAGGCTTTACATGAGGAATAATTCAATCTTGATTGCAGCACTAAATAATTTTGGAGTGATTTGCAGGTACTTTAATGACTTGGTGATGTAAATGCAAGGATATTTTAAATGTAGGCCATCTGTGATAGTGAAGAACCAGTATCAAATAATTACTCCGTAGGGATCATACAGACTTTTTTCGGGAATACTATGTTAAGAAGAGGTAGCATTAAAATTGGCTATTTGATGTTCATTAGGTACAACTTCCATTAACACCATTAAAGATATATTATGTGCGTGAGTGATGTGTTTGGTTTTTTTGCAAGAAAAATATAATCTGTACTGAATCTGTAGCATAGGATCTTCGTGAATGTGTTGATTTATTGCATAGCTTTAAATTAACTACTAGTAGTATATATGTAAACATACTGTATACTATGGTAAACTAGACATAACATTTTATGTTTTTGTTAAGCCCAAGGATATTGTTTGCATTCACATACTAACCCTGGCTGCCAGCAATTAGTATATCAAAATAAATCATATTAACGCCTGTTTTTTTTTTCAAAGGTTCTTCTTCTGTTCCTGTTGTTAGGCTGTTGCTTTCCAAGGTTTTAATACATTTATTAAAAACTACATGTATTCCGCGTTTCCAAAGGTGTATTAATTCCTCCATTTTCGAACCACTTTATCCAATACAACCTTGCGAGGGATCCAGAGACTATCCTGGCAAGCAACAGGCTCAAGGCAGAAAACGCCCTGGACAGGATTACAAGACACACAGAGACACACACGTGCTCGCACCTAGACCAGTTTCTTTAGAAGCTAATTAACCTATTAGTATGTCTTTGAACTATGGGAGGAAACCCATGCAAACACAGGGAGAACATTTAAACTCCAAACAAAAAAACACCCCAGGAATTGCCCCCAGGGCCCCAGCACTGTGAGGCAGCAAAGCTAACCACTGTACAGCCATGTTGTCCATGTGTATCAATATACAATTAATAAAACCTAAAATGTAAAAACCTAATTTTGAGGTGGCAAAAAAGCATCCGTATTATTTGTAACCACAAATTCATTTCAGATTACTCTGAAACGCTAAATAATAATAAGTCTTACATCCCCTAAAACATCGTTAAGGGGATAAAATCAATTCTTCAGATCTAACTAAACACCCCAGGTTAACATGATTAAATAACTTTTTTACCTTTAATATAAATATTTGGCTAACAGGATTTAAGCTCATTTGATAAATAGTATTATATGCAGACATAAAATTGAAGTTTAAGACTAATTCTGTCATAATCAAGACAGCATAAATGCAAAAGGAATTAATAGAACATTGTTGAAAATGTAAGTCATCACAAGTTAAGGTACTTATGTGCAAAGTTGAGTAGCTTTTTTGTACGTTTGTGGCTGATCTTGGAATTAATGTGATCAGTTAACTGGAACAATAGCATCTTAATTTGCTAATCAATCTTGGTGACTCGAATCAACAAGTCTACATTGCAGACAAATTAAGGCAATAATTAAGAGGCTACAGAGCCAAATCTTTTCATAGTTCTGGTTTGCAGTAATTAAAAAATGTGCCCTGGCTGTGTTTAACATTTCAACTAATCTATCTTATATTTAAAATTTGAATTTGTATCATGGAAAATTCGGAAATTAAAACAGTTTAGGATTTAAAGCGGAACAGTGTATACAAATTATTGCTGTTATTACTACAGTATATGTTTAGTTTTGTGGAAAGTTACTTTTAAAAATGATCCATTACAGTTCAAACTTGCAATTGAGGTAAATTGCAGCACAATGATTTTGTGTTACTTTACATAGCAACTAGGAGTAAGTAAAGATTTAACTCCACACTAAGAAGCAGAAAGAAGACATCGTTTCGGCTGTTGATCCTTGTTCGGGTGTATAAAACACAGAAGGACAAAGGACTGGGAAGGTGAGAAAGAGTGCAAACGAAGGGAGATCTGGGGGAGAGGTGTGAAAACCTGAAATCTGTAAATGAATGGAGACATTCTAAAAAGACAAGGTCTGGGTTTGAGGAGAATCTTGGCTTCTCGTGTTTTTCTGTAGTAGGAGTCCTGAGGCCCCTGTAAAAAGAACTGTCAGTGAAATGAGGAACTATTGTACTGGAGAGATCCTTGATCCTCACTGCTCCGAACGGTATTTATCATACTTGTGTTTGTTGTAGAAAATATATTCCTTCTCGGTAATCAGGCCAGAAAAGAGGAACTTGATACATTCAGGGACACAAGGGAATGACCTACACTGACAGGCTGAAGGACCTTGAACAAAGAAGACCATGGGGGGACCTAACATAAAGATTTAAAATCCCCAAAGACATTGACAGGCCAACATCTTCAGCATGAACCAGAGGACACACTAGGAAACTATGTGTAATTGTATTTAAAACTGAGAACAGGAGACACTTCTATACCCAGAGGGTGGTGGGTGTGTGGAACAAGCTACCAGGCAATGTTGTTGAAGTTGTTTTCTGTTGATGTTCTGTGATCAATTAAGTACTAGCAACCAAACAGGCAAGATGGGCTAAATGGCCTCTTCTCATTCGCATGCTTTTAAAAAATTCCCATGTACAAAGTAACTATATACACTTCATGGAAAATAACTGATGCTATCACAAAACCCTAAGTGAATCCTTCATTTTCCTACCTTTCTTTTTTATTTTCGGAGTTATGATACAATTACATTTCATTTACATATAACAGAGATACATAAACACAAGATAAAATATATCCCTTTTGTCCTTTTGAATAATACAATATTAGACATTCTCAGTTTGCACATATTCACATTCAAAATGAATGGTAAACTGGACTTTCAAAAACCTTGGACTAATGCTGCAAATGCTGTAGACAACGTGGCCAGTTCCTAATGAAGTTTATATTTCAATATTATAAAAAAAATGTTTATTTCTGTACATTACCATATACTTATGCATCGTAGGAAACTGCTAATTATATAAAACTAGCAGGAAATTCATCCTATTTTTTAATATTTGTAAAGGAAAATAACGTGCATATTGTAACGCATATATAATGCAATAGCATTTTTTTTTACTACTGTGTGTTGTATGAATATATACAACTGATGCCTATAAAATTCTAGCCAAAACCTGGAGCTGTACCGTAATGCCTTAAAATGTGCTAAGTGAATCAATCAGTCCAAAAAAGATTACTTCGGAAAATGTGAATTAATCACATCGTCTATCCAAATATTTAACATAACCTGAAATAGTGAAATACATATGCTGTTTGTTCAGATTACCCGAACACTTGAAACGATCTGTTATGACAGTAGATTTATAGTTGTTAAAATCAAAGTCTAGTACCGGTCGCTGACTCAATCATATTTGAAGGCTTTTGTCTCGGTTCTTGTGAGACTGAGCCCCAGACAGGAATTTTGGATGTCTGCGCCACCGTAGGTTTGGTGACGTACAAGGTGAGGCCCGCTCGGATTGGGTGATTTCAATAGTCGCGGGCTACTTGAACAGAGAAAGCAGCAGTCCAGTAACTGCAGGAACTGGGGTTGGCGAGGAGTTGTAAGTTAATCTCTGGTTATTGGGGATTGCTAAAATACTGCACCGCGAAAATACAAGAGACTCAGTATGGACAGCTGAAAGTGATACGTCTGGGGAGGCGGTGATCGGTTGTTTTTTTTTTAGTTTGTTTTTTAAATTTATTCTAGACTTTGGGAGGGGTATTGGAAGACCTCTCCGTTGTAGAAGACTCTAACCCTGATGTTACAGCTTATTTTTTTCTGGTTGCTTGCTAGTTCATAACGTCACAATTGTTAACCCGGATCTTCGGCGGTTGTTTTATTTTAAATTTTAGAACTTTATTTTAGCGTACTAGCTGAGCAACAATGTTTGGTATCGGTCGCGATCACGCTGCGAGTGACTTGCAGAAAAATCAAGACCGGGAAAACATGCTTTTTAAGCAAAGGGCTGCTGCAAAACACAGGCTTGAAGATCAAGAAAATATAAACCCAAAAGCTACAAGCAGAAGTGTTTTGGGAGCTTTGCAGAACAACCAGAGAAGCGCAAGACCCCAGCTACAACAAGGAACAAAACAGGTTGGTCGAAACTCTTTACGATTAAATTATGTGACTTGCATCTAATCGGTGGTGATAATATACATTAGATAAACTTAATCTGAGGTTTTCAGTGTTTTATTGCGGTTTGCAGTCTATCGGTGTTGGTGCTCGTCTGCAATTTCTCCTTTAGTGTGGTTAACTTCTGAGGTTGCGTTTTAAAAACGCAACGGCTTTCTACAGCGAGTGGACAAAACACTTGATGTAGTCAAGGAACTAAACTTAATCATATCTAGTGACCTTAGCGCCATAGAGGCAAACAACTGTTTAAATGGCCATTTGGTGTTTCCCACTGAACAGTCCGCCATTTTCAAGCCGCCAGGTTACTGCTGTAACGAGCTCTGCAATGAGTAGAGACGGGATCAAATTGTGGGATCACTTGTTTTGAAGTGTACTAATCAAGTTTTCGCTGACGTTTCCGAAGATTCTGGTTTCCCTTTTCCACGGGAAACTAATCGCGCGTCCGTTTTCAAAAAATGCATGAAAGCCATTTCTCAAGTTTAACTTAAAAGGCCGTGGCTTACGTTTCTACATTAATCTGGAATTGCCAACGTTGTAGAAACTTGGACTGTAATTCAGTGACCGCCATTTTAGATGATCATAGAAGCTCTAACTGGCCAATATGGAAATGTATGTAAACGTCCACTAATACTTACTGACGCAAGATGTTAATGTTTTTTGTTCTCAGGGCCATTCGTGTCAAGTGCTGTCCTGCGCAAATTCTGAGAACTATGGCCGGGATCCTCCAGAGAAGATGGGTGCAAAGCAGCCCGGTTTCACAATTCACGTGGATGAGCCTGATGGTGCTTGTACCAAGAAGCAAGTGGCCTCCAAAGCTAAAGTCCTCATGGAGAAGCCTCTGCTTACAATTAACCCCATTGCGGGGAACAGACAGCCCCTCTCTGTTATTGAGTGCCCTCTGGATGCCAGTTTTGGTAGGTGTTTCCTGAAACAAGAATGGCTTAGCTTAAGGAGGTAGCTCCTTGGAGACTGACTTGCAATCAATTGGAAAGATATTTATAGTTTTAAACCAAAAGAAAACTTACCTCACCTAGCTAACAGTGCTTTTTACTCTTTAACCCTTATGTAACCAAGCCTAGGCTTTTGTAATAAGTGCAGTATACCCTACCCCTGTAAAGAAAGAAAGCAACTTCTCATAATTGTAACTAATTTGGAAGTTGGTTTCCATTTTAAATCTTAATGGAATTACCCCTATTGTACTAATTCTAGGCTGTACTTGCTATTTTTTTCAGATTCACCAGTGGCTATGGACATGTCGGTATGTGATGCCGAGGAAAAACCAAGGGATGCAAATGAAGTGCCAGACTATGCTGTAGAGATCCACAAATACTTAAGGGAAATGGAGGTAAGAATGGATTTATGTTTTTCCAGACAAACCTGACACTTGTATTAGTTTGACTTGAATGCTTTCTTATATTGTATCCATAAAATTGAGACTTCTGGATGTTCCACTTGCCCTATCAAAAGGGCTTTGATGAAAACTCCCTTAATGTGCCCCAAGTTGTGGGGCTTCAACTTCCAAATGAAGGTCTCGTAGGATCCCTTTCCACTGTGGGGAGTATGACCTCCAGCTGATCCAAAACCTCCTCTAAGATGGCTATGTACAGGCAGATTCCAAAACCCAAATGTTTTAATTCTTTTCATTTTAAAATGAATATTCTCTTTCTCAGTTAAAGTCCAGGCCCAAAGCTGGCTACATGAAGAAACAGCCAGACATTACGAACAGCATGCGAGCCATCCTTGTGGACTGGCTGGTGGAGGTGGGAGAGGAGTACAAGCTGCAGAATGAGACGCTCTATTTGGCTGCGAACTATATCGACCGTTTCCTGTCCGCGATGTCGGTCCTGCGGGGGAAACTGCAGCTGGTCGGGACGGCAGCCATGCTGTTGGCTTCGTAAGTCTCACTCTACCACCTGAAACCCCCTTTTCAGTTGATCCTCTTCCCCTTGTATGAGACCTGACTTGGTTTCCCCATTGTGTTTAGAAAATTTGAAGAGATCTACCCTCCAGAAGTCACGGAGTTCGTCTACATCACGGATGACACTTACACTAAGAAGCAAGTGTTGAGGATGGAGCATCTTATTTTGAAAGTGCTGTCTTTTGATCTCGCTGCTCCTACAATCAACCAGTTTCTCACCCAGTACTTCCTTCATCAGCCAGTGAACCAGAAAGTTGAGAGCTTGTCAATGGTGAGTTGATGCCAACGATGCATTTATTTTTATTGAAATCCCTAATATTTCACTTCTGGGTTTTTAGTTTCCAGAACATGCTAGGCTGTGGCCTTTATAAATTTTTATACATCACGGACCTTTTGTAGTTCTTCCCTTTTTCATTTTTTGCACTTCTGTAGAAGTGCAGAGATGTACAGCATGCATTCATGTCTTCATACCTTGTTAATTGTTTTGCAGTTCCTGGGGGAGTTGAGTTTAGTTGACTCGGACCCGTTCCTGAAATATCTCCCGTCCGTTACAGCTGCCGCGGCCTTCGTTTTGGCACGGTATACAATTACAGGTGTTTCGTGGGTAAGTTCCTAATCTAGTAATGTTATGTGTAATATTCATAATTTGTCAACTAACAGCCCCCCCCCCCCCCCCCCCCAAAAGATTAATGTGATCTTTCAGAAACCTTTTTTTACTTTGCTGGGTAAAAAGCCTCTTGTTCAAATTAAGTGGTCAACTCTCAGGCTCATTGATTGCTGTGAATAATTGGCTTTCAAGGGCCTTAAGTAGTCCTAATGTTGACCTGATATTCACTGGTTTACATTCCTGGCTCAGTCTTTTCCAGTTCTAAGACTAAGAAGTGTAACTAGAAAACTGCTAAACTATAGTGAGTGTCCATTTCTGGACTGAATCCCTAGTGACTTCAAAATAAGCACCTCCATGTTTAGATTTGAAATGTATAGTGATCCACTATATCTTGGACAGAATTGGTAATGAGCCTGTTGAATCTATACAGACAATTTAAAGGGGAACTGCAGTCTGTTTCTCAGGCCAGTTATTAAATCTGTCACGTTCATTGGTATAGAAAAAATGTGAATTCACAAAATTGTCAACTTGGTGAAACTACTGTAGTTGTGATGTGAAGTGGCCCTTCCTGCTCACTAGTTATTTTCTAATTCAATGTGATATCCAAGCAGATAAGTACAGGTTGCAGGGCAGACATTACGCTGCAGAAATGTTAACTAAATGCAGGTAACATTTATAACAACTAGTATTTGTTGGCAGAGTGATTTTTTTTTTTTCTGTTGGGTTAAAGGTGATTTAAAGAAGCAGGCTTGTGAGTTCAATGTAATAAGGATGCAATGCATTACTGGAGGATTGGTTGCCTCGTTCTGAATTGCATAATACAGCACTGGATTTACCTGGAAGTTATTTTGTGATGTACACAGTAACCTGAAAAACTGTCACCTTTACATTTCACTTTCATTGTGGTTTGCAGTGTGCTCCTCAATGTTGGTTCTTTCTATCCCCAAAACTATAAAAATGTTGCCGTTCCCCTTTAAGGTATCCCTTCATCTCCATCCATCTGGAAGTGTCCTTTTTCTAAAGGTGTAACCTTTACATTTTTCCCTAAACAGTGATAGGATGCAGTCCTCCTACGGACAAACGCAAGGTCAGGTTAGCTGCTGTGTGGGGTTTTTAAAAATCATTTTGTTGATGAAGCTGATTGTGTGAACTGATTCTTACCATTTTGAATTTCCTCAATCTTTTGTAGTGGTATGCTACAACTATCTGTAGGCAGGCTTGTAATTCTCTTGTCTCCTTACAGCCGCAGTCTCTGGTTGAATTGACGGGCTACACTGTGGAGTCCCTCATGCCCTGCATCGTAGATCTGCATCAAACCTACCTCAATGCTCCACAGCATGCGCAACAGTCTGTGAGGGAGAAATACAAGGGTACAAAGTAAGTACCCCCAAAACATCTTTCGGGTAGCAACCGTAGTAGTTTAAAATGCAAAGTACATCTGGCTTGTCCAGCTGTGGGGTTAGTTTAGTCTGTACACCTCTATGCATCCATTTTGTAAGAGCAGTGCCTTCACACTTGGCTTTGTTAATCTTGAAGTGTTTCTAGGAAATGCTGAAGACTGTGACCAGCCTGATAAGTGTAACTAAATCTTTTTAGTTGGACCCATCTTGACTTCACGCATTCTGTTCTGCTGGAGTTTTTCTAACTAGATCCAGTGGGTTTTCTGGCAGTGAGTGATTTTACTGCCAAAGATTCAGGTCCAGGTTTTGGCATTACTTTGGTTATGTATCTTTTGTAGGGATATAGAACTCCCAGTATTTGGGAAACTTACCTTGCGGTCTCGAAGCTTGACCGGTTCACATTAATTTGAAATATTTACATATAAATAGGAATAGCAATTCTTGCTTACAGTGCACAGTAAACTGAGTTACCTTTTGGTGAGGTTGGATGACGACTCGGATTTTCTCTACCTCTTCCCACTATGGGGGGGGAAAGACCCACCAAGACTTGGGTATGTGTTGATCACCCACTTGGTTTAGGAGAGGCTGTTACTTGTAACTGCCCCCTCCAACACACTTCAGATGTAATAAGGTCTTCAGAAAGTGCAAAGCCCTACAACATTCAGGTTGTTTTGGAAAATCTTAGTTTGGCTTGTGAATGCCCATTGTGCGTCCTGTTTTATAGCTTGTCTTTGATATAGCCTTGAAAACTGCCACTGTTGTCTAAAGCCTTAATGTTGACTTGTTTTTCAGGTACCATGAAGTTTCTCTGATTGAACCACCAGAAAAATTGATGCTGATTTAAAGTTGGGAGTTTTTATTTCTGTGGGAAGACTTTTTTTTTAGATTTTTAATGTACAGTTTTTTATTTTTCTAATGTCACTACCATGACCAGAGTATTTCAATAACTGCAAGCCATAGATTTGTCTATGGTATATACAGATGCCAGTTTTGTACTTTTAATGTATTTTATGTGCAATCTTCTAGGGTGTTGATTATTGACATTTATAACTGTCTCAAGTGTAAACTGTATTCCTCATACCATGCCTTGAGGAGCTAACAGATTGTGTGAGGTTTTATACCAAGTAAAGCTATTGGAAGTTATAAATGCTTTTTATCTTGTAAATTCCACCTTCTATAATAAAGGTACAGTTGACATACTGTTTCTCTTGGTGTCTTTCTTGATCTGGAAAGCTAGTATAGCTTTGGGTTTGGACTGTTTAGAGATGCTTGTCTAAACTGTATCTTGTTAATCCCACTTCAGAGGCCTTTTAAAATGACCTCTTTAGACAACTGAGGTTCTTTGACCTACAGGGGGCAAGCTCCCATGGTGGTGAACTACAGGATATTTGATTTCTAAGTGGGTTTAAGTAGATGAGGAGAAAATTGTGCTCTTTCCTCAAGTTCATTTCCTGTAAAACTGGGTTCTGAAAGTCTGCTTGGATCTTGGTTAAAGACAGTTAGGTTACAACTTGAGTGTTCTCATGCTTTTGGTAGTTACTACCTTATGTCCATATTTTACTATTATAGCATGTGAGTTATGCTTTTTACTGTCTGACAAGCTTAGACTCCCTGGTGAGGCCCTGCATGGATGGGTGTTCTACAGGTAGCTGTGTATGATGTCAACAAAAAGAGGTTCCAAAAGAGTGGGTGAATGTAAGATCAGGTGCCATTTGCTAGATTATCAATACCTGAACCAGAGGTTAATGACCCATACAGTACTTAGGCTAGGCCAGCTCAGACATTAGTTTGCAGAGTTTTTAAAACTCCACATCTGTGTTAATGCATTGAAAGCAAAGCTCTAAACTACTCTGTAGAAATCCCATTTTATCTCAGTCCACGTAGTCAATTGTGGTGCTTTAGTAGCTCTAACCTGACATTCCCTTTCAATTACTTTAGAATTGGTCTAATATATAGCAAATTTTACATTTAAATCCCCATAGATTAAATATCAGATGTTGAATTAGTACCTGTTATAATTGGTAAAATGGCCTTTCACACTCCTGTGGTTTCACAACTGATTTAACAGCTCATACATTTGTTAAATTGATTTAAACTTTAACATGCAGGAACTACATCACATCCAAGAGAATAAATGCAATCCGAATGATTGCTATGGGGATTGTCTCTTGTGTAGATACCTTACAAGTTTGGTGTCAAGTGTTACAATGTGTATTTCTATGAAACATGAGCAGGGGTTTCCTGTCATATGAAGTGCTAAGGGAATGTTTGAGTAGGTAAAGAGGAACAAAACAATGATCCTAATGTATAAATATGAATATACCTATAAACTGTACTTGGCTCTGAAAATTCCATGCTGTAGTAAGTGGTTTATGATTGTTAAAACCATCGGCAAGTACCCTGCACATTTTTTGCCTTATTGGGTGAAAAAAACTCAATCACAGAAATGTCCAGGAATGTATTTTATGGTTATATTTGGTCCTGTGTATTTCTAATTCATTATGAAGACTAGAAGCTTAAAGAAAATGAGTGATAACTGAAAAGCAAACATACAAATTAAAATATTAAACTTATGCATTTATATATATGCATATATGTATACAAAACGTTAGCACATTACATTTTAAAACCAGCGTTTGTTAGCTACTGACAACTTGCTCAAAAGAGTCAAATAAAATTAGAATTTATTGTTGACGTTTTGTAGGTACTTAGTGGAGTGGGAACAAAGCTGGTACATTATAATTGGTATCTGGAGAATGAGTTCCTTTTATTTACAGTTCTGCACCATAGCTCTTATACCCTGGCGTCTATCTACACAGGCACGAGTTATGGGCTGGTGGTCTCTTGTTTACATATGCCCGCAGATGGTTGCTTTGCTAGACGTTGGAGAGATTTAATAAGCAGACCCACGCCGCTTTGTCTCAACTTGTCCGGCTGTCGGAGAACCACGCTGTTTAAACCGGTAGCCTGAGCTACGAGTACCCGATGACGTAGCGCTGAAGCGGCGCTCTTTGTTAATACGAAGCTTGTCTGTTAGGAATAGTCGCCTTTCTACACTTGCGAAGGGTTCAGTGCGCGCCTTTTGCCTTTAACGTTATATTTGTGGAGTCATGCTCAGGATAGAAGAGAAACAATTATATTATTTGAAATTGTACAGTGATTACGAAGCTGCTTTAAATAGACCATGAAATGCTTAGTAAAATCGGTAGATTCTCATATACCAACAAATAAATTATGTATCATAAACACTCATGATTTTAAATCCCCCCCCGTTTTGCGCACTATGAACCGGTTTGGGGAACCACCTCGAAAACCGATCAAACTGGAAATTCCCATTTTTCTCCAGTGGAAATTAAGAAATGGATTCCAATAGTCTGAAGTGCTCTGTATTTGTTTAAACTGCTCGGCAGTTACGCAATCATTAGATTACTAGTTAAATTTCTATTTGTAATTAATCTGGTCTCTAGCAGTTTATGAAACGATGTGAACTGAAAGGTACTGGTCATCTGTAGTCACTGGTAGTTTTAATCATTCAAAGATTTATGTAACTTGTTTATAAACATTACCAGTATTAATTTAAGTTTTGCACATATGTATCAGACAATAATAAGGAAGTACACCCCCACGAAAGGGTGTGTTTTTCAACATATTTGCGTGTATGAATATTTGATTTCAATTTAAAATATTGATAGATAAAGGCGATCTAATTTAACAAATAACAATGAAAATTATTCTTTGCAATCATTTATTCAACAAAAAAAATGTCAGAAATGCAATTGTCTGCTGTGGAAAAAATAACTACACCCCCTAGCTTCAGTAGCTGCTGTTGCCCCATTTGGCAGAAATCACTTCTTGTAGGCATTTCTTGTAATTGTCTATCAGTCTCCTACATCAACTTAGAGAACTTTTTGTCCACTTCTCCTTACAGAACTCCTTCAACTGTGTGATGTTTGAGGGCTTTCTTGCATGTACTGCCCGCTTCAAGTCCACCCACAGCATTTCTGTGGGGTTAGGATCTGGGCTTTGACTTGGCCATTCCATAACCCTCCATTTCTTCTTTTTGAGCCATTCTTCTGTGGATTTGCTTGAGGGTTTTGGGTCATTGTCTTGTTGTAAGGTCTGCTTATGGTTCAGCTTCAGCTTTTTGACAGATGGCCTCACATACTCCTCAAGTACTCTCTGGTACAATGTGGAATTCATGGTTGACTCCATGATGGCAAGCTGCCCAGGCCCTGAAGCAGAAAAGCAGCCCCAAACCATAATGCTTCCATGCTTTACAGTTGGTATGAGGATCTTTTGGTCAAAGGCAGTTTTTGGTTTTCTCCAGACATGATGTCCGGCATTGTGGCCGAACAGCTCTATGTTTGTCTCATCTGTCCAGAGCACATTGTTCCAATAGTCCTGATCTTCACCTAGGTGTTGTCTGGAAAAACTTCAGTCGTGCATCTATATTCTTTTTTTGAGAGCAGAGGCTTCTTCCTTCCTGACCTCGCATGTAGGTCAAAGTTGTGCAGTCTCTTTCGGATGGTTGCCTCACGCACTTTTGACATTGACTGAGGCAAGACTTGCCTGTAAATCCCTTGATGTTATCCTGGGGTTCTTGGAGACTTCCTGCAGCATCTTTTGGTCAGCTCTTGGGCTGAATTTGGTGAGATGACCAGGCCTGGACAGATTGTCAGTGGTTTGATTTTCCCCAATTGTAGATGATCTTTCGGACAATGGAGTGATTGACTACAAATTGCTTGGAAATGGCTTCAAAACCCTTCCCAGACTCATAGGCATGAACAATCTTTCTTCTGAGGGCCTCAGAGAGCTCTTTTGATCTTGGCATGATGTAGCCACACACCTCAATTGCTAAGACCAAACCAGACCTGAGGTTTCTGATGTTTATATAAGGCAGTGCCCTCCAAGTTACTCTCTAATGATGTTCTAATCATTTTCACCTGTTTTGGTGCAACTGATTCTATTTTTAGGCATTTGATGCAATGATAAAGGTAAGGGTGTACTAACTTTTTCCCTACAAGGAAATTGCATTTTGTTGATTTAAATAGTACAAATGAATGCAAAATGTGATTTTTTCAATGTTATTTTTAAAAATTTGATCACCTTTATCTATCGGTATTGTTGAAATGACAATCAAATATCCTTTTGTCCAAAAATAAAAAAAAAAGACAAACCCTTTCATGTGGTGTCCTTTTTCCACACCACTGTAACTGCAGGCTGCAAACTACATTTCTTTTTTGTTGAAGTTGAAAGGTTTAAAAGAACTGATCGAGTACCTATGAGGTACTATATACCCCTTAATATACTACCAACACAAAAAATATGCACCTCTCTATGCATGTACGTTTTTAGACAATGAAAGTATATGGGTTTATAATACCGATAAAATGTTTAATGCATCAATTTGATTGTTTATGACCGACAGTAATAGCTCCAGGTGCAAGCTCAGCATAAACCAGGAGCTATTTTAGCTTCTTGACTGCCAACCCTGCCAAGCCTGCTGAAAAGAAGAAAACAGAGAGAAAACAATACGCCTCTTTCATCACAAGCTTTAGTCCTGTGCCAGCAGGATGATGGAGGCTGTACCAAGTCATCACACTGCAACTCACCATCTGGGGCATTCACTGTCAACAATTTCTAACCTGGCAAGATATTATAACCCAACAGTCAGGATCTGGGAGATCATAAGTCACAACACCTTACCAAGATTGATGGGGAGGCTCTAGTGTGATGGTCTGGGCAGGAGCGTGTAGTCATGACAGAACTCCACTTCTAGCGATTGATGGCAACCTAACTACACTACAAGCTTCGTGTCTTTGACACTGGCTTTCTTGCGGGTTAAGAATGTGTCATTTATGCTATATATGCCCTGCTCACCAAACCTGAGCCCCAGTGAGTATTTGTTGGCTGAGACAATGTGGCACCTAGAGCTCAGAGCCAAGTGAAGATCTCTTGTCAAACCCTGGGAACCCACTTGTTGAAAGTACTGTATGTGCTGTTTCTCTGCAAAAGGAATGTGAGAAAGTCCCACATCTGTGAAGCATGCATCACAGATGCAAAGATTGTATTGTTTCCAAGGGTGACGACACATCCTACTAACCTGTGACTTTCACAGCAATGTGAGTGACACGGTTGTTAAATGTTTACCTGCACAACTAGTTTACCTATGTTTATTTAATAAAATATGATTTGTTAAAAAAAGATGTCTTGATCATTTTTGATTTTGTTGCAGTTATAAATGATACATTTCTACTGGTGCTCAGTATGCATGGGTGAAAACAGTAGTTTCAGAAACTAGATCAATCATTTAAAGTCTTATTTTAACATATTTCCCCTTGAAAAAGGGGTTCGTTGGTAGGTGGAAAATTAGCTTTGGGATTGTTTCTTAGTAATTTCACCCTGGTGAACTGAATTTGGTGACAAAGGAGCCTTAAAGGTGTTTGCTAACATATTTCCATAAAACATGAGTTGGGACTCAAATCAGGCATCACTGAAATGTTAATGTTTAAATTAAGAGGAGCAATGATCCTTTGTTGCAAAACTTATCCTGTACTAAAAAGGTGGGAAAAAAAATAAAAATGAGCTGAATCCTTTCCATTCAAGCTTCAGAAGCAGCTGAATACCTTACATGTAAGTTTTGTATTTGGAACATTAAGGATCAGCAGGCTGTCTAAACAACCATTACACCCATGCCTCAGGGGATGCAATGCAATGACTGTAAATACTGACGCTATTAATGGGATTCTAAAGCACATTATACTGCATGTACCATACAGGTCCAGTAGTGAATGTAAAAAAAAGTAATACGACCTCCTTGGTAAAGACAGTAGTGCCCTTGAGAAGTAAGCACAGTAGGTGTAACAACAAATAATTTAATAACAATAAATAATTCTCAAGTCTTTTACATAACATTTCTCAAGCAAATCCCAGGTGTCCTGAAACATGTCCAGTTTATGTTGCTTGTTTTCAAAGGCTTCATAACCAGGGCTCAATTACTGATGGAAACCAAACAGATAGTTCCAAACTTGAAAGTGGGGTTTACTTTCAAGTTTGTCCCAATAAAGAATCAAAAGACTACTCAATTTAGAATTGGGTTAAAACTTACTAATTCTGAATTGGTGAAAGTAACAAGAGCAAAGCTGTGCATTATTCAGTATTTTTTTTGCTAAAACAGCAATTTACTACACATTTGCAAGAAAGCCACACAGAAGACTGCTTTGTTGACCATTAGTATCAACCCCAAAAGACCTTTAAGACATTCCCATCTCCAGCCCCTCAGTCCCTATTCCAATATTCAGATGTATTCATGGAAACCTCTCTCCATGTCACTCATCCAGGACACAATGCCTGCAGAGATGAGATTCCCATGCATGTCCAAGATGTGCTCTGCCTGAAGGTGTTACAGCCGACCCACTTAAGACAAACCCGTTTTTTTAAATTAAACTGTGAAGATCAATATGGTATGTTTTGCGGTAAAGTAATATAATAAGGTATAACGCATATACAAATTCAAAATGTTGCTTCACTGGAAAAAGAATTAAGGGAGAGCAGAATAAAAATCCCCAGGTCATCTATAACTTGTTTTATATTATAGATAATAATATAGATAACTGGCTCTCTAAATCATTACTTCACATGGGGCCATGCTGGCCTGTATTATGTATAGTATCCTTTATCCTATGTCATATTGCCAGAGAAGTTCTTGAAGCATCAGCGTGAGAACTGTTTGCCATTTTTATTAATTTTCCATGGAATGCCAAAATAAAAAACTAAAGAATAGAAAAATTACAATGCTTAATGGAAAAACAATTGGAGTACATAAGTTGTGTATGGGTTGTGTTCATAAAATCTCCTCGTTTTGAAAGCTGATTTTCTCTTTCTTCAGTAGGTTTATTTCTTTTTATTCCTCTTCTTGGAAGCACCTGCACGTGGTTGTTGAGGGATCACGGTCTGTGTTCTATAAAGTAGCATACATATTGTAAAACCAATATTAGACAGTGACCATTTAAAGAAAATTCAGCACAAGACAACACTTCTCATTTAAATACAATCCCTGTCACAAGCATAAAAATGTGAAAATGATTATAAATTTTGCATTACAAATCTGTGAGAAATCTGCCCTCTTTGCAATGTTTTTAGTCCCTCCTATAGCCCACTAATCAGAAATCAAACAGACAAAGGCCTTTATTTGAAGTTTGTATTGAAAAACAATAATGCAGTAAAAATGCTTAGCAGACATGAAATTTGCATCACACTAAAAAGCAGTGAGACCAAGGATAGGATTTTATTGCAAAACCTTAGGCAGAACAGGTTTAATTTCGAAGACTTCAACATGTGTGATAGCTCGTTAGAGGAACTGGGAACACAGGGAAATAATTCAGAAGCATGAGTATACTCACTTGACATCTTTTTTTATTTCTGGGTTTAATATGACGACATCTTCCTCTTCACTATCAGAGATGATCACGGCTTCTTCTATGAACAAAAGAAAAAATAGAGTAACTCTGGGCAGTGGTGTTGAGTATTCGGCTCCGGAAAACACTAATTTGGAAAGTTGTGGGTTCAAATCCTGGAAGAGGCACTGCTGTACCACTGAGCAAGGTTTTTAACTCAGATGTAAAATGCACTGCTGTATAAATGTTCTCACTTATTTGGTTAATTTGGATAAATAAAGGTTTATTATTACTTATTAATGTTTGCACTGCTATCATTTATTATAGATACATTCATCCATGTACTAACTGCTTCATCGAATTTGGGGTTACAGGGTAGCTAGCTGGAGCCTATCCCAGCAAGCAACAGGAGCAAGGCAGGGTATACCCTGGGCAGGATGCCAGTCCATCACAGGGCAGACACACACAAACACACTCACACCTAGGCCAGTTTTCCCAGAAGCCAATTTACCTATCAGCATGTGTTTTGACTGTGAGAGGAAACTGGAGCACCCACAGGAAACCCATATGAACACAGGGAGAACATACAGACTCCATGCAGACAACACCCAAGGAATTTAACCCAGGGCCCCAGTGCTGTGAGGCAGGATTGCTTACCACTGCGCTACTATGTCACTCCATTATAGATTCAGAACATATATATATAAAACATATCTCTACAGAAAGTACAGAACGTTTATAATTTAGGAATAAAAATGCCGAAGTTAGTACTGAAGACACTGTGTGTCAGGCTTTCATTTGAAGGTGATTACATATTTCTATGAGAATATTTTCAATATAGGCACACTACGGAATGGTTCTCAACATTTAACAATTATATGTATTAATAATAAAGCCCCACATTTATATAGTGATTTTCCTTGGACAGGATAATAAAATGCTTACTGCAAACGAGAGGAGGCCCTTCAGCCTATCTGGCCCATTTGGCAGTTAGTAGTTAACTGATCCAAGGATCTCATCCAGCCATTTCCTGAAGGAACCCAATGTATCTGCTTCAACAACACGGCTTGATGGCTCGTCCCAGACGCCCCCAAGCTCACACACATTCACACAACAAACAGAGGGACAGGAATTTGATCTTTCGCGTGCCTGTGTCAGCATCTCTGGTCTTGCCTTCCACTTTTGTGTTCTCTCCTTCCATGACCTGGTCCTCGGGCTCGTCGCCGTCTTCAGTCTCCTCCAGTCCCCAGGTATTGAGCAGCCCTTCTCCAATCTGGGCAGTTCCTGGTGCTCGCAGCACAGGGGAGGGGACGCTGCCACAGTTAAGAAAGTATCGGTGTGGACAGAGACGCTGCCTGAAGTCTGCACTAGCAGTGAACTAGTGTTCAAGGCCTATTCTATGTCCTTCTGATCTAGACATTTAGGTCTGAATGTACCCCTGACATCCATCAACACTTACCTAAAGAACACTTTGAGCTAAATATATTAAAAGCATATGTCAAAAGACTACATTACGTTGCGTGTTCTGGAGTCAACCAAGGCAGTGCAGGAAAGTAACTATCTTGATAACAACTTTGGTCATGTTGTTTTTCCAATGTGCAAAGCAGAACAAACACATCTCAAAAAAAGGATACGTTTCTGGTGAGGGCTCTGTTCTGCTGATGATGTCTTCAGCCTTCTCTTCAATATCGCCCATCTCTACAGGAGCAACATCCGCCTTAAACGCTGTGATTAACTGCTTAGGAATTGACTCGGCAAATCCAAACTTCCCTCCTTCTTTCCTAGAGAGGAAGAAAAGACCAATAATGTTCCTGTGCAAAGGGGCAACATTAGATTTTCATTGCTCAAACTGCATCCGTACCACATGAAGCTGATTTAGACTGATTCAACATTTTGGAAACCTATTCTATGTTTAATCATAAACATTTACGATTTGTACTACAATGTAGACGAAACCTATTACATTGTGGTTCATGGTTTTGAGTAGAGTAGCAATTTAAAGGAAACAAGAGGTACAATATTTAATGGGAAAAATAAAATTCATTGGTGAATATTTCCTCAAAATTTATATAACATGATTTACTGTACTAGATGTAATTAATTAAATGCATTAAAACTGTTGAATCACTGATTTTGAATCACAGCTTAAATTGAAAAATTAATGGAAATGACAAAAAAGGCTCCCTGGTTGAAGCTGTGCTCCAGTTCATTCCTTTAATAGTTTGTAACATAATTGAGGACAAACTCGTAGGAGTGAAGGGTGGCATTCTGGTAAGTGTTGCTGCCTTGCAGAGAATGGATACCTGCGTTCAATTCCTGTGGTGCTATCTGCACATGCTCAGGTCTCCTCGCCCATTGTCTGTGAAAATGGCCTTGGTGTGAGTGTGCGTGTGTTTGTGCCTATGTGTGCACTGTGATGGACTGGCTTTCCATCCAAGCTCTGTCCTGCCCTGTGCCTGTTTCTTGCCGCGAAAGACTTTGGCTCGACCGCGACTCTAAATGGGATGAAGCAGTTAGAAAAATGGATGGCTAGTTGGAGTGAAACCACTGTCTAGTAGTCTGTCTAAATTTTCAGCATCATTCCATGGCACATAAAATCACTATCTTTCTTTCTGTGCTCTGAGAAAGCACTGGTGTTACTCTACCCTTCCCTTTTGTTTTCCAGCAAAGTGTGACAAGACACACTTTCCTGCTTGATCATCATACAGAATGAACTAGAAACAGAATGAACTAGAAAAAAAAGACACTTAAATATTTAAAACACTTTTACAAAACCCAGGAAAGGATGTAAAACATAGAGCAACACTTGCAGCAAAGTTTCACACTTCAGAACAAGTGTCCTCTATTTTGCAATGAAAAACAGAAATAATAACAAGACTATTATTGATATACAATATTACAGAAACTCAAACACATACCTGGCTTTCTTATCATTTTCCAGGGCTTTGTTGATTAGTTCTGTTATCTCCGCTACTTTGACACTGGCAATTTTACTGCATCTTAGAACCTGCAAACAATTTTGTAACAAAATGATATGCATTTTTGTAAAACCTGTAAAATGCATTCTTATAGGCTATAATACAGTTTTCTGTATTACAATTACTCTAATAGTGATTTTGAAAATTGTTATTCAAATACAATATTACTGTTTCTTTCCAAAAAATGCTAGAACAAAATACTGCAATAAACAAAGTGTTGCAAATTCACTTAAAAAGTTTTTAAAAAGATGTTTAACTGCAAAGTGGGAACTATATTTTAACTCGCTGAAAACCAATTACCAAGATAAAGATATTTTCCCTCTCTTAAAGAATTTTGTCATTTCTATGAGCTTGATAAAAAATGAGAATACAATGGAAACCAGTTTGGCCTGCAGTGGATGACTGACACAGCTCTCTTGCATATGAATGGAGTTCTTACTTGTTCCTTCAGAAGCATGATTCCTCCACTGGACTGGACAGAGCACATTTCTCTGTGTTTGTTCATTGCTATTACCAGCAACCCATCCATCACCCTCTCCTCACGTTCGCAGGGATCCACCAACAAATAGGTCCTGCAGGAATATGATAATTTAGGCAGTGATTCATTATATATCAGATGCTCCTAGATGAAAAATTATTAATTATCACAGCAGCATCTTGAGTTTCTAGATGGTAACATGATGAAAACCTGATTGCTTTCCAAATTACATCTAGTGTTAACAACAGCAACAGTGGACTGTTTCTAAAAGGCAAACATTGTGCTTGCTCCCCACAACAACAAGGGTATGAATTACTAAGGCAATCATACACACAACAGAGCAGTTTTACATTTTTCTAAAAGTAAGAAAATACATAATGTGAGGGACAGACATTTTGAGCCTCAGAACATCATGGGACTGAGGAATAGCATACTAAAGGCAACTGTACAGAACAGTAAAGAGTATTTCAGTCATGGACAGACAATGGATAAAACTGATACACAGAGCATAAGCAATTTTCTGTTAATTGGAATACTAATGGCATATTGAAGTCATCAACAGACATCTACATCTGAGCAGTCATAAATATCAAGTAATTCCCTGCTTCCTTGATTAAAATGTTTTCTGTAGAGACTGTGCAAAGAATAAATGCATTTTCCTCTGTGAAGCCACCAACACACTTAGCTACTGCTAAAAGCCTGTTTTCCCTTTATTAGATTGTGAGCAGTTTTGTATACCGAGAAACATTCATTTGTGCCTTTCTCAAAATACTTCACAACACATTTTAGACATTTATTAGAAAATGTCAGATAACAGACACTAAAAATCGAATCGTTTACATAAGAAGAACACCCCTAATAACAGTGATGGAACACAACAAACATTTACACCAGAACTAAACAATTATCATTAACACTAATGGACGTTTCACCACCTCCCTCATGATTTAGTACTTTGCTGCCTATTTCATTTCAGTATTTGATAATCAAAGAACAGCATGTATGAGATATACAAGTTGTAGATGCCAGACTAACCTAAAACACAACTGAATAGTGCACACAATGCACTGTCCTTGAGGGATCAGTTTTTACAGTGGTGACTTTCAATATCTAATGCATTCAAACAGCTGTGGTCTGCTTCACTGAACACTTACCCTTGCTCAAAGAATGAAAAACTGACACAGATGGGCATATGGTATATGCTTAATGGAACTGGATCTCTCTCTTCTGGGGTGAACTGTGAAAAGACAGCAGACAGCCCACAATCATGTTGGATAGTCTGTACTGTAGTGGCTGCCATTCACACCCTGCAGGCTTATAAGCTACAATCACTGTAAGAATACAAGTCCACAAATTAGAAGTCAAATACAGACTTATTCCCCATCTCTCTCAGGCACCTAGTTCTGCTGTGGTCTTCACTGGATTCCAGTCTTTGCTATATGGGCAGCATGGCATTCACTACTTTCTTATGTTCTTACATCTCACATCTAAAATTTAATTGTTTATTTTGATGACAAATTCTTTAAATGTTCCCAATTAAAGTTTGAAAAGATATTTTATCCTTTATGAGAAGGGTCCTTTTCTGAGTAACAGCGTACCACCTTCTCAAATGTGTGGAGACACCACTTTATAGAATGTCACTTGACTGTGCTTGATATGCACATATAATATCTAGCAGTATTCATTATTTTGTACATGTTCTCTCTTAATCACCCAAGGCTGCAAGATCTTATATTCTTCCTATTAGGTTTGAAGACCACTCAGGAACATGGTTTGACTGACAGACTGGACAAACTGGAGCTTTCTACTACAGAACACAGAGGGCTACAAGGGCTCAAAGACACTGGCTGAGACAACCCAGGGGTCTTCTTTAGAAACCCGAGGACACAAGTGAAAACAATGTAGAAATGCATTTAATTCTGACGATGGAGGGCATTTTAATACACAAGGGGTTACAGGAGGATGGAACAAACTACCTATCCGAACGGTTGAAGCCGACACCCCGGCTTCTTTCAAGAAACACTTTCATGAGACCCTTGGATCAATAAGCTACAGACTCGCAAACAGGCTGGGTGGGCTGAGTGTCTTCCTGTTCTTAACAAAACATCTGAGAGACTCATTTCAATGTGTGTGTTTTTATTTAAGTTGAAAAGGCTGGCTGGTCGGTGGTGAATAGCCAGGTAGGCTGCCTCACAATCCTCTCTGTACAGAAGCCAAAGGTTTTTGGCATTGAGCAGCGGAAACTTAATCATCAGGACAAAAGCAGTATCCATCATGTAGAGGTGGAACACCTTTATTTTTTCCTCATAAAAATGAAGGTTCAAGGTTTGTTCTTGCTCCATTTAACCCCACCATAAATCCTGTAGGCTTGTTTCAATCTAAACAGGCCGAAGACAAGTCAGAAAAATGAGCTGTTTCAGCTGAGATTCCTGGGTCAGACTAATGGCTTCATCCTTTTCAACCCCTTCAGGCAATCTGATAATCGGAAGACTGGATCTCTGATTTCTACCCTAACTGCCCCAATACAATCCTAACTCTCCCTTTTCTATGGCTAGAAAACAGACTAAGCATAAAAAAACAATGTTCTCCCCACTCCAGATAAAATGGAAACAAAAAACATCACACAACAAGTAAGAATTCTGGGCTGGATAATACATCTAGCTTAAAACACTCTATGAATGTTAACAATATAATTGCAATGACATTAGTGACTGGCTGTGATACACTCCAATGACTCTGTCCGGTTGCATTTGCACTGAATTACCTCATTAATAAACTGAGTGGGCGCAGGTCATGAGGTGATTTAAACTGTTGAATGTCAAACCTGGTGGTAGTGAGGAAAAATAAAAGGAGAGAGCAGGTGATACAGTCTATCCTGCCTATCAAGAGAACAATGCCTTTGTGTCATTAGTATGATGGAGGCTGGACTGAGTCACCTTGGGCAGACATGTAACAGTGGAACCAAGTCCTTTTTAGAAATGAATCAAGGTATTGTGTAGACCACCCTAATGGATAATAACAAGTGTGGCGCAGATGTGATGGATGATGCACTACTTAGGGGCGGAGCAGTGGCTCTGTGGCTAAGGATCTGCGTCTGTTGCTGGAAGATTGCCAGTTCAAGTCCCACAGCCAGCAGAGGAATCCTACTCCGTTGGGCCCATGAGCAAGGCCCTTAACCCCAAGTGCTCCAGGGGTGCTGTACAAATGACCTCAAGTTTCTCTCTCCCTGTCTGTGTGTCTGTATCTCACGGAGAGCTAGCTGGGGTAGGCGAAAAGACAAATTCCTAATGCAAGAAATTGTATATGGCCAATAAAGTGATGTTATGTTTGTGTACAACAGACCAGTGGTTCAATGGGCAGGTCAACGTGCAAAGATCTGGACGTAGTGACTGACAGCCAACCGACTGCATAGTGCTACATACAGTGCACCTGATCAAGTCCCTGGACCTCACTTGTTCCTTTTTCTGTGGGCTCATAACTGACACGACACAACAGCTTTCCAGGACAACACTGCATGGCATTAAGCTACTCACATAACAGCTCTCTTTTGACATGGGAATGTACCTGTTATGCAGGGGATGCCCTACTTGTCAGACCCCACTGAAGATTTAAGATGGGATGTGTGTGGCATCTAGGGCTCAGGTACCAGTGAGCAGATACAAGGTTCACCAGGCTCTGCCAGAGGAATGGCACAGAATTCCACAAGAGAGCATCTGTAACCCAGCTCTAAAAGAAACCCTCACAGAAAAGAAAAAGCTGCTTTTGTGGCCTTCTGGCCACAGAGGAATTCATTGTGAGAACAATTACTTGGAAACTCAGCCTTGTCAGTGTTTATGTGCTGCCGGCATTCTGCTGCTTTCAAAAAAGCAGAAATTGTGACACAAGTAATGGAATAAAGAAAACATACAGCTCAACTCTACATGTGAACACCACATATACTATAATGATGGATGATGTTTTTTTTGCAGTTTTTCTCTGATGGTAGCAGCCAGTCACTGTACTTATATATTCTGGCATATAGTATTTTTATTTGATGGATCTAATACATATTTGTAAAAATATCTTCAGTTGTACACCAAACAGATATTGTAATTAATCCATCAGCTAATCAATAACATGACAATATACCTTTTTAGTTCTCAAATTTGTAGTCACTTTGGAGAGGCTAAGTCACTATAAGGTTTTTACAAAATTGTTTTGCTTCTGTTTTTCACATCAGACAATTATCCTGGAAGCCAATGCATACGGAGGTTTAAAACATGGTGATAGTAGACCTCAGAGGCCTCCTGCTTTGTTTCTATGCAAATGTTGCCATGACAACCATGGGTCTTTATTTACAGTGTTGTAATGTTGTCTCCATTAGTTTCCATCAGTGTCTCTCGCAGCTTGGCCTTGAGGCCCTACTTGGGCTAAAATGTATAAGAATACAGAAGTGCTCTTTAGTTCTGAAATACTGGCAATTGTTTTTCTTCTTTCATTGCTTTACGGTTTGTCATAAATCACTGTAAAGAAACAATATGCTACTGAAAGAAACAGAACTGTCACATTTCTTAGAGAATATCTTACATGAGGTAGCTTGAAAGTATTTCATAACGAACAATGATACTCATTAGGGGTGACAGTAAGAAAAAATAAACATTTCACTTTCTCAGTGATAAACAGCTAAAATCATTAAGAATTATTTCAAGATGCTACAACATCAGCATGAATGCAGCTTCATTTTAGGTACATTAATGACTTTATAACACTTTAAAATGCATAGTTTTAATTGAACTTATTTGTACGTGTTGCACATAAATTGTTCAAAATTGATTTCACAAGGTATAAAAAAATCAAAATAAAATGAAAAAAACAATCTAGTTGGCAGTTCATATTTTGGGTTTTACAGATTAAATTGATCACTTTCTTTGATGCTGAATGTGTATTAACTAGCAGCACTAATGAGACTGTATATAATTACCCCAAATAAACAGCTCTGCTACATACAGGCACAATTTGGTGATTTTCACTTAAGAAAATCCACAAAGAAGAAGAAAAGAGCTTCTTTATCCCTCATTTGAGTACAAACTTGCTTGGAGCCACAGCATAACACTCACCACAGTGACCTCCTCTCCTTGGACGCAGACATCAGGCCTTCTGAAGTGACACAAGGCTGTGATTGCAGCTATACTGGAAGCGTCCATGATGTTACCATCATGGTTCAACACATGCACGTCTACTCGGACTTGCCACACCTGCAAGACACCCGACACAGACTGTATCAACAAGGGCAGCGTGCTGGTGCAGTACTGGCAATTGCTGCCTTGCAGCACTGGGACCCTGGGCTCAATGCCAGACCTGGGCTGCTGTCCGCATGGAGTTGGTATGTTCTCCCCGGGTTTGAGTGGGTTTCCTCCAGGTGCTGTGTATTTCTCCTACAGTCTAAAGACATACCTGGATTTGAACTGGCTCCTGGGAAAATTAGCCCCAGTGTGAGTGTGTCTGTGTGTGCCCTGCACTGCCCAGCCAGCAGCCAAACACCCTCAACTCACAACTGGCAACCCACTGAAGCTCAGCAGGTGTGAGCCTGGTCAGTACCTGGATGAGACCTCCTGGGAAAACTGCTGGAAGATGTGTTAGTGGGACCAGTAGGTGGCGCTCACCCTGCGATCTGTGTGGGTCCTAATGCCCCAGTATAATGATGGGGACACTATACTGTAAAAAGGCGCCGTCCTTTGGATGAGACGTAAAAACCGAGGTCCCGATTCTCTGTGGTCATTAGGGGTGTAGGGGTGTTACACCACTATCCTGGCCAAATTTCCCATTGGCCCTTACCATTCATCCGAATAATCCCCATCTATAAATTGGCTTCATCACTCCTCCCCACTAATAGCTGATGTGTGACAAGTGTTCTGGTGCACAATGACTGCCGTCGCATCATCCAGGTGGGGCTGCACATTGGTGGTGTAGGAGGGGAGTCTCCATTACCTGTAAAGCGCTATATAAGTGTAAGCAATTATTATCAATTATTATAATGGAGTGGCATCCCCTCAGAGTGTACCCTGCCTTGCAGCCCATTGCTTGCCAGGATAGGCTCCAGCTCTCCACTTGCAGCTCTGGACTGGATAAAGTGTTTAGAAAATGGATGGATGGATCAACTACCAACATCCTCTTTTTAAGGTTCACAGAACTAATAACAAGACGACTCAGGTTATTTCAACATTTAAAGACAAACCTGATGTTTAGACTCATTTGAAAATCACCTTCTCAGTGACGACTTTGTGAAGCAGCATTCATGTGTCTCGAGTATTCCTCTCTCTAGAGGAGACTGTGGTGTTATTACCCTTTTCATTCTTAAAACAGCTTAAAACACACAGTACATACCAAAGGAGGAATCACATTTTGAGTCCAACCACATCTCAGATCTCTAGATCCCATTCACTTAAAATAACCTCAAGCTACCACCCTCCATAACAGCCACACCAGAGAACAAAGACCAGCAGAAAAAAAAAATAAATGCTGGAAAAGTAAGTTTAACCCCTCATCATTAACATACTTTTGTCTTCCTGTAAACAAATTATTGGTAGATAATTAATATTCATCACAACATTTTACCCATTACATAGGACATACTGCATTAGAGGAATGAAATCTTGGACCTGGAGGACCAGTATGTCTGCAGGTTTCTAGGTTGCTTTAAAACACCAACAAAGATTAAATTGGCCCAATTAAACCAGTAAAAGGTTGTCATATAGTTAAGAGCAGAGCTGGAATGAATCACCTGCTCTCTAGACCTTTCTTCCTAGTATAAGAAAAAATTTTGTACTCTCTACCAGTTACCCGATGCACAGTGCTTCAAGTACAAGGACTCAATTTGGTCATAAAAAAAAGTATTTTACCTTCGCACCCGACACCACACACAGCGACTCGGTGTCTATGCACTTCGAATTCCTCAGACACCTCTCAAGTTGTCTGTTTAACTTCACAAGTAACTCAGACTGCCTGGAAAACAAAAAAAACAAACGTTTTACACTATCCATACCTGCAAAAATACCCAAAACATTAGGGTGAGTTAAGGGTAAATCTCACATCAGAGGTTTATATCAGTAAATCAAAATTCTTACACATTTACTAAACTTACCCACAAGTTTTGATAGTTCCTTGGACTCTGAACGGGAAAGAAATAGAACTTATCTCCACACACATTTAATGGACACTGAAAACATTACCTCAGAATGGGAAGATCGATAATCCTGTTTTCACCATTTTCAAGGATTTTCATAGTTGCTAAAATATTGCATTCCAAAACGGACTAACAATACAATACATATCTTAATCAGCTTTACGACTATATATATAAGAAAGATAAAAAGTAAGTTCTTACAGATCCTTTCTGCTTTTACAATTATATGCTGTAAAACTCATGCTATAAATCTTTTAATAAAAAAATCACAACTTTAGAGCTATAACCAGACACGGGTTTTACCTCAGTGCAAGAGTGCTCACTAAAGCAGCCCCCCTTAAGTGCGCTGGTCAGGTATTTTTATGGGATTTGTGAGTCACAGAAAGTCCCACCTGCTGTCTGATTAACAACGTTACTGGTCTATCAAAGGGGAACTACAATGCTTTGATCTTTCAGGGTTAGATAGACTCAGCATTGATGAGTGCATTTCAAACCACAATGAAAGTAAAATGTGCACCGTAACTTGTAAAAACCTCCAACTTACATCACAAAATAGACTAAAATTCCAGGTTTGCGCAGCGCCATGTTCTGAGATTCAGAACGAGGCAACAAAACTTCCAGTGACCTGTTGCAGCCTTATTACATTCTAAAGAAGCAGGCTTGTGAATACACCTCTTTTAATCCAAAAGAAAAATTATTCTCAACTTTGAGACGGTTTTGCAGACAAACACTACTTACTTGTTAGCTCTGCGCACAGATCACGTTGGAACATTACCGCGGCGAAATGTCTGCTGCACAACATGTACTTATTTGCTTGTACATCACATTTAATTAGTCATTACGGCGACTAGTGAGCAGGAAGGGCTGGTTCACGTCTCAATTCATGGGAATTTGAATGCGAGTTTGCGAAAAAATGTCGACTTTCAGTAATTTCACATTTTCGTGCTTAATTCGAAATTTGTATAATTTTTCTATAACGTCAATGTATTTATTTTGTCACAGAGATTTAAAAAACATTTTAAGATATTGGGACTGCAGTTCCCCTCCCCTTTAATTGCCTCAAAGAAGTGTTTGTTCCTTATATTAACTGGCTCCATTTAACTTAGACTTAAGACCACATGATTAATACCACACACATCAAACTTTAAACAGAAATTACACTCAAACTGTTATATTAACTGTTTATATTTAAGTTTATGCTGTCACTGAGTCTCCCTTAGTACTGCTATTATAATAACATGTTCTGCTAAACCTAGGGAGAACTGAAGTCTGTTTTCAGCATCTCCCTGGGATACAGCTCTTTATGGAGATGTATTATTAAAAAATAACAATCAAGAAAGAGGAAACATTCCTGTGATACGTGTGTCATGCATCAATGACCGCAGGACTTCAGTATCACACCGACCAATCAGAGTCTAAGTCTGGCATTGAGGATACTGGTACTCTGCCCTCTGGTGTCCTAAAACTGTGCTGTTGCCTGTGGCTATCAAACAGCACACACCTCAGGATCAAACGCATGCCATAGATACTCGATGGTTATTAAATCTGATAAGATAGCAGGCTAGGGATGCAGGACAGGTTTCTGAGGAGAGTCCTTGACTTATCGGCCCTATGAGCTGAGCCATGATAATGCATCGATAGAATCATCCAAGGCCTGTGTTGCTGGAGGAAAATTGATACATGTTGCTCCTGGGACCTGCTTTTCTTGGATAATACAGAACAGGGAATGTGTGGTAACTTCCAGACAGATATGCTTGTGTCCTTGGACTGGCTTCACCTCACGTTTACAAACATGGCAACCCAATGAGACAGCTAAGTTAAGACGTAGGCTGTGTTCAGTCTTTGTGCCTGTCTCATCACATTGAGGAACCTCAAAGAGCAACTGCGCTTGCTGCCCAATAAACTCGGCTGAGTGATCTGTGAGCTGTTAAAATACTGTGACCCAGTTACCTGCAAGCTCTCCGAACCCCTTGTTTTATATCGTGTTAAAAATACACCTCTGGTCCACCATTATAAAGCCTGGTAACCTGCTCCTGAAACTTTGAGCCTCCCTTCTCCACCCTAGACCTATCTGACACTAATTGGCTATTCAGATGATTCCTGATAGGACTGGCCATCCACTTTTTGGCTTCCTAGAGAGTGCTCAGTGTAATAAGTATTTTGCTATGCCCTTTTTTTATCTTCCATCTCTTTCTCCTTTCATTTCACTCCTTTCTGAGAGGGAAGATATAGGAGGGGCAAGGGAAGGGGATTCAAAATTCTCCATTTGTACTTCTCAGAAATTGTTCTAATGTGAAACTCTGTACCAACAATTCCCATGGTCTGTAGGTACAGTAGGTCCCTTTTCAGGCCAGAAAGGCCCATGGGGAATGGGGGGCAAGGGTCACCATTTTTCTCGACCAACTGACACTGGAGGTGGATGTGATGTGGTAAGCATCACGCTCCGGCCAGCCTAATACCCCCAGAAGGATTAACCCCCGGTACTCATGTGGAAAGCAGGCTGAGTGGACGTGGGAACTGTCTGGAAGGAATTAGAGCAAGCTAAATCACCTGCCCCCACCTGGGATTGAATCCAGGACCTTCCGGCCAGGAGCTAGACCCCCTTGCCATCTGAGCTACCACGGCTCCCCCATATCCTGTAACATTACTTTAATATGGAGATTATGTATTATGTATTTTTGTTGGAATTAAATGCTATAAAAATACTTAAAAATAAATGTGTCTACATTGGACATTTATATTTGCTGGGGGGACATTGTTCAACTGTAAACTTCAAAATGTTTGAGGTCTTTAAGGTAATTTTTTTTAACGTTTGTTCAGCCCCATAATCCTTGGATAAAGCACCCTTTAAATCACAATGTGGTAAATAAAAACACTCAGTGAAGTTTTCTTTTTTGGACTTTTTTGAGAACTTATGTTCACACCACATTAATACTGGTATTTGTTAAGGAGCAGCATTTGTTTGAAAAGGGAAAAAATAATTCAATATTTTGGAGATGCCTGTCCTGTTGCTATTAAAGACTTCAGGAAGTAAAGTATTAAGATAAACTGGAGACAAAAGGCAACCAGAAGCTCAGATACAATTGCCAGAAATGCCCCGGTCAATTTCTGATTGCTCACCGCTCAAAGCCAAAATGTTTATCAAATTGGAAAAGCTTGTGAATTATTCTGGTCATGTATCATACACATCATAACGATCACAAATTATGATGTGTTGATTCCCTGATATGCATTAAAAATGTAAGTGCATTAGTATAGCTGTAAAATTAATCGCTCTGATGATGTATCACCCTGGGTCACGCTCCCCCCCGGCAGGAGCACGGTGGAGCAGACCTCTGCTCACCTGTCACTCAGTGCTGCTGGCCAATTTTACTGATAATTTGAGAGATTATTTGAGAGAAGCAGCTCCAGAAATAAGCTCATACATTTCCAACACATTCTCATAAATTATACCTAAACTGTAGCTGCCAAATCAATCACAGTTAAACTAGGAAGAAAAATTAGACAAAGAAGTATAATTATTCTTACAATGAGAAGAAAAATGATGAGACAGAAGACATAACCTATGAAAAAAGACTTAGGTGTTTATAGTAACATCACTTACATCTTCTAGGCAAAGGAGTGGAAGCAATTAATAAGGCAAACAAAATGCAAGGATATATAGTTAAAATCTCCCAATTTAAATCAAGTGATGTTATGCTAAAACTGATTAGCGCACAAGTAAGGCCTAATTTAAAATACTGTGCACAATTTTGGTCACAAAAAAGATATTACTGTTCTGGAATCAGTCCAAAGAAGAGCAATCGGATACATTCACTTCCGGGCTAAAGGAACTGAACCTTTTTAGTCTTGAACAGAAAAGACTACAAGGGGGCCCTGCATGTATTCAAAAGCATTGAAAGTCAATGATCAAGTCAATCCGGCAGATTTAACAGTGAAAAACGAACTAGGGGACGTGAGTGGAAACTACATGGAAGCACATTTAAACCCAAGCATAGGAAGCTTTTCTCTACCAAAAGGATTTTGGGAGTATAGAACAAGCTAGACAGCCATGCTGTTAAAGCCAATATCCTGCATTCTTTCAAGAAATTGCAAGATGAGACCCTGGGATTAATTAACTACTAACTACTAAATGGGTTGATAATGAAGCACTAAACACAGATCCTCCCATAGGTTTAATTAACAACATTACATTGTAAAATTAATAATCTAAGGCTAATCATCCTAAGGCTTATGCAGCCCAGTAGCGTGGTTGGCTCATTACCACCTTACAAGCTATTCTTGTCAGGTCTCAGAAACTAAGAAAGGCCTTTTCAGTCTTGCTATTACAGAGATGCGAGACCTTCAGGGAAATTCAGAGTGCTGCCCTATATGACTTTCACGAACCAGAGGTGACACTCTTCCCACCCAGAATTTATAAACCAATATACCAGTCCAGTACCAGAGAAGCTGTAATATAAGAGATGACATTCTCCGGGTGAGACATTAATCCAATATCCTGACTACAGATTTGTTCATTAAAGATCCTGTGATACTGTCTGAAAGAGTAATGTTAACTCTGGTGTCTTGCTAACATCCACTCTGAGCCTGAACTGGTGTCCAGTTAAACCAGTATTGAAACAAGTGCAGTAATTAATCCAATTAATCATTATCATAACTGCCTTACAACTCCAGGATCCTGGGTTCAATTCTGCCTGTGGAGTCTATATGTAGTCCCCATGTTTACATGGGAAGAAATGCAATGCAGCTTTGATTGGCTGCTCTAGATTGTCCAAACTATTTTCTGGGGAGGTGATAACTGTGAGGTTTGATCCCAGCACACCCAGTATTGGCTAACATACAGAAATATACAGAAACAGGACCAAATGAGCTCAATGGGTCAAATGGGTCTCATGTGTGACTCTTCTGACAATTCCTTTGGCCTGGCAATTGTAGTGATAACACATAACAGTATTCTACTCAATCTCAAAGCGCCATAAAGAATTAATATTTTTCCTCATGACTTTTCTCTTGTCAAAAAATACATGGTACATTATCAGCGAAACGGAGGACATACTTTCATATGTAGCCATATCACCCTGCAACTCACAACCGGCAACCCACTGAAGCTAAACAGGTGTGAGCCTGGTCAGTACCTGGATGGGAGACCTCCTGGGAAAACTAAGGTTGCTGCTGGAAGAGGTGTTAGTGGGACCAGTAGGGGGCGCTCACCCTGTGGTCTGTGTGGGTCCTAATGCCCCAGTATAGTGACGGAGACACGGATACTGTAAAAACGCGCCATCCTTTGGATGAGACGTAAAACCGAGGTCCTGACTCTCTGTGGTCATTAAAAATCCCAGGCCGTTTCTCGAAGAGAGTAGAGGTGTAACCCCGGCATCCTGGCCAAATTACACATTGGCCTTTACCACTCATGGCCTCCTAATAATCCCCATCTATGGACTGGCTTCATCACTCTGCTCTCCTCCCCAGTGATAGCTGGTGTGTGGGGAGCGTTCTGGAGCACTATGGCTGCTGTCGCATCATCCGGGTGGGGCTGCACATTGGTGGTGGTGGAGGGGAGTCCCCATTACCTTTAAAGCACTTTGAGAGGAGTGTCCAGAAAAGCGCTATATAAGTGTAAGCAATTATTATTATTATATCTACTGCAAAATTAGCACATTCTAGTTCCACAGTAACATATCAGTATATATAACTACAGTGGTGTGAAAAACTGTTTGCCCCCTTCTTGATTTCTTATTTTTTTGCATGTTTGTCACACTGAAATGTTTCAGATCATCAAACAAATTGAAATATTAGACAAAGATAACACAAGTAAACACAAAATGCAGTTTTTAAATGAAGGTTTTTATTAAGGGAAAAAAAAATCCAAACCTACATGGCCCTGTGTGAAAAAGTGATTGCCCCCCCTGTTAAAACATAAATCAACTGTGGTTTATCACATCTTTGGAAAGCTGAGTTCAATTTCTCTAGCCACACCCAGGCCTGATTACTGCCACACCTGTTCTCAATCAAGAAATCACTTAAATAGGACCTGCCTGACAAAGTGAAGTAGACCAAAAGATCCTCAAAAGCTAGACATCATGCTGCGATCCAAACAAATTCAGGAACAAATGAGAAACAGAGTAATTGAGATTTATCAGTCTGGAAAAGGTTATAAAGCCATTTCTAAAGCTTTGGGACTCCAGCGAACCACAGTGAGAGCCATTATCCACAAATGGCGAAAACATGGAACAGTGGTGAACCTTCCCAGGAGTGGCCGGCCGACCAAAATTACCCCAAGAGCGCAGCGACAACTCATCCAAGAGGTCAGAAAAAACCCCACAACAACATCCAAAGAACTGCAGGCTTCACTTGCCTCAGTTAAGGTCAGTGTTCATGACTCCACCATAAGAAAGAGACTGGGCAAAAATGGCCTGCATGGCAGAGTTCCAAGACGAAAACCACTGCTGAGCAAAAAGAACATAAAGGCTCGTCTCAGTTTTGCCAGAAAACATCTTGATGATCCCCAAGACTTTTGGGAAAATACTCTGTGGACTGATGAGACAAAAGTTGAACTTTTTGGAAGGTGTGTGTCCCATTACATCTGGCGTAAAAGTAACACAGCATTTCAGAAAAGGAACATCATACCAACAGTAAAATATGGTGGTGGTAGTCTGATGGTCTGGGGCTGTTTTGCTGCTTCAGGACCTGGAAGACTTGCTGTGGTAAATGGAACCATGAATTCTGCTGTCTACCAAAAAATCCTGAAGGAGAATGTCCGGCCATTTGTTCTTGACCTCAAGCTGAAGCGCACTTGGGTTCTGCAGCAGGACAATGATCCAAAACACACCAGCAAGTCCACCTCTGAATGGCTTAAGAAAAACAAAATGAAGACTTTGGAGTGGCCTAGTCAAAGTCCTGACCTGAATCTGATTGAGATGTTGTGGCATGACCTTAAAAAAGCGGTTAAGGCTCGAAAACCCTCCAATGTGGCTGAATTACAACAATTCTGCAAAGATGAGTGGGCCAAAATTCCTCCACAGCGCTGTAAAAGACTCATTGCCAGTTATCGCAAACGCTTGATTGCAGTTGTTGCTGCTAAGGGTGGCCCAACCAGTTATTAGGTTTAGGGGGCAATCACTTTTTCACACAGGGCCATGTAGGTTTGGATTTTTTTTTCCCTTAATAATAAATACCTTCATTTAAAAACTGCATTTTGTGTTTACTTGTGTTATCTTTGTCTAATATTTCAATTTGTTTGATGATCTGAAACATTTCAGTGTGACAAACATGCAAAAAAATAAGAAATCAGGAAGGGGGCAAACACTTTTTCACACCACTGTATAACACACTAAAGTGCATTACATTTCTTTTTAATGCATTGTAGCTCTAACTAGCTTGATATGTGGGATGTGTGTTGATTAATTATGTGTAGTATTGTAGGTCTAAGAGAAGAATAATCTACAGCATACAGTAGCAACAGAGTACATCTCAAATGAAAGGCACACAGCTAAGACCCCTGGATTTTACTGAGTTTCAAAATAACATGGGTTTCCTAACTTTTTTCTATATAAAAGGCACACTGTTTTGTTTAAATTCAGCATCCTTTCTTATTCGTCTGAATTTAATTCCTTATTAAAATTATATTTGAAGAGTAGTTGGGAATTATACCTGCTAGGTTCAAAAGCAGGGGAAGCCATCTGTGATAGCTCCAGGTTGAAAAAGAGAATTCCTTCTGTTGGGCGATTTTCTTTCGGAGCGACAAGTTCACAGGAAACTTGAGCCAACACTCTGAAAATAAGATAAGATCACTTTATTAGCCATATACAATTTCTTGCATTATGAATTCGCCTTTTCACTCAAAAGGATGTAAAAATTCTTCAGTAAATTCCTAACTGGATTACTACAGGTAAAAATCACAGTTGGAAAGGAGAGCTTCACAAAAAGTAAGTGATAAAGTATTTTTCACAAGCAATTAAGTGCTGTGTTAAATTAACAAGGTAATCACAAGATAACGAGATAACACAGAACATTACACTTTCATTGTACATAACTGATCTGTGTGAGATAGATTTTTCAGCAATGATATCAATGAAAAACAAATACAGGACAAAAGTAGATGTAGAACTAGACCTTTGGCTGAAATAACCAAAATTTCACCCTTTAAAATTTGTCCTGTGAAACAAACATACTCCTCTCATTAAAAAACCACCTAAAGACTTAAAGTTTCACATTTGTAACTGCTACTGAAGTAGCAAAGGTATGGAAACAGCTCCTTTTAACAGCAATAAAATTTCTGCTGCTATCCTACAATGTGTGCTATCCTTACAATTCAGGTGAATAGTTTTCCAAGAGAGTTTGAGAACTGCTGCTGTACTTTTCACACTCACAAGAGATGTTCTGGTTCATTTACACAATACTTACAAAATCCATTCAAACACAAATCAAACTATGAATACATGTACTTTACTCTCTTCTCCTTAAAAAAGATAGGACAAACTGTCAGAAATGCGTTCGTATTAATAATTAACAAAGAACTGGTGAAAAAAGTGCAGATAGCAGGGAATGGAGCAATGCAGGCATAAATGTTCAAATTTAAACACCAATGTGCCTGAGATCACATTTAATTTGATTTGCTGAGAATAAAGCATTCAACAAGATTTCTTATCTTTCATTAAAACTCTTAATGAATCTCTCATTAATTGCGGATTAGACAAAAGTTTACCTTGTTTTTCCAAGGTCAACAATGCAACATCCATACTCTGTACCAAAGGTGATCTTGATATTTCTGTAATCATACGTTTGTCTTCCATCTAGGCGCTGAAACAAAACAAAAAAAAAGTGATATTTATTTCAAAGTTCCAAAATTTTAGTGAGTTATATAAACCATATATACCGCACTATTAGAACTAAACACAAGCTCATGTTAAAATACAATCTCAAAAACTAGAATAATGGACTAAAAAGATAATCATTTTCAATTTTGTTTTACAGAGCCAACAAATATTATTTTATTCTTGTACTCCTTCTCAATTTCATATCTTTATATATTGAATGGTAGTGTTGTAAACAGATTATTTCCATATATATTGTTTATCAATTAAACTTGTAACAATAAGCATGTTCTTTTTTCCCCTTGATTTTACAGAGTGTTTTATCAGATATATTCAGATGTCAGGTATGTTAAGAGAGTAACAATAAGTGAAAAAACAGCACGAAAGTGTATTTTTGAACAGAAAATTTAAGATCACCAAATGAATCTAAAATGTTCACAATTAGGAATCTAGAAGTAACAGTATGGTTACAAAGTAGACATGACGAGGTTTTTTAAATTAGTTTCCATCTACAAATGAATGTGTCATATTTACTGAAGAACCTTAGAAATTAACTGACCATCATACTGAAGATTGACACAGGGGCTAATTTATTTAATAAGCAGCAAAAATGCAATAATATAAATAACAATAATAAATTATGCAGATATAATGTTTTGCTGATTTACAAGAGATTAGCTCTTTTTACATTCACATTTTGGGACCTATTTATACAGCTGGATCTGCTGGTGCACTCTGGATACAATCGTCATGTTCAAGAGTACTACCGCGGCACGCAAACCTGTCAGGAATCCAAGGATTTAACCACTAATCCACTACTACCTCAATATTAATTCAGGCATAAGAAATGCCCTAGTAACTAACACCTTCGAAAACTAACAACAATATCAATTGGTCACAACCCTGTACCTCTGCCGGATTTCATTCCCGCTGAGCTCTAAATCTCCAGAGCTAACCGATGACTTTAATGATCTGCTTACTTGTTTAAAAGTATTTAGACACTTCCAAGGGTGTCTCACTTTGGGAAATCGCAAAACTATGCACTTAAAAAATCGAATGTATAAAGTGAAGACTCCTAAAGGTAAGTTACTAAAGAGAAAAAAAATGAAATATGTTGATTGCGTGAGTATTCAGAACCCTGATCTCAATATTTCCTAAAAAAAACACATTTAGCTGAAATTACTGTCACACGTCTCTGGTTAAGTCTTTACCAACTATGCACACCAATCTTGCCCATTCTTCTTGGCAGATTTGTTCAAGCTAACTAAAGCTCTAAATTATAATCATACCTTTTTCTCTTTTATGGCTGTCAGAAGGAACTGTCGTTCACAATTGGACAGCGGCGTTTCCCTCATTCTGAATTTCTGCAGAACCTGTAACTACTACACATGGACTCTCTGTTTCCCCTCACGACATGCACTATGGCGCAGACGGATGACGACACACATGATGCGACGTCAATGTGAAGTCACGTGAATGTGAAATGCCTTTCGGTTGTATGACACTATACTATATTAAATACTGTATAGATTTCTTTTTACCTTGTATATCTTTGGTTTTACGCCACTGTTCTCTACTTTGACTTATTTGACAGCTGCTTTCTTGGCGTTACGTTGTCATTTCAGCGTGCACATTTTCCGTTAAAACGTGCCTTTAATAAAAGGTAGCTGCGGGAGATCGCTAGCAAAGTCAGGGAGGGCCTCGAATAAATTCATTCACCTATTTTAATAGTAAATAGTTTTGTCTGACGTCTATGAGATGTAACCTCCCTCCGTAAATGTAGTCTGGATTCACTGAATGTCATTGTTTGCTTAAAGCACAGTGTGGTGTCAAATAGCCAGCAGTCTTCCGCTGCCAATGCAGTGATCCGTATGATGCACAGTCACGGAATTTTAAATACTAACTTCTTCAGCTACTGCCATTAAAACGTTTTTAAAAAGAAACAGCGTCCGTTTAAATCACAAATGCAGTTCATTTTTTAAATTTATTATTTTAGAATTTAGAAGTAGGAAGTTGTAATCGTATACAGTTTTTCGTACACTTAATACCAGATGCGTAGTTCAATTTTCCCAGAGCTTTATAAAATTTAACGTGAGGTAGTACCTGAGATGTTTGAAAGGGACATTAAAACAACTGCAAAAAATAAATTCAATTGTCATCCGTCTTCTGTGTGTCAGCCGTTTTGTCTACCTGTCAAAATGTTTTTGGGCTGAATCATTATGTTGTCCTTATATTAGTGCATTTAGTGTCCTTAAACTTCGAGACACAAGATAACTTTCTGAAAAGCTCATGAAACTTGGAAATTTAAAGTAACCAGCCAAACCTGAGGTACGTGTTTTGGGGATTTGCTCCACTAATTATCAAAATGCTCTAAATCCTCCATTATGTTCATGTACCAAAGAAGGACAAAATAACTTGTCTAAATGACTACAGACCAGTTGCTCTTACGTCCGTCATAACGAAGACTTTCAAACACATGATACTTTGCTGTCTCAAAACTGTTACAGATTCACATCTTGATCCTCTACAGTTTGCATTTAGGGCCCACAGGTCAGTGATGATGCTGCTACCATGGGCCTTCACTACATCTTGCATCATCTAGATAGATAGATAATACTTTATTAATCCCGTAGGGAAATTGATGTGTTACAGCAGTCCAGCCCAAGACAAGCAAAACAGACATCAGAATAGTTATAAAACAAAAGACAAACAAGATAAATAAAAATAAATAAATACATAGGTGTGTGCAAAATGTGCTAATCATAGTCACTGTAAAAACAATAAAATATGTGCAAAATGTGCATAGGTTTATACAGACTGATTGTCCAAAAAGTACAATGGAGTAAACATGCTGTCCATAGAGGAGCAAATGAAGGGCTAAAAGTCTTAGCCTAGAACTCTCAGGTGTGTATGCAAGCATTCTTTTTGAGGCTTTTACTTCTGCATTTATTACTATCATTCCAGAATGACAATAAATTGCTATAGTTGAATGTTCCCCTTTCCAGTGGATCTTCATCTTTCTCACTGAATAGAAGGCAAGGGCTGTGTAGGTTTGTGAATACTGGGGGTCCTCAAGGATGTGTGCCTTCCCCATTGCTCTATTTGTTGTACACCAGCAAGTGCATCTCCAGCGACTCTTCTGTCTAAATAAATTTGCAGATGACATCACCCTTGCAGGTCTCATCACTAATGATGATGAGGCTATGTACAGGAGGTCTGGATTGGTAGGTATCATGATGCGGTAGCAAGTACCTGGAGCTTAATACCCTTAAAAGAGTGGAAATGGTTGATTTCTAGAAACATTCTCGAAAGCCTCTCTCCCTGGTAATCCCTGGTAATCAATGATGTGGGTGTGTGTGGTGAACTTTTTGGGAATTATGAGCTCTAAATACCCTTAAATGGGACATGAATATCACCAGTATCAGAAAGAAGCAGAGCAGAGAATGTACTTTTTGCACCAGCATGAAAAACATGGGTATCTCTCAACTAATTCTAATACAGTTTTACAGAGCCATTATAGAGAGCAATCTGACTGCCTCCATAACTCAAGTATGTACAGTACCTGTGTCAGCATGCTTAGGCTGCAAAGGAGGAGGTAAAGGTTTATTCCATGCTGAAAAAAGAAGAAAAGAAACAACATTTTGGCTGTGGAGCCTTCTTCAGGTGTGACACAATGTTTCAGCCACTGAGCCTTACATTTGTGTGAAAGAAATGATTGAGCACATAATAAAACAAATCTATTTTTAAAGGATGATGTATCCATTCAAAAATGAACTTTACAGTTTAGCTTTACAGTTTCATAAATGTGAATGCACAAAGTAATAAGAAAATGCTGTTTTTGTTATTTTTTGGTATTTGCTGTAGCCTCCTGCTTTACTGACCAGTGTTATCAGTCAGACAAAATGTAATGAAATACGAGTAGAGTAGTGAGTGAATAATGAGTAGAGTCTTGGATTGTCAGTGTTTTGACCAGTTTTTTAAATATTGTAGACTTCACCTTGATCAAAAGAAAACATTATCTGTTTCTGTATATTTAATATTAAAACAGCCCTATTGTAGTAATTGTAGTGTGCTGTCTGACATACTGTAGTGATCTCCTGATTAGAAAAGAATATCATGCCACTGCAGTCTTCATGAGTTTTGGTAGTTAATTTAACTCAAAGTATTTTAGGATAGCTGCCACATTACCTCACTGAAAGTCATCATTTCAGATTAACTGAATTAAAAAGGTTTAGGCTTAAATTTTAAGGAAAATCCAATTTAAAGTAATAGATATATGCGGTCAGAAGAATTATAAAGCCTGGCACACAGTGTATGTGTCCCATAATCGCCAGTGATGATCACTATCAAGTGAAAAAACTGAGTTACTTCAGTGTGGAAGAAGAAAATCTTCTGGGCAGGTTCAGCCATGTGTGATGGGAAATACAGAAATGTCACTGTGTGTGAGGTGCAAGCAAAGCAATCTGAAGCATTTAATCAGACTTTGGGTAACTACGTTTTTAAATGGCATTTGAAAAAGGTACATGTTTTTCTCAGCTCTGGAGTGGAAAGATCTGAAGGACATGTTTGTTTAGACCAGCATAGTGCTGCAGTGGTTAGCATTGCTGGGGCTCTGGGTTCAATTCCTAGAGTACTGCCTGCGTGGAGTTTGTATGTTCTGCCTGTGTTTGCATGGGCTTCCACCAAGTGCTCCCATTCAGTAGTCCAAAGACACACTGGGTTAATAGGCTTCTGGGAAAATTGGCTCTGGTGTGAGTGTGTGTGTCTGTGTGTGTCCTGCAATAAGCTAGCATCCCACCAGTGTGTATCCTGCCTTGTGCCTGCTGCTTGCTGGGATAGGATTCACCTCCCCGAAGACCCAGAATTGGATAAATAGATTAGAAAATGAATGGATGTTTGTTTATACGCTGTTTAGTTATTACTTCTTCTGTACAAGAACCTTAATCCCAGTGTGAGGATGGTCTCACCAACTATCCCTTGCCTTTGAAGGAAATCCATTTTCATACACCTGGCTCTTTATGACACATTTATTAAGCAGAAAAAAGAGAAATATCATCTACTGCTAAGCAGGCAGCACTATGAAGGTAAACTTGTTTTTACATGCAAAAAGGAGCAGGGAGTTTAGTTTGGTTTCCTCTGCAATATATATTGGTAATTAGGTGAAGATGACTCTCAGCAGGATTCTTGTCATTTAAATGGTGTGCCAAAGGCTTTGAATAATTAAAAAAGAGACTGCAAACAATCACTTGGCACAGACCTAGCTATTTTTTTTCTGCTGTCTCCATTTCCCCCCAATTTGAAAGATTGTGTTCAAACAGGCGTTAAGGAAGGTCATCTCTTCTGTTCACAGTAGCACAGTGAGGGCCTTGACCTTGAGCACTGTTATAATTTAATTCACCCATGGGAGACTTCCAGATTGAGTACAACACATATTGGGCTTTCATAATTAGTCCCCTCCGTTGCACAACAGAGCTGTTCCTTGCTGTTGAATCCTTGGGGAAAACAATATGTAATAATGGTCATGAGATCCCTGCAGAGGGAGCCATAAATATTGATAGCACCATGTAAAAACTATTGAAATTGGTTTTATAGCTGTAATTTCCGGGCTTCATCTGGCAGCTGCATATGAATTAATGATTACCAACAATGTGGTGTCCTCATGAGTACCATGGCTCAAAACTGAAATGATCATATAGTTATTTACTGGATTCAGCACAAAGATGGCTGTCAGTATTTGTATTGTTTCTGTGTTTCAGGCAAGGTTTGCTGGTAAGTGGTAAAAGAATCCAAAACGACAAATGAACATAAGAAAGGTTACTAAAGAAGGCCATCTATCCCATTTGGTAGTAAGCAGCCAGTCGGTTCAAGAATCCAAAGGACTGAGTCTGTCAGAGCCTTTGAGGATTAGGAAGAATCGAGTCAGGCTGCCAATGTAGTATTCCTGGTAGAGATACAAAGACCTGGTGGAGCAGTGCCACTCAAAGAGCTGGAGGGCAGGGTACACGCCCATTGAAGTAGACTCCAAAGATACTGAATAGGACCTACCACTAGCTGGGCATCCCTGGTGGTCAGAGGGAGAAGGCTATCTAAGCTGCCACTGAAGCACAATGGCTGTGGATCAGGACAAGGAACCCATGGGTGCAACGTGGACGCAGGCTGGGGTCTGATCGGCCTCTGTTAGGTCGCCTGGGGGGAGGGTGTCTGATGTTGAAAGACCCGAAACACCCAATGATCCCAAGAGACATCAGTGATGATGCAGGATGTATGTTACACATTCAAGACTTAAAAGATTGGGAAATGTTAGCCTGTCAATGTAGGGCATTCCTTTAAGGTCCGAAATATATCTGTTTATTTTTCTCTGGTTCCAGAGCAGCAGTTTAGTTTTTGTAATGTGGTGGCCAACATTGTACAGAAAACAGACTTTTCCAAAGTCTGCAAAAACAGTACAGGGTTTACCCTAAACAAAAAGTCACATTTATTTTTGATGCCATTTGTATTTTCAGTTAATTTAGTAAACATTGTGTTAATAAAAGACATAAATACTTGGAATGAGTCACAAAAATGCTAGCTGATTGGCTTTTCATTACTTGTATCATGTAAACATCTTTCTTGTCTGGTTTGGTTTATTTGTACATTTACTTATGATGATGTCCTGTACTGTTTTAATGCAGGATTGTGAAAGAAAAAAAAACTTTTCCCATTAAATTTCTAATAAAAATCTCATCCTATGTTGTCTTGATTGCTAAGCAAAATCATCAGTGTTTCTACTTATTTTTAATTATCTTTAAAATGATATTAATGTTGGTAAAATAAACATTTATTTGCTTCTGTGGTTAATGGAAATACATAATAATAATATGTTCTGTCTTACATTACAGTGTTTGTAGGTTTTCTGTCTTGTTGTTTTTAACACTTTCCATCTGATGCACCTTGCAAAATTAGAACTATTACTATTTTTGAATACCTTCAGGAAGCAAATGTAAAGTAAGTCACTTAGAGACCAAATTAATGTGATGTCAACTTAATCTCTGCAACAGGCTGTGCAAATAGAAGAGATTTAGAACTGTAACTGGCAAGGCTCAGATGATTTCTGAGCGCAACGCAAAAACACAATAGCTGAAGTACTGAGATGCAGAGGCTGTGATCAAGCCACTGTAGGTGATGACAATTTGTTTTTTCATCTGTATACTGTAAATATGGTTTTGGAGATGCTGGAGAACGACAGGAGAGGGGGCAGACATTAAAATATCACTCTCATAGTGCTCCTGAAACTGTAAAGACAGGGCAACATTTGAGGCTGAGTTATTTTCATCTGTAATGCTGTCTTTTTCTTGTTCTAGTTTCTTCTACCCATAACATGAACATATAAGACATGTACTGTATGTTAATAACTATATATTACATGTTTACCATCAATATCTATATAAGAGGACATTTCATAATATATAGTATGTTAAAGGAGCATTAATGGAATTCTAATTTGTTCCCCGTAGAACTAAATGAAGGCAACATTTTGAGATCCGTAAATTTGAGAAATGACAAAAAAAGGTTCTGAGAGTGATCTTGATCAGTCTCATATGTACAGCCCTACAATTCTCTTGTAAAAATCCCCCAGGACTCACAGCTAAATAGCTTCCCCTTCTCCTTTATCAGACTATTCATGCATCAATGACGGTATGCACAAGAAAGTCCTGGATCATGCACAGCTGCACACCTGTCTCCAAATCCTATTTCAGGCATGCTGTCTCTTCTCACTTTTTTGAACTGCTGAATTCTTGATATTGGGATTATGAGTTTGCCTGTATCCGAGACAGAAAATTTGACTGAATGAACAACTAATAGCTTTCTGCATGGCATTATTCTAGTATGCAAAAGTTTGTCAAAAAACAAAAACATGCACAGATGTGTGCAGAGATTACAATTGTATGCTAAAAACATGCATATATGCAAAGGAACAAGTAGAGGTTAATTCCATGCTGAAAGGTGGAAAGAAAGAAGAGAAAATACACAGTTCAGCTCATTCACTGACGCAGCCCCCCAACATTAACATGTATATTTGTATATAAGTGCATCTGAATGTGTACTTCCATTCAGGAAAATTTGTATTCCACTGCTGCCACGATGATCAGGCCCTGATGAACCAGTAATCGATTGTCTTTACTAAACAACAATGATGAAGCCACTTATTGATTAGATTTCTGTCATAAACACAACAGAAGCCACACTGTGGCTTGTTAAAAAAGACCTGCTCTGTCTACAAGCAGGGAGAAATACATAAGCCCAGCAGCCAATCCGCAGAAGAGGGGTGTGTGTGTGTGCATGATGTGATAAATGGAGAATCATGCTCCCTGTTAGGAGTCTCCCAGACAGAGAGGAGGCTGGAAAATGCAAGATTTCATCTAAGAAAGCTTCTTTCGTGCTGTGAGATGCCAAATAAGAAGGAAGCAATCTGGGCTGCACTAAAACTTTGAAGCACCAGACCAGAGAGAGAAAAATGAAAGGTGTGTGGCATCTTAAGGAACAATTTCTACGTGACAAGCTTGGCTGTTTGGGTATAAGGTGACTGATGGGACAGGCTCTCGATAACTCTCTGGGACCACTGTGGTGAGCCTTCGCACCTCTGCTGCCATGCCGTCTCCGAGACGGTTCGTCGTCACGTCCACGTCCCTGCCCGTCAACATGGACTGGGACCTGAACCTGCTTATCTACTTGGGGATTTTCGCTCTTTTGTTTCTCCTGCTGGTGCTGCTGCTGTGCCTGGTGATCAAGCAGTTGCGAAACTCTGTGGCGGCAGCTGGAGCTCTGCAGCCCAGCCGCTCAGTGAAAGAGCCCTGGAGTTTATGTCGGGAACATGCACTGTGAAGGCAGGGGCAGTGAGACCCACAGCGCCTTTCCTGTCCAGACAGGAGAGACAGGTCCTCAAGGAGAGCGAGCTGTGACCCTACCATCACATTTCCGGACCACTCTCCTCGTCCTCAAAAGTGTTTTGTGGTCCTTGCTTTTTCCATGTAACTCTTTTTTTTTCCATGGGCCTTTAAGGGGGGATATACAGTGCACACATTTTGCATCAGAAAAGCGGTAACTGGCTGAATGATTGGGAATTATTTTCCTTCAGCTTGAATATATTCTGAGATACAGCATTTTTGTTCGTCAGTTTCTTGAGATCTCTTTGTCTGGTGTATTTCGATATTTAGATAGATTTAACAGTACCATGGATTAAATCGTGATATCTGAGAAATTGAGTTCTTCTGTTCACTTCTAATAAAAAAAGAGCCTCCGGCTGAATCAAAAAATCATTGCATCTCATTCCATTCCATCTGTAAAGTGCAGGGAAGACGGTTGTGCTGTGGAAAAAAAGGGTCTGACTTCCTAATGATTTAACAGAGTACAATTTTCATATGTACTGAATATATTGGATTTAAAATTCTGTATGCTTTTATGTATTTTGAGGTTTTATAAAATTATAAGCTTAGGTCTCAAATGTTGTTCACAATCATCATGAATTCAATCTTGGTTGCATGAAATGGAGCATAATTCCTGTAACTACAGACTACCCCGCTAATGGGGTTTGTGCGGTCTTGTCCATACTGAGAAGACAAGACACTATACATTGGCATTTTACAGTGTTCAGCAGCTTTCTTATTTTCTTCACCTTTTGCTAACATGATTGCCAGATCACCAACTCATTCTGCAGCAGATCTTTGCCGGAATTTGTTTTTAAAAAGGAAAACACTGGGGAATTGAACTCACTGCCCCTGTTGATTAAGATTGCTTGTTAATGAGATGTGTGAGGTATCCAACTATGTTTCCTTTTATTAATTTCATGAGGCTCCAGGTGCAAACTCTACAAATAGCATTAGCTTTTGCATTGTTCTTCAGCTATTAGATTATGGCATCCAGTGTTTCAGCTGAAAACTAGGAATTGTATGTTCAAAGGCTTTAAAACATATATTAAAGGCATATTTACCATTTTGAGGTAGAAAATGTCTGAAATTGACATTGCTGGGAAAACATGGAAAACATAAAGCTGATAAGCAGTCTGCATCAATTCAGCGATAGTTTGGATTCATATCTGCTATTGTTACAGAATATGACCCCCTGGGTAAGAAATTTATTCAACTTTCAATACTGCTGTACTGTACAGCAGTGTATGAACTGTAGTTTATGTATCTGATCTTTTGAGTCATTTGGTCTTTTGTAAAAAATATGAATACATATTGTGTTGTGCAAAATACAATTTAATTATGGTTTTGCAGCAAAGTATGTTTAGAAAGCCTACTTTAGTGAGTAGTGATTGATGAGATGATAGCTTTACGTGACAGGTCGGTTATACACTGCAGATCAATTGCCGTCTCATGTTAGGCTAAAGGCTAAGAAAGCCGACACCGGTAGTTTTTCATTCATTTTGAAACAAATCAGAAAAATAATGTAGCTTGTTCTTGTATCCCGTTGACATAGGGAAATAATGTCTTGGTCGATAAATATATTTAAAATATGTTATAGTCTTTATGTTTATCACACTATATCATCACAAATATTGGTGGTACGAAATTGTTTCCTAAACTAGACTTAGGACAAGCAAAAGAATGGTCTTCCTGTCACTTTAACTCTGCCGATATCCATTCTAGATCCTTTTTTTACCAAGTTATACTATTTCAGTTACATTTTGAGTATCATTTAATTGCTCCAGACTCCTATAAGTAAAGTCTGACACATGAAAAGGATGTTAAACTTCCCCAACTGCAAGTAGGATGAGGATGTCTGTAGCTTCGGAGCAGAGAGTAATAAGCTTATAATAAGTTATGACTGTCTTCTAGGTACCATCAGTTCAGTGACAGTTCCAAGGGACTATTCTTGTGTGTGCAGATGCAGACACATTAAATACTCACAGTAAGTGCAGTTTCTCTACAAATGCAAAACAAGATATGCAAATAACCTACCTAAGAAACAAGTTTTATTGTTTATTGTTGTCAAGAAAAAACATATAATATAAAAACAACAAAATACATAAAGGGAGTTTAAAGCACATATCTCCTTTCCCTCATAGTCTCCCTCTTTGCTCTCCGTCTGTCACGAAAACAAGATTTAATTTTTGTTTTATTTCTGAAATTTCTCCAAAAAAAAAACCTCTTCAAACACAAGCACGAGAACACCCCATAAACACCATCAATCCCAGTCCTACAAGAGCATAAAAGGCTATTTGGGCTTCTTTTGTGTCTTTTAGTAATATTGAAATGATGGGTTACTATATTAAGTACATTCATATTGGAGAAATGGTAAAAATTCTAAAAAAATAACATTTCTAAAATGATCTTTCTAACATATTTTGTTACCAGATTAAATGTTTTTTAATCTTATATTTTTATATGTTTTTTTAATCACATATTATCTTAAAACATACACAATAAAGGCCTACAGAGGGGAACTAATACTCACTCTTACCCACAATTTCAGTTCGAATGATTCTGTTTAAAAATGGCACTAAATTAATTAATTAGTAGTATTTGACTTGATATCTTGACTCTGTTATGTTTCAAGGTAGAATCTATAAACAAAGAAAATATAATTTAATCTAACTGGATGGTACCTGACAAGAATTCTTTTTATGACTGAGGTAAAACTGTGCTGAATTTGACTGACGACTTGATAGTGATTCCTAAAAACAACTGAAGCAAGAGCTAATATATATGATTTGATGGTTGGCATAATATCGAGCTCACAGTATTGAATGCAAGAAAGACCTCAGAGAGTTGCTGCTTAATTAATTGCAGTATCAGATGTATATGTACTGTACAGTAGCTGCTGAAATTACTTTTGTAATGCATCTCACAAACATATCTATACACATGACATTTATAATAATAATTAAGTCATGCCTATTATGACATTTTAATAAATTCTAGTAATATTAATATAACCCAATATATTGACATTTTACATTATAATATATTATATTAATATATTCGAATTATGATATTATAAATATCATGCTTACATATAATCGGTTATGATTCTGAAAATTTTCTGAAAATCTAGAACCTCCCAGATAAGAAATATAATGACTTCAACAAAATTATACGAATAACACTACAGCCAAAATAATGGATTTAATTTCAAATATAGGCCTCATTACCAATGTACATGTAAATAATGTGATATTATGGAAAACACCCATTTCATTGTGATGACTACATTTGCTATTATAAATATAGAACATAACTGCGGTTGGACCCATATTTCTTTCTTGAACTGATAGAAATGTACGTTTTTTATAATCTGCTTCACTGCTTACTTCTCACCTTTATGTCCTTCTTTAAAAGCGTAACTGGCATTTAGTTAGGAAATTACTGGCAATGTGTTTCCCCAGGGTAATTTCTAGAGGAAATACAAGAGCATAATTATAGAATGATTAGGAAAATGCCTTCAAATACAAAGATTGCTTAAACTTTTAACAATACACTGGTGAGGCAGTGAGGGGTTTCTTTTTCAGGGAGTCTCCTATTAATTGTAAAGACCTGTAGAATAAGGCACACCTAGTCTGAATGGGTTTGCTCTCAGAGAGAGTGAAATGACTTGGGAAAAAAAGGAGTTGTTCTCAGTGGCAGTGTTCATGTACAGTTGCTGGCTTACAGGCCTGTGGGATACGGAACAAGTCAGGGAAATCCAGCTGGGGCTGCTTGAGAAAATCCAGGTGAGTCTGCTCTGAGGGGCGTCTCAGGTGCTGGCTGGTGGGCTCTGTAGTAGTTTGTTTGCCAGTCAAAATGGCGTGCTCTGCTGGGGATCAGGGTTAGCCAACAGAACCTGGCTGACTGGAGGCGTCGTTACCCTGGAGAAGTGGGGCAGTACTTGGCAAGGAAGCAGAGTACCTTCACTCCATAGTAGAGAAAGACATCGAGAGAGGAGTTCCCGGGCCTTGTCTGTGGAGAGTGAGATGAGAGACCGAGCCCCAGACCTGCTGCTGCTGTGTTAGACACACAAGTGCTGGTTACAGACAGGTGTACGTGGCCAAACGAGTTGAGTAAAAGTGATTTTGTTTTAGTGAGTCGAAATGAATCCTTGAGTGCTTGGTTGAGTTAAAGTGAATCGTGACTGGTGCAGATGAGGAAATGGGTGACGCGGAGTTAACAGAGTTGAATCCTCTTGTGCCTGGTGATCAATGAAGAAGCTCCAGCCATACGAGCCTAGTGAAGAGAAACCAAGAGGGAAGAAGACAGTGCTGTCTTACCTTAAAGGGAAATCTTATCAAGGAATGTGGAACTGGACGGGATCTGAAAGAAAATGACTTAAATGTGAAAAATTAGAGGACATGCTGGCAATGTGGCAAATATAGCTGGTGGTTGTCCCAACATCAAATAGTCAATTGATGCATTAAAATTTAGAATAATGTTGAAGCCAATACCCTGGTTTACCTCAAGAAACAGCTATGTAAGTTCCTTGAGACAATTAATTGCCAAATGGGATAGATAACTCAAAAAGCCTTCTCTCATTAGTAACTTAGTAATTCAGTAATTTAAGTAACTTACTTAATTAGTAATTAGTATTCTTATGTTACAGCAGAGTAATTAATATTCTCCTCAGGGAATCTGGTAAGTTAATTATACACAGGATGTAATGAAACAAAATTAAAACTTGTCACATCACTAGGTGGAGCTGTAACCCCTGATCCATCACTCCACTGTCCCAATATGGCGAAACTGAACTTGAGAAGGCATCAGTAAAGTTTTCCTGCTGAGATATTAAACCAAAGTGGTGCTTGCATGCTGGGAATAGAGGATCCCAAGACACAGCCAGTAATGGGTTTTGACATCATATCCAAGAAAGATCTGTGAAACATCTGTTGAGGTATACTGTGGAAAAACAGCAGCCCTATTGCTTCCTTTTGTAGTTCAGTCTGGGATCTTTGACTATGTGGAATATTACAGTGAAGCATTTTGTAAACCTGAGGAGTAATGACACAAAAAATTATATAAGGATTGAAATATTCTTTGAAATTTATTGTAGGAGAACACGGTATGGTATGTCTCACGGCCAACCCTGTCATCTCATTCTCTAATAGTTTAAAAGCCAACCTTTAGATAAAAATAAAATTTATTGTTGACAAGTGAAGAGACGGCATCTTCAATTTTCTTCAATTTTTACAGCAGCAAAGCAGTTTTATTTAAAAAATAATTAACAGACGAATTTGGCCTGCCAGGTGTCTTCAACAATTCCTCAAGTAAGACTGATTGTGGATGGTAATTACATACAATGGATATTGAAACCCACCACCCCCTTTCAAAATGTTCACCTTTTTCTTGCCCTAAAGCCCAAAAAGAAGAAAAATAAAAGCAGACTTTTTCCAGTTGTATTTATAAATTGTACCTTGCAACATCCAATTGAAAAAAGAAAGCAAAACTTCTAAAAAAAAATCAAAATCAAAAAGTAAAATAACTGGGTTGGATAACAGAACACCCTCCTGAGTTAATTCTTGGTGGAAGCACCTTTTGCTTGAATTACAGCCTTGAGTCTGTTTGGATACATCTCTACCAACTTTGCACACCTAGAGGGAGGAATATTTGCCCATTCCTCCTTACAGAACTGTTCAAACTCAGTCAAACTGCATGGTGACTGTTGATGGACTGCCCTCTTCAAGTCATTACAAAGATTTTCGATGGGATTGAGGTCGGGGCTCTGACTAGGCCACTCAAGGACATTCACCTTCCTGTCCTTTAGCCACTGTACGGTTGCTTCGGTGGTGTGCTTTGGGTCATTGTCATGTTGAAAGGTGAACCATCTTCCCATTTTCAACTTCCTGGCTGAAGAGAAACACCTGCACTATAGGGTGCTGCCACCACTGTGCTTTACTGAAAGAACAGTGTTCTATGGAAGGTAAGATGTATTGGGTTTTTGCCAGAAGTACTGTTTTGCATTCCCGCCAAAAAGTTCGATTTTGGTCTCATCTGACCAAAGCATCTTTAAGGTGCTTTTTAGTAAAACATAAACAAGACTTGATGTGGCTCTTTTAGGGAGTGGCTTTTTTCTTGCCACCCTCCCATACAGGCCAGATTTGAGGAGCGCTTATGATATTGTTGTCGCATGCACACAATGACCAGTCTTTGCCATAAAGGCCTGTAGCTCATTCAAATTTGCCATTGGCCTTTTGGCAGCCTCTCTGATCAGTCTCCTTCTTGCTCGGTCATCCAGTTTTGAGGGGCGGCCTGATCTAGGCAAGGTCTGGGTGGTGCCAGATGCCTTCCACTTCTTAATGATGGTCTTGAGTGTGCTCCATGGGATACTTAAAGCATTTGAAATCTTTTTATACCCAACTCCTGACTTGTGCCTTTCCACAACTTCATCTGAAAGTTCTTTTGAAACCTCCTCTCCACTCATAGTGGATTCTTTGCTTCGAAATGCACTTCCAAGCAGTGGAATCCTCTAGAAACATCCGCTTTTATTCTGAACTAATCAAAATCACCACAGTTGATCACAGGTGGAAGCCAATTAGTTTGCTGTGTGATCTGTAAGGTGACTGGATATACCTGAGCAAGTTTACAGATGCAGTTGTAAGGGGGGTGTTCACTTATCCAAATAAGGTATTTTACTGTTGTAATATTAGTTTTAGAATTTCATTTTCATTTGGCTAATGTGGGTTACTGTGTGTAAATAAAAATGGAACAAGCCTAATTTAATTTGTTTTTATTTTCAGAGTCTCATACAACAAAAGGTACAAATTTTGAAAGGGGGTGGTGACTTTCTATACTCACTGTATTTGGTATGCCGAAATAAAAGTATTTTTCTCATTAAAATAACCCCCCATAGAAGTTTCATAGGTGGTGAATTAAATAAGACATCATAGCCGGGTTATGCTGAGTGTTATACATTTGGGAGCTGGTTACAGATTAATTTATGTTTGCTCATTAGATTCTTCCCTGCTGTGGAGTGGTGGAATCTTAACCTACACTATAGAACTGCAAGTATTCCCTTAATCATTATAATGTTTTCTATTTTTTATAAAAATATGTTCTGTGCTGAATGCAAAAAGCTAGTCACCTAATCAGTTTTTCAACAAAACACAAAAACTAATGATCAAATCCATGTTCCACATTAGGAACCCAGATTTCCTAAGGTTTTACAATTGCAATAAAGATTGATGATGGTTTTATCAGCTCCATAACTTTCTCAGGTAGGAATTTTACCTACTAATGGCTGTATTGGCTAAATGTTATGGTGACACCCATTTAGAACACAAAAGCACTTATTATAGAACCATGAGCTAGACACAGTCTTTTTCACAAGTAATCTTGATTCACAAATGCCGACACATTATTCTAGTTTGAGCTTCTTAACTGCCTTTAAATTTGTGTTCATCAGTAATGAGTGGGAAGATTTCTTTACTATCTGTAGTTCATCAATATTTCAAAACATTTACAAAGCATTTACAATGAAAGAAGAATAATTCAAAATAATTCCAATGTTCAGCTGACCATCTAAAAACCGACTGACTACCAAATAGAAAAATTTTGGTGTGACAGTCTTCTACAATAAAGGAAGTTAAGACATTTCATATACAGAGCAGCAATGGTAAGTGAGGGTCAAGTTATAGGGCACAGAGAGGCTTTGGCAGTATGTTTAGAGAATTGTTTTTTGAATGAGTTGAGGTAGGAGTGAAATGACTGACATGACAGATGACTAACCGCTGGAGTAATTTCAGTTGTCAAAGGGGTGCTTTTCTTTAATGAAAATTTTTGACTGGTGGATACATTATACTTCTACCTTGCTGGAGGGGAGAAAATATTGTAAAATAAATGCAAATTCATCATGTTATTTATTAGAACACTCATATAAAGAACACTCATTTAAGCATACAGGAGAAAAATACCTTTCTTAAAGTGACATGTTCTTTGAAAATTGTCCTATATATATGTAAACATTTCAGGAATATTTTACATACTTTTACTTAATCTTTTATTTGTTTGTTTTTCCTTTGGTAACCTTATCTTCTTGTACCTTAATGTCAAATGTAATCCTTCCCCAATATTGTAATTCATAATAACTCCTTACACTTTTATAGTGCATTTCTGGACACTCCACTCACTGCTCTTTACAGGTAATGGGGACTCCCCTTCACCACCACCAATATGCAGCCCCACATTGATGATGCAACTGCAGTCATAGTGCGCCAGAACGCTCACCACACACAAGATATCAGTGGGAGGGAGAGCAGAGTGTTTGTAGTGCACAGAAAAACATTTTTTTTAATGTGAAACATGATCTTCAGAAAGCAAAGGACTATGGCATTATCCTGGGATCACCTGCAGTAACGTGTTAAACCTTGGATTCACATTACAAAATAGATGGAATTTACAGGTACGCGCAGCTCCATATCTGCCATTATCTGCGATTCAGAATGAGGCAACAAAAGGTGACATGAAGCGGCCCTATTACACTGTAAGCAAGCAGACTTGTAAATACTGTACATCTCTTTTACTCCAACAGAAATATTGCTCTCCACTTCAAGACAATTTTGCCGACAAATACTAACATGTCAGATCACGTTAGGACGTTTCTGCAATGAAGTGTCTGCTGCACGATCTGTACGTATTCACTCGCACTTCGCATTACATTAGTCATTACAGTGACTATGACTAGTGAGCAGGAAGGGCCGCTCACGTCACAATTCTCGCAAAACCAGCAGTTTGCGACAACATGGCGACCATCTCGATTTTGTGCTTAATTTGGAATTTGTAAAATTTCGCAATACCATCGATTAATTTATTTTGTTACCAAGGTTTAATAACTGGTCTGAGAATTTGGGACTGCAGTTCTCTCGTTAAAGAGAGGCCCTGGCAAATTTTAGTTCAGAAGAGTAGGGGTGCTGCCCAGCGTCCTGTTTAAATTCCACTCTTATTATAATCAATACGATTATAATTCTTATCATCTTCAGATTGTGTTAACCCACTGCCAGATTTAGGCCTCTCCCACAGTCAGCCTTAAGCATCTGCCCTCTTCTGTCCACACCCAGATCATCTGCTCCTGCAAACACCTTGATTTCTTTTTGTCCTCTTCAAGGTCTTTTTCTCTGTTGTTTTTTGTCTCATGGGGCTGGACAGGACCATGTCTTTCAACACACAAGGGTCACATTTATAGCTCAATCCCTCCTGCAATGAATAGGTCTGTACAAAGTTAGTCTTTTACAAATTGTAGCATCAGAACTCTGTAAAATAAGAAAGATGGAGGTCAAGTCAAAATCTTTTCATCCCTGTTGTTTAAACCTTTACCACATAAAGGATAAACTGGGCTCCTGGGCAGGGTGAGAACAGCAAAGTCAGCTCCCAATATTGTCTTGCAGCCTAAATTTTCCAGGGTTGCTCTGCATTGCTGCCACCTTCACCAGGATCAAAGACATTCTAGAATGGATGGATGGTTAAAGTTGTCCCTAACCCAAACCCCAAAATATGATGTCTCTTCAGGGCACAAATTAAGAATTTGTAAGCCAGAATGTGAACACCTCTTGGCCATCATGAAATGAAAAATGGTATCTCGTAGGTTGTGAGGAATACTCAATCTTCATCACTTTCGGCTCCAATCAAATCCAGCATAAGAAAGTGAATATCGAAGAAAAGAGTACTATTAAAAGCATGCTGTGAAAGTAATAGATTTTAAAAACAATCAAATCCAGGATCATGTTAGTTCCATACTTTTGTGTATTAGTTGTACTTCTATAGCAAAAGCCACTTTTTTTTTCAGTGTGATGTTTTTTGATGAGAACAGAAAATTAAAAAATAGTTTTGCTTACATAACTAGAAGTGCCAGTAAAAGGGTTAATTTTTTCTTCCACATGCAAGAAAAGAAAAACCCTTGGTGCATTTTATTTTTTAGCCAGCAGTAAAACACCTGATTCATATAGGATAAAATCTGAGACAAATTGATCATACTATTACTCAGCTGATATTTTTGGTATCATTTTCTGTCTAGATCAAGATGTAACTTAAGGAATACATGAAATATTAGAAATATACCAGAAAATACAATAATACCTTGTAGACACTGTTTTTTTTTATTTTCACCATTAGTCTGAAACTGCAGCTTCAGATCAGCTTGATGTGTTTCTTTATTACCAATGACATTTTCATACAGACAACTCGGTATTTTATCACGTCTTGTTTTTTTAAACGTAACTGAGGTTGACATTACCGCATAAATCAACATCCATTGTGCAGGCAGAAGAGGATTCTTCAGTGAATACTTTTAAAATGCAAGTTACGTATTTGATGTCAACATTCATGACTTGAAACTTTATTATCATGAGGTATTTGGGAATTGTCTTTTTCCACACTATTTGTTCGACAGCCTGTTGTAGAACAATATATTGGATACAATTTCAAGCCTTTTACTAAGATAGCCAAAAACATTGACACATGTATATCATTACATGGCATTCAGGAAATCATTCCACTGAAGTTAATGCTCTCCCTGTGCTTCTTATTACATATCTTTATTAAAATCAAAACAATAAACTTCACTTCAGCACTATTGTGTTGAGACAGCATATAAGACTTATTTTCTTCCAGAGCACAAACATCCATCAATCTGCAGTCCTATCCTACGAGGGTTTTGCTTTCAGCAGAAAATGTTTCCCCTTTAATAATTGTTTTTACTGCTGTAAAGTCCACAGAGACCTTGGTGTAAACAACATTAGAAGCATGATTGTTTGGGGTATTGGATCTCGTTGTATCATTCCTCTCATAAATACAGTGTGTAGGAGAAACCACTGGAAATAACAAACCAATAAGGAGCTGTTAAGAGCTGAAAACACCTGCAGTACAGCTACCGTTAAGGACTGGACTGTCTTGATAAAGCCTAGTCCATACACACAAACTTTGAGCACCTGGTAAAAAAGCGTTGTTTGTAAAAGCTCCATGAAATAGGCGTCACAGTAGTGACCATCTGCAAGTACTGTAGGTGACTATGCCACCTAGCAATTTTAAAGATGCTAGGACCCTTCTCCGTACACAGCTGGTCAGAATCCCTCAGAGCTACCAGTGTACCCACAGGCCAGCACAGTGCGGCTTTATTCCTATAACTACTTACAATTACAAAACAGGCAGCATTGGGAACAGCTTAAAAAAAAGGAAACAAAAAAGGGTAGCCATAAAATACCCATTCAGATGAAACAACTTAATAACATAGTCCCCTTTAACCAGAGGAAAACAAAAGTCCCACACAGTCACACAGTTCCCATCTCTCTCTGTTTCTTGCCAGCTTCCAAAATATAAACCATTCCCAAATCACAAACACAAAAATTCACACCCTTCACCCTCTGTACTCTCCATGGCTTCTTAGTCAACTCATTCCTGCCACATACCCACTCTACCTTTGACCATACTGACAAAAATAACCTTGGGGCAAGCCTTACAGTGAAGCTTGTCTTGGTAATATTTTCCCTGTCCCGATAGTCCAGGAACAGGGTAAAGGAGAGGGGTACAAAGTAACCCCATAACCTCCACTGGCTGAGGTTTATATCTTTTCTTCTGTGGTGTTATGTCTAAATGAGCACATATGACAGACAGACATAAACAAGTGGGGCCTACCTGAGGAACCAGATGTAAGCAGATGACCAGATGTCAAGGGTGTCCCCCCTTCCTTTTTCCTTTGTCTTGGCAGCAAGACCTTAAAAAGACAAAGAGAGTGTGGACACAGAGGAAAAACACTCCATACCCACCAGAAATACTGGCCATTAGAAGCACAGCTCAAGTAATTACAGCCCTACTCCCACTTCGGTAACTCTGTGACATAGGTCAGAAAAAATTCTGTCTTTCCGAGAGGGCTGGCAATTAAATTCAGCTAAATGGATTATATTCCATGTTCAGTTAATTATTGCTGAAATGTCACCGATTCTACATTACTATTAGTTTATTTGGCTGACATTTTCATCCCCAGTGACTTAAATTTGTTAAAGAAGTGGGTATTTCAATGCAGCAGACTAGGTTACTGAAAGATATAACGGCATTACACTACTCAGGATATGGTTAGACCAAAGCCCCTGCCCACTATTCCGCATTTACAGAGGAGCTGGGGACTACATTGTTAATAGCAACGGTTTTATCTTTTCACGTTTAAGTTTTTCTTGTTTGTGAGTTAAATGAAATTTTAGAGGCAGGCAGGCCACTGTTAAAATTGAAGCCTAATATTCTGTGACAGCAAGGTTTTCCTGGGCCAAGGAACTGTGGTTGTATCTTCTTTGTCTTTTTTTTTAATTTAGTAAAAGCTACTCCATTGGAAACTCTTTGTTCTTTGGAAATCTTCAATCAACAGCAGAGCCCCTGTATTATTGTGACAACTCTCCTCAGCAGGGTTTTTTTGACAAAAACAAACTGGCACCCAGAAAATCATTTTTTTGTGCTTCCCTTTTGTATGCTCGTTTTTTTACGCATCTATTGAACTGACGTTGAATTGACTTAATCACTTTGAGTTCTACTGGGCAAGAACTTAAATATAATAATAATAATAATAATAAAGCAATCTTTCAGTTTTTGCAGTAACAAATCTAAAAAATCACATTTACACCAATAAAGCAGCTATAGTATCATAAATAATATTAATATTTTTAATAAAAATAAAATAATATATATATATTAGAGCATAGTGGTGAAGTGGTTAGCCTTGCTGCTTTGCAACACAGGGACCCTGGGTTCAATTCTGGACTTGGGATGCCATCTGTGTGGAGATTGCATGTTCTCTCTCTGTCCATGTTGGTCCTTCTGGGTGCTACACTTTCCTTCCACACTGCAAACGCATACTGATGGGAAAATGGGCTTTTCCCAGGTTTATGTTTATGTGTGTCCTGCGATGGACTGGCGTCCCATCCAGGGTGTATCCTGCCTTGTGCCTGTTGCTTGCCAGGTTAGGCTCCAGCTCCCCTACAACCTTTTGGTTGTGATGGATAAAGCTGTCAGAATAAGGATGCATGGATGAATATGTTTTAGAAGAGACAGGAAAAATATTTTTGTAAGTTCAATAAATTAAAAGAACATATAAAAAGAGATTAAGTAACAATGGCCTCCAAGATATTGTAAATATGTCACCTTTGTGTAACTTAAATCATCTTCATGCTGTTTTGTATTAATAAGGAACTGTGTTTAAATTGACTCTTGACTGAAGAGAAAACTGCATATTTGTTACACAGAAGCAAAACCCTTTGCATATTAAAAATCCCATCTGCACTATAACTCCCTTAATATTTCACGCGAAGTTTACAATATTAGTCTGTGAAAGAAGGGCAAAAAGACTTGAAAGATTCCTGCTAAAAATCACATAAGTCGCTGTCACCCCAATCAACATACAGTAGTGCGATCGCAAACAGCTGCAAACTTGTGCGAGTAAAATCTTGGCAAGGGATTTAAACACTTTTCTAGACGATGCAAAGTACTCAAAACTCAATTTGATACAAACTAGCTGTTAATCTGAGCAACGTCTAAACATTATATAAGAGCTCTGTCGCTTGGAAATATAAGCATTGTGTACTGGAAGAACAGAAACTGCCCATTCCTTATTTTATCTTTATGATAGCAAGTCGCAATGATTGATAGCTTTTACAGTACGTATATAATTATTCGAGGTACTTGGGCTAGAACTTGATTTTTAATTCTCCCATTGATTATTACCGTTGAAATCCGCCAAATAATCAGGAAATGTTTAACGGGTTAATTTTCATTTTCATGGATCTCAACCAGCTGAATTTTCCTATCCTGAAGTCAGGAAGTAACGGCTCCCTACAGATTTAATCGGGGACGAAAGTCATGTGACACATATTATCAGCGTGCTGATTGGCTGTTACACTGAACTCGTTTGTTGGAATAGGTTTGTGGTTTATTTTGTTCGTATTGTAGTTTTTGTTATTCTGTTATGCATAAATTAAAAAAGGATTCTGGTTTGCTGTGACTGGTTTTGAGTTGTTACGTTTCTGGAAGTTGGTTTGCAATAGGTGCTGCTACACTGGACCATGTGCGCAGGATATAGTCGAAAAGGATCAAGTTGTATCAAAGTCTATATGATAAACATGCACCAAGATTAAGGGTCGTTGGACACATTGCCTTTCTGTAGTATTTATTGTTGTGTAGGACAACGCTCAAAGAGTCCTTTCTCCTTTCTGTATGCTTCAGTTAATTTATTTAGGAATTTCATTTTACTGGACAAATTAAATTTAAAGTAACCAATTTTGTACTAGTATTAGGGAATTCTAAGTCCCAGAAATATATACAATTACATAAGCTTGGGATCACCATAACTGTTAATTAAGGTTATTGAGAGGAGATGTTTAGTGGCAGTTTTTCGTTGCCCCTCGTTTATTTAAACTAAAAAAGTAACAAAGTACAAAGGTCCGTCTCAAGGGGTGGGAGGATTCTTGTGTGTAGTGCTGGCGGCAGGGAGCAGCGCTGAGGTGATGAAATAGCTATCTAACTCGCCTGCACAAACAGACATACTAATCGCCGTTGTTGTTAATGCTATCGGTGCCTTCAGGTGTCTCAATGGTAGCATCCTTGTCGTCGAGATCACCGTTTCTTTTTCGCTCCTGGTTTTTACAACGAACCTTTCCACAGACCCTTTAAGTGCCAAATTTGCATCCTTCCTCTTCTGCGCCCAATTTCTTTCCTCGCACACACTGCAGTATTTTGTCCCTATCTCTGACATTTTTCCACCGGTTAACTTTTTTCCCAAGCTCGTTTAGTTATACCGCGATAACTTTTAGCTTGCAACAGATGGCCTATGACGTAGTGAGTGCGGGACACGCCTCCGGTTCTGAATCAAGTATCTGTTCTCCCACTAATTTTAGATTTCATCTCGAGTTAAAATAAAAGTTTTGTGTGTCTCTTTATTAAAATATTTAAACATGTATTTATATTTGTATGTATGTTTGAAGCGGGATTCGGGTTTGGGGATTGGGGCGGGCTGACCAGCACGGGGCCCTGGGCGACCGCCCCCTTCGCCCCCCCCTTGAGAGTACACAATACCAGAGACCTTAGCCGTCTTGGAAAAATGTATTGTATGTGAGGGAATAGTGCAAAAGCTTTTCTGTGTGGATTTGATCTGATACAAGGACAATAACAGAATTCTACATTGAGTCCCACAAACATTATGAATGGTTTATTACTGAAAAAAAATGTTTTTTTTATTATAATTAAATAATGTATTGCAGTACAAGAAAGGAATACAATTTAAATCTCTTCGACTTTTACATTGCTATTCTGCACCTCACTTGGCAGGCTGAGCATGTGTTGTCAATGGAGTTACTAGGTTATGTGTGGCGTAATCCAGGCATGGTGATCTCTCTGCTTCTCGCTTTGCTCCTCGTTCTGACACCTTTGGCTCGCAAAGCTCTGGACTCCCTCCATGACCTTGTTTCTCCATCTGGTTCAGTCAAGGGCCATAATCTCCCCGAAGCTACTATAGATGCTGCATTTCTTCAAGTTTACTTTTGTCATATCTTTCAAATGCGTGTGTCCTCCTCTGGTTGCCTTGGCTGAGCTGGGAGAAGAGAACCTTCTGTGGGAGTAGCTACTCTGGCAGCCAGATGACCACCAAAAGCTCCTTCACCAGGCCGAAGGAGCTGATGGTGGATAATCACAATTTCAATATTTGTGGTGCCTGTTTGAAAAACAACACTGACGCTGGGGTGTCTGTTCTCTCAGCTGATATTTCTGCCAACACAGTTGCTGGTGTGACTCCAGTCCTTTTACACGTTTCTCGGAAGCTGTCCATGTTTCGGTCCTGCGCAGTGAAGTCGGAACAATGACTGCACAGTAGACCATGAGCGCGGTTTCATTTTTAATGTTGCAATCCTCAAACAAGTGCTTCCATGGGTGGCCAAAAGGCAGCACTTGCAGATTTCAGGTGTTGCTGGATTTTGTAATCTATCTTCTTCATCGAAACAACTCACGCGATATGGGAAACGGTCTATGCTCTTTGGTCACTCATCATGAATCACAATCAATGTGCAGCGACATGTATATGTGGAGATCCCTGAAGGACATTTTTGGTCCTTTGAATGTTCATTTTAAGTCCCATCTTCTCACAGTATATACAGTATATGATAACAATTATCTGGATATACATTTCTGTCAAGCCACAGGCTGCAGCATCATCAGTGTACAGGAGTTTGAAGGCATGGTGGTTGTAGTTTTGGTCCTGAGTCACTGAAGGTTAACTAATTTATTATCCATTAAGTAAGTTAGCTACACTCCAGTGAAGAGCTCAACTGTTATCCAACGGAGCGTGGCCACCAGAAATACTGAAAATAGAGTTGAGGCAATGCCACAACATTGTTTGACTCCTTTTCTGGATTTCAAAGGGCTATTGGTCTTATCAATTATCTTTGGGTTCACAGGACCATCATCATCATCTGGAACCACGATCATCATAATCACACTCAACAGGGAGGTACAGTCAGTGAATGCGTGAAGATCGCAACTTCTAGCTTCCAGTCACCTTTCGCAATGACAGTCAGGTCATTGGTCCCTTTCTGCTACAGGAAATCGCAGAACATTTTAAATTACTGGAGAGAAAGTGAAACCCCTCTCCCTTCATCACTTGGCATTTAATCTCTAATTCAGTCGCTGTGCAAGAACACAGGTGTGAATGCAAATGGAGGCTTCCCACAACTTAAATCAAATGCAGAGCAGCACAAATGTGAAGCATTTTTGCAGCCTGTGTTGATCCTTGACTAGCATAACACAATATATTGCTCACAATCCTGTCTCCCTTTGGTAAATATTTACATTACCTGTTTGTTCAGATACGAAGTTCACAGAGCAGCTTTGTTCATAATGATTATTGAATGATCACAAATATTGTATCTCATGACTTCATGCAAAAACATCTGGTTCTCAGACATTTTTAAACAGATTGCACACAATTATTAACCTTTATGATTTATTACCAGTCAGTATTGATGAAAAAAGAAAAGCAGTGTTTTGCATGTTCCAATAAGAGATGTCTTTAGATTGGAAAGAGAAGCAATAAAAATATAGGAGAAGGAGGTAAGAAAAGGGAACTGAAATTCATGAATCATTTGGCATATATATCACTTTGACATTTAGTAGTTGACATTACTAAGCAAAGTTACTAAATCTTTCCTTGCGTTTATATTTGTGTGAGCCACCAAATACATAATTCAGTTTATATATTTCTGTACAAAGGGTGTGCAATTCTGTCTTTTGTCATAAATGACCAAAAACAACAAACAGTAATATTATTCATTACAATTGATACATAAATGCATTTAACACAAAGCAGGGAATATTACCTCTCCATTTATAATTCTAAATCTCATATAAAAGATATTTACAATACTGATAGCTAAGTCACTGCTTTTCTTAATTAACCTTGTGTACAGAAAACAAAATGCAGACAAAACTGCATTATCATCCCCAGGAAATGTCTAATGTATTTTGTGCTTGTCCTTCAAATCTTATGATTCTTTAAGTTTCAGATTAGTTTTGTACTAGCTGGAGTATCTTGGCATACAATGCAGAATCTACAGTTTTGTTGTGGAGTCTTCACATTTCCTTGCACAATTCAGATTCTCACTTTATGTTCTGAATTTTTTCACATCAGCCTATAATGGGAAAGCATGCATGGTTATGAAATGAGTAAGTATTGCAACATCCTAACAGTTTAATTAGTATTTGAACTCCAGTTTCAGTTATTTGATTGTACCTTACACACATTTGCTCCTCAGGTACTGGACCTTTTGTGGGCAGAGTTAAATGGTAAAAATAATATCAATCAGCAAAATTAGTTTTGTAATTGTTTGAGTATCAGTTTAATATTACAAGACTAAAGAAGGTTTTACATTCTAGTCCAGTTGTTATTGCACTGAGAAGATTTAAGTATAACTCCATGTGTAGTGAATGATAAGTTTGTCTCAACAGATGATTCAAATCTGCTTGGCTGAAGATGGTCTCATGAATACAAAGTAGTCCGGACGTCAAGAATGTTACTGTGTGAGGGAAAGCAGAAGTAATGTTTAAGAAATGGAACATAACAAATTGACAGAAGGCCATTTGGTCCACTTCAATGGTTTGTTTGTTAATAGGTACTTGATCCAAGAATCTTCTCCAGCTGCTTCTTGAAAGAAGCCCAAGTACTGGAGTCACAATGCGGCAGGGAATTTTCTTCCAGACTTCCACAACCGCCTGTGTGGAGAAGTGCTTCCCGTCCTCTGTTTTGACATTTGTGTCCTTTGAAGATGTCTATTGTCTATTGGGCTGACTTTATCAATGTCTCTGGCGATTTTGAATACCACAATCAGGTCATTTCTATTCATGCCTTTTCTATTCAAATCTAAAAAAAGATTTAGTGCTTTTAGCCTGTCAGAACAAGCCTGGGACTGTATTTAGTCGTTGTTCCCCAATCTGATTCCAGAGCAGTTGTATTTTTGACAGGAAGTTAATTGAGCAATATGACTTGGACACCGTTTTTCTCCTTAACTCTAGTTTCTAATCTTTATTGCCAAATAAGAGACACTGATTTATTAGTAATATCACTTCACTGCAACACAGGCATGGGATTTGTATTTAAAATAAGACTGCATGGTTATTTTTGCTAGGGATAGCAAATTCTCATCCTGTACTAGTTTACATAGTCTAGGCAAGAGATACTGAATGACAAAGTTCATTCGGCCTCAGCTGTCTGTGATTTAACATCATTTCCTCACTTAAACATTATAAATACTATACATACTCCCATTCTCTCTCTCACATCAAGCTTTTATATCCATCCTCCACTCCATCTCCACTTCTGCGGCTGCCCCTTGGTTACTCCTCACTCTGCATGGGGGTTCACACCTCTTTGATGGCTAGAAGGTTCACTCTCAGACAAGTGGATTAAACCAAATTATTGTAAATTAAAACACTCAGTACCTTGGTACCTAAGGTGAAAGTAAAAATGTTAATGAAACAGTGCTTGAAAGGATTGTGGGGTAGCAGCTTTACCATATGAATCAATTAACAATGAAAACCCAAAAATATATGAGCACACCAAGAGCATGTGCAGGCATACAGTTTCATTTGCTGGAGAGTAAACACACACACAGGCCTATACAGGTAGGTCTTCATTAATATTTTAAACCAGTATTGATTTTGTCTGTAAATTGTTTTCTGTAAACTAATTTATGTTTTTTTTAATAGTTTGACTTTATTGCAATTTATAAAGCTAATGTATTCTGTCAAATAAGTTATTTGAATGGGATATGACAAGAAATCAGAAAATGTACTAAATTTACTCTCACAAAGTCTTTAAAGCAATTAGCAAAGTGAGAGATTTTTCTACTATATCTCCTTGGATGGAAACTGGAGATTGGCTTAATAAATGTTAACTGTTGTTTCTACAAAAGCACTTCTACGTTTAAAATGTAGTGTCGTTACTTGACTTCTCTTGTGTCTGCTCTGGTCTGGTCGAATAATTTACAAACGCACGCCTAAATTAAAAGCATTATTTTCAAAACAAAGATGTTTACTTTTCGCTGTACAGTGAAGTTATTATTACTACCACCTCTACAATGACCGTGAAACGTACAATTAACATTCCAGTTTTTACCACCTGTGCAGGTGCAGCATTTGTAGCTGCCGTGGACAAATAATTCCGCATCCCCCGTTTAAACAACATTTCCCAGGCTTCACATCTGTTTTGCACACGGTTTTGACTTTACAGGGTGTGGCTGCCTTGAAACACAAAAGTTTACTTTGCTGGCCTCTGACTAGTTCTGTAGACCGCCGCCCTCCATCACGCTGCTGAATTCTTCGTGTTGGAGCAAAGCTGAATCGGCTCAACTCTCGGTAAGTTTACAAGGTGTACTATTTCTAATAAACGAGCCTTTTCCTTTTTCGCTTTATTTTCACCAAGAAAAGAAGCGTTTTCGAAACTGAAAATGAGTGAGTTACACATTTAGAAAACTTGAATTGGGTGAACTGCCCCTGCACTTGCACTTGAACGCAAAGTGCGTTCTGTTAAGGATGCCTGTAGAGAAACGATGGTACCCATATGATACCAGTGGAGTTTGACGTTATTGAATTAATATCCTGTAAATTCTCCAGTGATTAAACACAGCGGTGCAGTACCCTGTTCATACGTGACAAAATGAGACTGACATGATCACAGCGAGCTCGTTTGCAGTGATTCAAGTTCAAGTTAAAATCGAGCTACGGAAAGGAGATTTAATAGATAACTACTTTGTGCTGTTTTGGAATCGGTGCTTAATTAAAGCTAATGTACTAAAATATAGAATTATGTATTTTTTTGTTGCTTATCTTTATTTTTTTAACTAGGTAACTTGTGCCTGAACAACTGGACGATACATCAGCAAAATGGTGAGGCAACTTTTAAAAAAGTTTTATTGAGGTGCGAAGACAGTTGTTTATATGCAGGACGCTTAAACTGTAAAGCAGTCGACATTATTTGATGCTTTAATAATGTACCAACCCACTGGGGATGAACAGTATTTTTGGCTGATTGATTCCTTTGTCAAACCTTATCTTTTCATCTCTGAACAAATGTAGTTTCTTTAAAATTGCATGGTAGAGATTGCTTAATAAATTATCATGTGTGTGACTGTATAGGAAAACTGTACAGCTGGGATGGGTGTTGGAGAAATCAAATTGGGTTCTTTGCAATTTGACTATAGTATGTTGATTTCTTTAAAACATGGCATTTTTCTGATTAACTAACTGTATGTGTATCATAAAGCGATTTAACAAGCAAAACCCATTCTGTCCCCAGTTGTAGACTCTCTTCTTGTGAAGTTGGGATACGCTGGGTTGCCCTCAAATGAGTAAACGTATTCATCATTTCCTGTAGCCTGTTTTTTTGGTGGTGATGGATATCTTTTCAGCTTTGCAAATCAGCAGCCTTTTCCTAGAGGGAAGAAAGATAGCACTTCTCGCTGAGAAAGACCACTCACTCTTGACCTGTACTGTGCCTCGTTTTCTCTTCAAGACTAGACATTTCTATGTGTATAAAAAATGTTAAAATATGATGCTCTAAGAGGTGGAGGCACTAAGAAGGAGCTAAAAACAGTTTGATACCCTGAATTTAAAAAACTGATCAATACATGTGTGCACCTTTCTAACGGTTTATAGATTTATTTTTATCCTTTTGGTGGAGTCAGCTTCCTATTTGGCCATAATGATTTGAAGGCTGTGCTTGTAGTGTGTGTGACTCATTTGCGTGGGCTGTCTGCCACATAGGGTGGCGCCAATTTTATTCAGGTTTCCAGCACTTTCCACGTGAGCGGTTGGGATTACTTATCTCATTACTCTGTGCGGAAGAGTCTCTAATGTAAACACTCTCCCTGGAAACGCAGGGCTGGGTCTTCTGCCTCATTTTCATGACATGTTAATTTGGTGCACAAACAGCAAATGAGGAATGGAAAAATAACTCCCCAGCGTCTCGCAGTGCGGAGTAAGTTGAAGCATTCCATGAAATCTCATCTGAAACCTGGAAAATGCCACAAACAAAACATTGCTTCCCAAAATCAAAAACGTTTTTAAAAGTCTTTTAAGTTTATAATAAAACAAATTAGACAGGGTATTGCCTTAAAAGGCATGTCTCTTTGAAATTAATAACATAGATGTCATATTTTTGTTAGGGGTAACACTGCAGACAAATGTGAATACTAATTGTAGACAATCGCAGAGTATCACACGCAGGTAGTAAGTTAGGGAAAATGGAAAAGTAATCTACAAGAGGGTTTTTATGAAAAAGTTTTCAGTGTTTACACCTTGCGTCTTTTAGATTGGAAGCTGTGGGAATACAATAATAGTTAAAAGCTGTTAAGTTAATAGTTAAAAGAAATAATTAGAAGCAGAGTAATAACTTTTGAATTGAAATCAAAGGATGTTTAAAATTGTACAATTACTATTACTAACACTTCATTTAGAATTCTGTGTTGTACATCATTTTTGGTCACCATGTTATAAAAAAATGATATTTCTGCTCTGAAATCTGCCCATCGAAGAGCAACCTGATAAAGATAAATTCCTGAACTTGAAGGAGTGTCTTACACTGACAGGCAGAAAAAAAATGAAGACTTCAAGGGGACCTGATTGAAGTATTCAGAAATTTCTAAGGCATTGATAACATCAATGCAGTAAGTGTCTTTAGAGTCGAGAATGAAACATGATCCAGACAACACGAGTGGGAACTATGTGGAAGTGTATTGAAAATGAAGAGTTTGAGGCATTTCTGACAAAGTATGAAAATAAAGGAACCAGCCCTGATGCTGGAGCTGATAATCTGGGTTCTCTCATGAAATGGCTGAATGAGATCCTCAGATCCATTAGATACTAACTACAAAATGGTATTGGCTAGATGGGCCAAATATCTTCCTCTTGTTTGTTTCTTATATAAAGACGAGATCTGCTGGGTTCCAGCTTGAGCAGAGATTGGTTACATTAAACTTGCATTCTCTTTTCACTGCTCCAGAAATTCTCTTAAACATAGAGTACAGTTCAAAGGTTGGTAAAAGATTTAGAAAAAGAACTGCAGTTATAAAGTTGTAATTATCTATTTTCACATTTTCTCCTGGGCATCTATTCAGTTCACTTCTCTGTAACGTATTAAACATACTAAGGAGGAGCTTGTGATAAATGAAATTGCATCAAAACATAACTCTAGAGTTGTGGATGGTGTCTAATCATTCAGTTTTGGCGTCTTGCAAATAAACTACTGCCTTTTCTATTAGTGTGTATTAGTTTATCTACTGTAGAGAAGTTTATCTAATATGCTCACATGGAATATATACAGTAGATAAGATGTAGTCTTCTGTTTTTATATTCCTGTCGACAGAACAAATAAACTAATAAATATCAAGAACTCTTGTCTTTACACCAAGGATCAGTCACTGCTGCACACAAACCAGTGAAAGGTTGCTGTTTGGCTATTGTAGCTTCTTTGGTTGCTAGTAGGTGTGTTAAAAGCATGCTTGTGTCTTGATGGAAACTAGGGTATCAGCTTCTACAGCATAGCTGTGTGTTGATTTCAACAAATCATCGTTCTTTAAAAAGTTTCCCGATCCTAATTTTAAAAGCACTTCTACTTAATTTCACTTGTCCTCTGCTTCTGACCTCACTGTCCAACATCACTGTCCACCACTGCCCTGTCCTGATTTTTGATAGTGGGATCAAAACACCCCAGAATTACAGTATAACTACAAGATGGTATTGGCTAGATGGGCCAAATGTCTTCCTCTAGTTTGTTTGTAAAGAGCAAACAGTTGTCGGTTGAAAAATTGAAAGCTTCCACAAAAGGCCCCGCCCGCTTTAGTCATGTGAATGACCTAAAGGGAAATGAATACATGGGGAAACCAGAATGCCGTGTTTGGAGTTCAGTGGTCAAGTAGTTTTTGGAGAAGAGCAGTTAACTATACAGGCACATTTTTAACAACCTGGGGACCTGCTGTAAAAGTGCTATTGGTGCGGTGGCTCTGGGGCTAAGGATCTGCGCCTGTGGCTGGAAGGTTGCCGGTTCGTGTCCTGTGGCTGCCAGAGGAATTTAAAAGCTTCTACTTCGTGGGAGCCTATACGCTAATTTTCCTTGATGATCTTAAAACGTATGCCCTTCTCATTTTTAAAGTTTTTTTTAGATGAATTCTTAAAGATTACTTTAATCTGCCCTCAGTCAATGGAATTGACCAGGGAAGATAATACCATCAGGTATGATCTCTTAAGATGTGCTAAAACTGTATTTTCCAATTGTGCTGATAGTGTTTCTAACTTAGGTTAGTGGGTCGCAAGCCCCTTAAGTTTAATATGGCCTTTTAGAGTAATATTATTTTTAGTCTTATGAAAATTGGTGAAATGATGTAGGTTTAAGAGCATATTGTGTTTTTTATCAATTAAAGTAAAACGATGATTTCTGACAAGCTGATACAATAGCTAAAATTAAAATACTTAATTATTGCATTATCAGAAGTATTTTTACAAGGACCTTAGATTGCAGATTCATTTCATTCCACCAAGCACCTGCTGTTCCCTGATCCTTTGGTGTCATTATAATTCACTTTAAGGGGAGTTGCATTACAGTCATACAGTGTTACCACAAGTACTGTTACTGCAGCTTATGTTACAACAAACTTGCGTGGTCAAGTTGATTAAGAGGCGTTAATGACCTGTCGCATTCAGAGGAGAGACGTCTGTTTGTTTGTTTGTTTTTTTGACTGGCACAACCCAAAGCAAGTCATGCCTCATGAGCTTTGTGCATTAGATTCTGCATATTACAACTGCCTTTGAAGTAGCAAAAGTACTACCTGTCTGGCTGAATAAAATAAGAAGAGTGTGATAATGGTCAACACACATTAACAGTGCCTTAATCAGTCACGTCCTTTTAACTTAAAAAAAACTCACAGTTGCGTCTTTCTTAAATGGTTGATATCTACTTTGACTCCTGTTGCAGTGTGAAATTTTAGTTTAAGTCTTTTTAGTTAAAGTTTTTGGATGTTTTACAAGGGGAACGATACTTTACGATAAACAATGGAAGAAACGTTTCAAGTTGTGAAGTTCATCCCCTAAATTAGTGACCGCAGATCCACTTCCTCCACACCCTAAATAGTACAGCCTAAGGTATATGGCAAATGGCAAAAGAAAAGTACAGGTAATCAGCTTCAAAAAGAAAGCAAAAAGCAAAGATGGAACAGTAACAGAAAAATCGATACATTAACTTAAATGGAATAATGGTAAGTAGAGTAAAAAGTAAGAATGTACAAAGGCAGCAACATAGCACTCAGTTGCTTATTGTTGTGACACGTAGAATACATCTGCAGTGTGTGATAAAAAAAATCTGAATTTGGCTTAGTCTGCAGTATGCATTTATACACTGTTCTTATACTTCTTTGTGCTAGTTTTCAGTATCTTATTCCTCGTTCTTTGATGGAAGCAGCTTTGAGTGTATTCAAGATATTGGGTTTCCTGACAGCTGATAAGATTTCAATTGGATTCCAGGCAGGTGATTGGGGTGACGAGTCCTGCAGGGCAGATTGTATCTGCAAAGGGGTCTAACACGGCATCTCTTTTGCATGTGTTTTTTCTGTAAGCATTAAAAGATCATTTCTTGTTGATCTGAACAAATGCCCTGTAGCTGTCTAAGACTGCTGTTGGTCATTGTCAGTGTAATTAAATTACTTGACTGAATGCACTATGTTCTTGTCTAGCCGTCCGTTGACTTAATTAAAACCCATCTGCCTTGAATTCTACTCCTTCCTTTGCTTTTCCCTTGAATGTATTGGTGCAAATGATTACAAAAATACAAAGTGTGGGGTTAATCCATGAACAAATTGAACTGGCTTAAATTCACACATACTCATTTGCATACTAGTTGGTAATTATGTGTTCTAATCAATGTCATTTAGTTTCAAGCATCTTAATTCTGACAAAAACTCAAAATACTGAGTTTGTCATTTATGTCTGTCTTAAGGTTTGGTATAGTCTGAGTGCTCAAGCACTAAAGCACACTTTTTTCTACCGTGTTCGTCAGTGTTAACCTATTTCTGAAGGAGTATATGTTCATCTCAGTACTTATTGTTTTTATTAGTACTTATTCGGCAGCCAGAATCCTGACCATGTCCAGTACCATGTCACATTACTCCTATCTTGGAGTCCTTGCACTGGCTTCCTGTCAAATTCCATGTGGACTTTAAAATCCTCATGCTCGCCTATAAGGCTTTGCAAGGCTTGGCACCTCAGTACCTGTCTGAACTATTATCACCCTACTCCTCACCTCACAACCTTCTCTCTTCTAATTCTGGTCTCCTAACATCCCCAACCCCGTCTACATTCTATGGGTGACAGGGCCTTCTCCTGTTATGCCCCTTAGACTCTGGAACTCTCTCCCCAAGGATATCAGAGAGTCACCTTCTCTAAACTCCTTCAAATCCAGACAAAACCTTCTTCTTTAGAAGAGCCTTTACTCAACTGGTTCCAGTCTTTACCCCTCTGCTCCTACAATACTTAGTACCATCATCCACGGTCTCCTCTTTGTATTGTAATTTGTGTTTTATCTTGTGTATTCTTCTTCTTGTTGTTGTCATTCTGTAAAGCGCTTTGAGAAGCCACCTTTAAAGGTGCTATATACAGTAAAATAAAGTATATTATTATTATTTAATTTAATTCGATTTGGATTGATTCGCTTCTGAAACCAAATGGGCTGAGTGGGCCAGAGGGCCTCGCTGGGTTTTTATCCATTCTTGTGGAGAGCCTCTTGTGTAACACTCCTCTATACATATCTCTGTGAGGAATCCATTATTTTTTTTAGATGTTATGCATGCAGTGCTGGTGCTGGTGGCTTGAGAGGCACTACAGGAATAATCTACTATTTCTTTACTTTTAAAGTCTAAAATACTGTTATTGTGAGTATTCAATATTGTGTCTTAGTGCATTCTTCAGCAATGTACAGGTTTCCATCTTGACAGCAACACAATGGGAACACAACTGCCTGACATCACACACACAAAAAATTATTTTCCACGTCCATGTTAGTTTTGACCTCTGCTGTAGATTCTATTCAGACTGTAAGATTGGCCAATAGACTTTTCCAAGTCAGTGCTCGTGTGAGTTTTGCAATACTATGTTTAAGGATTGGCGTTTCTTCTGAAATGTATGTGCCCTACCCTGTATGTGTGTTCTTTTAAATTCCAGACTGATTCCTCAGTATCTGAAAATCTTTGGTTGTTAACATGGTTTTCGAACAATGTCATTTTCACACACAATAGTTTTTTTTTCCCAGATGTGGTATTCCAGTGGAACCTGTTTTGCTTGTGCAATATTTCTGATACCTTTGTGTAAATCAGTCCAGGTCAGAGAGAGGAAAGAGGCACCATAGTACTTATTTTTATGGATTTTATGGTATAAGGGTGCTTGGCTACTGTTTTCAGTGGTGCCAGGCAGAGACTGAATCCACAGGCACAAGTTTTATCACTGCCTCGGTCAAACGAAGCAAGCAATGCAATATTTGTATTTCCACAGTCACAATTTATATTTATACAAATGTATGTATTTTATATATTTTAAATGTATATAAAAGTTAAAAACTGTTTATGCTGATTTTAAGATTAGTATCGTACTCTTTTGTCAAGTTCAGTGTAAAAGTTAATATCTTGGTGTTTATAGAATTTTCTGAGCTTGGGAATATTCTTGACTGTTGATCAAGAAATGTGTAATTTTATTTGCCATATAATAAAACTGTAGAAATAAGCTGTATAATTAGTGAGTGCTTTTCCAAGTTTGTTGTTTTGTTTAAAACGTTGTTCACTAGAAGAAAGCTATCAGCCATTGACAACAGAATTCCAAATTCAGAAAATTATATTTCTAAATTTGGAAGATTTCCTTCCTTCCTACAGTAGCTGCTGTTGGACAGAGAAGTCCTCTTTTTTTACATTAAACTTAAATCTATTATAGAACAATATATGCTTGGGACTGTCTCATTTCTCTGAAGAATGAAGGATATATATTTTTCTTTATAAATTCAACACACTTTTACAATGTTCAACCATTTGCATTTTTTCTAGGACACTTATTTTGACGTTTTAGAAAAAAAAAGCCAAAGAAGTGGGTGTAATGCATCCTGTTTATGAATGTTGTGCCACTGGGGTTAATTATATACACCGTATATTTAGCTTGTCATGTTTAAATTTTCATCTCAAATTTTTGCATTTTTCATGCAAATTTGTGTAATAGCCTTGACCTTTACTACCTGCTTTTCCTTTTCTCCCCCTGTTATTGATATCTCTCTCAGAATCAACATTTTTAGTTCCTGGACACATAGTGGGGTGTTCTGTTAAAGAATACAAAAAATGTAACCTTTAGAATTAACCTCTTGTTACATAAACATGTTCCTTTACAAATCACGGAACGATAACTTAAATCCTTCTTGGTCTGTGACTGCTGAAATCAATGCCTGACTTTATTCTTTAAACGTGTGTGGATTAGCGTTTTTCCGTGTGGAGGTGCGTGTTCTCCCAATTCTCCATGCAAAAAGTTTGTAAATTACAGAAGGGGTTATTCTGCCAGCTAGGATTTCAGCAATAAAATATCCATAATGAGTTTGTCACTGAATCAAATATTCTTCAGAAAGCCTTGGAGGTAAAAGTGCATCATTAGTAGCAAGTATTTAGTATTTAATTTCTCTTCTATACTTCAGCTCTTGTTCATAACACACAGATTTTTATTCCTAAGACAGTTAAAATGTAGTTTTGATAGATCCAAAGTCTGATCCAGTTATAAATACCTCAGTTCGATTCAATATCTTTTATTAATCCCTAGAGGGGCAATTTAAGCAGCAAGTGGTGCAACTTAAAACCCATAACAATAAAAACATATTGCTAACAAAAAAGTTTATACATGAATAAAAACAGCAAATGAGCCATAAAAGTGATTGAAAGTAACAGTGTGTAATATTTAAGAAGGTATTAAAGCACATGCACGTTTGTAGAGGGTGGTCTGTTCAATATACATCATATTGATAAGATTTGTTTACAGTAATTGTATAGAAGCTTGATGACCTCTAGAACAAAGGTAAATTTCCTTTTATTTGTCTTATTCTGTGAACAGCAAAACTGTACTGAAGAAAGGAAAGGTCTGTAAAAGAGCCCTGTTTGAGCATGGCTGTGAATTTTCCAGAACTTAATTTTCCTGTACTCAGGAAATGCTTTTGGTTTTTGTGGAAAAAGTTGGAATCTGCCTCCTCATGATCAGAATTTAAAGCTCCTTGAGAGGAAATACAGACCAAATCCATTGAAGGTGCGCACAGCAAATGCTGTTTAGTATAAGAGCATTTCTTTGGAAGGCGCATGTCAAAGTGTATATATAGATCTCATACACTGGGCAACCATATTATTAAATGCAGTAAGCACAACACTGTACACTCTTAAATGCTCAAACATGATGGTTACGTGTCATCAAAACAATTAGAAGCTGTCTATTTGCGCCTTTTTGCATGTGCTATAAGTGTACATATTTGTTTTTACAGGCTACAAAAGGCACTGTGAAGCCCTATCCCAAATTTGATGCTAATGCAGATGCAACGACTCTGTACAAGGCGATGAAAGGACTGGGTAAGTTTCATCTTCTGTGTAGACTGTGTTCTAGTTTTTTCACAACATATCTGAAGACATTTTTTCTACAGTGTTTACTTTTAGTGTTAATGTCCTCTTAAAGCAGCTTAGTAAAAATCCCTGGGCATGTTCCTCTGTTCTAATATTTACTTTTGTAGTTCAAATAAAGTGGAAAAAAGACACCAGGTAGTTTTAAGCAGGAAAATATACTAATTGTATTTGTATGGTGCTCTTCATCGCAAACAATCCCACACTGCTTTGTGCTTTGCACATAGGAGTACATTTTATCCACAACTGAACTACAGTATTCAACTGAGTGGTACCATTGTATACAGCAGCCCCACTACACAGCAGATCAGTAGAGCACAGAAAAATGACGACCAATTGTTCAGGGGGTACTTTGGTTAGGCCAAGGAGTGAGGTCAAGTCCAAAGTGCAGTTAGTCTGGATACTGGTGAACACCCCTATTGCCTACAAATAATACCATGAGATGTTTAATGGCCATGTAGTCAGGATTTTGGCTGAATGTCGCATTGCATGACAACATGCTTGGGCATTAGTCCCAGTAATTCTACACCGGAGGGAAGATTGCTATCTACTGTACTTGTCCACCGGCACCACCTACTGATTTTCTTTAGAGGTTTCATCCCAGTACTAGCAAGGCCCACCCTTGCTTCATGAGAAGTTCAGACTGCTCTTCAAAGCAGTAGTACTGCTGTTATGTATGTCATATGAATGACCCAGATTTATTACATAATGTCTTCATTTTTAGATTGTAAGAAAACTAAAGGAATAGCAGATGTAATTTAATTGCTGACGGATTGTGAGGAAGCAGTGTGAACCCTAAACATAGCTAGTGTCCTTTTATGAGGTTATCCATCATTCAGGAGAATAGCTCTGCTATGAATGCCTAACAGGACTCATGTTCTCTCTTCTTACAGTGATGTGAGTAAAAATCTTTGTCAAAGCCTTTAAGTATTTTAAAGCCTGTGTGTGACATATAAAAAAAAAAACCTTGTTTGAACTGATTCCAGAGCAGTGATATACATTTTTTAACAGGCAACCGAAACTGCTCAATACTGTCAGTGATGACTTAGCAACACTGTTTAATTGAACAGTTGAATTGTAGGGTAAGGAGTGTAAGGCGTTGCTTTTTTTGTTTTCCTACAGATGAGGATGTTGGCAGATATAAATACCTCAAACCATTTCAACAGTAGCTTTCTCACAACTGGAACAGCCAATGCTGTAGCCTTGGTTGTCTGCTCTCAATATTTCAGTACCAGCCGCTGTCCTCATAATTACTGTATAGGTCAATTATTCTGACAACCTGGCTCTTCAAGATAAGAACTTCATGTTAAAGGGGAACTGCAAGGCTATTTTTATATTTCGGGGTTAGAAAGAATCAACATTGTGAGTGCGTCTCAAACCACAATGAAAGTAAAATGTGCACAGTAACTTGTAAAACCTCCAACTTACATCACAAAAGACAAAATTTCCAGGTATGAGCAGCGCAATGTTCTGCAATTCAGAACAAAACTTCCAGTGACCTGTTGCAGCCTTATTACATTGTAAAGAAGCAGGCTTGTGAACAACTCTTTTAATCCAATAGAAATAGTGCTTTCGACTTCAAGAGGGCTTTGCCGACATATACAACTTGTTAACTCTGACTGTAGATCATGTTGGAACATTTCTGCGGTGAAGTGTCTGCTGCACAACCTGTGCTTATTCACTTGTACATCACATTACAGTAGTCATTACAGTGACTAGTGAACAGGAAGGGCTGCATCACGTCACAATTCTCGCAAACTCTCAACATTATAGCAACCGTCAAGAATTTTCCCAAAGTTCACGATTTTGTGCTTAATTCAGAAGTTGTGAAAGTTTGTGATACCGGCAATGAATTTGTTTTGTTAGAGACTTAAAAGCCGCTCTGAGAAATTGGGACTGCAGTTCCCCTTTAACTGTCCTATCCCATTGGTAAGCCTTAAAGCTGCTCCAAAGCAGCTTTTGGCCACAATTGTATGTTTATTGACTTTACAGATATGACCTTGGAAATTCAGTGTTCATTTCCTCCAGAACAAACAAACGCTTGAGAATCAGTTTGGCAGACAGGTCACGCATGTTAACTTGCAGAAACTCGAGTTTAGCTTAGTTTACATGTAATGATCAATTGTTTTAATTTAAATATTTGTGAGATATGTGAAATACATCTGTCTTTAAATATTTTTAAACTTTTTTAATCATTGTAGCTATATAGTGTAGGTCCTTTTACAGAACTGTTATTTCTACTGTTGGTTTTCAGTACTGATCTTTGGTACAGAGGCACTACAGGAATTTTAATCCAAGTACACTTTGATGTAAACAACTTGCCTGTTGCTTTTCATTTTCTTAATACATGACTTCATTTTTTCTCTTTTGACCTGATAAGAGTTGAATTCTTGTTTGCCCATGTTTAAGTATATTGAATTATTGAACAGTATAATTCAGTATAATACACAATATACACATTTCCTTTATGTTTTAAGAGCTGAAAAGAGAAGTCTTCAAAAAGAAAAATTGAAATATATTCGCTGCGATTAGGTTGGAATAAAAACCAGGAGAGACAGAGTACCCCATAGGATCATTGTTACAATCCCAAATGTCTAGGGGTATAGGGGTGTAACATTTAGAATAATTCTTTTGGAAGCAGGTGGGTGTTGGTGAGGGACTAGGAAGCATGATAACAAGGGTAAGGAACTAGAGTGGTGCCAAAGAAAAGAAAATAACAAACAAAATGGAGCTGGCTAGGAAAGTGAGGGAAAGCTAACCTGACTGCAAAAGAAAACCCGAAACACCCTAGCTAACCTCCACTGACTACCCAAAACCATACAAGACAGATGGCACTCACCCGTACTAAACTAGTGAACTAATACAAAATCAACTAAATGTGTAAAGTGTACCCAACAACCTAAACTAACCTTATACACAAAAGTGAACCAGGAGGACAAATAAGGGAAAACGAGAGTAATCAACAGGAACAGGGTACAAAAGAACACAAAGGTTGAACATATAACACATTAGGGCAAGGTAATGGCAAAACAAGGATAAACACACAAACAAACGAAAGTACAAAGAAACTAACAGATAACCAACAAAACGACAAAGTTGAAGCTATACGAAAATACACACACACAAAGCAAAACAAAGCAAACCAACGAAGCCGAAGCAATAACCAAAAGCGAAGCAATAACCAAAACCAAACGGGACCGAAGTCAAACGAAAGGCCTCTCCTTGCTGAAAACCTCCATGTTATATGCTGAATAAGATGTGTTCTGATTGGCTGAGAGCTAATTGATGATGACGTCATACTGAAAGTGTGGTGTAAAGGTGGGCCAATGGGGAAGGGAGAACAATCAATGGTCAGCAGTGTGGACATAACAGAAAAAATACACACAGAACACACACTGGGACGTAACAATCATAGAATAGGATCAGTCACATTGATGAATCACTAAGATATCTTTCGGAACTTTTTAGGGTTAACTATTATTACTCGCCCTTGGCTTGTCTTAGTTATACGTTGTTAGTTTTTCTCAGCCAATCACCATACATGTGAAGCAGAATAACTGTAAGTGTGATCTAATCAGTGGAAACATTTGCTCATGTTTGGAGATGTAGTCCAGCTGCTAACAGCTGTAGCCAGAAGTACCACAAGCGTATACCGTTCATTATGGTGGAAACTCGAGGCAGCTGCACAGCTTTCACTGACTAACGTTTTCCTCTGGACAAAGTATCTGTGGGCTTGAGGATGGCTTTGAGCAGTTTTTGTCTACGGGAAGTACTGCGATTAAGTAAAAACTCTGATGGGCACTAATGCAATGGAAGTCAGTGCAACGTGCATACATACAATTTTGCAGGCAAATGTTCTTGTAGGCTTTAAAACAGCAAAAGCTTTTTACTGCAGGCAATTTCAGTAATTTCACAAACCATCACTATCGGTAAGTGAAAATTCTAAACTTAAAATATGTACTTGTATGATCCAATACAGATTAAAATTCTCTGATACCTACGTAAAATATTAAACGTGTACAGTTTTTAAAACGAATTGCTGTTATAAACGACAATGCTATTTTTGGTTTTTTATTTTAAAAAAAGCTTTTTTGAACACATCTCTGTTCCCATTCTGAGTCCAGAAGGTGCTTGTTATCTACGTGTTCTTACTGGTAATGTAAAATGGTGACCCATATCACCATTGGTTTCCCAATGTGACCCAATGTGCGTTTCCATATGTGATGACTGTACACTGTCTGCAGGTTTTCATCCCAGCTTAGATTTGAACTACATAGATCCTTATTGTGTTGCCTGGACCAATTTATACTTAAAGACCGCAGTTCCTAAGGTTTTAATTTTGAGAGCTGCTTGACTGTGGCCTTCCAGGATCAGGATAGGACAGCTGATGCATACTTTGTACTTAATAATTCCCCCCCGATCACCCTCTGAGACTATATCCTATGTACTTGCAGACTCATTCCATTCATTAGCACACATTTTCACCTGCCTTGCCCATTTTCAAATTCTCTTTCTCTTGGTCTGCTGACTCACTTCCCTTTGCTTCACATTTATGCTCCCTTTCTCTTTCTCCCTCATATCTGAAGAATGCCTCAGTGGGGTTTTTCTGCTTCTGAAACCTCTGCTTGTCCCTGTCTCAAGGACTGTTAAATTGTCTCAGAACTACAGAGGCTTTAATGTATCTAAAGTTAAATGTATCCATATATGACTGTATAAAGTGGCACTGTAGATATTTTACTGTCAGATGTCTTTTGCTTTGGAAGACAAAATGAGATGGTGCAATGAGCATGGAAAAACGTCCAGTCATTTGGAAACTGTGAATGGCACATCCGCTGCTCTTTATCTGAACCTGGCAGACATACTTGAAATGCAAATGGACTAATCTCTGTATTGAGCTGTTGAAGCCTCTCATTTCATTTGTGTCATTCAGCAGCCCTGTAGGGTGGTTAGGTTATGCTAAATGGGCAGTCTACCACAGCATTTTCCTAAAGTTTTAGACGTTCATTTCCAGATAAATCAAACAAATGACCTCAAAATATGAGCAGGTGTTTTGAATGGATCATAAAGCTCAAATCCAAGTAGGGACTATTGTAAATTTAGACTTGCTTGCAGTTATCAAGTTAATTAAATCCTAGAAGTGTCACAGGTACACACACAATTTCTCAATTTATACCTTCTAAATTAAATTTGCCTTGAATATCTGGCACAATACATTAACATAATAATACACTTTATTTTAAGTAGTGCCTTTAACAGTGGCTTCTCAAAGCGCTTTACAGAATAAATACAGCAATAAAAAAATACACAAGATATGCATGATGACAATACACAGAGGAGGCAGTAGATGTTGGTACTGAATACAATAGGAGCAGAGAGGTAAATAACAGAACCAGTTAAGTAACGAGTTACGTACGTAAAGTTAACTGGTTAGGTTAACTTAACTGTTAAGTTAAGTAAAGGCTCTTCTAAAGAAGAAGGTTTTGAGTCTGGATTTGAAGGAGTTTAGAGAAGGTGACTCTCTGGTACCCTTGGGGAGAGAGTTCCAGAGCTTTGGGGCAAAGAAGGCCCTGTCACCCATAGAGTGTAGACGGGCTTGAACATATAAAACAACTGTTGATTTTTTTGGAGTATTTTCTTACTTTTTTCATTTTACCACATTGGCACCACTGGGCCTCTATTCAGGTGAATGTATTTAAATCTCGTTATTCAGGTACGGATGAGGATACTATCCTGCAGCTCCTGACGGCTCGGAGCAATGCTCAGCGACAGCAGATTGCCGCAGCCTACAAGACCCTGTATGGAAAGGTACAGAGCTTCCTTTGGCTGCGAATATGTTCTGAACATTAGCTTGCTGTTGTGGCTCTGAGTATTAGTCCCTTCAGGACTGGATCTGTCAGAACTACAGAAATGAAACTAAAATCTGGCAACATACAGCTCTGCAAACATCTAATTTTCTTATCTACTGTTTCTAGAACCTGTGATACTTTAATAGCTGTAACATGGCTTAATTGATTTTATTTAACAATAAAGCAAAAAGATCCATCCTCAATTTTAATACAACATCAAAAAAGACCATGGAGGCCATTTAGTTCTGTTGCTCTGCAGTCCCATGGCCAGTAACTGGGAACAAGCCTTCTGAGGATAAATCCTTTTGATCCTCCTCTAAATTGAAAGGGACAATTAAGAGTGGCCTATCTAGCCTAACCTGTGTGTATTGAAAAGTCATATAAGTGTGGTGGGAGTGCAGGTAGACTCCACCCAGACAGATGATTTATCTAACTTTTTTTTCCATTGTATTTAGATTTCTACTCGGAATCTGTGAGGCAGTAGTGCTGATTACTGTCAGTCACACTCTATTATTGTTAATATCGCACATCAAACTAGCCCTTTTAAAAATTGTTGTCATGAATTTGTCTTGTGTAACGTGTGCTTTTCTGAAATAGAAAGTACATTGTTTACCCTTTCCTATTTTATTTTATTAGGACCTAATTGGAGATTTGAAATCGGAACTAGGTGGGAAGTTTGAAACGGTTGTCGTTGGTCTAATGACTCCACCGGCTCTCTACGATGTTCAAGAACTCAGAAGTGCCATAAAGGTAAGCGACACCTAATTTCCTTTTGGAAAATTCATCTTCAGAATATTTCTATTTTCTTCAAAGTTTATGCACTGTAGGAGAAAACGTGTAACTGTGGCTTTGAGACTGTAATAGGTGAAAATGATTGTTTCAGTTCTTTTAAAAAATACCAAAACTTCTATTTAACCCTGTTCTACACTTTGAAATAAACATCCATGTTTTCAGAGAAACTGCAAAAGATACTCCTCGTTTAGTGTGAAATTTGCTTCTCTGAATGCTTTTCACCAGCAGTGTTCTTGCAAGGGAAATTTAGAACAGCAATGGATAAGTAAGAAAGGTCTCAGCAGCATTTTAAAAATATGGCCAAGAGATTTTGACTTTTTTTTCAGGCAAAAATGTTTTGGTAATATAAAAAATCCAATTTTAAGCACAGCTACTAAAAAAACCCAACAGAGACTGGAAGAGCTCTTTATGAAGTCCAGTGAGATTTGTTAGGGGGGTTTTCACCCACACCTTTTGTATTCCTTCCAGAAAACATTACCTTCGCATGGTGCTATGTTTTGTGAATTTATCACTCAGTGCTGTATATCATATCTTATTTGGACATGAGGTGAATCTAGCACTTCACACTCTAACATTAATGATTTTTTGTTTCTCCCTTTGTAATTTCAAAAATGCTCAGGAATCATCCAAGCAGTTTGTTGTAGAATTTTGTAGAAAATTGTAGAATACCTACCAATTACAAATACTATTAACAACACTGCTTTTCTATTAAAGTTCAGTGTCACACTGTACAAGTAAATGAGAGTAAGTGTAGAAGCAAATAGCTGCATCATTAATTCAGGTGCACTGAATAGCAAGGACTACAGCTGGCAAATGTCAGCCATTATAAACTTGCAAGGGGAGTTGAAAGGCACTGTATTTTTCACTTGAATTTCTTTAGACTGAATTACAATAACAGCCATTAATGAAAAGACTGGTTGTTTCCTGCAGTGGATATGTGGCCAGATGCCCAGGTATTTGCCAACTGTTTTGGCTAATAGCTTCCTTGTCTGTAACTTTTCTTTGGTTCTATAAGATATTTTCCCTCCAAAACGTCTCTCATATCTTATGTTTCCACAAAAATAAGAGGTATTGGATCAACTTAATCAGCCATTTATGGTAAACAAATTGCTTGAAAACGGAACTTAATTTTTGAAAATATTATTACTTTTGGATAAGCAAATGCTTCGCGGTTGCTTTAGGTACTCACTTGACTTTGGATTTGCGTTTCCTGTACCATAGCCTTCTTTTTGAAGCCTGTTTACCAACTGAGAAATTTTATTCAGTTTGCTAGAAGCTACTTTCTTCTTATCACTAATTGAAAAAAAGAAACGACCCTGTGGATTGGAACAAGATTGAAAAAGCAGGAAAATCACATCTTGCAATTAGGTTTTTTTAGGTTCCTTTTGCGCTTGACTTAAATGCAAAGAATGAAAAATGAGATGCTCAGCAATGCAGATATTCACAAAATATTTTAAAGAGATCTTCAGTAATTTGCACTTGCTTGTTTCCAGTGCGCTGCTGCCTTAGTGGATTGAAAATAAAACAAAAAAGTTGCGCACAGTTTCTGGAGTATACAGTATCTCCAGGACTTTTCTGTGGTGGTTCTATTTGTAGTCACCAGGCAGTAAGTACATCCTTAAATAACGATTATAGGGATGAAAACTGAGGTTTTTCATTACTGGAAGCTCTGTGGAGCACTTTCTAACTGCAGTCATTTTCCTCAGGGTGCTGGGACTGATGAGAAGGTGCTAATAGAGATACTGGCCTCCAGGACTGCAAAGCAGGTCAAAGACATCATCGCAACATACAAACAAGGTAAAAGCTGCTCATAGTTAGACCAAAGAAAGGAACCATCTCAATATTTCCCAGTCAGCTGAGCCATAAGCCACAAATGGCACCTCCTCAATCTCAGGAAGTTTGCTCAAGTTTTAAAACTGAAAACCTTATCTGCAATAGTGTCCAGTGTCCTGAACAATGACTGTATGTTTCAGTCTGTTATTAACACTCCAATTTAACTAATTATCTTAATTGGAGCCATTTGTCAGTTCTTCTCAACTCCTTAGGTCATGCAGTTTTAGTACATGACTGGATTTGAACACGTCTCTCGCATAGCACAAGTCCAAATATTGGTGCTCTCATTTGCAAACTTCGTAACTAATAACAGATCATTTTACATTGTGAAGTAAATTGCTGTGGCAAAGTTTGGGTTTAATGACCATGATCTTCGGCACCGCTGCACTGTTCCAGAGTATGATGCTGACCTTGAGGAAGATGTGACTGGAGATACCTCTGGGCATTTCAGGAGGATGTTGGTGGTTCTTCTCCAGGTATGCTCTGAACCCAAGCTCATCCGAATTGTAATCTGTACCTCTTCTAACCCAGTGTTGCACATTCCTAGGCTTTTGTGAGCTGATTGTCTTTGTGTCTGTCCTCAGGCAAGCAGGCAGGAGGGAGTCAATGCTGGATGTATTGAAAGTGATGCCAAGGTAAGCAGAGAACCCTCTACTGCGGGTGTTTGTATCAGGGGGGTAATTACAGAGTGAAATGTTTTATACCTGTGTTCCACAGTGTTTTGGTTTAATTTGTCTGAAATTGTGCCACTATGCACCAGTGAGTTCCACAGTACTGTATCCACCCTGCGAATGTAATGCCAAATATCCATCCATTTTCTGAATTGCTTTCTCTAGTAAAAAGGCTGTGGGGGAAAGCTGGAGTCTAACCTGACAAGCAACAGGCACAAGGTGTAATACACCCCAGACAGAACACCAGTCCATCGCCTGGAGCACACCGTCACGAATGTACTCGCACTCACACCAGAGCTTTTATTTTATCTACTGAAGCCAGTTAAACACTGCTTCACCCTGCCGCCTGTACCATATATACTAGAAATGATTGAATTTCTTTAGTTCTCGTCTTGTCCAAATTAAATGTGTGAATTAAAAGCTTTGTTTGCTCAAAATCACCTTGTTAAACAAATTTGTTTGTGCACGCACAATACAGTATTAAAAACAAGGACAAAACTTCAGCTCCAATCAACAGTCCCTTTATTTATGTTATTTTTTTAAAGCGATGCATTTTTTAAAAAAAGATTAATGTCAGAATAACATAAAAGCATAAGCTGTTTTCTTGATGTAGCCATGTCCGGTCTGTCCTAGTCCTGCAGGGGGAGACGGCTCTATACAGTTCAGATTGGGACGTTCTGAATTAGCTTCTGGTCCGACAGGATCACCAATGCTATCTTAAAGTACAGAACTGGGAGTGAACTGCAAGTCCTCATGGCGTACTGTCATTGAAGACTGAAATTAATTCTGTTGGGCAGCTGCATTTTCCCAGTGAGAGCTCAGCTCCCGGGATACTGAGAAGCGTGCTAAAGCAGATCACGGGTTTTGAAGCAGCAGTGGTTTTCAGTCGTGTCAGCAGTGTTGTTGCTGGAGGCACTAGTGTGAGGGGAAAATCATTTTTCTTGTCACAAGGTCTACCAATTTGTTTTGTGAGCTGCAGGTAGTTGTTTGAGATCTTCCAAAGTGCTGTAGGTCTGTATATCATTTCTTTCATTGGTAAGGGATTAAGGCATCTAAATTGGACTTTTCCTACAAATTACACAAACACTGTGCACCTCAATGTGTTTAAGGTAACTGAGGGAACGTATTATAGATTTAAGGATTTAGTCCAGCTCTTAATCCAAGATCTGCTGACTTGTCGTCTTACTCTGCTAAAGCCCAGGATCCACTCAGTGAGCAACGGAGCCTTCCTGGGTTCAGCTCCACATCTTAGGAACTAGTCACCTAAATCCATTAGGACCAGTGCTTAGATGTTCAAAACCCATTTTAAAGACCTATCTTTTTACTCAAACTTTAAATACTTACACTATATTTATATTAATATCACATACACATACTTTGTGCAGCGGTACACTGCTTAGTTTTTGACAAGGGCTTATAAAATTCTATTACAATAATTGAGATAAATCCACAGTCCGCTGATTTGGGCTTTCTTACTGTAGTGAAAGAACAGGCTCCGCACAGTGGGCAATACAGCCTTCTTATGTGCAGCCCCAAATCCATTAGAGACACTGCTGACGTTGTCAAAATCCATTGAAAGACCTACCTTTTCACTCAAGCTTTAAATATTTATATTGCAATGAAGTACACATACTGTGTGATGTTGTACACTGCATAGTTTTTTAAAAGGGCTTATAAAATCATCTTAAATTGAAATAAGGATGTTGGAATTCAGAGTTTGTTATAGTCGTCCATCAAGTAATAATTTCACATGAAAGTTTCCATCTGATTTTCAGTTGCCTCATGCAGCTTCAGATCATTTTAAGAAGCCAGAGTAAGATTACACATGTGACCCTGCCTCTCATCATGGGGTTCTGAGTCATTTCTTATGGTATTTGCAGTATCAGGATGGTATTATGGTATGGTGTTTCCTATGGTATTAGGAAAATACTAGCCTTTGCTCACTGACTTTGGGGTTTACATGACTAAATGTAACGATTGTTTTGGCTCACTGAGCTTGTTCCAGTCATGGCTCGCCATGCTGCTTTTGTGTTAAGAGTTTTAGCATTTTCTAATTCGGGATGGTAGCAGTTTGTCTGGTCTAGTACAGAACACTGAACACTGCTCCACGCCCAGTCTTTATATAATTTGCTTAGTTTGTACTGCCATCTTGTGGTGAAATAATTCGTCATTTACTGTAAATCATTGTTGGAGGTAGGAACTGTATCAGCAGGAACAAGTAGAGTTTGTGGAAAAGTACAATAAAAATGCCCAAGGTTTTGACATTTGAGCACTTTTTTAGTTGTGTGTGGGGAGTGAGAGAGCAGGAATCTGAGGATAACTAGAAGAAATCAAACCCAGTGTGAAAATGGGGAGAAGATTATTTTGGCTTTATTATTGCTTATTGCAATACAATAAGCAAAAAAAAAAACCTGAGTCATTTTAAGAACATGCTGTTAGAAAATTACTAATGTCACATGTAAAACCCAAATTAATTTGAGTGTTCTTGTGGTTTTGGTTTGCTTTAAAAGCTGTTAAAATGTTTCAGGAATTGGCATAGGTTTCCTTAATTGTGAAGTTTTACTGCTTAGCATTGCCAAGTGGACTAAATTTAGAATGTAAGGTCTTCCTTTACATACTGGCAGCATCATTAGGAAACTGGTATAAAGATGTAGAGCCAATTTAAGATTTCCATGGAATTATCAATAAGTAATTTTGAACAGGAGAAGGCAAATAAGCAGCTATATTTTGTCCTGTGAAAAGAGGCGCGTATTGTCAGCTGTTTTTCTTCTGTTCTTATTACTGCTTTGATCACCAGTTTCACTGCTTAGTTAACTGCATATGATTTCACCAGATTAAGTCGATGAACATTAAGTTAAAGGGTGTGAGTGGGGAGCTGCATCTCTGTACGCTGACTGCAAAGGGACAATACAGGGCTAGTTCCACACTATAAGGTAGAACGAAGAAATGTTGTTGAGCTTTCCTGAGATGTGAGCTCAGATTTTAAGAGGCTCGACCAATATGGAACTTTGTCCTGACCGGGGACAAACCTGATGTTATTTTGCTCCAGACCTTGTTTGCTGCTGGGGAACAAAAATACGGCACTGATGAGGACCAGTTCATCACCATCCTGGGGAACAGGAGCGCTGAACACCTGAGGAAAGGTGAGGGATGGAAGCCCCTGGTCTTCTGGGGGGCGAGGCGGGGGGGTTATCGTCTCCCACCTGGGGTTTTAACATGAAAGATACCGACGTGCTTGTGTGCGTTACAATTTCTATTTTACTGTAAAACGGGTTTGTCATTTCTGTACCCTCACGGTTGTGCTGCACCTTCTGTTGAAACTCCCTTCTTTTCCTGTAATGATCTCAAAAAGCAGTAATGAATTGACATAACAGAACTGACTTCCATTGTCTATGGTACTGCTGTAACTTAAATCCCTTTCAGATGAACTTGTCATTCCCCGGGACGTAGTTGCTTAGTGTAAGATCTTATACAAACTTGTACTTACAACTTATGTGATTAGATTTCAATGTGTAGGAGCAAGTCTGAATACTTCATACTTCTGAGGACTTTTAAAGACACTTTCTTAGTGTATGATAGTGATTATGTTGGGAATCTTAATATCTTGAATTTGAGATTCAATCCATTGCATTTAATAAGCTTCTGAGCTTTCTTGGTAATTCACTAAGTCACTTAACGCAAGTCCTGTGACGTCATTTTGCTGATTCACACGGGTATTTGATGCTTGATAAAAACAGTTGAAGTGCCATTTCTGTGTTATATCCTTTTCAGTGTTTGACCAGTACATGAAACTGTCTGGGTATGAAATTGAAGAAAGCATCAAAAGAGAGACTTCTGGGAGTCTGCAGGAGTTGTTGCTGGCTGTTGGTAAGAACAAGTTTCTGCACAGCACTGTGCAAACTTTATTACACATTTCATACAATGAGTGCCTATCGCAGTTTTCATTCCCTTGAATGTTAAGACCTTTGAATATTGACAATACAGGACTGGCAGGCAACGTTGTTTTTAAGACTCGGTAACTTGTCATTTTTACTCTAGTTGTGGAAGATGTTTTTGTCTGTAGTTCAGATAGAATTACATTTATCCTATTCAAGGTTCAAAGATGGCAATAATTGCTGTTTGCTCCAAGTTGTCTCGTTGGGTAAAATGTAAGTGCAGGATGCTTTGCTTGGCAAAGCCTGGCTCATAGCTGACCTCTGTTTATAGTCATGTGTATCCAGAAGGCCTCTGAACAGCTGTCCGAGTAGTGTCAGGCTCGGATGGGTTCAAAATGACTCAGAATTCCTTGCTTCATTACAATTGAACCACTCCAGGCCACCAACTCAATAGCAGCTGGTCAATTCATAGGTATAAATAAGAAAAATTCTAACATGTTCTTAATATTCTTAATTTTGAAGTCTAAGCTTAAAATACTCAACAAGAGCATCGTGTAATAATGAAATTACTAACAGCTGAGGAAGGAATATTTGCAATTTACAAAGTCTACCTGTCTAAATTATCTTGATATAATGACACATTTGTCATATAATAAAGAGGGGTTCCTTCAAAACTGGAACAGTAACTAAATTCCAAAACTCCTCTTCTGTAGTGGAACCTGTTTTTGAACTAGATCAAATTGGACAAAATACATTTGTTTTCCAAGCCATTTGTTTCTCTTGAACTGCAATTATTATGAATAAGAAATTGAATAATATTTATTTTCTGTATCCATTAATATACATTTTCCCTTGTAGTCAAATGTGCCAGGAGTGTACCTGCCTATTTTGCGGAAAGTCTCTACTATGCATTGAAGGTAAATACTTTCTGATTACCTGTACTGATTGTAAGCTGAAATTGAATTAAAAACTTCACATTAATGAATCAGACATTTGTGACTTCATGATCCCAGTATTTTTTATATATTTGTGCTTTGACATTAGTTTAGGATACTTGTAGAAGTGGTATGTTTTTTATGGTTGTATGTGTGTGTGGTTTTAAAAATGACTTGTGCTTCTAATCTTAAAGGGGGATTCATTATAACTAAAACTGCAAGATGGAGACAATCAGCTTTGTCTTGAAGATAATGAATTAGATTCCAGCTTTAGTTTAAGGAAGACCAGGTAGCAGACAGCCTGATCCTGGAATTTTCTTAGAAATTTTCCCAACTAGTCTTTTACTAAAGTGGGCTTTAAAAAGACATTATTCAGCAGTTTTCTGACTGTGAGCTGCAGGAAAGAAATGCCAAGATGGGCCCAGTCAGTTATCCATCTGTACAATCTGTACAATCCATCTTCACCACAGGATTCCTCTCCAATGAGCCCTAGACTAAATTTAAGGACAGGAGTATTTTTATGTATTTGTAGAACTGCTTATGTTTTTTTTGTAAATCTACCAGGCAGTGTTTTTTACTCTTTCTGGTTTGGTTGCACTTTTTGTCATGTATTTTGTCTCCTTTCTAGCATGAGTTTGGAGAATCAGAATCACCTGTGAAGTGCTAAATTATGAAAGCATTCCTTCTTAAACTTATAAAGATTTGCCCCATTATGAGTCCATTAGAGTGGGGGATCTAGTGCTTATGGTTATGCTCTGTAGGCATTACCTATTTAATTCTCCAACACCACAGTGTTCATACAAAATTCAATTTGTCCTTGGTATTCACTGAGCGGAGAGGTTCTGTAAGCAGAACTTTAATAGATGGATCATATTCAAAATGGTGTTAGAATGGACTTAAGTATTTGACTAATCCTTAGATGTCTCTTTAACCTCCAGTGACTACTACACCTGCTCTAACAGAACACTTTATTTTTTTTCCATTATTCAGGGAGCTGGGACTGATGACAAAACTTTGATGCGGATCATGGTGTCCAGAAGTGAAATAGATATGCTGGATATAAGGGCTCAGTTCAGAAAGATGTTTGCAGCATCTCTTCATTCAATGATTCAGGTAAAACAGATTAGCCTAGTTAAAAACCTTGAAGTTCAGATAAAGGATCTAGCAGTTTTCCTTGGTATGAGACCTTTACTATATTAAGTTTTATTCATACCATTTATGAAATAAGAACAAAAAGCAAAATGAGTCATGGATTGGTTAATGAATGATGCCATTCTAAACTGCTCTGCTCTAAACAGCAGAGCAAAGTGTTTGACATAAGAGTTTCAACAAACACAAGTGTCACATTTGCTCATACCTCTTAGTGTTCCTTTACATATAATCCAACAAAGCACACATTCAATAATGTACTGTTCTTCAGGAGTACGCTAGTAGCCTCTGGGACTATAGAAGCCTATCAAGGTTTCTTGTTTCATAGGAGTATAAAAGGCAGAAACGCACAAAAAGTGTTCAGTAGTAGCATGTGTCATGTGGCTAAGGTCAAAGAGCTTTCTTAAGAGTAAAGGAAAATGGATGTTGAACTCTGAAAGTTAATAAATTTCCAGCATAATATCCAATACTAAGACATTTAGTATTGTTGGTACAGTGGCCACCCTACCAGAAGAATGACGTGAGAGTATTGTGCCACCACAGGCTGTGATCCAAATGGTTCTGGAGGCAATGACTGGGCAACGCAAAATGGCATCTTCGGAATCCAAACTACTATCCAGTGTTTCCTGTTTGAAGGTGGAATTCGTGACTAGGTTGCAAAGACGCAGCCTCTTTTCAGACTCAGATTATGCTATGTACATGTCTTACGGTCTGATTAAATGAAAATTGATTTTTTTTTGGACTTGCTCATCAGTTGGATATAAAAATGGTTGAGAAGACGCATCTGCTGTGAAATATAGAGGGATTGGGATTGTTTTGTATCTACCAGTCCTGAAACTATTGTTAACATGGGGTAATGCATGAGCTCCAAAACGTGCCTGGACATTCTGGCCCAAATCTTGGTTTTTTTCCCCCATCCGCAAGCTTGCGTGAAAGAAGCATCTCGGTATGGTAAGGTTACAAATCAAAACAAAAGTGGTTAACCACACACTGTACAAGTTAACTTCTCGACTGGCCACCTCAGACTCCAGCCCTCAAGGAAGATTTGTGGATTGAACTCGAAATGGAAGTTCGCAAACGGGAAAACCAAAGATTCTAAAGAATTTAGAACAATTATGCCAGTTCTACTGGTAAGAAGTCCCCTCTCAGAAGTGCCTGAGCCACATACTGTAGCACACTGCCACACTGCAGGAGGATGCTGATCCATGTCGGTATAATTCATGCCGGAGGAGGATTTAAAAAAATCTAGCTACATAAAACTTGTTTGTAGGTCTAGGTGCACATGAAATTTGTGGTAATTTATTGCGAGTACTACAGTATTGATTTCTTAAGCAAGATATTATTCAGTCGTGTGTTGATATTCATTATGTTTTTGGTTCTTATTTCATCAAGAGTATGAATAATTCCAATAGAGCACTGTATATATAATTTGCTATATTTTTCTTTAAAAATGAACTCATCTGTTTGCTTTAAACATGTCACTTTCCATCTCCAAATGTGAACAGTCTTGGTTACAACGCACCAAAGGTACTACTGTAAGTAGTGCTGTCAAAATGATAGTTTACCTTTTAGTGTTGTCAAGAGTCTTTAGTTTAGTCCTGTTAAACTGTTTTACTTTTGGCATTACTTTGCAAATCTCTCCATACAGTTGCACAGTGTGATTCATAGAAGCCAGTGCTCACCTTGCGTTTGTCTTTCAGAATGACACTTCTGGGGACTACAGGAAGACCCTCCTCCTCCTCTGTGGGGGTGATGATGCATGAGGAAGCTACTATAATAGTAAATGACACTTAGCAATATTGAAGGCATATCATTGCTTGCACATTGTATGGACCAAAGTGCATAGTACATTTTTGCTCTGTTTCTGTTTTTCATTTTAGTTTGTCTGCAGTGCTTGTTTAGCATTAGATTGTTAAAATATGAAGTCATGTTTTAAGTGTACAAAATGGTTTAAAGCTGCAGACACTCTGCAGTATAAACCATTTGGTTTAGAGGTCATAAACATAGTGAAATGCTTTCCTTTCTGGCACTCTTTTTCAATTCTTCTTTTAATATACACGTACATGAAATACATTCAGGTTCAGCACTCCTTCCTCTGTTTCCAACGTTAAATGAAGAAATTAAGTCACTTCTATTCTGAATTGTGGTGCTTCTTGCAGTCGTCATATTAAACTGTATCAGAAATGCAACAAATTAAAAATGTTTTCAATCAGTTGCTGGCATTGTGATCCTTGAAAGAAAAGTAGAAAACTGATGGCTATAAGATAGTAAACCTTTACTAATATTGAAAATGTGCATGCAAAAAAGAAAAGTACAAATAGTTGTTCTTAACTCTTATAAACATGTAATTAAAACATACAACTATTTAATGAACCACATTTGCCCTGTTAGTCGAATTTACTTAAAAATTTAAATCTTATTAGCTCATACTGGCATTGCACATGACGGCATGATTTTGTAACAAATGATTTTCCAGGTTATATCTGTGAATACCAGTTACAAAAATAGCCTCTAGTATTAAATGGAGAATTACTTCAGTTATCTAATTTTATGATCATATTGAATCACAAATGGAAGTGGTCTTCGAGGACAAAAGTTAGAGACTCGTTCTCTTTTGTGATTGAGATGTTGATTTGACAACCAAACATGACCGTTGTTTCAGTCCATCAGCTAAGACATCGCCACTAGGTGGAGCCATAGAGCCGTGGTCCTAAGAATATTGCTGCACATTAATTCGACTGGAGAGCCATTTTGCAGGCAGAGTAGAAAAGTTGGACCTCTAGTGAAAAGGAAAGCTAACTGCTGCAGTGTTTTACACTGAGGCTAGCATTCTCTTCTCATAACTTTGCTGTCATTGGAGCATGGTTTTAAATTTTCTGACAAACATCTGCACACAACATTTAGAAACAAATTCTAAATGTGTGTGCCACTTTACAGATCTTCAGGGCAGATTAAAGTTGGCCCAAATTAAACTGAAATGAATTAATACAATTAAAACAGGATTTCTAGCCTATATTATGGCACAGGAAGATTTTCAGAATACAGTTCAAGTGACTTGTTTTTTTGGTTAACTACAGTACTTGTCAGATTGATCAAGCTTCTTTTCAAACCTTTAATTTAATTTTTAAAGCCCTGCTTCTTCAGAATCAAAATTTAGCAGTGTGAATCAGTCAACAGTAGCAAATGGTAGGGATTATAATACGATTATGACGTGAGTTAGCTACAAATTAGAATGATGGCTCTGGATTCTCTGGAAGTTAGATGTGATGCTGTACTTACAAAATATATGTTTTAACTAATCCAGAACAAGGTAGAAAGCAGGCCAATAACAAGGTGATTCCTCAGATTAAGTACTGAATATAGGATGTTCAAACTCTTAGGCAGGTTTGGCATATGTGAAGGAAGTGGGTGTATTTCCCAGCTCTTCAAAATTAAAAGAGCGATGCAACTCTGTATATCCTAATACCAGTGTGGAGTCCCACCACAGGGCAAAAAAAATTTCATTGTCGAAAAAATAAGGGCTCGTGGGATACTCTTTATTACAAACAGAGATTGTGTATAGGAAATCCTGGCTCGATTTTATAGAGACATTCACCGGGCAGAAAAAAATTCAGGTGGCATTCTGAACTTTGTAACTTCCCTTGGCACCCACACACGGTAGTCTTCATTGTTGGGGTGTGCCTTGAAGTGTTTGTCATTGATTACGATCTAGCATGCCCAGCCAATAGAAGACACGATGTACCTGCAAGTTGGGTCAGACCATATCAGTCCACAGGAAACCGCCCTGACGGCTCCACCCACAAAAACAGTAACCTTCTACAAAGTAAGAATGCAGGTGAGGCTCTATGATGAATGGTCATGAGGAAGCAAGTATCATGTACTGTTCTGTACAGCACAGACCTCTTTTCAGGTACAAAAAGAACAGTGAGCAGACTTCTAGATGTTCTGAGCACACCCAGATGTCTGCTCCCTGTTCTTTTTCTATTTGATTGCCAAGAAGCCTTTCTCAACCTGAATTAACAGTAGTGCAGGAAAAAAGTTGTGTGCTAGAGTTCGTGAAAACGAGGCTCTTTTTGTTGTCAGAATGAAGCAGAAACGGTCATTGATATTTTATGATGTTTATAGCAAAGACATGCTCAAAGTACAGTAATAGATTAAAAGTAATTTTCCATTTGTTGTTGGAAACTAAATCTCATTATAAAAATAATACCTATGGTTTCATGTTTATTACAAATCTTGGACTATCTGGTGCTAATTTAAGTAACCAGGGCGTTTGTGAAACCACTCCATAAAATCAACGGCCTTGTCTTTGCAAGCAAAACTCTTGGAAGATTTTCATTTTATGGTAAAGTACCTGCACCTGGTGATAAGTGATGTTAGGGTGTTAGAGGCTGATTGGAAAAGAGGTTAAAATATAAACAGTTCTCTAAAAATCTGTGTTGATTTGCCAGGGGGCTGTTTGATAGGGTCCGTCACAGGACAGACAAACACACACTCGCACCAGGGCCAATATTCCCAGAAACCAATTAACCTACCAGTATGTCTTTGGACTGTCTTGAGAAACCCACTGAAACCTGGGGAGAACATACAAACTCCACACAGACAGCAGCCCAGGACTGATCCCACGGCCCCTGCACTGCAAGGCAGCCATGCTGACTGTTTTGGTACCGTGCTGCACCACTGCTATCACAATTTATTAGGAAATGAAAGTATTGACAAAGCACAGCCCTCACCATGAACGTGACCTAATTTACACATGTATAGTTAATAAGTGATACCACAACCACACACTGTGATACAACAGGTGTAAAAATGTGTTCCCCAAAGCTGGGCCAAATTAAAGGCTGTGCTACAGTATGTGACACTATTAATCTTCAATTCTAAACCACAATATTGGAAATTTGTGAATATAGCTATAATACAAATGTAGGAGGGTAGTTTCATTAGCAACACAATATCACAACCAGTTCAGAGCCTAGCTTTGGAATGCACAGCCATTTCCAAATGCTATAAATTAATCTCCAGCTTGCCTCCAGGACACATCACAGGGTGGTTCTCCATCCACCTCTTTATTTACTGTACATCAAGACGTAAAGCACTTTTATCATGTATTTAAACTTGGTTTCACAGGTTGCAACACCTCAGAATTAGCCTCTGGGTGCTGCTGTTCAAGTGTGAACTTGGTCAAATGAAAATGTCATTTTAGATAATGGGTGTTCTTTGCAATGCTATTAGTGGTTTTTTTTCGTATTGGTCTGTGGGTGTTCTGATTAGGAATTACAGTATTAGTGGCACAGTAGCACATCGGGTGAAGCACAGATGTAAATGCATTAATATTGGTAGTACAGCTGTACTTGGATCACACTGCTGCTACTTACAGTTTTTAACAGCTTTGCTCACTTTAGTATTAAATATCCCAGTGCTAACATTTTAATGGCAACTTTGATCAACAGTTTCCAAAAACAAAAACAGGGTGCATCATGTGCTGTTGGCCTAAATCATATATTTTGCAAAATGTAAAAATGTTTGTCATAAAATGAGGTTCGTGACAATGGTCGATGGGCACAATGGTCATGTCAAATGATGTAACATGTAAAAAATGGTTTTGTCTGACACAGTTATTTTTCTTTTGACAGGTAAGTCCTGTCACAAAATACCTTAAGTGTTAGACAGGGACAGATTGTTCTTGTTTCCAGCAGTCTCGCCTAGTTTCCGTTGAAAGACCTAGACTTTGCACATGTTTTCTTATTAGCAGTAATCAGGTGTAGGTGATTGCTATGTTTTGGCCAAACGTCTGCAGGTTAAGAACATAAAGAAGATTACAAATGAGAGGACGTATCTAGTCTATTTATGCTCGTTTTGCGGTAAGCTCATCCTGCTCTTTTCTTCAAAGAAGTCCGGATCTGTACTTCAAAGGCATTTAGGTTCATGCGATTTTCTAGTCTCCCACACCCCCTTGTGTTTTTTCTCTTTTTTTAGTTTTGAACACTTCTGTGTAGTTTTTACTTTTTTCCTTTGGTTCACGTTTCTCTCTCTGTGTTCATTAAAAATCCCAGGGTGTTTCTCAAAAAGAATAGGGATGTAATCCTAGCGTCCTGGCCTTATTTCTCTTTGGCCCTTACCAATCATGGATTCTTAATAACCCCCATCTATGAATTGGCTTCATTATTCTGCTCTCCTCCCCACTGATAGCTGGTGTGTGGTGAGTGTACTGGTGCACTATGGCTGCCGTCGCATCACCCAGGTGGGGCTGCACACTGGTGGTGGTGGAGCGGAGTCCCCATTACCTGTAAAGTGCTTTGAGTGGAGTGCCCAGAAAAGCACTATATAAGTGTAAACAATTAATTATAATTATTATTAATTAATTATAGTGGCCAATATTGTACACAATATTAGACATTTTTATCTTTTTAACTGTGATATGTTTTCTGTATGATTATGTTAAATATTTCTATCAACTAACAGCAGGAGGTGAACACACTTTGTTTTACAGCAAAGTATTTTACGCCCCTGAATAAGGCTGTCCCTAAATAAAGCTGAGCAAGACCTCCCAAGCATCAAAATGTTTCTTTCCTCTTCTTTTGCCTTTTTTTGTTCTGGAACCAAAAAATCACAACTCTGCTATGTTTTCTTGTGTATACAAAAATATAGGAGGTCTTGTTGTTTTGACTTTCTTTAAAATGCCAAGTAAGTCATGAAGGCACTGTAATATAGATAGTAAAGCACCAAATGATTGTTGGAAAGATCAGGCTGCATAAATATTTACTTGTTTTTTTACAGCAAGCATTTAAAGTTTCCAGTCCTTATGAGAAATATTTACCAAAAAGGGATGAGTAGAAATCCTTTCTGCCCGCTCCTGTTCTGCTAAACACGTTAAGTCATGTTCCTGTTAAAAAACTCCAAAGAAGAATTCCCTTCTTTTGTGATTTTTTCATGGGTGTTTCCTGTCAGAAAAAAAAAAACAATTTCTAGGAAGGTATCATGTTGTGTTTTTTTAGTTACACATATACAATAATTGTATACAGGGATTGCTTTAAATATTTTTAGTGTTCAGTAAAGGGGACATTTTTGCAGAACCTGATAATTCTGAGACTTCCATTCTGCCAGAAATGTCAGAAACATGATTTCTGGAAAGGATTGCTGCAAACCCAGAGATGGACAGAGTGTAGTTAACATACTGTGTCTTTAGAAGAAGGGAAGATACCAGAGCACCTGGAGAAAACCCATATCAACAAAATGCAAACTCCACAAATGCATACAGGACAAAGAGCTGGGGTAAACCAGTGCTTACTGCAATACTACTATGCTGTCCTACCTGTAACCATACTTAAAATTGGCTATCCTAAAAAGCTTTAGATAAAAAAAAAACACTGGGTACACTGGGTTATCAGTGTGCTACAGTGCTAAAACTGCTTTATAGCAAGCTGCAAATTAACAGATCTGAGTGCAATGTTTTAAGTAAAATGCAAAATTAGGTTCTTGAATATTTCATGTAAGCTGAACCATTTGTAACCAAAAGCACCAGGCTTAGTGTAATTTACCAGTCTTTATTATTTTTGCTGCTCCACTCATGGTTACTCCCTTTCTGTTTCATTGGTATTTGACACGGTTGCCTTCCATTTCTTGCTAATTGATTGAGTAGACTTTGCGCACAGAGATATTCATATTATTTAAACCCTTTTCCAGAGACAGGTGTTTTTATTCTGCAATCGTAAGAACCCCTATTAGTGCACACAGCCAGAGGCCACTCAATTAATAAGGTAATTTTGTGCACCTTTATTAGTTTGCCTCATAAAAGGGTTTGAATACATATGCCATTGCGACTTCAATCTTCTTTTCAATGAATTATTTACTTCTTGCTGTGTGTGGGGCAGGTTGTGTACAAAACACACATTCATCGCTACTTCAGAATACTTCAGAAATTATGGCAAGCTTTAAAGCAACAAAATGTGAAAACTGTGCAAGACACTGTAATTAAATGCTATTCAAACTAATTATTTAGGTCAGGTAAAAGGAATTAAAGAATAAGGCCAGATAAAGTAAATTAATTTGAGACGTGGAAAATAAAAGATCTGCCTGAAAAGGCAATTAAAAAAATGTGCCTTAGGAGGCCAAAACAATATCTGGCACTTTTGAGAATTTAGACATCCAGGAAAAGCAAATTGAGAGGGACTGTTAATGTCAGGGAAGGTGAAAACAAAATTATGCAATGCTGTAAATAATGCTGGATTTTTTAAATGAACATGAGCACATGCATCCATAAGCGAATAAAATATCCTTTAACAAAAGATGGTTGTTCCATTTCATTCCACATCACAGGTCTAAGTCAGACTGTGCCCTTCTCCAGCTGCAGTTGCTAGGAGCTCATAGAAAATTTGACAGAGGGATCTGCTCCTTTGGCCAGAAACCTCCACATCTCTGTGAGGTACTGTATCAGTCCATTTAGACTCAGGTATGGTGGCTTCCAGTAGCTTGAATGGTAGAAACAATTGACTCTTTTCAAAACTAGAAGAACTTCAAGAGATTGTTGAGATAATCTTTTATTTAGTGTGGTTGTAGAGAGAAATGCAATTTATTATTCCATGTTGGAGTACACATAGCGAAAAAAATAAAACAATAAACTTTGAATTTTATAAAGAAACCTAGAGTTGCAGGATATTAGTACTAGGGAAGACACACACCTTTCATCATTACTTGCACCCATCAGATTTTAGTTTTTAATAATCTGTCATTCTTTGTCCTGTAAAAAGGCTTTTGTATTGAAATGCTGTTAAATATATTTTGGCGCATTTAGCGGGTATCCATTCAGTCATGTTTTTGACATTTTTTAATACTCCAAATGCAGACCTTTTCATTAATTCTTTGTGAAGTCTGGCTTTGGTTGTGGAATTTAAAGTTTGTAAATCTAAGATGCTTTTGAGAGCAACCTTAGAATGACACAAATTGTATTCAAAAGACCACTTCTGGATTCAGGAGTGTCACTTCCTGTGCAAGACTTTATGAGTGTTCTAACACAATCTCAAAAACCCACTGTTACAAAGTTAACCAGCAGGATTTCAAAGATTCTGTTAACATCTTCCTCAACAAAGCCTTAAATAATCCAAACACTGTTAAAAAAGAAAGCTTAACAACTAAGAAGGTGTGAAAGTTGTGGGCATTCCTAGACATTAGTCATACATAACAGATTCTTGAGGTAAAATAAAATAATGAGTGCTTTCTCAACAGGTTTTACTAGCTTAATTAGCTTGCTAATTAGTTTGATTTCTAAATCAGACCCGTATGGATTGCTCATGTACTCAGAGGCAGGGAAATGCTATTTCACTGAAAGTTAGCCTTTGAAGACACCTTTGAAGCATTCTCTATAGGGAGCTCTTTTTAAAAATATGATATTAATAACTTCCGACTGTTCTAGTTAAACTGCTGTTGATTAATCTGAATATCCCTCCTCAGGAGAATATTTTACATCAGGATATACAATTACTGCTCAGCATGCAATATTTATGTGAGTCGTCCAAATGTATAATTAAAAAAAGCATTCAGATAGTAAGCAAGATCACTTACATATCTGGAACCTTAAAGGTGAAAAAAATGGCAGAATTTGCTTTCATTGGTTGTATAGTTTGGCCTTGATTCTTTAAAAGAATCATTCTAGGGCTTACAAAGTGTAAAGTCTGAGCAAGCTGTTACAGATTCCATGTAAATGTATACATTTGCTGTATTTTACAAGGAATAAAACAGGAACATCAACAGTATTTTAATAGAAAGAATTATAGGCAATAACATGCCATCCATCCATTTTTTAACTGTTGAATCCAGTACAGTCTTTCAGTGGAGCTGGAGACTATCGCTGCAACCAATGGGAACAAAGCAGGATACACCCTGGATGGGACACTAATCCATTACAGGGTGCACACGACACAAACCCAAATATGCACATACCAGGTCTAATTTTCCCAGACGCCAATTTACCTACCAGTATGTCTTTAGACTGTGGGAGGAAACTGGAGCACCTGGAGGAAACCCACATGAACACAGGGAGAACATGCAGACTCCACACAGATAGCACTCCAAATTTGGAACTAAACCTGGGACCCATCGCTGTGAGGCAGCAATGCTAACCAATGTGGCACTGTGCCCCAGAGAATATAATATTAATTTTAAAAAATGATATATTTTCGTACCAATTGTTAGAATTGCTTACTTGCTTATTTGGACAGCTGGTGAATCTCAGGGACTGAATTGATCAGCACTGCTGTACGTGGATGTCAAATTTAGACAAAGCAGATTTCAAGGAGTCTTCTGCTGAGATAATGTGAATTTTAAAAGTCCCTCAAGGCAATTTACAGTCCTTTAAAGGATGGCTTTTATGAGATATTGGTTCTTATGGACTAGGAATCAAATGAGAAAAATGAAATAATTTTCTTTCTATTTTGGGTTTTTTTCCAAATGCAAAAACGTGGTTCTTTACTGGAGTGGTACAGACGTAGTGCATACATGCAGTTTTTTATGCTGTCAATAACCTCAATCATTTAAAAATGTGTTGCGAAAAGTGGGGTTGAGCATACACCAGTTTCTGTGGCTTGAAGAAACTGAGCACGTGGGAAGTTGAAAAACAAAACAATAAATTACTCCATTTATTACATGAAGCTTTTATGACAAGCTTACATAAAATAAACTAAAACTGTATTTTAATTAAATTAAATGGAAATCCACCTAATTACACTCTAACAGTTTATAATCCAGCTCTGGAAGTGCTGAATTACTCACTGGCAAGGAGTTGCCAACAATCAGGAGGTTTAGGCTGTTTGTACTGTTATTGGTTTTTGAATGGCATGATCGCTCATTCACTCCAATCACGCTCCACTGTCAAAGGAAACCATTCCAGCCCCCTGCTGCGTGGGCTTTAAGAAAGAAACAGAAAAAACGTGTTTTGCCTGGCAGTGGCATGCCTAAGAAGTGTAAACTACTGGTCTCTGTGGCTACGTGATATAATCAGTTTACTTGGCACAGGTGACAGAACATTCCGGAGTACAGGAATTGTATTGAATGGAATGCACTGATTTCCAGTAATTAAAGGGTGTCGTTGCATTAGATTTTATTAAATACTGAAAAATTAGGAAAGAGTCTGTGAAAGAAGCTTAAAACCCTATGAGTAGTTCTTTGTTTTTTGTACTTCACCTGAGTGAGCAGACTAGTTTAGTATTTCGACAGCAAAAATGGGCAGCGATACATAATTTTTAAAAGACTTCATGGGGCAGTAATATGTTTTGCTGCAGCAGGCATGTCAGAAAGGAGAAATCATGTTTTACATTTTGAGAAATAGAGAGAAAGTCGGCCTTGTCCCCTGACTGACTAGATGATTTTTTGGGTGCTATTTGGACTGTACTCTGTTCTGTACTCTGATTTGACAGTTTTGAGTTCTTTTCTAACTGACCAAGTGGCATGACTTTGGACAATATATTACGTGCGAGTGTAATCTTTGCAGTACCAGTGTGAATGAAAAATGTGGGGGTGTATCTGTTTATTCACATACAGTATTTTCTTTTGCTTTTTAATACTTGCAGAGACTTTTGTTGAAGATCATAACTGAAAATGTGTTGAAATTACAAAATGCACAACAACAAAAAAGCTCTTTTTTTAGGCTGAAAGTTAAGGAACAAACAAGGTATGTTATGAAAGCAGGACACCGAGATTGTTTTAAAAAATTACAGTATGATGCATGATAGAATCACTAAATGCGTAGGTATATATCAGATTTAAAAATGTACAGATAAAATATTTTCTTTCATTTTAATCTCTGATCTAGGAGATAAAAGATATGTACTGTATTTGCTGAGGGGGTGTCTATTTTTTCAACCTGCCTCCAGGTACAATGGAAGATTGTAAGTACAATCTAAGATGGTGTGCTAAATGTGAATTTTTTCTACTATGTCTTGACTGAGAATACTTGCTTCAGTCAGCAGAAAGTATCGGAAAGATGCTTCTATGAGGCGTGGAAGAAGATATGAAGCAGCATAGTTTATACTTTATATTTTATGTCAGCAGCTGCACCTCACGACTGACAGCCCACTGAAGCTCAGCAGGTGTGAGCCTGGTCAGTACCTGGATGGGAGACCTCCTGTGAAAGCTAAGGTTGCTGCTGGAAGAGGTGTTAGTGGGACCAGTAGGGGGTTCTCACCCTGTGGTCTGTGTGGGTCCTAATGCCCCAGTGATTGTGATGGGGACACTATACTGTAAAAAGGTGCCATCCTTTAGATGAGAAATGAAACCAAGGTTCTTACTCTGTGTAGTCATTTAAAATCCCAGGGCGTTTCTGGAAAAGAGCAGGACTGTTTCTCTGATGTCCTGACCCAATTTCCCCCCCAGGCCTTTACCAATCATGGCTTCCTAATAATCCCTATCTGTGAATTGGTGGTGGTGGAGGGAGTCTTCATCACCTGTAAAGCACTTTGAGTGGAGTGTCCAGAAAAGCACTATATGCTGTAAGTGTAAGAAATCATTAATTATTATTATACATTACAAAAACAAAACAGTTATTCTTTGCCTTTTCCCATCAAATGAAAAGTGGTGCAGGTTTTGTTTGTTGAATGCATTAGTTACACCATTTTGGAAATCCAAGTGCTTAAGGCAATGAAAAGCTCAATGTGTAGGATGTACTCTTACAATGCTTCATGACTCATCAGCCCAGAATGCAGCTGGTGTAGGAACAGGTCTCAATTGAGGGAGTGGCTAGATTAGGTTGTAGCAAAGCAAAGCTACAGTATAGAGACTGAGTCAGTTTAAGAAAATCTCATGTGAAATTAATCAAATGAGATTTGTTAACAGTTCGTCTTAGTCAGACTATGTTTGTTTAAATATGAAGGGTGTGTGACATTCTAAATGTCATGCAAAATGGATGTTTCAATCAGTAGTGTGCAACTATAACTTCTATGACTACATTAGATAACTATAGGTGTCTTTCACAAACAGGTAATGGTCACTCACTTAGCAGAAAGTGTGGAAGTGATGTCAAGTATCGTGATATTTAATTTGAGGAAACTTGGGTAATAATGGTCCAGTGATTAACACTATCCTGTTTTTAGACACAAGACTGTTATAATCACAGAATACTGTATATTGCAGCTAAGAGCCAAGGAAAAATAACTCACTTAATAACTTAAATTAACCACAATCACCCTGAAAGGAATAAATGTAATAAACAAGTGAAAAGCATTACATTTTTTTTACAAAATCCCATTCTCTGGAGGATAAAGAGACCAATACCAATTTATTGTATCAGCAATATCAATCAATAACAACAAAACTATAGTCCCTAAGTAAGTAAGTAGTATGCTATTTATTTTGAGCCATAACAAAAATGTCAGGAAAAAAACACTTTGAGACAAGAGCGAATTCAAGACTGTACCCCGTTTAAAGGATAGCAGGAGTGGTTTGGTGGCAGTGAAATTCTGGAAATTTGGGGCATCCGAAATTCTCGGATCTAAAGATATAAAGCTGTCAACATTCCTGAACAGGAAGTAAAGGTTTATTCCACGCTGAAAAGAGAAGAAAAGAAACACGTTTCGGTAAAGAGAAACACAACGTTTCTTTAAAGAGAATATGTTTGACACCTAAAGAAGGCTTCACAGCTGAAACGTTGTCTCTTTTCTTCTCTTTTCAGCATGGAATGAATCTTTACTTGTTCCTTTGCAGCCTGCGCATGCTGATGTAGCTACCTACTTGAAACATTTCCGAACAGTCATTTACCTCACTCATATCATCTTCACTTAACAATACTTCGCTTATAATAACTATAATAGTTATACTGTAACATATACTATAATTTATTTTCTAAACATTAACTCAAATATCCTTGATTTTGAAGTTTTTTTTGCTGGCTTGAAGTATCGTTCATTTGAACTACGTTTATTTGCATGATCTGAAGACATTTCCAAAGGCTAAAGCAACTGGATTTTGTGTGCTCCGCCTTTACATATTCACGAGATCTGTTTGGACAAACCAAATTCAGGCCTGTTTTAATATTGTATGCCTTTGCCAAACGAAAACTGAATGGACTGATGCAAAAGTGCAGTTTTATAGCCATGTGACATCAAGAGGAGGTTGGTTGTAGAGCAAAGTTCATTTTGCTGGTAGTTGAGTTGTTAAGAAAATAATATAAAGTTAATTTTTACTCACAATCAGGGAAACCATTTGACTTGCAGTTTGCCTCATGGTACAGGTTTGCAAATGATCTCACTTTTTATGGTACCTGTTTGATGATGCAATAACACCATTTATAGTTATCGGTGCCTTGATTCAGTGAAGGCAGGTTTATTAACACATTGCAGTAATGTGGATGTACACTTTCTGCCTTTTAAAAGGTTAGTACTATAATTGAATAAATATCACATCACCTGAATCCCTTTTACCCTTTACACAAAGAAGTGCCTCCTGCTCTCAGTTTGAAATCCACTTCCATGTAGTTTTTCATTTGTGTTCTCTCGTTCGTATATCAGTGTTCATTCTGAAGAAGTCTGCAGATTGATTTATAATAGCTCATTGGTTGCTTTCTCATAATTAAAGGTTCTACAGAATTATTAATAATCACAGGTCTTGCACGTACAGTACAAAAAAATGCAACAACTATAAGAATCACCAGACCAACAGAAAGATATCTCAGATATTGCCTGTTTCACAAAACATTAAGGTCATGCCAGGCAATACACTCTCAACTTGAACCAAAACCCAGACAGTGGACTTTCAGCTTCGCCTTCTATAACTCGTCTCTAAGTGGAATGTGGGTGAATATGTGCCTAATGTCTAATAGATTGGAAAAACTTGTTTAGATAGCAATATCCAACAAGCATTTGGACTCAGAATTTTTTCCTGAAAAAACAGTCAAAACGGGGTTACTGTGAAAATCTCACCACTTCCTGCAGTGAGACAGGTATTTGGCAATGTACAGTATTTCTACCCTAGCAAGTTCTTCCAGAAATATCTGCATAGCTTCAATGATCCCAAACATCTGACATTTTTACAAATTAGTAAGAGATGCTTAAATGAAATTACTGCACACGTTCGATTTTAGGTCAATTGCTAATATCTTCACTAAATATTTTTTATTTCAACACAAGCATTCAGTTTTACACACATTATCTTTCTGACCTTTACAAGAAAATACAATTTTTCTGTTTCAATTTATTGAATTTGAGTGAAGGTCATCATTAGCAGGATTCACCTGTTGGTGAAAATCAGTGTTTTACAATTGTGGTTTCTAAGAGACATTTATGCACACTTTTGTATTGACAGAACCGTAGAGCCCTCTCTCACAGTGAACAAATTGTTGCACATTTCAGTCCTGGAGTGTTTTCTTGTTTCCTCTCATATATTTTATTACTAGTGTATTAATCTGTGTTTCGTAGTTACACTTCTGTAACAAACAATTCCAAATACTGTAAACTCTAATTTCTAAGAGGTTGTATAACTTGAATTCCAATATACATGTACATATGGCAATAATCTCCTCTACTCTCTACTCTACAGGAGTGGAAACAGTGGTTACTTTTCAGAAAAAGTTATACTTTTTTGACAGTTTGAGGACATATTTTATTTAAAGGAAAGGAAATTAAGGAAACAAATTAAACAGGACCTAGTGCTTATTTTATATGATTAAAACCCTGGCAATTTACATTTCTAAACTGGAATCCCGAACTGCAAAGTAGAGTTTAATAACACCTCCAAAATATAACATTCGGTTGTGAAAGGCTTTCTATGTTTTGGTGTAGTAAAACATACTGTCTTGATTTGACATTTTTACATTTCTTTTCCATTGCAAGTCTGAAAGAGATTATAAAACACAAAGGAACTGAGACATGTTGTTTCTTGCATTAAGGTTAGTTTTTTTGCGCCCTTATTTAATAAACAATTACTATACAAGTCAGTTTTTAGCCAGTAGCAAATTCCAGAAATACCTTCACTTCTGTAGGAGGTGGGTCTGACCAAAGCCTTTCAAATCCAATTAGAACAAACTTTATGGAACAAGGGATCTACTTCACTAGTTTCAGCAGCACTGAATATTTCACTTGCAAAGTGAAGGAGAATGTTTTAGGTTTTTTTTGCCTAAAGATCTTAGAATGGGTGAGAAACATTTTATTGACCTTATTGTTTCACCTTTATTAATTTTTTTTAACATCTTAGCTAGGGAGATTGAAAATGATAAACCAGAAAAATGGCAACTATTGTGTTAGGCAGTGTAGATTGAGTCATATCTTTCACCTCAGTCACTGTAACTTTCTTCTCCACTTCAATCTTCCTTGTTCTAGCAATTCCAATCCTAACCACTACGTGGTTTATTGGGCCTGATATAACGATTCTAATAATCCCCTCAAGGCTGGGGATTCAGTACCTCCAGTTCGCAAACCAGCTGTTGATAAAGAGGTACTTCCTATTTGTGGTTTTTAGCGTTTTAATACAGGTTCATATTTCTGTCCAGGAGGAGTCTCTGTTACACTGTGCTCCTCATACACCAATTTGTATATCATACACAAGATTTGTCGTGTAGATATAGGAAAGTCAGGGCTACAGAATCATTGCTTCCAGTTGGGAAACTAAACTACAGTACTTTCTTGTTTTATCTATAAAGCCTTGTTTCCTAGGACGTGTTCTGACTCTTCTTCAATGATTACATTCTTCACGAATAATATTAATAAACCAGTTTTTAAACTCTGTTTCATTATACTGCACTAGTACAGTGGAATACACCCAAATTAAAAAACAAAAAAACTGTTTTGACAGTGCATTTCTTTTAAGCCAAATTTCTAGATTTAAACAGAACACACCTTGTGAAATACTCACTTTTCATTTATTTACAAATCAGAAGCTCCATATTGCATTCAGAATTAAATTAGAGGTTTAGTGAGCTATTACTCTGCATATTATAAACTGAAACTGGGAAAAAAAGGATAATCATTATTCCCACATCAGTAACATATACATTTTTCCTTAATCAAAACACTGAATGCCAAGTCACCATGTCCAGAAAACTCTACTATGTTGTAATAATCCAGCCACGTCATTTTTGTTTATATTTGGTTCAGAAGTTTTACAAAAGTCTTCCTTAAAGAGAATATGTTTATGACAAATTATAACTGATTGTTATAACAGGTGAGGCTCCATTTAACCGAGAGGTCAGTCAGGGTTGGTAACTCGACACACAGTGGTGGAACAGTGTGGATCTGCAACAGGCAAGACACAAATACAAATAACCCCTAATCATTACAATACTCATTTACTGGACAAGTCACCGTTTTGAACTAAAAATGTCTTTTTGTTCCCAAATCTTAAAGAAGGAAAGAGATTGAACAGGTATGTAAACTGAGCGACCTTATCTAAAAAATGCAGTCATTTATCATCTTTCCATGTTCATGTGACCTGTCAAGTGTTGGTTAAGAACATACATTGACCAACATGAGTAGATCTAATTTGTAGTTCATCAATTTCATTGGAAGGGAGTGAATACTTTTGCAAGGCACTGTAAGACTAGGAATCAGAACTCTGGGGCTCTGGCATACATCTGTGGCACAGTGGAGCTTTCGTAACCTAGCTGGATAAATTCTTGAGGGGTTCAGATTTAGACTCTTCATGTTTGTGGAGACACTGAATTGGGGGGTCTCTACACGAAACTAGGGTAAGTGTGACTAGAATTTGTGGATATGGATTACTTAGCTGAAGAGGTCTTAAAAGGACTGACGCTCAAATGGATTTAGAGTATCAATTGTAAATGTGTCTTGAGCAGTAGACCACCCACCGATAAGTAACGATTTTCTTTCAAATGCATCACGTGAAACACAAACTGTCCAGTAATCCAGGATACCCTTATTTGTTGGTATCCATGGAAATTTAATGAGAAAAATGCACATAGGAAAGAAAAATGGTTAATTAGATGCTTGATTCAAAGAAATGTTCTTCTTGTGGTTGTAGTTATTCTAATCCTGCTGTGATGAAAGAGCTTTTGAGTTGAAACTATTATAAATCGTGTGCATGCTTGCCTAAGACAAGTAGACATTTGTAAAGTTACAGGCTTAAATGCAAATGAAAGCTTAGGTAAAGGAATGTGACAAGAGTAATTTACTACTGGGTAATTTGGGATGCTGTTTTGTATGGAAAGAGGTGTATGTATTATTCCAGTTAATGAAGTATCTATCTGCACACAGAAACAGATAAATTCCATATTCTTAACTGTTCAGTGGATTCACTTACAGTTTGAATGCATTGGTGTTTTATCAAGACCTATAAGATGTACAGTATGAGGAATGAGGAAAGTTTTTAGCTTGAATGAACAGTATTTACAACAAATCTAATGGTGTATTTAATTCTGGAATGTGCTTTCACATGTTCAGGAAATTTCAGGTTTAAAGCTTTTAGAAAAGATGGTTTTAATCAAATGTTTTCTGCAAAAAAAAAAGTTAGAACCAAGATAGAAAACACACTGGACTGATTCTAATATTTTGATAATTACAACATATACTTTCTAAAATGAAATCTCTGTTTTAGTGGTAGTCTTGTGTACATTTACAAGGCAATTTTAAGGGCTTCACACACAATTTTAAGGGCTTGAAACACACAAGGAGAAGAAGGTGAGATAAAGTTTTCTTAACACGCCACCTGGCAGCTGTTTTTATTAATCAAACTACAGTAAACTTCTGCTTCAAAAGAAACCTTTACAAGGCACAAATTGCTTACAGTCACGCCAAAAGCCAACACAGTGTGTTCCAATGTACAACGCCCTCCCTAACTTTCACAAATGGAAGCAAACTTAATTATTTGTAATTGCATTTAGTATTCTCAGCAAAAAATGGCTTACACTTAAGACGTTGAAGCCGAAAAAGCATATTAAATAATGACAAGAGGGTGAGGAAATGTTGCAAACCATTCACAAAATAAAATGAAATAAAGCTTTAGAACAATATAGTTTCTGAAAAACGGTATCTCATAAAATGTCCTATTTAACAAGTGGGGTAAAAAAAAATCTTTTTAACACAAGTCAGTTATATTGTGTTATTCAGAAATTGATACATTAAATTAATTAGATAAATTATGTAAATATATTTTAAGATCATTTTGCATATATTGAATGCTTCACTGATTTTGTGTATTTCCTAGCTTTAATATAATGATGATATCTATGATGATACTGTGCAGTGCCTTAAGATTCTACCACAGATTTGTTCAATAATCAGTCTCAGCTGATCAACAGAGACTTCATTTCGTAAGAGCAAGAAAGAGAAGTGGCACACTGGAGCAGTGGTTAGAATTGCTGCCCCACTGAGACCCAGGGTTTAATCCAGGACCTGGGGTGCTATCTGCGTGGAGTTTGCATGTTCTCTGTGGTCCACTGGGTTTGCTCCTAGTGTCCCAGTTCCCTCCCACAGTCCTAACACATTCAGGTAGGTTAACTGGCTTCTAGGAAAACTAGCCCTGGTGTGAGTGTGTGCATGTCTGTCTGTTTGTGCCCTGTGATGGACTGCTGTGCTGTCCAGGGTGTACCCTGCCTTGCGCCCATTGCTTGCTAAGATAGGATCCAACTCCTCTGCAACCCTGTATTAAAAGAAGAGTTAAAAATGGATAGACGAAGAACTAAAAACAAGAGCAGCAGAAAGTGTGTGAGAAGCTTGAAGGAAACACTCTCTCAATGAGAGTAAATAGGGGTCCATTAGAGATGTAGATCTGTGCCTAATGAATTAGAATGAGGTAAAAGGTTTTGTCTCAGTTGCATTTGTTTCTAGACTGAGGACACAAATGTAGAAACAGATCTCTACCAAAATTCAGCAGGACTCCAATAAGAAGGAATTCGAAGAGGAATGGACAAAAGAAACAATACCAAACCTCCTAAATGAGAGCACGCCCTTTTTAATGTGTTTTACAGGAGTGTGGGAGTATGGAAAAAGCTACCCAATAATGTTTTGATGCTATTAACTTGGCTTCTTTCAGCTGATTTGGTCAAGCAGCAACAAACTACTCATGTTCTTCAGCTAAAACCTTTAAAAGGAACATCATGTAGAAAGAGAAAACAATTCTTACAAAAATGTTTCAAGATAAATGCATTTCAAAAGGGAATTTATATCCGGTTCTTTCAGCGTTGAGATAATCAGACAATTCAATGATAACAGAGCAAGATTAAAGACTTCAAGATGTGCGTGTGTTTAGAAGTGGGTGACATAATTCAAAGTTAGAAGCAGGTGCACTTCCCTCCAGTTTAAATATTATGAAACTGATGTTCAAAATAAAAGCAGTTGCCACAAAACAGCAATAGGGGGTCAGTTCTAAAAACAGTCTGCAGTTTCCAGTCATTCTGGAAGATACCCACCCTACATTTTTCCTTACAATGTGCAGATTAGTGCTGCTGTCTGCTGGTGAATTCAGTAAAAATTAAAATCTCATTTTTTCTAATTTAACCTCTACAAGGAAATAGTGTTAAGAATGATGGAATGTAAAGTGCTATTATTTTTATATTATATATATTATTCTACATAAGACTTACAGTAAATATCTCCAAGAGATGAGGAGGTTTGTGTGTACATGGTCAAAAGTATGTTTCTCAAACTCAAGACACATGTTGTTCAGCATCTTCATCGATCTAAAAAATGTGGCCTACATTATATAAGTATGAGGCTCTAGGATTGATAAAGGCTCTCTCGATCTGATGTTGAAATATCCCCCACCCAATAATAAATTACATTAATCAATTTTTATCATAAAAAGGTGGAAAAATGACAAAGCCCTAGTCCAGTTTGTCTTATTGGCCACCTGCTTCTAAACGTCATTGGGAATACCTGCCCTTTATTGATGAATTAAGCAAGAAATATGTTCAATCAATACAATTCTGGTCCATGAGGAATAAAAGTACTGTACTTGGATTTTAAAATGAAATCTAATTGATCTGTAAGTAACATATGCATCAGCGGCTTTTTTGATCTCCAGCTTTCCAGAAGCCAATTAATCTACATACAAACTCCATGCAGAGAGCACCCCAAGAACAGAGCTCATGTGAGGCAACAGTGGTGTCCTAGGCTATACGTGTAAGCCGATCTTTTATCACTAAAACACACCACCAAAGTGTGAATAAATAAAAAAAACTTTTATTTTTTGAATTTTTTACAAATTTATAAATACACAAGTACAGTTTATGTAGTTAAAAACGAAAACCAAGTAGAAAAAAAAGACAATGTGCCAAAATTAATTTAAAAACAGTGCATTTTTCCATCATAAGCATAACATATGTACAGTTTATATTTGTCATATAACGCCACATATACATTTAAAAATGTACTGTATAGGTGAAAATCGGTAGAAAAAATAAACATTTCTTAAGAACGGCTGCAAGAAGCCGTTTACATCGCTAAGGATGTCACTGGCGCTGACATCCGTGACAGTGTCCTACACAGTCTCAGCAGTCCTCGCTCTGTACCATGGAGATGAAGAAATTACACAGGGAGCTCCAGGTTTCGCTGCAATACTCTTCGGCCACTTTCTTCTGGTCAGTGTTTTCTGGGCAGTTCTTTTTGCCTGTCGCAGACGGCCCCTCTGTGGTAGTTTTAGCGCGGTTCTCCTTGGTTTTCGAATGAGTTTCCTCCGCTTGCGACGAGGTGCTGGGACTCAGCTTGAAATGAGCGTCTTTGGGGGCTTTCTTGCACATCCCCGCTTTGATCAGGGCCGTGGCGTCTTTGCACAGGTTCTTCTGCTTCTTCAGCGCTCGGGAGATCTGTTTCCAGTAGGATTTGGGGTTGGAAGCGAACTGCGGACAGGCGGAGGGTTTCGCGGTGTATTCGCACGCCACACTGGCGTCACCCTTACCGCAGCTGACGCTCAGGGTGCTTACGTCTCCTCCCGCGGCCAGCCAGGTGCACAGCGCCTTGTCCTTGGTCGGGAACTTGCCCTTCATCACCTTGCCCGCCTGAGCTTTCTGACCCCGCTCGCTCTTGTCTGTGGGGGCTGAGGGCTGTTTTTCGGGCTGCGCTGGAGCGTTCCCGCCCGGCTTTTCTTTGCCCTCTTTCTTCCTCTTCCTGCCTTCATCTTTTTTCTCGCACTCGGCTACCAGGACCATCTGAGCGATGCAGGCAAGGACCAGGACCAGAGCAAAACTTTTGAAAAGCCTCATGTTTTCGTCCGACGTCTGGCGATAAACCTGTAATAATAAATAAGAATGTTACAAAAACTACACACAACCAAACCAGCAAGACTTTAAAAACGTTAATTGCGTGACGGAATGTCATGCTTTGGTCCCTAGGCAGTATCACTGTATATACACTATATATAACTATACTTTGACACCTGAAGAAGGCTCCACGGCCGAAACGTTGTGTTCTCTTTCTTCTTTTTTTCAGCATGGAATAAACCTATTACTTGTTCCTTTGCAGCCTACGCATGCTGACGCAGCTACCCACCTGAACTACTATATATAACTATGCTATTCTAATTATGCATACTATTTTTGCTGAGAGGAATTTTAAAATAAAAAAATTGTAGTTATTCAAGAATATACTGATTGCCATCAAAGTTCTTCACGCACTGAGCTTATTTTGCGTTCGTTTCGCAAGAAACTAAAAAAATATATTTTTTTCCAATTTTTCGTAGCGATAGAATCTGGGAGAGAAACTGAAACACGACACACAGAAAGAAACGCAGCTAAACATTGAAGTACTAGTTGAAAGCCGACCTACCTGTCAGTGGGAGAGCGAGGCAAGGAGTAAGATGGACTTGATCTAGTACACCTGATCTGCGCGCCGGTGTAATTTATACACCAATGTCACGCCTATCGGTACCTCCCGATCGCCAGATATTACAACACAGTGCGATTCCGGAATCCTCTTTCATACCTCAGCACATACCACGCAATGCTGGAGCCGAATCGCTTGTGGTGTTCAAACAAGCTGTTACACATCAGATGAAAGAAGGGTGAAGTGGCCGTCATTCGGGCATTACGGTAACATGATACAACATGAAAGAAAATGCCTTTTTTGGAAGCAGCTTTGATGTCACGTCGCTTCTCCGGTTATACATAACGTGGGTATTACGACTCAAAAGCGCTTGAGGCCGAGGATTTGTAAAGTAGGGCGCAAGGTACTGTATAGCCACGCTGGATACTCTCCAGCTACCCTGCGTATCACCTGCCACCTGACTGCTCGGGCAGCTTGAGGTTTTGCATGTGACTTGTAAGTGAATTAGAAACTTCCGGATCCTACTCCTTCTGAAAGAGGTTTAGCACTCCGGAGTGGAGTAGCGCTGGGATACTTTGAAATTTCTTTAAACGTCGCAAAGCGCTTTATAAAAGTAAAAGTGTACTCTGTAGAAAATCTCCCCAATAAGTAATCGTCACCCAAGAGGGACGAGAAATCTCGTCATTTAATATAGTGGACGAGATATAGTTATATATATATAATATATAAATTCCTTTAATATAGTGGTTCTCACCCCTGGTCCTGGGGGAACGTGTTATCGGTTTTCATTCTTCTTGATGCTTTCACTGATGAGTTAATTATTCTGCTTCTTTAGACTTTTATTTAACTTCTTTCTCGTGTTAGTCCTGGGTGTCAAAAACACCCGACTTCAAGGCTACCGTTTCGAACAACTTCAGCTCACAGAACCTGTACGTGAAATAAATACATAATCATCTCTGACGTTTGCACAATACATAAAAATGAGTAAACGCTTACCTTTGAAAGGTGCAAGCTGTGGACAGTCATAACTCCTCGCACCTTATCCAAAATCTTGACTTTTCCCGCGATTGTCCCGGACGAGTTTCGTTCTCCACACTACTCCTTACGTTTCAGGTGCCTTGCGTATAGATGTCAAACTGAGCGTTAAGAGAGATGAGACCAAAACTAAGTACAAAAACGGTCAAGAAAGGCAATGACGACGATTTCTCTGAATGTCGGCAGCGACAAAGTACCCAGAGAGTGAGAGGGGTCGCTCTGCAGGGCTGGAGACATTACTGTAAGATTCTTGAACGCCTTGTAAGTAGCAACATATAACCGAGCCAAGTCATGTTTTCCGTGTTCGACAGATATTTGTTAGCGCTGATTTTTTACCGTATATAATTAAATCATAAAGAAAGGATTATTGTACATTAAGTGCACTACAACAATGTAAGACATACTATACAGATGTGCTCTACATATTAAGTATACTGTATGCACTCATTTCAAAACTAATTTAGACTAATACTGTAATTATTTTATGTTTTCTATTTGCAGTTAGACTTAAGGTGTTAAGCCGCTTCTAATGCCGTTGTCATTAAGCAAATGTATTCTGATATGCAGTTGATAAGATAGTGGCGATTAATCAAATTGTGAAACTCTTAAAACATAAGCATATGCAGATAAAGGTGTATTACTGTACGTAGCTGGGCTAAAGTTTAGTTACAGTCACAACATTCCACTGTAATCACAATTAGTAATGAAATACATAATCACAGTCGTAACTTACTACATATCTGCTTGCAATACACTTCCACGCATCTTGGGCAAAGAGGAGTACAGAATATAGTGTACACGTGTGCAGGTCCTCACCTGACCCAGTATTATTTACACATACTGTACAGTACAATGGCCTAATCAGCAGATTGGAACAAAAATCATGAACCCAGAATAATGTTACTGCTATTAGATAATCTGCGTTGTACTCTACTGTTGCGGGGGTAAGGAAAGGTTCAATATCATGTGGAAGTCAGCTTCTGTTTAGTTTCTATCTGTTCTAAACCTGACTTTCAGTGCCTCGTTAAATGTGACAATAAGTCAATTGGATTTCAATCTGTAATAACCCGTATTCAGTTATATTTTGAGCTAAAATTGTTCTGCTTTCTGAAGTGAAGGGCAATATTATGGATACCGGTCAAGCTGTGTAATTTGTAGATGCTTTTTAAAAAGAACTCTAATTTGTTTAGGTAGAACCTAGCTTTTGAAAATCCATTTTGACAATTCCCTAGTATTTTGATGTGGGTAATCCTCTAGTTTAGATCTAACAATTGTTTCCATTACCTTACATGCAATAAACACTTCTTGGTCTGTAATTACTTGGTTCTGTTGTGCCATCCTTCTTGGACAAAACAGTAGCAGTTTTCTAGTCCTTGGGTACTACCGCTATCTTGATAACTGCTGAAATAGTTCTTTATCTCTTATTCCTTGAGTATAAGTGGTAAGATGCCATCAGGCCCTGTGGAATAATTCATTTCTGAATTATTAATTTGTACTATTTACAATAAAATAATATTAATTATATTTACAATATAATAATAAAATTGTCAGCAGAGAAGTACATGACAAGTATATGAAATACATCTCTTTCTTGTTAATATTTAAATCAGAACTTTGTTTATCCACTGCCTAAAGCATGATATTGACTTCTTTCTTAATTTCCTTTTATGGTCTAGAAGTTTCTCATTATTGTCAATTGTGCTTTCAATTTTGTGGTAATGAAATAAGTTTTTATTTATTTTAGCAGGAACATGTCTGTTGTACTCATTTTAGGAAATCCTTTCTTTTTCCTTACATTTTCCCCCAATTGATCTGTTGGGAGCTGTGTCCTTGTACTAGGATGCTCTCTAGTGTGTTCATGTTTTCATTTCCAACCATCGCTCTGATAATTATTTGAGAAGCCATCTGCATAAGTGGTCAAAATGAAAGGTTTGTTTACAAATTGAGGATTTAAAGATGACCCATACAGTCTCCTGGCTATTCAGGACCTGTGTTGGCCACTCGTGGCTTAGTTGATACAGGCCAGCATTGATAAAAATTCAAGAGTTTGAGAAAAAAAAGCATTGTAGTTCTTGACATTTAATTCACTGTGCACACATGATATCTAGAATCATTCTGTATATCACTCTAAAATGCCGTTGAAAGGCCTGCTTTCAAGTCCTTTAGTGTTGTTTCACACATTGTATTTTTCTGTTGCCAAATGTAGTAGCTCCACACAGCGGAGATATAGAGTGTTACAGTTTTCCAAAAGGCAGAAAATTATGTTATGCAAGTAATGGACAAATTATAAAACCAGACATAAAACTGAATGTCACATTTTATGTTATGACATTAGAAAAAGTAATGTTATTAAACTCGGTACAATTCTTTGCTATGTACAAATAATGTTTAGGGTTAAGGCATTTTGGCAGGTTTTCAGTGTAGGCAAGAGCCCAGTTTTGTGTAGAGTATATAAGAAAAGTCTTTCTAAATGAATAAAACAGCAGACACAGTATTATATTTTTATTTTTCATGAAGGCAAGAACTTCAGATGAAGGAAAATCATGAACTTGCAGAATATAATTAGAACACACAAGTCTTTGTTTTCCTTCTGGGCAAATTACCCACTAGTTTACTTGCTCTGTTTCTTCAACAGAGCACGGCTTTATAACTCTGTCCATTAATGCAAAATTTCTCCACTAAAGCCACAGTGTAAGAAAATCAGTCATGGCAGCTATGGAATAACCACAAGAGACAGACCCACAATGTCATTTTATTTGATTTACTTGTGTTTGTAATTCTTTCCCATTTTTTCACAACAGCACTTTATAAAGTAACATAGAACTTTGGGAGACAGCTTATGAGTCAAAGGTGCAAACATAATGCCACAGCAGAAGCAATATAAGCTCTTGTTAGTCATATTAACCCAAGAAGACATGGCCCTTTGAATGAATTCACACAGTGTGACACAGTAAGCACAGAAAGTGTGTTGAAACGGACTAAAGCTAAGAATATACTTGGTATTTGACGTTGAGGGCTTTAGGTATATAAGGTAAGGTGTTTAGAGTTAGCAACTCACCAGGACTGTAAACTTTTAGGTTGTGGATTTCAGGAGTTTGACTGACTGAACCATTAGCTCCTACTACATTGTGCTAACATACAGTATGATTTAAACAACTGATTATTAGGAGATAAAGACAGACAATAGAACAGACAACTTTGAAATGAGTGGAAATGCAGGGGTGAGCTTATGACGGATCATTAGCAACGCATAATGGAAAAAAACTCTATTGGCAAAACAGGCAAAATTCAATATTTGTAAACAGAATGAGATTATGCTAATGAAAGCAAAACGATCCGTTTCCTCTCAAGAAAAACGACCTAAGTTTACAAATAGTTCTGCACTTTGAAGTCTTCTTTGCAGGAAAATCTAACCTACGAAACAAAAAACAGTCTTTCAGAATTTACTCATTACATTGTGTTTCTAAAAACTCCTGTAGATGGTGTACCCGATTGAATGTTAAGAACAATACTAAATAGCAGATTTCAGGGTCATTTCACAAGCTGTTCGAAGGTATGGGAATATGAATACTTTCAGATGAAAACTAAAAATCAATTACAAAAGTAGCAATTTCAAATTAACTCCACTGAGACATAAGGTACCCTAATACCCTTCATTTTTGTTGTCATATTACAGCAATGAAAATCTCTTGAACAGTTTAAAAAAAGCGACAACATTTAAGACCAATCTGAAATCTGTCGATCGATATAAACTATATTAATTTAACAAGAGTATACCGACATTTTAATGAACTTCACACCAGTTTAACATGGTATTGTAAAAGTAAATTTTGTTGTTCTTATTGGAGGAAACAATAACATTGCTGTTTAAATCAATGAAATGTGCATTTCCCAGTACGCCTTACCTGGATATTTAGCCCTTGAACAGGTTGATAAAATAAGCACAGACCCCTTGAAGGGATTCCCAGCAATACTCTTGTGCCATCTTGTTGGCATCGGCTTCACTGCTGGGCACCAGAGTGGGTTGAGCCGTCGCGGTTTTGGGGGGCTTTGGGAGCTTTTTCGCTGGTTTTGACTGTGCGGGCTTTTCCTGAGCAGTCTTGGCCGGTTTCTGCGACGCCGGCTTGGGGCCGACTGCTACTTGCTTCATGTGGGCGTCAGCGGGGGCCTTCTGACACATGCTGGGCTTCAGCACGGCGGTCCCCTGGCAGGCGTGGGCCGTCTTCCTGAGCTCCGAGCTGATCTGGTTCCAGTACTGCTTTGGGTTGGTGTTGAAGGAGCGGCAGACGGAGGGCTGGCCCACATACTCGCACCAGTAGGACTTGCCTTGGTTCCTGCACACGACCCTGAGCTTCACCTCTCCCTGGCCACCCACCGTCATGGCACAGGCATCTTTGCTCTTGGTGCTGAAGCGGATTAGCTCTTCCCCGCCGCTTCTCTTGCTCTGTCCGGCAGCCAGCCACACGCAGCAGGCAACACACAACACTGCACGAGCCCAGGCCTTCATGCTGCACTAGATGGCAGTGGTCTAGGTTTTAGCCTCCCTGAGCACCTCGGACTGAACAGAACTGACTGCAGGTTCCCCGCACTATTTATAACCTCGCTACACAAAGAAGTCATTCAGGTAACCCGCCATGTTAGCCCCTGAAGAGGGCAGGCGTTAGTGCTTGCAATTTATGACTATAACAAAATCCAGTCAAATAAACTGCAAACTTTAATGAAACATCGCCTGAATTAGACAAATACATAAATACTAATTATATACCTAAAAGCACATTTGTAATGTACAAAGTGATGCAGACAGCTCAGGTAGGAGCATACGGTTGCTGTCAAGAGGCTGTAAAAGTTTAGTTGTAGCGGTATTATAAACTGATGAAATTTGTTTCTCTCCGTCTGGAGCACGTTAAACCTGTGCTAGCTGGAAAGTACAAGAAAGATACTTGACTTGATGTCAGTGATTTGGGGAAAAAAACCCAGTTGTACAAATGAATTCCTTCACTTTTGCCTGAAATGCGGTCATGTATAGCAATGAAGCTGTTGAATGTCGAAGGAAACGGGGTTTCTCAATGGTTTTAAAAAAAGATAATACTATCTAATACTAGATCTAACAGGGGTTGTGAGCTCAAATACAGGATGGTACATGAATTTTTTATGAAAAAAAGTTTCCCCTTTTAACACATTGTTAAAGGTATCCATTTTAAAGTTAACTTGGCACAAGCTTCTTGACATTTTATTTTCATAAAATTTACTTGTTCCAAAGAGAAAGGCTGCCTTGTCAGCGACACAATCTATAATATAAACATCCGAAGCAGGTTTACTGCACTGGGCAAAATCAAAGACTGGAGCAATGGAGCACAGCCAACCGAGAGGCCAGGAGTCCTTTCCATTCACTAACATGCTGCAGGTTTACAGGAGACGAGCTGATCACGCCACACCGCGAAGTGAAATTGAATTCCATGGGAGGTGTGATTTTTTTTTTTACCTTCTATTTAGCGTAGTGCCGTTTAAAGGAAACTGAAGTAGATGATTGATGAGAGCACACGCCTGAACTCTTCCTGTCCTTTCAAAGCATCTGGCTGAGAATTTTGATTTTTTTTTTCCAGTGGAAACAAACATTTCTTTTTTCCCCCCATGGCTTTGCACATTACAACGCACCACTGTGCGCAAAAGCAGAACACAAATTCAAGGTTCTTTATAAGGTATAATTTTTTTTATACATCTAAGAAGTAGCACCAAGCAGGAATTGACTGACTTAGTCGGTGCTGTAATTGCCCTTCAATTTGGTTCATTCCGAAAAAGGATAAACCTAAATGTAGATGTTCAATTCTTTGATATTTTGTTACAGATGCATTCCTGGACTTAATGTCCTGCTATGACTGGATGAAGGAAATTAACCTTTTTAGTCTTGGGGGGAAAAAACACTGCAAGGGGACCTTGTAGGACAAGTATTCATCATTCAGCACTGACAAAGCTGACCCAAGGAACTTCTTTGGAATCAACAGTGGAACACAAACCAGAAGAAATGTGGAAATGTAGCAGAAGTATCTTTAGAGAATAGAGGCAATTTTCTGCACAAAGGGTTGTGTGAGTCTGGGTTAAACTGCCCAGTCTTGGGTATTAAAGCTGACTCCCTGCCTTTCTTTTTTTTTCTGAACTGGATGAAATCGTCAAATCAATTACTAGCAAGCTAACAAGCTAGGCTAGCTGAATAGTCTCCTCTCATTTGTTACCTTTATTTTCTTATCCACAGTATGTTTAAAATATCTGATTAAATCAATTAGGCCTCAGTTTCATAATAAAAATGAAGGTTTTGTAGATCAGAATCCCTAAAACATCCAGTAACGTAACTGGAACTATTGTCCACCAAATATTAAGGCACATTATTAGTAACTGAGTAATTACTGTATCTGTTATCAGTGGAGGAAACAGTCAAATGAAACTGCTGGGTGTTGTCAGTATGTTTTTATTGAACAGGTACAATCTGGAGAGTTAAAAATAGAAACATCATCTACAATGGTGAAGATTATATACAATGTTATTTTTGTCCAACTAAAAAATATCTTACTGTACTTGCAATATATGAAAAAACACAGTTTACCGAATTTAAATCTTTATTCACATTTTTACACCTTTAGCTAGCCAGTGGTATACATTTCCAGTGGTAGCTATCATCCCACTGTTGTAAACAGCTATTTCACAAAAGTTATGCAACTCTAAACACATGTACATTTACAAGCACCTATAAAATTATATTTGTGAAAAACATTTTAATTTTACTCTTTAGCACTCATTTATGGCATATCTTACTGGTGTTAAGGTAACATACTGCCTTTTGTGTAACATTATGAATAAACGGGTAAATACACAACACAATGATTAAAAGCAAACAGTGACGGTCTTTAAATGTCCTATATTTTTGAGTGTCTTATTTTAATTTAAACGAAAAATCTATGCGAGACATTAGATGAATGACCATCAGGCTAGTCCATTAAGTTCTCTGACATCTTTCAAACTAGTTTTACTCCCAAAGTCCTGAGCTCTACTGTAAAATTTTGGCTTCAAACAGCAGATTTCTTTTTTTCACAGGTCAGAAGTGTGATTATTAGGTAATTAACCATTTCCTCTCTCTACATTTTTTTTTTATAGGTAAGACATTAAGCATGACCAGGAATTCATATGGATTATTAAAGCAAGACTTTTGCTTAAATGAATCCCACTTTCTTTCCCAACAGAATTCAATACATTTGTTTCTGAATGCTATTTGTTATTTATGACTAGGTGAAAATTGAAATTTGTGAAACAAAAATCAAACCTTTTACTGAAAGAGCATATCCGACATGCAACTTGTATCTAGCGTCTAGGGAACAATTCAGCAACTGCCAGCATGCTTAATCTCGCACATTCATGAGTAACTTTTTAGTGATTGAAAAAAATTACTAACTGATAGCCTGCCTTTCCAGTGACAAAAAATACCCACACAGAATCCTCCCAAAAATCTGCAAAAAATGCTTTTGATATTGCTCGGAAAATATAGTGGTTTAGATCATTGCATTATTTGTGTCAAAAGGGATACTGCTGTCTGTAGTAAACTTTGTACCAGATAGCCTGAGTATTTTTAATCAATATAGCACTGAAAGATATCAATGCAATGATAGCAAGGCTACTGTTGTAACAAACTGCAAGAAGCAAACAAAAAAGTATTTAAAAAACATAGAAACTCTTCTTTTTTTTAGAAGTTTTTGCCAGCATATAAAATGTACACTTATTTTTGATATGTATTGCACACATAAATAGAATTAGAGATTGTTTTTCTTTTGAAAAAAGATAATGAAATGTATGAATGTATGAATGGGGTGACAAGTGTAACGACAAGTTGTGTGTCCAATGGCACTACACAACTGAGATTCAAGTTTCACCAGTTTGAGTATGAAAATGAAAGAGTCTTTACTTTTACAACAAAAATAACCCACCAGAATTGTTGTTTACTTGGTCACTTGTCTTAAGGTGGTTGAATGTGCATACAATAAGTGCAATGCTCAGAGTGCTGATAAAATTTACAGATTGTGTAATAAGTGTCAAAAAAGGGAGAAAGTAGTCTAAAAATACTGGCCCCTCGTGTAGACATCCTTTGAGTGCTATCTCTTCTTGAATGACGAAATTCACAGGATCAGAAAACTGAAGATCCTAAAAAAACAACAATTTAAGTTAAAGTTTACGTATGACTGTAAAAACGGGAATGAAAGTTGCCCCTAGAAAAGTTCTTTAACCGTGGACGTCATTACTTACCACGAAGAATGCCTGCGTCTTCTACCAATTTTCAATAGAACTACAACAAAATGAAAATTAAACAATGAACAAAAACAGGTCAACGTTTTTTCTCAATGGACACATAGGTCAGTACACACAATGAATGTAGGAATATTCTCAAAATGTATTTCCTACATTATGGATTCAGATTCAACTGCTTCATAAAATTAAGGAACTAACTGTTGTAAATCAGAGCTTATCTTGTTGATTTCACTCAACAAGCATCTAAACGTGCCCCCCTCAATGTTTTTAATTTAATTTCTGTTCCTACTAAAGTTGTACTTTTAAACAAAATACTTTGAAAGAGTGACTTAGTGACTACGCAGATGGCTACATAGCTGAATTCAATTTGATAAACATCACTGGTTAGCATGACTGTCTGCTTCGCAATCTGTTTTAGGTTCTGTTATGGAAGTCATCTCCAAACTGAAACATGATTTTAATACTAGCTTCTGCACTTTTGTAAAATGCAAATTATTCTGGTATAAGCGACAATAAAATACAATCTAATAAGATATATGGGAACTGGATTTTTAGAAGTTTAGAAATAGCCATTCACGGTTTGTGCAATTTAAATATTGAAAAAGTCCACTAATCTACATGTGGTCGATGAGATTGCAGAACTCTGGAAAAGAATGGTTAACATGCTCTGCATGAACATGCAGTGTGACAGCAGAGAGAAATTAAAGCAGATTTATGAGACAATGGGAATGGGTGATGAGGGGAGTGATAACTCCATCATTCTGTCTCAGGCTGAACTGAGACCAGGTATAAGACTCAGATAAAAAGTATACTGGAGTAATCTACATTGCAGTTTAACATTGCTAACACACTTGTTTGTTTACGGTAACAGAAAAATTGCTTCACAACACAAATACAAACATCAGTATTGGAATATAGCAACATAGCAGCTGTAGGTGTGAAAGTCATTCTGTTGAGTTTTGTGAAATCTTGATGAATTCAACGACTACATTAGAAAACATGAAAAAACAGTTTACAGAAAAAAATACAGAACATCAGAAATTACAAGGCAAATGTTAATTGCAAAGTTATTTTTTTAATTTTCAACTAAAATAATAGTCTCTTTTTCCTATATTACATTTCTCTTCAAAGAAAATGCTTTTAATTATGGAATTTTGTTTAAGTACATACTAATTAAATTAACATTATCTCAGCTTTTATTCGGGTCATCGTATTTACACATACTGTAGTACATTCTCCAATAAATAGCTCTGCAGAACCAGAAGTTGCAAACACTTACTTTTACTGTATATCATACTTTATATTTATAAATAAAAATCAACCTATATTAAATCTTTCAACATTTCAAGTGCTCGTTGCAAACTCTCACACGACGATGCTTGTGTGTCAAAACACTGAAAATTTAATTCCGGTGTTTGACCACATGAAAAGGTGAGAAATGATTCCAGGGGGACGTTGCAAACTACAAGCCACTGATAGACCACGAAGAGTGACGAGAGATGAGCCAAGTTGCTCAGCCTGCACTTTTTGCAGTGTCATGGCAATGTTTTTTTCTTGAATGAGGGTGGAGGCAGAAAAAGAATCCACAATGAAAGATGACAATACTGACAAAAAAAAGATGAGAGACGCGGAAGAGGAGACGTTTTCTTATGTACCTTGCTCAACCCAGTAAAACCTGGGCTAGTCTCACCACTCTGCTTGCCTTGGAGGTGCAGAGGCCCGAGGGAATCTAGTCATAGTGTCATAGGAATGGACGCTATTAATGTGAAAACAAGTCCAGGCAACATTATTATTTTCATACAAGACTGAAACGCACAATATACTGTGACAATTCTCAATCATGCAGTGATTCAGGGTGAAGTGCTTCAGTTAAATGCTTGGCCTTCTAGTCTAAATCAACTCCTATCAAGCTTTCCCATAGTTAGTGAGCGAAGGACAGATGCATGCCAAAGTATGTGCAGGTGTCACAAAATGCAGGTTAAAATTTCTTCTTCTTTAGGTCAGGCATCCATAATGAAAATTAAAACTTACACAGCTGTAATGATTTGAGAAAGAAAGAAACCAGGTTTCATGCAAGAAAGGAAGGCGGAGAAGGATTGTACAAAGAGCTCTTGCCAGCTAAGGCTTCAATTAGATGCTTTTAAAAGACGCAGGTGTAGCAGTCATCTGCATCTCAATTTTCGGACTCAAAAGCTCATTTCAGAAGGGCTGGTTTCCAGCATTTGGATAAAATAATGAGCTTAGCTGATAATTTAGGGAAGGATACTTCTCAGTTAACAAAGGTGGGTAAATACCAGGTCTTTTTACTTTGCACAGAACCATGCATTGAGCTTTTGTGAAATCTTTAACCATGTATTATGGAAATTGAAGGTGGCTGAAGCCACCCAATGAAAGAAGTTGGAATCAAGCTGTTTAATGAAGGTATCGCACAGGAGAAAGATTTGACTGCAGATGGTTGGTAAAGCCACAGCTCAGAGCTGCACATGCAAGAAAAGCTACTGATTATCCGGGCAAAATGTGAGCTTTTCTTTTCTGGCTACAGTTCCAGAAAAGATGTTTCCAAACGTAAGTATTGAAAAAAATCTAACATGATATGGTATGTACAATCAGATGAGTTCGTTAGTAAGAGTTCACACACCATGCTGATCATGCCAGTGCACTGTAACATTACGGAATAACAACACTTCAAAAGACGTCAGTGTTATTAACACGACACCTGAGCTCCAGATGTTCAGATTTCAGCCGTTTTTCAGCATGCACTTACTTCCCACACCCTGTGATACTCTCCACCCTCTTTTAATAGCCCTCGGCTAGCTACTGTGTCCAAACGCATGCAATGAAATCTTTCCATGGCGGGGGTTACCTGGTCATTATAAGGTTATGAATACCTTGCAAATGTTCATTATGATAACCATTATTACCAATTTCCATACTGTAACAAAACATTAAATATAAAAATGGAAACAAAAGTTACAAATGGAGCACAGGACGAGCTGTCACCAGCCACAATAAAGGACAGGGTAATAAAAGGAAAGCGTTCACTCATTTAAAAATAATGGCGAGGGATACAAATGTAATAATTGTACGAAAATGTGTATAAAATAGCCAAGTATAAATATTAGCATGTTATTGTACAAATGAACTTTAATTTACATAAACTATAACCAACGCTTGCTTATTAAGTGTTTAAATGACTAGTCTTTTGCTTCCAACAACAGCCAATTTGTCATGACCCATAATTACAGTACACAAAAAGCCACATTCTCCACCAAAAAGCTATTCAAAAGCTTAACGTTGAACCCAGCACCAAAAATGTTAACATGAAGTGCAAATTAATTTTTTAGATCTATATTTACAAAACCTCTAGAGCCCTGTAGTTTTAGTAGTGAAAAGAGCAAAAATAAAAGAAAATGGAAAGGAATCTTACGTTTTCATGGGTATAGTCTCAACACTACAAAGATAAAGAAGCAAAATATTAACAATACGCTTCATTATAAGAGCCATTCCAGAGAAAGCACAGTACGGGACTGTTAATATAATCAAGACTCTTTGTGCTGGAGCTCTGAATGGCAGCTGTCGCATTATTTTTCTGATTAAAAGGGAGAGGAACAAAAATACGATGAAGAAAAGGTGCAAGGAATGGGAGCTTTGTTCTGACCAATTTGCCTTTTTTTTCTTAAAGTGCAAAGTGCGTAAGTGGATGCAAAGAGTGGCGAAAAAAAAGATAAAGAACGGGGAAGAGATGGAACCAGTAGAAATGGTTATCACAAAGTAAAATGCCAAGTCCCTGAGACAGAGGAACTGTAAGGAAGAGAAGAAAAGACTGGTTACTACAAGGGAAAGCTACACAATGAGGAAACCCAAAGGCACAAAGCAGGGAAAGGTGAAATAACTGCACTTCAGAGGTAACAACGCATGCACGAGATTATTAACAGGTCATGCAACAGGTGCACGAATGTAATTCTACACTATATGCCCTATTATTCATTTAGTTGAGAAGTTCTCTGTAGATTGTAAACTCACCATATCCTGAATTGTATTATACATTTAAGATGATCATGTGGCAAAAAATATGGATAAAATCTACTGAACTGTAGATTATGGATTTTAGAAGTCTTCAAATTTAAATTTATCCATGATACTATACATAATACAATAATATCTATCTGTCATAACAACCACAAAGAACAGAAACCAAACCTGCCTTAAAGTATGAAAGTTTCTGTTCTTTTTACATGCATAAGAGTATAAGGAAAGCAACAAAAATCCAATTGACCAATTGGCATATTGGTACTGAAATCACAAGTAAATTTGTGCTTGGAATATCAATGTATTCCAGTATAAATTAGAAAAAATTGGTATAAACAAAACAGAATACACAAGGTCCAACACAAAGAGTTATTTATAAAAAATAATTTCTCATAATCTGTTTAATTAACATTTAAAATCCATACACAATCCACACAATTAAAACATCTGTGTCACAATTATACCACTAACATGGTCGATAAGCACATTCCTGATATAATGTGAGAAAACAATAACAAAAACCCTAAAGCTAGTCTACAATACTTACTCATCATACACATCCTCCGTGTCCATTCTCCGATAGAATTTGGCTAGCTTCACAGCAATAATTATACTTGGAATTAAAAATATTGTACAGCAACCCAGGCCAAACCAGAATGCATTCTAAAAAATGAAAAAAAAAATGAAAATGACTTAGAGTAACATCAAAAATATTATTATTTGTATAACTGTCCCTAGAAGACAATTTCAAAGAATGTCAAGGTTAGTTAGATTAAAAAGAGGCGCATGAAGGATATTCCTGTCAGCGTCTAAGCTGGAAGAGAATCAGGAGTCACTGGCCTCAGGCTGGCTTTATATATCTGGACAAATAAAAAGACTTCCAAGCTGTAGCACCCATCATATGTAAAGAGCAATATTTTCCAAGTTAATTTCAAACTTCTATCCCATTGTGCTTTGCCACTGTGCTCTTGCTCTGACAAATATTATTTAAGAATTCAAACCTTTAAATCTGGTATATTTTGGGTGACTTGCTGCTTTTTAGATTTGTTTTACCAGAGAACTGTTTAACTTGGAGGAAAACATGGCCTGACTAAAAATCTAGTTGGAACTGAGAATACATTTTAAACAGGAATGTGTTTTCTCTTTAGCATTTCCTTGACCCACCAGTCTAAGACAGAAGCCACGCAAATCTTATGTAAGTTTATTCCAATCCCTCCTTCTTCCTACTCGTTTTTGATGCCCCATGGTTTAAACAGCGCAGAGCATTTTTAATAATTAGTTTAACTACCTGTGAAATTCCAGTGCTTCATGAATAAACAAAAAAACATCTGGCTGAAAACAGGAGGCTGTCAAAGGTCAGGGGCCCTTGCTCTGGGCTTGCTGGTAAAAGCTTTCACACACGTTAAACAATAAACTTTAGCTTCAGCAATAGAGAACGGTTTTTGGCTTTTAGATTTTACAGTATATCTCTGTCCAGAACTCCTTGTCACAGGTATAGCTGAGTGGGCAGTACGGGAACCAGTAAAGGTTTATTCCATGCTGAAACCAAAAGAAAAGAAACACAATGTTTTGGCTGTGGAGCCTTATTCAGGTGCGAGTAAGTGGGCAGTATGTTGTATTAGCCTGGCCACAGAAAATGGAAATCCTGCCCTGAGCATTTACTGGAGATTTAATATGAACCACTCTGATATTTATTAGTGCGTTTTTAAATACTTTGTTTCTTACCAAGGAATCAACTATAAAGCCGCAAAATACGATCTCCGCCGTGTCTATTACATTGCTAACAGGCTTGCATGCTGCAACTTCCATTTCCACCTGAAAAAACAACAAACAGAAGAAAGATGCATAACTATAACTTCACCATGCACAAAATGGACTGAAAGTCACTTGGAAGAAAACATATCAGAAGAGAATTACCAACATTTAGGATAGAGCAAATAGGACGCACTCCGAAAAAGTGCAATACTTACAGAAAACCTGACCCATTCTATGTATTGCTTGAAGTAGCCCACTATAGTCTCCATGTATTTCTCTGTTTCCTGCATTACGATGACAAAGTAGAAAACAAAGCTCAGCTAAAATGACAAAATATATTTTACAAAATTAAGAGCTATAGCTGATTCTACGGGCGTTACCTGGTTAACGACGAAGGAGGCGTTGTGTGTGATGAGGTACTGTGCTGCATCGATAGCACTAATCACATTGTTGACAGCATTCTAAAGAAAAAGAGGCAAGGGAGGAGTGTTGAGCCACACAAGCTCAAACATAAATGTGTTTTCAATAATTTAAGGTTCGGTGCTTTGTAGACAAGTTACTGTACATTTTTAAAACTGTGTATAATCAGTGTAATATATATCAGTTACTTCTTAAATCATTTTGGCAATGTGTTTCAAAATAAGATTGATCCATTACAGAGGAAAAGGCTTTAACTCAGAAACAGTCTATTTTGCGAACAGTAAATCATCATAAGGCCCAAAAATGTGACTATCATGGGGAGTATATACAGTGGCTATCAAAAGTAATTTGACCACAGAATCTTCTTCTGCTTGGTTTCAGTCTCCCACGTGCCTTCTGGCAAACTATAGTTGAGATTTGAGTTTTTTTTTCCCCAAGAATGGTGTTCATTTTGCCACTCTCCCGTGAAGCCCAGATTAAGTGAAGCACCCAGGTCATTGTTGTCGTATGCACAGCTTCACCCTTCTTAGCCGTGGAAGAACAATTCCTTCCGAGTTGTCACAGGCATCTTGGTGGTGTCCACCCTCTTCATCCGGATACTCAGTTTTCAAGGATATCTGAAGACTTGTGATATCTTCTCCATATCTTTCTGGTCCTTTGGGGGGGATATTCAATGCCTTGGAAATGTTCTTACATCCTTCCTTTGATGCATTTTTATAACCCTACCCTGGATATGCTTTGAATGCTCCTTTGTCTTCAAGATGTAGTTCCTTTTGGGAGCAATATTTATTAAATGCGGATTTGCAGAAATAGGTGTATTTATTATTTTGCAAATATGATGGGTGCAATGAAGGCGTTTCATGTGAAATACCTTAACTGCACATAGGTGGACAATTGGTTACCCTGGAGCCTATTTAGGCTGTTAAGTCATAGGCTCCTTCTTGAAAGAAACCAGTGTATGAGCTACAGTACATCAACATGACTGAGTAGCTTGTTCCAAACTCCTGCAACACTTTAGTTGTGTAAAAGCACGTCTGTTGTTCTCAGTTATAATTGTACTTGTGTCCTCTGGTTCATTTCTGAAGGGGAACTGCAACACTATTTTTATATTTCCTGGTTAGAAAGAATCGGAAATTGACAAACGCCATTTCAAACTATAATAAAAGTAAAATGTACACAGTAACTTGTAAAACCTCCAATTTTCATCACAAAACAGAAAACATTTCCAGGTATGCGCAGAGGCAACAAGACAACAAGACTCCCGGTGACGTACAGTATGCGACCCCATTACATTGTAAACGAGCAGACTTGTGAATGCATCTCTTTTAATCCAATAAAAATATTGGTCTCGATTTCAAGATGGTTTTGCTTACAAATGCTACTTGTTAACTCTGCATGCAGCTCATGGTGGAACATTTCTGCGGTGAAATGTCTACTGCACAATCTGTATTTATTCGCTTGTACATTGCATTACATTAGTGATTACAGTGACTGGTGAGCAGAAAGGGGCTGTTTCATGTCACAATTTGTGGGAACTCGAACGCAATTTTGTGACAACATGGAGTTTGCAATTTTGTGCTTAAGATTTTTCTATATCATCAATGAATTTATTTTGTTACTGAGATTTAATAAACGGTCTGAGAAATTGGGACTGCAGCTCCCCTTTAAACTGTTGGGTCTGAACAAGGGGCTGACTTTGTCAATGTCATTGAGGGTGCTCGATTAATTGCAGAAGGAAGTTGTTGCCTCTTTGTGAGGATGAGTTGATTCTGGATCAGTCACTTACTGGGAGAGCAGATGCAGTCCTCTGAAGCAGTCGGATGCTCTGATTCAAAGTGCTCTGTGAAAAAGTACAAATAAAAATGTGTTTCCAAAACCATAGCCTAAAACACACAAAAAATACCTTCCAGTTTCCTTAGGTGAGCGATGACTGTCAATAAATTGAAAGCAGGAGTACTCAAGTGGGATTAAAATATCAGATGTTTAATTTTCAGTAACACAAAATAAATCAGAGTGGTACTAAGGCCACGTCAGACATACACTGCTGATGCTGAGGCACTGATTGTCCTTGAATTATCACGATCAAACATTTGCAGCTTTGCACACAAACAGTGAGGGACTGTCTGTTAGCTAGAGGTTCAGGTGTCTGTTCCCTAATCTAATGATTCACTGAGCTGAAAGATTCTGCATATTCAGTTAAAAAGTGAACGTGTATTCCACTGCACAAATCAAGAAAACAGTTAGTCTACTTCGTCTCAATCTATACACCGTGGTGATTTGGTCGCTAGTTTTTCAGGGTTCATAACTTTTGAGATAAAGAGAAATATCAGTGATACATTCTTACCCGTGCTCTAACGTATTTCTTGGCAGCCATTTAAGACAACAGGAAAGATAAGGAAAGTTGAAAAGGAAAAATAAGACAGCTTCATATGTCCAGAAAACAAAAAAAGTACACATGAAAGAGCGAGGATGTTTCAGAAAAAGGTATTCCCACATTAACAGGGTGCCTACCTCCTACAGAGTTCAAAATAATTTAAAATTGTGTTATATACATACTGTATGTCTCACCTTATTATCTAAATTATTACAGGGAAAACACGTTATTTACAACAATTACAACTCCAAGCAGTTCTACTATGTACAATTCAGTCCATTATTTCTCCATTTAAAACAAATGGACTGGACTGTTCAGTCAGAGGTCATAATGTCTGAAACAGCAGTCACTTTAAAATATTAAAATCCCTAAAAGTGTATTTTGTCTGCAATATGAGTGTTGCCATCTCCTACTTTCCAATTACCTGGTTATTTTTGTAGTTGGCACTTTTTAAAAAAATGTTTGCATGTTACTGCCACTCTAGGGAATTAATTAGCACCTTGTCTGAAAAATAACAATTGGAAGCCCGATATGCTGCAATAAAAGAGTGAGGTTTAGGAAAGAGCATTGATTTTAAATGAATTATAAGTACGTGGAGTGCTTTCACTGCCAAGTGTATCTGAGGCTATGACCTTAATCCTTAAACAATCTGAACTGACCGATTACTGGGGCTGCTAGTATATTTTGAGCAATTCAACCAGTTTGTGACTGCAGACAGAAATAATCCTGTCCCGAAACTGCTGTGTTATCAGACATTGCTTCAGAGGCAGTGTGGTTTACCATTGCCTGTTCCATTGGAACCACCTGCTGACCATGGATCAACCGAATGCTGCTGGCATGACCTTTCAAGGCATTCTCCAGAGCTCCCCGAGGCTGAAAGACAAATTAAAAATGGGGAAAACTAATACCAGGAAATCATATTTACCCTCACAACACCACTGTGAACCAAAGAAAGAAGAAACCACAGCATCTTCATCCTTATGGTCTGCAATACATGGCCTAGGTACAGGGTTTACAGTCTTTTCTGCTACATATTTTAAAAGCCTCATTTATCCCTAGCGTGTTGAAGGTCTCCTGTTTCTGCATTAGGAATTCTGTGGAATGAATAGGGAGCTTGTTCACCCACTCCGACTTGAATGACAGGCACTACCACTGCCGAGACCGCTGTGAATTTTTGTCATCTGAAAAAAAAAGTTACCGACTGCCTTGAAGGGAAAAACTTGGTAATCAGGGTCGCCGAACACTGAACATGAGAGGAAATAACAAATTATAACGCTTATGTCACTAGGAATCAACTTACAAGCGTGTCCGCCTGTGCTTCCAAGTCATTCGCAAATGCCAATAAATCCACCTTTGTAACTCCTTTGTTGACCTGCGAAGAAGCAAACACATTCATAGGTGCCTGTGTGGGTTGCGTTAATGATTTTCAAGGCGATATATCTTTATGTCAGACTGCCCAAAATCATTTCTCTTTTCTAGGAGCATCTCTCTAAGGTGTTCCTCTAGTGCAGGCCTCAGGGTAGCAGCAGGGCACTAGTCAAGTAATTACAGTGGGTAACTTGTGTTCAGCATATCAAGAAAAGGAATTAGTTTTAGCACAAGATTAAGAACTGAACGATGCTGGGCTTGGAGGACATGGGACAGTAAGTGGATGTGATTTGTCAGACATGTCTACTTGATTCCTCAATGTCCCAGTTCGCTCACTTTGTTCAGCTGACTCATGGATCCTTACTGTGACTTCAGACAGACCTCTTCTTGTGACCAGAAAGCTGGTCCTGACCATATTAAAAACGCGGTGGAGGTTTTTAAATCTCGACTTAAATCTTGCACGTTTTGGATGCCTATTGATTCTTAATGCCTCTCTTTCATTTAATTGCTCTGTTATATCTGGACTTATTGTATATTCTCCATACTGTACCATTTTGTGCTATTTATGTGTGATGTCTCAAACATGCTCCGTACTGAAAGGAACACAAGTGATTGATGGACAAGTGAGATTAGTACTTACCTCAGCTAAATAAGCAGGATAGGTAATATTGGTGATGCCAGTCTTTGTAAAATTCAGGAGATTTTGCCTTCCTGTGGCATCCAGAAGCACTATATCACTGAGATCCACATGGACATCACCAAACATGTCCACCACATCCTTGGTGTACTGAAAAACACAAAGCTCAGATGCAGCATCCGTCTAATCCTAGTGCATTACTATTTATCTTTATAGGCACGTATTTCACATGCTTTACATATTATAGTGTGCAAATAATATTTTTTCATATATCGACTAAAATAGTTTGAAAGAATTCAAATGACCCACAATGGGATACTGTATAATTATTCATTCACTGCGTTCATTCATTGAATTAACATGACATGCCCCTTAGCATTAATTCTATATCAAGTTCCCATACTATGTATTGCTGTATGGAATGTGATTTCAAGTTGGGAAAGATTAATGGTTATTAATCTGTTAATACCTACCATACTAGTGTTTAAAAATGCACTGATGTTGAAGACATTGTCCAGCTGTAGAGCTGTGTAAATGCCTTTATTCTCTTTGCAGTTGCTAGTTTTGGGAGGGGGAAGAGAAAGGGTTAGGCATTAAAAAAACAATTACAAAATTTACAGTTAAATGCATTGTTCAAGCTTCACTCGGACAAACAATGAGTGCTGGAATCAGTGCCTGGACCTCAGCTTCTGATTCATCAGGTTAAGAGTAAATTCTTCTTATGTTCCCATCTAGTGGAACAAGGTGGAATTGCTCTCTGAATCTAAATACTTTCTTCACCTTTTGCACCACATAATTCAAAGCCATTTTACCTGTAGTGTATATCCTGTCACACAAGTCTTTCACAGCACTTTACAGCATCCTAATGTATATTACAACTACACTGCTACATCTGACCCCCAGGTCACACAAAAGAAAACCATTTGGAAACGAGCAACGGGCATTGCACCCTGAAAACATTTACAAAGACGGAAGTAACTGGAAGGTTTTGTAATGAGGAAAGTAGCTGCATGGAACATAAAAGAAAGTTCTAGAAAAAAATCTACTTTCACTCCTTTCACACTTGTGTCTGTGATTTCTATAAAGGTTTTCAGCATGATTATGACTTTCCCATGAACCAAGAAACACTGCTTCATTTTGTGACATTATCTGAGAAAGTTATTAGCACACAGATGGGTTACATCTGCTCATACTAAAACTGGATATAATTGTAATGTCTTATTATATTATGATCTGGTACTTCAGAAAAGGGTTCTCTCTGTGTGAAACACCTGGGAATATCAGGCACATTTTGGCAGTGTTCCTAAAATATTTAATTAAAGTGTAATGATATAAAAATCATTAACGGCAGAGAAAATGCCATTTTGTGTTGCAGGATGAATGGATGTATAGAGGATGTAATTCACGCCATCGACTATTTTTGGCTTTATCCAGGAATCTAAAAATTACTGGAGCAGCTGTCACTGTATCTCTGCAGTATATTTTACCTGTAAACCTTCTCCACTGTCAGATCTATTTCAGGGTTCTGATACAGAAAACCAGGGATGAAATGCTTCCAGGAAGGATTGACCAAATAAGGACTATCCACAACCTGCCAAAATGGGAAAAAAAAACAAACTTAGTCAGTAGTTATGGAGTGGACTAAATGCATCTTATAGTAGTTAACTCGTATGAAGAGTTCTGTCTTTCTATAATAAATATGAGATTTGTATATTACAATGTGCATTCTTTTCCCCTTCTTCCATGTTTTAATTCGATTTCCTACACACCTATAAAAAGTCAATGCAGTTTTTACTTTGCTTACCAGAAACCACTTAAAAAGTGTTATTTCAAGTAATATGATATCTCCATTCCTATTGGAAGTGCTACAGTACGTTGTTGTTAAATATCACCTTTTATTTTGATTTGCTATGATACTGGAGGGAGAAAACGCTGCCGACCGATTCCTCACACTGTGTTCATATGGCTTTGGAGCCGCAGATTTGTTCAAGTGTGAGGTCCTCGTCTCAATAAGTTTTTAAACGAGATTTCTGTAGTCATACAACATAATGCAGGTGTTTGGCTGTTTCCCCAAAAATGTTACAAGCACAGGGCACAGGAAGTGCAGAGCTCAGGGTCCATGCCAAGCAGCAGATAGCACTGGGTCAAAAAAACAAGCTACAGAGCTATGCTGTTTTTATAGTCAATGATTTCTTATTATTTCTTTAAAACTGAAATAACGAGGGGGCATGACAGCGTGGCAGTTAGCACTGCGGGACTCAGCTTTTGTGGTAAGGGGCGTTTCTGATAATGGAGGAAAAGAGACATTATATACTTCTGCGTCATGGTCATGTTGAATCAGCAATACTAATGAAGGGAGCACTACTTATTACTAATACTTAATGAGTGTAAAAATCTCCAAATATTGGACTTGGTGTAAAAATGAGAAGACACCTTTTTTTGTGTGTTTGCGCATAAGGAATGAATTCCAGGACAACATACGAAAGGTTACAAATGAGAAAATATTATATTACAAAAATATAAAATATTTTCTGGACTGTTTGGTAATTTATACTTAATTGATTGAATGATTTCACCCTACTCTCTTGTTTTCTGCATTTACTGCATATTCACCAGTCAGAGAAACCATATACATGCATCCTTCTGAAGAGCATGCAGGTTTCTGTGTCATGGTTGAGAAGTTTCATGTGCCACTATGCCTGTGTGTATGGTCAGGAATTTGTATGATTAGTGCTTACTGGTTAAGAGGAGCCCCAGAGACAGAGGTTCAAAGCTGTTGTAAAGCATCCTTAAAGTACATTTACAATATATCACTGAAATGGTGACTCTGACAGGAATCAGAAACCAGTACGCTGGTTCCTCATGCCTTTCCACAGCGTTGTAAAAAGAGTCAAACTGTGTGCAACATTAGCTACAGTAACTGCACTAAATATCTTTTTTTCTGAAATTGTCTTATAGAATTATGATGATGCAGAGGAATTGAACTTTAATCTTAATACACGCAGGCATAGGACTAATGGTAATGGTACCAAAATATTATACACACACTGTGATCACAGTGCCTGTTTTTATCTCCTAAAACTAAAGAATTTCATAAATTAAAAAAAATACATTATAAAAGTTTCCCATATTTTGAGCATGCATTTACAAAAAAATAAAACCAATAAAAAACTCTATTAAAAATGTGATTGCTCTAATAGGGTTCAAGGTGCCACAAATGCATTTAAAAATACCTGTTCAAATGAACACTTCTTTTGTGCATTTGTAAAGCACAGCAATTTTTCTAAGTGAATGAATGGTTTCTGCAAATTCACAGCAAATGACATTTGATCCTTTAAACTGTAAAACAAGCTTGGGAGTACTGTGCCAACTCTTTTGACTTGCCTTAAATAATTCTCTGTTCTCAAAAGGCTCACAGATCAGTTTCTCCAGATTTCCCCCAATAACAAAGGTGATCACCACCACGATCATCAGCACCCAGGAGAAGATGAAACTGAACCCTACACCACTGAAAGAAAAATAAGGTACAGGTTTCACAATCAATTACAAAAATGCACTTTCAGTACTGAAAGATCTCTTTCTTTTTCCCATTCATAAACCCTCATTAATGTCTAGTATTACTGCTAATATCATTTAATTAAAGCTATGTATTTAATCACTGCAGTCCTGGCAAACTAACAGAGCTTGCAACAGAGAATGTAAGGAACTGTTTGTTAGCAGCATGCACATATTAAGGATCTAAAGGTGGTCTATATAAACAGCAGGAATACATCTGAAAGCAATCTAAACGAAGGCACACATAATTAACATCAGATACAATATACAACAGGCCACTTATTCTGCTACTTCCAAATAAGCTGGTTGCTCGCAAGCAAGCAAAATATTCAAAGGCAAAATAAGTGAGAAATGAATGCTTTTTGTAGCCATAAGGTGGAACAGTGTAGAAATAACCCTTTTCCTTTAAACAATCAAAAAATCATTTTCCTTTTTGGAACAAATATTAATAAATCCATTCTTCCCGATACGCTTGATTTCTGAATAGAATTCCTGCTTTCAACATTTTCAACATTGGATCTGAAGAGTTTCCTCAAAGTTGTGAATGGAAGGCTCTGAAGCACATTTTTAAAAGCACTGCAAAATGCTTATTTTTATCTCCGAACATGTGGCTCAGGAAAGCCTTTAGTTGAACCTGCACACCCAGTGGGCACTGCATGAAGTAATTCTACCCAGAAATGAAATTTCCCATCACATACACGTAAAACTGCGCACTCAAGCACAGCAAACACAAGGATCACAGAAATTAAAAACAAACTGTTTTAAAGCAGCAAAGGGGTACTGCAGGACTTCTCGGCCAGCTGGGTTTTCTTGCCTTCGGAGAGAATTGCTAGCTGTTATCCAGAGCTGAACCGAGGGGTTACTCACGCCATGAGCAGGTTGCCCCCAGTGTTGGATACACAGCCCCTGGTAGTGGGGGATGCCTGCTTGTCATGCCCACAGGAGCCGCACAGCAGGCCCAGGAAGTTGAAGGCGAGGATCAGAGCCACCATGCAGCACGCCGCCACACAGCCCAGCCACCTGCAGCACGGAGCGAAGAAGGGAAACAGATCAACAGCGTGCAGACTCCTTCCGCGGTCTCGGAAATTAAGGAACGGCTGGATGACGAGAATGGCTGAGGGGCACTATGTTCAAAAAGAACATAAGAAAAATTACAGAATGGGTTTTGGCCCATCAGGCCCATTTAGCGCAAAAGGTTCATATCCCCAAGCTGAGAACCAAGCAAAGTCCTTAAAAGGCACGCTTCCCGTGGCAGATTTGAAAACCCTGGGAAAGCTGAAGTCTCTCGAGCCAACGCTGTTCATACCTGTAAAAGTCGTACTGGTCGATCTGGGAGTAGTAGTTCTCGATCATTGCCTGGCTCTGGCTGATGTACAGGGTGAAGTTGACTAGGGTGCTCTGGATAGGGAACTGCTTAGAGAAGCTGGAGATATTGGATCCTATGCTATCCAGCATGCCCTTGACACCTGCAAACGGAAAACACTGGTCTTGACCGGCTGCCAGAGGAAGAACTATCAATAATACATACCGCAGAGCGGAAGGCTTGTGGGATTCATGGGGTTAGCTGTCAGAAGGATGCAAATACCACACTAGCAGGGATGAAACTAGCTTCGCTGAACGACATTGCAGAATAGAGCAATACAACAGTACTGCTGTCAGAAGTACTGTAGTGAGAAATGTGGGACATGTAAATGACAGAATAATATAGAACAACTTCTATATTGTCCTAGCATGCAGTGAAAGAACTTTGATCTAAGGGAGAACAAGCTAAAAATGCTTAAATTATGGATCTACTACAATCAGGATATATGCGTGTGTAATGTAAACACACATACAACAGATATAGTTAAAAAAACATAAAACAATACATTTTTCTTGACTATGCCTAAGTATCATATTTTGCACACAAAGTACTCAAGACATTCTCCTAGTATTCTACAGAATATACCAGTCACTTTGTGTTTGATGTCAGTGGAAGGGTGCAATGAAAGATGACAAAACACCAGGACTGCATAATCACATGCTAACGCACAACACCATCACAGTGGGCCACCGACTGTTATTCTGTTAACATATGCGAAGAAACTTACGAGGCAGGGCTGTGATTTTTTACAAGGTCCCACAAATACAGAATACAAAAAACAAAAACACAAAATACAGTTAAATGAAACAGTTACTTAAAAGTTAACAAACCAGGTTTTTAAATGCAAACACAAGCCACCCTTTTATCCTCAAAAGTTTTGCACTTAATGACAGGGAAGACTTCACATTGTCTGTTACAAAACATGAAAACAGAACAAAGTCTCTTTGGTTTGAGTTGCACAAAGGACAGTATTATTGGAGGAAAAAAGTGTAGAATTTGGATTTTGCTTCCCTAAAATCACTAAATATATTACATTATGCATGTTTAATAATTACTGTCATGCAATTGTCATGTAAATTGTAAACGTTTGTAACCATTTATACAACTGGGCATTTTAAAAGATCATTTTTGTTCAAGGGTAAAAGAGCATTAAGGATTTGAATCCACAACCTACAAAAACACTTCTCCACACTGTTTAAAATATCTTAACCACCAAAATTTATTTCCAGGTTACATCTTTTTGTGTTATTTGTTTTCCAAAGATGATTGGGTGAAATATTAAATGACTATTTCAACAACAAAATAATTCGCTAAAACATTGTTAAGAGTGTCCTAGATCTCCAATTACTGGATTTGCACTAATCCTGTGAGGTTAATATTCAAAGTCAAGGTGAAGTTCTCTACTTTCTGAGGTTATTACATATAACATACTGTATGATCTCAATCACAGTCTTCCAACTTATGTTTGCAGAATATGCTTGTACCTGCATGTCTTTATATCAGAAATAAGAAATGTACTCTTAGAAGTCAGTGCTTGTGGTCACTGCCCATGACAAAGCAACAATGATACAACTAATAATAATGGTACAACTTTGAAGTCAAGGGACTGGGGCCTGAGGAATTTAGGCTAAGATACAGAAACACATGTTTTGTTTCTCAGTATCCACTAGAAAGCAGGGAGTAAGCAGCATATAAATCTAAGAAAAATTTGATGGAATGTCAAACTGAAGAGGAATTTGCTATTTGGAACAGGCGAGGTGTTTTGTGGCTGAATACAATTGAAACCAGATGTCTTGCTTTAGAAGGAGCTGAAAAAATCTTAAGGTGTTACATAATTACAACTTGCGTGCTGTGCTGAAAGCCCCCGATGAAAACAAGAACATACAAATTGACAACATTTCACTTACCTGAAACAACATTCTTTGTCTGGTTCTTCACCATGCCTGGAGTGTCATTAAATGTTGAATAGCCCTGTCAGGGGATACAAGAACAAATAAATATCAAACACATCAGTTCAAGTGGATGAGGAAAAGAACGAAAGGTATAATTACACTCGCATAATACAAAGATGTAAACCATCATTTCATCTTGTTTTTCAGACCTGAAAGGAAAAGCTGCAAGTCTTAATTTGGACATCTACTGGTGTGCTGTATCAAAGGGGCTGTAAACTGTTTTTTTTAGTGGTAAAAATCGTTTATGAAACAGTTTATAAAAAGTCCTACTGGAAATATTCTGGATTTTGCCACATCAACACATCATGGGGGTGGAACAGATGAAAAGGTAAAAGCAAAGCAAAGTTAATTTATAAGAATACACAGATCAGCTTTACAAAAAGTTATACGCATATATAAAAAATCATGCAAAATACAAAAATGTGTGGACAAAACAGTCCACAAATTAGAGTCAGAAGGTCCAATATGAAAAAGTGGCCAATGATATTAACATATATACAAGATAATACTTTATAGAAGAAAACTATTCAGCACAAAATGGTACAATTCAATGCAAGTTAACATTACAGGCAGGGAGCTCTCTACCATTTTGTGCAAAAAACAATCGGATCTGTACATATTCACTTGCAAGGAATTTTCCTTTTCCTGTGAAAAGATATCAAAGAGCGAACAGTGAAATTGTGAGTGTAAAGTGGGGTACAAACTCAACTGAGGATGCCAAATGGACAACTCAGAAGTGAAGGAGCTAGAATTGGATTTGCATAAAGAGAATGAAGAGCTGGAAGATTACAAAGCTCCTGTGCTGACAATATTATTTTCTTTTCAACTGCCTCCTTGCAGTTTTTAAACACCCCAAATCCTACTGTGAAAAGGAACGCTTTCTGGAATATAGAAAAGAAAAATGCTCAGACTTTCTATCCCATCATTGGAATTTATTTAAATGAACAAAACAGGAAATAAAACATGGGTGAAGGCTCAAGTAAGATATTAGTCAAGGTTGTGATTTATTTATTCTTTTACCAGTGAAAGAATGCTCACCTTTTGAACGATGTTGCTGAGGTCAGTCTTGAGAACGTTATTCACATTTACTAGCTGTGTATTCACACCAGGGAGCTGAAAAATATGCATAATTCTATTTAAAAGATTGCAAAATTAATGTTAAATATAGATATTAAATGAATCACAAAGGAAATTTACACGAGCCCAAGAAAACTAGGGGTTTTTTTTCGTTGATTTGTAATTAACAGTATTATTTCTGTCTTCGCAGAGGGCTTCTAAGCCTGTAAACAGGACCTGATCCCTGATTCAAGGACGGGACAGAAAGCAAAGGCAGTACAGTACTGTGTGATGACAGTCGCACACCGGGGGCTCCACAAGCTCGTACCCCGGAGAAGTTGGCGTTGATGCTGAGCTGCCCCAGGGTGCCCCTGATGGCTCGGCAGGTGTCGGAGACGCCGGGGGCGGAGCAGGCGGGGTCGTTGAGGGTGTTGCTCAGGCTGGATCTCTCGTGGCTCAGGTTCAGCTGCAGCTTTTGGGTGCCGTCCTGCAGGATCTCCAGCGAGACGCTGACGTTCTCCAGCGCCTCCTTGGTCTCCCTCATTGCTGCGCACAGCGGGACAGGCAAAGGGCGTTAGACTCCACACCTCAACCGCAAGCTTGCGACAGTCAGGGGCCGTGCTGTCAAAACCCACCACATCTCTGCCATCGTGAACAGCCGTCTCTAGACGAGAGACACTGGCGATTCCATATGCAAAGGGCCTTAATTACTAGCACTCATTTATGGGCATTACTATGGTTGTTTCATGCACTGGTCTTTTATTACACCACAGCAACACAAAAACATCTGTCAAAGGAAAAAATCCTGGAACAGATAATTTTGTGTCTATCGTTTTGGTTGAAAAACAATGTAACAATCAATTAGGGATCAATCGGTACCAGATGTGCATATTTGTGGATGTTGGCAAGCATCAGGATTCATCACCATCTGCCCCTCTCCGGACGAATACCAAACACATTGCATACTGTACACTGTGAATCAGTCCATTTTACAGCAGCACCCATTAAAGCAACAGCAAAAGGGGAATAAATGTGCATATTCTGTGCCCGTGTGTATGAACTAAAAACATTTAGGCTAATTCAAGACTTATTTTTGTCATTTCTATTTTAATTTCTTCAATTTCTCTTAGATTCAGAAGATTTAGTTGCTAGAGAATATCAGTAAGATGTTGTTTTGTCAACAGACTTATGAAAGGTAAGGGAAATGTGTGATAACACTTTCCTTATGTATTTTTTTTTCAAATCAAATAAGTAATACTGATGCTTTTGCTCTTTATAGCTGCAGTTTTCAACTCTGTTCAGAAGTATGAAAATACCTCAAACAAATAAATTCAGGAGTCAAAATTTAGAAGTTAGGATTCTAGCCTTTGAGGTTGCAATAGTGTACAACACAATTATGTACATCTAACAATCACAGACTTGACATGCTACATAGAGAAACTTGCTAGTAAGTTTCAGGATTGTCTAAATAAGAAACACATGTACATGTTGAATGGAACAGATCACCATTTAAAATCTTGAACTGCTGTGTACACTTTTCTTTCAAAACTTAAAATGACAATAAAGACTATAAAGCTTATATATATATATATTTTTCCCTCTTATCTGTAATTCATATGGTGGGTTTTGACCAGCCCAGTGGGAAATACGAATCAATAGAAACTGTCTACATTTTGTCATTTGGTACTGGTCACGCACTGAAGAACTGAAACAAGACAGGACACCACATTTAAAAATGACACAAAAGTAGGTTCACAGTTCACAGCACTTGTCGGGTTCCAGTAACTGTTACCTTTGATAGCCCTTTCCACTTTGACTTCGAGCCAAAAGGAAAAGAAAAAAATTGAAGAAATGATGGAAAAACTAAGAAAATGAAAAAGAAAAGAATATGAAGTGGGATAGTTCTTTACATTTTAACGAGTGTGCGTGAAGGCAACAGTAAAAATCCATAGTGACTCCAATTACACTTGCAAAATATGAAATCTGTGTGCTCAAGGAAACTAAGAAGTACAAATTATTTTAATAAGTTTTTAACAAGTTTAATGTTTACACTGATGATCTAGAGATCCATTTCTAGAGAAAGGCATTTACTAGATCAATGTGAGTGAAGTATCTTGCTCAAGAGTATGACCGTAATGTCCCACCTGGGTTTTGATCCCACAGTACTTTAGAGGTTGACCAGAGTCTTAACCAAAACTCTCTGTTACTGCCTAGTACTGTATACCTGCACACAACCTAGAGGGAGATGCCAGATATCTATAGATATCAGCGAGTCTGGGCAGAGCTCAAGATGCCCAAAGGATATGAGCGAAAGGGACAGATAGACGGAATAATTTCTCTTTGGCTCTGGGCGATTTGAGATATCTTTGTAAGACAAACCGACAGATTCTACCTTTAGAAAATGAATATTAAACAGATACAGGCTTCTTTAAGAAAACCTAATGCTGAAATAAAAATCAAACCATGTCTGACACATTTTCAGGCAAGTCAGAAAGAAGGATCTGATGTACAGCTGTGGTATTACAGTCCTTGCATTTGCACTGTCCTATAGTGAGACATGGGTGTATTAAAAGTGTATCAAAATGGAGAATTACGTTCAATTATAACAGCAGGAAAATGAGGAAAAGGAACGTGTTACACCTTTTGTTATGTGATCCATTATGACAGATAAGAATATGACAGGAGGATGGGAGAACTTGGCACCAGGAGGCACAGCAAGATGGTGGTACGAATAAGAAAGGTTGTTCCAGTAAAGGACCAAATAAGCCAAGACAAAGTTATTTTTGACTTCAGCATGGGAAAGGAAATGTTAGAAAAGCTCCAGACTGACAGATGGAAACCATACTGCCTTCTGTTTGCTGATCCTCTGAGGCAGTTTGGCAATTCTGCTTGTAAGTGGGAATTGAGAACTTTATTCAAGTTTGCATAACAGGTAACATAAAAAGATGTTTAAAGAAAATTACATGGATCTGCTTCTTGAATTCTTTCAACAGCACATTCTGATGTCAAAGATAAAAACCAATTTTTAGTACTCTTTTTAAAAGGAACTGCAAAATACAAATACAAACCATTAAGATGGACAGATACTATAAAGTATTTCTGAAATCTAATTACTCATTTACAGGAATTCAAGGGCCTACTAACTCCAAATATATAAAGGAGACCAACTGAGCTCACTTTAAAAACCAATCAATCAAGGAATTATCAAATCACTCTCAAATTCTTAAGTACGGTTTGTTTTAACTTAAAGGTATTTTAAGATTAGACCTGTAAGGTTGTTCCACATGCCAATTTCCTTTGCAACAAAAAACGACAACCAAATCCCTGAAAAAAGAAGGAACTAGATTTTTTAAAGAAGTCAGTTTGATTGCAAAGCAAAATAAAACAGCTATCAAATTTTAAGATAAAAGTCGTTTCAACATGTCATGTGAAATGAGAGCACCACACAATTCACAAATTCCACGAAGAATCAAGTTTCAGAATGAACTAGTGGACTAGTAATATGTAATATGAATATCTTACCTCCAGCCATACTTAACGCCCCGTCCAGCGCAGGACGTACTTCCTTTCCCAGCTGCTGGTGGATGCTGTTGCCGAGCAACAGGCCTATATCTGGAGAGGATGAGGAGAAAATCACATGAAAAGATGCAAATTAACAGAAAAATGTAAAGAGCAAGGTTTTAAAGTATTATTAAGGAGACTGTTAGCTGTTGCCGATTAGCGAAAGAAGTGAGAGCAGTGATTTTTCAAGATCTCTTTCTGCATTGGTAGCTCTCTTTATTAGCTCCAAAAAGTGAAGTAAAAAATGCAGAAACCCCTGTCTTTTTTTTTTATAACTCCATAGGCCTGTTTAAACGTTTACAGCATGTGAACTGGAGGAAGACAACTGCAGTCTCCTGTAAATTATTTAAATTCAAGTGTTTGTAGAACACGATTTTTGGCTAGTCTTTTAAGAATAACACTGCCTCCTTTAAAATAAAAAAAATCCGAAAATCATAACTAATGCAAAATGTACTGGAATAAAAAAGAAGATATATTTTATGTTTTTACTTCATATATTTTACTAAGTCAAGGTTAAATTAACATTTTCACCTTGTCCTTCATGGTAAAGTTCAAAAGGTCAATGAGCTTATAATGTAAAATTATTAAAAAAAAACGTTTATTCTAAACATGTTTGTGCATAAATGATCAGTTTTTTGTACAAAAGGAGAATTTCTATGATTCACCTGCCAAGCACAATTCAAAGTTTAGTACCAATCTGTATAAAAACACCAGCAGCCACTACCAAATGGAAAGAATTAGCTTAGAGGCCTCTGGAAAAAGCCACATACATGACATATATAAAACATTTAATGAACAGCCAAGAAAAAAATATGTTCTAAAGACAAATGAAAACACATCATACTCTACAATATCTTGGTTTAATTTTGGTTACTCCATGCAGGAGGACTCGGTAACAATCCAGTAGTCATTTACTGCCAAAAATGCCTGAAGACACAATTCAGAAACAGGAACATGAACATTTGTCAAGAAATTATGTCACGCAAGAGGTCTCTATTATTAGATACGCAAGAGGTCTACTTACTATCTAGGTCAAAAAGGACTTTGTTCTTGGCAGTATTATATTGTGCAGCAAGGTACTCAATTTGCTGAAATATAAACAAATTGATGTTAAAACAGAGGCAGAACACTACCTTTTAATACATTAAAATAAAGCAGAGGATAACTGGGTTTGTTTGTTAAGATCACTGGATTGAAATGTTAGGTTCCTTTATTGACTAAGTAGAAATAAAGTTGCTTACTAAGGGGCACTCCACTCTGAACAGAGAGTGGCTTCAGACCTTATCGTGGGAAATAAGAATCTAATGTTGTCAATAAATGAGATGAACTGTGTATGCTTCAGAGGGACATTTAGATGTGCTCAACATCCACTTTAAACATAAAAAACCAAGGGCTTTGGTAATTCTTTTGATCATTTCTGTGTTTGGGGGAGGAGAACACCCACTGGTAATGTCTATGCTAGGGTAATGTACTTAATGCACACTTTTCTACACAAAATGACAAAATAGAACAGACTGAAAAATAAGTCATATGTTAATAAAAGCACTGCAAGTCAATCTGGGACATCATCACAGCAAGGTCTACAAGTTGGCAACTTGAGAGAATGGTTAGGGATACATGGGGTTAAGTTCTATTAGGCTGAAGAGCTTAGGATCATCTGCCAATGAGGCTCCTCAGGTGAAAATAAGAGTACTTATCTATATATAGCTCTCTTGCTGACATGGAAATAATCCCTGCATTTTTTAAACCATATGTGAGGAAATAATGATAACAAAAAAAGTGAAACCCGGGGAAATAAAACGCTAAAATGTTTCAATTAAAAAATAAAATTGTTTTACTGAAACCACATTAATTGATAAACTGTTGCAGGCAGGCATCTACTAAATGATGCCATTAATAAACCATGAACAAATGAAACCAACACTGTATTAAATATGTTCTCTAAACAGTCATTTTAAAGTTTTATTACAAAAACTAAGCATACAACATTGCACAGCTGTAAGGGCTTACCGCTGGAGTCTCATTGACAAACATTTTCAGATCTTTGAAGTTACTGTTGACAAGTCTCCTAACACCCCTTAGCTGAGTGCTGAGGTTCTGATTGGCAGCGTACGCACACAAAACGCCCACTCTGGGGAAAAAAAGCAAACATTTTCATTTTCAGGAATTACAAGAATTGGACATCAGCATTGTTTGTTCTACGATTAAAAATGCGTGCGTTAAAATGTTTAAAAATGTTTTGAGAAAGGTCAGGGAATTTCTTTTTTGGATATCGGCAGAAAACAATCATTTGGTAAAAATGATAGTCTCTTAATACGTCTAACTGTAGCGTACAAATACAACCCAAAACCCTAAAATAATACAGAAACCTTGATAACCAATAGTTAGTTGTCTGCTCTGTGGTACATGTAAGACTTTTTTGGATTTGAACCGACCCTTATCAATAACCTGCAAGAAACACTGAAAACATTCATCATGTTGGTTTACACTTGGAAATCTTGTAAAAAAACACTGCAACGCCCTTCTGCATGGGCTGAAGTCTTCCTTTACAAAACAGATTTGTTTTCAATAAAACTGTGATTTTCTATAAGACCTTGTAAGTGACTGGGATAATGATCCTGAAGTCCTTTATCCAGTGTCTTCAAAAAAACATTAGGATGAGCTTCTTGGGATTAGTTAGCGATTTGCACCTAAATGGGCCAAATGGCCACCTCTCACTTACAATATTTTTGTTTTATACAGCAATGCATCAAAATACATTTTAAAACATGATGGTGATGTTATTCTTTCAAATATTATGTAGCTCTTTGAATACTGTTACATTAACCGGCCAGCAGATGTCACTGTACTTCTTATTTAAAATGCAAACCAGAAAAGAGGAATCAACAAATACCTAGTAAAAACACTGAAACAAAAGGTATATCAGAATGCCTGGCAAATACAGGGAAATACTTACAGTTTAGTTTCTTATGAGGACACTCAAAAGCTAAAAATATTTAATGTTTTCCAAAATACAGGGCATAATAGGTTGACCGAGAAATGAGATTGCCGAAATGCTGATATTCTACAATAAATGCCTTGAAAAAGCTCATTAGAGTCATTATCTCCTTAATCCTTGATCACCATAGGGCAGGAGAACATGGTCCCATGTTCAGTAAAAGGAGTCATCGTAATTCTGGATCCTTCTATTTGTGCTTAGGAGCTGAGGGCTTTTAACACGGTGGACTAGGAGAATCACCCAATTGTTTCGAGTGTAGAGGATGTTAGAAGTCACAGGGCAGTTAAGCGAAGATTTTAAAATAAGTTAAATTACGAAAAAGGCTATCTTCCGGAGAATGCTCATCCCCTCATCGGTGCTCTGAATCCAAGCAGTTTTTCAAGAAGGTTTAATAGTCTGATGACAGCCCTGGCCACTCTCTGCTGTTGCCATGAATGGGTGAGGTTAGATGTGATCACGGCATATGCATTACAACCTACAAAATATTTCCACACGTGGCACAATGGCTATTTTTGCCTTTCAGTTATTCCCGAAATGTCACGTGCAACATATGTCTGTCTCTCTGCAAAGAGTAATTTTAGAATGAACTTAAGGTTCTACACTACAGCAAGGGACAAGTTCTCTCAAAACTGTATGTACACAGACCACCAGGAGGCAAGTTATTTATAGTATAAGGAATCACAGTGTTGCAACCCGACCTGTCTCCTTTATACTGAAAGAACCTGCATATCAGATGAGCATCACAAATTCCTTTAAGCTAAAATGTATTAGTGATTCAGTACATTTGACTAAAGTGCTTTGACTGTTCAATGGTACTTTAAGAGAATGTGAGAAGAAAATACCCCTGTGCTACGGGCTAAATGTCTCTCACATAGTGCACTACCTGACAGTACTATGCCAATGATAGCCATGCTGTACAACAGTGTTCTGGGATACAGATGTAGCTTTTCTTTGCTCTTTTTGAAGTCGGAATTATTCATTCTCACACTCCAGCTTCTGAAGGTCCTGCTGTTGTGAGCATGTGGGCTGACTCAGTAACTGCAGTGGTGGTGAATATGTTACAGAAATTCCCCGTCTAGTGATGCCACAGGTCTACCGAACAACAAGAGACAAAGAATTCCACTAGACACTCAAATCCTTTGTTAGGCAAACATGCCAAAGCCAATGGACTGGGAAATCTCAAAGTAAAGAAGAGGAAAACAGAGGCCTGTCCTTTATCCAGCTGTAAAACTGCATACAAAAACACAAAATGATCGCTTAATGATGAAAATAATTCAACTTCATTTGTTATCACTGAGCTGGTTATCTAATTTCTACTGGTCCCACTTCCTGCTTTACCAAATTAGAAGTGGTAACCTTTCCTATGAATGGAAAATCCTAGGTCAGAATTACAAATGAAATCCGTCAGCTTGCGAGTGCTTCAAATTGCTTTCCTGTTGATTAAACCGTTAACATTTACTTTTCAAATTTGCCTGCCAGCCAGTGTTCAATATTGCTGCATACAAAGGCTTGTCAAGTCAGGTGCAAAGCTTCAAAATAGCAGGAGAAGTAGTGTTTTATATTTGCATATGAAACGAAAATTAACTAGTATTAACAATACCAAAGCGCCAACACAACAAGTAAATTCAACACAGAGATGGAAGTAAAAAACATTTCAGCTGTAAAGCCTTCCTCAGATGGGCGTACAAGGTGATGATAAATTTTATGTTGCACATTTCATGCACAGCTTCCTTCAAAAGGCATTTTACAACACTGAAATGGATTAAGCTATGGGACTGTACTTGTTGTACTACTGTGGCTACATGTAATGTGGCTTTGATTTATTAAACGTATCCGGCAAACTGTATACATTTTTACAGTGGCGGCACATAGATTTTCATAAATTAATGGGATCATTTGCTTGTAAAATGTGAAGCTAGAAAAAATTTACATTTACAGGTCTATAAAGTGATGGCTTAACAGCTTAAATTAGAAACTACTGATACAGAACTTACCTTGAGAAACAACACAGTGAATAACTTGCCTGTCTAGCGTGTGTGCTTGTTACAAAAACAATTAATGATATCTTCAGGGAAATTGCTTTTGTGCTGATTCCACTGCTAGCGCTTAGTGGAACTGAAGGCTGAAGTTTCTTCAGCTGTTGACTGACAAGTATGCTGATACGTAGCACGTCCTTGCTGAAGAGAAAAAAGGGAACTGTACCACAGAAGCCATCCACAACGCAGTGTCACAAAGGGCCTTTTGTAGTCTCTCTTTATTCAGATTTATATCTGGAAGCCTGCTGTCCGCACAGAGGAACAGGGTCAGCAACACCGTCTCAAGTGAACAAAGGTGCTTTGAAGACTAGAGCAGTCACAAAGAACAGTCCATTCACCCAGCTCTTTTCCCATCTCTTTCCAAGAACTTTCAATAGCGCCTAATAGAAGAACAAATAGCGGCACATACAAAAGTAGATAAAGGCCATATTGGGTGCCTTGTCTAAATGTTTGGTGAAACTGGACAGCTTGGAAAAGGATTTTTTTACCCTCTACAATAAAGCTGCCATAATGAGGCTAGGGTGAGGAGCCCTGTCAGCATGAGAGAGTAACAAAAGAACAAAGTTAATTTCACATTTAACACTAAAAAATAGAAAAGAAACTTTCACCCCTGGAGCTGGCTTCTCCAGATTCCTATTCTGGAAGAAACTAAAACTGTCGTTGAAAAAGGTTCACACCTACCGTCTAGCTGTCCTTGATGAACTCCATTTATTTACACATTTCCCTGGAATGAATTCTCCAGAGTTACATCTCTTTAGCCCCCCTCTCCCTCATTCTACGTTTTGTGCTCCTTATCCCTGCTCCCATAGTCATCCCCCCCGCACACCTGAACAGGACTCTACCGCCAACAGCTTGTGTTGGGTCTTCTGTATTTTTCATTTTCAGGTGTAAAACTTACCTCTGCTTGTTCCTAGAGTGAAAAGAAAGCAATGCAGCCGATATTTAACGCAACACCCTGTACTAGGGAAAGAACAACCAGTAATGGTAAGAAGGAGCAGATCTTTGCCCAGTGCAAACTGAGGCAATATCACTGAGCCAGCCTGCACATAAGCAGCTGGATTGGGACTGTTACATTCGATACAGATCATACTGATAAATTAACTGCAGAAACCAAAGTGTTCCTGAACAGCCTTGATGATTCCATGCCAGATGATCAAATGCCGTTTCATAATAATGCATCGTAATATCAAGAAAAGGAAAAATTAAAAACAAAGCACAACCTTTCAACTTAAGCAAAAATTTAAACATGCAAGTGGAATATATATTGGTTAATTGAACGCCTATATATTACATTTATACACAAAACAAACTGTGCTTTGATTTATAAAGCATATATATTTGTATAGATTTCATATCTCTGAACTCAAGGAACAGGTCAAAGTGAAGATCAACATGGAAAAGGGACTAAAAAAGGGGGGGGGCAGGAAAACATTTTTAAAAAGACACCAATTAAATACTAAAAAGTAAAGACATGCCTTTTCTGCATTTTAAAAATACTGAAGGAGAAAAAAAATGTGAAAATATTAGGATCTACCCAGTATTTTACAGGTAATTAGAGCAGCTATTGCAACAGAGGAGTAACAAACACCCGACTGATTTTGGGAGGACAGGAGCAAGCTAAGAAAAACATACTAGTTGTCATTCCTAGATAAATCAATAGCATGATGAGGTCTCTCAGCATCAGTTTAGCAGCAGGTCAGGCAGGATCAGAACCTGATAAGGGCAATTTCACTACAATGAAAAAAGATGCACAAACAGTACTTGTAATGTGGGGATCAAAGTTTAAAGCAAAATCAAGACCACACCAATATTTCTAAGCAGAGCGCTAAGAACAAATCCAATATTATGAAGTGACAGAGATTGACCTTCGAATCTGGTAATTTGATGCAGAGAACTACTATTGCAACCGCTTACCTGAACATTTAATTTAAATTTATCAGTATTTCACAAAGAAATCAATACATCTAGGATTTTCTGTTGTAAGCAAAGACGTTGCTGGCTAAGAATCCGATTTATTGGTGAAGAGTGTCAGAACAAAAGATGCATATTTTTGCCTGAAAATAGCTGGAAGCCACAGCAGAATTACTCCTTTTTGCAGGAATCGCTCTTCTGAATTTATTCAATTGCTATTTTAAGGCAACAAAAACAAATCAATTAAGGACATCTGACAACACATAAACTGCATACTTGCAATCATAAGACTTTGAATAGACACTTGTACTCTCCAAAGCAAACTTCTGCTAAAGAAGAATAATTCATAGCTAAATTCAGTTTCATCCTGAGTCTTCATTTCTCATTCATTGTTCATGAGGAGAAAAAAAAGTAAGATCAATATCTGATATCTTGTTATTCTTTAAAAAACTAGGTCAGTTTTTCCAGCTACTAATCCTTAAATAGAAACCAATGAGGTAACATTCAGAGCCCACTCAGATGGGTAAAATAAAATCTACTGCTCGTTTAATAAATTACTAGCTTTATTTGAATATCACTGTACTGACAGTGTACAAAGGAGTACTGAACACTTCAACTTGTACGGCATCAAGATAATAAATTGAATGCATAAATTTCATGTACGTTCCATGAAGCATGTTAACATTTGATTTATTTTCACAATTCCGTGCTGTTCAGGTTTTGACAAGTTGACATTACATTCTGTAACAGGCTCAGTCCTCTTGTATTATCCTTAACTAAAGTCCTCCCTCTTCCCAGCACTTTGATAGACATCCATTTCCAGCACCAATGGCTTCACAGCCATGTTGTAAAACTCCCCAGACAGAGTAGAAACTGAAAGACTGGGTCTCCTGTCATGGGAGGATTTGACACTATACAGATTCCACTTCCTGTAACAGACTGTGTTACACTGGCTGGACAAAAAGATTCAAACTGATCTTTATAAATTATGTATGTAAAGTACATTTGAATTTAACAACCAGAGAAATAGAAACATCTCAAAGAGATTAAGGGTCTCAGACACTCTTAAGCACCTGTGGAGTCTCATGAAAATCAGCTCAACGCAAGTAACACAAAGCTTATTTTCTAGAAGACACTTGTTTCAGTATGCTGCATATTGAGCAACAGTTCTCATCAGGGGACCAACAGCAAGTGGCTGGTAATACATGATCCACAAACTTCTCAGGAAATTAACTCAAAGTAAGTAAGTGATGCTATCGCCCTGCTAAAACGCTTTTCAACTGCTCTTCACAGCTCCACTGTCTGATGAAGTGTTGAAATTCTGACTAGATATTCAGGTTAAAGGAAAACATGAGTTATCAGTCTTCACATTCTCAAGTCTAGGCACTACTGAGTGCATTAAAGAAGAAATTTAGCATTACAAATCATAAAACAGAAGATAGACTGCAATCAGACTCAAGAGTAGATATTTTAATTAACAAAACATTTTGTTTTCAGCAATTACGAAAAGTGTACAAAAGCCTAGAATAAGGTTCGTTTCAAAATTGCTTACAAGTGTTTTTGAATAGAAGCAAGTTAATATATAAACAGGACTGAACAGTTAAGATCTCCATATTTAAGTTGTATAACTGTATCTGTATGATTTGTTATGGATGTACTGTACTACTGTCAAAATACCACAGGAGTTCTTGAGCACAAAATATATTTTTTATAAAAGCAAATTAACTTGTTTCCACAAGGCTACCTCTCTCAAAAAAAACCCAGACCAATATTAATCAATGCTAATTAAAGCCACACCATCACTAACCATAATCATGACAAAACTTAAATCAGTACTTTCCGTTGAAATCATCTTTCTATTGGATTGACTGTAAACCTGTACATAATACTCTCTTTTCATTGAGGGGAAAGAAAAATGTAAAATAATACCTGCAAAATGGCTGCAAAACTAACCAAGTCTTCGTGACTTTAAAGTGGAATCATTCCCGAAGTATTAATCATTCCCACACAAGTCATGCTCCAGTTGCTAGAAAGCCATGCATGCACTAATTTGAATGTGAAGTGTTTTTAAGAGCAACTAGTAATGTCTTAAGGTAAACCTAGAAAATTTTCAAATTTTCTCAAATTAAATGACGATGACATTAGCCACTCTTACAGTAAATAATAAAGAGTAGAAAAGTATAATTTACTGTATATGAGAGTATCAACTATGATAGATGTGCTGACTACCAAAATTTGTCTTTGGTCAAACATATCTTGCCACTGATGTACAGAGAAGTCAGTATTAAGGAGGTGAATAAGCTCACCGAGTTATAAAACCAAAATCACTTTAATTCAGCTGTCTTAAGGTATTACTGGCAAAACCAGGCCTCGAGAGCCATAATTCTCTCCACAAAGAGGTCGACAGCTGGCTGTAATTCTGCTCACACTGCATGGGTGAAAAAAAAACAGGCAAGCAAAATGGGCAGATTTTGAACAGAAAGAGGACGTGATTCTTAACATAAAATAATACAGGAACAAGTTTATAGGAACAAGGATTACTTACAACTAAACATGACTTTTATCAAAATTCCAATTAAGAACCTATTTCTGGTTCAGCATCTCTTTGCTGTAACAAATGTACCTTGCTTTTTTTTAACCCGGAGCACCTCAAAGAAGCAATCATTTTCACACAGAAGAAGAGCATTAGAATATCGTGTCCACCATGTTATTTACTGTTTTGGAAAACAGACACACAAAACTAAAATGTAAAAATTATTGTACAGTTCATCCTAGCATCCTACATATGAAGTATCTGTTGCGACCCTCAGAACTGCTGGGAAAATGGCGACAGACCCTTGCGTCCTCTTGACTGTGCTGCTCACCCTGAAGGTGAGTGTACTGGTGTCGGACATATTCTCCTCTTGGCAGGAGAGTGAGCGAGGGCAGTTTCTGTCAAACACCCATGTGTTTAATACCAGATGAGTAGGAACAAGATGTTTAAGTATCCATCTAGCCAAGTTTTAGAATCATCTCCACATTTAAGACCTTGGGTCTTATTTAGTCTAAAGTACAGTGGAATGTATTCCACTGTACTTTACCTGAAACTTTGCAATAATCTACAATCTATTCTGAAAAGACTAAACTTAATAGCTTATAAAAATGTAAATAGTCTTGCATAAGATAATACTAGCCTAAATACACCTATATGCTAGCTTTTCACAAATGCGATCTTCCCCTACCACCTGTTCTTAATGAATTAATATATGTATATATTGACATTTTTGCTTGGAATTAGTTCCAATAATTTAGATGAGACAATCTCTCATTTCAATTTCAGCGACAAATCTGTTTTGGTTAGAAAAAGGAAAGTGATGTAAAAGAATAGAGGGCTTTGTGGAGAATATCAATCGTATTTTGAGAATAAGTAGAGTTACAATTGTAAACTCAAGTAAAGTGGTACTTGAGAGCACAAAAACATTGTCATTAAAAGATTTTAAATGTTATCAGAGTAGTGATCAGAGCTCTGTTAAAACTTGTAAGAGGTGTACGTAGTTTCATCAGTATAAACCAGTTTATGGAAAATAAATTAACCTAAGGTTAGAGTTAGATTTTAATGCAGTAGTGCAAAACTATAATACATACATTAAAAACAACCCTGATTGTGAAATGAACTGTGCAATAATAAATATTTAGTATAGTTAACCTTCAGTACCAATGTGTAATTACAGAACCTTTTACATTTTAGAATACAAAAAAAAAAACTTTCTGGGAAACAATTTGAAATTGTCGGAAAGTAATGACCTATTTTTAGTTCTTATTGGCATCTTAAATTCAGTTTAATTTCAGTCAAAACAATTCCAGCATCAGCAATGAAGAAGCCAGGTATGTCATTGGAAATGTGCAAAGAGGACTAAATTTAGAGGTCAACATGATTTGATAAACTAATAAAAATGAAATGCGAAAGAAGAGCCAAACAGCCTCCTCTTAACTGAAACATTTCTCGTGCAATCACACTGGATTGTATGGGCCTTAAAATAATTTCACACTATTGTGAAAGATACAGCAACAGAAATTGTATGGCAGGATAATCTTTGAAAGTTCTTGGTACACAAACCTTTCCAAAGATGTCTCTTTTTTTCTGCTCCAAGTTTACCTGCTTCAGCATTTCTGCCTAGGCCTTAAAATTAAATATAGACTGACTGAATCCAAGAGGGCATTAATACATTCGGAGCTTTGATTCAGGATTAAGGGAAAATTTGGCTTTCATACAGTTTCAAAAAATCCTTCCTCTAGCTGTCCAGATTCCTAGAAAGACTTTAAGCCACGGCTAGAAGGATCAAGCCTTCTTTCATTAATATCTGCTAAAAAAAAACACATTGTGGTATCGATCATCTGTGCTGTAAGTCACAAAGGCACTGTACTCTATATAAGATATCTTCTGGAATAATTCCAAAACAAAATACTGTAAATAAGCAGGTGAGCAGCTTTTTATTAAAGGCTTAGTGGCAAAGTCAATGCATTTGGTAGCTTCAGAAGGATTTGTGAGTAAAAATAGCAGTGCTGATACACACAACCTTACCTGGCAGGTTACTATCTAAATTAAACTCATTGTTCAAACGACTAAGCAAATTTCAGCTTTTATCTCCGTAATGATTTTTTGTTGCTTACATTCTATACCAGTAAAGTGTGTGATTAAGGGGACCATAGACCTGTGCCTTTTGTTGATTAACCACAAATAAATGGCAGAAAAACATAATAACATAAGAAAGGAAACAAACGAGAGGAGGTCTTCTTGCTCCTCATATGGCCACTTAGTAGCCACCTGAACGTAAAAGTCTGTCAACCTATTTCTTCAAGGATCTCCGAGTTTCAGCCTCATTCACCAGATGGCAAAAACTGTTCTAGATACGTACAACTGTGCAACTAATAATTTGCTGTACTCTATCCTAACCGAACCCACTGAAGCTCAGCAGGTGTGAGCCCGGTCAGTACCTGGATGGGAGACCTTCTGGGAAAAACTAAGGTTGCTGATGGAAGAGGTGTTAGTGGGGCCAGCAGGGGACACTATACTGTAAAATAGGTGCCGTCTTTCAGATGAGATGCAAACTTTTGCAATCTGCATTCTTACTAAAAAGTCCCGACTCTCAATGGTCATTAAAAATCCCAGGGCGTTTCTCAAAAAGAGTAGGGGTGTTACCCCGGGGTCCTGGCCAAATTTCCCATTGGCCTTTACCAATCATGGCCTCCTAATAATCCCCATCAATTAACTGGCTCATCACTCTGTTCTCTTCCCCACTAATAGCTGGTGTGCGGTGAGCATTCTGGCATACTATGGCTGCCGTCGCATCATCCAGGTGGGGCTGCACATTGGTGGTGGTGGAGGGGAGTCCCCATTACCTGTAGAGCAGTGAGTGGAGTGTCCAGAAAAAGCACTATATAACTATAAATAATTATCAACTCGCTTTCAGTTTCAACTGTGGCAAGAGAGGGACATTCTGCCCTAGTTTGACCCCACTTCTATCCTTCAGGGTGTTGTGTACTGGGATAAAATCTTCCTTCAATCTCCTTTTTTCTAGATTGAAGAGATTTACTTGAACATATCTATATATAATAATTCCCTGAGACGATAAATCATTCTTGTAGCTCTTCTTTGAACTCTTTTAATTCCTTTGTTGTCTGGTGACCAGAACCCAACAATATTCAAAATTAAAGCATCTCTGTGCATTGTAAAGCTCGAGCCTAGCCTTGTTGGATTTAAATTCCTCAATACTTGCCACATAAGCATTCAATTTGCTTTTAAATTGCCTCCTCCCAAGGTTTTGCTGAAGACGTACTGGGGAACAATCTACACGAACACTCAGATCTTTTTCACAAATACATTCCTGCATCTCAGATTCCCCATGTGGTATTTATATTACTGTACCCCACATCACTTTGCACTAGTCAATGATCAGTTTAATTTGTCCAGCGTTTCCCCAGATCATGATTATCTGCTTAATGCTGTTTCTGTGCTGCCTCTCATCCCGTTCTTGCTTTATAGACTAGGAACAGCACTAGTTCAGCAGCACACTAATGCTTACAAAGACCCAATCAGAAGTTACCCCCCTTAAAATGTTTCCCATTCGACCAGATATCTAGCCATGCATGTTCATTAATGTGAAGATTATTTAAATTGACTGATGGATTTATCAAAAGGTCACTGGGAATCTCAATTTATTATGTTGTACGCTTTAGTGCTATCAACTGGCCTTTTTACATGCTCAAAGTGTTCTAGGTTAAACAAGATCTTACTTTTTAATAAATTAGTTTTACACACAATTAAATACAACACTTAAAAATAATCATATCCTCCACCTCCAAAAGAAAACCTCCTCACACAATACCCTCGGTGACACTCTCCTTCAAATGTCTGCCTATGAGCCAGTCTGCAACAAGCCTATCACCACACCAGAACTCAGCTGTGGAAAGTTCCATATCTTTCATATCAGTCCACGATACCTTGACAACAGAATAGAGAAATGAGCTGGCTCAAAACACAGCAGCAAATCTTAACTACAATGAGCCCAGCCAGCCAGATCTGTTTTCGCTGCCGAGAGTCACACACTGGAGTCACCATCTAGCACGAGAGCCTCACTTGCACCTATTTTAGAATAATTGACAAATAGGAAGAGACCTGATTCCAGAATTGACCAACTTCTGGACAAATTCTACACATATAGAAACGTGCCCCCTGGACAAAGAATACACAGGGAACTAGATATCTCCATAAGGTATCTACAAGGGCTCTGGTAGTCTCTCTGAAGGCAATTTAAGTGGACTGTTGGATGATTAGGAAAGTATTATCCCAGATATGGTTCCTGGAAATGACCCTATTATCTATAATTATATAAATCCTTTAATCAAAATGTATAAATGCAAGAAACCAATCCCTTTGTTTCACACGTGCCACCAAACAGACTAGAATGTGACTTTTCTAGTCATTTCTAGAATTGACAACCTTCAATAAATCTACTCTGATCTTTCTTAAAATGATATTCTTGTGCAATGTATCTTGTGCAAGTATCCTTCTTGTTCAGTTCTATTGTTTTCAGTCACAAAAGTGAAGTAAGACCCACTGGTGCATAGTTTCCTGGCTTAGATTTGTTTCCCCTTATTGCGAACTGGTGTCACATTTGTAGTTTTTTTAATTTGTAGCTACAGTACAGATCCCATCCTTATAGAGAGCTAAAATATCCTAGTTAGGAGTCTATGAATAACATCCTTTATTGCCTTAAGCAAAACTGGAAAAATACCATTAGGCCCTGAATTCAGTACTGCCCATGGGAACTCTAGTTCAAAGTTTTAGTATTATACCAGATGAAACACTGAATTAAAGATGCCATGTAGATTGCATATCTTAAGGTAATCAGCTACATTAAAAAAAAAAACACTGCTGTGGGGATTAGCACAAGAAAAGTCACTATGTTAATTTGCAAAAAGAAGAAGAACTGTAGGTTCAAAGGAAACACTGCCAAAAGCAAAATATTGAACACTCTTAAAAAATGTTTTGACTGAAAACACATAACTAAGCAAGGCATCAAATTCAAAATATACTGCACATCCTATTGAAGTACTCAAGTTGCAAGCTCTCAGAAGAACATATAAGCATACAAGGACAATGGCTGGCAGTAAACTTTTGTGATCAGGTCATTCTTCTGCTGCTACGACTGCCTGATAAGGAACAGCTTCTGCACAAAACAGGAATGGAACTACATATTTTCAACAGTAAATGACACAGAAGTAGGACGAAAAGGTTGACCTTTATATCCTATTCCGGGAGGCGACTGCAATGGACAGTCTCTGCAGACAGCCTTCAGAGATTACTGGACTGAAGATTCTCATCAACCTGCACTGTGACAGCCTGCATTAATCACGTGAAAGACAGTGACGACACTGTCTATGACCTCTTTACTATTTTAATCATTTTTTCCCCAAACGGAATTAATCTAATGAACTTTTACTGGGCCCTCTGGTCAGGATGATGTCAGATGAAAATGGATTAAACACACAGTCATGGATTCACAGTTTTTTAAAATGTTTTTACAGCAGCATGTTCTGTGGCTTTTATATGCTTGCACACTGGTAATGCTTCCTGTGAACCACTGCTCATATATATTTCAACGTGAAATAGTGAATTTGGCACAATCTTTAGCTAAACTTTATCATTCGAACCTGAAGCCAAGCAATGCTGGGCCTGGTCAGCACGTAGATGAGAGATTGCTAAAGAAAACCAAGTTGTTGGTGGACTAGTAAATGGAACCTGGATTTCCAAACCAATGCCCCAGTAAAGAGACTGGTTCTCATAACTGCTGTAAGTTTGTAAGGCTAGAGACTTCAACCCCGGTGTAATGGCTAAATTACATTCTTGGTTTATACAATCTGGCCTTATCAAGTCCCCTCTCAATTCAACTGGTGATGCACTGCCTCTCTTCTCCACCTGATCTGCAGTGCAGTGGGACAGCTAGCTCATAACCTCAGTGTGTCTGCACTCCAGGTGTGGGTGTGATTTCCCTTCGATATTTATAGCACCTTCAGATGTAATACACATGAAAGGAATTATTGATTTTTATAAAACATTTAATTCTATTCTGAAGAAATTTGGCTTTTTTACCACTGGAAAACAAGAACATGTCAAGCCACATAGTTATCAATAATGTATATTTAAATTCATTTTAATGGACACTAGAGGCATGCCAACTGCAAAGTCTTTCTTTTTCTCAGATCTGAAATGGCACGATCCTTAAAAAAACAAAACTCAGACATCATATGGCATGCCGAGTCAAAAATAACCATCCTTCTCCAGTGTGTGACAGTCATTAACACCAGGCAATATGGCACCAAGATAATCAACACAAGTTCTATATAACAGAGAGATGAAGGCGAGAAAATCATTTTGGCAGTTTTCCTGAGGATAATCATATTGCCACAAACTCTAAATAAACTAGCACAATTGTAGTTTATGTGATATCTGTATAATTGCAAATAACACAAAAGCATCATGTAACAGTCTTAACATTTGACATGAATAATTTTGTTTCTGGGAAATAATTTTGTTTCTGGGGAAAACTACTTTTAAAAAGTAGTCCATTACAGCTACAAGGTTACATTTGTAAATATGGTCTTTTACAGGATGATGTCTTACTTTACATCGTAAGAATACTCTCTACATGCAGCATACCACTTTACCTGACAACATTTTAAAATAATTTCCCAAAACTAAATTTAAAATGCAATCATTAACGTCAATAATGTTTAACTGTAAGGGACTGCTTTTCAACAGTAACTGTAAGTGGGGTGGGGAGACCATGGTTTAACATGAACGTGAATTTGAGTTTCAAAATAATGCACAGTGGGTTCCAGGAATATTTCTTCATTCTTACGGTGCACCACGAGTCTCCGGGCTTCCAGGCCTTCAACCTGACTAGTGAATTGAAAAATGAACCTAGCTGTAGACATACATGTGGGATTTTATAGAGCTTTTAGAGCTGATCACACACTACATTCACTTCATTAAAAGTACAGTTACCTATACATTACCTCAGAATCTAATTATTTCATAGACCAAGTATGTAACTGGGAATGTGGGTGGAACAAAAACCAGAAGACTCTAGGCTCTAGAAGGGTCTGAGACCCCTACACTAGATGAACAGATCAGATTAGTTCAAATAAGCAGCAAATTACTGAACTACAAGTTAATTATTAGTTAATATAAGCCATGTTACAAGGTTACGGAATAAAAATCAACATTTCAGTGTATTTGCAGTCTTGGTAATTAAGGGATTTAGCTTTAAACAACTTTTTTGCCAAGAACATGTAAACTAAACTGAGGTCCAAAACAAAATTCAATATAGCTATATTGTATTGCCATAATACATATACTACTGATAAACTCACATAATGCGCTTTTGCAGCAAAAAAGTATCATAACAGCACAGTTGAATCCAAAATGTGCTTTTAAAATAGTAACAGAAGGTGACTTCTCTTTTTTACAAATGAAGTGAAATGCTTTGTAAACTCCATAGGATACTTTTACATACTAAATAGAAAAAAATGTTTCATTTAGTTTCCTATAACACCGTTATTGTAACATTCCTTTCCAAGATTCACTGTCTTAAAACATTGCTGAAAATCAAATGGTCTTTGGTTCAATTTACTCTTCGCTCACTAACTCATGAATAAACTCCTTTCTGCAGTAACAAGACAAAAAGAAATGAGAACTGACCTCTTGCCTTTTAATACCATCTCCCTCTGCTATCATACTGGTGGAAGATATTTCACTGTGCAGTATAAGCCTGTCATTAAAATCAGTATCAGGCTCTCTAGCTTCTTAAGAGACTTAAACCTAGTAAGGTTTCTGTGGGAAAAGCAGTGTTTATACCTGCAGCTGTGATACCCTGAGGACTGTCTACAAGTACAGCCTTTCAATCAAGCAGTAAAGCAAAGGGTATTGGACACCACATTTGTGAGAAGATACTGTGGGGCATGAAAACAAATTTTACATAAAACACCAATTGAATTGACAACAGCTTTAAAGCACACAGCTAGTAATAATTCACTCTCAACATGGCAATCTCTGCATGGTCAGACATTCGAAGGGTCTGAAGGCTGTAGCCTTGTAAGAATCTATAATTGGGGAGTCTGTTAGATTCTATCCATTTCAGAGGTGATAAAACTGTCACTGTTTAACTACTGTAGTTGACGCTGTTCAGATACCTGTGTGCAAACCTCAGCCTGCGTCCCACTGTCTTTGCGATCTTTACTGCTGCAGCTAGAAACAGGAAGCCCTTTGCCTCTGCACGGGCCTGAAGTGCTCACTTACGAGATGAGGAGAGATGTGCTCAAGAGGAGGGTGGTGAGGCAGCCTCTCCGGCAGTCCGCGTTCTTCTTCTGTCTCTGGTGCATCTCCCCTCCGCAGTTGTCACAGCAACGACACAGGCAGAAGCAGAGCCCCACGAGAGGCATCAAAAGAACAAACAGCACTCCCAGAGAGGCACACACAATGAAACCAATTTCATAGTAGATGGCCTGTAATCAAAAGAGAGAGCTTGAGAACATTTTTATTTTTGGCAATTAACAGGCCAACAATATCTTGGATTAGCTTCTCAGCCTGGGATACTTGAGGAGATAGCAATGCACATAGCCTGCAAACATCTCTAAGATGCAGGGCTATATGTAGGATTGTTAGGTTCTGAAAGTTGCAATTTGTCAAAATACAGATTTGTAAAAGAAATGTCAGGACAGTAGTCCAACTAGGTGAGGGGACGTTTTCTAAGGTTCTGCAGTCCATAGTTCTATATGGATATGCTATGCACAAAATCAACAGTGCAAAGCACAAAAAAAATGTTCTTGCATGAATTAAGCAAAACCTACAAACAAAGTTGGCCTATTCTTATATTGTCTTGCACAGAATGTTTTATCCTACCCTGAAAGTCAAACTAATTCTAAACTAAAACTAAAATCTCTTTCAAATACTACATTACCATCAACAATGAAATAAAATAACACTGAAGTCCATTTAACTGGTGTTATTAGATCAATATCATAAAAGTCTTCAACCAGAATTAGGCTATCTATGATCTAGTGAAAGCAGCCTTTTTCTAGGGATGAGGTGGTTAGGGTGGTAAAGTACGAGCATAACAGATGAAATTAAAATGAAATGCTCATCTACATTAATCTCACAGCAAGACCTTTTATAAGCCCCTAATTATATGCTGAAACAGAACTCAGTTTTGAATAATTTTCTACCCACCCAATGTGGACCTGATGATGGTTTCTTTACCTCTGAGCAATGCAGCCATGCTGTACAGAGAGTCTGGAGAGACCGGCAGGTCCTCCAAACCTCGCTTTTTGAGCACACTGCAAGCGCCACAGTGCTGTACAGGAGAGCTGGCGCTGACTGGAAGCCAAACTGGTGGCCCAGGAATCTGTAGGGTCACCCCTTCACCGATGTGAGCGCTGTTTTGACATCTCTGGCAGCCCTCAGCCAAGTGTGTGCTGTTGCTCAGGGAATTGTTTCAGTCAGCGGGTGTTCAGGCTAAAACCCAGGATGTCTATCACATTGAGCTCAAGTGGTGTTCAGTGTAGGCTCCTTTACTGGTTCAGCTAAACAAGAGAGGCGCCCAGAACTCCTTGTTGAAAATCTCTGCAGTATGATGTCAACTAATGCAGATCTAGAAGCTACTAAAGCATGCTGAAGGTACGTTTTCCATGCCAATAGAAAGGCAGAAACCCACTGCCCTAGACCCAGAATACTGTACTGCACCATGCATGACTTCAGAGGCCGGGGTTTAAACCTGCTGAACCGGTTTTTGGTTGGTATAGTGTTTCTCTTCTTAAAAAGGTCACAGAAGCATTCTGTTTTTTATAGATTTCGTTGTAGTGCAAAGAATCCAAGACTCCTTGCAATAGTGCTTACCATAAGTCTTACTTCAAATATTGATTATAGCTGTTACTTTTTTTTCTGATAAAAAGCTTTGATAAGCACAAAAAGATTGGTCAATTTCACTCCATAAGCAAAAATTATCTGCAGATATACCCAGTGCGTGTAAGAGAGCTAAAAAGGCAAAAGGTTAGGGTATACTGTAGCTAGTGCTGCCATCCTTCTGCTGTTCAAAAAAATCTGGATAAAGATTGTTTCACAAACAACCCCTTTTAAGCTCTCAAGTAAGAGCAAGAAAGCTAGACCACCAAGAAATAAACTAAGTTTCACAAAGTAATGAAAATGATTTTATTTAACTGGATTGTCTGCAATTAACTTCTTAAGAAGATGCACTAGGTAATTCTGAATACAGGTCCCCTGCAGGTGGCTTGAGGAAAATACAAGTGCAGCTGTAAAACACCTGAACTGTACTCTCGAGATTGTCTCATTTAATGCTTATGGCAATTCTGTTACAAGGCAGGTGTTCCATAAGCATGCTTCTGCAAGTCATGTACAGTACTAATATTTCTGCTCATCGGTGGGGATTGTGTCTTAAAAGTTTTTTTTTTATGCCCAGTATTAATGTCTTCTCCCGCAAAACATTTGTATGATCTTATTGGCTGAGGCAAAATACTACCTAGGTGATTTGTGCTTGAGTATACCAAGCGCCTCTTTAGTTGCCTGTAGTCAGTGTCATTCGTCCATGGGAAAGTTAAGTAAAAAAATATATATTTTACTTCCCATTTCACACTTTTTATTATTAAGACAGTTCCCCAGTGTAGAGCTGAATGGCTACAAAGATGTGCTCAGAAAGATTAAGCAGTTTCCATGCGAGGGGCCAGGAGGGTAGGAGTAGGGGTGGCGTGGGAGTTTACCTGGAGTGTCAGAACAACGTTTTCTGGCTGATGCACCAGAGCAGATGGACAGAACATGTAATGACGGAGCAGCATGCAGAAAACAAAGTCGTGGGAATGAGTGAATGAGAGAGTTTCAAGGATAAATGAACACAAATCAGGAAACAAAATTGAGTGGATTGCCGAGAAACATACACCCACAATGGATAACCCTTACCGTGCAGAAACAGACATTCAAAATCATCATTTCTCTGTCAGTTGCATGATGCTACTGGTAGACACGGTCTCAATTTTGCAAGAACAGATGACTCAGATTTAAAGCATCTAAGACAATTGATTAATAATAAAATACTACTTCTAAGAATAAACCACCAATGCTCTTTTCAAAATTGAAGTGCTAAAGTCTGTCCAGTAAGTTACTTACATTTGTTAGCTAGAAAACAATTACAAAGAAAGACATTTTGCCTGTGGTAAAAATCTCTATTATTCATTTTTCACAGTACTGCAAATCTCACCATATAACAAATATCTATTAATTTATTGGTCTATAGAAGTGACAGCTGCTGCTTCAATTAGTTTAGATCATCTTCACATGTAATTGTCTACAATTCTTCACAATTAGTAACAATTAATTGCCCCTGTCATCATCCACACAAACAAGCACACACAATTACCTTCTGGTACTCTGACTGGATTGATTCAAAGTTGTCCTTGGCTACTTTAAGGACAAGATCTGAAATTAAACAGAAAAACATACCACACATTGGTAACGCTGAACTTTGCAATGGGGAAATAATTATTTTATCAACTGCACATTTACATTTCAACATAGCAAAGCATAAAATCTCACATGGACAAATCTAACCTTACAATTGTCATCACCCTCTTGAAATAACAGCCATGACTTCATTTTTTAATAAAAAAATTACAAAGATGCTTTTTTATGCTTGCAAATTTTTGGCAAAAATAAGCCTTAAAATTCTACAAAACTAATGTTGCACAATTTTATTTCATTGTTCTGCGTAAAGGTGAATTTTAAGTTTATAGCACACAAAACAGGTATTGCCCTAGCATTTGCCTATAATTTGTTTCATTTTTCCAGCCCCTGATGGGAAGAAACTTCCCTATGGCACAATGCTGAAACCACTATACTTGACTGTTGGGATGCACAGTGTGGCTTGGGGACCAGATAGGACACTTTGCAATTCCAATAGAGAAGTTACCCTTTTTCCCCCATCAGCCTTTTGTCACGTTTGCAGCACTTCATGTAGTATTCGAGATGGTTTTGCCACACGAGTCTGTTTTGTGGCCTGACTGAAAATATCGTTACGCTTCAGTAAGGTGAGGAATGTTTACTCATCAAAGGTTGATTGTCTTACTCAGAAGGTACAAGGGATATTGTTAGTATTTATGTAGCTGGGCTAGTAAGCAAGCAAACACAGAGGACACAGATGATCAAAGGGTATTCCTGATAATCTCCACAGGTTAGCTTCACTTTGAATCATCAACAGTGACATCTGTTCCTAGTAAGGTCACTAAACCAGGTCTCCATAGGCGCAAAGTCTATTATTCTCTTCTTCTTCTAAATACTGAAAAGAAAAAAGGAAGATCTCACTTATCAACATCAGTCATCATCTCCAAAGCTATGACTGGGAGAGATCATTTTTCTAACCAGACTGGGAATCAGATTCTGTATAAACTAATATGAGCATTATTACAAGAGACCTTGCAGTCTAATTTAGTTTAGGAAGTTGTGATTTCATTTATTGTGAAATCCTCAGGCTAAAAACATCTCTCCTATTTTAGCAATGTATTGATAGAATAGGGAAAACAGGGCATTTGTGTTCTAGAGGCAGACTTACTCCTGTGGAGTAAATACCGGGAAAGCCATTATTAAGACTTTTTTTTTTTGGTCACTTAAGGTTTTTTTTCTGGTGTGGTTAGATTATATTGTGCATACCTGTATATAGCATAAGTTGGATCGTTTTGTAAGCTAATAATTTGTCTAGTTTAAGTTTTGGCATGACCGTTACTGTACCATGAGAGTTCTGTCAGAGAACAAAAAAAGATGTTCTACGTAACTCGGCTATTTAGTGCCCAGGAATAGTTTAACACTACGATGTTTTACATAATTATTGTTAATAATGACAAAAAGCCTCCTAACTTTAGAGGGAAATATATTTTACTACACTGGGATCAAGGGAAGACACAATAAGTGCTACTTGTATTTTATAAAATAAACCCAGAAAACACGGAACACTCGAAGGTAATGTATAGACCCTGGGATTCCAGCTCTGGTTCAGGAGAGTGACACTCCACTTTGTCTTACGGGTCATTTTGAATCACTTGTTTTTAAAAGACTAGGAACACGTTAACTATTGATGCATTAGCGAGAAGCTAATTTACTTAAAGTTAAGGGAATTCTGGTTCTTGAAGGCTAATCGGTCTTTAGGGTTTTGCCCCAAATTACCCCAACAATCCACCCATTCATGTTCTAAACGCTTCTTCCAATACAGGATCACCGGGGAGCCTGAGTCTATCCCACAAGCAACAGGCCCCAGATAAGAGTACACCCTAGATGGGATGCCAATCCATTGTAGGGCAGACACAGACGCACTCTCAAATCAGGGTGAATTTTCCCCAGACGTTAATTACCAGTTCAACTCATCAGTTAAATTGTTGCAGGTCTTCAGAAATTGCCTGTTTAATGCCTACATATACAGTAAAACCTGTATACATGGCTCATAAATTCTCTTGTATAGGTATTCCTGAAATTTTCATTCTTCAAAATAAAAATCAGAAATATGTGCAGACACCCCTTTCGCTTGTAATTAAAGGCACGGGCATCATTCAACATGAGCTTAGTTTCCATTATTTGTAAGATACAAAGCAAATATACTGTACTTTTCTGTAGTCAGCATGATATCGGTTGCTTTTCATACGTCATGTCATTGTAGCAGTTTTTCTAGAACAGACATGAGGCCATAAAAAACAATCTTTCCCAGCAGAGCTAAGATAAATTCCCACACTATCTGGTTACAATTGACAGAAAATGAACAAAGCTATTGTTGGAGAGAAAATGAAAAGGCTACCCTTTTCAGTAAAAGGCCACTGAGTTCTTAATCATTGAGACTAACTGATCTGTTGCTAATTAAGATGTTTTTCAGTTTATGAGAGTTTGCGTGTGGTTATTAATCATTATCAACCCTGAAACAATTATGGGATATAAACTGTACCAGCTCTCGTCCAGGTGTGTGGAATGGAATACTTGGACCTCTGCAGAAAGCTGTTTTTTTATGGGTTTGATGCCTCTTTTCTAATCTGTGTTTTGACATCTTTAATTTGTCTCCTACTGAGAGCAGTTTACACAAACGACTTAATAAGCAAGCTCAGGAGTGAATGGGGAGAGCTCTGTGTGCGGATTTCTCTGCAGGAACAAACAAACACAATAGAGTATTTCTGAAACCAAGAAGGATACAGTTAGTGCAGAAATATACTGAAAAGATATAATCAAGCAGGAAGTTCAATCTAGGGGTAACACACAGATTGAGAGTTTAGTTGGAACATAAATCAGAAGACACAAGGACCCTTCAGAACCATGGATGACAATCACTGATGTCGACAGCATCCACACATTTTTGAAAAACGCCACTCACTAAAATGTGCCACTAGAGGGAGTGAATTTGACAGGCTAACCTGCCACATGTGCTAGGAAGTAAAGTCAAAAAAGCACCTGGGCTCCAGGTGTCTGGCACCTGAGCATCCTCCTGATGTTTTCTGCAATCAGAGTGGCATTGCCAAGCCCCGACAGGCTTGAACTGTAAACAGAATTGTTCCAAATAGTGCATTACTCCCTTTTATGCACTGTATACAATACATTTACTTATGGAATACTACGCTCTGCTTGTTGTTTTCCATATCTTTCCGCTCTGCATATTATCAAGCAGAAATGTATTGGGCCCTGATCAAAAATGTGATGTATGTTTCAGCCTTATGATACAGTAGACACGTCCCTCTTCCAACCTCAAATATATTGTAGCTCTTGATACCTCGTGAATTTCTTCCGACTTGACTGCAAAACCCACAAGACAACGAGGGAGGTGGGATATACTACTTGACCAAAAAATGGAGGCACTCAACTAATGAGTAGTGCAGAATCGAATCAATGATTTCAGGAATTCAGAATCAAAGCTGTGTCCTGAACACCAAAACTACAATGTCTAGTACAGATACCACACTTAATACCAATGTTAACAATCACCTTCTACATTGCAGAGTAGTACCAATTTTCAGAACTGTTCAGGTAATAACTAAGATTATGAATCTAATTTTCATTGCAAAAGTGAGGGAAAATTATAGCTCCCCCCCCCAGTGTTATTGTAAGGTACTTTGTTCTCCATATGTGCTCAATAATCAGGACCAAAACTGTGGTCCTCCCCGGTGTAATTTCATCTGGCTAGACCATGAGAGCTATACATTAGCTTGAGATGGGAAGTGAATTATACTCCCTCCTGGTCGGTTACACATAGCCCTTTAGTATTAAAAGATAAATGATGGAGACAAAGGGAAAAACTGGCATCTTTTACAGTATGTTACAGGGCTGACGTGAAGTACACAGTAAGTTATACCACTGACGTGTTCCACCATTCTCTCATAGATCACTTCAGCTCAAGTTTCTCTGCTCCAACACTCCTCTGATGTCCAGGCAAAAAAAAAAGACGTCACATTCGTCAGATCACAGATCTGTGAATCTTTTGGGAATTGATCAAACCAAAGTGCTTCTGATTTTGGGATGCGACATAAAAGGATGAGAAATTTGGTAGTTTGAAAAGATCTCATTCAGCCATAAACTTCTTCCTTCTTGAAAGAAGTTAGTAAAGGAACAAGCCTTCCAATGAAATCCACACTGCAAAACTGAATCAGAATGTACACTCTACACTTCTCTTTCAGTACAAAAAATACAAAGTCAATGTACTGACTTTGTATTAGTGGTCAGAGGAACCGGTTTTCAGCACTTTCTCATTGTTTAATGGTGTATTTTGGGATTTATAAAACATTATAGAAACTGTGTTAGCCGTAAACCAACACAATTATGAAAATCTACCACCTCTTGGAAATCTCGGAATTTGGCATTCTTATGAAAAATAATTTCAGCTTCCAGGAAACAAAACTTTAAAAAGTATGACAATTCCACAGAATGAGTAGGTCGGACCTTCACTTAATTGGAAATACGTGTGTAGAAATCAAGGTCAAGCAGTACAAACTATCTACCAGTCATTTGCTAAGGCCCTGGAAAAAAGTCTCTTCTGGGAAGAGTATTTATAGAGCTCTTCACTCTCCTGGGACCACGGTACAGAGAGCCCCAGAACAAGCACTACTGCCATGCTGAAACATGCAAGGAGGAGGCAGCACCATCATCTCATGTCAGGCTACAGTCACCTGCTCTATCATACTCTCCGCTACTGCATCTTAAAAAAAACTAAACCTCATTATTGACCCCAAACAGAATTGCACGGTTACTTGCAATGCTCGTAAGGGCAGTGTGGATCTTAAGATGGCTTTTTTATTCTGCAACTGCTGTGCAAACAAGGGTGACTTCAACATGCAGTAATCATATGTACATGTTTTTTTTCCAGGAAATAATTCTGTTTCAGTTGCAGTAGTTGCAGTGAGGGGTACATTAGAAACATTTGTTTTCCCTCACAATATATCTGCTACAATGAATCAAATAATAAATAAACCAATAATCAGAATAAACCAGAGTTTAAATAGGTGAGTACCATCCCTCTCACCAGTTCGTGCATTTCAAAACAAAAGCTAATTAGCAATAACCCATTTCAGCATATGTGAACAGCTGATCCTTATGCTTTCAAATAACTGGAAAGGAGATTAACAGTGCACAGACCTAAATTGGTATGACACCTTCAAGACTTTAAAAGACACTATATTCGTCTCTTTTTGTTTTTAAACCACATTCCTAATATTCTGCAAATTATGCTGAGCTCACAGAGTACAGTGAAACAAGAGCATGACAACAAACACATTGTATTTCCACCTATTTCAGTTTTAGTGGCAGATCTCCTGAATACACTCCAAAATGGCAAAAATAATGATAATTCATCAAACCATTTATCTTGTTTACTACAGTTTCCTTCTACAGTTCTATTAATAAAGGAGCAAATAGTTCCTGCAAATTAATCCACCAAATAGCCCAGTTAATCAGGATTATGACTCGATGTCATTCAATACACGCAATGTTTTTAATCAATCCTTGACCTTGATATGAAAGCTACATTGTTACAAATCAGATCTGGTTCCTAATTTAGCTCATCGTGATTCATTAAATGTAAAACGATATGCCGCTGAAACGAAAAAGACTGCAGATGAACAGAGATTCTCAGATCTGCTATTGTTCTCAAAGACTACCAGTAATTCTATTTTTTTCCTCATACTGCATTGCTGCTGACCTGGATTTTTTAAAAGGAAAATGTATTCCTTGTATAGCAGCTGGATCACGCACAAAACCCACATTGTCTCCTTTATTCCACAGGACCAGCACTATAGTGCTGCGTTCCAATCCCATTGGAGTGTTCACAAGATATCACATCATTATGACCATTAATTTCCTTGACACTTTTATCCACAGTGACTTACAAGGGACACAATTTACTGTGTTTTGGAAAAACTGTTGTAACCCTTTAGACACCTGGGGTTGCTGTAACAATCTGATAAAACAGAATACAGCACCAGTCTCTCCACCGGGGAGCTGAACCACTGGATGTTTAATGTTGTACTACATGTATTACACATTTTTTTTTGTCTCGGTGAGGCCAAAGGAAGATTTCCTACTGTATATGGACAGTGAAGTACATTCTGATCCTGAACAAATTACAAAATCAAATCAGGAGTCCGAGGCCTTAACACGTGCTCAACTCTGCAGCCCAATTTTTCCATCATCAAACATGTTGGTTCCACTGACAGTGTACATCTCTTGGATGCATACAACTCTAACAGAGACATTACATATGTAGCAAATGCCTGTGAGATAGATGTCTAGACATTGTACTGAATGAGAAGTATTATTGATTTGTGATAAGCAGCCGTCAATATGACTTAATACAGTACCTGTGCTATACACTCAAGAGACCTCAGGAGAATCATTAGCTTTTACCCGACATATAATAAGCATCAAAAGAAACAACACTAAACTACAAAAGAGTCCCAAAACATATTATTGGGGGAAATAACCATCTTTTGCATTATATGCATTACATTTTATTAAACGGACACAGTACATATGCTGACTTATATCTGTCATCAACATGATAGATCAGTGATGGTCTGCTGTATCTACTGTGAAAGTCAAAGGCTAAATAGTGCCTTTGGCCACCAGTGGAAGCAACACAGGCTGTCCATCCGTTACCCACGCCACGCACCAGGTTGCAGAAGCTGTCATGTAAAGCTCTGGCCCATTCCTCCCATAGGCCCTGTATAAGCATGTGCCTTTTCACTGGTATCTGAGCCCTAGAATCCATATGCCTAACCAGCTCGTCCACAAATATTCAATGTGACTCAAATCTGGCCAGTAGAATATCTATGACGTAACCAATGCATTCTCGGGTTGCAGAAAAAGTTATTACAGCCGTGGAATGAGGCTCAGTATTGCCCTACTGGTATTTTATCAAGCAATATGCAAGCAGGGGAATGTCAGCTGTAGCATTTGGGTAGCCATCAGTCACTACGACTGGAGTTCTACAGTAACAACTAACGTATTACGATACATGTCTGTGTCCTGGAAGCTGACACCCATTAGAGTGGCCTGCACCAAACCTTCATTTATCAATAAAGAGAACTTGGTTCCACTATGGGCGAGTCTACTTGAGATGACTTGGTCTATTGTCCAGAATAACAATGGCATGGAGGCATCGTCCTCTTAAGTAGGGATATTGGCTACTTTGAGTTACTGTTTCTTGATTTACACCAGGCTTGACAGTCGACCAGAGAGGCAATGCAATGCTCATGAACACCCAGTCGAGTTGTATGATAGTCATGAAGGACCAATTAATCAATTGGACATCAACAGCTCTTGATACATATCCAAAATCCATATATTTTTTAATCATACTCAACAAATGTGAGAAAAGACATCTCTGATAGTGTGGATACATCTTCAAACCCAAGAAAACCACAGAGGAGTATTTTAATTGTGGAATTTGAGTCTGGCACCTATTATATTAACTGACTTGTCTGCCTATATGAAAATGTATTCTAGGGCCATTAAACCTAATTCCTGCTCCAATTATTTATTTGTATTAAAGCACATATTAATAAAATGGTAACTTCAATTTTCATCATTACTTTTAATGCATCTGTATTAATACAACCTTTATATATTAAATGCAGTGGTGGACTGGGGTGTTTGTCAGGCATGTTTACATGGGCAGGTTTCACCAACAAGGCACAAGAGTGTCTACGAAATTTATGCTGGAAAAATGAATCCTTTTCCATCCTCCTGAGTACAGTCAGAGTGCAGTCACAATCTGCTCCCAACCAAATTGTCTTCCTAAGCCACTCCAAGTTCAAAACCATTTCAAGACCTTCCTCCTCCCCAATTCTAGCCATAATGATGTGGATCTTCAGAAACCCTGACACGAAACAGATAATGTTCCCGCACTCAAATCAAACCAGGTCACGGGCATCTCTGAAGAATAACATGACTTACACGAGAATACTACGTACATAAGATCACTGGACTATGATCATTCATTGATGCCGACTAAACTAGCCAAACTATGACTGCAACTGCATGATATTTATCATGATTTTGGGTTAAGAAGTGAACCCCTGTGGTTTGTTGCAACCATACTTCCACGCTAGCTGCATTCTAGTAACCATCTTGCAGTGCTCAGCAACCAGCAGTTCCAGTAAAATCAGGAACACACAGCTGCCGATACATCAGGCTGTAAAGACACGGGTCCATCAGCTACGGAGAAGTTCTCTGGCTCTACTTTTAATTTTCCTAGAAAAAAAAAATCGACCGCATGTCCTACAGCTGTTCTTTTACTTTCAGCCATACATTTTGATCCCAATATGACTTGCAGCCCATGTACATTTTCTTCCTGCAATAACACTGCTAGTCCTATTCATGTCATTTAGACAGTGTTTTGCTATCATATCACCTTTTCTCTACAAGCAACACAAACAGTTCTTACAAAAGCAATGGGGATAATGGGATTCAGGATTAAGTGTGCTTTGTTTTTAATAATACAGAATGGATTACAAGGATTTTGTTTCAATGTCCATGTAAACCAATAGTGTTTGGGGCTCTTCAGGGTAAAACAAGACATAAAAGAAAAATGAGAAATAATAAAAACAAAAACGTGGAAGGAGGAGAGAAAATACACTAATTAAAAGCCTGACTAAACAGATAAATCTTTAGTCTGGATTTAAAATTAGTACAAGAGTTTACATTTCTCAGACAGACAGGAAGTGGGTTCTAGAGCTGTGGAGTGAGGCTCCCAGATGCATATACCTGTAAGAAGGTTCTAGTAAAAGATGTCTCAGCAGAGCATAAAGCCCTGCTTAGCGCACAGGGAGAGGTGACTAGGTATTGTGGGGATTCAGTGTACAAAGCTTTAGAGCTTTAAAGAGATATTTTGAACTGAACACACTGGGTAATGAGGAATGGGAGCTATATACCAGAAAAAGCTGATTTGAATATAATATGAATGTGAAATAATTGCAATAATTAATGCAGTTGCTTGTTCTCCTACCTGGAAAACAGTTTAGGCATAAAGGCTCCAAGAACATACATTACTGAGTCAAAATTTCAGAAAGCATGCCATAAAACATGGATCATAAATTTTTAACTATCTATATACTGCTGTTAAAGGAAAAAAAACAATATTCTTTCATATATCCAAACTACAGCTATATGCCATGTTACAAAATTTAATTGCAAAATTGTGGTACTGTAACCATATACAAATATTGGATTAAGTATAGATATCTCTACTTTATGATAAGGCACTCTATTTTTAAAATCCTGCTGTGTCATAGTATTCCTATCAATAACACACATGGCCAGTCGATTGAAAGCTCATCCTAGGGACTGATACTTTGTCCTACAATAAATCTCTGCTTTCTTTATGGTCCTGAAAAATGCGTTAGATACATACTGCATTGTAAAAAAATAATCATGGCAAAATAATTGCCTTATTTTCAAATCTTTTATGGGACAGCGTGCTACGGTTCCTATGCCAACAAGCAATACTACAGGTCATCCTAACATTTCTAATCAAAATGTTCTAATATATCCAAGATACAAAATGTACTTAACTATTGTACAGCAGCTTCCACATTAGTTAATATCATTCTTAAATTTCAAGAAATGTGTAAAATTGATTCAAATAAAAATAAGGAAAAGTAAAGAGATGTAAATGAACTCTTACTGCAATACAACATCAACCTTGCCTACATTTTTGATAAGCAAAATTTTCTCAGACACTATTTGAATAATTAATCACTCAAATTGGTGACTTTGTCCTATTTGTCCAGAATCTGAAAAGTGCTACATCAGTCAGTGCACCTACACTATTACACAAAGAAAAATGTTTGGGTCAACTCAGAGATCTTCTGACAGTTTGCAGCCAAATTCAAGCCTGAAATCTGCAGGAATCCGCATGTAGCTGAAAACACTGAAGCCAATTTAATAATACAGACTGACAGGATTTTTTTTTTTAATTTGCCAGAACAGATGAGTTTTCCTATTGATGTTAAAATATGCATTAGCACCGTCTGTATCTCACACTTCAAGCAGAGATAAACAAAACAATTTATGTCAGTAAGTCACCTGAATTTACATTTTTAAGCAAACAAACATCATATACTAAAACAGAAAAACAAGTAGTAAATAGATTAAAATAATGAGACAGTACCTACTGTATAAACCAAAGAATATCACCAGTACAGTAGTGTATATCTTAAGATAGAATTCTGGTGGGAACTGAGTACACCCAGGCATCCTCACAGGTACAGTATAGAGCACATGACTGGGCATATGTAGATGTTCATGAAGACTTCTGATAAAATTAAACATGGTTCTTGGATTTGAACTTAAAAAAAACATACTCAACATACATACTGTAATTATTGAAAACGGCTTCAATTGTGTACTGCATCTACAAAAAAGTGCATAAAGGGTAGTTTTGTAGGTCTTTGTTATTTACAGCCTTTGTTATGCCTGACTTAATAAACATTAGGAAATAAACCATGTAGTACATAGAGCAAGGATTTGGAGGGAAAAAATCACAAGGTGAAAAACAAATAATAGTGTTTATAATGAATCAAAGGTCACAAAAGACAAGATTACTTCAGGAAACATACTGTGTATTTACCGGAAACAGAGAAAAAAATCCTAAATGAAAAAAGCAAATAAATAAGACAAGTATGAACAAGAGTTTATATTTGTTCTAAATAAATTTGTTCTAAATGAGAAGAAGCATAGCTTGAAATGGACTTGCAATGTTCAGTCTCTAGAACTCAGTGCACCTTTACGAGAGTTGTCTGGAGTTCATAAGCGGTTTGAGAGAGCAATGTTGTATTTTGCAATATGTGTGAGATTCTCTCCACGGTTACAGCCTATCAGTGTTGACACAGTGAAGACTGCTGCTAAATACAGAACATCATCTGCGGCACTGAATTTACACATGAAAGAGCAGTAGCTGCTACAAAACAGCAGAATTAATGAAGCAGATAAATTAGCACACAGAAAATTCAAATATTGTTCGGTTTTATAACTGAAATGCCTAGGGACATCTATTAACTAATAGAATTATTAAACCATGTATACTGTACATGTCATATATGGACAATGTCTTTAATACCCGTGTTCTTGTACTCTATAGGTTTCATGTGGTGTTCTGAATTATTGGCAACCACCTGAGCTTTGCTTGCTGAAAATAATCTCTGCAATTATACCTCCAAATTAATACATGTGAATAAAGCCACTTGTTTAACAGCAAGTACTTGCCATATGCAGAGATATTTGAAAGCACAACACACACTACTTGATATATAGCAGAAGAATAACTGAATTACTGTAACTTTTGAAATCTGGATACTTTTAATCTTTTCTTTAACTCCTGGTTAAAATATATAAATATTGAGTTAGGCACACTATAAAAATAACCATTTGATTACAAATTCACTCAAGGAGACTACCTTAGGGTTCACAATCAACATATAAGAACCAGTATTTTCTGAATAACTTTGAACAGATTGATTTTTACTATTTTTTTACACCTTCACCATATTTTAGCAAAGCACAATTCTAGCAATGCAACATCAATATATATGAATGGGAAATTATAGCCCTTGACTGAACCAGACAGAAGAAGATCAGAGAAAGAGCCCTGCACTTTTAACATCTGAAAGTGTCAGATAGGGGAAGCAAAGTGAAAGTTTTGGAGAGCTCATCTTGTCCAGACCAGGATATGACCCGATATATCCCAAGACAACCCCTGCTCAACCTGTCAGACTGTGGTCTTATCAGTCACCTTCATGTTCACAGAAGAGAAGCATCCCCTATCACAAATTATAGAATTGTACTTGAAAATTAAAAACAGAATTCTAATTTCAACTTTAAAAATGTCATGAGAGAAATGCTTCATTTTTGCTTCACAAATCATAAACAAGAAACTTAAACCAAACCTAAAGAACAATTGAACACAACTGAGTTGGCAAATAAAACCTGTTTAGTCTGGGACCATACGTAACACTGGCAAAACCAGAATTTATTCTGCGTCATATGCAAGGGCATCGCAGTTGCAGAAAAAAATTGCAAACGCCGGCAGAACAGTAGGAGCAGTGGAAGGTTTTCTCTTCCTGGCACAGGATCAGGCTGCGGATGTGTCCGGAAGCGAGTATACTGGATCCTGAAACCCAACGAGCCCTGTGAGGACCACGTCTAGTGAAGCTCAATTCTTCTGACCCAACGCTATTCATTTTTGTATGTAGTTCTTTCACAGACCTGCATACAACTCTAGTATGAAGTTTAGGCTTCCACCCCACAACAGACAATCTTATTTTTTTGAGTATTTTCCAGTTGGTCTAAGTGCTAACTCCTGTACAGGGCAGCACCACTCCTTAACACTTATTAAAACCCAGAGCATCAGAAAAGACGGGGTGAGGGCAGGGGTTTGGGGGTGGACATGGTAGCATCTGTGCTATATGTCCGGGATAGTGAAGGTCTGATATTGCTCAGTCTGAGGATGGGTATGAATCCTGCTGCTGTTTTATGTATCCTATGAAAAAGTCAGTTTATCAGACTCTTAAAAAAATGATACAGCTATTAACCTATTTTGCTTCACAGTTTAGATCGTAGACTGGAGTCCTGCAAGTACCTGCTTGAATTTGGCTTCAGAACTAGTCCCGAGGACTAACCCTGTATCATGGAAGCATGGAACCAAGCACTAGGGAAGGCTTAATCCTTCTGATAAGCATTAAGCTCAATGGACTGCAAGCTCGGTTCTCTACTATACCTAAGGAAGCAGTGCAGTCATAAAAAAACATTTAAATCCCATGAGTGTTATAGAGGGTTTTAACCTGCAGTAAGATATTTGACTCAAATTATTCCTACATTAAGGAGATGTTCCAGACTTAAGAAGCAGCTATTTGGAAGACTGTCCCCTTCAGAAGCTGGCATCAGCTGGGGCGCACAGCTGCCGAAGAAATAGAGCAGCAGAAGCGCTCGTGTGGAAAGGTTCTGCTGGCGCGCACCGGACATGTACTGTACGCTCGCAGGAGTACAGCTGAGGCGGGGTATCACATCTGGAAAAGTGATGTCGAGAGCGCCCCGACTCAAGCCTTCACCGCCAGTGTGGAACACAGGTCTGGACTAACCAACATCAAACTAGCATCCTCTAGGAGAGCCATTCAGGTGGCCTTTCTGGAAACCTGTACTTGTCAATATCATAAACCGCTGTTCACATGGAAATAAACCTCTCTGATGCAGGGGAAGCTGCTTTCAATCTATTTTAAATACCAGTTGCTTAAGTATTCTTCAAAGCCTGTGTCATCATTGCTCAGCAGCCTGGATCAGTGCAAACACATCCAGAGAGCTTAGAGATTAAACAAAAAAAACTTGGTGTGCAAGAGACAGGGATGAGGGTTTTGTGCAATTAAATAGCCTCTCTCCTTGGGAGGGAAATCCTCTTTCAAGCGATCTGTTTGATGTGAAGGGAGGTGTTGAGGATAGGACTGAAAGCTAAGGGGAGGTGACAGGGTTCGCCATTAATCACCGAGCAACACAAACTATTCCTAGGCTGTCAAAAAATGCATCAATCTGCCAAATGATATTCATGAGCAAGTAACTGGAGATAAACAGAGATGTTCCTTCAAATGGAGATCATGTTGAAATGCTGTTCAAAAGAGTAACAAGAACATTATTTGGGGATTTTCTATTTCAAGCAAGCAGAGAACCCTTCCTCATAAATACTGTGGCACAAAAATAGTAGTTAGTTAGTATTTAATAATTCCTTGTTCATATTCAATAAAAGTGGTTTTAGCAAATAAAATAGGAACTCACTTTTGAAAACAAAATGAATCTTTAATTCTTCAGCAGAAACAAAATCTCAGACTGTGATTTTTTAAAATTCAAGGTTTAGTTCTGTGATATACTCAAAAGCTAAATGAAATGACACCCAAATGATTTCTGAATACACTGTAAAAAAACTTTAGGAATATTCCTTTATAATTAGGTTAGGTGTGCTACTACTGCAGCTACCAACTGTTTTTAATATCTGTTCATTGCTAGACACCCATGCAATAACTAGAACAATAATTAAATAATAAACATTTGACATATTTAGACAGAAATATTAAATAACTGGTTAAAATTCAATATATTAAATTCACACTTTTTTTAGATGCAGCTCTCGCAGAAATAAAAATAGAAGTAGGAATTTCACAAGCTCCAAAATGTAGGTGAAAATTCACTAATTGGAAGATGAAAGAGCACATCTTTAACGCATACAACCAGGAGTTTTAACCTTAGTGGATGGCATAAACCCCGGGCCTCTCATAGTTAATCAAAACCATTTGGCTAACTTAGAAACCGCTAAAGATGGCTGCAAAAATAATTTAACCTGACTGCACATTTGCTTGGAAAATACTGTACAACACTATGACAATCAAGGATTTACTGTTTCATCCATCCATTATCTGAAGTTCCTGGTAAGGGACTCAGCCAAACACAACCTATCCTGAAAGCACAAATCACAAAGTGGGGATACATCCTAGATGCAGACAGCCAGTCCACTGCAGGGTGCACATACACAGGAACAACTTAGAGATGTTAAATAACGGACTGCTTGTTTACGTAAGGCATAAGGGAGCCAGACCACACTGCATAAACCCATGCAAAAAATATGCAAACCTCCACACAGATTTCCAGAATCGAACCCTGGATGAAAGAGCATTTTTGCGAGAACCTATATAAAAAATATTTTTTATATATAGAAACCGTATTTCACCAGTTGTTGTTTATTGTGTTTCAATTTCACAGTTTCACTATCATCCTTTCCTTTTAGTCCTCCCCTAGCTAAAAGAAAGAAAAATGCTATTTTTAGAGAGTTTAAAATGACAGCAAATTCAGGCACATTTACAACAATTTGCTGTTGAGATTCTAAAATCAGATATAAAATGACCTACACAGTATATCCTTTAAACACATTAACAGCAATCAATTCTTTCCCCTAGGAACCCCAGAGCTGCACAATTAAAGGATAATTACCACAACATCAGTTCTCTCCAACTCCTACAATGATCAATACAACATCTATTCAGATCGTTAATCAAGTAAATGGTAGAGATAAGCTATGTGTAAAATGTATCATTATCATGGATGTTTAATGGATTCTTTTTAGAAAAGTAAGAACATCAAGCCTGCAAACAAGAAGGGTCAAATTGACCAATCTATGTTTAGCTTTTAATGGCTAATGAATCCAAGGATCTTAATCACTCGTTTCTTGACAAAAGAGATGGTGCTGGCTTCAACAACCCGGGTGGTGTTGTTCTACACAGTTTCCAAAAGTGACCGACTGAAAGAACTGAACCTTTTTAGAGTTGAAAGAGAAAAACTCAGAGGGGACACGATACAAGTATTCAACACCCTCAAAGACACTGGCAAAATCAACGCAGTGGTCTTTTTCACAAACAGTGGAACGTGACCCAGAGGACACAAGTGACTGAGAAAAGGAGGCGCTTCTTTACACAAAAGGATTGCACAAAGGGGTAAGAAAGTACCAAAAAAGATGCCTATCTATTTAATTTAAGGTGATCCAGCTCTTTCTTCAAGGAAACTGAGGTATGAGATGAAACAGACTAGAAAGAAGAGCAAACAAACTGATCTCAACTGTAAGTTTTCTTATATCTCAATTCTTTGGGCTTCGCGTTCTCAGTTGAACATTGCATGATCTTGGCAACCCTGTTATCGCCTTCATTCTTGGAAGACATTTCTAATAACACTAGAAAATATAAAAAAAAATCTCCATTAAGGACAATCCACCAAGTATATACACTTAAAGTACATGTAAAAAACAAGTATGGCCATAAATTCTTAGGGAAAAAACACAAATCCCTTCAGACAGCATCTCCACAGAAGAGCCGTTGACGGATACCACAGAAATTGACGGACTAAGACATACACCCTTCAGGGAGAAAACATGCAGCAAGAGAGACTGGTGCTGTTTGGCACAGCTGGGGAGCTACAGTAAAAGCTAAAAATTACTGACAGCAACAAGGTAGGAGTCCAAGGGAAACGTCTGCACTGTGTGAAGTGTTAAGAGTCACCTCTGGCAAATATGCTAATTTATTAATGAAAGGAATAAAGTAACGCAAATTTTAAAAACAAAAAAATTAGAGGAAGCCTAAATGTTGTTAAGAAAGGCAGAACCACAAACTGGACTGAAAGGAGACAACTGGAATATTACCAACAAGAAACTTGTGGACATTACACTTCAAAGTACAGTACAGTATGTAGTAGTATTTAAAGCAGGAGGGCACCCTACAAAATATCACTTTCATTTTTAACTTCAATAAAATACATCCCTAAAATATTTGCATTACCTACTTTGCAAACAATCAGTCACGATGAAAAACATTAGGAGACGTAGTTTGGATTATAAACACATGATGTGAACTCCTCTTCCTCCTCTACATGCTAGTTAACAGAGCTGTCAGGTGGGTCTGTTTGCCTGAGGAATGTCAATGGACAATCGCGCTGTTCCAGCATTTTTCTACAATACTGAACGTAGTAATGTGTCCTAAGCAGACAAAACCACAAAAGAATTGTGAACAATGTATTCCCAGTCCTCACACACAAATAATTGTACTAATTTATATTATGCAGTTGTGGCAACATATGATTAAGCAGGCTTTAACTTTGCAGCTATCTTAAAATATATTTAATATTAATAATGTAGAAACATATCATGAAGTATGAATATATACACTATCTATAAAAGGTGTACACACCTTTCAAGATTCTGCTTTTCCTGCCTTATAGCTTGTTATTAAAATGTATTAAAACAGTTATTTATTCATTAATCCTAACAAATAACATTCTAGTGACAAAATACTCTAAAGATGTTCAATTAAAACTAAATTGAAATTGTTTGGTTATGTAAGTGGACCTGCCCCTTGCAATAGCAATCCAAAAATAGCTGAGGTGTAGCCAATGGCCTTCAAAACAACACACCAAATTAACTGGCCTGCACCGGTGTATACGTGCGGTGATTCACGTGATTTCAGGATGCTTTCAGCAGGTCCTGTAGGTTCCCTCTGTTCGGAAGTGCATTTCAAAGCAAAGATTCAACCACGAGTACCAAGGAGCTTTTACAAAAGCTCAGTCAAGACGATTAAGATGTGCAAGATCTATGGCACCACCAAAACTCTACTTAGCCTCTCTAAACTGGACGAGAGGGCATGGAGAATGGTCAGAAAATCATGGTCAAGACTGTGCCTGTGATAAAAATATCCCCAGCACTCTACAAATCTGGCCTTTATGGCAGAATGGCACGATGGAAGCCAGAGCAGAAAAAACAAAAACAAAAAAAGTATTTAAATCACACTCAAAACATGCCGCAAATAACTCAGATCTGATAAGGTGAAATAGAAATTTTGGATTAAATGCAAAGCATTACATTTGGCAAAAGCCAAAACAACACCTTCAAGAACACCTTCCCTACTGTGAAGAATGGTGGTGGTGGCCTCATGTTCCTAGGGCGTTTCTCACTGGCAGAGATTGGAGGACTTGTCAGGACAGAAGGTTAAATGAATGGAGAAAAATACAGAAACGTCCTTGAGAAAAACTTGCTGCCCTCTGCAAGGAAGCTGAAACTGGGACAGAAGTTCATCTTTCAGCATGACAGTGACCCGCAGAAAATGGCCAAAGCGTGTGGAGTGGTTAAGAGGCAAAAAGGTAAACATCCTTGACTCGCCCAGTGAGAGCCCTGTCCTCAACCACTTCAAAACTGCTGTCTGTCACCTCTCCCTAAGGAGCTTGAACAAGCTTGAACAGTTTTGTAAAGAACACTGGTCAAACACTGCCAAATCTATTCATAAACACCTATTCCAAAACACTCTTAATAAGTGTGCAGTGTAGGGTGTAGATAACACGAAAAAAAAATATTCATGAAGCTCTGTGGCACCTTACAACAAAATGTAAAAAAGTTCAAGGGGCACCGTACATTACTGCTACTAATAATAGTTCTTTACACTTATATAGCACTTTTTTTGGACAATCCACTCAAAGCGCTTTACAGCTAATGGGGACCCCCCCTCCACTACCCATGTGCTGCACCCACTTGATGAGACGGCAGTCCTGGTGCGCCTGTACGCTCACCACATATCAGCTATCGGAGGGGAGGAGAACATGAAGAGTGATGGAGCCAGTTCACAGAAGGGGATTACTAGGAGGCCATGATTGGTAAAGACCAACGGGAAATTTGGCAATGCAATGCGTTTTACTTCAAGTTCACCTACGGTGGGAAATGTCTAATCAGCCACAATACCCATTGCACAAAGAACCAGCTAATTACTGGCCAAGTCTTCAATATTTCCATTTTTAGTCTTAGCAAATACTGGAGTAATTTTAGCCCTTCTTAGTTTCTTCTAAACCTACATACCTAACGCAAAGGAAGACTTTGTATTCTTGTGTAACAATTTAAGTTGAAAGGGGAGCCCAAAATCCTTTCACAATGCAAAATTCAATGTTTGGAGGATGGGAAATGAAGTATTAGATAACTATATTAAACACAAATGTATCCCTCTTCGAAGATATGTATAGCTCTACCTCCGATTTTAATTGAGAGAACTATAACTTCAGGGGAATTTCCAAAATTAAATTTTATAGACATTTTCCAAGATTCGAACCTTCCTTTACAAAATTAAAAATAAATCCTGATACATCATTTTGCTTTCCAAGAAGCTATAATACTGACGAGGACATTAAAAGAGTTCAACACAAACTGTGTCTTGATACTGTTACACATGCACAAACGCTTCTACTTGCTTTGATATATTTATGAAGCAGGCTCTCCCAGATGCTGCTTTTCTGCATGTGTGCATTTCAATTACCTACTGTGAAAAGCAGAAATACAGAAATAGAAAATATAGGGCATATAAACTATAGAGGTATCAGAAGGACAGCTTCCTAAACAAAGATGAAAGAGCACATGCTTTGTTGGGAATGTGTAGAAATACCACTTTTTCTTTTTAAATGCCTCTTTTCCAAAGGCCTTAAGACCCCCCCCCCAAAAAAAAAAAGATCTTGAGAACTTCACACTTAATTTTGAGCTGTTAAGACATAATGCAAAATTCTTTCCTTCTGCCAGAGTGCTTCATTCCACAACAGTGCATGTGCTGATGCTGCACAATCTGTTTCTTACAGCCCTTGTCTCGTAAAGCTGGCGTTTTACACCACTGATGTAGAGTGTAATATGCTCTAACACATTTGGCAAAAGCCTTAGGAAGCAGGAATCGCACTGTACAGAGATTTCACGTTATCTGATACTGCCAGAAAAAAAATGAGAAATTAAACAATCATAAAAGAAAGACATCCTGAGCCAAATCATTTGATAAATAGGATAGAGAAAAGATAGGAGAAAGGAGAAAAAACATAAGTTTTGTTATAGTTACCCATCTATCTGCTTATTTATCCCTCATCCTGCGATACACACGGTACAACCCCACCGAGGTGCATGCAGTCATAGATGACACCGTAGAAGAGGAAGATTCAGTTTGGGAAAAATGAAAAAGGACTAGAACAGCAGGATTTTAAAGGATGTGACAAAAATCAAATAATTAGCTCAATTAACCAAAAACATCTTCACATGAATCAAGTTTGGAACCAAGACAAAAGGGTAAAAGACCAGGTTAACCACACAAAAGGTTACAACTATCCTTGTTAACCAAAATTATACTAGTAAACCAAAGGGTGAGCCTATTCTATGAAACAATTACATTTAGATCCTTCAGCAGTCTGGTGACAGATACTCCTTCCTGCTATGGAGCTGTAGGCGGCGTGTGACCGAACCGCAGGAGCTGCCATCGCTTGATCTATTATTGCCAGACAAGCTTCGTACAGCCTAATTCCAAACCGAAACGGAGAGAAAGTGCATAAAGTGGTGAAAAGGACAGCACAGCTTCACGTACTACTGGATAGCTCAAATATATTCGGTCCTTGCAATATACGAGGCCAATTAAAATAAGAATCCGTCCTCGTTCCTATTTTGTTTTCTTTTAACAAATCTCTAGAGAAGTGTGGAGGGAAAAGGCAAGCACTTCTTGATGCGAGTAAATGGCAAATCATGAATATTTGAAACCAGACAGTATCAGAACAGTGAAAATAAAGGCCATCCATGTCTTTCAAAGAACAGCTTGACATACAGTTCAGCAGAGACCTGAGAAAAAGAGAGAAGGAGAGATGCACCAGCAGAAAGCAAGATGGTTAGTCAAGATGTAGCGAATGGCAGGATATTAATGGATAGGATCGGCTGCTGATAAGACTTCTCAAAAATCTGTGAATCTACAAACTCCTAGCAATAGTGGGAATCACCAAAAGCTATTTTACACATTTGGAAATATGTAGTTGAAAGTACACCCAAGAACATAAAACACCATTTTCCATTTTTTAGGGAGTCTGTGAATGTCCTTTCTCCTGTGTTACTGAGGTTTAAACGCAGTACCTCCTTCACTAAGTGCTAACTAAGTGCTATGAAAACCTCTCCTGTGAAAATACAATAGCTGCTTTAAGGAACAAAAAAAAAATTAGGCAGGTTGCCTAAAAGGGAACCTGCAAAAAAAACCAACTTGTGATATATCAGCTCCAGACATCACAGCAGCTAGACCTGCAAAGCACCAGATTAAAAAAAGCAATAAAAATCAGCCACTGCATCACCTGTTTTAATTACAACTTGGGGAAAAAAAAACTTTGCACCTTTGAAATAAATTTAAAACCACGCTGCAAAAAGTAAGATAAGGGATTCAATGTATTATGGGCTTTGTTGAGACTGCATGACATGCACTGCAAGATGCCCACTTCCACTAGTCCTCTTCCACTAGGAAATCTTTTACACAAAATAACTCCAATTTGCAGCTAATAGTAGTGAATGGCCATCATCCATAGGGTTTCTTCACTGTAGGCTAAAAAAAGCAAGACGCTGTCTCTCATGTGGGTCCCTCAATTGAAAACTTTGTTTCTTAGCTGTTCAACAGCGAGACTGTAGGACCTCCTCTACGACACACTACTCATGGAGGAGTGCCCAGCTCCACAGGAACAGAGCATTGCCTGTGTTTGACTCGCACAAGACGTCACTGCTTTTGAGAAGTTTTATTTCAACACATCTTTCCAATTTCAAGGCAGGTTCTGATTACTCTTGGATATCCAGTGGTGGTTTTAATGGAATTTTAATCGTTTTGGTTTCTACCAAAGAGAACAGTTTCTGATGAACTTACATCCATTATGTCTTTCTCTTCTAGAGTAGTTTTGTGGATAAGATCAGATATGTGGGGAGGAGATGAATAGATTAAATCCTTCTCTCCTTCGATTTGACGTCCCTTAGGCCACACGTAGTGGTTGACTTCACTGGTTGTTTGCCACACACCTACAGTATATGTTGTTACCATTCACTGTGTGCGAGCTGAAGTGATGCGTCTTACAGTCCATGGTTTTTCAGCTCACACTGCCCCTCGTGCCATCAGATATGTGTTTGGGGTTATCAGTGGGGGCAGCACAGAGGCGACTAGTGTCCTACTTTTGTGCACCCACCTATGGGAGGAAATTGTTGATGACCCTGACCGTACTGGTGTCTTACTATATTTTCTCAGTGGTTTCTGTCGTTTGCTTCATCTCAGAATAAAAATACTGTACGTTAATTATCAGCATTTGGTCATGTTTTTTATATATCCCCATTTATATTGTTGTGTGTATTTTTCTCTGACACTCAAAGTTATATCATATACTAATTGACTGCTCTGCTGGAATAAACATTTCTTAAATGACCCTAACAAACATCCTAGCTTCCTAGATTGTTTTTTATAGAAAGAAAGTGGATGTTGCCATCACACAGAACTCCCATCTCAGTCCTCAAAATGTTCAAAGATTTGGAAGCTTATCATCATGTGGCTTCATCTGCCGCAAACTGTTAAACATATGGTACTGGGTTTTACTGGGCCATAACTCTCCTCTTTCTCTTTAGGGAGTGATGGAGAACAGAGGATTACATTTTTTAAGGCAAGTGCAGCACAAAAAAACAAATGTTTTTACTTCAGTTTGTGCCGAGACAACTACTGACACAGATTTTCTTATTTCACTGACCAAACTGTTCTCCAACCTTTCTGAATTTACTATATTGGCAGATATGAACGCTATATTTAACCCAGCAGAGCCCTTCACGGAATGTTATTTCTGTGGTGCTGTGCAGATCTACATCTGACTTTCAATTAGTTAATGCTAGGCAAGTGTTCAATGCACCTGCCAATGATCTTATGTTTTTATTCTGTAAAACCAACCATTTGCTAAGAATTGATTTTATTTTCATATTCAAAAGCCCCCTTTTCAATGTGGATATTCTGCTGAGATTTGTTTCTGATCACAATGCATGTACCCTAACCTAAGAGGGAGCCTCAACTACACTCTATTACAGAATGGATTGAAATGCAATTTAAAATCATTTACATTTCCAACATACAAATAAATTTCTTTTAACTGTGGCTCAATGAGTGGCCCTTGAATTTTATGGCAAACAATTCAATCAGGGTTTCATCAGAGGTACTGTTAGAATATTTGCTTCTAATCTCAAATCCTGTTTACACACAAAGAACTGGAATATAAATGAGTACTCCCTGAGAAATTCCAATTATTTCAGAATTCTGCTCCTTATAAGACATAAGGACATGCCACATTGCAGTGACAAATGTAGTCACTCAAAAGCCCTCAGTTGCATATTTCCAAGACCGAATCAGATATTCCAGTCTTAATTTCTCCAATTTGAGTTACAAAAGCACTGCATACCACCAACAAAGGCAAGTGCCCTGGAATTGAAGGCATACTCCAAAGCTTTTTCTTTGCTTTCAGGATCAAATGTTACCAGTGTTTCATCATTATTAATAAAAGACAGGGAGCCTTCTCTATGTGCAAGCCACTGCACCCTGTTCCTAATAAGTTTGTACCCTAATCTATATGCCAAAGTATTTTACGTAGAGTTGAGACTTACGTGACTAAACCGATTCATCACGATCAAATGGGATTTAGTTGAACCATTATGACAGATAAGACTCACTGCCCTTCATATCATTCATGCCACCATTGACACCAACATTTAGTCTGCAATCCTTGTGTCCTATACCTGTGTTCAGCTCATTTTTGTCCAAATTCTCTCTGCAAGGTCAACTAGGATATGACCTTTACATAATTTCTGTACAGTCAGTTTTGAAATTATTAATCAGACTGCCACGCAGTTTTCACCTCTTTAAAAATTAGCAACTGGAAATGTATTCACTCAGTATCCTCAAATGAATGTTTTAGTTCAATCAATATTTTTAAAAGTTGTTCTGCCTCATAGTGAAAAGTTTTGGAAGCACAAATCGAGTTTCCTACAGAGGAATTGGGGTGCTTCTAAAATTCTTAATTTTGTCTTGAGGCGTAAAAGTCCCAGTTGTGAAAAACAAGGAAAAACGGTTACTAAACCATTTTTCTTTAAAAGTGAATTGAATTAATAAAGTTGTAAGTGTTTTTCCGGTAGCAAGTTTCAATAAAATGGAAGGATGTGAGTTCCATTCAAACTGTGGCTTTACAAATATGGAATTTACAGATTATAGAGTTCCACTAGAGAGAGTGAGCATTTCAGAAAACATCTTTAACTGCAGTTATTTTTAAACAGGGGAAAACATTATCAAGGGAGAGAGTCTCTCATTCTGCTTGTTTACTTCTACCGGTGGGTCAAGCTGAACAGCAGGAGGCTGCGTTTGCAAAGCTGAAGATTTGCTGTGCACATCAAGCTGGCAAATGAATCCCAGATTAACATCAGCTTAGTGGGGCTAACACCTGGTTGCCACAGCGACAATGACACACAGAAACGGCTAGAAATACGATACTCCTACCCATCAGTAAAAAACTCCTATCCATCCTTCTCCCTACATCGGATACAATAGGGAAAACTACAAAATACTACATTTGGAAATGGTAGTGGACACACATCCTGCTGCAAAAGGAAACTTTTTTTTTTACCTGTACTCCACAAATGGCCTTTTCACCTTCTAACACCTTTGAGGTTAATACAATTCAATGACATGTCTGTGTCCAGGTTTAGGCTCTTGGAGTGCAAAGGCCCCTATGCTGAAGTGATACCTCCAGCATATCGAAGGAGATCTTAACTTCATCAGTAATTACACGTTCTAGTCCAAGAGAGCACAGCCACAGCTTGGAGCAAATTAGCAATAACGATGCCAAATGTGCTAGCAGGCAATTGCTTCCCAAAATCCCATCCATTGGCACCTTTATATGCGGGCAGATGCTTGTTCAGATTTGCAAGACTGACCTATATATCAAGCACATTACAGAGACAAATAAAACTCGGTCCTGTGGCCTCAAGAGTTGTAAGATATAGGATATGCATTACTGCACTATTTATTACCTCATAACATGCCATTTAGACGGCCTTAAAATAAAAAATTAAAGCTATTTCTTTAAAAAAAGGTTAATGCACAAGTGGCCTGTGCACAGTGGTTACACAAATGAATAATGCTTCAGTTATTAAAATTAATTAACTACTACAGAGCTTGAGCATCAAAATATTTTAGCCTATTTTGTATATCAACATGGTGTTTCAATTTAGTCGTACATCACAAAATTCACCAGTTACAACAGCCTAGCTTCATATATTTCATTCTAAACAAACGTTACATTTTATTAATAGACAGCTAAGACAGTGGTGCGGAATAGAGGTTAGGGCTCTTGGCTGGTATGAAGATTGTGGGTTTAAATCCCAGGCAGTGCTCTCTTGCTGTGACCTTGAGTGTGGCACTTCATTCAAATTGCTTCAGTTGAAATACCTAGCTATAATCAGTGCATGATAAAGTTGCTCAGGATAAAAGCGTAAGCCAAATAAATTAGTAATAAGCATATTTATTATTAACAAAAAGTATTGTGTCTTCTCTGAAGAAATGGCTGTTAAATTGCTTGTTTTCCTACAGCAGGATAAGACATTAGAGAGAATGGGAGGAGTGGTCACACATGATAAATCTCAAGGTGGCAGATGTGTAACTGTCAGCATTTCGCTCTGTGTTCCAGCTGCATGCATTTGCATTTGTATTTAAAATCCTGGAAATGCTTCAAAAGCCATTTAGAATGCACTTTAAGAAGTTGTTCATTAACAAAAGCTGTATCCACCCTATTCTTCATGAACAGTTGGAAAAATGGCAATTCCTGTTAATCAAGATTAACACCTATGAAATAACACGCATTCAGATCATTCAAATGTACTTGTTCAACGGCAGATGATTTCAGAAAACATCTTAGATGAGGTCGATAATTAAAAATGAGCAAGTAATGGCATGCAGGTTCTTTATATTCTCTGGCACAACTCTGGTGAAAGAATAATAAAACCAGAGACAAAGGTGGACAAGATCAATGTACACTAAAACTACAGAACACACACCCGTTACACTCTAACACGGACTGTATATACTGTACATATATCTAGGTCTATGTTCTACAGACCCAGAAAGCCAGAATGCTAGCCCTGTAATCCGTAACACCAATAAACACCTAAACAGGCCAAAAAAAGCACAAAACTCTGAATCCTAAATAAAAGAAGACGACTTGGTACTAGATCAATCTCTATTCTATAAATGGAGTGCCAAAATTAGGAGAAAATTTTAGTCATAGAACTCTACTCTAAAGGAAATAGGACAGTAAACTCCCTAGTATAAAGGTTCAAATGACTGAGCCAGAATCTTGTCTCAAAGGCTGATCAGAACAAGGGCCTCTCTCAGGGTAGAAGCTTTGAGGAAGAGGAGGGTGATGCTGTTTCTTCTTCTCTCTGCATTTCCTTATTTGCTTCCCTGTCCTCCTTCTCTTTCCGTCTTTTGAGGCTGTGTTCCAAGACTGATGAACACTCCAAAGATTCACCATGAAGTTAATTAACCTGAGTAATTCACCAGAATACCCCTTTGATCATCTGTTACCTGCCTCTAAGCAATGTTGGATCATTAAGTAATCGGTTTCCCTGCTCTGAAATACACTAAATATTAGCCCTAATTACTGAGTATGTACACAATCTCTCACACTCCCTTTATTTTAACTTGACATACGTCTTGATCCAAATTATTGATAAATTACAGTATATTAGAATTTGTGCAGACCAGTCAATCATCTAAAATCTTGTGGTTTTTGAGTCTTTAAGTTTTAGAAACGCATTTAGTATAGGAAATATATGTTCAATGTGTATTTAGTTCTGGTAGTGAATGTATCGCTGTTGAATTTGCCAATTCAAATACATTGGAGTCACCGGAATTTGTACATTTAAATGCATTAGATCTCAGTCCTTTATCTTAACCTTAGCCGTAAAAAACTAGTACTAAAATGTGTATAGAAAAAGTAATTATAACCTCTGCAAGTCACTTTGGTTAATAGGGTTAGCCCAGTTAATAACAGTAATTATTAACATGAGTTGTTTGTTCCTTGGCACAGCTTTGGTGAAAAGAACAATAATTTAGGCACACTTAGTCAAACAAAGCAGTTATGTACATCAAATGTAAACTTATACAAAACAAATAAAAAAATATTCTATATATTGATTAGTCTACCTCCCTGTTAGCAGTTTTGCACCCACACTACGCAGACTCCAATGTGAAAGCAGAAGCTGATTTTCTGAAATAGACCGGAGTGGTTTAGATCTTCCCTCAGGAGGCTGACAAATCCCCTAGTGGGACTATCACTTCAGCTTCAATTTCCTGGAGACTTCTGTTCTTAATGTGCCCAAATTTAAAACAGATCCCACATGGTATAGCAATCTACTTTGAAGATCTAACCTACACCACAACTCATCTGACATGGTAAATGTTTTATAAGATTCCTCAGTCCCCTAACATATGTGAATATAGAGAGGAAATCTTTCAGGTGTGTTAAGGGGGAATGGTAGTTAAAATAGGGGGTTACAAAAAAGGTGAATATGTGAAAACAACCTGGGTTAATCAATATTTCAATTTGTTAATCATACCCAACTTGTAAATCATTTTGCCAAGAATATACCTGAGTGTTTGGTATAATTAGAGGCACACATGTCATTTGTTCTCTGGTACAGCTTAGATGAAAAGAGTAATAATTCAGGCTCACTTGGTTAAACAACTTACAAGTTACACTATTTACAAATTGACCTGCAAGGCATCCAAGAGGCCTAAGTCCTGACCACCCAGAAAAACCCAGAATGCCACCAAGCATTCAACCTCTTAAAGAACGCCTACAACAGCCAAATTAAGAGATAAAGCTGTCTTCATCTAAACCAAACAGAATACGACCTATAGCTAGATCTCTCTGTAAACCCAGATGATAAAAAATGAACGGGAACCTATCTTCCTATTGGAAAAAATTACTCACTAATCAGAAGAGGCCAATTTTTTAACAGAGGCTATACAAGAAATCAGTTCCTAAAAAATAACATAATAGTAAGGTCTCTTAATGAGGTTCAAATACTTAGATCTGGTCTTTCTGGATGATCAGGAACAAGAAGCTCTCACTTGTCCCTTATCTTCTCTATCGCTTCTGCCTCTCTTTCCCTCCTTCTCTGCCTGTTTTATGCTATCTTCTTAGACTGTTGATGACAGCCTTAATGATTTATCCATAGTTAATTAACCAAGGTAAACTCCAGATTGCTTTGATCACTGAATCTCGCACCCCTGCTTCTCAGCAAACATCTCCTTGCTTTGAAACTCAGGAGAACAGGAAATGTTGACACGAGCCAGGTGTTACCTATTGTATCTAGATTCTTAAATGCACTTCCATAGTCACTTTCATTAGTTGTAACAATATGAAGCATGTTCTGAGGCTTCTCGAAAACCTGCCTAATTCACTCTGCATCATTAGGCTTTGCTGGATGCAACTGGAAAGAATTTTGAGAAGCTGATTTTCATACAGTCATCTGGAGGCACTACATAGTTTTTTTTAAAGTTTCAGTTGACATTTAACAACACATTTCTGACCCATCAATAAGCTCTTTTTGTCTAAGTATTTATAACCAAAACACTGCAGCATTATTTAAGAGGTATTTAATGCTAGGACTTAAGTTGCGTGACAATTAAAACTAAAAATCAGTAAAGGTTAAACTGAAGGAAGGAGTCTGGTTTTAAACTACCGATGGTAATACAATCATGTATTACTAGCAAATGAGATCCTAATGATTACCATTGTTTTTAGATCCGTGCTGACTGGGTAATAAAGGTCATGGTTACATAACATAAACTCCATCAGGATCCTAGCTTCTTTCCCAGGGTTTGGTCCAGAGGAATTTCTCCAGAGAAATAAAATCCACAACTTTAGGAAGGAATGAGTTCTTCTAAAAATAGATCTTTTATTTTAAGAGGAGCAGTTCTGCTTCCTTCTTCAAAACCCCCTCTAACCTCTCATGCATGTTTCCCCCCCAAACAGAAATCTGGCAAATAAAATGAAGATTTTATAGTGTCACAGCTGAATTTACTCTCTGGACTTTCAGGGCAGAAATTTGCCTTCCGAGGTCAGCAATTCCTCAATGAAAGCTGCATCATTCCTGACTCACTCTTCACTTTAATCATTTCTATATTTTATCAATGTTAAGGGCAAAATGAAAGAGATCCACACCTTGCAGGCAGACATTTTCTCTTCTGAAAATGTCTTTAGAAGACTTCAGGACACCTAAATGAGAAATATACCTAAATAATAATTCATCTTTGCATCCCACAGATAATAGCCTTCATAATAGAGAACGCCCCCGAGATTTATTCAGATTATTTTGTGAATAAATTATTTTGGAATGAACTCTCTAAAGCATGTATTGGACTGCCACTGCGATAAGCGATTTAAGGCAGTTTCTTAAAGTGGTCCTGATGTTCTCGGATGAACTGGCTCCTCTGCATGACCCAATCCAAACAATGTCTTGCTCAGACTTTAAACCTTGATGCATCACCGACGCAAGAAAACAGAGCTGAAGGATATGCCTTCAGAATGAGAATAGCTCACAGAAACACTTTTCCTCAAAAGTAAAATCTGAAACATTTCTTCATTTTTTTTTGCCAATGCCTTTCGCCAATCACTTTTCTCCAATAACACACAGTTTCAGATTCAGTTCAGTTTATTGTCATATGCACAAGTGCAATTAAATGCTTATTTGCATATATGCTCCAATACAAAGACGTTAAGGAAACACCAAAAACAAACATGGAACAGCAGCTGCAACCGCAAGTTAAATAACATACAACTTAAAAACAAATCAGTGTGAGCCTGTGGTAGGGGTAGAGTTCAGTAATCTCACAACTTGTGGGTTAGAGCACAAAGGATGACCAACAGAATTGTTCTGATAAGCATAAGCATGTGCATTTGCTTGCTTTGCATAATTTGGATGATTAAAATTGGTCAAATCCAGTTCTTGAACTGTTCCGGTTTTGTATTTGATCGTGCAATATTTTCAAATGTTGCTGACCCGATTCTGTTTCTCAAAGAAAGAAGAATACTACAAAACAAGGCTACTTTGTTCCACCTTCAAATCTGTACTACAGATTGATTTTTAAACTGTCAAAAAACAGTTGGCAAAATATATTAATACAGTAGCACACCCTAAAATTACTCCAACTAAAATTTACACCATCCCCAAGTTTGTTACTGAAAATAAAAATGTTACTGAACTCAGAAAAACCTAGCCTCCTTCACAGAGAGAACAACTTAACTATGGATGAGATTTTTCTTAAAAATGCAGTGGTAGAGGATTGAAAAATGTTTGTGCTTTATAAGCTGCACATCACAGCAAGCCAATCAACTCTTATTTGAATTCCTTCTGTAGAAGTACAGTCTCCTGTTTGATCTACTGCATTGTGCCTCATTAACAAACATAGAACTGTAAGCAGAGTTACTCTTGGTGTGACTGAAAGGGTTGCAGATTTTTACAAATATGGCATCGCCAATTTCTTTTATAGAAATGCCAAATTTGAAATCGGCAATATATTAATATTATGCATTCATTTAAAATCTGCTCTGTAAGAGACATCTAAGATCTTTCCACGCACATCCTGTTCGACAATGTCCAGAGCTAATCGAGCAGTAACTGGAAGATGCAGCTCTCGCTAACAATACTGTGAGATAACAGGCACCAGGGAACTCTCAGCTGCAAAAGTCAGTAACCGATACAGCCCAGGTATCAATCAATGACTCAGTCTGGGCTACCGGGCTGTCTGAACGCCTTCCAAGAGTCTTTGCTGGCTGAGTCACATGGATGCCTGAAACATTTACAAAATAATGCATATCAGGCACACAATATTGAACTCACTTTTAATTAAACCTTCAGCCTGTTCACTTATCTGTGGGTTGATAGAGTGCAGACTCTTGTCAGTGGCCTGTTGCTTGCTGAGGCTTTTAACTTCATCTCTGTGGAAAACTACAATAATTTGTCATCTTGAACTGGCAAACAGGTCACAGATTCAATGAATCCAAGACCTTAGTACATGAAAGAATAGCTATTTTTGGAAACACAGTCTTTCAATTAAGTAGGTGATTTACTTATTTATTCATAGAAGCACACAAAAGTGCTTTTGGCAAACTGGACAGTTTCTTTCTGTCTAGAGGACAATAATTTCAATATGCCAGAGCTCTGAATAGATGCATTAAAATTCATCTATTGAGCAAGCGAATGAATATTTGAAAAGCACAGCAGATATATAACTAAAGTATTTAGAACACTTGAGAATACAGAACATCAAAGACTCCTCACAATGGCAATATGTTCACGTTTTCAGAAAAATGCCGCTCTGTTTTGTAACAGGTGTACTGTCATTTTATTGAACAGATATGACATATGGAAGTTCATCATGCTGATCTGATGTTGGCTTTGGATCAAATAGGAGATTCAGTGTCTTAGTTCCCTCAGCCATTATTCATCCTTCTAATAATCAATAGAGCTCAGGTCTGGTTCTGTGCAACACAAATGCCTGATTCATCATTTAAAAGACCTTGGCTCCACTACTGTCTAGTCTGCCTGAGATCTTGCTCCAGCGTCTTGCTGATGGAAGGAAGATATTTTACTCATGACAAGCAGAACATACCTGTTCCTTTCTGGCTTTTCTTTTTATCAACACATTTCATTGAGAGGATGGTTAAACCACCTCTTTACCTGTATCTGATCCACTCATACTATAAAGCAATTTAGTACTTCTGCAACTTTCAAAAGCACTGGTGCATCAGGGTTAGTCTGTATTTTTCTAACAAAATGTGCATAAAGTGTGCAATTAGTTGGGGCTTTTTTAGGTTCAGCATAAGATGGCTTGACCTACAGCTTTTAAAAACAAAAAAAAGTCATCCTGTATTCTTGTGAAATTTAGCGATCACTTTTTACATCGGGCATAGAACAGTTTTTCTCCACAGTATTTCACCCACATTATTTGGATCCACAGTCTTCAGTAGTGATACAGTATGTCAAAATTAAGCATACTCCCCATATGTCAAGTCACAGTCATGAGTATTTTATAGTATTGTATGAGTATGCATAGTACGGTATACAATGAGTACTGTATAGTATGATTACATTGTGTTTTACATTTGTCTTTGATCAGGATACCCAGGATTTGTCAGGGGTCAAATAAACAAGTAAAATCTAACCATTGATAAAGAAGCTCATTCTAATTTCTACCATTAGCAATAATTAATCCTAAATGACATATGACTGGCAATGACACAATGTTTAAGAGGATTCATTTATTTGTCTGTCTAGTAAGCCATAATATGTGCACTAGCCTACATTATTGCATCTAATTCTGTAAGAATCACACATTGTCAAAGAAGAATTAACTCAACACTGGACTTTTTGTACAGCGTAGGGATTTTTAGGGAATATAATAACTAATTTTACCAGAAGATATTAAAGCCATGAGACGAAAAATATTGGTATGCATAGTATACTATTTCAACATAAATATATAAACACCGTATACGTATATACAGACATTTATATGCTGTAGGGTACCTCATCACTGTTGCATTGCTTCATAGAAAAATAAGAAGGAGAAAGATGAAGCAAGAATAAATTGATTAAGTACTGTTTCCAGAGAGATTAGGAAGCACTGTAGAAGTATTCTCATAATACTGGCTTTTATCATTTTTAGTGGGCTTTCTGAACACAGCAGGGAGAAAACCTTGATATGGAAATCCTGCCAATATTAATGATGGCACACTAAGATTTCTATGGTCATATCCAAACAGAAGAATAACAAAAAGATATTGAACTAGCAAGATTAAAAAGTCTAAGGGAGCTATGCTGTAAATCCATCAGTTATCAGCTGTTACCAACAGTAAAATCCCTAACATACTGTAACTGGCAGGCTGTGCTCATGAAACACGGGCACTTTACTGAAGTTTTGTGTAAAGTCGAGTCAAACACCATTTTCTGAAAATATAGCGTCATTTGCTTAAAATGAAATTGAGTGCCTCTGTAATGCTTATTATTTATTATTTAATTTTGGTGATGAAGTGCTGTACTCACCTGAGGAAGGATCTACTGTTTAAAAATTTTACTCTTTCCAGTTTCCCCACATGGGATTAACCCATTTTTGTGCCTTCGCGATAAGAATACGGAATAACATTTTCCCCGAAGAACACTGTAAGATTCTATAGAATGTTACAAGGTGCACTTTAAAATGGATATGAAGGCACTCAAAACACAAACTCAGCTCCCCAAACCCTGCCAGCAGTTTTCAATCATGAAAAAATATAAATACAGTAGCTTTTTATATAGTCTATGTACAGTAGCTTTAAAAATGAAAATAAATTACAAATGGCAATTTGGAAATACCATCACCCATCATAAAAATCACCAATATACTATATTTATTACAATTTCACACCTGGTTCCAACAGGATTTATAGTTGAATATGGATATTTCAACCGTTTCTCTTTCAGAAGGAAAGTCGCCGCCTGGTCACTAATGGAGATGACCAAGATTTCCTCTAATACGTTCACACACAGCGAAACATACCATTCTGTGGAAATAGTGAGAAATAGTCAGTGAAGGACTGGAAAACTGCTATATTCCAGAATCTCCTCCAGCTTGTGATGGTGCACAGTACACCAGATGTAAAACAATTTGAGGATTAAACACAAGTAAAGAGATCGCACTCCACAAATACTAGAAGGTGGAAATTGGAACAATAAAATTAATTCGTTTGACTGCAGGATTGTTAGGTCATATGTGACTCTACCAAAACCTCCAAGTTAAAATACAGTAGGTCCCAATTCACAAGAATTTATTGGACAGAGATCTTACATAGCCTAAGTGACTTAAATTATAGCACTGTATTTAACATCTGCATACTGAAGATATCCCTACTCCATAAAGATTAAATGGATAGAAAAATAAAACTGTATATGTACAACAGCTCTTAACTTATGCAATATTTTTCTTATATCTGATGTACATGAGGAGTAGATTTCTAAAACAAATCTCAAGATCTTTAAAACAAAACGCCAATTACATATACAGTACGTGATGCTTCGCTTTAATCTTCCACAGTTCTCTGAACATCTTTTGTGTGAATTAAGTTTTTTATAAGTCCTATTTTCACATCTTTAAAATAATGTCCAATCTAATTTCTTTGTGCACTGTTTCAAACTAATCCTTTGAGACAAAGTAAATCATTTTACAGACTAAACAAAAAGATTATAATTACTCATTCTATAAGGAGGCAGAGGTGATATGTATGTGCTAAATCAGTGATGAATATTGATGTGTTAGCCCCCTTGTTCCCTGTTGAGACCCATATCACTGAGGCTGCACAAAACTCAGTAATGCAGCCCTGTTTCTGGAGAACTCAAAACCATTCAAGTCTTATACTCTTTCATGCTGGATCACCTGTTTCTGAACATCCTACCAGAAACCAGAAAGTTTTCAATGAATTAAGCAGGCAAAGGGCTACATTAAAGGAACTAGTCCTTAATGGCTGATTTTCTGTTGAAAATGATGTCTAAATGACTTAAGATGCAAGTAGCTTGTTAAATGATCACAAAGCATTCAAAGACTTCAGAGTGAGATTGAACTGGTAACCTGCTGGACTAGGGCTCTCCAGGAGGAGGGTTAGAAAAGTCTTCTCTAATGCCTTGTGGGTTATCTGGCAGACGAGGAAGTCTTTCAAATTGATCATGTCTCTTCTAATAGAGGGATACCAGACGGATTATTTTAAGCTACGTTTTTTTCTTTCTGCATGCTGTTTGTTGTCCCATTTAATCAGAGCTACTGCAGAAGCAACTGAGGCCTCAGGAGTACAAAAATCCAGGGCTGCTCAACAATGTAGAGTATGAGGTGGGAGTGAATCAGTGTAAATTCTAAAACACTAAATCAGACTCTCAGTACAGAGAAACAGTGGATTTGCTTTAAACCATCAAACTCGCACTGGATCACAAAATATCTAATGCATGATCAATTATTAATAATTTTCCATTCCATCTTTGATTTAAGGCAACAGGCAAAGACAAAAAAAACATCTTACATAGAACAATGATCTATTTCTTGGTCTGTATTAATCAAAAGGAAAAGAAGCAGTTGACTTAAGCCTCATCCCTGCATGTTAATTCCTAAACATATTTTACAGGTGTTACTATATTCTATAGACAAACATTATTGTTTTCCACAGCAATGTGCAGCTCTGACTGGAAAACAAAAACACCGCAACATATGGCACTTGAGATTACAGGATTACCCAATTAAGCAGGTGACTCAGAAAGCCACACCTAATCTCAAGATTTTCTAATTGATTATGAGAACCAAAATGGCACAGACTTAAAGCCAATCTTATTGTACGTCTCTCACCTCCCACACAACCTTAAATTCCCCTCCCTTGTTTAAAAACAACAAACCCAAAACGTACACATGCAAAAAATAAAAACTTCGTTAGTAGTTTCCTGAATCCAACTTCTGCATTCCGTCACTGAATCCAACAACCACAGAATGAATAGCAGTCATAACAGAAAAAGTGTTTAGTTAGCATTTAAATGGGCTTTCTTAATTCCCGCCATCTGCCAGGCATAATAATGAAATGGTTTCAAAAATTTTTCCACAAGAGCCAAACACTATACACTTTACAAGCAGAATAATAGATTATGAGCTAATTGCCTTCGTTCTTCAATATTTTAGATTGATTCACACTGTACCATTTGCTTTTTAAAACTTGGATCCATTTGGCAATACGGATGCAGTTTTATAATAGGATTTTAAAATTAACATTGGTTCTTACCTAATAATGCGCAAGATGGGTAATGCTGAAATCAATAGAGAAATTAAATGCTTCTCTATTTGTGCCACAACCACAGTCTGAAATTTTGAATATTTACCATTTTCTGTGAATTCTAATTAAACACTCCCTTATTCTTTCTGGCCAGCACAAAGGCAGAAATGAGCTCTGCTTCTGTAACTCACGAGTCCACTTACCTGCAGATATTTAGCAAAAATGTACAGATCACAGCAGAAATAAGACTAATGAATGAAAATGAACAAATCTTACCTTGAGGGAATGGATTGGGCTGCACCACATAAAGAAAGGCATGGACCATATGATAAAGAATTCCTATAGCTCCAGGTTCATAATATGCATGGGTATCGTAAACTCCAGAGGGAACAAACCCAAAATCCAAAGTTCCCGGTTGCGATATTTGCTTGGAACCTTGGGATTCAGACACAGTACAGCCCCAGAACATGAGAAGCAGCAGACCCACTTTTCCAATCATGACTGTCTGTATGCAGGCAAAAAAGGAGAGAAAGGGGGGGGAAAAAGGAAAAGAAGAGTATTTTTTCAGGCTGAAAAAAAAACCTTGCTGATCTGTATGTTTTTTTTTCTCAGAAAACAGCTCTGAAAAACAGACAGGGCTGCATGTAAACTTTAAGTCCTTGACTCCTGGGATGAATTCATTGTAAACATCTCTCCCAGGTTAGGTGCTTGTAGGCTTGAGATACAGATGCTATTCCTCTTCAGCTCTTGGCTTGACGGTCCCAGAGTGCTTATCTGTGAGTGCTGAGAGGATGTGTGCTGGCGAGTGTGCGTGCGTGCGCGCGTATGTGTGTGTGTGTGCTCGTGCTCTCTTCAGCTCTAGATGACAAGCGAACTGCTGTAGAAGCTGGGAACAGAACAGAGCCAATGCACCATCTTCAGCAGCGACAGGAAGCAGCTGCTCCAGTGAGAAGCACTCCTCCTGCTGGAAAGATCGGAGATAGGAAGCAGGAAGCCTGAAACACACCAAGGCAAAGAACTTATTAGGTTTTAAATAGCACTTCAAGTGTCCGTGTGCGCTAGGAGAATGTTGGCGTATACAAAAGAAATGACAAATTATGTACTTCTTAAATGCAGTTTAAGAAGAGTGCACACACTTTCTGTGCTTTAAGAAATTAACTTTGAAAGTACACTGGATATTTAAGTAGCAAGTAGCTTCAGATTTATGTTTAATTTCAATAGGGCAAAACAATATAATAATATAATATAATGTGTAACAAAATTTCAATACCTGGACAGGATAGCTAGAATTTCTACAGCTCCCCTCAGTCTAGTTAAATCCATGGCATCACTACCATGCAGTAATTATTGCTCTAGTAATGTTATTTTACAGGGACATTAAACTTTTAAACTATTTCACTTCTATGTCAAACATAAGAATAAATAAAAATCAGTGTGGTGTGTCCCCTGACCGTCCAGGACCAGCCGGTGAGGAGCTGGGGGATGTTATAACAGTGACCAGTTGACTCAGGTGTCCCTGCAGGACTAGGAGTGGGGACCCCAGCTCTGTGCACAAGTACAGCCCCTAAACCATATACTGAAGATGTTAGAATCTTGGAAAACACACATTTATATTGGAACAATATTTTAGATTTCAAGCTGGTTTGATATTTTGATGTTTTTAAGTTTGACTCCATTATGATTTTATGACTGTAAAAAGCTTGATGGACTAATAGGGTAAAAGGGTGTCTGTTATTGCCAAATACTGCACAATGAAAATTGTGCCTGTGCTTTTAGAATAATTTATATTTATGGTAAAAATACATTGTATCATGTTCGTTAAACCACACCCATCATAATCAATTGACCTATAACTACAGGGCACCAATGATATTCCTGAATTTTAAACCTATGTAGTATTCATTTTTAGCTTTTCTGCATTTTACAGAGCTTTTACTCTGCTGTTTTGCATTTTACAGACAGAACTTTTAAAAGTTCTACTTTTTGCAAATTTTGTCTGTTAAATCCAAAGTCCACTTAAACTGTTGTTTACTGTACTTTAGATGCTACACCATATAAAATAAACAATTGTAAGTAAACAAAAAGGCAATTTTTAGACGTTAAGAACATTTAAGAGACTCAGAACTTCACAGTGCCACGGACCTGAATCTAGGTTATAAAACAGAAGCTTAACCCTTATGCAAACGTGAAAAGTTCTCTTGGTACAAAGAGATCCCTAACACTGGTACTTTGAAATGTAAAAAGTAAAAAGTTCAACCAAGATATTAAACAAGATTTCCGAACTAAAAGCAATAATCAAAAACCAGTGCTGTACATTAGACTGAGAGCTGCACAGTGTGACAACATATGGGTGAAATTGTGGAGGGGGGTCTGTTATGGGCTTTTGTTTTTGTCCTATATTCTGGGCTCGAGTTGCATTTTTTGACTCTTTTGCTGATGGATGAAGTTAATTTGGCTGGACCAGAGCACTAATTGACCCTGTTAAGCCCTGTAAGGCCTCAATTTAAACCATAAAAGGGTGGGGCGGGGAAGGTTGTCAGCGTTTGGACACCAAAGAGTCCTGGTGAGTTTTCCCTGGACCTAGTAGTTGTTGATTAATGGGAAAGTGACATAGAATTTGTTATAAGTCAGGAGTCTCAAGACCACAGCATTAGGTGAAGTATTCACCTTTGCTTAAATGGAACTAAGCTGAAACAACAATAATAATAATAATAATAATAATAATTGCCACTCAAAGCGCTTTACAGGTAATGGGGACTCTCCCCCACCACCACCAATGTGCAGCCCCACCTGGATAGGAACAATATGGATTTTTTTTTAAAAAGCTGGCACTTGACGACAACAGCTAACACCCTTCTATAGCTGTAAAACAAGCTTTAAAAAGCCCGGCTATGGTGACCAGCCTCCCAGAAGCGTCACAGAAGTGTCAACAATCCTCCCAGGTCAATCCTGCTGAGTCACAGGGATGGATGGTGCACTGCAGAAGAAGGATAGCAGTGCCAAGCTAAACCCTGGAATGGCCCTGATAAGCATAGTGCCCCCTAGCTGTCAGACGCCTGGGACGTGACAGGGGTTGAGCCATGTGGAAAGCACAAGACCATGACTGAACAACGCCCGCCGCTCTCCAGCAGCACTTGGATGGGTTGATGAAATTCTGGTCAACATTGATGGAGGGGCATCATCTGCTACAAACACACACCAGGGGCGAGTCAGCAATGCTTGGACAATGTGAACTGCTGACTGAAGGGAGTGTGGAGGTAGTTAAACACTTAAAACAGAGTATAAAATGAATTCATCATCATCCATGAAGTACAGTATTACCGACCATCAAGGTGCTATGATGTCATTTCTGCCCGACATAAAACTAACCAAAGTCTAATAGAAACAAGTAATATCACTTTATTAACCCTTTACAATTTCTTGCATTAGGAATTTGTCTTTTCGCATACCCCAGCTTGCTCTCCATGAGACACACAGACAGAGAGAGAGAAGCTTGGGGTCAGAGCGCAGGGTCAGCCATTGTATGGTACCCCTGGAGCAGCTGGGGTTAAGGGCCTTGCTCAGGGGCCCAACGGAGTAGGATTCCTCTGCCGGCTGCAGGATTTGAACCGGCAACCTTCCAGCCACAGGCGCAGATCCTTAGCCACAGAGCCACCACTTGTTCCATCGGGATTTATCATTACACTGTGCTGCATGGAAGAAAACTTTAAAATGTAATGCCAGAAATTATATTCATTTATGCAAGATGGATACAGTACAAAACCATTTCAGTGCTATGGCAGAAAATCAGATTGTGTCCCTGTTGATAACAAGGAAAGGGAAAAATCAGCAGCTTCTCAGATTTCTCTGCTTAACCTTTTAGCACATGAAAATGAAACTAAACACGGCAGGAAAATAAAAAGCTTCATAGATATTTTGCCAATTTCTAGTTCATCTGTCAAATGCATGTTTCCCCTACTGTACTAGATTGTATTTCAGCAGTCTCCAGGAACTTGCTCTTCACTGCAGGTTTCCTGTGATGAAATGAACTGAGCGTAGCCGACAATACTTATGCCTACTGCCACACAACTGCATTGTTAACTGAACTTAGCTTATGTGTGGGAACTTCAGGTGGGCAGGGAATTTATACTAACATGCAATATTAGAAAAACTGGGAATTGAACCAAGCCACACATGCAGGAATGCGATTTAATAAGTATGACGACTGATCAATGTGCAGCATGATGGCACAGTGGTCACCCATGAAACGGGTTTCCTCCCACAGCCTTAAGACATTCTGGTAGGTGAATCGGCTTCTAGGAAAACTGATCCTGGTGTGAGTGTGTCTGCCCTGCAATGGACTAGCGTCCCGTCCAGGACGTACCCCACCTCCCACGTATTGTAAGCTGGGATTGGCTCCGATTCCCCCTTCTCCCTGCGCTGGATAAAGTGGTTGGAAAATGGACAATTACCTCACCCCATAAAGGCTTATGGCCCTGTTGCTAAGGATCCGCACCTGTGGCTGGAAGGTTAGCGGTTCAAATCCCGTGGCCGGCAGAGGAATCCTGTCTGTGTGTCTCATGGAGAGCAAGTTGGGGTGTGTAAAAAGACAAATTCCTAATACAAGAAACTGTATATGGCCAATAAAGTGAACTTATCTCTTATCTTATGAAACCCTAACTTAATGGGGTAACACTATGAAATGCTTCATACCTATTAAAAATATTGAAAATGTCGTACTTATGCTTTCCTCTCCATTCCTGAACTCACTATATTCTCTGCAATATTCTTTGTTTAGTCTTACGTAATGGGTACAGTAAGAACTCTACAGTCTCATTGCAACTAGGGGTGGGCTGTATAACCAGTATAGACCAGTAGAAATATGTGCAACGATATGGATTTGGCTATACCGTTTATACCGGCAGAGAATAGATTTTGATGTTTACACAGATTGCACCGCCAGGATTGTCGCAAAACGAGGTCTGGAAATTTTTACTATTGACCCTATATAGTTTAAAATTCTGCTGTATTTTAGCTCCAATTATATAATTCTGAAAATGTTCATCTTGCCGATATTTGGAAATCTGATAGGTTCAGAATTATTGATCTTCAGTGGTTCAGACGTCCGGTTTATGACGCATCTGAGGTCATTGCGGCCAATAAAAACACAGGGGCATCTCTTCCCTTTTCCGTGAAAACAAATGCACGTGTTCGGTGTGCCCGTCTGCAAACACAAATACGCGGAGAAATGGAGAAAGGCATCATTAGTGAGACGGGAACAAGCAACGAAATTGGTGAAAAGAAGGGTGCTTCATCGGTTGTTTGGAAAAAGACAGACCACGAGCAGAAAACGGTTATCTGCAAACTATGTCGGGCGACGATTTTAGCCAGAGGCGGTAATACAAGCAACCTCTTCTATCACCTATAGACGAAACATGTACGTAAATATGAGGAAAGTACAAGAATGTGCTCCGAATCAAGCAGTTCTAGTGTCGGTGTGAAAAGAAAAGCCACACACAGACATTGCTGCCTGAGTCATTAACTAGTCGTTGCCCTTATGACAAGAAAAGCCAGCGGTGGAAGGACATTACACACTACTGCAGTTCAATGTGAAATTTCAAAAATACTAAAGGAACAACAGTAGCTAACAGTTAAACATAACCTAATAGTTAAATCCAGGCAATAAAAACTTACTATCCAAGTCTTGTACGCCTGTTAAAGCATGTTCTATTGAAATTATGAGAAAATTCTATATTGTGATAATGTTACCGTCCCAAATTAAAATTATACCGTGATACACATTTTAGGCCATATCGCCCAGCCCTAATTACAACTCTCATTTATGCCCAGTACAACAAGCTCTGCATCGTGGGCGCTGAAGAGACTGTGAGGAGGTGTTGAGGTGAGGCAAACCAGCCGATCTGACAAATCTCCCCTTCTCCCCCTTTCAGTCTCAAGGCATCTTTCAGACAGAGATGCCGGATATAAAACAGGAAAATATGAAAATCTGGGAAAATAAAATCAGATAAAACACCCATAGCTACACAAAATGGATTAAATAATGACAGAATACTTACACGAATGACCTCTTAAATGTAGGCGTTTTTTCTGTTTCACAAACCCTTCAATGCTTCCAGAAACCTAGGAATATGTCATTCACATGTGTATGCAATGTGTTATGACTAATCAGAAGTAAGCAGTTTAACATTTAGCTTTTGAGGAGTTTCAAACTCCTGAAAGTTTCAAACTCCTCAAAGGTTGCTTTGAACTTGACATGGAGTAGCATAGCCAAATGCACATGGCAGCAAAGCTCAACCAGCCCCAAGGATTTACATTATTAAAGTGGGAATTATTCAGGTACAAGACATTACCCTAGTTTAGTACATAGACTGCTGTTTTTTATGCACTTTGGATAGAATAAAAACAATTTTCAAACTAAATCAGTATTCTACTTCTACCTGTTGGATTCTTTCATCATGGCAATTTGCAACAGTCTTCATGTCCATGAATAAATTATGAAACTGTTCATGCAAAGCATCAGAGGATAAAAATAATCCCTCATAAATTTAATGCCAAGATTAATTAGTTTGGCACATTACTATACACAGATCTCTCCCCTATACATTTCTAGAGGCATATCCAAAAGTGTTTTGCACTTATCCAATAGAAGATTTAAAAAAAAAAACTGTGCTTAGGAATGGTTACAAACAAATGGAAGCCATGCAGTCTAGATGACCTCTTTGGTAGTTAGGGGCCTACTGATCATAAGGATCCCATCTTAAGAAAGCCAGAGGGGCACTTGTGTTTAAAGGCTTAAAAAAGCCTTATAGATGAGAAGCAGGTAACCCTACGGAACACGTCAAGTGCAAAAACCCAGTGTGACAAATGGAAATTAAAAGTGAGCTCTTTTATCCCTCTCTCTCTTTCCTAGCATTAATCCTGCATCAGCAGGGTCCCCTTGTCGGCACACCAGTCTCCATTTGGTGGTTTGAACCAAATCTTTGAGCTGATGTTGCCATTAACTGCGACCGAGAAATACTCCAACCGGTGTGTCGCTCCGCCTGCCGTCGGAGTGGGAGGTGGGGGGGAGGAGAACAAAGTAATGTAGCCAATTCATAGAGGGGGATTATTAGGAGGCATGGGAAATTTGGCCAGGACGCCAGGGTTACACCCCTACTCTTTTCGAGAAACACCCTGGGATTTTTAATGACCACAGAGAGTCAGGACCTCGGTTTTACGTCTCATCCAAAGGATGGCGCCTATTTACAGTATAGTGTCCACCTCACTATACTGGGCCATTAGGACCCACATGGACCGCAGGGTGAGCGCCCCCTGCTGGCCCCACTAACACCTCTTCCAGCAGCAACCTTAGTTTTTCCCAGGAGGTCTCCCATCCAGGTACTGACCAGGCTCACACCTGCTTAGCTTCAGTGGGCTGCCAGTTGTGAGTTGCAGGGCGATATGGATGCTGGCTATAAAAGTGAGCTCTTTTATATTTTATATTATTCAAAGAATCTTTAACCAAAGAGTTCTGGAAATCTGGAAACACTGCATGCACTTTCGCACTTGCAACATGTCAGAATAATGGGGCATTTATATTCCTTGTGGTGCCAGAAAGTCTGGAAGAACCGTGAACCTCTCTCTCAATGAGAGAAGACTTGCACAGACACAAACACCATGTTTTACCATTCTGCTGAGATAAAAACGAAAAAAATCACATGGCTATACTTAAAATATAACTTACCGCATTAAACCACAATCCAACAAGGGATAGCCAAGCAAATGCCCATGGATATCACTTGTTTGGTCTTAAATATGTAATTAGTAATAAAACCGATTAAACAGTCAGAATTCTGATTGCAACAAGCATTAGTGAAAGGATTTCGGATTTAGAAAACAGATTATTCTGATCCATCCACATCGATTGAGGGTCCAGGTTTGGAAAACCAAATGAATACAAGCCCCCCCCCATTGCTGGTATACTGTAGCAAATCAGAATTCTGAGCCAATAAAATGGCATCCTTCATTCCTTATTGATAAAAGACTGCATGAAGTACTGGATGTGATGCTACATCACATACTTCATTCCCTTACAAAAGGGTAAGCTGAAAATATTTGATTAGAATCCAATATAAGGCATCATAATTATTTCAGGAAGAAGTGGGCCATGCTTGTTTGGTATCAAATGAGTGGGAAAAACATGAATAGTTCAGAAATCCAATGATCAAACTTGTGTGTATTAACATCTTCTGAATGAGTTGTCAAACACTGGACATTTTATCCTGTCTCTCCTGATAGAAGCAATAAAAATTCCTGAGGGTGAGATATGCAAATCTCAGATTTGAATGGGGGTAACCAGAAGCATGGCAGACAAGCCAAGAGCCACAATTTGGAAGTCAGGCCTGTGAAGATTTGGAAGAAGTTAGGCCCAAGAGGACTGGACCTCAAGTACCAAGGAGAAGTAGCGAAGAGCTCAACTGGATCAGGGAAGCAAAGTTTGATAGCCCTCACTCTCCATCCAGCAGCCCATCTATAGTTCTTGTGCTCCAGGGCAATGCTGGATCAGCTCCTGAGCAGGGTCACAGCACTCTCACCTTAACAAATCCACACGGATCAGGCGATAACCATTTTCCCCTGTTATCCAAGACATAAGCAATAGGAACACTTCCTAAAGAAACGGTCTGCATTTACTTTGTGCTTGGGTTCAATGCTAGATAGGGATAGAGTCAAATGTTTATCTTCATAAGGATTTAATGTAATGTGATGCCTTTAGAATTTGAGTTTATTAACACTATTTAACACTATAACTAAAAGTTCCTAATCTCTTTCCATAAGCCTTTTGTTTGTATTATTTTATTTCTAATAAACTCATCTAGTTTAATAAAACAAAGCAGCCCTGGTTTAAATTCATGCAGGTCAACCTCACCGCTATCTTGAATTCAGGTTGGTAAGCACTGTGTTAATTATCACATTAACCTGGCCATGTTTTCAGAGGACATAGCGACTTAAGTGTTGGTGTGGTGACAACCACTAGATGAGAAGACCTGACTTATACCTTCCTTTGGTGTTTCAGTAACCTAGGACATGTGACTTTGGTCTTACTGTCGAAAGTGTTTACAACAGGGTCTAAGGTTCAGTTACACGTGCTATTCTCCCAGAATATGTACATGGGGCGGTGCAGTGGCTCTGTGGCTAACGATCTGCGCCTGTGGCTGGAAGGTTGCTGTTTCGTACCCTGCGGCCGGCAGAGGAACCCTACTCCATTGGGCCCCTGAGCAAGGCCCTTAACCCCAACTGCTCATGGGGTGCCGTATAAATGGTTGACCCTGCGCTCTGATCCCAAAGCTCCAGTTTTGGAAAGCACTTGAAACTTCGTCCACGTGGGCTGAGATCTTAAAATAATTTGTTTCAGTCCCTTATTTTAAGTTTCAATGGTCTTCAGAAGAATATCTTATTAATGCAAACCTTTTAAGAGTGAAAGCCTAGGTGCACATCTTCCTTTTTTCTTACTCTTAATCATACTTAAAGCTTGTTAGTATTTCTTTCCAACCTGGATCACTCCAGGTTCAATAGGAATTGATTAGCTGCCACAGTGAGTGAGTAATAATACTCCTGGGTATTCACTGGAACCCATCTGCTGCACTCTTGGATGCACACACACTTGGATACCAGGATTACAAACTATCATTTGTGTCGGGAAGCATCCTGGGAGAATTTGTTGATCATCGAGTCTCTGTATAATAAAAAGGCTTCGTTCAGCTGCACATCATATAATGAGTTAGGATGAGTGAAGGTATGAACAGAGGCTCTTATTCTGATATAGGAAACTAATTGCAAAACAATGGACATCAAACTAATGTAGAGGAACAAGTAAAGCTATATTCCATGCGGAAGAGAAGAAAAGAAAAGTTTTGACTGTAAAGCCTTGAAGAAGAATGGAATGGCATAGAATAAACCTCTACTTGTTCCTTAGCAGCCTTTGCATGCTGACACGGGTACCTACTTGAATTTTATCAAACTAATGTATCACTCATTTACACATGTATGCATTTAGAGAACTAGATTCCACAAGCTTTGCTTAATGATTATGATTTTGGGGTCATTTTGATTAACTGATCATCAATTACTTACCATGAGACACCTCATTAATGAGAGACGATTTACCCAGGTGAATATCAAGTACGGTAAAAACGAAATCAAGAAAAATACTCAAAGGGAACAACATGCCTTGCTTAGCAAGAGAAGAAAACCCACATCGTCGTGTTGGAGGTTGGAGTAAGACAATGCACTGTCACTCTGCCTAGAATGCTAACAGCCTGCAATTTCAAACCTGGAAAGAGGTTACACCCAAATCCACTCTCTCAATGATGGGCATTGATCTGGGAGACCCTGAGTCATAGCATCTTACTAAGATCAAAGTGTATTTGCTACCTAACTCCATTTGTAGCGATTGATAGCAACCTGACATCTGGATGCTCCACTGATTGAGTCATTTGACCCCACAGCCCTTCTTGAAGGTTCATGCTGATGTGGCAGCATTGCGGCAGGACAACAAATGCCCTAATGCTGCTCCCGAAACAAAGGTTTTGATGAGCATGTGACCATTATGCTGACCAGCACTGAACATTTGTGGAATGCGTTGAGATGACATGTGACATCTAAAGCTCACAGACCAATGAATAGGGAATTGCTTGTCTAGGCGCAGTGCTTGTGTCACAGTTGTACATTGTGACCCACAGCTGAACCCCTGCTGAAGGCAAATAATAAATCACACTTTACTTTTCAGATAGGTTGTCGCAAAGATGATGAAGCTTTATTTTAATACCTAATTTTCACCATTTCAAGTGATAGTACAATGTTTTCCTTGTAATTCATTTTTTTTATCATTCTTGTTTATTCAGTTTGGGACTTTTAGATCTACAAACTCAGCTTTGCCCAGCCAAGGGAAATTATTACATTAAACTTCACTTTAAAAATTGTCAGGATTAGTTATTGCACATCTGTTCTGCCTCACTGTGACTTTGGACAATGCTCAGACAGAGAATGGAAAAAGGGAATAATATTTGTTGCCACTATTTTCACTTTACAAATGTCACTTTCAAGCCTTAAGCATCTTTGACTTTATATTGGCTGTAAGTTTTTTAACCACAACAAAAAAGAAAAATCATCACTAATTGAACAGTCCAAGATACGGCAGTCTCATCCTTATTTCTTGCCGACGGGAGAGAAAAAGTTCACAGCTGCTGTGTCAGTGTGAATTTAGCACATTCCTCTCCCTGTTTGGTCCCAGGTACATTACCTACTGCTTAGTATGCAGTGGAAGACATACTCTGTAAGCAAGTGTAGAGGGAAAAGGGTCTTCATTCATTATTGGAAAGTTTAAAAAATCATTAAAAGCTGAAATCATTGATAAGGGAGATCTTAAACTTAATACAGAGTTTTTAAGTTAAAAAAAACAGCCTCCAATTGTAAGGAACATAGCAGAAAAGAATAAAGAAGAAATACAGTATATTACTTAATACTGAAGTCAGACTTCACAAGATTTCATCAAGATTTGATGTAAAATACTGAAAGAGAAGGTTGGATACACTGTCTCCTTCTAGGGTAAGCAGAAACTTAATTCAGTACTGAAACTGCTGCAGAAGACCAAAATTGTGGTCTTTTCACAAGACCTCAAAGCAGGTATGAGCAAGGAACATTCCTGTCTCCTATTCTAGGCATAAACAAAGAGAGTCTCCAAAACTCAGCCACACCTGGACACACCCAACCCATGTCACATGGTTCACGCAATAGCCCGTGCACAGCGTACACAAGGAACGGTACTACGGACAAGTTTCACATGCTAGCATCTACAGTACAAAGTATCAAGAGGAACAAGTAAAAGGTTTATTCCATGCTGAAAAGAGAAGAAAAGAAGCACAACGTTTCGGCTGTGGAGCCTTCTTCGGGTGTGGTTGACACCGAAGAAGGCTTCGGGAAGATGAATAAACCTTTACTTGTTCCTTTGCATCCTGCGCATGCTGACACAGCCACCTCCTTGAACTACAAAGGATCATGTATACAGAGCAGACAGACACAAACACACCCAGGGCCAGTTTTCCCAGAAGTCAATTAACCTGCCAGCATGTTTTTTGACTTCAGGAGGAAACTGAAGCAAACCCATACAAACACGGGGAGAACACAAACTCGACACAGCACACCAGGTAGGGAACTGAACCCAGGGCCCCAGAGCTGTGAGCAGCAATACCAACCACTGCGCCATCGTGCCTACCCGTTCCACTGACCCAGGAAATTTGAATTCCGACAATGAATAGTACTAGCTATTAAAGGTATGTACAAAGCTTTACAAATCCAATCCTTTTGTTTTGCCCTTAAATTCTAAGATATATAGTGCCTAAAGAAAGTCTACGCCCCCCTTGGACTTTTTCATATTTTATTGTGCTACAGCATGGAACCATAAAGTATTTAACTGACAATGTTTGCCACTCATTAACACAAAGTAGTCCATAACGTCAAAGTAAAAAAATCCAGACATTTTACTAAATTAATTAAAATTCCTTGGAAATGCGCTAAGTGGGGAAGCTCCCTGACACAGGTGTATTTATTCTGAAATCGTGTGAAACACCTCAACTGCACACAGGTGGACTCCTGTCAAGTGACTTGGTTACTTCAGAGGCAATTTAGGTGTGTCAAAGCAAGGGGGTGAATACTTATGCATTCAATTATTTTCTTTTTATTTTTAATTATTATTTTTTAAAATCCAGACATGTTACTACTTTGACATTATAGAGTACTTTGTGTTGATGAGTGGCGAAAAGTCTCAGTTAACTACATCATGGTTCCATGCTGTAACACAATAAAATGTGAAAAAGTCCAAGGAGGGTATAGACTTTCTAAAGGCAATGGACATTAACTGCATTGACACCCATGGAATGGCTGAGTATCGTAAAGCAGAATGGAATTATAAATCAAAAGAGAGTCTAGCTCACATTGAAATCGCAAGTATTGGGGAAAAAAAACAAACAAGGACCATTCTCTCAGATTAAACAAAAATGATTGTAAAATAAAGAAAAGGAAGACAAATACGAAATCTGGCAGAGCTAAACCCTCACACAGAACTTTCATTTGTAGAATGAAGAAAAATACCAGTCCCTTCCTTTCTTCCATATATTTAAAGATTTCAGTATGCAGTCCGATTCAGTATCCTACCGGAGAAACTTCTGGTCCTGGAGGGCTCCTGATCTTCAGATTTCCATCCCAGGACTCCTAAAGACTTCATTTGACTCAACTGTTCACTTTGATGGTCTATATTACCACTGGTTGTAGGTCTTGACTCATTGAGGATTACAAGTATCCTATAAAACCATGTGGACTGCAGCCCTTGGGGATCAGAAGTGAACAGCACTGGATATAACAAAGCATTCAAGCAAAGAAGTGTGCTCATTTCTTAATAAACAAGCTTAAAGATACAGTAAGTGGGAAAAGTGTGATCAATGCTGAAGTTGGTGCACTGCATCCAGCTGTTTAAAGTTCACTGCAATAGCCTTTAAAAAAAATCTTCACAGCATGGTTATTGCAACATTTAAGCTGTTGCCACATTTTAACCGTAGTCTTTACATTTTCGACAGCAACAAACAGGAAGTAAGCATGGAGGAGTTCTCCATTGCGTAAACCTCAGGGTTGAGGCGAAACAGAAAAAACAAAGTCAAAACACCCCAGTTAATCATGCCAGTGATGCTAATGCTAAGGCACTTGATATATCCATTTGAAATGGGTGCTGACTTCAGCAGGATACTGTAAAGATCCTGCAGGATCTTACAGGGGCTTGTGTGATCCTGTACAAGATTTCTACCAGAGTAAAGATCTCATCAGCCTCTTTCATTTATACTGGATGAGAACAATGCACCAGAAGAAATGTTCATCTTACACCCAATTCAATGTTATGATCGCAAAAGGAAGAACATTAAGCTAGTAATTCAAATAGGTTTTAACGGGACAGATGTGGATCCAAATCCTGAGTGGGCCACTGACTACAGTACAGCATAGAAGGGTTTGAGCAGCATTCAGATCACACTAACAAAACACCCAGCTTCTTAACAGTGGAAATCCAACATCTACACACCCTCACTGAAATTTCAGCTTTGGTTGATTTAAGGGCTGAAATCAAGACAAACCATGTCAGACCTTTTTTCACCTTTACCAATTGATCTGAGGATCTCATCCAGCCACTTGTTGAAGATGATACCCTGGCCTTGTTTCCCATAACATGGCTGGGTAGCTTGTTCCAGATTCCCGCAAATATAAGCCATTTCTGGTGCGTTTTGGGCAGATGCCGTGATCTTTCTGTAAGCTTAAACAGCATGAATTAACAGCAGCAGCTCTGACTCTAACAGGCAAATAACACTTGATGGCAGAGAGCTGCTCTGCACTTCAAGGGATTGAATCAGAATACAAAAAAAATGAGTAAAACACAGACAGGCCAGGCGAAGACGGAGTAAATGCTTAGCGGCCATACATCCCTTCTTCCACAACGAGAAGCTACGTGCTTGTAGATCCAAATCAGCCACCACTAGTGAAATTATCAGTGATATTTCAAAGTGAGAGAGCAGATGTAATGGGATAAAGCTTCAAACCCATGCATTTACATCATCGAAAAAGAAAACCTAAACTCAAATCCTAAATACATCTAACCAAGATTTTGAGATGATCAATCGCCTTTTTGGATTTTTTTTATCCCTGTCTTTGCGTGCCCGTTAGTGATAGCACAGCTACAGAATGAAGCTCTTCTGTGGAGCGAATAGTTGGCACAGTAATTAATTAGGCAGAAGCAACAAACAGGATCAAACAGAAACACACAGGAAATGAACCAGAAAATGCAAATAATAAGACTAACACATTTAAATCGCAGGATTTATGCATTACTTCATTGTAAAAAGGCTGACATTCCCAAAATTATTTTACAACTTGAACAAGAAGTGTAACTGCAGGATGTAAATTTTAAATAAACTAATTTCCCACATAATGAAACAAAAATATGGAATGGTTAATACAGTAAGGGTCTGCCTAATACCTGATCTTATCTGATGAATGATATGCTCCTCAGTGTGAAGCAATGGTTAGGATTCCATTCCACTGTGTATTCAAATCTTACGCAGGAACTGAGAGAAAAGAAGTTCATTGTAAAAGTTATAACACGTCTGACTAGACAGGATCACACTGGGAGCCTGGTAAGATATAAAGTGCCACATCAAAAGACATTCACAATTAACCACACTACAATTAATAATCACAGCCAGGCAAAAGAGAGGCTGTTAATTTGCCATTAGTCCCCTGAAAACTGGAGAAAAGTCGAAAGTGACAAGAAAAGTACAGCAAAGTCCCACTGCTGTAGATTTATAGCTCCTTCTGTGTGACAACACTACAAACATGGCAGTGCCTCTTCTTAAAAGGCAACAAACTGAGCATAAAACAAACCTATATGCTATATACAGAGAGGGCACCACTCAAGCTTGTGCAAGCCTTTTAAACAAGATGGAACACAGTCTGTTACATGTCTGACCACCCCCTTAAAATAAGACAGCTGACGTTGTGATGTTTCACCCAGGCATAACAAAGAAGTCGTCTGATGCAGTATATCTGATCTCAGTAGTGGTTAGATTGGAAATGGCCGACGCGCTTCAGCTACTGCAGCTGTTTGAACGAGCTACTGAACACAGAGGGAAACGAGTGTAAGAGCACTGGTATGTAGTTGCAGAGGCGATAACACACTGAGAAACAGCTGATGAGAGGGGCGCACAATCTTCAAATCTTTGTTCCCCCACATTCCACGGTGCAAGCTTAATGACAAAAACTGTTGCCTGTAACAAATCGAGTGAATGACCATCAGGTTTGGTCAAAGTTCACTCTTTCCTATCTTGAGCCCTTATTTCAGAAAGTAGACTCTGTCAGAACTGACCAAAGCCTGTGTCCATGAAGGAGGCAGTGTTTTCAGCTCTCAGCAAAGGGGGTGGACAAAGAAGCAAGTGCACACAGAGGTACCACAACCAAAGAAAGCACAGAGGCAAGAAGAAAACAAAAACAAGTAGGTCTTGAGATGGTTATTCTCAGAGGTCAGTGCACACAGACACCCAGGGAAGACCTAATTAGAGAAGAGTATACTCCTCAGAAATCAGGCAGCAGAAATATTAACTACAAAACGAAATGGGAAACGCCAAGCTAGATGAGACTTGAGAAAAAGACTTAGGTGTTCATGTTAACACTTCACTTACGTCATCAATGTGGGGAAGCAACTACAAAGGCAAACAAAATTCTAGAACATACAGTTAAAAGCACAGAATTTCAATCAAGGAATGTTACATTAAAAAATCCCTGCATAGGCCTTATCTTGAATGCTGTCTATAAGTCTGGTCACCACGTGATGGAAAAGATATTGCAGCACTGGAAACATGTCAAAGAAGAGAAACAAGATACATTCACGGGCGTAAGCAATGTCTGACATTGACATGGACAGGCTACAAAAAGGAAACCGTTTTAATCTTGACCTGAGAAGACTATGGGAGAACCGATACATGTACAAGTCCTCAAAACCATTGACAAAGTCAACGTAGTTAATTTCTTCAGGATAAACAGTGCAACCTGAAAGAGAGCAAACACATGGAACATACATGGAAGTGCATTCAAAAACAGAAGGCACTTCCATAGCCTGAGGAAGCTCCCACACATACACATATGCAGGTTTTCAATCTTGTCCATCTGAAGCATCTAATCAAAGCCCTAACTGAACTAATGAGTGGCCTGGTTGGAATATTGGCATTTCGTAAGTAAAATGAAATCACAATTGTAATCATTAAAAAGTAATGTCAAACCAATTTAACAAACAGTTCCCATTAATTCTATTATTATGTCAATTAATACTTCGGTTGTGTAACCGAGAGCTTGTCTGGTACCAAAAGCAACAGATGTCTGAGGCTCCAGGACCAGATTGCGAGCCCCTGCCCTAAGGGTTGTGGGAGTGTGGAACAAGCTGCCCAGCCGTGTTGCTGAATCCGATACCCTGGCGTCTTACAGGAAACAACCGGATGAAATGCTTGGATTAATTAACTACTACCTTCCAAACAGGCTAGATGGCCTCCTCTCATTTGTAATCTCTCATGTTCTTAGCAAACGGGAAATATCATTAGCTCCCAAATGCCACCTGCTGGAAAAATAAGCATTTTTCAAAGAACCGGCAAGCACCCAGGGAGGAATCACTGCTGTCAGCATTCAGAGATGGTATTCAGAAATGGGTATTTGTATAAGAATGCAGCATAAAGTTCAGAGAGCTAAATAATTACAGCTTTAGACAATGCCTCAGTTAAGCCCGAACTGGCCACTCTCTCACAAAAAGATGCAGATTTGAATAAGATCATGGAAATGAAACTACACTTCTGGGAGGTATTTTAGGACTGTAAAGGGAAGGTGACAAACTGAAAGAAACACCTGCTTTCCTTCAGCAGACAACACGGTATGAAATTAACATGAGAATGGCTCTAAATATTACCTCACTGTTAGATTAGTCAGAAGAGTGCAGTTACACATCTAAAATTTAAGCACATGCAAACGAACACATGAAAATATAAGATATTGAAATAATGAGCTAATTGGATCAATTTAGCAAATTATGATTTATTTGGTAATCCTTGATAGCAAGATTTCCAAAGACAGCAATTACAAAAATGTAGGGAAACTTGCACTTCTGCAGCAGCGTGGAATGTCCCTACACTAATACAGGAGGGATATCATTTCATTATCACACGTTTACACCAAATCATCAAACAATCACAGCAAAAATCAACACAATCCCTCAAAAATCAACCCGATACAGTGTTACTGCAGAACAGAGACAGCAATAATTGGTTAGAGGAAGGTATGAATTTACAGTTAAATCCCCTGCAGGATCTGCGCCTGTGGCTGGAAGGTTGCTGGTTCCTATCCCACGGCCGACAGAGGAATCCTACAGCGTTGGGCCCCTGAGCAAGGCCCTTAACCCCAACTGCTCCAGGAGTGCTGTATAAATGGCTGACCCTGCGCTCTGACCCCAAGCTTCTCTCCCTGTCTGTGTGTCTCATGGAGAGCAAGTTGGGGTATGTGGAAAAGAAATTCCTAATACAAGAAATTGTATATGGTCAATAAAGTGATCTTATCTTAACTAGACTTTAAGTTGCATTTTAATATCCATCAGCTACTTTTATCTTATTTTAAATGTTGAGACCTTGACCTTAATAATCGCCCAATTTACTTAAGGGGAGATTTTTAGATTGGCTGCCTCAGGGTAAAAAGCACAAAAACAGTCTCTTAAGTTTTGCAATAACTTCAAACTTTTATTCTTAACAACAGTCAATACCCTAGCCTGCCTGTTAACGTTAACTCGAGACCAAACTTTACTCTTAACCTACTCCTAACTCTTAACTAAACCAACATAATTCTGACTGTAACACCACCTAAACCTAAATTTAACCCCAATACTACCCCAAATCTTAACCTAACCCTTAATCTAACCTCCATACCCCAACCTTAATTTATCAAAATAGAAATGGGACGTAAATATGCTCTTGATGTGAAAGACTGGCTGGTTTTATCATATTTATAAAAAGAGATGTTGATCGGGAGGAAGGGATTCAATTAACTCTTCACTGTAACAGTTCCATGGATATACAATCTACCATGTTTATTGAACAAAAAAAATGCATAAAAAAATCTGTGTTTTACAGAAAAAAGGAGAGCTGTTCTAGACTATTGGGAATAGTATTTTCTCAAATGACATAACTAGCTCTACCCCTCACCCTCTGATTTTACACTCGGAAATCAAGTCATGCAAAACAGCTTGTCTTGTCTTTAGACTGAATATCTACAGGAATACAGAAAAAAAGATGATCAGCTGGATTTCCTTTAGCAAGAGATTACAACATACTTTGTTATGCCCACCAGGCACAAGTATCTTCCAGTATGAAAATGGAAAAGATCAATGTCACTCAATCCTAATGGCTTGGCAGGGAAAACAGTGGAATTGCGGAGTTTTTCCACCTTGCAACCACAGCGATTTTCAATCAATTACAGCCTTGCAACATTTTAAAAACACACCGAATCAAGCTTGTCCTTAACGCCAAGGAAAATAAAAAGATATCGATACCATTCAGCAGCCTAAAGCTATTGTTCGGAGTAAATTAAAACAGAATTCATTGATGTAATACTGACATGGTGACGCATAGAATAAAAAGTTTAACAAAGAAAAGAAACAACAAAGGAATGAGTGATTAAACCAATACAGATTAACTAGGGGCTTCTCCAGCACTGTCCTGTTTCTTAAAAGCACCTTCTCTTTTAAAGGGGAACTGCAATGCTATTATCATGATTTATTTCAGGAGTAGGAAGAATCGGCACTGATGAGTGCATTTCAAGCCACACTGAAAGTAAAATGTACACAGTAACGTTTAAAACCTCCAATTTACATCACAAAATAGACTAAATTCTCAGGTATGTGCAGCACTATATTCTGCAATTCAGCATGAGGCAACAGAACACCCAGTGACGTGATGTGGCCCCATCACATTGTGAACAAGTCTCTTTTAATCAAACAGAAATATTGCTTTCGACCTTGAGAGGGGTTTGCCGACAGATACAACTTACTTGTTAACTCGGCATGCAGATCACTTTGGAACGAACATTTCAGCAGTGAAATGTCTGCTGCACAACCTGTACTAAACTCGTTCGTACATCGTATTACATTCATGTAATGTCATTAGAGTGACTAGTGAGCCGCATCACGTCACAATTCACCCAAACTCTCGCTGTAGCCTGTAGTGAGGCCAGCAGTTTGTGACAACATAACTGGTCCCAGAAATTGGAACTGCAGTTCCACTTTAAGACCAGTATGTATCCAATGTTTCCAAAGAGGGTCTGCAATACCTCTAAACAAAATCTAACCAGTACTCTTCACCAATTCAAATCCAAAAATAAACCACCATATATATTAATATTTATTTTTACGATTTCTTACTTTTCTAACGGGCATTAAAAACACAGAAGATATTGTATCCCATGTTAACTCATTGCATTTTTGCTGCCTCTCTGCATATAAAGCACATCATTCGATTTCATACAATATAATGTAAAACTTAATACAGATTCAACCACTTGCTTTTTGTAACAGAATAATTTTAACTGATTTATGAAAAACAAAATACTATATCCACGTAAACAGGCAGGTTCACAAAATATACCCGTTAACTCTGGAAAAAACACATATAGTATTAGCAGAACAGACAGCTTTTAGATTTTGTGGGGTATATTATCCCTTCTGAAAGGTTGCAAGGAAAAGGAAAATGACAGCTCATTCATAATACACCTTTTCCTCTTTGGATAAACAGGATTAAACAGAAAAATGCAGTCTGAGAAACTGTCACAGGGATTGCACCACTGTAGTCCAGATAAGCAGCTGGGAATGAACCAGTGCTCATCTTGCCCTGCACAGTGTGAGATAGGGCACCACCTTCAGAATCGACACTGTCCTCTTGAAACAAATGATCACTTTGCTTTGATAATGATTTAATAGGGAAACTCAGGATTGATATTTCAGTGGTTCAAAAGACTGTGACTGGGTGGATCTGAATCCTGTTTCTGGTAGACTGCTGGGTCTTCAAGTTTGTGTTCCAGCTGAGCTCTGAATCATCCATGCCAAAGGGTGTCTTTCATCTGCTTGCTTGGTTTAGACTCTTGGTTAGTGCATTCAGTTTCAGAAATATCAAAAGTCAAACTTCTGTTTTCCCACCAACTTCAGCACAGACAATACCCCTCCCTCAACTTATTTCTGACTCGATACTCTAAAAATGTGATGAATTTATCCGGAACAGACCGGTGGAAATGACATACAATGATATGTATCAAATACTCCCGCAATAAAAAGTGTATTTTTTCCACAGGTTCAATTGGTTACAATGCAGGCAGCATAACCCAATGTGGGTACTTCTTGAAATCGGAATTTGGTACAGGGATGATAGGAATTACAAATTCCATTCGTAAAAAAACTTGTAAAAACTTCAAATGGTTAAGACGGTAATGAGACTCATTTTGGGGAAAACATTTGAAAACAATTAGATTAATCAAAGAGATCTGAGGATTCATAACTACTCAAAGCCGCGAAGCCACCAAAAAGTAAACAGGCACAGCGCTCCAGTAAACCCAAATACTGTACTGACAAGATGCACACTGACTGCATACACAAGTACACGACTGGTGCATTCACACGTAGCGTGCCAACGTGTTTTTTTTATCAAACAAGGCAAAACAACTCCACCTTTCCGCTAACTACAGCTAAATGTACCGCAGGAGGGAAAAAACAACTTGTGCCTGTTCGCATGTTTATATCGAACAAACGTGTTCAATGTTCTAAACTTTACTAAATCAAACTACCAGGATATAATCTCGTGAAGCCACGCTATTTTAGCATACAAATAGCGCTACCGACCTCAGTGCCAGAAAACAATATGCACATGGGGGGAAAAAAGCACTCTCTCCGAGACAAATACTGAGTATATACCATCTGTTAGAATTAGCCCGAAGTCAACACCTGTTTAATGCATTAAAGGCGAATTCATTTTACAAAGAGTAATCCCAAAGCGAATTGAATTTGTTATATCGTTGTTTTCCTGATTTGTGAACTGCATAAGCATCATTTACTGAACAAGTATTAGGGCATCGCTGTGGACCAACGATTTTAAGGAGAAATCTCAAGACCCTTATTTCCCTCGCCTCTAAACTAAAAAAAAAGAATTGCTTTCACCAGAATTGTTGTTGCATTTCCTAGGTAAAAGCCTCGAACTCAGAGAAATCACAGCGTTTAAACCACTTTATCAATAATGTTTTGCCACAGTGAAGAGGGCTCGCCTACCTTTATTTCTATACCACTGGGATCTTCTGCGTGGTTCTTTCTATAGAAAAACTACTGACCCAAGAGCTCCACTTCCACGAACAGAGAGCACGAGTGTTGACATCGTCTGATTTGTTAATTTCGCAAACTGCACGGAATACTCAACCATTTCTCCGTCTCGCAACCAATAAACATCGTCTGCGTCAGAGACCTCCTGTATTATTCAGAAACCGAGCTCCGTATTGCCACCTGCAGCAGTTTTAAATCCCCTCGGGAAGCGCTGGGAAACGTACAAAGCAGATTGCCGCTGTGATAGCTGTGTAGGGTTTTTGTGGCCAGGAGTACTCATGCAACTGAATCATACATTTTTAAACCACTCCATCCCATTATTATCTTTAATTATCTGTGACAATGTTTTTCTTTGATATTGAGAGTGTAGGACGTTAATTAAGCTATTAAACTCTAAAATGCTCTGTATATATGTAGCACAGTAGCACTAGCCCCAGAAAAACACCTACTTCATTCGTTTTTAACTGCAGAAGCTCCACAAAATATTCAAGTTTGTTTGTTTTGTTCACTTCATGCAGCTCCAAGAAGGTAACCCAGATCTTAACGGTAATACATCTGGCACAAGTTCGTAGAGCGCTTAATACAAAGTTAGCGAAACTGCAGTCTCATCGACACACGGAGCACCATATCTCATAACAGGAAGACTAAAGAAGAAAAAACCGCATGCTGAAGGATTTTTTCAAGATAAACGATATATCGGCACAGCAATACAGGCAGTATAACCTCAGAAACTAAAATGACATCCTAGTATATTGATGAATGATATATAAATATAATTAATTTTATCTGTCTGATCGAAAAGGTGTTCCTGGAATGGTCTTCATCGTTTTTACGTTTGCAACGGAATCAAGCGAGTAGGGTAATTTAAAAAAAGGGTGATTTTAATTTCGGTGGCACACCTCTGCCACAACACTTAATCTTATTGCAGATCACTGCCTCACTATAGTCTTAGTTCATGGGTTCTTCCTTAAAACTGCTGGATTGGTTACTATCTCATCAGTCTGTGACAATTTTAAATTTCTATTAAGGCTGACCGGGGATTTTCATTATTCTGCTTTTCTGTTGCATTCCAAACATCAGAGGAATCTACACCTTCGGGTACCTTTGCAAGGGTTATGCCAAATGTCTAGTTTACCTGGGATTTCCACATTATTTTTAATAAAAAAAACTGCAAAACAAGAACAAATTAAGAAAATGGGTCTTTTTGATAACTGACTCAATACTATATAACTTTAGATTCTTGCTCTTTCAGGGATGCTAAATCAATCTACAGAACATCGGCTTGCCGTTGTTCCACCCATTTGCTGAAAAATATTACCGCCTTTGAAGTAGAAAATTATTATTATTATTTGCATAGGAGTGAGTCTTACTGGATATTAATTTAACTTTAAAACAAACGAAACACTTACAATCCAGGGGCTGCGTGTTCGCTTAAGAAAAGTGACATTTATAGTCCTCAGAAAAGGAGTGAACCGGTGACAATACTCAGAATAATAATGATCAAGTGAACTGGATGGTTTCTGGTTTTTTAGAGGATTGTAGTATGTAATTTCCCTGTGCTTCCCAATGCCTCATCAATCAAGATTTGAACACATTACAAAGCCAGAAGGCAAAGCACTGCTTCCAAAGTACACTAAATCCAGTTTCATTTGTGAGACTATTTAAGCTACTTTAAAAGCTTTCTAATAAAAAGCAACCTTACAGCCAGAGCCCAGGCTGAAAGTGAGTGCATGATTCTGGGGATTTTAGAGCACAAGGTTGAATGGATTATTCATTTGTTGATCCTTCAAGCACTTTGTCTTTGTGAGTCTTGTCCTGTTTCAGTCTTAGATCATCAATGAATGGAATTTGGCTATATTTGTGCCTTCATTAGTTATAACCCTGGAGGTTTGATCATTTCTAACTAATGGTCAGAAACCATTACTGATACCTCTGAGGTCACTCGTAATGTGACTCTGAACAACCTTACATAAACTGAGGGAAGACCACAGTATATTCACAGACGAACCCTCCCTGTTTTGTCTTTTTGAACATCTTTTGTTTTAGTCTGACAAAGTAATATGAAGTTAATCCATAAGCATAAGGCATTCCAGCGGAAACTGATCTAAAATAGGGTTAGAGTCTTTTAAATTGCAGTATTCATCTAATTTGCATTTCCAAGTGGTTAGATCATCTTTATTTTTTTTTTTACCAGTATCTCTCCTATTGCTCAACAAGCTAATATATTTGTCATTTACTACTTCCTGAGATTTATGGAAAAGGCAGTCTTTTGTCCAAATGCTCTCCATCCTGCCACCTCTTAATAGCAAGCTATGAAAACAGCTCAGGCAGCACCATGGCAACGATTGTGTAGTCAGTCCAAGGAGGGTATTGGAGACAAAGTTCCCCTACACAAACTTGGCTCTGTTTACACAAAATGGAGAAACACTTCTTTTTCCAAGGGCAGTTAAACAATTGAAATACACCGCTGTCTACATTGCAAATCACAAAGTAATGAACCTTCTGATATATTTGTGTTCAGCCCACGGGATGCCTGACCTGGCATTCAAACCTTGGGAAAGGTAATTTGAATAAATCTGTTTTTCCTCGTTTAACTCAAATATATTGTGCCATTCCAACAGAATTCAAACCAAGCCGTTTTCACTTTTATCTTGAAAAAAGTCTTCCGTAATTAAAATACTGTCTTGTTTAACCTTTTTATATAACAATGGCCAACATGGTAGATAGGACAGTAGCACTGGAAGCAGAAGACTGCTGTGAAGTCCCGGAGCAAAGTGTGTGAGAGGTCTCCCTGGTGCCCTGTGAGGGGGGGGGGGGGGGGGGGGTCAGTCTGCCAAGGAGAAATAATCTTGGTTTGGAGTTCCAAGGATACGTCTATCACCATGACAACCAGACCTCTTTTTGATTAAGTGGTAACTTTACATTTCAATTTTTTTTTAGTAACTTTACCCTCCTCTGTTCCCAGCAACCAGCTTGGAGGCATGTAAGGAAGTGTTTTGCAGTTAAACTCAGAATTGCTCACAATCCCGAAGAAAACTTGGGAAGCCCAAAGTTGACCATGAAGTTATACTGTAGATTGCACAAGAAGAAGAACAGTATTTGAGCAGCACTGTGAAGATTCACAGCTGTTCGCGTCCTGTAGTAATTACCAACATCCACCCCTCCGTTCATGGTTTTCTAAACTCTTTATCCACAGGGTCAAGGAGGAGCCGGACGCTATCCCAGCAAGCAATGGGGGCAAGGCAGGGTATACCCTGAATGGGATGCCAGTCCATCACAGGGCACACACAGGCACAAAAACACCCACACTCACACCAGGGCCAATTTAACAGAAGCTATTTAACCTACCACTATGTCTTTGGATACCCCAGGAATTAAACCCACCACTATGCTGCCCAGTTACCATTATACTGTATCTAACCTAATTACTAACATTCTGTATTCTGGTTTCATACCATGCTCTGACTTCTGTGTTAAAATAAAAAATAAACACATTTTTCTAATAACCTACATCCTTAAAATGAAAAAAAAACAATAAAGAAACTCACATCCAAAACCATACTCTTTTTAAAAAAATACCTTCTCCATCTACAAAAGCCAGATGGTTAACTTAAAACAGTCCAGAAGGAAATAAAGGCTATACCACCATACTACACAGCTAAAATAAATGTCTGCATGGAAATGTAATACAGTATAAACACACACATATGTTTCTAACCAATAATTCAATCCTGAAAGCCTGTGGTTTGAATGTTATATTATTTTTTCCTCTTTCTTTCAAGTGTGTTGTCACCGGAGGATTTTTAATAAAATGGTTGACAGCAAAAAGATGGACTGTGGAACTTTTAAATGTACCGTGTTTCTCTTTAGCTCATTAAATCAAAATTTCTTTTGGCATTTTGTTTGATGACTCAGGATCTTCTACCTCACTGAACATTCAGTACACAAATGGTTATATTTATTATTTTAGCTTGGAACATGTCACAGTTGTTGTGAACCTATGATAAAACTACACCGTCAACCCCAAAGACCAGACTCTAGTCTGCTGTGAAACTATGGTCTATAATGAATCACAACAAAATCTAATTCAGTTTTGTTTAATGACAGAAATTAGTGGATCTAGTTTTAGAAGTAATAACATGCATACCTAACTATTCATTTCAAATCCAAACTATAATTGCAATTTCAGCTTTGCTCAGACTTAGTGGATATTAAAATATATATTGTTTTTGGCTGATCTTTGTGATTGTCCTTTCACTGTGGTATGGCAACATTATTCATTCTTTCTAGTAGGTCTTTATATCCTTTTTTCATTTAAGAGTACAAAAATAATTCATTAAAATGGAAATGCTTTCTAACAGAAAATATCATAAAACCCACATAAGTGACATAGTTTCCCAAAACCAGATACTTTTAGGTTGACTCACAAGCAGATGTTCTTGATTAAGGAAAAATCTCTCTTGCAAACATCCTAGATTTATAAGAGGGGAAAGGAAGTAAAGACAACGTTTGTTATCACCCTTGTAAACCATCTCTAATCCTGCTCTAGCAGGGCTGAAGTACAGTGTCTGCAAGATCTCTAGGTCTCATTAAAGCATCAGCACCTTAGGAACTGGCAAAAGCCAATTACAATATGAGCTAATTTAAGTCATTAAGAACCAAGTTAGAATAAACGCCTGCTGACACAGAGTACAGAAACGAACTGCCAGGACCAGGAGGGGACACCTCTTCTCTTGTAGGTACTGTCAGTAACACAACCAACAATACCTGCAAGGGCATGGCTTTGGGTAATGTAATATGCCATGGGTTCAATTTAGGACCTGATGTGATACTGTATCTATGTGGAGTTTGTGCAGTATGTTCTCCCTGGGTTCAGGTGGATTTCATTTAGGTGCTCCGGTTTTCTCCTACAGTGCAAAGACATACTGGTACAGTAGGTTAATTAGCTTCCAGGAAAAACTGGCCCGGGTGTGGCTGTGGGTGTGAGTGTGAGTGTGTCCTGTGATGGATTTGCATCCCATCCAGAGTATATCCTGCCTTGCACCTGTTTATTTAATTCCAGAGATAAATAGAGGAGTACCATTTATATTTCACTCCGCTTGGTACATCTTTTTGCTCTGAAAACAGACGAGAGTAAAATTGACTGCCGACGGAGGGACACTGACCTGTCTGCCCATTTGTTTGCATATAGTTATTATCGCATATGCACTGTCACAAAGTCAGCGTTGTTTGAGGAGCCCACTGAAAAAGAGAAGAATCAACCCAGGACCCCCCTTTCCACAATTCATCATCTCTTAAATCCAGTTAAGAAAAATACTTTGAGTTTATGGCCCAATGATAGTCTTTTTCCTGATTTTTCTAACCTAAAATTGATACCATCTGGAGTCAGCCTGTATTGTGGTTCCACAGAGGGTAATTGATGTAATTTATAAGTGTAGATGCTTTGTGCATCGAGAACCTTGCAGGGTTCCGTGCAGCGTCTCCTCAGCAACTATCTGAAATGATCACTACAAAGAAACCACCACATGTTCCTTGAATCCTATTCCTACTACCCAGCTGTGTTATAATTTTGCAATTCACTGTTCTAAATGTAACATGTATTACAACGAGTCATTAAGGTCTGGAATTGTCCACTCAGCTTTTAATTCTGCAGTTATTACCTGCTATACAAGTGGTATTTAGGTACAAGCCTACTTTGTAATTAGTGGCAGTACCTTAACAGTTTTGGCAACATGTTGTTGCTGTTCACTTATCTGCCAGTCAGATAAGATATTGTACTTTAGATAAGATCACTTTATTGGCCATATACAATTTCTTGCATTAGCAATTTGTCTTTTCGCATACCCCAGCTTGCACTCCATGAGACACACAGGCACAAAGATGGGGAGAGAGAAGTTTGGGGTCAGAGCACAGGGTCAGCTATTTATACGGCACCCCTGGAGTAGCCTTGCTCAGGGGCCCAACGGAGTAGGATTCCTCTGCCGGCTGCGGGATTTGAACTGGCAACCTTCAGGCCACAGCGCAGATCCTTAGCCACAGTACCACCGCTCCGCCCCTTTATGAGCCTGATGCGGCATCTTTTGTTTCTGGAGTGCACACATTATTCAATAGTCAATGTAAAAAATAACAGCATCTCTAACATGTACAGTAGCAACATTTAGAAAGGTTACTGGCCAATAACCACATTGAGCACTGCAAACACCAACAGTCAGACAACAAATCTATATAAAAACAATTGTAATTTATATAAACAGGTTTCAAAGCCTAAGAAGAGAAAAAAAAGTTGTTATATGTTTTTAAAACAAGAAACATGGTACACTAGAAGTCCAGTTAATAAAAGTCCTCATACTGTATTTGAAAGTCACAAATCCTTCATACCACCCATAGAAAGACTGAAAGAAATAGCTGAAAGCAGATGGAAAGCGGACAAAAACACCTACTCTTGAAAAGAGTAATTGTATAATGTTTGAAAAATCTCCAAAAGAAAACTATTTTCTTACCCTGGTAATGCTGCATTAATCACTTTGCAGTTAAAAACAGCCAATTCATACATTGTGTTGATGTCTTTAGATCAAAATCATGTTTCATGTTTCTTGTTCCCTCATTTTCTCAGAATTCTACTTTATGAACAAATGTACATTTTGTCTATAGACAAGAAATCAGTTGTCACCTTTGTAAAGCGGGTTTACATCATCATATGACAGGTCAAATACACAATTTGTAACTTTTGAAAGCACATCCTAAAATATGAATGTGAACCTCGTGAAGCAGTTGATCTCAACTGCAGTGAGTACGCTGGAGGTGGATGGAATGGAAGAAATAGTGTCCAGATAGACCTCACAGTGATAAAAAGCAAACTTACAAACATAATGGACTTTTGAATGATCAATTGCTGCATTTTGCATGGGCTATACATTGACCACACAACCCTTGCATACTTATAAAGACAAAAGCATGTCTACTGCATAAATCTTTTAAATCTAAAATTTCACCACAAAGTTACAAAAAGCTTTTATTTATCACCCCCAATGAGATGCATTTATTACAAAGGTACATAGTCTTGTATTTTAATACATGAAAAATTAAATTAATTATACCATTACTGTTTCTGTGTACATCACATTACAAAGAGACTTGTTTAAGTGTACAAAATGTTGGTATTTACTACTTAATTCCATGCACAAAATGCTATTCAATGTACCAGCCAACTTGCTAAAATGCCATTGTCCAGCTTTCTCAAAATAGGGGGTATTTATGTAATTCCATGGTTAAAGTCCAGTAAAGGAAAACTCATCTGAAAGTGAATTCAATGAACGCTGGTATGGAAATGTTTATATTGCATTTCAATATTTGCTTTAGTATTAGAAAAAAGCCATATAGTTTGTCCAAACTGTATGTCCACACAGTTCCACTCTGTGGATTAAAACTTAATTTGCAGATCAGAATTTTCTAATTTAAATATTTAATCTTTACTGTAAGATGAGCTACTTTGTCCAAAGTTATTTAAATTTCTGTAGTCACACTAAACTATTGAAAGATTTATTTGTTTATTTCAAATGGCATACATCTAACCTGTAGAAAAGGCTAAACAGTAATTAAACATTACACTTGAGGACAATTCTGTATTCTAAAAGCTTTTTTCCCCCCAGTAAACTGCAAATAGCACTGGGTAAACAGCTCTAAATTCTTACTAAATAACTTCACAAAATGGGATGCTTTTACTCTGCTGATCTGTAACATCTATTGAAATACATTAAATGGATTCTAGATGCATTTCTGTGGCACTTCAGAATGTAATGATTTCCTTATTTCACTGTCATGATTTATGTTGGTTACAATTTATAACTTTAAATATTGTCAGTTCTGTTACCAAGTACTTGTGGAAAATGGATATTACTGTTGCAAAAAAATAAGACTTAAGACATTATGGTGTATCAGTGCGTAAAACATAAAAAACAATCCAAACAAGACTGATGTCAAACCTAAAACACACTTGGTAATGTCCCTCCGTAAAGGCAGTTACAATAAAAAGACTATATGCAAAATTATGATTTGCAACAGCATAATTATAGTTTGCAACAGCATTTCATCATTTCACAACAATCTTGCTGTACTCAGAAGTACAAAAGCATACACTAATTGCAGTATAAAGTTCCATCTTCAATGCATTGATATTCATTGCAAAACACTGTGGTACTTAAAAAATTCCACTTTGCATTCTTTGATCTATGTTAAAAAATTCAACGTCATCTAAGTGCATTTCAGTCTTATATTTCTGATTGAATCTGTATCCTTACTACATTCAAACTGAATTAACTGAATCAGTAGAACGTAATATTCTACATACAGTACACCTTGTACTCTGAAAATGTCAAAAAGCAATTGAAGAAGCCTTCTAACACTCAAAGTCAATTATGCAATCAGGGCTCTTCTCATTGGCAGAAACAGAAAATGATTGATGAACAAAACTGTGTTGTTAACAGGCAATGATTTCAGTGACCTACTGTACTGTGATGAAAAGGGGGAATAAGTATATATGATTAAAGTCTTCATAACTGTGCAGTCCTTAGTCTCCACTATAATTCAATGGATATTTTAAAGTGTCCTAGGCACACCCTTCTACATTAAAGGCCTTTGAATAACAGTCCGTTTTGTTGTTGGAAATATCGCTGAATAGCCATCTTTAACGGTCCGCCTCACAAAGCAGTGAGTTCCTCCACTTCGGTCAACTGGACGGTTAAGCAAGACTGAACAAATGTTTTCTGTTAATCACTGGAAGCCTCATCGACTCAGAAGTCACCTCACTGCAGGGTTACCGGCAGAATGGGGGAAAACCAAGAGGAATTAAGAATAATTCTTCCAGTCAACAATAAATTACTTGTATTTCAATAAATACTTTAGTGCCACTCTTTGGCGAAGGATGTTCTTGGCAGTATATCATTTGCCATGCTGGGTCTCCTGAGCAGTTCTGATGAGGAAAACTGAAAACATTAGTCAATCCGGTTTCCGCATATTGTGAACCTGTCTATTTCCAGAAGATCTTTCTTTGCTGTTCTGTGCTTGAGCTCAGATCTGTCTGAGGTTATGTCCTTCTCTTCTGCATCTGGAGTGGTGAGAAACTGGTCAGAGTTACTGTTTGGAAGTGCAGATGAAGGGTTTTCAGACCGATGAACTGGCTGGCTGGTGATAGATGCAGAAAGGCCGTCATTGGCTAAATCGTCTGCTGGAAAAACAAGAAAAAATAGCCAAGGCTTCAGCAAGTGACCGCATCTGTCTGACATCAACAGCACAGGAGCTGCTCACTACATTACAGGCAAGACACAGAACAAGAGATTGCATCACGGCTGTGCTACACTACTTATGTTTTAGTGTTAAACTTCACTAGGACTTTAAATGTGCTTTTGAATGTTTAATTATTTTACAGAAATCTTATCACAACACTTCCAACAGTGAAGATGTTTACCTGTATACAAATTGCAGCACTAATCATACAGTATATGAACCTACAATATTGCAAGCTTAAAAGTTTTAGCAATATCCTATGCATTAGTATTGGAAACTTAATTAGTATTGGAAAATTACTGTTATTGTAATAGAAAAGCTGTCCCTTAACATTCTGCCTGTGATTATTAACACAGCTGTTAATGTTCTGCTAATTTAACACTATTGTATGTATACCTATTTATGTGATGAGTGTGAATTCCATTTCTATATGATGTAAACTTCTACCCAAGTAAAATAGTTTCAAGGAAATTGTAATGTGTGAGGTAAATGATTCTCGGTCAATGGAAATGGCAGATATCACTGGTGTCTTGATTTTGTGTGTGTACATAATATGATATGGAAAATAGTTTGTAATAGCTTGCTTGAGTTTATTCTCACATTCTTTGTGCAATCTGAATTTATGTGTTATTTTACAGATTTTAATATGATAAACAGTGTTTGGGACCATGAAAACATCAGTTTTCAATAAACTTTACACTAGGGACACAGTACCCCTGCTCCCCTATCAGAGTATTACATAAATCTCATCATATGTGCACTGACTTCAGATCAGAATCTACTACCACACCTAAAGGAGTAGTGACTTTCAAAGATAATGATTGTTGGCTGCGGTCGATGGAAACAATGGTGTGCCAAAACAAAAGCAATTAAACAAGGGTGCATTGCACTAAAGCTGAAACCATTTCATCCAGGTGTACCAACACAACCGGCCAATAATAACAGTTTTAAGTAATAACAGCTTAAACCTACATCACAAAAACTTTAATAAGCAGACAGAAATCTGATCATCAACCGATCTTCAAAGCCCTTGTTTAATGTTCTTCTAACACTTCAAATACCTTATAAGGTTAATTAAAATCAAGATGCTCAAATGGTCCATAAAAAGCCATTTTTACCTGGTGGGTTTGTAAATTTGTTCTTTGACTTGCTGGCTTGTTTTCCCGGTGTTGCAGCTGGTGGATTTTGAAACAGCTTTTCCTCCATCTTGGCCTCTTTCACATATAAGCAAGACTTTCCCAGCAAAACTATACTGTTCAACACTTTAAGTGTTATTATCCTGTTGACAAAGAGAAAGATTCATAAGAAGACCACATGAGGATTTGTTGAAAGACTAAGCTCAGCTGACTCAGTTCAATTTCAAACTATGATTTATGAAAAAAAGTTCAGGCACATTTATTCTGTAATGGTGCATCCCATTTGCTAACACTGTAAAGCAAATAAAGTTAACGTTCTTGCAACAATTCAGTGAGATTATCAAAGCAAGGAAAGCTGAAGATTAAGCACTAATAGAAGCATACATTCTCAACTTAATCCCTTTCAATTTAAAGATTCTGTCAATAAGAAAACATGAATTCGTAGCAGATGTGCAATACTATCATGTTATACAGAGAAAAAGATATAATTACAAGTGTTTTCAGTGAAGGGGAAGACATTTTGTATTTGAATAGTATGTTATGGGAATAGTAGACTACATGATAATAAGGACAACAGGAACAAAATGGTTGACCTTTCATGAGGAAGAACACATTTAGTACAATTTCTACATTTAAAGCTAAAGTGGGTCTCAAGGCTTAAAACATTTATTGCAATGTTAGTTGTTTGATTTTGAAAATGTACAGTAATTATTTTGTGATGTAAGAAACGTCACAACCACAGTGCAACATTTAGTGGGAGCAACTTTGACACCTTCTCTATCAACTTTGCACACCAGCTTGGTGAAATTGCTGCCCATTCGTCTTAAGTAGCTTGAGGACCAATTATGGACAGCAGTTTTCACTTTAACAATGCCACTCCAGGACATTCTGATATTTCCAACTCCATAGTGGCTTTTTCCTTGTGATTTGGGTCATTGTCCAGCTAAATGGTGATTTTTTGTCCCAGTTTTATGTCTGAAGAATCTGAAGAACATCTTGGTTTTCTCCAAGATGTGCTAGTACTGGTGTTTTGTGAATTAGACATACAGTTTTGCATTAGACCATTCTTTGAATTTAGGTAATTCTGTAATTACAGTAATTAATAGCATCCTCATGAAAAATCAACAAGCATCAAAAATTTCAACACCAAGGGCCAAATGTGACAAAGTAAACAAAAGAAAGAGAAATATAAACAAAATAAAAAATACTATTGAAACAGAATAGTTTAATACAGAGCTCTAAACCTACAGTATTAAACAGTAACATTAAAAACAGCCCCTGATGACTAATGACTATGGATGTGTGTCACTTCATTACATTTTGGCAGATAATTTCCATGGATCATGAATCAAGAAAAATTGTTTTTAAAGAAATAATTTAGAAAATGTAAATTCACATTCATACATAATTTCTGGAATTTGTAACAGAATGTGCAATAACAATAAATAGAGAACTTTTGTTTCTGCCCCTGTTTCCCCCCTACTGGCTACCATGAGTTCTGTTAGGGGAGAAAAATATTTTCTAGCCAGCAATTTAAAATGAAAACGAAGCACTTCTGTTTCTGAATTCTTGCTTTGTAAAAGCCATGTCTGTCTTTTAAAGCTTGTAATTATTAGCTTAATCAGGTTAATTAATGAAAAAACTGTCTAGATGCATCAGCTCCAGTTCCTTGAACATTCACTGCTTCAGCTTCTGCTTATGATGAGCAATTTATATTGTACAACCCAGGTTTAACTCGCTAAGCTATAATTATATGAATCTAGGACAGGAAAAATGATCCTCTCTCAGTATGAAGGCTGATCTCTAATCAAATGCACCTGTTTCACATAAAATATCTCCTTTGTGAGCTACTTTACACACATTCTGAGTGTTGACTTATTGAAATCAGCAGGAGAGGGGAAAGGTGTAATATTTATCTGAACTGTTGTGTAAATAAATTCAACAGCTTTCAGAAGCATATTAATTCCCCCTATCATTGAGCTAAATTATACATGCGCTTAGAGAAACCAGCATGAAAACTAAGTAGAATAATTCTCTTGGCAAGTGCATCAACTGCACTTCGCATATCTTTAGATTGACTCATTGAAAAAATACAGTATATTTTTGCTCAGATATCACAGATCTTGAGTATAATTTACATTCTGAAGCATGTTAAAAATATCGTGCCTTTTTCACAGCTTTCTCCCTTCACCTCGTTTCCAGTTGCGTCAGTCTCACTGGCTGATGAAGACAGCATTTTTAACTTCAACACTAAAATAAGACCATTACTAACAGAAATGACAGATCCCCCACTTTCTAAACCTGGTCTTTTAGACTACCTGATATTCATCAAACGGTTGTAAACAGAATAATGGGGGAGAATGCCTAATTTTTTTAGATTTAAATATCCAACTATTTGCCACTTTAATTAAATAAAAACCCCAGTTATGGACCTCGTCATTTTAAGACAACCCACACAGTCACTGCCGCCATGCGAGATGAGCAAGACAGTGTTGAGCATGTACAGTATGGCAACTTGACCTCCAGTGACCCTGTCTGCCAAGTACAAGCGCTTCGTTACGGGTACAAGGATAACAATTCTGCAGTTTTGTTTCTCTCTTTGCCCGGGTGGGGGTGGCGGTTGATGTTGTGCTTAATATCAGTATCTTCTGTGCATTTGTGTGAAAACTTTAATTTGTCACCAATATCATACCCTAATCAGAAGAGTTGTGGATTGTAACCTTAAAAGACCCTGGTTAAGTAGTCTACTATAAGTTTCTTCCTTAGGGATGGCAATACCTATATTGTAGAAAAGCGATTTGTTGATCAGCTTGATGAAAAAAAAATTGCTTCAGTACAATAACAACAATGATAAAGTAAGAAACAGGAATTTAAAAAAAAACCTTAGGTTTTCTTGCAGGGCTACAGTCTAATTAAGCCTGATCTCTATGGCAATCCATTAATTAAGGATTATGAACATTGATCCTTTTTTATGCTTTTTGAGATTGTAGACATAACAATGACAACCTCCATAGACATAATTGTGCACGTAAATAAAGAAATAGAGATTGGATATTACTGTATATATGCTGCTAACCAAAAAGGTTACTCTACATAATATGCTTAGATTGTGTTATTTCTTTAATTTCTTAATATAATTAGAACAGCAGATGTAAACAATTCAATTGTACTCTTATCACAGGATTTCTATTATATCTATAGTTTAATGTACATCTAATGAATATAACATGATTATATTTTCAATGTTACATTGTATGACATAGGCACTACATATTAACTTATTAAAATTCTCTATAATACTGTATTTTCTGTTACTACAAAACAAGAAAATGAGCAAATGGGAGGGACATTGTCTGAGACATTTTGTTTATCTTGATAATATCTTAATAATCCAAGAATTCTTAAAGGATCCCAGGAGTCAGCTTCAACCATGATCAGGGAAATGATTCCAGACTCCCAGAGTCCGATCTGTAAAAGCATCTTCCATTTTCTGTCCTGAATGCTCCTAAACTTTATATCCTTTTAGGTCCTTCAATTGTGATCATGAGCACATCCTTAAATATGACCTGATCAACACCAGTGAGAATCAAGTCCCCAGAAAATCATAAGACCAGTTCCAAACGAGAGGAGTCTATTTGACCCATCTAGACAGTCTGGTAGTTTAATTTGATAAACAACCAAATAATCAATCAAGTTGTTCTCTTTAAACAACACCTTTATTTAATCAGGGAAATAAGCGAAACTGTAGTTTTCTGACCTCTTGAGCAAAATATACAAACACCCAGTCTTACGGTACAAAGAATTACAACTTTAAGCTTTTATGTACAATAGTCATAACATCAAGAACACTCATTGAAAAATGTGTTGTTTTTATTGCTTTGACTGCATTACAATTCTAATAAAAAATCCTCCCTCTGGAGCATTCAGTATTCTGTAGCAGTTTTTATTACATTTGGTTTACTGAAAGCAAGCTAAAAACATACACTTCAGACCTTGTTAAACAAAGTGCCTTCACAGCATCCAAATGTGCCTGCTTGACAGCAACTATTTTTAAATTAAAGCACAAAAACTGTGGCGTTTCCACTGTACTGGAAATGACAGAACTGGATAACACCCTCAGCAAATACTTTCATCCAGCTAAGTGCTACATGTCCCAGGGGTAACAAAAATAAAGCAAGGATTAAAAATACAAGCTTGGATTCGTGTCACAGGCACAACAGAAAAACACTGAACATACCCCAGGTTACAAATACTACCAATACAACAAAGACATAGCTGTCTGTGCACTTCACAGAAATAAAACTCAGTTGTATGCAACAAATTAATTGTTGTTATCTAAGGTACATTAGTTTAAAATAGTACTTTCATTCCAAAAAGAAGGTTTATATTTTTCTAATTAATTTTGATTATGACTATTATACAGTGAATTTAACTATTTATTATCTATTACGACCTCTGCCACACTGAACGATCACATTTTAACCTTTATTGGTAGTGGCACTGGAACACTGGCTCGACAAAGTGATGATGTTAAACGTTTGTCAAATTAATACTTTCCATTTCAGTTAAATATTGTTGGATAATTTAAACCCCAAGGGAATCCTGCCTTGTGGTCAATGCTTCTCTGCACAGCCTCTGGGCCATCATGACCCTGAAGAGGATAAGCTGTTAAAATGAAAGTGATGTGATGATGATGATGATAAACTCTAAGGTGAGCCTAGACTATGAAAACAATATTGGAATACCAATTTGGAATTAAAATCGAGAAATGTTATGTTAAAATTATATGGTGCACTAGTTAGGGCTTATTTTACACTATTGTGTCCAATTTTGTTCACCATGTAACAAAAATGATATCGCTAGTCTAGAATCAGTCCCAAGAAGAGCAAACAGGTGCATCCCAGGACTTAAAGGAATGTCTTACACTGATATGCTGAAGGAACTGAACCTTTTTGGTCTTGAATAGGGAAGATTGTGAGGGGACTTGACACAAGTATTCAAAATCCTCGAGGGTATTTGCTGAATGGACTTCTTCAGAATGAACACTGAAACACAAACTAGAAGGCACAAGTGGGAACTACGTGGAAGTGCACTTAAAGCCGAGAGCCTGAGGCACTTCTTTATCCAAAGAGCTCTGGGGGGTATGGAACAAGCTACATGAAGCCATGTTATTGAAGCCAATACCCTGGCGCCAGTCAAGAAACAGCTGGATGACAACCTGGGATCACTTCACTGCTAACAACCACACGAGCTGGATGGACTCAATGTCCTCTTGTTTGTAACTGTTTTTATGTTCTATAAATGGAAGCTTTACTCCCCATTTTGCAAAACCTGTGAGCATGAGGACTATCATGGTTATCTTATGTTTTGGAGACCTTCACAGTCTTGCATTACAATCCAAGAAGGTTGTTGTACAATTGGCTGATTTAATATTACCTCCTCTCCATTTACCCTAATTTGCATGATAGGAAAAGCAGATATTTCTAGGAAAAAAGGCTTTACATGTAAACACAAAAAAACACCAGATACTGTTATACGTCTTGGATACTGGAAAACATGAAAACCTATATGTCAACAACACAATAAGGGTGCTAGAATAGTACTTACTTCACTGATTGAGTGTGTATCTCCAGTTGCTTCTGTTTCCTGTACTTCTAAAGAGTTTTAAGAACAGTTTGTTGAAGATCTTAGTACTAAAATATATTTCTATGATACTTATTGAGTCTGAACACCCCAATCAAAATGGAACGAATTCCAAAATCACAACTTCAGAAAGAGCATGGTGTTTCAGTGTGTGTCTTACCCCAAGTAGAACAGCACCGCACACACAAAAGCAAGGGATCCCTGGACTTTCACCGAACTTGTCACCACTCTCGTCAGCTAAAACCAGCAAAACAAAACATTATGTTCAAGTTTCCTGTATGCAATGGAGCAGAGGATCAAAAGGATTTAATGTAGCTGAGAAAACATACAAAAAATTTAAAAGGTTTAATACAAGTAATGTACGGTACACACCTTAAAAAAAATAGACCTCTCCATAGATTTATGTACAAGGTTATTTTTTAATAAGCCTAAGCCTCACCAGAGGCTCACCAGTTTCTTGCGTCAAACCTCTTTTACATAATTGTTCCTGTGTTGTACGTACAATATAAAACCAGGAAAAGACGATCACTGGAACTAGGTTCATACTGATAAGAGCTAATTAGTTAAAACGCATTAAAAAAAATAAAGCAAGAACTTGCTTGAAGTAAGGGAACTTACAAGCACAGCAAGAGGTAGAGGAATAAACCCCATTCTCCTGGACACGGTGTCACTGTAGTCAGTGTATGCCTACAATAAAACAAACTGGCATAAAATCTATGAAGTTATAAAAGCAGATGAGCAGCTATAACTGAATGAAAAGATGCATATTTTAAAAAATTATAATGGAAAAAAAGGTTATTTCTGTTGTCATAATACTGTACAACAACTGCAATTATTGATTAAGAGATTCTAAGAAACACTGGAAACAATGGCATGAATCACAATTTAAATATTTCATTAGAACCAATGGAGGCTGCAGAAGTTATTTTTACATTCAAGCAGACAAACACTGAACATGTTTTGTTAAAAATTACTGATAGGATAATCTGACTTACATTTTTTTGCCGACTGCTTACAAGGTCAAAGGCAAGACTGGCTCTATATTCACTATATACCTGAAAGACAAAACAATTATAGAATGAAAAGTATTGTTCTAAACTTGCTGAGCACATCTGTTCAGTAACAGTAAGCTGCCTTTTATAATTAAGGTTATGTTTTCATCATTGCGAGGAAAAAACATTCTTTCAGTTCCACCACGAATTTGTACAGTATGTAATTTGTATTTGTGTGGGGTGTCAGTCACCAGCTATTTTGTAAATGAACCTTCGAAATACCAAATTATTGTGTTTGACACTGACTCATTCTATCAGAATTTTAAATCTTGCCGTGAAGAATCCAAAGTAAAAAGCGATCAGTGACAACAATAACAAGACAAAGGGCCTTGCAGAACTATTAACCCTCTGCCTAGAGAGGTCCCATTTTCTCTTATTACAAGTGATGTACAGTATACAGCAAACCCTTAATTTAATGGATTTGCTTTAGCAAACAAAATCTGCTTAAGGGGCATTTTGTCTGCAAAATCAGTAATATCGAACTTTCCTGGCAATAACTAAATCCTTGCAAGAGGTGTTGTTTACAGTATGTTTCATGTGCTTTTAATGAATCAATCTTAAAAAACAATCATTTAAAAAATACACTAAAATGCTAATAATATGTAAAAAGCTCTGTAAAATGCACAAATAATACGACAAGGTAAAATAAATACAACATAGATTTAAAATATCGTGAATATCAGTGGTGCCCTATAGAGGTACTGTAGGTCAATTGCTTACGATAGATGGCATTTGTGTTTTGTGTGCTCTAGCAAATTTTATATAGTATATTTACAACACATGAAATAAAGAACTTGTATATTTAAGATAAAAAAATGAACAGGAACAATTTTAATCGACAGTGCTGATTATAAAAGATTCATATATTTTATTTTTTTCTCCTACAGTAATGTGTTTCTGGGGCTCAAAAACATTATTTGTGATTTCATCGTACCTGTCAGCAATAACAGACATTCCTTCTCCCCTACTAGTCTGTTAAAACAAGGGTGTACTGTACTCATTTTTTAAAGTGCTTATTCATAATAACAATGTGAATGCTCATACTGAACACCCTTATGCAGAAGATAAATGTCTGCAGAACAACCGTTAAGAAAAATAAAATGGAAATGTGTTGATTGCATAAGTGTTCACCCTCTTTATTTTGGTAAGCCTAAATTAGCTCAGGGAAACCAAATTACTTTGACAAGTCACACAATTAGTTGAATAGCCTCTGTGCGGTTAACATGATTTCAGAATGAAAGCTTGTCCCTGTAAGGCACCTCACAGGTAGTGAATTTCAAGCACAGATTCAACTATTAAGATCAAGGAACTTTCAAAACATTGTGTGGATAAAGCTATAAAATGGCACAGATCAGGAAAAGGCTATACTTTTTTTAAAGACAGTGGATATCCCTGTTTAGCATTGTGACATCAATCATTAAGAAGTGGAAGAACTATCTTACTACCCAGTTACTTGAACTGCAGAGAAAATATTTGTGAACCAACTAGATTAAGATATATTTGGATTATTTAAGCAACAAAAATAAAAAATCTAATTTCAAAAATATCCTTGTGTAAATAGGTGGACCCTTAAGATTAAGTAACTGGTGGCACCTCCTTGATCAGCAGTGACTTCAACTAGATGTTTTCTGAAATTTTATTAATCTCTCAAATTGGCATTAGTGAATTTTGACTCATTCTTCCCTATAGAACTGCTTCAGGTTGTTGATAAACTGTATGAGGGTTTTACTTGAATGAACATCTTGCTCCAAGACCTGCTATAGCATTATAATCAGGTTTAGGTCCAGACTTTGACTTGCCCAATCCAATGTAAAATTACTTCTTTTTCAGTCATTCCGTTACAGATCTGCTTGTATGTTTAAGATCCCCATCATGCTTCATGACCCACTTTTGGCTCAGCTTCAGCTGTTGAACAGATGGCCTATCACTCTCCTCCAGAATTTGCTGATTTAACACCAAAGTTCATGATTCTGTCAATGATAACAAGCTGTCTTGATCCTGTAACAGTAAAGCAGCCAAATAATAATATACTGTACTCTCATCACCATTCTTGACAGTGAGGATGAGGTTTTTCTGTTGGAAGACATAGTTTGGTTTTCACCATACAGAACATTTGTCATTGAGGCCAAGTTCTCTGTACAAAGAACGTTCTTCCAGTAATCTCGTGGATCGTAGAGGTCCACGCTCTTTGGCAAACTTGTGACAGGTGGTAATGTTCTTTTCAGAGAGTAATGGTTTCTTCCTGGTTATGAAAATAAAAACCATTCACGTTCATGCTTTTCCTGAAGGTTGAGGCATGAACACTGACATTATCTACAGCGGGAGAGGCCTGTAGATGTTTAAGTTACATATTACTCTGGGGTTCTCTGTGACTTCCAGGATGTTCCAGGTTGCTCTTGGGAAGATCTTGGTGGGTCGACTTGTTGTGGGCAATAAAGGAGTTCACTTAGTTTTTCAACATATACTGTTTCTTAATACTTTTAAGGCAGGCAAGGAGGAAATTGGTTAGGGAACCCATCCTGAGGCCAGTGGCGACTTTCAAAGAGATACAGAGTTTAATGTTCAATCTGATCTCAGTCTTTTCTTGAAAAATGCCAGTATCTTCCCACATACTCCCATAATCCCCTGCATAAGGAGGTGACCCCTGTTCTTGTTTTAAATGTACATCCCTTTAGTTTCCAATTATGCCCTGTGGTTCACGTCTCATTATTGATTCTGAAGAAGCACACAATTCATTAAAGAGTTGTGTCACACATCGTGGTGCCTCATGTGACAGACATACATCTTACGATGTAAAATGTGGAATATTCCCAAAAAGTATCATCCAGAACTGAAATGTCTCTTTTCAGTTCCCTTTCCGTTTACAGTCTATAGTCTGTCTTAAAGCCTAGGAAGAAAATGGTGCTTCTTGATAAATGACTGTTATTAACAAGAAGGGATATGAAGTGGGTGACCCACTTATAGTACACAGAGCTGCTTTTATAATTCATTTAAGAAAATATATACAGTATGAAGTTAAGAATTCTCCACTGATTACTTTGAATAATACAAATAAAGGAAAGAGAATGCAGTCCTTTTATGTACTGTATGTCTGCAAAATGCTCTCTTCAGTGAAGTATAATTATTTTTTTTGACATCATTATGTTCTTGGATTCACATCGGTAAGTTATACAGTATATGATCCTTCCAAATTGCTGCTGAGAGATACTTCTTATTTACTTTTTAGAGGCATTGCTTTAACATTATTGTTGATGACATCGGATTGTGAACCACACAGCTTTATGTCATTTAATCGTTCAAAATGCTTCAGTGAACTGTTCAACCAAATAAAATGCTTTCTTACTTAAACAGCAAGGGTTTCAATTTCTATCAAAAAAGACTGCTCTGCTCTCTCTAGGCATGACATAGGCAATGATACATTTAGACTTGGATTAAAAATGTATGCATGTTCAGTTTACTTATAATGATATTATAGCAATCAAACCTAAAAATATTATTATGTAACATATCCATGCTAAATGGAGCCTGTTTTTTCTGTTAACATACAGTATATTTATAGGTAGACAAACTTTGAATGGCTATGTAATGTACCAAAGTACAACTGATTTGTTTTCTAGGTTGCAGGTACAAAAAGTTAGTGAATCAGTTTGTTTCAGGAAACTTTTATTGTCTTTCATAGCAGACTGTGTCTGAGATTTTTTCCTACACAATTAAGCTAATTAAATTAACACAGAAAACTGGATTCTCTAGAAGGACACGTAATATGTTTTACTCAAACAAAATTACCTCAAGTGACAAAACTTATGAAACATTCACCATTGTTCATGAACAGAATAAAACAGTTGTTTGAAAGTGCTTCTTACATTTACAAATTTGCTTTGAAGGAAAGGAAATAATTTGGGAAATAAAGACACCTAATTGGATGTAAGAACATCAACCTACTCTTTCTTGCAGCTAAAACTGCAGGTTTAATTTAGCTCATAGGATGAAAAGTAAATGAAAAGTAAATCTGGGTTAAAATATAAAAAATAATTACAGACGGACAATGAAATAAAATGCCAGGGTTAAATTTACTGTAATTGAATTCAATCTGCTGATCAACACACATCTTGTCCTCTAACCATTTTTTAACTAAAAAAAATCTAACTTAACCTGGACGTTTAATATAGATATTTAACAAAAGCAAATTAATTTCAGCCTTAAAAATTAATGATCACAGACAGTAACTTTCTATAAGAATAACTCTTGTCTGTTTAATTTGTTCCACTCCAGCAACCTACAGTACCTCCTCCTTTGAGCTCGAGGCATGTTCAATAAATTAAAAAGAAAGAAAACTAAGACATATCTTGTTTTTTTTGTAGCTTTTCAGATTCCTTCGTGCAAACACTCTTAAAACAAAAGCACAAGCTACCAATTTATAAAGATTTTCTATGATCAGCACCCAAAACAGAACATCAGGTCACTGTGCATAGTTTTGAAAAATGTTTGTGTGCATGTTAAGAAAAGAAAAGCATGGCTTTGTTTTTTCCATATAAAGAAAATGCTGCACACTGTATTTTTTTATGGCTGGGCTTGAAATGTTTTCTTTTACGATTGTCTGATTAATTACATTCCAACAGTGGTAAGATTTATGATAACACAAAACACCGTGACAGAAAACAGGTAAGTAAAAACTATTTCGACAACAGTGCAAGAAAGGGAAATATATATTTAAATAAAGCTGTTTTTTATGGTTTTGAAACAGGATTAACCTGTCATTGTTAGACTGCATCCTAATGCTGCTCTGACCCAGTTTCCAGACACATACATGCAGACATAATTCTTAGACTCCAATAATTCAGTAAGTACAGTACAACAAATATTGTTTGTAAATTATTCTTTTATGTCAACGATATCTTTTCTAACTGCACTGAACTCATTTGTTCTAGAAATCTTTGGAGTCACATAAATAAGAATTGAATTTACACTTTCATATACACTAGTAGGGTTACTTTCTCAAAATATCATTTACTTGTTTTAATTGTGATGGAGATTTAAAAAACTGTGATAGGAAATGAGGAATTTAATACAGATTAACCAGACTTCATGCAATGCACAGTTTAGAAAAAGGTATATTAGAAATATTCCTTATAATCATAATTTAAAATAATGTATAACATCCAATACATTTTTTACTTCAGTAAATGACCATAACCGAGTAACTAAAATGACCAACAAAGTAATAACTCAGACCAACTTTGTTCTGCCCGTCTTTACTGGGATCCAGCAAGCCATGATAAATGGAATCATTATGGACAGTTCTACTTTACCACACACCTCCTGGCAATATTCATCTATTGACTGGGCAATAATTATCATGCAGATCTTCAGTAACCTGTTCCACTGACAGACATTCTACATGTACTGTGATGCATTAAGGATGCAAGAAGTACTATTGGTTCCAATGCAGCTCAGTTGCATTTCTAAAGGCTCTCTGCACAGTTACACACATGCTGCCAGTGGTGTTTGTGGTGACAATGTTTCTCTGGGCCAAAGTATCCAGACCAGGTGTCGTCCTTTGCATAATACATTAAACTGAAATCCTGACTACTTGGTCATTAAAAGATGCCATAGTAGTCTTGATAAGAGTATGGGTGCTAACCACATTGTCTTGGCTAAATTCCAATCTGTGCTTGCAACTCTGGACTTCCTAAAGTAAACTCTATATTCCAACAAATGAGGAAGAAAAGAGAACAATAGAAATATACTGACTAATATACAATGTTTCAAATTATTTTTGATTACACAGAGAGAAATATGCTCATGTTCATGTATCACTAAAAAGGCTGAAATCCAGCGCAGATGACAAATAACAAAATAGACAGATTAGACTGCCATCACTGTCAATACTTCACTAAATAAAACTTTATTCACATTACATTGTTTGCTTGCTATGATTGCCTTCTGGAAACTCCCATTTGGAAGTGTTGTCTTGAAAGAGTACACTAACTTTTACATAATGACCGCAGACAGACACATTTACATAATGTGACAAACAGTTGGGTGTACTTACATCTGCTGTTATGTCGTTAAACTTCGTAATAAAAGCGTGCTTTACAACATCAACAGCAATCTCGGAGGCAATTACCATACAGACATCAGGAAACAAAACCCACAGGTGATCTAGGGATAAAAACAGATCAATTAAGCACAGACGCGCCAAAATTATTTGCAAATTTTCTCTTCTCTGTGGGAAAATATTGAGGCAATAAAGCATTTATTCATCTTAATGATTCGCAGACAGGCAATTCTTATATGATGCTTAAACTTTTTGTTTTTGTAAACAAATTTTTGAAGGCACCCTGAAAATGATGCAACTAACTAAAATGCCAGCAGCTAGCTAGAAATTTTGAACTATATTATCTTAATTATTATTTAAGAGTTTAAGTCAACTTCAAAATTCATATTCAGATCCTAAAGAGTCTTTAAACGTTTTGACTATTTTCCTTCTAAAAGGAAAGCCTACTGTACTTCTATTTAATTAGACTGTTCAAATTTAAATCCCAGAGGGATCTGAATACAGGTCTCCTACACTGTCTGGATCCATTTTCTTTAAAATGGAAAAATAATGTAGTGCAGCGTTTATTGTATTTGATTTATTGTGGCTTTGAAGTATTTTTCTCTCTGTTATTTCAAACATTTATAATTAAATGAAAGAAAAGCATTCTGGATATCCCCATTGACTAAAATGACTTTTTACACCATTACCAGTTAATTGTAACATCAGTCCATCAATGTTGATGGGAAGCAAACTTTGTCCTCCCTAATTATGATCCTGTTGGTAATAATGCCTACTATTAAATTTTATTAGACGATTAAATAATGTATTATGGATTAATCCTTTAGTTCATTGTTTTTGACAATAACAATAATATGGAGCAATTTGTTATTGGTATAGTTTTCAGACAAGATGGAGTTTGTCTCCATCATTGACCAGCTGATTAAAGATGATTGATCAGATGACATTTAAACCAGGAAGCTGACAGTGGGGAAAGAGATCAAATGTAGACCAAACATTAGATCCTCTATATTGCGCTGCATCAGAAAAGAAAGGTAAGCTTCTGATGGGGGATCTAGAGATTTGTGAGTTTTTTCTGAAAAGCTTCAGGTAAAAAAGCTTGGAAAAGGCTTTGGAAGAGCAGAACAACTTTTGGAAGAGAGATGTTTTTGAGGAAAAAGACAGTGCTAAGCCAGTAAGCAGCTTGGCAGCCTAGTGGGAATTAGAGAACTGAAAAGGTTAGTGAGGAGCTTAGATTTTTGTTTTGTTCTGGCTTTTGGTTTGTTTCTTTTCACACTCTTAATAAAAAGCTCTCTTACTGTACCTTATGGCTACTTTTGTGTGTCGTTTTTCTTGAGACCCAACTATTTACGTATGCCATTATGGCTCTCTGAACCAGGTATTCCACGTACAGTATGGTGGAGGATGAGGCCATAAGTTGCAGTCTTGGGGAACTTCACACTCTTATGGACATTATGAACGCCAGTGTGAAAAAAAAAACAAACCAAAATGTTTGAAGACGGTAGTTCATCCTCTACTGCCTTCTGGTAAAATTTGGTTTTAGACAAAAAAAAAACCTCTTGTCCGAACCAAGAAAAATTAACACGCATGTTCTAGATCTCTACACCAATCTAAATATCTCTCTGTTGCTAGTTTTTAATAAAAGGAATGTTTTAATAGTTACCTGGATTCCATGAGAACTGTTCCATGTTCCTGAGACACACTATGAGCAGCAGTACATAGTTTGTAAATCTCTCTTTAATGTCTAGAAATAGATGTATTAAATAAATAAGATATACAGAAACATGATTCACTCCTACATTTATTTCTGATATTTAGCAAATAATATTCGCGGACCACTAACTTACATGATCATTAATAATACCACAAACCATTTTACAAAAGGTTCAAAACATACACTATGCAACATATTAATGTTTCCATGCCAAGTTCTGATCTAATTAAATCTGAATGGTTTCTCCCTGTTTTGCGGTCTCTTAGGATTACAAATGTCAAATTAAGTTTTTCTTCTTTACATAAACTTTTCTTTAAATAAAAATAGATTTTGCACAGGCAAACGTATTTAAAAAAAGGCTTTGTACTGGCTGTGCCAGATGAAACATGATGGTGAAGATTCCTATGCATGGTGCACAATGACAACCTGATACATTATTAAATATACTGATACGAATAAAACCTCCTATAAAAATTCAATTTCAGCAACAAAGGTCTTAAGAACATATCATTATTTCATAGACATTTTTTAAATATTTGTTTTTCTGTAATGTCTTTAAAAATATATAATAATAATATAAAACAAAAATATTTTTTTGTATAAGTATTTACCCCCCTTTAGTGGGGTGATAATAATAATTAGTGGAGGCACTTTTGGCAGAAATTACAACCATAAGTCTTCTTGGATAAGTCTCTCCTGCAATTTTTCCCCAGGAGCTCTAAGTCCAAGGAGGGTGAATACTTTTGATATCCACCTTAACACAGATTGATTAAATAATTTTTAAAAATTAATTAGTGGAAGGCTTAAGAGCCAGAGTATAGAAATGCTGAGGCAAATCCTGGGATTAATTTTATTTGTATATACTGTACACCAAACAGTAACTACCATATATAATGCAGTCAAGTCAAAAGATTGAAAAAAAGGAAATAAATAGTTAACCTGTCTTAATTTTGTCATTTAAAGTTCAACAATAATGATGAATGAAGTCAAAGTTAGTTTAATGGTTCTTCCAACCATAACATTACTATGGCTTGAAAAATCTACTTTTTTTAAACCCCATTTGAATGGCATTTTTAAAATCTTTTAAAACTTCCCTAAAAAAAGGAATAATACTGTAAAAGATTAATTTACAAAATGTTATGTTATCAGTTTGGTTATTCTAAAATTTCCTGATCTGATTAGAGAACATTTGTGACGCAGGTGAAGCTTAAGATCCAGAGTGATCTTTAAGCTGAAGCAAAAACTAGCTAAGGTTAGGGTTAACTTTCCCAGAGTACTTAGAGATGAAATTATGGCTGTTTTAGAACCTATTTGAAATGTAGGATGGATAACACTTTATTTCTATCTTCATTTTTTCAGGACACAAGTGCATAACACATTGGATTGCTCCTAACGGTAACTGCAGTATACAGTCAAATCAAGTGATTTTCATCAAATCAAGTAAGTTTCAAAAAAGAGAAAAGAAGACTTAATATAAATATTGATGAGTTGGACACACACTCTTTCCACTCATTTTGGAACACAAAGTACAGTAATACTTAAAACAACATACCTTAATGTAATAAATCTATACAGTATTACATTTCATATTTTAAAAAGAACCATAAAATGCCAAACATGTGTGCCTTAAAATATCTGCCTATTTATTTTTTCATGTTTTCTGTACTAATGAGAGCAGATTCCTCATGGGCATAACATAGCAAACATACACTAAAAATATAATACCAAGGAGAAAAAAAATACCAAGGAGTTGATCAGAGTACATTTTCAGCCATTCTCCAAAAAGTCTGTTTGGTACAAGAAAATGAAATATAGCTCAACTTTCATTTGAAATCCAGATATGTATTTTTTACATATCATTGAGATTTCAAAGGAGACTTAACTGCAATGATTAACATTTCAAAAAGACTACCTTTATAGATTATATTTAGTTCAGCACACTTCAAAAAGCAATCTACACATCACTACTGTTGCTAATTGGAATGAATTAGCCATAGGAAATTTTGCCATGTTGCAATCTAACATGCATGTAAGCAGTGGAATAATAAAGTAAATACTTTTTTCTTATCAAAGGGACAAAGCGTGTTAATATTTAAGAGAGATTAACTTACCACTATTTGACATCTGAAACAGATTGTTTTTCTCAAATTTCTTGAAAACACTCCCTTTAATTTCCACGAACTGTGCAAAAGGTAGTAAATGATGATTAGGTTAATTAGGATAACTAGTCATAAATCAATGATCTTTCTAAAATGTACACCAGATTTTACTAATGCTGCATAGTAACACATATGCACCTGCTTTATCAATTAACCTACAGGTACGCATGTCTTTGGAAAACATTTAAACTAAAATGGCCAACATTTTAAGACGGATTTTTCCAAATCCATGTAGTACTGGAGGACAGGATTTCCTTCATTTTTAACCATGGTTGACTAATGTTTCCTACACCAGCTTAAATCTCTATGAACATTTATTTGCAAAAATACAGATGAGAGATTTTTTTTCTTCAGTGTAATGGATGCCCCAAGTGCTCTATAACAAAAACAGAACAACTAAAGAGGGCATGTATGTTGCTTGATATATGAAAATAGTGTACTTGCACATCACACAAAGAGAGACTCAGATGCTTAGGAAGGGAACAGCACAAAAAATAATGCACTGTATCACTTGATGAATCTAATGTTTTCTGAACACATTTAACATTTTCCTTGCAGAAGAGACCCTGAGCCATGACTAAGTCTATCAACAATTAGACCTATCAACAACAGACCAACAATTTGTTGAGTCTATCAGCAAACCCCACTGAGATCATCAGACAGTGCAGCAGGAAAGCAACAAGAATTGATACCTTTACGCTACATCTGCATCACTCTCACCACATAAGCTACAGCGGGGCCCATATCACTATACTCAACGTATCCTTCCAAACAAATTATAAACATTTTATCCTTTAAATTAGTTATTTTACAGTTTTTAAGACCTAAGCAATTTTTATAGAAGCTAACTGAAATGTCTGAATGGGAAAGGAAGGATTTTTATCTTGAATACTTACATTGTTTGACATCATGATGGTTAGCAACGATTTGTTATGTGAATTAAAGGCTACATTCAACGTTGTTGCTTGGACCATGATAAGAATAGCATGTAGAACTGTAAAGACATAACTAAGGAAAGCAACAATGTACACATGGAATTTAAAAGCATGACAGCAGAAGCAAAGCAGAATGAAATAAATCTAGCTCAGGCTGACTGTATATTTAAGTTTTAGTAATAGTAATAAAAATATATATACAGATATTCCAACAATGCCATATTTTACATCCAGACTAAGATACTGTAACTGTGTAAGTAAAGGCAAAAAAATGTTTAAGGTATAGTTTTTAAGGCATAATACAAAAAAATACAAACAGATATACTAGTGCACATTTAATTACAAGAAATACATTTTCAAATTTTAGAAGGATACACACATAAAGTACTGCCATGAAAAAATGTGGAATCACTCCTATATGTGCACGCTTTTTTTCCTTGGGTTCTGTTGCAGTCCAGTACAGGGCATCCAAAATATCCTGCCCGAAAGATGAGAACAATCGATCTGCCACCTGACATGGAGAAAACAGACATGTTACTACTGAAAGAGCCCTAAACCACATTAAACTGAAATCTGTAGTATTTGAATATAGTAAATTTGATGCCCAAGCTGATGATTATCGTGGTGTGGCTGCTAGCCTCTTCCTGTAAGTATTGGAGAGTGCACTACAGTTCTCAGTTACTTAGTTCTAACTCGAACACCAGGACAAAAGGATGCAAACCAAACATATAGCAGAAAAGACCCATTTATGTCCTTTACAGAAGGGATGACATTATTTTTCAAGATAGGCGTGACCTTTCTGTGCTAACCATACTCCTGGTGAAACTGTCCAGTAATTCGATTAGTGTTTTATCCAACCATGTCATGTGGTCCCTTTTGACTTAGGATTCAATTTGTTGCTGTTTGGATAATTAATGTTTTTGGTATTATTTGCCATTGAACTCTGCCACAGATACCAGATTCAAATTATATGGTCGTCTAGGAGATATTATATCCAAATGACATTTTAAAGATTACCAGTTGCTACCTTTTGGTGACTTATCCTCTCAAATAATTTCTCTCACCCACTGCCTCTTTAGGTATGATTTTCTTATGTCATCTTCCCCATGGTTTAGCAACCTTTGCATCAGCCTTTAGCTTCTTGATGATGGACACCAGACTAAACTGGAATGTCACATGAGTTTTTTGGTGTCATCATAATTGCTGAGGTTGATAACCCGTTTTTCTTATATCTTGTAACAAAATGCTGAGCTTCCCAAGACTACATGTAAAATCTGAAAATATACACCTAAATTTAAACATAAATCAAGAAGTTCTAGTGACTGTTTTTTAAGAGAAGGAATACTTCTACTATAGTTAAATTTTGTCATTATCTTTTTGATATTGAAAAATGTGTTTACCTGCAAGCTCAACCATCAGTGACAATGCTAAAGGCTTAATGCATGACTGCAGCACATTAAAGCACCGATCATTAACATTGCTCATCACTTAAAGAAGGCTGAAAGGAGGCATGTGTCATACCTCCAGCATGTTGTAGATGATGTAGAGCTTGATGACAGACTGCCCTCTGATTAAGTGGTACATCATAGAGTAGTCAACGTAGTGCATCATGAAGTAACAGATAACCATTATAAAGCCCTTCAGGACATCACAAACCTGGGCAGGCTGCAACAGGCGATTGCCACTGAAAATAAACATAAAAAAATTATCGTGCTACTAAGGGTGGAACAGAAGCCCTTCTTCACAAAGTTACTCAGATGTCTGTAGAATATTTTCATGACATGTACTCTATTGCAAAACACTGGGAACCTCCTTTTCTAGATTAATTATTTAAGAGATGTCCCTCAAGTCAATTTAATTAAATTACATTTTAAATCCTCATTGCTAAGGAGAATAGCGTTGTTTGATCTTAGTATAGTATAATGTGTCAAAGGATTTTGAGGGGTGATGGCACTTTCACTGGGGATTAGCTGTTCTTGTGGAGAATCTGTGCTGTACTTGCATGGAAAGATTCTGCTTGCAGATATCAGCGAGAGACCCCTGGATGCATCATTATGCACACTAACACAAAATGGCTGACAACCTAACGATCTGCACAAGAAAAACCATAGCAATTAAAAAATGAATAGGAAATGTCTGGGAATTTGGAAAAATTGTTTTTTATTAATGTCACCACCATCACCAAAGGTAGAACTGTACATTAGTTCAGGGTGGTTTACAGGAAGTCCATTTGGAAAGCCACTTTTAAATGAGGCAATACAAGCACTAATAAGCTTAACACTGCATGCTTCATGCAAATAACTTAAGCAGTATACAGCAAGTATATTTTGAAATAGGTTGTACATTTTGCGCTTTTAAGCATCAGCAGGAGAATATACATGAAAATCTGCAAAGTACACCGAAGAAAAAAAAGTTTAAATTCAGAAGAACTGGGATTTCCATATTTAAGGTCATGATGAAATGTCTAAAAGATATGAGTGTGCTTTTCATGGCCTTTAAATGTTAACTTCACGAATTTCAGTTTCATAAATAAACCAGCTGCATATACAGTAGAATTATCTCTTGATGAACTGACCAATTCTTCAGCTCAGCCTATTAGTTTTCTTCAAAAGTTAGTGACTTCAGAATATATCAGACAGAAAAGCAGTTTAAAGTACTGCTTACATAAATACAATGGAAAGAAGCCACTGACCTAAATTTAGGTACCTCGTTCTTTACCAAAACATTATATTTGATGCAAAAATGGCACAGTAATACAAAGGTGAGTAAGGGAGACTTCTGGAAGTAGACTGCGAGTTTTAAAAAAACAAACGTTTTGACACTTGTATCATCATACTTCTATCCATGCTTATTTATTACTATCAAAAGAAATCACTTTTACAAAGAAAACTCAATCTCACCCAGATTTACAAACTTGGTATATACTTGTTTCAGCCCTGCAACAATAAATAATACTCTTACTGAAAAAGAGCAGAAGGAGAGCCATAGCGATAAACACTTATATTACTTATGGAACAACATCATTTGTAGATCATACAGAACAAAACTCTAATACATTGTAAAGAAATGAAGCTGGGCTGCATTATCACTTTTAACCTTATAAGGAATTCTATAATTTTACACTTTTTTTAAGTACAGTGATCATATTCAGCAATTTAAAGCCGCTTCATTGTTCTTCTTAAAAACAGCTGTTTGAATAAACCTGTGTAAAACTCAGCTGCTCTTTCAATCCCTTCACATAAAGCTGTTAATTCAGAATATTAAAAGCAGTTGTAGAAGCCCTGCAGAAGCAATAGCAAAAATCAGAAGAGCTATAAATAAGTTTAAGTCTTATACAGGCCTCATGCTAATAATGTATGATCAAGACAGCTGCAGGCTCACAGAAGTAGGAGCAACCAATAGGAGTAAGAGCTGACTCCTGAAATCATGGCAGATCTAGGGCTGCTGTAAGAAAAGGTCTTATATGCACTATAATTCACCAGCATCTTGTGAGTCTCTTCGTCTCATTATCATCCACATTATTATCCTTTAATACAAATGTTAAAAATGCAGAAAAGCCACAACCTTGATTGAAAAATGCGGGATCGTCTACAAACACAATGCGTCTTAAGAAATCATGTTTCTGAGACCAATTTTTTTTTGGTTACAGGAGGCACACAGATCTTTCGTTGGAAACAATCCAGGTAACTATCCTGAAGAATTAGCTTCCTTCATTTTACAACAATCAATTCAATAAATCAATGCACAAAGTCATGTTATAACAATCAGCAGCTAAATATCATTGGCTACAATGCTTGGTAACAGGAGCAGAAAGCCAGAGACGCACTGAGAGGCTGGAGTTTTGCTAAATTCGTTTTACAGTTACAGCTGTTAAAACAGGATGTTAGAAGCTTGCTTACGCTGGAGTATGTGCCAATTAAAATGTTTAATTCAGTGTCTAAAACCTAATTGTGAATTCCCCTAACAGTACAGATTCCACTGTTACGGCTCTATAAATATGCCAGACCCTCTGAGAAAATCTAGGAACATGTTCAGTACAGGAAGTGTGCCATCTTGTGGCAACCATTATTGTTTACACTACATTTCCCCCCTGAATCCCTACTGTATCTTCATTCTCACCCTTTCAGCTGCAGTACAGTACCCGTTGAATGTGACAGCTTCAGGCAGTGTGTGCTAATGTTAACAAGGGGGAGATCATCACAGAACCAAGGTCACATATATTTCAGAACCTTCAGACAGCTAGAAGCATTTGTCATTCAGAAATGGACATGTAACACAGCACAGTAATATCCACCATGGGTTGCTTGCAATAATAATGCATATAGGTTAGCCTATTTTTTTAATTTTGTTTGGGAGCATGTATATTAAAGAACACAGATTATTTTTACACAAATGCTCTTAATTATAGCACTTATTTTATTGCACTACGAAGTAAGCAGTACATGAATTGCTTGCGTTTATGATGCTGAATGCTTTTTCCTTCTACTCAACAAATATCAGTTTGGATTCAGAGGATTCATTATTCAGTTTTCATTTGAAAATAATGTCACTTCACAATCTGCCAAGAAAGAATACAAACCTGAATTACATCACATACTGTATGCAATCAACCACAATGTTATCCTTTTAAAACATCAGAATTACTTCTCCTCTGATTTCAGTTTGCATTTTAAAGGAATTTCATTAAATTAGCCTCCAGCTATAGGAGATCAAAAGCACATGGATTAAAAAAAGCTATTTTCTTCCATTTTTCCAATTACAGCAATCTTTGGCTGAATTCAAGCTTTTTACACCTAAGGCAAAAAAGAAGGAATTTGGTAATACTTAGTAACATAAAAGAGACCTGCCAACTATAATTGTATCAGTTGGGCTGTGCATAATCTCATGGGAAAATATTTAAGAATGCAGAGTACGTACGTAAAGTAGTATAAAGAGTAATTCATATCCTGTGTGCTTACTTTAGATTAATGCAAGTCAGTAATACCTTTACATTGGAAAACACATTGGGAAACAAAGTTAAAAGCTGAACAAAGAGAACCCTAAATTAAGACCTGAAACTGACGATAGTGCATTGAATATACTCTAAGAAAGGGAAAGAGATCAGTTTCAGAAATTAAAAAGAAATATATATACACAATTATGTACAATGCTCAAAAGCAGCTTAATCAAAACATTTTTAGTCTGAAAAAGATCTCAAAACAAATGTTTTGAACAGCTAAGAGTAGTATAGGAAAGCCATAAGTATGACTATTACAATTATTGTCATCAATGTTTAATTTCAAACACGACATTAACAAATGTACTCCAAAAAAAAACTAACGTCTTTGTTCCATAGCCTGAAAATATCTGACTAAACTTGCTGTGTTTAGAACTGCATCTTATTATAGATTTTAAGAATCACTGAGCAAAACCACTATGAGTCACCCTTTTCAGGAGATGTAAATATCTCGTGATGTTGGAATGAAACACATCAATGAAAATGTGTTGGTGAAACAACCTTCTAGGTCAGCAGAACTTATTGTCCATACACAGTACATCTATCTGGGTACAATACCTTTATTATTTATTTGTCAGGATTTACAGATAATATTAGATTTTTTTCCAAAAGAATCTGGTGGTCACTTTCAAATAAACTATTAACCATGGGCCTGTGATTTCACAGACTATAGTCTCTTGCTCTTTGTCCAATAGAAGAGACAAAATGAGATATTGTGGAAAAGGGGTTTGTGTTAGTACTTTGGGAACTTCTGGACAGATGTTCATTCAGAGATTTTTGGTAAGTTTACTAAGCAAGATGTGGATAAAGTTTGGACCTCTGATTTACATCTGTAATGAAGTAGAGATTTCATCTTTCACTAAACACTTTAAATGCTTTATATGAACTCTGTAACAACTGGATATAAGTGTAAAATACAATGAAGGCATATTTTTCTTTGTTCTCAATGGTTTTGCCTGCTTCTCAAATCCTTTTGATTTAGATAGTTCCTCAAATGCATAGATTGTTTTTTTGATGCATACTTATTTGCAGGTATGCATACTATATTACAGAAATTATTTTTTCTGGCTGAAATAACTGACTAAGATTCTGACATCTAGAGATGCCCTCCAGATTTATTCAAATCCCTGTTGATACTGGAACAAAATACAGCATAAAACAGAATTACAGACTGAATGCGTCTTGCTTGATAATAATCTAATGTTAAACTGTAATTATAAGAGCATTAAGTGTCTTCTGTTTGTCCAAAATATGCAACTGAATTTCACACAGAAAAGAGTCACATTTATTCACACCACTGTAGTTAGCATTTTATAAATGTATAAAGTACATCGACAAGACACTTTCCTTTACAACGATTCTAAAAGACCCTGTAGGTGCTGTATATATGTGTATGGATTTCAGTAGCTTTGCTTTTAAAAAAAATTTAGCTGTTTTGTAATCAGGCATAAACTGTACAGAAATATCTTAGTCTGTCGATGCAATGCCATCTGTTACAGCAGGATCCTTCGTCACATCAGCAGCATCAATGCATAGTTATCTCAAAATAATTCACAAAATTGAGTCAGTCTCAGTTTTAAAACCAAAAAGAAAGACTTCTAATGATCAATTCACTTCTATTCTTTACAGTAATAGAGTGGGAACAAAAAAAGGAAATTAGAACATTCCACACTTTGTCCGATTCATCTTCATCAAATTTCCGAGGATGAAAAAGACTTGTATCTAAAATACTAAATCATACAAATATGTAATTAAAGCTAAATAATAGCTAGCAAACACTGTGATCTTCCCCTCCTAACTGTTCATGAATGTTATATCCTTCACAAAAATATTTATGTTGCAACAAGTACATTTTGAGTAATATAACGGTTTAGTTTAGGATGGCCTTCCAAGTATTACAGAACAAGTAGACTGATCTTTTTTCACCACTTCTCTTTATAGTATTTACGCCTATAAATATTTAGAATTAAAAGCCTGTATGAACTCTGATAGTTATGCTTTTCAACAATATTGATGAGTATAGCATGGTTTGATATCAAGAGTTTAGTAAAAAACTGTAATGCAGACAAGGAAGAGTGGGATTGTACATTACAGAACGTTTCCATGTCCAATTATTTCTTGTTAATGTGTCAAAATCTAGTGAGGACATGTGGGTTATACTGATGGATAACATGATAAGTGTATGACTGTAGGAAGAACAGACATTTATAGCCATCACTATGAAAACATCAGGAATGCTTGTAATGAATGGGATGCTTTGATAATAGGAGACAGCAATTTTTCCTTTATCAACTGTACAAGCTAAACAAACACTATAAATAGTTATTAAAAGGTGTAAATGGTGGCTTCTAACAATTTATTAATACAGCAGCATGAGAGAGAGAGAGAGAGAGATCACTTTATTGGCCATATACAATTTCTTATATTAGGAATTTGTCTTTTCGCATACCCCAACTTGCTCTCCATGAGACACACAGACAGGGAGAGAAGCTTGGGGTCAGAGAGCAGGGTCAGCCATTTATACGGCACCCCTGGAGCACTTGGGGTTAAGGGCCTTGCTCAGGGGCCCAACAGAGTAGGATTTCTCTGCCGGCCTCAGGATACGAACCAGCAACCTTCCAGCCACAGGCGCAGATCCTTAGCCACAGAGCCACCGCACCTAGTTTTGACCTAGTTTTTTTCCCATGTAATAAAGCAAGCTAAAACCCACAAAAATGAGGTAAAGACGACGCTGAAAACAAATGGTCAAATTTAAATTATTCTACCAACAGCAAAGTATTTCAAATCAGAAAGGCAAAGTTCGGCCAAATGAGGCTAAGTCTTTAGAGCACAGGCAGTGCACAGCTGTTTTCAAATAATGCAATGGAAAGCAAGTGGGACACACATTTAAATTAATTTTTGGTGTACTTGAAAAATTAACAGAACCAGAAATACTTGGAAACACCTTCCATGGTTCCATAGATGTGGCTACAACTTTTACTTGACAAAATGATGCTAATCAAATCCATTATGATATTATTACGACCAATTAATGATCAAAATTACCTGTCTATGCAAGCTAATGTTTATTTTTTTGTGTCTGAACATTTAAATGAAATGACTGTGCTAGTCAGGACATATAATTGACAGAAATGCAAAGTATTTATTATACCTATGCAGGTTTTAGGACTTTGTAGATACTGAATGATCAAAAGAAATGTGCTCTGGCTAAGTGAGAGAGTGCTTTCCTAAGTAGAAAAAAGGCAGCAGTACGACCCTCCCCACCTTCCTCACAACATGCAGCATACAAATCGGGCGAGGCGTGGCACAGCCACAATTATTACTTTTTGTGCTTAAAAGCGAATATCTATATCATCATAATGTTACTAAAAAACTAAAAACTAGGCTTGCTGTGGCACTAATGGCAGTGCAAAAAAGAAACATCTTCAAATATGCTGTTCACATTCTATTTTTCTTAACAAATTTTGGCTTCATGTAAAAAAAGAAAATGTGGTGACCAGATTCTATAGTAGTTCTACAAATATTCCTGATGGATGGATTTCATGTTTAACCCTGACAAATGAACAGATTTAAAACACAGCAGAACACATATCCACCCACGCCACTTGCACCAACAACCTGGTTTATCTTGTTGATGTCCCATCCCAGGGCCAGGCAAGGTTAGGACTGGTCAGTAAGGGGATACGAGACCTTTCAAGGCAAACCAGTTGCTGCTGAATGTGGTGTGGGTGGACGAGTATGTAGATGGCACAGACCTTCCAAGATCAATGCCCGAGTGTGATGACTGGGGTCACTGTGCTATAGGAGGTGCCATCTTTGTGCTGAGACTTTGAAACAAGGTCCCAACTACTCAGTCATTAAATATCCCTTGGTACTGTTCAGAAGAGGGTGGGTGTTATTCCAGTGTCCTGGCTAAATCATATTTATACAGTACCTCACACAATCTGGCCAAACTAAATCTTACCCTGAGTTCAACTGGTGGAGACATTCTCACTTTTCCATTTAATCTGGTGTGTAGCGGGCATGCTGACACACAGGGCCAACAGTGAATAAATGTACTGGGACCTATGTGGAATCCTTTGGGGTGACAAGCATTACATAAATGTAATTATACTTTCTACTATCCAACCCAGTCTTTTACCTGCGTGTTACCAGTCATCTAAGAGGAAGGTGACACACAGGGTTAATGTCTCCTTCAAAGGAGTTTCTACATTTTTTTATTCTCCATATGATATGTCTTACCTGCATAACCATCCTGCATAAAGAATTGGAAAAATATCTTTTTTGCACAATATTTGCATGGTAAATGCTTTGCATTAATACACAGATGCTGAAGGGCAGCACTCATCCAGATAAGCATCTGAAACATGTTGTGGTGCAACTCACTGGCTTCAGCCTAAAGCATGAACGTAAGGCAAAGCCACACTGCATGAACAAAAACAATGGTACAAAGAAGAGCAACTCTTAATGTTAACATGAAGCAGTGGCAGGCATCAGGGCAGAAAACCCATCTGTGCATACCTGCTGCTTTGACTCTTTTTGCAGAATGGGCATGTATTTGCCCTAAAGACAGAGAAAGCAAGAGGGAAAAGTCAAAATCTATTTCTATACTTTACTATGCATGAATCTTAACATCTGTTTTGGGCATCTCTCTGACAAAATCCCTAAATCCTATTTCTCCCGCACTTAAGCAGGAACAGTTTTAGAAATGTAAAGACATATTTGCCATAGGGACATGAAATAAAGAGACACTGCTGTGTTCTGCTCAAAAAAGGCCAGCCTCTCACTCAAACAGAATTCCTAGTGGGTTCAGGTACGGCAGACCATTCTTGTTCAGCATCTCTTTGCACGAGGTAAGAAAAAAACCCATCTGCAAACTCAAAAACAACATGCTTTTCATTAATGGTGTAACCTGGGAGCTGCAGTCCAACATGTGTAGGGAAACTCCCACGTATCCCAATAAACAATGAACAGAAGGGTATGGAGTTTGTTTTATACTTCCAGTCGACTAGGAGTTAAACAGAAGAAAGAGGAACAGGCTTTACCTGAAAAAAGTTGCTAGAGTGAGCATTTGTTTGAAATGATATGTTTTACAATATTGTTTATAGGAATCTATAATCCTAAATTTAATCAATTAAAAAAAAAACCCTTTCAAGCTTTTGATTTGACAGATGACTTAAAACTACTATATTTACACAATGTCACTTAACACACAAAGATTATTTTATGCTAAGCTGAATCAGTTTTAAGAACACTGCCTCTGCAGAGTTCCTGTTTACTTACTTGAGTCCACAGCAGGGCAGGGTGGTGAGCCTGATGAGGGCCAGGATGACTCGCATGGGAAGGAGAGTAAAGATGTATAAAAAGGCATCCAGGCACAGAAAGAACCCGAAAAACATCAACTGGAACATAAAGGAAAGAAAACAACGTGTAACGTGACCCTTCGGATGATATATGGGGCAAGATATTTGTATCATTTCAACCGCAGCACGAGACTTCAGTCAAGGGAAGAAAAGCTGTTTTCAAGCAAGCAATCCTGTCTGACTAGTACTGCAGGAAGCAAACAACCACACAGAAATGTGCCGTCTAGTTAAGGCATATATATATATAGTTAAGGTTAGACCTATTGTAGGATGTAGTGGTCTAAAGACCTGGAATAATACCTTAGAGCCAGAGACAGGTAGGAACTGGGAGTTGATCACCTTCTCATGTTTCGTTATGTACACCATAAATGGAGAGTGAAAAGAAATCAAACAAAATTATTGCACTAAATGTGATTTCTTCTTATTTAAAAACGCTATGGTGTGAGGCCACTCTTTCTTTTACCAACACAAAAGCTGTTGAAAACAAGTTGGTACAGAAAGTCCCAGTGCAACAATTCTAGTTACTTAATTTTGGGAAGACCTTTTAAATGTCTTTTAATGTTTTTTACTGACCTTTGCAGCAAATGTTATAAAACACATTTGTTTTTCTGTAGTAGAACACTCAGAGCTTTTACATTTAAGATACTTTTAGCTAGTCAAGACCCAGTTAGTAAACAGTAAAACTTCTTCTTAAGTAGAAATTTACAAACTAACTTTCATGTCAAAACATTTGAAATAAGTAATTACTGTAGGCATTTAAGTAAAATCATACCGTTCACTTGTAGCAACAAATTGCATTAGGATCAACAACTAAAACTGCCGTTGACATGACACATTGTAAAATTGCAAAATCCAGCTGCCATCACTTTTGAAGAGGAAAGAATTCATTTAGAAGAATAACTGCAGCCTGACAGAGGTACTGGTGTCCCAACATCAATGGCTCATCTGGTGCAGAACAATGTTTTTTAATCATCCAGACAAAATCTAAATCTTATCGTTAATGCTGCAGAAAAAAAACAAACACCCATAAACTCACTCAGACATTGTCCTTAGCTTTATAATAATACTTTTCAAATCAAATTCAATTAAATTCAAAATACTTTAAGTTGTGAGCAGTGCAACATACAACACACTACCAGTATTTGAAAACTCGTACAAAAAAACATCAAAAGTACTTGTCAAAAACACAACTGTCATACTGTTGACAAACAGCACAAACAAAATTACAAAAATAAACATTGAGTCTATAGTAACTGAGCCTTTGTATTTTCACTGTTTTGTGAGAGTTGCTTCTGTAAGTTACTATGCAATATATAACTCAATTTATTTCACATAGCAAACTATGAAATGAATCTCTAACAGTATATCTCAAAGTGTCTTTCAAAACTATTAATGAAGACAAATGACATTGCAGTTATTATTGATATAGTAATACATACTGTATTACAGTAATACATACTGCATTGTAGTACTACTGTTAAATTAAATATAGAAACTGAAAATGCTGAAATCGTGTGATAAAATAAATAAGCTAACCACAGGAAGCATCCGACACATAATAATAGCTGAATCAGTGCACACTTTGAAAAATAAAGAACAGAATTCAGAACAGAAGTCCATCCATCCATTTTTTAAATCACCAGTACAAGGTTATGGGAGAGCTGAAGCCCATCCCAGCAAGCAATGGGCACAAGGCAGGATGTACCCTTGATGTCACACCGGTCCATCACAAACACACATGCTCACACCAGGATCAATTTTCCCACAAGCCAATTAACCTACCAGCGTGTCTTTGGACTGGGAGAGGAAACTGGAGCTCCTGGAGGAAACCCACACAAACCCAGGGAGAACTTACAAAATCCATGCAGACAGCACCCAGGAACTGAACCCAAGGCCCCTTTGCGAGGCAGCAATGCTAACCACTGCACCACAACGTTATTCACCCCACATCCACAAATGTGTTGCTTAGTGACAAACTTAAAAACGTACAGCACAGATTGATGGATTGATTGATTGATAATTATCGTATTTTTAAAATCTAAAGACAAAGTGCCTTCTGCATTAATTATGTTTACGAACTTGCTGTTCTTAATTGCTGTACTGCAGTAGTTTAAAGTACATCCAAAAATATAAAACACAGTGAGCAGTAGCACTACATACTGTATATGAAACTATGGAACTATATATTTTGTTACTATATGTATATATTTTATTTAACTCTGCAAGATTTAACTGCCATGTCCTTATCATGGTGAACTGGTAGTAAAATTAAAAATCCATTCCTTTAATGGAAATATCCAAAAAACAAGATTAATATAACAAATATTGCAACAAATTAATATAAGAAATCAGTTTTTTACATAATTTCTGTTTGACTCCTCTTTTAAATATCATCATCAGCCTTTTTCAGTTTACTCCCCTGTCTGTTGAGCTTGTTCTCATACAGGGGCAAAATGAATATCTTCTAACCTCACACTGCCTTCAGGTTCAAATCAAGTGTTAAGCTGAAGAGGCCATTTGGCTTCCCTCTGTTCACAGACTATTGTTACTCATTCACGAAGGATGCAGGCAAAATAACATGCATCAAAGAAGAATACCACTAACATATGCCTTTGGGCTTAGGTTACATTATCAGTTCTTTTGTAGTAAAGCAGATTATAGGATTAACTGCCATTTTTCTCAGATTTCAGAAAATAAATTGATCATTTCTCAGGCTAAAAGATTTCTAGTGAATCCTGTCTTTAGCACGCTATATACTGTACATACTGTAGGACTGTTATAAAGGGCTCATACATTTCATGGGTTATAACATAATAATGATGGTTGGATCATAATTATAGTTTATGTCTCCTACTAATACAACATTATGCCTTCAAAAAGACTAAACACACCAGGGCCCTTCATGTCAGTACATGCTACAGTCCTTATGACCTTCTGTACTTTTGCCCCAGAAATCACCTCTATGTACCAATGCAGCAAATCTGGTCCCAATAAGACACTTTGTGCAGCAATCCATCATATCATCATTTTTGTTCCTTTAATTAGCCCAGGAGCCACAGAATTAACATGTCAATTTAATGTACAATTGTAGAGTTTTGAGTAACAAAACACTTCAGTCAAGATCCTATAAAGAGATCCATTATTTATTTTGTCAGCTCACTAACACAATATTATTCTCCCAATATCAATCAAAACCAAGTATTAAAAAAACTGTACCCCTGAAGGGAGACAGATTATGCTTAAAAAAGATTAGAGGAAAGTTGAGCATTAGCTAAAATGTATTGTACTTAAATATTTAATACCTTTACTTTAAATAAACTGAAATTCTAAATGTACAAAATTAATCATGAAAGAAAACACAACGTTTCGGCTGTGGAGCCTTCTTCGGGTGTAAGCACCTTACACCTGAAGAAGGCTCCACAGCTGAAACGTTGTGTTTTCTTTCTTCTCTTTTCACCATGGAATAAACCTGTTACTTGTTCCTTTGCAGCCTACGCATGTTGAACCACCACGAACCTACCCACCTGAACCAAATTACTCATGCCTAGACTTGCAAGACATTACAACACTGTTCAGAATTTACTGTTTTTCATTTTCATTTAATACATTCATTCTACTCTACCTGCACCATAGATTAAAATTGATTCAATGACTAATACTTGAATAAATAAAGACGGCTTTTCATGCACATACTGTAGTTTAACAGGTAATAGGTTTATTCCATGCTGAAAAAAAGAAGAAAGAGAACACAACGTTTCGGCCGTGGAGCCTTCTTCAGGTGTCACCTGAAGAAGGCTCCACGGCCGAAACGTTGTGTTCTCTTTCTTCTTTTTTTCAGCATGGAATAAACCTATTACTTGTTCCTTTGCAGCCTACGCATGCTGACGCAGCTACCCACCTGTAGTTTAACATACTGTAGTGAAAGAGAATATTATGCTGACACTGGCTCCCTCTCATGGTGTTTACAGTTTATTGCATGAAGTGTCTAAGAATCTTCTGCAAATACATGATATTTGATTAAAACTGATCTTCTTCAACAGTACATACCCAAATCTGATTAAGTGATTTTTGTTCTCCTAATCTTTTCATAAAGAGTAGAAATAAAAAAAGACAGCGATATCCTTACATGGCAAAAATGTTGCTTACAGCCCATGTAAAGACACAGCAAAGAATGTCAGAGTCTCTGTGGTACATCTTCCTTTAAGCTCAATGGAACAGCATTCATTTTCAGTTTCCAATCTAATTTCTTCTGCACCTTGTGAGAATTTCTTACTCAGTCTGCTACAGTCTATCATCCAGGCCTTCAAATATCTTGTGTTTTCTTTCTCCTCAGGGTTTTACTACGGTCTGTTTCTCTCATGTTGTACATTTTGCCTAGAACTAGTTCTCTTTTTATTTAAAAAAACATAAGGAAAAAAAGTTTTCTGAATATTTCTCAAAAACTAAACAGAATTTACTAGAAGCAAAATACACAAGGCTGTCTCACAGCTCTTGGGTCCTGGGTTTGATGCAGGATTAGGGTGGACTGTGTTAAATTTCAATGTCCTCCTCATGTCCAATCAGGTGCTCCTGATTCTTCCAACAATCTGAAGACAGGCTGGTTACATTCTTCTGAACAGAGCCTTCCTGTTTTCATGTTATTGCCCTGTGCTTCCAGGAACCTTACCATGAACCTCACCAGGCAAGCAGCAAACTGATTACAGTATGTGTGGATGGATAGAAGCAAATTTATTCCACTAAGCATTTGATGTATTTAGATGATCAGCAGAACCAAAGTATAATTTTAATGGCACCGTAACACCAAAATAATAATCCCAATAACCAAAACACTATCTTGTCATTTACTAGAAAGCACTTCGAGAAGTTGCTTTTAAAGGTGCTAATAAGAGCAATAATAATAAAAAAGATCATCAGTACTACCAAAAACATCTGCAAAATTGTTGTACTTATGAAAAATTAAAACCGTCTAACACATATATTTCCAATGTAGTTGTATTCTATGTTTTATCTGTACTTGTATCCAATAACTTACTAAAATGCTGTATCTATAAAAAATAGGAAATACTTAAAAGAAAAATCTGAAACACAATTGAGTTTCTCATTAATTGAAGTTATCGACATGAAAGTTAAACATCCTGTAAGGAAACAGGTACCGTCTTCATCCAGGTGTTCCCATCAATGGGATGAAACCATGAATGAAAAAAGGGATGACGTTTTAGCCATACCACATCCATGAATTAACCAAGAAGAATGCACAAAATAGCAACATTAATAGAAGTGTCTTTCATAAAACACAAATCCCCCAAAATTTAAATTAAATTAAAATTAAATTTAAAAACATGAAAAAATGCTATAATGTTGTGTAAGATAAGGAAAATCAAGGATGCCATGCTTTTATCAATCTACTGGTACACAACAGCTAGCACACTGAGGAACTCGGGCTGAAAAGAGCGCTGGCAAGAAAGACACAACATTTGCTAGGGCTTCAATCATAGACATTCGACAAGACATTTAATGAAAGCATGTGACACCATGAATTGTCTCATAAAACAGACTTAAATGCATTTGACATAATTGCAACATACAGTATGCACTTAATATAGCAGTAATCTCTCTATGTAGCTGAAGAAAAGTACTTCCTTCATCTGTATGCCATGATGAAGCACACTAAGAGAGCCTGCCCTACTACAGCCTGGCTTGACGCCTGTGGCAGGATTGTTCTGGGGCTTTTGTCTACCAGCAAAATAAATGTTACTGTACATTTCTTTGATGAATCCTGCTTTATTAAGAAGCATATCTTTCAAACAAATTATGATAAATACAACAAGCCCTTCATGGCACCATAAAGCCGCAATGGGGTTATTGAATTCCAGGCTTCTCATCATTAACGCAAACTGGGGGCTACCGCATTTGTATGATGTAATAGAGGTTTTTTCAGTTGTGCTCAGTTCCACTCCTCATTTCCACACAGTACCCAAAACATATGAGTAACCAGACATGTACAGTTGTCAAGTCTTCCCTCAGAGCTTCAAGACATTTTCATTTTCCAGAATGATGCTGACTTGTATTCAGATGTAATGGATTTCACAGCATGCATACGCGACTGCAGCATGGTGTTCAGATGCAACATCTAAGACGTCCTGGATTTAAATACATTAGCTGCTTCGATTGCATCTTAAATTGATACGTCTTCTAAAATGCAGCCCCCTGCTACCCACCTGATGCAACTGATGCAACTCGCATGCGAATTCTGCTAGGTCTTACTAGAATGTTTCAGATTGAGAGACTTTGTTGTTGCTTTTATGTAACCTTTTAACCTTTAAACATTAAAATATTTTCTTTTAATGACAGCAATACTTAAAATTACATAGAAATGATGCAATCTGTTCCTATTGAATACCTACAGTATATCATTAGGTAAAATCGCTTATGCTCCAGACATTCAATATGGACTTTACATAGTGACACCCTTTGAAAGTGTTTTTTTTTTGGGGCTCATGAAAGCAACCTAATAAACCAAGAACCGGTAATGACATACCTTTTCTAGTTCCCTGGGTATCCGCATACATGTGTAAACTCTTTCTCTCCGCTCTGTGTACTTTGCCTCATTGTGTTCCAGAAAGTATCCACGGGTCAGCTCAGCACTAATAAACCGCACCAATGAAAGATCTGCATTTAAAAAAAAGACAATATGTTACCACAATGCAAACATGAAGCTATTCATGAAGCATGCTTATAACAGCCAACATCATTGTGGAACCAGCTCTATTAATGGCATTTGGTTTAGGAGACAATTACTGCATTAAGCTGGGTTCCACTAGCAGTCTGCACAAAGCGTTAACAATGTACAGTATACTCCCAGAACAGGTCAATAAGGTTTTTGTTGCAAAATTTCCCCTGTGTGTAAAATGACTTACACCTCTGACTTGCTGATTGTATCATGAGAATCAATGCTATAGCTAAGGTCCCAAATAAATATTTTGGGAACTTCATACAGTATATACCGTCATGATCGCTCTACACAAAGTTTTGTTCTTCAAAATAAATAATCCACTGCCTGTCATAACAAAGGAGTCAGTCTCCAGAGTGTCAGAAAGCTGGCTGACAGAGAAAAAAATGATATGCAACTCGAGAACAGAATGTTGCTTTCTTAAGAAATGAAAAACAACTGAAATGTAAATTTATATGGAAAAAAATCAAATGTATACTGAAACTCACGTGGCAAATTAAAAATACTAACACATTAAGCGCACAGATATTCTCCACGTTTTCAAATGGTTTTTCCAACACTTATTTCATTCCACTTCTAACCATAACTTATATCTTCACTACAGTAATGTCATTTAAAAGCATCATGCTGGCTGCTTCATATAAACATTTCCACTTATTTCTGTCGAAGAGAGTTTGCAAACTACAAAAAAAGTCTCCTCACATCACCTCTTGCCAGTATACCATATACGCCCAACATGCAACAAAAGAAAAATCGGACCGCTATTACAAGCGTTGTATTACCCACTGAGTACTTACAGTAAAAAACCTTCTTGGCACCTGGTAAATGGCAAGGTGTCGCAACGATGAACCACGGTCAAGTTACAACAGGGATTATTTTAACAAAGCTCCCAAGAAAAGAATAACTGCTTACAATGAAACTTGTATGGCACAGCTAAACCACTTCAGAAAAGAAACACGCCACTCATTCTTGAACTTACGCCAATATTTAAGCAGGTCTTCTGAAATATTTTTCTGAACAAAGTTTAATAAAACTTCATTAGCCATTAACCCAACAGTGATTTAAACATCACTGCAATTTAATCAATACTCTAAAAAGATTAAAGCAATTAAAATGCCAATCTGAAAAACTGCCTTTCATTATCTTCATTAGAAACTGTCAATATCTGGAGAGCCCCACCTATCCTTGCTTGAAAGCAAGCCAGTATGTATCTTTCCAAAGCGATTCTGCAATCTGTCTAAATTATTTCTAATATTTCCTACAAATCATCGACAGAAAGTTAAGCTTTAAGTCTTTAAGATACCGATAAAGTTGCACTGTGTTTTTTTTTAAATAAAACTGAAAAACAGCCACGCTCATCATAAATTGTCAAATGTCATATGGTAATGCAAAAAACAAAAGTTTTTTTGTATTTTTGGCTTCATACAATACAGAATCCAGAGCACCACACAGAGAGTGTCTCTACATAATGCTGACTCCTGTCTGTCCATCTATCTGACCAGTCCAGTTAAAGTTAAACGTTTTGTGAAAAAGAATCTCTCTCTAAACTGCTGGTTGTTACTCAACAGCTGATGCTAAAATATTTAAGAACTAAACTTATATTTTATGTTGTTTTTTGACAGGTGGTAGGTAAGTACATACAGTAGGTAAGCAATACTGCAAATGCCTTTATCTCAAGCACTGTCATTTTACATATGTATTGTTTCAGGTACAGTATATGTTATTTTGGACAGTATATGTTATTAAGGCAAAACTCCACAGCGAGTCTATAGTAGGGTGGTCAAGGAAAAAAATATACAAATCTGTGTGTCACAGACTTCTAAAAATGTTCCACTGCATGTGAACCACATAGGCCACTGGCCTTTTTACTGTTGTCTATACTAGACAAGGTAGACTTTTTCTGAAAACTCCAGGCTGTAGAATGCAGGATCCTTTCATTATAAGCATGAGCATTACATATAGGCCTTAGAGTTAAAATGCTATGCGATCAATTCTCATAATAAAAAACAGGTGCAAATAGCCAGCACCACAACAGTTCAGGGAAACAGCAGAGCCATGGCATCAAAAAGGTTATGAAACATCAGTGTTGTGGATTTTAAGATATTTTTAAAGAAGCAAATAGATATAATTTTCCAGTTTTTATAGTATTTAAGTTTTTTTTAGTTACAAGGAAACAAATACTGTGGGAATGCTGGATAATTACCAACTGGCAAAACAAAAAAAAAAAACATAGTACACAACATTGAGTTTTAAATGTGTTTGTTCCTGCTCTTAAAAAACTACTATACAAAAACCGGTCGAACAAAGCTTAGTCATGTATTTTTCCACTCTTTCACTTCATCTGAAATTTATAATGTTAATGTTTGAGTACTTCGGGAATTTAAAGACCGAAGAGAAAACACAGGTTTTTCCCTATAGATCTCTTTCCTATAGCAACGCCTGCCTTTAAACAGTTGTTTTAATCTAAACAACAGGTATGAGTGCAGCTTGATACTGCATTACTCTTTTGTGGCCATAGTTGTCTAATATTACTTCTAGTTTTGCGACAGAGGACCCATGAAGTCCATTCCTCTCTCTCATACACAAGGTTACACATTGAGTAGCATGAGATCTCCTGGAGGGTTTTTCACTAGGCCTGGTGTATTACTGCAAACATGTTCTGTGCACAAAAGAAGAGGAAGAAAGAGGTTTAATTGCATAATAAAACAAAGGATTATTAAGGCACATAGAAAAACACTTCAAATCTTCTAAACTCTTTTCTTAGTTATGCTAACATGCACTGTATATGAAAAGAAAACTCTTAAGTTCATAGCAGTATCCATCATAAAACATAAAAGAGTGCAACACGGAGACTGTATTTTATTTTCCCACAACTGAGAACACCACTAGAGCCACATAAAGCCCATAGCTGAGTCAGCATCAACTGCAACACTGACTGGGCTTTCATTGACAGCAAGGGAAGTCCCCAGGAGTACTGTATGTAAGGCATCCTAGGCATTGCTGAGCCCACTGAGCACCACTGCTTGGACAACCATATCAACTAATGACATAACCCAAACCTGAACTATATCATATGGTTTGTGTGTGTACATTACTGCTCTTGCTTTGTCAAAGAACTCTAACAGCAGTTAGAGCAAGAACTACCTAAAGGCCCTCTGTATACCACCAGGATTCTAGTGGATCAACAGTATGGATTTCTGTCTGAACTATAGGGTTCAACCTACATGCCAAAGGACGAAGTCCACTGCTTGGGCCACGGAGAAGCCCCCTTTTAATTTTTATGTAGATTATAGTACTTGATTAATGAACAATTCATAGTTATTCATGGAAAGAAAAACAGTTTATCGGTGATTGCCTGCTCATAACTCATCTGAGCACATAAATATTACTAAAGCATTTTAAAGTGATTTACTCAAGAATGATTGTGACACTTCTATTTTACATTCATGTCCATAGCAGAAATTATTCATGTCTGCTGCGACAGATGATCTTGAATGATGATGAACAAAGTTAATGAATTTCTCCTTTAAATGTGAAATCCCAAATGATTCTTAACCTTCTTAAAATAATAGTTCAGAATGGATTTTTACACTTTGCAGCAATGAAAGAGTTGGTACTGCAGTCATGAAAAGTGATGTTGGATCCAGAAATCTTTTCAGCCCGCTCAAAATACTTCAGCAAAAGAGCAGTCAATCATGATGTTAAGTGTCTCAGAGATAAAAACAGGAAACATTTAGATAATGAAAGAGAAATGGATGATGTGTCAAATAAATATTTCACTCAGGTAGACATAAAGGAAGACATGAGCAACACATCTCTCACATAAGAAAAGATAAGGTTCTGTGTTAAATAATAATAATAACAGTATTGCACAGAAAAGAAGAGAAAGAAGTATCACAGGTTCTGGAAACATACAGTAGGCTAAATAATTACACAACTATGCAGGCACAAATGGTATTTTACCAATTGTACTTAAATAAACAGGAGACGCTATTCATAGGCTATTATAGCAGCAATCACTCAAGACGGGGATGATAATCACTGATCAGAAACAGCTATTGTACTGTAGCTCTCTCCCATAGAAAGAATGAAAAATCTGAACCACGTCATAATTGAACAGTAAGTCTTTCTTCCTTTAGTTGTGAGATTATAGAATTCTAATCAGGACTAAATCAGGGGATAACCTCTATGGCCATATGATTCAGGAGGACAGTCCATATACTGTAGTTTTAGAAACGTTAAGTCTTGCTTAACTAACCTCTGAACAGGAAACAGCACTAATTCATTCACATAATCCCTGTGTTAAGTGTTATATTGGAAGGCACAGTGGCTAGATATCTCCATGTACTGTAGTTTGCATGTTCTCCCTGTGTTAATGTGGGTTTCCACCGGGTGTTCCAGTTTCTTCCCACAGTCCAAAGACATACTGGTAGGGTATTGGCTTCAATGAGAGTGTGAGTGTGCAAATGCTTGTGTCTATGTCTATGCAAGCCCTGCGATGGACTGGTGTCTCATCCAGGGTGTATCCTGCCTTGCGCCCAGTGCTTGCCGGGATAGACTCCAACTCTCTTACAACCCTCTCCAGATAAAGAGGTTAGAATGTGTTAGAATTTGATGTGTTAGAACTACTGCTCTTAATAATCTATATCAATATATATTTTAGATGCAAGACTGTAACAAATGTAACAATATAAACACTATTTTCATGTCTGCAGTACACTAGCATGGCCTAATTTAGAATACTGGATTCAACTTATTTCCTAACAATACAAAAATGATGCTTTACAATCAATGGGGGGGCGGAGTGGTGGCTCTGTGGCTACGGATCTGCGCCTGTGGCTGGAAGGTTGCTGGTTCCCGTGGCCGACAGAGGAATCCTACTCTGTTAAGCCCCTGAGCAAGGCCCTTGACCCCAGCTGCTCCAGGGGTGCTGCATGAATGGCTGACCCTGCGCTCTGGCCCCAAGCTTCTCTCTCCCCGCCTGTGTGCCTCATGGAGAGCAAGCTGGGGTATGCAAAAAGACAAGTTCCTAATGCAAGAAATTGTATATGGCTAATAAAGTGATCTTATCTTATCTTAATCTAGAGAGGGGCAACAAGGTACATCCCTGGTCCCAACTGAAAGTCCTTCATGGACAGATTGAGAGAGCTGAACCCTTTTAGTTTTGACCTGCTCAACCTGCTCACCTTCTTCAGAATTAACTATAAAACAAAAACCAGCAAAACAAATTGAATCTACAGGGAATGTGCATGTAAAAGTAAAAACAAGAGGAACTTTTTTAAGGACAAAAACTGTGGTGAATCTGGTACACCTGGAAATGGCTATCCAGCCATGATGTCGAAGTAGAAACCAATGCTCCTTGCACAAAACAGCTGAATGAGATCTTAGGCTCAACTAGCTACAAACAACCAAATGAACAGGTTGAGCTGAACGGCCTTCTCTTGTAAAGGTAATCACTGTGTGCCAGCTAGAGAATCCACAGATAAGTGTTGGCATATGATGCCTCTGTTGTCCCATGAACTCCCAAGTCACCCTGTTGATACAGATTTGGGATGGAACAGGCATGTACAGTATAACACACGCCTAATGGTTCCCATGCCGCATGGTAATCTTGGTTAATGGCCAAGATTTAACAGGCAAAGTATTTCACATCCATCCAATATCAGAAAACTGCTTATTCTCAGAGATGGTCCCAGCAACCCACGGATCGCCCCAGAGCACAGGACCTAAGATGGAACCACACCCTAGATGCGAGTTCACACACAGTAATTGTACAGACATCAATTAACATATACAGGAGATCTTTGGAAGCTGGGGTAAATTGCAGCCCCCTACAAAAACCCATGTGGACCCATGCAAAACCCCTGAAGGTAGCCCAGTCGAGAAGTGAACCCAAGAGCTGTGAGGCAGCAGTGTAAAATGCCACAGTACTGTACCACCCCAAGAGCTTAACATACAAAGAAAGGGATTTTAACTGCAGAGTAACCTTTCCTACTTCACAGCAGCTACAACATGCAGATTGGAACTGGATCTCCAGACTCCAAATTGGAAAAGAGAATTGAGCATAACTGTATTTGTACAAATTCTTGTTTGCCTGCTAAAAACCCTCTATAGCCTAGTATGTTCTACTGGAAAACCTTATAATATAGGGGTGTCCTTCAAATTAACAAGAGGTACCTGGGGAGTGGATTCAAGACATTTACAAAATAGACTCTTGCTCTTGTCCCATACAAAAAAGTTTTTTTATTTTAGTATCTTTTTATGTTTTAATAACATTAAATTGAATAATATTTGTAATTATTTAATGAACGAGGTGAAGGTGAATGGTGATCATTTTAAGCGAGCCTAATGATTTCACATTTTGCCACGGGCTGTATTTTCAAGGAGGCCTAAGCCCAGACAGTCCTGTACCTCCAGGTGGGTGGTGTGTAGTTACTAGCCCAGTTGTACAAGGAATACGCCGTCTGCTTCTGAACATACTCAGAATCGCGTCGACCTGCCATCTCCACCAACGTCCCGAGTGAAACTGAAGTTTTTTTTTAAACTAGGCGTACCTGCAACACACACACTTCACATCTCTACTTTCACCCTTCCCCATGAACAGCAGAATCAAAGAAAACACGTCCCCCTTTCACTTTCGATCCCATTTTTTTGTTTTATTGTCAACCGCATTATTATTTTGAAAGCTGATAAAGATTTAACGCGAATAACGATGATGTTTGCACAGACTTAACCAGAATTAAAACAGTGGCGACGGCGCCTCTAATACCGAAACTGCATTATTATTTGCAATGAACGCAAGAAAGAACCGCGAACGCATACAAAAGCGTCTGAGCTCAGTAAAGCAGTGAGTACCGAAAGGAAACCGGTATCACCGCGAAGCTTTTGAGCTTTAAACAGGTGCATTTAAGTAGTTACAGTACATACTGGACTGTTCATCACAGGGCATTGTGTGAGCGAAGACAGTCCGTCGCTGGAAATTACACAGCATGCTAACATCGCAGCAAAGAGTTTACCCACCTAGCAGCCATTCTGGTCATTACCCATACACAGGTAATTTGAGTTAAACATATTTCCTCCTAAATGAACAAACAGGCCCTTTTTCAGCAGGAGTAGCTGTCAAGTGTGTAACAGTGGAGTGACAGTACGGGCTCACTCACCTGACAGGCTTCTCCGCCTCTCCTGGTTGACAGCATTCCTTCCATAAAACCCCAGAGTTTCTGTAGTCTCCGAGGCGTTGCTGCTTTTCTCCGAATTAGTTCTGACGCTCCCTGCCGGCTTCTCCTTTTCTTTGTCCCCGTTCTCCGTCTCCTTTTCCTCTCCCAACCCAGCTGCCACCGTATCCGCCATCTTCGCTCAGTCGCAGCGAGAGCAACAAACACAACACTGACGTCATCATTCGACATGCAGGGAAATCCGCCTAGGAACTACAAGTTCCGCCATGCATTGCGGTGTTTGGCTTTCGTATAATTTACACGTACTGTACTGTTATTAGTGGTAATATATGACCGTATTTTCAGAGAAAAAAGGTAGTAACAGAGGAACTTCGTTTGCATTTAACTTAAAACTAGGAAATATTTTCTCTTAAAATATGTTTTTGAAACTTAAGTGAAAACAAAAACTGTCTGGTGATCTCACAGAATGGTTGCAAACGACAGGACATAGAGCACATTTAGTAGTATATACTGGAATTGATATGAGGATCACCGAGCCGTTTCTCGAAAGACGTGGCTGGGTAGCTTGTTCCATACTCCCACAAACCTTTGTGGAAAGAGATGCTGGCTCTTCTGTCTTAAACACATTTCATGTAGATTACACTCCTTAGGTCTTGTTTGTGTTTTGCTGCTTCAGAGCTGAGGATTCTGAATATTTGAGTCAAATCAGGTCCCCTTTTAGTTTTCTCTGTTCGGACTAAAAAGGTTCAGTTCTTTTAGCCAGTCTATGTATGACATTTCTTTCAGTCTGCGAATCTATTTTGTTGCTCTTATCTAGACCTATGTAAGAACAGTAATATTTTGATAAGACACAATTGCCCTTGCCCCATCTGCTGTGCTTTACCTCTTTGCTGTCAGCTTAATTAAGTTAAACACGAAGCCCCCTACAAAAATAAGGTTAAGTTTTGTATAGAAATGTACTTTTAATTGGGGCTTTTCTCTATAAATACATAGGAAATATTTGACTGGATTAAACAGAAGAACTCAGTTCCTTAGGTATAAGGTATGTATTATATCATAGTAGAAAGATACAATGAAAGAAGAAAAAGGTTCTTCTTCAGTATCCTTAATCTGAGAATGCACTGTAATTAGAGCTGCCAAGTGGCCTCGTAAATACAGAGCCTGGTGTGATATAGGTTTTAAAATCCAATTCGCAGAGTGCTAGTAGCTGAAATACAGCTGACATGAAAATTCTGAAATGTTCTTCTATCACAGATCTGTACAAATAATCACAAGATCACCCTCTGTCCTCAGAAGCTTTTGAGACATTTTCACTGGTCATACTGTGGGTTGCTTACCTGTTTGTGGGGAATGCATGTAAATTAGGGTGAAGAATTGATTTACAGATGAATTTAAAATATGAACAAATCAAAATTGAAAAAAGCAAGAATATGTTAGTTTTCAAACAGCACCTGAACTAGAACTCTGCCATGCAGTCATTATTAACACATATCTGTTCCACAAAGATCTAAATGTATCTCAAACTTCTTGTTGCACTTTACTGGACCCCTCTAAATCCCTGTTCTGTTTCAGTTACCTTACATAATTAAGTGTAAAAATACAGTATATGTAAAGGTTATTATGAAGTGCTCCTAAAGAGAGACATTTGTTAAAATGCCAAATATTTGGTAAATAACTCACTTAAGTCTTCTAAAATGCTTTCAAACAATCCAATCTCACAGCACATAAGACACAAAAGCCAGGCACGTACAGTAGCAAACACTTTTATTTAAGTAACAGCATCTAAAATAAATAGCAAGTACAAACTATAAGAGGCTTAACCATTAAGTGAGTCCATAATTTGATAATCTCGTGGTCACAAATAATACAGCTAAATAGGTCTTATATAAGATCTACTTTGAGAGAAATGGATGTGTTTCTTATTCTCCTAATGTGGACAGGGAGTCAGTCCAGGCTTTGCATTCTTGGCAGTGCTGTTCATTTTATATTTAGCGTCTCTTCGTTTGCCAGGGTCGGACAGAGAAACTCCAAGTCTGTATGCAGTCTGATAGTAATTCCATCACTAAACTAGAATTTGGCTGGTTTGTCTCCTTTGAAAATGCATGTGAATACAAATGTCAAGAAGAACCTTCAGGGAAATATGGAGTTACTCACAATCATGCACATGTTATTCTTATAGCCCTAAGTTTGTATGTATCTGTTAACAATAATAAAAGATACGTAAAATATATCCCCCATGAGCTATTTGTGAACACTTAATTGCCATCAGAAAGGCTCATATTGATCATGTAGAGTGCATGTGATATAGCCCATTGCTGGAAGGGCCACTTTACCCAGGGCGACTGGTATGTTCACTTTGAGATATTTTACCACAGCTGGCAACACTTTCCCACCCTCCAGTTCCTGCATCCAAACCAGAAGAGGAGATGTCAAGTTGTCAGACAGGAGGGTCTTATTTGCAGTTTCTGTACCAGTCCCAGAGGATAGCGCGGTGCCTCATGTCTCTATGGCCATCCCACTCAGAGTCAGAGAGAGGGGAGGAGCTGCTGTCCTGTTCAAGATTAGAGCAGGGAGGAGCTGTCATCCCACCCAGAGTCAGAGAGGGGAGGAGCTGTCATCCTGCCAAGAGCCAGAGAGAGGGAAGGAGCTGCTGTCCTGTCCAAGGTTAAAGAGGGGAGGAGCTACTGTCCTGTCCAAGGTTTGAGAGGGGAGGAGCTGTCATCCCACCCAGTCAGAGTGGGAGGAGGAGCCAACGCTGCTGTCCCGTTGGATGTCGGAGAACATGGATGACCTGCCTTCAGCTCCAGATCAAATCAAGACAGCAAGGAAAGGAGAAAAAGCCAAATCTGTCTGAAGCACCTGTCTACCTCTCACTATGCACTGTAGCCACATCACATTAATTTAGTGAAGGCTATCCTTGATGTGGTGGTAGAAAACACAATGTGTAGAATTCTTCAGAAACAGCACGTCATATCACAAGTAAACACAAGGGTGAATTATATATGTACTGTATGTATATAAACAGTCTATACCAGGGGTCTGCAACCCTGGTCCTGGATAGCCACAATATCTCCTGGTAGTTTGTTCCAGCTAAGCTCTGGATGACATAATTGGATCAATTAGTTCTTTAATGCAGAGGGTTTTACATGCTTTTCAAGATCCCTGCACATTGACCTTTCAAAGGTGTATAAAACCTACAGAACTGCAGGAGAACTGCACTCTGTCGTGAGGACAGCAAAAGGAAAAGATACCGCACAAAGGGGATCCTCAGCAGCTGGATCAGAAAAGACTACAGCCTGGACTACTTTATTAGCAGATTGCAGCTGGGGCTCCTTTACTGAAAATATTTAAAATGGCAGAACAAGGAATCATAACTCTGATTACAGTAGTGTTGTGATTAGACAAAGACCTAAGATTCATACCAGCTGCTTTTGTCATGTATCCTACCATTTGAGGATTCTTAAAGCCTACCTTGTACTGTATAGGCATGTACTTTGCAAGAGATAAAATAACATGATTACAGTGTGGTGGGAAGCCAGTTTGAAAATGCATGTTGTATGGCAGTCAAGCTAGATTTAGTTAATTAGAATTCTCAGAACATGCTTATTTTGTTTTCTAGTCATAAAGTACAGTACTGGAAATGCATGGATTAATTCTAGCTGTAATCAATATCTCCAGATTTTTTACGACCTGTTGACATTCAAAGTTGCTCCAAACTAGGAAAGTTTCTTCAGCTAAGAAATCTGCTACTTCATTTTTTATGTTTTCAGACATTCCTGTCCTTTCTTCCTATGGGAAGAATTTTGTTCACCTCTGACTCAGCCTCATTTGTCATTTCTAATCTTCTGAAAGACCTCAGTTCCCCGTTAAAAATTAAAGGGACGGTAGATCTGTGCAGAAGCAGAACAATAAACCAGAAACCTTCTTTTGATTATGATTCTTATTCATTTTACATTTAATATGCCTTTGGACTGTGAGAAGAAACCAGAGCACCTCCTGGAAACCCAAGCAAACACAGACAGCATCCCAGGAAGTTAATCTGAAAACATTCATGTTTCCAAATATGACCTCACAGATTCAAGCCTTTTTCACGATTCAAGCTATGCCTCATACAGGTGGCACTGTATGATCAGTATGCAGTATATTATTAAAAGATATTTTTAAAAATGTGTTTTTTCACACAGTAGCATTAGAGCTTGGATTGGCAACTCCAGTAATTTAGGGCTGCAGAATCCTATACTCATTATTCCACGTCGGTTGTTAATTGCTTAAATGAACTGTGATACAGTGTTTCTTTCCAGAACAAGCTCGGGAGCAAGTTATTTGTTGTCAAATCGAATTACCAGGCTCTGCTCACTGTCAACTGCAATGATGGCTGACATGAATTGGGAAATTGTTCAAATCACACGGGTCTGCCACTTGCCCTGTGCAGGATTAAATCTACATTTTAATCTTTGTTGTTACATGTGGCCATTCAAGTACTGTAGTGGGGTAGAGCTTCACTCTAGTGAGTGAGCAAAACTGCTTCAAAATTTACCCTAAACTAAGAACTGGAAGAGTTATACACTCTAGCTTGTGGTTCATTCTGAATATTTAATAAGAAAATCTGTATCAAATTAATGTCAATTAACAGTTGTTTGCAAAGTCCTGCATTTATGAAACACCTAGCGACAGCTTAGATTCAAATATATTATTAATTGTCAAATATTCCGAATAACCAATCAGTCCTGCACCAGTTTCAGGTGCTTGAGACTGCCTTATTTGGCGCTATAATGCAAGTAGAATGAAATCTGGTCTCCTTCACATGAGCCTTGTCTAGAGACATGTTATCAGGCTGCAGTACATTTTAATTAATTTTTAAATTAATGATGGAAATCATCAGCAGGTGTAAGATTAATTAACTCAATTAAATTTAATCTGACACACTTCAAGCAATTATTCTTGTGACTAAATAGCAGGATTCTGAGAGGTATTAACAACTTAAGTGGGCAACAATTAATTTAGAATTACTGAAGAGTTTAATTACTTCCCTTTTGTGTAAAATAATATTGTGATGCTTTACTTTACGTTAATAAACATATACCATTTTTAATGACTGATTAAATTAATATCATGGTTTCATAACAGGAATGTTTCCTTTTGTTGTTTATACTGCAGGTATAGGTATCGGTATTTCACATGCATGTAACTTAGTCTCAGTGGCTTTAAGATTGTAGCACTTTTTCCCCCCGGAATTCACTGCTTCAGTACTTATTCCCCTTTCCCCTCAGTTTCACCTTTGCCACTTTTTCACCTTCTAAAAGAGTGGACAGAGCTCTTATTCTGCAGTAGTTCAAGTGGGTAGCTGTGTCAGCATGCGTAGGCTTCAAAGGAACAAGTAATAGGTTTATTCCATGCTGAAAAGAGAAGAAAGAAAACACAATGTTTAAGCCCAGAGCTCTTACTTTTTCTCCCACTTGTTCTTCCAAGGTAATTAGAGCAGGACATTTGTGACAATATGTGCTTATTACCAAGCTAGCTCCTATACTGTCACATACTGTACTACAATATATAGTATGTATGATTAAAAGAGATAATTAACTCTCCCTTATATGATAACGAAAATACTATTGCACTGGTTTCAAGTTAATTAAAATAACACTTATCACAAACTTACATATAGTAATCATCTAAAATAAACAACATGAATCCCTCCTCTGACTCCAGCGGATGCCTGCACTTTCTCTTTCTGCCTCTGTGATTAGCAGATCTCACTGTAATGAAAGGAACAGTAAAACTGTCAGTGAGCCTATAAAGTCGTCTCTAGCCGGTCTTTCCGCAATCTGTCAATGTAGAACTGGAAGTGTTTGTTACAATACACCACTTGCTGAAAGACACAACCATGCGCTAAGTGCTAAAAGCTAAGTGTTGGAGCATGAAGGCCACCAGAGATGGCTGAAGCAGGACGAAGAAGCAGGATAGGCGGAGAAAATGGAAATGAGATGGCAGTCGGGATCTTCACAGGAGTGGAAGCAAGCGCAGCCTTCAGGACAGAAGCAGATTTGGTGCTGCACTGCTGTGTAGGATTCTGACAGAGAACTGAGCCACTGGTTCAGTGCTGGGGAGGAGACTGTTTGCAGACAGATCCAGGACAGACTAGGAATCTTTCGGGAAGATTCAGGCAGAGAACACTTCAGTGACACAGGTTAGTAGTGCTGAGCGCACCACCTTAGTCTGAAGGCTTGGTCTGAAGGCAGCTCAATGACAGAGCACCGGATCAGTGGCAAAGCAGGGATTATGTATTGTGGTCTTGATGATTGAAGCACTTGCTAATTGGACGAGGAAGGCTGGAATAAGTGGCCTGAATGAGTCTGAATATCCCCGGGTGGAATGCAGCTCCTCACAGGAATGTGCTCAGTTCCAAGGGAAGCTGACCATGCTCAGTTCAGTTTATTGGTCATATGCAAGTGCAATGAAATGCTTATTGCGTGAAATAATTAAGTGCAATGAAATGTTACATTGAGTAGTAGTGGGTACTTGAGCAGGGGGTAAAGTTCACTTGCTAAATTCATCTCACAATCTTATTCTGTGGCCCAGTTTATTTGAAAGCTGCGCTTAACAAACCTTCGGCTTGGTTTCATCCTAGTCTGCTCTTCTTTGCTCCATGACCCCATTCGTCCAGAATGAATGGCAAATACACAAATGTTAAATTTGCAGCTGTTGAGACACTGCTGTATCTGTTCTCTCTTCCTCTCTCCCTGGCTGTAGCTACCTCCAATGATTAGCAAGCCCCATTGTAAATAAAAAGATTCCGTATGAGCCTCCAAGCAGTCTCCTTGACTTTTTGCTCCCCACACTGCCTTGTCCAACCCTTGTCACTACACTGTTGTTGATGACACTGTGCTGTGGTTTGATCAGTCAGCACTTTCCCAGTTAGCCGCATGATATTGGTTTATAAAAGCAACGGTGTGAATGATAATGTTGCACTAACACTGGCACACACTTGGAATGGATGTCTGGTTGAATTAACCACTATATTAAACAGAACAGATGCCTCATAAACTTTCAGTGCTGTTGTAAATATGTTCATACTTCGATTACTGGAAATTTGAGGAGTCTTTTACCATTTAACATACCTCTTCAAAAGCTTAGAAGGACTTTGTTTGTCAACAGCCTGTTGACAGTCTTACAAAAATATACAGCTAATTGTATCAACATTTAAACCCTAAAAATCAAGAGATAAGGATGGTTGCTCTGTGCCAAAACCTTTTTATATCCAGTATTAAAGATAACAACATGACCTAAGTGGTAGATTTTGTAAGATGTGTGGAACTATAGTCTACTGTACATACTGTAAGTCAAACACAACAACATGAGATCTCTGTGTGAAACACCAGTACTGCTGTTGAGTGCTCAAAACAGATTAAGGGGCTTGTTGTTTGCAGGGCCACAGAACTATTCTACAGTAACTGTGCAGGAGTATCAGAAACCTCTATTTCATATAAGCCCATCTGGGGTATAAGCCCGTTTTTAAAAGCCTCTACTTAGATACTGAAAAATAAATGACCCCATGGCAAATGTTGAAAAAAATAACTAAAAATGAAATAATAAAAATTAGTATAATCAATACACATATTCCTAGATGGTTCCTAATAATCAAAACCAAACAGAAAAATCTATTTTTTTTTCTGCCATGAGATGGCGATAAAGTACAGATTTGGCTTTTTTTGTTATTTTCCAGGTGAAGCAGTTACTGTAAATTAATTAGTGCATACAGTACAAAGGAAACTTTGTGTACTACAGAACTGGTAAGTTAATATCTATTCAGCCATTAATAATAATAATGATGGTATGTGAAAGACTGAATCCTAATCAGGGTTACACAGTGGCGCAGTGGTTAGCATAACTGCCTCAAAACGCTGTAGGTTCATTTCCAGACCTGGGGTGCTATATGTGTTCTCCCTGGGTTCATGTGGGTTTCATTCAGCTACTCCGGTTTGCACCCACAGTCCAAAAATATACTGGTAGGTTAATTGGCTTTTGGGAAAATGTGTCTGTGTTTGCATCTCTCTGCCCATCACTTGCAGAGATAGGGTGTGGCTCCCCAGCGACCTTGCATAGCGTAAAGCAGTTAGAAATTTGAATGACCTGATTCAAAGGTTGTGCCAGAGTTTTTCTTATGTCCTTGGTGTGCTAAGGTTCAGCTCCTTTCTCTCAGCTTGAAGATGACCTTGTAGTTCTTATTAATCACAGCACTTTTATGACCTTAAACAGCTTAAAGTGTTTGACCCTTATTTACCGTATACATTAGAAAATGGTGGTTGTATCTTTCCTTTGAACTCCTCCTAGTACTTATTTTGTGTTCAAATAAAGCCTGGCACTAACAACATTGCCAGTGACAGGGCAGGCCAGGGGAATTGTGAAACAGGGAAAGTGTCACTGCTGGTCAAGAGCATCAGAAATGAATGTTACACTTTCTTCACTGACCACTGCGCCCTTTGAGGGCTGAATTTCCCTGAGGCTCATTGGGCTTTTACTTGAACTTTGTTCTTAACAGTTCCTTTCTTAACTGTATTCTACTGTTAGTCATTGCTTTCAGAAATATCATGTTGCTGATTAATTGTTGCAGAAACAGTGATCTAGCATAACACTGGCCAGTTTGTCCTCAACAAACATCTGTATCTGATTGAAAATAAATAACTTCAATGGGCACTGAGGTTGTTGCAGAAGGGGAAAACATCCCTTTGGTACCTGGATTCTCTTACTCTGGGAGACCTGTTTTTGTGGCATAGCCTCTGTGTCACGATCGCAAACCCCTCCTCTTAAGGGCGCTCCAGTCCTTCCTTGTTTGTTATTAATCACCCGCACCTGCTCCCTGTTCCAGCCCCCTTTTCAGTTCCCCCTTAAAAGCCAGACGCTGATGCTATTCCAGGCTCTGCATTGGTTCCCGCACCAAGCGAGTCCGGGACCTGGATGCGCCTGGCCCCGTTAAGGTTTTAGTTTCTGTTCCTGTTCCTGTTCCCCCCGCCGGTCCCGACCCAGTTCTGGTTTTAATCGTCTGTCTTGGATGGATCGCCTGGCTTTGGACTTTCACGCCATTTTGGATTTCCCTTTTGACTCATCTCTGGATTGTTTGCCTCGGCCACACCTCCCCCGACCAGCAGCACTCCATGGACACGCCCCCCTGTTTTCATTCCTGTCTCCTGCATGCCTTTTTTCCCCGTGTTTCCTCACTTTACCCCGGATTGTGCCGTCTGCATAGGGTCCGGAAAGAACGCCTTCCTGACACTCTGGGGAAGGACACTTGTGGTCTGGAACTGGAGATGACTGTGAGCACCTTTAACATAAACAAACCTATAATGAGTTTTGCCTGGTTCAGACAGAGCTGGAAATTCTATTATAAAATGATCCCAGAAGAACTTTAATTCTGCTCAAGTTCCATTGCTTGAATTCCAAATACCTGGATTTTGAAGGAATGATGCAAAGAATTGCATGCAGAATTAATGTTAATTCTGAGTCCACAGTGCTGCATTAACAGCTTTAATTGCTTGGAAATGTATATTTTACAGCAAATTCAACCATGAGGTTTGATTGGACTGTAATTTAGAGCTCAGCTGGAAATAAAACCTGAGGGACCATATTGCCCAGGCATTTAAACCCTGTTCAAAGAGAAAAATTGTCACGATCCCTCTCTTAAGGGCGCTCCTGCACCTGTTTTAGTTCTCGCCCCACCTTAAAAGCCAGACACAGGCGTCACCCCGATGCTTCTCATTGAATCCCGTTTCGTGAGAGCCCGGGGTCCTGCTGCGTCTGGCTCCGTTATGGTTTTAGTTTCCTGTTCCTGATTCCCTGCCCCGCCGGTCCCGACCCAGTTCTGGTTTTTAATTACTTTGGATGGATCCCCTGGTCTTGGACTCTGCTGGACTCTGCCTCCCGTTTTGGATTTCCCCTCTGGATATACGCTTGGATTGTTCGCCTTGGATTCACTCCCCCTGGACACCTGCACTCCTCGGACACGCCCCCTGTCTCCTGACCCTTCTCCTGCATGACTATTTTTCCCTATTGTGTCGTCACTATTCCTGATCGTGTCGTCCGCATAGGGCCCAGAAAGAACTGTTCCTGACAATCATGTTTTTCAATAATAAAGCTCTCTGTGAATAATATGTGAGTGTCTTTCCGACATCCTCTTGTTTGCTCAAACTGCAGTCAGAAATGTTTTCATTTTGATGTGCTTTTTGTTTTTGAGGACATGCACAATGACATCTAGGAAGATCAATCACTGCATTTCAAGGTGAAGCAAAAAGTCTGATTAAACTGTTAGTCTTTCCTTCAACAACCAATACAAACATAAATCTGGCGACAGATTCAAATGCTTTCCAGTTTCGCAAGTAAAAGACGAATGAGTCTGGAGGGGAAGTCAATTAATTAACGATTTCAGATCCAAGCACTCAGGCAAGCAAGCGAGGAACCGCTGGTTAGAAGGAAAGAACTGATAGGCGCCTCTTCAGCGCTGTGTGAGATGTGTGAATGAGATGTTTAAAGCATTAGCAGTGGCCTGCATCTGTGCATTTACAAGGTCCAATTAATTTAGTTAATTAATTAAGTGGTAGGAAAGATCTCTTTGAGCAGATGTTGCTGTACAGTTTTTTGCAGAGAGAAAGATGTAACATCAGGAAGTGGGTCATTACAGAAATACACGAAACAAGATTAATAGTATTGATGTTTGGAAGGGAACAAATGAGCATTAAATGTCAATTCTATAGGTAGTGCTATAGGCTGAAGGCAACATACATTTCTTTATTCTTTTGACTTCTGTTAGGAACAGGGTAATATTTAATTTCTGAATCATTTGTACATTTGTCAGGACTGCATGTGTTACAAATGATGTTGTTATATAAGAATTCCATCATATTAATCAAATCATATTTTTAATCTATTATTTGTTTAAAATACATATGTGGTGTGTTAAATGTTTCTCACAATTCCTGCTGTTTTCAGTCCTTAGCACTATGTACCACTCTTAGAGTTCATATTGATTTCAGCCATTTGTGAAGTGGCCAAGGACAGGTGAATGCAGGAAGAAGGGTATGTTGCACTGACGTAAGAAATAGCCTCTCTTCTTCAACATCACTCAACACAAAACAAGCCTGTACATTTTTTGCCACAGTCTAATACTAGGCAAAGTAGGTACCAATTTTAAACAATTATTGTTTAATTGGTTTATATTATTATGCAAATACATTTGCACTTCTTGATATATCCATATGCTTTGGAAGCCGCCCACGTAAAGTACTGTGCTCAAAGTACAGCAGGATTACTCCACTTAGGATGAGCCCACAACCTTCCAGTTCCAAGTCCCGAGTCCTAATTATTATTCCACACTGCTGCATATGTCCTGTGTGTTCAGCTTACTGCCATCATTTCTGTGCATATTTGTCCTCTGGGCCATTCACTGAGTGCTAATGCACACTATGCCATGGGGATAACATTGTTGACACTCTGCAGTTGTTTAGAAGATGCTCAAAATTATTCTGCTAGACCCTGCATCATATTCAGGCAATGCTTTAGTTAAGAGACTGCAATGATGTGTCTTAAATGCATGACATAGTTATTACCTTTTATACATGATAAGCATTTATGTACGCATATTAAATATATGCATCATTTATATATTTAATCATGCTGTTGCAGCTCTCCTGCTCATCTGACTAATGACAGAGTTACTTAAATATTCACATATACTGTAACTAGGTAATAAAATACTGTGCTGCACCAGTATATTGAAATGATTAGTAACAATCAAAACAGATAAAAAATAAATCAGGTGATAAATTAAAAATAGCAACATTCCTCATTTGGTGTTTCACTTTGTTAGGATCTTAGGTTTCATTCATAAGGACGTAATTAATTGAAGTCAGCAGATTTATTTCCAAAGTACCGAAAACGCCTTGCAAATTCCTGTCCTATAATTTTGTATGATGTCATAGAGATGAAACTAAGCTTTTAGATGGTAAACCCATTAGTTGTGCATATTTTCACTTAGAGATGTTTTATATGCATTCTTTTTTTTTGTCTTGGATCTTTAATGATCACAGATGACAGCTCTTTTAGACAGCGTTACAAGCAGTTTGCTCTGTCATCACTGTGGGGCACTAGAGTTGCACTTTCTGTGCAACAGCTGGATAAGATCTTTTAACTTTCAAACTAATGGTGTACCCAATGGCCTCCTCTCATTTGAAACCTGTCTTATGTTCTTAACTGGCTAGTCTGCTCTCAACTTTCTATCTGACTCCATTTACTGAAACATACAGCAGGAAAAATGGTATATTATATAGGTATGATTTCAGATCTTTCCAGTGCAGTGGTTATAGAAAGATTTCAACTATATTGAAACAGAAACAATATCTGTGAGCAGCATTATATATGATTGGCAGTACAGATTAATGTAGTTCAGGTGGGTATCTGCGTCAGCATGCGTAGGCTGCAAAGCAACAAGTAATTGGTTTATTCCATGCTGAAAAGAGAAGAAAGAAAACACAACGTTTCGGCCGTGGAGCCTTCTTCAGGTGTGAGAAAGACAGGGCAGTAGCAAAGGTAATGTAGCGGGAGAACAAAGGCTGGGAGAGAGGAGAAGCGAGGGGCGGGAGCAGGGGACAGAAAGAGAGGCCAAATGAGGAGGTGTGAAGTCAGGATAGGTGTAGAGAGGCGTGAAATGAAACCTACATTGAATAGAGAGAATTTAGAAGAAAAGTAGTCTGTCGTTAAGAGAAGGGGGAAGGTGTGATCCTAGCTGCAGGTTAATTTTAGTTTCAGTAGTCTTTCTGATGTGGGAGTTAGGAAAACCATCTTTGAGAACACAGATGGAGAGATTAGAGTGATCATGGCCGTCAGAGGTGAAATGGGAAACAATGGGCTTGGAGAGATCTTGAATCTTCACAGCCCTAACATTTTCTCTGAAGTGGTCTCCGAGTCTCCTTCCTGTTTCTCCAATGTAGATGGCTGGGCATTTACTGCAAGAGATACTGTAAATAAGGTTGCTGGAGATACAAGATGCCATCTGCGTGATCCATTTTTCCCATCCAGGTTCCCACCCTGACCTCTGTCAATTGGGACCCCCAACTTCACTCTGTATGAGAAGTAGATTTTCTTCCCGCTGGCTAGTGAGAGCAGTCCTTTTAACAATAACAAAACTACAATATCCTATTTAATAAAAGAGTTCTTCCCTTCCCACTCTTCTGTGTGTTTATTGTCCATGCTACAATATTTTAGTATTTTAATATTTTTAATTCTGTAGCATAACTGATAGAGCATGTAATTTCTTCAATTTCCCTTCGGGATCAATAAAGTCTTATCTATGTAAATTAAAAAAAAACATTTTAATAATGCTATACACACATATACTGAATTAACATCAAGTAGCAAACTCTAAATAATACTTTAAACGTAAGGACTAAGATTTTTAAAAATCAACATTCAATTAAAAATATATATATTTTATTCAGAACAAAGGGCTAGCAGCTCAACATTTTGAGATCAGCACTCAATTGTCTTTTTTTGACCAATTTCTTTTTTATTTATTAATAAGGGACATATATACAATGCAAAATATAAACACAATACATAAAAAGAGCTCCATTTATTTCCCCAATAACACATTCCCAACAAACAGCACTCTTAAAATTATCATGAAACCAAGCAATTGAGCTTTTAGACAAACTTAGATTCTGAGTCCTCTTCTCCTTCAGGAGGTGAAGGCCTGTGTTGAACACTGTTAATGATTAAGAGAAATGATAAAAACAGGTGCATATCTCTTGTAACCACAGTTTATTGGCACACATAATGAGAAAGCATACATAAAATACATCAGAAATGACACAAAGACATTTTGCTAGTATTTTACATGTTGTGCTGAACAATATTAATACGAAGATGAAACAAATTCTGAAATTTGTTAGTTTCCTTACAAATGTTCACATAAATACACAAAGATAAAAAAGAAGAAAGACAGCTGATTCTCTTTTATTTGCAAAAATATCAAACATGGAATTAATGACAATACTGATAAGGACTAATAAAACATCAGATTCAAATCAGGTACGATAAAAAAACACAAAAGCCTTTATATGCAGCTGTCTTGTAAGTAATGAGTGCCATGGCTTTAAAAATGTCTGGATCATTAGCTTATTTACAAAGCTTCAACCCTTTTATCAGTGGTCCCAAACTGAAGGTCAGAACCTCTCATTATTTATAGGTTTAAAATGGACAGGATTCAAGGAAAGTCACTTGTTTATCTCTTTAAAACAAAAATATTTCACAATTACCTCTTTTCAAATACCTGTCTTCTTGTTTGCGCTACAGAAAATGGATAGAAGCGACTCAAAGACGCAAGCTCAATGTGCTTTGAACGAGTGGCAAGGAGCTGAATTGGCTGGGCAATCATACTGATCTGGTGAGGTGCTGCAACTAGCAATACTCTTATTCATTGATAGCTGAGACAGGTGTGATGAGGGGGAGATGCAGGTATTTGATGAGGTGTAGTTAAGAGCAGAGTCATGCTATAGTGCTACCTGAAATTGCAGACAGGACAGAAACAGACTAGGATTCAAGGACTGTGGAACAGCTCTTAGCCTGGCTATACACTGGGTTGGCTGTTATGAGGGACACAATAAATTACGTTTAAAAACCTGCAATGTATTTGAGGACAAGGCCAGACTCACATGGGCAGTCTTCTGAAGAGCACTATCCAAGTGATTATTAAGTATATCAATGACACTAACAAAAACATTTGGAAAATAATCACATGTTCCCGTGATTTCTCTGGGTTCATTCACATGAACATGTTGCAAAACTAAACAACATTCATTGTGAATATCAGAATCCAAATCCAAAACATTAGTTTAAAAACAAACAAATATTAGAATTTGGCATCACTATCAGATTCTTTTGCTATAAAATCATACGTACAGATCACTAATGGGAAAAACTAAAAAACAAGAAACTAAAAACAATTCAAGCTTGCTTTCTGAAACTGGGCTTTTAACCAGTATCAGTTTGGGAAACTGTGTTTGAAGACTGATTTACAAAGAAAAACAGTTTACAAAGGAACCTTTCAAACTGTCGGATGACCAAAGATGCTGACATTATGTTTGTTTTACAGTGCTCTCGTATGATTACTTGATACTTACAAGGTCAAAATCATAGTAAAATACTGCTGTGTGTATTGGAGAGGAGTGGGACAGAAACAAAATAAACTAATGTTGAATTAAATGTAAAAACAAAATACAAAGAAGTTTCTAATAAATCCACGAGTGTCACAATGTAGTTAGTTAAAAACGTAATCCAGTAAGATGAATGCAGTAAAACTGGAAGCACGTTGTCAAAGAAAATAATCAAGAAATCCTCTTTTTCCTTTACAAAATAAACACGATCCTAGCTTAAAAATGAGAAACTGTTAAAAATTTGATTTTCTGTACTGTGTAATAAACCTCTGAATGGAATACTATGAGATCAACATTCTTAAACATTTTTACCCTTTATTGTGAGGTCCTTTCTAATATTCCTGTTAAAAAAGACTCTGAAAGAATTGAAGATACTGTATAGCCACACTAACCTGCAGTAGCAAATGAGCTACACCCAAGAGCAAGACGATGGTATTAGATGAGCATGTGTGTGCTGGACTTACCACAAAACTCCTGTGGCCGCTGGTTTGTTCAGACTCCAAAGTCCTGCCTTCAGATACAAGACTCCCAGCTGGGGTACAGTACAGTAAGTACAGGGGGGAAAGTACTGTACTTCTATTTTCCAGCTAATTAAATTAAACAGTTTGTTGAGTGGCATGTAAAAATGTGTATTTATAATATGTATACTGCAGTCCCTTTTTAAATTTTCAGCATTACAAGGAAATGAATTTATTTGTAAAATCTTTAAGAAGCCTTGTAACACCATGTACAGCGCAAAACGTGACACCCAGTACAGTGTGTTGTCAGAATTCAGAGCGGCCCTGGCAGTAAAGGCCACCAGTGGCCGAGGTTCAAGGTGACTCTACTGGGAGGGCTGGGGAGCTGTGCTTTCTGGCTTGCTGTCCTGGGTATTGGGTGGCTTGCTGTTCCAGGGGCTGTTATTGCCCAGCGCGGGGGAGTTATTGAAGTCTTCCTCGTCATCGATACCGTTGGCGGCATCGTACTGGGTGTTCTCCAGCCTCGTGATGAGTCGCTCGTCTTCGTCCCCGAACTCCCCGCCCATGAGTGTGGGCTCTCCCACCACCATCACGTCCTGCCAACACAGTCAGGCACACGGGTCAGTTTGCTCTCGTAACAAGCCCTTGGCCACCTCCAGCACCCTTGGCCCTGGTGTGAGTGTGTGTGCTTTGTGATGCACTGGTGTCCTGTCCAGGGGGACCCACTGCTGCCTGGTTAGGCTCTGTCTTCCCCATGACCCTGTACACTGGATAAAGCAGGTTATGAAAATGATCTTGAATAAGTACTATGCTGGATTATTAGACTGGGTGTACATGAATAACACAAGCACTTGTATTAGCTGTCTTCGGTAATTGCACTGCCTTGTACTACATAATATTACCTGCTACACTTGCTCTCTTCTTATTCGAATTTCTTGCTGTCAACAGTTTCTAAACAAGATTACTTGTTCCTTCCAGGTTAACAAATATTTTTTCATCATACAGTAGATGGGGTGGCTCTGTTGCAACAGCACATTGCAGACTACAAAATCACCCCGTGTACAGTGGTTTTTACTGGGCTGCCTCTGAAGCCTGCAATACCTCAGTTTCCATGCCAACCTAATAGCTTAATGCAATGGCCTGTAGCAGACTTTTACTCTGCTGTTGTGTGTGGCTATTTTTTCTGATGTGGCTGAGAGGCCAGTGATAGCTTAGCTAAGACAGATTTAAACCCGCTCTTCGAGACTGGAAGTCTTGTGAACACCCCTGATTTAAGGTACAGCTTGTAACTGTTCGTTTTATGCTTCCATGTTTTACTTTCAATGACTGAACATAAAATGAAGTTACTGCTTTTCTCTTGAATGTCTTGATCAAGTTTGAACAACACGAAAATGGGTGGGAGTGCTTTTACAATATTAAGGATGACTTAATCTGTGTGTTCTTCGTGATTTAATAAGTGGAAGAATGATACAGAAACTATAAATGGTGCAAAAAGGCCTAGAAAGATTTATGCTTGGAAGTGTAATAAATACACAGAAGAAGAGACAGATAAAGAAATATCCCGTCAGAGCACAAAATACAGCATTATTACAAGAGTGAAGACATTAAAAATATCAAAGAGGCAGATGCACAGCAAAATAAAAATCCCAGAAGAGAGGGATTCCACAGAGACCTCCTATGATATCATATAATAGTCTGAAGCTAATAACATTTCCTGAGAAAACTGGATAAAACATATTATAGATACAAGATTGAAGAACAATCTTGGGGGTGCCTTCATAACATTCTGTCTATCGCCTTCATCCAATGATGGATGAATAAAAAGTGAAGATGGCGAGGATGTGAAATATGTAAATAGTTTGATAACAAATGTCATGGATCCAGGTTACGTGAAATTTGTATACTTTTTAATACCTACTGTATGTACAGTATACCTACAGTATGTCAACCCACTGATATCCAGAGATGAAATAATATGATAAACTCATAGTATGGAAATATTCAGGCAGACTCATGCAGTTTGTAAAACTATACAGTTCTTGTAAGTGGTTTCAATGCATAGCACAAAGGTATAGCGTACTATATACAGTATAGTACTATTGCAACAGGTTCCAAATTGTGTGATTATTTTTCTTTTTAAATCGCCTCAACCTCCTTATCTACCCATCTATTATCAACAAGCCACTCATCCTGCTGAGGGCTGAAGCCAGATGAGACAGAGACAGCGTACACAGGCGCACTGCTCTCCCCCTGGACAGGAGGCCAGGCCACTGCAGGGTCACAGGGAAGGGGACAGTTCAGAGGTGGGGAGGCCTATCACATCTAGCCAGCGTGTCCTCGCAAGGTGGGAGGAAACTGAATCAACTGGTAAATACCCCCGTGAACACAGGGAGACCACGTGAACCCCACATCGGGGTTCAAGGCCTAAGGCTAGAATTAAACCCCGAAACTCAGAGTCTCGAGGAAGGCGTGCTCCGCCCCAGTGCCGCCCAGGTCCAGCCAGGGAAGGAGAAAGAATCCGCACAATTTCTCAAAACACGTCCTGTACGCTCACCGTACAACACGGCAAGCGTACAGGCACCCAGCAAATTGTACTACCACTGGGGAAAGGTTGATTTATCACATTTCTGGTCCCAGCCAAGGTCCGATATTTACATATCCCAGGCAACAAATTTCAGGGCTCAGCGTGTATTCTGAATGAGAGCACTAACTGACCGACACACTCAATTCCTCAGGCCCAACTCTTTTTTTTTGGTCAGGATTTCATAAGATTACTGAAGAAAAAAACTAAGTGGTTTCAATTTTTCCTACTGATGCTAAATTTAATTGTAAGATAAACAGAGCTACTGGATTATGTGAAATCTGTAAGACATATTTAACTGGCAATTAAATCTGTATCAGCTTTCTTTTTAAAAATTCCTCCTTAATGTGCTTTGTGGCTGGTGATGTATTCAATTTCTGTAATTTTTTTTAAGCAAACACGTTTACTCAAGATCGGTGTCAGGACCAAAGGAAAAGTGCGACCTGAGTACTGCCAACAGGCACTTGTTCTGCTTTGTGTCACCCATTGCATCCTGGGACAGGATGGCACTGCCATCTAAGAAATGAAACAGGGGCTAAATAGAAAACACTTCACTGATCATTTGTCTCGACTTGGTATGAAAGCGCTCAATTCCCCAAGCTCTCTTTGCTGGAAGAAATGTAGAACAAGTTTGTTTATCCAAGACGGTAGATCCTTCTCCCTGTTAGCAAGCCAGCAAATCCCCCAGCCACCACCAATACACTTGACGTTCTGCTACTTAATTATGGTAATTAATTTAGGTAAGGTTTTCACTAAATAACAATATACACACTGATTTGACAATTTGCATAGCTAATTAAGTCATTAGCAAAAACCTGCTGATTGCCAACAAGCCCTGAATTTGCCATCTGTTATTGTACGGTGTCTTGTCACCTACCCCAGTAAAGAAACTCTGAGCCAATCTGTGCAGAAAATATACCAATCTGTCCAGCTGGTGTTGTGAGCTAGGAAGATTGAGAGTACTAATTACAATTAAATTGATAATGCTTACTATTCATCTCATTAGCAACTGCCTGTAAGTAAACAGCAACATGAATTCACATTCAAATGATCACTTTACTAGTAAAAGTGTCAAGTTGGCACAAATGATACAATATCCCTTGCAATCTTCCATACTACAAAAAGTGTGTCATTCGTACTGAATTGTTTGAAAGAGGAAACTATGTTTACTCAGAGCACGTCTTTATTTTTAAACATTTTACGTATCACTGACGCGATTTTGGAACTGAATGCAAAATCCCTTTCAATGTGTATGAGTAGAGATTACCAGTAGAGGTCAGTGTTGCATGAGCAATATAATTCCTATCCCCATCAACATCATGCGGGGCTGCTATTGTGTTATTGAAATCACGTAGGCCTGCATTCAGCTGCAAAAGTACAACTTCTCTGACAAGACCACTAGACGTGCGACATGTGTACTCAGTGTGTTACTCTGTCTGCAATCAGGACATGTGTCAACACTTGAAGAGGGGGTGTGAATGCTGTTACAGGCTGTGATTTTACAAAATAAATATGACAATGAGTAATGGCTGAAACCTCATGGCCCTCAAGGGATCCTGACTGCAGGAGCTATACAGTCTCTTGGAAAAGTACAGACAATGAGGGACCAAGCCCTGTTGTTTTCTAACTTTATAAAGGATCCTGATGGTGTTAATATTTAAATAGAAAATAAAAAAAACAAAATATTTTTCATGCACATATCTCTGAGTTCAACACACATTTCAGCTGAAATCTCATGCTTTTAATGTATAAATCTGCAAACTGAACACAAAGTATATCCCTATAAAGAAGGATTACGAATCCCGATATCTCTTCATTGAAGTTAATTTACATGCATAACTGGGAAAAGAAGGATATAACAACACAGAGTATTTCAATATGTGACAAGACCACAGCAGATCACATCTACACAGACTGCAAGTCTAGTGTTTTTTTTTTGCCATGGGTGAGAATTAAGAAAGGAAGGAGAAAAAAAAATCACCTGATGAAAATACTAAGGAGGCGATGGAAGTTCTGCTGTCTCTGAATTCATTCCCACAACGATATCACAAGACATGATAAAACTTTCTTTTTTTTCATCCGCTCTTCAATGTGGAGGAATGCTCACCGAAATCATGTTCCTTGGAATGTTTATATGCAACCGCATGGAGGCAAAAAACTAAGTTTTTTTGAGACTTTATCTTAATGTAAATCTTAGACTAAATTCCATGTATGTTGCCTAAGGACAGAAAACAGTTTGTAGACAGTAAGCCTCCACTGCTATTAGTTTTCAACTCGCAAGTGTGTCGAATTCAATGAAGAAAAGATAAATACATTTAAGTGTGGTGCTTTGAGATAACACTTTGAAATTAAGAGTTCATAGCACAGTTATTATTGCAATTAAGCCGAGTTAAACATTAAAAATTAACAAGGAACAACAGAGGTTAATTCCCACTTTGACAAAAAAATAATGTTTTTGTCCAATTTTTGTCACAGTCAAATATAAAAAACGAATATATATATATGCAAACTTAAAGTTAACTGTTCATGAAAAGCGACTGGAATTCAACTAGTATCATGTCAGTAATGCAGCTGTGTTTTGAAAGCTTTATTTCACAGCTGTCGTTGTGCACCTCTGAGCAGCCAGCCACCAAGACAGACCCTGTAGATACTTCCAAACTGAAGAAACCGGCCCAGCAGCCCACCGTGTGCCTGCAGGGGTCAGGCTAGAAGAGAAGAGAGGATGCTTACAGGTACCTGACTGGAGAGGCTGAAGTTACTGGCCGGGCTCCGCTTCTTGCTGTTGCTGTTGGCATTGTTGCCCACGCTGCTGTTGGAAGCGCTGCTGGCCGAGTTCTTCCGTTTTCTCCTCTTTGTTGTTGTTTGTCTTGTTGGTTCGGCTAAAGAAAGACCGAGAGGGAAAATAAAACCATGCAGTCATGCAGCAGCAAGAGCCAGTACAGCTGGGCTTCCAAAGTCACGGCAGGTCTGGATTGACATACAGTATAACAATAGAGACGTCAGTGTGATAAAATCATTGCGTTTGGACGGTAAACATAGGTATTATCCCACTGTAATTATTCACATAGTTAACACAGCCTCCTCTCGTATGTACTGTACATGTGTACAGAAGTAGTATTTTAACATCTCCCCAGACATGCACTAGTAAGAATGAACAGTTAGTTCAACGTTTTAACATAAATGCTCAAAAACAGAAAGCTAAAAGAAAAATAAAGAATTTTGAATGTTATACTTTATTATTCTTTTCAAGCACCATTCCACCCATTCATTTAGCAGTGTGTCTTCCTATTGCTTCTGAATGTTTTTAAGTGGAAGAACAACATGTTTGGTATCCTGTTCTTAGTCGCAGTTGGCCTCATTTATGAATAGCTTTCTGATCCGGTATCGCTGTGGACTTGCAGGACTTATGAACTGTTCAGAAATGAGCATTTTGATTTAATGTGTGATAGATTAACGAATAAAGAATAGAGTGAAATATTTCACTCACACAGATATAGCCACAGAGAGAATAATTTTCATTTAAATATTAAATAATAAATTATGGAAATATCAGATAACGATTGAGCATTCATGATGTAATCCATAACCTTCCCTATGTGACTGAAAGTAGTTCCACTGAGATCAGACTGTTGGTATTACACTTTGGATTAGAAGATGAAAAAGTACCTTTTTTGTGATTTGTAGGGAAAATTTCCGTTTTGAAGTTCTGTGGATGTCCTGCTGAAATCGGAGCCAGAGGGAATTTTATTTATTAAAGTAATTAATGTCCATTAAACTGTGCAACACACAAAGATCTGCATTATGACAACTGATAAAAATGAAGATGAAACTAAACTTTAAATTGAGACCAATACATTTTTTAAATGTTGCAGTGTCCATAACTGAAGTTATTTGATCAATTCTGCAAAAGACATTTCAAGTGGATGATTTAAATTAAATTTTTAAAGCCTAACATTTTATAAGAAATACCTCTTATTAAGTGAACATAGTTAAGCTAAAATTATTACTATGATGATAACTGATACTAGGCTGAAACAATGTTAGGGTGGTCCAGTCAAAAACTTTCATTTATTTGCCAGATGGAAAAATGTTTAAGTCTGAATGCTAATTATTTTTATGCCTGAATGTTAATTGGTAAACATTTAATCCACAGATGAAACAGGATTTCTCTGTAACCATACAATAATATTTAATAATTACAGAACAAACTAAGAAGTTTGTTTTCAGAATTATAAGAAAGATAAATATTTGTAGTTCTTACTAATCACACCAAGGGAGATGTTTTGAAATCTTCTGAATGACAGACACAAAACCAGGAACCTATTTTATTTATGTAACCAAAAACATAAAATTATACTAGTTTATTAATACTGTTTATTTCCATATAGTATTATGAAATCCATGTCTGTTTAACAATTTATGTTTCACATTACAAGACATCTACTGTACAAATACATCTAAACAAGCAAACAAAACAGTGCACAGCCTTGTAAATTAAAGAAATATATCTATAAAATATTCCTGTAAAATCCCTACATAAAAGAATTGTGAGAAATCTATTCTTATATCATTCTAAGAAAAGAGTAGGATTTCCATGTCTTTGTTTGAAGTTATCAGCAACAGATTCCTGTTTCCTTCCTCACAAAAACAGAAATGTTCCAGTTATGAGGTGAATGAAAAGGAACATGCTAAAAAGAAAACAAGACCAAACCAGCCCATGTACTAAAAAATCACAGATGCAACCAATGATGAGAAACAATGTCACAGACACTAACTAATCTGATTTTATTATGATGGAATTTGTGTAATTTAGTTTGTTTCACAAGGAAGGAATATATTTGCACTTTTCAAAGGGTAGAGCAAGCTTATCCTTCCATCCTCTAGCTGTTTAATCCAGTACAGGGTCTGCCGGAGCCTATCCCGGCAAGCAACGGACACAAGGTGGGGTACACTCTGGGTGAGATGCCAGTCAATTGAAGGACACACACAGACGCACACTCATACCAGGCCAATTTTCCCAGATGCCAGTTAGCGTACTAACATGTCTTTAGACTGTGGGACTGTGGGAGGAAATTGAAGCACCTTGAGGAAAGGCATGTGAACACAGGGAGAACATTCAAATTCCACACAGAGAGCACCCCAGCGCTGTGAGACAGCAGTGCCAATCATTGTGCCACCAAGTCACCTGGTAATGCCTATGCAAAATAAAATCAATCTTTGTATACAGTTTTTCAAATGAATTTTTTTTACTCCAAAGAATGAATTAATAATATGTATGCAGTCAGGTCTACTAAAGTATTTCCTCTCCCACTCCATATTATTTTCAAAAACACTTTTAATTGAAAGAAAAAAAATGATAAGTTGCAAGCTGTTACGAATTTGAAGCCAGCATCTATTTTCAACGTCCTCCTTTTCTCTATTTCGATATTTTTGTGTTCAGTGAGTTATTTTTTTCCCAGCACGCACTGCTCTGCTCTTCATGACAGCTTTGTGCTGAAAAACCTCTTCATCTCCCTTGCTGCTTCGAGGACGGCGGGAACTGGGGTGTTTTAATATTTAATGTCTAGAGCTGACTGTGTTTAATGAGGAATCTAACTGCTCCTCACACAAAGTTTCTGCTGTTTTTTTTTTTTCAACAGGACACACATTACACGACGAATCATTTGTCATGATTGAACGGTCAAGCCAAAGATTCAAGATGCATGCCATGCAGGATTTGGGAATGTGGTTTGCAGGGTATGCGCTGAAACAGGTTTGTGCAAGGCAGAGAGCGTTTTTGTGAAAGATTCTTAAATACCTGGAGGAGCCACCATTCTTTGCCACTTCTGGAACAAGCAGGTTTTCAGACAGTCTCGTGGGCTCAGATTGTAGGTTTTGTGCCTGGACATCAGCTCCTGCATAGGCTCCAGTATGACACACAACTGAAAGCCCGTGGAAAAGAAACAATGGTGTTACTTTACAGGATGCACAATATAACAAGCCAATGCTTTACAGACTTTCAAAGCAACCATATACGTGCCCTTTTTAGAAAAGAAAAATCTTTCCATACCAACTGAATAAAGACTGTAGCAAAGCATTTTTATGCCACTGTACGAACATATTAAAGCTAAAATTCAAAAGTTTATTTATTTTTAAATTAATCTGAATTGAGAAGCAAAATAGCTCAAATCAAATAGTAATAAACATAACGAGGGGATTGATAATGTGGCACTGGGGCTAAGGATCTGCGCCTGTGGCTGGAAGGTTGCTGATTCGTATCCCGCAGCCGGCAGAGGAGTCCTACTCCGTTGGGCCCCTGAGCAAGGCCCTTAACCCCAACTGCTCCAGGGGTGCTGTATACATGGCTGACCCTGCGCTCTGACCCCAAGCTTCTCTCCCTGTCTGTGCGTCTGTGTGTCTCATGGAGAGCAAGCTGGGGTATGTGAAAAAACAAATTCCTAATGCAAGAAACTGTATATGGCTAATAAAGTAATCTCACTATAACAGGGTTGCTGGTATAGAAGTAGTTGAATTAGTGAGGCAGGTTGCTTGTCACAAAGTTCTGAAGACTTGTTCCCCCAGGAAGAACAATGTACTGTATTAAAGAAGCCCAAATATGAATTCTTCTGCGACTGGGAAAGTCCATCCTATAACAAAAAATCTTTTTGCAGAAGTGCTGTGTTGCAGAGCAGAAACTACTTCATGTTAACTGTCAATGAGAGCATTAATGTTTTATGCACAATGAAGATAATGCTATCATTACCACGTACAGTATAACTACGTTTCTGAGATGAGAGTAACTAATGCATGTCTGGCAGTTTAACGCCTTACTAGTTTTTTAATTCTGTTCTTGAAATGAATTTGCTCCTAATAGAAAAGCAAAGCTCTGTGCCCAATGGCATTTTCATATGTGTTTACAACAGCTTGTTTAGTAGCTAACTTTTTGGGATGCAAAGAACGTTTAATTAATAGATAAAGGTTTTTCTAATGAGACAATAAAACCTCTTAATGCAAAATGTTCTTTTTTCCATTTTCAAAAAGAATGGAAAAATGTATACAACTTTTGAAAACATATAAACATACTGACCCACTAAAAATGAGCACCCAATTGAAAAAAGAGCAAAATAATGAAGTTAACCTGGAATGTGTCTCATTTGACTTAACGACATTACATCAAAGATTTAAACACTGACTTATGTTTTACTAATTTGGCCAAATTAACCAGTGTCACATCTTTAATTGGCTGATTCATGTTTCTTTTTTAATAAAAACATAAGGTACCAAAATCTCAATTGAATTCAAATAGGAATTTAAGCACCATGTATTTCAAATATTGAGTGATATGATTATATTGGACTTAAAACAGTAATGGACTTAGTTATTAATAAACTAATACAAATGCTGCAGAAAAAAATGAATTTACTTTACTTTACTTCTCTTAATTAATACAAGAATATGAAATACTACTATTTTCTTTACAAAGAGGGTTGTGAAAGTATAGAATAAGCTGCTCAACTTATTTCAATAAATGGCTAGGTGAGATCCTTGAACCAATTAACTTATTCCAACCAAACAGGCTAGATAGATTGAATGGCCTCCTGTCATTTATAACCATTCTTATTTTTATGTTCAATTAAGATTTGAACCTTTATTTAGATTTGAACCTGAACTTTACATCAACTTGAGACGGACACAGCCACATTAAACCAATAAGCCAGTATCTGTATTGTATCAATGCCTACAGCTTACACTACAAAATACCAAGTACAAAAAGTACAATGTTACAGTATATATAGCCCACTGTGTTATGAAGAGCTCAAATTGGTTATTTTCATCTGACTTTATTTACTATGTCTTGCCTTCTTCACCAGACAAAGACATGAATAAAACGAGGACTGCGACTCTTAACAGCTTATCTCTCTGAATCTCTATAACAAATACTGCTAGTCTTCTTACGCCCTGTTAAAGCACTCAAATCTGTTTAGAAACAATACATGCAGAAAAGTGTAAAGCAGCTCTGGCAATACCAGCACCCAAATGTAGATTGTGTATAGTGTCACAGTAATGTTACAGTAATGAAGCCTATATTGTAACATGTGGTAACATGGTTGGGTTCACTGCTACAGAATTTGATATACTGTATGTATGCAAATTATTTAATCTTTTGATATTTCAGTTTTTATTAATGCTGAAATAATTCATAGAAATATTAAGAGGTGTCTGCTATTAAGGGGGTTTATTAAAAGGTAATTGTAATTCCAGTTCCTGTCTGCCATAATCTGTCCAGTTTTCTCATTACATATCGGCCTACAGTATAATAATAATAATTTCATAATTGCTTACACTTATATAGCGCTTTTCTGGACACTCCACTCAAAGCGCTTTACAGGTAATGGGGACTCCCCTCCGCCACCACCAATGTGCAGCATCCACCTGGATGATGCGACAGCAGCCATAGTGTACCAGAACACTCACCACACATCAGCTATCAGTGGGGAGGAGAGCAGAATAATGAAGCCAATTCATAGATGGGGATTATTAGGAGGCCATGATTGGTAAGGGCCAATGGGAAATTTGGCCAGGAAGCAGGGGTTACACACCTACTGTTTTCGTGAAACACCCTGGGATCTTTAATGACTATAGAGAGTCAGGGCCTCGGTTTTACGTCTCATCCGAAGGACGGCACCTGTTTACAGTACAGTGTCCCCGTCACTATACTGGGGCATTAGGACCCACATGGACCGCAGGGTGAGTGCCCCCTGCTGGCCCCACTAACAGCTCTTCCAGCAGCAACCTTAGTTTTTCCCAGGAGGTCTCTTATCCAGGTACTGGTCAGGCTCACACCTGCTTAGCTTCAGTGGGTTGCCAGTTGTGAGTTGCAGGGTGATATGGCTGCTGGCTGTATACCGCCCCCATCTGGAAGTAACTGCTGTGTCTTTATAACCCAGAATCACACCTGCAACACTCGGATCACAGACCATGCAGCTCCCCGTGTCCTGTGCTCGGAGTGAGCAGCTTTACTGGTTGAGTATCTTGGGAGCACATCTTTGTCAAATGCAAACACGAATAACTTGTCAGGTAACTGTTTAGTGTCTTTGCAGGCAGAACAATTTGTTTCCATGCTCATCTTTCAGGCAACTGAAGAGATGACAGCAAGAGGAATACTTTGTAAGACAATTGATTACCCAAAGACATGTTTCAATGTTTCATGAATGTACTTTTCCATTCAAGTAATTCAAATATCAGTGCTATGTTCAAATACACTTGATCAAAATCTGGTTCATAATATTTTGCAATTGACAATAAATTCCAAATCGTACTAATTGGGTAAAATGGCAATTCCTAATTCTGATGATAACACCTAAAATAAACTTAAGGACCTACACCTCAGTGCCCCGCTAAGTAATACACAATGTTTAATGTTAGACGAGTACTCTTCTGTACTCGTAACAGATTAAATGTTAAATGTCTAACAGCTAGAAAAGCCAGTCATAGTGTTTTATGGTGCGGTATTTCCCTGCCATACTAGAATATGCTATTGTTGCAAAGTGGAAGGAATTAGGTCTCTAAAACCCTCCTTCATGATCTCAACGTTGAAAACTCCAAACAGAAACCTCTCCCATGAGTTCACATACTGTATGGAATATCATCGTTCATGAAGCCACAAGCATTTGTGTACAGAGTAGAAACTTGTTGCAGAAAATGCATAACCTCTAAAGAATGTCCTACTGGGATTTGGAAAATCCTCTGGAAAAGGCAAATGCATCACAATCAAGTACACTAAAGCTATTCACAGATATGAAATCACGATATTTTATATATTATTCAGTATACACTAAAATTAATAGCTACAATCGATACACTTTTTAAAAAAAAATATTCTTGCTCCTGAGCTAAGCATTGTAGCTCCAACACAATTCCTGTACTTTTTTTTTACAAAACAAGGTCTATTTTGAGACTGAATTGAAGGAAGCCTGCAGCATTAATAAATGTAAAAGCTTGACAGTACAGTAACATGCCAACCAAAAAGCTTGGCTTGCAGCCAGGAAACTGCCACTCCATTTCAAATCACTGCAAAACACAGAGGAAATAACAGGTTGTGGTTTATTCATTGGCCCAAGTAATTCAAGAAAGATTATATTTTAATGTGACTGCCTTTTTTCCCCCAAAATTGGAATCTAGTGATAATCATTGCAAACATAATGATTTAAAAATATATACACTGAAGTACTATTTTTTTTCTGTAAATTTGTACAGTATGTACTCTTTTGTGTGAGGACAAGTCAAACAAATCACATTCACATAATTCTTTAATAAACACATATCAAAGGCTCCAAAAAAGAGGAGGACATTTGGCCTGTCTAGCCTGTTTAGTTAATAGCTAATGACCTGAAGATCTCATCTAGCTGTTTCTTGAAAGAATCCAGGGTACTGGCTTCAATAACTTGGCTGGTGTAACTTGTTTCGTACTCCAATAAAAATTGGTCTCATGAAAGATAAGGCAGCATTTGGTTCTTCATTTGTGCAATATTATGTTCTTTCCTGTCTTTCCTTGATGAGAAATTCTCAGTTTCCATTTGATCTGACTGATCTTACTGCTTTAACCAGCACGAGAGAAAAAGCTTATCAATAAACCCTCTAAAAAACCTTTCATCTTATGAAACTGCTAAATCCTCTTTTCACTCAATGAAGCTAATGTGATACAGCCACTTAACCTAAGAGAAGAGGGCTCAGTGTGGTCAGTCTTTGCCTGCCAGGTAACAGCTCAGGAGGTATGTTCTTGGCACAGAGATGAAAATTAATCTGAAGGGAAAAAAAGGCAAATCCAGTATTCTCCAAAAATATGCTCTGAGGCTGCACAGAAATTCATGATCCATTCCAGTAAAAATGAATCTCTACAATTTACTAACTGTACCGGTTGTTCTTAATGTCTTTTTTTCCCCATACTCAATTTGTTTCCCTATAGTCCCAGTTTCTATGACAGAATTCAAGTTGTCCAGAGGAGGGTTTATAGAAGATGGACAACAACCTACTGACTAAGATGATGCTGAAAGTACCAGTCACCATTCAAGCGTGATGATGACTTCTGTGTGACTAAATGAAGTAATCAGACCCGAAGTACAGCAAGAGTTAGACAAGTTACCTGAGCAAGATGTCATCTTTGGGACAGCTGTCAGTGATGATTTCTATGGCTTCTAAAACTTCTAAGGCAAGAAGCATATGCAATGTCCATGCTTCAGAATGACAGTATGTTGGCATTCAGTGTTTGGATGTGTGTGTGCAGGGACACACAAGATATTGTGGGGGTGTCTGTGGAGGTGTTAAAAGCTCAGTGGCTGTCAAAGTTTTCCTCATGAAGCTGAACTGCACAATGAAGAACTAGAATGTGTGACATAGCAAATGACCTTATGTCTGTAAAAAGAATGTTTATTTTTTTATGTAAGATTGGAAGGCGGGGTCTGACATAGCAGGTGTAGACATTTGTACCAATTACTCAGGCTCAGTCAGTAGGATACTAATAACTAAGGTATATACTTAAAAATAAGGTGTGAAATAAATATCGTTATAGGATGTGACAGGCATCCTTATGTTATATATATATTACAAAAAAAACAACAACTCAAAAACACTCCTGCAAATTGTGTCAATGAATCTAAAAACTCTTATAATAGCATATTTCTGCTAAAAAAACAATTTTTTTTACACGCTATTACAAGCCCCTGTGCTCATGAGATGCATAATTAGAAAAGAAAAACTACCGATTCTGACAAATTCTCAGGTGTCCTAAGTGTTCCAGGCCTGGCATACAAGTGACAATGCTGTCCGCTTTCATGCATCACATATCTGAGATTTCGGATTTCCAAAGGTCTGGCGATTATACTCCATAAACATTTTTAAGACTCGAACAACTGCTCGCCTCTGGCATTCCTGTAAACAATCCATTTTGAATTCCCATGTCATATGTTTCTAATCTTTTTTTAACATTAAAACAGTCCAGCTGACATCAGAGTTTATGGCTCTGTACTGTGTAGTATTGTATATCACATTTTAGAAACAGGATTCATGTTTCTTATAGCAGAGCAGAAGAAACAGACAATGTGGTACCTTTGTGATAAACAGAAGTCTTCCTTGATTGCAAAAAAGCACTAGGAAAAGACTAGGGGCAGTAAGGTATGGCTGGTTGAAAGAGCCAACGCAGAGAAGGTCCTGAATGGAAGAGATTTTTTGGGAGACATGCTCCACTGGGATCGGATCGGATCATTATCTCAAAATCAGAGTTAGAGATCAAAAGTGTTCTATATACTTTATTAAGCAACACAGGCATTTTGATACACACGCATTTCTTCTACATTGGCTATACCAAGATTTCTGATAGCACTGCCCCTCTTCTCAAAGGCGGCATGCTCTTCAACGTCGAAGACAGGACTAACACAGGGTAACCTACTGCAGCTGCTACTGAAGCCGAGGCTGCTAAAAGCACACTGACCTCCCTGAATATGCGGTTTAGCAAAACCAAGTGATAAAGAATCCCGTGGGATTTCTGGCTTCAGGGCATACTACAAGACTGTGAAGGGTCAATTTTAACATTGCAGTGTGAGGTGAGGTTGTAATTTGATGAAGTTGTCATATTTGTGTGGTCATCCTTTCGCTGCTGCTACAGTATGTGTCATTAATTAAAAAACAGGAGTTCTCCTGTGTATGTGCTTTGCAGATGATTGGAATCAAATAAACTAAGAACTACACATATTTTGTACTTTTTCGGGGGGGGGAAATGTCTGAGACACACAGCTTAAACCTACGTTTTTTTTTTCCTCCATGCTTATAGATTAATGCTATAGATCATATACACTCATTCTGAAAATATACTTTTTCTTGACAGCACATTCCAGTCTTTATATTGTGACTCAAATGTTTATCTGTTTGTTTGTACAGCAAATGTTTCACAAATATACAGACTCAGAAATGTCCATGTTTCAGAATGACAGAATGTTGGTATCTCTTGACTTGGCTCTCTGGGGGGCTTTTGTGATAAACTAATGTCCAATCTAGGCTAATATTTGTTGTGGCTTCTCACATACCCACATTTGAACTAACATTTTGACCAGAGAGCTGTGCCTGCTGTGAATGATGAGAATTAATTGATGAATAATAGGCCTTAAAGTTGTTCCTCTTTATCCCCAAGACAAAGGCTGTGAAAAATTCTTTGTAACTCATGAATATGTATACATTGATGGAATTTGACAATGCTAAGGGAATTGTGCCCTGTTTAAGTTTTGGGTTTCAGTGTGGTGGACTATGTAAATATCATCTAGAGCTATGTAATACAATATGTTAGTTAAGGCTACAAGAAATTATCTGTTTTTCCCACACTGTACAACATGTATAAAGGTCATTACAAGAGACTTTTCACTTATAACAGCAACACATTCATAGTGATATTATTAGGAAAATCTGTTACTGCAAGTATAGCAAGTTGAGCACCAACTAGAGTATTTCTGTTGCTTTTGTTGTAAATCTCACTTCAAGAACTGCACTTGTGTCAAGGATTTTGTCAGTATAAGTGACTGAGAGGGGATCTGTACAGCGCATCAAAGCTGTGGAATTTTCTCATGCAGGTGTGAAAAAACCTATCATGCTCACGTGTCTGCAGCAGACAGAAAGTACATCACATTTTTTAGTGCCCTTATATTCTTATCTTATGCAAGGTGCACCTCATAGATGCCAAACACTTTTGAAACATAGATCAGATAAGAAGAATGCCTGCTGCATCCTGCCATTGCTCTGTGTTACCACAGATTCAAAATGTAGAAACTATAATTCCTCTGCTAGCTCAGCACTAGTGTTGAAAGTCTTGCCTCTGAACAGGTGATGTATTTTATTTGTTCATTTACAAGTATTTGTCCTCTCGCTTCCTCAGCCTAACCTTAGAAGAAATAAAGCACAGATAAAAAATGTCAAAGATCAAGAAAGAAGAACCAAAAAGTATGAGTGGGAACTAATCAAGACCATTGATCTAAGCTCTTGCATTCGAATGAGATTCAATAGCGTTTGGTTACAACTTCTGATCCAACTGACACAGTTTTGGGATATAATTACGGTGTGGTACTCCGCGCCATCCAGGCCCCAGAGAGTTTCCGAAAAAAAATTTCAGAAAGGAGCAAAAAAACACTCATCCTAAACCTGACATGGGCCCCAAAATCCAGCACTGACCTTAAAAATTGTCAAAGTATTGTGTGAATGCTAACCCTCAACCTACCTGTGGAGTCAACTGAGCATTTCTGCAATCTATATCTGAACTTCTCTGGGCATCGGATTTTGACATGTTCCCAAATCAAATGTATGAGTGGGAAACAATGAAGAACACTGATCAAAGCTCCTGCATTTTAATGAGATTCAATAATGTTTGGTCACAACCTTTGATCCGATCGACAGTTTTGGGATGCAATTACCGCACGATGCACAGCGCCATCCAGGCCCCAGAGAGTTTGCCAAAAATTTTTTTTCCAGAGAGATCCAAAAAAACGCTTGTCCAAAACCTGACATAGGCCCCCAAATCCAGCGCTGAGCTTAAAAATTGTCTACCTGTAAGCAACTGAGTTGTCAGTGACAACCAGAGATCAGACACGCCACTCGCTCTTATCAACTTGTCCCACACATGCCAAGTCAGGGACATGGTTGCTTCTGCATGACTAGCAAAGGACTTTCCAGACGCTAAAAACTCTGTTGCAGAAACAATGAACCAGCTATGTGACAGGAACTCCTAACAACAGTTGATAAGTGGCACAGACCAGACTCAGGCTTCCTGTCTTTATACTGGAGGACTCATCCACCCTGGAGCCCAAGAAAACATCGTCAGAATCAGGTGGAGAACATGCGGTGACAATGGGGCGACCACTAGAGGTCACCAACACGGCAGTGAAAAAGTCTTGTTTTTTTTTGTAAATGCCAGTCATTCACAGATAATATTGTAATTGAATGGAAGATCTGCAACTCTTCTAGTCTAATTAACGGAGGTTATACATGCACAAAAGGAAAGTCAGTAGCTCACTTAGGCGTGAAAAGACGAGGGAAATGGTTTGTGGTGTTAACAACACTATGAGTAAACTCTTGTGTATAGATACAGTAGATGGGTGTTTTCATTTGCTAGTGAAAAGACCCATGCGATAAAGTTAGGTTAGGACTCCATCTGGGCTTTCTTAGATATATTTTCTCTATATAAGCAGGTGTCTCAAAAGTAATCCCTGGTTGACTCAGTGTCTTTTGGAGATGTTCTTCGCCATGAGCTCTCAATGTCAATAATTAGACATTGTTGGTGTATTGAAATAACTGCATAGCTGCTCCTCAATATGCTCACCATTATTTCTTATGAAACAGTTCTAAGTAGCTCAGCAATGTACGCTAATCTGACACTGACAGGAATAACACTGTATCACAAGCTCCAACAGTAAGTGTTTTTTTCCCTACAGCAGAGGTCCAATTGGTAACATTTCAGCCAGCACACCTGAATGAGGGCAGTTCTCAAAATTGGTTGATAGCAAATATAGACCCCATTTGACCTTTTTTGACATAAATGAAAATTTACAACTCTGCCTAGAGTAGAAAATGAAGGCAATCAGTGATTAAACACTCAGCTGGAGGAAAAAAAAACAAAGGAATGGGGTTGGGAACTACTGTTTTTTTGTGTGTGAATTGATCCTGAAGCAGGGATTTTCTAGCATTCTAAGAAATGTGGTCAAATGTAGCAGTGCAAGGTATTTTATTTAGTTGGAAAATGAAATAATACTGCCCTATGTACATGTAGCATAATATATTCCAAAAGGTTATTTAACAGGGCTCGGAAATGACTGGAATTTCAGACTGCTGCTTAAGATACAGGAATTTATCTTTGTATCGAGATTGGACTGAATGAATACCAAGGGACACTTACCCTGAGGTAGTTGAGGGTGAAGTTTGTCAGACCCATTCGGGTGATGTTTTTTGACAGCTGCTCTAACACCTGAGGGTCTTGTGCCTGAAGGGAACAACAAAAAATATTCTGAGAAACATCGAAGGGAATAAAAGTCTGCAACAACAAATAATTGTGTCTTCCTTCTGATGACTGTACAGAATAAAAAAAGACTAATGTCTTAGTGAGGGAACACAGACTTTTACTGACTTAATGGAAGTTGTAGAGATGCTACAGTTACTACCTTATCATAAATACCACCTACATAAACTGAGGCTGACTTATCTCGACAAGCTCCATATTAAAGCAAAAATAATTAGCTTTAAAAGGAATACCTTCATAACCTTGTTCTTTTAAATGTATTTTTTAACATTTGGAAAAAAGTTCTACATGCCGTAGATCTCATTTTCGATGAACTATGACAATATGAAAGGCTTCACATCATTCAGGGCACCCTGACATGCATGAAGATTTTTTTTTATTTCAATGGCAAAGAAAATAAAAAAGTCCAGATACAAGTCTAGATACAAAGACATGATTTAACCACATTTATCATGAACTTCTTGTAATACAAAAACAAAGTAGGAATATGATTATATACAATTTAAGATAATTCAATTAATGGAGATACTTAAAGCAATATGCTGAATAATTAATTAAGCATTGCTGAATATTTACATTCTTTTCTCTTTGTGCCCTTCAATTCTTAACATCAAGCTGTACCAAAATAAATGCTAATAAGTTAATTTGAACATGATATAACTTAATTCCTTAATGTAACACATTACTGGACATTGTATCTTGTTTGATTACAAAGATACAGTTGGTTTAATAACACTTCTAACAAATACAGAATTTCATCATATACCAAGACCATGGCAAAGGATTAAAACAGCTCCTGAAAATCGAACATTATTAACTTTAGCGGGCAAATGATATCTAACTCATGTGGGTCACCACAGTTTGGCTAACTATAACAGAGCTTCATCTTTTATAACTTCTAAGCATTATATCGTAGTTGAAGACAAAATGTCTTTGATGGATACAGCTCTACATTTTAAACATCATGCTTTTTGATTTTTTTCTTAATAATGAAAATGAGAAAAAAACGCTTCTGTAAATAAAACAACTTCTGGACAGATACGAATAATGCAGAGAAGAGCAGTATATAAACTTCCCTAGGCTATACTTAGGAGGAATCTGAATCTTCTGATACAGGTACTATACAGTACTGAGAATGAAAAGTAACTAATCCCTTACAACTGCAGCAAAGGCAATAATTTATAACTGGGAACATTCTAAAATCTGTTTTGTAGCATCTGCAATAATATTTTACACAACACAGAAATAATAATTATATTATATTATTATATGTCATCACAGACAGACTATTGCAACACAAGCAGTACATCTATGCGTGCTTTTCACCAGGTTGTTATAGTGAAATGTGTTCCATTCTTATGGTCAAGCCTGAAAAAGCATGCCTGTTTGCTGCCCTCTGAGTCTGAGATGCCACTTGTCTTCAAGTTCAAGTTTATTGTCATTATACTCATCTACAGGTATATGGTATAACGTAATGCTATTTAGTTAGCTCTCAGACGATAAGTAGTACAAAAAACAACAATACAATTGTATAAGAAAAGAAAGACAGAGACAACAGGTGGTGTGCAAAACAACAACAGGTAACAGGTAATGTGCAAAACAACATCAGATGTGCAAAAACATGCATCAACAGAATTAAATAAAGGATAGAAAATTATGGGGAGTGAGCTTCTTGACATGTGAGGTAGAGGTAGATTTCAATGTGTGTTTGAGTTTTTGGTAAGAGAGAAGGCACTGTGAGGTTCAGATCGTAGGTGAGAGAGGCTGGGAGTTTAATAGTTTGATAGTGCGGGGGTAAAAACTGTCTCCAAGTGTGGTAGTCCGGGCCCGAATGCTCCGGTACCGTTTTCCTGATGGTAGAGGGTCATACAGTCTGTAGCTGGGGTGTGTGGGGTCTTTGATGATGCTTAGAGCTTTCCTCAAGCACCATCTGTCATAAATGTCCTGTATGGATGGGAGGTCTTCTAAGCTCATCCCACAAATGTTCAATGTTCAAGTCTGATGGGTAGCAGGGCCCCACTTGTCAGTCTCTCACTTTTCACCCACTGCCTACAGCTCTTAGATCCCCAATGAGCTGAATTTTACATGGCCTTTTAGAGGAGCTCTGGCTGTGATTTCTTCCTTCCTTACTTAAGCAATCCAGGACCACTATCCTAATGTCTCCAGCTGATGACACCCAGAACTTGTCAAAGTTTTGCTCTCTTGCTCTAATTCTTTCCAGGATCACTGATCTCTATCAGGAGCTTCTCAGTTTAGTACCGAGATGAGGCTTCTTTTTTCCCATGTTACTTTCCAGGCTCCACAAGTTTCCCCACTCGTGTTCTCTGCATTGCACGCTGGCCACCATGTTTCTTCTCTTCACAGCTCCTGTGTTCCCTCAAAGATGCTGAGAATCCTTCGTTTTCCTTCTACCACTGCTGAATCAGGGCCAGGTTGTTCCATTCCCTATAAATATTGCTTCCTTCTTCCTTCGGGTGGTCCAGGGCACAGCTTCTCATTTATCACCAGTAGTGCCTCTGTCCCTCAGTGCCTCTCTGGAGTACTGTATATTCATCCCGTCTTCTCTAATAGCACCTCAGAACACCGTCCCACGCTCAGTACTGGAACAGACTTTCCTGTGCCCTCCCTGAGCATTCCTTTACAGACCTCCCAAGTGGCTGTGCACCTGTGACTAATTCCTCATGAGTATTCTTCAATTAATGACAATTCTCACATGTAACGCCACAGCGCTGTTTGAGCACGCTCCTCCTCAGGGAGGTGCTGTTGCCCCCTTGTGGTTCCTACCCAGAACTTCATGGGGCCAACCTGCCACAACATACCAGGCAATAAGCCATCTTAGTCTCGGTACAGAAAATCACACTAGTACCCGAGGGAAACTAATAATAAGCTACAGAAAAACTGAGGTCAACAGAACCATCCATTCTGGAAAGTAATCTGTTTTTTTAGACATGACAAGTAAATAGAAATGAAACATGAGTATACAGTATAGAAACCATAAGCCAACCACGAGTCAAAATCAAAAGTTGGACTTTAACCAGCACTTCCCACTATACTTTGCTCGACATCTGGCTGAATATGGCTCCATCATCAGTTTTTCCAAGTTATGTGACAGAAAACGAGTCTGTCTCAAGGAGTAGCCAAAAAACCTAATTTGCTAAATGATCTGCAGATTATCATGGCTATCAAGCATAAGTACGTCCTCTCAGGCACTGACAGCAGATGTCTCACCCCCTGAGTGAACGCATGCTGGAGAGCCCAGCTGATCTGTGCACTACTATGTCAATTCAAAACCTGCCCCCTGGAGTAGATGTTTATACACACTGATCTCCTGAACAGAAAGAAGCACATATTGCAGCAGATAAAAAAGAACAGGAAAATGAGACTTTGTGCACACATCCAGCTTCACCCAAAACCTCTCTCCATTATAAACAATGTCATTCACTAACGTGTTCAAAGAAATGCTGTTTGTTGCATTATACTTTTGTCAGTTACATCTTTTGAAGTTAACTGAACAATGATTATTCCTGATTAGCACGTTAACAAACCTGTTCTAACAGAGTTATCACAGTCCAAGTCTATACCTACCTGTACATCTCTACACAGAATTCACCTGGAATTCCAGAAAATGCAACATTATTAAGGAGAGGTAAATATCACTACATAAAGCTTTCTACATACAGTAGACTGTACAGTATATACTGTATACATATCTATTATTTACATTTAAAACAAAACATATGCAAAGTATGGGAAGTCTTGGCAGAGATTATGATTCTTTGTTCAGTTTTCAGCATTAGTAAATACTATATATTGCTTAGGAAATTAATTATGTCAATTCTTTATATATTAAAGAAATAAATTTATTGTACTGCTGATAATACAACTGGTGATCTACAATGAAAGTACCTAAGACATTCCAAAACTAAAAATGTGTTATTAAGCAAAATTAAGGGAAATTCATGCAGGTGTTTTCCCCACACTTCAAGAGCATGAAGACTTTGAATTAAATTGTATAATAGGGCACATATTAAAATAGTTCAGGTGGGTAGCTGTGTCAGCATGCGTAGGCTGCAAAGGAACAAGTAATAGGTTTATTCCATGCTGAAAAAAAAGAAGAAAGAAAACACAACGTTTCGGCCGTGGAGCCTTCTTCAGGTGTGAATCTTCTTCAGGTGTGAGGGACCTGAAGAAGGCTCCATGGCCGAAACATTGTGTTTTCTTTCTTCTTTTTTTCAGCATGAAATAAACCTATTACTTGTTCCCCCAGATATTAAAATGTTGTGTTTCCTTACTAAAAGGCTGTTCAAAAACCAGCTGAACTTTTGAAGGCTACAACGAAGAAACCAAAAATCAATATAAACAAAAGACAATAAGAGGGAATGATCACCTCCAGACAGCTGTGAGGTTGTAACTCTGTAGTGGGCTGGGAAGGAGTCAACTACCAAACAAGCTATAAACTAACAGATGCGTCTTATTTGTACTGTAGCAGAGAGTGGCGCTAAACATACTATTACTGTCTCTTGGATATGGTACCTGTTATCCACATAATACCAAGCAAAACCTAGAGATGTTGGCCCTGCACAGAGTGCACATTAATTTACTCTGCTCTAGAAAGGCAGCATCAATGCAGAAATCTCCACTGGGACAAATACCATGATTGTGATCAGATGAATAAACAAAGTGCTTTGCACAAAACTAGGAGCAGAGATTTGTTGCTATGAATTTAAGAAAGCCATATTACTGTGCCTATAACTAGTCTATATCCATTTTAATTCTAGGCTACAAGACAACAGTTTTAACCTTTTGCATTAAAATATATTTGTTTCATTCATCTACATATTCTACCCTACAACTTTAGGATTTAGGAAAGCTGAGGTACTGTATAACCTATCACCTTCACAATCACACACCAAGTTAATTGGCCTCCACCTATGTTAAACAGTGATTTAAGTGATTAAGTAGTGATTCACATGATGTCAGGATAAATCCAGAAGCTGTTATAGCTTCCATCTAATATAAAGTATAAAGTATATTTGTAGGATATTTGTATATCCTGATTCACATGATGTCAGGATAAATCCAGAACCTGTTATAGCTTCTATCTAATATAAAGTATAAAGTATATTTGTACAGCAGCTGCATAAAGGCACATATAAGGGGATTGGTATAAAAAAATCAAAGTCCTTGAATATTCCCTGGAGCATGGTGAGGATGGTAACAAAGAAGTGGAAGGTGTATGGTCTGCCTAGATCACAACCCTGCCACCAGTCCCTCTAAAGAGGATGACCAAGCAAGAAGAAGACACATCAGAGAAGCTACCAGGAGGCCAATGGCAACTTTAATACATTCCAATGGAACCACACATTGTTTGGAAACAAACAATAATCCACTCATTTTTTAGACCAGACAATTGCCAGTTTAATCTCTTCCCCTTGTTGTGATGTTATAATGTATTCTTTGTGCTCCAACTCATTCCTTTCTTTTTCTGTCTCTACTTATTATCCCAAGTATACATCATTTCCACTGTGCTTTAGGCCTTCTGCAGTATATCATTGTTGAATACATTTTACAGGTCTTCAAGCTTTAGCCTTTAGGATTCTTATCCTTATGTTAATACAGGCAACACATTGTGGGTCAAAGACTTTTGAGAGACAAAGCAATCATATGAAATTTTCCATCCCATTTCATTTTAATTTCAGGTATCATCTTATCAGTTTGAGATATCATTTGATCCAAGTATGTACTGAAATTGCTAATGTTTTCAAAATTTATGCAATTTGAGAATGGTAGGTGGTTTAAGCATGTTCAGTTCCCTGAAAATGTCACTTTTTAAGGCTGTGAAAAGCTTTGCAGACATTAAGTGCATCAATGTACATATTTTCAATGGTTTGGTTGATTAAGGTATTAATACAGATGCTGTGTACAGTTTATTAAGGCAAATATGTTCTCATAGTCACTTAATCCTAAGCATAATGAAATCACATATCCACTGGAAGTTTTAATTATTTGTCTTTCTACAGTATTTACAATTGGTTCATCCTCACTACTTGGAGATGTTCCATGCATTTACATCCTCTTCAAAGTATTGCTTGTTTTTCTGGCAGCACAGAGTCCACTTTTCCCTAAAGTTTTTTTCTGAGTACCTTCATGAAAATCCTGAAGGTAATGTGTGGTGAGCTATTTTTTATTATTGTAAGAACTACCAACTACTCAATAAAGAAATATTTTACATGACATAATTGACTGAAAATCTATTTTAATGAAATTACAATACTTTAAAATAATAAGAATTTCCACTTCAAAGCCTGTCAAATCATATTGTGATGATATGCAGCACATTAGACAAAATGTCTTATGTTTAATGGAAAAGTTTTAGAAATTGTGTCAATCTTACAAGACACACCTGACAATATGCAGAAGCAACTCACAACTGAACACAATAACCGTGACAACATTTGGAAAGAATGCTGACTTGAATTTATTTACATAGAGCCACATTACTAAAGCAAACTTACAAACTTCATTCAAAACCAAACATTTGCCAGAGACTTTTTTAACACTCTCAGCTTGCTAGTTAATTAGTGGAGTGTCAGTTTCAAATGCTTGATAAAAAACACCTCAACAAACATTGGACTGATATGAATACAACATATTGCTATTATTATAGAAACAATAATGAAACTCTCCTAATATTACTTTAAAAGCATGATCAAAACATCACACTGCTGGATATTCTCTTGGGAAAGATTTTGATTTTCAATGTTTTCTACTCACATGAACAGTTACTAGAAAGGATTGGGTTGTCAATGGAACAGAATTTATATAGTTTTTTTATGACTCATAAAAATACCTCTCATGAAACTAAAGCTGCAACTTCAGCATCAGAAAACCTCCTCTTTTTTTAATTTCTATACTATATTGGAAATGATTATTGGAACAAAGGAAAAAATATAAATTGCACATTGTAGATTAACATCTTTTGTGAAAAAATGAAATGCTACTCAATGCAGCATTGTGTTGAGATGCTACAATGTCATTTGTTGTAAGGCGACACATCAGAAAGTGCCACACCTCCTCAAGGCCAACATTAGCAGAGTCAGTGATACCATAGTAGAGTTGACTCCCAAGAAGGAAATTTCCCCATGACAAGAATATAGAAAAGAACAAAGTATATGCTGAAGGCTGCTCCTGTTGACAGACTGCTGCCCAGCTTCACATAGTAGTGTTGTGAAGTGGCAAGTGGCTGAGGTGCAAAACCCCAACTCTTCAACTCTCCAGAAGTAATGCGAGATTCATCAGGGGAAATTCTCTACCCGACACCTGACCAGTTGATCACCTCGGGGATCTGATGAATGAGGACAGGAAACAAGGGTAAACAAGGTTCCAAGGATTCCAGGCTAAACAGCTAAATTTAACAAAAATGAAACGTGGCACTCTGAAGCAGAATGATACACACGGTAACTTCAACATCTTTTTAAATAAAACAAGCCCTGTTAAGGTATTCACTTGTACACTTTCTTAAAATCTGGGGGATCTGACCTATTTCAATATATACTGATCGGAAAAAAAAAACGCAACACTTCCTCCTCCACACTTTGGCCCTCCCGTCTGCGTGGAACAGGCTGAAAAGTGACTCATCTGTGAAGAAGACCTGATGCCACTGCTGACGAGTCCATCGCAGCCTCTGTCTGGCCCAAACCAGTCATGTGTGACGTCTAGGCAGTATGAGCATAGGGGCTCTGACAGGTTGCCTTGCTCTAAGGCCAGCAGCATGGAGCCTCACTGTCCTGTCACTGATGTGGGCATTGTCAGCAGTTTCAGCAGCAGTATGGGTGGCAGATCTGAAACGATCTCTCAGATGGACCAGTCTGATGTTTTGGTCCTGCTCTGGTGTGGTCACTCAAGGGCAACCGGATCTTGGACAGTCATCTGTCCTGCCGGTCTGCTGAAACCTTCTCTGCAGTCGGAACACAGTGGAGCGACATACTCCATAGTGTCTGGCAACGCTGGCACATGACACGCCTGCCTACAGCATGCCAATGGCCCTCTCTCTTGCTTCTGGTAACATTTGAGGTATTACTGAATGCACAGAAAACTGGCTAAGTGTGGCCTTGTTTCTTGCAGTGACCTAAGCTATGAATAAAGGCCTTTTTAAAGGTGACCTGATCAGGCACTGTTCCACCTGGACCTCGTTGGATAAAAGTGCACTCAACGAGCTTTTGTGTGGTTGGCAAGCTGCAATGCCTCACTGCACAAGCTGTATTGCTGGTCAGAGGGCTTAAAACAAATGGACAACTTTTTGTGAAAGTATATAAGCTATAACTATAGTATTCTCATTCCAGAAATGTTGTGTTTCTTTTTTCCATCCGTATACATTTGTTCACAATATCATGTGAGCATTTTAAAATAAATAGTATAAAAACTGTATGGAAGCAGTCTGAGAACTATTTAAGACACAGATTGACAGTATTTTGATGAGTTAAACATAAAGACCGCACAGAATAGGGTGATAATCATAGCAATGAAAGAGACAGACAGCATCGCCAGTAGCAGAAGGTCTCCTTAATGCATTAAAGAGTGTGATTCTCATTGCCACTTTTGTCCACCTCACAGAATTGCCTTATTGTTTTTATGTTTGATTATCAAAGTCAATTAGATTTAATTGCTGTTTGATTCAGCAATTTTATATTTTATATTTTTATTGTGCACCTATGCGCTACAATGCTGTAGAAAAAGCCATGTTAAGATGGTGATACTTTCAACACTGAGACACAAATTTTGCTGCACACAAAAGGTACACAAAAAAACACTAGCTTTCACTCCAAGTAAAGAACACAGAGCAACTAAACGTAAACCAACACAGGGAATAATATTTAAAAAAAGAATGGAAATGGAGAAGCATTGCAGAAGCTCCGGAAAAAAAATAGATGTGCACAGCTGACTTTCATACAAGAAAACAATAAAGATCTTGCAGGCAAGTCAGTGAAGGTAGGACTCTTTTACCTACTACCCTCCTCCAGAACTCCATTGTTCATGATGGCTGCTGGCCTTACAGTACAGGTATGTGACATACTGATATTCCTTTTTCAATAGCACAAATGGAAGGGGCTAACAGATAAAAAGCCCCTGGGATACATAATACACAAGCTGACGCATGGACTATTTTAAAGGGGAACTGCAAAACTATTTTTACATTTCGGGGTTATAATGAATCAGCAATGACGAGTGCATTTCAAACCACACTAAAACTACCAAGCACACGCTAATGTGTACAACCTCCAATTTACATCAAAAAAGAGACAGTTTCAAGGTACAGTATGTGTAGCGCCATACTGCCCTCATTGTCTGCGATTCAGAATGAGGCAACAAAATGTCAGATGACGTGAAAGCAGCCCTATTACACTGTAAAGGTGCTTTAGCTTAAGCAAATCTTGCTTGTTTTGCATTTTTCTCATTCGCTTACAGAGACTAAAGAGCAGGAAGGGCTGCTCCATGTCACGATTCGTGTGAACTCTCCCTCTCATCCTGGCGAGACCAGCAGTTTGCAACAATGTGGCAAATGTACATTACATTCACAAAGTTCACAATTTTACACTTAATTTGAAATTTGTCCAATTTCCAGTTTATTTTGTTACTGAGATTTAATCAACAGTCTGAGAAACTGGGACTGCAGTTCCCCTTTAAAAAAGTTAAAATAAAAACTGTAGTCATAATCATTATCTCTCTGCCTTTTCCTCACTCCCTAAACAGAACCTACAGTTACGCAGCAGAAATACTAACACTAACACTAACAGTCCTTTGCTCAAGAGAATTAGCTGCTGCTGCAGTGATGTGGCTACCAGATGATATTGGTGCCGAGGCCCTGTTGATTTTTGACAGGTACTGGATTTTCAGTCAGGCAGGGTGATATTCTGGTTGCTTAGTAATTAGGTTGCACTGAACCTATCAGAGATTAAATACTTACAACTTACATAACTTATTAGCTGTCAAAATTAACTCAAAGATGATGATTTATACATTAAAAGTTAGACAGCAACCTGCTGGAATTTGGAAGGTAGCATTTTGCTAATCATATAGATTTAGTATTATCCCGTTTTTGGAAGCAGTTTGCAAATTATAAATGTATGCTTTCTTATACACATTTACTGAAAAAACACCTTGTAAAAATATCCATGAAAGAAAAAAAATTAGCTTACATTACTGAACTGAAAAAAAAATAGCGAGCGAGTACATTATGGCTGTCAATTAAGTGAAATAAGTATTTAACTATATAACGCACTTGCATTTCAGTTCTAGAATTGATACCTTGGCTTTTGGCTTCAGGGCCAGCCCACTCCCTTCTCATTAAGTAAAGCTGTGATCAAAAGGAGCAGGTTCATCAAATGCTCAGCATTCCATTGGGTTCTGCAATGGATTTTTTCCCCAAAGTGGGACCAAGACAGATACCCTGAGGGACCAATTTAATGCTTCATAATTCCTTATGAGATTTGACAAAATCACAGGCTACACAGAAACACTACAGCAAACACAGGCAGATCTACACATGTAAATGCTAGCGTTATCTCATAAAGCTAAACTTAGATCTAATGTTCAGCACAATTTAAACCAAAAATTCTTAAAAACATTATTAGATGTTCTTTTTTCTCTCCTACTTTCTACTTTTTTTTCTCAGGAGGTGTTCTATTTAAAATAAAAAAATTGATTGGCAGAAATTGTAAGGCCATTTAGTCAAAGCTGACATTCCACCTTTATCTTTAATGAAGCTAAGAGGCTCTGCACAACAGAATATGCTGGGTATATGCATGGTAGTGGTATAAATGTGAAAAAAATAATTTGAATTCAATTTATTAATTAATTCAATTACATTCAATTATCTCAGTCACATTGATGCTGTCACTGTCAAGTACACTGCAAAAACACATTAAAATCCAGTATTTAACTGTGCAACATCACTGTTCTGTGACCTTTGTGGTCTTGTAAAAAACCTGGTCTGACATCACCAAGGACAAGTCCCATGTCTGTCCTGATCCAAGAACAGACACTAACGGAACACACATGCTCAGTAATGTAAAGGGAATCAGTATAATCTATAAGCATTTCCTAAAACAGTAAAGAATGTTTTGTCTTTAGGTAAGGTACACAACGCACAACTTCATTTCCCAAAATAAAAGGGGCAAAAAGGATACTGACTTCAATATCTAAAGGCATAAACTTCTGGAGATATACAACAAGAATAAAATATGTATATCCTCAGTCCCAAGACTGAACATAGTCTTGACAGATAAAACATTTTTCAGCTGCTCAAGATATAATTTCAGGTTTCCCTTTTGATGGTTGCTACCAATGCAACTGATTTACTGATGCTCTTTCTGCTCAACAATTCTGAAAAGGGTTAATGACAACAGTATTACTGCAGGTGAAGAAAGAAAATCCTGTGCTGAAAGTAAATTTTAAGACACAATCAAGTCACAATCCGCTAAAAGAAAAGGGCAGTTTTACTCAAGAAAGCTGGCTAGATTAAAGGTGTTATAACTGCAGCAGAATTAAATGATGAGCGATTTAACTTTCTGTAAATGGAAAACAAAATTAAGGCCACTGCTGAATGAGTTACAGTAGTTATACCAGATCCACTGAAGGTGTCCATTTCTCATATCCTATAATCCATTATAGTAACCTATAAAACAGGCAAAAAAGACCCACAACATAGTGATCCTACAAATGAAGATCAGAAAAGCCAATACATTTTGATCTGTGAAATATAACTTACCATGGTATTTTATGAATCAAAAAGTATGAAAAAGCTGAAGTCCAGTGTAAAGTAACTTATGTAAAATATAAACATATACTTATCATTGTACAAAAAAGGAGCACAGGCTTAGCTGTAGTCACTATTTTGTAAGTGCATTACCAATATCCAACAGTAAACTAAAAAACAAATACAGTGCAAGATGCATTCTTAACCTGCACTGTGCTACAGTAGTTTACTCTGCTAGTCTCTCCACGTTATTTCCCCACAGACATTATTCTCATGCACATTAAAGATGGAAATCACATCAAGAAAAATACTTTTAGCTCACCTCACCAGCTCAATCAATTACTATTGAATCATTCAAATGAAAGCGATGTGTTTTTCAAAAGAAAAACAGCAAATATCTTACAGAAAACATTATTTCCAAAATTATATATTTCCAACATAAAAATATATAATTCAATCACATGATGACAGACAAAAGCATTATGTGTAGAGAAAACACACATTAACAGAAAAATGTATCATTCCAGACTTTGATAAAATTATCTGGCCACACATACTTACTATTTTGTGTGCCCTCTCTTTGCATCCTTTACAGCACTTTTCTTTTCTATTTTGAACCCAGTCCCTGCCATCTTCTCAGATTTTTTATGCCTATGTTTCTACACATGATTTTTGCAATTGGCTTTGGTTCCCTCTCTGCTGCAGTAGCCCTCAAGACATCCACAACTCTCGATGGGATTCAAGTCTGGGGACTGAAATGGCAAATCCATAACTTTAATCCTCTCTTTTTCCCCCAAAATTTCCCCTATGGATTTCACAGAATGCTTAGGGTCAGTATTCTGCTGGAATACAAATTTCCATCCAATAAGCTCTCTGGTGGCACATAACCCAAGAGTGCAAGGTTTCTCTGTATTCTGCAGTGCTCATTAAACCTTCAGCAGTACAAAGGTCTCCAGTGCTTGGCAAAGAAAAACAAACCCATAACATCACATAACCTCCACCTTGTTTAACACTGGGCAGGGGGAAATTTTTTAATTCTTCCCCTGTCTTCCTCTAGACACATTTAGCTTTCATGGCTAAATAAAAAACTAATTTGGATTTGTCTGACAAAACAATCAGACTATAGTAGTAATCAAGCACCTTTAAGTATTTGATGAGAACTTCTGATAGCTTTCTTCTGTGCATTGCCTTTATTAAATTACATGTTGGTTTTTGTACATTGGTACCACATCTTACAAGTGCAGACACAAGCGCAAGAGCTATCATGGAATCACATGTTACCCTGGCAAACCTTTCATCCTAATCTTGTTGGCCAGAGCCAAAGACAAACATTTGTCACATGCAGATGATCCACCATTGACCACAACTCCACACTGAAGTCTCTAATGCAGTGAAGTCTCTCATCTTATCTGCCCTCTTTGGGTAGTCTATGTAGATCTCGAGGCTGCTCCACACAAACATTACATTACCACAAAAGACCATGAATCTGATAGAGGAACTCTACACAAACTCTACACAGTCAGCTGCAGGCATGTGAATAACCAGTCCACTGACTGGTGCAGTATCTAAGTTTCTTCCATTACTGTTATGGACACTGCACGTCTTTGATCAATGTTGTTCGCAGAGGATACTCTTTATTCACTTCAGGAGGAACATCATGCTGAAGACTGCAGATGGACAGAGTGCCTGGTAATGTCCACTTCAATGGACACGTTGCTTGTGTGGATGCCATAACTGACCAAGCCAGAGCTCAACTAGAGACCATCCATCGCTGGCCATGGGAAATGGAGATGACCCAGGAGAAAAGCATGGTTGATGTGGGCTTGCTTGACTGCGGCTTTTCTCCAGCACCGTGGCCTTGGTCTGTTCTCAGCATGGCAGTGTGGGCAGGACAAGATCGCCTGGCTAAGGTAACAACATTTTGTTAAAGGAACATTACATTGTCTGCTTGTAAATGTCTTGACTATCTTCTCTAACTTCTTGTGTCAGCTTTCCTGTAGTCATCCAAGGACTTTGATGATCCGCTTAAATGATTACATTTCACATTTTGTAGGAAACTCACTCGGTCTTCCACACCTGGAGCTAGTTGAAGTAATTATTTTTCTGTTATTAATACTCAATCGGTGCTTTTGAGAAAGCTGAATCATTCTGCTGTTTTTCTGAGTAGTTTCGTCTGAATCATATATTGAATCATATCACCGCAAATTTGTTTCACCATTTGTGCTGCTCTTTTCTATCATGTTCCCAATTTATTACCTGAACAGACAGTTATATATTTAAGAATAATTACTTTCATGCACAATATGTGGCTTGCCCAGATACCTTTGTCAAAGAATGAAATCAGCTTTTACTGTACCGGTTATTCAGGTTAGTTTCACTTATATAGCAAAAACTATAGTTCTAGATAGGCAGAAAAACGATATGATCCAAAAAATACAAAGTGGTTACTGATAACACCAAATTTAAAGAAAACTTACATGCATCGCTAAAATGCTGCGAGGGACCAGTTCCCTGTACTGCCTGATTGTGAAGTGCCATGCCTTAATCCTCATGAGATCATCAAATGTGAACTCAAGAATCAGGCGTCCTTCTGTACAAACCTGTTGAGACAAAGGGAACTTGCTGTTAGTGTGTTCACCAGCCCTTACTACTGATACTTGGTTTCAGTCTCTTTAATTCCACTTTCTGAAAAGCCTACCTAAGAATCACTTTACCATGAGTATCAAACATAAAACAATTATTTCTCGATATTTTCTTCCAAAAATTGTTCATAAATTACAATAATTCATGCATTAAAAAATATTTGCCATATTCTTTAGGCAGATATTCAAGATAAAACTTTATTTTCTTCTGCCTATTTGTCCTTATTCTGCAAACAACCCAGTTCCTTTTTTTTTTGGACATGTGCTTTTCAAGATACAAGATACTTATTGGGGCTAATTGTAAGTTAAAGCATATTAAAAACAAACAGAAGGCATAAAGCTTAAAGCATGTTTCAGGTCACCAAAGGATTTTTGCAGAAAAAAAACTGACAATTGCCCAACATTTAAAATTAACTGAATAAGTTATAGCAGAAACCTGGTAGAGAAAAGTCACTACCAGACTATCTTCACAAATTAAAAAAATATTATATTTTTTTACATAAGATACAAGTATGATTGTTATTCTAATCATTCACATACACACAAAAAATAACCTTCCAAAAATTACAAAATGTAGGTTATAATAACCAAGAATGACTATGTGGCATGAGCCGCAAAATTTATTTTCTGTAAACAATAGCTTAATCAGGATTGTTTTTTTATTTTATTAACTAAACACCAAGGACTTTACCCTATGAAATGATGTCTACTTAAACATAAATTTCAAAAGAAATGAAAACCATTGTAATACAGTACACAGACTAAGAAAAACAGACACAGAAAACCCATAGCTAGAAGTGTATACCGGTGATTTTTACTCTCCAAAACCCTTAACACTTAAATTCCCCCCAATTTCACTTTGAAGTATACAGTATACATGGATTATAAAATGCAATCAAATACTTGCCCTGCACTCTACAAGAGGCACTTAACAAGATTTTGCTTTGTGCTCCTCTGCCTGAATTTGTGGTTGTCAAAAGTCAAAATGTGCTCGAAAGCTTCTTCATACAATAAACCTCCCATAAGTACCCAACCAGCATGTCTTAACTGCATAAATAAGAGACGCGGGTTCATTAAAGGGTAATATTTTCCCTCTAGCCGTTTCACTAACACAAGTCAAGAAACTTTCCATATTATTTAAAGTAAAAGTAAAATTAAAGTGAGGTATAATATGCTGGGTTTAATTAATTTATAAATGCTGAAATTACAAATCACAAGATATCTAATTTATACTGAACGTCTGTCACAAAAGTGCAGGTCTTGGCTTGTCAACTGCAGTTACTATACTGTATGTTCATACCAGAGCTTTGCCAACAGTTTTGCTTTTTCACTCTTCATGCAATAAAGACTAATGCAAGAAATACAAAGAAACTCTCCTTTTTCTTGCCATTTTTCTATTTTTCTATGTTTTATTATGAATATGAGAGGCAATGCAATATTAGCAGTACAACATTAAGTCATAAACTTCTTTATTTTTAGCACAAAGCAAAAGACAACAGCTTTGCAATCTCCAGACATTTTGATGCTCTTCAAGACAATAGTGTACAATAAATGTGAATTACTTTATGTAAAGGTTTTTTCTTTAATTATGCAGCGCTGTTAGTAAAAGAAAAAATGAAAATGAAAACCTTTCAATCCATTATTAAAAATATGTAAGTTATCTAGACAAAATAGTTTCCTCATTTTTTAAAACTATTTTTACATTTACAAAAATTGTTATAACCAATGCACATTTTCAAGACAAAGAATCTTAAATCACGAGTCGCCAATTAAGAAAACATTTGCTGTTTTGCTGAATTCATGTTACGGTACTCTGAGCTCTGACATTTTGTTGCTATGGAAACTGAAATCAGCTGATTAGTTGGCATGGCAACAGAAAAGATGTAATCCCAGCAGACACACTCTAATCAATGCCCCCAGCACAGATGGTCTCCGGAGGATCAACAAGAAAGAGGCTGGCAGGCATACAGCCTGTCACGTGGTACCACTAGACCATGCCAGAGAAGAAAACTAAAAAAAGAACATTTTTTCCCCTACAAGTAGTGAATATATCATTTAACCCATTCTGGTACTATGCACTCCAAAATAAAATCTGCATCACCTCCACCTTTTCACTGCCTTGTCTTGTATGGATCTTGTGGAGGCTGTGAAATCTCTTTAGGAGCAGTGCGGTTAAAAGAGAGGAGAAACTTTCCGTTTAAGAAATACAATGGACCATTCCAACACAACTTCACAGCTTTATTCAAATCAATACACCGCAAAATAGCGGAAACCTTCTCCTGGTTTCCCCTCGTACCTTCAAGGTCAAGCTACCAAGAAGGAGGCTGATGGTGTTTTGTCAGAAATGTATATTGCTTTCAGGGCCATCTTTTTAATATGACTCAGTATGTAAATAATATACCATATGGATATAATAGCAATATTTTTATGTAGTATTATATAATAAGATGTCCTATAAACATACTCCACTTTGTTTGCAGCTAGGCGTTCTGTAGTATAAAAGCTTTAGCTCAGTGTCATTGCCCATTCCACCCAGATCACACTTGGAAATCTGCAACATTCTTCTTCAGCTCTTTTGTCAAGCTCATTCTGTTTTTTAAAATCTGAAAAAAAGTCTGATTTAAGCAATTTACGTTTAGTTACTCTAGACCTTTGGGGTTATTATCACATTGAAAAACTTAACAATCATCCATGAGATGCCCTTTTATGGATGGAGTAAATGAAACTGTTTTCCATTTTATTATCATCACTTATTTTTGTTATGCTCACCACATTTTTTTTCTCTACGGTTACTGGGTGCAGCTGAACGAGTAAGCATTCCAATACACTTGTTGTATACGGCAAATAAAAAAATCTTGAATCTTGAATTTGAAAGAGCCTGTTGTATGTTTGTTTTCACATCACAGCTCTCAGCTACAAACCCTGCGATCGCACACAGGAGAGAATGAGGAAGTGCAGGTAGACTCTTCCAGCACGCCCACCTGCAAGTTACTTGTCTTTGAACACATCACAGATAACACAGACCCACTCTAAAGGTTTGGCACAGACAGCACCATTTGCCTGGAAGAGCACAGGAGGCCACAGGGGTCGCTGTGCCGCTGAGAACCGAAAGAGTCCTGGCTGATTAATCCCACCATGCGCTTGGTGGCACTCAGACAACTGCACGCCATCACTTAAGCAATCCCAGTCACAGTCAGCTAGTGAAATGACCAAGGCTCAAACCTGCAATTATAATTCTAACCCTGTGCTTAGGAAAGTGCTTTTTACTTAGGTATGTGGGTAAGCCACTTGGAAGGCCTTTATAAATACACATTGTGTTTTCACAATGTCAGATCTTTGTATATTTGCAAACTATCCCTAAGCTCCCAGTGACATATATAATTTGGATTTGTTTGGCAGAGCAAGTGAATCCTATCAGTGTTTGTGTTGTAATTGTAATCACAAATTGTCAAATACATGCAAATTTTAATTCACTTCTAAAAGTGTTTGTCATTACACACTTATAAAAACCAGACTAATTAAATAAATAAAAGCCACAGAAAAAATCAGACTAAAATGTAAAAAAACACAGCAACAAATTGTAAAATTAATGGAGCTTTTAAGAACTTGGGAGTTGGCTGTGAAGATAAAATAACAATGACATATTCTAAGGCAATAATCACACTTTAAAAAACATCAGTCTGCAAGTTGCCTCAACTATGTACTGATTCATCAAGTATGATGAGTCTGCACTAGCTTTCACTTACTACAAAAAGTTGTATTTTTCCTGACATTTTTACTGTTTCTGTAGTGTATTGCACACTAACAGTAAATAACATTCATAGGTATGGTTCTATGTTACATATCGTAATGTGAGTGCATGATACATACCTCACATTTATTATTTATTTACTGTACATATGTAATTACAACTTATTTTTCAACATATTTGAAGAGTTTTACATCCCATAAAGTCTATATCTATTAAGGATGTCAATTCTACCTCAGAAGATGCGTTACTACTATTTTATTAAAAATCAATACAGGAGGCTCTTTGAAAATCTTACAAAACTCATACCATACTCATAGATATGTTAGTATCTCAAATTTCTGATCCAGTAACTATGCAAAATTTCAATGATTTCTTCAGGGATGTTTGTAAAATATAAGGCTATATTACACATATATGTACAGGGAGAGTTATGGCCACATCATTGCAGCTTCAATATCATACAAATACTGTTTGAAGAAGTACAGTGGATTTCAGAAATCAGAATGAGCCACATTATCAATATGGCAACCGTTAATAGACAGTATAACGTGTCTTTTCAAAGCTTGCAGTTTTCACACTTTGAACTAGCAAGTAATATACTGTATATTATATACACAACCTACTCCATACATTCAAAGCAAAAAAGAAGTAAACAGTTAATTAATATGAAAGAAAAATGAAAAACTCAATATCACATAGGTTTTTCAAACCTTTTGCTTTGGCAAACCTAAATTGATACATGTGCAGAAAAAACCTCAAGGAGCCAAATAAAGAGTTGACTGGCCTCTGTCTGTGTGCTATAACCACTGTTCTAATAATGGAATAAAAAATACCTGTCTCTGTGAGGTCTCTTGATCAGGTAGTGAATTTCAAGAAAAGCATCATCCATGAAGACTAAGGATCATTCAAAGTGAGTTAAGTATTGCGAGTTCAGGTGTCTAAATCATCACACATTGCACCACCCAGAAAAGCTGTCTGTCCGAACTGTGTAGCCATTCAAGAAGGATGTGAGATGGTGGGGGATGCCACTGTGATGCCAGCAACAACTTTCAAAGAGCTACTGAGCTACCAGTTAGCAGAAAGGGCCTGTATGGTAAAGTGGAAAAACCACATGGAGTTTGAACAGATCACCTACATGATGCCAAAAAAAAAAGATGTGACAAATGAGGCTAAAGTTGGTCTGATGTCACCAAAGTTGCTAGGTTGCTAAACGTTACTTATGGCTCAGACCCAACACAGCACAAGATCCCTATAGTCAAGAATGTGGCTGCTTCTCCTCATCGGGGACTGGAAATCTTGTCAGGTCAGAAGGAAAAAGATGGAGCAAAGTACATGCAAATACTAGAAGAAAACCTGTATCAGTCTGCTATAGGCTTTAAACTAGGGAGAAAGCTGACCTTTCAGCAGGACAATGATCCAAAGCACAAGGCCAAAATTACCACACTACCAACACTGCAGTGCCATAAGAATTTGAAAGTGAATGTCACTGAGAGGCTCAGTCAAAGTCCTGACTTTAATCCTATTGAGAATCTGAGGAAAGATTTAAAAACTGTTGTCCATAAGCAACTTGAGAGTGTGAGCAACAGGCATAAACTGTACTAGCCAGTGAGCTCAGTTAGTAGAGATTTACCCAAAAATACTGTATCTATAGTGGTTGAGAAGGTTTCCATCAAATATTGAATTAATGGGTCTCAATACATACACAATCAACATATTCAATTTTTTACCTTTAGTGTTTACTTACCTCACCCTTAAAAGTCTTCAGATTATTTAGGCTTTGAATAACATATTAAGTTTGAAAAAACTGTAAGCATAATTTTGTAAATTCAGCATTATAAATTTCAGAAGGTTCTGAATTATTTTGCAAGGCACTGCATATGAACAAGAAATTATACATCAAATATAAAAACATACTGTACGGAGTGTATATTATTTCAAAAGAATGCTGTACATTCATTTATTCTAGGCAAACGATTAGTTACAGTATATGAACAAAAAATTAAAAGTGTTTTCTATTAAGTCAATCTTAATATTTTTTATGTCCAATATAAATCATACAAAACAAATACTTTACTAGAAATATCATGAACAAGCAGGTTTCAGTTAGTTCTCAGGCCACATAAAAATACTGATATCTCCACTAAAAATGTAATATTAACATATTTTGGGTCATGTACAAAATAATAGAATTGCAGTACTCTGAGAAAATCAAGTCTTCTTCAGTTCCAGAAGTTACATTAACATAACTTAGTCACAGTAACTGATGAAGGTTAACCTGAAAAATAACTTCTTAATGTCTTATGCTGTGCAGCTCCTCATACGGTTCTTTGTTCTTATGAAATCGAGAGCTAATGAATAATTTAAATTCAGGATCTGCATGAAGAGGAATTAAGCTGAAAGCAGGGATGATTTACTTGGGGGAAAGAGGTAGGATCTTAATTGGAAAAAAACAACAACAAATGCAACATTTGAAATGAGAAATACAAATAAATCCGTAGGTGTTATTGGTTATACAACACTAAGAGTACTTCACTTAAGAAAACATTTGGAACTTTGAAAGAAGTCTGAAATAAAACTTTTTTCCAATGTTTGTCCCAAAATTACACTTCAAATGTGGAACATTCAAATACAATGGTAAATAATCCAATGGGTAAATAATAAATAAATAATTATTCAGTACTAAAATAACAATATAGAATGAAGTAAAATGAATCTGGGACAATAATGAGAAACCTCTACACAAAAAAGACAAATGGGTAAAGAACTAAATGAGTATTCACTGAGGTGTTCACAATGGAAGAAGTCAACAACAGGTCTGAATTAAGCAGTTTCTTAGTGATTTTTATGAGGCCAAAGGCAAGTTTAAACAGACTGTTATGCGGTCAAAAATAAACACCTAAAACATGTATTGCCGTTATTTTTATGTATTATAATAATATTCTATAATTCTATAATATATTATATATATTATATTCAATAATATTCAATAATAATAATTATGTACAATAATAATAATATACATACTTTACAATATTATAGATTATGTATTGCCACCGTAACAACGGAAAACACCACGGCTTCTTAAAGATCAGATTCATCCCGGCTTCATAGCACAAAATCCAGGTATGCCACTCTATTGCTGCACAGACCACAGTAGGCTCGAGAGCACCGACAAGCTGTTTCTCCCATAAAGGAATCAAAATATCACAAAAACATAAGTTTTAATAAATACCTCAAGATCAAATAAATGAAGAGAAATGAACTCTAACAATTTAAGTAAAATGAAATTAAATGTATTAATATCTGTAAATATAATTAGTATCTGTAAATACCGTATATTGAAAAGCATTACAATTCTGTGCTATTGGTTCTAACACTTATTTGATGTGTTTTTAATGCCTTACAGTATGGATGTACAGAACTTTCAAGAATGAGTTTATTACAGAATTGCACAGTAAACAGTAAATGCTTTTAGATAATAAACTATTATCTAAAAATACTTTCTAATAAAAGTTAAGAACATAAAATTAAGATGGTGCATACACACGTTAACTAAAGTACTATACTTTTATATTGCTTTTGGAAAATTAGGTAGCTTTTGACAGCTCGAGACAGCTCCTTGGACAGGTTTTGCCATATTTAAAAGTCATGATGACATATTTAAAGGTCATGATGGTACAAAGACAATTTCCCTCTTCAGGTTCATTGTTGACAGGAATAGTGTTTCTAATAATACCCAACTACAGGCCACTGACCTACAAGCTGTTTAATTAAAAAAAGATCTCAATTTACATTTATCCTGGACAGGGCAGTTTCAGAATTCTTACCTATTTACCGTGAAGCCCCCTGCATTTTATCAACTTACTCCTGACAGGTGTCTTTATGCTGAACTAATATATCTCATTTGGAGGTTTCAGGAAACAGAACATTTCTTTATTATCCAGTACTTTACTTCAATCCATTTTTGTCATTCCTCCATCTAATGCAAGCATACATGTCCATGCCTTCTAGCAGTACATATCGAACACGACTTACTTTTCTAATGAAAGACAACCTGCTTAGTATCAATAACATGCAATACAAGTTTAATTTGATTTATTCTCAATATATCAAAACAATGAATGCAAAAAGCTGCACACAACAGTGACATATCATACAGAAGACACAAAGAGTTAGAATAAAGATTGTAATTTAGTGCACAGCCTCTGCTTATTTGCTTTGTAAAACCACAGGATTAGAAGAAACACAGACCAGCAGAGAACGAATGCAGAAATGAGCACAAACAAAAAGCCTGAAGTCCTACTTTAACACTTAAAGGTATATACAAACATAATCATGACCCACTGCAGGCAGGCAAGCAGATTACTGCATCTCGCGAATGGGAGCATTGTGATAGTGGATGGGCTCTAACAGTCGGACTGCAGGCTGAATCTCCCTCCTGATGGTACAGGTTTACAGATCTTGATTGAACACAGCAGGGACGGAGCTCTCCTCTGTGATGGGATGAGCAATTGTATCTCCGGGGAGGGAGTGGGGGGGAATAATAAAGTCCCGCCAGTCAAGCTTCCGAGTGTTGTGTTAAATGGGAGCTGTTAAAGGCAGGAGCAGGCGGTGATGGGCATGAGCTGTAGCGCAGGCAACTTCTCCCGACTCCAGCTCCTTTAACTCTTCCTCTTCAGGGTGTTGCTTGCCACCGCTTCAGTGCAAGGTGTTACAGCACGAAGACTATCTATCTGCAGTAGATCGTTTAAGCACTGAACGCTTTTCAGGTAACCATCGTGCATTTTCTAATAAAGGCTACTGCCTGGAATTTGAAAAGCAGCGGGCTACTCTGTTTTGCTAGAAAAGCTTAAAATACGAGTTAATGGAAAACAGCTTTCAGAACGTGCCAGATGTTCACTCCCATTACCAATTTTGAACCAATGTTGTAAGGAGACAGTAAATGCATGCTATAACTTGGTTAAAAGGGGGCGTTCCTTCCTCCGTAATCACTTAACACCCCTGAAATTATTTACTCTGATCGCCCGATTTATCAGGCAAATTGCAGAGCGACCCTCGGTTGAATTCTGAACACGGCTGCTCCTGCATTGGCCATCATGAATAAATTACTGCATCCACTTCAAGGCACTGAGGCAGTGCCCTCAGTGCAGCAGCGCAACAACAACATCATTTGCTCTGCAGCACGGCTGCCTTCCTGAGCTGTGGCACAGTGCGGCGGCAGGGTCTCTCGCTGCTGGCCTTTAATCGCTTGTAAAAGGGTTGTGAACTGTGGGGGCTCAATGTGAATACGAGGCACAGCTCCAGCCTGGTATCTAGAGGATCATTCTTCTCTGTACTCCCTAATGGCAAACCTGCTGGCTCAATTACTGCAGCGGGATCAAGTTTGTCACTTCATTCTCACGAAATGAACGGCTGAAACCAACCCAGCCTGTGCTGCTTAACCCTCACTGCGCTCGGCATTTGCTGCGACGTTTGTTAAGCTTCTAGAATAACTCCTGCTCTGCACACTGAGTAGATACTCTGCTGTTAACTGCTACTACTTTTAATTTGAGTCTTTTTTCAGACATTAACAATTACATATCTCAGACCTCGTTAAACTAGAAATATTTCCTTGACCAAGTGCACCAACTCACATCAGTAACAACCAGTTGAGAGGGCTCTGCATAAGATTTCAATTAAACGGGTTTAGATTCCCATTGATGTTTTTTGTTCATCTCATATATACGTGATTTTATATAGAGAATATCAGTCCTGCATTTTCTGAAACTATCACTTATAGCAATGAAAATACTTGACATTTTTTTTTCTTTTAATTACTGGCTACAAAAAGAGTGTCTGAATACTTCCTTCACCTGTGCCAGAAGGTGGTGATGGAATAAGACAGGATTCATAATGGAACTTTTCTGTGCATTAATGCAGCAAGACAAACCTTCATAACTGGTCACTTATTAACCTGAACGGACAGTAGTAATCATATCTTCCCGACATTAACCTAACACAAACAAACAAGACGGCAGAGATTGCTGTCACTTGTATCTGAAACGCTACAGAAAAGAGGGGTCAAACTTCACTCTAGAACAAAAAGTCTTGAAATTGAACTTGTTAGAATTAAAAGTAACCTTTACCTTTGTAAACATTGGTTTTCCATGCTGAGTGACCATGGTGCATTGATCACAGTCCACGGTGATGGATGAGTTGTGGAATGACTCCTTCGAGTGCTTGAGAATGTAGTACAAGTCAGTAACACCTCCTTCAAAGACGGTACTGAAATATCGAGGAATGAGAGTTCTTCCAATGGCTGTAATGAAAAAAATATATTTCAGCTTCTGCAACTGATGCTGAAACCAGGTGAGAAAAAACGAAACATTCTGTGAATAGTTGTAGGAGAAAAAAATAATATTAATTAGACTTTACTTTATATAATGCAGCCATTCTTCCTTGATTTTATTTAAAAGACTGAAGATAACTATCAGTGTGAACCCTTTATACACGTGGATTAAAAGCCATGATGGAAAACACCCTCTGTTATACAACTTTGTAGCTCTATTCTGAATTTCAACACAACTTCTAATGACATCTTGAAAAGTGCTGTTTGGTCTTTAAAATTATTTTGCTTGTACTGCATCTGATTTAATTTCTGTACAGCGGTGACTCTGGATGAAATGAACTATCCACATAGAAAGCTAGATTTCTTTTGAAGATGTGCCTGGTTAGACAGCACTATAGCCTACTCCAAGGGCAAGTCACAACGGGTTAAAATACAGTATATGCCTTCAGTTTCCTGAACAACATGTACCTAATCTTGATGTACTGTATACTCTTTCATCTTAAAGCTTACTTGCAGCTAGCTCCATGCCTGTCAACTACTGTATGCAAATGATGGTGCCATTTACAGTTCAGATAAATGACCCTAATTGTTGAATCATACAGCTTCAACACTTAAAAGTCTTGTTTTCAGAGATCTGGAAATTATCTGATGTCCTAGCTATATTTTACTATAAGCTCTGATCATGAGATATAAAAATATAAAAATGATTGGAAGTCTTTTAGTCTATCTAGCCCCATTGATAGCTTATTGATCAAAAGATCTCATCCAGCTGGTTCTTGAAAGAAGCCAGAGTATCGGCTTAACACAGCAACAGGTTATTTTTGTGATCACACTCTCACATACATCCCAGGGCTTGGTGTCTAACTAATCTGTAGGAAAAGCTAAAAATAAAAACGCAAAACAATGAAGAACACTTGAATGACAATGGGGTCTACTCTGCACCTCAACTGGAAAATAAAGCAACCGACTAGCCAGCTCATAATTTACATTTGGGCTTCTAAATAAATACTGTACATAACCTGTTAAAACTAGCTCTCGGCAGTTTGAGAACATCGAGGGATGGAAAAACGCAACCCAGTTTGGAAGTGTAAATGAAGGTCTCCAGTGATTTAGAAACAAATAAGATGCGAGCTATTCTAAGAGCTAATGTGTTCAATACTGGAGGGAAGACAGCCCCTCATTAGACCTGCAGGCACTTCTGTGCTGAAACATGCCTCAGTATCTTAAGGAACTTTCCAGACCAGTAGCACAGGGCAGAAAACACGCAGACCTGATGAAACTGACTTCAGAAGAATAAAATGGCAGGCCAACGGAGTTAAGAAGACAGATAATATGATACAATATGTATAATAAATGTGATATTTAATATCTGCCAGTATATTTAAAGTATTGATTGATTATTGATTAAAAAACAATATTCACAGATTTTTCTTATCTATCCTTTACTATTACAGTGAAAGATACATAACGTATTTTTAATTTATTGCCTTTATGATTGAAATCATCTTACACTGCTCACTTATCCTTAAGTTGACATTTATTTACACAACTGGTATAGTTAAAATAGTTGATGACACTTGTCTCATTCCTCATAGAGAATTCGCAGTTTCCTTTCTTCTTTGAAAGCTTTCCATCACCCTCTGTTTTTTGTTTTTAAGAAGACCCTTGTTGATTGGCCCAGCTTCATAAACGAGCACTCAAGAGATGGGATTAGCAGTCACTTGTTTCAGTAAACATCGAGCATAACATATGCCTCTCAAGTAATGTGTATCCAAACACGCAATTTACAAATAATTAACATCATGTTAATTAGTCACATTAATTTATGCCACTTTATGGAATTGTTTCCTCAGAGTCCTCAGGAATGCTGCCAGTAGTTTGAGCCAAAAGACTGTGAAATTTTGCTTGAAGTGACTGTGGTGGCGGCTGGCTGTGTTTTTCACAGCATGAGCAGACGGCAGCTGGGAGCTGTAAAAAATGATTGAGTAACAAACAGCTCTATAGGTGGATAATAGCTGACAAAGCACATATGACAGTACTTAAACAATGGAGGCTAACAAAAGCCTCAGTTCTGCTGGACAAACAGAGTATGTTGATTACATAAAGAAGATTCTTGAGAATCAGGTTAAATGCTATTATTACAGGAATGAAAACTAAACATTTCCAATTCTGTATACAGAAGTGCCTCCTTCCAACTTTCTTTTGACTTTTTCACAATGAGAAAGCAAGAACCAAACAACCACGTCCTCTTGTACCCAAATCCATCAGATCATACAGTACTCATCCCAGGAAAATGATCTTTTCTAAACCCCAAAACTGAGCTGACAGAGGAGATCAAAGTTAGAATCAAAATGAAAATTTTGTAGAAGGACAAAGGACAATGCTTTTGGCGTGTTCAGGAGCATGCGACTATGCACTTTGCTGCTTTTCAATGGTTTGTATAAACAGGCTCTTATAATTCACATCACATCGTTTGCAATGACTGCTTATCCAACTCAGGGTCACGGTGGCCCAGAGCCTATCTTGCGAAACACTGGGCACCGGGAAGGATACACTCTGGACAGGATGCCAGTCCATTGCAGAGCACACACAGACACAAACACACACACACCGACACCAGGGCAAATTTTCCGAGAAGCCAATTAACCTACCGGTGTGTCTTTGGACTGTTGGAGGAAACTGGAGCTCACGGAGGAAATACAAACACGAGACGAACAAACGAACCACACAGCTACCACACAGATAGCACTCCGGGTTCGGAACTGAACCCAGCGTCCCAGCACGGTCAGGCGGCAATGCTAACCACTGTGCTGCCCCCTCTAATGATTTTTATGCACTACTATAAAGCAAATGATTTTTCATTTCCTACTGCCAATAACTATGTCTCTATTTCATACAGTATAAAATTGGGAGTCCAGGACTGCAGTTCAAGCAATTAGAAGTCTTCACTAGACTAGTACATAAGCTTAGTGATTTGCTACAAAGGAGACCATGAATCCCACACTAAAAAAGTCTGTCAATGCTGATGGGTTTTTATGTCATCAAGAGGGAGTAATATCTATTAAGGACACAAAATCAACATCAGACACTAATAATGACTTGAATATTAAACAAATGAGCTGTTCTATTTAGTAATGTGGGGACATTCACATATATTAACATATGTTAGTCTCAAGGGCCTGTTTTTAAATAAAAGTACACAGTGAGGCATAATCAGTACTTCTGCTGAGGTGTAATTTTCATGATTTGCCACTTGTAAGTGGCTACTATTACAATTGTGAGTCTTAGAAAAAAATGATGCCTTAATATTTATTCTTTCTTCACAGTGTGAAACTTTATAATAGTTATTATACACTAGTATGATTAGTTCAATAATACTGTGTTTATGATATTGTGGATGTTCCTTTGACTGCAAGGTTGGAAATTTTTGGGGAGGGTTAAAACTGTCTTTCCATTTTGCCAAAAAAAGGCTAGACATTACAAATAGCTGAAATAAATATTAAAAATGTAACTACCACCCCTGTGTTTTGCACAGGATTTTGGTTGAGTGAAGGACAACAATTTGAAACAAAGTATTACAAAACAATGTTTTAATGAAAGATGAATCTGATTTAGCTGTATAGTGACCTGCAGGTTGAGCACTATTGGAGGTATTTCAGTGAAATTGTGAAATTCACCTGGGGCATACATACTGTATATATGGCACAATAATACAGGAAATTGTACTGTATGAGTCATGAGATTTATGAGTCATGAATCACTATTTCTCTCTCTCATTAAAGACCATTAAAGAAAACATACTGCTGCATTATTTGCTTCTGTAATATGTTAAACAATCAACTATTAAAAAAGGACAACAGATATTTAAATGATCACAGGCAAAAGTCTAATCTTTAATGGTGGATTTCAAAACCCAGCTCAGAGTCTCACCGAGGGTGTTAAAGTAAGGCTGATTATGCTCCCACACCCCCATTGTCTTCATGCTCCAATACGTGCACAGTGCGATGCGGTCCCGCAGGAGCAGTTACCTAGAGTTCTCTTTATGGGCTGGTGGACGGGACTGCCCTAGGCCAAGGCAGCTCTGCCAGTCAGCATGGGGTAAAAAGAAAAGGGAGACTAAAGCACAGTTACTAGGTGGATCATGATTACATCTGAGACCTCTCCTGCTCCTTGCTTTGTGCTAGGACAAGAGAAGCAACAAGCCAGCTAGTGAAGACTTATCTTAACTGAGAAAAGAGAAATCTATATAGGAAGCTATATTTATATAATAGCTGGGTTTGCTGCCATGACTGTCCTTTAGTACAGTATGAACGGAAACAGTTAACAGTTAGAGGACTGAAATTAAGGAATTTAGCTGAAAAATGGGGTTCCAAAAAGATATGTCTTCACACCCACAGTTAAAAACCAAACCTCATTGATATAACTATCTCCAGCAGTTACTGGGACAGAAGATATTAACTGTCATACTGGAGCATGATTTGTGAAAAAATGCTTTCCTCACCTATAAGCATAAACACTGTAAATTCCAGCTGTTCACACACCAATTAGCAATGCTTTACAGGCAGCTGCCACCCCAACCTCCTTTAGCTAGATCTGTTAAAGACAGCTGGGTCAAAATTTGGATTTAATTAAAAATTATAAGAAGATGGACGAAGTGCTACAGTCACCTCCAAAATTCTTGGCACCCGTGATGAAGATGAGCAAACATACATATATGTATATGTGTATAAATAAACAACACAATATTTTATGCTCAAAAACATGGAAAAACTATGTTCTTGTATTCTAATGAAACTGCTAAGAAAATAATGTTTTTGTTAATAATTATGAAGGTCATTGTATATATAAATGGCTCTAGGGTCCTTTCAAAATTTAAATACAAATAATCATTAAGGGATCTATCAAATTAATGGTTCCTAAAAAGATGTTTGATCAACTTTGTTTTTAATGGTTTAGCTCCCTTGTTTTGTGCTTTATGACAAATGCTGGTCCATCATACTCCTCATGCATCCTTACGCTGTTTTACGTGTTTGAAGTGATCTGTCTTGTTTGAAGTGATCCTCCCCAGATCCTACTGTAGGGCTCCCACAGTTCCCCCTCGGAGAAGACAATGCGGAACTCTTCTTTCTGCTAGTCTCCTCAAGCTTACTCTCTCACATACATCATGCACACTACTCTTCTTCCCCACCATCTTTCCATCACTACAAATCATGAAGTATCTTCCACTAATCTCCAGGCACTAAAGTACTGAACTCGACTATCTCTGTGCCATCCAGTTCTCTGGAGGTCCAGCATTTCAGCATTCATATAAACTCCATGGCCCCCAGCTTTTCTCTTACTCTATACTCTCATTCTTAATTCACTTCTCATAAACATACGCCTTCCCTACACACAGAAGGAACCACAGAGGGCAGACCACACTAGCTAGTTCTTTAATAATACTCTCACACAAACTCTCTCAGCTGATCCTTGTCTGACCAACAATTGCGTCTCTGACTCGGCAGCAGCCATTTTGCATTTCTCTCTCTTTCTTTGGAGACAGCACATCTGTCTGCTGATCGCATGGCACAGGGTGTAATGAGGTCTCAACCTCTGCTACCTTGACTCCTCTCTCAGGGTGCAGTCGAGGTCTCCAGAGATGACTCTATTTTGCTTCCAGATGAAATACAAACATACATACCGCATTCAAACCTTTACAATTGCAAAAACAATGACTCTATTAAAGACCCTATTAAGACTTCATTTTTGCATATGGGTGTGGGTTGGGTTGCAGATTGTGTTTGTCATTGGGACGGGTTGCGGGTGATATGTTTCTTGCTATAAGGGTTGTGGGTTTGGGTAGGGTTTGTTAATGTTGGGTGTAGGGCTGGGCGATATGGCCAAAAACATTATCACAATAAAAATTTTCATATCAGTCGATATCGATAATATAATTATCACGATAAATGTCAAATCATTATTTCTTTCAAGTTTAAAGGCAGATTTTTTATCCTGAGTGAAAGCTGAAGAAACCAGACAGTTAATTGGTAAATTAAACAACTCTTTATTTTAAGAACACAACAAACACTTGCCAAACAGCAGAAACATTAAACAAATCTGAGGTATTCAAGTCTTTTTTATGTCAAAATATGCATGAGTAAAATTTACAAAATAAATATCTTAATAGAAAAATTAAATACTGCAGTGTGATAAAACACACATAGAAGATGTCTCAGACAGACTGCAAAGTTTAAAGTGCTCTGTTTTATGTCTGATCGTAAAAAGCCAAAATATCTCCAAATTACCGAAGTTGAATGACCTTTTCTGTCGACGACGTCATCGTCCTCCGAGCTGGTCGTTGGCAGCACTACATTTGCTTCAGTGTCGCTCATTTCTCCGCTCTAACTACAATCCTGTCAGCCATCACCGTGTGGGTAAAGAACACCGCGTTAGCTGCCCGGTCTGCAACACGCACCCGCACTCGCGCAGTATTTTGTGCGTAAGCATAAACATATATATCGAACATTTATCGAACTTTTGTTAAAATTATATCGAGGAAAATTATATCGCAAGAATTATCGTTATCAAATTATCGCCCAGCCCTAGTTGGGTGCAGGTCGGAGGTAGATTTTAGAATAAGGCCCACAGAGCTCTCTTCAGGCCATGATGAAGAAGGAGGGGAAGAACAATGAGCCACTGCCATTACAGCTGGCTCATGAGGAGGAAGACCAGTCAGAGAGCTGGAGTTAGTGAGAGGGGACATGCAGTGGCCCTCACTGTCGTGGCCTGAAGTCTCTGGAGGCCCTGGCAGGAATGCCCAGATAGAGAAGGTGACAAGACTACATCTTGCCCCCTGTCCCTGAAAGTGTTCAAGAGTGTCCGATATAGGAGGAAAATGGCACTTAGTCATTCCATCAGGGACTTCAGAGTGTAAAGACATCAGGTCTCAAAGGGAAAGGAAGGTGATGTAAAGCCAAAAGGTTTCTGCCCCCAGTGGGGGAGGACATCACCCTGGCACCTTGCCCAGCATCTCTGGAGAGGGAGGACTTAGCAAGACCAACAGCTCGCTTCCCACGGTCCCTTGCCTTAGGGCAGCTGGGGTGGCCCATGTATTGTATGACCTTAAGGAAGAAACATTCAATCCAGAAGCGGTAACCCTCCTGTTGCTGTGGCCTGTCCTGCGTGCACAGCCGACCCACTCCTGGTCTCAGTGCAGGCCTGGACACAGCTGTTGGTGGGGAAGCTGGAAAAGGAGAATGGATTGAAAGGCTCTGGCAGGCTGCCTACACGAAAGGTATAGCTACAACAGGTACATCACTAGAGAGCATCTGGGAAGAGGTCTCAATGACTCAATTGAGTATATATACAGTATAGAAGGGCATCTGGTTGTTTATATTTGTAATTGCTTGATCATTAAATTGTATTGGAATGAGGGATTCCGTAAACTTTGTTTTGTCTAAAAATGTTGTGTCTAGAGGAAAAAGAAAAAAATCAAAGAGAAACTGAGTATTTCTGTTTTATTGAGGAGAACGGTATTTATTAATAAAGTTCTTACCTGGTCTCTGGCTCATTAATGTCTCAAAGACCCACATATCCTGCATATATATATAAATCATATATGAAAATTGTTTTTACAGCACTCTGCAAAGGATTCTATCCTTGAAATATACTAAATAAATCTGTTCCATTGATAAAGTTCAAGTAAGTAACTGCATCAGCATGTGTAGGCTGCAAAGGAACATGTAAAGCTTTATTCCATGCTGAAAAGAGAAGAAAACAAACACAGCGTTTCAGCTATGGAGCCTTATTCAGGTGTCACACCTGACTATTAAATCAATCAATTTCTCAATAACTATACTCATATTTCTCAATAAAATATAAATAACTGTTTTAAAATGCTTTGTCCTTAGTACTATCACACATGGTGAATACTATTGGATGATATTGTTTTACCATTGTTTTAGCCTTAGGTTATCCAATATAATTTATAATTTGGAGTGTGAGAAAAAGCTTAAGATCCATATCTATAGTGCTCTAGTAACTGGTTATTTCCATTATCCAAGCATAAAAAACCACATAATAGATTTTACTATATATTTGTAAAATAAATTGTGAACATAGAGCTTATTTTTTTAAAACATAAGGTGGATAAGAATCAATGGGGTCAGTGCATCTGCTTTTGTTGCTAAGAAAAGGGCTATTTAGACTTTACAGTTCTGACAGAAATATAAAGTAAAATGTATTGTAATGTACATTGAACACTGTAACATTTCGCCTACTGATGGGTTTAACTGAGGACAAAACAGTCCGTAGGGGCCTCCACAGTAGCCTGAGGATATATAAAGCAGCACAACACATTCATTCACATTAAGGAATTGCTGATGGCTCTGCTCCACAATATCACGCTGTGGATATTTTTGCCATTTTACTACTTGCCAAAGAATAAGAAAAGGGGATGTTTGAAAAATCTACTGCATTCTTACATTTCTTGTCTGTGTAAGCGAATCCTGTTACCATTTTTGTGTACAATTTCTTTTGCAACAAACTACAAAACAAGGATGGCAAAATATGGTGCACAAAATCATTAACTTATAGTATATTTCTTTTACTTTTAATTATAAAACTTACAATCCTCTGTTACAGAACAAATCCCAGGAAATAGTACTACTGTATGCATTTTCAATCTAATAAAATTTAGCACATTTTACCTGCGAGGGTCAGTGTTTCAATCAGCCCTACATACCTCATATAATCTTAATATCTGATGTTGTTTTGTACCATCCAGCCCTTTGGCCCATGTAAGGCAGTATAGGTCAGATTAGTGACAACCTCACACATTCCAAACCTGACCTCTGTGCTTCATCATTACTTTACTGCACCTGCAGTGTTCAATGTTATCTGAAAAACACTGCATTGCTATAGGAGCAGAGTTAACATCTAATGTGTTCTCCCTACTGGTGAATATTATGTCTCCTGCAATTTTGAAAAAAAGATTAAAAAAGGAAAGGTAAGATCTTTCAAGGCATCTTTTACCATAGGAAAAGGAAAATGCTGCTACATTGCATTGACTCTCTCCATTACTGCCCTCAGATAACATCGCCTCCCTTGTTCTCTAGTGCTTAGCTTGTAACTTGAGTTGCTATCTGAGTGATGTGCAAAGAATTGCAGACTGCTTGTGATTTTGTGAAACGGGGCTTCTGTCCACTAGGAGCTGAGGTCTATCAAGAACCCTGCTTTGAATAGGCCTGCACAAGCCATTGATTGGTTGCCAAATTTCAGTTCTGAGATAAAGGACTAAGAGGATTCATATACTTAGCATGAAAACAAACTTTTTGTCATGTACCTTTTTAGATTTTTAGATGGTTTTGGCATCCTTTTGATTAACTGATCATTCATGAATGATCGAGTGCCACCGACTGTTGCATAAGCACTAAATTAATTAGCGAAGGTTTTGGCACAAGCGACAAGGTCATTTAACACCAAGCCTGGTGAGAAACACGATAGAAAACACGAAAAGGAATCAATACGCCCTATCAAAACGCTTATCAAGAAACTGACTCTGTTCCAAAGGTATGCTGGATGTCAGTGCATTAATGTTCTGTGGTGCTCACAGCAATTTCAAATGTGGTAAGATATTCCAGCCACATACAATCCACCAATGAGGGGTCATGATCTTTGAGACCGTAAGTCACAATACCTCTCCAAGATCTATGCTCCATCTTTGTTATGATTTTTGCCTTCTAGTACCACTGCTCCAGAAATACCATGTTGCAACAACACACCCCTCCTTTGCAGAGAAGATGACCACCACTGTTCCACTGCTCACTGGAGCTCACTGACGCAACTGAATGAAGTGTTGTGAGCAAAACCTTGGGTGAACCTTTGTAATGAATCAAGGTTTTATTTGGACCACCCTGACAGATGTCTAGTCTGTCCCACAGAGTCATCACTGTGGATGTTGTATGTAGTTACAGGTGTTTTGGTCTGGGACGAAGTGTCTCAGAACCCTTCTTGTAGAGATTGATGGCCACCTGTGCTCACAATGCTACCACTTCTGTGAACTCATTCTGATGTGATATTCCAGCAGGAAGACACATGCCTCCAGCTGCAAGGCCTCACAGCAGCTGCATACTGCTATGGCTACTTGAGAGATATTTGTCAGACTGGAGAACCATTGAAAAATCGTGGCATGAACTGGGATGACGTGTGCCATTGAGGGCTCAAAGACCAAAACCAGTCTCTCTAGGCTCTCAGAGAGGAACAGGGGAGAATACCACAAGTAACTGATACCTGATATACACAATGCACTGCCACTGTACAGGTTGTATTGTTTCCAGCCACAGCCACACACACGACCAGCCTGTGATTTTCACACTAGACTTCTTGTTGATCAACCCTGTAGATCACAGATATTAACTGCTATAATGAATTTGTATTTGACCTTGGTCATATCTGATGTGCACCTAGTTTACGTTCGAATGCTTCATATATACTGTAAATGGTATAAAAAAGCACTAAGAGGCATGGCTGGTCAGCTGTAACTCAAAATTATTTGACACAGCCATTTATTTTTTTTCCTAAATACTTCAAAAACTTTCCTTAAGAAAGAACCAAGCGCTTCAGCCAAATTGCTTGTGCTCATTAATGAAGTATTCCCTCGAACAGAAAATGAAACTGGGCCAAAAGTAAGAAAGAAACAGGCCACAGAAAGATGTGACCATAATTTCAACAGCAAAGGTCTGGTTTAAGCCTCACAAAACCTAATGTGAATTATAAACAACGTTTGCATTAAGCATCTTGATTTCTTGATGTACAAGGTCTCTTCCGTTTTATTCTGAGGCTCTATTAAATACTACTTTGTCATGCTGAAAGGTAGCGTAGGACAAAAAGCCAGAAGAAAATCATTCTGGTTGAGGAGGTATTCATATTTTAATCCCCTACATGTTTATTGAATTTTTCTACTGATCATTAGGGCGAGTTTCTTATGTAGTGGGACTTTGTTTTTCTAGGTATTGGGAGTTATGTGAGAATACCTGTTTGCCACACAGGGGTTTACACTGAGAGAATAACATCAAATGATGGCTGGATCTCTGGGGCCACTGCAATATTTCAGAAAGGAATGAAAGCAGACAGACCCAATGGGAAAACCTTTTGTTTTATTGAAACCTTTGCTTGGCAGTATCTGTGTACAATTGGGTCTCGGCTTTTTTTTTTAAATATGAAACTAAGTATGCAGTGAACGGCCAAAACAATATTCCTCCTTACAGAAAATCCTAATGAAGGAGGGATGTAGGAAACTGAGTTTACTATAACTCAACAGTCACCCGAATGAAAAATTAGCTTAGATCTGAGACCCCACAAGCCTTTGAATGTACCACAGAGGAATGGTACTAATCATTTTATTTATGGGAAATGGGTTTGGTTTTTAAAAAATTTAACTCGAATTGGTACAGCACATATAATGTGAGATTTTCATTTCAAACAGCTCTTGCAGAGCAACATTCTGACAATAAGAAACAAGCCCAGCCTTCCAGTAATGACCTCTCAAGGGACCATTACTCAGTGAACTGCTTTAACCAAAAAGTTATTTTTGAAACGTATCAGAACCCACTTTTTAAAGCTAAACTTTTTGCCAAAAGAAGTTTCATATAAAAGCTCTCATCTGCATTTCGGCTAATACAGGAAGTCATTACAATTTGTGCTACGCCAACAAGAAAGGCCAACATGAGTTGGACTCTGGTTGGACTACACTAGGAATATACACCCTCTATGTACAGTATGTATACATACTTTAAATACTGTACATCCTCACACAATCCTGGGTTCTTACATCTTTACAGCCAGTAGCAATTATAAATTTAGGAGAAAAATATTGGTAATTTATTGTTAACACAAAATAGGATAAGGCAGAATAAAGTTAAAATAAATTCCATTATCCAGATACAGGCTTTTTAGCTGGAATGGGGATATTCATCACAATTTCTTTGCCTACAAAAACCTTATATAAAATGCAGAGGATCCTTAAAGCATCAGCATAATCTAGTACCTTGGTCCTATGCATCCTGTCTGGAGTGATCTATATACTCACAGGGCTAGTTTCTGTAAAGCAAGCACAGAGAGTTTTATGAGAAAACCGGACCGCTATGCTTGGAGGCTCACATTTTAACACAGCAGGTCTCTTTTTATGGATTATTATAGTACCAGGATTCTCAGCCTTGGTCCTCAAGACCAGCATTGCCTGCTTTAGTGTCTTTGCTCTAGCTCAGCTTTTAATTATCTAATCGAAAACTTAATTTGTCTACTAATTTGCCAAATTAACCACTTTAAATTATTTCTAAAAGTTCCTGCAATTTACAACTAAAAAGTGGTAAATTGCGGGAACTTTCAAACTCTTTGCGAGATACAAATGAAAAGGACCTCAGTAAGCCAATTATTATTTTCATTTAGATTTCAAATTAGGTAAGACTGTAAATGGAACAAAAGAAAATTTCCAAAGGAAATTGGAGTTTTGAAGGGCATGACAGGCAACCCTACACATAAATATACAGCAGTTCTATAATACATACAACAGACAGCAACACGCCTTTTAGTATCGCCATATTTCCCAAATATCACTAAAATAACTAAAATAAACCTCTCCATGTCCTCTGTGTTTAAATGCACTTCAGATCTCTATTTCTTAACTGAGCCCTCTATTATTAGTGTACTAGGTACCATTTACTTTTCTGAACTGAGGTACACACAGTGATTATTGAAATATACTTTTTATGTCTCAAGAATGTGGTCTTTAAGGGCATTCAGTATACACAATGTTAAGATACAGGGAGTCCAGATTTTCAGGAACACAATGTTGAGCACTGCAAATGATTTACACTACAAAAAAACAACAACTTTGTAATACCACTCCTTATTTTTGTCTGTTTGTTGTCAGATAATTCTTTTAGAATCATTGTAAGAACAGTCATATAAAAGAGATTTTGTGTGGATGACAATCTGAGGTAAAGAGAAATATGGTGGAAGGACGATGGGGAAAGTCTGGCTGAGGCTGCAAGGAATCTAAATCTGTCAAGAAGCAGGGCACCCAGGCTTTGGAGACAATGTGGAGAGACAAGAGAGGCTGCTTGAAAATGTGTCCAAGGCTGTCCCGAGACCCCACAGAGCCACTACGGTCAGACAGTAGTGCTAGACTGCTAGACAACTAGACAACACATGAAGGCTATCCGCAGGACGTTCTGTGTCCCGGCAGACTGTTATCAGAAGGCTTCATGGTAGGGATGTCAAGTGGTTTGTGTGCTGCTAATGTCCTCCCACAGAAAGGTCCATTCACCCTGGTGTTTCCAACTCTGGGTTATCTGCTTTGTGGTGATGACTGATCTGAAGTCACAGTACCATGGAAATGGACAGAGATAGAGAGGTATGCTGGGATGCCACACAGGCGTCCATGACTTTTACTGTAAATCCAATCCGAAAACCTTACATCCCAAACCTGGAGCCTAGACTTTATTACCGTAATGCTCGTTATTAGAATTGTCCTCAATCTGGACATTTTGAGTATTATCTCACAAGGAGCTTGAGAGACTAGAAGGGTCTGAAGTTGTCACTGGCCTAAGAAACACAAGAAAAAGCCTTATTACATTAAACAAAAATCAAATGCTTACTTAGACATACTCATACTGTTGAACCAGTTTTGAAACTCTTATGTTAGGCTCAATATGAAACCTGTAAATTCACAGATTATATCTCCATGTACATGGATTTAACAGCAAAATGGTGGAGCTCACATGGAGAGCTTCATGGCTAGAGGCATCTGTCTGATGTACAAGTTGCAGGTTGGTGTCAACTGGCTGGGGAGGGAATTATGTGCCATTAGGGTCTGAGCCACTGTGATCACAGCTCTGAAATGGAAATGCCTATCCCAGAGCAGCTGAGCGCTCTGAGAGCCAAACAACAACCTCTGCTGCAGTGTGATCAACACCGCTTTTAATTATAGCACAACTAACTGCTCTAAATTACACCTATTTCACAGAAGAGAGGTGTGTATTTTCAGCAGCAATTATTTTCAGAGACTGTGCCAGTTGTTGTGAATGTCAAGGATCACTCTGCTATGCACTCAACAATGCAGGAAGGGGTTAAATAAGCAAAAAATAACAAAAAAGAGAAAAAATACTAAACTAGAATATCAGCATTATTGCTTATACCCCAGACCATGAAATATTAATCATGGTCATGCAACTTTAATTTTTTAGTCCTACCATACACTCTGTATGCCATTTCACTGGACTGTCAATTACATTTCTTCTCACTGCTTTTCCTATGCATGATGAATTATTATGAATCCTAAATTTAAGCACAATTTCTTAAGAACACAACACAACCAAAAGGAAGATGAAAGCTGTCAATAATAAAATGAACAGTCGAAAAGAAAAGGTTATTTTGTTAAAAAACAGTTTTCTGTATCTGCTTACATTACAGAAAAAGCCAGTGCAACTGAAAAATAACGTGGGGTCTATAAAAACAGACAATTGACAAATCGTTTTTACACAGCTTTAGGGTCCAGCAATAAGACTTGCTTCCGCATTATTTTACAACAGTCTCTCCTTTTCCGTTTTGTGAGAATCCAAAATATTAGACATCATTTCTGTATTTCCTCAGTCCTTCCAAAAGAGAATACACAGAGATCAATAATTTAGACTGTAGGTCATTAATGGGAAATACTGCAATAACACTGAGTTCAAAAGTTTTACGACAACTTTAAAATATACTGTATAGCATGACAACCATCCCAACATTTAGTTAATCCCTCGCCAATAAAAACAGTGATTTACTACATACCATAATACTACAACTATTTACAGCAAATAACATGCAAAATATTTTAATTACAGGTGTTCAAAGCAGCAGAGACAACATGGAAAAATTGAGTGCCTCTCATAAGTGCCTCAAAATTTCATAATTTTGCTGTTACATGAAGGATAAGAATACAATATTTTTTTCAAGTTATGATTGATTAATGCATAGCAATACATTGATTTATGTCATGACATAATATTTAGGTTGAGAATAAAAAATGGAATTATGCTATCTTACAAAAACACTACACTTTGTCTCTCTCATATAAATACAATGACATACATTAAATATATATTATATTGTCAGCACTGAATTCCAGACAGGATCTTCAAGACAAGTGTTTTAATACTCAACCCTCATTTCCTTATTTATTCCATAGTCAGTTTGACCCTGGATTTGTTGACACTTACTGATGCCCTGGAATATTTAACACACTTCAATACAGGAGGAATGTGTTAGAACATTTTCATATACTATATATTCTATTTGAACGTTTCTAATGGCTAGTTGTCCATCACACAGATACTGAAAAGTATTATTAAGGAGAGTTTTTTTTTTCAAATATTCGGTTTGAAAAGCTCTCGCTTCTGTTTGGAGTTCCTTCTTAATATTCTTGCTTTTTGGTTTTAAATCAGGAATTTTATTTATAAAAAAAACAATGCATCTCTGTGCACAAACGTCTGACACAGAATAGTCAGAGAAAAGAAGACTTGTCACCCACATTCACCCTTTCCTATGCTTGGCTTCACATGAATGGTGCTGGAAGAAGCACTGCTAGAGAAGTCCCCCAGTCAATAATTCAGCAGGCTTGGTCCTTTGCTGATGTAGCTCTAATTCTATTCCACAAGGCAGCCTACAGGGAACCCAATCCAACATTCTGGGGGAAAAGTACAGCACATTCAAACACAAATGGTTACTGCATGGTTTTGGGACTATTTTGCCATTTGCCTTTGGCGAGCATAAACAATTGGGAAGATTGTCTGGTGAGAACTCATTTTGTATTTTTCTTCAAAAGTAGTGGGATTCCTTTCAAGATATGTAAGGTTTTAAGTTCATGAAATGAGGAAGCAATAACGGTTGAAAAGAGAAGAGAGAAAACACAACGTTTCAGCTGTGAAGCCTTCTTCAGGTGTGAGAAGGTGTCAGGTGGTCTTCACACCTGAAGAAGGCCTCACAGCCGAAACGTTGTGTTTTCTCTCTTCTCTTTTCAGCATGGAATAAACCTCTTACTTGATCCTTTGCAGCAATAAAGGTTAATGCTTTTAGGTTTTACTGAACTTCAGAAAATTAGGAACTATATAAACTCCTAAATTTCCTCTTCACTGTTTATAAAGCTAGACAAGGGGGCTTTGCTGTACCTAAAACACAGTTGCCAACAAACACACAGCAAAACACTTGCAAGCTGGTGAATCTGAAAACTGGTGTTTACTGTTAATCCTTCCCTGTAATCCACCCAATGAATACACCAAAATGCACCACTGTGAGCACATTAGTATTAGTGCTTGTTTTGATTAGGGATTATCTGAAGCAACAATGAACTAACTGCTTTGTCGTTATCATTGATTTCTGCACACCAGGAGTTAGACTGACATGAGTGCAGCTCAATCAAACAAGAAAAGAAAAAGATGAAATAATACAGTATAAACATTTAAGATCTTGAGTGAGTTCAGAAGCTTTTGAAGCCCACAATGCAGATTCTGAAAGCTCCTTCCCGTTCTTTCTTCACAGAGTTCTGCCTATAATGATCGTTTTATCAAGGTTTCATTTTATACTTCTATAGTGTTATCAATATGTCAAACATCTGATTGATCAAATGTGTCCTGATTTAACTTGACAAAGCTAAACTGCATTTATTTACAGGTTCAAACATCAGACGATTTACGTTCTGATTATAATTAAGGGTGGAGCGGTGGCTCTGTGGCTAAGGATCTGCGCCTGTGGCTGGAAGGTTGCCGGTTTGTATCCTGCAGCCGGCAGAGGAATCCTACTCCAATGGGCCCCTGAGCGAGGCCCTTAACCCCAACTGCTCCAGGGGTGCCGTATAAATGTCTGACCCTGCGCTCTGACCCCAAGCTTCTCTCCCTGTCTGTGTGTCTCATTGCGAGAAAGTTGGGGAAATTGTATATGGCCAATAAAGTGATCTTATCTTATTTAAACAGGTTTTCGAAAACATTTTTACCAAGCAAAAACTTAGATTTTATAAATACATGCTGTTTCTTTTGATGATACATGCAATGCATATGTGAAGAAAAAAACACATCAGGGGTTTTGAGATATGCTAAAAATAATTTCACTGTGAATTTCTATTTCTGCTAAATATGTCAATTTTTCTTGGTTTCCAATACTTTATATTACAGAAAAGGCAGGAATAATGTATTGGAGTTTTTATCAACTTCATTGTAAATGTGAATTGAAACAATCATAAACATCTTTATTTTTAAAGACATCTGACATTTCGTACAAAAAACATGTTGAATAACACAAGACCTAAAAAAACTGTTTCTTGAAGGCACCTCTAAAATAACTGTACTGTATATTTATTTCATGTAGAGTTATGTGTATTAATTAAGCTTTAAAATAAAGAACTAGATATTCCAATGAAAGTCAAAGAAGGGAAACCTTATTATAAGCTGTACAGTATATATAAAAATATCATTATTAAAAAATAAAACAATATATTAACCTGGTATTACAGCGTGAACCAGTCTTCATCAACATATACTGCACCTGGCCAGAGAGAAGCAAAGCAGCATATAACCTAATTCTTTGCAATGTAGTGCCAGTGTATTCAGCCCATATTACTACTGATATGCGATGCACTCTTTTTCAGTCTAGCTCATTCAAATACCCTAACAACAGGGTACGCATATGACAAGTTATTCAATGATAAAACTTTGTTCTTTCAGAATGTGAAATTTTGAGTTTCTTCTGGGTTTGGAGTCAGGGTAATTACCCTATCAAAAAAGACTGCCCATCTGTGAGTTCTGTCTGGCAGGACGGCATGATTTTCTTTTCAAATATACGTTCTGATTTGACTATATTTCCTGGAGATATACTAATAAAACAGCACTTTCACGTTTCCAGCTTCATGTTTCATTTAGTGCAACATTCTGACACTATCTCCCTTGATTTAGCTGTCACAAACTGTTTCCTTTTAGAACTGATTAGCTCTGATAATGTATTTGTTCCTTGCATTTTTCTCAACTGCTTTTTGATCAATTTTTACAGAGTTGTCTTACTTTAGGCATTTGTGTCACTTTCCTTCTCTGAAAGGTTTCCAAGCTGTGATTCATCCTCTATACAAGCTTCTCAAAGACAACTTTTTTTCCCATTGCCTTGGATAGAAAGACATTACATGTGGAATTCAAATCATCAGTAAACTCAACCTTGGACTTACGGTCTTCTCTTTAATTTAGTTTCCTCTTATTTTTCCTTTTCCTTTTTTTTGAGTAGCTACTGGTATTTTTGAATCTTTAAACTGCAGTCTGACCTCCATTATGCATAATATTGACTCCTTGTGTAATTATCTCATGAAGGGTAACTATGGTTGTATCCTCATTAAACTGAATCTCCATCTTAAGGGCCATGGACACTCGGTTAAATTTGTGTCCCCTGAATAAAAAAAACGAACTGCTTGCACCAATATTTCAAAGCAGTCTAATTTCTATGTGGGTGGACACATGTAGTTATTTTGTTCCTGTGCATGTAAAGAATAAAGAGAAGATTATATGAAAGGGCTCCTGGGACATTTCTCAATACAAATATACACATCTTACAAAATGTCCAGGCAAAGGCAATAAATATTTCTCTACTAACGATACTCAACCAATTAGTTTTTCAAAAATCAGTTAAAGGTTCTGTACTTTCTTTGCTTTATGTCTAATTAGCCTAATTAGTAAAACATGAAACTCACCCAACTTGTCATATTTGTCCTAACAGATTTTTTTAAATAAACTAAATACGGCTAAATGCAAAGTGCAAAAATCGCTCAAGTTTTAATTTTATTGATAAAAATGGCAATTAAAAATTAAGTAATACCCTAAATATTACATACAATGCTTTTTTTTATTCCCCCAGTTGTGTTCCTCTGAAGCTCACACGGGAACTGAAGAAGAATTCTAAACAGCACTGCGTGGGGATTCAACCACCATCTGATACATTTCCAAATACTTCACTTCTAAGTCTATCAAATATTAACAAGTTCTGTAGTCTAAACATGGCTGGTTTATCAAAAGGCTTCGCAGAAACATCTTGAGGTTTAGTGTCATGGGACGGTAAGATAAAGATCATTCCACTGGTCTCTCAGTAAACATGTTTACCAGGCCGGGCTGAAGAACAAATAAGAAGGAATCACCCAAAGCCAATGATTCAATCCTTTTACCATTTGGGGTCACTCGAAAAACAAAATGTTGACATTTGGATGATCTAAATCACCATTGTTAATCAGATTAACTGTTCAGAGCAACTTCATTCAATTTACTGCTGAAGTACTGTAACTCACAGCAAAATTTCCAGACTATACAAAATTCTGCTGTAGAACTCATGATGTTCTCATTAGCAGTTGTTGCTTGCCAGAATTGCCAATACAATCACCTTCAAGATTCCAGTGGAGAGGGGACCGAATGCTCAGATAGATTAGATAGTGTTACAGAAGGCAACCCTCACCAGATACTCTGTTTCAATGCTGTTTCACACTTTCCAGGAGAAACAGCGTAGACAGTAAAACCGTTTCTTTAACTGTGTAATTTCCAGATATCCTTGAACTTAATGGCTCTTGAATCCAAAAGCCCATTACAGTATATGTACAACATTTTAACTCAATAGAATAATTTTCATATATAATGTTCATCATCTTTGTTACAGTGTACACATGAGCAGGAGAGTGATAAATGAAATGCAATAATACATTCTAGTCTCTTTTTTGATATTGATCAGTTTAGGTTCTTGTCCAATGTGAAACGTGAGGAAGCACCAAACTGGTTTCTTTTCCGTGGAACCAATCTGTATAAAGTGGAATAATTTCTCATGTATTGATTAATTCCTTTCCTTTAAGTTCATTTGAACAGCTGTAGAAAAATGATCTGCTCCAATGCAACTGCTCCCAAATGCTGAAAACAATTTCAGTGACTACAATCTCATACTCAGGAAACAGGAGTCAGGAAGCAGTTTCCCAAAACAAATGCCCTGCTCAGTTCTGTAACAAAGAAAAGAGTAGCCTGCTCTCCACATAGCTCTGAGTAAACCTCTGAAGACTGATCACCAACATAAAGGTTGAGAGCCAAGCACTGTATGGTTTCAAATGGTCCTTTCACATTCAGTGAATTTTAGCAACAGAATTTCAATACCGCTGAAACAGCTTGCTGAGCACATTGTTTCTCCCTTGCTATGCTACCACAAGATCAGTGCATGCTGGAAAGGGGGCAAATTTCAAATGCAATGGCAAAGTTTTGCAAACTACAAGATTATTTTTTAAACAATTCACCTGTCTTGTAAACAATCACAAAGCAGGAATATAACACAGTATATCAGTGACTCATGGTCTCCCAGATCATGGCCTATTATTGACAGACTGTGTTGGGCAGGACTGTCATGCCAGGTAAGAAATGATAGAAATGACAGGCTATGAACACTTCAGAAAGTGTGCTGGCTTAGTCCAGAATCCAACATACCAATGGCATACAGGTGTTATTTTGGTAAGAGAGCATTGTAACACCTTTCTGTGTTTTTATTTATTGCACAACAGGCTTGGCATTCAATGTGTTAAATCACATCATCAATTGTGCCCAATCAGCTTCGTTCAACAGCAGAAGAAGGCACTTACTGTAAAGTCTCCCAGATCAGTCATATATAATCAATTAATCAAAATGATAACAAAAACATTTTAACATGATTCAAAAATGGTATTCTTAGCTTTCTAAAAGCTTCGATTGAAAGCTTGGAGCACTAAGTTTCATTTGACGCTCACTGTAATACGTCACAAATAGAACACTTGAGGGAAATCATGTAATCTGCAGAAATCAACTTAGTGAATTCTAATTGGAAGACTGCAACTCAATATTTCCAAGTCTTTAGATAAAATTGACATTAGCAAAATATAGCAACTCCTGTTGAGACAACAATGGTGCAAAATACAGACTTAAAGTAGCTGGGGCAACAGGAATAATGTGAAACACTTAATTATGTGAACCTAAGATACTTCAATAATAAATGCGGTAAATTGGTCTCACCAGCAAGTAAAGAGAGTTAGAAGATATACCACTGTGAAGTACCAATTATAGTGCCTATGTGGTAACAGCGGCAGATCAAGGTCAATGTGGGGGGGATTTTCAAGTAACCTCTGGAATAAATTATTGGTGCAATTCTGAGCATAGAAGAAGAGAATCCAGAGGTAATGGAAATTGTTCCCAATCTGCTCGGGAAATTGTTTTTGTTTTTCCTTGGGAAACAAAATTGTGAGAAAGCAGGAAGGCAGAAGCAGAATAATCCCAAACAGAACTGATGTGTGATCAGCAGGATTTTCCTTTTCCTGACTCTTCTGTCGTCACTACAGTTTTGGGGGCCTTTTTGTTATCTAAAATCCTGTGAACTGCTAAAATATTGCTGTGGCTTCAAAAGCGTTAATCTCCACATCCTGGTCTATCTGCAGTGCTGCAAAGCGCTCTGCATAAATTGCAGTCGGCGTGCTTCAGCCTCCCAGCTCCCCTGCCTGTGGATGTCAATCAGCTGTCAGTCAGTGTGTGATCAGGAAGACTGTCAGGGCAGCAGCTGAGCAGAGTCTGCTCAGACCTGCCAATCATACTCTGCTCTCCTATCTGCTCTAGCTCAGCTTCACTTCGAAGGAAATCAAAGAGCACAGGAGCTCACTCGTTCCAACACCTGAATCACCCACTGTTGTGTTTTCCAAAGAGTGAAGGCATCGGAACATACCAAGATGATAGATATTTATGCACTATTGCTTGGGTGCCTTCTTTTAGATCTATTTAATAACATATGCTGGCTATCAGATCTTGTGCGTGCATCTCGAAGGCTGAGTTCCAGATCGTTCTGTACAAGAGAGACAATGGTGCCCCAGAAGTATTTTTGCAGCAGGTTGGCAAATTGCTGAATTAAAAACAATACAATGAAATGGAAACTTCTACAGGTCATTCTTTTTTACCTCGATTTTTTTAACGCTGCATGCACAAAAAAATCAACATAATGCTAACCTTAAATGTACAAGCGTCCATACCACCTCAGAGCACAGGATTTTTGTAAGAACAGAACTTTACTGTAAAATATTTTAGAAAATGTAGTACTCAATTTAAAACTCTTAATGGTAGATGGTAATACTGTACCTTCCCAACACCTGATCATTGAACATCCTCTTCACAAAAATATTTTTGGCTACTGTTCTATAAATCTAGAATTGGCATCCAATCCAGGTCTAAGGTCAAGGATTACACCCATTTATTATTATTATTATTATTATTATTATTATTAATAATAATAATTTATTGTGTGACCAGTGCTTGTTAACATTACTTTCAGAAAATATTGGGTCAAGTATGGAAGAAAGAGGAAATGAGATAATCTATAAACTTGTGTTCCTCAGCTGTATTATTTTTCACTGGAGAGAGACAATCTTCTTAATGCTTGTGATCCTCTGACTGCAGCTCCAGCTCTTTGGTGTCTGGGAGAGGGGGGGTAAATATTGCTCCTTCCAGAGCGCAAAAGAGAGAGACAAATGAGGGGGGATGGGATGTACAGAGCCTGGTTTAAGACTGTACATATAATTCACAGAAACAAAAACGTTTCTTACTCTTGAAGAATTTCAGTGGTTGGCTCTAACTACACGACCTATAATAACACATCGACTTCCTTGTGTCATCTGAACTTCAAAGTTGGGTAAACTGTAAAAGAAAATCTCTCTGTTTAAGTGGAATGGAAATGGAAGAAACAATATGGGGAATATTTTCATCTTATTATCTCAGAGTAAAACACTATCCTCATTTCCCCAAAATAATAACAGACCTTTACCTACAAGTAGAATATAACGAGATAATATGTACTGTAGCTGTTCAGACAAAAATAACCACATAAAAAAATACTGAACTGAAAGGGAATACATGCAGATATATTTGGGAGTAAACACAAAAAACATGGTACAGAAAAGAAACTTGAATGTGTGGTACAAGACTAAGCCACAGAAACCTCAGTTTTTATTTAGGACAAGGAGTTAAAAGTCTGTATCTTTGAGGCAACTGAGGTACATTTACAAAACATATGACACTAAACTGGATGGCACAGTGGTGCAGTGGTAAGCATTACTATCTCGCAGCATAGGGACCCTGGGTTCAATTTTGGACCAGGGGTTCTATCTGAATGGAGTTTGTATATTCTCCCTGTGTTTGTGTTGGTTTCCTCTGGGTGCAGGTTTCCTGCCACAGTCCAAAGGTACAGTAGGTAGGTTAATTGGCCCTGGTGTGAGTGTGTCTCTTTGTAACTTGTGTTATCTCTTTTTTTGTTTTTGTGGGATATTTTAAAGGAATACACCTGAAGAAGGCTCACAGCCAAAACATTGTGTTTCTTTTCTTCTTTGTCCATCGTGGAATAAACCTTTACTTTAAATTTAAATTTAGTTTAAATTGATATATTTTCATATTTTTAATGTGCCGTTATTGGAGATACACAGTAATACTGTAGCTGTCTTATTGAGCTATTTCATATCTGGAATACTTATCAGGAAACTGACTATTAAACCAAAATAATAGATTTCTCAATAACTATTCTTATATTTTTCACTAAAATATAAATAACTGTATTAAAATCCTCAGTACTATCACACATGGGGACTACTACTAGATGATATTGTTTTACAATATAGGCTTAGCTTATCCAATATAATTTGTAGTGTAAGAAAAAGCTTAAGATCCATATGCAAAGTACTCTAATAACTGGTTACTTCCATTATCTGACCATAAAAAAATCCACATCACCCATAGAAGGCTCAACAGTCAAAATGTTGTTTCTTTTCTTCTCTTCTACATGTAAAGCAAGCAGACCCAATGTCTGTGAGGAACTGAACATCTTTGACAGAGTACTGTAAATGTTGTAATGTAAACCTTGAGAAAACACAAAGAGCATGTGATTTATTCACATACTGTTACAAACAACATGAGAGACCTCGCAAGGTGAGGCAAGAGTAGCGCCACTGAAAGTGGCCAGCTTTCATCAAGAAGCACTTTGTGACGTAGCTGAAAAAACAAATCAAAACACATATGCAGTGAAACTCTACAACCCGATTTTATCAAACTACAGCTATATTTTCCAAAGCCTGTGGAGGTTTTTGACTCAAATCAAGCAAACGCTTTCTGGACACTCCATTATGTGAACATAACCCCAACAACAATACTGAAGAACAACATACTGTACATGCAGTGTTTACTGTGAAATTTTGAGTGAAATAAAATATGACAATGTTTATCCATTCCAGAAGAACATATCATCAAGACTTCCAATATTTTGCTGTAGTTGCTACTAGGAGTTTTAACAGTACCAGAAAACTACTGATGCTGAAAAATAGTCATTTTTCATCAATACCAAAATGTTCGCAATAAAAACCAATATGAACAATAATCTCGAAAAACTCAATAAACATAAAGCCACATTTAACAATACTAAACAAAAAACAAAATACCAAGGCAGAAATACAGCAGATCCAGAATCTTTTTGACACAAAGCACTCAATCCCTGATTTATTTTGGGATGGCGTTCCAGAGATTTGGGAGAAAGCAACAAAATGCCCAGTCACCCATAAACAAAACAGTGGAAACGTATTAAAACTAAGACAGCAGTGATGTGACCACTTGCACACGATTTTGTGTCAAATCATTTTAAATTTAGGTGCCCGGTGTGAGTAGTGAGGAACTGCAGAGAAATCAGTTAGTGCGAAGCTCAGAGAGAAGAGTTTTGGGTCTTTTCTGCACTGTAAATAAAAACACTTATTTTGTATCTTACAACTGCACTTGTGTCGGATTTCAGGACATGCCTATACAGTACAGTGTACAGTAAGATGACTGTAATATGGCGCAATTCATTTTTACATATCGGCTGATATTCCCATCGTGTGTTGGGATTCATTCACACCCATTTTGCTTCTCAGAATCATTTCTACTATTGCATATGAATACACAGTGCCAGCCCTTGGCTTAGGCGAACTAGGCAACTGTTTAGGGCCCCAGAGCCACCAGTGCGCCCCATCAATGTGCAACTCAACATATTTTTTTAATCAAACGGAAGTAAAAAATTCCATCCAGCAGCTCCTTCTGTTGCTGCCGTGCTAATATAGGCTGTTAAAGGTTGCTAGTTATAAGTTAGGATCTTATTAGTTGTGAATGTAAGTGTAGTGGTTTATTTCACTCAATGTAGTAAATGACTCATCTTCACCGTAAGGTGTTTTACTAGAAGTTCAACAGCTTCAAGTTTCACATTATTACTTTTAAAAATTAAAATCCATGTTATCTTTGTAAAATGTGTGCTTCTTGTTCTTGTTTGGTAGTTATTTATTATGCATTCTTCAAAGCTGGTTAATAACATTTTTCTAGTTTCTAAATGAAAATGTATTTAATTAATTTCATTTTTCTAAACAGTAAAATAGCTCTGGGGGGAGCAAATAGTTGTGTATGTGTAAAATTGTGATCTGGAGGGGCCCCTTTGCCAGATGTCGCCTAGGGCTTCCACAAAGCAAGGGCCTGTGAATATATACACACAGTATACTTGTGGCAAACACTACTTCTTGACACTAAGTTTAATTGCAATTTTTAATCGCATATTTTGGATTTTTCAAATTAATAAAATGGATTTATTGCCTGTTAGATCGGTGATGTTTATTGGGTGCTCTTTACAAGATTGTGAAAGCACTTTACTGTGATAATCATTGTGTAGATTCTAGATACCCTTTTCTATTGCTGTATGGTTTCATAAAAATGACATTTTTCTGGTAATTACGTATTGAACCCTATAGCTCTAAACTACTTCCTTTGTGGGAGATTAGTTAAGGAATTATTTCATCGGGGGCTTTTATTACAGGTGTGTTCCTGTTTGATATTGTGCCTTTGTGACCAGAAGCATATCTGCTCTTCTACAGTTAGTTAGTGTTGGTCTCTATGGCCAGTTCTGAGGTTGCTAGGAGTATTATGAATTGAATTTTGATTCTTCAGAAAGTAGGACAGAAATGCAATTCAACTGAGCCTTCCCAGCTCTGTGTGCAATGTAAATTTTTTTCCTGGTGTGAATTTTGGGTTTTATCTTGCTTATGACTTCTGTTTTTTGCATGTATGTCACCAATCTGAATTTATAATTCTGTTTAATCAAAGCGATCATTTTTGTGTTCATTTCACATAGTTACAATGTTGTTTAAGAAAACCATCTTTTTTTCTGAGGTTTAGAAAGAGTTTAGCATTGTATGGTGTTTCAATGCAGGTTAATCTGTCAATATAAAATTATTGAATTTTATATATAATATCTAAAGCATTATATATAAATGTTACTTTAATTCAATATTTACATTGTTGCACTACACTGACCCAGAAATGTTGTTCTGTCTTATCAAGTTATCCATTTAGTTAGGGTCTAGCACTGGTGGTCAACACAGAATGTTTGAACATCCATTAAAAACCTCATGTATTGTCTATAATGGCATGTCCTGAGTTTTCTACAACATGCATTCAAATCTTAAATCAATAAACTCCACTAACAGATGTAGGTTCATTGTAATGTAGACACACATCTAAATTAGATTACCTCATTGTTATTGTCATTGTTGAATAGCTTGAGCCTACATAAATAGAGGACTCACTGCTTACTAAATTGCCATGTAATTATTTCAATATGTTTAAAAAAAACTTCAAAAACAATTATATTTCATTAATTTATTAATTTCTTCTAACGCCTCCTGACATAATATTACTGAACTCAACAGATGCCAAACAAATAATGATCAAAACTAGTAACCAGATGGTTGTAGTGTATATAGCAGACTACCAATGATATCTGCAGTCAAAAAAGTACATTTTTTAAATGCATTTTATCCATCACCTTTTTAAATAAACTGTTTTGTTTGGCTGGCCCACAATTTCAGATCTTGTGCACTATGTCCAAGTAAATAGAACTTTATGTGAATGTATTTGTATGACACAGAATACATTCTGATTTACCCAGTGGTTCTGAAGAGGACTTTGTAAAATGCACATTTTGAATGAAAACATCTTAAAAATTGAAAATCAATTTCAAAAGTCTTAATTTGAAAAAATATAACTGATTTAGATCTCATGCTAATCAACGTGAGAAAGAAGTATGTGGGTAACATATTGAGTTTTATAAAAAACAAAAGGCATGTCAAGGAATCAAATCTGTCTCAAAAATCATTGTGATATGAACTGAAATAAAAGCACTGTCACACAAAAATGAAGTTCTCCCTTCTCTATCACCCCTTACACTCAAAACAGAGAGCTGGAAAAATCACAGCACTTTAAAACACACCTCACCTTTTTTTCTTAGCAAGAAATTAAGCGACCATCCTTCGGATGAGATGTAAAATCGAGGTCCTGGCTCTCTGTGGTCATTAAAAATCCCAGGGTGTTTCTTGAAAAGAGTAGGGGTGTTACTCCGGCATCCTGGCCAAATTTTCCATTGGCCTTTCCCAATCATGGCCTCCTAATAATCCCCATCTATGAACTGGCTTCATAACTCTGTTCTCCTCCCCACTGATAGCTGGTGTGTGGGGAGCATTCTGGTGCACTATGGCTGCTGTCGCATCATCCAGGTGGGGCTACACACTGGTGGTGGTGGAGGGGAGTCCCCATTACCTGTAAACTGCTGTGAGTGGAGCGCTGTATAAGTGTAAGGAATTATCATCATTATTAGTTAGCAAATCAGTCAACATCTTGTAGTCCAAAATGAGATTCCTATTTCAACTAAGATGCTTTCTATGACCTTTTAATATGCTACCATTCAAGGAAAATCAATTAGTTGTTAGTATAAAAAAGTCAAAAGGTCAAAAGATCAAAGAAAAAACCTAACATAAATCAAAACAGGCGCAAATTCGTTCAAGTGCATTATACTGGTCTACTGCTGGTCTGAAAACACAGAAACATTCAAGAGATCACAAAAATACTTTTTAATAGTATGGTACCAATGGTAATGGTTTTACAGTTAGGGTCACCAACAGTTCCCTTCCAACAGAGAAATGCCTACCCACGTGAGGGGGAGTGACTAGCAGATCGATCTGGAAGCAGCTCAGGTTGGGCAGTCAAGACAAAATATTTCGCTCTTCTGTAGGGGACCTGAACTCTTATCCTCGCTCCCCTTTGCTGTGTCTTTCCTCGGCGAGCTCCCGCTGAGCCCCCCCCCCCCCCCGAAGACCCCGCACTTGGCTTCCAGCCACTAACCCTCCACAGCCGCCCACAGCGCCCGGCCGCACTACTGCCTCACGTCAACGCATTCGGCCTGGCGCGGTCTGCAGCACACTGCCGCTTGGTAACCGCTTAGTTCACCACCCCTTCTGCAGTCCGAACACTGCATTACTGTGTCTGAACCTTCACCAGCCTGTGTTTGTACCAGATGCAGGCAAGAGCCATGGTGAGATAGCTTATAGTGACAACACCTTCCAGCCCTCATACAGGCCACCCGCGGAAAACGTCATTCAAACTGTTCTGTAATTTGAGTGACTTTTTTCCCCGCCTGTTGCAATTGTGCTTTCAGCTTGTTCACACAGGGAGTAAACTTTTCCAATCATCATGACCAGAGCAGTGCAGTCTTGTCTGAAACTGAGGACTGTGTTGTTCTCAGGCATTGGCTCACTAGCGTTAAAAAAATGTTGATGAATGACACCATGTACCACTCGTAACTGACCTATTTGCCTTTAAAAGGCATGTGAATGCTAAGGAGGTTAGGAGAGAAAAATAATTACACCTGAGTTCTATCCCAGCAGTGCAGTGATATCAATAAAGCCAGAATGAACAGGTATTCAAGGAAACAAAATGGGCTGTACATGAAGAATGTACCTTTTCAAACACAGAAGATGTATTTCAACCTCTGACAAATTCCCTCATGTATAACACTATTCACCAGAAACACAACTGCAGCTGATCTAAGTGGACATTAATTGCTTTTGCGCTGATCTATCTGTGCCTTCTGAAGTGATAACATAGCTACAAAATCTGATATCTGACAAGTTGACTGACCCTAATCAGGGCAGATCAGTTGTTCCTGATGCCACTACAGGGTGTAATTTCAGCGCTGCTGATGTACCTACTATATCTCGGCGAATAACAAACACATCAAAGCCACTTTTCAGACCTCAAAGTTAAAAGGCAGAAATAAACCAGTCCTGTGTTCTGCGAAATATAAATCATGACTTGCAAATGGATACAATCAGGAGGCCTGCCACTTTTATCTGACAATGTAAATGCTGCTACTCTAAACTCCACTTCAGATTTAATGCAACAGTATTTACACAATAATGCAACTCGTGCACCGTCGGCTGCTCAGATATAAACATGAGATTTATTTATATTCTGTGATTCATGTGCAAAGTACTAAATCATATACCATAAAATTGGTATTACCCGTCTGCATTACATTATATTTGCTATTGCGTCTTGGGGGTCTCAACTGATTTCTAGAAGGTTTACTAGGGGTACTGCATGTAAACCCCTTTCCTCCTTAAGTTTTATGTGTGTGTCTGTTGATTTTGTGCTCATTTACTGCTCCCTGAACATGACTGGAACCTTGGAAAAGACCAAGACTTTAACAAACAAATTCCAAATGCATGGTGCAACTAATTCAAACTGATGGCTAAGTAACATGGCAAATTGCTGGATAACCAAACAAATGTTTTTTTTTTAAATGTAAGCTTGATAAAAAAATGTTTGAAATCTTAAAATGAAATTTTGCATCCTTTGTATGCTATACAATATTATAATATTACTGGTACTGTGCTTAAGGTTAGGTAAGCATTAGTGGGATAGGTGAAGTTATGGCAGTTCCAATATGTATGCATTGTTTTAGAAAAAATAAACAGATTCTGGATATTGATTAAATGTTTTTTGACATTATTTTGTATTAGTTGAGCATTCATGACAGAGTAATACACGAGTGACTTGGTTACATGAGTACTAAATCACTTCTTTAGTAATACAGTTGATTGGGACATTGGAATGAGAAGGTTTAACTTGCTGAATGTTGGGCTTGAAGGAAATTGCGAAAGAACACAGAAAGGACCCTTCTTGAACGAGATCGACGACTTCATGCCATTACTCTTGTTTTGGAAGCTTCACTAAGTCAGCGCACTGTCACTCTATGTCTATCCAAGTCCTCCTTAGAGATGAATCAAAGTTTTGTGTAAACGTCCTTGTCGGGCGTCAACGGGCGTGGCACAGGCATGCAGAATGTTACGCTCGATCGCTGGGGAGGTCCGAGAGTGCTGGGCTGGGTAGGAGTACATCTGCTACAGAATTCCACTTGCAGTCATTGACGGCAACCTGACTGCACGGCACTACCTCAGTCTAGTCCTAGGAGCCCAACTGCTGTCTTTCCTGTGGCTCATCCTGATATGGCAACATTCCAGCAGGTAAACTCACGTTTTCATGCTGCTCGTGCAGCAGGGCTCAGAGCCCTGTGAACGGTTACTGTACATGCTTACCCAGGCTCTCAAAGAGACATAAGACATAACTGCACCCTAATGCAAAGCTTGTGTCACAGATTCTGTATGTAGCTTCTATGGATTCCACCTGCAGCCACACACACAGCTTTCCTGTGACATCTATTGCAGACTTAGAATACCACATTCTGATGATGTCATATCTACTCAACAAAATATGAGACCACTACTTTTTACATAATTACGAAAATATTACTTTTCTTCAATAATTAATTGCAGGTAAAAGTGATATTGTTCTTTTCTTTTGATGCTGAGTATACATATTTCATGATAGAAGCTTTAATTCCTTCAAACCTATCTCTGGAAATACCATGCAGAGAATACAGTATATTTGAGAATACATCTATACACAAGATCCTACAGTGTTCCAACATTAACAGCTCCAGAGACATTTATTTCACACAATTTCATTTCAAGTCTATCTCACACTATCATTAAAAGGGTAAAAAATGTTTAGGTTCCTACTGCAAACAATACTTTCCATTGTTTCCAAGAACGTAACAGACAAGATTGTAAATGTTTTTTTTTAAAAATGCATTGTAGGTGAATCAGTTGTTAGTTGCTCTGCATAAGAAGTATCAACACAGTTGGTATACTGTATGTTAATTAAAATAATTTAATTATTGTGAGCTTTTTATCAAGCTGTGTTACTTAGCAAGCAAGTATTACATTTAATATGATTTATGAATACTTTGCTCCCTATGGGGGATAGAAGAGGAAATGTTATCATAAAATAAAAGGACAAAGGTGATCAATAATTAATGGAGCTGTTTCATGTTTGGAAACAATGCTGCATATGTCTTTACAAGAAGTTACAATATTGGTTATTTAATTATAATAATTTTAACTGAAATGGTGCCATCAAGCATATGTCCAATTGGTTCCATTGTGTGCCTTCTCTTACTCACATACAACTAAAATATCTCTGAAGGACCTTAAAATTTAAATTTAGGAGCTTTTTAGGAAAACCATCTCACTCTACTGTTAAATGTCAATTCACAGTTAACATGCAACACACTCTGGGAATGTGGTTTAGTGTCATCGAGATAATTTGTAACCGGACATTAGTGGAAATGACTTGGATGACATCAGATAAGAGCACAAGAAAGGATACAAAGGATCTCATCCAGCCATTTTTTTGAGGGAAACCAGATTTCCAGCTTCAACGACAAGGCTGGGTAGCTTGTTCCATACTCCCACTACTCTTTAGGTAAAGAAGTAGTTCCTGCTCTCAGTTTGAAATACACTTTTATGTAGTTTCCACTTGTGTCCTCTGGTTTGTGTTTCACTATTCATTTTGAATAATTCAAGTGCACTGACTTTGTCTATACCTCTGAGGATTTTGAATACTTGTATCAGGTGACTTTTTAGTCTTCTCTGTTCAAAATGTTTAGTTCTTTAAATCTGTTAATTAAACAATGTCTACATAACAATCCTTGATTTGCACTCTACACTACACTTATAAGTAGTCTCTTATAGCCCAGTGTTTCTCATTTTGTATTAATTGTTTTTGAATTTACTATACACATGCAAAATCCTGCACTTGTCTACCCTCAATGTCATCTGCCAGGTGTTTGAAACGTCTTAGTATGGTTCTTGTGTCCAATTTCAATTGTTGCTTCTACACTGTTCATTAATCCTTCAGATTTAGGAGAGGTCCTAGTACAGATTCCTGTGGTACTCCACTAATTACATTACCCTCATCTTACAGTATATGGCATATGCTTTTCAAAGGCCTTTTAAAAATCTATGAATCTCATATGCTCTGTGTGTATCCATTATAGTTGTGAAACATCTGCATACTCCTTTCATTTAAATTTGTTCATGTACAAAAGATGCAGTATTTTAATCCACTTACATCATTAACTGATTAACTGTGGCAGTTTTGTAAACTGATATTTACAAATAGTAAATATTTATATATAAATAGACATAATATCTATGTAACAGTATAAAGAAACTATAGCTTGGAGGGGTGAGAGGGGGAAGATTAGGGCATAGAAAGAGGTAGGGGAGATAAAAAGGAAAAGGAAGAATTAAAGATAGAAGGTGGAGAAGGGAGGTGAATTATTATTATTAATTATAATAATAATAATAATATTAGCATACACAAGTTTAAACTATTTTTTTCTTACTCATCACATCAGCATTTTACAGATTCACAAACCAAGAGCTGTGGAGTGTCTTACAAACTTTTGTCCGTGCATCTAAGGGTTTTAGTTTTGTGATACGAAGAAATACTAAGGAAGTTAGAGCACAGCCCTCTCGTGAGGATCAAATTTTGCTTTGCTTGAGTATCATCCCTTTAAAGCCTCTGCATCTGTATGACCACACAGTAAAGCTCTGACAGTTTTTGCCATTTATAGCTCAGATATTCCTATCACCAACCCGTTTTCCACAAGAATCTATCTTAAGTACTGCTGTGCTGTCGAGTAATAGAGCTTATCTTATGTCCTGCTGCCATTATAGGAATAAAAAAAGAAAGAATCGTATACAAATCTAAGAAATAACAATTTCTTCCTAAGAAGTAAAGCAATTATTGCTTTATTCCCATGGACAATACATTTTTAGCAAAGGAGGGGACTCAGAAGAAGACGAAAATGTGTTTTGTTGCTTCTTGTTAATGATTATCATGTGATTATCATTATCATGTTTTGCCAAACCGCTTTATACTGTACCATACGGTGTCGCGTGAAGCCGGAGCCTACCCTGCAAGCAACGAGCGCAAGGCAGGGTACACCCTGGACGGGGCGCCAGTCCATCACAGGGCAAGTGCAAGCCAGTCATACATGGGGACAATTTGGAGGTCACGGTAAAGGCCGAGGGGGGAAACTTGGCCTGGACACTGTGATAACTCTCTACTCTTATCAAGAAATGCCTGGAGAACTTGTGAGAGTCAGGACCTCGGTTTAACGTTTCATCTGAAAGACGGTGCCTTTTTACAGTATAGTGTCCCCGCCACTATACTGGGACATTAGGAACCACACAGACCACGGGGTGGGCGCCCCCCTCTGGTCCCACTAACACCACTCCCAGCAGCAGCAATAGCTTCCCAGGAGTCTCCCATCAAAGGTACAGACCAGGCTCACACCTGCTTAGCTTCAGTGGGCTACTAGTTGAGAGCTGCAGGGTGATACAGTTGCTGGACACAATGATCATCATATGAACTATAAATGTACAAAATATTAATCTACTTTCTTTCATGTTATGAAGCATAATGTATTATATTCACAAAACAATTAGAAAATTATTATAAAACATAATAGTATATTATATATAGTATATATAAAGTAACTCAACTGCAAAAAATACAATATATGAGAAATTACAATTCACATAATATGAAAACTGTGCATTTGATGGATCTCAAAATACTGAATGTTACAGTATCATCTTCCCTATTTCACTGTGCACACAGCTGTGCTAGTTCATGCTGAATTTTGAAGATTGTGTTAGTCAAATCTGGGTCTGGCAGATCCTGTGTGGAGCGCCTTTTATCAGACTGCACAAAACAATTGAAAGGAAAACAGATCTGTGAAAAAAAGCCTCACAAGTGCTCTGCTGTGGTTTGATCCCTTTAGCTCTCTCTGCATTCTACTCCATAATCACCTTGGCAAAAACCTCCAGCACACAACAAATGCCCAGATATCATGGCTTACTGCTTGTGCTACAGCCACAATATGAAACACAAACTGTGAAAAACCTATCCTGTTAGGAGACCTTCTGCCATAGTCTTACTTAACGTGTGGCTGCGACACAGTCTTAAAAAAATGTAAGAAATGTAATTTATTAAACTTCTGCTGGTAAAAGAGCAACCTGTGCTGGAAAAAAGCAACAAAATCACGACTATTGTTTGATCACGATCCAAAAGATGTCTGCACTGTGAAAAAGAGCAAATGTACTCATGGTACTAACATGCCTCTATTGCTTCTTTCACCTTAGATTTAAAACACTATTTCAAGTGGCCAAGAGCCCCTCAAATGTCTGAATTGATAGATACAAAAGGGAATTACAAGAAGGACAAAACAGAGAGAACTGTTCTAGAAACTATCCATTCAAAAAGCTACTGTATATAATTTTCTTTTTGTATTTTTAAATCATGCTGTTGCTCTTTAGTGTAACAGAAAAGCTCTCTCCTATTTGTGCTCAGCTTGGTCAGAAACTTCAGATGCAGAAACTCATGATCCCTTACTGTATCTCTTTGGTCCATCTTCCAAGCAGAATGAAAGAGTTAATGTGGCATCGTCTTCGAAAAACTCTGTTGCAAAGGCATCCCACCACAAGTTGTCACTTTCCTACAAAGAAAAAACAAAAGTAGAAGGTGACCACTACTTACTAAAAACAAGAATTACGGAATTCCAATTTTCCCCAATCTTTTCTTCATCTTTTCTTCATTTTCTAACGGTGACAAATGCAATCACATCTCTATTGTAAAACATCTTTAATAAAGACGGGACATCATGAAATAAGACCTCTACAATCAAAGTTCCTTACAGATTCACAAACTTAATATCAGTATTTTTCCTAATCTCTCTGTATTTTTTTGCATTGCACTACTTTCTAAAAATATATTAGCTACTAGCTGCATTAGGAGCTATGGAAGCAGAAGACTCACAAATTAAGGTCCTATACAGTAGTTACCCTACAGAATAATAGACAATTATATTACACATGAGTCAGACTTCAAGTGTGTTTTCATATCCTGTGCTACTTCACTATCATATTTTGTTCTGGAGCACAATCCTGGATCTGTATGATTCACGGTATAACCGTGCAAATGTCTCTGCAGTGGACTTACAGTAATTGACCGAGTAGTATGGGCATGTGGACCTACTTCAGACAATGTAGGCCATGAAAAAAGGGACACGAAAGTTTCTCATTACATGTCCTGTCCCTCTCACTAGGGGATTACTTGGACGAAAGAAAAACTGATTACTAAACCATTCAAACCCTGTACCCTCAAAAACGTGCTAGCAAAAGGGAACACCAAATATGAGAATATATGGAAACTGACTCAATTAAAAATATTTAAATCGTTTTCTTAAGGAAATCATGATTTTTATATTCATACAGTATGTCCTGGGTGCCTTTTGCAATAGATTTGTGCTTATTTCGAAGTATAATATATTGCATTCATTTAGATTTTCATATATACATACATCATATATATAGTATATTGTATATATTCCTATATATTTCACATATCTCTGTAAGAAAGCTATCTTGGTCCCATGGTCATTGTTATTCCTCTTTTCTTACTAAACAAGGGAAAGATGGCATAGCCACCCTAGGCTTTTCCACAGCACAGCTAAATTCAAAATCACTGAGAAAACAAATTATTATATCAATTATTAAGTTACTTTAAATACATTTTACTAAGTGCAAAGGCAAGAACTCTGGTCCTGGAGAGCCAAAACCCAGCAGGTTTTAAGAGCCACTATTAAATAATCAAGTTTTACAAACTTAGAACAATTTGTTTGTGACCAACTAAATAGGTCATTTGTTGAATTAAGCAATTTAGAGATCATCTAAATGTGAACAAAACGTGAATATTCTTCACACCACATGGACCAGAGGTCTCTTAATTAGATATATTACCTGCTGAACTCATCAGTGCTTTACCAGCATTGTCACTTTTTAAAAACAGGTCACTTATAATACACAGTACCTATATATGGGTTATAGAACACTGATTTAAAGACTTCCAGACACTTTCTGTGCACTTATTATTAACAGTAGTAGCTATATTTATAATACTCAGCTCCCCAGTCATCATCAAAAGTATCAACAAAATCTACAACATTATCATAATTAATTTATGGAGTATCAATCTTTTATTTGCTATAGTGCCTTTGCAGCTGTTTGCCACACAGTGTTTTACAGAATTACGGTATACTGCAGTTAACAATACAGTAACAGAGCCCCTGGTTTCAACCCACCGTGCAATGAGGTTTAGGGACAAAAATTATAATAAATCAAAGCCAAGGGCTGAGATTATGCCGTCATGGGTCTGTTGTGAGGGTTAACAGAAAAAAAACTGCTTTAAGTTAAATCATTTTCCTTCTTGATTTAATACTAATAGTATTGTACCTTTTGTCGCAGTTTAAGTATCATCAGAACTTTGCCTGCATTTTATTTAGGGACAAATGATTCATGAAAAGTGTTTTGCCTTTAATCTTATATAACGTCTGTAATAATTTAATTATCTAAAGTGCACACTTTCTTATAATTAAATAATATATAGCTCGATTTGATGTTGGAGCTGTGACTTTATTTAAAACTATTTTAAAAGTTGACTTAGTTGGAAGTATTCTATTATAAATTAAAACAATGTTCCACCTGATAAAAAACAAATCAAATTAGTCCTAAACTAAAGTTTGGCAAGACAAGTGACTGTCTAAAACAAAAATACAAGGTCTAATAACCTTCCAGAGGATTAATTAATTTTAATTAACTTAAAAATATTAATTCAAAGGAAGAATATCAATGTCATTTTAATACTAGTTTTTAACAGAGGAAATAAACTGTAAAAAGCATTAAAACAATGGAGACAGATTTTCACATTTTAATAAATTCACGTAAGAATATATAATAATCACCCCCAATATCCTCCAGGAACCAGAGAAAAATTAGTTGTCAATAGAACACACTTTTCCAGATTTTTTTTAAATTTAAGATATGATCAGTCAAATAAACCAAAGTTTGTTTTTTTGGCACTGGAGCTCAGGAACCCAGAGGTTAGGTAAATATCAAATATATACAGTAGAAAAAACATTTCGGATAAACAATATTACCTCAAGCTTGTTTTTTACTCCCAGAAGTTTTCCTTTCCTCTGAATATAATATTAATTTTGAGTTTATATATTATTTACTGTGTACATTTTAGATCTGAGATCTGAACCCACGGCCTGCCAGTTATAAATGAGTTAAAAAAGACTAACCCTCCATGCTACGCTGCCCCATTCAAAATAAGAAAGTTGCTAACAAATCTCAGGACACAGCATGAAGAAGTCAAGCAAAGAGGCGCAGTGGTTACAGCGCTCGGACCCTGGGTTCAATTCCCGACGTGGGTACTATCTGTGTGGAGTTTGTATGTTCTCCTCAGTTTTGCACAAGTTTCCTCTCACAGTCCAAAGACATACTCGTAAGTTAATTGGTGCGTCTCTGTTTCTGTGTCGCCCTTGAAACGGACTAGGCTGTTCCTGCCTTGTGCGTGTTACTTGCTGGGACAGGCTCTGTCTCCCCCACAACCTTGAACTGGATGAAGCAGCTAGAAAAACGAATGGGCAGACATGCAAACCTGGAGCAGCCTAACCCTTTCTTAAGTAATTTAAGGGCAAAGTTCTACTTATCCTAAAATAAAAGCAATTCCAGTTATACTACTGTAAATTCCTCTTTGGCTGGTGTTACAGTATCCTCCAAAGCTATTGGGACGGCAAAGTGAAAAATTATTTTTACTTTAAGGTTAAGAAATATGTATTTGTGATCATGAAATGAGAATAGCTTACAATTAAGCTATACTATATGTGTTATTATTTTGAAAGTCCTTACATACACTACTTATCATATTAGAACTCTGTGTGCAACACAGTGATTTCTTGGGACAAATGATTTCTTGGGACAGTAGAAAAGCAATATATTTCTGTTTTGCAATTACCGAGCTTTAAACTTCAAAGGTTTGATTTTTCAACTTCTGTGGTTTTTTTCTTTCAGCAAATCTTCTGCCATTATTGCAGCAGCAGAGTGGTTTGGCTTCACCGTTTTCCATTATTTCAGGGCAATAAAGGAAAGGCTGCTGCTGGATCCTATCAGTCCGTTGCCTGCATGTTGCTACATTACCAACTGTGATTTTCCTGCGCATGTGACCCCACACTGAGAGACAGACACAGTGGAAACAGCTGTCAGTCATGTGTTGCCATAGACAAAGCTGCCTCGGTGACCAGGCCATGGTAGAAAATCAACTGCATTTATCAATATTTGTTACATGAGAAAAGTGCACATCCCAATGCTGCAATAATCTCAATGACATCCATTTTTTTAATGAAGTGAAATGGATGCAAATTGCAAAAAAGTCTGACAGATTAAGGTGAAAGCACCTTTTATGAGTGCATGATTCAGAAGGAAATGTGATCTACTCTGGATTAAAAGATGTCAGATGATAACAGACATATCAGTTGAAAAATCCGGTCATAAACGTCTTGGAATTAAAACAAACCACTTAGCAAACTCTGAAACTATGAATGTTTTCTCATCCCCGTGGTAACAAAAACACCCTGTCAAAATAACGTACATCAGCATTTTACACTTAAAATATTTAATAAAAAACTGCTTCCTGCAAAGTAATAGTAGTATAGATCTAAAAAAAATCTTGCAACTGTAAAAAATACTTCTTAGTTTTTATGCATAATGAGTTTCAAGAGTACGCTTTGAATCAGATTTACTTGGACTGCAAGTGGAAAGCGAATGCCTTGTCAAATGATTTTGATTTTCGAAGGCATGTTTTGACAGGCTGAGTTTTTTTCATATTGTTTGCTATGAGAGGGCTCACCCTTCCAGCTGTTTACAATTAGCTCTGCAGACAGGCATAATGTCATGTTTAATAAAGGCTGGCAAGACATACAACACTGTCTGTATCATTTCTCATTCACCTTTCACTATCCGATAATTTTCTACAACACCAAAAACAAAATGATGGAAAAGGGAATCTACTTTATTATGAAGAACAATGAATGCATATACAAAAAATAAAGCAAAACAACCTTTTCAAGCCACAATAAAATAAAGTGTATTTTTAATGCTATTTTATAGTGAAAACTAAAATGTTAGACTGTATTAAGGACAATACTATAGTCTGCATTTTTATTTATCGGGCTGCTTTGATTTATAAGAACATATGATTTACAAAAACAATTACACATGACAGCGGGCAATTTGGACTATCTAACTCATTTAGTTGCTTGTACATAACTGATCTGTGGATCTCATCCAAATGTTTATTGAAAGCACCCAGTGTGTCAGCCTCAACAACATGAGCTGGTAATTTGTTCCAGACTCCCACAACCCTTTGTGTAAAAAAAGGGCCCCCTGATCTCAGTTTATAATTGGACTTCCAGGAAGTTTACCCAGCATCTACTGGTTCCTGTTCCACTGTTGATTCTGAAGATTAACATCCTTGAGCCATTTCAAAATGCAAATAGCTCAGACAGTGCAACCAAGTCAACTCAAATGAAACCCCACTTTTTAAAACAGCCTTGAGATATTTTAAATCTGTTTAAACCCAAAATTATGTTTTCCAGCCAAAGTAATTTGCTGCAATAAACATTTTTCTCCAGCAGGGATTTGATGATTATTTAGCAAACTGATAAGGAAAGGAGATCAGAAGGCAAGCCCTAGTTTCCCTCAATTGTCAGGATCCTGTGTTGAAAAAGGTATCTCTCCAGTTCCTATCTCCAGGAGTTCTTTGATCTAGACTAATGAACCAATTAACCAATTTCTAGTGTACTAGAAATCACCTATCATACAATCTTAACAGCTCAATAACTGCAAATTTAGACAGCAGTGTGAAAGAGTGGTTAGGAGCTCTGTATTGCTTTGGACATACTGTAAGCATCAGCTGAATAAATTAATAACACATTTCAAACATTCTTAATTTAATTATCATTATTATGGAGCTAAGGAATTTACAGTTTTGTAATCTTTAGAAAAATTATAAAATATTTACTTGAACAAGAGACTATTACAGTAAATGTTTATGAAACTGTAATGCTTGGGTAATTAAAATGTGTGTAAAGTTAATTTTGCTAAAGACCTCTGTAATCTGTTAACGTCTGAAAGCAAGGAAAATACACATTTTGGACAGGGTCGGGTTATTTCATGTAATATATATTTTATATACAGTATATGTATTTCAGTTATGTCATATAATTGAATGATACACATAAAAAATGATCAACTGGGAATTAATGATTTTCACAGGACGGCTCTAACGCTAAATATCTGACCTCGTTATCAGAGGTTTGAGTGGGCAGCAGTAGTCATTTCTTACCTAATGACTAACTATACTTTCCACTATTTGTCTGGTTGAGAATACTGATGAATCTATAATTAAACACCTACAACAGCTCAGCAGGTTGTAGAAGATAACTAATCACTGTGACAACAAAATCTTCCCAAGAAGAAAACTAGGGCACAAAATGTGGCAGCTCACTCATTTAAGCATCTGGTATAGAGAACACTGATGCTATGATTTACAATTCTAATTTATTTAACAAAAATATTTGTTTAATAATAAAAAGATCTCATATATCATATGGTACATACTTTATACCATATGATGCCATGGTTCTACAGGAAAAAATACCCGAGAGTGATAACAGCAGGCTTTTACATAAGCAAGTACATGTATTATAAAAACAGCTAAGCTAAACAGTTGACTGACTGAATCTTTTGTAAAACACAGATTTTTTCTTGTAAAACTACCCAGCACAGAACTGACACATTCTTCCCTCACTCATTGCCCTTTCCCGTGAAAGGCAGTTGCAGATAAACAATTATTATCAGCTTTCTTGGCCAATCTTTCTAATATTCTTTCAGGCTTGCTATTTAAAGGAACCAGGCAAATCAGATGCTACCTTGTTCTAGGTTCCCAAATGGTTGTCTTGTCTTCTGAGAAGGTGATGTACACAATAATGTCTTGTGGGTAACTGAAGTAATCTGACAGGGAAGATTCTTTATCTGCATTGGAAATGAGTGAAACTTTTTCATAGTTTACTACTTATTTTTAGTTACTTTGCAGCAGTCTTCACTTCAACACCTTTAAAACCGTAAGTATGAAGATAGATGGTCGCGTAATAATAATAATAATAATAATAATAATAATATACTTTATTTTATATAGTGCCTTTAAAGGTGGCTTCTCAAAGCACTTTATAGAATGACAACAACAATAAGAAGAATACACAAGATAAAACACAAATTACAATACACAGAGGAGATCGTGGATGGTGGTACTGTAGTATTGTAAGTATTGTAGGAGTAGAGGGTAAAGACTGGAACCAGTTGAGTAAAGGCTCTTCTAAAGAAGAAGGTTTTGAGTCTGGATTTGAAGGAGTTTAGAGAAGGTGACTCTCTTGATATCCTTGGGCAGAGAGTTCTAGAGCCTGGGGGCATAACAGGAGAAGGCCCTGTCACCCATAGAATGTAGACGGGCTCTGGGGACAGTAAGGAGAGCAGAATTAGAGAAGCGAAGGTTCTGAGGTGGGGAGTAGGGCGATAATAGCTCAGACAGGTACTGAGGTGCCAAGCCATGCAGAGCCTTATAGGTGAGCATGAGGATTTTAAAGTCCACACGGGCGAGGATATTGCGTAGTGAGGATATAAAAACACGCAAATGGGAGGGAAGAAACAGAAAGTGATCTTCGGTGTGGAAGAGAGGTTGAAGGAAATGGTGCAGGTGTCTGCGGGTGAGGATATCGTGGACGTACAGTACAGTAGGTAAACCCAACCTACCTCGGGACATTAGGAGTCCTTTCGTGAAAAGCCTTTGACATTTAAGCAGAGTTTTTGTTTTTCTCTGGTTTGGATAATAACTGGTCGGAATAATGTGGATCTGGGGAAGAACCTCATCATTTTTTCCACTTAACTTTTTTTCTTTTTTAAAGCTGTTTTTGCCCCTTCAACATTTTAGATTACTTTTTTCCTCAGAGAATATTTGAACCTAAAACAAAATGATAGTACTGAAGACCCGAGACGAGTCCTTATTGGTCTTTAAAACCACCACAACACACCAGCACCATGTGATTAGAATTATCCTTCTATCTTGGGACTTTATTTTTCAAGTTTGACAGACATAAGTGTGAGCAAAAACAATACAGAGGACAGGAACTACAAATCCGTAACTGCAATTAAAAGCCTAGGTTAAGCCGAAGAACAAACCAGTAGATTCTTGTACATTAAAATATCAAAACGATAAGCCCTAATACAAGAGTTAGAAGTCTCCTCACCCGTCAGACATTACAGTTCAGCTTGCAGTTCAGAATTTCCTTTTTTTCCCCCGATTACAATTCCATATATATCAATACTAAGTACTAGATGTAGACATTTGTAAAATAAATATAAAGTCAGTATAGTATAATAAAATATCACAGAATAAATTGTTATATAGTAACCCTGCAGGTCTTTGTTTATAAAGTTATATAATAATAATGTGTTTGATGTGGATTGTTTGAATCTTTTCAAATATTCCACATCAAAACACAGTTCAGCATTTCCATCAGCAAACGTCTTGCATCAGCAAAAGGTACATCCTTTGATACACTTTTTGTTTTCACTAAATAAAACGTATCTTTAAATGTTTTAGTTTTTTCAGAAATGTATCCAAATATGAATTTTAATTGTTCCTCACAGTTTGACATACAATAACAGCAAGAAACTCCTTCAGGTTTTTTAATAATCTACCACAGTACTTAGTTGACCTTAGGTTAAGTACTAATCTATCAATACAATACAATTGCCAAGTTTCTCCTTCAGCACATTTAGTTTACATTACGAGAGAAGTCAATACTTTTTCAATAGCTGGAGCAGCACACTTCCAGTTTCAGGGTCAGTATACGATTCCTTAACCTCCTGAGTTCCTGTTTATGTTCATTACACCAGACTGCCGCTTCTTCTGTACTTCTTACAGTCAATGCACTCTCAGACAATTTTCTACTTGACTGTATTCAGCTGTTTTTTTCACAGCCATTTATCACAGTCTTAGTGTGATTTCTGCTAGGTTTCTTGATCTGAGATCTGGGATCTGAGTGACATAAATCTAAATGACTTGATTATTAACATGATTTTTTATTTCTGACTGCATAGTCAAATAAAAACAACACAGGAACACTGACAAATTTAATTCTGTATTAATTTTGTAATTTTCTGGCCACAAAGGCCTGCAGCATGTCTTTCTGTCTAAAAAGACACTGATTACAAACTCAGTAACTGATAGTCCCTTCTTTAGCAGGAACACAGCAATGTCTGATCTGTTACCAACAAGTTATTTGGCAAAACTTCCATAAAAAAATTCTATGTATGTCTCGCCTTGGCTCCTTGGCAGCCGAACAGTAAGTGGCTGGGTCAATTTTGCACATATGCAAGAGAAACAGCAGGTATACTTGTAAGACATTCGTGGTGAGGCCAGTTAACTGGGAATTTCCTCTTTGGCAGACGCATACTGTAGCTTTCTGACTTACAAGCAGCAGGTTATTGGACTGAATCCCTGTCTTGGAGAGTAAAACTCTTCACAAAGTCAAGCAACTAATATGCTTAAAATTGATGAAAAACAAAGCATTTCCCCAATTAGTGCCACACATTGTATAAAAAGCCTTTAATGTACTGCTGCAGTGACAAATAAAGACAAATGTAATTTGTCTCCCTCCTAAATTGCTGCAAATTAAGGAATACACTTAATAATAAAGGTGCAGTGTACAAACATTTCATTGTAGCTTTCTGTGACTTTTAGCATAATTCTATATACATTCTTCGATGTAAGCAATTTTGAGTGCATTTACACTGAATTAGTGGCTACCAAAGCATTCTGCAAAATCACTTATACCATTTCAATATCCTTCTATTCCAAACCCCTGCTCTTTTACGACTGAAGCTATGGCTCATAGCCATTAATACCAGTAGGCCTTCCTTCAGTCAAGGGTATGTCTTGGTGTAGTTGAGTTTCCTCGAATTTCATAGTTATGAAATCTCACAAGATGCCAAGATTCTGAATAAAATTCAATATTTGTTTAAAAAGTAATAGCAAGTACCAAAGACAGGTTGACAGCAATAGTTTATGCATAGCTCAATACTTTAAGACTTTTAGGATTTATAGGAATTGCAGTAAACTATAATTTTCTAAAGAGTATTTTAAGATTGTTAAATTGAATTGTTATACATCTACTCAACCTTCATTAATATCAGATATGACATTAACAGACACCACTAAATATTACTATGCAAATAAAACAGCAATCTATGCTTATAAAACAATGAGCTGGCATCTCATTTTGTTTGGTGCCACAAATTATCCTATAACCTATCCTGATTCTTGGTAATATATGTTTATATTGGTAATACATGGTAGCAGCATATGTACTGTAATATGATGCTGTCCTTCAAAAAACTACTCTTACAGCAGAGCAAACAGAAAAGGGATTTCATCCTCAGTACTTAGAATAATATTTAAAAGAAGTTTCTAAAGAGAATAATCCCAGTTTCCACTAAAAGAAGAACTACAGCAGAATGTATTTTTAGGTTTCATCATCACACACACAGCATGCTGAAAATTAACTTACCAGAAACGTCTCTGGACTTTGCATCTCATTGTATGTCTTTAAGAGGGTGCTTGCCCCCAGAAAGCATCTACTGATCACTTTGCATTGTAAGGAGGTTTAGGTTCTTTAAGGTAGACAGAACTATTTTAACACTTATCTTACAAAAAAATATTAAACATGACTGAACATGCTGTCTTATCTGTTGGTTTAATAACAGCAGTACAGCAAATTGTAATACATGGTGAAATCTAGCAAACAGCTGTATGTACCCAAATCATTGGAGATCAACCACTCTACAAACACAGGGTCCTAAAGAAGGCTAAAGGCATTATAAAATGTGTGTCACACCTCCTCCTCTGTGAATTTACAGTAAACCATCTTGGTGACACCTTTATGCCCCTTGGTTCAATGGAAATAGACTTAAGAAATTGTTTATCCCCTCTGAAATATTACCGATAAACAATATACAATAATTGCTCATTAACTGAAATCTTGCGTGTCCTGAACTTCTTGGTGATTGTTGTTTTCATTGTACTGTTTTGTTGGAGCAAAAATTTTCTCTAGGGGATAATAAAACTTTGAACTGATGCATTTTGCTCTGGTCTTATCTATATGTCTTCTATTTTAGCAGATCTTGGCTGTTTAGATTAGAACAGCATTCTTGAACTCCAGTCCTAAAGAGCAACAATCTAACTGAATTGATAAGTCTTTTTCCATTCTTAATAGCTTTGTAAACTTTAATTGTTAACTGTTTCCTTGTACTCAGTAAGTGATTTGCTTAACTATGGGGTTTAAGTCACAAAATGTGTACAATATCTTGCATTTCTTTGACGCTACCTAAAACTGCTATTTTGAACTTTGTCCCTCTTGTAAACAACCTTAATGTCCACAGAAGTCAACTGACTTGGATACATTGAATATCAGTGAACATTTATGTCTATGCCTGGTGTTAGGTATACAATACAGCAATACATACAATAAAGTATCTATTGTAAGTACTGGTATTACTTTAAATATCCTTACATTAAAGTAATAATGTTAGTTTGAACTTTCTGGCACTAAATAAATCTTGTTCCATACAATTTGTGCAAGAACCCAAACATGTTTGTTGTTTACTATACAATTACATCTCAATCCTAAATGGCTTGACACGTTTTCAAATCATAAGAGAACATTAACCACTGAAAGTTATTATCCAAAATATCCCCAAAAAATCCAAAAATAAAAAAGGACTTCAGGCCCATTACAGCCCTGTAATGAGATATAAAACCTCTTTATGAATGCAAGAGCAAAGGTGGCATGGAAGTAATAAAAAAAATCAACTAATGAGGTCACAAAATAAATAAAAAATTAACTTTCAGCTTTGTTTTTTTTGGCAAAACATGGTAAGAAAATTGACAACTATATTATCTACGTAGCCAGACTGTGCATGTATGCTGGTCACATGCGTTCAAAACGAAGCTCTTGCAAAAAAGCTAACAGCCAACAGGAAGAGGATGTTCAGACCTGTGATACATGGCAGAAGTCTTTTAGCTCAGGAAAGTCCCTGAAGTAGAAAATAAAGCCATCCCAATAGGTCCCCTGTTTATCATAAAAACTCAAATATATTTTAGCCTTGCAGGGTAGCTGCTCAGCAGCCAAGTGATTTTTGGATGTCTGAAGCTGTATTATGGAGGACTATTACGAACGTCGAGAGCTGGAGAGTATAATATTGACACAAAACCGAATCTCAGCAGTACAGTTCAACAAAGGATAATGTAGACGCCATCGTGGTAGAAAATACTGATGGAGTTTATAATGAAAGGTTGGGAGGGATGAGTTCCATCAGACTCGGCTGTCAGTAATTCGCAATCAGTCCCGATGTCATTTCCTCACCTAAACATGATAAAACACTACACATGATCCACTTCTCCTCCTCGTATACGTCTTTCTGCACCTCCACCCCATCTCCACCTCTGCAGCTGCCCCTTGGTCACCTCTCGCTCTGCAGGGGGTCCCAGCCTCCTCGTCCTGCGGCCAAGAGGTTAACTCTCAGTCGAGCAGGTTAAGCCAAATTTTGATTAAAACACTCCATAAACCTCACAGTACACTTAATTCTTGGGTGTTATTACTAGTGAATAGTGATATGGCTATGACACAGGTTGAAACATCTTTTAAAATATTACAGTTTTTAAATAGTTTTTCTTATAGGTTATTAAATCTCTCTGATTACGAGATCATTTAAATTCTTGCTTACTTTAAGACTTTAGAAATTCTCAGTCTCCTTAAAAGCTCTGTATAATTGTGAATATTTTAGAATTCGATGCTTTGAAGAAGAGTATTGTTCTTACGATCATTATATTATTTTTATTGATAATTACCATCCGTTTTGTATAATGCTCTTCAGTTGTAACTGTACAGTGTCCTGCCCATTACAGCATTTCATATTTTTATTTATGAGTTCGCTACACATGATTTCCAGATATGGATTATGATATCTTTCAGTGAAGTTAAATCCTATTAAAAATCCAAATAATCACAAAAGCAAAATGTACTATGCTGTTGTAGAGCTACAGTTGTTAGGATGAAATCAAGTTCGGTCTTGATTTATAAATATTTAACTATGTAATATTTAAACTCTTCTGCAGTTTTCTACCGTACACTGTCCATAATGCTGTTTGAATAAACCAGTGTGAGGCTTCTTAACTCTACAATTCCATGCCTGGTGCCAAATACAATAGAGCATGTACTGTACATATTTTATACTTGAATCTAGCAAATTACTCAGCTACGGGAAATGTGCGGAGCCTTAGGTGAACTCACACGACAGCCTCGAGAAGCCTAGCTGGTAAACTGATATTGATTTTACATATCGCCCTTGTCAAAGGAATTTATTGATGTGTCAATGCAAGTTCTCATAAGGATCACAGCAGGACAGCTGGAAGGATTTATGCGGAATCCACAGGATTTGAAAGACCCAGCAGTAAATAACAATAACTACATACTGACAATACATGCTTACACTGAGTACCTGACAGAGGACAAAATAAGCTATTCACCTTAATATCAGATTCACATTTTCTTCCAATATGCCACCTGGGATTGAGCTCAGCTCTGCCTTTAATTCATATGTTTACATGTGAAATGCCCATGCATTTGGAGGTTCTGCATCCTTATATGATGGATAATTTGGTGGCAAACCATGTCTGAAAGTTTAATGTCTTTGTATTCCTCCATTGAAGCAGTCAGAGACCTGTGAATCTCAAATGTGAGCAACAGCAGATTATATATTTTACCAGTTGTCTGCAAATTGTAACTGCAAGTTACCTTCGTGGGTGAAATGTACGATACAGACGTATGAGAATCAATGTTCTATTATACTGCAACTTCCGTGTATTTATTTAACATAACCTTAATATAGGAGTCAGTGTTCAGATTATAAACATATATAGTACTGAACAAGGCTATAACCAACAGTGTTCACAAATGGATTTTCAGAATAAGCTATGAAGGGTCACCTTCATCCTATTTTCAACCTTGCTTGGAAATCTAACAAAGGTAATCTGCAGATTCACTGATCAAACAAATTAACAAGTTTAATAAAAGCATCTTTACTTTGTCTTATAACTTTTCCACAGGCTTATTTAAGGTGAAAGACAAACGCAAGCACTAAAATTCTATATTTATGAAATAAGGTGCTCCACTTCTCAGTTTTCAGCAGCTATTTTGACTCAAAATCAAATTTCTGAGCAGACTTTACAGGAGATGCTAATCACTAATCCTAGAGATGGCCACATTTTAGTTTCCCAAATACCTGGTTGTTTATTTTTTAACAGTTATTTGAACTGTTAAAAACAGTATTTTTAAACTCTTTTAACAGTATTTGAACTGATATCCTGATAAATATTATTTGCAATGTTAATGATATGGTCATTAATAATCTTCATCCCAGCACCAAAGAAAACCAGGTTGCTCCTACAAAAGGTGTTGGTGTGTTCTCTTCCATCTAGACCTGAGCTTCCAAAACCATTTTCCCCAGATTGGTGAACTAAGATTTTGAGCTATAGGAGGACCTTTAAAGGAGATGTGAGTTAATGACCGCACAGTCATTAAAGATCATAACACTTTTTGCAAGTATATGGGTGTTCAAACTGGTGTGCCAGCTAAACACCACTTGTACAATCTGGCCTAATTAAAGATGTTCCTTAATTTTACATTTTGCTTTTGTGAAAGCACTTTAAAATGCAAGCTCATTATACTTCAGTGAAACCCAAACAACTGATCCTTACCATTTTAGGGAAGGCACATAATTACAAAATACACACTGAAAATGTACAGTTCTACATAGAGTTGTGACACTTTTCAATCCAGTGAATATTAAAACCACAGAGAACCAAGATAATTACCATAGGTCAACTTAAATGGTGATTTGAAATAAATAAACCAATGATTGATTTGTAGCCTAAATTCATAGCATTTGAAAGCAATTGCTAAGCATAGATAATAACGGGGTCTCAGGATCTATGAATAGATTTGGGGAAAAAGAACCCAACCTCATGTAGAAGCAGAAGGTCCAGCATTCACCATTCATTAACTGTTTTTAACATCCATTCCACAAAGCAAAGTCTACAAAGAACACCCACACTGCGTCCCTTAAAAAGAAAATGTGCTTTTCCGAGCACTGTCCCTTTCTTTCTCATACTGCAAATGTTTTTGAATTGCTCAGGTTTGTCACTTCAAACAGACCAGAAAGAATCCCAAAGATAAACAAGAGAAAGAGTTCATGGTCAGGGTCTCTGAATCTGCTATTTTAATCTGAGACCATATTAATTTTAACTTTCAGAAAATCTTTTTATTGGATTGTAAGTGCTGTTCCTATTCTTTTCCTCATACGCTAAGGGACATAGCCTAATGCTGAAGCTTCACAACCAACTAGAACTCCAGACCACAGACTTGCTTGAAGCAATTCTTAAAGGGCATTAAACTGTCTGATATTGAACGAGAAAAAAACAATGCCTAATGGGAAATACTTAGACTCTGCATTAATCATTTTTATGCTACATTGCCTTCCTCATGCTGTACTTTCACAATGTTTACAGCTCTTTCTTTCAAAACTTAAGGACTGAAAGTGTATTACAGTGTGCTTAGAAAACCAGTAATGCATTAAGGTATTGTGACCTGTCTTTTTGCTAGACCAGACCTCATTAACAAATTATTAAGTAGCAATCGATCGGAGTAAAAAAATCCAAACAAAACCCACAACCTAAGTAAGCACCTTTTTCACAAAACACTACACAAAGAATATTCCAGTTTGGGCATTTTTTTTCTACAGTTCAAAGATTTGGACATTATCATGCTTGTTTATTTAGGTTGTGACTTTTGCAGCAAACCCTGCAGTTTTAAAGTCCATTTATTAAGCATTTGAAGATTCACTGAAAATTTTAGTTTTAAGAAATTATTAAACTTTTTTTATACTCTACCAGTTAATCCTCATATGGTGGAGAAGGTGCAATATGTGACCATGTGCTTTTTGTCCTTCAGTGACTTACTTCTCCTCCTGTTCAATACATTAAAAAAACTTTGGTCTCTTGAAGAACATGAAGATTGGCAGCCCTCTGGAATACTCTGCTTCTTGGTTTTAAATGTCATGCCTTCCTCCAACTAGTCAGATGACTGAGTATCGTAGGTCATCCCCAAGTGCCTTCTAGGGAATGTAGTTTCAGACAAGAACCTCCATCTCCATGTCTTACAGCTTATATGCGACACATGATTCTGAGAGCAATATGAATTAATATTCCCAGTTTTGACAATTAAAAAAAAAGTTATGCACTGCTAATAAGTAGTGAAAAGTCTATTGTGACTGTAAGGATTGTTTTCTCCCACTTTAAAAACTGGGCTGCCTGGCAACTTCATACTAGATGGGTACAATTGGACAAATACATCATCACAAGTGCAAGTTACCATGATTGTTTTCTGCCCACAGTTTCTTACACAAACTGCTCCTCTTGAAGGATTGTTTGGCAATTAACTCCAAACATGGAAGACATAATTGTAATGACAATACAGTTAACATATGGCAAAACAGACAAAACACAATGACCATCCGACCTCCGCCCACTGCACCAACTGGCTTAAAAACTGATTTCAACTGATTCACCCAGACATGCTTCAGAACTGCACCTCACAGATTGCACCACTACTTTATACACCCACGCCTGCTTGGTGAAAAGAGATTGATAATACCAACTCCTCTTCTATAAGGAGTCTGTCCAACGAAGTCTAATCAAAGCCGGTATCATACTAGTAACAGTGCAGTTCCAAAATGGTGAACAGGGTTCCCTTTCATACTGCGATGGCCCCTAGAATGTCGTTGTCTTCTTTTCATGATATGCATCCCATGTGCCTCTAATCAATCCTGTGCAATAACCCTTTTAGCCATTAATCTCCAAACTCAATAGGTATTATTCTAGTGAAAATACCATTAATATGTCAAAGAGGTATCTCCCAATTCAAACATCATGGCTGATATTGCTGCAGTTTTGTTCTCAAACTGTAGGCGGCTTTTGTCATAGGAACTATTAAAACAATTTACCCTCACACTAAAACCTCTTTCATACTGCCACCTCACTTGTCACTGTGAGGTGACATTTGTCATATCCTATTCTGGGTATCACCTGCAGGGTGAAACATGCCCCCACACTGCTACTGTAGCTGCTCTTTTCCCAAGTATGTTTGACCAATGAGCTGCAAACATGGTAGGTGTCATTCTAATTTCCTTAGTTTACCTGCGGTTAGGAACTTGCTTGGAAGCATTTGCTTTGCCAAGAGAATCCTGCCCTACAAATCACATCCCTCCGACACAGCTGAGCCAGTTGTGCGCTGTCACTTGGGAAATCTCAGTCACAGTCAGCCAGGCACATGAGTGCATTTCTTAATGGATTAACTGATATCATGGGTTAATGCTTACAACACATTAGACAAGATTACAGCCAAAAACATGTTGTCTTTACCTGTTACAAGTCTAAATGGGGACAATGCAAACTGAAAGAATATAACTAAATAATTATTCCAATGCTAATGTTCTCGCTGGATTTTAAATTACAGTTACAGCTGGTATGAAAAGAAAAGCATTTCTCTATTACCACTAAGTGTCATAACTAGCCTCTCTTCCCAACACTAATCTTTGTTGCAGTGCATTCCGTAAATGCATGTTCTATCAATTATTTATGAATGATGTTCTCCATCATGTTTCCTGCCATATTAAATAGCTGCAACTGAACAGCTTAGAAAAGTAATTTTGAGCAAATAGTCACCCCACATAAAACCCAATAAACTATGATCTCAGACCAAACTGTAAATTTATCTCAATCAGAGCTCCAACCCTAAATATTCCTCTGAAAGGCCCTGGAGGTTTTGGAGTGAAAAATACTTTAATAAACGCTGAAAGGGAATCTCTTTTCCATTTTAAATACACATGAAAATAATGCTCATTTCCTGCTGCCCAAATACAGCACTAGGGACGCACCTCTGACTTCTGACCTTTGGCTGGTATACAAAGCTACAATACAGGGCTTCTCTGAGAGTCTCTCTTTCAACAGCTATTGTACATGCCCTGTGGGTGTGCCCCAGCATAAAGGGGTCATTTCCTCTGTAATTTCAGAACTCCAAAAAAAAAGACTGGTCCATCTCTGATCAGACAAAGCACCAGGCTGGCGATTTTAACAAAGAGAATTTCAACATCCATGTTGTAAAACGAACCATGTCAACCAGACAATGTTCATCTGTGGTCCCTTCTCCCTCCCAGCTGAACTGAACTGAACCCTCTCAGTGGCCAGCTGGTGTGGTGAGGATTCTGGCATTCACACAGTGTGAGGAGGTTTTGAATATTTGCATAGGTAAGAGAAGGCATGCCTCCAGGCTAGTGAAGGACAGCATGGAGTCACAGACAACACATTAAAGATTCAAAGCTGCCAAATGATGAAGATTAAATAAAAATTAACTTAAAGAACTTGAATATGACAAGTTATATTCAAAAACTGACACATACTAGATATATGTATGGAATTAAAATACAAGAAGGCCCATTATACTGTAAACAGTGTGCAGAAATATCAGGACTACGTAGCACAGAAATAAAAAAGTAATGTTTAAGTAGGCTTTCCTCTACTCCTCTGTATTATGGTTCACAGTGGAGTTTCAGCAATACTGTACCTTTACTGCAGTAATAACTGCTATGCCACTGGTTCAGCTACAGTATGCACATCCTGCAGCAGTATACAAAGTCATTTTCAAGTACTATAGATGGATTATTTTTCTAATTTTTATTAATAAGTTTGAATTTTTACATGCAAATACCTAATGTTTTATTGGGGAGGTTCTTCAACTTCAGTCACAGCATGTTTGGAATTTACTTCAAGAACCCTTTTACATTACAGAAGTATTTGGATTTTATGAGAAACAGAATATTTGCCATGATTGTTACTTTTTTAATTTAGTGCAAAACATATACAAAACTTACTGATGCATCTTACACAGAATTCTTCACTTTTTTATAATTTTTCATTTTGTACTCAACCATATTGAAAGTATTTAATTTAATTACTGCTTCAGGTCCCATTTCATAGCAACAACTTCTGCACTGCAAGGTGAAAATGGAGAGGTTGAGACCTGTTCCTCGGGATTGCCCATCCATCTTTCAGGCACGCTATGGGCTCCGCAGCACCCGCTAGGAGAGCTGCCCCTGACTGGAGGAGCAGTGAATCTCTCACTAGTGTCACCGTAAGCCTGCAGGAGCCCGGGAAACCCGCAAGACTCACTATTTGCCACAAAACCAGGTCCCAGGTGACTTTGGGACATGGCACGGAGCCATTCACTTCAATTAAACTGTTCCAAAATCCCATGTTACAGTATATACACGGTTACTCTCTGGGTTCCAATTGCAAGTTGGAACTTATGTGTTACTATGTATTATGTACCGCTTTGTAATGTACTGCCTACATTGTGTGGTGTTGCCTGTTGTACTGTGCATGTCCTGAGAGATCAGCACAAATAAGAAATCCAATGTACATGTGTACATATGGCAAATAAACTCCTTTACCTCTATTCTCAGTTGACTTATCTGGTTGAATAGCGGATTAAGAAAATAATCATCTTGACCCTGGTACCGATGACACCGCCAACTCACCAGTGTCACTTACGAAACATCGATCACACTCAGCTAGTGATAATTTCTGGATCACAGTATCTGCGTTTGCAGCGAGTGTGTATACTGGTTGAGCCACTCAGAACCCTGTTTCCCAGAAATATTGCATACAAAAACTCCTGCTGGACACAGCTATAAAAATCAACTCACACGCACAGGAAACCCCCAATTCACCAATTCAACAGTAAATGGTAATGGTTCAGGGTATTGCCATTAGAGCAACAATCATTTTAAAGGCAATTGTTAAAGTTTTAATTTCACATGTTTTAAAACTGCTCATTTAATTGTATTTCATCTAGGGTATAATCTTTACTGTGGAAATGTAATTACTGAAAAACAAAAAATGATCAGATTTACAAAATATGCATAAAGCATTGAATTTACATTCTCTTGTGTGAAGGAAGGAGACAAAGGGAAGCAGACAGGCAATTTTAAACTGGGAAAATCATGGGTAAATTGAAAACCTTATAAAAAGAGTGAAATGTTTATAAAATGTTGTTTAGTGATTGAGTTTCTTAAGGTAGTGTGAAACCAAAAGTAACAGGTCTGATACAGTCATATAACTTACACAGAGTAAGCTAAAACACAAACAAAAGAACATTAGATATTATTTTTTTCCAAATGTACCAAATGCTTCTTTGGGTATGTATTATAGTATTTGCCTCCATTAGCAGTAAGATGGCTTACTGGAATGATTGATTTTCTAGTCAGCGCTTTGACCTCAAGCGCTGTTTCACAGGGGGGAGAAACCATGAGGTGTGCAAATCATTTGCCTTCACAGGGAATTATGGACTGAGACCATGACTTTGTTACAGAGACCTTTTCCACCGAGTTTCATTTTCTCACAAGTCATTCTTTGGGGCTATAAATCAGAACATCTGCCACAACTGCTACATTTTCTCACTCCAAAGACCCACAAACATGAGAGACAGAGCGCCACGGCCATGCATGCTGGCTGCTGCCCCACAGCTCCTGGATCCCGGATTCAGTTCCGCACTTGGGTACCTTCCTAGTGGAGTTAGTATGTCCTCCCTCGATGCTCCTGTTTGGACTGTGTACATGCCCCGAAATGGACTAGTATCCCATTCAAGGGGTTACCTTACGCCCTGTGCTTACAAGGTGCGGTGACCCCTACCAGGAAGAAACAGTATTCTGATAATGGAACAAGTAAAGGTTTATTTCACGCTGAAAGGAAAAAAAAAAAAGAGAATATTTCGTCCACGGAGCGTTTTTCAGCCGCTGCTCCACAGCCAAAATGTTGTATCTCTTTTCTTTTCCGTTCAGCATGAATTAAACCTTTACCTGTTCCTTTGCGGCCTACACATGCTGATGCAGCTACCTACTTGGTATTCTGATAATGGACAGCAAATTGAAACTCGCCTCTATTTACTGGATTACTGTACATGCTTAGAATTCAAACTCAATATTGTAAGAGCTCTATCTTGTTTAATTTGCACTTAAGTCTTAAAAACATAAACAAATGTTAAAAAAGAAAGTAGCTGGCAGCCAACAGGTGTGCTAAAAAGCATGGGGAAATCCTTTTTTCAAACTGCAGCCGTAAACTAGCTGCCAGAACTCTGCCCTGTCTTGTTACATCCATCACTGCCTACGGCACCTCACTCCGGCCGATTTGTTTTTCACCGCAAAGCGGAGTCAATAATCCTTCAATCAGAAACTACTGGCCTGCTTATCTCTCTGTCCTCAAATAACCCCACCTCTTCCACAAAAAGGATCGAACAAAATGTGTCCAAACCGAACGCGAGTACAACGTACAATACTGTAAAAAAGGTGCCGTCCTCCAGATGAGACGCAAAATTGTGGTCCTGACTGTCTATGGTCATTAAGAATCCCAGGTTGTTTGTTGAAAAAAGTAGGACTGTTACACCAGTGTCCTGGCCAAATATACCCCAGGTCTTTACCAATCATGGCCTCCTGATACTCCCAGTCTAACAGTGGCTTCATTATTCTGTCCTCCTCCACACTGATAGCTCATGTGTGGCAAGTGGACTGCTATTGCATTATCCAGCTGGGGCAGCACACTGGTGACGGTGGAGGGGAGTTCCCATTAACTGTAAACTGCTGTGAGTGGAGTGCCCACAAAAGCGCTATATAAATGTAAGGAATTATTATTATTATTATTATTATTATTATTGAATCATCAAGGTCAAGGACCTTGAAAAATATGTGCAAAAAATACAGTAGTTGTCCTAGAGAAAAATATACATTAAATTGCATTTAAAAAGGAGCAAAGCAACTTTGGAAAAAGCTGTGAAAACTAATAAATCATTCTTCTATCAAAGAACATAGATTGAAGACAACAAGTGTCTGGACCATAACTAAAAATCAAATTAAGAGGGAAGAGAAAACAGATACATTGAACCAGATTTAAAAAAAAAAATTTTAAGGATTTTGGAAAATGGTCAAATGTTTCTGGCATTGTTTTTATTGATTTTTTCAGGAATGTCCGGAATACACGGTCGCAACTTTGGCTTTTGCATAAGCACTACATCACTTCATTAGTGAGTGAATTGATTAACCATAGGGGGTGAGGTAATTTAACCTGCTGTATGTCAAGACAGTCAAGTAAGAAAATGAGAAAATGAACATATTAAGTGAACAATGCCTTCATGCCATCAGTATGCTAAATGCTGGAATGCAGGAGGTCAACACACTGTTATTGGCAAGACTTTAGAGCCAAAGACAACCCATCAAAGACAGGCCATGATCTGGCAGACCATGAGACATGGCACCTCAGTGTGATGGTAAGGCCAACAGTGACCAAGTAGCAGACCTACATTTGCTTGATTTACCTTCAACTGACAACGCTACATTGATCGATCAAGTCCTAGTGCAGTATCTCACCTGCGACCATTCCTGTGGGCTCATCCTGTGACAAATTCTTGCAGGACAATGCAGGTTCTTGTACAGCTCATGTAACCACTGAATATTTGTGCGAGGGCTAGGCTGACAGAGAGAACATACGGCTCAGTGAACTGGCGCATGCTTATACAGGCTCCAGAAGATGAATGGGACAGAATCCAACAAGATTAGCATTACTGGCAGCACAGATCATTTCTATTGCCTGCAACGGTGGCCATACACAATACTGGCCTCTGACTTTCACAGCAGGTCCCCTGCTGATCAACCATTTTGATGACAAATAGAAAACCTTTAGACACCTGTTACATAAACAATATCTGACGTTTGCTGCAATCATACTTTATACTTTTCACATCTATATATAAATATGAACTTGTTAAACTGAATAAATCACGTCCTATATTGATTAGATACAAGGAGTAATGGAGGTTTATTAAGACACAAGAAGAAAATAGACATTCAGCTCATTTCAGTGAAAATTCAGCATGTCTAATAATATTTTTAATGCCAAAATATATAACATCAATAGCAAACAACATACATTTCACATCCCAGTACACTAAAGTGTGTATCTATATGAACATACCTGTATAATATTTTGATGATCAGTTATAATTTGAATGTATAAATTAATTAATTTTGGGATAATTGCTGTATATATTTAAAAAAACAATTTCTAAAAACGAATTTAATGTTACATAAATTCTAATATACACAATTCATTATCAATACTAAAGAAAGCTTCTGTATTAAGTGTATGAAGACAATATGCTTCCCTTAGTAGTAACAAAAGATCTACTCTTTTAAAACAGTCACAGTTTCAATACGCAGAAATCAGAGAGAGAGATCATGCTTAATTTTATTGAAATGTCTTGCAGCTGGGCATCGTTATTATTTACATTGTGCTTTTTTAGCAAAATTGAGAAACTCAACACTACAAGTTAACGTAGTGGATTACCTTTTGACACACAAACCAGTATAGTGCTGAGAAACAGCTTGTCACTCCTAGTTTGTTAGGGATGACAAACTTATTCTCAGCACTGTACTACTGTATATCATGTACAGGTTTGTGTGTCTTTTCAAGTCTAAAAACATTCCCTGTAGTGCCGGTGAGCCAATCAAACCATTTGCCTTGTCCTTAGTCTGTATTGAACAAGGAGACTTTCAAACTTAGTCTTTTTTTCTTTATGGAATCTTACCAAACAGACTTATACTTCATGTATAACATTTATATAGTTCAGGTGGGTAGGTACGTCAGCATGCATAGGCTGCAAAGGAACAAGTAAGAGGTTTGTTCCATGCTGAAAAAAAAAGAAAGAAAACACAATGCATATGCCAAGATTTATTTTTAATTTACATAAAAAGGTCTATGCATAAATCCAAACTGTTTGTAAAACAGGTGAAAATGGCATGGATAGTAAAAGGATTTAGGGGTCTGCAACTTTTCAGGAAGTCAGCTAGCTGGTGCAGAACTGCTACAGTAAATGTGAGAGTTTGATGTTTGGATAAGACACTATTTTCTCACAATATGCAGCTGTTTGTTATGTAGAATTATTATACAGAACAAAAATCCATATTTCTCTTTGGAGAATGTGGAATACTATGAGCTACTGTACACATTAGAAAACAGAACATTTTACTTTTCAAGCCTGAAGTTACACAGGAATAGGTTTTGACAGTGCTTGGAAGGAAGACAAAATTGGGATCATTCCAATATGGCAGCATCAGACAGCTAACGACTTTCAGCAGTTTGTGAAAATGGAGATGCATACATAGAGCTGTGGCACTAAACAGTACACTGGAATCCCTTACTTTCAAGCATACTTTACAAACATTTGAGGCATTCATTACAAGGACTATGACAGGGCATTAAAGGGAAGCATGACACTATTAGCATGCTGTTAAGCATGAACTATTATATATTTATTCCTGAAAAAGTGTCTGTTTGGTCATGTAGTACTGGGAACCACAAAGAGGTTCACATTTATGTCATGTCCAGGTTTAAAATGGAATATTGTGAACTGATAAAAGTGCCTAGAAAAGGACAACAGAGTTAAAAAAAACTGAGCCATCAGCAGAGCACACTAATTTCACATAAAAATATGGAAAGCCATCAAGACCAAGAACAAATGTTCTATAACACTTTATAAAATTAACAATCTACTTTAAAACCAATGTTGCATTTAATCACTTATGCAGAGCATGAAAACTGACCTTCTGAGTATCCCACACAAGAGAAATGATCACATTAGAATACATAAAAATACCCTTTTTCTTTCCTACTGTGAGCAACTGTAAGCAGCTTTAAAAGTTGCAGAAGGGATAAAACTTTTCATATATTTTGTGTGAAATAAAGTTATAATACTGATTTTATTGAAGAACCTTGAATTTAAAAATATATATAATTAATCAAAAAGTTTATGAATTGCATGCCAGAACTTCCAGATCAGAAATCTGAGTTTTTGAAAAGGAAAAACAGCTAGTAAAATAGAATTCCTTTAGTATTTCTTTCACAGTAAATTCAACATCTCAACTATTATTTATAATGAGGGCAAAAATATTTTCAAATTAAAGGAAACCCCGAGATCTGCCAGGAAAAACCTTCAAATAACCCTTTACAGAAAATGAATTCCAGAAGAAACCGAGTCATGAAGCCAAGTTCAGTCTTTGAAATGTTATATAAAACATTATAAGCCTCTGTATTCGGTATGTTTCTTCACTAGTACCATTGTATTCTCAAGTGGCTGGAACAATCATATACTGTTCTCCTATTCCTCATCAACAGCAAGATTGGAAGTGGCTTCCCTTATATACAGTGTGTAACCAAAGCTCTACTTATTCCTTAAAAGAAAATCAAGCAACATTGTTTGGGCCTGATCTGTCAGGCAAGGATCTCAGCATTTCAACATATTACACAATGTATGGGCATTTTACAAAACAGACAGGGTATTCTATATCAGCATATTTCAATTTTAAGACATCTAATATGCTTAGTGAAGTCACAGCTTAACTCCTCAATTTAATTGTAACAGTAAACTTATTTCTTCTAAAAATGTAGCGTTAACAACACACAATAAGCTGTAGTAAGAAATCACATTGTCCACTATTGTTCATCACTGAACATAAATTACATGACTCCAAAATGTATTGGGATTGCTGTAAATTGGTAATGCAATAAGTTTAATTCTCAGTAAACACAAGCTGTATTATCATGATCTATAAAAACAAGAGGGAATGCAAGTTGCAGGTGCTAAGCAAAGTTTTCAACAGAGGCTTACTGAGGAAGGCAATTAAATTCAGTGTACTGCTGGAGAACATTCGACAATGTTTCAAAAGGAAATAATATTTTTGTAATAATGTGACATTTAGACATACTAATTAAATATTCAATTAAAAGAAGAATTTCATTACTCTCTTAGTGTAGTTCTCATTTTAAAGAAAAAGGCATCACATGTCATTTATCCCTTTACTATATTTACCGTAATTCTTAAAAAATAGGGGGTTTTCTTCTTCAATCGTTGGATGTTATGTCTGCTCAGAGAGATCCTAAGGGTCCTACTGCTTCTTTTTCTTTCTTACTTCATAAAAAGTCACAATTTAATGATGCCTCTTATTAATACCATGGCAAGTAAGTGCTCCTGGAAATTCATGCAGCACTTGTTCCCTGAGCTGGTGTCAGAAGGTATATGGGTTCTATCACCTACTTCAAACTTTGTTCTCCAGTTTAATAAACCATAATGGTAATGACATGAGAATACAGAAAAGTGACAGTACAATAAACAAGCACTGAAATAAGTATGAAGTACTAGAATATAATAAAAGCCATGTTTCCTTCGGGTGGAGCGGTGGCACTGTGGCTAAGGATCTGCGCCTGGAAGGTTGCCGGTTCAAATCCCATGGCCGGCAAAGGAATCCTACTCTGTTGGACCTCTGAGCAAGGCCATTAACCCCAGCTGCTCCAGGGGCACCGTATAAACGGCTGACCCTGCACTCTGACCCCTAAGGTTCTCCCCCCCTGTCTGTGTGCCTGTGTGTCTCATGGAGAGCAAGCTGGGGTATGCGAAAAGACAAATTCCTAATGCAAGAAACTGTATATGGATAATAAAGTGATCTTATCTAAATTAGGACAGTAGGTGGACAGTTCTTGTCTAAACCACATACCCCAGAGAGCACTGGAGAATGACCTGCCATCCTCAGTCACCTGAACAACTGATGGAAGACTGGCTGACTGCTTCACCCATCTTTCAGTTGTAAGACTATCCCCACCTACTACAATTACAAAGTGGTAAGGATTGGTCATTCCACAGCCTTTCTGTTCCTGTACTACTGTCCTGCTACACACGCTGCTGGCTACACAGTATCAAGATGAATATAACAATTTATGTCCTACAGTACGTGGAGAATCATGTCAAACTGAATACGGTAGCATACTGTTTCAGCTACTGGTATTTCTGAACATTCTCCCCCAGTTGAAAAACTAATTTACCTCCATAAACCAGAGATGTTAATACACAGTTTTGCTTTGTCTAAAGTAGCCACAGTTAATTTGTCTTGTACCTACGACCTTCTCATCATCATACTGAGTACTACATATTAAATCCATAACATGTTAAATTCACACTAAAGTGAATTATAAGAACAATGTCCCATACAACATTTTTTTTTAAATCACTCTTTTCTACTTTATCAAAAATTACCTGCTCACTGTGATCCCCAATGACCCTGTATTAGATAAAGCGGTTTAAAAAATGGATGGATGGAAGAATCTAAGATTTTTTAAATTAGACAACATAAAAATATGCACCGTTATCATTGCTGGACCTCAGATTTTCACAGTAAAAATCAACTGGGAAATTCTGGGTATGCTGATCTCAAAGTGTCATTCACTCTTTCCTTTAAAAAATGATCACTGTCAAACAAAAATAAAAAAGTGGACTTGGGAAGAAAATTATCACCCTCATAACACTGTCAATAGCTGGTAAATAAGATCTTTATTTTGTCAGGAGAATGGAGACAAACTGGTATGCTGTCCTAGAGCCAGTGATGAATAGACAAGTCAATTAACTATAAAAAGCTTGGCAGTTCATGTAAACTAAACTGGCCAATCACAACTGGCCAAATCACACGTTTATTCAGGATGAGCCTGTTGCCAATATGCGCTGAGCACCTAAACTTTGCCAAGACCATTTTTTGTCCTTTTATTATTAATCTAAGAGTTTTCAAATGCAATTAAGTGAGATTTTGGGAGTTTTACGTGTGCAGCAAGTTCCCAGTACAGCGTTTGTAATCTCTCCGATTCAAACTAGTACAACTGGAAGCACATCCTGCGACATTCTAGTCTAAATCTCAGCCTACATAATGCAAAACTGAAGATGAAAGCCATTTTGGCTTTTTGGAATACTTTGTTAATATTTTTTTTAAAAGGTCAATGTCTGAGGATCTTAAATGTTCAACGTTCAAAAATCATTCAAATTCTGATGTCTCATTACATTCCCCTGGTCTGGTATCTTGCCAAAGAGAATAAGGGGCCACTTTTTATAAGTAAAACAAGTGTTACAAAACTTTTGCATCTATTTTGAATCCATTGTAGTTTTAATAGTTAAGACCACTTACTACTGGCAAAACTGTAATATTTAACAACTCATGAAAGAGAGAGATTGATCCCTCTGCAGAGTGATAGTCTTGCATCTTTAACTGCATGTCAGATATTCCAAATTTCTAAAACCAATTAAAAATGCACTAAGAAAGAAAATGTAGAAATTCTTATACTAATATATTAGCAACAAATGTGTCTGAAACCTTCATAAATATACAAAAGAAATCACACAATCTATCAGCTTCATTTGACGCTATTTCACAGCTAAATCTTTATAAGAAATGTAGCATATGACCTGCCATTGAACCTCAAGGTCTAATTTCTTTCCTAAGTCTTAATTACCACCTTGGCCACTTTGGCATAAAATTAATTTATTAAACATGGTGACTGGGCAAGCATAACTAAAATCTTTTTTTTTACTTCAGAGTGAAGAATTCTGCTTTTTAAACTACTTTTTTAGGGTTAACCTTCCACAAGAAAAAAAGGACAAGATTCAACCCATTAACTTATTCAATACATGGTAATCCAAAAGTAATGTCTACATACTACAAACTAAATTTAAAAAATTGAAGCAGACTAAAAACTAGGATAGTCCTGTAACTTACAATAGTCATTTCAAGATAAAATTGAAAATAAATGTAAACAATTTCATCCTTTACAGACATAATCATATATGAAAGCAAAGGTTACTGAAAAAATTGAATTTCTGCTATCAGTTCAAAGGAGCAGTTCATATAATTTTTCATGTTAATTCAGTTATTACTTGTTGCACATCTTATGTTTCTCGCGGCAAGAATGATTTTTCACACTAATTACTCCAAGCCAGAAAGCTTCTCAAAAAACTTCTCACAGGCAAAACTGATTATAAGAAAGTCTGTTTCTGAAATAAATTAGCATCCTCCAGTTAAGTGCACATTGGTGAATCACTGTGAATTTATGTTATTAGCGTCTGTACACAAGATGTTCTTGCAAAGCCGCAAAATGAAGACAACTGACAGATGTAGGCTGCTGTTGTGGCTTTTAAAAGCAGTACCTCCAGTATGCTCTGCGCATGCTGCAAAAATACTTATTGAAACCAATCTGAATCCCTAAATCCTCTTGTTTTATCCTTAGACTGCAGAAAGCTTACACTTGGATGTCATTCAGAAAAAAGGAATTGACTCATGAACAACGGTGTACTAAAAGAAAGAAACAATTAGCTACAATACAGATTTGAATAAAAAAGGAGTTCATATGGTGGTTAACCTGTTTATCCTGCAGAAGCAGATAACCACAAAGTATGAGCCACAGCAGATAGTAGGTCAGGTCAGGTCAATGGAGTACAGAAGCCTGCAAAGATGACCAGGTGACCTGACATCTACTGTACACTGGCAGTCCCCATAACCCCTGAATCTGACTGCACATGTTCAGCTCCAAGGAATAAGGAAGTAAATCTTTCTCTAATGAAGATAGATTTCAAGCCATAGCCTCCTGAAGTAACCACTGCTATCGGCTGTAGTATTACACTGATTTTCACTCCACTTTGTTTTTTTAAATAGGTACCAAATTTGTATTGTTTAATTTTTAAAGATGAAAATCACTTCAAATCGGTTTGCTCTGAAACCCATTTCTTTATCCAAAGAGCAGATTTTAGTTGCATGATGGAGTCTTACTAAAAGGGCAAGTTAGTAGTGGCTCCAGAAACTTCTATTCTCATGATTTTTTAATACTTATAACTATTATAAATTCTGAATAAATTCATAATTGTATTTATAAATGTCTACTTAACATAGTGATCTTGGTAACCAATGTCAAAATATTCCTGTGAAAGCTAACAGAACTGTTTTTAAAATAAAAATAAAGTAGTTATTCAGTTGTACAGGCAACTAGGATAATACCACAGAACACTGAGATACCAAATCATCGTAGTCACCATTTTCTACAGAATATAAAAATACAAACCATATTCACAGACCGTTTATTCTAAACTTGCAATCTTGTCAAAACGAGAAAGCAGGCCTGCTGTGGTGGGTCTTTAAAAATATTAACAGAACTTTTTTTTCGTTACATTTTCAAATAAAAACAGGGTAATCACTATCATATAATGTATTTTTAACTTTCTGTCATTTAAGTCTATAAAGTGGGTTAAGATATGTTTTAACTATGACCAAAAGTCAAATAGTTAAAAAAATACAAGATGAAACACTGAAACAAATATATACTGTACATGGAACTCAACAATTATCAGTAAACAAAAAGATATTTCTATTTGTTCACAACACTTGATTCAGAATAAAAACTGTAAATTCCATCTCTGAATAGCACCATTAGGTAAACACCAACTTAAAGGCAAATAGAATATGCCACAGAAAAACTGGAATATCATTATTCTGCCCTTTGTATAAAACAGTATTTAAAAATTCAAGAACCAAAGCAAGGTGTTAAATAACATATACCACAGGGAAAACTGAAGAAATTAACAGCCTACTATGTGAACAACTGATATTCTGTAATAAGATCTTAAGGTGCCTCTTCTTTTCACTGAAGTCTATCTTATGCTTTAGGTCATAACAACTGTTAAAGAGTACCACACATGACTTTTTAGGTGTGCACAGTCACTACTGCAGTTGAGGGCATCAGCAGCCATATAATTAGATTTGAGCTAGCTGGATTTGTATTTGCTACATTGAAATAATTAAGCCTAACACCTTTTTTCTAAAATACTCAAATTATTCTTTTCAAATTATTCTTCAAAATTAAGTTTTACCTTTTTTGGTCTTAAAAAAAAAGTTGTTAAAACATTGCATTTTCTACAGGATTCAAAATACTGCCCTACCTCGATAAGCAACATTAAAATGAAGCAAACCTGAAAATAACTGAAATTAATCATAGGTTTTCCCTTTTTTTTGTCATACGTTCAATTAGTTTCAACAGGAACTACAGCTGTGGGTCAGCTACAAGTACGACCTGAATTACACAGCATATTTCTGACAAAGAAATAAATTAAATAAAGGCTTCTCCCTTATCTGTTATCAGTGCTGCACTGTTGGTGGGGAAGGAACTTTGGGAAAGTCACAGGAAAAAGGTGGGAAGCATTGTTAGAGTTTCCTGCTGGCCAGCCCGACACCTTATTGTTCGGTATATTTTTTTAGTCTATCGCTTCAAATCATGGCCAGTCCTGCAACATCCTCTTTCCTCCAGGAGCTGATACAATATTTATTGATTTGTGGCAAGTGTGTCATTACTAATGCTTTTTCTGTATTAGTAGCACCAAACACACTGTAGTACAGAAATCCAGTGGTGAACATGAATATTGCATCACAAAACGTTCTTTTTTGTGTCAGCGCGACCTGCAGAACCTTCACAGCAAACAGCAAAACAAAATGATCTGACTGTGCACGCAACCGAGTCCCGAGCACTGCAAAGACAATATCCAGTCCCATCTGAAGGAAAAGCTGGCCTCACCACGATGGAGGCTGACAAATTTAGACATAGGCATACTTAAGGGAAAATGTTAGAAGTTGTTAGCTATTTAAACAGCATTTCTACATTAGACTTGAAAGAATTGATTATGTGATTATTGAGTGATGATTATTTTTAGCACTAAACTGTAAAAAAGGCAAGATTTGACTTCTCTGCTTATAATGTAGTGACTTGATCTCCCTACCTTAAATATGCCACTGTTCCTTTTCATCCAGCTGAAATCCACTGGCACTGTAAAAACTCATATGGGATCCTACATCCCTACACAAGTTGACAAAATAAAATATAAAAACTGCTACAGTACCTCATTAGTTCAAAGTTCACACACTCCAAATGAAACTGCATCAACCACACAACTTCATCTATGTAGAACACATAAATGAAGTTTTTTTTAGAAGAAACAAAAGAGCACTCTGCTAAATAAAATGAACAGCTCTTGCCACGACTGCCCAGCAAAGACATGAGGCCCACAGCCAAGATCCCTTGTGCTCTACAGCAGGGAAAGAGTACATTACATCAGTGGACCCGACAGGACTGACACGGTTTCATTAGGAGAAGAAACCAGCTGAAAGAAACGACACGCATCAGATACCCTTCGGTAAACCACTGCACAATGAGCAGGTGTCAGAGCTGGTTGGGAGAAATCAAATTTGTGTTTGCTGTCATGTAAAAAAAAAAGGCATAGTACGAAACAAAAATGAACAAATGCTGAAATAGATCTCGACTCAAACTAACCATAATAAACTCATTGGCTTAGTGTTTTTGAAGCCGTGATAAAAGACACCTTGGAGTGGATTAACCCTTTATCGATCTATTTACAGAAGGTTAAAGCACAGGAATTGTAACATTAATAATTCTGATCATTTACATAAACACATTAAACACAAACACTTTAGGCAAGCCTGATACCAATCTCGAATTCTATTAAAAGGTGTTGTTATATCCATCAGCTCTATAGTCTCACAGCTTTATTTTTATTCCTCATCACTCCCTGAATGCTAACAAGTTCTATGCTAATACGCTTTGCACTAGTTGAGGTCAACAAGGCTCCTCCTCTGAATGTTAATCTGAAGCTTTATTTGTATGCAGAGAGGTGCTGGTATTTACAATACCTATTTAGCAGCAAAACTTCCTTTGCAAATGAACTACAAATTGTCCTAAAATTCATAATAAAGCCTAAAAAGTAGCTCGCAGGATATGTTATCCCAGAAATGGCAAATGTGAAGGGGAGTTCATTCAATTCAACAAATACACAATGTGTACCTATCTACTGTTCATACTGTATATATGCATGCAAAAACCCAATTTATGTTTTGATTTTCCAAAATTCTCTCTTAAAAAAAAGTGGTACCATTATTTATAACTACAAAGCAGTCTTATTCTCCTCAACATCTCAAGGTTCATGGTCTCAAATATGACTTTGTAATTAATCAACATCTTTCTATTACTCAACTCACAGTTAAAGTGAGGAAGTAGATTTGTTGAACCACTTTACAACAGACTCACCCTGCACATATTCATAATGCTTTACTGTTTATCCACTCATAGATACAGTACAAACAGACATAGAGCTTCCAAAATAAAATAAATCCCAAAATACATGCATCGAAGTCTTTATTTTAAAACCAGCAAGATAAATCATGATCCTTAAGTGCAAAAATAAATAACATCTAGCTATACAGTATATAGCCCTTTTCAACAGCTATAAAACTCAAATGGACTCAATATTATTCCAATTTTAAATGAGCATACGTACTTTCATGTTTATGCAATATACACTATAAAAAACTGGTCTATTTTAATTAGAGTTGGTTTTGGTATTGAGCTGAAATTGGTCTGAGAGAGATAGCTCCGCTTCTTAAACTTAGAAACCACCCTTAATACCTTAATACAGTATATTGTTTTAACAGTTTTGTTTCACCTTATATTCAATTAAATTGACAAATATTGATCCTCTCCTATTTTTTCTCATTTCATTACTGCAGATAATTAACCCCCTAAGTATACAATAAAGAGCATGTGTTATTTTCTCACAATTTTCTGTGAAGCATCAAATACCCTTGCAAGCAAGATTAATACGAGTTAGGCCGACTACTTCAACATTTCATTTGATCTTCTTAAGAATATTAACCCTTTGTTCATTGGGCATTATGAATATACATTATACATGGGGATTAGATACCCCATATTAGATATTTAATTCTCTCTACATGTTTTTGTGAATATTTATTAATATAAATACTGCAATGTTCATGTTCAGTCAATTAGAAGTCAGCAATTCCAGGCTGTGATTTGCAAGGAAGATCTTTGTATTTCTGAAACACTGCAATGTTTCAAAATCTCAAGTAAAATTACTTCTTGATAAAAAGCGTGTTTTACTCTCTTTAGACTGACTGCTTTACAGGCAGGTGCTTGCAGATAAGCCATTTAAGAAAGGACATTCTAACAAAGTTAATACTTAAGAATAAAATGCGTGTTTTTTTTTCCTTGTCACATTCTGCAAGCACCAAGGAACAAAATAAGAAGGCATGGGATTAACCAATCAGAATTAAGTTAAATTGTTGCACAATTGCATTCAATAAAAAGACGTCCCCAAATTAAATATTGCCACATGCAGTGGAAATCAGAAGGCATAAAATGCAGTGAACAACAGTTAAAAAGAAATATTAAGAAAATAAATAAAACTGTAAATTCCTGGTGTGCAGAAAGCGCAAATTAGAATTGAGCAAACCTAAAAATTGTGTGTTTCAACGGAGACATAAGTATGAGAGAGGGGACGTATTTTCTTTGATGTCCCTAGAAAGATGATCCCATAACTTTGAAGTCCTAAAAGCTAAAATGCTGAAGTCAACCAATGATATCTGTTCAGGGACTGGGAGCATGAGAAGGTCTAGGTCAGGGGATCCCTGGGAACTAGGAGAGCCAGGAGTTCTTTGAGACTGTAAGACAAAGACATGCTGAGAGTTATAAACTGAAGTTAAGATTCTGGCACCAGCAGAGGCAGAACTCACAGGGAGCTTCTGCGCTGAAAGAAGTGCCAAGGTCCTCCAACTGCAGGGTGATCCCAAGGACTCGAACTGCACCATCGTGGGCTCTTACGAAACCTATGAATTTCTGCTACAGATCTTTAATAGTTTAACCACAACGACTTTCACTAAAAACATTCAGATTGATGAGAAACCACTCCCCAGCCTTTTCTAGTTTGCCTGAAGTGAGATCATCGGAGCAGAAAGTCATACATACACCTAAAAGCGTAAAATGTACAAATAAAAAGAGCAAGACAGAAATTGGGAAATTTTTTTCTGTAAAAAATGCAGGTCATATACAACACACATTCAAAATGTGGGATATTACCAGAGATGATTAATTAACCCTGACCTTCATTTCATTATCACCACAGTTTAATCATTCCCTCTGTCACCTAATGCTGATTGACTTCCAAACTGAATTCATTAACTCCAGCAGGGGGAGTCCTTAGTTGCTCACTAAGAGATGAAGTAGGAAGATGCATATCTTTATTTTACTTAAATGTTACTGGTGGGTTCTTAAATTTGTTTTACAACAAAAAGTGGAGATAATAGCTCTAGTTCTGATTTACAAGTTCTCAAAGTCACTGTCATTTTATCTTATTCCAAATATGCATCAGTGCTGTGAACCCATTAGTAACAAACGTTACAATAATTACTATACCATCAGCGATCTGGGTGTTGTTGCGTTATTGGGTATTATCTTGTCTAGTGTGATATTACTTTTAAGACACAGAGTGTAACAGATCTGCTCCTTTATAATAGGCGTTTTAACACAGGTATGTTTTAGTCTGGTGGTCAATATTTGAGAGCTTTGTTCAATATAGAGTATAATCCAAATAAAATGATCACAAATTTATATTGGAGGGGTCTGTGTTCTGTAAGAAAGAGATTTGATTTATTGAAATGAAGTTAATTTATCCTGAACGGAAAAACCCAACTCATATGGCAGTCTACCCGGGGCAGCAAAATACACTTTGATCCAAAAGAATATTTCAGTTTGCCTTCAATACCCATGTGAAGAGGAAATCTGGTTAAAAATACACTAATCTGGAAGAAAAAAAAGATTCCTACCCCTGATATTTTTAACATACCAGTGCTAATGCTTCTTTCATAAGTTATGTACAGTATTATAAGTCTTCAGGGGCTTGCACCACTTCTTTTGAATAATTCATTATGTTGTCCCAATGTATCTATGCTGCTCTCCTCTTCTTAAAGTTGCAGTTTACTAAATTACAGTAAAACAAAAACTTTAGAAGTACACTACAGCCTTTGCCTTTATATGTAGTGTAAAGATGTAGTGTACTTCTAAAGTTTTTGTTTTACTGTATTTTTCCTTAAAGATACGTATACATAACCATATCAATAAATGCTTTATTTGCAAAATCTCAAAACAGCATGGAATGGCACAGCAATAAGGAGTGTACTTACTTTAAACCTGCCATTTAAGGAAACTTCATGATATTTAAGCAAAGGAAGCAAAAATAACACCTACTGCAGTAAATATGATGCATTTATCCAGAAAAACCTCAAAGAAAGTATATAAAATTTTCAATATATAAGTTATTACCTTACTCCCTCTTTATAAGATTTGTCTTTCATTTTCTGCAATAGGGCTATGCACATGATACAGCATAACAGCGTTAGGCAGAGAAGTCAAATCCTAGTCCAAAAGAGCCAGTCAGTCTGCAAGATATCACTGCAATTCTTGACAACTTTAACCACATCGTAATAAACCGACTTCTCCCTGCTCTTCAGGTGCTGCTGCTTTAAAAAAGACACACTAGGGTCAGATTTAACAGGCCTGATAAAAGGTTTTGGCACTGGCATACACTGGTAAACAATTTTCATTAGGTCTTCATATCCAATCATTAATAACTTGGTGGCTTATTAGGGGAACCCTGAAATAATATAAAACTCGCTGTTCTCTTGTGAAGTCAGAAATGCTCAGGTTACCATTTCCATCCTTTCCCAAGGGTTTTTAATGACATAGCATGTGGTTTATGGTGACACCCATCCCCAACTCTTTTCAGCCTCTGAGTAACTGGACTCATCTACCCTACCATGCATCATAGTCAGTGCTTACCCGTTTTCATCAGCACACAGATAGAGAATGTCTGAAATGCAAGTATCCTGAATATTGAAAATTGACCACAAATGTAATGTCAAAATGTCCAACTCTGCTTCTAATAGAGATATGTTTCAAATGCACAGTATAAATTTTAGAACATACAATTCAATTCTATGTGGATACGATAAATCCACCTTTCATAAATAAATGCGTAGCCGAACCCCTTTCCTAAAGGCTATTTACTAACTTTCATATGGTTTTGACCCCTGTACAAAAGTGACAAAAGCAATCTATACCATTTGCTACTGACATAAATAAAGTAGCACAGATTAAGCCTCCCTGGTGTAGGTCACACTGCTGAGTGACAAATCATCCTTTTTAAATCCACTGTGTGACCTGATTCAAAGACATCTAAACAGCTAACATAACAGTATATGTTCCAGAGTCAAATTAGCATATAAAATAATGTGGAACAATGCCTTCTTGTTGCAACTTCAGAGCTACACATCAAAGTAGAAGACCCTGCTTACCCTTTTTTCTGATGTAACAGTAAGTCGTTTCAGATGTTGGAACAGACACAGTCTCTCTCCCAGTTTTTGTGTCAACAACATGATTGTTATCGATGAACATCTTAATCTTTTGCTACTTTCATAAAGTACGAAAACAAGAGCTTGATAACATTCAAAACATGAAAAAAGGGCATCATGTATAAACTGCGTTTTAGATGTAGTGACTTCCACGTTTTGAGCATTGTTTTCAGTAGCAAATGAATCAAGCAGAGAATTCAGCAGCATGACACTCATGGCTAAAAAGGGAATTCTGGTAAATTTCAATAAGAAGCAAGATTAACAATTACTATTGATTCAAAATAAGAGGGTGATAGAAAAAAATAATTTTATTACTAATGATAAACCTTCTCCTACTAAAACTGAAAGGCGGTTTGTCGATAATTGCACCTATTTTGTGAATAATTTCACCATATTTTTAAAAAACTGTTGAATTCAGGTGGGAATAATATTGTACAATGTTAGGACATTAGTACATCACAACTGAGTGCTGGCAATTTCATCCAGACCTCAGTGAAAACACTATGCATCCAAATTATGTAAGAAAACACATTTACCTCAATTGTTTTACACATTTTTTTTACCCACAGCAAATATACTGGCCTCCATGTTAGTCTTCTTTGTTCAAATTGAGCTAAAGTGGTGGTCATTTTTAAAACATCAAAAATATCTGCATTCTAGTTTGAGGGAAAACGGGAGTCCCTTAAGTGTAAAGGTCTCCCTGATAAACATGAACAAACAAAAAACATACAAATTAAAAATCATGATGCTTTTACTTAATGCAAAACCAAGAGACAGGGAAAAGCATATCATTTTCAACAAAGCTGTCATAATACAGGAATATATTTGAATATACTTAATAGATATAAAAAGACTCAGTGAAACTCTGAATGCACAGAGAACTCTACTAAGCCAACACATTTCAAAAAATATATTGAAAAGGTTCACCATAAAGAATCCATTAACTCCACAGGTCACCATATGTTGACCCTTTCTTAAGGTGAAATGCAAGCTTAAAAGAGCACCTTTATTAAGGAGAAATAATACAAGAAATAAATTGAATGTATGAAAAGAAACACAGAGCAAAATAAGGGCATTTGGAAAATTCTGAATATTTAGACTTAATTTTAAGTTTTCTTAACTAATATTAGTGCTTAAAATGACGCACAACAATGACTGCAACATCAGTGGGTCAATGCGTTTTAGATTTTCATCTTTCACACTTGGCATTTCAGGTAGCAATTCTAATTATTACTTAATTTGGAATTTTGTACAATTCTTATAGTACTTTGCATCCAGTTTTTTCTTCATGAACATAGACATTTTCGCCATATTCAGTTTACCAAAGCTGAAATTAAAATTTCAGGAACATATTAAAATGACATGCATGATACTTTCTTGTTTTCTCTATTATTTCTTGGTCCACATAAACAGACTTTAATTGGTGTATCTGTACAGTGCAATTTATTTTACTCGTTTTCATTATACTTGTTTAAGGGACACCAGCCAGTAACTTATAAAAATCAACAAATCAATACATATTAATTGTACATATACACTGCTTAATTTACACATTATTTAACTGAAAGTACAATCAATGAATAAAAGCAGTCTATTTACAAAGGTTCACTGCAAAGTTATTTCAACATTTTTTCTTCCACAAATCCCAGTATTACAAAAAATGTGCGTCCAGTTAAGGATAATTCATTCCAGTCATATGGTCTTTAGGTACAAATAACATTTATGCCCACTTAAGCAGAGATCTATTAGTACCTTCTACAACTATTTAACTCTCTCTTTGTTAGCAAGTAACAAATTTCGTGATTTACTTTCTTTTCCTCAAAATATACATTAACCCATCCCTATGATTTAAACATTTTAAAAGAACAAGAAAGTTTTCAAAATGATAGAAGGCCTTTCACCCTGTTCAGCTCATATGGTTTTCAGTAGCTAATTGATCCAAGGATCTCATCCAGCCGTTTCATGAAAGAAGACAGGCTATCAGCTTCAACAACATGGCTGGCCTTAACTTGTTCCATACTCCCACAACTCTTAATGTATTATGAATGTAATAATAAAAGTGACACCAGTAGTAATTGTACTAGATACCATGTAGCTCTTAAAGAAGAGGTGACATATGTACTATTGTACAGAAAGACATACCTCCAACCTGTACTCTGAAAATCTGTACTTACCATGCTGGCAATAAATAAAATACAAATCTTTGCCTTGGGTGTACATCACTGTTTCCGTATTTCAGTAAACCACGTTTTAATAACTTTTGGTTCTGATAAGCTGGCCCCATTTGAGCTATTTAAACGAAATAGCTTATAAATTATGAAAAACGCAACTTCTGAATCGAACTTCTTACATTCATTGTGGTCACGTTTAAGTTATACGCAGAAAAGAACGCCTCTTATCTGAAACGGTTCATAACCATTAAAAAAAAACTGTTTTACAGTTATTTCTACAGAATCCCGTTCTGGCAACTGAACGTTACTAAACAGGCTACGTTTTAGGAAGAAAAGAGTAGGCTCAAATTGAGCACCTAAAACCTCTGCGGAATTTTCTTACACTTCGTTTTTGAAATTCCCCTACAGTTCACGACAGAGAGAGAGAAAAAAACCTCGAACCCGTTTCTACCCAGACAAGCCCCATCGAAAGCACAGCTTAAAAATGAACATGATCAATGTTCGTAGTTAAATACTTCTAAGTTCCATCCATAAAACGTGAACTGAGGCGTCCTACCTTTTCCAAAAAAAAAATCCCTTACCCCCCCCCCTCCCTTCCAGCAGATAGATACACACACACACACAAATAAGACGCATTCAACACTTGATAAACATCAAAGCAGCTTTTGCGAAGGACTCACCTCAGTCCGAGACTGAAGCCGTTTGTTCATCTCGTAGATCCGATACTCTGGCTGTACCATGTATGGCGTGTGTCTCCTGTAAAAAGGTCCAAAAGGAGAGGAGTAGAAAGGATCATGAGGTGTGCTGGACATCTTGCCTGCTCGCCGAGGTTCAAGCTACACAGCGCAACATCAACATCCATACAGAGCACATGGACTGCGATGCTCTGTATACACTGCCAGCTACCCAGTATCCAATCCTAGCAGCAGACACACGGCGCACGTTGAGAACTGCTGAGCAGCCCCGCTGCACTACAGCAGGAGAGGGAGGAACAGACAGAGAGACCGGATAGCTTCAGGCTGTACTGTTTGTTTTAAGAGAAGCACTTTGGAGAGGGGTCATTTCCTGTCCGTTCTCGGGACTAACTGGAAAACTAGAATTCCGCAAGCTGAGACACACGCATCTGAGGTTTGGTTTTAATTTTTCCCAGTTAGGACCCCTCAGGAACCTGGCAGCAAGGCTTGTTAGCATATAGGTGGTTAAGCAGCTGCCTGCCTTGCCAACAGACGCCCCCCCCTTCTCCTTTTCCACCCCATCCACTTTTGAAAGAATTGCGCTGGTGCTTTTTAAAAAAGTTTTCCTGCTTTTCAGCCTTATATCACGTTAATTGATGTGCAGAGCTATACCTCCAGCGCAAATGCTCAGCCACAAAGAAAAAATCACCGTTACTTAAATCTGACACTTAGAGACAAAAAAAATTGCCTAAAAATCAGAAACGTGTTATAGAAGCGTGACGAGACAGATGATAAAATAAGAAGGGGGCGTATTTTTTTTTTAAATTGTGTTCCAGAGTTCACTTGAGATGTAGCAAATGTTTACTGTTACTGGAATATAATGAAGCACCAGAAAATAATTTTAGAAACTAGTTCAGAAAGCTTTATCTCGTACGATGTACCGCGGGCAGAGGACGTTTTGGTTTCTCAGCTATGATACCTAAGAGTGTCACATGCGGCATCTGGAAGTGTGAAGCGGGAAATTCTCATAAACGTCCAATTCTATTACAATTACAGCAGACAAGAATTGCTGGCGTGTAATGAAATGCGGAGTTAAGCAGATCGAAAAGAAGCACATCTTTAATGGGAAAACAACCTTCATTTGAGACACAGATGAATAAAAAACACATGTTCGTGTTTAAAGTTGGTCTCCGATGGGGCTTATTAATTGATATAAAGGTTAAATTAATAAAGAAGAAACATAACTGAGCTAAACGTTGTAAATAAAAAAATAATAATGAGAAAAAATTCGAAACTTTAGGTTTGTTAAACAATGAAAACGTGATCAATCAGAGAATTTCTTGATTGATTCAATTTGCTTTCACCGTGGTAAAATAGTTAATTTCTATTAAAAATTTGGATTTTAAACAAATATTTTGCATTATCTAGCAAACAGCAGTATAAATTCGTACCCCAGTCAAAAAGAGGAGAAAAACATAAATTACACTGTTGATGAATTCATAATACATATAATAATATTTTTTCTCAAAATTCACCAAAAGGTATATTTCTTTGTAAGGACATTTGCTAAATAAAGCAATATTTGTGGTAATGTAGATGTGGTAGACAAAACCAAAGCTTCACAAAGCTCCCTTGTGAAAAAAAAACACAAAGCCTCTTTGTAATTTAAATTTATAATTATTGTTTTTAAATTTGACTTGACATTAGTCAATACTGCATGTTCACCCAACCGAACTCTTCGAAAGTTACAAAGAAGAGATAATGGGGGGGAAAAACAGTTAAACTTTCCAGGACGAATGTCCAGAATAGGACTGAGTTTGGGTTTTCAGGAATGTTTTCTGAAGGATTGATTTTTTTTTATAAATTCCAGTCTCAAGCAGAGAATCTCAGACTCTGGCAGAGAAACAGAGAATTCTCTTGGGATAGTGTGGACTAGAGCTTAAAAAGGTTTTGGTTTCTCATTGTGCAGGATTCCTTGTTTATTATACGTAGCTCCACACTGCAACCACACTAATTTTTACCTCATGTGGGTAGCAACAATGATGAAATAAAGAAACATTGCTTAGATACTGGCCGAAATTTAAAAAAATGTTAACATTTCTCAATTAGCTTTGCAATTTTCAGTGTGTGACACTGAGAATTACAGTGGATTTTGGTTTGTGTTTCAATACTTATATAAGGTATTTACACAATTACCCATTAGGGACCCTTAAAGGTTCAAAAAGTTTTCCTACCCCCAGCTTAAGTGATGTGATCATTAATTTCTTGCATTAGGAATTTGTCTTTTCGCATACCCCACACAGGCACACAGATGGGGAGAGAAAAGCTTGGGCTAAAATCAGCAGAGCTATAATGCGGATGTTCAGTGATTTTATATAAAATGCCTCAAAAATCCTAAACAGGCAGAGCTGTGCTTGAGTTGAACATATTGAAACTATATGTTTAGGCACAGCATCTTAACTACCACCTAAGAGAATAATAACATTCAAGAAACGTAGGAGGCATCATTACTGACAAATTCATAATCAGACATTTACATCCTCCACCTTCAATAATATTATTATTCTGTTCAAGAATAATTAATAATGTTTGTTAAATTCTATTTGTTTGATAATGATTTCTGTTCCCCAACTTTTGAACACTTGTGCATCTTAGCAACCAGTACTATATTTAAATCTGTAGTAAAATAATTAGATTAAGAGGCATAAGTGTAATAATTGTTTGAAGATGTATTTAAGTTTAGAATCAAGATGCCTTCATCAAGAGCTAATGTTCAATACACTTACTGTAGAACTGAGATCCCTCTAAAATAAGAATGCTTCAGGCAATATTTATCACAGTTAAATTAGTGCTTAACAGTTTTTGAGGCTGGGGTTGTCAATACTTGTTTCTGAAAATTCAAAAATGTTTTAACAAACATTGCTGTACTAGATTAGCTGTGTGTTTAGGCATGGCACTTCTGATTCGTAGCTCTTGGGTCCTGCTTCAATTTCAAAGGGGTAAGCATTCTGTGTGGAGTTTGCTATGGTCTCTGCAGGGATTTTCTCTGGGTACTCCATTTTGCTCCAACCATCTAAAGACACACTGACAAAGTCAACTGCAGTCTTAAAATGGTCACTTTCTGCTTTTGCTTTTTGTTTATTTGTGTGTAACCAAGATGTACTAGTATCCAATCCAGGGTGTAGGATTTGTGTCTTATGCTCCTAAGAAAAGCCTTACTAGGAATTAGCAGTTTTCTGATGGATATTTCTTGAATGGATGTTTAGTCGGTGAATTACTTTTGCTTCATATAAATGGAGCCAATAACTGCATACACAGTTGTAATTTTCACAACAAGGACAAACATCTGTAGATTTTTTTTTTCATTAATTCTTACAGACTCCAATTCACTGACATCTCAAAATCACTCTCTCTAAAAGACCACTTAATTACTTTCTTTCAACTGGTGTTATTTATTGTGTGATGAGCAGGAAGAACAACACAGCAACTGTGATAATTGCTCTCTAAAACAAATTGTTTATGTTAATTAATACTCTGTAATAAATTTCCGAAACACCTCAATCACATTTAAATTATTTTTAAAAACCCACTTTTGAGTGAAAAGCAAACAGGTTTCCAGTAAAACAGCAATTTCATAATTACATTTGAAAAAAAGTTAATGCTTTTTAAAGGCCGTGATGATTCATCAATGTGCGCAATACAAAGAGTCAGTCATATACAGGAAGTAATCCAGATGTCGACCAGTATGGGATCTATATAGCCTCCCTTAAAAATTACGAATTCCTCTGTCAAAAATGCTATCCAAATTCTATTTTCAGAAAACACAACAAAAAAGAATTTAATATTGCTGCTGATCAATTTAATGATGTATTGATATGAATTAAACATTGTGGAATGTTCCTTCACTTGGTAATTATATTCTGGTGCATGCAAAGGTTTATAATTTAATGTGATTACGACTACATTTTAGTTACTCAGACTTTGTTGGTTCCTAGCAGAATAAAAACATAACACATGATACAGGAGATTCAGCAAAATGGGTTTGCCACTGTATCATGCTTTGATTTGGAGATAATTGTAGGACTATTAAGGTAATCCTGTGATCTGTCTCTTATAGAAAAAATATTTTTGCAAGGAGGTTTTACTAAGGAAAAAGAGATTTGTGAAAAAAGTATCTCCACAAACTGTGAAGTTTAAAATATCCCCTGTATTAAGGATCTGCGCCTGTGGCTGGAAGGTTGCCGGTTCAAATCCCGCAGCCTGCAGAGGAATCCTACTCCGTTGGGTCCCTGAGCAAGGCCCTTAACCCCAACTGCTCCAGGGGTGCTGTACAATGGCTGACCCTGCGCTCTGACCCCAAGCTTCTCTCCATCTCCCTGTCTGTGTGTCTCATGGAGAGCAAACTAGGGTATGTGAAAAAGACAAATTCCTTATGCAAGAAATTGTATATGGCTAATAAAGTGATCTTGTCTTATCTGATTATCAGGCTCCTGCAGGTGGCAAAAAACAGCTCCAACAGGACAAACATGTATTCCACAAGGTGACCCGTTTAGTTTTTTCTATTCAACCTCTAACCGTAGTGAGGTGACGGATTGTACTGATTGAACTGCATGTTCCCTTGGTTCCACCAGTTTTCAATAGGATTGAATAGTCTATTCATGTGACTAAGTGGTACGAATATTCTGACCCGTGAGTGTACATACTGTATGGTACAGTGGTATGGTGAAATATATGGCATATGTTACCATAGTACAGTACATATGGTATGGTAAAGCAGGCTTACCTACACTTAGTGTGGCTAAAAGTATGACTACTGATTTACGAGGAATACTGTATGATATGTAGCTTAATCAAATTAAATTTAAATTTAATTAAATTTAAAATGTAAGGAATTCTTTGATATTCTTTGAGATGAACATTGATTGTAGTAATATTTGATTAAGCCGCAGACAACATTTGAAAGGTGTTATGTACAGGAAATTCTAAAAAAAATAATTAAAGAAATCAGGATGTATCCACCTCAGGAGCAAGTGGTATTACTATTCTTGCTATATTAAAAGGGGGGCAGTGGTTGGGAATTTATAAGCATTTCAGCAGTGCAATGTAAATGTGTCATGCCAAATCAAAACAGGAGAATTCACTTTAAGAATTATGAACCACAGCATTTGATTTTTATTCATTCTTATTGCATTGTTATTAATTCTGTAAATTTTAAAATTGCTGCTGTTTAACAGTCAAGGCTTAGCTATTTATTTCTTCTCAACTGAAGGATTTTAAATTATTATTGTCGGGCCTCAATCTTGTGTTGGTGATTAATTCTGTTAAAACCTGGACCCATTCCAGGTCTACTGCAGGCATTTCACCAAGTCAAGGACTTATAAAATTGACTGCATCTTTTAGACTTATTTAAGTCTAGTTATCCTATGAATTCCTCACGGTATTGCTTTGTAAGTCACTTTCAGACCTGTAATACAAAAATTTACAAATATGGAAAACAAAATATCAGGGGTCTTTGTATAAATTTGTTCCTGCCCTTTCAAAAATAACAAGAAGGAACTGGTTGTTGATTGGAATTGTTTGATATATTAAAGATTGATTTCTTTTCTCTATTAATATGCATTAAACAATGTACTTTTGGTTTACCTTGCAAAGCCACATTCGGTGAAATGAGCTCTTGGAGAAAAATAACTTACAACCCAAATTGTTTTTAGTTTAATCATGAATTAAACATCTTCACAGAAGGTGATGTGTAATAAACAGGCTATTAGATGTTAGCAAGCAGGGATACTGGCAACGTAGGGCTCAAGACTGGACAGCACCTTTGATAGGATTCCAGTCCATTGCAGGGTTTGCACACACTCATTAGCACAGAGGTTTCAGTTAACATTATAATCTTTATTGCATGTAACATCTTTCATGGTATATGTTTTTAGAAAGACTAGAGTACCCATCAACCCAGGGGTTGCTGCAGCCTATGAGCCCAGAATCAAAGAGTTGGGAGGTAGCTGCGCTAACCTTGTATAATAAAAATAATTGCTTTAACTTATATAGTGCTTTTCTGGACACTCCACTCAAAGCGCTTTACAAGTCATGGGGACTCCCCCCCACTACCACCAATGTGCAGCCCCACCTGGATGATGTGACGGCAGCCATAGTGCACCAGAACGCTCACCACACATCAGCTATTAGTGGGGATTGATGAAGCCAGTTCATAGATGGGGATTACTAGGAGGCCATGATTGGTAAAATTTGGCCAAGATGCTGACACTCCTACTCTATTCAAGAAACGCCCTGGGATTTTAAATGACCACATCAATTTTGCATCTCATCCAAAGCAGTATTGAAGGAAGTCTCACAGCAGCAGGTGCTCTGGGGTATTCAAACACTGCTCTGTCTCTCCACGGCGATCCGGCAACACTTCACCATCCGAGCCACCTTGCAGTGTCCCAGCGGAGCCCTCCCTTTTCCTGATGTCCAGTTCTTTTGCGCTCCGTCTGGGAGCACTGCCCGTGGCTCTGCTGTCCAGCAAGGACCAGAGAGTGGACCAGCTTTGGATCTGTACCTCAGCGGACGATTATTCCCTAGGACTGATCTCAGACGCATCTCCTGAGTTCGCTCTGATGGCACGTGTCGGCCTTGTCTCTCCAACGAGCGTGCACTCAACAGAGCAGTCGTTACGCCTTTTGAGTGACCTCCTTGATTTGAAGCATCCTGCCCAGCCATGAAGGTCGGACCCTTCAACCCTGCCCATCTCCAGACTCTGTTGGCTGTCCCTCTTCTGCGCTTGCTTTCCCTTAACTCATTTCCTGCATTCCGGGCCCAGCCCACCTGCCTCCCGGCCGATTCCGGCAGACCGTCTGTTACCCCATGCAAGCCTTCCTCCCGGCTGAGGGAATCTAGACCGAACCTGTGGAGTCTGACACCCCGGGCGGCCCATGGTCCTGGAGCGATGCCACAGATACCCTTGGACAGTTTGTCTAGCATCCTAGACCCTAGCTCTTGGGTCCATAACACCGACAGCATCCGACGCATGGTGCGGCGTTGCAAATCCATTTCATGCATAAAATATTATAACTACTCTACCGACTATGCCATGTGATTCATTTTATACATTGTATGTTTTATGTATTTCTTGTCTACAATGATGTTTTCTGTTATCGATTCCAAGCAAGAAGGAATATTGTACATTGACCATCAGGTCTGTTGCACTCTTAATGGTTAATTACTATTGTATGTGCTTACATCCACACATGGTGAATCGATGACACAGACATTAGGTGTGCTAGTGTAGTGAAATGTGTAAAATAACAGACAAGAACACCACAGCATAACATAAGAGTGTAAAACAAATCTTTGTGACAGGAATAGACCTTACCAAACATCCCAGGTCACAGCATCACACTTGGTTTTGTAAGTTTCCAGCATAACAGCCTACTTACAGTATCTCAGTAATCTAGGATGGTTGAATTGCCACTTCTCATTTATAAACATTGTGTCAGCACTGATAATTCTCTGTATAAACAAGTTTTTCTAGCATCAGTATCATACTTACCTTTGGACAAGTTTCTAGTTATGTCCTCACAGACTACTGTACATGCTGATCTTAACTAAGAGTAACTGAAAGAGCGAGTCTTTTTTATTCTCTTTAAAACCTTGATCAAATCTCCTCTGAATTGTCTTGTGCCTAAACTTAAAAGATTTAAGTTCTTTCAATCTGTGCCCATAACTTAATCCCTTAAATCCTGGCACAAATCTGGTTGCTCTTCTTTGGACTGTCTCTAAGACTTCTGTATTATTTAGGGCATGGAGACCAATATTTGTGTAGCATTCTAGGCAGGTTTAGCTAGAGTATTGTACAGGTTCAACATAACTGCTTTTGACTACTACTGCGGCCCTTTGCTATGTACTCAGACATTCTATTTGCCTTTTTTACTGATTCTGTGCATTGCCTCAACGGTGACAGTGATAAATCTACTGCAATGCCTAAATCCTTTTCCCATCATATTCCTTCTTATCCTGTGCCAGCCATGGTAGATTTATGCCTTGTATTCTTATAGTTATGCAAAACCTTACATTTATATTTATGTTAAATTTCATTTGCAATGCATCTTCCCATATTTTAATCTTGTCTAGATCAGTTAGTGTTGTCCTTATTATATCCTGGATGTTGGTAATTTTCTTTACCTTTATTTCAATAATTTCAGTAATTGTCTCTTGGTAGTCTGAGCTGTGTACAGTAAAACATCATTCAACCAATGCTTGATTATTTGATTTACAGACCAAATGTTGCTCAGACAGAGGGTGTGTGAAGGATGTATGCAGCTCCAAGTTGTGAGCAACGCAGTGGTGAAGCAATTTCCCAGAATCCTCCAAGACGTCAACCTGGGGTCAGATTTCAGTTGCTAATGTTGCAGAGTGTAGTACAGAATATATTCTATATACAGAGTATAGTATTGATGTAACAACAGAAACAAATTTGAAAATAAGCAAACATAGCATGAAGAAATTTCCTTTGAAATTCAATGTTGAGGACAAGAAGTCCTGTTCAACATTGACCAAGAGGCTGTTACAAGATTCAGGTTGCCACTTTTGACTAGCCATGCATTTAAAAGCACCTAGTTTTGCTCCAAGTAGTAGATGTCTGTGGTGTTGAGTAATAGGCACAGAAACAGAAACCAGAAGGTTTGCTGATGTGGAAAGTATACAGCCATTCCAGCAAATGAATGCTCAAAGAGCTAGCTCATAAGTAGTCTAAGCCAGATCTACAATGCTGACAAAACAGGGCTATGATCCATATCTCTTCCCAAAAATACTCAGGCATTTAAACATGAGCTCTCAGCTCCTCCTAACTAGCTTTTGAAGAGAAGTAAGGAAATGTATCTGAGGCATATGCATAAGCTACTGATGTATTATTACAACTCATTGAATGATTGCTTCAAAAAGCACAGCTCTTTGGAAGGGTTCCTTCACCACTTTGAAACTGAGGTTCAAGGACATCAAGACAATATCGATTCAAGTCAAATCCCTACTCAACCCACTTCGAGAAACTTTGCAACAGGGATAAAAAAAACTGAACTGCAATACCTTGCTGACACATACTGTACAGTATCACCCCCCCCCCCCCCAATTCAGCATGTGAACCAAGGCTTTATATTAGAGACCAAGAGGCTTTAGAGGAGAGAATATTTGGACCACATGATACTGTAGTTGCACTAGAATCCTGTGATGATGACGCAGAGAGGACAGAGAGCTTTGGATAACATAAGAAGCTACAACACCAGGGCTTCAGTTTTCATCATGGCAGATGCATGTAAAAAGATAAAAATGCTAACCCTGGCAAATGACTGGACAAAAACTACTAACAGACACAGAGCCTGTGCTTGATTTCAAAGGATTTGAGCTTGAACAAATTAGCGTTAAGGATGTGGTGGTGGTTGGAGGTTAGGAGGAAGATCATGGATACCAAATCTTGCAAGAAGAAGAAATATCTGAAAATGCTTCTATACCTCCTGAAGAAAGAACACAGTGGCAGAGAGGAAAATGTGAAGACCCAAAACAATTAATCATCAGGGATTGTGGTTATACATTTCATTGATCAAAACTCTTTTCCAACATTTGTTGAAAATTATGAAAATTTCAGGTCATTGAGACAGTCTCTCTTAGAGGCAAAAAACGCCCATGTTGAAATTTTGGAGCTTCTTCAAAACTGCTCCTCTATTCCAGTCACACTCTTTCTCATGACTCTGTACATCCCCAGCCTTCACTATGTGTGATCAGCCACATTGCTGCACAACCATCACTATGAATGCCAGAATGTGGCTCAGATGGACAAGGTAAGTACATAACTTACTGAAGTGTTTACAAATGTACATACTGTCTTAACATGTTTTGTTTTTCTGTGTTTTTTTTTCTATGTAAGATGATATGCATTCCCACGTTGACAATCTGAATTTTCAGTGACAGCAGAGGTGGTATAAAGGTTGATTGAGATTTTATTGTAGTTTCTGCAATGAGCCTTGAGGGTTTTCTATTTTTTTTACATTACCTAACCCAGATTCTGCTCCTCTCATGGGATTCGCTCCATCATATGAAACCAGTTTCTGAATTTATCAACATGGGCCACCATGAATTCCCAGTTAAAGAAAAAGAATGAGAGATTTCCAAAATATCAAATGGTACTGTATTCTAAATGACACACATGAAAACAGCAGCGGAATACACAAAAACCTATACCTCAGAAGATGTATTTTTTAAGAGATTAAGAGTGCTTCTATTCAGAAACACAGAAAAAGGAACTGGACAGCTAAAACAAGACAGATAAGCTGTTCCCAGGTTTTGTTTATGTAACTCAGTACAGTCCAAAAATATCTTGAGATCAGTGAGAAACTTTTATCTCATAAGGGCCTGAGATCACTGTATTCTCTTAAGCATCTTTGATTATAAATAAGTAAAACCCACTACTAGTAATAACACACTTAATAATGAGCAATATTTTCGAGGTGTGGTACTGTAGATGTTATCATTAGGTACATTAAACACTACTTTCAGACGATTAAATATTTTGTTTCTAATATGTTAGTTATTTTATATTTCTGTCAGTCACCAGATCAGACAATACATAACATGACAGATGAATGATAGTATAACAATTGCTGCAGCTGCTACAACTAGTGTTGTGTACAACACAATCAAAATAGTCTTTTAAATCACAACAGTACATTACATCTCCCTCCCTGTTTTAGAGATTACCACACAATGTTCCGCTTGTGTTGATGAGAAGAGAATGTCCCAGATGAGTACAGAGGAGATGAGAAAAAATAGCTGCTGAGCAGCAATCCTTCTACAAATCATGGGTCTGTCTTACTCAGCCAGCAACACAGATCCTCACAATCGTGATGCAGATAATGACTATTATGAAGTACAGAGCTCCACAAAATCTTCTGTCCTGTACAAATTGCAGGGAGGACAGAATGTGACAAGCTCTGTTTTGTTCAAAACGGGAAGGGAAAACAATACTCAATAATGTAGCAAGAAGTTATTCGAATTTCCAGAAACTACAGACAGTCTACCACTATTTACAACAGGACAAGCTACACCTGCTACCTACACATTAGTATTAACTCAGGGTGACCCAATGTCTTTCCATACTAAAAACGTCTACAGGTCATTATACTTTGAGGCTAGGGTGGGAATAGTCAGTCTTGGCTCTCCTGGATCTCAGCAAATTCCACAATCCTTGCAGCCTCCCAGGTGCTTACTGGTTTGTGGTGCTAGCAGTGAGGGAATCTTTGCTCCTCCGATCTACACCAAGACCTCCAGGACAGTGGTTTAAAGATGGGTGGGTTGAAGGAGTCTGTCTGCAATTCCTCATTCTCTCATGTGTGAGGTTGTGTGTTTTTTTCATATCTTGGCTTATATCTATAACAATAAATAATTATTGGCAAATTATTTTATTTCATTTGAATGCCATTTGATAGTCAGTAGATATTGGATCCTAGGATCTCATTCATCCATTTCATAGCAGAAGACAGGGTATGAGCTTCAAACATATGGCTTGCTCCATACTCCCACCAACTTTTGGGTAAAGAGGGTTGGCTTTGTCAATGTCTTTTAGGATTATGAATATGTATGTCATAATACCTCATTGTCTTCTCTCTTCCAGACTAAAATCCTGTCATTGCAACACATTCCATTCAGCTGTTTGGTTCAACACCCAAAATGTGTGACACGTTCTAAATTACAACATAATATTTCTTAATTTAAATTCTACATTTTTAACACTTAATGCCTGACATTTTGCCGTCTACTTACTGTCTCTCTGCATTGTCTAGAAGATGAGATGATGTGTCAGCAATAACACCTTGTCTTTTTCGAAAGCAGCCTTTTCTAGCTCAGTGTTGAGAAATACAATTTATTGTTCTTATATATGATTTTTTCACCTGCATGAAAATCCTGCACTTGTCCACATTAAACATCATCTGCTAGTTATTTGACCACTTTTGGAAGTTGTTGTGAATTTCATTACTTGTTTCTTCAATGTTTGCCAAGGAAAATTTGGTAGTGGTGTAAATGATGAAGAGCAGTGGTCCTACTACAGATCCCTGTGGTACTTCACTAACTATGTTACCCCAGTTTCAGCATTCACCCCTTATCTGTGCTCTCTTTTTTCTATTAATAAATTCTGTATGCAGATATGTTTGTCTGAATGCCAACAGCCTGTAATTTGAAAATTAAGAACATCATCCAAAGCCTATTTAAAATCTAATTATTAAATATTGTACGACTTTTGTGTATCTGTTAAGCTGTTGCTTTTTCAAAACACTATGACAAACTGGTTGAGCAAGACCTTCCTTTTATAAGTCTTTGTTGATTATTCCCTCCAATCTTATCTAATGCTAGATGATCTTCTGATCTATGTCTAATAATTGTTTCCATAACCTTACATGTAATTAGCCTTCTATTTATTTCCTAATAAAAAAAGTTTTTTACTGACAGGTTAAAAATAACAGATTTTTTTTTACTTGTGCAAAGAGAAAACTATATTAGGACTTCTGTCATGAATCGTGTCAAAATCGTCAAACGGTTTGACACAGCTAACCAACAGATATTTTCAAGATCAATACAAACACAAGTGACTAATAAAAGAACGCATTTAACACCAGGTACAGTAACCAAATGATCTTCATTTTGTATATAATTAGCCTCAAGGAGCTTTATAATAAAACAACTATTTGCACTTCTTTATACAAAGGCAAGCTACTCTGTCATTAACTGCCTGGATGAAATTCTAGAATCAAGCACTCGTTAGCAAGAACACAAGCTAGATATACTGTACGGTACACACTTGTCTGTAAAGTTCTTTGGAACTCATGCTGGTTTTCTTGGAATTCTATCTTCCACAAAGTTTTTCTACCATAAGCACCTTGCCCCCTGACCTCTATTTACTCATCTAGCCCTTCCATACACCTGCTCATGATAAATGAGAAGCCAGCAGTCCATTTTCATGGGCTGCCAGTACAGCCATGAGCTGCGAAAATGCATAAAATAAACATTTTATGAACTCTTTCCTGAAGACAGGACTTACAGAAGCCAAAGGTCAGGTAGTAACTGGTCATTTGCTTAGAGTGTAAGGTTATCATTTCAACAAAAGACATTTTCATAACATATTCATGTTTCATGAGTTTGTAATAGTTTTAAAAAAATACTTTAAAAAAAGTGATACTTTTAAAAACTGCTTTGTCCTGGAATTAGAAAATGCAGCTTGATAGAAAGTAAAAAATATTCCAAAAGCCTAGAGCTATCAGTAGAGTAATTAAAAGGCTCTAAAAAACTATTAATAATTGTTAATTAAAATTTACATTTCTAAAATATTAAGAGGCCTTTCATTTGACATTACTAACAAGATTGTGTTGTTTGCCGAAAGGAACCCTCTATGAAATATATTACTTTCATATATTTTATATATAAATTGTTGGATAATTATATATGCATAAAGATGAAGGACATGTCTGCAGTGTTTAAAAGATTTTTATCAGTCTTTTATCAGGGCCATTGAGAGTGTGGAGAAGCAGAACAGGAAAATAACATTCATGCTCCTCAAAGACATACAAAATGGGTCAGAACATGTATAGATCCACTGTTTTCTGGGTTGCAATTCCCTATGTGTTTCTATGGCAACATATAGCACAAAGTACTACTATGCAGCAACTATGCAGCAGGTTTCAATCACAAAGGATCTGACTGTCAAGTTTAGTTATTAAAGGGAGATATTTTTGTTTTACCAGCACCATGTCCTTTAACTAACAAATCATGATTTAAAATGGATTATTTTATTAATCACACCTGTATTTTTTCAAATATTATGAAAACAATGTAACAGTTGAGCTTAAGTGAGATAGATAATTTATAAATATGTAATGATTACTGGTATAAGGATATGATATCAATGCTATAATAACCTTAATCAAATATATGTCAAGAACTGATGTTAAAGGGAGCTATATTTTATCTTAAGCTGAAGGTACACGGACAGCTAAATTTTCCACCTTCTTACACATAGGGTGTTGAGCTTGTGTGTTAGCTACATGTTTCATGCATGTGTGTAACAAGCCGCGTTGATGTTCGAGTGAGGAACCCCTGTACAGAGTTGGGGAGCCGAGGCAGGAGAGATTTCTGACGAATCCAAAACGTTAGGCAGAGACGTGGTCGAGGGCGAATTCCGGGTTCGATACCAAAGGTTATCCAAATGGAGAGAGGCAGACAAATCCAAAGCGCTAGAAGAGGTCAAGGCCAGAAGATGAGATCCGGGTTTGAGTATCCAATAAAGGTGAGAAGAAGTAAATAATGCGAGGCAAGAAGTTCCGAAGAAGCTAACAATACCGAGCGCTGTTCCGTGAAAAGCAGAAGGCTTCAGTAGGTCTGGAAGTAGAGGGTGTGTTAACAAGTGAGGTGTTCAGATTGGATGATGGGATAGACCGGAGATTTCCTCCATCTGGTGCTTAACTGGGTCGAGGCTGTTTGTGAGGAGGGTTCCGATTAGCGGCGGATGTGACAATGTGGTTGTATCTTTGAACTATTTCCCAGATTCCCTATTGACAAGGGATAGGCTTATACAGTATACTGTAACTTGTAAGTGACAGAGAACCTTTTCTGTTTACAAGTTAATATATTTGGATGCAGCTCTAAAAGTGTCCAATTTAAAAGGTACTGTATGTTGAAAGCTGAACTTTCAAAGTTTTGAAAACTGTAGCTCAAAGACCATATGGTGTCACTGTATAAGATTCTTTACCCTTTACTGCACAATTATTTCTTGTATTTGATCTTTGCCCTTTCTGGAGATCATAATATACTTTACCTTATGCAAAGTCTTGATTTTGACAGAATGGTATCACTTGTATGAAATTATGTTATTATGTGGTAGACGGTTCAAATGAGAATCATTCTTGGCATTACAGTAGTGAGAGTAGAGAAGTTTTCATGACAGACAGCATTTTTCTGTTATAGTCTACTACTTTTTTTATTTCCCCTTTCTTATTGTGAGATTATTAGAAAAAAGTATTTGGTCTTCCACATATTGTAGTTTTTATGTTGTACTTTGGAAGACCAAAGAAAACAGTCCACTTTTCCTCAGTACCTTTAAAGAATAAAATAAATATTTCTGATTCCATTCTTAAGATTTACTTAATACGTTTTGTCAGCATTTTGGATGTAAAGCAGTTCACAGTTCTTATATTTTGTAACACTGACAGTAACAGTTAAGGTTGCCAAGACAATTATTATATGGATTCAAATGTTTTCAAATTAGAACAGTCTTAATCGTAAATTACAAAAAAGACTCAATTTCATTTCCTGAATTTTCCAAAGACTGAAAATGAAGTAAACTAAAATCTTTATACATACTAGGCAATCAAATTAAACTGTGTGAGACTCAATTGTGACTAAAAGAGGGCTTTCAGTCTGATTTTAGTCAGCTAGAATAAATTAAATGTGTGTGAGTGAAATGTGACTATACAGTACCTAATGGACTTTTTAGTTATAGAGAATAATTATATAAAAAGCTGATGACTAACTTAACAAAGCAATGAAAGTTAAAAGTGCAGGACGGATATACTGTTCTTCATTTGCCTGGTTTTTATACCAGTTTTAACTCAGAGTTGTATCAACTTTTGCGTTGATGGAAAGAAGTAAATAAATCTGAACCTGGAGTGCCTTTCTCTGGGAAGAACAATTTCCCAGTTTCCCTGCTGTGATGTTGGTGACTTGCTGTCGACGTGTAATCAGCACTGAGAACTGGGGAATGAACAGCGCCGAAGAAGTTCAATCTGAAGAAAAAGAAGATTACTCCTTGCGGAACTGGAAGTGACTCTGATTCCGGTTCTCTGATAAAACTCTGATATTGTTTCGGTACAATATTGAGTGGGATGCCTTGGAAAGTGACAGGGTATCAGCTCTTGCCTTTTGGCAGAGGCTAAATCACATGATAGGCTCCTTCTTTCACACGCTTGATACACAGGCTGTTTGTCAATCTTAGACGATAATGCAACATACAATCAGAGAGAATTAATGGAGTATTTTTAATATAAAGAAGTTCAAATTTACTGTCATTATTCTCATACACAGATATACTGTATAGTATAACAAAATGCTATTTAGCTAGCTCTCAGACGGTAAGTAGTCTAAACAACCATACAATTGTGCAAGAAAAGAAAGAAAGAGACAACAGGCAATGTGCAAAACAACAACAGGTAACAGGTCATGTGCAAACCAACAACACTTGTCCAAAATCATACGTCAACAGAATGAAATAAAGGATACAAAATTATGGAGAGTAAACATGTGAGGTAGAGGTAGATTTCGATGTGCGTTTGAGTTTTGATAAAGAGAGAAGGCACCAGAAGGGTTCAGATCGTAGGTGAGAGAGGCTGGGAGTTTAATAGTTTGATAGTGCTGGGGTAAAAACTGTCTCTGAGTCTGGTAGTCCGGGCCCGAATGCTCCGGTACCGTTTTCCAGTGGGTAGATGGTCAAGCAGTCTGTAGCTGGGGTGTGTGGGGTCTTTGATGATGCCTAGAGCTTATAAAGAAGCTGCACGTGTGCAGAGTGATTTTTGTACAGTAGGTATTGTAGGTTTCTGCTCCGATATACAATTCTGAAAAAGCTTGCAAACTGTGGGCAAGAAAAACAAATTTATTTTTCACTTAAACACAGCTGCAAAGTTTAAGTAAGGGAGTGATAAGGCAGCTGGGAAACAGGAATGACAAATGACTTCCGGAGTGCAACAAAAGCTCTCGTATTATGAACGATGAATATTCTGCACACTTCATGTCTCTTTAATTCTTATAGTGTTTTATAGTCATGACTTACAGTTCAAGCGGAGCAAGGGTGCAGATTTTTATTCTCTCTTTCGTTATCATGCTGCCTTCATCACACACTATGTGTTTTTTTATAGCAAATGCAGTGTGCAAGTCATGTATGCCCTTTGATCCCTTCAAGAAGAATGTTTAAAAACTTTAAATCATACTCAAACTTCAGATGAGACTGTTACAGTGTTGTCTCTTCCCAGGAGCTTTTGAACTCCCATAACATGCGAACAATTGACTATACAATGTGGCTGCTTGGAGATGTACAGTAAGTGAGATGACAGTTATTACCCAAGGTCTAAACTGATCTGAACTGGTGCAGGATTTAATGAACTACTTGTTTCTATTGTTATAATAATAATTAATAATTACTTACACTTATATAGCGCTTTTCTGGACACTCCACTCAAAGTGCTTTACAGGTAATGGGGACTCCCCTCCACCACCACCAATGTGCAGCCCCACCTGGATGATGCGACAGCAGCCATAGTGCGCCAGAACGCTCACCACACATCAGCTATCAGTGGGGAGGAGAGCAGGGTAATGAAGCCAATTCATAGAGGGGGATTATTAGGAGGCCATGATTGTTAGTTTGGTAATCAATATGCTGTCTTCTCCAGTATTAAAAGGGTTAATCCTTTCTGTCCTCTCTAAGGGACTGCTAAAATATAGGAGAAATCCAGCATAAATATTTGAGTCTAAAATTACTGAAAGCAATAAATAATCAATTTTTGTAAACATACTGTAATCAATTTCATTGTGTTGGGGTGTGATATGTCCAAACTGTCCCCAAGCAGGTAAACCCCACTGAGACTATTTCATGCAAATATACTGTATATCTTACTGCACTTAAAGAAATGTTAACTCCTTTACTAAAAGCAAGGTTATTCTAAGGACCTCAACTGGATTTTTTGTCACCTATCATGTAGAGAATTTATGTTACAGGAGAAGGAAGTTGACATTCTAGTTTGGTTTTCTTCTCCAACCTCTTCTGCTCTCAATAGTACTCGTTTCGCAAACCACTCTCACAGTCTTAGAATGAAAAATGAAGCTGGGCTGTAATCTGTCAGTAGGATTAAACCTCATTAGCAAAAACTTTGATATTTATGCTCATTCCATGTGAGATTTCCTTCCTATGAACTATATTGTTCAAAACATATTTAAAACTGAGGCACTGTGGCATGTTCTGATGGATTTTCTGACAATTAATGGCAAAACAGCATACAGTACCAACATCATACTTAATTAGGTAGCATTTCATTTTTACACAAAAGCAAATTAATCTATAATGTGCAGCTTGCATACCCACTTTTTTTCTCGTTTCTATAATTGTTTTCTGCTGTTTTTCCCTCTCTTTCTAATATTATTTCTAATACTGTATTTTTCAGAATCACATTGCCTGCTGTTTCGAAAACACCTAAGTGGACCACAGATAAAGTCTACATTTCCTAGAAGCCTGTTCTGTTGTATTTGAAAGGTTAGTAGTGGCAAAGATAATTTTTCCAATTACCCAAAGCATTAAATTATAGTGTGCTGCACTATGTTGCTTCTGAGTCATCTTTTTATCACATGCAATGCCCTCTGTAAATGACGGCAAAGGGGATGTGAGATCTGGAATACGTTTGAAAATTATCCATCCATCCATCCATCCATCCATTTTCTAACCAGTTCTTCCAATTCAAGGTTGCGAGGGAGCTGGAGCCTATCCCAGCAAGCAATGGGTTTAATACAGGGCACTCGCTGGATGGGACACCAGTCAGTCACAGGGCAGACAGAAAAAAACAAGTACAGATACACACACTCACACCTAAAGCCAATTTTCCCAGAAGCCAATTAACCTACTAGTATGTTTTGGACACAACTATGGGGTGAACACACAGATTCAATGTGGATAAAGCCTCAAGTCTGTAATTGAACCCATGGCCCCAGCGCTGTGAGGCAGCAATGTTAACCCCCTTTGTGTTTGCAAATTAACAAACCACAAATAAAAGCATTTGTTTATCTTTACATGCAGAAAAAGCTTTCAAATTCTGCGGATGGCATGTCATACTACTTGATCAGGTTTAAAATGCTTCTAAGTTCTAAAACCATATATATTATGATAAATGGATTAAGGGAAATCATTTTGGGGGTTTTAAAGGGGAACTGCAGTCCCAATTTCTCGGAAGTGTCGGTAATAAAATAAATTAATTGACAGTATCGCAAAATTTTACAAATTTCAAAGGAACCACACAAAATGGAGATGGCCGCCATGTTGTCGCAAATTGCTTGTCTTGCCACGGCCAAGAGGAAGAGTTCGTGCGAATTGTGACACTCACTTGTCACTGTAAGCAAGGAAGGAAACGTAGCCTCCAAACAACGTTTGTGGCTTATATACTCGCATTCAAACAATTCATCTCCGTCGAACACTTGGCTGCAGAACAATGTTTTCGCACACAAAACAGAGGATCGGATCAGCAAGAAGTCCAATTGTTTCCTTTTCCAAGGGATATTCAACTAGCCATGTTGTTTCCATTGACATGTTTCTCGACGAAATTCAGCACAAATGTAAATTGGAGGTTTTACACGTTACCGTACTTTCATTGTGGTTTGAAATGCACACATCAACGACAATTGCAATAGCATTGCAGTTCTCCTTTGAGTCTCTTAATTAGTTACTACAGATGGCAGGAAAGAAAATAAGGACAATGAGAAAATCCTACAGGACCTTTTAGAAGGTCCAGTTAACATATATGGAAAATTTTGTGTGCAGGACTGAAATCATGTGCGAAAGAAGCTATACTAATACAGCACATTAAGAAACCCATAGAACAGCAGTCCAATTTTTTGTGTGCTAATGTTTTCTGAATATGAATGAAATATGGTCTGGATGCTGAAGCAGTAAATTCAGCTAGGGAATCTCATTAGCATTGTAATAACTTGCAGACTCATTTGCATTCTGTCTTGAGTGATTTTTTTTAACTTCGGTGCCTCTCATTTTATTTAATTATTTTAGCACACATTTTGACCAAATATTACTCTTTTTCTCATGAAAAACAAGATATTTCTGTACAAGTAAGAAAAAGCATCTAATTTGATTATGATTTTATTGATGTTACTAGCTAAGATTTCATCGCTAAATACCAAGATTCAGATGTCTTGCTCAATTCCATATATTTTGGTTCAAACTTTTTACAGTAATGTTTTAGTCAAAAGATAAATGACCTGTCTGCATTCTTATCACCTACATTTCTATACTTTGTATAACTAATTCGTCATTAAGTAAACTGTATAAATTCATCTTAAAAGTACCCATAACTGTAAACATCCATGTAATTAAGGAATTGAAGACTTCAGCATTGTCATACCATGTTGATTCACCTGAAATCCTTGTTACGACTTACTAATAAGAATCTGTCTTATTAGTGTCCCTGTATGAAAATGTATTATAGAAAAATATATTTTGCTCAATAAACAATATGCTCAATTTTGTAAGATTGCTTTATCTCTGTAGAGAAGTGTGCTATAACTGAAATTAAGTCTACTGATATTTTATATATCACCTCAACACTAAGGTGTGCAGCAAAGACAAAGAGATGAATAGTGCAAAACCTACTGTACATGCATTGCTAATCAAAAACGATGAAATGATAAACGTGTTGCCACAACATTAACACAATTTTTCTCCTGGATCATTTTTATTTTCTTTGCTTAATGACACAAATAGTGGGAGTGCTGCAAATATTTATGTTTTATGCTTTGTAAATATTTGTGCTTTAGCAGCTTCTCAGTAAAAAGGAAATGAGAAATTTCTACCCTTGTCCTTTATTTGTAGTTCATAACAAGCACATTAATAAACTATTGTTTTATCATTTGAAGAAAATGCAAATGAAAATCTATTGGATTTCACTGTATGAGTATTGAGTCATACAGTGACTCAATACTTGATTGAGTATTTTAATGTTCTCTTATATAGTATCCCAAAAGGCTTGATCTCTCCTTTGCAACATGGTCAGAATGCTGTCGTTTAGGGATTTGGGTTTGACAAGGATAGGATATTTTGCTACTTGCAGTCTGTCCTATTTACAGTACATTGATGTTCCGTGCAGTTTTAAATTCACTCAAAATTCTAAGTTTAGTGCAAATGAAATGCATTAGCTCTCTGCTATCTTCAAAAGCTGTTGATCACCAAACACTGCAAAATATTCAGTACATTTGGATTTCAGGATATATTCTGCAGTTGCTATGTTGTCTTTACATAAAAAGAGCAAAAGTGTTTAGATGTGTTGCAAAGCTCCAAGCTTTTTAAGTGGGGGTAACGAGGTCTCTTTCCCTCATAAAACCTTTGCAGACTTTTCTTACCTTTTATCAACAATACTACTTCTTCTTAACCTTGGTGCCATGCACTATCTGCATATTTTATTGGTGCTAATGTTTTATCATTTTAGAGTTTTTCCACTGTCGTCTTTTTTGTATTATTATTGAAGTGTTCTCTAGTTCTTGTGATTAAGGATGCGAGAAAATGAAAGAAAATGGGTTGGAAATGCAAACAAAGGACAGCTGTTAAAGTGAAAAAAACTTATGTAACACTTAATAGTAAGGTTCAATACTAAATCCTTTATTAAACATTCACAGTTAATTAATACATAGTGTCATTACCTGTAAAGCATTGCTAATGTAGTTATTAATGTCTACAATGTTCCCATCATATAAAATATGTGTTAATATGTGGGGACACGCTTGAACAGTAACCCGTCAGATTAGTCTGAATGTTAGAAATATGCAACAAAAATACGTCATGGGTTTTATTTTACAAAGACTGACTTTTGTCAGCAATACATATTTGTACTAGTCTATTAACAGTTAATATACAACACATTCATTATTAGCCAATGATTATTATTACTGATTCCTATTAGCATATACCTTTTAAGGAACTCTAGAAGCAACATGGTGCAAATGTACAACAGCCCAGAAAGGGGAAAGAATCAGCCCTTGCAAATCACAAGCTGATAATGCTTTATAGTCATCTTAGAAATGAGAAATTCCCCGTTTCTTACTTTTCCATTTCTACTAATTTATCAATAATATATTGTTACTATTCTTGAGCAGTGTGTGATTATGAGTTAATTTGTGTTTGTGTTTTTACTCAGTTACCTGTATGCAGTATCTATTTAATAAGTACTTTTTTATTAGTGTTCGAAAGAAGTACAGTAATTGGTCTTTCAAACTAACTCTTAAAAACAGCTGCGGTGAAATCGATTTCTATCTGCAACTAGAGGATGATTGTCATGTTAATAACCAAAACATTTCTAATTATGATTCAGGTGCTAAGGAATGATCTATTTAGGATAAGCTTGATTCCTCCAAATTGTTATCTTCTGTAAAATAATTTGGAGCACAATTTGTGTCACTTCATATTTTTCTGTAATTAATAATTACAGTCTGTAATTTATCTGTGTATAAATTGTTGTGGAAAAAACATTGTGTATGCACATAACTGACAATTAGCATAGAATTATTAAAGGATAATTATCAGAACTTACAACTGAGGAAATGATCCATTCTGAATTGAAACAATAGAACTTCAATAAAAGGTGATTAAAGCAGGATGCTAATTATTTTGTGCAACACTCATTGATTTCATTAGTTTTAAAAAGTCATGCAAGTTATGTATAGAATAGTGGGGTCATGCTGCAACCTTCATACACAACACTGAATAAACATTTATTTTATTACTCGTTTGCAGTTTTTCATCTGAATGTTGTATGTAGTCAAAAGCCTGCATCTTGCACTATCATCGAACAGTTAACTGCCACATGGTCCTTTTTCTTGTTTTTAATTTTTGCTCACACAAGTCTCATTTTATAATATGTGCTGTAAACTGTTGCTTCTATACTGTATATGGCATTTTGCCCAAGTATAGTTTAGCATCAAGTAATGGAAATACTTTTTAAAGGCTGGCACAAAATGAATAGGAAATTGTAACGCAAGTCACCACAGTTTTCGCATTAAAACTTTTGGTAGAATAGAAGGCTCACCACTTCTTTTACAGATCATTCAGACATTTTTATTTGGCTATCACAACATATTTTTGCATTGCCAATTTTAAGGTTCCAAGCACATAAATGATGCTGCATGTAGCTCACAACATCTGTTACAGATTATTTTATACTGACAGGGAGCTGAAATTTAACTTAAGGACAAGAGAGGGGCCCAGAGAAGGGATCAACCAGTGTTGTGGTGATCAGTATGGAGACTGGCAATAGATTTCATCGTGGGATCTTGGGCTGTGTGGATGGAGTAATTAGGAGCACCTTAAATATGAACAGTTTGTATAATATCTTCATTGAGTTCCTAAATGTTTTTTTCCTCCAGAAAATAAGTCTAGAACAGATTTCCTAAATACTGTATCTGAACACCTGAACATAGTTTGTTTTGAAGAATGCAAATTATTCAACAGCATCGCTCACAAGCTTGATAAAATTAATATAAAGAGTCTACCCAAAAGCCTAAGGTGGACCATAGGTGTAACTTTCCAGGGGTGTTTTCCAGAAATGAAATCAAAATATGAAAACCACACATTTATTTTTTTCTTTAACAGAAAATTGTCATGAAAAAGATGCAGGTAATGTAATAATGCAAATAACAAAAACCAATTAAGATATTTACTTTTATAAAATGTATAATGTGGCTATGTGGAATCAAAACTCTATTTGCTTTCATTAAACGTTAGTGTCACCAACCCCAATTTTCATTAATCAAGTACAAACTAACATTAACCTTGGTGCAATTGTTATAAATTCAATTTAATAATTGAGAGAAATCCATTAGGACACTGTAGTGATGAAGAAACTGATTAATTATTTTTTTACAAGTTTTACCCCCAAAAAGAAATGTAATTCCACTGTGCTTTTTAAACAGGAAGACAAAAACTGTTTATTGTATGCTAATACCAGAATGTCAGTGTTTTAAAATTAATAATATATAATAATAATGACAGATACTGCATTATTTTTTAGGACTAATCTCTCTTAAAAGAAAGTGTTGTTGAATGAAAACAAAGCTTACAGATTTCAAGTGGTTTGAGACATGATGCTTGGCAACAAGCCAGACAGGTTTAAAATTTACCATGGAGACAGCCTCATGTGACTTCATCCTTAATTTCTGTTTATTATACCATGCTAAACCATGCTAGGCAGAGTGAAGTGAGAGATACAAGGGAGAACCATTTGTGAATTCTGGTTCTTTGAAGGAGAAATGGAACTACATACAGCACTTGAACTGTGACAGAAGAAAAAAAAAGTTTCTGAGAAATATTGTTCAACCTTTTAAAAACACTCTGATCTGTTTTCTTCTCTTAAAGAAAAACGTATCTGTACGTGTCCTTAATATTCAACAATGCATCTGTCAGAAACTGAATTTAGAGAAGCCCCATCTTTACCTCTTTTTCATTTTGTTTGCTTAAGGAGCTGTTACTCCATGTGTAGCACACAGAGCTACTGCATAGAAATCGGTATAGCTTCTCTGAATATATCACTTTTTCTGTGACTGTTGAAGCTACTGCTGACTTTGTATTCCGGTTGCCAAGGTATGTATTGTTTGAGATGTTAATATAATTTTTTTCCCAAGCTGTTCTACAAAAAGATCGCCCTGTAGACCATCTAAAAAATAAGACCCTCTTGGAATTCAAAACCTATAACTTCTCAGATTTTGTTTTATTACCTTTTGACTTAGGAAAGGCAGTTGTATGGTGTTTACTGTTTCAGACTGAATTCTTCATTTGAAGATTCAAGCTAAAATTCAAGAGAAATGACATGGTGCAAGGCGTGAATGTTTCACAGTGTAAGCAGGGGGTCTGTCAATCTGCGGACATGATTACTGCTGAGCTGGGGGGGACACTGATGGTAGGGAGAGTGTGTCTGCTGTGACTGTGGGTGGCAGTGTGGAGTAGTGCTTAGAACTCTGGACCCCATTGATTCCCAAGTGGAGACATAGGTGCTGCACCCTAGATTGCTAAGGAAAACCCCGATTTGAGTAATGGGTACCATACATTGTCATTGTAACTGCAGCGGGCCCCTTTGGGTAAAAGTGCAATCTAAATAAATTAATATGTAATGTGAGCTGCTTTGGCGCTGTTTTTCATGTGGGGGAGTTGTGGTTCTATGTTCTGGTGTCCTAGGGGTTTGACCCACCACTGTGGGATCAGCGTCTGGGAGACTGTGATTCCCACTGTAAGTGAGTGTAAGCGAGTACTGACTGCGTTAAGTTATTGCTTGTTTTCTAAAAAAAATGTAGACAGCAATGTCGCTGCTACGATTCTGAGATCGAGACATCTGTCAAGGGAAGAATTACTTCAGTTTTTATCGAGACATAATTTCATATTAATTATGTTAATGTATTCGTTAGTTTAAGAAAATGGAACTTCCTGTGCCTAAGCAAAGTCCCAGCAGAGGTTAATTTCGCACTGAAAAGTAGAAATAAATAAAAAGCACATCATTATGGCTGGCCTCCACCAGAGAGAGAAGAGTAGCAGGGGTATAAAGCAAAGGGGAACAAAGGACAGGACATGTGAGGCAGTCCCCATTCAAGCCTTTTATGAATAAAGTTCTGCCTTAATTTGATTAATACAGCAATTTCTATGCTAGCATAATGAGTTTCGCCAGTCACCCAGGTCCATGTTGGACTTGAATAGTGGATGAAGTGGGTTCCCTCCTACATGTTAAACACACAGGATGAAGGTCTGTAGTGCAAAAGCAAATGCAGTGTGCAAGTGGCTGTTGCAAGGCTGCGTAATTGTTACCAACAAGTCCTAAAAGCCATCCCTGTTATGGACATCTACAGTATAGATGAGGAGTAGGTTCAGATTCTGGGATGAGCAGTGTTGTTGTATTAAGCACTAAGGCATTTCACTCAAGGAAATACCCAGGTGTATACAGGAAAATGGGTACAAATGTAAAGTGCTTTGGATAAAAGAACGACAATGAATAATAATAAAAGGTTGTTTAGATATACATCGTGTTATCAGCAGACATTTATTAATATCTTCACAAGGATTTTTGGCTGATTGTACTTTAGGCTATAAGAAATTTTGCTAACTAATTTTGTTTTTGGTCTAAGGTCCCAGAGTTGCCCGTGAACCTACAGTAATATGGACAAGGCTTTCCATACATTTTTCCTGATATGTGCCTTCTATCACAATTTGATGGTGATCAGTCCTGTTCTGAATGTTTTTCAATTGCCATTGTTTATTCTGAAGTTTTTTTTTAAATTAAGACTGTACTGTGAGCAAGACTGTAAACATTTTCAATATTTATATTTTTTATACAAATTCCACCTTCCTTGCTCACGGCACTCAGTAGCTTTCATTGGGTTCAGTTTACAGATTTTGTATTCTAAGGAGGTTGCCAAACTGTCATGTGATGGTTGGCACTATGACAGTTCTTTGGTCCTGGGTTTAATTCTGTCCTGGGTCACCTTATGTGTGTTTCCAATGTTCTTCATGTTCCCTGTGTTTGCATGGGTTATCTCCAGCCTCCAAAGACAAGTTTGATTGGGATCTCTAACCTGTGCTGTGTGTCCTGCAATGGACTGGCATTCCAGCTACGTATTTATTCTAAAACTTTAGGCAAGAAAAAGCTAATCCTGCCTTCCTCCCCAAGGAAAAACATTACAGATCCGATGTCTTTAAGGCCATGGAAAACAAATTGTTTGTGCTACAAACCAGTGACCTGCATCATTCAATTTAAATAAACTGTTTCAAATTCATGACAACTATTACCTTCACATTTTTATTTTGAATTGTGACTTTGTGCTGCCAGGATGAGTTGATCCCATCCCTACAAATGAATCAGAGAAATCAAGGTTCGGCTCTGTTTCTTCAAGAACAGCATTATTGACATCGATCTAAAAGAGATTCCCAATTGGCTAAATTACTACTCTCCCACATACTAGATGAGGAGAACATGAAGAGCCACATTCTCTGAATGTCTCCACAGGTAAAACCATGCAATTCTCTTGAGTTCCTGTCAACTGAGGTTTTCTTGCAAGCAGTGGCAGTTTCAGACAATAATTAGAGTAATGAGCAGAGAACTAGATGTTTCCAAGATAATTTCCCACCTCACCACTGTTTTATAAATAACCTGTACTCTATACACAGGAGATCCCGGGCAGCCATTTTGAGCTACAGTGCGTTATTATCACAGCAAACAGTGTAGACTGCAGGAGGGGTTTTTGCTGCATGTATTGATTGGGTAAAAACAATGAAGACAAAATAAAATAACATAGTATAGCCCAAACCCTAATGGCCACTTGATCGTAAGGGCAAGGCTGTTGGAATTATGATGTGTGGGTGGATGAACTAGAGTCAAGATTTTTCTACATGGGGGTTGGGGGGTACAGAAGAGAGTGAGATTAGGGCTTGACCTCCTCCCAAACCCTAATTTAAAACTTCATGTCTCAGGACTGGCATCCTGTCCAGGGTGTATACTGGGGGACCTTGTATTGGATACAGCAGTTAGAAAATGGGTGGAAGTCTCATTGAATGAGAATGACTGCCATGAATGGCAGACTTGGAGTTCCCTTATACAGTACTCCTTCTCCTATACTGAAGCAATAGTGAAACAACAAACATGTGAGTAACACAACTTTAATAAAAAATTGCAACACTATTTATAATCTTTAACATTTTGCTGATTTGTAAAATGAGGACTAATGCACAATAATGTTGACTGTAACATTCTATCTGTGGGGTTGTTTCTATTATTTAAGGAAGTGTTGGCATTTATCTCAGCTGTGGTTAAAATGATATATTTTACTACAGTTCTAGTTAACCCACAAGGGTAATTTATATTTCTAGGAAGTGCTTTTAGCATTATTCAATAAGAAAATATATACATTTGATTGTATAACCTGTGGGTTATATTCTTCACATATCTGTGAGTAAACAACGTTTTTTGCGTCTTCTTTATTATTAACAGTGCGGTACATTTCAAGGGCTAATTGCTCTATCAGTCATGAGCATGTCAGCTCGAAATTCTTCCAAGTGAGGTAAGTATCAGAAGTAAAAAAAAACGGGATTAGATTTACTTTTATATAAGATCAGTCAGTGACTCTATATGCTTAAACAATCACTTTACCAACCAGGCAGGCTCGTGACTGGAGAGTCCACTTACTCTTTCACCTTTATTGAAACATGGCTTGATTGACTTGGAAGCTAGAGGCTGTGAGGTACAATCCCTAAAAAAACAGGAAACATTTTAGTCCTCAGAATTTAAATTGCATTGTGTGATCTGATTTAGTTTGAATGTGTGCCTTTCTTTGTTTTACTAGTTCTATCGGAAATTCCCCCCAATGCATTGCTTGCCTATAGTTCATCAGCGGAATAATTTTTTCATTGGTTGAAACCGGGTAAAGCCTTTAAAGACACAAAGTGACAAAGAGCATGTGAGAGAGAAAACATATGCCAAATAAGAACAGTAACCTAAAGTGGTGGTATTTAAGTTTGATCTGAGTACACGGTAGTGATACGCTTGTCGGCTTTTGTTTTGACCCGCACCCGCCCGCAGTTGTGAGAAACGAACCGGCGCATCGATAGTACACGGTCTTCTTAATCAACACTGTAATTTGTAACGAGAAGAGTGCAACCTCAGAAATTATCACAGAAATTGTAAATGAAGAAGGGGGTGACCTGATGTGGAATATCCCACTGCGATGCTTGTGGGCAGCTTAAATTCAAAGCGTATGGTGCATTAATACAACGATACACGGAAGTAATTTATGTCTGAATATTTAGTTTTATCATGCACTAAACGGACGAAAAGTTTGTGTTTCAGTATATGGTGTTTACAGGTTTACAGAATCATGGATAGGAATATTAGATTTGCTCTTTCAACTTCTGCTAATGACTATTAAGATTAGAAAAAAAACCCTTTTTTTAAACTCTGTAATAGATTCATTCTTTGCAGGTAAAATAATGGGCTGCCTTATGAGTATTTATGCAAACTGACGCCTGATTTGATTTTGTCGATGGAGACAGTCACAGTGTCCAAACTTCCAGGTAGGAGAACAATTGTACTAATTAAGACTAGGATTCACCCGAATCTTGACCTTCAGTCAGAGAAGACAGGGTTAAAGAACACACAAAAACACAGATATGGTAGAAGAGAAAGAGAAGAGAATAACAAGAAGGAAAAGAACAGAGGCAATTAGCACCACGAGAGGCACTAGAGCAGAACTACAGAACTACTCATTTGAGGACTAAAGAGACCAGATCCAGGCCTTGAGAATGTAAGAGAATGTTGTTTCATAATTGTGGAAATATCAATTTGTTATTCATCATGTCCACCAGGCTAAAAAATAATCTCTTGCTTTATAATTCTTCATTATTTTGAATAGAGAAGGAGGTTTCTATTTGTTTAGCATTAGATGTAACACAGAAATTTAATACTTTGTATCTTTTATTTGACAAGAAATGGGTTCCCTCTTTTCCTAATAGGTATGTTTCCTTTAGTAGTTGGGCAGTTTTCCACACTCCTGTGTCGACAGAAGGCAGAACTCTGATGCTCAAAGTATTGTACATATCTGTACATAGGAATCGTTGGAACTTTGTGTGTTACTGTAAATATTTGTCGTTTTGTAAGTTTGCAATCCGGTTATTACTATGTAACCACATGATCCCCACAAAACTCATGCTGTGTTGTGTTTTATATTCCCTGTTATTCAAAGGGGTGTAAAATAAAACTGATTGCATGGTTAAGTACACAATTTTAACCTTTCCTTCAATTATTAACACAACCTATTTAGTACCAACTGTTGTCAGAATGAGAGCCTCAGTTCGTTACAATATATATTTTTTATTCTCCTTTTCTATACATTGGATCTTTAAAAAGATGGGAAAAGTATTATGTAATTAATATTATTTAAATTTGTCAGTACAAAAAATGTATTATTGAACAGCGCTAATTACCCAAATTTGCTAAAAACTATTTTGGAATTGGAAATATTTAATATTCCCATTTAATTTTGAATACTGCAAGTAGGTACAGAACATGTAAGATTGTTTTTTCAATATACATCATCCTAATCTAGTTCTAAATATTAGTATCTAGATGTATTGTATTATTGAAATGTATTTCAATTGTATTGAACAAGTGTGCTCTGTGTAATTATCCTACTACACTATAAAAGACATTTGAGTAAGAAGTCTATTATAACAAGAATGAATACACATTTAAAAAGTATATACAATATTATATACTTTACCACAAACCCACAAACAAACTTTTGTTCTGCTCCAAGAAGTCCAGAATTTATTTCAATGATCTGAGGATATAGTAGGACAAAGGTTTGCCAAACAATTAGTTTTAGGGTTATAGGGTTATTTGTATAATACTGGTTTAATTCTGGTATGGTAAAAAAACGGTTCTGTATTTCTTCAGTTCCTCACTTTATATGGAGATTACTAGTTCAGGCATAGGGTAGAATGTGTATTTAAAGAAATCACACACACGTTTTTTAGACACCAAGAAAAAATAAGAGTAATTCTGTTTCTAAGAGAAACTTATAGTAGGGTAAATCCTAAACAGAAAGAAATTTCATCCTTTAGCATCAAAAAGAATATTTTAGTAGACTATGTACACCCAACATTTCTTAATGAAATGTCTATTCACTTGTCTACTGTTGTTTAGGGAATTATCCAATTACCTTTATAATAAAATTCCAACTCATTATGTATGCATGCAGGCAATTAATAGCTTGCAAGCTATTGTAAAATGTAAACCTCTTACTGGTCCGTGTAAAGACTATCCTAACATTTCTAGGATTGTGAGACAGAATAGTAATTTTACAGTATTTTCCTGTTTAATATATCAATTATTTTTTGTGAAATTAAAAATTAAAGTTCACTAATATTAATTTTATATTTTGCATTAAGACTATAAATAGCTTTGTAGCATAATTTGCACAATAAAACAACGAGTAGACTTTAATCATCTTAAAATTGCCCATCCTTTATCAGAACATTGCTTTTCCTAGTGAGACTCACAGTTACCTGTCCCAGAAGCACAAGGAATAAGGAATGTTCTGGTCCTGAACTTGACAACAATCTGTTGCAGCGTCATAGAGAACAGGACAATTCCGAACAGCCTTTCAGACCCAGCCCGCATGTTTTTAGGTGGTGGGAGGAAACACCCAAACATGGAGAAGACATGCAAAGTCTAAGCAGAAGTTCTTCAAGCCTGGAATTGAACACAGGACCCAAGAACTGGCCTTAAGATCAAGTTTCCCTTCTCAAAGAGACAGGAAAGGCAGATAATATAGTATTCTGGTAGGTTAAGAATAGTTCAAATACACTTACTTCTGAGTACTTGCCAACAACAAGAGCAATTATCATTTAGGTATTTGCCATCATATAGAGAATACATTTAAAGGCCGTATGCAGTATATACAAAGGAAAATGTATATAGTGTATACAGTACATCATATACAGTATGACACATTTTATGCTGTTTTCTTTAGATTTTTCTAAACTGGACCTAAGGTTTTGGAGGCTGCTCTATGCCTGGATTCTACAGTATAGCTCCAGTCCTAAAAGAGTTAACATGCTCCCAACCTTCTCCCACCCCCCTGCCTCAACCGCACACACTCTCTCCCACATACACTCACACATTTCTCCCCCCTCTCCCTTGTCAGCTTCCTCCCCTCCCCCTCCGGTCAGTTAATAAGTGTGACTGCCTGAGCTTTGCAGTCTGGAATACTCGCAGAGCAATTTCTCCTGGGAATTGGTTCATGCAAAATGCTGCCCCGCTGAGAGAATGGAATTTTACCCACACAAGACTTGCAGTCGCACTGCTCAGCAGGAAACCTGAGACGCATGCATTTTGACTTTAAGTTATACTGAATATATTTTGCCTATGTTTTTACTCACAGACCGTTATACGAGTGAAAACAGTGAGATAAAAATCACAGAAAGCTCTCTTATTTTAGCCAAAAATAAATCATCAATATCTGCACTATAAGTGAGTCACTACATCTTCCAGTCAATTAATGCTAACATAATAAAACGTCTAACTAGGAAATACATTTTTGCATTTTTTAAGTGAACTAAAGTGAAGGCACAACATTCCATATTGTCATGGGGAAGATAGAATAGGATTGTCAAGATATGTATGTTTAATGTTGAAATTCAAAAGAAATGTCTTCAAAACTTTTTAATTTGTGTTTTTTCTATATAGTTTTATTCAGTTCAGCATGACACTTACAATAATGTAAAATAATGTTCTGTAGGTAAATATAAGCCACCGTACAGAATGTGACTCACTGCAACGTGTACTGCTGTGCTAAAACAGTCAAATAATTTTCCCATACCAAAAATCTGATTTCTTTAGAAACCAAGGTAACTGACAAGAACTATTATCTATTTATAACTCAAAAACTGGAAATATAGGAATCATATGGAATTTTTATTAGGCAGTAAAGACACGAGCACACACCCACACACGTTAACTTAACAAAGGGAGATGTTAAGGCGAGAGACAAAGAAGTGTCTTCACTTCTAATTAACTCTGTAAGTTTGATTTGGAATATACTGCCTTCTTTAAGATCTGTTTTTTTTTAAACCACCAAATATTTACTATTCTGTTATAATGCATTTTATTCCGATAGAAAAGAAATGTTAAAATGATCACAAGCTTCACTTGCATTTATATAAGCACTATTCGTCCTAAAGGTTCCCAGTGTTTTACACATACTGTAGGAGGGCTTCACTAGATCATCCAAAGCCTGGGTGACAGAGCAGCTATTATGTGCCACACACAGCAGATCGGGTGGAAAAATGAGAATTTGCTTCCCCGATGAAGCCAAGGAGGACAGGAAAATTTGGGGGAGCCCAGAGTGGAAATCAACCAGGGTTTCAAGTCACACCTTTATTCTTAAAAACAACACCATGGGATGATCAAGCGCTCAGAACCTCAGTTCAACATCTTATCTGAATGAACAAGTAAAGGTGTATTCCATGCTGAAAAGAGAAGGAAAGAAACACAATGTTTCAGCTGTGGAGCCTTCTTCGGGTATGACCTTTACTTGAGAACAAACCTTTACTTGTTCCTTTGCAGCTTATGTATTCTGACGCAGCTGCCTACTTGAACTACTTTATCTAAATGATTTCAGCTCCTACACACCGCAGTGGGGCATTAGATTTCTGGAATAAGGAGAACAGCACCACCTACTGGTCTACCAACACCAGTTACAGCACTAACCTGGTTTTCCTCAAGGTGGTTACACTACTGCCTTTGCAAACAGTTGCCAATACAACACAAACACACATCAAAAATCAGTAGTTTTTGCAGACAATTAAAACTGAAAATAATGATAAGTGTCCATATCATTGAAATCATTGATCTTACATCAGCATTATTTTTTAAATGTAACATGAATTCAAAATCTCTGATTTGATTAAAAAGCTTTATAAAAGAATTCCACATTTTCTATAAGATTTTGTATAATAAAACTACAATACCAATATGATGCAGTACTTAATTTACAAACACACTTTAAAATGTTTAATACTTGATCAGTTCAAGCCTATATATCTGCTAGCTTTAAAAGTTGATATTGTATGAAATCTTACATAAAGAGGTTTAGCTTTCTTCATTTTGTGCTTTATTGTATTTCAGAATAATTGAAATAAATGTATATAGATTTGTTTATATGTTTATACATTGAAAAAAGTGTTTATGATACATTAAAAAATAAATAAATAAACTTCGAACAACTTAGTTCTAAATCTGCAATTAATATAACATGGAAAATTTTGGATAAATACCAACATAATAATTCAACAGAAGCTTAATTACAAAGCAAAAGAAATACAATGACATGAGAGTCAAAAGAAAAGACAAATCATTTTTTAATTCAATTTAGTGTCTATGACTTCTCTTCCAAGATAGAGTTATGATTGAAAATTGATCATTCTCATGTTTAATCCCTGTAAGCACCTCATAAAGTATTAATTACCCTTTTGCAATCGCAAAAGTAGGAGAAGAAATTCATTCTTTCGTCTTTTATTATCTGCATTTTCTCTAAAAACAGTTATTTAACACTCATGTGCAGTTCTCCTAAGATTTAAAAAATACTTCTGGAATATGACAATATAAGGGTGGCACTGGAATACAGTGGTTAGTAATTCTGGGATCAATACCTGGGGTGCTATCTGCGTAGGGTTTGCATGCTTTCCCTGTGTTTGTAGTGGACTTCCTCCCACAGTCCAAAAATGGTGAATTGGCTTCTGGGATAATTGGCCCTGGTGTGAGTGTGTGCTTGTCTGCCCTGCGATGGACTGGAGTCCAGGGTGTCTTCCACCTGTGCCTGTTGATTGATAGGTTAGGCTCTGGCTCCCCTGTGACCCTGAATTTAATAAAGCGGTTAGAAAATGGATAGATAGAATATGATAATATCTCAGTCGGGTGGTGATACTTTGGACTTGCGTATTAGTTCATAGTCTGAAGCTGAGTTCTGAATTATTGCTACAGTAAATACAATTCCTTGAGCTTTGTTTTTACAGCATGAGGCACAAGCTGACCTTTTTCACTCTAGACATAGTGTCTAGAAGCCACAGCTCTTGTGACTGTTGGCCATAATAATATCTTCCAATTTCTGAATAAGTTCTACAATTCCCTGAGTTTGCTATATAATTATATATGTGCTTAGTTGTGCAGTGAAATAAAATGAAGCCTGTTATTCATTGACTTTTACGTCTGCTTTCTATAAACCTTCATACCAGTCTGCTGGTTACCATCGATTTCAATATTTGCACATCTGAATTGTCAATTGTCATAGTGCATTCTCATTATATTGTAATCGTTGCCATTTTTTCTGTATTTCTGTACACTTTACCTCTAAGGCTCAAGAGCAACCAATCAAATGTCAGAATCAGAGTCAGCACTGTAACCAATATAGCACAAAAGCAAAATTTGAAGTTGTCTTAGGTGACATTGTTAGTCATTAGCATTTTTGCATTATCAGAAACTAAACTGCTATATGAAATAAGCCACACAAGACTGTAAAGTCTAACAGTGACTGACATATCCGATGCATTAGTGAGGATATGTAATGTTTTTCGGAGAAGCGGCCATAAACCTCTTAAAGGGGAATTGCAACACTATTATTATGTTTTGGAGTTAGAAAGACTCAGCATTGATGAGTGCATTTCAAACCACAAATAAAAGTAAAATGTACACAATATTTTGCAAAACCTCCGATTTGCATTACAAAACATGCCATTGCAATCTGCAATTCAGAACGGCAACAAAACTTCCACTTATTACAGTACATTATAAAGAAGCAGACTTGTCAATACATCTCTTTTAATCCAATAGAAATACTGCTCTTGATTTTGAGATGGCTTTGCTGACAAATACTGCTTGTTAACTCTGCATGCAGATCATGTTGGAACAATTTGTTGGTGAAATTTCTGCTGCACAACCTGTACTTATTCGCTCATAAATCAGCAGGAAGGGCGCCCATCATATCGCAATTCGTGCAAATTCTCACTCTTGCCTGTGGCAAGACCAGGGGTTGGCGACTATATAGAAACTTACACTACTTTCAAAAGGTTTACGATTTTGTGCTTAATTGTTAAAGTCAATGAATTTATCGTTCATAACTTCAGATATAATGCATCTCTTGTTTCGGTCACGCCAGACAGGCAGTGGCTCACAACCCACTGTAGCCATGAGAGAATCCAGTCCTTCTCCGAACAAACACATTCCTCACGGGGCCCTAATTACTACATGCTCAGGTCGTGTACTGATTCACCCCTCCTTCTAACAAGCTGGCTCTTCATCTAAACACACCTGACCATCTATAAAACTTCAGGAAAACCTGAACTGCCACAAGGTCTCTCTGTTCTTATGATCTAAATCTAGAATAAACCCTGTTCCTGACTCTTAACCCCAAACTCCAGTTACCTGAACTCTGCCTGAGACTTCCCCGTAGCTTATTATCCTGCCTGTATTACTGGTCTTTTTCCCTGCCTAGATCCAGCTCTGCCCCCTAGCTTTTGTAATATTTTTTCTCTCTGCCATTTTTTCCTCTTTTCTAGTCAATCTCCAACAGTTTCCGGAAATTGCCGAGCATCTGCAGTTGGGTTGCGTGCCTGCCTTTACTGTAGATGTGGCAGTCGGCCCAAACAAACCTCGTCATAACAGTTTCTTGATGAGTAGACTGTGTTCACAGGGATATTCAGAGACCTTGATGTTTTTTGTACCCTTCTCCTAATCTGGGCTTTTGAATGACTTGCTCTGAAAGCTCCTTAGTCTTCATGGTTGAGTCTTTACTTAAACTTCATCAATACCCGATGAAAGAACCTCACAGGGAGGTATGATATTCTAAAATGACTTTTTTTGTAGACAGGAGCCGGTCAACTATTGTTCGCTCATTAAGGACATTGTGTGCACCTCAAATACTTTAGGTTTGCTGCTGCAAAGAGTTGGAATACATATGCAATCATTACTTTTCCATTTTTCCTTCATAACAGTTATCTTTTTGCTCATTTCTTTTTGTCCTTTGCTTTGAACGTATGGAGCAGGTTGTCTATATAGCAAATACTCATTGCTGCTTCAAAGTATCATGCCTGCTAGATTCAAAGCTACAAAAGGTGTGCAAGGGTCTGAATACTTTTGCAAGGCACTCTATATAATTTAATTGCGCGCCAGTGTCACGATCGAAAAACCCCTCCTCTTAAGGGCGCTCCAGCCCTTCCTCATTTGTCTCATTCCCCGCACCTGCTCCTTGTTCCTACCCCGTTTCAGTTCACCTTTAAAAGCCAGGCACTCACTTCACTCGAGGCTCTGCATCTGATTTCCACATCATGCGAGCCCGGGTCCTGGTTGCCCCTGGCTCTGTTATGCTTTTAGCTTCCTGCTCCTGTTCCTGTTCCCCCCGCCGGTCCCGACCCAGCACCTGTTTTTAATCCCTTGTTTTGGATAGATTACCCGGCCATGGACTTTTGCTTGTTTTTTGGATTCTCCCTTGGACTTATTCTTTAGATTGTTTGACTCGGCCACACCTCCCCGGATCACCAGCACTGCATGGACACGCCCCCCTTTTTTTTATCCCCGTATTCCTGCATGACTTTTCCCCCCAGTGTTTCCTCACTATTCTGGATTGTGTCGTCCGCATAGGGTCCGGAAAGAACTGTTCGTTACAGCCAGAAATTGTTTTAATGCAATCAAATCGTATCAGGGGATCCTGATAAGCATTTAATATTATATTCAACCTTGTATGATTGGTGTTTTTTTGTACAACCTCATCAAATGGATTAAAAGGAAAGGCTGGTTTTGCAATGTTTCTCTGAATATACAGTAGGGCATTATCAATGGTTTGATCAAAGTTGGATATAAAGTTAAACTTGCAGCATTTACTGTTACCAATATGTGATTCAAAACCTTTGAAGAAAGATGAAGCAGTTCTTAAACTTGAATTGCACATTTAAAAATTCTGAAGGTTTCCCTTTTATGGCAGTGATATGAAGGAATTAAACAAACCGTCTTAATTCAACATCAAGACAGTTATTGGAAAATGTGTTCAAATGTTTTGCGAAATTCACCAGGTATAATCCTTGTGATATGAAAAAGCCTTGATCCTAGAGATAGTTGAGAAAAGGTTTAATATCCCAGGGGAAAGAATTAGAAGATTACTCACAGTGAAGGTAGAAGTACAGTGGAAATACAAATAAAGGATGATATCGACATTAGCAGAATGTAGTCTTGAGCTCCTGTTGAGCTTTGCCAACACAAAGAAGTAGCCCAGTCCTTTAAATGTCAACACAATCATCGTATAATCAAGTTCTGTGAGCTAGAGGTCATGGACCCTGGATAAGCTTGTGTGACTGAGGATAAATCAATGAGTCAGAACCTGGTCCGTACATTTTTGGGTCAAATGTAATAAAATTACATCACGTATCCTGTAAAAGTGTGCAGTCATGAGCTGCTAGTTTGGTAAAACCAGGCCCTCAAAATTATCAGACACCATGTGAGTTTCTTAAGGGTCTATCCCCCATACCTGGGTTTCATAATGAAAATGTGAACCGATCACAATTCATTTCCAATAAATTTCACGTAGTCTATTGTGACATAGTGGCTAGTGCTTCTATGTAGAGATTGTAAGTTGTTCACATTAGTGTTCTGTAGGTCTCTGTGTACGCTCTAGTTTCCTTTCACTCTCCAAAGACATGCCCACTACTTTAAGTGTCTCTAATTTCTGATTTCTTCAGTGTGGCCTAGAAGATCAAAGTGTTTCCTACTGATTTACGTGGGTTAATTAACTACATTGTAAATCATTAAGACTGTCATATTAAATAATAAACACTCAGCAGTGACTGAGCCACTTATTGTTAATAAATATTTGTTTGTTTTGTCTAAGGTTGGGTCTGATCATTGCTCAAAACTGTGCCACTTCCTACCCTATATTATTGTAACAATAGATCACTAAAGTTCTCATGAGGGATGTTCAACCACTCCTCCATGCTTGACCACTACAGCAAGAAAATCTAGGTTATCCAGATTGCATAAATTATGATGTGCTTTCTTTAAATCAAAGCATAGTTCTGCTGAACATGAAAATGACCTGAAGTAAATGACCAATTCACCGATTTTTATGTTCTCTTAAGCATTTAGAGTTTGGAGCATGTTTTGTATTGTTATCCTATTGTAAAGTCTATTTGTGAGCAACCTGAGCTTTCTGACAGACAGACACAACAGCACAACAGCACCAGGAAAAGCCAAACTGAACAAAAGATCCATTTCTACTCTTCACAGAAGCAAAGTCTTTCTTTTTCAATGAGATGTTCACATTGCTATGGAAATCATACTCCTAATAAGAATGCCCATGAGCTTGATTTGTGTTTCATTTGATCTTATTTGATTTAAGACAAATATATTTCTTTCTTTATATGTTAACATGGAACTAGTAGTGTTAGTAATATTGCATCCTAATGATGCCAGAAATGTTTTAAGATTCCTAGATGCTGCTCTTGAATGTTAATTAAACTTTAGCCATTTCATTAATTGCAGATTTGGGTTAAACATTTTGAGGTCCAATTGAACTTGATGATGGACATAATCACGGTCAAAACTGATATGTCTAAAGGATTTATTTTATAGAATCAGTGAAGCTGATAATCTTTTGCATTAGATGTACCAGCAAATCCCTGAGTTCCCCAAAACGACATGGTACAGAGTAATGTTCTTCTGTGGTCTGCCTCCTTTAACACCCAGTGACAATCAAGGTGACCTCCAGAAGACTCACAAGTCAACTAAGATTTATTTTCTTATGCTGTAACTGTTCACACCAGAGCATCCCAGATGAGATGAGTTGTTGAGAGTTCAACTTCAGAAATAGAGAGTCAATAATGTTTGCATATCTCCAAAAGTGTGCTAAATAATAGTATATATTTCGTGAAGGGTCCTCCATGTTAATCTAACCATATTCAATTTGATGATTCACAAGTAGTCAACATAATGATTTATGACTGGTGTAGTATGTTGAGAAAGTAGTCTTACAGCTGCATTTCAAACACGCTGAAACTTTCTGACTTTAGCTGAAGGAAGATCAGAAGAGAAGGAATTGTAAAGTAAATCCATTAAGTGAAAAATCCATGTGTCAAAATCTCAATATCTCAACATCCTTTCTGTCAACTATAGGTTTCAATCTAGCTAAAACCTTGTATTAGTATTAAACCTTAAATACTAAAACGGTTAGATGGGCCAAATGACCTCCTCTCATTTGGAACTGCTCTTGTGTTCATATCTTATCCTGTTGAACTTTTCTTCTTCTGTCTGATTCCTTATTCTTTGTGTGCTTTTCTGAAAATTGTAAATCGTTGATTCAGACTCTACCTGGCCAATTTCAGAATATACTTCGGGAATACCATACTGTGTTCACAGTTCCCTGATTGTTTCTCACTCGATCTTAATTGCCTGAAAAGACTAGATCAATACAAGCTCTCTCTAGCAGGTACTTTGACAGACTGAGGGAGGAAGCATACAGTATATTGTTGATATTCAATTATACTATTATAATGTTTTCCTAATTCTATCCAATACTAACACTGACATAACTGTATAATGTATTCTAATAGCATGGTAATAATATATTACACGTATAACAATAATTTAAAAGCAAAGTTGCAGCAGTGTATGATACAAAAATTAAAAAATGGTGATATGGAGTAATTGGTGCACATACCTTTCTCTTCTTGGCAGTCCAAAACAACAACAAAACTGATATTTTAAATAATACACAACTAGTAAAGTAACTTACAGTGCCCTAAAAAAATATTTACTCTCTTCCTATGATGTCCCGTTTTATTGAATTACAAATGACAAATACACATCATTTAATATTTGTAATCAAACTTCGAATGGTCAAATTGAACACTTCTAAGCTTTGAAATGTTAAATGCCACCAAAAATTGCAAAGTAAAAGCAAAACCTGAAGTGTAGTTTGCGTATTCGCTGTTTTGCTATGGCATATTTAAATTAGTTCTAGTGTGACAAAACATACTTAGGTTGAATGGACTTTGTGTGAAATAACAGTAGCTCACATGATTTCATAAAATGGAAATAACATGTGGACAAAAAATTCAAACAGCTGGGTGAATTAAGACACCAAGCATCCTGAAAGCAATGACTTAAACATAGGTTTGTGTCATGCTTCAAAGGGGAACTGCAGTCCTAATGTCTCAGACCAGTTATTAAATCTCAGTAACAAATTAAATAAATTGATGTTACAGAAAGGAAATGACAAATTTTGAATTAAGCACAAAATCATGAACTTTGTGAAAGTACTGTAAAGTAAGTTGCCATGTTGCCATGTTGATGCAACTTGCATTCAATTTCCCACAAATGTGATGTACTGTAGCCCTTCATACTCACTAGTCTCTGTAATGAATTATGTAATGGGGTGTATGAGCTTATAAATACATGTTGTGCAGCAGACATTTCACCATAGAAATGTTCCAATGTGTTCTGCATGCAGAGTTAACCAGTAAATAGTATTTGTTGGCAAAACCATCTCAAAATCTAAAGTTATTATATATATATATTTCTATTGGAGTAAAAGAGATGTATTCACAAGCCTGCTTGTTTTCAATGTCACAGGGCTGCTTCACATCACCAGAACTTTTTTTGCCTCATTCTAAATCACAGAATGAGGTGCTGTAGGTGCTGCACATACCTGGAAATTCAGTCTGTTTTGTGATGTACTGTACATTCGAGTAATCTCATTTTACAAGTAAATATTATTATTGTTCTGGTTTGAAATGCACTCATCAATGCTGATTTTTTGTAACCCTGAAATATATAAATACCATTGCTGTTCCCCCCTTTAACTAAGTAAATAAAATCCAAGCATGCTTAGTGTCATGTATAAAAATGCTGGACAGGTGTAATTGCCTAGAATTATGGCATGTTCAGCAGTGATTTTAGTGACCACGACAGCTCAGCATGCTGATGTTTCATTAGCAACAGTGTCTAAGGTGATGTCAACTCGGAGGGAAAGACATCATCAGCAAAGGGCAACAATGGGAAGGAGCAGATACTGTACACCAGGATCCTGATTATGCATTATAAATGGAAGTGCGTAGCAAAATGGACACAATTGCAGATCTATTGACTGCAAATTTCAACCCGGGGTGAGAGCAGGCCAGTCAGCTGAGAGCTCCACAGAATGAGATACCATAGACGGATTGCAGAGCACAAAAGCCCTGTACCTGCCAATGTACTGTATGTTGTAAGAGTCCAGTGGCACAGCGACCAGGGAGTGGACTACTGAGACGTGGAGTGATATTGTCACATGAGCCATCGCCATGTTCTCAACAAACGGATGAGAGCATGTACAGTATGGCACCAACATTATGAGCCTTACAGCCCTGAGTGCTGGATTAAACAGTGAAGGGTTCTGGTGGCTCTGTAGTGGTGTGGGGTGTTTTTTTTCTTGGTATGGTTTGCGTGTACCCATTCCTTTAGAAGGCAAGGTCAATGCTAATTGCTACTTAATGGCACTGAGTAAACATCTTCACTCCATGTTGCAGCATTTTCTTCCTACAAGGAGGAGTATTTTCCAGGATGTCAATGCCTCGGTCTGCACAGTACGTGTGGTTGCCCAATGGTTTGATAAGCATGACACTGATGTTACGTCATCAAACCACTGGGTCATGGCCTTCGTAATCAAAATATCTAAGACCAATTTAGCATTTATGTGATGTTATGGGCTAACATCTGAGACACTGTTTTCTGTCACCCATGTGGATGATTGATTTTCTTGTGGAAGAACGAAGCCACATTCCTCCTGCAGAATTCCAGACACTGGTAGATTCTTTGCTATGGTGGATATAAACTGTCTGGACTGGCTGCACTTGGTGAGCCGTCACCATGTTTAATGACTTTTCTGGTGGTATTTCCATTTTTCTGTCCACTAGCTGTATAAAATTGGAACTTTTTTTTAAGTCTTTCTAATCAATTTAGTAGTAGTGGCAGCATTATGTTATGAGGCTGGGAAGCTTGTCCAGATCGAGGGGAAAATGGATGCAGCCAAGTACCATCAAATCATAGAGGAAAATCTGCTTTAGTCTGGGAAAGACCTTAAACTGGGATACAAATTCACCTTTGAGCAGGGCATTGACCCAGAGTACAAGTCCACGTTTGCACTGTATGGGCTTAACAAGAAGAAAGTGAGGTGTCCTTGAGTTGCCCAGACTTGATTCTGATAAAACACCTGTGGCTAGACTTGAAAATTGCTGTCCATCAGCAGTCCCTGGAAAAGCTTGAGTAGGTTTGCAATAAAGAATGTGTACCATCCTAGTGTGCTGACTGGATTGAAGTTAATATTCAATTTAATCGACCAGGTAATTGAAGTTGGTAGAGACTTATCCAAAAAACTCTCAAGTGTAATTGCTGTCAAAGGTGTTTCCATCAAGTACTCAGAGGGGTGAATACTAATGCAATCAACATATTTCAGTTTGGAAATTTTCTTTGTTGTGTTTGCTGACATTTATAGTGTTCAGTTTGAGCATTCAGGTTTTGATTTAAGATGTTCACTTTGAAAAAATGTGGATATATAGATTGTAACTCCAGCACACGGGACATCATTGGGAGGGGGTAGATACTTTTTTAAGACACTATATGGTTTAAGTAATAGGTTTATTCCATGCTGAAAAGAGAAGAAAGAAAACACAACATTTCGGCCGTGGAGCCTTCTTCAGGTGTGAGGCTGAAAGAAGGTACCTGAAGAAGGCTCCACGGCTTCACTACAGTATTTCCTTGGAATACCATACCATATACCATAAATACCATTAAATGGAATACCATAAAATTCTGGCTTGTAATTTCACAATTAAATCATCCGCTCCCTGCAGGCTCGGCTCTCTGGATTTAAGCTTCTGGATTTTTTTCCAGCTTCATAAAATCACCTTCCCACTGATTCCAGCAGATGTTTGAGATTTTTTGTTAGAAAAATGTGGGCCACTTCAGCTTTGCGTGCAAAACACTGTACCACTGAAATGTCACAGCTGGCTGGAACTGGCATCCTGTTTGACAGTCCTGGGTTCAGCAGACTGAGAGGCTGTGGAGAGTGAGAATGAGAGAGTAATGCTGATCCAGAAGGGGATTTTCATTAGAAGTGCACTAAAAAGAGATGTGAGAGAGGAGGTTGCTCTCCGCTACCAATACCATTCCTAACCTTGAAGGCACAGCTCAGCCACAGACGTGCAGACTTTCAATGCTACCCCGCACATCATTGAGGACTGCAGAAACACCAAATCAGGCAAAAGCGTTGATTTTAAAATGCATGCGCTGCTCTCTGCACATGTAAAACACTCTTTCATTGGACTTAAAATATGACATTTTTCCAACCAGCTGTCCATCCCTTATCAGAAATATGCTTATTCCAGGATAGGGACATGCTAACCTGTCTTTTTTAATTAAAAGTACCTCTGTCTTTAGTGCCATCTTGCACTTCTTTTATCTAAGCTCAGTTGGGTATACGATGTCTTTCCTGCTAAGGCTCTTTTGCAATTGGAATCACCAATTATTTTTCTTATTACACCTCACTGTCTGAAACTGCCAACTGTCATCTTGGGTGGCTGCTCCAGTCCTCATACTAGTGTGGGAGAACTGAAAGGGAGCTCTTGCTTTCCTCTAAAATGCACACTGACAAGGCATCTCTTTTTTTCACACTGATAGGTTCAGAATCCCTGCAGCAAGTGAGGAGTGGAGGACTAAAGCAACTTTCACTAGCAACGCTGTATTGCCAGAGACTAGCAGGCCATGGAGGGCACAATGAGCTACTATCTTAGAAAACAAACCAAGATGCAGGTGAAGACCCTTCCTTATTCTTAAACCATTAAAAGTTTGAATTTTTGAAAATGAACAGGTGAATGATGCAGCAGGTGCATGTTAATAAGGGAACAGACACTTAAGTAACAGCATTTATTTGAGAGTGTAGCATATAACAGACATGCACTTCTTCTTAAATAATTCAGATGACATTTTAGCTTAGAGTTGATGAGAGACTGACATAATGGCTTAAAAAAGAAAATCATTAAAGCATGTCAAACGTACTACACCCAGAATTTTTCAATATTCTGGCATCACAAATGGATATAACTGGATAATAAATGTTACATAGTATGAATGTATTGTAATACTGTATGTACTGAGCATCGGGATAAATTTATCACTTACAACAGCAACATATTTGTAAGATTAAGATGAAGATGACAAAATGTTTTTTATACTAGATGCAATTACGTTTTATTTAACAAACGTGATATAGTGAAAATCATTATGCTCATTAACATTTTTGTATCTACAACCAGGGGTCTACTGTGAAAGGCACAGGCTAGTAGCATAAGTGGCCAGCATTAGAAGCAGCAGAAGCTGTACATCTATTGTATGCTGAGTGCTTTTCACCAGGTTGTAGATGCTGTCTTTCCACTCATACAACCTGGACAAGCATGTGACAGCAGCCACATGTCATCCAAGCTCATTCCACAATCGCTCAATGCACAAGCCCTGCTATTTGGGAATTCTGGTCTAAGTCATTAGTGATGTGACCCAGGCTCGAACTTATGATCATAGATCTCAGGCAAGTGCCTTTACCAGCTTAAAAACAAAGTATAAAATCAATAAATATGAATCAGGAAAAAAAAAGATACTGAAATTATACCCTACTCTAACCACCAACACTATACATAATGTTAATGTGTGTTATGAGGACTGTACGTCAGTTGTTCAGAAATACAAAAGATGTCTCGAGCAAGTACAGTAAACTAGGTTAAAAATCTCAAATCTGGGACTTCCTAGATTTTCCAGTGTGTCTTCACTCAGTCAGTGGCCGTGCTGCATTGATTACGAACAGCTTAGAATAAGATTGACATTAATTATCAACAGCTTAAGAGCTGAGGGCATGGATTGTAAAAATCCCCGTAGATGTTGATAGACAAAATCATAGGAAATTTGCAAACTAAATTGCTGTAATCATTGCGTGATGTTAAATAGAGAATAATATAAATAGACTTTTAATTCCTCTTGATGTATATTTAGTCAAGGAAATAAATAGATTCCTGAACTTTAAACTATTTCTCATAACTACGTACAATGGCTGTTTAATGTTATTTGAATATAGATTGGAATATTTGCCAAATGACATACTGTGCCAGTCAAGAGAAGCAATCCTGAATCCTGTCATTTGCCGTGAGGGTGAAATGCTCACATTTGATTGAATTTGTTCAGCAAATGATTCCTAAAGATTGTTTTTTCTTCGGCTGATTTTTTACACTACTGCATATAGCCAAGAATAATTATTCTTATCAGCTTCTCAGCAAAGAATAGTTTTTTAGTGTTCTTTACATAGGATCCATAAAATTGCAATTATTTCTCAAATTATGTTTCTTTGCTATCTGCCTTTTATACTCTTAACATTCTCCAACATTTTTTACTTGTTACAAAAATAATTGTTGCTTAAGTAACCTTTCAAAAAAGGTTTTTTTTGAAAGTGGTACCCTTTCTACTGATAAATCATAGTACTGTGAAAGGCGTTACTTAAAAATTAAAAATATTTTATAGAACAGTTAAAGTAAGGTTAGATAATGACCCTGTTTGCATCGCCATGGTACAATAATGCAAAAAACATACACTCTTAAGTCAAAGTCCTACAATTATGCATTGTGTACTGATTTAAAGAATATAATATTAAATGTGAACTGTGTTTATACAATGTTTTTGTTGTTTGCACCTACCTATCATAATTTACTTTGCATCAAAATGTATTTTTTAGAACTCAGCCTTGCAAAATAATTAATATTTCATCAAAAACAAAAATAATGGATTCTGCAATGTACTCTGTTCATTCCCAATGGGACTGAGCACAGACCATTGAGCTCTTTCGGATTGAAAATAGGAGCCGATCAAACACAGATCTCTGGAGATACTCATTCTGCTGTTTAGGTTGCACAGACGACAAGAAGCTGGTTAATGGATAATATCTTAAAGTCCTAAAATCTTTATATGAGAAAATGGCCTATCTCCAGAATTTCATGTTTGATTTTTACATTGTTTCTAGGTAAGATGTGCCGGAGTTCAGTATAACCACAAATGTATTGTCGGAAAAATGACAAATCCCACAGCTAGCTGACATACAAAATCTAAAAAAAATCTGAAAAGCTAAAACAGAGCTTCTGTCTGGACGTATTAGATACATAGTCATTGTTACAGATGAAAACATACAATAGGCAAAATGACAGTAGGCTCAGTCACACCGGATAATTGACATAATGTAGTTTCATCCATCAGCGCATTTCGGCTGATTCAATCTTTTTCTGGATGAAAATCAACAAAATTAATACAGGCTAAGGATGAAAACGTCAAGGTGAACAAATTAGTGGAGACCATGAAAGAAACAGAAAAGGATTTCGCAATAGGAAAGTCGTAAGTATATGTGGCAGATTTTTCCCATCATCACCTCGGAAATGTAAATTATGAATCTGACTCATGGTTCAAAACAATAGGCTTGTCATACAAACACACAGCTTTACCATATTAAAAGCTGCAACTCTGACACTGAGATAATGCCAGAAGTGTTCAGCACAACTGCAAATAGAAAATAAACAAACTACAGCCAAATATGGTGTGCGTTATGCAGAGCCAGGGCCTGACATGGTCATGCAGGAAGGCTGATATTAATGCCACAAGGTGGAATGCATTATGGGAAATCGAAACCATTCTGCTATATTTTACTGTGTAAGAGGCTCTCTGTCTCTTTCTCCTGATATAACTACACTGTTCACGGAATACAGTGTACTAAATTCAAAAAACAAAATGCAATGAAGTAACAACAGACCGATTCAACCCATTATACAGTACATATAATCACTTGCGAAGATTCTTCAAGTGTGCTGACATGTAAATAGTTGAGAACCAGAATCCAGCTTCATTCACTACAATGTTACTGTCACCTTAACCAAGTAGAGGCTGATGGTCACATGCTAAAGCTACTGTGGCGTTAGGAGAGAGGGACTGGAAAAGCCTGTTAAGACCATAGCAAGTCTGTCACAGCACCATTACTGAAATTTTGGTTTTCAGGATTTGACTTTTTCTTAATCATTTATGGGGTCTGGCATTTTGCAAGCACCTGAAATGGTAACAGGAGTCTTTAAAGGGGAAGCAACATGTGGACAACATTTTTCAACCCTTTCTTTTGAGAGGGTCTTGCTTGGTCTACCCTCGCACCGTACAACTGCTTTTATATTTTGCCTAGTGGCTCAGACTGAGTTGTCAATGTGCCCTCTAACATTTTGACTGAAAAAACAAAATGGGCCCTAGTGATAATCTGAGAGTTAAAATACAGAATCAAAATCAGAATCAAAAAGAAATTAGCAGGCAAATTTTTCAAATACAACCCGCTTGCAAGCAACAATCACTTTATTTGTTTAAAAAAATAATTGATATGAACTCTGGCATTTTGACCTCACGGCAGGCCTCCATCAGGGCTTCTCTATGTGACCTGAGCTTTGAACCTAGTACAGTATGTACTGTATATGTTAGTCATGCCAGTTCAGAAAGTAATTAGCTTATCTTTTTGCCTTGAAAATAAACTTTCTGATACTGATACACTATGTGTATAACAATGTGTAGAACAATGCACTGTGCCAGGGAGTCCCCCTGATCAAAGTCCTATACAAACGTGGCAGGAAACATGGGACATAATTAGTCTCCTAGGGGACTCGTTTTCCTTCTGTACCAGTGAAGAAGCACCCCTGCATGCAACAGAAATAGTTAGGATCAACTGCCACATAAGTATTTTCCTTGGGTTTTTTATGTACCCTAAGGGGCAGCAGTTTTGATCATTCAGATCCAGGCTGGGGTTCTGAAGTCAGTGGATTAGAGCCAGCGCAGGCCTGTTAAAAGAGACAGTAGAGACTAGGTGCACAAGCTAATTGACAGATCCAGTCTCAGTGAGATGAAGACTCAAGGCACCATGTGGATACAGCACAGACCCTGGGCTGCTGATTCCTGCTGGATTAGAGGTAATAAACCTGCCTCCTCTAACCTAGCCAAGCAGTTAACATCAGCATCTTGGATCAGTGTTTATTGCTGCCATTAAGAGTCTGCTGCTACAGTAGCTAGTGTGGAAAAAAATCATCCTTGCATAGTATCAGTTGGTGAGATATAAATTCTATGTGATATTGTTCAATTGCTATACTATTGCATTCTCAACATAAGTGTTATGTTTATTTTTTTTAACCTTTATTTTTTTAATTTCCATATTAAGTACAATATGGTGATTACTTTTGTTTCTGGTTTGTTTTACCTCTGAACTGAAGGATTTTCAACAGTTGCTCACGTTTCTAAATCAAAGCAGAAGAAAGTATTAAATGCTAATCGTGGGCTGAGTACCACAGTGAATCTTTGCAATACTGAGATAAACAGTATTAAACCAGAGCTGTTTTAATACTGGTCCTGCAGGACCACTGTATCTGCAGGCTTCCCTTCCCACTCTGCTCGTTAGTGGATCGCTAGGCTTCTGGACCGATTAAACCCCTTATTCCAACAGCTGCATTAAAGAGACCTAGAACACCTTTGGACACACCAGCCCTCTAGAATTAGGATTGGACATAATTATTATTATTAGATCAGGTGGAAAGAGATATTGATTCAACAATAAAATTAAGGGGAATGTTAGAGAGGAAGACATATTATTCCATGACAAACTGGAATTCAACTGTTAAACCCAAACAGGGTTTAACACATTTACTCTGTGAGATCGTTAATGATCACATAGCGGGGATCTCCACTGAACACCTCATCTGAAGGAGAGCGTTTCCGTTTCTTACAGCTAAGTGCACCCCGTGCCACAGTGGGGCATGGGTTAGCAAATTCTGGTCTAGAGGGGATAGTGCCACTTATTGACCCACCAACGCCAACTACAGTACATATCGGATTTACCTGGAGATCCCCTGTTCCTGTACTGACCAGGCCCAGTCTTGAGTAGCCTCAGAGCTGACAAGACTGGACTACAAGATGGTCATTCTGCTGTAGGAATTCACTGTAAGATTCAAACTATGGAACTTTACTGTTCTATTAGTAAAATGTGAGACAGAATCACTATTGTGAGGCTTTATTCTTTAACAGAAAATCAACTGTTTATAGATTGCAGACACAGGAGCTTTCATTTATATTAACCAATTGATTGAAATAAATTACTGAAATAGATTACTTTTGCACAAAATTTCCAAATTCACGTTAGGTATTTAAAGTCAAATACGAAATAGAAAATGCAAATCAAAATGATACAATACGAAATTGAACTTTTTTGAGTTCTATTTCATAACAACTGAGTTTCTCTTAAATGTATGTTTCTTTTAGGGAAAGCCAAAATATTTCAAATCCAAATGCAAAGGAAATTACTGCTATTGATGTTATACACAGTCTTTTTGAGTGTTGCTCAAATAGCCAAGTTACATGTAAATATTCTAGATTGCTTTCTTATTTGTTTTGCTTTATATGTACAGAAAGATAGCAATGGATGATGAAAACAAAAGAATCAATTGGCATGGTGTCTTCAACTGTTTGATGATGTCTGCAAACCAGAGGAAATTCACCAACACGTGCAGAAAGTCTCCCCAAATGCAGAAACAGTCAATCAATTCAGTCAGCACATCATTGCCGGAGGTAATTATGAGCAACAAAACGTGCAGTACTGCAACTGGTAAACCATTTTGAGCTTAAATAAATAGATTTAAGTAATACCAATGAGGATAATTAATTAAAACTCTTTAAGGTTAATTAATTCACCTTGGCAGACTGTAAGAGGAATTGCTGTAGAAAACTATATTCCATGTATATCTTCTACAGGAGGGATGAAGAGACTCAAAGACATCACTAAGATCACAGGACCTGTTGCAAGGCAGACAATGAACATCTTCTCCAAATCAGTTCCAACTTGCCCAGCAGGGCCCTGACAATTCAGATCATATTTTTGTAACTTAAACTAGAGGAGGAGAATGTTATGTTGGCACACAGTGTTAAGTTATTAGTTACGACGTCGTTGTTGCACTCCTGTTTTGGATTCCATACTAGTGCAGTAGTGAGTCTTGACGGCTCACAGCCCCTCTGTCGCCATTCTATGATATGTATAATAAAGGGCAGATGTGAGTCAAATATGTCTACGAAAAGTCTTTGCCTCTTTGCAACATAACACAGGACACTCAGTCAATCAGGCTTGTTTGGCTGATAGTTGCTAAATATTACTAGGCTCTCGTTCAACAACTTGTTGAAACAAGCCAGGGTATAAAGCCTCAACAATGTGGCTAGGTAGCTAATTCCAGTCTCCAGCAACTCTTTGTGTAAAACATTGCCTAAATGAGCAATGTCTGCATGACAGAGAATAATTACCTCCTGTATATAAACATTACAGTACATTACATGTATAGTACAGCATGTGTGTACATTAGGTGTATTATTGTAGTCTTCCACTTGGGTATGCAAGCCCTTTGAAAGTTAATTCAACCTAAGCTGGATTATTTTTCTAAATCATATTTTGTGACTAAGTTCAATTGATAAAAATGGAACAAGATGATGCATGTTGTTTTATGTAAGTATGTAATAAAGTTAAAAATAAACCATGATACTTACAGTACAGTATCACCCTCCAATACCTGAGGTTTGGTTAACGTGATAAAACAACATTGATATGTTCCAGTGTGTGGTAAATTTGTTTTTTTTGGAAATAACTCATCCACTGTCCCTGATTTGCAGTCAAAAATATAACTTTTTAATAAAAGTATCCAGGTGTTATGAAAAATAGATTTAATATTGCTTACTAAGATGTGGGTTTGAAAAGATCATGCTTTTTGCAGACGTTGTATCAGTGAAAACATTTTCTTGTTATTATTTTATTTATTTTACCGAATCAGCAAGCTCCCTGGACATTTGTGCCTTTCACGAATGCTAATTATCTTGCCTCAGCACCTTAGAATCCTGCTGAAACAATGCTTAGGGCTTATGTGCAGAATCAGCCATTCATCGCATAATTCAAATTTTAATCCGCTTCCAATGTCAACCTTTAAATCTATTTTTCTCCCTTTTCAGAGTTACTCATATTTACCATAATGCATAAACAGTTTTAATTACCTCATTAGAAATATAAACGTGGGGCCTGAGTTGGATGCTAGACTAAAATAGTGGCAGAAAGGGAGTAGATGAGTGGTCTTTCTCAAGGTCACAGTTAAAGACCCAAGTGGAATTTCAACTCAGGGGCTCCTCGAATCGAATAATTAAATAACACCCAAACCTGAAACCTGATTATTTCACCTGTAATAATTGCCATCCACAACTGAGGTAAATGAGTATTTCACTCAGGTGTTTACCAAGGAAGAAATCAGCAACAGACCTCTTCAGCCTGCAGAAGGACAGAGCTGCATTGAATAATATTAGCATTGAAGAGGCAGAAGTGCCTCAGCTATCTCTGTGTTTCAGGTACTAGAGGTGCTTGAGAATAATAAATGTCCAGGGCCCATTGGTATCCTACTAATTATTCTTAAGGAAACAAGATATTAATCAAAAAACAGTGATGCAACTCTTCGAACAGTTGCTCAAGACCAGGGCAGAAGCCGTGGATAAGAGAATTGCTAATGTAGTGCCCGTCAATGATTGACACAACTCAACCAAGTCGTTATAGGCCAATAGGTCTGACTTCTATTACATGTGAGATGATGGAAATACAGGTAGAGTTAACAAGAAGATGACTTGTATGGGGGGAAAAAAGGTCCTTGGGCATAGTCAAAATTGATTCAGAAGCAGTAGGACATCTTTAACTAACTTATTAGAGTTCTTTGAACAAGCAACAACAGTGATGGACTCACACAGGGCATACGATATGGTAAATTTAGATTTTCAGAAGGCTTTCAATAAAATTCCTCATAACATTTATTCTCAATTCGCAATGGCGAGGCGTTCAAGGTAATGTGTGTGTTTGGACTGAGAATTAGTTAATGGATAGTAAACAGTACAAATATGTTCAGATTAGGGCAAATGTAATTAGCGGATAACCACAGAGATTTGTGTTCGGACTGCTGGTCTTTGGGATTATTCTCTGTGATCTAGATTCTGGTACAGTTAGTGAACTAGTCAAGGTTGAGAACAATACCAAACTAGGTGGATTAGCAAACACGGCAGAGGTAGCAAATATAATTTAGAGCGTATTACAGTAAAATTTGGGACTAAGCGAACAACCTGAGCAGATAACATTTCGTGTAGACAAGTGCGGGCAGGCATCAAAATCATAAATTATAGATACAAAATGGGAATTCTTGACCTTGAAGAGGCTACTTATAAAAAAGGCTTTACATAAGTTCTGCATGAGGCATTTATATTGACATAATTTTCGACAGTGTGGGATAACAATATGAAAGGCAACAAATGGTATGATACAGTACATACAGTAGTTAAAAACAGAATTTAAATCAAGGGATGTTATGTTAAAATTGTACATATATAATTGTATTGTAGTAATAACATATTATATAGAATATCATGTAGAACCCGATTTTAAATAGTTACAAACAAATTGCTTTGCTTTTCTGGATTTGATCTATAGACGTGCAGACAGATAAATTCCCAGGCGTAAATGTATGTCTTACATTGACAGGATACAAGAACAGTACCTCCATCTCGAATAGAGAAGGCTAGAAGGGGACTTGATTCAAGTACTCAAAATCCTCCAAGGCACAGACAAAGTCAATCCTGCACTCTTTTTCAAAATTAACAGTGATATATGAACCAGAGAACACACGTGGAAACTAAATGGAAGTTCATTTAAAACCAGCAATAAGATCTTATTGAAGTGTTGTGGATGTATGGAATAAGCTGCTTGTCAAAAACAATACCCTGGCTTTTTTCAATAAATGGCAGAATGAGATTCTTTGATTGATTATCCACTAGCTAACCAAATGGGTTAAATGGCCTCTCGCTGTTTGTAACCTCACTTATGTTCTTAGGTAAGTAGTTCATTAAGTAATTTAGAAATCATTGGGAATAAAAATCAGAATACGCTTCTGCCTTAAAGGACCAGAGTTTCCCTTAAAGCAACGGTTGCCACCAGATACAATAATTTAAGAGTTGTGATGCAGGTCCTGGTAGCATGGTGGCGCAGTGGTCAGCATTGCTGGTTCACAGTGCTTGGACCCTGGGTTTAATTCCTGGGGTGCTATCTGTGTGGACTTTGTATGTTCTCTCTGTGTTTGTGTGGATTTCCTCCAGGCGCTCTGGCTTCCTTCCACAGCCCAAACACATATTGGCCGGTTAATTGGCTTCTGGGAAAATTGGCTCCTGTGAGAGTGAGCGCACGTCTGTGTCTGTGTGCGCCCTGTGCTAGACTGGTGTCTTGACCAGGGTGTACCCTGCCTTGGACCTGTTGTTTGCCGGGATAGGATCTGGCTAACCCTATCCAACGCTTTATTGGATAAAGCAGTTAGAAAATGGATGGATGAGTTGTCTAGCTTCCATCTGCAATATTGATCTCTAATTTAATCAACGTTTATGATATGGACACAGCTTGAAATGTTTAATACATGACACTAGTGACACAGACTATACTGTAGTCATTTTCACTAATTTGCTTATGATTATTAACTTGAAAGTGCTCCTAATCTTTAAAAAACAGGTGATTTAACGTGATCTGTGAAACAAATAGCACTGAAGCATTCCAAGACCAGATTGTATTTCTCAGCTATAGAAGTTCACAGCAAGCCAGATCCTAACCCAGCGGACACTGGGCACAAAGAGTAACTGCTAGTTCACCTCCTGTTAATATTTAATAGGGTTGCCATTTCCTATTCTGTGTTCTCTAAAAGCATTAGGAAAACAAAGTCAAAGCTTATTTTTGTTTTACAGTCAAGCAAATGGTATTTGTGATCATGTGATAAATGTGAACAATAATTACAAGATAATATGCTTTTTATTTAGGGATAATTCCCAAAAAATATTTGATAATGTTAGAACAAAACATAGTCTGTGTTCAAGCGAGTGGTTTCAACTTACCATTTGTACTGGGAAACCTACAGTATATAGTGAGTAAATTACAGAGTGTGAATTCAGTATTTGGTGGCATATTCTTTTGGGACAGTAACTATATGGAGCCCATATTTCATTGGGTTTGCTTTTGTCATACATTTTGAGACAATGTCATTTGGCATGGTGAAGCGCCGCCCAATAAGCATTTAAGCATTTAAGATTTACATTTAAGATTTCTATGTAAGGGGACAAAATGTTTCTGTGAATTTCAGCATTCATTCTGCTGCCATCATTACATACAGTACATCATCAAAGACAAGTGAGCCATTTCCAAAGACAGACATACATATCAAAGGTGATTACTACAAACATGAGATAATTGGTCCATTAGTAATGGGTTATGTTGGCAAGAACAACATCTGACTTAACACATAAAAACAGAACACAGAAACTGAGAACACCTAACACCACAAAATATATCCAGATGTTGTTTTTCAAATGGAATACTCTTCTCTCTTTGTACCCCAAATTAAACAGTAGAACAACAAATGTGAAATAACAAAATTGTTTACAGATTTAATAATGCTTCATCCTTTAAAATGACTAAACATGTGTTCAGTATATAAGTATTTCACAGAGCAAAGTTATATTTTTCATAAATTATTAAAGTTCAGAAGACACAAGGGTTACATTGATTCACACCTCTGTAGTTAATATTTTGTAAATCCTCCTCTGGCAGGACTAACACTATCTAGACACCTCCTGTATTGTGCTATAAGGTTCTGGCACTTCAGAGGGGACATTTATGAACATTCTCCAAAGTAGAATTACTCTAAGTCCTTCTGACCCTTTGGTTTCTACCATCTTAAATTAGAATCACAAATGTGTAATTGGATCAAGGTGTGGAGATTGAAATGGCCAGTTGAGAACATTTCTTTTGTGTGCGATTAACCATTTCTTTGTCACTTTTGCTATATGCTTTGGATCACTGTCATGCTGAAATGTCGATTTTCAGCCAAGCTTGAGCTTCTTGGCAGAATCAACCAGGTGTCAGGCCAAAATGACCTGGTGCTTGTTGTTTGATTTCCCTATATCTTGGTAAGAGCACCAGGATCCACAGATTCGAAACAACCCCATAACATAGGAGACACCTCACAATACTTTTGCAGGCATGTGTGTTTTCTCTAGCTGAGCTTTATCTTTCTTGCCCCAAATGTAACACTGATAAACCATGTCCAAAAAGCTCAATTTTCATTTCACCTGCCCATAATTCAAAATTAATCATTTTGCAAGTTTGAGGCTTCTCTTTTTTTTTGCTTCGCCTTAAGAAAAGGTAATTCCTTCCAATACAGCACATAAATGCAGGGTGTACAAGGATATCACCCATGGTGGAAAGATACACTTGCATCCTATTTTTAGAAAGGTTGCCACTATTTTAGAGTTGCCTTAAATTTTAGAAAATAGACACTGTAGTAGAAATTGGTAGACGGAGCTTTTGTGGATTCTCTTACAGCCATCTTTCAGCTTGTGGTGGTCAATGATCATTTGCCTGCAGTCTTGAAAGAGCTCTCTGACTTACTGTGAAAATGCTGCAACTACTACTGTACTTCCAGAAGCTTCCAGGGTATTTTCAAAGAACAAAATGCTGCAAAAACATTTTTTGTGTTCAACTGAGTGATTTCTACCGTACATACTGAAGATTTGTTTTTATTGAATTTTAGTTAAAGGAATACTTAGAGTGAATAAATGTAACTCTCTTGTTTTCTGGAATTCAATTAGTTATTTATGACAAACCAAGATTCTATCATGACTGCAGTATAACACAGTATAACAGTATAATATTTTTTAACATTATCCAACTTTAAACTCTATGCTAAAGTGATGTTTCTTGTTGCTATTATGTTTCTATTATTTTATGTGAAAATTGAAGTATTAAAAACTACTATCATGCTCACATAAGAATTTCCAAGTCTTTGATGCAACAATCCAGTGTATGCCTTCAACAATATCAGACTGATGACAATGGCCATTCAGTTAAAACTTTTAATTTTACAGATAGTCTGAAACAATCTTCCTAGGTTTTGTTTTTCAAAATAACTGTGAATAGAATGAAATAGTGAAAAAATACAACAATAAACATGGTATAAGAATGTTCTGCTTTAAGTGTGATTTTTTTCTTAAAAACACGTATCTAATTAAGAAAGCCCCACTTCACTTTTGTGTATCGAGTATATGGGAATGAATAATCAATCAATAATATTCTACTGTAAATTCAAAGTCTGCTTCAAGGTCATGCACACCCTATTTTTGTGACTAAAATATATATAAAAAACACTTTCTTGTAATTCAGACAGTAGTCATTTTCCTCAACACTGGAATCTTCAAATTTGGCCATTCCCATCTTGTGCCTATTAAACAGATTTATTTCAATTAATTGCATCATTATAGCAGTCTGTACGCTAAACTAAAATATGGAAAATTTAGTTATCATTCTCCTGACATCCTGTCTGTACATACTGTTTTTATTTGTCTGGTAATCTTTTCTCCTGCTATTATATCTTAAATGCTTTACTGTACTGTAATGATACTCATGCATTATTCATTCTGCTTTCTAGATTTACATAATGTTGTGAAATATTATATATATAAAAACACTGTCAAAACTTTATGTGAGGGCACTTTAAAACAGTGCCTTTCAGTACAAATCACTGCACCTTCCATGCACATAATACTGTATATTTATAAAGTGATAAAATCAAAAGATGTAGGGAATTAAAGAATGGTTGCCAACATATCCACAAAGAAAAGAAATAAAGATAATAAAAATGTACTAAACATTGTCCTCAAAAAAAAAAACAAAGATTCCAGGCTTGTCTCGTTTTCCAGCAGCATCCTGTGTTCTTAGATGTGGCGTTACCATGGCAACCTCAACTTGGTGACCTCGTTATTTCAACCTAATCCTGCTCTGAAATTATAGTTGCTCCACCCTTTTGCCTGGCTGGCCTGATAACATAATCATTGTAAATGAAGATGGAAAAAAACAGCAGGATGTATTTCCCTCTGTGGCACAGGACTTGCACCACTGTATCATGAAAAATTAGGAACAATTACAACAGCACTTTATGTACTTCATGTCACTGCATTTGCATTTCATCACTTCAAATCACATTATCCTCCAGAAAACTTACTGTATAATTGCATAGGTCCCACTTTTTTTACATTTACATAATATGCAAAAACCCTGTTGAGAAATTAACCAAAAAAGTCTGACATGATACCTCAAGGAGGAGAAACATTTTAATACTTATAAGTCTATAGCATAACCCGGTTCAAGCCAGTTAGATCTTTGCTTTGTGAGCCAGTCTTCACGAATTCCTCAAGACCATTAGGCTAACTCATCAACAAACTCTAGACTGTCACCAAAAAGCCTCTGTGTGACAGATAGTGTATTTCACTTGGCAGCTACAAAACATAGCCCACAATCCAGAAACAAGTGTGTTAAAAACGCCAAAATCAAAATCTTTTGAAAAATGGTATCCTACTGCTCTAGAACAGAAATATGAGCAACCTCTATCAGAATACATTTTTACAAATACAATGTGTGTCTGCATGATATGCATATACACGATAATTTCTGAAAAGCAAAATTTCCCCTTGTATTCTGCTCTTGCATAGTGTCTGTAAAGTATTTGCAACCACAGATACAAGTGTTGTTTCCTGTACTGAGCTTGGGACTGTAATGACAATGGGCAGGTCACTAGGTGTCGCAAAGTGCCATTTTAAATAGTCTTTGTAAATAGTCTAATTGTATGCAATTATATTATTATTTACCTTTTTAATATTATTAGGCATTTATTTGTCTAAAGTGTTAGTATGAATGTGATAGTGATTGTGGTATTGAGTGGTTGTAGTCGTGAGTGATATTGGTAATGGAGTGGTAGTGCTTGTGGTTGTAGTAATCAATGGTAGTGGTAGTGGTTGTGGAGGTCACTGCTGTTTTTGTGTAATGTGTTTCATTTTAGAAGACTTAAGTTTTGTTTAGGTTTGATTAAAGCTTTAATAAAATAAGAAATTACCCTGGATCCTGAGTGTTTACTTTTGTTTTGGGGTCTTTTCATGTCCAATGATCCCCAAAAGTGGATTTTGGATCAGTTATACAGTACTATAAAAATTGGTCATCGATATGCTGTGGTAGAATCTAGATTTACAAGAGATGCCAGATGGACTCCATTGGTCAGATTTGTTTTATTCTACTGAGTGAAAGAGATGCAGACAGCAAACGATTTTCAACAATTTGGATTTTTACTTCAATAATAATTGAATAATTAAATGGTATTGTCATTGCAGTCTGATATCCTGTTATGTAAATTTTAATTACTTATATAATGTTTTATTAAACCTTTTTGGCTCTTCGTTTATTCCATGAATTCATAATATCTTTAGAAAAATGTGTGTGCTTTACATTATGTCTCTAAGAAACATTTGCAGAGTGTTTATGAAGCAGAAGCAAGATTCATCGTTTCTAGCATGAATAATTAATTTGTCTTGGTTCAAGAAAATATTCGCACTTTGAATTTGTACTCTTACAATAAACAGTTCTCCTGTTTCTTGTAACGAAGCCCCGTTACTGGTTTCAACATCATGGCCGGGTAGTTTAGTCCATACTCCCATAACCCTACACAGACGGTTCAACTGTGGGAACAACAGCAGTGTTTTTATGAAGAACCCCTCGGGAAGGGATCGAACCCCTGATCGAATTCGATGGATATAAATGAATCTTGTTATGAAGCTGAACTTGCCAGGAGTCCGTGAAAAAGGTAGTTTAGAGTATGGGTCGTGTCTATCATCTGTGAGGTTGTGCAGAGATTTCAAAGAGGAATTAAAAAGGCAGAAAATAATGACCAATTCTAAGTGTTTAAAATAAAACACTGATCCTTGTTTGTATATTATCTCGCCAGTAATAACCTGAGCTGGACACCAGGTGCTCTGGCAAGTTCTACATAACAGTTTTACAGGTTAAACTGGAACAGGTAAAAACAGCTCATTTCTGGTGATGTTAAAATTGGGATTTTTAAAAACAACAATCCAATCTGGCTAAATTATGAGGTAAGGACATTAAGATGCTAAGCAGTTATTTTGTAATGAAACAGAGTAGAAAAGGAATATATTGCTACCATGCTAAGCACTGACACGGGGTTTGACAAAGAAGGGCTCAAGCCTATGTTGAATTGGTACATTTACAGGTATTTCCAAACCCATCAGCAATGACATGAACCCGATACACCTGCAACTCCCAGACTCTCTCTTGTTTAACTCTCACCCAAATCTCTGGAATCCTGCATGGCTTCTCCCACCAACACCAGTGTCCTGCACGGGTCACCATAGCAAAGAAAACTGACCCCAACCTCCTGGTGGCACACAACCCTTCACAACACACATGAATGTTACAGCAACAAGAAACACAACATAAACTCAAATTTATAGTCACTAACAAAGGGATATATGCATCAGACAAAATCCCCTTCTGTATTCCTGTGATCCATTAAGGTTACAATACTACTCAATATACTAAGTAGATGTCAACATCTAGGCATCCAATTTGTAAATTCAGGAACATTGAGGTTTGGAGTAGAGAAAAAAGAGACAAAGCAGACTAGTATAAAAATGAATTGTAGTTGAAATTCATATTGAAGAGATCAGTGTGAATCTCGTAAACTTGCATACTAGGAAGTGAACCTGTGCGGCACTTGACAAATGTACTTTATAACTGGGAAAAAAACAATTTTCTTACTGAAGAGAGAGGATTGTAAACTCAGTACTAACTGGCAGATATATTTAGTGCTGTTCTGGGATGTATCACATTGTGTTTCTGGTTAGCACTTGTTAAAAATAAGCATTGTTTGTTTCTGGGTCTTGTAAATTTGGCCTATGTCTTGCGAATGTTTGACTGAGAAATGGTCTTGTCACCATTCCTCAGCAGCAAGGATTTAACTGAGTGTCAGATTGCATTGTTCTGTTATTGGCAGTGTCCCTGACAAGTGTGATGTGCCTATCACTTTGTTTATGAGATAGCAATTCTCTGCTTCTAATGCTGGAAGCTGTCACTTTATTGGGGTCAAGTGGGTGCAGGAGTTTTGACAGCTGTGCTAAACGTACTGCATCACAGATACATCAGAAGCATCACTAGGACGCTACTGTTAGAGAAGGCAAAATAGTGCAAAAAAAACAAGGCACGGGTGAGAAATCAAACATATGCTCCTGGGAGCACTTGTATAAAAATGAATGCATGTCACAAATTAAGCAAAATATGTTCCTAATTTAATGAAGTAAAGCATAAGATATGATATACAATATATTGATTTCTAGAAAGTGACTGATAATCCAAGGAAATCTGTGCACTTTTTTAACAAACAGAAAACAGCACATCATCTTAAGTATCATAGCCACTAACTAGGCTGATGTCAGCAGAAGTAAGTAGTATGTGACATACAGTAGGAATCTGTTTTAAAGCACCTATAAGTGATTGGTGTATCTTAGCTCTTAGTCAGAATTTCATGGTTGCATGGGCTTAGAGAATACACAGGCCCACTCCCTAGACAGTGGGCAAAGTCCTGTTCTACAGGGGAATTCACTGTCCAGATTTCAAGGGGGTGACATCACTTCTCTAACATGCTAAGTACCACTGTGCCCTGTCACACTCTCCCCCTCTAAACTCCTCATCTCCATAATTACCTCAGTGAGTGACTGGTAGGCATCAGTTGGTGAAATCTGACTCACGGCATTATGCTTATGACATGGGTGATTCTGAACTGCAGGAAGTCATGCATGAAAGGGCTCTGGGTATTAAGAGATTTTTCTGTGTCCTCATCAACACAATGTGGGGAAGCAAAAAAACACAATGCTTGAGTGCATATAGAAATCAGAAGATATAATGCATAAGCCTTACAATAAACTAGTAAGACTTCATTTAAAGAACTTTTTTTCATGTTTTGTCAGTTTTTGTTTCAGTTTTTGATCTAATCTCAGAAGATTACCACCTACAGACAGGGTATACCTCTTCACTCTATAACAATAGGAGTTTGAAAGGAGACTTGACTCATGTATTTAAATACACAAGTGTATAAACGGATTCATACAATTGTTTTTTTTCAGTGATTAATTATCATATCCCTTTCCTTGCAATAGCCCTTAAAACAACACATAACAAGCTTCAGTTTGTTCACAAGGTCTTTAATTGGCCCCAAATTTGTGTCTGAGGTTGCCTAAATTAGAGGGTGCACAACCGCCCTCAGAAACAGCCCAGTGCACCACGGATTTTAAATGTGCATTAGGGGCATCATCTTAGTTTATGCTCACAGACAGAGCCTCCTGGATCTTATCAAATATCAAAAACAAGTTTTTGCAAGATGGAACTGCACAATCAAAACCAAGTGGGTAACAATGAGGTAGTTTAATGTCCCTGCACAGCATATTCATTTTGTCCCTGTGTACAGCATATTCATTTTCCTGGGGGATAAAATGAACAGTCCTGCTAAGATTAAAGCAATTTTTTTTTATTTTGCCATGAGATTGTGCTCTGAAATTAGTGTAGCTGATTCCCCTAATCTGCATATTTCTGGAATGCAGCGAGAGATCTGTCAGGAAACCTGCCATGCAGACAAGGGAAGAACATTTTAAGGTTTATTCCATGCTGAAGAGTGAAGAAAAGAAACACAACATTGTTGGAGCTATGGTGTCAAAAGGGGAGGACATGCCCTACCCAGACAGACAAACAGACAGAGCGAGCGAGCAGTAGAGGTCACGAGTAAACTTGTGGAGATAAAGTAGTGCTACACACAGTGCCCTCCAACACTCCTGTTATGCAAAATACCCATTTGCAAAACTCAACTGGTAAATATGTTAGCAAATATTAAATATAATATGGTATGCTGTATGTATGTGTTCAATTTTTCAAAGGGGGCATGGGAGGACTGCAGATAGCACTGCTGCCTCATGGAATCATCACAGAGTACTATTACAGAGGCATAATCTAATATTCAACAGTTTCCAATTAACCCAGAATGTTTGGATTCGAAAGAATGTCTGGATCCAAAATTGTGACTCCGGGGCTGTAATTCACACAGCAGGCAAGTCTCATGCATTTGAAAGCTATCTCCTGCTTTGAGCTGTGAGCTGTTTCTCAAGCTAAAAAAGTCAGATGGCCACTTAGCACTGGATCCTGCAGCTAGAGTAGTTACTGTTACAAATCCAGGACATTCAGGGTCAACCCAGGGTACTCACAGTAATGAAACAAGGACAAGAGGTCATAGCTGGTAACTTAGAGGGAAATCATCCAGGACTGAGAACAGAAAACGTCTTTACACAAAGCATTGTAGGTCTCTTGAAGAAGATACGCAACTAGGTGGTTAATCACACTCATACTCTGGCATCCTTTAAGAAACATCTGGACAAATTCTTAAAATTCTCTTCTAACCTTATGTTAACAAGTGCCCAAATGTGAAGTGTCATATGTATGTTTCCTTGTGAGGGTCGTCATAAAAACAAGGTTTTTAAGAATTAAAATCTTAAACTGAACTTAAGTCACTGAATGTAATTTTGTTTAACACAACCATGGTTATGCCAACTACAATACAGAAACACATTGTTTTATATGTAATGTACATACTGTAATATCACAAAACTCTGGAGTATTAGTGTTGCAAACAAAAGCTTGTAAAGGCATAACAGCAAAGTGATAATATACATTAGTTGTATGTTTAGTTAATTAACACTAGTTACTTTTCATGCTGTATACTGTATAACTAATAGCAACAGTACATTGTATTTAAACACTATGCCTTCCACATCAAACTTCTTTCCTTTCCCTTCTTCTGGGAAGGAGTGGATACTTCAACCTGTTCTCATCAAATTTAAGATTTTGTACTTACCTACCTCTCTGTCCATCTGTCCATACCCTCATATCTCCCGTCTCTTATCTGTGTTTACAATCGCTCTCTTTGCTGTCCTGTCACCTGCGATGCTTGATCTCTGCCTGGTCTCCTATGGTGAAGCCAGGACACTTTGGTACATGTTGTTTAGCATTTATCTGCTTCCATGTGGTTGGTGTTTTCTTAAGCAGAGTATTAAGTTTCAGTTAATCAAAATTCACACTACTCCTGACCTTGATTTAGTGTTTTCTTCACTCCTCTGTTTAAGCAAAATAAAGAACTGGAGGCATCAAAATTTCCTAAAGTTGAACCCTGTTAAGATTTACTGTAGGTAATACAGTTTAATTCTTGTATAAATTTCAGAAATGTGAAAGTCTCTAACTGGCAATTGATAAAACTGAGATTTGGAAGAGGTTATCTGTGGAAAACCTTGGAATTATGTTTGATCCAAACAAGCCTTTTGAAAAATATGAGTAATGTTACTAAGGTTCTTTTGATCCAAATATCCAAATATTTCATTTTTGATCCATCTTGAAGAAGATGTTTGCAATAGTATTAAGGTGTCTTTTCTCCACCTGTGTAATACTGTTCACATTTCCTCTTGTCTCTCCCAGCAGGATGCAGAGGCAACACACTTTTGATTTTCTTGCATTGCTGTAACGTTTTACCTACCAAAATTCTTAAACTGAAATATTTTCAGAATTTGGCTGTCCCATTTCTAACTAGTACTAAATCTTGTGAACACATTATTCCAGTCTTAACATTTCTGTATTGGATCCAGATAGAAAAAAACGTACAGTCCTACAGTTACAGAATGTGCTGATGGCATCCTTTTTAATTCCTTCACATGTCCGGTTTGCCAGCAATGTTCTTTGTGACCCTGACTCAAGATTCCAGAATCAGGCAAGTAAGGTTTTTCTTAGTTTTCTGAATAATTATGCTTCATATGCTGTATGTCCATTTAAAGGGGGACTGCAGTTCCAATTTCTCAGACTGGTTATTGAATCTCGTTACAAAAAAAATTAATTGATGGTATGGCAAAATCTAACAAATTCCAAATTAAGCACGAATTGTGAACTTTGTGAAAGTACTGTTTTGGTTACCATGTTGTTGCAAACTACTGGTCTCTCCACAGGTGAGAGCGAAAGTTCACACGAATTGTGGTGTAAAACAGGCCCTTCTTGCTCACTAGTCACTGCAATGACTGATGTAATGTACAGGTTGTGCTGCAGACATTTCACTGCAGAAATGTTCCAACGTGATCTGCACGCAGAGTTAAGAAGTGGTATTTGTTGGCAAAACTGTCTCAAAGTCAAATTTGAATTTGATTCAGTTGTACTCATTCAAATTGACAGTCTAGTTAAAGTATCTAAAAAACATGTATCCTTGTATGTGTTGGTTTCCTAACATTATAGTGTATATACATTAATACAGTAGCAAAATTCACTTGGTCTAAAACATTCACTTTATTGCCACAGAAATAGATTATTTTCAAAATATAGTTAATTTGGGATAGGACGTGTTTTGAAATTTTCTCTGCTTTGGAGCTTACATGATGATGACCTGACAGGTCATAATTTGAAATATATTTTCAGTTCAGAAACTGAACCATAACTTGTGCTCAAACTAGGAGCAATTCCTGCCACTTTTGCCTATAGAAAGCAATCGATGAAAAGAGAATGCAGTGAGAGGGTGATATCAGTGCTTGATAGATTAATAGAAAAAAAAGGTTCATGTCACTGGAAGCAGACAATAACTGCAATATGGCTGGAAATATGACATATTGCATATGTGCAATATATGTGCATACCTGGAAATTTAATTTAACCCTAACCCTAAACTGGAAGGTTTCCAACTTTACAGTGTACATTTTACTTTCAATTTGGTTTGAAAATGCACTCATCAACGCAGATTCTTTCTAACCCCAAATTATAAAAATAGCATTGCCGTTCCCCTTTAATGTGATTTCATCATCACACATTCTATTAGGGTATGTGCCACCTTCGCTCAGATCTGTTGCAGTTACAATGCTGTGAAAAAACCCCCAACCAAAGTGGACCCTGAATCAGATTTTCTCTGAGGTCAGGCCAATTTCAAATCTTCCCTTCCTAGCCAAAGTCAGAGCCAGTGTTTAACACCCCAACTGCAAAATAACTAATGAGAGAATGCCCTTTGAACATAGTCAGGCTTCCGACAATGATCTCCTCATGGTTTCAGACTCTGGTGAGTTCCTTGTTATTGTTCTGCTGGACCTTAGTGCAGCCTTTCATACTATTAGTCATACAATCCCCCTAAATCATTTAGAGGCCTTTTTGGCATCTCCTGGGTTGTTCCTAATTGGCTTGGCTCTAATTAACATTCCACATAGAATCTCAATTTATGATATATTCAATTAAATTAAACCTTCATTAATACAACTTAATCTAAAGTGTGAATGATGGAGCTAGCTAACACATCAGTTAATGGGAATGAGAAGGATAGAAAGTAACAATACAGTAACCTATACCTAACTTCCAAGCCATCCTCTGCTTTGTTCCCCATAAACAAATCTGTAGCTCTCATTTTATGGAGTATATAATGAAAGGTTAGGAGGGATGACAACAGTCAAGTTCCATCAGACTCAGGTGTCAATAATTTGCATTCACCCCTGATGTCATTTTATCACCTAAAACATTATAAATACTATATATAATCCCCTTCTCTTCCTTGCATACAGCTTTTTGAATGTACTACTCTGCAAATCTGCTTTTTCCTACCTTTTTTGCTGCTATAGTTTTTCACTTTGCAATGGATATTCCAATTTGCTGCTCTGTTGAATAGTTTTTGATCTCAGCCAGAAATCTCCAGCTCACGTTTAGCCTGTACCAGCAACTTTTCTATCTGCTGCTTTGCTGTCTCAGGCATCTGCTTTTCAATCTCAGCCAGTCTCATCGCCAGGTCTTTTTTCAAGATTCCATGCCTTACCGAAGACTGAGACCTGACATTGTCATCTCATAGTTTTCCAAACTACCAGTCTTTCAACCATCCTGTTATTTCTCCTGCAAACCTCAGCTGCTCTGCACGGACACAAACTCTCTGTTACGTTCACGAATCGTATCTCGTCTGAAACATTTCCTGCCATTATCAAATGGACTGTAGCAAAACATCAAAAAAACTCTCCATTAATGCAAAGTTCCATTCATGATGTACATGAAAGAGAAGTGTTTTCTCTTTACCTATCAAAGGTATACAATAAACAAGTCTTGGGCTTCCAGAAAACTTCTGCATCTCTCGATGATGTCTTCACCGACGCTACACTCTCGTCCGTTGCAAAGACCTGAACTGCCTGTACCTGCTGAGCCTCTCCTTGCATTTTTCTGTTGCATTCCTTGGACCAAACTCCAACCAACCAGCAGGCAAGAAGAAATTAAGAAAGAAATGCTATGTGTTCCTCACTCGCCTCCCTCAATATTCTTGCATTTGTCGCAATTCATTTACATGCGTGGACTGAGCTTCAAGCAACAGACAAGGCAGAGAAAAGAAGAAAATGAAAGAAAAGAAATTTGTCTCTTCCCTGGCTTTTCACACACCTGTGCAGAAAGCTTTTTTTGACTCTCTACCTCTGAAGTTCATAAACTGTAGTTATGCAGCATGCTTCCGCAGCACACGGCAAGAGAGAAGAACCCCTGGGCCACCATTAATGCCAGCCCCAGGACGTTCCGACCATTCTACCTTCTTACTGCGTTTGTTTTCTCATTCTGTTTTTCTTGATTGTGCCTCCTCTTGATTTCATTATTATCAAGTCCATACTCACTCCTCTGAATTTAAAGCCTCATGCCACCTTCTTTCCTTCATGCCTTTAAGCTAATCTCGCCTTTTCTGCCTGCTATCTCTTCTGCTTCTGTTCCCCTGTGTTCAGTTTGGCCCCAGGTTCCTCCCTCTCGGCCCCTGCTGCTCCTGATGCCATCTTCTCAGCTCCAGGCGAGTCCTGCGGCCTACCTCCGGCTCAGTCAGGGAGTCTCAGCTTGTAACTCTGCCTTCATGTCCTATCCCTGGCATCCAATTCGGCCCCAGGTGCATTCCTCTCAGCCCCGGCTGCTCCGAGTCTGTCCTGTATCCTGCATCTGGCTTATAACTCTACCTTCTTCATGCCACTATCCCCAGCGCCCAGTTCAGCTCTCGGTTCATTCCTCTTCGCCCAAACTGCTCCTGATTCCATCTCCATTCATTGTTGGATGAGTCCTTAAGGACCTCTAGTCCATTATTTTCAGCTTCGCATCTCTCAAGGAGCACCTACCATTCATCCTCTATTCTCTAAAGAAAAGTCTTGTATTGTTTTGTAACCGGTTTCTCCATTGTTATGTCCCAGTGTGTGGACCATGTGTGTTTTTGTTGCTATGTTCCACACTTCCTGACTTTGATTGTTCTCCCTCCCCCATTGGTCCATCATTACACCATTGTTTCCGTATTATATCATTATCAATCAGCTTCTCGGCCAATCAGAACTCAGTTTATTCAGTATATAACTTGGCGGTTTTCAGAATGAAGGGGCCTCTCGTTTGACTTCGGTCCCGTTCGGCTTAGCTTCGGTTTCGTATCACTTTTGGTTTTGCTTCGGCTTCGCTTCTTCGTTTTTGTTAGTTTCACTTCAAGTATGTATTTGTATAGCTTTGGCTTTGTTAGTTTGTTGGTTTACGTTCGTTTCCTTGTACTCTCGTTTGTTGTAAGGTGTGTTTATCCATATTTAGCCATTACCTTGCCCAGACGTATTATATCAACCTCTGTGTTCTTTTGTACCCTGTTACTTGTGTCTACTCTCGTTTTCCCTGATTGGTATTCATAGTTCACTTGTGTATTTGTGTGAACTTTTGTGTATAGGGTTAGTTTAGGTTGTTAGGTACATTCTGCACACATAGTTGGTCTCTGTATTAGTCACACTAGTTTAGTACAGGTGAGTGCCTTTTGTTTTGTATGGTTTTGGGTATTCAGTGGAGGTTAGCTAGGGTGTTTGAAGACGCCGAAGACCGAGTGTTTCGGGTTTTCTTTTGTAGTCAGGTTAGCTTTCCCTCACGTTCTTAGCCAGCTCCATCTTGTTTGTTATTTTCTTTGGCACCGCTCTAGTTCCTTTTCCCTGTGTGTGTTTGTGTCCTGTATTACGTACCAGGGGAGATAAGGAAGAGGTCAAGCGTGTACAGAGGGAGCTAAAGCAGAAGTTAAGAGAGAGCAAGGACGCATACAGGAAGAAGGTAGAGGACAAGCTGCAAAGGAATAGGGTGAGGGATATATGGAGCAGCATGAGAGAGATCACTGGCTTCAAACAGGCTGGGGGTGCAACAGAAGGGAACCTGGAGATGGCCAACGAGTTGAACCAGTTCTTTAACAGGTTTGATTCTGGGTCCTCTGTGGCGCAACACCCATCCCCCCACAGCCACATGCTCCCTAACCCTTCACAGCTGCGACTGCCCAACACCTCCTCCATCCCCCCACAAACATGGCCGCCTACAGCTACAACCCCCGACGGCTACTCACCCACCCATCCCCCACAGCTGCCACTCTCCAACACCTCCGCTATTAACACCTGCAGCACTGAAAGCACTATGAGCACCATCCCCCAGGCCAGGCTGACCATCACAGCTGACCAGGTGAAGAAGGAGCTGAAGAGGCTGCACAAGGGTAAGGCCACAGGACCAGATAACATCTGTCCCAGAGTTCTGAGGGCCTGTGCTGATCAGCTGAGCGGAGTGCTCCAGCGACTGTTCAACCTGAGCCTGCGCTTGGAGAGAGTCCCGGTGCTCTGGAAGACATCATGCCTGGTCCCGGTACCAAAGAAAGGGCGCCCCTCTGTCCTCAACGACTACAGACCAGTTGCACTGACTTCTCACATCATGAAGACACTGGAGAGGCTGGTCTTATCACACCTGAGACCCCTGGTCAACTCATCACTGGACACCCTACAGTTTGCCTACCAGCCCAGTGTTGGTGTGGAGGATGCGATCATCTACATGCTGCAAAGGGCCTAATCACACCTGGACAGGGCTGGCAACACTGTAAGGATCATGTTTTTCGACTTCTCCAGTGCCTTCAATACCATCCAGCCCTTACTTCTAAGGAGGAAGCTGGAGGAGATGCAAGTCGATGCCTCCACGACCTCGTGGATCACTGACTACCTGACAGGCAGACCACAGTCTGTGAGACTTCAGAACTGTGTGTCTGAACAGGTAGTGAGTAACACAGGGGCACCTCAAGGGACAGTTCTTTCTCCATTCCTCTTCACCCTCTATACTTCGGACTTTAAGTACAACTCAAAGTCATGCCACCTGCAGAAGTTCTCAGATGACTCTGCAATTGTGGGATGTATCAAGGGTGAGCAGGAGGAGGAGTACAGAGGACTGGTCAGCAGCTTTGTGGAGTGGTGTGGGGTGAACCACTTGGAACTGAATGTTACAAAGACAAAGGAACTGGTGGTAGGTTTCAGGAGGAAAAAGGTCAAACCTACTCCTGTCTACATCCATGGGAGTGGCGTGGAGATGGTGGACTCGTACAAGTACCTGGGAGTGCACATCGACGATAGACTGGAATGGTCTAAGAACATCGAGGCCATCTATAAGAAGGGACAGAGCCGACTTTACTTCTTGAGGAGGCTCAGGTCCTTCAATGTGTGTAGTAAGATGCTACACATGTTCTATCAGTCGGTGGTAGCGAGTGCCATTTTCTACACAGTGGTGTGCTGGGGCTCTGGGATTAGAGCAGTAGATTCCAAAAGGCTGAACAAGCTCATCAGGAGAGCAAGCTCTGTCATTGGGTCTGACCTGGACTGGAGGTAGTGGCTGAGAGGAGAATGATGTCCAAACTAGAGGCCATCATGGACAACTCCTCCCATCCCCTCTATGATAGGCTTGCAGGAATGAAGAGCACGTTCAGCAATAGACTGATTCATCCACGGTGCGACAGGGAGCGCTACAGGAGGTCATTCTTGCCGTCTGCCATAAGACTGTACAACGTATCCACCTTGCGTCTTGGCAGAGGCAACATCGACAGTGACCTGTTTCTGGACTAAACGCATCTACACATCTACTGCTACATCTGTTCTCTTTCTTTTTCTTTTTCCCGTTTACAACCACTTTTTGTGCAATATATGCCAGGGACCTGTGCAATACATTTATATTTATATCTATAGTTACATCTATATTTATATTCATATGTGTGATACGATTTTCTGTGTACTGTTCTGTTCTAGTTTGTTCTTGTATGTCCGGACTGCGAGTAACTCTTGTATTGTATTGTATGTATTGTACTATTATTATATAATTCGTTACACTGTGGCTATGTTGTGTGTGTTAAGCTGCTGTTGCACTGCAATTTCCCTCACGGGATCAATAAAGTATCTATCTATCAGTCACTTATTCACCTTAGAATAAATCCCTTTTGTACTTAAACTTGTTGTTCACGCTTCCTTGCCCCTCACCAGAACCCACCTGCATCCAAAAACTATCCTAAATGTTACACCCCTTTACCCCTAGACACTTGAGGTCGTAACATCCATAATCTGCAGGAAGGATTCAAACGTTCTCACTGCTTTTGCTGTTGAACGATTCTAGCTGTTTCTTCCGGACTGAAGTTTGCCTGCTCAGCAGCCCATCAACACCTTCCTCAGTATCTCATTAAGCAACCGCTGGTTATCCGAAAGCCTACCTCTCTTACATAAACATATACAGATACCCTTAAACAAGCACTCCTCCAGCTTTCTATCTAACTGACTCACAGTTCAAACCATGCATTGCAGAACATTTCTCTCACTTACTCTATGCTTTCCCCAATTCTGCATTGGAGTCTGGGGTCTCAAATGGTTCTTTCTGAGGGTCCTAGCCTCCACATCCTATGGCCAGGACGTTAGCCCTCAGCCAACAGGGTTAAGCCAAATTTTGGCTTAACTCTATAATCCTTTTAGTACACTTAGTTCTAGGGTGTTGTTTGGGTTCCGGTCGAGAGGGAACGCTGGCGCATTTGGCTGCTGCTCCTCTCACCAGTTTTTCATTTTTATCTACTTATTTATGTTTTTTTTTCCTTTTTCTCCTCAATTACACTGATTTCTAATTTATCTATTTTCATCCGCTTCACGTTATCCGCTCCACGTCACAGATTCACAAATGCGACTTCCACTTGCATCGTGAATTTACTCAACTGAAGACCTTCACCACTTGCTACCGCCTTCTCTGGATTTCCTTCCCATCTCGATTCATTGATCATGTCTCTGAGGTACACTGCACTGCAACTTCTTTAACTAAAACAAAGCTACTTCCTGGTCAAAGACACATTTGATTACTGCCGTTTTACTGGGATTTTACGACCGAGTCGCTACATCCATCGCAGCACAGGATGCCTTTTTTTTAGTTCGTCTGCCAGCGGAGTCTCTATCCCTGCCTTTCGGCGCACGTCTGTAAATCCATCACGTACTGGCGCCAATCTCAAAAATCTCCTCTCACTACCGCACCTGGAACGCACTCCGCTTCCCCCTGAATCCCTGAGACTGGCCAGATCAGCGCTACTCAACACCCGCTCCATTAACAACAAGGCTCTTCTTTTATGTGACATTATCACAGAAAAAAAACTGGACCTTCTGTGTTTAACCGAAACGTGGCACAAACAAAACGATGGACTCCTGTTCAACCAACTAGTTCCTCCTGGATATGGTTTGTTTGACCTTCCGCATCTTTCAGGCAGAGGCGGGGGCATCATTGTTATTTACAACCTTTTTTACAGTCTAAGTCCTATTACTATACCTCCTCCCTCTTCTTTTGAGTGTCTTGTTTTAAATGTTTCTATCCCCCAATCTACTATTATTGCCAAAGTTTATAGACCACCCAAACCCAGTGGAGCCTTCTTAGGTGAGTTTGCTGATTTTCTCTCATTCTTATGCCTTAAGTTTAAAAGGATCCTTATTCTAGGGGACTTTAATATACACATTGATTCAACCTCTTCCAGTCTGGCTAAAGACTTCCTTTCTCTTTTGGGATGCTTTGACCTTACTCAGTTTGTTTGTACCCCTACACATAAAAGACACACCTTAGATTTAATTATTGCAAATGACTCCGTTGTCTCCCACTGCTCTCCCCTTGATCTAGGCCTCTCTGACCACTTAGCCATTCTCTTCAATCTGGAATTACCTGTTTCTAACACCTCCTCCCCACGCTCTGTAAATTTCAGCAACTGGCGATCAATTGATCACCCAAGGTTTGCAAATTCTGTTCTGTCCTCCTTATCCTGTTTCTCTTCCTCTGACCCTCTAGAGGACAAAATACAGTTACTTGACAGTGCTCTTTTATCTACCCTCGAAACCTTTGCTCCTTTAAAAACTCGAACCATCTCCTTCTCTCGCCCTGCCCCCTGGTACAATGACCATCTGTGATCCATGAAGGCAGCCTCTCGCAAACTTGAGCGTAGGTGGCGTCTTTCGATAATGTACATTATCAGGCCTGGAGAGATTACTTATCTGATTATAAGGTTACTATAGAGTCTGCTAGATCCACCTACTTCTCTCACATCATTGAAAATCACCAAAACAACCCCAGACATCTTTTCTCCACCATCAATATACTGGTCAAGCCAAACTGCCCCACCACATTACCTGCCTCATCACAATTTTGCAACACATTCTTAGATTTCTTTAGTTCTAAGATTAACAACATCCGGCATCATATTCTCTCCACTACGCATATCATTTCCATACCTCCTCCCTCCTCATCCAACTTCTCTGGTTCCCATCTCTCCAGCTTCTCTCTTCTTGGCTCAGCATCTCTCAACAAACTAGTTACACGCATGAAACCCACCACATCTATTTTAGATCCCATTCCCACCACTTTATTCCAGTCCTGTTTTTCTTCTCTCTGTCCCATTGTCCTCAATATTATACATGAATCCATGAGCACTGGCATTGTACCAATGGTCCTCAAAACTGCTGTCGTCACCCCCGTGCCAAAAAAGCCTAACATGGCTCTCAACAATCTTAACAACTTTCACCCCATCTCCAACTTACCCTTTCTCTCTAAAAGTCTAGAATGTGCTGTCACACTTCAGTTACATAACCACCTCATGACAAACAACCTTTTTGAACCCATCCAATCTGGCTTCCGTCAACTTCACAGCACAGAAACTGCCCTGGTCAAAGTCACCAACGGTCTCCTAATAGCTTCTGATTCTGGTTCTCTTTCCATACTCATCCTTCTTGATCTCTGTGCTGCCTTTCATCTTACTTTCTCGTCTCGAGACTGTGTTTGGAGTTTCTGACACTGCCCTCAAATGGTTTAAATCTTACCTTATTGATCGCTGTCACTTTGTCTCTCTCAATGGGTACAGGTCTGAAATTGGTCTTGTCAAGTCTGGTGTCCCCCAGGGCTCAATACTGGGCCCCTTGCTCTTCAGCATTTATATGTTCCCACTTGGTCAGCTTTTAAGATCACATGGCCTCAGCTTTCATTTTTACGCTGACGATACTCAAATATACATCCATACCAAACCTGACACTGAAGTGGCTGTCTCTATTCTATCTAATTGCATCTCTGACATAAAAATTTGGATGACTCAAAACTTCCTTCATCTTAACTGCGACAAGACTGAAGTCATGCTTATTGGTACCCCCATCAACTTCGTAAAGCCAGTCCTGTAACCCTATCTGTAAATGGCTCTTTACTTGAGCTTCAATCAAAATTGAAAAACCTTGGGGTTATATTCAATTCTGGTTTAACATTCGACCCACATGTGCAGCATACTGTCAAAACATCTTTTTTTCACCTTAGAAATATTGCAAGACTACGCCCTATGCTATCATTAACTGTGGCTGAAAAGCTGATCAACATATTTGTATTCTCTCGAATTGACTACTGCAATGCTCTACTTGCTGGGGTATCTAAATCTACTCTGAACAAACTGCAGTATGTCCAAAATTCAGCAGCCAGAATCCTGACCAGGTCTAGTGCCAGTGTTCACATTACTCCTATCCTGGAGTCCTTGCACTGGCTTCCGGTCAAATTCTGCATAGACTTTAAAATCCTCATGCTCACCTATAAGGCTCTGCATGGCTTTGCACCTCAATACCTGTCTGAACTATTATCGCCCTACTCCCCACCTCGCAACCTCCGCTCTTCAAATTCTGCCCTCCTTACTCTCCCCCAAGCCCGTCTACATTGTATGGGTGACAGGGCCTTCTCCTGTTATGCCCCCAAGCTCTGGAACTCTTTGCCCAAGGATATCAGAGAGTCACCTTCTCTAAACTCCTTCAAATCCAGACTCAAAACCTTCTTCTTCAGAAAAGCCTTTACTTAACTGGTTCCATTCTTCACTCCTCTGCTCTTCTTAGTACCACCTTCCACGGTCTCCTCTATTGTTATTGTTGTATTGTTGTAATTGTAATTGTGTCTTATCTTGTGTATTCTTCTTATTTATTGTTGTATTCTTCTTATTTATTGTTATTGTCATCCTGTAAAGCGCTTTGAGAAGCCACCTTTAAAGGCGCTATATAAAATAAAGTTTATTATTATTATTATATTTCTAGTGAAATTGATTTAAAAGATATACTAAGTAAGATTTTACCTCTGGCAGCCAATCTTAGCTTAAAAGTTTCTTCCTTCAGGGATTACAGAAAAAAAACTCTAGCCACTTGTAATAACTTCCACCCACTGGCAACAGCTTAATAAATTAAATTGATTGCACTGTTGTAATTGATTACTGAAATAATGATTAATGATAATAATTTCTGAGGGAAAACTTTAAAGAATGTAGGATTCAGGGAGTTCTGTAAAAACCTTAAGTCCACAAATATGGTCAGACACACTGATTTCAACAGAAGTTAATAAGAAGCACATAATGCAGAGCAAAAATAAAATGTTTTAGGTTATTTCCTTACAAGACAACTATGGGTAGTTACAGACAAGTTCCTAATATAGGACAAGATTAAAACAAACCTTTTGGGTTTTCTAGAGCAAAAAAAGTTTGTCAAAAAGGACTGACACAACAAAACTGAAAATAAACAAATAGCAAATTAAGTGTTTTGCTCATTCTTCATCAATAATTATATCACTCAACAGTAGGATTCAGTCTAACTACAAATTAGCTTAAGAATGTCTCAGTCCAATATTTATTCTCATACTTTGTGGCCTAAGCAAGAACATAATGTTTTAGATTTTTTTTTAGGAGTATATCATTTTTATAAAAACAATATTAACAGTAGAGAATAACCACTTCCATTTGCTATTACATTGCTTGTAAGCAACTCTTGTCAATCTCAATGGTTTCCACATGTCAAACTGTGATCTTAGACTTAACCCTAACTGTGGCACCACACAAAAGGTCTACTTTAATCAGTCTTCAAGCATTTATTGTTAAACACTCCAAGCTAAAGTTGGTCTATCAGTTGAAGACAATAAATCACTTGGTCACACATCTGGGCAAATGTCTGCGATTAACCTCAAGTGCATTTGTAAGCCTACAGGAATACTGCAAATCAAGACTGAAATATAAACATCAGACTTAAACATAATTTATATTCAGTTGAATTAAAATAATATACCTAACCTGCAATTCAATTTGCTTAAAGTATTTTAATCTTTTCGATCAAAACTTAGGAGATATTTAAAGAACTTTTAAGCTACTACCATTAATTAAAAATGTATAATGCAAAAAGTCTTGAACATAACATTTTTTGTCTGTGATCTCTACCCTCTGAAAGAAGACCCCAAAGTCATGTGCATTTCCTTTCATTTCCACATAATATGAGCTGAATATTGTACAAAATACTTAAATGAATTTGAGGTAGATTTTTAATAATGTCACTGGGTTGCTATATGACATCATGAGCAATAATTAAAATTACATTCTTCAAGTTTAGCAAAATGTATACTTAATTTGCAATGATCATAAGCTCATAGCGATTTGTAAGCGATGGCTGCGATGTGCTATAATTCATTGCATTATATTGGAATGTGTATATCTGATATAGTAAAACATTTTAGATGACTTAATTTGATATAATTGCTGAATTAATAGACATAGCTGAATATAAACAATATACAGACTTAAGTCTTCACATCAAATTTCTATAGAATTGACAGGTGTAGTCAATGGGTTCAAAGTAAGAGAAAATGTAAGAGAAATGCAGATTTGTAACAGAGATCAAGCATGCTGTTTGGATGAAGATAGTGTCCCAGCAGATTCCAGTTTGGAAACAAATGCCTGCAGTAATTCAGAAATGGAAGGACATGAACTGCATTTTAAATAAAGAGAGAGTTTTGTGTTGTTAGCTGTCTTCTGTTCTCTTCTGTTGTTGAATTAGGTTGTGCTGACTTGAGTCATGCTAAGAATTAAATTGAATAATTAAAATAATGTATTGCACATTATGCTTTTGAAATAATAGCTTCATAATAATGATACTATGTGTTGACAAGACTAAGTTTTTAATAAATGCTAGTGTTTGTCTAAAAATTTGTACTAACCGCTTATATGCACTAAATGCAGAATCAGTACCCTTCATAAGATAATTACATTATTGTTCAGTGAGCTCTAATTATCTCGCTTGCTTTGGAGACTAAACTTTTTGCAAAGTATAAAATCATAAGATAACATTTAATGAAAATCCCCAGATATGGTTTATATTTATCCAGAAAAAATATTTTGTCCGTAACCTTTAATTGTCCTAAACCTAACTGACTTTGGGACACCAAGTGAAATATTAAATACCATGCCCTGCAGTATTCAATAATGTTGTTAAATTTAATGTTTTAAGGAGCAAATATATATAATATTGTATATACAGTGTATTGTATAACTAATTCCTTTGGTAATACAAATTATGAAGAGGATGATAAAAATTACAGACTTTTAAAAAATAATAATTTCTAGGAATCTAATAAACCAAAGTAATCCTGTAAATTACAAGTGTGGTAATTGCCGTATGTAGGCTGTTTTTGTCACACTAGAACGAATATTAAAAAAATGCCTCAATTGTGAAACCTGTACTGTTCCTTTCACCATAGTTCTGAAACTTTGTTCTTCTCTTTTCCTTTTTTATATGGTGCATAGCAATACTTATGATAATGTTTGCTCAGGGACATAAGAAGGCATTAGGGCCAATGTAGTCAAACAGGTTACAGCTTTTACTACCATAAATAACGAACTGCTGGAGTGATACATCCTTAATGTTATACTGAAAGCAATGAATAAGAATCAAAAAAGGGTTGTCTGGTGAAAAATATCTGATGTCTTCTCTTTGTTGTTGCAAGAAACCTAAGGCTTCATTAGCCAACTAACAGACACATCAATACACTGTTCCCTGCATACTCACACTCACTTAAAGATCACATTGATTTTTTAAAATAAAAACACTTTATCTTACTGTGATCTTTGAATAAATCTCTCCATTTCAAATAAATATCAGGAAATTTATAACAGCTCTCAGAGGACGCAAGGAAAATGACATTGCCTCCAAAATAAAGCAGAATATATTGACTGTAGACAGTTGTGTAGCCTTAAAATTGTATAATCAAAACAGAGGAAAATTAAATGAATGCCCTTATGAAAATAAATGATAACCCAAGATTCATCTCTTGATGTCAATAAGAAGCTACTGTGAGATGTCACAGTGAGCAGAAGTGAGGAGCCATTTGGGAACTGAGACCATAATATGATGTGCTTTGAAGTATACTTTGAATATGTACAGGTAAAGTCTCAAAGTTTATAATTTCCAGAAAGAAGACTTTGAAGGAATGAGGATAAGAAGCGTAGTACAGGAGAGGAGAAACATGAAATCAGTGGAGAATGGATGCCAACTGTTTAAAAAGATTATTTGAAAAGATTTATCCCAAAGTGAATAAACAAAAAGTAAGAAAGTGTCATGGCTACATGACTTAACTAATTAAGAAAAATATGAGGATAAAGAAAGTATTTCATAAAATGGTTTTAAAAACATAACGCAGTTAAAAGCAGAATGAATGAAAGCACAGGTTAAGAAGGATTTCAGATAAAACCAATAGACAGAAAAGGATATTTCATTCTGGATGTTTAAATGTTTCAGTATTACAATAGCAAAAAAACAAAGGATAAAGTGAAATGTATCCATTGCATTAGAGGGAAACATCAAGACAAAGGGAAATGGCTGATGTACATAATGACTACAACAACATGCTTCAGGCAGAAGAATGAAACATTGTGTATTAAAGAGTATTTCACATGCACACAACACTGGAGCAATTTGGAGCAAGCTAACCTTACCATGGCAACCGGCGACACCTTTACTCACCTGACACTCAGTCAGTTGCCGTGGTTACTTGATCAGAAAGAAAGCCTGTTCCACCTGTGTGGTATTTATTACCACTCTCTTCTCATTACTGCTTTACTTCAACCTCACCTTGTAGATTACCCAACTACCGACCTCCTGGATTACCAAACCTGGTTACAGACTCCGATTGTTTACTTAACTTCACCTTTGGATTCATTCTGTGCTTTGCTACAGTGTCTACTCGGCTATAAACTTTTAAGTGTTCTGACTATGGCTCTACACAGCATTTGCTGCTCCTCACTGCATCACCTGGTTCCCTCGCCTGCTTTTGTGTTCACCTCATGAAAACTAACCATTGCTGAACTGCTATGAGCAGTGGAATTACAGGATTAGCACCAAAGAGGCAGTGTGTTGGGTACTAGCTACAGATTTAACCAATCTTCATAAGGAAACAAGATGTTATCTTGCCATGACTGCATATGTTTTTAAACCCTTTGTTGAGGCAAATACAAATTAATTCCTCACATTATAATAAAGTCCACAAAATTATCTTATCAAGCCGCATATTTAGTTGAGTGTCCTCTGTGTGCAATAATAATGGTTCCCATTATTTCAGAAAAATAGTTAGGAGAACCAAAGTCATGAATGAACCCATGAAAGCCCTTAAAAATTCTGTTTTTTACCTCCAATCGATAAATGAACACAAAAACACCCAACTAAAGTGAAACACAGAAGATAAAAAAAATAAACAGCACACTGTCAACATTGTATCCTAAAAATAAATTTTTAAATTCTCAATGTTCAGGCATACACATTCAACATAGCCCAAATTTGTTAGCGCTGAAGACCTGATCAGGTAAAAAGCCTTTTTCAGCATCAGTTTCTTCAGTTCAGTAGACAATTTGGATACTGCCTCCTCATATGCTAATGCTGCCACCCCTGCTAACTTCACGTTATGTAGACTGCAATGCTTCATTACTATCACTATAATTCACTGTAATTCCATTACTGGAGTTGTATAATGGCTGCCATATCCCAGAATACACTGCATGTTAGTTTGTGTCACCACAAGAAAACTCCTTATAGTAATAGCAGCTCTGAATTCTGAAGCAGAGATTCCTGAAATACAGTAGAAACACAACGGTAAGCTGTGCTGATTTAACATTGAAACGGCTGTCTCTATGAAGAGTTGTGTCATGGGAACCATAAATTTCATTATTAGGTCATATGGTCAACCTAAGGAAAGATAAAGTCAATTATTCAGCCAATGTTTAGCTATTGTGTTTTCCTTGGATGTTTTTATGATGTTGAACAGTGAGTATTTTCTAAATAAAATTATTTGAGATCTACAGTACAATTTTGTCTGATTCCATTTACAATGTCGTAGCTTTCAGTGAATTTGCTGGAATGCACCTCCCAAGAGTTTAACAAAAGCATTTTGTTTTAAATTTGTTATTGCATTTAATGATGCCAGAATACATCTCGCACTTTGAAATATGTGCAAACAGCATTTTCCTTAACAATAAAAATAATATTTTCATTTTAGAACTTATGATCTCTTGCAGTGAAAAAACTGAATTCTATAATAAATAGCATTCAGTGGTGTTCAGTGTATCCCTGTAGCACTGAATTCTAATGGCTGCTTCACATAATGAAATAAAGGCAGAACATGCAAAATGTGCCATTATATCCATTAAAATTAATTTTCCAGCTACAAAAATCTACCCATCATATGTGTGCTAAAGTACTTTGTTGGGTCCATTAATACTGAGTGGTATATCATTTACAATATAATAGATGTTCAGAATACACACCTACTAGAAGTACAACTTTAAATATTCAAAAAAACAGTTTGGGAAGACTGGATGTAAAAACTGCTTAATTGTGAAATACGTATTTAACTTCAATGACTGAAAAGGATCCAAGACATATAAGGACAACTAACCCAGCATACAGTAACCCATGTGAATAGACCAGCTACGCTTACAGACTGTGTGTGTAACGAACAGTTCTTTCCGGACCCTATGCGGACGACACAATTCGGAATAGTGAGGAAACACCGGGGGGAAAAGTCATGCAGGAAACGGGGATCAAAACAGGGGGGCGTGCCCTTGGTACTGGTGTTCAGGGGGGGTGAGTCCGGGGCAAACAATCCAGTAGAAATCCAAAGGGGGAATCCAAAACGAAAGAAAGTCCAAAACCGGGAGGTCCATCCAAAAACAGACAAGATATAAAATAGAACCGGGTCGGAACCGGCGGAACGGGAACAGAGATTAAAACCTTGACAGGACCAGGCGCTTCCAGGTCCCGGATTCGCACGATACGGAAGTCGGACGCAGAGCCGCGATTAACGTCAGCGCCTGGTTTTTAAGGTGGACTGGGAACAGGAGACAGGTGCACAAAATGAAGTCCAAAAGTGAAAGGGCCGGAGCGCCCTTAAGGGGGAGGGACTACAGTCGTGACAGTGTGTGGAACTTCAAGACACGTTTGCCCTTGGCACATTTCCAGTGTTAGAACCATATAACATTGCCACTCATTTAACACCCACTCCCTCCCTAAAAGATTGAAGATTGAAAAGATTTTGCATGGAAACTGTATCATAGGCGAGCCTGGCTTCAAGGTATAGCTCCATGTGAGACAAACAGGATTTGCAAAAGCTATTTATTGTGCATTTGTGTGACATATTTTCCCCTATAGCAACTAAAACATTCAAGTTTGTTTTAACAAAAGCGGTAATCTGTTGTCAAAGTGCAGTGACCAGGATAAAAAGGTAAATTATAAAACAATAATTTGAATAACTTAGAGTATACCACTCAAGTTATGAATAACTTCTTTATTTAGTTCCTACCGATAGAAATGTACATATTAATACACAGATAATACTCCACAAGAGAATCATACTATTCCTGTTTTACATTCTCAGTGTCCATCCAAGAAATCATCTTGTTACAAAGGAACACATTTCACATATATAGCATACAGTAAGCTCATGTTTCTCTGCGCTTTTGTATTACACTACAGACAATTTAAATTCCATCAAATTGCTTGTAATAACAGATACATGGTTGAAAAGGTCTATTGATTTGTGTTGCTCACCATCAAAAGTCAACGTTTAAAAAAGTGATTGAATTCATTTGATATTCCATAGGCACACGTTGTTTCGTTTTTGTGGTTTTGAAACCATTGATTTGATCTGATGTGCACATACAAATAAAATAACGAAAGTAAAAGAACATAAAAATGACACCTGAACTATTTGATATAATATACTCCCTGAGTGCGCCTTGTCTTTTGGGGTCAGTTGGGACCCTCACTATATGAGACAATGTACTTTGTGCAACAAATCGACATTTCATTACTCCCCAAAAACTAATATATGATAATTCTCTATGTGCTAGGCATTTTCTCCATTGTTAATGAATAAGTGTTTGCATGTAGATCCATAGGTGTAGATGTGGACCCGCATGCCTTATCTGATATATCAAGTTCAAACTGGAATTATTGGTACTTGGTTGGTAACAAATAATGTTGACTCCAGGGTCAGATTCCAGGATCTAATCAGGGAATTCAAACTCTAGTAGAATGAGTTCTGAAAGACATCTTTGTACATCCCGGGATCATTCTATAATTTATTGCATCCATCTTTCTTTTTTATCTACCTCTTCATTTGGCAGTACGTGATAATGGTGTATCTTGAGGCACAGTTCTCCCATGACACCCGAGCATAAAATGTTGAATGTGGGGATGACAGGGATTTGGGATGGGTTATCAGCTGGGGAGGGTTTAGACAATGGAGAGAGCAGGGCACGTTATATTTCTATTTTGTCCTCTCTTACTGGAGTTTACCTCATAGAAAATATCAGATTCTACAATTGGTTAAAAATGTCCATTGAATTTAGCTTTTGAAAATCTCCCAAATTTTCCAGGATTCTGTTTGGTGTCATGAGGCATCTGAAATAAAATGGAGTTGAAACATAATTTAGAATATTTTGTTATTCCTGTCCTGAATGTTCATCAATTGTCAATCAATAAAAGATTATTATTAATGCATACTTGTGTGTGTTTTTCACTCATCTTAATCTGATTTGTACAGGTGCACACCAAATCATTTTTAGCACACTGTGAGAATGACACAATGTCATGTGTCAATGGCAAATGGGTATTTCAGTATTCATTGACACACAGTCCAGAAGATCGGTTTATACAATACAAAAGCGACCTGTACCTTAGGAGTCACATCATACTGTAAGCATTTCAGTTAGCGACAAAACCAAGGAAATCTTTTTCAACAATAGGTTTGCTATGAAATATATGACGCATGGCTTATATAGTTTGAACAGTCTCTTTGAGAAGAGAATAGTACTGCTATTAATTGCTCGAAGTGAAATTGACATTGTATTCCCTCTTAACCTCTTCTTGTATTCATCCTTTTTATCTAGCAAATGAAAGTGGAGTACACATGTTTAATGTTTGCTGTGAAGATGCTGGAACACACATTTCGACTATTTGAGCGTGCCTCATGCTTGTTTGGTTTCTAGTAGTTCATTGATTCAAAAGTCTTATCCATTTCTTGAATTCACTTGAACAATAGGGCTTGTCAGCTTCTATGCAACACCTTTCCATAAAAACATTCCTCTTCCCAGTCTTAGATACACTTCCTCCCAACTTACGATTGTGCCCTTGTGTTCCTGTTCTACTATAAAGCCCTGGGGTTGGTTTTGCCAATACCTTTTGGGTTTTTTTATGAACAGGTTTACATTAATTTCAAATCCTAGAACAGAGAACAGAACAGAATAAAGAGACACAGACAACTATATTACCACACCATCCAAATAACTGACAAAAGACTGCCCAAGCTTAAACTGGGCAACTGCTGTACAGCACCATGCCACAAGGCTTTGACTCCCTTGCCATCTGCATCCCCCTCTCACAGATCAGGATAGACCAGGATTCAGTGATGCTGGCAGAGTAAGAACAGGCAGCAACATCTCTCCAGCAGCAGTCAGACCACACAATTGGTTCCATTTCTGCTGCTGCAAGAGGCCAAGATAAGAGTCATCATCTAGCAACAGTACAGAGTGCAAAAAAGAGAATATCCCCACTATATAGTAATGGAAAAAAGAAGCAATCTCTTTGCTGTACTACTCCTTGTATGTTGTTGTGGTTTGATGTACTGTCATGTACTGTCATTATTTTTATTTTTTACCGTTTTGTAACGTACAGCACGTAGTGAGTGAAAGTGTTGTACTGTGTAGTCCCAAGAGAACAGCATGAATATAAATCCCAATGTACTTTTATATGGCAAATCTGGACACTCCTTAAACATGCAGAGACATTCCTACAGCTCCCTCTGGATAGAGCATACACAAGGGACTATGGACTATCTTCATATAATATCATATATTTACACTCTTTCTGCACAGACGCACTCTATGGAGAAAAAATGAAAATTGGACCATTCAACTATTAGGACATTTGGAAGTAGAATTTATATTATGCTAAATGTTGTCTACTGGTATTTTATATGCTAGACATAATGTAACGCAATATGACGTTTCTCTTAGGTGTCACGAACAGTTCTTTCCAGGCCCTATGCAGACAACACGATCTGGAATTGTGAGGTAACACGGGGGAAAGAGTCATGCAGGAGAGGGTATGGAGACAAGGAGAGTGTCCAAGGGGTGCAGGCTTCCAGAGGGAGTGAGTCCGGGGCGAACGATCCAAGAGTAAATCCAAACGGGTAATCCAAGACAGAAGGTAGAGTCCAAGGCCAGGGGATCCATCCAGGGGATTAAAACCATGAACCGGGTCGGGACCGGCGAAGGGAGGGGAATCAGGAACAGAAGGTTAAATCCATAACGGAGCCAGACACAGCAGGACCCAGGCTCTCACAAAGTGGAATTCAATGAGGAACCAGGAGTGACGTCTGCATCTGGCTTTTAAGGTGGAACAGAAATAAGAAACAGGTGCAGGTAATGGGGCAGAACAAGGAAGGGCTGGAGCACCCTTAAGAGGAGGAGTAGCGATCGTGACATTAGGGTTCCTACAACTATGTCCAAGCATTTCTGATTTGTTATTTAGCGTTCACACATGGCCAAACTGACACAGAATTACTTTAGTACTTTAGTAATTAGATTGAATTTTAATTGAATATTACTTTAATGATAGAGCCGGTCTGATAAGTGTGTGGCACAGAAGATGAACTTGGAAAGCTGTAGACTCTTCACTTTAGAAGTATTGTATATAGAGTGTTAGTAACAACAGCAGAGGTAAATATTACTGAGAGGATTACAAATAGGATTAACATCATTTTATGTGGCTTAAGGCAGTAACTGTATGGCTAAGAAACCTTTGCGGTTCTGCCTTTCTTTATGGTTCAGTCAAATCCCCTGTAGTCAATTGAAATTAATGTCAGAAGAGGCGTAGATTAATAATGGCCTGGGACTAAAGCAGTTAATCTTTGCTGTTTTATCCTGTAGAGTCAATCAAATTGGGCATTCACCATTTACAGAGCTCCTGACATAACTGGACACCGTATAGAATACAAAATCCTCTCAAATTTCTGTCTCCTTCACAGGTAAACCCCATTGTGGATGTGTACATTTCATCAAAAATTAAAATGGGGTTTAAGCAAGAAAACATTTCCCATGTATATTGTGTGTTTTCATAGATCCTTACATGACGTTGACTGCACCTGAGACATAATAAAGAGAATACCAGACAGGTGTTTGTTATGGAACAAGTAATACTGTAGGTTTATTCCATGCTGAAAAGAGAAGAGAGAAAACACAACATTTTGGCTGTGAAGCCTTCTTTGGGTGTTTTTTCACAGGTGTTTGTTAGTTTTGCTTTGCATGAAATCTACCTGTGTAGCTGTGTAGTTGTGACTTCTATGAACACCAAATATTCTTTATGCAAGACAGTGCCCTCAGGAAATATCCCCCCCATTGGGTTTTTTCACAATTTGTTATTGTACGAATACGACCCTGCTCTTAACAGATCCGGGTTCGAGCCCATGAGGTGAGGGGTGGGAGAGGCGAGGGCACAAGGCCAAGAACCTGAATCCCTTGAAAACTCAATAGAACTACATTTATATGGGATTTTATTTGTTACTGATCTATACAAAGTACTCTGTAATTCTGAAGTGAAACCCAAGTTTGGGATTTTTTTTGCATGTGATTGAAAAGCCACTGAAATGTCTTCATGCCCTGCCAAAGATTGGCTTTCCATCCAGGGTGCACCCCACCTTGAGCCTGTTGCTTGCTGAAATAGGTTCTAGCTCACCTATGACATTGAATTGGATGAAACAGTAAGAAAATGAATGGATGGATTATACAGATTGTTTTTGTACAATAAAAATATTTCTGCAAATTAAAATTATTGCATATGTCATTTGAATCAAGAGGAAAGGATTCTTTAAATGTGCTAAAATGTCTGGTCATAGCACAGCGTTTGCAATTTTTCAGGGGGGTGAATACTTTCTGAGTACATTTCTTTAATATAGGGACACCTAAATCTGGACAGTACTGAAAATTTCAGAGTATTTTAATATAGAAGCAATACAATATTGCCATTATCATTTAGAAATGGCTTGTCCGTGGCAATTGTGTTATAGTCTGAATGTTTTTATTTGAAATATTTGAAACTTAAGTGTATTAGAAACTCAAAATCCAAAACCTCTTTACCCACATGGTTAAGGGAGTACGGAACTTGTTTCTTTCAAGAAACAACTGTATGAGACCCATGTACAGATCAAGAAACAACTGTATGAGACCCATGTACGGATCAAGAAACAACTGTATGAGACCCATATACGGATCAAGAAACAACTGTATGAGACCCATGTATGGATCAAGAAACAACTGTATGGATCAATTAACTACTAACTACCAAAAGGGTAAGATGGGCCAAATGGCCTCCTCTCGTTTGTAACCTTTCATATGTTCTTTAAGTCATAGTCACGTGCTGCCCAAGGTTTGAAAATATTACACTAGGGTAGAAAACAAAAGTGGTGTACAGATTAGAGATTTCAAGCCCAAGTCAAAGAAAGAGACGATTGCCAGATATGCGAAGATTTAGATGCTGTGATGACGGAGTGCAATGTTAGAAGACATTATGAAACAGAATTCTGCAAACGAGACAAGGCCAAGAAACTGAAAAACAGGTTATCCAGCTAACAGGCCAAGCTGAGGAGAGGATCCAAAATCCAGGAAATTGTCACCCGTGTGGTATTTCAGAACTTGCACTGGAACCAGCTACTGGTCCTGGCTGCTACAAATATGTTCAGCAGAGAAAGACTTGTTTTGATATGTTTTGATATGAAAGTATCAGCCTTTCATGAAATGTGGTGACTCTTCATATTGAAGACATGTCACTGTGTGTGTTGAAGACATTCTCAATTACTCCTGACGCTAGTGACAATTGTGAAGAGACAGGAATTTGGCTGGCATGCAGAGTCTTAAGGATTTCGTAACAGGATTCTTTTTTTTTTCCAGTATCAAGCAAGTGATAGAACAGTCAATGGGAAAAGAAGGTTCAGAAGGGTCATCAGCTTCTTCACCAGCAGCAATGGTGGACTGCAATCACAAAGTAGAGGAAAACAGTGGCAACGTTGTAAATTATCAATGTAACACACATCAGACAGCAGCTCTGTGCAACATCCATTGGGTTAAAGGGAGGAATACAGTGATCAGAAATGGGACTTTCATCAGATCTAAAGCAATGAATTCTGGCAGCTCAATTCAGAAACAGTTCAGACTGAAGCTGGAGTTCCTGGATGTACAATGTGGACCTCTGAGTCAAAATAAAACAGTTCATGCAAGAGAGCAGAGGCAGCATGATGGTGCTGCAGGACAGAAAATGAGTTTTGGATCTTTCTTTTCTGGTCGACATCACCTGAACACCTACGCAGTTCTTTGAATTTGTAATTGTAGGGGAAATAGGATCTCATTTATCAACTGTACAACAGCATTAAGCGTTTAGGCATTTGAAGAAAAATTACTGCTTCTCGAACAGCAGCTGAAAGCTCCCTACATTGCTCACTTTGCAGCATAAGAGAAGTAAATTGTTGAATAGACATGTTCCGCAGAGTGTGCGGTATCTATTACAGAGCTGTTTTCAAGAATTGTAAAGCAACGGTTTCGAGCAACAGAAAATAATTTCGTGTTATTTTCACATCCATTTACTTGCAAAGTGGATGACGTGGCAGAAGTACTCCAAATGTGGCTAATTGAATTCCATTGTGACTCAGATTTAACAGAAAAGTACAGTATAGCCGTGTTCCTCTCTGATGCATCTAAAAGTATATAGTTGCATAAAAATACTCAGATTAGAAAGTGTGCACAGAGGATGCACTGCATCAATATTAGCAACATATATGCATATAATAAGTGATAACTGTACAAGTAGAGATAGACATACTAAGAAAAATACAACTATATTTTTTATATAAAAAGCAGAATTGATATAAATGCTTATTTGAGAATTCATGCCCAAACATTTAAAGAGCATGTGGAAATTAATAATTATTTGGGGTGGGGTGGTGTGGTGGCCTTGGGGCTAAGGATCTGTGCCTGTGGCTGGAAAGTTGACGATTCATATCCCGCAGCCGGCAGAGGAATTGTACTCCGTTGGGCTCTTGAGCAAGGCCCTTAACCCCAACTGCTCCAGGGGTGCTGCGTGAATGGCTGACCCTGCGCTCTGACCCTGAGCTTCTCTCCCTGTCTGTGTGTATCATGGAAAGCAAGTTGGTGTACATGTATGTGAAAAAACAATTTCCTAATACAAGAAATTGTATATGGCCAATAAAGTGATCTTATTTTAGGAAGGTTTTAAAAATAAGAATAGGTTCGTACTTCTAAAATTTTCAAGTGGGAAATGCAAATAATAACATACTATTTAAGTATTTATTTCTGAATAAGGCCAATTCAGCATTACTGCTTTGAGTGAACTAGTTAACTATTTGGCCTGTCAGCTTAAGCCCCTGAAGCATAAACGTTTGGGCACCTTTGTTTTAACACTAAAACTGCTACAATGAAACCTGCTGACGTTTGTAAACAGTTCATATATCTTTTCCATAACTCATATCTTTATAGTCTTAATATATCTTTTCAATAACCTAAATCTGAAATCAAGATAACATAACGTCCGTTACTAAACTAATACGAATATAACAAACTCAAAATACAAAATTACATAGTATACAGTATACAAATGATCAGGCCAAAGAAAGATTTTAATGCTACTGTAAACTGCTCTTAGTGCATTAACAACTCTTCTGTTTTCTTCAACTCTATGAAAATAGAGTACCTGCTCTTTGTTATTTTAAAATCAAGGACAGTGCTCCAATGAGTTAATTATTTAATTGAGCGATACATATCATCCCCTTTGGCAAACCAATAATTATGAACTGCACTCCCACCTAAGGCAGTTTGCCTTAATGTTTCAAGATGTGTTCTCCAGTTGCTGTAATCTAAAGATACAAAAAGTCAATAAAGAATGCAATGAGTTAAGCAACTCCTGGGACTGCTTACAACACAACATGGCTCACAACACAGGTTAAGGCTGGGCAGATAGTATTGATGCTTTCACTGGTCTATTCCAGTAGTTAGCAACTCCTGGAATTCCTCAGGCAGTGGTATACCACTATCTGAATATGGCCAGAGTTGGGACATCTTGAGTAGGTCAAGGTCTCTCTTGGCTGACCACGCAACAGCGACTCCTGGGACCAGCTGGAAGTGATGGCAATCTGAGATGCAGCACTTTTCCAAACAGCACAGATTCCCCTGTAAAGGACTGTGGTACTTGCAGTGTAATAAATGACACTAGAGTGACACTGGAGTGAATGGGGCACATGTTTAGTCTCCCTGTTCTGTACAGGTGTTTCAGTTGTAAGCAGACTTAAGTAACATTTGGCAAAAAAAAATCTAAACTGGGTGGATATAAACTGGAAAATAATTGACAATTCCAAATCTCAAAAGTGGTCATTGTTCATAAGAAATCAGTTGTTGGTTAGTAAGAGTTCACTTAGTTTGTGCAGCTCTGAGACCGTGCAGCCTACATGGATACATGGAATCTCTTGCCACTGATTTGGACATAAAAACTACATTCAGAAACTTACTGTACCAACTCTCTGTAGCTCATTTTCCTTTAACCATTTTAATAATGCATTATTTCTATAGGAAAAAATATAACCTTTTGCAATCTCCTGTCTTTGCTAAGACAGAACATAATCAAGCTTAATGTAAGCTGGTCTTCTGTTTTAGCACTGAACAGAATGTTCATGCAAAACACATCACTGCAGAAGAGTGGTGAAGTAGTCTGTGTCAAGATCTGAATTGAATGAAACCATCCTAAATCATGTTAGAATGAACATGGTCAAACATGAGCATGATCGTGCCACTTGTGTATACTGAAATTAAAATATCTTTCCAAGTATAAGTCAAATTGACCTACTGTACAATGCTTAATGTTAGTAACATGGTTTGATCTGAGAGTACTGCAAATGTGAACTAACCTCCTCCATCACTTCCTCTCTCTTGCACACTTACTGTACACTTGCTAGTGCTTCCATGCAGTGTTGTCACAGTAGACCACTTTGGTTTATACAAAGTTACAGCATTCAACGATTTCTGTGTTCATTGCTAATGCTTTATCTTTAGAGGCAGAAGATTATGAAAGCTGAAAATAACAATCAAGCACTGAGACTTTATCAAGACTGAACAAAATGATTCATGTTGAAATTGTTACCCAGTATAGATAAAATTCACTACAAGTATAATATTTTTATCTGTTGTAAAAGTCAGATATCCTAAGCATGAAAACAATAATGTGACTTGACTGTTGACACGCAAACATGGTCCATGGGTATCTGAAGTAGTCCTGGTGGTTCCTTTAAATTTGGCGTCAACCTTCTGTTTGTTTAAATATGTCTGACTTTAACCTCTAAAAATGCAATAAGAGTTTAATGCAATTACAAGGTTCATATCTGCAAGCCGAAGAGAAGAGCATGTGAACCAATGCTCTCAGGGAATAAAAGACAAAACCAAAAAAAAAAGCTAAAAAATAGGCTTTGCTGAGCAATTTGGAGGCGGCCACAAGGGAGTTGTTTCGGCAAAGCTGCATCAAGAGCTATAGCTGAAATTAGAGTGCAAAATTAAAGAGCCAGTGCTCAGAATATTTTAACCTATTTGTTAATTTTCGTTTGTGTATAGACGGCAAATAAACCTGATTGGCATTTATCAGAATTACTACATACCTAGTTCTTGAAGGCAAGACAAATAAATTGGTTATAAATGAGCGTTCACTTCATTGACTTGTTTAATCTGAGAAGCACATAGTGTGACAATTTTTTAAAAATAGTTATGATCAAGGACACAGCTGGTCGTGGACGTGTTATTGCACACGACTTGCTACCACACAGATAAACAGGTGGGTAAACTTTTGTACTTTTCAAAAAAAATCACATGCACATATGTTATGAGGACTTTCATTTAAGTCTCTCAGCGAATATTTTCGTTTAATCAGTTCATTTTCGCCAGGTGATTTATACTCCTTTTTATCCCCGGAAAGATTATGCAAAATTCTGCTCTCTCCTGCCTCACGGAGAGTAAACAAAGGGAGATTTTGGTGCGATGCGAACTGTCCTTATATTTCACTGGCAACCCCTAGTGGTAACAAGTGGTTTAACAACAGTGACTCATTCCCTGCACTAAATATAAAATCGAGACTAACTGCAGTCAATAAAAAATTAATGATACTTTTAGCTAATACATTTTTGTTGGTGAAAAATAATTGATTTGAGGAACTAGTATGTGTCTTAAGATGAAATTTTTAAAGGCATATTTACAGAGCTAGTTATCCTGCAAAACTATGAATAAAATATCATAATAGTTGCCCTTAAGTGCCAGCATGATATTTTATGTTTATTGTGAATAATATAAAATCTTTCTAAACTTTTGTACACCACATCATCAATAAAAACTGGTTCTGGTGTCTTTTCTGGATAGTAAATAATACCTTGGGCTTTATTGAACAGATTCAGGAGTATAAAATCATTGACAGTATATTATTCAGCTTTCGTTAGTTCTTCGTAAAATTATAGTCTTAAGCCATACATATAAATAATAAACTTTAAATTTGGTATTTTGGGATTTCTGGTATTGCACTGTAATATTTGTCTCTTCATGTTTTGGTGACTTGGTTAATTTTACATTATGTATTGAAAATTAGCAGCCACAATATACTCACGTTTGGTCTAAAATCAGACATAAGAACTAGAAACCAGCACACGTCTTTTCAGAAAAGGTTCAAAAGACCTCATACCATTGCAATTTAAAAAAAAAAAGAAATACAATATCAGAACAACACTCTCTCGCCGACTTTTTAAATACAGTCTTTTATTTTACATTGTCTCTTCAGCTTCAAATGAAATGTTACAATATACAGCTGACTTAATTATATCCTTTGAAATTAAATATGTTTAATGTCCAACCTGGCTTCTTCTCAGACAGGTTTTTCTGCTGCCATTTTATCTTCTTATTTTATAGAGAGTCTGAGTATCATTTTGCTTTTTGACTGTTATGAAGGTATCAGGAGGAAAAGTTTTGAATTTTTATAAAGACAAATGAGATGTTGGCATCATGTATAGGAGGAGACAATAATTACGTTAAAAAGTTGAATTAATGAAGCACAATAACCCCAACTGTTTTTCACTCAGGCCAGTAGAGTGTTATATATAGAATATTGGAGATAAAACTTAATTTAAAAGGAAACCTTCAAGTTATACATTGCTGCGTTATTAGTTAAACACAGTCTGCACGCTAGTAAATGGCTAGTACATGCGTTATTGATGAATTATGTAGTGTATGTATTAGCTACAACAGTTAATACGTACCTACCTAGCTGTTATAATGCCTGTTGCCTGTTATCTGCTGCAGTGTCGGCATGTCATTCAAAAAATAACCAACACATACCGTACAGTATAGCTGAAAATAAAATGAAATGTTTACAAGTTTTAAGGCAGCAGCAGATAGGTTTTATGTATATTTCTTAATCCTAAAATGAGCTATTTAAAATCAATATATACAGTATAACTAAAACTGTATATATACTGATGGAAAAAAGAAACACAACACCTCCTCCTCCACACTTTGGCCCTCCAGTCTGAGTGGAACAGGCTGAAGAGTGACTCATCTGTGAAGAGGACCTGATGCCACTGCTGACAAGTCCATCGCAGCCTCTGTCTGGCCCAAGCCTGTCAGGAGTGACGTCTAGGAGGTGTGAGCAGAGGGCCTCTGACAGGTCGTCTTGCTCTAAGGCCAGCAGCATGGAGCCTCACTGTCCTGTCACTGATGTGGGTATTGTGTCTGCCGGCAGTTTCAGCAGCAGTATGGGTGGCAGATCTGAAATGATCTCTTAGAAGGCCCAGTCTGATGTGTTGGTCCTGCTCTGGTGTGGTCACTCGAGGGTGACCGGATCTTGGACGGTCATCTGTCCTGCTGGTCTGCTGAAACCTTCTCTGCAGTCGGGACACAGTGGAGTGCCTTATTCCATAGCGTCTGGCAACGCTGGCACATGGCACGCCTGCCTACAGCATGCCAATGGCCCTCTCCCTTGCTTCTGGTGACATTCGAGGTATTATTGAATGCACAGAAAACTGGCTAAGTGTGGCCTTGTTTCTTGCAATGACCTAAGCTTTGAATTAAGGCCTTTTTAAAGGTGACCTGATTAGGCATTGTTCCACCTGGACCTCGTTGGTTAAAAGTGCACCTAACGAGCATTCGTGTGATTGGCAAGTTGCAATGCCTCACTGCACAAGCTGTATTGCTAGTCGGAGAGCTTAAAACAAATTGTAAAGTACACAAGCTATAACTATAGTATTCTCATTCCAGAAAATGTTGCGTTTCTTTTTTCCATCAGTATATATACAGCATTATAGCTATAATATATTGAGGTTTGTTAAAACTAATGTTCCTAACTAGTTTCCCATTAACATGGCAACTGAATGAGATTTATTTATCATAATTCACCTATTTATTTTAAAAAGGTATGATGTGTTTCAAAACAAATTCAAATCTTAATATAACATGATAATCCAGCTATCATAAGAATTTACACAGTAGTATTTACTTAAGATAGTAGATAAAAAGTCCCAAAGATTCAATCTGAAAGTGAGCTGTTCTTTAAAACACAATAATTACCTCAGATACGACATATTAACTGAATTTAAAAAAACTCCAGATGAAGGGTGAAATTACTGAAACTGACACGATCAATTCTAGCACTGCTCCAGAGGTTACAGATATTGATGGTATGCCTCTCACTGCGAGATACAACCAACAGTGTAAGTGTAACTCTGTAAGTGAAGTTGCCATCTGACATAGTCAACCCAGTAGACTTCTTCAGAATGAACAGTGGAACACTAAACGGAGGTCACAAGAGCAAACTGTGTGGAAGTTTGTTTAAAACGAAGAACAGGAGGCACTTCTTTATGAAGCCAATACCTTGGCTTCTTTCAAGAACTGTCTAGCTGAGACCCTTGGATCAAATTAGCTATTAACTACTAAAATGTTAAGCCGGGTTTTCTGGCCACAGCTTACTGTATTTGTTAGTGTTCTTAACAAATAAGAATAGTTTTCCCCACTGTTTGTTATGCACATTGGTAATGATACAAACTAGAGTGTCTTGCTTCATTGGTTGAATGTGTTGAAGATATTCTTAAAGGCAATTATTCGGATATTTTATTCATAGTAGATATTTTGCTCCTCTGATGAAGAAGAGGATTTGTAGTGTCAGCTACACTCTGCAAAGTATACCACAGACATGGGTGTGAATGTGTCTCTGAGACTCCGGGTAAGCATTCACTAGATTAATCAGGTAAGAAGACATCATGCAAAACCGCATTCATGTTTAATTCAGCAAAAATGAATTATAATTGTTTATCGAAAGGATCTCTGAAAAAAGGTTTTTGAGCTTAAAAATCTAGCTCAGAAGTGAACACCAGCATCACACTTTAATCCTTATTAGTACTGGTACTCTCATTCAGAACTGCTCTTACTGTATGTTCACACAAAGCTGTGCCTGATATCATTATATTTCTTTTTACAGCAAATCTCTTTTCAACCAAAATTTGAAGGAAAAAAGTTTTAGTTCAAATCCAGGCTGAAAGATTGAAGACTGGCTTATTACTGTGTACTGAGAGAGTTCTTAGAAGTCTGATATAATGATCTGAAGTTTCCAGTCAACTACGTATAAAATTAAATCAATGAACGGCTGTGTTGCACAGAAGTCATTTAAAGAATTCACAAAAATAGGATGCAATTCCTTTTTCCCCATTGTTTTTAGTATAGCTAGGCAATTTCTGTGTGCCTAAGATTCACCCCTCTGCTTGCCTGGAGTGTGAAAGCTAGTGACTAACCTACCTTTTCCAGTTGTTTTTTTTCATAGTGCTAGACATATTCACTTTTCACATTGCCTCTGGTATGCAGGAGCCTCAGGGCATGGCTATGTCCAAAACAAATTCAAATTTGTTTTTATGCTAACCCAACAGGGCACGATGATGGTTGCATTTCAATGTCTCCTTGGCATTTCAGTGTCTTACTGTGCTCTTTATACAGTATGTTCTGAAAATCCATGTAACATACTGTACAGTATAAGAGTATAAGATTTTGTATGCTTGTAGTTTGTTTTGTATTCCCTAACTCTCAAATGTATTATTTTATAAGAGAGCAGATGCAGACATTGCAAATAAGCAATCGGCACTAAGAATAATGTTCTAGGAGGAGGGGCTGCATCAGCATGTGAAGGCTGCAAAGGAACAAGAAAAGAAAAATGTTTTGGCTCTGCGAGCAACACCTTAAGAGCAACACCTTCACAGCTCAAACATTGTGTTTACTTTCTGTACCTTTCAGCATGGAATGAATACCTGTTCCTAAGAAGTAACTATTACATGATCAGGCCAGGACCTGTGACTCTGTGACACTGAGATGTTGGGCAACATGTACTTAATGACCAAGTAAGTACTGTAGCTGGAATCTTGGTTTAAAGTGTCTTCCGATGGACATTACAGTGTCTGTAGTCAACATACTGGGGCATTGGTTTGGAATTTGTAGTAAAGTAGGAAGAGTGACATTGTCCTGTCTTACGGTACAATGCGATAATACTTTATTGTCTGATTTCTCAGAAATTTGATTTGTATCTAAGCAGCTAAGTTTAACACACACCCAGACTTACAAAAAGCATACAAACAATTGATATAAACCTTACTTTAAAAATAAATATAATATTGCATAAAAGACATCAGTCCATGCAAAATCATTAAGCACCACTACTACAATCCACATAGGTTACCAGAACCTATAATTTACTTCCCCCACAATCACCCTAAGCCCCTATTATTGCACATACCCCTTCATTTGTGCACATGACCACGAATTGTACTGTATTTGCTCGTCAACCAATACTCCTTTTATTGTGAACATCACTTTATTGAGTGGTTTGATTGAATGTGGGATAAAGGAATTCCTCATTTTGTTACGTCTGCATCGAGGGACTCTAAAACATTTGTTCTGAGGGCATCTCTTGTTTTTTTTTTTGGTGCGGAACATGCGAGACATCAGAGGAGATACTAACTGCTCGTCTCAACACACGGTTAATGTACAGTAGGTAGTTTGAAAGCTCTGCTCAGGTGGCTGCCCCACTAACTTAGCACACATCCTGAAGAGTCTGGACAGCTTTGTTTTTTGTTGCACAAAAACACTGTTAGACCTTCCACCAATAAAACTTGCAGCTACACCTTGGAACATCCCTGTAGTGAGTAAGCCCATCTTGTTTAGCTTCCAAGATTTGATAGTAATGTACCTGTTTTGGGAATGGGATGTTCAAATCATGACATGATGCCAATGAAATAATAAGAACTTCATAATTGGTAATTACTTTGTTTGCTGTGGAAACTAAAGCAACATATTGTGCCTTATGCCTGTAGTGCTAAATAATTGAAAAATCAAAATTTGTCAAATAAAAGGCCTGGAGAAGTATACACTTACAAGTATGCACTGAAACGAATGATAATTATACATCCCAATTTCTGATAGACGAGTGAGCTTCCCCTGCTAATACGAGCTCCAAGCATTAAGCCCGTTCTTCCCTTTTGATTTTTTGCTCCTCTACATTGTCGTCTTAGGAATTATAAGGGTATTTTGCAAGTTATGGTGTAGAATAATACTCTAATGCATGATTTGTAAAAATAATAGTTAAATAGTTAAAACATCATATTAACATCATGACATTATAGAATGTTTAGATGTTTTATTTTTAATTTTATTTTGATTATGCTGTTATATTCTACTAGTTGTAACATATTTACCAATTCGTGGTGCAAAACTATTCAAATACATCAGATAAGTACCTAAACGCAACTGGTTTATGTCCAGTTATGGACACTTAAAACAAATTGGAGACTTTTATATGAATTTCAAAGTGAATTTACTGTCACCTTTACGTTTTGCCTACTTTTGCCTGCAAAACATTTTAAACAAATTGTGCACATATAGCGATTAATGAGTGTACATCCATGTTTGCTATCCAAAATTTCAATGGTCACAAAAATGTAAAAATGTAAAAAAAATGTACTCTGAGCTGATTATTTTGAAAGATTTTGAAATTAAATATAGTTCTACACCTTGCTTTACAGAAAGTCAGATGCATGTTGATAAAAATGATCTTATTTACTAGCATTATTATCAGCTAATATAATCAATCACACTGCAACTATCAAAAATAAAACTTAGAAGTAATGCTAGCACCTTAGAATGTCAAAAAATCCTAATAATTTGTGTCTGAACAGCAGAGGAATAACATCTATATATGTCAGGCATTTTTTTCTGATTTTGGAAGACTTTCTGGCAATAATTAACATTGATCAGGTGGTGATTACAACCAGGCCACAAATTCAAAATGAATTGTCCATTATTTTAAAGGTTTCCCAAAGTAAAGACCATCTTTATTGGGGACTATGCTTTATGGTTTAGAACATCATGTTGCCAAGCAACAACATCCACAACTAGTAGAGATTCTGTAGCCATGAACCAGGCAAAAAAAATAACCTTCACTGCAACAGATCCTGTTATCTTCAACTTGCAATGGTGCTTTAAATTAATCACTTTTGTATAACCAGTTTTTACTGTTATTGTAGGTTAGATATATTTTTGTCTGAATTTTCCTTTAATATATCATAATATTTTAATGTGATACCAGTGTGTATAAAAATAAAAACACAATACAACATATACAGTAAATAATCCTTTAGAAATGGTACACTTTTATTTAAAAATAGATGCTGATATCACTCTGAAATATACTAAAGTTCTTGAAGTAATGAAATGTCAAGTGTATTTCATCAAGCCAAATACATGCAATGCATATTCTATAACATTGTGCTCATAATAATCTTGAATAAAAGTAAGAAGCACATTGTTTATATAGTTATAGATAACACTTTTCTTGTGGCTTAAAACTCTAGATCAAATAGAACAAATAATAATCTGCTTTTTCTGTGTTGCATGGTTTTCCCAATTGAACTGTAAAAATACAAACCACCATCACTGTAGAACTACAAAAATCATACAAATGTTAGTAAATTAAATAAAAAGTTAAATATTAGGCAAAAATGTTTTCAAATGAGATCCTTTTTCAAATGTTTCCTAAGTAGTCACCACTGTATGACCACAATAAGATTTTACCTCTTGTTTAATAGGTTTAATCAAAGGTTCACCGCTGCACATGCTGTACTATATTAAACTTTCCTGAGCTTCAAGTGGAGGTTCAAAAGATTAGCACAGCAATGTGGTAAAAAGACATACTGTATTACAAGTCATTGGTATCTGCATGTTTCCTTAAGAAAATTCTATATGTTGGCATTGCGTGTGATTAATGTAACGCACAAATAATCAAACATATTTTACATTGCCAACAGCTTTTCCACATCCCTTTTTATAGAACAATTTTCAAATGTTCAACCAAACATCTTGTTCGCATAGAACATAACCACAGTTTGCAACCTCAGATGTCAAAGGAAAAAAAAATTCTATCTGAATTAAGAAGGGAATATGTTATGCTCAAGGCAAAAGCTTTCTTTCAGTCGCGGCAGAAAAGCCTACTTACCCTGAGTCTTCTTCAGCCATCAGTTCTGAATTACACAGAAGGGAATAAGAGACTCAATGTCCTGAAGTTTAGCTGTAGGATACTGGGGGAAAGCCACCTTCAAATGAAAGAAGGGAGAGGGTGGAGACAGTTTTACTCACAATTACAAACTATTAGTAAATCAGGCTCTTTGTCCACAACTTCTGAAATGGCTTTCAGCAAATGCAAATCGCAGGCCTAGAACTGTGCTTGAGTAACTAAGCAGCACAGCTCGTCCATTATGGGAACAAAAGCAACTGAAGCCAAGGGTTTCAAACACATAAAAACTTATTGTGAATCTAATGAGGTCAGAAGTCTCTGCAGGCTGAAGGCCTGACTATTCCTAACAGCTGTTCTCCTGCAGCGATTACTGTGCTGAAGAAACTCCTGCCTGTACAGATGTCAGTCATATCCGTTCCCCACAAACCTGGATTTGCGAGCAAGAACATAGTTTAAAATGGACCAAAGCAGAGGATGAAACATGAGAAAGTTTAACTTCTCTTCAACACTGTCACTCTTTTGCATTATATGCTTCTTATGCAAGTTGCAAACTCCATCTGGCCCATAAATCCATTTTCTTACCACTTTATCCAATATAGGGTCACAGGGGAGCTGGAGCCTATCCCAGCAAGCAACAGAGACCAAGACAATATGGGATAGGATGCCAGTCTATCGCAGGGCATACACAGATACAAACATGCACATACTCACACCAGGGCCAGTTTAACAGAAGCCAATTAACCTACCAGGTGTGTCTTTCGACTTTGGGAGGAAACCAGAGGAAATCCACACAAACACGGGGAGAACATACAAACTCCATGTAGAAATTCCCCAGGAATTGAACCCAGGGTCCCAGCTCTGCAAGGCAGCAATGCTAACCACTGAGCCACCATGCCACCCATTCCAAGTGGTTCGAACAGACCAAGCTCCTCAAGGCTCTGTACTGTAGCCCTGTTCATGTGCAGATGTGCATTCTCACCCAGACAGTGTGATGTTCTTTTCTTCCTCAGGGCAGCAAACATGCAGTGATGAAGCTCTCTGAAGTTAGAGATTCAGGGATGACAACAAGTTTCGGGTGATGATTAAATGGCTCAGGGACCAGCCCATAGAATGTTGCTATGAGATTATCTACAGACTTCAGGAGAAGTTGCAGAAGTATGTGAATCTACTGTACATTTTGCACATTTGGTAGATAAGACCCAAGTTCCCCTTACCAATTGACTCATATATGGTTGTACAGCTATGACTGATTATACAGGGTTTGCATGGAATAAAAACATTGCATTAATTTCATTAGTATGCAGTAAATTCACAAGTGACTTATACAGAGAAGCCCAGAGTTCTGAACTGGCTTGCTCTCACAGACTTTAAGTGTCAAGAGATCCGGTCCTGACTCCCGTGAAGTGCGTAGTTTAGGACCCTGTGCAGACAGTATACAGTAATTCGAAAGTGACTGGAGAAGGGCTACGGGGAAAACACGGTGGGGAGAGGAAGGGATGGCGAACAGGGGCCGGTGCCGACAGTGATCCAGGTGCAAGGGGGGAGCGCAGGCAAACAAGTCCAAAACAGTCCAAAGGGGGAAATCAGGGCACAGTCCAAAATCCAAAACCAGGTGATCCATCCAAGACAAGACGATTAAAATCCCCGGGAAGGGGGAACTCGATCAGGAACACAAAGGTTAAAAGGAGAACGAGGCCAGGCGCTCTGAGCCCCGGACTCAGCTGGTCAGGACGCCGTTCGGAAGCCTGTGCGTTCAAGCCGTGGACGTAGGGGGATTTGATGCTAGGTGGGCCAGCGGGTGTCCGTCTTCCAATGCAGAGCCCCGAGCTTCAGGGGCACGAGGTTTAAATAATATACGAGGAACAAGGGGCAGGTGTAAGTGATGATGAAACTAAGACACAAAAAGAGTCAGAGCGCCCTCTAGAGGAGGGATGACGATCGTGACATTAAGAAAGACCTTAACACATACAGCACATGATATTAATATCTCAAATGCAACTAAAGCCTGTGCCTTCTAAAAAGCTGATCCTTCCTTACTCCTTTCGTTTCTCCGTTCTACTAAGCAATTAGGAATGTCATCAAGATCCTTTATTATATCTTTTTTAAGAACATAAAAACTTACGGTTACAAACAAGAGGAAAACATTTGGTCTACTTGGTTGGTAACAATAGATCAGAGGAGCTCATTCAGCCTCACTCTGAACGCAACCACGGTATCAGCTTTAACGATGTGGCTGGGTAGCTTGTGCCGCACTCCCACAATCCTTTAGCTTTTGTGTTATTCACATCCCTATTCCCTTTGTAGCCAGTTTAATAAAAAAGACTGCATTGGCGCACTCTGACAGGCTGTACTCTGTCTGACATGTACTCTATAAATGCCAAAAAATAGTAGCAATGTGTCCCAGCTTTTAATGGAGTGGAGTTTTAAACAATCAGACTCTAATCTCACCCAGTTCCACTCACCTTTATAAAAATATCTTGAATTTAGACTACACACATCTTCAACATCACCCTTGAAGCTGCTCCCTGGTTCATTCCTAAAGCTTCATCCTTACAGTCAGGCAGCTGTTCCCTCAGTCAAGCGAAATTAAGATGTTAAGAGTTTTGAGTTTTAAAAATAATTATGAGTTTCAGATGTGAGAGGGTGAAAGTTCGTTGTGATGACACAGGAATGAGAAGAGAGAGTTAGGCGGGCTGCTAAGAGAAGAAGCGTTTAAGCAAGCTGAGGCATTACGATCATCGATTTGTGTGTGTAGCTGGTATTGTGCTGTGTATGACAAAGCCGACAATAAAACTACTCTCAGAGGGTAAAAGAGTATTCTGCCTCCGTCTTTTATTCTTCTCCATTATAACGGCACCTGGTGGTGAGGAGGAGCCGGCGGTGGACACGATCTGGTGAGTGGCTATAACGCACCTGCCTACCCGAAAGAAAAAGTACGCCCCCACAGCTATACAGTATATATATTAGAAAATTAGCCACTTACACTAAGCCAATGCAGCAACTAAATCTAATCACACCTCAGCTTTGCATTAATCAGGATTTGGGCCAAACTTCTAAACTTTATATAAAAGCACCACACGGTACATAGGCAATGACACTTTTAGCAGGAATTGTTCTTACTTTTGCTCATTTATCATATTGAACATTAACTTCCCTTAACAGCTGGAAGCACAATGCATATTCTGTTAACAATTAAATAGTGAGATAACTTTTAAAGGCAATTTCATCTCTTGGTGTTCTCTAGAGACCTAATTCAAACATTGAGGGGAATTTTAATAATGAACTGACAATTTTTGGGAAGGTTCTGGAATGAGTATTCCTGAGAGAAGTCAGCCTTGGCATCTTAAACTCCTTACTGTGTCTTCATCCTGGGTCTCACTGTCAAGCTATCAGTTATCATCAAGGTACAGCACATTCCCTGGAGAACAGACGTTAGCATTATACAGGATACAAACACTTCATGTGCCAGTGCACCTCATCATTACTCAGTGCTTTAGTACCTGTATCGTGAACATGCAGGAAGGATGTATTAATTGTATGCTGAATAGCGAGTACAGTAGCAAATTATGACATTATATCAGACATTATTAAGACATTTAGCCATTTGCCATTTTCTTTATCATCTAGAGTTTAACCATTAAACCATTCTGTTTAAACACAGATGTCTGTTTTACTTATTAAGATTCATATTGAGAGTTCACATTTTGTAATGGGAAATTACTCATTCTTAAGGACTTAATTTTTTTCCAAGGTCCTCACAAAACTTTGTAAAATAAATTCAAGAGCATATTTACATTTGCTGTAATTTTCTCTTGATTTATTAACTTCTCAATTAATAAATCAACCACCATTTGGAGAATAGGCTGATTAGACAAAATTAATCAGCAATACAGTATACTGCTTAGGGTTTGGGACAAATAGCCTAGAATGTACGATTTTCCACAAAGGAATATTTTAGAGGGAAATGTTAGCAGTAAACTGCCACGAAATACATTTTGTGTTGCATGTTTTCCTTTCAGAAGGGTAATACATTTTGTCTTGAGTCCCTACTGCTTAGCTGTATTTTGTTAAGGTTCCAGCTGTCACCATTATATCCTGGCTGCCAGTCAAAAATCTTTCTACATGTCTGGAAGCACTGCAGGCAGAGGAGTGATGTTTTGAGGAAAGGATGCAAAACTACAAGATCAATACAGACAACTGAATCCAAGAAGCCATTTTCCTCCAGAATCAATACAAGACTTCAAAATGGGAAGCTAAATTAATGTATAAGCGATCCAAACATTACAACATCTAACTGCTACAATAAGTAATTGCACGTAATTGATACTCAGATACTCCACATAACATACTGTATGTGGATTTCCAAATGAACTGTAAGAAACTATTATGAGGGATAATTGTAATGACTAAGTTTTTTAAATATATAAAATTGGGGAAAATATTAATATTTGTATATTTTTATATTAATATTAATAATAAAAATGTTAATACTAAGAAAAGTGTTCTGTTGACACAGCCTTTAAATGCTCTACATTATTGTATTACTTAATTCATGATGACATTAAACAATGACTGGCTTTAAAGATCTGCCTTTTAGTGTTGTGCTTCTCTATTTGGAAAGAGTCAAAAAGCTTCAGACTTTGCTGCTCTGTCAGCTCTGGTTTCAGAGTGCCTGCTTCATTACATAAGAATCACATGAACGACACCTGGAAACTTTAGCCGTGTGTCTTGTACAAGGCCTGTGGAGTTCAGTTTACTGATGCTTCAGCCTGCTGTTGTGCCCACCTGACACACCCCGGTTTCTGAGGCAGCCATCTTTTCAGGAATTCCCCAGACCCAATGTATATTTAATTTTACAACGGTATTTAATAATTAAAATAATGAATAATCCAAAAGTAATGAATCATTTTAAAAATAATGAATATTTTTTAAAAGGATTCAAGTTGTTCAGGTGTAATGTTTCACTTTACCAGACAACTACTTTTAAAGACTTCAGAAACCACATTTTCTGAGCTTTTTAATTAATTTTTCATTTAATGTTTAATTCTAAAAAGAGAAAAGTTAGTATGTGATGTTTCCAAAACAATTACAACTGTCTTATTACCTAAAGTTTGCCGAGTAAGCCCTTCATGCGTTCCAATATGAAGTATCCTTCTCTTGTAACGTTTCCAATATTTGGAACTTGTCATGAGCTTGCTGTGGACTATCTGTGCAATTCAGTTGTGCTTTGAGATTTCATCCAGTCTTTTTTCTTTTATACAAAAACGTAAACAAGCCTACTTTCAATGCATTTACTGAAATAAATGGATTGGAACAGTTTGAAATGCACGTGGACTCCATAGAAAAAACATGTAATTACTTTAACAAATGCCTTACCTCAGCAATCATCAACCCCACTGTTGCCAAGATATTTTTATCTTATTCTGACTAAGCAGTTATATATGGAAAACTTCTTTTTTTACATGAATTGTTTTGTATGGTTTAAAAATACAACAGAAGTAAAGGCTCCTTGAAAACGAGGCTCGTTTAGTTCAAAATTTGTTAAATTGTGCCCCCTTGTGGCGAACTCTATTTTTGCAGTTTGATTTGTATATCATGGTCAACAACAAGTTAACTCGGATTTCAGCCAACACAAAATTAATTAATGGAAACGGGATGAACAGTGGAGAAAGGTCAATAGAAAATACTCCTCTATAGATTATAGAGGATCCTAAAATCACTACACTTTGTAATTTTGGATTTCAAAACATATTTGGGGGCATACAGTAGTAGTATAATTTCTTATATCATAAGTCCACAAACAATCAAAGAAACACTCTCTATTCATGTTCCCAAGTGTAGCATCCTTCTATACTATTTAAACAAATGTAAAATATAGTAATACATCAAAGTCACTGCAAAAGCATCTAGATCTTAAGAAAATTGAAAACATACATGTTGGATGCTTTGAAGTATAAATAAGGAATGGCTAGAAAGACTTTAAAAATATGCTTTTGTGACTTAATGAAAGGAATTTTGTAAGTTAGACATGAAAAAAGCTACAGCTCATCACCATGATAGAAAAAAAGACTATATTGCTTCTGTTATTAATTTTTCAACTGGACCCTGCTCTCTCGCAGGAGACCACATTCCAACAATATCTACTTCACCACTGAATCCAAAGGTCTCCTTCTGGTCATATAATGGAGAACTGCCAAAGGACTCCTCTCCCAGGGTCCTGTTCCCCACAGTATGCCAACAGAAGGACAAGCAATATAACATCACCCAGTGTTTGGAGAGCAAAAGAACGAATATTTATGTGTGTGTGGGGTGTTTTTATTCCCAGCTGCAACAGATACAGTTTGAGCATTTAATGTAAAACAATATGCTTTTACAAATACTGCCACCGCTTCCAAGATGAAGGCACAGGTCAACTTACAAAAATACAGTTTTATAGTAAAAGGGGAGAGAAGACTTTGGCTCCGGCTAAAATACATTACATCACAACATACACTCCACCTATTGCTGTCAACACAGAATAAGGCCGCCCCACAGAAGGTACTGCACATTTAAGACACAACAGCAGCGTGCGCTCGTGTTCTGGTAATGTATATTGTCTAGCATCTACACAAGTCAGGTCAATATTCTGACAGATTCTGCTCAGGTGCTGCCACCTACAGTTGTCTAACTCGACTGCCGTGTGACTGTGGAGCACCTGGCCGTTCCTCCCTCAGGATCATCTTCTCAAAGATGAGCAGGAGTGGCTTCAGTTTTTCCTCCAGTGGTGACAAGCTGAATCAAACTCCCTGAGGAAGGTCTGCTGAGCCCCGTGGACCAGTTATAGAAGGTTCTGAAAGATCAAAAGGCAGCTTGGTTTCCTTTTCTAAAGCCAGAAAAGCTGATGCTGTTAACAAAGGAGCGTTTCAATTAAAATCAGGGTGTAACCGATGGAGGGGAAAAAAAACATCACACATTCTCTCACATTTTCCTTTTTTTGATTTCACAACTCCCCTTTACCCTTTCTGAGCCAATGCACTGAAAATTGATTACAAAAATCCATTAACTAATAAAACACGATCAGTTCTTCCTCAGTTTGGATACTGATTCAGCTGCTGAACGTTTTACCTTGACTGTAACTGGAACACAACTGGCAACAATCACTCGATCCTCAACCTGTTTGACTCGTATTTCATTCTTCACAACAGCATAATACGGCTGCCCTCTTTGTGCTTTGGTTATTCTATTGTGAGGTGTTGAATAAGAGATCTCCTGATAAATGTAGGATATGAATCCCATATATCTGCATGCTGTCTAAAAGACCCTTGCATCTTATCAAATTAAGGTTTTGTAAAATGTGCCTGTAGATCACTTAAAACTATTCATTATGACAGAAAATAAACACCAAAAACATCCAGCTCTAATATTCTATATGGTGGTCTATTGAAATCTACAGTCATTATTTAAGACAATAGGCACTACAATAGACTACAATAGCATCTATAGTTGACTTTTAAATGATGCATGAAATTGAAGGTTATTTCCATCTCTGCATGTAAATATAAATAGGGTACTGAAACAAAACCTATTCATTTATTTCTATCTAAGTAGTTACAGAATGGGTGGTGCAACAGTTAGCCTTTCTGTCTTGCAGTGCTGGGACCCTGGGTTCAATTCTTTGGGTGCTGTCTGTGTGGAGTTTGCATGTTCCCCCTGCATTCACATGGGCTTCCTCCAAATGTTTTGGCTTCCTCCCCATGGTCAAATACATACTGGTAGGTTAATCGGCTTCTAGGAAAATAGGCCCTGGTGCGACCGTGTGGCTGTCTACCCTGTTATGCACTGGCTATTTTAGATTTGGAGAACACATTCACTACCGTTGCAGAAATTTCTTTAATATACCTGCAGTCAGAGAGCTAAACTGATCAAGAGGAAGAACTGCACTATGAAAGTTCTGGGTAGGTTCTGGGTTCAATGTATGTCCAGTCCTGACCGCCAAATGTACAAGTCATAATTCTCTTAAGAAAATCCTAGTAAGGGATTACTGTACAGGATGTTTAACTAGGTTGGGTTACATTGGCTATATCAAATTGATGCTTTTTGTAGGCTTCAATTTTCAAAGACAGAAAAGGTCAAGGCATATTCTGAAACCCCCACAAGTCAGTCTAAGTGCAAGACTCTAAATCAGTCCTGAGGATCTTAACGTCAACCTGTTCTATCCTCAGTAACATCTCCTGCTGGTGAGGATCATGATTAGGTGCTCTTCTTGGAAATGATTCAGGGAAAGATTGATTCAACCCATGACATAAAGGGGTCATAAATCCACTGAACAATACTAGAATTTTGTTCCTGAGAATGTGTGGTCTGTATGATCCAAGTTCGTTGACATTTTGTTTTACATTTTAGAAAAAATATTTTATAAATGAAGATTTTAACTTTATACGTTGAAAAACAATTTGCTATTGTTAAATTAAAAAATATAAATCAATTCGAATGCAACAACTTTGAAAAACAACTGCTTGTTTTCTCCAACAATACATATACATTATGAAAAGAACCACATTCATTTTAAGTCAACAATAACTGAAAACACAGGTCTGGCTTGAAGTAATATTTTTTTAATCCTAGGCACTGGCTTGACTGATTGAGCATTTCATGATGTGTACAAAGCTAGGAGATGTTATCAGAATGAAACAAAGCAGGATTAATCTTCTTCAGTACACTTACTCCGCTACAAAGTCCAGCGGTGTCCAGGAACCAAAGTCTGCATCAGGCATCGATTTTCTGTTCATTGGTGTATCCAAGGTAACCCTGAGAAAGGCAGAGATGCCGATCATTAGATTTTAAACGCACAACTTGTTGTGCTGGCTGAGGTCTGCTCTTTGTACCGAATGAAGCATTAGTCTTATAAAAACAAACTGGAGAAATATGGAAAAATATATAACCAAGCCCTTCTAGAGTTCTGTATAAAAAAATCATTAGCATTTTCTAACAAGGACAAAATCATGTTAAACTTAAGGGAAAAAAAAAAACTTACATTTCACAAACAAATTTGTGATTAGATTGCAATACACTTTAATGAGTTAATTAATACATGCTTGTTTAAAAATAAACAGCAGTTCAATAGTTCGAAAAGTAATGAGAAGATATACCATCCTGTATGCTAAAAATATATCCAGAACAGCTAAATATGTCTGGCATAGGTAAAGGTTTATTCCATCCTGAAAGGAAAACAAAAAGAGACAACGTTTCGTCTGTCACCTGAAGAAGGCTGCACAGTTGAAATGTTTTGGTTTTGTCAACACACAAACACTACAGAGGTAACCATGCAATAAATAACAGGGATGCTGAATTTTTAGTTTTACTAAACAAAATACTGCTGCTTTACATTTGACTGGACAACTACACACTCTTTGCAATGAAATCATTTTAATTGCTACTGCAATATCAACATTTCAAAACCTTCTCCTTCAGATGCAAAAAACAGTAGGAGAATACAAAATGGTGCTTGAAGTAACAGTTCCAGCATAATTTACATATTTATGTATTTATATATTTATATATCCACTGAAAACAAGAAGCAGAGTTTTCTAAAAAAAACTGCATCACCTGAAGCAATCTGCTTCTCATAAGGAGAACTGCAAAGTCATCGTAGTAATGTTATCCAGATGTTGGGGCCAAAGCACAAGACAACATTCCAGAAGGACAAAAAGCATCCAGATGAAGATTACATCTAAGCTACAGCTTATTTGTAAAAGTACCTAAAAGAATTTCAATATAAAAAACTCAACACTGTAATGCACAGACAACAAATAACATACCTATGATCCCCAAAGGTGAAAAATGTGGTTTCTCTTACATTTCAAACAGAATGTGAAACTTAAAATATGGATCTAAAAAGGCAAGTGGAATATATGATTAAAGCTGCAATATTCTGAGGAACTCATGTGTCTTACACATGATTTCAGTGTAGCTATAAACAACATAGCTGTTAAAATATCAAAGGGCTAGCTAGTAAATTCTTTCTCGACTATAAAAATGGACCATTTGTGTAGTTAGCTAGAAGAACAAAAGCTGCTTATGTTTTTGAAAACACACAAAATGGTTGTAGCAGCACAGGGGACGAGTTACTGATGTAACTGCAAAAAAGAAGCATCACATGTTAATTAAAACTCTCATGTCAACAGCATTTGTACTGCTGTGAAAAAAAAAAAACGAAACCCTGACTTGCCTGCATTGTCAACAGCAAAGATGGGTGTAATTTAGCAGTGCAGAGTCTGGGTCTTCAGCTTCTCTTTAAAGGTCAAAGGCTACAGTCTGGTATTTTTTTTTTACTCGGGGGCAATTACCGCAGAGTAGAAACAGGCGCATGCGATTTTCAAGCTTTACACGCAATTATTGGTACTCACGGCAAAATCGCAATGGCGGCAGAGCCAGAAGGTAATCCGCTGGCGTCTCCTGCAAGACTCTGACAGAGCTGGTGAACTGCTGCTTTCGCCATTCCGTATCCAATCATTCCTGAGAGAAGACACACGGGTGGTACTGCAGGACCCTGACGACCCTTGGAAGAGTCTTTTCTCCCAATGTTTTAGGGCAAAAGCTGATATACTGTACATAAACATACGCACTGCTGCGTTACACTGGGCTGGAATTAGAAGAGTGTACGAACTTAAGAAATTGCAATGCCTGTGAAAACAAAGGAACATTCACATCTTTTCGGCTCAAGGTCAGGCACCTAAAAAAAAAAGACCCCCAGGGGCTTATACAAAGGTTCCCCCCCCCCCCCCATCACCCCAATTCATTAAAAAAAAATAATTACTTAAAGTACCTATTACATTTAAAGTACAAGCAAAATGACAATTGAGTGTCTGAGGCCACTATTTTATGAACTCACATACAGCCACTTCAAAGGAGAAAAACAACCAAATGCACAGTTGCAGAACAGGAAAAATCTCTTCAGCCACTAACACTGCATAGCATTAATGTTTTCTGGAGTGTTACAACTGCACGTTTTAATGTACCCACTGTGAGAATACTTTTTTCATTCACTTTAATTCTAAAATAATTGAACATCTATTCAGGCTCACAAACATCTCCTTTCAAAGCACTAGTGTCCAACTCAAGAATCTAAGCCTTGAAAATTTCTGCAAACCAGAATTGCAGAATTCCATTAAATTGCAACTGCCTAATATTTTTTGACACAACTGCATATACCATAAACCCATTAAACCAAGGGTAACATTTCAAGCAGCTTTTATGTCTCAAACTATCATCTGTTATCAATTAAATTATCACTCACACACAGTTACCTTGTAAAATATAACTAAGAAATACTGCACAATTTCTGGGGATCACATTTATATATTACTGACCATTGGAAACAGCTGGTTCTGGTGTCTGAAAGCAGTTTTGCGTTTAATCAATGAGATCAGACAGAAGAGTACTCATTCCTTCAATATTTTTGTGAAAGGCTATGGCCATTAAATCTTTTTTCCAGTGCAAGAGTCATTCTTAGCATTACCTCAGGAGACGATAGTGTAATTTGGCATAATTTTACAATATCAACAATTTGGTTGATGCGTTTATTCAAAGCAACTTACACTTAAACTTGCTCATTGATATAATTCCACCTTTTACTAAGGGAACCACTTATTCAAGTGCTGCCAACCCAATTACAAATCCTGAGCTCCTTACCACTAATTCCACACTGCTGTCTAACAGGACCCTCCTAAAATATTAGATTGCATCACAACAACAGTCAAGCAATTTCCATTTATCAATAATGAAAATAATCGGTCACAACATCATTCATTAAGAAACATGAAAAGGACAATATACATTTTATTTTAGGTAATTCCTTGCAAATGTTTTAGGACTATAAAATCACAAACAAAAACTGACATTCTCAAACATTTACAGCATCACACACAGTGTAACAATACCCTCCCAACTCTTTGAGCTTTTGCCTGTTCTTGCCGTTTTCCAGTATTTTCTGCAGCTTAAGAAAAGCATGCTTCATTAAGGATTTTAAAGGTCACAGTGAATGTTTCATTAATGTTACTGCTAAACATTCAAAACATCTTCATTGGTTTTCAATTAGGTTTCTACCTGTAGGTAAGAAAAGTAAGAATGCGATGTTGCTCATGTTACAGTATTAAAATGTGTTTCCATTTTGTAAGGACCAGAAAAGAGGTACACAGACCCAATGATCAAAAGGCAATAACCAGAAGCATGTGTTCAAAATGAAATTTGCTGAGTCACTGCCCCTGCTTTTTGGCCAACACACTAGGTCTCCTAAACAAACTAGCTGAGAGGGGAAATTCTGCAGCTTTAGCATCAAATACTGTTCTGAGGGTTGCATGTAAGTCACAGTTTTGTTAAAAGCTCCTGAAATACTGTAGTGTACAGTATGTACCATATCTGGTCCAATATTGGGTATTTGAAGGGGTTTCACTGCATACTACTATGTCCAATTAATGATAAAATATATTTTTATATGCTGTACATTCTTTCTACTCAAATATCCAACATCTTGGACTGGAGGCTCCTGAAAAAAAGCTAAATTGCTAAAACCTGTTTTATCAGTAATTTAAAAAATTACATATATAAATAATGGCAAATAAACATTTTTGAAAACCTCCTTTTAAGGGGACACAGAATTCCTGTCTTCTATTAACTTAGTGATTACTGTACATATTTTCAGCAGTTGCTTACTTTTGAGATCAGGAACAATGTGGGCACATCAGAACTTTATGGACATTTTAGAATTTAAAGAGAAGTAGTTCGTCGATTATTGCATAGAACACAAAATGACCTCTTGTTGATAACCTTTCTATTTATGTATCCCAGTTGTTAATACTAGGTAAATAATTTCTTACGCTTACAGTATATGGCGCTTTACATGTAATGGGAACTCCCCTCCACCCTCACCAATGAGTAGCACCTGAATAATGCAACAGCAGCCAAAGTGTGCCAGTAGGCTCAACACACATCAGCTATCAGTGATTGTTTTTAACCACGGAGAGAGAACCTTGGTTTTACATCTTATCTGAAGGATGGCATCTATTTTACAGTATAGTGTCCCCATCACTATACTGGGGCATTAGGACCCACATGGACCGCAGGGTGAGCACCTCCTACTGGTCCCACTAACACCTCTTCCAGCAGAAACCTCAGCTTTAACAGGAGGTCTCCTATCCAGGTACTGGCCAGGCTCATACCTGCTGAGCTTCAACGAGTTAAATAATCAGAAGCTGAAATAATGGCAAAGTAACTACAATAAATGAACAGCCACCGTTTTAATTTCCTGAAGCATCTGTGGGTTGTTCTACATGATTGCTTGCACAGGCTATATTTGCTTTGGCTGCTTGATTCTATAGACATAACCCCCGACACACTTTTTATTTTTTTTTGCTGGTTCAAGTGCAGCAGGAGGCACTGTCGCTGATAAGGGAGTAAAGCACTGAAGTTCAGCCGACTATTCCTGTACAGGTCCTTTCTCGTTAATGCAGAACAAGATTTATTCCATCTTGAAAAGAGAAGAACAGAAACAGATCGCCTCAGCCCACTTCTGCTGCGGCCCACTATGCCTTCCACTAAATCTTTCTCTAGATCTCTTCGTCATTCCTTCTCTTCCTCCCTGGGGGGCTACTTGACCCCTTCTCTCACCAAACCGCCATTCCGTCTCTTCACAACGATCCGTTCAGAGACCAGGCTTTCTAACCACCTCCTATTCCTTTACAGATGTCATTCCTAAACGCCTGCTCCCGCCTCCTCTCCACTCCCGGCTTTTGGTCTCCCGTGCTTTATCAGCTGCCGATCTCCCCCCCCCCCCCCCTTCTCACAACCAAAGACATCCAAGGCCAAAATGCTGTGTTTCTTTTCTTCTCTTTTCATCATGGAATAAACCTTGACTCGTTCCTTTGCAGCCTACGCCTGCTGACCCTTCTCGTTAATGGCAGTAACTCGTAACGTGGAACAACAGCACTTGAACTGGCAAAGCAGTTAAGCATTTTTCTCTGTAAAAACCCCACCTGGAGTTCCAGCTAAGGCAGCTTTGGCACCCGCCAGCGTCAGCAGCCCTCCTTCCTTCAGGTGCTTGGTAGCCAAGTGACTGGAAATGGTTGAAGTCCAGACACTCTGCTTCCACATTAGGTCACAGTTTTTGTACAAGGCTTGAGGCAAACAAACAAAAAAAAAGGCTTTAAGATGCATGTTAATCTCAGAATTATTGGTGCTAGGGAGCAGTACTTTAAAACACCATCGGTTTTCTTGAACTGGCTAACCCTGACGATTACGAACCTGAATTCACAAGAGCTTTTAAATTCACAATCTGATTATTTTTATTACACCCATCCAATTTGGAGTCACCAATCGGGCGTTTTTCCCCACACATTGGCTCACAGCTATGAACCCCACAACCGCACACAGGGAAGAATGAGGAACAATATTGCAGACTCCTCTGACATGTCACGGGAAAAACACATCACCTTACCACAGTTTCAGCACTGACTGAAGGGAGGAGGGTACATCCCTCCCCAACCGTACTACATGCAACCACCAGCCACAGGGTGACAGTATCTCAGAGACTGAATATCTTTTTTACAATACATTTATAAAGCACCTTTCCAGACCCAAGAATGCCGTACATAGTCCTAAAGAGAAAAAGTAAAAAAAATAAACAAGAACAGGTACAGGTTCAGAACAAATAGTGCCCTGGTTGAATCTTTTGCCAAACATTAAGGTCACAATATTTATTAGCAGAAGTGGAATTTATCCTCAACTGAAAAAGAAAACCCTTTAAAATGCACACCGTTAAACTTGGGAGTGCTATCTGCAGCAGACTGAGCTACCTGGTTTCTCCTGCCCACGTAATCGGACTTACATTTGGCTTTTGCGCTGCCACCTGCCCATCCTCCCGCAACACACAGGATCGCATCCACCTTCCTTTCCCCCAGGAGCTGAGAAACATCGGCTGTAACCTGGAACGGAAGCACAACACAAAAACCTGAATACATCCCAACAAACAGTTACACTCGTAATAACAGTTACAGTCTTACGGGTGTGCACTACAGTTTTGTTACATTAATTCAGTCTGTCAGCAGCTCACATTCTGGCGTCAAAGAATGCAACTGTACGGCCTTTTAGCGATTAGTTTTCTGTAGTCACTATTTCAGCCGCTCCGATATTCAGACAGGCACCATGACCTTTGCTCATTTAAAAACAAATGCCTCAATCTGACTGAAAGAACAGTTAAGTCTTTAAAAAGTATAAAAGTATTATATGGCTATAATGTTATAAGTTCAGGTGGGTAGCTGCGTCAGCATGCGTAGGCTGCAAAGGAACAATAATAGGTTTATTCCATGCTGAAAAGAGAAGAAAGAAAATACAACGTTTCGGCCGTGGAGCCTTCTTCGGGTACCATATAATATAATATTATAATACTGGCTTCTTTGTTGCTCTTTCATTGTCAGACCATACTACGCGACCTTATTTCCTTCTAAATTTAACACACAGATACCGTACGAGGCACTGGATTCAATCTGAATTGTAATAACAGAAAGCCAAATTAAGATCCAAGATCCAACCCCCACTGAAATGAACGGAAGACATCCTCAGAGTGGTGATTGATTACTGAATGAAAACAGTCTGAACAGCAGCTTTCAGCGGCTCAACGACACTGCGCCCAGCAGGTGTCCGCTCTGCCTACCTGCTCCGCCTGCTCAGTAAAAGAGTCGGTAATTTTAACCAGCACGTTAGCATTTGCCTCTTCATTAGCCGTAATATCGACGGAAGCCACCCACTAAAACAAACAAACAAACAAACAGAAAAAGATTAATATATTCATACAAAATTCAATGAATGTGAATTACTTTTTTTTTCTGACGATTTGTCCATTACAATAGCCATCAACGAACTTTGAACCATAATCCGAACTATCATTATGTTCAAATTCTTTAAACAGAACATAGCACACATTGAGTCAGGTTTATGTATTTAATTAATACATAAGCATTCATCTAACAACTTCACCTGAAAAAAAAAACCGCATTGAATGTTTGTGGGCGAATACTTTGCACTTTAAAGCCAAAGACGGAGGATGTAGTGCCATACTGTAGATCCAACACTTAATTTTAAAATTAATGGTACTCCTTGTCTTCGATTATAAGACCCAGAGAGCGTTGGAGCATAAGGTCATGATATTAATCAGAACAGTTTTCAAATTATATATATATATTAATTGATTAAATCCTAAAATAGTATTCGTCACCTATTTATTAAGTTACCCTAATTCGATGTCGTAAATCTTTAAAGCGCATTTATGTAGATATGTGCGATACTAACTCAGCCCAGTAAGTGAATTACTGTAACACGGCTGTGAAATGCAATGCCTACACAATCCATCAAATAACATTCAACTGGTCACACGAAATAAATGATGACATCGCAGGTCCCCATCTTCTACTTACCCAGCTTTTCGACTTAAAGTACTGGACGCATTTGGACCCGAGTGCGCCCTTCCCCCCATAAACGATAACCCTGTGCGCTTCTGCAGCTGCCATTCTCAAACTGAAATCCACTTGACAGACCTACAGCTCAAGTCAGAAATGTTCCTAAGTGTCTTATTTTCCCCCACAGCAGGCTATATGTCAGAGAGCCAGACGCCTATGGCCCCTCCTACCAGCCCGAGAAGAGCTGACGGCTGGTTTCTGCGTGCAGCACCACCTCCAGCGCGGAGGACCGTGAGAGCAGTGTTTTCGGTTGTGAGCACGGCGTGCGGAATGGTGCAGAAGTACAGAATTGTCCTGTTTTAATACCGCTATAATACCATTACTTCTGAGGAGATGTTTCCTGGAATAGCGATGATTTTCCCCCGGAGTTAAAGTGAACGCTTGAATACTGATGTCAAAGCGTTACGTCCGAATTTGCAATATAGTTTAGAATCGTGTTTGTTATATTTCCTCTACTTTGTCTACATGTATTAGTCTTATTATACTGTTGCTTGAGTCTGATACTTTATCTTAGGCGATTTAAAGCGAAAAATACAATCGGATTTCGAACTTCATAAAGACCAAGATTTACATGTTGTTACTTACGCAGTAGCCTATGAAAAACGGGGGAGCGCGGCGTGTATCTTACGGAAGACATCGCACAGTGGAGCACAGCTAAAGCAAGATTGGAAAGCTGGTATATTAAGTAGAATGAAAGAGGCCATTAAAGTAACCTTGTAGAACAAAAACGACCGACAGGTGTGATCTGATCTGTAATGAGTAGTCAAGAACGGCAGGTTATATAAACTAAGCCAGCAGCATGATGGGCTTCTGTATGAAACAATGTTGCTAATGTTTTCTGTATGGCGGTCAGACAAGCACTTTGATTTTTGTTTTTGCCTTAACATTTCATAGGAATGCGTTTCGAGATTTCTAAAATTGAGTTGCAAACTCTTGAGTTGCCTGATGTTCTGTCAGCAGCAATATATAAAAAAAGGCATACTCATGGTTGTGACTCAGGATTTATATGGAAGAGCATGTTGTCATATGTAGTAAATAGTGATCGTTTTGTTGCTGCAAAGCTCACCTTGACTAAGAGATGAGTTACCCAAGGTGTTGAGGAGAGGCAGATCCTGCATTACACAAGGAAACAGATGTGCCAAGAGCAGAAGAGGAAGGTGTTGAACATCTTAGCTCCCTCAGCTTTGAGCATGCTCGGCAAGTCTTACAATGCTCCCCCCTCCTTCATTAATCTCTTGGTTATTGCACAATTCCCTTTTCTAACTATCACATTGTCCACCTGTCTAGCACCTGGAGCTGCCCCTCAGTACAGCCTAAAATGTATTTTTTCAAGCATCCTCCCTCACTCCCTCATTAATGACACCTTGCTCATGAATTCCCAATCTCCTTCCTCGCAGGCTGAAACCGAGATAGACTGAACGCCTTCTCCTCCTGCCTGTTCTTCTGCAGTTCTCCGTTAGTTCGGGGGCATTGCCATTTCCACTCAGAGGGCGGATAGATGGGAATACAATTGCAGGAGAAAGAAGAAAGTACAGCAGAGGCAACAGGAGAGCTGCCAAGACTGGACAGCAAATTGGAAAAGCAACCCTATAGCAAAGGTGACAGAAGCTGAAAAAAGGGGAGGACTAGTAAAATAATACATTATTTAAAAGTCATCATAATGTTCTGTTGTGCTTTTCACTGCCTCTCAAAAAATACAAAATAGGATTTTAGAGGCAGAAAGAGGCAAAGTCAAATTTTACACATTAGCAGTTTCAGATACTCAGAGTTGCAGAATGAAGAATTTAGTTTATAAGCTGCCGTATTTTTCTAAAAGCCAAGACATTTTTAAATATATTGTTTACATTACAGAATACAGCATTACATAATGACATATACAGCATTTTCCACCTCTGTATTAATAAATCCTTACTTTCAATATTTGTCTTGGAAAAATGTTTTTATTTTTGCAAATGGATAGACAACAAATTAATGCAATTAGGACTGGATTCTCATATATTGCCCAGATAAAACTGAATCTTTTGTTAAGCTTTTGTTGGCTCTGAAAATATGTTTTAAATGCCAAGCCTTTATTCTAAAATTAACCTTAAAGGGCTGTAAAATGATCTTCTTTCAAACCTGCCATCTTTTATCCTCAAGAATGCTCTGTAGCTTTCAGAATCCATTCACCGAAGTGTCTAATCTCAAATCGGATTTCATTTCTTATATTTCAAGCTTGTAATATTCAAGCCTTTTAGCTCATACATTTTTATCTGACACTTTGCCCTGCCATTTCTGCTCTTAAATGGTTTCATGCTTTGTGGTTTGGAAGAATTGCTCTGCATTGTAGCTAAGATGACATTTAGAAACCTTGACGATAACAGTTGCTACGACATCTGATACAGGACAATTAAACCATAAGTAACAAATTCACTGCCGTGTATCAGTCATGCCTTGATATTAAAAACTGAAATATGCTATTTTGTCTTAGCATCTGTAGCTATAACCTGCTGCTGCCTATGAATATTAGTGCTGCAGACTGGACTGGGGAAGACCAACAATTAAACCTCTGGATGGAACTTTAGCAGACAAGCACAGATAGAATTACCTTTGTGTGGTAAGAGAGATCTCTGCTGCGCTAGGCTACTAATCAGGTTTTGTTTCCAAATGTTCTGAGGTGGCTATTTATACTGACTGTAGTGAGTAGGAACTAGGGAAAGTCTTTAACATTTGCTTTTTATTTAGTTAGGAAAGAGCATACGAGGGACAGAAATAATGGAGGTTTGTGGGGTGTTTGACGAAGCGTTACAAACCTACAAGAAGGCTCCAGTCACATTGCGGCGTCCTATTACAGTCAGCCAGCGTGAGGTCAGGCTTTCGTAAGCTATGCAATGCCTGGGCTGTTGAAAAAGACTCTTTTTTCCCTGGCTTCCCTGCTCAGCATTGCCTCCGTCGTGCTGCTTGTTGTGGCTCTTGCTACTGAGAAGTGGGTGACTGGAAAAATCCTGTGCAAGACAGGAGCTGAGCTGGTGAATGCTTCGGATCCAGAGCTGGTGAAATTTGTTGGAGACATTTACTTTGGTCTTTTCCAAGGAGGCAAAATAAGGCAATGCGGTCTAGGCAGTCGACGCTCCAAGATATACAGTAAGTTTTGTTTTCTTCATTTTTTCTGATATGAGAATAAATGACTCTTTCTGTCTTTTGTTGGTATACATTGCATTAATCCCCTGGTTTAAATATTCACTTATTTAAGCCGGAAATGTAGCCTATTTTGTAATGTAAATTGGAGGTTTTACATGCTATTGTGTACATTGTGGCTTGAAATGCACTCATCAATGCCCATTCTTTCTAACCCTGAAATATAGAAAGAAGTATAGCAGTTCCCCTTTAATTCAAGTTGAATGTCATCCTTATCATTGAATTAACAGCCTAACTGTGACAGTAAATGCACTGACAAGATAAAATCCAGGAGATTTATTCAAAATTAGCATTGAAACACAAACCAGAAGACAAGTTGAAACTGCATGGAAGTGCTTTTAAAATTGAGCAGGGACCACTTCTTTAACCCAAGGATTGTGGGATTGTGAAACAAGCTACCCAGCCATGCTGATAAAGTCACTGTGATGAGACCCTTGTATTAAAAACGACTAAATATCAAACGGGCTAAAGAGGCCTAATGGCCTCCTTTCATTTGTTAACTTTCTTATTTCCTTATGTACTTAAACTGATCCTCTGAAAACCTAGATGATTTAACATGGGCATTTACTGTATTTGATACTGCCAAAAAGATTCATACTGATTGTTGACTTTATAAAAACAATGGGCTGAAAAAGATGTGATTAATCCCGACTTTCTTTGTAATCTTCCTCATGAAGGGGGCATTACCTCTGGACTCATGAGTGACAAGTTGTGGGTTCAGGCTGTATAAGTGGAAGGTAATTCCTAGTAGGGACCCAACCCACCAGGGAGGGAGCGATGCACCCTCTAGTCTGCTTCACACTGCAGAGCTCTGACAAAATAAGCCTTTGTTGTAACGAACGAGTTCTTTCAGGACCCTATGCAGACGACACGATCCGGGGTGGAGTGAGGAAAACACAGGGGAAAAAGGCGTGCAGGAGTCGGGAATGAAAACAGGGGGGCGTGTCCAAAGTGCGCAGGTGTCCAGGGGGGTGAGTCCGGGGCAAACAATCCAGAAGTAATCCAAACGGGGAATCCAAAACGGGCAAAGTCCAAAGCCGGGCGGTCCATCCGAGACTAGACAGGATAAAGACAGGAACCGGATCGGAACAGGAGCGGAAAATAAAACCATAGCAGAACCAGGCGCATCCAGGTCCCGGGCTCGCATGATACAGGAATCAATGCAGAGCCCTGAACTGAGTGGGCGTCAGACTTTTAAGGTGGGCTGGGAGGAGGCTGAAACAGGGGGCAGGAGCACAAAATCAAGTCCGAAGTGAAAGACCCGGAGCGCCCTTAAGTGGGAGGGACTACAATCGTGACAATTGTGGCTTTGGTGTGACTTTATTTATGAAAACCTTTTAATAGAAAATGTAAGTACTACCACCCACTTGGATACAGGAGAGAATTTCTGATTCATTGCAGTGGATTGTTTTATTTGCAATGCGATTGCCGAATGCAAGATTTGGCCCTTTAATCACAATGCACAAATGCTGTACTGCTCTGGTGCACTGTAGCGCCCGTTGTCAAAACCGGAACGCAACCTACTCGTCTGATGAATTGAAGTAAAACAAAGTGAAGTTAAAAAAAATCTAACTGTGCTTTTTTTCTTTTTTTTCAGTTTTTCCAAATCTTGTGAAAAAACTGAATAGTGGACTTCACGTGATGATTATCCTGTTTCTCTTCACTGCCATAGTATTTGCTCTGATCAGTTTTGGGTTTTGCATTTATAATGCCAGGAAAATTCCTTATCAGTCTATCAAAGGGCCAGGAGGGATATACTTGTGGAACTTTGTTGCAGGTAAATATATAATATAATATATTATAAATATAATTTATAAACTGAGCTTTGGATAATGCAGACAAGGATCCCTCTGACTCAAGCTGAGTCTATACTTTTTTACAGGAAAACAAACATACAAATTTTGTAGTTTAACCTTATATGCCAGCTTTGATTTATGAACTCGTAAGGTATTTCAATATTTTTATATTCTTGTTTAGGATATTTTGCTGGTAGCCCAGAACTACAAGTTAAGTTTCCTTAAGCAACATGACTGTCACATTTTTATTATGGTTTAATACTTTATTGTTGCAAACAGAATGTATTATTTAATACATTTCAGGTAGAGGCTGACAGAATTAAAGATATGATACCCAAAAACTCAAGAGATATCTATGACTGTCTAGGTTCATTTGTGAAAAAAAAAGGTTACTATGTTTTCTGTCTTACCACTAAATAATCTTAAATTATTAAATAGTAAAAAAAAGTATAGAACCTATGCACATAAGTACCGTAAATGGATATTGGATATCGATTTGCAATTGAACACAATTAATCAATGATAGGTCATGATCTGGGAGAACTCAAGAAATGACACCTGTTAGATTCAAGTATGATGGCCTATGTGGTACTGTCTTGTCACTACAGCATTCCACTTGTAATATTGTAATAGAGGTATCCTGTGTGACACTACAGCACTTTGATCAAGGTCTGGGACCTCATTTGCTGCCCATCATCCGGGCTCTGATGTGACAACATTCTAGCTGGTTAATGCCTGCCCTCATGCTGCTCATGCAATGACAGCTTTCTTGAAAGATGGTGAAAGTGTCACTTACTGTATAATGATTGTCCTACTCGACAGACTTCAGCCACATTGAACATCTGTGGGATAAGATGGGAAATACAGTATGTCACTTAGGACTCAAATACAATGAAAATTTGTATATGTGTCCACTCTTTACAAGATGATGGGATAGCTTCCCACAGGAGATCTACAGCCTGGATACAGCCTGGGGCGACCTGGTGCTAGGCGGGTTTCAGGACATCCCGAACGTCAATCCCGAACGAGCCAAGCAAGAATAAGTGACCCGGAAATATATAGCCCCAGAGAGAGAGAGACACTGGAAGGACAGCAAAGCACAGGAAACTAGGGACAGGACAGAGCAGGAGCACCCTCTGGCTGCAGAGGGCATGACAGGTGGCCACACACACTACTAGCCTGCAGCTTTCACAGTAGAGCCCTTGTTAATCAACGCTGCTGATGACAAATATTAACCCACATAATGAATTTACCAATGTCAATTCTGTTCAATACAATATTAGTGCACCTGCTGCTTGCAGTTACAAAAAGAATATTGCTTTTGATGCTTGGTATTTTGCCTGCACAGACTAAAAAAAGATGACCAAAAGTTATCTTTATTACTTTATACTGTAGGTAGTTCATGTGATGGACAGTGGTGTTCTTGCAGACTCCATATAACTATACTAATCCATGAAAAATTCCTTCCATAATCTGAAATGGCACATTACTTCCTAGTTTTTGTTGCAATCTACTGCTCCTTTGCTGTTTTGTTAACACTTTCTGCTTGCCTCTTTCTCCTTAAGCTCTGTTTGGAGTGTTTGGAGTTGTCAGCTTCATCGCAGCTTTGAAGCTTCATCGCCTAACTGAGAGAGTGGCCAACTTCCGGGAAAATGTCTTTCAGTTCATTATCTTGGAAGAGCATTATGACTTCTCTTTCTGGTTATGTGTAGCAAGCACTGCTACTCATGGAGCAAACTTTATTGTTGTGGCCATTAGTGGGATCCATTTCCCCAAAGTACAGACTAAAAAACCCGAAGAACCTACAGTTACAGCAGAAGACCTTCTGTACTAGGCAAGACAAATGCTTTTGGATATCAAAGTGAAAACCCAACTTTGACATTCTTCATTGCTGACTCTACACACAGGGGAAAAAGCCTTAAGAATATTGTAACGCTTACGGCCGACAGGTACTGTGTAAGAGCCGGCGTACCAGAGCAGGTGACGTCACCGCCCTTCCCTGTGATAGCAGGACTACAGCTACTGGGCTGTGGAGAGATCTCTCTTTAGCTCACGGGGCTAGGTCGCTGCAGAGAGACGCGGAAGTCCCGGGTTCGAGCCCCGGACGGTGTGGGGCCGACCTGATGCGGCAATGGCGCCCGCCTGAGCCCCCGTTGCGTTACAATATGTTTTGGGTTCAAATTGATGAACGCATTTTCATGACAAAAACAGAATGCCGGTGGCAGTACTGTGCAAGTTATTAGAGGAGATACGTCTATTTAAATCTGCAAGACATCACCACTGCTTTCAAACTGCAACTGTATTTTGTCCTGTTATTCTGACATAAATCTTCATTTCACAGACTCGTTTTGGACTTTGAAATTCAGCCAAAAAAGGAGCTACATAAAAAGTACAGGACGGTCATGAAGTTGCAAACTCAGCTTTTCAATACTTGTAAAAATGTGAATAAATCTTTCCGTTACCAACCATTCGTTTTGATTTAATGCTGTATTTTTGGTACTGGGAAATTGTCAGTTTCTCAAATTCCTGCACCTTGCATATGAAAAGCTAGACGAATTCCAGTGTGGGAAACAAAGTATTTAATTTCTCGCGAGTGATCTGCCATGTCAGATACTAATTTAATGCTACTACATATTCATATATTTAAAACTATGTTTTTATTCAGCACTTCCAAAGGCAAAAAGAAGAGGCTTGTGTTGATGTTAAAATCTCCTGCCTCTTCTTGCAAAGGTCCTAAATAAATATTTAATGTAAATTAAATAAGTGTAAATATTTAATGTACTAATACTGGAGAGTACTTTACAAGTACCATCGTACTTTTGTAACGGCCCCTTACATGTGTCGCGTGTTAATGACGGAATCAGAGCGCTGCCGTGTAGGAAAAATGGGAAACCTTGACACTTTGAAGTACAGTACATGTGAGAGTGAATGATACAGGACAGGCGGATGAGGCAGTTCTGTAGCTGGTAACTAATAAGTAAAGTATGATGCTTCCGTTCAGAAAAGTACTTTTTTCGGGAGTCAGGACAACCAATTACAGATCATTTTCATTATCCCGGAACAAATGCGATGCCAAGAAGGTAAGTTTTATACTTTGAACTTGAAGAAAACAGGATAGATAAATTAAGTTCTGTTGTTATCTGTATTTGAAACCAACATTGTTTTTGCAGCAGTACATGTTTTGCTGGTTTCAGTATCAGTTTTTATATAAACATATTTTATTGCTGTGAAGAATATTGCAAACGTTGTTTTTAAGCATATTTACTGCGTTCTGAAATCGTCTTTATCTTGAGTAGTTCACATAGATTTGGATTAACAACTAGAAATATAAATAATACAAAAAATATAAACCCTCAACTCCCTCAAAAAATAGATAATTTTGGAATTAACCAGGGAGTACAAAAACACAGGTTTGAAATAACTGTTCTGGGGAAATTGGGGAGCTGTAAAACACTGACTGTAGCTGTGTTGCTTTTCACAGGGCCTAGTCCTTGGCGTTTATGAACAAGAAAAGGAAAGTAACGACTTCCACCTCACAGAAGCTGCAGAGGTGTTTGACAGGTCTCTGTCAGGGAGCCTGAGACAGCTATTATCTGTGTAAGTCTTGATTCCCAGTTTCAGAGCTTTTTCAAATCTGTATGGCATTCAAAATGTGTTTTTTTCTAGTGTAGAATTGTATGCAGCAGGTTTGAATATTACTAAGAGTATTATATAGTATATAGAATTGTATTTGTAATCTACTGTTATATAATATATTGTTTCGCAATAATGAAAAGAAAAAATAACAGAAAGTAGAATTTATGATCAATATTTTCTTGTTCTTCCACACTTCTCAGATCTGGGCCAGCTGTGAAAAAGGGGAAAAGCCGGGTATTTTATGGCATACACAAGGTAAAAACTAAAAAAAAGCAACTGTATCTGTGGGTGTACAATTTGAAAGAAATGAGAATTCACATCAGTTAAACCTAGATGTTTGCTTGTAATTTCCTTTCAAAAGATGGCACAAGGCATATTGAGAAATTTCCACTGTTCTTTCTTTTTAACCTGCCCTATGAAAGCACACAATCCTGTTTTTTCTGAGGGAGTAATTTTAAGTAAACCAATCAGATTGATTCATCATAAGCCTTTTTTTTCTTTTGCATTTGTGTTTTAGGATTTTTCGAGCATCGTTGTTGTAGGTCTTGGTAAACGTTCAGCTGGAGTCTGCAGTCAGGAGAACTGGGATGGCAGCAAGGAAAATATCAGAGCAGCTGTAGCAGGTAAATACATATCATCTCACACTGCGTTATATCCCAGTAGTAACTCTCTCACATCATTGTTTCAGTGAACATTTAATTAAATCAAAGCAGTATAATGTAGAGGTAAACCTTTAAAAATACAGTAAGGAACATTATCCAGACAAACCTTACTGTACATTTTTAAGTTTTTAAAAGCTGCTACCTTTGGTAGTTTCAGTGACCACTTAATGCAGCTCTGCATTACTCTTAAGCTACGTCATCTTTATGAGGCATCTTAAACTATTGTTTGAAAACACTTGTTATTCTAATCATATGTTTGTCACTTCAAAACAAATAAACAATGAAAAAAGAAATATCAATATTCATGCATGTTTGAAATGTTGATAAGACAAAGGAAACCTATTGTATTTCTCTATTTTTGTTCAGATGTTTTGAGGGCTGTGTTTTCGGGCACAGCTGATTAATAACGTGAGCTGAGAGTTGAACCCTCTTGTCTGTGGTTTTCAGTTGGCTGCAGGCAGCTGCAGGATCTGGAGATTCCAGTTGTGGAGGTTGACCCTTGTGGTGATGCCCAGGCGGCTGCGGAGGGCGCTGTTCTGGGGCTGTTTGAGTATGATGAGTTTAAGCAGAAGAAAAAGACGTTGGTGACGACACAGCTACATGCCAGGTAGTGGAAACCTTCAGATCAAGCACAGTAATAGATCCTCTTTTAGTGTTCTGCGTTAAGATAGTGAGTACACGTGTCATGTATTTAACGTCTCCAAAAACATTACCCATGACTCATGTTATTTGTGCTTTGGAACTCTGGCAAACGTTTTACTTTGGTACTTTTCCCCCTTTGAACCAATTTAAACTGAAAAAACGTAACTGATTGTTTGATGTTAAGAAAAATGGACATTTTGAAGAAATGTCAGCTTTGGTATGCTGCATTTTTATGTAACTGAAACTTATTGTTGATGTTGTTACAACAAAACACTACATTTGTAAGAAAAAGACTTAATCTGAGTTGATTGAAACATTTAGACCTTTGTTTTTACTTTTTATACTTAAAAGTAAGAAAAGAAAACATGTATTGAGGATATTTTGTCTCACAAAATGAGGATGTTTTCCCTTATATAAATGTGTCTAAAACTAAAGTTTACAATGAATTTTGTATAAGAAGAGACTTAAAATATATGAATGTAAATGTGATTTGATGCTGTTTTCCAGCACTGATGCTGCAGCTTGGGAAAGAGGAGTGATTTATGCTGAAGGACAGAATCTGGCCAGATATTTGATGGAAGCCCCTGCCAACTACATCACCCCAACGTGTTTTTCAGAGACAATACAGCAGAGACTTAAACCTTGGGCAGACAAGGTCACAGTACATATAAGGTAGTGGTGTACAGCAGTTTTTTAATTGGGTCTTTAATTAAAACAACATAATAAAGGTTACAAATGAGAAGAGGCACTTCAGCTAGTTTATTTGCATGCCAGATTAATCAATAAACTGTTTCTAAAAGAAGAGGAACATGAGGTTATTCAAGACACCCACAATCCTTTGTGCAGAAAAGTGGCCGTTAATTTTAACTGATCTTCCTCCCCGTTTCCAGTTGTATTCTTTGGTTTGTGTGTCACTGCTGGAGAAGTAAACTTCTGATTCTGTTTACTGAATCAAACGTGATTCAGTAGTTGCTATAGATTTCACACCTTTGAACAGATTTTTGAGGGGTTTTATGTCCATATGTAATTAAATAGATCATTCAGTCAAAATGCAAACTTTGGTTCTTCTTTTCCATTTGTTATGTTTTCTTGCTAGTTGGATTTTCTGTAGTACTACTTCCTCATTTTCTTTCACCCAGGCCGAAGTCCTGGATAGAAAACCACCAAATGGGAGCTTTCCTGAGTGTGTCCAGAGGCTCGGACGAACCCCCAGTGTTCCTGGAACTGCACTACAGTGGGAGCTCCAGTGCAAGTCAGCCTCCTCTTGTGTTAGTGGGAAAAGGAATAACCTTTGACAGGTATTATGAAGGCAGTTTGTTTTTTTTATTGCCTATAAAAGGGATATAATTCTACCTTGAGATCTTACTTGTCTCTGAGTTACTCCCAAACTGACTTAATGACTCTGGGTTGAAGACGTTTAAGTAGGTGGCTATGTCAGCATGCGTAGGCTGCAAAGGAACAAGTAAAGGCTTATTCCATGCTGAAAAGAAAAGAGACGCAACGTTTCGGCTGTGAAGCCTTGGGATTGAAAGGGAATGTTCTCTTGGGAATGAAACTCTGACACCTGAAGAAGGCTCCATGGCTGAAATGTTGTGTATCCTTTTTTTTCCTTTCAGCATGGAATAAACCTTTACTTGTTCCTTTACTAACTCTGAGTTCTGAATCCCAGATAAGATCTTTCCACCACTACACCCGTGCCCAAATGCATGCAAGGGAATAAAAGCCATCGCCTCAGCCTTGCGTGGGTTAAGGTCTCTTTTGACAGGGGTGGTAAGCTGGTTTTATCATAATGTGTCCATGGAATGTTCAAGCCAGGATGAGCCACGTGTCTGTCAAGTTACGTGTAGGTGCCTGATTATTATGAGCCGAGAGGAACCGTGTGTGTTTGCGATCCTGTTTTGAAGTGGTGGGATTTCACTGAAGCCCTCCTCAGGCATGGACGCCATGAGAGCCGACATGGGTGGAGCAGCGACTGTGTGCGCCGCCATCGTCACCGCGGCAGCCTTAAAACTCCCCCTCAACATCGTGGGTAAGAAAGGCATGCCTGCTGTGCGTGTAAAAGATTGTAGTCATGGTGAAGAAGAGACATTCAGCAGCCGTGTCACCCTGCAATTCACATCTGGCAATTCACTGAAGCTCAGCAGGTGTGAGCCTGGTCAGTACCTGGATGGTACTAAGGTTGCTGCTGGAAGAGGTGTTAGTGGGGCCAGCAGGGGGCGCTCACCCTGCAGTCTGTGTGGGTCCTGATACCCCAGTATAGTGATGTGGACACTATTCTGTAAAAAGGCGCCATCCTTCGGATGAGACGTAAAAGGTCATCCTGGCCAAATTTCCTATTGGCCTTTACCAGTCACGGCCTCCCATTAATCCCCATCTATGAATTGGCTCCATCACTCTGCTTTCCTCCCCACTGATAGCTGATGTGTGGTGAGCATACTGGCGCACTACGGCTGCCGTCGCATCATCCAGGTGGGGCTGCACATTGGTAGTGGTGGAGGGGAGTCCCCATTACCTGTAAAGCGCTTTTGAGTGGAGTGTCCAGAAAAGAGCTATATAGCTAGATTGTGTTGTATAGATTGTAAATATGTGAATTTGGTGTTTTCAAGCTATCATGTTTTAATAAGCTACAGGCATCTTGAAGGAACATTTCCATGTTTACTTGTTAATTAAAATGAGTTTTTAACCTGCGTAATTAAAACACTAGGAACGTGCATGTCTGGCACAATGAACTCGGCATCGAAGTGTTAAATCATAATTATAGAACTCTGGTGTTTGTAAAACAAAATGTGTTTATGCTTTTCCAACACTTTAATGTTATTATTTTTTAGGTTTGGCACCTCTCTGTGAAAACATGCCAAGTGGCAAAGCAAATAAACCTGGTGATGTAGTAAGGGCAAAGAATGGAAAAACAATACAGGTATATTAACCATTAGATACTTGAATAGTATTCTGTAAATGTTCTGTTTGTAGATGACATTTTTAAGCAAATAAGACCTGCTTTAAAGCCTGTGAAATATATCATAAGAAACCTTCCAGTTCTCTGTTCCGTTCTTCTTAATTTATATCAGTGATCTACAGTAGATTCCAGAATATTTTGTAAACTAGTGAAGTTTGCAGATGATACCAAATCAGGAGTATTAGCAGACACTGTAGAAGCAGCTAATGAAATTCAAAAAGATTTCAATAACATTCATGACTGGGCAAACACCTAGCTGATGTTGTTTAATGTAGACAAGTGCAGCAATTTGCATGCAAGCAGTACAAAAACATTAAATGTAAAAACATAACAGGAAACGCTGTGCTAGAAAAGGCTGCTTATCATAGCCAACAGCTCCACTGAAACTACTGCAAGGGACAGTACGAGAGAAATGAAAGCAATGACTGTGAGGTAATAAGATTATTTCCATTTGGATTGTTGTCATTTTGAATCAAGAAATCATTGTGAATTCGAAATGTATTTGATATGTATAATCAGAGTTGTGCAAAACCATCAAAGTGGATTTAGTAGGAAAAAATAGGCCTTCTGCATGTCCACAGCTTATAAGAATTATGAATAGATGCCTTGTGTATGGTATGTTAACCTGTAGAATTACAGGTTTTGTACCGTAGAATTAATATTTAAAAGCAAGGCATATTAGGTGATTTAATACCATGCTTTTGCAATGCATTATTCATGTGTTTTGTGAAAACATAAATTATTACTAATTCATCTGTACGATCCAGTGCAGCTTTGCAAGTTAGATAACTTGATAGCAGATCCAGTTTCCTTTGATGTGGGAAAGATATATTTAATTTCATATATACTGTACTTCAATTTCTCACAGATTGATAACACTGATGCGGAAGGCCGGTTAATACTGGCAGACTCTCTGTGCTATGCACACAGTTTTAACCCCAAGGCAATAGTCAATGCTGCAACATTAACAGGTATGTATGTCACAGCAAAACAAACTACAATATCAATCAAAATAATTTTGGGGGGAAACTAAGCATACAGCTTATATTGTGCTGAGTGTTGCATACCAGAGCTAAAATGCTGAAAGGCATTTGTTGCGGTGGTCACTTGTGCTGTCATGTGCTTTACTTAGACAATAGACATTTCTGTTTTGCAGAAATTCGGTGGTCTTACAGTAACATATGGTCTCCCCAAGGAGAATTCATTTTGGCATAACATTTGCTCTTTTCAGAACTAAGGAAATGTCCTTTGTTAATATTTATGTTATGTGCAGCAACAAAAATGTTATTTATGACACAACGTGCACATCCCATGCATTCCTTTCTCTGAAGAGCTGCCTGACTTAAAAAGATGGTTAATTTCTCCACACTTACAACATCAGAAGAATACTATATGAATGAGGGAGTTTTACCCATATCCCTTGGAATCTATGTCCAAAACAGCTTTTGTATCTAAAGTAGTTAAGTTTAAATAAGTTAGAAAGTAAGTTAAAAGGGATTTAAACATCAGTGAACCTGGTAATCCTCAGAGTACCATGACAGTGCTGAAGATACCTCTGTAGGTAACCTGACATTTGCTTCTCTTGTCTGAACTTAAGAAAGACCACAAACAAGAGAATGTTTTTAACCTATTTGGCATGTTTATTTGAAACTCAGAACTTGTTATAATTAGTTTAGAGTGAAGGGTTCACCTCATTTGTTAAAATCTTAGTTCTTGCTTTCATCATGCAGATAAAAGTTAAATTTCCTGTCCATATTTTGCATGCAGGTGCCATGGACGTAGCTCTGGGGTCAGCTGCTACTGGTGTTTTTACTAATTCCGACTGGTTATGGGAAGAACTGCATAAGGTAAAATTGTTTTCAATATTTTTGAAGCTGTTTGAACTACAAATTAAAAGTGAATGCAAAAGGATAAACAATCTCCATCTTTTTAGGCAAGCATCATGACTGGTGATCGGGTTTGGCGGATGCCTCTCTTCCAACATTATACCCGGCAGGTAACAGAGAGTCAGCTGGCAGACCTGAACAACATTGGAAAATACAGCCGGTAAGTGAAGAGAATAGGGAAACCGTCTAAAACAACAATAAAAGATGCTTCTTCTTTCGAACAGAGTCAAAGCATTTAGTCTTTATTACTCTATAAGCAATTAGATTTAGCAGTATAGATAAGTTTTTGTTGTTGGTGGAATTACTGTACAGTTTTCTCAGGACCGTCGTTTTGGGATTCCATTTTGATGGGATGGTAGTGAAAAGAGCCTGAGGCTTTTCTTTTTAAGCACTTTTGCCTTGTTCCTCAGGTCGGGAGGCGCCTGCACTGCTGCAGCTTTCCTCCGGGAGTTTGTGACGGCACCACACTGGGCACATCTGGATATAGCTGGAGTCATGTCAAACAAAGATGAAGTCCCCTATCTACGCAAAGGCATGTCTGGGAGGCCAACCAGAACTCTGGTTGAGTTTGCTGCTAGACTGAGTAAAGAAGTATAAAGGTTTACTGGTAGTAACACTTCCGCTTGGAAATGGTTACTGTGGTTTTTTGGAGGTCATCATTTTATAAGGTTTTTGCTGTTAAATCATGTATTTTGTATGATAGATGACTGGAACAAATTATGAAAGTCTGCTGTCTGAGAGATTTTCTCTTGAATAAATTGAAGACAAGACATAGGTTGTAGGACACTTTTGTACATATACCCATCTGTCCATTTTATAACCTCTTTGTCTAGTTCAGAGTCGTGGGGGAGCCAGAGCCTATTTCGGGGTGCATTGGGCACAAGGCGGAGTACTCCAAATACAGGACTTGCAGGCAGAAATATGCACAGACTCATACCAGGACTGAGTTTCCAAGAAGCCAGTTAACTTACTAGCATTTCCTTTAACTATGGGAGCTCATGTCCATTATTCAATTTAAATAAGCAGGCATTTGTGGGGTACTTTCCTAAGTATTGGCTATGATTGTTCACCTTCCAGGCCATGGGAAACTGTGATGACCCTGACTTTCCATCTTTTTTTATGATAGCTGGAGAACCTTGAAAATATAGTACTGTCGATATGACCCTTGGCGTAAGCAATTCCCTATAGATATGATTCCCAATCTTCCTGAATTTCCCCCTGCTATCTTACAGCACATACCTCTTTTCCCATCTTAAAGAGCCCTTGATTCCTATTTCCTGAAATAATTTCATTGTAACATTTCGATGTTCTGCATAGAAATACGTGATTTCACCTTTAAAAATGGAGCCCAGAATGAACAGATGTATTTCATTAGTGTGAGATTTATTACTAAGGTCAGCATTATCTCCGTAATAATTACATATTCCAAGTTGATTTTATAGTAAAGTGGGGTAGACATTGGGGAGAAAAAAAAATCTTGAAAATACCCTCTTGCCCCTTGATTAGATACAGTCGCACACAAAATACGTAATCGGCTTGTGTGTCATGTGACGGGAAGTTCCCCTTCCCAGCAGAGCTCGGGGCAGCCTGAGCGTCATTCAGCAGCGGTCATGGCTTCTTCCATGAGCGGGATGTTTCCAGGGCAGCAGCCGCCAGGACCCCATCCTGCGGGAGCTCCGGGTGCCCCTGGTCAGCCCGGTCTTCTACCTGCTGCTACCGGGGCTAGGGGTCAGAGCACAACGCTGGTGGATGATCTGGAAGCTTCTTTTGAGGTACAGTGGGAGAGCATAACTAATTTTTTCAACATTGTTTTCTTCCCTTCTTGCTGTAAAATTGTTTTGTCGAAGAGAAATTTTGCAGTGGAATTTGGGTCGAAGTAGAGAATCTAATCCCACCATGCTGGATGATGGGTGACGGGTTGATTGTTGATTTTTTTTTAAATATACCACATCGTTGAAGTTAGCCGAAGAAAACAACAAATCGTTTATTCTCAAATACATAATATAAGCTTTATCCTATTTTAACAGTACTGTACTTAAAAGCTGGATACAAATTATCATAGGTAGAGGCCATATTTTTAGGTTTTGATATTAACACTGTATGTCAAGGGTTCTTTTTAAGAGGAATATTCTGTCTGTATCCCTTTGCTTGTAAATCTAGGTTTGCTTGGAGCCTAGGACCCACAAACTCCGTTCAAACCAATATAATTCTCTCCGACATGACGCGTTGTTTTCGTCTAATGAATCGTACATAAATTTAAAGACCTGCGTTAATTAACGGAGACTGTAAAAACCTATACATTAGATTTAATTTAGCCGCAATGAGCGCCTTTGTGCGGTAGATGGGGCTAAAGCGATGATTACAATACGTGGGTAAAAGAACACAAACATAAGCAGGCGTAGCAATTAGTATATATCCCTGTGTAGTATACTTTTTCAACGTGTAGTGTACTCAGATGCGATTTTTTTGGACAGAAGACAAATCCTTACAAATCAGATTACTTTTCGGTCCAAAGGAATACGTTTTGTTTGTTTGTTTTTTATTTTTGCCTCCTTTCTATTGACATTTAACAGTTGCAGGGACATAGAGCCAGCGTATCCTGTAAATCAGTGGACACTGCAGTTTTGCAGAAGTGTGATGGATATTGATGTTTAGAAACTTTGATTTCATGGTCCTGTTTTTTCACTTTTAGGCATGTTTTGCATCCCTTGTGAGTCAAGACTACGTAAATGGCACTGATCAGGAAGAAATTCGAACAGGTGAGACCTCTGTCGGTATGTTTTTTGTATGCACTCTGGTACATCTTTGTAATGGAGTTGTAAAAAAATAAATTATTCATAACAGATCTGAGCTTTGGGTGAATTTCTTAACCTTAATTTTGTACTTCACTGTTTAATTCAGGGATTACTCTCATAGTTTTTGATAGAGCTGCATCCCACATAAGTGTCCTTGATTTGTCTTTCAGCTTGTTTTTACAGTACTTACTGGTTTAGATTTTTTTTACTTTTGCTTCATCTGTACATTCTTTTAATTAATTTATTAATAAGGTACAGCACTGAAGTGATACATTCCATCAAAACGTTTTTTAAAGGTGTAGACCAGTGTATCCAGAAATTCCTAGATGTTGCCAGACAGACTGAGTGCTTCTTTCTTCAGAAGAGATTACAGTTGTCTGTACAGAAACCAGAGCAAGTTGTAAAAGAGGTAAGATGACCATGTTTAAATTAAGTGTGCCTTATTTCTGTGCCCCTTCTGCAGTTTCATGATCGGTTCTTGTGCTGAAGTTGAATTTGGCTTGGTCTTCTCAGATGGAGCACATGTTTTGCCTCTAAAATCTTAGATCAGTAGACTTATAAGAATATTTTAAGGTTCTACAGTTTACTGCTTATAGGGGAACTGCAGTCCCAATTTCTCAGACTGGTTATTAATTCTGGGTAACAAAAACTAATTGATGGTATCACAAACTTTTGGAAGTCTCAAATGAAGCACAAAATCGTGACGTTTTTGAAAGTACTGGATGGTCGCCATGTTGTTGCAAACTGCTGGTCTCTCCACGGGCAAGAGTGAGAGTTCCCGTGAATTGTGATGTGTAGCTGCCCTTCATGCTCCCTAGTCACTGTAAAGACTAATGGAATGCGATGTGCGAGTGAATAAGTACAGGTCGTGCAGCAGACGTTTCACTGCAGAAATGTTCCAGCATGATCTGCGTGCAGAGTTAATAAGTAGTTTTTGTCAGTAAAGCGGTCGCAAAGTCAATATGTTAAATTCAAATCAATTACACTTATTCAGTCAATAGTCTAATTAAAGTATCTAAAAATGTTGCCTTATATTGCAAAATAAAAAGATTAGTTTTCAAATAGTTAATTTGGGATAGGATGTTTATTGACATTTTGACTCTGCTTAGGAGTTTACGTGATTATGAAGCCTGACAGTTTGTAATATGAAATATATTTTTGTTTCAGATACTTAACTGAAACGTGTGCTCAATCAGGTTCCGTTTTTGCCTATAAAAACCAACCAATGAAAAGATGGTGATCTCAGTGCTTGATAGAAAAAAAATCGACCTTCACGATTTAAGTGATCCTTTGTATCATAATTGTTTAAGACATAAGTTGAGATGCGCATTAAATATAGTTTTACGACTAAGAGCAATATTTCTATTGCAATAAGAGAGATGTATTCACAAGCGTGCCTGTTTATAATGTAATAGGGCTGGTTATTTTGGAAGTTTTGTTGCCTCATTCTGAATCAAAGACAATGAGGGAAATATGGAGCTGCGCATAACTGGAAATTTGGTCTATTTTGTTATGTAAATTTCAAGGTTTTACACGCTGCTGTGTGCATTTTACTTTCATTGCATTTTGAAATGCACTCTTCAATGCTGACTCTTTCTCACCCTGGAATAAAAAAAAATTGCAGTTCTACTTTAACCTGTGTCAATGTGCAAAAGTCAGTAAACCTTTCCAACATCCCGCTATTTCCAGCATCTGTTTTTGGTCTCAGAAAATCAGTTCTAGGAAAATAATTTTTAAATGTTTTTATATATTAAATATTGTAGTAATTCTTAAATATTATACTACTTAGTCCTCACAGTTGACAAATTATTTGATACCTAAAGCAAATATCCTGAAAAAGAACCTTTCATTGCTCGTGTCAATAATGCATTGAAGAGTGTGATTTAAATATGCCATTTGGTGTTTCCTGTGTGATGCACAGAAGTCATTCCTTTGATCCAAAAGGCCATCTGATTTGGAAGGATTTGTCCATTTTCCAAAAAGAGCATAAAAGAATTGCATCAATGTTGAAATGTTTTAAAAGTTTGCCTTGTCAGTGCTGATGTCGTATTAAAATTTGACTCGCTCTTTCAGGATGTGTCCGAGTTAAGAAATGAGCTCCAGAGAAAAGAGGCCTTGATTCAGAAACACCTGAGTAAAATTCGCCATTGGCAGCAGGTCCTGGAGGACATTAACGTACAGCACAAGAAGCCCACAGAACTCCCCCAGGGTCCACTGGCATACCTGGAGCAAGCCTCCGCTAACATCCCAGCACCCATGAAGCAGAACTAATGCAGAAACAGCACTTCACAGTGCTAGAGGACATGTAAATACTCAGATGACATTTTTGTATCGTTGGAATAAAGTTCTTTTCATTCGTTTCTTTATGGTGTATCATGTTACTTATATGTGATATTGCAAATGTAGTGGAATTGTTTGAAATCTGTTTTTTTTCCTGTTGCAGGGAAAACATTTTAACATATATAACCTTTTTTATTTTTTGGAAACGGTGAAGGTTTTAGGGAATGAATCGGATGTAACATTACATTTAAAATTTCTGAAGAAAGATACCTGCAGCTTTTGGACTGGAATAATATTAGGTTATTATTATTGTTATTATTTTAAGTTAATTTTAAATTACTATATATTTTCTGTTTTGCTAATATTTGAGATGCATATATTTGGAACAGTTTTAAGGTAACTAAAGAGAATGTTGATTTTATTTTGAGAAGAGAGCAAATGTTTCCACAGTATGGTGGCTAGAGAGACTGCTGTCTAATGGAAGAGATGTTACCCGAAATGTTCTGGCTACTTGGTTGTTAAAGATCCTACAGTATATCGGGGTGTTAAACCCTATGTCATGGGTAAATTCTGCTCTGGGCCTTTACAGTCTAGTCTCCCTAAACTTTCATCCTTAAATCAATTGGTGAAGCAGTTAATCGCTTCTATTCCTGGCATGTTTCACCTACATGGGAGCTCACTTCACTGGTGGATGATGCAGTAGTCCCATTGTAAAAGTAAAGTGGTTTGGTAGCCTTTGGCATGAAAAGTACTATATAAAAGGAGGGCATTTTGAAAGATTTGGAAGACATGGTGCAAAAAATCACAAGCTTTCGTCTTTCTCAAAAGCTTAGGGTGCAAAAAAACAGCCTTCTCCTGTACACCTGCCTTTGTGTAAATTTCTTAAATAAGTTATTCAGGCGGTGATCACACATTGGGCTGCTAACCCTGTTGAGTTTCCTCCACTGATAAGATAACTGTTTTGAATCCGTTTCTACTCCTGTCTGCAGACAGCGGGAGCACAGCCTGTCCTTTCTGGGTATCTTGGTTTGCCAAGTTCTTTGGCTGGATTGTGATCAGTGGGCATGAGTTTCATCTGGATCTCTCTCATCTTTCACCCTGTTCATATACAGGTACTCTGCCACTGTGCATTGTCTTTTTAGGGCCTGGTAGCATTCCAATGTGTGTGTCACAGTGGGAGAGTTAGTATTGTTTGGTTTGTGCTGCAATTTGGTTGACTCTGGACCCTGGTTTGTGGTGTTACTGTAAAAAAGGCAGTAAATCTGAGAACAGCACAGCTAAGGGTGGTATATACATACTCTTGTTCAGTGATAGTTGATGGATTTTTTTAAATATATTTTATGTTTGGTGTAAGAAGCAAAAAAATAAGAGCAAAGCATTGTAAGCCAAACCACTAAGGAGGTTAGTTAAGTTAAAGATACTGAAAACTTGGTAACGAAATGGTGTAAACTCTGATGCCTTGGCTAAATTCTACTCTAGACTAGCACAGTCTGTTCAACCTTATTATATGTAAACCACGATATAGCTACAAGAAATTTCAATTATTAACCATGCTTTTGTTGCTTTGAATTATTTTATTCCACTCTGTTCTAAATGTATTTTTTCTAAAGGTCTTTGTGTTGCTTTTTACAAGAAAGACTATATAAGTGCGTATTATTATGGTGAATATGAGGTTATAGCATTTTGATATTAAAATATTTTTAAATTTGTAATTCTCTGATATGATGACAGCCGAAGTGTGCCAGTACACTCACCAAACATCAGCTCTCAGTGGGGTGGAGAACATAGTAATGAAAACAATTAATAGATGGGGGTTATTAAGAGTGGTAATGGCCAGGGGGAAGTTTGGCCGGGACACCAGGGTAACACCTCTACTTTTACATTTCATGCAAAGAACACTACCTTTGTAACAGTATAATATTTCCCATCACTATACTGGGGCATTAGGACCCACACAGACCACTGAGTGAGAAGTACTGAGCACTGAGTCCTACTACTGGTCCCACTAACTTAAGCAGCAACCTTAGCTTTCCGGGGAAGTCTCCTATCCAGGAACAGGCCTGGCTCACACCTGAAGAGCTTCAGTGAGTTGCCAGTTGTAGGTTGATATACATGCTGACTAGTAGTTGCAGTAAAAACATACACAACAGGAGATGGTAGTGAGTTTTTGGGTTTCAGTCAACAAAAACATATCAGATAACTCTTTTGTCTAGGGCTCAGATCATAGTAAAAGAAATGTGTATTTGATATGCCAGGAACACCCTAGTGTTGGCTCAGTTTCATGGAGCGGAGTCCAGAAAAGCGCTAAGAAGTATAAGTATTAATATGTTATCTCTTAACGTGTATTACTCGTTTCTAGAAAAAATATCACCATGATAGAAAAGATAGAAACAACAAAATTGTTTTATTGTTTTTCCATTTTTCGAAATTGTGGCTATGCATAAGCAAGTCAGTCGCAGCAATATGACGGTTTTTAGGAGGCGGTGTCTCTGGATCAGAAATACTTTTACGGATGACACTTTAATAATAACAGGATATGACGTTTCTCTTTAAGGTCTATTGGCCAATCAACAGCTAAGCACATTTTTTTGAATTAATGGAACCGCCTGTGTGCTCTCTCGAATGAGTTGGACAATTAAACATTTTAATAATAATAACAATGCGTTTTCAATATTTGTAACCTGTTAGCACGGTAAGGAATTGAATTCGTTGTTTTATATTACGTAAGCAGCTGCTGCTGTAATTATCTTACGATATTTAAATGTGCCTCATTGTTGTGTTGAGCGATTTCCCATTTTTATAACTTGAAGTAGACGGATTATGTTACAGATTTCCCCCCGGGAAAGGAACGTAAAGTTTATAATGGTGCTAAGATTACAGTATACTTTTAAAGGACATTGACTGCAAGAGTAACTTCTTAATGCATATAGGTAATACGTCACTGTGAAAAATGTTTTCCGTAAAAGTGTTGGAAACTAAAAAATGAATACGGAGAATAACAGTAATCGATTTTTGAATAAACAGTCCTGACCTAATTTCGTGATATAAACTGCTTTACGACACTAGGCCGTCAGATTTAACTGCTGTTAACACTACAGAAACAGCTATAGAAGGAAATTCAAAAAGCCACTTCACAGATGATGTTTAATGTAGCCTGAAGTTAGGGAAAATGTACGATTGCTCGTGAGAGGTGAAAGACAGCTTGGAGAAATTACCCAAGGAAGATGGCGATGTTTATATACAGTACAGTAGGAAAGCCAAGGGGCAAAGACCCAGTTAAATAAAAGCCCTTCTAAAAAGGTTTTGAGTCTAGATTTGAAGGGTCCCAGGGAAGGTGATATTCTTAGGGTTTCCAGCTTTGGGGTGTAGCTAGATTGGCTAGACAGGGTCCTGTCATCCACAGAGTGAAGAAAGGTTTGGGGGACAGATGGGAGATTGCGAGGTGGGGAGTAGGATGGGAGTAACTCAGACAGGTACTGAGGTGCCAAGCCATGCAGAGCCTTGTAGGTGAGCATCAGAAATGTGAAATCAATACAAAAGCTGACAGGAAGCCAGTGCAAGGACTCCAGGATAGGATTAATGTGACCGCCACGAGCAAGACAGACCTGAACAAGATGGATGAAATGACTTTCCCTTATTTAAAACCTTTATGTTTATTCATTTCTTTTTCTGTCATGATTTCAGAGAAGTGGGGGTGAAATTCAGAAAACTGGGATGAAGAAGTTTACAAGACAAGGCCCAGTGGTTTTAAAAACATACGGCAAGTATAGCAGAACATACGTGCGGAACGTGGAAGTATGGTTATCTCCAGACATCAGGCAAGCTGCGTTTTCAAGCACGTCCTGTTCGGACCTTTCCATTAATACAGATGACAACAGCAACCTGAAAACTGAAAGAAGAAAGTAGGTGAAACTCAATATCAATGGAACATAAATATCTTATGTTTAACGTACAACAAGTATTGTATATTGAAGTAGTTCAGGTGGGGAGCTGCGTCAGCATGCGTAGGCTGCAAAGGAATAGGTTTATTCCATGCTGAAAAGAGAAGAAAGAAAACGCAACGTTTGAGGCGTGGCACCTTGTATATTTTGAGCTTATTTTGCATAGCGTTTATTGATTTAAGTGCAACAATTTCCTACAATTTACTTTAAATTCGCATGTATACCATTGACAATCCGTTTCTAGTCTACATAAGGCCTTAATATGCATTGGCATGGTTTTGCTGAATGAGAAAGACATAATACCAAATTGTCAGGTTAGGTTACTGTATTTAATAGCCCCAAATGTTCTTTTGCACGATATATTATATAGTGTTATATGTGAATATCTTTGATGTGTCTGTTCAGTGCTTGTTTGATAAATATTATGTAAATTAAATAGAATTTGGGAGAAAGTGACATAGAGAGAGGGTGTGAATTGTTGTACAGTCTATTTGCAATCACTGTCCTTCCACACAGGAGACAGAAACCAGGTGCCTTCGGCTCAAAGCCCACAAGGAAAGCCAAGCAAGCGGCTTTGTTAGCTTTAAAGGAAGATGATGACGACAAAGAGAGTGTATCCTTCAGCAGTGCAATAGGAAACAAAGCAAATGTCAAAAATAGGAGAGGAAGGTAGGTTTGCTTCGAAATACCTTGAGTTTAATTTAATTACAAATTTAATGCATTTGTAAAATAAATGCTGTGGGTCTTCACAGAAAACAAGGTCACGTTACTACAGTGATATGAAAAAAGAAAGTACACCTCCTTACAATTCTCTGGTTTTACATTTAAAGACATATCCAAATAAGTTCCATGTCATATATTTGCTTTTGTTCTCAAATTGTATTGATATTTGTTCATTTGCCAAGAATTCTTTTCTTTACAGCTCTATAAAGGGTTTGTAAACATGTTGACTTTATGGAATAGTGCTCTATTAGAACATATTTTTTACAAATGTTAAGGAAACCAGCCAGCCTTGGTTATTCAGATTTTTCCATTTTAATAATGAATGTTGCCTAATTTTATTATTTTTTGTTTCTGGCGGACTAGAGTTACTTTAACTCCAATGAAGTTCTTACAGGAGGCTGAATATGTGTTTTGTGAGGCTGTGTTTTTAACCATTTAATTGCTCAGAAACCCTTAGTTTGGCAAAAATAGAACTTCAGACTGCTGCAATGCCATTTTGTCAACAGATGCAGAAATCGAGACGGTGTGTTAAACGCAAAACAGAATATTCCAGACGAGGGAGAAGAAAGTATTTTCAGTGATGGTTTGAAAAGTGAAAAAGTAGCCACGGCTGAACTCAACAATGGCGTGAGGTAGAGTTTTTTGCCAAGTTTTTTGGTGAAGTGTGTTGGGATTGTCGGAGAAGCTGTCATGGTATCTAATTTTTATATTGATTAAGAGCTGTGAATGTATTTTTAAATTCCTAATGGAGGGCAGTGTCCAAAATAGTGCGATTAATCAACCAATGTTTATTTCAGTTGGTCGTTTTTTTCGCCACTGTTTTGCTCCCTTAGAGTGGGATTGGTTTCAGCTGGAGGAATCACATTTATCCCTGAATAGGTCTGACAATTTAAAGGATGTTTTTTTAAAATCGCCTTTGCAGAGGTAATTTAATTTATCTTAGTTGCTGTCTCTCTGGATTGTGAGCCCTAAAATGAATATCTGTCCTGCTAAAAACATTTTTGAATTTTCTCTCCTATAACTCAGGAAGTCGAGCACTGCCTCAAGAGCCGTGCATCGCATTTCAAAGAGGAGAGCCGCATTAACTGTTAGTCTGTCCAGCTCAAGTGACTCAAGCAGCGACGCAAGGCAAGGCTGTCTCGCTTTCAAGTCTGGGAAGGAGAATGAGATGGAAGAAAGTGTGAAGTCTGACATCTTCCAAAGGTGAGCATTGTTTATTGTTTTGCATATATCCTTTGCATAGTCAATTCTACTTTCTGCTTTTCAGGATTTCAGAATTTTTTTTTCTGGTGAACAGTCCTGAATTCCTGAACTATAGAGTTTGGGATGATAAAGTAAGGCAAGTGATATGTCAAGTTAATCTTATTTTTTCTGTGAAACTACATGAAGAATGTCTTTGAGGGTATACCGCTGCGCCAAATGTACCTTGACACTTTGGAAGTTGCCAAAACATTTCTTATTGTGATCTGCAATGTCAATCTTAAGATGCTACAAAGCAGAATATACTTTGAACTACTGACAGAGTTCTGAAAATAGTAAAAAACCTGGCAGCTGTGTTTACCTACACAGTAAACAAAAAGATGTGTTTCTGTCTTTTTGTTTACTGTGTAGGGGACTTTCAGTTTGAGGAAGGTGATTTATAAGAATGGTTAGAAATTAAGTTTCAGTTGTGCTTTTGTTAATATTTAAATCTGCTTTGCAGTGTTTTGACCAATCTGTTTTCGTTTACAGATGTTTTTAAACTGCCGTTATCCTGCTTATTCCCTTCTTTTTACAGCAGGTTTGTCACCAGTCGTAGGAAAAGACTATCCAAAAAGCCAGATAACAGAAAGGAGGGACAAAAGAAGAAAAAACAAAATGTAAGAATTAACGATGGCAAAGTACTTCAGTCATTTTTAACACTTGTTTGATTTCTGAATCGGTGATCCTGCATGTCTGTGGAGAGTAAAAGCCACTTCATAAAACAGGAAAGGTCATACCCAGTTCCTTTAATTTATAGAGGTACTGCTATTTAGCGACCGATTAGAAAATGGGTGATTTGACCTATGAAGTATTAAACTACAAATTTTAATTAAAACTTATAAGATTTGACCCTTGTGGACTTGAGTTGCCTGTTCCCTGTTGCCCCCAGTAGAATATTGTCTTTGAATTCCTTGTCTTTCTAAATATTTCTTCTCAATAACCTCTGAAAAACCTGTTTTGATAAAGGTAATATAGGCCGGTTCATAACTATGCTCCAATCAAAGGTAATTTCTTTTGTCTGCTGAAGATTACACAGACTAAAATCTGTAGATAAATGACAGTAGTCTTGGGATTTGTGTAGCTTGCAAAAATACAGCATTCAAAATTAAGGACATTTTCCTCATTATTTAGAAAGAAAAATATCAACCACAACTATTGGTTTTAAAGGAACAGGTAAAGGTTTGTTCCATGCCAAAAAGAAGAGAGAGAAAATGTTTTGGCTGTGGAGCCTTTTCCAGGTGTGAAGAAGACTCCACCACAAAAAAGGTTGTGTCTCTTTTCTTTTCACTACAGAATAAATCTTTACCTGTACCTTGGCAGCGCAGCTATGCGTGATGATGCAGCTACCTACTTGATCTATTGGCTTTTATTAACCTTCTAAAGATATTTTTTCTGGCATTTAAAGCCAGAAATATATATTACATTCACAGGCAATCATTTTTGCCTTTCTTTTTCAAAAATTACATTTTTTGTATTTTCTGTAACACTACTGCTGAGCTGCTTTTCAAGATTTAAACCATAATTAATGAAGGAATACTACCATGTATAGAGTATAACTAACTTTACATTTTCCTTTTTAGGCATTCATACCACCTAACAATTCAAATTCATCTGAGGATTTTGTGAAACCATCTCCTTTTGGTAGTTATTCAAAGAAAAAACGAACACGACGTAATGAAGAAATGGAGAATACAAGTTCAGAGATGGCTAGCAATGCTTCTCAATACCGCAAAAGGACGAGAAATGCTTTAAAGGAGGTCTCTTTCAACAGCATATCAGACAGCATGATGAAAAGATGCTATAAAAAGCCTCTCCTGTCTAGCACCCCATCTGTCCTCCCTAAACCTAGCAGCAGACCTTGTGAGCACACAGTCAGTGAAATATCCTTTAGCAATGAGGAAATGGATGGTGTTCTGAAGTCCGGTGCTGAGGTAGCCGGGAGTGTCCCATCTCCCAGACAACGGGAATTTGTTGGGCTAGAGGATAAGAGTCTTGAATTAAAAACTCAGAGCACCAACACATCGGAAGGTAGTATCGTGTGTCATGGGCAAACTGATCAAAAATGTGCCAATAGCAATAAATGGACAACTCTTGCACATAGCATGGAACTTTTTTCTGAGGTCTATGGCCATTCATATAATGACAGTGAAAAAATGAAGAAAAGCTGCTCTTCTATTGGGTGTCTTTCACAACAAAAAAGTGAAAATTCCAATTTTGTGTCAGCAAAGACCCATTTAGATGATGTTACAACTCTGAAAGAAAGTGTACAAAACCTAAATCCTATAGTTCTTTTGGACCGTATTGAGGTAGGGCAAAGCCAAAAGAAGCAAACAGGAGTACTGTATTCTTCTACTGAAGACCTTGTTCATGTTATTGATGGAAAGTTATCTGATGGGTGTTTAAGTGACAACTTCAAGGCAGATGAGAATGAATCAGATCACATTAGTTCTAATGGTAGTCATTTGACAAAACATACTAATAAGCTGAAGCAACTTAACGTACACGGCAATCTGAGAATGGATAGCGTTTTCCCTTCTTCAAATGGCATGGAAGTAATAAATCAGAAAACGGGTAATATAAATGGGCAGATTGCTCCCCAAAAGGAAAGTAAATCTCGTTTCCAAGAAGTAACAAGGTTTGCTGCCTCTGTCAATGTTGGAGCACAAAACTGTGACGTTCCCCTGCAAAATGCTGATCTTACTGGAGATCAGTGCAGCAAAGACGCGTCTTGCCTTGAAGAGCAGTTTCAGAAATTTGGAAAACCTAGAAAAGAGGTCTCCGCTGCTTCTCAAGAAGAGGATTCTGTACGCTCTGGGGAAGGTGGTGCTGTATCTGTGAATTGTCACAACAACTTGCTAACCATTGACCGTGTTGCTTGCGCTAGAGTCAGTTCTGTTAATATGACAGCACAAGCTGAAAAACCCAAACGGCATCGTAAAACCAGCTGTCAAAGAAGACTGCTTTCTAATTTTTCCTCTGACCTAACTAAAACTACAAGTGTATCTGATTCCAATGCGTCCAAAGTTGAGTCCGCTTGTTCTCCTGCTGGAAAAATTGGTGGGAAAACGAAAACCCGAGGGTTTCCGAAAGAAAAACCAGGAACAGCACGAAAAGCCTGCATCAGTGGCTTCAGTGTGAGCAGGTGGACTAAGAAAGATCAGTATAAGAAACAGGGACAGAAGAAATGTTCTGTTCAGTCAGTATTCTCTGATAGTGCAGATAACTCCTTGCCTGATCTTGGCTTTGGCACTTTCATGCAGAACTCTTCCATGGTGAGTAGGAGGTTTTTGCTTGAAATTAAGTTACATCGGTTTATATTCATGAATGTAGAAACATGTTCACAAAGTCGTAGCAGAATAATTTTGTCCTGCATCAGAATGGCTAAGAGAACTAGTTTTATAAATCCAGAGCTGTAAATGTCTCCAGACCTGTGCAGTCCAGTAAACAGCATGCTTTCAAGTACATTGTGGTAATTGTGAAGTATAGTTCCATCCACAGAGAATGCATAGTATTTGTTTTCTGTGCTGCATGAAATGTGAAAGTATTCAGTCTTGCGTGCTTGTGTTGTACCTTTTTGTTGAATAATTGGTTAATGACTCGTTAATGTATGTGAAATAGTGCCTATATTGTGTGAAGCGTAAACGTTGAACGATTTAGATTTTAAGGTTCAGAAATAGACCTTGAACAAAACTGTGACGTGTTTGGGTTTACTGTGTTCATTTCTAGGGTAATTTGAAAAGCTGGTTGCATGGTACCAATGCAGTGGTTCAACAGACTCCACTGGGTAAAGGGCAAATCAGAAGGCCATCTCTGTTGTCCTTCTTCTCACCTGAAACTCTGACCACCAATAACTGGTCAAGACTAAAAGCTGCCCTCTCGGTGCACAAAAAGCAAAAAGGTACGTGCATCTTAATACAATACACGACAGTTTATAACAACAGTATTTTCCAGAAGGTGTAATCTGTCACAACACTCAAACACAGATAAATGATTGTGCAAATTAATTTTGGAGTCTCAAAATGAACGAAGTAAAATGCTATAAAGTGCTGGAGTTCAACATAAATCTGGTTTGTAACGTTTTAATTAATTGCTGTGACAGGTGTGTAGAGCAGGTACAGTGGAACTAACAGTTCAGTTGCACAACAGAATGCCTGGGTGAGGAGCCATGTAAAATATGAATTAATTAATGCAACAGGTTTAAGCAGATGTCATCTTTGACAGCTGTAAATGTATAATAATTGTTCACAGCTGTTATTTATCCTGTTTCAGCTGTCATGACTCCAGAAAAGATGATCTGCCATAACCAGGATTCTCTAGAAAATGTTTGGCAAAACAAGAGTAATGCGCTTGAGGCATTTACTACACCACGAATATCCAAGCTATGTTTTAAGAGAGACACTGGAGGCTCCTCTCTGGTAAGTTCCCAGGCTTGAAATCTTTTCACTTCTTTACGATGCAGTTTTGACCAATCCTTGTCCTGTTCAGGTTATTTTTTCAGTGAAAGCTGAAGCTTTGATTACACCCAATTTGTGTTCAAAGTACACAACGACATTCAAATTGCACGCAGTAGTGCAGTGGGCTAGTCTTGAATTGGCAGTCCCAAAGACGCAAAGCACACATTGTAATACTATATCTGCACAGTCACTAAAAGGGTTGAGAGCATGAATGTGGCCCAGGGTTTTTCCACTTAATACTCTTTTCCATGTTACATCAAATACACACTAGCTTTTAAATGCTTATTGTATCAATTTGTGTATACCTTTTTCTATTGTTTTAGTGTCAAACACTTGAAAATGATGACCTGAAAGGCACTGTATAAAATAAATCTTAAATCTATAAGGATTTATTAGTGGTAACTATCTTGCCATTTTTGACTAGAACCACTAGAATCTTATCACTTTTTTTTGGTTTTGAGATCCACATTTTGATTATATAAATGGTAAGAGCATAGAGACTTAAGGCAAAAACTTCTGGTTAGAAAATATCACCAGTTTATGTTACAGATGTTTTTTACAAATTCAGTTCCTTATCACTAAATATGAAATAATGTTACAGCTGTTGAGGTGTTGTCAGAATCTGGAGACAATGGTCAACTGGCTCATGTTACAATTTGCAGTTCTAAGGATCTGCAAAGCAAAGTAGAAACAGGTATTTTCTCAGATGCAGGGGGACTGAGACACATCAATCAAAGGAATTGTATGGTTTACCTTAATGAAGTTCTTGCTAAACCCATTAAGAGTCTAGGCACAGTGGGCAAAGAGACAGGTAGACAGGGAAGAGAAGAACACAGAAGGGGAAAAAAGGGAGACACTGGAGGAAAGATGTCCTTGTTCAGGTCAACTTTAATTAACCTTCTACTTGAGTATTTGAACCTTATTAAGAGAGCTTGCCGTTCTATTGTTTTTAAAACTGATTTCTTGTATAGAGAATCCCTAGGTTAAAAACAGTCTCCTGATTAGTGGATGCAATTTTTAGAATAGAGATAGGGTCCCATTCGCTTTGTAAGATCTGGATTTTTAGAGAGACTGATATGTAGTTTGTATTCTGTTTAGTTTGGAAGGCAGGTTTATCTCTTGTTGGCCTGTATAGGTGTTTGATAGGATCTTTGAATGTCTTGTAGCTTTATGGTTTTTTTTAATTGGTCAGAACATGGGCCTCTGAGATGCCTTGTTTGTAAATTGAGTAACTTGTCTGTTGTTTTTTGTTGTGTTATTGTCATTGTTCATATACAGTATATTTTTATCCAAGTTTGCCTATGATTTATTACTCCTTCTCCAAAGCTGTCAGAGAAAAATGAACTCAGGTGCCTCTAATTATACCAATCTTTTGGGTATATATCCTGCTCAGTCTGCTTTTGCTTCTTTAAACCCCATTTTTAATAAAACACTACTAAAGATATTTGAATTTTAAGGGACAAAACATTATTTAACTCCCAGAGGTTTAGTCTATTCATACAGTTTAATATTCTAACTTTTGATGACTTAAGCTTTTTTGTTCTGGGCACCAATGTTCAGATCTTTTTATACAATCTGAAGTGTGAATCAGAAGTGTTTAATCCTTTGTTTGCATTATGTTATTGTTACAGCTTTGGGTGACTGGGAAGTGTCTCTTAAATTTTAGAAAAAGTTTGTGACACTGGGAAGAGTAAACACTTCTAACTTTCAAGCAGAGAGGATGTTTGCTGAGGTCTGGGGTTCCCTTGAACAGAAACAATAGTAAAGTTTATTTTAGTATGCTCAGGCAAGTTGTGGATTAATGATTTCAAAGGAGCAGGGCAGAAAGACACAGTATAAGTTCACCTTAAGAGCACAGGAGAGAAAGAAGCAGGAGGATGGAGAAAGAAACAAGGAGAGCAGGGAGTAGAGAGAGTCCACAGGAGTTTAGACTAGAAGCTTGTGCCAAGCAAGAGCCCCTACTTCTTGATCATCCAAATCAAACCTCACTGGAGCTAAGTATTTGAACCTTGTTAGAGAGAGCGTGCTGTTCTGTTTTTTAGGGAACTTGGGTTTCCTGGTATCTCAGTTAGAAATGTCTTTCCTGTTTGGGTGTATTTAATGGATAGGGATATAGGCTCCCGTTTTTTTTTTTGTGGCATCCAGGGTGCAGAGAGAGAGATTTAACTGGAGGTTGCTTTGTGTTTAGTTAGGAGGCAGCTCATCTCTTGTGTGGCCTCTGTAGGCATATAAAGAGGTTAGTGCTTAGTAGCAGTCTGGGGTTTTCTGGGTGACCAGAATGTTAGGCCTCTGAAACGCCTTGTCTGTAAATACTGTATATAATGTAATTTTGTATGTTGTATGTTTTGTGTCTTGTGTAGTTTATTGTAATAAATATTTGTTTTAACCAAGTGTGCCTGGATTATTACTCCTCTCAACAAAGCTGTATCAGAGAATAAAGAATTCATGTGCCTCTAGTTATACCAACTGCTCGGGTATATGGTTAGAAATCACATACAAGTTGGGGGTTATGAATAATTATTTCACTTATTGACTAAACTGCTTGGTCAATTGCTGATTTTTTCCAGTTTCGTAACCCCCCATTTGTAACATTATTCTCAGATTTAAAAAGAGCAGTATTACTGCTTTTTAGAAGATAATATTTTTCGATATGATGATATGATGATATAATGCTCTGATGTGCATAAAAGCAGAAAACATTTTGTTTAGAAAAACATTTCACTTTGTTTTGTATCTTTTCCTGTTTCAGGCCTCAAACTGAAAAATAATCCTGTCCAATTACAGAAAATAAAAAGAAAACAGTAAACCTCCATAAATCGGTAGAGATTCAAAACTGCTACCCTTTTATTTCATTTGAAAGTCTCTAAAGGCTGAAAGTTACTTGCATTCAAATGATGAAAAGCCTAATAAATAAAATGCCTGCGTTGTATTTCAGAATGATGGTAATTCAATGAACGAGATCACCGACGAAGAGAAAGTTTATCAAGAATGCCAGCAGGAAGGCCCTATAACTTTTCAGCAGTGCATTCCACCAGATAAAATGAAGCTGTGTAAAAAGATTGGTGAAGGAACTTTTGGAGAAGTGTTCTCAACTACCAACAGCAAAAAGGAAACTGTAGCTTTAAAGGTATTTTATTAGGATCTTTACATAATACTTCAAGTAGGGCACTGCATCAACATGCGTAGGCTGCAGAGGAACAGGTAATGGGTTTATTCCATGCTGAAAAGAAAAGAAAGGAAACGCAACGTTTCAGCTGTGGGGCTTTCTTCAGGTGTGTCTTTATAAAATCTGTATTTAGAAATTTATTAGAGTTACAGCTATCTTCTATAACAGTTCAGGTGGGTAGCTGCGTCAGCATGCGTAGGCTGCAAAGGAACAAGTAATAGGTTTATTCCATGCTGAAAAAAAGAAGAAAGAAAACACAACGTTTTGGCCGTGGAGCCTTCTTCAGGTGTGAAGAAGGCTGAAGAGGCTTTAGATTTACAATTTACAATGGTTATTTATCTTTGGTTTTCCAACACCTATGTACTGTACATGCTTTGAAAATATTATACATTTTCTCATTGTAGAATAAATATTTTGGCTTTAGTAATATACCAAGCCTTTTCAATGCAATAGATATCGGGTTTTACTTTCTTGTAAAAAAAACTTTTTTGTGAACTAACTCCAACATGTTGATTCTGTCTGCAGATCATACCCATTGCAGGGCATCAGAAAGTGAATGGAGAAGATCAGAAGACATTTGCTGAAATACTTCACGAAGTCATTATTTCAAAGTATGTTAAGTCTGAGATAGATTTATGGCGAAACATTTATTAAACCAAAGTACGATTCATGTAAAACCACAGGTTGGTTAGAAAATACTACCTCAGAAAACAAAAATATCAAAAGTCCTTAATATTTTATTTGGAATGTGCAGGTTTTTTTCATATTCCCACTTACTGTAGTATTGCCAGTTGTTCTAAGATTTCTCCCCTGCAGCAGTAACTGTATCAACCTGGGATAGAATGAGATCCTTCTCAGACACAACCTTTGCTATTTTGCCAGATCCACAATGCCTAACAGGAAAGGTAGTACCATTTAAACAGGAAAAACACTAGTGTCACTATAAGCCTGCAGGCTCACAAGTCTTAGGAGTACAATTGTTGGACAGAAAACTGTGAGAGCTCTGACACTCTTATCAGTTGTCATTAGCTAAGTGGTGATGGAGCCTGCTAACTGGTGATGCACAGGCTCAAACTCAGACATGTGCTCTGAGCTCCTGCCTTTAGTGGTTGAGCTACTCTGAAGCCCTCTATGTAGGAAATGTCTATGCAGAACATTTCAGGGATGGAAATCAAGATAAATTGTATGATCCATTTTCTGTTTTACTAGCTTGCATAATTTGAACAAAATTTACACTGGAAGGAATTGTGAATTAAATTTGTATTAATATAATTTAATGCCCATTTATTCAGCTATGGTTATAAGGATGAAATGTGGTACATCTGATTAATTGTGAGATCCTTTAGTTTTAGGACCCTAGAGTCGTTGCCACAAGTTTTTCACCTCTGAAGTTTAGTATCCATCAGTTATTCCCAGATTAAGAAAATGTTTTGTTGTATTTTTCTTACTTGATTGTTTTATTTTTGTCTTTAGGGAGTTGAGCAGCTTAGGTGAGAAGGAAAATAACCAGACGGAAGGTTTCATCACATTAAATAAGTAAGTTCTGCAGGATATTCTTAACCTTTGGCAGTTTTGTTCTTTGATACCATGCTTTTATTCATATGTGTGTATTAAAGGAGCTAATTTTCATTTTCATTTTAGCTTGCACTGTGTTCAAGGGTCATATCCAGAACAGCTCCTTAAGGCCTGGGACAAATTTGACAGAGAAAGAACTTCAGAAAATGATCGTCCTGGTAAGACTTAATATATTACAACGTTTTTGTAAAACAGATTGTGTAATGCCACTGAAAAGTTAATCAAAACAGATTTTTTGTAAACGATAGTCTGCAGTGTCACTGGTTTCCTGCCAACATCAAAAATCCATTTTAATTTTGTGAGCTTCAGATCACAATAATCACTCTGGAGCTTTGTAACTTACTTAGTAATGTAGCTTGCTTTTATACTATCTTGACTAATTCTCAGATCAACCAGGTAGTAGCAACAGAATGGGATAATTAGGCTGAAAGGCCTCCTCTTATCTGTAATATTTCTTATGTTTCAATTTGAATTTATTGATCCAGACTTCTTTGGAAGCGACCAGCTTTTCCTTATTCTGGAGTTTGAATTTGGCGGCAGTGATCTGGAGAATATGAAAGGCAAGGTAAGCGGAGTGCTTTCATGTGCAGGGCGTGTATAAACTATGCTGTTGGTACATTCAGAGACAAAGAAGGGAGTAAAGAGGAGGAGGAATAGGTCACGCAAACAGGAAGAATGGAACAGGGAAGTAGATGAGATGGGAGTGAACTAACAGTTTGAAAATTGAAAGCAGTTTAATCGGATTATTGCCCGTTAAAGGGGCAGCACAGTGGCGTAGTGGTCAGCATTGCTCCCTCGCAGCTCTGGGGCCCTGGGTTCAGATCTGGACCTTAGCTGCTATTGGGGTGGAGTTTGCATGTTCTCCCTGTGTCCGCATGGGTTTTCTCTGGGTGCGCTGGTTTCCTCCCGCACTCCAAAAACATACTGGTTGGTAAACTGGCTTCTGGACGAGTTGGCCCTGCTGTCCGAGTGTGTGTGTCTGTGTTCGTATTTCTCTGCCCTGCCGCGGGACTTGTTTCCTGTCCAGGCTGTGTCCTCTCTCGCACCCATTGCTTGCCGGGACAGGCTCCGGCTCCCCTGTGACCCATAATTGGACGAAGCGGTTAGAAGATGGATGGCTTAGCAATTACATGATTTAATAGCCTTGCGAAGTTCTTGAAACTTGCTTCCAGTATATGCATAGGTGTGCTAATTCATCTTTAAAACCCTCTTCCCCTTTTGAAGCTGTCTTCGCTGGTTGTTGCAAAAAGTATTTTGCATCAGGTGGCTGCTGCTTTGGCTGTAGCTGAAGAAGCCTTGCATTTTGAACACAGGTAAGAGTTTACATAAAAATGTATGTGAGGGTAAAAATGCCAAGTGGCCATTTGGCTCAGCTAGCCTGGCTAGCATCGAATTGATCAGAGGATCTCATGCAACTGTTTGGCAGAGTAGCTGTTCCTACCCCCCCACTGCCTTCTGTTAAATTTGGTTTTAGTTGTCCTTTGGTTTGTGATGCAGTGTTGATTCAGAAGAAATCAGTTTTCTTGATTTTGTCAATGTTTTTGGCGCTTCTGAATATTTAATTGGATCCTCTGGTAGTCCTCTGTTTTTTAGACTAAAAAGCTTCAATCATTTTAGCCTGTGTTGGACATTCCTTTCAGCATGGGGAATTGATATGGTTGCTCTTCTTTGAACTGATTATAAAGCAGCAATGTCTTAACAAAAAATGTACAATATAAAATGTTTGCTAATTTTTAATTTAAAAAAAGGAACACCATATTCTGAATTCTGTCTTACTACTGTAGCATATTGTACAATTTTAACCTAACATCCCTGGATGATGTTTAAATCATCACTAGACAATGTTGTAGTCCTATTACTTTAATCATCTTTTAACATTGTTTGTCTTTTGTATTGCTTTCATACATAGTCTAGTGGACACATCATCTATGTCAACAAACAAACCCAAGTCTTTCTTTATAGCTTCTCTGAACTCGGTGTATCCCATTTTCTGTCTGTGGTTTTGGTACCTGTAAATGTCACTCTGCACTTGACTTCATTGAATCTTTTCTGCCCAGTTTTTACTAGGTCTTGATTTCTAAATCAAGTGTTTGATAACCCTCCTATTTGGGTATCATCTGTAAACAAGACTATTTAACTGTACCAGGATTTAGATCACTGAAACAAATCAACACAGCAGTGGTTTTAATGCAGACCACTGTGGTACTCTATTAATAACATTTGTGTATTCACCCCTAAATATTTCATTAGTTTTTTATTTATTTTAATTAAAAAATAAAAAGAATGCAATCCACTAACTAACTAAAAAGAATTAAAGGGGTCGGTGTAGCTGATATTGGGAATCCTGGCTCTACACACTAGCAACAGTTCAGCAGCCAGGATCTTGAAGGTTTGTTTCCATATTGACTTGCTGACTTTCTCAATTGATGATTCTGAAAACATGTGAATAGATTTTAGGTGGGATTTTTTCATCTGTCCTTACATTGGTCCTGTTTAGCCGACAGTTCTCCTTAATGTAATAAGGAGTCCTGTATGTAATGTCCTTAATATTGGAACAAGAAATGTACTAACACATGACTACATAAAGATTGCTCATTTTAACTTCAACATGTTTAACATGTTCTTTTCTCCTTGTAACACAATTAAAGGGAAAAAAACTTGAATGGAATGATGCTGAATGGTAAACATGCATACCTACCATCTAACCTGTGCTTCTAATTCCTAGGGATTTGCACTGGGGCAATGTCCTTGTGAAGCCCACCAAGGAGAAGGAGGGCAAATACATTCTGAATAGGACACCAGGCAGCTTTGAGACCAGCGGTGTTCATGTGAACATCATTGATTATTCACTTTCCAGATTGGAAATAGGTCAGCTGTTGTATTTTTTCACCTTTATCTTGGTTGAGGAGTTTAATGTTTACACTTTATGGAATCACACAGGCAATTGTGCCTTTACAGTAAATCGGTTTGTTGATAGCAAAGAATGATGTTGAAATGATTGTTTCAATAGCCATTTGTGTCGAATCTGTGTAGGCAGTATTTTAATTTTATAGTAAATGTGGCAGATCTGCTGTTCTTATTTACTGTAACTGAAGCACTGACATCTGCTTTATTTAGATAAACCGATATGTCATTTTTACCTTTTGGGGACTGCTTTCCCCAGATGCAAATCCCACATTATATGAAAGTATTTGCATGTTTGCTTTTGCTTAATATTTTAAAATGGAAATCTGATTTAAGTCTGGAGATCTGTGTTCATTTGTCTCCGAATTGTAGCGTCCACATGATTAAGGCCTGGTTTACTGTGATTATTGTGGTGTTCCCTGTACACAGATGTGCATTAATGCTAATATATGGTCTGTTTTCAATCCTCAGATGGCCTGACGGTTTCCTGTGACATTTCGAGTGACGAAGAACTCTTCATGGGAAAGGGAGACTATCAGTTTGAGATATATCGTAAAATGCGAGAGGAAAATGGGTACGTCTCTCATTGATATTCATGATAAACACAATTTACCAGTTTCCTAAAAATTGCCACATGCTTGGGCAGAGAATTCTGGAATTTAACCTTTTGCCATGCTATTTTAAATACATGGCCGAAGGCAAAATTTTAAATGTTCCTCAACTTTTTTTAAATATAGCAGAGCTTCTGCTTTTAAGTTTACATTGATTTTGTCACAACCTTTAATGGTACAATATTGTATTCTGGTAATATTAGAGAATAAGCTGATGGCAACTAAGTTAAGTCTTAAACTGCAGAACTGTGTCAATATCTTCAATTAGTTCCACTGAATAGAGATTTTTTATTGTTCTCTCTTATATCTCAAGGATTTATCAAGTACTTAAACAGTTTAAACATGCAACAAAACTTACCAAAACTCATTACAATATTTTTTATAGTATGTCATGGACTAACCGTATAATAGGCATTTGGTTGCAGACAGAGTTACTCTTTGTAGGTCTAACATTTAACCACTTGCAATGAAGTATTTAGCAGTGAGGACATAAACAAGGCCTCATGGGTTCGAGCCCAGGTCATGTCACTAGCTGACTGTGACTTGGATTCCCTGTTCCCAAGTAGCAGCGCACTATTAGCTAAGTACTGCTGGGAGTTGGGTTGGGATTAGTCAACCACGGCTCATGCTTCACTCTGGTGAGATTGCAACTCCTGTCATGTCCCGAGCGCCTACATGCTTGTGTAGTTATGTCAGAAAGGAAGGAGTTGTCAAAAGGCATGATGGTGAATGACGTGGTGTGTGTGTACATGAGTGGGGGGCAGAGGAGATGGTCTTTCTTCATTCTCTCCATGTGGTACAAGAGTCATTACTGTGGACCAAATCAATTGGCACTTCCAAACTGGATGGGTCTAAAATGAAAAATCCGTAAAGGTCCAGGTTTGCATCTTTGGAAAGACTTCTAAATCCTGCAACCTTTTTTTTCCCCCAGCAATGTCTGGAGTGAGTATAACCCTCACACAAATGTGCTGTGGCTCCATTACCTGAGCGACAAACTGCTTCAGATGAGCTACAAGAGAAAAGCCACAACAAATCCACTGAAGAAGATGAAGGCAAGCCTTGTTCAGTTCCACAGAGAAGTTTTGCAGTACCAATCAGCAACTCATGTTTTGCAGAACTGTAGCTTGTTCCAGTGAGCTGTGCTAGTTAAGAGCGAATACATTCCTTTTGACTGTATTTATTTTTATGTTGACAAGACTTTCCTTTTTTTGTGGTGGTTTCTGAATGTATGAGGGATATTCTGAAAATTTTGATCACTGACTTGAAACATTACAGACTGTTTAAATCTAACATTTAGTGAATACCGAGTGGCATTAAAAGCACTACAAGTGTATATTAGAATCAACAGCATGTGTTGCATTTTTAATGCCTCTTAGTATCTGTATCAAACATTTTTCCCATGCAGCTCCCTTTCTTAGTAGTGGAGTTTTCATACTACTCTCAACCACTTTTCAAATGGATCTCTTTCGCTTGATACCTTCAAAACGCATGCCTTTCAGATGTTGCATCAATATGAAAGGCTGTTCATTGTGGACTGTACAGTACCTGTGGTGACATATTCGGCCTGGAGGTCTGTTTTGGGCAGTGTGGCGATACGATATGTCTTGAGGCAAAATCTCTTTTATGATCTCCTTTCAAGGGCGATTCCGATGCCAGACTTCACTATCCAAAATCAATAAAACCTGGGTAGCTCTCCTGGTTAAAAGGGGTGTGATGTTGTATAAACATTAGATGAAGGTCTGGTACAAATAGTGTTTTCCAAATTGTTTAAAGACTTTTAATAAAGCATTTTCAAAACATTTGGAGTATCCCTCATAAGACAAACTAGCACACGGGCTGTGTATACTGTGCATATTTTTTTCTAATTAAAACCAGCAGAACAAAGTGCTGTGCTAGAAATCAAGTGACGCTCTGTAGTTAAGAAATGTAAATACAGCCATGGCACATGGAGGGGATTACAAAGCTGTAAATCCAACACAGAAGGATAATCCAATGAAGGATAATCAGAGGGATAATCCAGAGTTTCACAGTTCCTTCCAGTGTAATCACTTCTACTGCAATAACCATGCAAGCCAATCACCAGTATTTCTTTGTCTTTTTTTATGTTTGTAGTTAAAGAAAAATGATTAAAAAAATAATTTTTATTGTGCCTGAAAAATCTTTGGATGTTGTTTGCTTGTAAAAATTAAACATGACATTTTTTTACCATTTCTTTGCACGTTGTTCTAAAGACAGCCGCTGTCTAGGATATTATCATGCGTTTCTGAATTGGTTAAATTTGTTACCTTCACTGCTTGTCTCTCTGTCATATTAACCTGTCTTCAATAATTCATGCTACTTATTGGAGCTGTTACATTCAAATAGTTCAGAATCACTTAACCTTTGCAAGAGACCAGGCTAAACATTTAATAGAACAATTGTGTGTAATATTATTATTGCTGTACTAATTTCTGTATACATTTTGTGAAAATCTATGAAAGCATGACATTGCAAACACAAAATCATGGTTTGCTCTTAGGATTGTATTTGTGAAAAGGATCCCAAGATGCAGAGATAGAGATATACTAAAACATGGAGTTGGCTTTAATTACAATTAGGCAACTTCACATATACTGGAAGCAGGTTCTTGAAACATAGGTGTGCTAATTCATTTTTATATCCCTCTTCCACTTTTGAAGATGTCTTCGCTGATTGTTGCAAAAAGTATTTTGCATCAGGTCACTGCTGCTTTATGCTGTAGTTTTAGCTGAAGGTGTTTTCTGCAGCAGTGTCCCTGCGGGATGTTGCCTGTGGTGGTCTCTGTGCGCTCCCATTTCCCCTGCATGGCCTCCAGTACTCCACCTGCAATCCAGCAGGTGAGAGTTCCCAGGAGTGAAAACCAGAGATGCTAACAGCTCTTGTGCAAAACATTTGCATTTTCCCATCTTCGAGATATTCAACTGCAATGTAGATAAGTTAGATCTGTGGTAGGGAGTAGTTTACCCTCTTGACAACAGTACGGCATTGGTCGGGCCTGTGGGGGGAGAGGGGTGTGTTGTTTCTCCAGCTATCTGCTGGCATTGTCTTGGACCCCCTTCTTGTATTCTTTTCTGTTCTGGTGTTTTCCAAACCTGTCTTCAGGACCCCCACACCCATGATGTTTTTAGATGTTTTTACAGTGGTTTACATTGTGTAATAAATGTTATGTCCTGATTTTACTTAAATTACAAGCCGTCTTGCATATGTTTTATGTAATTACAGCAGTAAAGAAAATCTTGGCTTGGACTGGTAGTTGGGGTGTGGTGGGGGGCATTGCTTGGAACAGATCTGGGAAACCCATGGCTTAGAACTAGGATTGAGAAATTACCTGACTGATGAAATTGACTTGTTAGGACCAAAGCTCAGCTTGTACTTAGTACTTAGTCAATAGTTAAACCACTGTGAAAAACCCTGTAGTTCCAGCAGTGTTGCAAACAAATCTCATCCAGTGAAAATGGCACAAATTTACAAGGACAAACTCCAAAAATAATTTTAATTCACGAGCCCTTTTCACACAAATTGACTGGTTTCCGACTTTTCTTATACAGTCTTTTCTATTACGTTAATCTGTGAGAAAGGGTGTTTTTCTGTATGTGCAAACAGCTTATTAGAAGTATTTTATTCTAGGTTTTAGGATCATTTTAATGTACAGAAGGTTCATTAATCTTAGAAGGAGAAGTATTTGGTAAACCACTCCTGACGTTGAGGATCCTGAACTTCAGCTCCTTGGTCAAGGAATTTCTGTTCCACTGGGCTTCTGAAAGATACAAGATTAGTCTTGCTGTATTCCACTTAAATCATAGAAGACACTTCCGCAATTTCAGCATTACTGCGTTGGAAATTATGTAGCTTAGAGGAGTTGAACAGTTTGCCTTAGCAAATTTACTTACCTTAATCCCTATTAAAAGATAAACTATACACTATACAGAGATTTTGTGTTCCTGACCATGTCACAGTTATATTGTAATAGTTTAAGATAGACAACTTATGTAAATTGTTTAAACACTGGTGTTTAATACCCTTTTCCAGAACCCATTTAATATTGCACTCCCCTATGTTCAATCATGTTCCATAGGAATACTTCCTTAATACATTCTTGTTCAGTTATATTTTGCTATCCTGGCAGCTTAAAGTTACATGAATTCAGATCAGTACATGGCCTTGACCATACTTGTGAACCTCACAATCAGCACGGTCTTCACAAAAATATATTTGCCTAATAGAACAGCTGTCTTTCTGAGTTGTCCTTGTCCCCGTCCAGCATTAAAGGCTAATTGGAGAGAAAATAATTGCAGGATGTGATGCAGCTGGTTCTAGTTAGGTTCTTCTATAAATAGGCAGAAAACACAGAAGAAGGCGTGTCTCAGGGAAAAGGGCCTCTCTGTTAGATCAGTTTTGAATTCACAGTTGGCACTGAATTCAGGTCACAAAATACAAGATGGTTATATTGTAAGGGCATTTCCAAACAGTAAGGGAAAATATTATTTTAAGATGAATGAATGAAGAAGCGTGGTTTGCTCTCCCTTTGAAAAAAGCTACTGCCATTCTCTGGCTCTCTCTCCGAAGGGCTGGTTTGCTCCATTGGCAAAGGAGGTGTAAGATTTGGGTAGGTGGAGTAACGTCAGCCACTGGTTCTGGCTGAAGGAACCTCATTATGTTTTTAACAAACCTGGAAACCAGGCAGGCAAAGTGAGGTATGGACCAGATTAATAATAATAATTAATAATTGCTTACACTTATATAGCGCTTTTCTGGACACTCCACTCAAAGCTCCACCTGGATGATGCGACGGCAGCCATAGTGCGCCAGAATGCTCACCACACATCAGCTATCAGTGGGGAGGAGAGCAGAGTAATGAAGCCAATTCATAGATGGGGATTATTAGGAGGCCATGATTGGTAAGGGCCAATGGGAAATTTGGCCAGGACGCCGGGGTTTTACCCCTACTCTTTTCAAGAAACACCCTGGGATTTTTAATCACAGAGAGTCAGGACCTCGGTTTTACGTCTCATCCGAAGGACGGGTGAGTATGATTAGAGATTAGAGTAAGTATGTGATTTAATAACACCAGGGTTCGACCAGCCTCAGCCCAACTCTGTGATTCCCTGGACAGTTATATCCAGTTTAGGAACATAAAAATGCTAAAAGACCCGACTGTACATTGGTCCTCCTTTGCCACATGCCGCAAAGAATTTGATCATGGTTTTACAGTAAACTCTTTAAAAAATCACAATATATGACTCCATCTTACATTTTGTTGGAATTTGGGATACCAGCTTTAGAAGATCTAATTTCCCATCCATTTTTAGGTTTTGGGGGGGGGGGGGGGAAGTTCTATACATTTATGGGGAAAAAAAGGAGTAAGAAGGGTCAAACCTAAAAATATATCTTCTGGCTGAACATTTTAACCACCTCGGTTGGTTGTACATTTTTAAGTCACATAATGTAATGTTTGATTATGATCAAAGTCACTGAAAAAGCTCCAAGGCCCTTTCTAAGGTTTTGAGCCAAGCAGTGTGCTTTGCAATGGGCTATGTAATTGGGCTGAAACCTGCAGAACAGCTAAGGTGGTCTACTGTACCTTCCAGGCTTCAGTTCTGGAGCTGGAGCAGGACGATTATTAGTCCTGAAAGCACTTCTCCCATGCTCAAAGCTGGGAGACTTTGCAGCTTGAGGACATCTGCCGTCTGGATTCACTTCATAGCCCTGGAAGCTCTTCTCGTAGGAGCTAAGGTTTGGGACACTTGTGACCCGAGGGGGCATTTCTTCCATTTTCTTTTTCTGCAACAAGAATTGGAGAACTACGTCACCAGCACCAACCGTCTGCTGCCTGTTGAAAAATAATCTAGGTGATTGTAATCCACAAAAAGGCACCAAGGCCACTGCTTCAATCGGTTTTAATATGGAGTTTAATGAGTGGACGAGTGAGGCGGGGCTGCCAACTATGGAATATGAAATATACTTTAAAACAGTTTTAACCGTAAGGAAATTGCTTAAAACATGGAGGAAAGTGTTCAGATTACAAAATGGAAATTTTTGCTTTTATCTTACATTTCAGGTTTTCAGAATCAGTCCACAGTAAGTGAATTGTTATCTTTACACAATATCAAGTATAGACACTTCACTCTGGACACTGTCTACTTTGTATGCATTGAGATATGCCAACATAATTACAATTGAAACACGCTCATGTGATCCGATCACATGAAATGGTTGGACTAAAACGTACCATTGCCATTTATGGCAAGACGTAGAAATGTAGGAATGTTTTCACCTATTAGATCTCAATTAAAACAAAAACAAAACCACACCAGTTCTATAATTTACAAGTACAAACAAATAACTTAACTTACAGTGAGTAGAGATTCACATGATAAGACAAAAATACAAATTCTTGCATTTCATCAATACCTAAACAAATCAGCTGATGGTCATGTGTGAACCATAAGCATACCTTACCATTACCTTTTGTACTCTGATGTAAAGATATAGTGAAGACTGCATATCCACATCATAAAAACAAACCATGATAATTCATCTGAAACAAAAAATGCCAGATAGATAAGCATTAAGGTATTAATGTGTTTCTATTTTATCTACTTGTGTTTTACCTTCAAAGTTGGGGTTAAGCTCCCGGGATGTGGATGGTTTTCATAGGATTTAACAACGCCACTCTCTGGGTTGACCTGAGGAGACTGATGACATCTACGCTCCTCCTGTGATAAAAGAAAACCTGCTGTAATTTGGGAACATAGACACAGTTTTCTTTTGGTTTCTTTTCACAAGCCCTGTTCAGAATACTGCCGATGGACATATAATAAAGCAAAGACATTTTCAGTTATGTTCCATGGTTAAAAGAAAATGTACTGTAGGAAGCTCTCAGCTATATTTGTACACACAGTTCAATTATATTTGGGGGAAACAGAAAAATGTCCACTATCACATCTTGAACTTGCGGTTTCAGGAGTACATATCTAGAAAGCTGTTAGACGTTTGAGATTACTTACCACAAGTCGCTTAATTACATGGTCTCTCTCACTAAGCTTATCCTGGAGTTTCCCTATGATGTGCAAATCGTCCATTCTTGACCCCTGTCTCTTGGCATTTTCGTCCTTTTCCTTTAATCTTCAATGAAAGCAAACAAATTATAACTCCAGATTTTGGATTTGCATTACAATATCAGAAGCTATACCCTAAAGATCTCCAGCTTATTACACATCTACACACAGAGTACACCACCTCACACTACAATTCTGATTTTGTTTTGAAACATAAATATTTTGAAATAGTCCATCTGTTTATTTAAAGTTATTTTTCCTCACTGTAGAAAGTAATTGCCACCTTTACAGGAGGTGATTGTAAAGTCCCTCTCGTGTCAGAAAGTTGCTACTGGCAAAGTTTTGGTATAAAAAATGTATCTTCTGAAGTTATATTTCAGGATACATCTTACAACTAAAAACTTCAAATGCCACAACTATGTTATGTTAAAACCACAAATTCCTTCAAGGCAAAAACTCACATTCTTTCAACAAATGTGTTTCCATAATATTTATCCATGAATAACTAGTATGTACAACTGTGTACTGTATGCTGACTGTAAGATATCACTTTAAGCTTTTTAATTGCTTTTTGGTTTCATACATTAAAGATATGAAGAGAACACATTTCCATCCCCTCCACCCTCAAATTGTTAAGATTCTAAAGTGAAAAGTTTTCACAGTTATAAATTAGGATCTTTATACTTCATACTCAGTTTCCAAGGAGACAATTCTTGCTTGCAGTCGGGTCTGAGCACTGCTGAAGTCAGACACAATGGTCTGAATCTCTTTCCTATGATCCCGTTTCAGACACTCGACCTCCATATTATGCCCAGCCAGTATGTCTTCCTCCCATGACCTGGAATACAGTTAAAAACCACATTTCCATTAAACAGTGTTACTTAACAGTCAATACATTTAGGAGGAGGTCAAATTCTAATCTTACACTTCCACTCTACTACATGTAAGTATAAATACTTGCCACCTACCAAAAACTGCATCTTTCCCAGCACCCCTCCCTCCACCCCAACTTCACCCTTGCAGCTGCCTCCCTGGCTAATTCCTCAGCTGTGATCTTCAACCAGGGCTGTCATTTCCTCATTCAGGCAAGATAAAGCCAAACTATTAAGTATGTTATCTTTCTATATTTGTCAGTTAATTTCATTATTATTTTAATGATCTACTGAACATTCAGTATGAACACTGTGCTACAGTGCCAGGATTGTGCAAGACCTTTTATATTCTCTAATGCTATCACAGTCATGTGGAGTAATAAATAGTGAAGTAGTACAGAGATGCTGTACCAGAACCAATGGTCTTTGTAACGTATGTCAACGACCTTCTGTAGATTCATATTCAGACATCTTAAAAGACAAGTGGATTGAAGGGGGGCGGGACAGAGGAATCTGTTTGTACTCCTTCTTCCCTGTGTTTGCTTGAAAGGCATATAGATTTGAGCTAAGAGACATGAAAAACAAACTATTCCAAACACAATTAGTTTAGAATATGGTGTACAGCTGTAACCCCACAGTTACAAAATAATTTTCCTTCTTTTGAATCAGTCCAAAGAAGACTTAAAAAATTAATCTTTTAGTCTTGTATAGAGGAAACTATGATGGGATCTGATCCAAGTATTTAATATCCTCAAAGACATTGATATGAAGACAAATCAATGTTCTTTAGAATCAACAGAAGCATGAACCAGTGAAACCAAGTGAAGATTACAAGGAAGATTTTGTTTTTAAACTAAGAAGAGAAGACACTTCTTACACAAATTGTTGTGGTATCTGTGGTATCTAAAAGTTATCAAGACATGTTGTTAAAACTGATACCCAGGCTGAATGAGATCCTTAAATCAACTACAAACTACCAGACAAGCTATTGATGGTCTCAATGGCCACTGGTTTATAATCTCTGACATCTGAATCCTTTCTTCAGCATTCTAAAAGTGGCTGAAATTGTGAAGACATCACATCACATCAGTAAAAAATTACAAATTGATCCCAGTTGCTTCTATACAATTGTTATGACTACTAGTCATGTACAGTATATTTGTATTTAAGACAGAGGTTGTTTTACAAACGGTGTGAAAACAGCTGACCTTTCAGTTTTGCACACTTACTGTAAATAATTAAATAATGTTTTCTTCAAAATTATCAGTGAAAGACAAACTAGAGAACGCAAGTGAAAGCTACATGGAAGTGCATTTAAAAGCGAGACTAGGTGGTTTATCCAAAGGTTTGGACGAGTGTGCAACACGCTACCCAACCATGTGGTTGAGCTGGACGAGTTCCTTGAATCAAATAACTACTAACTATCAAAAATGCTATATGGTCCAAATGGCCTACTCTTGTTTGTATCCTTTCTTATGTTCTACATATGTTGTCAGAATACGTCACCATGCTCTTCTTAAAGATGATAAGTTTCAGTGTCAATTAGCTGACTGTATTATATGATATTGATCTTAGAACCACATTCAAATAATCAATGCTGAACCTGATTAGGAGGGATACCCCAGATACCCAACCAAGAACACCACACATCTGCATGCACCTCCTCTGATGCTGTTCTGCCTCCTGGAGCTGCTGTATTTCCCGTGTCTTCAGCTCCACCTCTGATCGGAGACAGGCCATTTGCTCTCTCTGTTCTGTGTTTTCCTTCCTCAGCCCCAAGACCTCACGCTGGCACTCTTCCAGCTGTCTCTCAAAGGCCTGCACCTGGCTTTGCTGCCTGAAATCCTGATGTGATGAATAAAGTCCAACCACACTTCAGTTTATACAACGACAGTAGACATTAGACACATGTTATCAGAACACAATGGTATTACAAGGAATTCAAATAGGAGGAAACAATTGAACCCATCACTTTCTCCTGGCTGACAGCAGCTGATTGGTGCACAAACCCCATGAAGTACTTCTAGAAAGGTTCAGGAGAGCTACCAGTGATGTGCTTTAATACTTTTATGTTTTCCAATTCAGATTTACAAGTTAAAAACTGGTGGGGGGGGTTTTTCCTCCTAAACAGCCATGCATCCTCAGAAATCCACTAATTCCTGGTTAAGGCCATAGCAACACAGAACCTATCCCAGAAGCACCAGGCGTAAGGTGAAAGTCCACCCTGGGCAGGGCTCCAGTTTCTCACAGGGCACACACACAAGCACAGTTCAGAGACTGCGACTGATTTAGCTGGTGTACATTTGGGAGGTGAGAAAGAAGAAGAGCACCCAAAGAAACCCCACATGGACCTGGGACCAACATGTAAACTCCACACAGAAGCCATCACTGGCCAGAACTGATACTGTACCTGAAGCTAAGAACTGTGAGGCAGCAGCGCTAACTACCACATCATTCCCAAGTTTAATCAAGCTTGACATTCAAGAAATGTTCCCTGTAAGTAAAATACTGTACATCCATGTGGTTTTACAATGAATTCTGATAAAAATTGTTAGATGATTATTCCTAATAGGAACAAGTAAAGGTTAATTCCATGCTGAAAAGAGAATAAAAGAAAACACAACATTTCAGCTGTGGAGCCTAGTCACATCCGAAGAAGGCCCCTCAGCTGAAATGTTGTGTCTCTTTTCTTCTCTTTTCAGCATCGAACTAACCTTTACTTGTTCCTTTGCAGCCTACGCATGCTGACACAGCTACCTACTTGATTATTGCTAGTGTCTAGCTTCACTTTCTGATTTTAAAAGATTTTTGCAAAAAGGTTGGACCTTTAAGTAAGTAGTCTTAGAGGAATGTCTCAGCGAATGAATTTTGCTTGTACAAAAACACAGCAGAGGGTGGCTTGACGACAGGTACGAGTTACGAGATGCAATTGCTGCCTATATTAGGTTATCAGCTTGCGGCAAATCAAGCTTATGTTTGTAAACTACAGTCACATAAAAATGACAGGTCATGGGTCACTTTATATGAATGGTACTGCTGTACCAGAGCCAATTCAGAGGCCAAGAACCACATATATTCCAGGGCTTGAGGGAAATGGCCTACACTGCCTGGATGAGAGAATAATAATTATAATTCCTTTCATTTATATAGCTCTTTTCAGGACACTCCTGATGGCAGCCAAAGTGCACCAGTACGCTCACCACACACCAGCTCTCAGTGGGGAGAACAAAGTGATCACATCAATTCAGACATGAGGATGAGAAGGCCATGAATGGTAAAGGCCAGGGGAAAATTTGGCCAGGGCACCAGGGTTATATGCTTACTCTTTTTAAGAAAAGTCCTTGGATTTTTTTAATGACCACAGTGTCAGGATCTCAGTTTTATGTCTCATCTGAAGGATGGCGCTTTTTTACAGTATAGTCTCCCTGTCACTATAATGAGGCATTGGGACCCACATGGACTGCAGGGTGAGCGCACACTACTGGTTCCATTAACATCTCTTCCAGGAGCAACCTTAGCTTTCCCGGGAGGTCTCCTATCCAGGTACTGGCAGCTCATACCTGCTGAGCTTCAAGGGGTTGTCAGTTGTGATTTCAGGGTCATATAACTGCTGATGGGTTGAACAGTCTCCTCTCACATGTAACCTATTTTATGATCATACCGATATCATGAGTTAGATGAAACACAATGTTTGATTACCACGTTTGGGTCACTAACATTACTCCAGTAAGCAACATAATGCAGATTTAAACATTTTCTCCTTTTATAGTCAATTACCCTGAATCAAGAAACACTATCCTTCTTGTAACTATACTGAATCATCCATCCATCCATTTTTTAACTGTTTTATCCAATATGCAGGGGTCACAGAACAGCCCAAGCCAATCCTGATGAGCAAGGGTGTAAGGGGGGGATAGAACCTGGATGTCATGCCAGCTCATTTGAGCGTAGATAGACGCAAACACAGACACACACTCACACCATGGCCAATTTTCACAGAAGCCAAATAATCGAGCTTTATGTCTTTGGACAAACCACGTGAACACAGGAGATCTTACAAACACAGCTAGAACCCCAGGAACTGAATCCCAGGGTACTAACTCCTGTGCAACCCACTGCCCTGTACTGTATCAGTGCATACCAAAAGCATTAAGGCTTGAGCAGTTTGCATGTTTTGGGTCAGAAGTGAAGCACTAGTCATGAGTTTGCTCACTTATCATGCAGCTCCATAATCCAGACTGGCCTCACTAACCTGCTGCAGAGCCATGAGCTCTGTGTGAGTCCTGAGCTCTGCCTGGAGCTCCTCAATCTGCTTCATGTGCCTCTGGGCCACCTGTTTGCACCAGCCTGCATGCTGCTGAGTCAGCTCTGCTTTCTGTCTTTCTGGATTACAGAAGACAGAAACACATATCACAAACACACGGAAACTTCTCAAATATTTAATTGCTAGGATGTCATATTATTGAAAGCACGAATTATTCTGTTACTGTCGTCTTTGCCAGGTTCTGCTTAAAGAGAAAATGATTTTTATGTTCCGGTTTGTGCACTGTAGAAGCTGAACAGGTTGTTTCATCAAACTTTATCAGCAATATTTCGACTTTTGCTTACATATCAGGATTTTAAAACAATAAACAGTTAACTATCATTTCACATTTTTAATCCCTGCTTTTGTCATAGGAGATTAAAACATTAAAATTATGTCTGCCGTTAAATATCACCTACTAGAGAAATTTCTCGAAAAAAAAGAAGGGCTTCTAAAGTAAATAAAAAAGAACTCATTTCTGCAGCTCAAAATAGTTCAGAATCAGAGGTTCGCTGCTGAGCCGATACTGAAATCCACATTGTTTGGGCTTTGCGGTTACCCAGGAGGGTTTTCTGCCGTTCCTGCTGCCTCTGCCGCTCGGCCTGCAGTTCAGCCTGGGCCGTCTCCTCCAGGGCCTGCAGGGCCAGCTGGTGAGAGTGCTTCTCAGCCCTGAGGGCCTCCTCGTACTGCCACCACAGACGCCCTTCCACCTCCTGAGCAAAACACACAAGCAGTCAGGATGAAATAACGCTATGGTACCAAGAAACATCTCACACGTTTCCACATTTTAAAAAAAAGCAGGAAAAAGCTCTTTCAGCAGTCCGGGCCCAAACCCTAATGAAGACAGGGCAGAGGCGTGATTTGAATTAATCACTTCCTTGGTTTATCTTGCCCAGCTGAGGAAGCAGCAAGCGTCACGACCAAGCCCTCGTAGTGAGGACTGAAGCAGGGAGGATGGAGTGGAGGGAAGACTGCGAATGGTGTAGATACTCACAAGTAGATACCCCACATTTGGGATCTTTACAGTATGCGGAGGAATGTGGAAATCGAGATTAATATTTTAGGCTCCTCCCAAACAGTAATTTAAAACTCTTATCAACTAGCTAATTTTAACAACTTGGCAAACTACATCATTGCTACATTATCGCAGTATTCTTACCTTTAGTTCATGGTTTTCTATATTTTTTTGCTTCCCCTGAGTGACAGATTCGAGCTGAGCTCGCAGGCTCTGGTTTATTCTCTTGGTTTCCTGAAGCTCCAGCTTCAGGTTTTCAACCTCTTTGGTGAGCTGGTCCGGTCCTTGATGACTGCCCTCTGTCCCAGATTTCAGCTTCTGTTCTTCAATCTTCATCACAAGAAGATAAGCAAAGGGAAAGATTTTCAGTTGGAAATGAGGAAACCTTAGTATTGCTTTGCATTACTGAATATGTTTTTGTTTCTGCAGTTCCAGTTTAAGGTCAATTGAACTGTAAACTACATTTTCCCCAAAAAGTATTGGGACAGCAAACTCAAATTTCTTTGCTTTACATTTGAGTAATTGAGATGAGATTAATATGAGATAAGCACAATATATACAGTACGTATATTTTATTTTAGCTGATTCCATGCATACATTTGATTACACCAAATGCAAACCAAAGGAAAAAAGTGAGAACAATGTGGAAATAAATTAATTTCTGTGAAGACAGAGCACTTTTAGTACACAAAGGATTGTAGGATTTATTGAACATGCATGTTGCTGAAGCTGTTGAAAAGGCTGGATGAGATCCTTAAATCAATTAGCTCTTAACTTAAAATGGGCCAAATGGCCTCCTATCGTTTGAAACCTTCAACCTTCTTATCTGGTACCTGTGACTGCAGGTCTTTCATTTTGTTTTGCCAGCTCGCCTCTAATTCCTTGATTTCTGCATCCTTGTCCTTCTGAAGCTGGGTCAGGGCAGTCAGATGCTCTTCTCTGTGGTCTGTTCTCGGGCACTCACACAGCCGGTCGTGCTCTTGCCTGAAAGAACATGACCCGGTTATCTGAAGACCTCCTCTCACTCGGAGATTGTCTAACCACATCAGAAACTTCAACAGAGCAGCAATCTGCTTACACATTATCTAAAAAACTCCAGATTTCATGGTGCACGGTTCTAAAGTAGAAATAACATGCACTATACCATTTCTCCCTCTTGTAATCTGCACGAGACTATGCTTTCTTTACAGCAATTCTATATTACTAACATGGGTGTGTCTTCAATTGCACCACTGTTTGAAGTTTGAAGCAGTTTTCTTATACTGGCTTTCTAAGATCAGTATAAAGTTATTCAAGGGTCTTTCCTGATTATCCTGCTTACCCTGACTAGAAAGATAGAAAACAATGTACATAGATTGAGCTGTAGCAGTAAACCTGTATATGCCTGTATATCAGGTGTGGTCCTGCCACAATTTGATCCTGCCTCCCTCCTGTGATGTCCAGGTGCAGCCTAAAATAACAGGCTCAGTGCAGAATAAGCCTTGTCATAAGTACAGTACATCCACCTTAAATTCAGATATAAGGTTTATGTCTTTACCATATATTTAAATACCAATTTAAATCATAAAATTGAACTTAAAAACATAAATGTGGACTAATTTAGGGCAGCACAGTGGCGCAGTGGTTAGCATGACTGCCTCCTGTCACTGAGGCCTAGCTTCATTTCTGTGATGCTGTCTGCGTGGAGTTTGTATGTTCTCCATGTGTTTGTATGTTCTCCTGGTGTTTTGGTTTCCTCACACAGTCCAAACACATACCTGTACGTTAATTGGCTTCTGGGAAAATGGTCTGAGTGTGTGCAAGTTTGTGTCTGTGCCTCCTGCACTGGACTGGCGTCCTGCCCAGGGTGTACCCTGCCTTGTGCCCTTTGCTTGCCTGGGTTGGCTCCGGCTCCCCTACCACCCTGACTTGGATAAAGTGGTTAGAAAATGAATGGATGGATTAAAGGATTAGATTAAATCCTTTCAATTAGATTTGCTGCACACTGACTTTATATGTCATTTTAGCACACTCGTTTTGTTTCCTGGCAAAGTACCTCATTTGTTCTTCATGACTTCGCTCCACCTGTCTTAAAATTTTCTCTTCAAGCTTTTCTTTTTCTTTTTTCAGTGCTGTGATATCTATGTGGTGTTTTTCTTCCTGCTGCTTGAGCTCCTCCTGAACAGCAGAATTTGATTAATATTAATGGGCACTCCCCTATTTTTGCTACACCATGCTATTTGCCAACAAACGGTATAAGTAGATTCTACAGAAAATGAACACACAGATTTAATTTCTAAATCCATTACGTTCAAGACATATGCATTAACCACTTTGTTGGTTTTAGAAACATTTAAGCAAGTCTATTGTGGTGAACTGTGTACAGTATTTGTCTCAGGTACAGTATAGTACATTACCTTTACTTTATCATTACCTGCACTTTCTCTATCCCCTTATTAAATGGAAATGCTTTTCTTGCATCATCCTGTTATTTCTTCAGCTTTCACTAACTGAATACGCTAATCTTATATAATTAGCTGCTCTGAGACACATATTAGTACATCTGACCTACCTCTGCAGAATTCCCTTGCAGAAATCCCCTAGCTACTGATGTGCCTGCTCATTTGTAATTCCAAAGCCTGAAGTACTGTTACTGTTCTTCAGCTGTGAGTTTGCTGTTTATTAATAAGAGATCTTTCGCTGAAACAGATTTTTTTTGCTTCCAGATAAGTGCAAGAGACAGAGCAAAAAAAATACCACAAGTAAACAATGGCAATGGTTTTAAAATCATAACAGCTTTTTAATAATTTTCTAATAATATCTACCTATTGTTTAGAATTTCTCATCAACCCTTTCAACACAAAAATATTTTTTTTGTTTTTAAAGGTACAACATGAGGGAGTATTATAAGACAAATTATTTGTAGGAGACCAGAATCACTGATGCAACCAGAAAAATGCATGGCAAATAAGACACATAAGTCCTTTTGTGCATTGTTCTGATAAGAAAATATATTGTTGAGCTAATATGATTTGAAAAACATAGATACAAGATACATAATGATATTTTTTAAGACTTGGGAACTGCAAGAGGAAAAAATGAAGAAAAAAAAACATCATGCACAACTAACTAGCTTATTAAAACAAGCTACCCAATCTGCCTGAAGGACAAATCTGCTCTAATGAGAATTTTCTTAATTCATTTGACTTTCAGTGTGTGAGAAATTGTCATATCGGCACATTTCAAGCAACGTTTCCCTCAACACAAAGGGTTTAGGTCCCAATGCACCACCAGAGCTCTTTTTTGCATTGGAGTGAACACGACTGCAGTGAAGCTGTTTTACCTTCAGTTTGGCGATGAGGAGCTTTGCCTGATGCAGCTCTCCCTTCCACCTCTCACTGTGGTCTGTGCAAGGAGCCTCTGGAGGTGCTGTTTGCTCAGTGCTGCACTCACTGCGTTGTATTAGAGACTTCAGCCTAGAGATCTAGATAATAACATCTTACATAAAACATTTACTCTTTATTTTTGTGTATTAGGGATCTTATAAAGGCAAATATTGATTACTAATAATATAATCAATTAGTGCTCCTTATGGAACAAGTAATAGGTTTATTCCATGCTGAAAAAAAGAAGAAAGAGAACACAACGTTTCGGCTGTGGAGCCTTCTCCACGGCCGAAACGTTGTGTTCTCTTTCTTCTTTTTTTCAGCATGGAATAAACCTATTACTTGTTCCTTTGCAGCCTACGCATGCTGACGCAGCTACCCACCTGAACTACTAGTGCTCCTTATGTTTAAGATGACCTGAGGCACTAGTATAGCTACAATTGCTAGACAGAGAGGTGTTGAGATATTTGCAACATTGAGTGAGATTATATCTAGTTAGCGAAGGATGTAAGTGACCAGATGGCAGATCAACATATCAGTCAGCTGCACTTTCTTCTCAATAGGATAATAAATAGTGTCAGTATGAGCTCGACAGATAGCCGGGCAAATGTGGGCCTGGGATTTCTCTAGACATTCATGAGCCTTGCCCATATCAACAAAGCTGCCTTGAAACTAACAGACAGCAAACATCAGAACAGAGAGAATACAGCAAGAGAAGGGACAAGACAGGAGCGATCAAGATGACGCCTGCAACTACTTTTCAGTTGCGATTTATATGTGTGCTATTGTACAGCACATTGAGCATCTGGAAAAACAGTCATAAAGGGGTGTTGTTGTATTATTGTCACAACCGTTGTTCAACGTTACCTCTGGATTCCTCCTTGATGAACTGATACCTACAGTATATGGCATTGGGCATTTGTCAATTCAATGTAAACTTTGAGAGGCGGCAAAGGTTGTCTCCTTTTTATTATCAGTATATATGACAGGCTCCTCTGTGGTGGACTATCAGGTTTATGAAAGCAGTCTCCCTGAGCCTTACAGAGACTCAGCTCTACTTCTGATAGCATTGGGATGGTCACAGTCAGCTCTCTAGTGGGAAAGGCTCATTGAAGGTAATGGGCTCAAGGTACTCCCTTCTATCATATTACCTTGCAAATATTATTTTTTATGTCTTGTGTGTCTTTGTAGTGTGTTTAATGCTTGTTTTTTAGCTGCTGCCTGTTTGTTTCATTACTACCAAATTGTTCACAAAATGCTTAAGAAGCCACATGACCTAGTTTGGTATTTCTTGAGCAGTGGGGCTAGTGTATGTCATTACTTCTTAGATGTTGCCATGAAACCTTGCTTTTGGAAACAATATATAAAACTTGCAATATACCAATTTTGTATTACATGTCACAACTCAAATCTAATAATTTTACAATGGTTGCTTTACAATGGTTTATTTCAGATCTACATTTATGTATTATTCTGATATGGAGTTATATAACTGCAAACATTTAATCACCCTACCCTAAGACCGTTACAGTTATATATCTATGTAAGGGGCAATGAAATGCAACAAATAGTCATTTGATATTTTAATGCCTCTCAATATATATAAATACATGCAGTATATAATATATACTGTATTTACTGTTCTATAGCCACATATTCAGAGGAAAATGAGATTTCTGATATTGGCACATTGTCAAGAAGGAACGGGAGAAATATGATGAGAGCTTTATAAGCTCCCACTCCTTCATCCACAAGAACACAGAAAAACGACCTTTTATTCAGGTTTTACTTTATCACTTGAAAATTCCCTGTTGCATCAATTACATTTTTATTCCTCAAAATGTATACTTAAAATGACTTGGATATACACACAAGAATATCTGCAATGAAGCACAGGGCTATAAGCTATATCTGACATTTGCTGGTGCTGGGAACTTGCTCCATACAGTGCTTGAGACTGAAACGCAATAAATGCCAGAGCTCTGAGGTATTACCTCACTGACAGATTTTTCCAATCTGCTGGAAATATCTTTCTTATCTTTTTCAAGCTTGTTTCTCTCACTCTCCATTTTCCTTTTCAGCTCTTCAACGTGAGTCTGGAGGTCCTGCAAGAGAACATGAAACTATGTTTAAATAGTCTTCACTATAGAATAGAATTCAGGTTGTGCCAATTTCTCGGTGTCACAGCCTCTTAAAAAAACAAAGACTTTCCATGTTACAGTAGCTCATTGCAAAGATGTTGCCCATCTTTCTGAATGGGGAGATCAAGATCTGTCTTTGATTACTATGAAGGACGTACGTGAGGTTGAATTTCAAATGACAATTGAAGAAACTAAGTACATACAGAAGTAAACAGCAAGTCTACAACTAAAAGGCATTGCACATTTTTCTTGTTAACACATTTTATAAACATATAACTGTGTTACATGACTAAAAATGGGTGAAGTAAAATCTAGAGTTAGTTAGAAGATGGAAACAAAGGATGGATCTATTTGACCTACAAATAAAATTATTAAAACACACAAAAATAAGAATAACAGTAAAAGTACAGTGACAGTACAATGCATTCTGCTGTGGTAATAGGGTATGTCCCCACCTTTTTAGCCTTTCTCTCATTTTCCATGGTAGTCTGGACTGACTTGAGCTCAGCAGTGTGTTTCTTCACCAGGTCCTCCAGTTTCTTCATGAGCTGCTCCTTCAAACGGGCTTTCTCCTCTTCCGTCTGCCTCCTGACCCTCCTCAGCTCTTCCGCGTGAGCCCTCTGCAGTTCCTGCTTCTGTGCAGAAAGGGCCTCCACGTGCTGCAAACCAAACACATTCGCGAACTCTCAAGGTTGCAGTGGACCTATTCCAATCAGATTCCAACGTACAAAAACAGGACTCTTGATTGTTGTACCACACACAAAAAAAAGAAAACAAGAGCACAGATAAAGAATTAACTTCAATTGTTCAATACTGGGGAAATTGTTTTGCCTGTGTTATGTAGTGCTGTTGAATGTCTAAATCAGGTCTAGCACTAGAATGGGGCATTGGAAAGGGGCTTCCCTGGAAATCTTTCAAAACCCCCACGATACTTTGGCACAAAAGGCAAGAAATACAAAGTGAAACCTTACTTCCCACCAAGTTTAACCCACTCCACATCCCCACAAAAGCAAAAAAAAACATTCAGGATCCCAACTCCTTGACCTAAAACTCCAATTCCTCTAGAAAGAAAAGGGCGTTGAGGGTGAGTGAGTGTTTTTGATAATGGCCTATAAATGATACCTTGGACACCCCATCAATAAAACCTGACACCTGCCTAAAATCTGACTGACGTGCTGACAGCCCCTGGAAGGACTTCCTGCCAGCCGATCCTCCCCCTTCCCTCTGCCTTCGAACCTGTTTCACGTGCTGGGCGTGATTGCTGGCCTTCCCGCCGTCCTGCTGCTCCAGCTCTTTGATGCGTTTCTGCAGCTGAAGAACCTGGCGTTTGAACTCATCTGCCTGTGCCGACGCCTTACTCTGGGACGAGCACTGGCTCAGCAGCTCCTCTGTTTAGTGAGGAAGTAAAGTGAATGTTACGCCAAACGGTCTTCGAATGCGGTAGAAAATAAAACAAGTGAAGCTGACCAAAGAGGTTGTTTCTAAAACTCTCCTGTTTGCATAATGATGAGCCAAATATTTAATGTACTCATAACTGTTAATAGCTTTTGAAATTACACGTAAGATGCAAATTGTCGTTTAAATAAATTGTAATCCTGAGCTACACTCTTATGAACTCTGATGAAGTGAAAAGACTTTATTTGAAGGTACACGGTGTGTATCACAAGTTGTAAGAAATGGTTCTCTTGCTTGGAGAAGGATTCAATTTGGTATCTACTGTATGCTGAATGTTCCAAGACTGACTGGAGCTTCAGATTCAGGAAATGGTGACAAGGTCTAACGCTTTTCAGCAGTAAATCTCAAACATTCATGTTTCCAACATGAGATCTTCTGCCTTCACTTCAAAACCTTACTTCACCCCTCTTTCAAACTTAATCAAGTTTGCATAGATTTAAATCTATGTATATGCCAATACAATGGCACTCTGGGTAAGGTGAAAACTGTTATGCTGATACATAGTAGTGTGAAAATCATTAGCAGAGCTAATTATCATTATTCATTAGTTAGAACAGAGTTACTAATATACTCATCATGTAACTTAAAGGGGAACTGCAGTCCCAGTTTCTCAGATGGTTTATTACATCTCGGTAACAAAACATTTTGAATTAAGCACAAAAATCACAAACTTTGTTAAAGTACCTTAAGTCACCACGTTGTTGCAAACTCACCCAAGTTACCCTGAATTGCAACATGATACAGCCCTTCCTGCTCAGTAGTCCCTGTAATGACTAATGTAATGTGATGTACGAGCAAATAAATACATTGTGTTAATAATAAATAAGTTGTGGAGCAGGCATTTCACCGCAGAAATGTTCTAACGTGATCTGCATACAGAGTTAACAAGTAAGTAGTATTGGTCTGCAAAGCCGTTCACCTCACCTGAAGTTTTGTTGCCTCGTTCTGAATCGCAGAGCATGGAGCTGCACATACCTGGAAATTTAGTCTATTTTGTGATGTAAATTGGAGGTTTTACAAGTGATTTGTATTGTGGTATGAAATGCACTCATCAATGCTGATGCTTTCTAACCCCAAAATAACTGTGGCAGTACCCCTTTAAGAAAAGTTCATATGAGAGGACATTCCTTTCTTCAATTCCTTAATTGGCAGGGATGTTATACAAGAGACCACTAATGAACATCAGCTGCAGAAAGGAGCTACACTGCTCACACGTGAACTTGCACATGTTGCTTTTTATAAGGTCAGGATCCAAATATCCTCAAAACTAAGCCTTCCCACCCATGACATTAACCTTGAGGCGTAGTTAAGGGCCTGACGTGACACTGAAATCTGCCTTATGAGGCTGGTAACAAAGGTATCAAGCTGAAAATCTGATGTTTTTTCTTGTATGGAACAACAATCCTGTTATAGTACTTCCTTTACCTGATTTGTTTAGTAATTCATTTTCCTGCAGAATAAGTCTCTCTTTGGCCACAGACATCTCCTCCTCTGATTTCTTCATGCTGGCCACAGCCTCAGCAACTTTGTGATGTGCTTCCTCTAGCTGCGTTTCCAAATCCTAATGATCGAGGGGCAAACAAGACATTGAGAGCTCTAAAAATGGTAATAGGTGGTAAATGGTACAAAATAATAATTGTTTTTTCAGAACATCTAATTTGTTGTACCTAATGATCATAAAACAGATTACAAAAGACAGGAGACCTTTCAACCTATCTATCCCATTTAGTAGTTAGTAGTTAATTGATTAGAGAATCTCAACCAGATGTTTTCTGAAAGAAGTCAGGATATAAGCTACACCAACATAGCTTGATAGCCTCTTCCATACTCCCACAACCCTTTGGGCAAGTCTTCAAAGAAGTATCTTTTAACATTTCGTAACACTTTTTCATCTGGCCTTATTCTAACCCTGAAACACCAAAGCACTGCAGGAAGTATCTCGGACATATTAATTGAAATCTTGTGAAAAAGTTATCTAAATTCTAACCTTCACAAATCCAAACTTCATACTGGATTTATTTTTCTTATATGTTTACGTTTTGTATTTCCTTTTATGTATTATTCTTTTTGATGTTATTAAGCCTATCGGCATTCAAGTAAATTCACATTTTCCTTTGCATATCAAACCTGAAGAAGGGCCCAGGTACTGTCAGAAAAAATAACTGAAGCACTAATGAAATACAAACATGCCACAAATCTGTATCAGCAATACCACGTAAAGGCAAGAATGCCAATTCTTACAATGAAAGTGCACTCATTATTAAAAGAAGCAGCTAACAATACAGACGTTATTTTATATTAAAGGAAAGTGTGAATCCGCACGCTCTAGTTCACACACATGTTCTGGCATAGTTCTACCTGTATCCTGTCCTGTAATTTCAGAGAATGCCTCCTGCATTCGTTTAGCTGCTGCCCTTTGGCTTCCAGCTCCCCCTCCGTCCTCTTCAGCTTTTGCTGCAGAGAAGCCTGCATGGCATTCCTGTGCTCCAGCTCCCTCTGTTGCCACTGTGTGAGCGTGTCTGTCAGCGACTGCTGCAGCGTTCTCTTCAGGGACTCCTGCTCCTCCTGGTGAGCAGCCTTCAAGCTGCTCACCTTCTGCTCAAACTCTTCGGCCAGCCTGAGCCTCTCAGCCCTGAGCCGCTCCAGCTCCTCTCTCAGGGCTCTTGTCCTGGTCTGACACATCTCCTCCAAGCGGCTCCTCTCCCCCATGCTGTTTCGACGTAGCTCCCGGCACTCATCCTGCAGGCTCTGGGATTCCTGGTTGGTCCTCTCCAGTTCGGCCTGGGCCTTCTCCTTCTCCTGTTCCAGCTGCTCCTTTAGTCCAGCGAGAGCCTGGAGTTTGCCTTCGAAGTCCTTCTTCAGGTCCACCATCTCCGTGGAGAGGGCCATGATGCGCTCGGTGTGCTCGGTCTGGGCCTTCAGCTCCCGTTCTTCAGTCTGTCGGCGGTATGTCTCAAAGTCAGTAAGCACCTCGGCCTTCAGCCTTTCGTACTGCTCCAGGGTCTCCTCCATGGCCTGCAGGCGCTGGTGCAGGTCCGTCTCCTCCTCTCCCCGGCTTTTGTACTTCAGGATCTTCTCCTGAGTCTCCTCCATGATCTGCCGGATCTCTTCCTGGTGCGCCTCCTTCAGAGCCTGAAGCGAGGAGTCGTGCTCGTCGCATTTGGTGTTCAGGGCATAAATCACCTGAAAAACAACAAGAACAGCTTTGTCGTATTTCCTGTCAACAATGCTGCTGGTATGCTCGTGGATACTTTCTTCAAAAAGTATTCTTCACCCTGCAGCTCACAACCAGCAACCAACTGAAGCTCAGCAAGTGTGAGCCTGGTCAGTAGCTGAATGGGAGGCTCCTGGGAAAAGCTAAGGTTGCTGCTGGAAGTTGTGTTAGTGGGGCCAGCAGGGGGCGCTCACCTTGTGGTCTGTGTGGGTCCTAATGCCCCAGTATAGTTGATGGGGACACTATACTATTAAAAGCGCTGTCCTTTGTCATGTAAAACTGAGATCCTGACTCCATGGTCATTAAAAATCCCACGGCGTTTCTCAAAAAGAGGCCCTTACCAATCATGACCTCCTAATAATCCCCATCTCTGAACTGGCTTCATCACTGTTCTCCTCCCCACTGAGAGCTGGTGTGTGGTGAGCGTACTGGTGCACTGTCGCATCATCAAGGTGGATGCTGAACATTGGTGGTGGTGGAGGGGAGTCCCCATTACCTGTAAAGCGCTTTGAGTGGAGTGTCCAGAAAAGCACCTTATAAGTGTAAGCAATTATTATTATTATTTAAAAATATTGCTAAACTCATAAATCACATCTAAAATTAAGTAGAAACATGACCATTCGCTATCACCAAGCTGCTTATTCCTGGTAAGGGTCTAGACCACCTGAAGCACATTCCAGAAGCAGTGGACACAAGATGGCACTGCACCTGGACAGGATGCCAGGGTGTCACAAGGCATGCACATGGACACAAGCACGCTCACGGACAATTTAGAAACAGTTGTCTTCCTAGCCAACATGTCTTTGGAAGGTGGAGGGAAACTGCAGCACCCAGTGAAAACCCTCACAAAAACACCACACAGAAGGCGTCCCAGTTCAGCATTCAGGAATGCGAGGAAGCAGTTCTCAAATAAGATAGTACACAAACCAGCCAATTAGCTGATTTAGTTGGTTTGGTTTTAGAAGGTAACTGATTGCACAGTTTCTACCAGCTGTCTCTCAAAAGAAGCGATATTATAGACTATGGCCATATAGCTGGAGAGCTTGTTTCAAGTCTTCTGCTAAACACTAAATTATTAATAGTTTCCACCCTGAATTTTATTAATTTAAGAAGAATGCGTATGACAAATGAATGGATTGTAATTTCCATTAAACACACAAAGTTATATTGCAGCTATGAGATGAAGAGAAACCATTGCAGCTAAAATTTAATAACAATGAAATTCAATTTATGATGAAGAAGTTGTAACTACTGTGTAAAACTTCCCATAGATACAAGTGGTTCTCATCAGTGAATGGGGCCCTTTGTATGCCAAGCACATCACACTCAGGGAGATCGGAATGATCAATAACTACTTTAATGGGTGAATAACTTCTCCATTAATCAATTATTTAGTTGATTAAAGCAAGAATCCATATTACAAGAAGCTAAAGAAACTGTATAATAGAGTTTGAGGAACAGAGAAATACTGTATGCTCAGGATGACTTGAAAATGGAGCACTAAATACTTAAAGTCTTCAAAAAGACTAGCACAAACTGCAATACAACATGTTTACTGGAAGACAGCTGTACTAGTTTACATACTGTGAGTGACACTACAAAGGATAAATGCATGGTGCACTAACTGCTGAAAGATATTTTAAAGATTGTACAGATTTTATCCTTCAATAGACAACAATAATGCATAAAAGTTAATGTCTGGTGCCATATGGACCCTCAAATTGCTTAAAGAGAATATTTATTCTGCTGCAAAGAAAAAGGATTTCATGAATTAGAAAATGATAGGAGATGCAAAGGAAATGATGTAGAAATAATAGTTCAGAAACAAGGAAAAGTTCAGAAACAAGGAAAATGCTAAATAAATTCACCACAAGCTTTTGCCTCATATTCAGATAAAGATTTGGTAATGCTGCTAATTAATTTATTTTACACAGTTCAAAATGTGAGTTATTTAGTCAATTACAGTATGTTACACAAGTTAGTAAGTGAACTAAAAACCTGCAAGTGAACAAAGCCTGGACTTTTTGGCTGGGATTATTAATCACCCACAAATATTTTTCATCATAAACATATCTTAAAAGCAGAGATAAAACAAAACTATAATAGTATTGTGCATAAGATGCAAGCCCATCACTTATTTAGAGTGAAAGGTGATCTGAGAGTAATATGCAGGCTCTCACAGGTACGCTGTACCATTTATGACCTCTCACACACACACTGTACCATAACAGTCAGTTAAAACTAGACGATCACTGGCCCTCTCAGATCCGCAAAGTGAAAGCAAACCTGCTACTCTAAAATCAAAAACATGTGCAGATGCAGCCAAGGAGTTTTTTCGTGTCAGCATCTCTCATTTTTAGTGACATGTTTTAAATGTGGGGTTTTAAAGCTGGAGCTGTTATCACTCGACAAGACATCACATGCTATTATAAGCCTGATCACTGACATCTCACTTACTGTATCTCCCAGACATTCTGTCATTCTGGAAGTCGCCCTTCTGTCTGTGACAAATTGCCAAGACAGTTGTGCCAGACATACCTAATGTGTTTCACACACAAGCAAGTTCACCACCAGTGTGAGTAGTGTGAATGCAGTTCCACTTTATTGCTCAAGATCCAATCAGTCGTGGACGTTGTGCTGAAACCAACAATAATAACACCTTATTTTTATTTACTGAATATAATCCTCATGCTTTGATGTTAAAGCATGCTAAACAATTAAAATGTATACTGTGATTAGCTCTCAACACAACTGATAAAAAAATAAGTAACACATTGTGCACAGAACATATGTACCCATAATTTAATGGTAGAATTAGCCATGTTTTTTTTATATTTGCAACCATGTTTGCAATTTTATTGACAGAACAATAATTCCATGAACTGGAACATAAATACCCCTGGTGATTTAAAACATTCTTCAAATAATCATAACATTTCACTCACCTTTCTTCTAAAATACCCCTTCAGTATTACAATACATGATACTTTATATGTCAAACTACATTGAATGAGCTGTATCGATTGAATTTAAAAAAGTTTTCTTTTTATAGAGTGTAAATCAAGAGTGATGATTTAGAAATAGAAGAACACTAAGAGATATGTACCATACTGTGGACTTCAAAAGGACAAAACTGAGCAAACACTTGGCAGATGAAAGAGTGAAGTAGTATAGTGCAGATTATTGCCTATAGGTAAACTTTAATATATAAATATAAGATGGACATCACAGAGCTTCAAGAAAGGTCTTTATGCTGACACATCATTTACAGTACATCCTCATTTATGTTTTCTAGACAGTTTGGGGAAGTAATAAAAAGGCAATCAGAATATTAAGATATATAGTGAAAAATGTAGACTTTAAATCAAGCACAGTAAAATTGTACAGTGCACTAGTAAAATTTGAATTAGAATGTGAGTAATTTTGGTCACTACATTACATATGAAGATTTTGTTTCTGCACAATCACCCCAGAGAACATCAACTAGATACATTCTTGAGCTGACAGGATCAAAAAACTCAACATTTTTGTTTTATACAAAGAAGGCTACAAGGGAATTTCAAGTAATCAAAATTCTCAAACAACCAAATCAACCCAGCTGACTTAATCAGGATCAGCAGTAAAAATTAAACATATGACACAAGAGGAATCTATACAAGCAGGAGGTACTTTTCTATACACAGGGTATCCTGGCTTTTTTTAACACACAGTTGGATGAGATCAATTAACTACTAATGTATAACTAATGCATATAAGAGCTAGCTTAGTTGAATGGATGCCTTTTGTTTTTAACCTTTCTTACATGCAGTCATTGCCAAATTTTCACTGTTTATCCTTCAAACAACTTGTGTCTTTTGAAGAGATTACAGAGGGGAGCTTCAGCATCCAAGCTTCAAAGGAACAAGCAGAGGTTAATTCAACACTGAAGAAAAGAATGAATGAAGTTGTCTTCAGCTGTGTGGGAGAATGGGAATATAACACTGAAAAGATATACAGTTGTCTGTATGGGTCCTAATACCCCAATATAGTGACGGGGACACTATACTGTAAAAAGGCACCGTCCTTCGGATGAGACGAAAAACCGATGTCCTGACTCTCTGTGGTCATTAAAAATGCCAGGGTGTTTCTTGAAAAGAATAGGGGTGTTACCCTGGTGTCCTAGCAAAATTTTCCATTGCCCTGTACCAATCATGGTCTAATAATCTTCATCTATGAATTGACTTCATCACTGGAGGAGGGGAGTCCCCATTACCTGTAAAGTGTTTTGATGGAGTGTCCAGAACGCTGCTATATAAGTGTAAGGAATTATTATTATTAAAGTGTGTCCAAAGTCACCATGTGGTGGCAATGCGTGCAGATAGTAAACTATCCTAGTTTAAGGATAATTTTGACTTCTGATATCTTTCTGAAGTAGGACTATTTGAATCTCCATAAAAAAACACAGACAAAGAGGTCAGTGTAACCAGGGACAGGAGACGTAAAATGGGGGAAATATCTATTTCTACAAGAACTACAGAACTTTTCTTAAGGTCTAATAACTTATAATAACTTATACTGATTAAACCAGTTTTCACTTTCCTTTTTTTCTTTTTGTGGTTAGTGCTATTGTTGCCATGTGTAACTGTATCTTTCAGAGTATTTAAGGCTGCAAAATTCTTTGCATATTTGAGCATGTGTAATATTTGGCAAACTTCCACAGAATGTAAGATTACTTCAGGGAGTGACCTGGGATTCACCACAGGAGAATTTTCATTCTCCTTGCTGATCTGAACTGTAAGTGGATTTTAAAAAGATTATGTGGTCACATTAAGTGTCTTTCCCCTTACTTATTACTATTACACATAATCTTCACACCATTTTCTGCTTTTTACATTATAAAAATATTATATGATCTAAAACCTAAATAAAATGTCAAATAAGCTGATCTCAAATAGTCAGCTATAATAAATGTAAATTTTTACAAGCACATTCATCTTTCTGCTTTTAGGGTATTTTATTCAGAAACTAAGTAGCATAATCTTAAGGAAGGAGCTTATACCACGAACTCTTATTCTATCCAGTACCTATCTTTAAATTTCATGACTCACATTCTGCATGCTAATGAATTTAGACTGCTGTCCTGAAAATTGCTGTCCATCACATATCTCCAACTAAACTGACAGAGCTTGATAAAGTTGGCAAAGACGAATGGGTGTAAATTTCTCCATCCTCTGCTCAAAGGTGTAAAAATGTTGTAAAATTTGGACAGAAACTTATCCAAATAGACCTGCAGTTGTAAGTGCTTCCAAAAGTGCTTTAACTAAGTATTAAATCAGCAGGGTGAATAATATGCAATAAAGTTAGATTTTTCTTTGCTTTCTGTAGTGGCAATTTCTTTCATCAATAAAATGATTGGTTTGAACACTGAGGTTTTGATACAAAAATATTCATTTAGTAAAAGGCGTAAATAATTTGTAATTAAACAAAATGGGGCATTAATGGAAGAGGAAGTATATTTTTGTTAGTAATAAAACAGCTACTAAGAGAAGGCAAAATTAATCTTTGTCCTTCACTTGTTGGCTTTTTGGTGCAAGAATCAAGTCTTTACGAGAGTCATAAGCAAATGGGAAAAAGTATATAAGAAAGGTTACAAAAGACAGGGGGGCTTTCAGCCGATCAAAGCCTGTTGGGTCGGTAGTAGCTACAGTAATTGATCCAAGGATCTCATCCATCTGTCACGGATGTCGGAAGGGACGAACCATGGAGAGGCAGGAGAGCGGAAAAAGACCCATTTGCGTAGCGGCGGAATGGGGGATTAGCCTAGGCTCAGCAGTTCAGGAGTCGTATAGAAACCAATGCCCTCAGGCAGCGGACATGGTGCAACCTGGATGCTAGGCGGGTCTCAGGACATCCGAACGTCAATGCTGAGCGAAGGTGAATCAGTGACCCGGAAATATATAGCCCCAGAGAGAGAGACACTGGAAGGACAGCAAATTACAGGAAACTAGGGACAGGACAGAGTAGGAGCGCCCTCTGGCTGCAGAGGGCGTGACACCATCTGTTTCTGGAAAAACCCAGGGTATCAGCTTCAACAACATATCTGCCTCTTGTTCCCATTTAAATACCCTTCCACAGTTTCCACTCATTTCCTTTGGCTCATGTTTCACTTTTGAATCATAAGATGTCCACATGGTTGATTTAGTCAAGGCCTTGACAACTTTTGACAACTTGAACCAGGTCCACTTGTTGTCTTATCTGTTCAAGAATGAAAAGAGTCACCACATGGGTGGATAGTTGGCTTCAAGCAGTCAGACCTCTCAGTGGCTACAATTTTACATTTTTCATTCTTGAACTTCCCACACTTAGTACAGCCCAGTTAATGTGGAAAGTGAACAGCAAGGTTTGATTGTCAAATGAACCAAACTGTGAACACCTAAAAATGTCAGTTTGCTTAATACTGCATACATTAATATGAACAAAGAGGGAGGGTTATAGATTTGCCATATGAAATGAGCTGTGTGTAGACGAGCTCCAGGAAGGCATTTTTTTACTATAAAACAAGTATAAAATACTACTTCTGATTTTCTCAAAGGATGAAAAAGAAAGGGTTTATACAGTATATAGGTACAAGTAGTGCAGGTACTTTAAACGTAAAATTCTACATGTGAAATCAGAAGCCCATCTTTGGCTGCGATTACTGAGAAATGTCTATATTGTAACAAATGTCTAGACCTAGACATACCTAGACACACTACTCCTAAAAAATAACTTGATTATTAGAGTATAAAAACAGCCCTGAGGAAACACAATAACAAATCAAGAAAACAACTCCCTCAATGGACATTAGTGCATTGCTTCAAAGCAAACAAACCAAACTGAGGTCTTTTAAACCGAGGCCACTTTGAATGAAACTCCATTTGCATCTTCTGGTTCTGCCAACTGTGTTGGCTCCCCTCGCATTGAAAACAATCAGGTTTTATTAACTTGTCTGTACATGACAGACATTTTAGTCCCGAGTTTATTCCAGTCACTTTTCTTTGGAACTCCACGCAGAGCAACAGAACTCTGTTATGACCAAAACCAGACAACTTTCAAAATAATTGGATATTGAATTTCACACTGTCAACAACAGTATACAGTGCATGCAAATATTCTGTTGGCCTTTTACATTTCTTTCTTAAATTATTACAATTTGTTATAAAATTATCTTTTGGCAGACTCCATAATCCAAAGTAACGTAAATGCAGTTGCATTAATGTGTCACTATAAATTTACAGGTAACTGTGAATTAAGAATGAATTCTAACCAGGGGCATGATACAGCATAAACCTAATACAATGGGATATGCATCAAGCTAAAATCGAAGGTGCATTTTAAAAACTGGCAACGAGTGGGTTGCAGGGTTAGAACATAGTGAATGTGAAATGAAATAAGTAAATTAAGGAAAATAATAATAGCATACAGCAGAACAAAGAAAGGTGCTTGTGAGGTTCTTCTGCTGTTGGCAGTGTCAAGTGGTAAAATGCCAGGGAAAACTGGAGATTATAATTTAGGAGCTTCCCCTACAGTTTTAATGGAGAACCTTTGGAATTTTCAAAAGCAGATTGTTTCGCCAGAGGACTTTAAGATATGATGGAACAAGTAATAGGTTTATTCCATACTGAAAAGAGAAAAAAGAAAACACAACATTTCAGAGCCTTCTTCAGGTGTGAGCAGCCTACACATGCTGACGCAGCTATCCACCTGAATTACTTTAAGATATGATACTGAGTTGATATGGTACAGTAATTTAGGACCTGACAGGACCTGGGTTCATTCTTGAGCTGAACTAAGTGCGTTCTAAACTTACAGACAACTGAAAGGCGGGAATTACCTTTTTAGAAATAGCCATTGTGCCATATGTGGAAATATTATGTATAGGTTCTAATGCATATTCAATGATTAGTTCTAAAAACCCATTCATGGCAGCAATAGAGAGGGACCAGAGCCGTACCCAGACTTTAAAACCTTCCCGGAAAACGGCTTGGATTCAGAGCACTATGGGAGGGACACCTTGTGTGTGTCTTCCTGGGTACTCTCCGGAAAATGAACCTACACAGAATTTCTTGCACTCTCTACAGTAAGAAGCAGACCACAGGATAATTTCAACCAGCAGGCAAGCAGAGTGTGAAGAGAGAGGATAAAAAAGGACAAGGGGGTAATTAATGTATTAGAGACAGCATGAAGAAGAGTGATGGAGAATGTCACTGACAAGGAAGAGAATCATAGAGTGGACAGCAGCAGAAATGGTAGCCAGTGAAGAGCACAAATTAGAGCACGTGGAGTTAATAAGAGGTGAGTCGCAGGGTTATGCAGAGGACCAGCTGGGAGCTTTGTCTTGCATGGTTCAATCCACCATGAGTGAAGCAGAATTAAGATAAGACATATAGTGCTCTTTTTTTTTCTCACAGAGACACAACTTCAGGGAATAAGGGAAAGAGCCTGAAGGAATCAAGGGAAATGGTGACAGAAATGTCAGTACAGTAAGTAGGGGAGGAAGAAGCAAGGGTATACAGTAGGACATGTTTGAAAAGGGTGATTTTGAGGAGATACAAGCTCGATCGCCTGTTTTTTCTATCACTGATTTTTTGCTTTACATCTCAAGTCAAAAAGAAGTCTTTGCAGAAACCCGTTTTGCTGAGATAACAACTAAGCCTGACAAACTTGTCTTTGAACAGACAGGACAGCAAAATTCATTTATACTACGTACAAAATGACAAAAATAAGATGTATTATTTTTTTAAATTATCTTTAACTAATTTGTTTTGAACAAGTCCTACTGAGGGTGCAATCGTAGTTATTACTATGTTACCTCTAACTGGATGGGAATATCTTCATATCATATTTATATTTTAAATGCATGAAAAAAATCTCTCACTTGTGTCAGAAATGAGCCTTTAAATGACAAGCTGCAGAGATAAATACAGACTACAAGATTTGCATTATTGCTTCAGCACAGCTTCACAGGGACAAAAACACAACTGATGGCTTTGATGTCTGTTACAAGTGTCTATTTACCCTCAAGGGGCTTTTAATTGCATACTATGAGTTGGAGTGAGCTGTTTGAGGAATTCTCCAGCAGCTGCTCTTTGGAACATACAGTAACAAAATATGGCTAGGATTCCACTATAGCAAATAATGTGTGTTATCCATCCATGCATTTTCTAACCGCTTCATCCAATTCAGGGTCACGGGGGAGCTGGAGCCTATCCTGCGAGCAACAGGCGCAAGGTGGGAGACACCCTAGATGCGACACCAGTCCATTACAAGGTACAAACCAGGGACAAAATTAAGAGAGAGAACTACACAGTTCTGTCTTGGACCTTACTCTATTCTCTGCTGTGTACAGTTATCCCTTGCCGTATGAGCAACCAATATATACAGTAGGTTTTTATTTATAGTAGTAATTCCCATCTGTTTTTTTTTTTCATTTTACTAGGAATAACAACACTCAAGAATAAAGTGTCCTGAAAGGATTAGTGAAAATTTGGCTTGCCCTGCTTGGCCGAGGGCTAACCTCCTGGCCAGAGGACGAGGAGGCTGGGACAGGCTGCAGAGCGAGAGGTGACCAAGAGGCAGCTGCAGAGGTGGAGATGGGGTGGAGGTGGGATGCACGAAGAGAGAAGGGGATCATGTAGATTATTTATAGTGTTTTAGGAGAGGAAATGACATCAGGAGTGATTGCTAAATACCGACATCGCTCCTAGACATTAATTACAAACTCCCATCTAATGAGTAGGTTTTCATTCATATGAGCAGAGCTCTCATAGTGCTTTGCTGAGATTCTTCTTTTGTCTCTCTTTGGATGACAAATTTACCTTTTATTTTTTATTACATTTTTAATTTTTTTATAATAAAGGCTTGTGTGTGTTAAGCATGTTTATTCTAACAACTGAAATGATGTACTGTATCATAAGTAAGCAGGAGTGTAAATGTTTTTCTTCCTATTGTTTATGCATCAGTGAATGACTAAGCATTTTACTTGAGTAACTGAACAGGAACTTTATTGCTCATAGTGCTGTGTTAAGGTGAAGTTTGGGTGTTTCGGGAAACATTTTTGAGTTCTGGAGCCAGTCAGAGATTATAAAACAGGGAAGTAATGGAAACTGAATTTCTGTTATATGAGTTTTAATGTTACAAAGCAGTTTTCGAGGAACAAATTAAGCTCATGTAATGATGGATTACTGTTACCTATATAAATAATATGGCTCAAGCATCAGACAATTCACATATCCACCTCTAAGCCAACAACACTGTGTAATACTCAACTGGACCCATTTCATCATTTGAAATTACACATTTCCTGTGTGTAATGAAGTGTTTCAGGCTATCTGCAAACAATGTCTCGTGCTAAACTAGATAAAACTAAGTTTATTCATTTATTATCTACCAGCTTGATCTAATACGAGGTTGCGAGGGGGCCGTGGACTATCCCAGCAAACCACGGGCACAAGGCAGGATACACCCTGGATGGGACGCCAGTGCATCGCAGGGCACGCAGACACAAACACACACACACTCACACCAGGGCCAGTTTATTTAGAAGCCAATTAACCTGCCTTTATGTCTTTACACTGTCAGTGTGGTGGAAACTGGAGCACTCAGAGGAAGCCCATATGAAAACAGGAAGGACTCCACACAGACAGCACCTCAGGAATTGAACCCAGGGCCCAAGCACTGCAAGGCAACAATGCTAACAACTGCCACTGCGACTATAAAACATTCCAATACAATAATTTGTCTCTTACATGGCAGGTAAAAGTGTAGGTCACAGTAAGTCAATGTTTTTTCTGGTAAAATGCTTACACATCTTACACAGTTTTGAGTGTTGCGGTTATTGCCTTGCTGTCACCAATGAGGGAATGACACTCAGGTATCACACTGTAAATCCTGCTGTTCACACATGTAGGAGAACAACAGTAGGTCATTCTATCATTTTGCCAGGAGTTGTGCATTGCTCTCCGTTTACTGACAGATTAATGGACACTTTATAACTACAACTGCATGAGGGCTGTTAAGACTCTTAAGCTTTAAAGCCAAATCCGATAATCATTTGTACTGGTGGCATCTTAACTGATGCCAAAAATATCTGTTTTCATATCTGCTTCACAGTATGCTCTCACAGTTCAGCTTGTGTGTTTTTCTGTTAATTGTAGAAGAAGTTCTTCTTCTGTGCTAATTATATTTTTTCCAGTTTGAAATAATTTCACATTTTTTTTCTTGTCTAAGCTTCTTATTTCTAGGACAATCAATGCAGATTCAGCTTGATTTATTATTAATTTTAGAGACTTGCTAATGTTTGTGAAATCTGGCAGCAGAACTACAGAAAAAAACTAACAGCTCAGGCTGGTAAAAATGCATAAAGTGTCATCTTTAATAATTCAAGAGACAGACTTTCATTTACAACAACTCAACAACCACATGAGTCTTGCACTGAGACACTCCATTTGAAAAAGAATGTGAGAAAGGACTTTAATCATTACATCACAAAATTAAGTCTTTATTCTTTGAGAATGCATGTTTGCTCCTTTCCATTTGTTATAATACCTGTATATTGCTTTTTTCAAAATACCTCTACAATTAAATTTGTATTCTGACGTCCTATAACATGAGGAGTCCTCTCATAATCAAGGTTAATGATGACAACTTTATTTTGTCAATGTCAGTGATAAATACTGCATAGCTGTCCTGTGACGTTTCTTGCTGTCCCTGTTCTCCAAGACTCTCAGAGCATTGTAAATGTATATAAAAAAGTAAAGCACTAAAATTAATTTTTAAATGACAGCACATACAGAAATGGGAAGCTCACTAAGACAAAGGGTTTTGAAGTTAATTAAATTTTCTTACTATTGAGCAGTGCAAAATTTGTAAGACATGTTCAGACAGAATCAGTAGTTACATGCTGTATATTATTACAGCCATTTATGTTAATACAATTTAGACAATTTCGGACAGCCAATTGGACAGCACCTGGAGAAAATATGTACGGAAAACAATGTGCAAACACTCATTTCCCCAGACTAAAATTGAACCCTGCATCCTAGAGCTAACCAGCAGACACCCCTATTTTTATTTTCAAATGTTATTGCCTGGTTTTTTTTACAACTGGATAGCAGTGAATGTTTAAACAAAAACAATTTTCTCAAACTGCTATATATGTTTTGCATTAATTAATAAAAAAAACTTTACACCTGATTATTTGCACCCTTACCTGATTTGTAAGACCCATTTGTAGTGCTGAATCTTGACTATTTTGAAAAAAGAAAATTACAGGAAGTTTCATGACAGCTTATAAAAATTATTTTGAATTTTAAGGTGATCACAAGGATGTAGGCAGGAAAGAAAGACAGAAAGGAGATATTGGTCACATTCAGTAAACTGAAGTCTGCTTTCTTCTGTCACATGTTATATTTTGAGTATACTGACAATATTCACATTGCTTACAGTTTGACAGCAAAATATCCCCGTCAATTAGCATGGCAAACTGTCCAACATTCTGACACAAACACACAATATTTCTTCTAATTAAGGAGAATGCAGGTTATGTATCATCTCAGTGCCATGAACAGTTTATTCGTGTCCACTGCTCTCCTTCCAATCGACTTACATTTTACTGCCACTATCGAATCAAATGTCACACTCATTTTAATAGCGGCACCATCTTTCTGTCACCTTCCTATTAGCGCCAGAGATTTTTATTGACAGAAGACAGGCTAGCATGTACCTGTACGTGTCTCTGTGGCTTGTAAGCTTCCCCCTAGTATTCCTGTGATACGGATGACAGCTCTGAGTGTTAAAAAATAAACATCTGCTCTTCAGTTGTCATGGTGCTGAACAGCTGGTCAGAGTCCTGTTTCCCTGGTATAAACATAGCCTTGCTGGATATCTATAGTTAAACTGTTACCGACTGCTCCTACTCCCGACGTTATTTCTGTTCTGACCTGCAAAACATTTTGTTGCAAGAATTTGAAACACTGAGGGCTAACCTAGGCCCCAGACAGATAAACACGTTGAAGCACAATCAGTGTTTGAAAATGGGAAACCAACATTCAGAACTGAATCAATATAATTTAACTCTGAGATATCTCTGACATTTCAATTCTTTATCTTCATATATCTAGCAAACTAATTTTTCACCAAAATATACCAAAGCTTTTTTGTTCCTTAGGCAAATGCAATGTTTAACACCTCATTGTCTAGCAAATTTGATTATGAAAATTATGTTATTGAAATAACACATTATCATTGAGATTATTACTGTAAATTTAAACTCTACAAAAATCTTCAGAAATCAACTTTATTGCAAAACAGTTCAAATAAACTGGACATCAAAATCTGTCATAATCCTGTTCTAAAGATCACAAACCAGATCTCATTACCATATAAATAGGACTCTCTCCATCACCCAATATGTCTATATAAACTTGCTTGCTGTTGGCACAGTCTCTATAAAAAGTGTAGGCTCCAAGAATAAATTGAAGTCAACAAACCACATATAATTTATTTAATTGAAGGCAACATCCAAGTTCTTGGCCAAAACTGAAAAATGAAAAGAAAAATGATTTCTAGTACATTGTATACTGGTAATTGAGAAAATAAAAGCAGAAAGACAAGGATCATTTTCCAGGTATTTTTACAATGGTCTCCATAAGAATCAATAATGCTTTCTGTTGCAAAGGCATTCTAGAGATTGTCTGAAAATAAATTTGATGGCCTTATTTTAGAGAAGCTGATATAAGATGCCTGTTACAGTACTGTAGATCACATCTTGTTTTGATCTCATTCAATACCAAATGACTCTTCCCTAATATGAAGTTAAACCTCATCTGAAAGCAACAATAGAGAAGTTAATACGTGTCTAAAAATATATGCCTACAGGACCAAGAAAGACAAAAGCATTGTAGGTGTGGATCTCAGTAAAAAGTAAACCTCTTTGCTTTCTATCTTCTACTCGGCAAGATCGACTGTGTTTAGTATTAGGGGATCTGAGAACTTACAGCTCCTGTACTGTACATCAACAAACAAAAGGGAGCTTTGCTAGTGCTTTCAAGATGTCATATATCATATAAATACAAAAATAAATACTAAGCAGCATATTGATTTTTAAACCCCACAAAAGCTTAAAAAGGTAAATTTTCCTTTTATTGACTGACACTTATGAAAGGGTAGGATTCAATGCATCTCAGTGGCTTGTAAACTTCCTCCTAGGATTGACATGACATGTTTTTGAAATGATTCGTTATTTATATTAGGCTTTTTGTGCTGCCTTTGTTTACCGCAGACCACTTCAACTACAAACCGCAATAAAATAAAATTCCTGTCTTTAACTTTGATTAGGTTCTGATGTGGGCAGATTAAAAATTAACAACACAACCGTGGAGCACAGCAGAATGTACCATCTCGTAAACTCTTACCCATCAATCAATCAAAAAGGGCATATCAATCAATTATCGTTATGAAGAATTGTATGTCATTCATAACTGTAGCATTGAAGTGGATGTACTGTACTGTACAGTCATTTACAGAGTGTCTTTGTATTCTCTTTTGGTAATGACATGATCCTTATCAGAACAGGAGTGCTTTGGTTTATTTTTCAGTTTATTGGTATTCAAATATTGTGAAACACCAGTCTGCAGTGTGTCGTGTGTCCACAGGTGTTCCACGTTTCTTCAAAGCACCCGCAGCCCAGCCAGAAGGTTTTAAATTGGTCCGATTATTCCAATAATGAGCTGAGCTTTATGTAGTTAGGATCTGAGCCATAATAAATAGAGGCAAACAAACTGTTCCTTCAGGACTAAAACTGCTGTTCCCTTCTCTAGAATATTATTAAATTTGTTACATAGATTCTTAAGCCATTTCATGAATTATATGTATCCCATAAGTGGGCCAGAGCCCATTTTTTAACATGTAGTGGAACTAAACTGAAGGGTAGTCCTTCACTTGCTCAAGCTTATATAGTAAATACCACAGAAGAAGATTAGAGTGTGCAATCACCCTAGATAACAGCATCTGCTATGCAAACAGCAATAATAATAATATTTTTTCAAATTAAATTAAAATTGTTTCTATAATTATTATGCATTATCATTTATTCTTTGATGAAATGAATGAAGAAATTATTTTTTTACTCTAGCTCTGTGAGATCTTCACTCTAATCCTTCATGGAGCTAGTGAAACAATATTAATCAAAACCTTGTTTAATTGGCTAATAATAAATTGTGATATGTGGATATGCTAAACTGAACAAACCAAAGATAAAATTATTTAACTAGACACTAGTTTGAGCAAGAGAAAAAAGGTGTACATTTGTGAACAAATTCTTTAAGCATGATTTTTACACTGATCATAAATGACAGTTACCACCAACTTAGACATTCAGAGTCAGCAGTCACATTTCTGTATGTCAGAAATTTGTCAAAAGCATTGCATTCCTCTTTTCGGCTCTCCCTCAGAACTCAAGTTTCTAGGGAAAAAAATACTTGTTATTCTAGTGTTGCAAACACATAGACTGCGAAAGTGGAACTTTAGCCCAGATGCAGCTGAGCCATACAAAGTCATAGGTCATAACTCATTGATAACATAAGTCATCAGATACCTATCTGACACTTAACTCAAGTCCCAGTATAATCTTTCAGAGAGAATGTGGGCATCCTGTGTAATTCCTTTATGTTTTTATGTCAAGAAGCAATATTCACTCACCTCAGGGACAATGTTTTTTGGGGGGGACCTTCTGGTCTGTGTGTAAAGACTATAAACAGTCCTCCAGGTTTGGAGATACTGTCTTAGATGACTGAGTCTGTGCTCTTTTGACACTACACAGACATGTTTTTTTAAAGTAGTTCAAGTAGGGAGCTGCGTCAGCATGCGCAGGCTGCAAAAGAACAAGTAAAGGTTCTTTCCATGCTGAAAAGAGAAGAAAAGAAACACAGCGTTTTGGCTGTGGAGCCTTCTTTGGGTGTGTTAGAAGGCTCCACAACCAAAACATTGTGTTTCTTTTCCTCTCTTTTCAGCCTGTTTTTCCAAGTGTGGTTTCTGATTCCAACTCACTATCTTCAAATTAGGATGTTGATGGACCATCTGACTTGACCATACAGTGGATCACGTTGCAAAGTCTCTGAAAAATATCTGAAAAGACAGGCTCTGGTACACTAAGGGCCTAATTTTCAAAGCTTTCCTGTGTAATAAGGGTATATTTCTATGGAAACAGCTCTGAAAATAAAAAAAAAGCATATCACACATCCTGAATTTCAAAACAGGCATTAAAACCTGTGCTAGCAGAAAAAAGAATGTATTAATGCATGTTTTAATTGTACCCAGTGGGAGCAAAGCCTCAATCTTTATTTATACTTTTAACACAATATAAATTAAGATCCATTTTTTCCATAGAAATTTTCAGTCATATTCTTCAAATAGTCTTCAGGGACTGACAATTGCATAGACAACCACATATTTATTTTCTTTTGAGGTCAAAACTTGCGTAGCTTAATTCTTCAATGGGCTGATCTTGTCCTTTATTACAAAGCCGTAATGGTCATGTCACGCCCCGCACTCTCCCTCGCAAACGCCATTACATTCCCAAACCCACTGCTTCACGATCTCATTCCTAACTGAACCCACCACATTCTCACAGGCACCAGATTCCACAAATTCTCACTCCTGGACCAATTATCCAACCACGTCCCTCTCCCTTCAGTATTAAACGTTCTCCCACGCACCACCCCAAGCTCACTATTGGGAAGCCTCCTGTAGTATTCTCTTGTGTGTGGTTCAACCTTTTTGACTGATCTCCTGGTTCCTAATCTTTGCTCTTGCCTTTTTTGACCATGCTCTTTGGATTTTGTCTTTTGGATTTCCCTGGTTACTGGACTCATTGCTTCTCCAATTGAAAAAATTAAATGACATACTGGAACACCTAATGGATTAGAGAGCTACAGCAAATTCCCAAGAACAGGGTTTATGCCTTCAATGCCATTTAATAATGGTGGTGGCTCTATGGCTAAGGATCTACGCCTGTGGCTGGAAGGTTGCTGGTTCAAATCCCGTGGGTGGTAAAGGAATCCTACTCTGTTGGGCCCCTGAGCAAGGCCCTTAACCCCAGCTGCTCCAGGGGTGCTGTACAATGGCTGACCCTGCACTCTGACCCCAAGCTTCTTTCTGTCTGTGTGTCTCATGGAGAGCAAGCTGTGGAATGTGAAAAGGCAAATTCCTAATGCAAGAAATTTTATAGGGCTAATAAAGTGATCTCTCTTCTAGCTCAGTGTTTCCCATTTTTCATCATATGTTATGTTTTTGTGACCTGCATGTACAGTACTTGTTTACCTTTGACACTATCTGACAGGTGTCTACCCAGTCAGTTGAATTGTGTCTAAATCTTTTTGATGAGGAAAAGGATTGGTCCTAGGACATATCCCTGTGGTACATTACTAATAACATCACCCCCAAATGTTACTGATTAAATATCCTGTACTCAGGATTTGCAGTGAAATACCATTCCTGCACTTAGTTTAGTATAGAGAATGGCATTCTGGTAAATTTTTAAACCTTTTATGAATTAAAATATTTGTACAGCAAATTATGTTTTAATTTCACCACACATGGAAAAAGTGTTAAGGAATATGTGTGTCAGCTGTGTATCAGCATATTAAGGAATACTGCCTGAGTGTTGTGTTGTCAATAGTCAAGATGGGTCAGTCTCTCATGTGTACTCATGAAGGCACAATTTATTTTTCATACATCCATTTTCAAACCATTTTATCCAATACAGGGTCGTGGGGGAGCTGGAACCCGTCCCAGCAAGCAAGATATCATACTCATACTCTCTTAAAAAGTAATTAGTTACAGGTTTCATCTATGATTTAAAAATGTAGTAGTGAGACCTTTTGTCTTCTCAGGTTCGAAGTGTTTGTGATACTAATCCCTGATTTCAGGGCTTTAGTCTACATACAGTACAGTTAAAAAATTATAGATAGCTGATAGTCAGAGGAATAGTGTGCAATCAAAAGTATTAAATCAGGCCAACCAAAAGAGCAGCAGCTTGAACATGTATTAATATTCTTGATGAACAGAAGCTAAAAGCTGACTTCATTAAAACTCTGATTTTGTCTATTCAGTCATATTAATTGCTAAAAAACTAAAATCTAAAGAACAAAATAAAGTTAAATTATAGGACTATGTATCCCAGCAAGCAATGAGCGTAAGGCAGGATACACCTTGGACAGGACACTAGTCCATCACGGGGCACACACAGACACAAACGTAAATACACTCAAATTAGGGCCAATTTTCCCAGAACCAATTAACCTACCAGCATGTCTTTGGACACCCATGCGAACAAGGGGAAAACATATAAACTCCACACTCCAGACAGCACCCCAGGAATTAAACTCAGGGCCCCAGTAGTGTGAAGCAGAATTGCTATCCACTCCACCACCATGCCACCTGACCCTAATTTCCAAATTCATTCAACATACTCACAGATATTATAATTATTTTATATCTTTTTATCAATAAGAACGGTTTCAAATTAGTACATTTGAGATTATGGAATATTTGAGATTATGCTACATTCCACAGGAACTCCACTAAAGTATAGTCTATGGTCAAGAAGTTATCTGTTTAGAGTTCTTTGAACATGTACAGTAGAAGCAATAATGGGTAAAGAGCATACGAGATTATAAATTTAAACTTCCCGAATGCTTTAAATACATTTTCACATAAAGGGTTAATTCTAAATTACAGGTGGCATGTACTGTATTCAAAGTAATTCATATATACTGGGATACTGATAGGAAACAGAGTACAGATTGAGGGGAGAATGTTCCAGCTGGGATGACGTAATTTGTGGAGTACCACAAGAACCTGTATTTGGACCAGATCTAGATTCTAGTCATGATTGCGCATCATACTAACACAGAAGGATAAGCAAACACTATAGAATCTGAAGAAAATGGAGTGACAAAGTTGACCCTGTGGATTTTGTCAGAATCCACGTTGAAATATAATTCAGAATGAAAAGTGTAAATGGGAAGGAAGTGCATCTAAAACCAAGAATAGAAGACACCTTTTCACAGGCAAGGGTTTTAGGAGTTTGGGACAAACATGAGGGAACCTAACTTATTTTAAGAAACGGATGGAATGATGGAATCAATTAGCTGCTAGCAACCAAATTATGCAGATGCACCAAATGCCCTTCTCTCGTTTGCAGCGTGTCTTGTGTTCTATTACAGTCTTTGCATTACAACACACTGCAGTTCTTTCAAGCTCAGTATGGCACCAACGGGCCATTTAATCAGGTAGGCTTTTATTTCGAACATTTGAGGATCCGTTCTAGTAGTTAAAATATATCTACTTAATTACAAAAATCTTCCCTTTTTTTAGACGATACATCAGGAATGATGATTTAGCAGGAGTAAAAAACATTCGGAGACTGAGATGTGTACTACGGAACAAGAAGCTGATGGCTTTTTTAACACGGCTTTTTGTGTCTGACTTTTACCACAACGGGTATGATGAGCTTTCACCATTAATAAAGACGAAACACTGTGTTATTATGAAGCCGTCTGTCCTCGTACTACCCAATAACAAGTCTGCGTGTGGAAGTCAGTGATTTCTGTAATATTCACGAGAGATCATTTGCACTTTGCATGTTATCATCACCGATTTGCAGTATTTGGAACAACTACAAGAGCAGAAAATGAAAAAAAAATACTGAAATTTGTTTAGTCCTTGTAAATTTTACAAGCATTACAAATAACCCTATTATTACGGAAACGCATGCATTTTTTTCTTCTAGCCCTATTGCATAACAATGCATATGCAAACTTTTCTTTTGCGGTTTATCGACTATACAGAAAAAAAGTTTTAAAAATCGCTTTAGCGATGCAATGCGATATTTCGACCCCCCAACGTCTTGCAGGGTACTCTGTATCCGTTGATCTATCTACACTGAATGCATAATATGATTACGTGACGCCACGCATAAAGTGTTCACTTGGTTTTGTACAGACTACTCAAAATACGGTTAACTTTAAATATCATCGTCTTCAGCTAACACTGAATTCTTTTTAAAGGTAAAACTAATGCTACGAGTCAAAATTAACATTCTACACCTAGTTCGCACACAGCCACAAATTACACCCCCTCGTAAAACACCCCATCTGCAACAGCTTTACCTTACCTTGGTTAGCTGTGCGATTTTTTTGCACATTTTCATGTGCATCTGGTAGTCGTACAGCTCCTGCTCTATGTTGGTATAGTCTGCAGCAGTCCCGTTGCATGCTCCTCCAGGCTGCGTTGTTTTATTGGAGCTTGAAGCCATCTCACCTCTTCTCCTTCAGGAAGTTTCTTGCTCATTTGCTGCAAAACATCCACATGCAGGGAACAATTTCGTCAAACGACCGAATGATCCCTCGTTATTTTGCAGGTGCCTAACATCTTTCATTAAAGAAAAAATGCTGCGTTGTGAATGAAGAACAGCGCCTGCAAGGCTGAATGTTTCTTCTACATGATCACCAAGTTTCTCACATCTGCTGCCAGAACCCTACAGTACTTGGATACTAAACATTCCTTTCCGGACACTGCGAGACAGTAGTCTAACTTTTTTTTTGGGGGGGGGTATAGGATCCCTGTAATGAAAACATGTGTCCCAGGCACCTGTCGTTGGACAAGTGAGGATAATATGATTAGTTAAAGTGTAATATTTCTATCCTGCCAGCTGAGATTGCTGGACATCACAACAACTAAGAAAGCTGTTGAAAATGACACAGTTTAAGTACACAAGCCCACAATTCCCTTGTTTCTCACAACTATATACTGTACTTCACACTATAGTATACTACTGTATATAGGAAACATTGTTATTATTACACTGTATAGTTTTAAAGACTGGTTTTATTGCTTGTTGGAGCCTATTTACACATATTCAGTGTACCTTTTTTGGTCTTGGTGACTATTAAACCATCATCCACCTAGCTATTTCAAAGGTTTTGAAACAAGCTACATAAACAGAACAACTGAGAGTAATACTGCTGGTTCTTCCCCATCCTTTTCTAATGGAATGGGGAATTTATAATGTATTATCATCATTGATGTTAGTCAATGTTAGTAGACAATGTGCGTTTGTCCAACTACTGTTCAGGAAAACAGTTCAGTGGAGATATGGTATATGTGTGCTGCCTGTTGAAATCCATAACTGAAGTGCTGCTAATTATTTTTAAAAGACCTCTTAAAACCTTTGAAATTTAAAGACACTGCTTTCTAAAAAGATGTGCAGTATTTAGGATTCAAGTGCCCCCTTTCATTTAATCAGATAAAATGCACACCTCTGCTGCTGTACAGGTCTGTTAGTGTTCTCTCAGTTTGTTTTTTAAAAGCATAGGTTTTAAATTTTATTAAATTTTAGTTTTTAAAGGAAGTGAAACAGAAGCTCGTTGGCAAAAAGAGGGAAAAAAATATTCACCTACACATTACCATTCGCACGCCACAATTCTGGCACACACAAGTGGTATATTTATAGGAAGACCAGGGTAAAAAATGTTGTATAAAAACAAAGAAATCTTAAAACTGAAAGAAAAACATTTGGCCCATCTAGCTTAATTTGGTTGATAGACAATTGATTCTAGGATTTCCTCCAGTTGTTTCCTGAAGTAAGCCAAGGACTCAGTTTCAATGGCAGGGTTGGGTAACTTGTTCCAGACTCCCACTTTTACTTGTACCTCCTCCTTGGCGGTGTGGTGGCTCTATAGCTAAGGATCTGTGGCTCTGAGTGGAAGGTTGCTGGTTCAAATCACGCAGCTGGCAGAGGAATCCTACTCCGTTGGGCCCCTGAGCAAGGCCCTTAACCACAGCTGCTCCAGGGGTGCTGTATAAATGTCTGACCCTGTGCTCTGACCCCAAGCTTCTCTCCCTGTCTGTGTCTCATGAAGAGCAAGCTGGGGTACGCGAAAAGACAAATTCCTAATGCAAGGAATTGTATAGGGCTAATAAAGCAACATTTGAGAAGACCACAGGACTGGGTTTGTCAGTGCCTTTAGGAACAACAACAACAACGTTTAAAAATTAGGAGCCTTTGGAAACCCAGGAATGCTGTACATAGTGATAAAGAAAATTTAAAAAAATACAATAGGAAGTAAAAGAAGGACAACAATAAAGAAGAACTTAGATTGCCCTGACATAAGATTGAATGATAGAATGTAGAGCAACCAGACATAGGCCCTAGTAAAGAAATGAGTTTTGAGTTAGGATTTGAAGAGAGAGAATCTGTCTCTTGTAGAGTCCGAGAAAGTATACTCCATAATAATAATTGCTTACACATATATAGCGCTTTTCTGGACACTCCACTCAAAGTACTTTACAGGTAATGGGGACTCCCCTCCACCACCACCAATGTACAGCCATAGTGCACAGGAACGCTCACCACACATCAGCTATTGGTGGGGAAGAAAACAGAGTGATGAAGCCAATTCAAAGATGGGATTATTAGGAGGCCATGATTGGTAAGGGCCAGTGGGAAATTTGGCTAGGACGCCAGGGTTACACCCCTACTCTTTTCGAGAAAAGCCCTGGGATTTTTAATGACCACAGAGAGTCAGGACCTCAGTTTTACGTCTCATCCAAAGGACGGTGCCTTTTTACAGAATAGTCTTCCTGTCACTATAATGGGGGCATTAGGACAAACATAGACTGCAGGCATAGTGCCCCTTGTTGGGCCCACTAACACCTCTTCCAGCAGCAACCTTAGTTTTCTCCAGGAGGTCTCCCAACCAGTAACTGACCAGGTTCACACCTGCTGAGCTTCAGTGGGTTGCCAGTTGTGAGTTGCAGGGTGATATGGCTGCTGGCTATAACAATGGAACAACACACAGGCTTCAGTTCTGTTAGCCAGTCAATGTAGGAAAATCCCAGAAAGTCCAGAAATACATCTGGTCACTCCTGCTGTAATTAATTCCAGAGGAGAAAAACATTTTTTGTAATGTGCTGACCAAAATTGTATGCAATATTCTCAATGCGATCTTTCAACTGCATTGTATAGTTTTAAAATAATATCCCATGATTTGGATTCTACACTTGAACTACATATCCTAACATTTAGCATTTTTATTTGTTTCTTCACATCTAACTGGAAATGGTACAGCTCACTGAATGTACCAGAACCTAGATCTGCTAAAAATTAGGAAGAGCATTGGTCCTAATACAGATCCTTCTGGCAAAATACAGAATGCATTGGTATTATATTTGTGAGCTAAATCTATTATGTGCTTCAAGCAGAATATCTTCAAGCTGTAGCCATCAGTTTTCTACTGTTTTCATACCTAACCATCCCATCTAAGTATACAGTAAACTATCATATCAGAATCAAACTGACTTCTTCAGAATCAACAGCGAAACACAAACCAGAAAACACAAGTGGAAACTGCATGGAAGTACATTTAAAACTGAGAACGGGAGGCATTTCTTTACACAAAGGGCTGTGGGAGTGGGGAGTAATCTACCCAGCCATATTGGAGCCAATACTCTTACTTCCTTCAAGAAACAGCTGGATGATATTATACTTATATTACATATTACATATTATATTAATTATGGGTTATAACTGCCAGATGGATTAGATGGGCTGAGTGGCCTGTTCTCATTTGTAGCTATTCTTATGTGCTTCTGTAATGATTGCAGTGCTCTAACACACATCTCACCTCTGTTTTCCCAGCCGAATATTGTGTATAGTTAAAGAAATTGAATTGATACAAGAATTCTCTCTTGTGAGAAATAGCAAAACAAAAAACGGTATTGAAGCAAAACAAAAAATTACAATAATAATACATTGTATTAATAATTGGTTTAAGACAAAGTACTGTAAATTGCACAGATGTGAACTAAATTATAAATCATGACCTTAAGTCAATTTTAGAAATGCAGTTTCAGAGTCCCTTATGCGTGTGGCCAATGAGATCAACTGACATTGTGTGGCACAAGAGAAGGAATCTATGAGCTTGACTTCAGTCTTGTCACATAACAACATAAGAATGTGAGAAAGTTTACAAACAAGAGGGGGACGTCTAACAGTTGTGGTAGTTAGCTTAAAAAACAGTTTAGCTTTAAAATCACGGTTTCAAAATGTTCAGGTTTTTTATGTTAATATCATACAAATACCCCATGGAGTGCAGACACTGCTGCAGTAGAATCTGATTTGACCTGCAGGGAAATCTGAGTGTTACCAGCATAGCAGTGAATCCCAAGAATCCACCCAAGACGAAAAATATCAATACAGTACAAAACAAAAAGGTCATAGCACAGAGCTGTTGGAACACTTTGAGTAAGTAACATTAGATTTAAAACAGATGAGACCAGATCGCTAAATTTGCTCCTGGGAGCCATATAGGAGCCAAATCAACAAAGGCAAACATCGTTAATCCCTAGATAGTTCTACATGCTATCCAGTAGGATGCCTGGATTGACAGTATCAAAAGCTGCACTTAAATCCAGAAAAAGAATATTAAGCAGCTGAAGGTCACAAACCATCAGCAAATCAGGAACTACTTTAACAAAGGCTGCTTCTGTGCTTAATCTCTGTCTAACCCTTGACCGCATAGGTTTAAAGAGCTCATTAACAGGCAGGATGAGACTATTTTTGTTCACGGATTTTTTATAGAAAATGCAAATTGTAAGTGGGATGGTAGTTGTTAGGTACTTGAAGGTCCAACAAGAGAAGGATACTCCGAATCTCCCCATCTTCCCAACACTGCAGTCACACTCCAGGAGGCGAGGAAGACTCCGGTTGAGAGAGGATGGCATTTTGTAAATAAATAGTATTAGCAAGAAGAAGTGAAAGTGTTACAGGCTAAAGGACTGCTGGAAATTTACAATAATGTGTACAATAATTATTTACAATAATAGCAGTAATATAAGACAAATGTTTAGGGCCTGATGATTTTCTATGAAGTGTACTAAGGATAACAAGGGATGTTATATATAAAAAATATTTTGTCTGCTATTTTATTCAAGGTTAAACCCCACTTGACAGTAGCATCAATTCACAAACAAGGTGGGTTGACTCTAGCACCAATCCACAAATCCAGACCAAGGAATTACAGACTGAAGAGCAAAAACTGTACGGGAAGGGTGCTGCTTGGAGTTGTGGTGTTCTTCTACTTACGATGAATATTTTCCTGTTTACAACGTGATTGCATAAAGAAAGAATGCAAATGAGAAGAGACCATTTGGTTATCTTGCTTGTTTGGTAGTTTAGTAGATAAGGGAGACTAGAACTGTCCAGAATTTGGGTGTCAATACCTGGCTGGGAAGATCAGATACTCATTACTCTTTTGTACATAAAAAAACATTTCCCATTCACCTTCCTTCCATTTTAGTTTTCAGTTATGGCAATTTGTCCTTGTTTTGCTACTATGTTACACATATCTATACCACTTAGGACCCTTTACACTTGAGCAACATCCTGTTTTGTGGACTGAAGAGATTTTGCTCCCTTAACTTCTCCATAATGTTACCTCCATGACATTCTCTATGCTTTGCTACAACTTCCTTGGCGTTGTGTGTGCCACTCCACCTATAAGTGTATAATCTGTGTCCCATAATTTAATTCTGATCAACATTCATACATTACCCTGGATTCCTATGGCTTTTGAAAATCAACGAATCGTAGTTACTGTATGTATTTACATACTGTACATACTGTAAGCAGATGCATTTGAGCAGTCAAATGTGCTCACGCACGCTCAGAAGAATAAAATGAAACAATTGTATGATCAAAGCTTTTATTACAAAAGGGCTCAGTTATAGCTGTGCTTTCCATACCTAGGTTCAAACATGTTACAGTGCTGGACATCATGTTGCTACTCACTAGCTGAGGATCTGACCAGAATAAGAGGCATAATAGAGAAACAGACATAATCAAAGTACAGGCTCAGTGACCACAGCCTGGCTATAGAAACTGGACACAGGCAGACCCCGATGCCCAGAGAGGACAGGCTATGCTCCCACTGCCAGCGGGGAGAAGCAGTGACAGAGATCCACTTTCTCTTGCACTGTGAGAAATACTCTGGGATTAGGTAAACATTCTTCCCTAAAATAACAAATCTAATTCCAGAATTTCCACACCTGTCAGAACTAGATCAACTTCCAATCTTACTGGGGAAGGAAACTCAATAGAACTGGCAGCCAGGAATGTGATCTCCTGTCACAGCCTGAGGGACAGACAGTGAGCCTATCTTTCAAAAGTGTTTTTTGTACGCAACTGTCCTGTAATATGTTTGTAATGTAAATGCCGTGTTTTTTTTTTTGTTTCTGCTTGGCAACATTGTAATGCATCGGTCATGCCAATAAAGCTCGTTGAATTTGAATTTGAAAATACAAAAATACTCATCCGACTCAGTCCAAAAGCTTCACTGTCCTACATCTCCACCTCGCGGCGAGTAGATGCTACAGCACCAGAAATATTGTAATAGCCAAAGTATTCTGTTGGCATTTCTAGTGTTTTCTTGTAATACATACTGTCAACAGATGAAACTTCAAAGTACTAAATTCCGTTCGTTTTATTATGTATATTTTGTTTTATTTATATTTTTGGTAAAACGTACCTTGAAACTATTTCACAGAGCGTGAGAGGAAAAGGGGGCGGGTGTGTTGAGGTCTCGTCTACTTTCTCGCGAGAAAAGACTTGTTTTTGAAAATTGGCGGTTTAGAGGAAGGAAAAGAGGTAAGACATGCAGGAATTTAAATTTGTCTTTATTTTTTAAACGGATATTAAATTCGAAAGCATGTGTTTTTTAGTCTTTAACTGGCATTAGAGTAAAACAGAGACATATAATAACTACAGCGACCATCTTCTCCTCCGGTAAGGATAACTAAACTGGGGGTAAATGTTTATGCTCGTTAATAAATAATGTTCAGGAACTACGACCGCAACGTCGAGAATCTAGTTACACGAATAGGTTTTCCACTTCAAAAGATTGTAATTTATAATTTGAACACTAAATGTTGATCGATTTTATTTCAAAACACGTTAGCTATATACTGCCTGTTTTACGCCATAAGATATGGTTTAATCGATATTAATAATAAACGTGCTTTAAATGTGGATTGTAACTTTCGAAGTAAACAAGTCTTATTATCGATTTTGTTTCTCTGTTTTGTGGTAGTAAATGAAGGTGTGGTGACATCTAGGAGACATTGTCAACAAAAGTAACGCCAATGACTAGTCTGGGTTACTAGTTAATTACTTATAGGCAGATATATACACTTTTTGTTTTGTTACCTCTTCCTTATTCTGATTCTTCATTTTTATTTGGTCCTGTGTGAAACATTTCTCCTTTCCCCAGCAACACAAAGATGACGGAAATCAAGGATATTATTAAAGAGACGTTTGAAAAGGCTCAGAAGGGTCACAACAACAAAGCCAAACTCGTAGCTGCTTTGAAGAACAAATATAACGAGGTAATGATTTCATTTTTAACTGTTAATTTGTTTATTCTGTTAACTGCACATCATTTCCATTGCTAAAACCTGCAACGTCTTTAAATGAGAGCAAGCATATTATTTACTTGTCTTTTTTGTGAGATTTACTTTATTTCTGGTTTCAGTTAGATTTAGATATGAAAAAAGCAGGTATGTTTTGTATTCACTTTAGTATATTTCGTTAAAACATATTCGTAACTAAAAAGTGGACATAACTATAGACATTGGATATCATCTCCTGGTCTGGAAGGGCCCAGTCCAATAAATTTTATAGATACCCATGAAATGAAGTTCTTAATCTTAGTTTAGCAAATTAACTAAAATTAGTTTAGTAAATTAAGAGAAACCTTTGATTTTTCCTGCACTTAAGGAAGAGATGACATACATATGTTTTGCTGTGCAGCAAAAAGGATGGAGATGTCCTAAATATCACCTGATACTCTTACTGTTGTTCAAGCTTTGTTCATTTTCCATTTCAAAATGTTGAAAGCTTCTGTTTCTTTATAATGCACTATCTCACTAGATTTTATTTATATAGTTTGTGTGTATGTATGAGTGGCACAGTGGTGCTGTGGTAAGCATTTAGTCATTTGGTTGGCTGGCTTTCTTTTAAAAAAATGGCCTATGTGGAGCTGTATCTTGTAAATATTTTGTAATACCCTTTTGTTTTGGATACAATTGCTAATGGTATAGTCTTAACTAAGAGATAATTGTAAAAATAACTACTGCCAACAATAATTTCTTTATGTAATGTACTTTTTTGTTTAGCTGGAAGACAAAACCATCTTCCATGAAGAGTTTGTTAATTATCTGAAGTACCCCATGATTGTTTATAAGCGAGAACCAGCTGTTGAGAATGTGATCGACTTTGTTGCAAAATTTGCTACAAGTTTTGAAGAAATGGTGGAGAATGAGGAAGTGATGGAAGAGAGTGAGGAAGAAGAAAACCCTTTTCTGAATTACTTGTTTACCTTTTTGCTAAAGGTATGAATGCACGGCTTTGTTATTATAATAATAATAATTAATAATAATTGCTTATACTTATATAGCGTTTTTCTGGACACTCCACTCAAAGCGGTTTACAGGTAATGGGGACTCCCCTCCACCACCACCAACGTGCAGCCCCGCCTGGATGATGCGACGGCAGCCATAGTGCGCCAGAATGCTCACCACACATCAGCTCTCAGTGGGGAGGAGAGCAGAGTAATGAAGCCAGTTCATAGATGGGGATTATTAGGAGGCCACGATTGATAAGGGCAAATGGGAAATTTGGCCAGGACGCCGGGGTAACACCCCTACTCTTTTCAAGAAACACCCTGGGATTTTTAATAACCACAGAGTCAGGACCTTGGTTTTATGTCTCATCCGAAGGAAGGTGCCTGTGTACAGTAAAGTAAACTACACTGCTTTGACTTTTTAAAAGTTTTGTGAGCAGTGTGCTGGCAAAGTATGGGTTTTTAATTGAACTTCTGCTTTTTGCTTGAACTTGTATATCAAATTATTTTGCTTTTTTTGTATAAATCTAGGTATTTCTGGAATATGCACACAAGCAAATTCTGAACCATAATATCCATGCTAATTCACCATGATATGTTGTTGAAAATGTGTTTTTTGAGTGTTTTTGGCTTAATGAGATGCCTGAGTTAGATAAAAAGGTTGGTCAGCTGTCTTTACTTTGTGCTTTTTTTTCATTTTCGTAGTCGCACGATGCCAACAGCCATGCAGTTCGGTTCCGTGTTTGTCAGCTTATCAATAAGTTGTTGGGAAGTATGGCTGAAAATGCTCAAATTGATGAAGACCTCTTTGACCGTATTCATGAGTCTATGCTGATCAGAGTGAAAGACAAGTTTCCAAATGTCAGGATCCAAGCAGCTTTGGCCATGACTAGACTTCAAGAGCCACAGAATGAGAACTGCCCCACTATTAATGGTTGGTAATACCACTCGTTTTATGGGTTCAATTCAAGGGTTATGTATGATACCTGACAGTCGTCAGTGGTACTTGACCACGGCTTCTTATAGTTTGTCTTGATTTGTTGACAATCTGCATTTTTTTTAAATATTTTTTTTTAAATGCAGTTTTAAAAGTTACAGAAGAATTCCCCCATATGAATCTGTTTTTTTAAGCTATTTTTTTAAGTTAAAGGTAAACCAAAAATTATTAAGCCTAATATTTGTTGCTAGAAAGTGTTTTTCATCAACAGGATATCAGTGTTACACAAGTGGGTCTAACATGCCCTCTAGTTGCCAGCTCTATACAAAACATGTTACAGAATTAAGTCAGTAGTATTCTTGGTGTAGACACTTATGTGTCATGGAAAGCTTTAAACAGTTTTATGCGTTAATGTTTTTGTTTTGCTTTTCCTTTTTTATTGAAGAGTAAATTTCAATATGACATGTTTCTACCAAATGCTTGCATAATCTTTGTTATTCATTTCAAAGCCTATATGCTGTTGCTTGAGAATGACTCAAACCCAGAGGTGAGACGAGCTGCACTGTCTTGTATTGCTCCCTGCGCCAAGACACTTCCAAAAATTGTTAAACGCACTAGAGATGTGAAGGAAAGCGTTCGAAAACTGGCTTACCAGGTAAAATTTCTTTTAGATTTTAAATTGCTTCAGATTCAGCAGTGTTGCAGATAGCATAAACATTCTTGGAAAAATAGTTTGTAATTTAAAGGAATTTTGAAGCAATTCTAATAATCTGGAGAGTAAATGATTTTGGTTTGTTCTTGCAATACTAGTACATGACACTTGTTCTTTTATCATTTTTAAAATTGTGTAGTATTTTAAGTATACAAAAAGTATACAAAATGTGATGATATACTGTATAAGTAAGTTAACCTGGGATATATTTTTTAGGTCCTGGCTGAAAAAGTCCATGTAAGGGCTTTGAGTATTGCACAGAGAGTCAAACTTCTGGAACAAGGACTGAACGATAGATCAGGTGAATTACATCGCCATGTAGAATGGATTCATGCATAAGAAGTTTGGAAAAGGGTTTGATGACACTTTGCTTAGGATCTGTTCATTCTTCTAATGACTATGAGCTACTGTGTGTTATTTTCAGAGGCTGTAAGAGAAGTTGTTCAGAAGAAGCTCCTGCAGGCTTGGCTCCGGCTTTCTCAAGGAAACGTTCTGGAGCTGCTCTACAGGCTGGATGTGGAGAACTGTCCAGAAGCGGCTGTGGCAGCTCTGAATGCCATGTTTTCATTATCGTCTGTTGATGACCTTCTAAAAGACTGCGAAAACTTGGATAGCAGGTCTTCAGAATTTCATTTTTACTTAGACATCTCAATAGATTTTTTTTTTGTTGAACTTGAATTTCACACAGCTCTCCACAATTTTGTTTTCATAATGTATTTGAATTATTTTGCGGGTAGTTGACTGACTGGGAATCCTGGTCAGAGCATTTAATGGGCCAGTATTCCCAGACTAGGGCGTTTTTGAGTCAGCAAAGGTATATTTGGATTGTCAGGCTTCAGTGACCAGTGTATTTTGCCATCTGACTGTGACGTCGGTTTGGAACAGGACATCCTGCATGGATCCCCACTCTAACCCATTGCATACATAGATGTATGAGGGGATGTCTCTAACATAGTCATAAACAATTTGATGCATGGTTAGCATTTGGTGCTTCCAATTTGAGAAGCATAGAAAGAAAAATATTGTTTTTTCAAAAGGAGAATGTTTTTCTTCTATTATGAAAAATAGTTTCGTAAAAGTACGTTTTTTAATGGAGGGAAAAAAATTGTTTTAAAGCTACCCATTCCTGTAAAATTTTTCAAATTTTAAATGAACCTTAAAGCTCTTGTTTAAACTTGTCTAGAGAAAAATGCAACATTTAGTATACATTTAGTTTATATCTGTAAAATGTAATTTTGATGAAGGGTGAATTTGGTTTAATTTTTATTGTTGTGGTTTTTTGGTCTACCTTTTGAAAGTATATAATTCTCAAAGTTTCTGATCTGTTTTCATCTCTTATTATTTTTTAATAAGCCTGCCTAACTGCTTCCAACAGGAAACTTATATCTGTAGAAAACCTAACCTGTGAAAACACTCTGTACTGGAGGGCTCTCTGTGAGTATGTCAAGTCCAAGGGAGATGAGGGAGAACACGTGTTAGAGCAGCTACTACCTGAAGCAGCCATATATGCTCAGTACCTTTATGAGTAAGTATTATCTTTTAAATTCCTGTATTTACCAAAAGGCTTTTTTTCAACATATACTGAGTATCCGAAGTATTGCTTATTGCTATTTATCTGTATTTATTACTGCAAGCTGCTGCAAAGCATGTGTTGCAGATATACAGTAGCCATAACCACACATGCTGCTAACCCTGACTGTCACAGTAGACCTCCAGGTGATCATCCCTGGTAATGACATGTTAGTCATGTCTGTTCCATAAACTTTCAGTGCATCTGCTACAGAAAAAATGATTTTCCTGTTGACTTTATGAATGTGTAGCAGCTAGGGCTGGGCGATATACCGAAAATTTTCCGATGCCAACGTTAAGAATCTCTCCCTGACCTAATTTTGCTTATGTCGGTATGTTTGGTAAAAGCTTTCCCCACTGTGTGCTTTCATGAGCAGTCCCCTTAAAAAAACTACAACACCCATTCGTCATATCCTGTCACATGCTTCTGCCTCGTCCAACCTTCCTTCTTCATTCAAAACACAAAGAAGCGTGTCGGGTATGAGACAACACGAGCGCTCGTGCTGAACCCCAGTCAGGCAGGGATGACTCAAGTACAAATGAAGACCAGCTGGTATTTAAAAAAGGTGCAGCATTAATCGTTGGATCATAGTTTGGCTTCAGCAAACAGGATACTGAACAAGTCAGATGTAAACTCTGGGCACAGAAACGGTTTTCCGACAAACGTAACACGAGCAACTTGTTTCATCACCTGGAACAACCATGTCGTGGAATACGAAGAGTGCATGGCCAAAAAAAGAGAGAGGCTGACAAGTGCACTCATGGCCAAATTGATTCCCCCAAACAGCTGTCTCTAACACAAGCACTTACTCATGCCACTCAATATGCAAAAGATTCACGCAGATGGAATGAGATAACTAATGCCATTACATACTACATTATTTGTAAGACATTTAGATAAGATGAGGTGTGTGCAGCTTTAATAGTTTAGCATATTTAAAACATGATCTTTCAGCATATCATGTAACCGTATAATTTCAAGGGTTTCAAAACAAATTATCGTTATTGTTATCGAGGTAAATGTGTGAAATTATCGTGGTATTGATTTGAGGTCATATTGCCCAGCCCTAGTAGCAGCTACTGTATAAGTGGTTTGTTTTTAGGATAATTATATAGATAATTGCAATGTGTGATATAAAGTATCAGTTAATATTAAATGTTAAAACAAATCTTTTAGAGTAAGAAATATTGTCATCCTTAAATTTAGAAACTTAACTTACAGTATGTACTGAAAACTTTGTTAGATGAAAATTCATACATGGAAAACATAAATGCCAATGGATCCCATATAAAATTTTCTAACTCGTATATAACCACCCCCAGAACACCCCAAGTACTATACATGCATTTGAATAGGACATCGGTCCAAAATATCTCAAATATTATTTTAGCTGCAAAGTAACTCATTAACTTATTAAACCTAAAGATAAGAGAAGATCACTTTATTAGCCATATACAGTTTCTTGCATTAGGAATTTGTCTTTTCGCATACCCCAACTCTCAGGGATAGAGAGAGAAGCTTGGGGTCAGAGTGCAGGGCCCTTCACCCTTGGAGCAGCTGTGGTAAAGGGCCTTGCTCAGGGGCCCAACGGAGTAGGATTCCTCTGTCGGCCTCTCCATGAGACAGGGATAGAGAGAGAAGCTTGGGGTCAGAGTGCAGGGCCCTTCACCCTTGGAGCAGCTGGGTGAATTCCTCTGTTGGCCGCGGGATATGAACCGGCAACCTTCCAGCCACAGGCGCGGATGTAGGAATGTATCCATGCCATGGCTATGTAAAGGACTATCATCATCATCTCTTTATTAGCCCTATACAATTTCTTGCATTAGGAATTTCTTTTTGCATACCCCAGCTTGCTCTCCATGAGACACAGACACACAGATAGGGAGAGAGCCTGGGGTCAGAGTGTAGGGTCAGCCATTGTACAGCGCCCCTGGAGCACTTGGGGTTAAGGGACTTGCTCAGGGGCCCAAGGGAGTAGGATTCCTCTGCCGGCTGCGGGATTTGAACCGGCAACCTTCCAGCCACAGGCGCAGATCCTTATCTACAGAGCCACCGCTCCGTGGAACACTTTGTAGCTCTGATACATTTGTAAGGATATTAATGTTATCTGCATAGTCTGGTAGGCATTCAACTTTTTTAAGTTATTGCACCATGTAAGAAGACAAAAATTGATTTTGCAGATATATAAAGAGCATCCCAGTGCTGGATGAAAAGCAAAAGTCAGATTTCAGTGAAGTAGAAAACCTGATGAAAAAAGAGTTTATTGCCCAACAACTTATTCATCTTGTGGGTTGTGTGGACACTGCTGAAGAAGGTGGAAGGTAAGACTGATCGTGTTCTGATTTTTTTTTTTACCAGATAATGTTTGCTTTAAAAAATAATGACACTTTCATCAATGGCTAAGAAGGACATTTTGATTCTGGGTTAATGGGCAGTGTTAAGGATTGTGAACATTTGGCCTCTTTAAGTACTGGTAACAAGCCATGCTAGGTTACTTTTTAAGTAACTTTGCTCTGTATTTTTTAGATTTGTGTTTTTTTTTTTATCCATTTGTTCCCCGGGCCAAAACATTTCCTGTGAAAATATGACATCTTCTTTGTGTACCATGTTCACACTCCACTAGCAGACATTTAGAATTATGGAATTATGCTTATACTAAGTGTGAGTTGTGCCTTTTCTCAGACAATCTACTGGTGACATATTTGTTTGCCCAGTAATTGTCAATATCTGATCCTTGCAACCTGCATTCAGTGTTCGTTCTGTTATGTGTAAAGGCTCGTTTTCTTAATTGCCTTGTGAAGATGCCAGTAATGTTTTTGTTAACTATTGTGTTTTCTCATTGGTGTTGCAATTTTTTTTAATTCTAGAAAAACAATTGAGATAAATGACAGTTTATTTTCTCATATTAAAAATCCAACCTTTGTTTATTTTATTGCATCAAGAGACAAAATCACATTTCAGTTGTGGGGATGATATAATCGGTCAGCAATGTCCACTTGAAGAAACAAATGTTTAATTCAAGAGTAATTGTTAATTTCCATTGACAGGAGGTGTTTGTAAGAAAGATGATGCATATTTTCGTCACCTATATTCAGGCATGGGCTCAATATGCGGTAAATGTACTACAATACAGTAGTCTCTCAGTATTATCAAAATACCAAGTTCCTTTTTCTAAATTGAGAATTCCCTATTTCTTGGTATATTAATTCGGAACATTTAACTTTTTAAAAATGACTTTTTCTTACCATTTTTAATATAAATGAAGTACAAGATAAATATCTTATAGTGAGATTTACATCTGAGGTGTCAATTTCAGCTTCGGTATATGACGTTTATAAAATTTTCAGCATCGTAAAAAATATTAGTCACCTCGAACATCTTTAAATTAACACCAGCACCAGAATTAAAGAACACCAATGGAAATTAGGTATTGTACATGTACATCTTGTGCTGAAAACAGGGGGCTCTTCTTAACACAGTGGATTGTGGCTGTATGGAGCAAACTACAGAGAATGACTAGTCATTTGATGAATACTGATTCTTACTGACTACTGATTCTTACAGTATCTTCAGATTGCTTTGTATTGATTTGTGGTTATTTACTGGCAACATCATGTATTGAAACTTTAATATTTTATAAAGGAGTCAGATTGTAACAGTTATATTTTGTTCCTTTTTGAGGCAACAGTTTGCAGTAGAGAGTAAAGAGCATTCAGTTAACACCTAGATTACATAAAAAAGCTCAGTCTGTCAGTGTACTGCAAAATTTAATTCCAGTGATTAGCTACAATGTGGGATTCTATGATAACATATGATTAGTAGTATAAACTAGGTATCATGTTTGTGGAGTCCAAAAAATCTTTAAACTGTAAAAAATCACATTTGCAATTTACAAAGGAACAAGTAATAGGTTTATTCCATGCTGAAAAGAGAAGAAAGAAAACACAAAGTTTTGGCTGTGGAGCCTTCTTCGGGTGTAAGCAGCTACCCACCTGAACTACTTTAAGCTATTTTACTACAGATCCCTAAACTGCTAGCGTTTGCTGTACATAAAACAAAGAAAACACCAAGTGACAGATGCATGCAAGTATTTGAGTGTCTACTAATCTGTCGGTTACCACTATTTGAAAATTGTATGATTAGAGCTACATAAAAGTAGTTCTTAATTTTCTGTTTAAAATAAAACAAAAAAACATGATTAACATGAGTGATTATTTAGAGAAGTGTGACGATTTGGTTGCATTATACATTTAAGTGCTGCCTTTGCATTTCAAAAGACCTTTCTGTTCTACCCATTTTTTAGATATTATTTAAATATATTCATTTAAATTATCATCGTCATATATTCTTTTATAGATTGTGTTTGTTGGTTTATTTTATCCATTTGTTCCCTGGGTCAAAACGCAGAAAGAAAACACAACGATTCGGCCGTGGAGCCTTCTTTGGCTTGCACCCGATAAGGCTGCACAGCCGAAACATTGTGTTTTCTTTCTTCTCTTTTCAGCATGGAATAAACCTATTACTTGTTCCTTTGCAGCCTATGCATGCTGACGTAGTTACCCACTTGAACTATTTCTGCTATAATGCGTGTTTCCACACCTTTTTGGAAAATGTGGGTGCAGGGTAGCTGTTACACCAAATATTATAAGTATAAAGAAAGAAAAAGTTATTACTCTGGAACAAAAGTTGATGATGCAATATAAGAGAAACGACCGAACGCGATATCATTCGTGCTACTGGGCTTTGTTGTGCATATTGGTCAACTTTCTTATGAAAAATGTTTTCTCGCCCTCTCCCACTATATAATTTCGCATTGCTGAAATATTGCTAAAATGTCTGTTTTTTCACTGTCTTCTTTTAAAATGATCATAATAACACATCCAGAGGTAATACATTCAAACTACTAATATGACCAATTACTGTGAAAAAATTACCTTTGTTATTGTAAATCCAAACTCCCTACCTCCCAACCCCTTAATTCCCACTGAAGCAATATAACATTTCTACAATGCTTCTATACCCGGTTTTCTATAACATGGTGTTTTCCAGGAGCACAACTATCATTTTATAGCATAAAAAGCCTGTACTTGTATTTTTGATCATGCCCAACCCTGCCTACATTAACAATTGCCAAGTCTGCCAAGTGATAATTAGGTAAGACTGAATCTAGACATACTGTAAATTAACAATTTGAGGGTGTACTACTCAACTTTGTAACTGAGACAAGTTTTACCAAGTTAACCTTTTGAAAAAACGTTTTCTTTTAATAAACTACAAGGAAGTATTGGAGCTATTGAAACGGGTTATGTTTCCTCAGATACAGTTTGCAGTTTCTTATTTGAACTTAAGTGCTAGAAAAGCCCATTTTTATAGTACTTTCCCCTGTTTGTATTGTAGGAAGCGTGTTCTGGCTGTACTCCAGGAGATGCTTGTGCTGCCAAATACCCCAAACTCTCTTGTATCACTTCTTGTTGAGAAGCTGGTAACTGTGCTCAAAGATGATGACAAAAGAATACAAGTAGTAAGTTAACTAATTTGTAATTTTACTCTGAGAAATTAGTATAATTAAAAAATAATTTGTACTTTAATTGTTTTTATTGAGAGTAATGACAATTATAAGTTTAATATCTTTATCATTCATTAAGAAACTTAACTTTTGACCTTTATTAAATAACTTGTCTGTTACAAACAGAAAACATTTTTTATATTCTCCATAATACACGTACAAAAAAGTAAAAATGACTCTTTGAAATTTAAATCAAAGAAAGCTCTGATGTCCCATCAAATGATTATGATTTAGAATCTAGGCTTTTAAACGTAAACGTATATCTAAGTTGCCCTTGTGTTAAAAAAGTTTCATTTTTTCAAAAGTAATTAAAAAACCTCATTAAATGTACTTATCAAGCAAAGTTGGTGTATGAATTTCAAGAAGATAAGTTTTGAAAGTCATATGAATACTGTGTTGAATGATAAAAAATATGGAAATAAATTGTTCCAGCTTCTGTTTTTGTGGTTGTTCTTGGAAGTTGAGGCATAAATATTTACCATAATTTTGCTTTTGTTTTTAAAGTGTGTCAAGATGGCAACCTATTGTATGCAAGATTGTTATCATTTCTGTCATCTTATTGGTGAAAATTAGAATAACCTTTCTGAATTTAAAATGTATTTGAATTAATAGATTGCTGAGATCATCTCTGATGTACGTGAGCCCATTGTAGCTGTCAGTGAACCCACTTGCGAAAATGATGCCAGAAAGAGACAAATCAAGGTAAGAGTAACTTTTGTTATATTAAACCAAGGAACAAAGTAGGAAGGAGGGGTCATTAAGGGTCGCTAAAAAAATCTTTTTATTCAGAGTAATATAGTTAAGCATTAAATCATTGTATTTTGTTGAGTCTTTAATACACAGCTTGGAATGTGTTTTTGCACTACACAGGAATGTTGAAAAAATATGATGCTAGCAAGAATGAATCTTTTTTTACATGCTTTCAGACATCTAGACAATCCATGCTATGAAACCTAAATCTCTGAAACATTAAAAGAACTGGGTGCATTTGTCAGATCAGTAAGGTACTAAAAGTAAAGGAAAAGATAGGAGAATTACCTCTTACTAGTAAATGATTGAGGGGTGTTGCATACGCAATAATTCATTCATGTTACTCAGAGCTGATCCTGGATATTATCATATCAATAAATTGTTCAGTTTAGAACACACAGACTCTAGAGATGTGCCCACTGTCATTAACGTCAAGCGAAAAGTATCTTCCCTAATTGCCCCTGATCCTGGAGGACATGAAATCCATGCAACACATTGCTGGATCACTAATTAATATTTCCATGTCCATCATACCTTCCCCGAAAGAAAATGAGAGCTATTGAAAGGTTTGGTCAGGCGATTTCAGGAGTATTGATCACTTCGACTGGTATTAATGCACTGTAAACTGCCAATAAAGAAAGTACAGTAGACTGACATTTTCAGTCTCACAGTTTCTTCCCGCAAGCTGTCAGATTATTGAACTGTACATCTATCACTGATTAATGCTGAGGTTTTTTTCACATTGCTTCTGCTGACTTGTATTTAACTTGTATCTTATATAACTTTGTTGTTCTTGTTGCTGCTCCTGTTCTGTGTTTAGATTTTTGGTATTTCCTTAATGTCTTTTTTTATTGGATCATACATGCAAATAAGCATTTTATTGCACTTGTGCATATGACAAATGAACTGAACATTTTATGCAGTAGTTAGGTTCCTGACATAGCATTTATACCCAAAATTGAGAATAATCAGAACACCCCTCCTTAGACCGTCCTATTGCCCTCCCTTAAACAAGTAAAATCAATTGTAAGTGTATTAGAATATATGTAGTTTAAAGTATTATGAAAACAGTAATAGAGTAAATATAGTACTGTACACACCATAGATCAAATAAAATTTTATAATAAAATGCAGGGAACACTCCATCATCTTCTAGTGATGATATATATGAAAGGAGTGTACAGCTGATGACAGGTGAAAAACTGGTCTTCAACATTCCACCTCTTAACATATGCAAAATCTTGGTTTTTAACTCCAAATTAGACACTTGCCTTTTCCCTTCCTACTTGTTTTCGGTTTACAAGCCAGGTTGCAAGTGATGCAGCATGATAAATACAGCACTGGCATGCTATAAGCTCTGTAACTAGTTCTCAAAGCGTAGCTCAGGTGAGTGCCGTGCCAGATTTGAAACTGTGAAATCTCGCCCATTATTGGATTTTTCATGTATTTTTTCAAAGCCGACCACACAAATACACAAATTCCGTGAAATTATTTGGCATAAAACATGAGTCTACTGTACTATCCCATATCAATTCCATACTTCACATTAATCCTGTTGGGAGTATAGTTTTTATCAGTCTTCTGTAGTGACCACTGTAATCAAGAACCCGGTTTGCTGTTGTATATTTTGAGTCAATGACTCAAAGTTGCTCTCATTTTTGTCCTCTATTTTTGAAACCCTTTCAGTGGTTTTATCTTTTGTCTTCCCCAGTGCTGGTTATTTTTTAACACTTTTCCTTGTTTCTTTTGGGAAATTGTTAATCTTTACATTAGGGCTATGTTCAGATCTTCCTTTAAATTATTTTTTAAAGTTTCAATTTAATATTTATTTTTTAGAAACTAGAATCGTGTATGATGTACGCCCTCAGAAGTTAGCTGTTTGATTAATGAGTTGATAAAGATAATTATCTAATCATTAAACCACAAATCTGAAATGGAAAAACATTACAAAGCTGTAACAGGGACATGTGGTCTGGGTATTAGGGATTGTAGATCTTCAGTACAATGAAAGTGAGGAATATTATGTGGGAGAAACTCTAAAAGGTTTTTAAAATGGTAGGAAACACTAAAGTGCCAGTCTTAATTTTGAACATTGTTTTTTTTTTCTTTTTCTTATTTTAACAAGCTTGCTGAAATCAAAGTAAAAATAATGGAAGCCAAAGACACCCTGGAAGAATGTATTGCAGATCAAGACTTCAATCGCGCTTCTGAGCTCAAAGATAAAATTGCAGAGTTGGAAAATCTTAGGACACAGTTGATTAAAGACCCAGAAGAGCCAATAATAAAGGAAGTCCGTGTGGAGAAGGTAAATCTCAGTCTATGTGGATTTCTTTTTAAAATGGAAAATTTGGTGCAGAGGGTCTCTTGCTTTATACTTGTTACTTGCTTGCTTACTATGAGTTGCCTTAAATTATGCCAATTAATCTACGAAGTTATGATTAATGTAAAATTAAAGTAGTCCAGAAAATCTTGAAATGCTTTGCTTATACTGTATTTTAGCCACTCACAAAAGCTTCCATGAATGAAAGGGTGTAATCTTTGAATGATGGGTTATTACTTTAAATCTGAGTTGATGCTGGAATTCATTAATTGTTGTTTTTTCTATCAATCGGCAACAGGCTTAATTTCCTTATTAAACAAGAGTTGAGGACTATAGTTTTAAATTTGTATCACCCCTCTGCACTTGGCTGACAGCTTATGAGAGACAAAGCCAATGCTTTCATATCATTTCTGCAATTTCCCTCACGGGATCAATAAAGTATCTATATTAGTATTTGCAAACCTGCGAATATCAGAATAATCAGTCTTCTGACAGTAAGTGAACATCCAAGCACACAGTGTTATTTGCTTAGTGCTTTTATTTGACTCAGCTATTGTGGCAATATATGTATGACATGGCTTACACATTGTAGACAACAAGCTAATGTATACTTTTTGGCATTTTCAAAACTGCATGAAATACTTTTATGTGAACAATGTAATTTGTTTATCAAAGAATTTAACCAATTTATTAGCATCAAACTTAATTGTAGTTGAAGATGAAAGAACAAATGCGCTTATATTAAATAAAGGCATAACGGTATGTTTAAGTTACCTAGACAGTTGAATAATGCATTTATGTATTGTGATTTGCTCCACTTATTTTTTGTATGAAATGTAGTGGCTGATGTCTATCACTGCTTTGAGAGAAACTGTAACAGAAGAAGACTCACTTCCTCTTTAAAACAGCTAGCGATAATGTCTTTTTTATGTAGCTTTCATTAGCAGCTTAACCCAGCAAATGCATTAATCATACAGTACAAACTATAAGGCTGCTGTTCCAAGCACTAATTGCAGTGTCTAGTATAGTTTTACATTAAAAAGTATATGATCAAAATGAATACTTAGGTTAAATTTACTGATCATGTTTTCAGTATTCATCCTGTCAGTGTTTGGTAGAATTTCCTTAAGCAGTAATGTTTAATTTATGCTTAATATTTTAATGTATAGCTAATGCTAGTATTTCTAAATACTCTATTTTTTGTCCATAATTTTGGGAAAATTGAGGAAGGAAATTCCAGTTCTAATGGGTATATTAGGCATAGTTAGCTTGCAATATCATGTTGTTTTCTGTTGGACTCTAGTCAGGACTTTGACTGGGCCACTCAAGGCAGTCTTCAGGATAGACAACTTCGTGAGGTTTTGGCCTTGCACTTCAGGTCATTGTCTGGTTGAAATGTAAATTTTGATCACGTTTTAGATTTTTGGGTCACTTAAACAGATTTTCTTGACAGAAGCACCTGTGCTGTGCCTCGTCTGCACTCAGGTGCAGAAGCTTCTCATCAGTCAGTCTCTGCTGATGAGGAACATTATCATAACATGGTGCCTCCACCACTGCGTCTAACATTTGGAATCCACTGGGCGATGGACTGTGTTGGGCTTGTGCTAGATGTAATGTTCAGTTTTTTTCTTGTCTGACCATAAAACCTTCTGCTACATATCTGCAATATATTGTATGTGAGAAATTTTATGTAAAGGATTTCTTGCTGCTTATCCATAAGGCCAGCTTTGTGTAGATGTATGAACAATAACTGCTATCTTAACCAGAGAATTTTGCAGAACTTTCAAAATCACTTTTGGCTTTGCAGTCGCACCCCTTAATACTTTTCTGCTTGCTCACCTGTGTAGATTTCGTATGAATATGGTTGAATCAGTCCATAAAAAAGCATCAAATTACATTCAGGGGCTTAGTCTTAAGCATGGAAGACTGGAGAGCCTATCCAAGTATTTAAAGTCCTCATTTTGGTATTACCAAAGTCAACCTTGTGAAGTTCCTCTGAATAGTGAAACATGAGCTGCAGAATACAAGCATAAACAACATGGATGATGTAGATTTGTACTGTGGGAGTATATAAGTAGGAGGTTCTTGGATTAACTACTAACAACCAGACTAGATCGGCTGAATGATAACCTTTGCTATGTTCTTAATTAATTGCATATTCCTTTCACAATATCTTGAACCACTTTTTCTGAGCTTGTATGTTTCTATTAATGTTGAATTCGTTACACTTTCTTCATATTTGTATTTGCTTTTCCTCCAATGCCTTTGTCTTTCTCTAGTGAAGGCCATTTATAATTGTTAGATTCTTTTTTTTCTGAACAGTTAATGATTTCTGGTTGGAAATTCCCAAGTGTGGGGCTGTCTGTAGAAAACCATGAAAGCTCTGTAAGTGAACACTCATCTGTTTTCACCAGAAAGGTAAAAAGCAAACCATGTGTTTATTAAGACAATTATCAATAAATACACCTGTACCAAATTGAGTTATATTCGTTTGAAATGAAGAAAGGGGAATATGTCTTTAACTGGTACAAACATTTGTTGTTTGCAAGCTAGAGTCCTAAACTCTTATTTACAATTAAGGATATTTAATTTTATGTGTGTGTTATACATGTACTGTGTGAATCAGACACCCAGTATTTTGTGAGTGGCTAAAAAGGGAAAGACACAGCAACGATTGATTCTTAATATATGTTTTTCCCATATATATTGCATTTATGTGTTTTGTTTCGGTCTTAAGAATGATCCAGAGACTTTGCTGAAGTGCCTTACAATGTGTGCAGAGGTCCTGAAGCAGATGTCAAATGACAAAGGAATTGGTCCCACCATGAGTGGCCTACTGGAATCATTGGTATGTTTTGGGCATTGTAAGAAAATTACAGATTTCTGTACAGAATTTTAAACTAGCAGTATTGTATGGGAAATACTGTGTATACTTATTTTGAAATAAAAATACAGTGAACTAAAATTGCAAATGGATTTTAAAACTGATGTTAAAGACTCTTTTCCTTTAACATAAAAGGTCTTTAACATGAAAAGAAATGTATCTTGACTGTTAAGTAATTTTGATTTTTTTCTTAGATTCTCCCAGGCATTGCTAATACACATCCAGCAGTACGTAATATGGCTGTTGTATGCCTGGGTACCTGTGCACTTCACTGCAAGGATTTGGCAAATAGACATCTCCTACTACTGTTACAGGTACTTGTGAAGGGAGAGGTTTTCTGTATATCTGCTTGTGAGGGGGAAAATGTTAAATTATGTGCAAGCAAATGGTTTGTTTCTAGAACTATAATGCTGAAAAATCTGTTCTGTAATGGAATACAGTATATATTTATATACCCTTTTTACTTGTTTTATTTTTAAATCCCAAATATTACTATATGCACTTTTATATTGGACAAGAAATCTGAATGAATTGAAAATAAATCTTTAAAAAGCTCATAAAAAGTCTTATGCCATGTTATTTTATGAGAATTATTCCACATATTCTCAAGGTATTTGTAATTAAAGGTTAACGCGATTCCAGTGATGTGATCACCACAGGTTTGTAGTTTTTATCATTTGTGACTGTGCTTAAGATTGGTCTTTTTTCCTTCAGATTGCTCAACTTGATGATCCTAAGATCAGGATAAGTGCTCTTAAAGCTGTGATTGACCAGCTCCTGTTGAATGGCATGGACGTTCTAAAAGGAAAGCCCTCAAGTCCTCAAAGTGACAATTCTGGCACAGAAAATGGGAATTCCAGTGAAGATCACGACAGTGGAGAAACAGCTAAGGAGGCTGAAGAAGAAAATACTGTTAATAACATTCTTTCATTACTTTCTGGATTTCTTGATAGTGAGGTATACATTCCTCTAAAATCTTACATACTAATGTAGATACTATACTGTACACAGTGTTTAATTGGTCTTTAACCTACAGTTAATCAGAATTTCCTAATAGTTTTCCACTTATTTGCAGTATTAGTTCATTCTTATTGCTATTAGGTTTTCAGATAACATAAGGAACTATAAACCAAGTTGCTTAAATAATGCTTCTTGTTTTGAAGATGTTTTTTATTTATTATTTTTCAAGATCCCAGAGCTCAGAACTGAAACTGCGGAAGGTTTGGCTAAGCTGATGTTTTGTGGAAGACTCAGCAGTTCAAAGCTGCTTTCTCGCCTTGTGTTGATGTGGTACAATCCTGTGACTGAAGATGACACCCGCCTTCGGCACTGCCTTGGGGTGTTCTTTCCTCTGTATGCTTATGCAAGCAGGTATGGAAAATGGAATACATACAGTTTGCCAAAGAGCTCTGGTGCTAAATATAACAAATGTGAAAAGTACATTTTCCATGTATGCACAGACTATATTTAAAACTATGTAAAGTAGTTTTAGAAGATGCTTTCTGGGTTAAAAATAAAAAAGAAAATTTTTGGATAAGAATAAAAGGAGGATTTATGGAGGAATGGTTTCTTCACAACATTTCATACTCTAAATTCTGTTTTCCATTACGGTTATATTAAATAATATGACTGATTGGTAGATACAGCAGAGTCTCAAGATTCACATGGGTTTGGTGCAGAGAACCATTGCAAATATTAAAATTCGCATATAGCCAAGTCCATTCCTTGGAATGTTAAATTTAGAGATGTCGAGGCTTCACTGTCTTATTGTTGTTCCTTATTGTATAATTTGTCTTATTTTTATATTCAATAGGTCAAATCAAGAATGCTTTGAGGAAAGTTTTCTCCCAACCATTCAGACTTTGTTGAATGCACCTGCTTCTTCACCTTTAGCTGAAGTGGATATCGCAAATGTAGCAGAGTTGTTTGTTGACCTGACAAGACTCAGTGGATTAAATCATCACAACAAGAAACCAGTTTATCAAGTATGTCTTAAACTGTATTGCTTTGACTGATTTTATATTTTTATGAAAGAAGATTGTATTTTAAAATTGCCAAACCTAAAGAAAATGGTGGAATATTTAGAGTAGTAAAGTTACTCATTAAAATGTTCTGTGTATTTATACAGTATTTTGGTTTACAGTGTGGATCAAGTGCAAGTAGAAAATAATAGGCTGGTTGAGGGACAATATTGGAAACTGTTAAGAGTCTACATACTGTAGATCAGTTCCCCTTTAGTGATAAATTGGTGGATGTACAACAATGTTTATCAATTCGGTTCTGGTGCTTTTTAAAATGGAAAGTGCCCTTTTGATTCTGGATCATAACTGAACATAAATACAAAAGTTACATATTCTCTATTTATAATAGTGCAGCTGCCTCTAACTGCTTCTCTGTTATGTGAAATCCACAGACAAATTAAGGTTGATTGCTTTGTAACAAGCATCATGTAAATGCAGAAAATAATCATTAACGTATAATCAAATAAACATTTACCAAAAGCAGTTGTTAAAAAACAGACAAGTGCTTTAAAATGGGTTTATTTTTTATTCATTGGTATTTTTCCAGCCATATTGTAAAAGAGAAATATAATTTATTTTTTAGTCAGCATAAGTGGTTGATAAATCTCACAAATTAATGCAAGGAATCATTACATTTTTGGAAATTTCAAATCTTGTTATAAAATGTAAACATGATGAGTTCTAACATATTTAGTATCACCTTTTCAGTGTTGGACAGTGGATATTGACTTTTCTCCTCTAAATCTTGCTAATCTCAGTTTTTGGAAACTAGCATCAGTGTTTATTTGAATATGCCATTGAACAGAAATTTCTGGATTATTTTGTTGAATTAAAATGTTTGTTGGAGTCTGAAAATATAACAAGATAAATGCTATCTTATAAAAGCCTTTATCAAAAATGTTTTTAAAACTCAGCTTTCAAAAAGTAATTGGGTTGCTAAGTGTTTTTATGTTTTTTCTCAAAGGGACTTACAGTTCATGACTGTTTAGCAGTTCGACTGTGTAATGAGATTTTAAAGGATCCAAGAGCCCCAGAAATCAGGCTGTATGCAAAGTGTTTGAGTTTACTAGAGCTTGATAATGAAGACCTGGAGTCCATCAAGGATTTGATGCTGCTTTTGGAAGAAGTCCTGCAGGTAAGAACTAGAAATATCATAATAAGGAAATATTACCATATTGAATTTAATTTTTGGGCTTTTCAATACATTTTAACATGAGACGCATGCATTCCAGATGCTTGGTTCTTGCAAATTCTATAGTGTGTTATAGCAGAAAGAATGCAATGAAGAGGTGTTATATAATGCTACCAGAGAGGAGAGTAAAAACACATGAAAGGTTACAAGGCTGTTTTGCTGATGGTAGTTAGTATGTAATTGATCCAAGGTTCTGGGAACTGTTGGTACCAACGGTTCTGAAGTGCAGGAACTCATCCAGCCTTGTTTCTTGAAAGAGGTCAAGGTGTCGGTTTAGCAATATAGTTTGGTAGCTAGCTCCACACTCCCACATCACTTTGGTTAAGGAAGTGCCTTCTGTTTTCAGTCCTGGAAAAGACCTTCACCTTTTGACTCTGATTTAATCAACATTTCTTAGCTTGTATAATATTTTCTAGTTATGCAAACAGAATTTTGTTTTAGTAATGGCTTGCAAGAATGTTTGAGCCACACATTGTAATCCGTTTCAAACAGACCTTTTGCTTTACCAAGTTCGTTGTGGCAAGATTAAGTAATGCCATTCTCTCTTAGTGATTCTTAATCATGACATATTTTATGTCGGTTTTCTAAATGAGACCTTTTTTTAAAATTGCTTTCAACTCTTAAAACGTGTATTTATAATTGGTATATGAACCCTGTGCTAATGAGTGACTTTCAGGACTGCCCTCATTCAGATTTGAGCTATCTGACAGTATATACAGTATATCTGTCTATTCATCATCAGTTGATCACCTTTTAAACTGTTTACAGAAAAATAAGGGAGCAAATAATGCATAAAGTTCATTGTGCTGAGTTGCTGGAAATATACTTCAACTAGAGTATTTTTAAAAGCACCAATTAACCCTGGTGATTATGGGATCAAGTGGAACAAAAGCTAGCAGACCCAGGGAACCAATGTAGAACCAATGCTTTCATGTATTGGTACATATAGTTTTTGTTTGAATCACTGTTTTACAGATGTGTGGGTGATGGTTGGGTTGCAGTTTTCGTACAAGCATCCCTGTTCAGAACTTAAAAAAAATATTCCCTAGTGTCTGAAAGTGGTGTTGAAATTTTCTTTGTTTTTATTTCTAGGAGGTGAAGGATAAAGTATGTATAAAGGCAATTGAAAAGGTTATCTATCAGCTAAAACGAGAGACTAAGAGTAAGACTGCAGCTACTTCTAACCAAGATGCTGAGATTACCACAATTCAAGGTGCAACAGAAAATGCAGAAGGTAATATTTGTGATATTTATAGGGATTTTTTTTAGGAAATTGCAAGTATTTTTGCCAATAGCTTTTTGTTTGCATTTGTGGTGTTTGGTTTGTCACTAACTTGTGACTAAATAGCTGTGAAGCAAATGGTAATAATGTGATAAGTTACTGTTTATTCTTATTTTAGTGGGCATTAACAGAATTTTACATTGACTTGCAGCAATAAACTCTTAATATTAATATAAGGCTAAAGGAGGTAGAATTATTTTACTTTGTGCTCCATTCTTTTGATTTTTAAGTTTTCATTCTTTGATTGTTTTGCATTAAGGATGCTTCAGAAAGCTTTGGCCCATATGTGCTCTTTTACCCTGTTTCCTGTACACGGACATAAACATGAGCCAGCCCCTTTTCTTTGACCGTCTTTTGTTGCCAGTTAATTTTGGAAGATATCAAATTTAAATTAAGTCCTTGAATTTACATAGCACCTTTCATCCCAAAACACTCACCAATAAAATGTATTCACTAGTTACAGGGGAAATATAGGGTGTAGACTAGAATTGTGCTTGGTGTGTAATCTAAATCGAACACTGGAGTTAACACCCCAGTTCTTTCAAAAGTGCCTCCTTCCAATTCCTTTGAAAGAAGTCCTTCAGGATAAAGTAATTGGAATCATGGACTGGATGTCCTAGGACCTCTAGACCTTGCATGAGAGTAATGAAGGCTAGCACCTTCTACAGGAGTATCCATAGTCATACTGGGGCATTGGCTTAGACATTTGATCAAATGAAATCAAACCCCTGTGAAACTTACATGAAGACTTAAAATTTTGAAGACAATGACAAAGCACAATTGGTTTGTATATGGATTTTAAGAATGTAACCAACCTGTATAGTGCCAAACCATTTTTCCTACATTAATGGCTATTGGAAACCAACACCCAGCCCTAATACCGAAAATCTTACAAGTACGTTTTTCTGCTGTGGTATTACTTAACGGCATATATATGCTAGTGTTTAGCTTTTTAACTATTTGGACAACTACAAGGCAAATTTAAATGTATGTTTTCTCACAATGAGGTGGTTTTGTTGGACTTGCAACAAAATGAGGTTGGATTTCTTGTCATTTAGCAATTTTTGGTCAAGGATGTCAAACGTAGTACATGCTCTAATCGCTAAATCAGTAAAATGATATTGCCTTTTTAAGCCTGGACAGACATATCTACAATTTTCCTGCAATTAAATCAAGTATTAATCTTGAGTTTCGGTTGAACTATTAATTGGATCTATTTTTTCATACCTTGAGTTTGAATAAAATCCATATAGAAAGTGATGTTTTTTTATAATACTTGATACTGTTTATGAAATCTATTCATATTTAAGTTGCCATTTTCTAGAAAACATTACTGTAGGTCTCCAGGTAGTTCATTGTACATTTTTTATTTTTAGAATGTTTCAATTTTTCTTATCATTACATTGTATACAATTAAAAAAAATATTACACTATTTTCACCATAGGTGGTGAGAATGATGGAGAGCAGCTGAAGAGTGCCAAAAAGGCTAAAAGAGGTAAGCTTTTTAGCTATTTAGCTTCTATAAAACAAAATGCATCTGCACACCTTAATTATACTTTATGTATTTTCTCTTGTTGGTCCTCTTGAGACTATCTAATTTTACATGACCATTTTTGTGTTTTGTGTTCGTCACGGCCTGACAAGGGGCTGACTGAATATGCAGGAACAGGTTGCAGGAGGTGTATAGACATCTGGGTATCCTTATTAAGGAGTATAGTGAAGTGACTGAAAAACATGGTAATACTTGGTTTTTCATTCCACAGAGGGCTCTTATATAGTCCATTTGTAACTTATTTGCTGCTATTATTTATTTGTAGAACATTATAATATGTTATTGTAACAAAATTATTTGGATCTGTTAAGCCATGCACATTCTAAATGTAGTGAAATCAGTTATTTTTTCTTGATTGTAGAAATACAGTAAAGCGCCTTATAGAAGCTTGTCTAAATTCCTAGTTTTTTTTTCTTCATTGGTTTGGCACCTACTGGGATATCAGGGGACAGTTTGTAAATAGTCATTTGTATATGTGATGTAGCTTGTATTTGGGGAGTTCCACAGGGGTCTGTGCTGGGTCCTTTTCTTTTAGAGTTTACATATTGCTTCTTGGACTTATCATTATGAAGCACTTGCATTTCACTGCTATGCTGATGATTTAGATTTGTCTGCAGACCAGATATTGATACAACTGCAGTTTCTGAACTTTACAGGTATCTATCTGATTTTTAGATGGAACTGAACATAAAGCTAAACTGTGAGAGGTCTGAATTTATATTCATACGCCTCCAAACATCAGCTTCACAAAGTTGCTAACATTAGTGTTGCTGACAGGACTGAAATCAGACCTTTGATAGATGTTAGAAGCCTTAGTTTTACTGTTCAGTGTCATAATTTCATTAGCTTTGGTACAGTATGACTTTCTCCTTAACATTGCTCATTAAGACCCTTACTATGTTGATGCTGAAATATCGATGCATGTATTGATTTAATCAAGAATAATCTATTGTAATACTTTAGTTCTTGGGCTCCACACTGGTGTTACGACCCCAAGTGTCTAGGGGTAAAGGGGTGTAACATTTAGGATAATTTTTTGGAAGCAGGTGGGTTCTGGTGAGGGACTAGGAAGCGTGATAACAAGGGTTGGTGCAAAAAGTGATAATTTTAAGGTAAATAAGTGACAGGTATGAAATAAGACACAATAACACACAGGGGTAGGGAACTAGAGTGGTGCCAAAGAAAAGATAAATAAACAAAATGGAGCTGGTTAAGAAAGTAAGGGAAAGCTGACATAACTACAAAAGAAAACCCGAAACACTTGGTCTTCGGCGTCTTCAACACCCTAGCTAACCTCCACTGACTATCCAAAACCATACAAGACAAACGGCACTCACCCGTACTAAACTAGTGTGACTAATACAAGAATCAACTACATGTGTGCAAAATGTACCCAACAACCTGAACTAACTCTATACACAAAAGTTCACACAAATACACAAGTAAACTACAAATACAAACGAGAGTAGACAAGTAACAGGGTACAAAAAAACACAAAGGTTGATACAATAACAAGTTTGGGCAAGGTAATGGCAAAATAAGGATAACACAAACAAACGAAAGTACAAAGAGATGAACAGAAACCAACAGAACAAAGCCGAAGCTATACAAAAACACACACACAAAGCAAAACAACAAACCAACAAAGCCAAAGCAAAACCAGAAGCGAAGCGAAAACCAAAGCCAAGCGGGACCGAAGTCAAACATAAGGCCACTCCCTTCTGAAAACCTCCATGTTATATACTGAATAAGATGCACTCTGATTGGCTGAGAAGCTGATTGATGATGATGTCATATGGAAACAGTGGTGTAATGGTGGGCCAATGGGGGAGGGAGAACAATCAAGGTCAGAAGTGTGGAACAATACAACAACACACACAGGCCACACACTGGGATGTAACACCCCCACCCATAAAAACAAACATCTAATGTTTGGACAAAGCAAAAACAAAACCAATCAAACAATAGGCTATACTCTATCCCCGGCCAGGTCATTAAATTAGTTTTCTAGTGTGCAGCACTGCATGTGTGGAATTTATTTTCCTGGCCCATTAAACTTGCCTAAAGACTTAACTTTTTAGTATAACTTATAAAGGGTAACTTGGATTTGGTGGTTTTGCTAATCAATCCGATTTTTACACAGATTTTCTTTTGATTGTTTATCCTATACTGTTGAACAGTGCTTGCTTTGTGGTGAACACAGTGAAATTATAATATTGTTATTATTATCACCACCATGGCAAACTGTATCTTTTTAAAAGTTTGTGTTACTGTTGGTTTTGGAAAAAACGTGACTGAACTTTAAAGCTTGTTATTCACATCTAGTTTGATAAAAGTGCTGTTGTGCTTTAAAGTTATATTTTTCTTGATGCTCCTTTTCATTTTTGGTAACTGTAATTCTGGAACTCCAGGACAGAAAAAGGTTTCCATAACGGGTACGTCCTCGAGAAGAACACGCAAGGCAAATGAAGCTTCTGATGAAAGGTAATGCATTTGATTTTTTTTAAAATAGCTTTCACTTACATTCATTTTAACTAAGGTTTACCTCATAAAAAGGTATTCTAATATTTCATTACAAATTCATACATTTTTGGTGAAAGATAAAGGTATGAAAAAAATATTATTTTAAATGCCTTCATGGCAAAACCTTTTTTTGTACAACTTTGTACAACAATTGTTGATGTATTATCGCAGAAGCCAGTTGGTTGTTGGTGTTTATAGAAGTAAAGAACATTTGTTCCTTTTATAATTGTATTTTGAAAAACATAAATCATACCACATATATTCTGGTTTGTTACTACACAATTTACTGAAGACATTTGCTATTTTGCACAACACTGGTATTTCCTAGTGATTATATTTTAATTCATTTTATTTATATAAAGTGCTCTTAATACAAAATTAAAAGATTCAGTAGTAAGATTTCTTACAACTGTAAGAAACGTGTGTACTAGTGAATTTTAATTTGCTTCTTGTTTACTTTAGTTTACTTTTAGACTTAATTTTTGAATCCTCAAAAGTAAGCCTTGTAAAAATGACCTGGTTCACTTAACCTTTGAACAACTTAAAATCTATTTTTTTATCTTTAATCTCAATATTTCATTTTTTGTTAAATTGTATTGTACTCTTCGTCTGCTTGTTCTGAATTTCACTCTATTATATTTCTTTGCAGTAAACTATTCCTAGCTTAATTAGATCACTCTTTACTTAACTGTACAACTCAATTATGAAATTGACTCTACTTAGTACAAATAATGTAAATTGCTTTGGTTAAAGGTATCAGCTAAATAAAAGTAGATGTATTCAAAGATAAAAACACATTTGCACAGCTATGATTTTGTTAATTACACTTTTAAAATGAATGAAAATCCTGATGTATTTCTGTTTCTTCAGTGATGGAGAAGAGTTGGCTGGAGTTCATGAAGTAGTTACCAGGCCCTCCAGAAGAGCAAAGGCATTAGCATTGGAAAAAACAAAGAAGGATCTTACTGCTCTGATGAATAGAGAAGCAAATGGATTTTAACAGTCCAGATAATCAATATATTTTTCAGTCTGCATTTTTTTCTCATTACATGTCTTTTAACACAAAGCTTTTAAAGGATTAAAAAATAAAGTTGATTTATGAATTCAGTGAAGTGAACTGAATTTATTTAGAATATGTACATTCAAACTCTTCTGCAAGACATTTAATAGACAAATCTGAGTAAATGTACAACAGGAACATCCCACTTTGGATTTTAATCCACAATTCTCATGGTGTGTGTGGGTAGGGGTTTAACACCACTAACCATTATTCTACACTGCTATACCAAATTACTACTTGGCATGACTTCATTAAGAAACAAGAAAAACCCCAAAACATGTTAAACAAAATCTTTATTCTTCTAGTGACACTACCTTGTTACAAGCTTTTTTTCTGTAAAGTCATGTATAAAAACATAAATATAACTTTTAGGATGAAGAAAACATAGCACCAGGCATTAACAAACCTCACAGGCATTCATGGTTACAATGCATCTTACAACATCTACGTTTTATTGGAAAACAAATACAGCAGAACTAAACACAGGCAACATACTAATAAATAGGTTAAATAATTGATTTTTCCTTTTTTCTTGTTGAACGTTCAATATGTTGAATAGTAGTAGATTGTTTTCAAAAGTAGATCATTAAAAAGGGGGTTCTAAGTAACTGAAGCCTGCTAAAATGTCACCTGGATTGAAAGAATAAGAAAACTCCAAGACAAAATAAACAAATACAGGAGTATTTACAGAGAACAACAGAGCTTCCCCTGACTGTAAACAGTTATATACCTACTGTATAGAGTGTTTAATGGCTGCAGTAAATATTTGTACCACTTTACTAATCATTTGATACCTAATGTTTGAGAAAAAATAATTTGAGGAATAATTTTAATATATTGCAAAATGACAAGATAAACCAAGGTTTTTTTTGCATGGTTACATATCTAAAATTGAATAAGCACATTTTTGCCATAATTTGATTTTTTTTTCTGAATCTTTATAAAGATTTAGAATTTTGAAATGTTAATTTCATTGCAGACTTAACCATCAAAGGGTATGCGATATGTTGGGCATTTTCAATATTTCAGACCTTGTAACCATCATGGTATTTTTACACAGTATAAAGATGAAACGTGCTGCATCAGTACAATCCTTGCATGTCCTGGGTGATTTTGAATGACCAGCAATTTTCATTATAATACCTAAAGATGCTGTTGAAGCCACTGTAGTAAGCCTAATTAGAGAATTAAGGCTCAGAACAACTACAGGCTAATTATAAAAGTTCCATCAGATAAGTAATCATTTTACAACAGTTGTGTTAGGGTAAAGAAATGACCATAGAGTGTTTCAAATAACAAAACGAAAGCATGAAAAATGAATTATTTCTCCACTGCAAAATTGTTCATTTAAATTTATTAAAGTTAAATAAGCTATGTGTTCTTGCTCAGCATTCCCTCACAGGTGGGACTGGGTATTGATTTTGTTGTTCACCATGCATTTTAAACAAGTACAAATATTTATTGCAACCATTCATTTAGTCAAAGGGTGCTTCCTTTTCAACACAGTTACAATCCCTGAGGATTTCACTTGGCAGATGTTTCAAAAAGGGAAAAATAAACAAATAGTGCATCCACATTTCCAGCCTAATCACTTCACCCTTTAAAGACCACAGTGTAACAAGCTTCCATTCCCAAAGGATTCCTGGGTTATTGCTGCATAAAATATCTGCAATTATACATGGTTCAGGATTTTGCAGAACTAGTTGCCATCAACCTTTAATTCCAATTCCACTTTCACCCTTCAAAGCACTGGGAATCTCTTCAAAACTATACATAACCATGTGTAAAAAAGTAAATGCTTCATAGAATAGCTGCAAATTAAAAATGTCTTTCAGAAGTTACATAAGCTTTCAAAGTAAAACCAATGGAAGATAAAACCATGCAAAATTACTCCGTGCAAGAGAACTTACCAATTAGCAATGTCTGCTAAATAATTTCAAAGAACACTGGTAATGCTGCCTCCTAGTTTTTTTTTTAAATTGATTTGTAGGGACAGCAGTGACTGCTCAAACAAGTTGGTCTTTAAACTTAAAGGGCTAGCAAGCTAGGATTTACTTACAGTATACCAAGGTATTCAATAACAGATGCTTTCCCTGTATTTAACCTAATTTAAAATGAAAAGGAACAGCAGTGCTAATATTAAGTTTCTAAAACTGAAGATGTTATTTCTAAGGGGTGGCATGATGTTCCACCTAGTTTTGCAAAAACCCCACTTATGTACAAAGTATTAAGCTAGCAGTCAGCAAATGCAAATGACTTTAATCTACCTTCTAGGTTAAAGACATCATAAGCAATGTCATTCAATGTTTATTATACTCATACTGTATATCTTATAGTAGACCTATAGATTCTCCTACAGTTAATGCATACATTGTGTACTGCTGGACAAAAACCAATACCATTTGACATTGGAAATCAAGAATCAACAGACTGCTGCCATTGTTTCAGAGATACAATGGAGAAAAAATGAATCTTAAAAGCAAACAAATATTTGCAGTCTCAGTTCAGTAAAAAATAAAATAATTTACAGTAAAATCACTGGCATATGTATATTCTTCAACTACATTCAGATAATATGTGGTATTAAAAACCATAAAGTGGCGTAATGCTTTGGAAAAAAAACAATTTCCCTAAATTTGAAGTTCCTTAAATTAGTATTTTTTTATATCCTCTGGGTCAGACGTTGCCTTATCCAATAGCTGGTTTTGAAATTATTTTCAAATTTAAGGAACACTTGAGATTTTTAAAATATTTTGTATCTATTTTAAATGTAGTGTAAAGAAATTTCTTTGTTTTACAATTTTTTACAGTTTTGAACTGTAACTCTAATCCAGTATTAATGATGGTAACGTTTGGTATTTTCTTTTATTTCATGTTGAATAAATTAAGACAAAGCAATTCACATTTCCAACGAACAATGTCTGTGAATAAGACAAGAAACAAAGAGCCAACACTTCAGGGTTGAGCTTTTCATTGTCATGCTACATACAGATTTCAGAATTTCAGAATTCATCAATGCAATATCAGAATTTAATGTGAACCTTTCATCAATTAATTTGAAGGCTGGAAATTCCAGGAACCACACGATGTGAAATTTGTATTTTAAGGTGCCATATTTTGTACAAGAGGTAGGTGTTATTTTATATTGCAAAAAAAAAAACAATATGGGATTCAAAGACATACTCACCACTTCATAAAACACATTAAAGCTTAAAAAAGAGCAACTTTACAGTAAATGCAAGTATAATTAATGATTGCTTCAGAAGAGGAAAAAACTCAAAAACATCTATAAAAAAGCTTTACTAATAATGCTATATTCCACTTACTATGTAAATGCCTCTTTACATATATTGCTTCTATGTTACAAAGAATATCTTTAATGCAGAAATTGTTGGTACAGACATCCAGGTGTTAAATTTGGGTTTCAAAAGTTTATTGATGGTTTTATTAATTTTATGATCACACAACTACATTCTAACCTTGGGAAATGTTCCTCAGTAATTACTGAGAAGAATTCTTCACTCAAAAGAGTAGAGGTGTTGATCCTCCATTTTCTAACCTATAATCGTTACGTAATTCAACCCTTTGACACAAGACAAAGCACTATGCTTTGGTTACAAAACACCAATCAGCTGTTATATTAGTTTTATCTTTCTAAACAATACACAGAAAATATAAATGGAATATCTGTATCTCATTGTGTTGCCACAACAGTTTAAATGTATGTAAGTTTTCTTTACATTTTTCTTACATTGAAATGCTTTTAATAAAGACCACTGCCTTGAACCTACAGATGCTTTGGTGTCTTACAAAAAAAACGGCTGAACTGAATGAGATCCTCAGATCGATTAACTACTATCAAGAGTAGTAGCCTGATGGGCTTCTGAATGGCTTCTTGTTTGTGAACTTCGTAATGTTCTTTCAAAAAGCCAGCTTGCACTGAGCTACATCAAGTAAATAAGTGCACTGGACTTTATAGGTTTCAGAACTTGAACAATGAAAAGAAAAATACACACTACTGAAACAGCAACAAATATGGACACTGTTTCCTCTTAAAAGACATTTTTACCATTTAGGACTTTTGCTTACAAATAGAACCTCAAATATAATAACCTATTAAATAGGATAAGAGGGGAACTAATGGAAAAGAAAATATACAAAATAGTGCAACCACTTAGTTATTGTGTTCTATTTTCAGTCATTTTTCATTTCAACTACAAAGATGCTTACTGAGATACTGCTGCTGGGTTACTCAGTCAATTGACTGAATGAGAAGGCACATTGCATTAAAGACTAATTCACATATGCAGCTCTTCTCTTCTCATGGAGAGGAGTGATCCCATTAACTTATTTGGAGTTTTCTACAAAGCAAAAGAGATTTGTATTAAAAAAAGGAAAACACCAAGTTCCAAGTCTTCTCTTACCTCAGAAAATATATTTCCATTTGACCCTAAATATTTGAAGTCATTATGTAATGGAATTTTTTGGACAACATTAATCCAAGTTCTTATCTAACCTACCTGGGTACCTGCAAAGAAAGGGTTGCTGAGGCCCTGGGTGTTTCTCCTCCTTCACCACTGCATCAGTTACTCACCTGACATGTGATACACGAGTTTATAATGGTTCAGCAATGGAGGCTTAGAAATTATATACGATACCATTTAATATTATAACAAAAATCTGCATATTCCTAATCTCCAATGCAAAAAGCTGCAACTGATTTTGTCATCACTTAGGAAACATGAGTCATTTTGGAATATGTTTATCAGGCGTCTCTTTGTTATACCACCTGTGAGTTACAATTAGTATGAGTTTGTTATATGAGAGCAGAGTATGAAACCAAAACATTAACAAATGTTAAAAGATTATTAAAATACAACTTTACTGTGTTTATTAAATTAGTTCCTGCTTAGTAAAGCAGCTACATCAGTGAACTCAGCCTGAAGGAAACCAGCTTAGGAAGAAACTGAGCACAATGGAAGACTTAACTATAAAAACATTGATAAGTGTTTTTTACTCAGAACATATAAGACTACTAAAAGCAAGGTGTTTTTCTTACGTTTCTTCATTACTTGTATCTTACATAAATGAAACTGAAGATTTATGAAACTAAAAGAATCCAATGAATTTATACATTTACACACATCTTAAGAATAAATGTAAATATTATAAGGATGAATTTGGGCATTTTACTTTATGAGTTATGAGTTTGTGCTCACAGTTGTACACAACTATGAAATATTAACAGACAACATCCTTATTAAAAATACATATATTTATATGTATTTTTGTATCTTTATGTGTATCATGGGGTCAATAAAGTATCTATCTTTATTTATAGATATTTATGTATTTATACATATTATAGATATTTATAATAAATACATAGATATTTAATACAGATATCTATGCATGTAGCTGCTGAATTGTCTGTTTGTACATATATAGTAATAAAAAATATGAAGAATAACTTTGTGATGCTAGTTTTGCACACATAAGCAATGTGTTCTCTTACCTAGCACAAAAGCAGAACAATTCCTGCTTGATGGCCATCCATTCACAGATTGTCTTTTTCTTTTTGCATCTTCTGTCCCATGCGTGCAAAGATTTGCTCTTTTTCTTGTTACCATCCATTGCTGTTTTCCAGTTTCGGTGTTACCAATGTATTCCTTGTCATCACGTTCCTCATCAGTGGACTGCATGTTCACAAACAATTTCCTTGGTGAATACCTAGTTCTTTCAGGCCTGTCTATTCTGACAGTATTCTTGATTTCATTTTTGCTTGCTTTGTCTTCTCTTTCTTTACCTGTAGGCAAGATACTGTTTGCAGAAGATAAAACATCATATAGCTTCACTGTGCAAAAATTACATTCTTCAATTGCACTTTTCATTTGATTGCATTCAGATTTATCAAGGTCACTGAAAATGGAATTTTCTGCTAAAATGTCATTTTCATTGTGTTTTATTTTTTCTGGAGAGTTAATTTTTGTGAGGAATACTCGACATTCCTTTATGTTTTCTGGGCTCCACGGACTTGCACAGGCTTTCTCTTCAGAGTTCTGGACAGTATTAGTCGCTCTCTGAGTTTTTTTAGACTGGGGGGCTGTCAACTCATGTTCTCTAGTTTGCGCAAACAAGCTCAGTGTTTGAGTTCCATTCTCCACTGAAGAAAGTGACTTTTCTTTCATTGGATGAAAGAAATTTGTAGGAATGTCTCTGTTTTCATGAAAAGAATCAGAAGAAACTTCATTCAATGGAACAGCGAGAATGCTGTCATGCCTTTTTTTTAGCCTCTTAAGCACTTGCTTTCTGCAGGCAAATTTGGATTTATTTCTCCAAGAAATATTTGCATATGTTCCCAACCTCCTGCCTCTGTATCGCAGTTTACTTCGGTGGAAGGGTAGCAATTCAATGGGTGTTAATTTTGGTAATGAAAGCCTTCTCTTGACACATAGTCTTCTGGCCCTGTGCATCCTTTCTTGTGCTTCAAAATGTTTTGCTGGACTCTTAGGACATGCCTGGGCAAATTTTTTCACATGCTTTCTCAAACGGTCTGCTTGAGGGCTAGGGCAGACATCAACACTGTTTGTGTTTCTGTTAGGATTGTACTGAACAATTTCATAAGGATTTCGAGCATTTGCTTTTTTCACTATTGCCAAAGACTGGGTCTCTGTAGTTTGCATGAACCAAGCACAGAGTTTATCCATATTGCAATGTGTTTGAAAAAGCATTTTTACAGCAGAACCTGGATAATTTGGTTGGTCATTTTTTGTTGCAGCCCTTGTTCTTCCTTGGAGAGATATTTCTTTTTCTCTTTGAAGCTTCCTCTCTGGTTCAGTCCCAACCGAGAGCCAGCTATCTGTAATCTGCTGAATTCTCCTGTTCAGCTCCTCACATAATGTACTAACTGAAGCCGACGTAGGCCACCACTTGAGAGACTCATTTGATGTGAAAATTGAGTCTACCGACACTTCATTTGTTTTTGTGTTCCCTGAAAGTACATTTTCTGATGGTTCTTTTCTTGGCTTTTCAAGGTTTGGCAACTTTTTTGGAGGAGACTCATTGCTAAGTTTGTTTAAAAGCAGTTTTCGAGATCTACGTAACAAGGCATTGCTATGACTAAATGCATTAGATGTAGCCACTGAGTGCAATAAATGGATTGAAGGTTTTCTCACTCTCACGGAATGCCTAAGTGGCATCAGAGAGTTATTTTTGTTCATTTCTTTGTCATCTGGATTTTCAGAACTCCCTATATGAGAGCCACCTGAAGATGATTTGATAGTCCTTGACACTTTGTGAGTTTCACTATCATCACTATTTACCTGTTGCGACGACTCACCAAGGAATTCTGGAAGGTCTCTGCTAATACGAACCTTTCTTTGCTTTGGGGACACTGTATTAACAGTTACAGATATACCTGAAATTTTAACCTTTGGAGGTCTCCCTGGTTTTCTTAATGATGCTGTTGACTTCTCCTTTTGACATTTAATGTGGCTACGATGGTGAGGTGCAGAATTCTTGTCTTTCACAGGTCTAACAAAGTTAAAACGGTCAGGTGAATCAGGAGGCTTGTTTAACTCTACGTTCCCTTTTGAATCACCGTTATTTTTGTGGCTATTTCTACATTCATTTTCTAATTCTGCATTGTTTCCATGGTGGTCCTTTCCAAAATTTTCACCTCCTTCAGACACAAGTCTCTTTATTCTTCTTGATCTCCCGTACACTACAGTAACTTGGATGTTTTTGCTTTCACATTCCTCCTCCCCCTTTGGTGACTGAGATGCACTGATCTTATTGGCAGCATGAGAATCGCTCGTAGTAGAACTCTCTGCTTTATGTTTGGGTGGTCTGCCAATTGGCCTTTTCACTTGCTTTTCAATTTGTGGACCAAGTTTTTTGGGCCGACCCGGTTTTCTTTTCAGAGGAAAGTCTTCATTTGCCACTTCAAGTTTCAGAGAATTTGTAGTTTCTTTTTGATCGTCACACTCGTCGTCATTTAAATTTCCAGACAATGACCTTAAGAGATCTGTAACACCATCTTTTTTAATGTCTTCCCCATCACAAACATTCACACAAATCTGTGGTACAACATCTTTAGTGCTTTCTAATTGTCTGGATGAAGTTTGTAATGTTCCATTTACTGCAGAATACTCACAAGGGTCAAACATTTCACCTTGAATGCCAGAGTCAGAAATGGCCGATTTAAGTGTGTACTTGACTCCATCATTGCTACTAACAGGAGATACAAACATCAGCCGTATCGGACTAGCATACTGAGAAATACGTTTCTTTTCAATGGACACCGACATGGTTTTGTTGTTGGGCGAAATGGTTCTGGATAAATTCTCTGGACTTTCACCGTGTGTGCAGGAACCTGAACTGTCCCAGCTACGACAGACAGATGACCTCAGCCATACTGATGATCTAGGAAAAACTTCACTCAGATGCCTTTTCCGTCCCTGAGAATTTTGTTGCACTTCACCCTCTTCACCAGCCTTTTTGTGCACATTTTTTGAGTCTTGTGCTGTACCTGAAATGCTCCTTAAACCCCCAGCTTTATTCTGACATGCAGATTTCTTACAAAGATTCACAGGTACATTAACTTTCTGCCTCACATTTTCAGACATAACAGGATTGGAAGTTTTCTTCAGGGCGTCTGGCTCTGTTAAAGCTTCTTTTCTAGAATGGTTTGGTTCTACATTTCCACTGGATTCTGGAGATCTGTCAGCTTTTGGAGATCTACGATTAAAAATATTTTCTGAAAAGCAGGCAGCATAGCACATCTTTCGAGGCTCTGTCACATATAATGAAAATCTTTGTGGAGGAACTATATTTCTTCTAGATCTCCCTGCACCACTAGAACTGTTAGGCTGTGAAAGACTTGCTGTGTTGACAGGGCTTTGTTCTTCTGCTTTTGCATTCTTTCTTTTACTTGGTGTTTGAAAGATTTCTCCAGAGTCAACAGGCTTATTTCTTGTACTCAATATAGTTGAGTCATTTTCTTCCTGAATGTTCATAGTTTTATGATGCATCTCTTGCAGAAGCTGCTCACTGCTTTCTGTTTGAGAGGTAAGACTTTGACCATCACAAGGGGGTTGTGCCTTTCCAGAATCTGTACTATTCAAATTACTCTCAGTTTCTGAAGTTAAAGGCAATGGTTCCATGCTGGAGGAATGTGTAACATCATTAATCTGGTTATTTTTTTTCCAGCTTCTTTCCAAGGATAAATTTCTTCTAAAGAAAGACTGATCCAGGCTAGCAATTTCTCTTTTGATTTGCAAAGTCTGACGGCGTGATGAAGGCGAATCTGGAGACTGGTGTATTGCAATCAGAGTTTCCTGTCTTCTCCGAAAACGTGTTTGAATAGTTTTGCTCTCAATGTTGGTCTCATGTCGATGAAGGAGCTCTTTTAAATTATAATCTGGGTCATTATCATGGTGTAAAATTGCAGTTATAATTTCTCCCAGGTGAGTGTCATTACTGCACTCTAGGCTTTGGTGAGTGTTCAAACTTGTTAGACTTGGCTCCTTTTCCAGTTGTTCAATTGTTTTCAGTTTCTCGTTTATTCGCTCCATTATATCTTGAATCAAAATACCACTTGGAGATTGTTCAAAATGTTTCTCAGGGGTACAGCATCCAGTGTCCTTTTCATTATGTGCCTGAATTTGAGTCTCACAAAAGCTACCATTTGTTTCTATTGTAGATGTATCCCCATTTGATGGGACACTATCTTCCTGCTGATGTCGTAAAAGAGATGGAGGGTGGTTATTCAACATTTTGCTATTTACTGCTGGGTGAACAGTACTCTTATCTTCACTTTTGTCATTGCTTTCATTTGTTATTGGTGACAATGGTGGAGGAGAGGGGCTAGAACCCCTATTACTGGAATCATATAAGTCACAAACTTTCTGAGTAGGAATAAGGGAGCTTGGTCCATTTTGAGCAGAAGTAAAGCATGAACAATCATTATAATTCTGGTAAGAACATGGACATCTCTGATGACTGTAACAACTGCAACTACTGTGACTTACAATTTTGTTAATGCAACCAATAGCTGTACTTTGGCATGACAGGCAATGTAAGTTTTTCAGGCAGATGCAAAGTGGATGTACAGAGTATGTATTTAGCCTACAAGATTGAACACAACACCCGTTTGTGATTTTGCATTCACCACAATTGTACACATCTTGATGGGACTCCTTTCCCAAATTATAGCACAAGGTTTCTGTATATGGAAAATGTCTGTGGACATCTTTATACTGAGTAGATGAAATGTTGTAATCTTCATGTATACACCTCAAAATACTGTAAAGCAGCTTCTTATGGTATAGGCACAACGATGAAAGAACCATTTCCAGTGCTGTACTCCTTATTCCCACGTTTTCATCTCTGCTTTGCAAGTGTAGCTGTGGATCAACATCAGCTGGAACCTGGGAGCTACATACAAAATAAATAAATATATCAACAATGAAATTCAATAATGAACTGCATTACAGAAGAAGTTCTAGAAGTGGCATATCTGCTGGAACTTTTCAGTTCAAATGTTTTCTTTTACATTTCTTACATTTTCTTTGTGAAGTTTAACCATAAGCTGTACTTCAGTTTAAAAGACCCATTATTTTGCTAAAAATAGTTAAATATGCTGTTAAACGGAGTAAACCATAATCCATTATGCAATTTTAAAAATTAGTTCTCATCTCGCTTAAAAATATTCAGCATAGTGTTCCTCAAGAGCGGTCATGGAAATAATTTAGAATTTTTTTCACTGTTCCAGTATGGCTGCACTAAAACAAGAATGAAGGTCATTTATACGATATTAATCATCACCATCAAAGGTTGTTTCCTTTAGGAAAAGAGAATGGACAGGAACAAAGTACAGCGTTGAACTCAGTTCCAGGTAAACCTATATGGTTAATATCTGGTTACTTTGATGAACTTTTGCAATATACTTTTTATCCATTGGAGGAGTACAGTGCCCATGAAAAATAAGTACAGTATATAACAAAAGTACCTCACAAAAATCGATTTAATCTAAAATATTAACACTTCTTATTAAAATGTTTTCCTTTGCGGCAGATTAGCCTTAATAGACTAACAGGCCATACCTTCAATCTCTTTGGGTCTACTTCTATAGACAGTATAAATCAGAGGTGGTGAACTTGTTTGCTATGCAGGGCCAGATTTGATTTAAATGTACTTCGAACAGGTCATACATACCATATAATTAACAAAATACAAGGCCCTTAAATGCCACTAATTAGTATTCAATTGAAGTGTTTTACATTTATGCTATTTATTTTATAAGATACTTAATTTCAAAATGCAATTAGTAGTCACTGTATCTTAACAAACCTTACTCATTAACTTGGAATATGGGATTTTTTAACATTATTTTTTGGAATTATTGAAAAGTATAATAATTGTCATTTCTGCACAAATTGCTGATTGGTTCAAAAGAATGTCGGGACATATTGGTACTGAGTCAAAAACAAATGTGCATCATATATAGGGATGTTGCATGACAAAAATGTGAAAATGCAATATTTGCTAGATATCAGCAATAAATTCATTCCTACAATTACAGATTTTGCTCCTGGGCAAATGTTTTCAGTTATACAGCTTGTGTACAAACTAAACTTGTCAGCAATTAAAATTCTCCACATGTCTTGAACAGTTCCATTTCTTTTAATGATTACAAGGCTTTTATTACCATGGCCAAAAATATCCTTTGAGATCATAATATAACCCATTTGGTACAGTTCCAAGTGAGTTAGATACAGGTTGGTGGTTAAGGCACTGAGGTTTCTTCAAACTTTAGAAGAGTATAGAGGACGTGTGTGCAGGTCTTACTTTCTTACTTCCTACTTTTTGAGCAAAACGTCCCAGTGACGCCCCTGTCATTGGTATAAGTGGACAGAGCTGCCTGTAGTCATGACAATTTGCCTGCTAAGTGACACTTATCAAGAATATCAAAAGTAACAATTGGCACGAGAACACAAATTAAGAATACCGCAGCTATTTTATACGTCAAAAATAAGGAAATCCTTTACTAATTTGTCTATTGTGAGTTTTAAGACTCACTCCGTATTTTCAAAACTGTGTGAAATAAGAAATAAGAGTGAAGAAGTAACCAAGCCTCTTGTGAAGTATCCCTAATAAAACATTTTCTCACTTAAACATAGCATTTCATTCCTTCATAAAATATACATTAAAACGTTTTAAGTTAGATTAATATTTACATATTTAAGTATATGTTACTGTCACTAGATAATTGTAATGAGTAATTCACTTTATAGCACATTTCAACCTAAAGGGCCACAAAGTGCTATACAATACGTATCGGAAGTGAGCAAAATAATTCACTGAAATGCCGCATCCAGCTGTGTGAGATGCAAAGATCAAAGTTTAAGCTCTCATACATAACTGTTCAAATAAGTAGCTGTGTCAGCATTCGTAGGCTGCAAAGGAACAAGTAAAGGTTTATTCAATGCTGAAAAGAACATTTTGGCTGTCGAGCCTTCTTCACACCTGAAGAAGGCTTCACAGCATGAAACGTTGGGTCTCTTCTTTTCATCATGGAATAAACCTTTACTTGTTCTTTTACATAAAACTGTACTCTCTACAGCAGTCTACATTCATCATTCTGGAGCATTGGAAATTTCAGTCCAGAGGGAAGACTGCCATCTACTGGTCCAACAACACCCGTTACAGCAGTAAGCTGGCTTTCCTTGGAGATCTCTCATCCCATACTGAGATGTCAAACTGACTAGGCTGAGGTATGCTTAGATTGTAAGATCTGATTAAATCAGACTAGAAGGCAGTAGCACTGTTAACATAATGGACTACTTGGAAAAAGTAAGAAAACTTTGACAACCTCCACCACTAACACATTTGCTGTTATTTTCCAAACATCCAACACACTGCATATCATATATCCTAGGTTTCCTTTAAATATTGATCCTTTTTTTTCCTGGAAGAAAATCAGTTAAATCTGATGTTTCAAATATGTTCCACTTGAACCAGTCCTCTTCATGTGCATAAGCAAAGAACTGCCAAGAGTTTATTTCCAGTCAGGAGCAAACTTTCACAACTCACACCAATTGTAACCTTCCACAGTTATAACAAGTATAAAATAAAACTGCATAACAAACAACAAAAAAGTTACCTTCAATTAATAAGGGGCTACAGTGCCTTCAGAAAGTATTCACCTCCCATTGATTATTTCTCGTTCTGTTGTGTTACAAAGTTAAATTAAAGCATATTTAAATGGGATTTTTTCCACTCCTGTAAAAGCAATTCTGTATAATGTTAAAATGAAATAAAGTATTTAGATCTTCAGCATTATATTAAAAATAAAAATCTGAAAATTACTTAATTGATAAGTATCCACCATCTGTTTTAACAACCTAAGTTGGGTGAGGTATTCAATTATCTTGACATCACACTTAATACGATAACAAGGTACATCTGTGTTCAATTGCTTGATTGCACAAAAAAAAATCACTGTGAGGTCTCAACTAAATCAGATCAGTCCTGCTGTCATGAAGACCAAGGAGCTGCCTGTGGAACTTCGAGATGAAGTTGATAGGAGGAAAAAAGCTGGAGAAGGTTATAAAAAGATTGGCAAAGCTTTGAACCTTCCTAGGTTCTTCCATTGTAACAAAATTAAAAAAACATGGCACAAACCAGACACTACTAAGATCAGGCTGTCCTACCAGACTGAGCAACCGGACAAGAAGGGCAACTGTCATAGAAGTGATGAAGAGGCAAGCTACAACACTGACAGAGTTGCAGAGCTCTTTGGCTGAAATGGGAGAAACTGTCCAGACATCAACAATCTCTTCAGCACTTCACCGATTTGGCCTCTCTGGGAGAATGGCTAGCAGGAAGCCACGTCTGAGAAAGGCCAACATTAAGTCACGCCTGGAGTATGCTAGGAGCCATGTGACAAAACCTGAAACCTGAAAATGTTGTGGTCTGATGAGACTAAAGTTGAGTTCTTTGGCCTGAAAGCTAAGCGCTATGTTTGGTGCAAACCAAATACAGCCCAAAACCCAGGTAACACCATCCCTACCATCAAGCATTGTGGTGGCAGCATCATGCTCTGGGGCTGCTTTTCAGCAGGAGGAACTGGAAAGCTTGTTGCCATTGAGGGCAACATGGATGGAGCCAAATACAGGCAAATCCTTGAGGAGAACCTGTTTCAGTCAGCCAGAGATCTGCATTTAGGGCGAAGATTCATTTTCCAGCCGGACAATGACACATGGCAAAAACTATCAAGGAATGGCTTGAAAAAAAGGTTAGTATTCTGGAATGGCCCAGTCAGAGCCCAGACTTGAATCCAATTGAAAATCTGTGGTATGACCTGAAAACTGCTGTCCACCGATGCTCTCCATCTAATTTGGCAAGCTAAATGTGCAAAGCTCATACAGATATCCCCTAGAAGACTCACTTCTGTAATTGCTGCTTAAGGACTAAATGCACAAAGTATTGACTCTTTCTGGTGAAACGCATGTTCATGAACAAAAATGTTTTTTATTAATAAATGTGTTGAATTTATTGTTATTGAAGGGAGAAAAAATTATTTCAATGCATTAAAATTTGGAGGTGTAACAGGAACAAAATACGAAAAAATTAAAGGGGGGTGAATACTTTCTGAAGGCACTGTATAGCCGATTAAAAATGTTTTAACGACAGACTGCAAAACCTTTTTATGATCCATAAATTTGACACCAGTAATAAACATAGTATTGGGTGCTAATTTAGAAATCTATGGGCCCAAACTCAAAGGCCAAAATTTTGCCTTTGAATATGGCAAACCTTATTACGTGCTGTGGAAGTCTGACCTAATATTCTGTAAGTACAGATTTTTTTCAATTCTATAAACTCAATGTCTTACTTTACGAAGAACAATGAAAATTTAAGATATGAGGGACCTTCAAACTTCTTTTACATCAATTTTGAGAACACAAAAGCAGTGTTGCTCAAGCTTTGAAGCTCATCCAGACTACCAATTTAACCTATCCTACAGGAACCCTTTAAAATTTGTTCAATTATATTCACACTTTACTTGTTGAGGGGGAAATCAAACATCTGTGCAGCAAATTTTAAGCATTTAGATTCCATCAAAAGACAGGCAGTACAGCGTGAATACTTCATGTAACCCAAATTGTGATTCTTGACAATATTAGTTGGGATACTTTCTATATTACAGCATGTAAAACTGGAGAGCAACAGTGAAGTTTTAGACTTTGACTATTTTGGTTAGAACCTATCACCACATTTAGTCAGATAACATCAATCGTGTAAGAATCTGATGCATATGATGTGGACTTACCACGGCTTTATAAGTTCAGTTTAATTGGTTAACCCCATTCAACCCAAAGTGAGTGGAAATTTGAATAAGTTTATATCATTGGTGGTCATATTAGAACAGTTGGTGTCAAACAAATGTTTAGACCGTTTCACTATTAAAATGTTTGGAAATGTCATGCTTAAGATGAGTGCATGCAAACAATGGCCAAGACCCTTAAAATGATGTTTAAAATATTTGGATGAAGCTAGGGAATGTAATTGAAACTTTTAGGCTGAAGCTTTAAAATACATGATCAGTTTGTGAACCTGATATGGGATTTAAAGCACAAAGTCGCAAGATTGCAAGTTTCATGCAAATATCGATGCCTAATTATGCAAGAACAGTGCAGAATAATTGCTTACAAGTATATACAGCACTTTCTATCGTTGTATCTCTATTCAGATCAAAATCCTGTCAACAAATTTGATTTTTGGCCAAATGCTCAAACCTGAAATTTCCATTTTTTACTAGTTTTTGTGTACCATGTGTACTACTTTAGGTCTAGTGTGAAATTACAACACAGTTTTTGTGTTCTCAAAATTGTCTTGGAAGTATTTATCAAGTTTGGAAAACATCTGTATCAAGAACATCCTAAAACTTACAAACTGATATACAGTATCATTTATTTGGCTTTGTGCATTGAATCAATGTTCAAAACCATTTCTGCAGTAAAAACATCTGTTTTAAGACATATAGCAAGTCCTTCAGATTAAGTTCTTTCCAAGTGTAATATGTTTGAAAAAATGTTTAAACTTAATTCCATCAACAGAAATGTTTTTTTAGAAAAAAACATTGGTAATGCCTCAATTTTAATATTTTAAAAGAGGGTTACTTTAAGTATTGCACTATTAATTATTAGAAAAAATTAAGTGTGCTATTACTAATAAACAATGCAGGACTAACATTTTAAATTAGTGCCTTCTTTACAAGCTTCAACTTATCAGATGGAATAGGCATTCTAGCAAAGCAAGGGCATGGAAAGGTACACCAAAAGTATATTTGCTCTTTGAACTTTTTATTGCATTGTTTTCTGTCAGTTCCAAAATTCAGCACTTATCACCTGTCATAAAAAAGACATGAGTATGTATTGTTCCAAGGCAAATTCCACTTTGTATTCCAGACATAACTTGTTTTTATTACAATGCAACAAATCCTTGAAATGAAAATATAACCGATTAAAAATGACCGAACTGTATGCCTTTTTATATCAAACCTGTAATGCAAATTAAAATCAGCAAAAATAACTAAAAAATATACTTGATACTCACAACACAACCTACAAACTGGACAGTATTAAGCACTCCAGAAGTTTGAAAGTTTATGAAAGGAACAACAAAATTACATGAAGTTCAATTAACATGGGGAAATAACACATTGTATCTTTTCAATTCTCTAAAATAGTCCTTCACACAGACAGTGCAACTACTGCAGTTTACTAATCCCTTTTATGTGGGAAACCTTTTCACAACAACTTAACTGATACGAAAAGAAAGTGAAAACGCACAAATTAGTCAGAATGCAAACAAAATCATGACTGGGAGTCTGAAGATATCTGTTAATAAAATAAGATTAGGTTAAATGTAGTACTACAAAAGCAAGCCATATAGCAAATGTGAACAATTATTTACTCAATTCTTAGAAAAAATACTTTGAATACTTATTTTGTAACAATGTTGTTCTAAGAACATACCAGTAGAAATCTTTTTCTACAAAAAGCCAAGTTACAGAAAGTTCTTGGAAAAACCAAAAGATTCTCTGAAAAAATCTAATACTCAGTTTGATCAATCGGGACTAACAACCAGAAAATAATTAAACATTTGGAACATGCTAAATCTTGCCTTGTAAGAATGGCTAGTGATAAAGCTGTTGTAGACACTCCAAAGAATTTTATTTGAAAATATGGATTTCACTGGCTGTACAGTATGCCGTGGGAAGAATTATCAAGTTCTGATCCTAAATAATTTAGAAGACATTTCTTTTCAACAAGATTCATGAGTTAAAACAGGAGGCTTTATGCAAAGCTCACGTTTATGGAAACTGCTGTCCTGCTGTGATAAAGGTCGAATTGTAAAGAAAATTGTCTAGAAATGTTAATAGAATTGACAATGACATTGCCAGTAAACAGAAATAGACTACAGAGCCATCCTAGAATTGATAACAAAGTTCATTCTTTATAAACAGTCATGAACTTTTAACCCAGCCAATCTTTGTAATGATTAACTATATTAGTAGAAAACCTTGTCAAAAAATGTACTTGAGCTCAATAGGACTTATCAAAACATTGGAGTGGTGCAATTAATAACAAAAATAATCCAGTGTATGTAACCTTTAACCAAGGGAAATTAAATTGAGCTGTAAAAACAGGGACAGTGAAAATGGCTTACCTCCTCCTTATAAGGTATATTAAGATTTGTGATGCAGGAGGGCAAAGGGACATTTTAAAGTAACATCTTTAATAAAACCTTGCTAAAATACATGTAAAATACCAAAAAACACAAATTTTGTTGGGATTACCTAAATATTAAAACACACTTTTCACATGTATATGTCTTGTATAGAAAATGAATATTGTTTTGCTGTTCATCATTAATATTAAAAACAAAGAAAAACACCTCCCAAAAACAGGAAGGCAGGTCTTTACAAAATAAATGCAGAAAGCCAAGCTAGCTATATGTGCAACAGCAAAAAAATGATCACACATTTCACAATTTAATTTATGTGCAAAAGCATCAAAGTGCTTTAATACAAATTACAAACTATTAACACAGTAACTGAACAATTAAATCCACAAATTCAGATTTCGAACAACACAAAGGGGAACAAAAATACACTACACTTACAACACAAGACAGTTAGATATACTAATTAGAAAATCTCATAAATAATTCATGAATTATAGTGCAATAGATTTATGCATAAATAACTAATTACCAAGAAATTAACCATTTTTTTCTAAAAGAAAAAAAATCAAGGCTGCCACATATCTAGGTCTGTGACAATGAAATACTGTAATTAAAAAACGAAGTGAAAGGTTTTTGTAAACAACTAAAATCAGTTTTACTAAAAGGTATTATACAATATAAAACTGTCAATAGCTACCAGAAAATGGTTAAACTTTGAGTAAAAGTTCTAAAAACAGAGGCACTGTATTGTTATACGAAAATGTTTTAAGAAACATTCAAATAAGATGAAAATTGGAACACCATTTCATTAGAACTTGGTCTTTTCAGACAGTTTTAAGAATATACCTCTGTTAAATGTGTAAAAAACAAACTGGTGCCCTTTTAACTGAACATTAACATGTAAACAAATTTACAAAACACTCAAGATACTGGGACTAATTCATATCCATGAGTAAGCAAGTCTGAATAGTACATTTGTTTTTCACTGCAGTCCATCAGAGGTTTCTAGCATAGATCTACATTTTAGGTTGCTTTAGAAAATGATTTTGTTTCCAAAATAGCATTACAAACATCTTCTAAGTTTCATAATGTAATGCAATCTCAAGTCCAAGCTATCAAACCCGTCACTTTATATACAGACCTACTGTTTTGAAATGTGAAGTTTACACTTGGTAACCCGTGTGATCTTTTACAAGAAAGATTAATAGCTGTATATTTCAATTTTTACTATAAATACCCAAATTTCTACCAAAATGAAACAACTCAGACTTTTTATACAAAAGTTTCGTACAGCTTCAAATGCTGACTGCTTGTGGCATGAAACAATGAAACCCTGAACTGTAAATTTGGTATTAGCAGTACGATAATGTAACGGAGCATTATGATATTTGGACAGCTCTTGAAATCATATACATTTAACACAAAAAAGTCACAGCAGCAAAGTTAGTTTTTAAGTGAGGTTTTCAGTAGTAGAAGTGCGAAACAAACCTTCATAAATACAAATTTATATTAAAATATAACCAGCACACATTCACTAAAACTTACCATTCTCAAGCTTATTCTGTGCACATTTTGAACATGCTCTATTTTGCATTCCAACTTACCCATTATACTTTGCAGAGTTGCTTTATATATATAAAAAATTCACTGTTTCATAATAGACTTCAAATACAAACTATCAAAATTATTCTACAATGTGCTCAAAGTTAAGCTAATAATGTTGAAATTTATAATGAACTTCTGATGTACTAAAACACCAGGAAGTGCTTAAAATATCCAACGTTTTTGTCACTTCAACCTTGAACTTTTTTGCATTGTCACACTGATACTGTAATATATATATATAGGACTAGTGAAATGCCAGTATGGAAATAGTGTTTTTCTTGACAGCTTGTGATACCTTTGTACCGTTCCATAATCTGTCATATTCAAGGACTTGAGGAAAATAATTACTAATATCTACCTAGTTTTAGTACTTTTAAGTCACTTAATCAGTCTAGGTTTGAAATCCCATATGAAAGCTGCACATAACAATCATTAATGCTCTTAGAAGCTTAAGTTAAATTAAACCTGAATATTTGATAAGATTTTAAATTCTTATATAACTGAAACCAACAGTGTGTCATTATATCTATGTGTATATATATGCATGTACATATACACACAAATATATATGCACATGTATATCCACAGTGAAAACCCTGAATAAACTATTTTAAAGGCATGTGTTGTGTTTTGAAGTGTTTACTTAAAAATTCTGTCTAGAATTGAATGTCCAAGTCAGACTCGAAGTTCAGTCTAAAAACTTTTGGAGCTGCTTGTCCCTGAATCAGTCACTTTAAAAATCCCAGCATCCGATAACCTGGGTTTCTTTTTCGGTGGAGTCTTCAGTGTTCCAGACCGTTCTTTCACTTTGTACTCTAAAGTGCTGTGAGGTACTCCGTAAATTCCTTGTGCTTTAGAAACACTCATTTTACCGCTCATCACCATCGTAATAGCTTCTTCCAAGATTTCATGATCGTACTGGCGGTAACGGCCACGCTTCTTCCTGGGCTGCTTATCTCTTCGATCCAGATCATCTGCATTTTCCTCAACTGAACCGTTCTTCAAATTAAGACACAACGGAGAAAGATCTGCTTGCATGATGCAAGATTCAATACCAGAGTGAGATAGAGGCACAGAACAATCCATTTTGTTCTGTTTAGGGAGTATAGTTTTGAGTTTCTGAAGTGCTGAACCTTCTGGAATTGATGTAGCTTTAGACACTTGATACATTACATCCACAAGACCAGAGATTTCAGGTTGGGATTTGGGTGCAGAACTGACCCGTACCTGAGGGATTCTTAACTGTACAGCAGGACTGGTTGAATTTTCATAATAAAGACTTTCATTTTTTTCTTTCAGCTGAGTGACCATCCTCTGTAGAGTTAACTGGTGGAGGTAAGTAGAAGCCGTTGGAAACTTTAGCTCTGAGTTTTCAATTATGTTGAATTTACCCTGTTCTGTGTGTTCAGCTTGAGCTCGAGCCCAAGTGGCCACCTTCTGTAGAACAAGATGAGTCTCTCTGCTTTTTGAAATATAGTCGTCCCCAATGTCTTGGCTGAAGGCTTTCAGTGTCGACAGCTTTCCTTCGTATAAGGCTTCTAACTGAAGAAGTAGATTTTTTTGAGGTATGCCGTAAAGTATGGCTGCTTTGTGAATGTCCAGTGCTCCTGACTGAATGTCTTTCAAGGCTTTTGAAAGCAAGCCTTCTGAAAACTCTGTGCTTCTTTCCACATAGTCATCTTTCTGCAGTCTCCTAGGATGGATGGAATGAAACGATGGTAAGCTGACGCATGACAGACTGGCACACAGCTATGGAAGGGAAGGGTCCACTCCTTTATTACAGTCCTTGCTTAGGTAACATCACTGCTTCTCTCATTGTATAAAGTGTCTCTGAGTTGTGGAATACCTGTATATAGTTTCAAACACTAGAGGAGTCCTACAAGGACAGTCTGTCAATCATGCGGTAACAACTTCTAGGGAAGCACTTCCAATATCTTTGCAGAATTGGTATCGGCACGGCTGCTATACTTTCAAGTAGGCAAACATATTGGAATAAAAGCTGTATGGTACTGCTGAAAACTATGTTGTACTGCTTGTTAGAATGGTGACGTTACCGCTGAACAAGTAATAAAAGAGTCAACCCATTTGCAAAGTGTACTAACAAAAACAAAATTGCTCAGATATCAGGTAAAGGTAAAACCTGGTTTTGCATGTGGAAAAATATAGCTAAACATTTGACAGAAGTCTACATATATCCTTACAAATGTTTAAATTTGTTCAAATATCATAAATACAATGTATTTAAAATAATATGCTCCACTTCAGAAGATGTTATGAAGTTATAGATTGATGTTTATTCATGTTAAGAAATAAGGAAAATCTACTTATTTCAGCACAATATACAATCTAATACTTTATAACTTGTCGACATACCAAGATCTTAACCAGGCAGTAAAAGTGACAGTTCAGCACTCCCAGTTCAGAAAGACTGCAATTTCCACTGTCTGTGTTCATATAAACAAAAATAAAAAAGCTCAAAACGTTCTTTTAAAATTGAGTAGTATCCAGAGTGCCTAATACTGCCCTTGAAAATAATTCTAAAATTAAACTGTCAATTAAACAGTTAAACAGTTAAAAATGAAGCATAAAAAATGTGAAAAGGCAGATCTTTATTTAATGGTACTTACCCTGAAGCTTTGTGATTAGTGGATAAATTTCTTGATGATGTAGAACTGGCACTATTTTTTTTCGAGAGATCAAGCACGCCATCTGCTATGAAAGTTAAAAATTAAAGATTGAGTGAATAATACTACATTGAGGGATAGTGCTTATACTTGGCAAAGCATATTTTTGGAAACAAAAATACTTAATGCAGAGTACTGATTGTTTCACAGTATAGTCTGTTACACTAATAGATTACATTTTTACATATGTTTTGTACATTTTAATAAGATAATCTTTCAGAATTGAAAAAAGCAAACATCAAAGAGATTTAATGCAATAGTCAGAACAAAAATAATTACTTGGCATATTGTACAAAGAGATGTAATCATTGTGCAATTTTATCTAAAGGTGAATATAAAAATCTGCAAAGAATTCTGAACAAAATAAAACTTGCAAATGCAGACCACATCGGCAGGATATTTTCCCCACAAAGTATTCTCAGTGTTAGGAGAACTTACCTTGTTCAACATTCAGATGGTTTCTGTTCACAGTGAGGTCTAATGGTCCATCTTGATCTTGGAATTGCTGGAGACTGCTACAGACTGAATCCACATCCATGGATGTTCCATTTTTTGCTTCCTGTATCCGACGACTTTTTGAAGCATACTCAATTGCAAACCGGCGGATCATCTTTTTCATTAATTCCTGAGCAACTAAGGGAATGTTTGGATCACAGTTCTGAGGAAGGTCTATCAAATAAAAGGAAGATATATTAGTCAGAAACAAAAAAAAATACCCAACATGCAATGAACAACTTAAATTCAAACTCAAATTTACACAGCAATTATTCAGGCACTTGTTTTTCTGTTGCAATCTTTGGCACTGAGTGTGACCACTACAAGAAAAAGATATGTAATTTAGTGTACATTCAGGAAAAGATCAAACATTAAAGAATGGGAGTATGACTAACAAGTTTTGATTCTTCTTAAATCCAGGACAGGATTCCAATCCAGGAATTGCAGCACATACGAAAACAAATATTACAATGAAAAAGTTATTATACAGACTGTGTAATTAACATTTCTCTTTACTAGTAAATCTAGAAACATAAATTGAATCACACTTCAAATTCTAAACTAGAATTTATGGGTAATGATACCACTGTAAAGAGCAGTTTCCTCTACTCTGTGTTAGTCATACCCTTCATCTTGGGAATTGACTCCTGTAATAATCTGTAAAGTTTATACTACTTTGCGAACACAGATAAAGATGCTTGATAAAGAAACTGCAATCTTAGATAACATTTACAGCAACTTAATTAAATTTAAAGAAAACGTAAAGGAATGGAAAGGATACATGGTACTTTTTGATTCTGCTGGTACATGCTTCATGTTTACATTCTTTCCAAACAAAGATACTACATTGTACATCTTTTTAATAAGTGTTCTTCAATGACTACATAGGCTGTTAAAAGATTTTCTCAGGATTTATTGCACAGCAGTGTACAGCTGCTCCATTATAATTCAACAAATGCTTTTACTTACTGATCATATTTTACTATTAGTAAGCAACCAATTGCATTTTATATATACTGTAGTTTGAAAAGATATATAATTTATTTTAATTTAATATATTAAGCACATGATTTGTATATGACCATTCTGTTCCATTGAAAATGCCATCTATGATTAGTACAGAAAAGAGCCTATGAAAAGTGTGCAAAAAAGGTTTAATAAAAGACCCCTTTTCTATTACAACTGAGTTTTACATAAACATCTGAAATGAAGGAGCTGGAAAGGCAAGATATCAATCAAAACATTTGATTACACTTCTTTTTTAAGGTATCAATAACAGTTTTTCTTGACTCATGTTTAAGAAAAAATTCAGAACAAACTTTTGAAAGGAATATAGTAATATATACTGATGTCAAGCCTAGTGGATATAAAAATTCTAAAATGTTTTAGTGATAGATTTTATCCTTGTGCCTTCATTCTAAAAAGTTCTTACATTAAAATGATTAAAAAGTACAAAAACATTTCAACCGGTCTTATACCTGGGGCAACATTAAGAATAAAGTTAAAGAACATAACTGTCATAAGACACCACTCAAAGTTTTTACCTTTCTTTCGAAAGATTGCATGAAGAAACTTGTCTGCTTGGCATTCAATTTTCTCAGTGTTAGACTGGCCCTGAGATGGAGATTCTTCTGTAGGAGTTGACTGTGATGAACTGACAGTGGGAATATGGTCCTGTATAAGTGTTTTAAAAAACAAAACAAATAAAATACTGATTAAGGCACATAAATGAACTGAAAAACTGCAAAAATAATCTACTATAAAAGTAGTAGCCGGAATTTGAACCAAAATACTCCAAAAGAAATATATTTTTATTTTCCACCTTTTATATGCCAGTATGTGATCATGGACTTCGTTAAAATAAAACATATTAAACATGCACTTAAATGAAGTTATATGTATCCTTTAATAGTTCAAGAAGGTAGCTGCGCCAGCATGTGTAGGCTGCAAAAGAACAAGTCAAGGTTTATTCCATGCTGAAAAGAGAAGAAAAGAAACATTTTGGTTGTGGAGCCTTCTTTGGGTGTGAAGAACACATCCGAAGAAGGCTTCACAGCCGAAATATTGTTTTTCTTCTCTTTTCAGCATAAAATAAACCTTGACTTGTTCCTTTGTATCCTTTGATGCTCAGTATATTACTTAAAACGAACAAAATCAAAACAATTATTGATATTTTTTGGTTTAAATATCTTATTTAAAAAAGTGTCATAGCCCAATTACACTGCTCAACGTGTATCATCACCAAGGCTTGTACTGCAAAAGTCATGGACTAAGTGTATGTGGTCTCATGTTCTGCACCAGGTTGCAGATGTCTTGTAGGATTCTGTCCCATTCTTTTAGAAGAGCATGGACAAACTAATGAACAGGCTTATGTTTCCGGGCCCTAGATACCACACATCATACAAACACATCTAAAAAATGTTTAAAGATCAGTGATGGTGCTTAATACATCTACATCATGAATGTCATATCAATATATTTTTTTTCCTCACCAAGCTTGATATTGAACAGGTCAAGTCGTCTCATCACCTACCAACTAACTCTCCTGGCCCTGGTTCTTCTAATTTCTTTCTTTCTTTTTTGTGAGAACTGATGCTGCGATAACTTATGGGACCACAGAAGTTTGTTATTAAAGTTTGTTTTATTTCACAACATTACATAGGCATTACTCTCATGACTGGTCTACAAGCAATGCACACCTAACGCTTTCTAGACAGAAAATGAATAATGCATAAACAAGATGCATTCCTAGTGAATGGCTGAATTTGGTCCACAAAAAGTGGTCACTAATTTTGCACAAGTAGACACAATTATGAATGCTGAACTTGCAAATATTGAGGTTTTACTGTATTTCTAGAAACATACATGTACATAGTGTCTTTTGATGCTCCTGCATGTTAACCCATTTGTATATAAACACACAAGATTTAAAAAAGTGTAACTATTTATAATTTCTTTGGTACTCTTATTACCCAAAGAGAAAGTCACAACTTGTATAAACTTACATTGAGCTTTTCTAATTGTAGATTGCAGAAGGAACAGCTTGCATCCACTGACCAGTCGGTGACCACATCTGGTTCACAGTCTAAAAAAAAAGTTTAAAATACTTTTCAGAACAAAATAATACCTTTGTGAATTAAAACTACTCATAAAAACCTGAAAGGTTTGAATCAAAACCACATTTTTAAAATAAAATCAGGTGCATTTTGATGGATATATGTAACAAAATGAAAGGCTCACAACACAACTAATCTATACCACCTGGCTTTTTGAAGATCACAAATCACAACGCAGCTTATACACCTTAACACTAATACAGCTATAGAAGCAGGACTCTTTGCCAAATAGAAAGCAGTGCTTACTACAGATCTGTATTTACTCAAAAATCATTTCTCAGATTTCGTGGGTATAATTTATGACTAGAAGAAAATTCTGACAGCAAATTAACATATCTGGTCTGAGAAGCACCATATTTGTGATATGGCATCCATAATTTAACATGCTAAGCCTTTTAGTTGTAACCAGGCATTTTGATTTTACCCACATCTACAAGCTTCTTTCATCATTCGGGCTAATCCTAAAAACAGGTAGAAGCTTGGACATAAATAAACAAGTGCACCTGACAGCAAAGTGACCTGAATCTGACTTTCCCATAACACAACAGTGCTATAATCTTGTGTAATCAATTTAATATCTGGAATTTTAATTTTGCAATATTAAAACAATAATGATGTTTTTGAGCGTTTTTAAGTCAAGAATTATAACAGCTGGTATTTACACTTTGAAAAATGTATAGAATAACTTTCATTTTTCTCTTTGGATCACATATTTGCAAAAGGATGGACTACACTGCTTAATTTAGCATTTAAACCATGAAATTAGAAATACTTTCCACACTGTTAAAATTTGTCATGTTAAATATACCAATTATAATCTAGATTTAATAAGGTGAGGTTTAAATGTGTACACATTCATACATACATTAAACAAACAACATATTTGTTCATTTACGCCAACAGTGAGGAGTACTGGCTGGGACACCCGTAACAAAATTATGGATTCCAATCCTGCAACCTACCCTGCTTCTGTTGCCTTGAGCAAGGTTCTGCTGTGTAATACATACAAATGTAAGTCAGTTTGGATAGGAGTGTGAGCCAAATTAGTTCATAAATCAGTCTGCTGGTTAGTGTTGTACAGTTATGATTTAATATTTGAATTAAAATCCTTACTCCTTTTGACAAATACTGCTACAGCACATTCTGCCTTTGGCATCTACTATCTATTTGGAACAGCACAACTGTTTTTTCTGTATACTAACTGCTGAAAGAACCAGTAAATATTTTAATGTCAATTGATTTAATGTGTGCAAATACTTTGTTTTGCGCAGCTACAAATTGAAGCTTTTAAACTTTTAAGGAAAACTAAATTATTCAAACTGATAGCAAAAAGAAATTTTTGCATCCAATTTCTCTTTTAACATAGCCATTTGAGCAGGTTTCATCAATGTTAAATTGCATGTAAAAACACAAATTTAAAATACATAGTATCTTGCAACTATTCAACTTACAGGCTCCAATGTGACAGATGTAATTGTTAGATATGTTTTAGAAATTAAATCATTGGCTCCTTTATTGTGTCAATACAAATCTCTGCTGACACTCTGTATGAACTAATCTCTAATAATTTTGTGCTACAAATAGAATAAATGCATGTTTTGTAATACACAAATATCATACCATTTCATGATTTTTTTTGAAAAATCAAAATATTAAATAAGTTAGTGTTTTGTCAGTTGTTTCTTCAAATTGATTCTAACAAAAATAGAACAGTGGTAGTTGGATGTCTGAGCTCATCACAGAAAAAATATTGTCCATGACTTTTTGGCTCCATCACAGTAGGCACAAACTGAAAAGCTCCTGACAGACTGCAAATAAAGGAAATTATATTTTGGTAAGGAAGTTTTTTTCCCCAAAATGTTAATACAATTTAAACAAGAATTTTCAGGACAATCTATTTTAATTCTTAAAACAAATAGTGAAATAACTGAATAATGAAGAAATGTATGTGATCTCACAGGAAAAGCTGATGTGAAAATCTAAAGTCTTCATAAAGACATTTATGTAGATGCAATTACAATTTTGTAGCACTGTTACTACTCAATGGTATCCACAAATATCAAATTCTGGGTCTTAATTTATACTTGATCCCTATAGTGTACATTTAGTAATACGCAATATCAAAAGATGTTACAATTAAGCTAAGTAAACAAGTGAAAAGCTGTCTTGGGATGTGAACTAATTTTCTAACATTAAGTTTGTAATTTGAGAGGGGTATGAATATTCAATATAATTGTCAAATACATAAGCCATGTTTTTGTTTAATAACAGATTAGAATTATTCTATATGTTTTATGTTCCTATTGATATATCTGTCAAATTAATTTTGAAACTCCCATTAAAAATATTCAAAAAACCTAGCAGATGTATGAATGTCATTTAAACTTTAAAATTGATAGTATATCTTTTTTTTTTATTTGACATAATTAGAACACAAGCTTTACGGACTTGACTTCCATGATACAAAGCAATTTGATCTCAATCATCCGGGAGAAGCTGTTCTTGAAACAACTAACGCAGTCGAAGGTGCTTGATCAAGTAAGAACGTAAAATATCCCCAATTAACCACTAAAAGGAAGCACCTGATTCAACCCATGTTTCATTGTTTATGGCAGGTTCAAACAATTACACTTCAATGTACTGAGACTGCCAGAGTCACAATGCAAGGGGAATTCCTACATATAAGCAGGTCTCACAAAAAATCATGATTCTCTTTAATCTCTCTTGTGTTGTAACCCTAGCAGCACTAAATTTTAAAATTTGCTAGGATTGTTGCGTCTTAGTGAAATTGAAAAATAAAGAGTGTCTTTACAGAGAAACAGTCCATGACAGCCAAACTCAAATTGCACAATTTGGGCTGCACTATTACTAAAGTGAAGCCAGTGTGATCATGTTATACAAAGTTCCCGCTGTCTTGTGAAAACAGCTGCAATAGGTCAAAATAAAACATCTCACCTTATAATGCAACCCTGATAACAGCAAGGATAGAGGACTTCAAAAAAGCTGAGTGCACTGACTAAAATCCCCACGACTGGAAAAGGCAGCACAGCACACAAGATTTTATCAGAAGTGCAAACAACTGAACAATGTAGGACAATTACTGGTTGATTTTTAAATAGGTCAACATCGCTGTAATAGCAGAGACATTTCATTTTAAATGTTTCACAACATTATTTTACAAAGTAAGCTAACTGTATCTAGAACCTGCTGCTATGACAATTCCTGCCAGTTAAAATCGATTTGACATTTTTACAAGGAAGTCAGCTCTCACCTGTTCATTTTAAGGACACTAACATGACTGGCAGTTTTTTTTTATTTGGATCAAGTCATGCGATTTCAACTCAAGAAAACCTGGCCCTATCCAGATTCTGATAACCTTAATTCCTGTTAGTTTAAAGCAATATATTTTATTAGTAACTGCACAAATTAACTTTAGGTGTAAGATGCCCCAGTGAATTTAACCACACATTATATAAAATGAATTTACAGTTAATTCCCTGAAAGCATTGTTCAGTTCTTCTAACTGCTTCTTCGATTCAGGATTGTGGATGAGCTGGAGCCTATCCCGGCAAGCAAAGGGCGCAAGGCAGGATATACCCTGAACAGGATGCCAGTCCATCCCCGGACAGACGGGTAGAAAGTCACAAACACGCTCACACCTGAGCCAACCTTCCTAGAAGCCAATTAACCTACCAGTAGGTCTTTGGACTGTGGGAGGAAAACAGATAACCCAGAGGAAGCCCACAGGACCACAGGAGAACATATAAACTCCATGCAGATAGCTCCCTGGTCTGGGACTGAACCAGGGCCTCAGCAAATAACATCTTATGAAATGCACAAAGACTTGGTGCTATTCAATTCTTATTATTCTGCAACTTTATTGATGGTTAAAGTTTGCACCTGTTTAACACTGCTGTTTTAGAATATTTTCTCTTCAGGTAATAAATGGATAAAATTGCAAATACTGTGAAATGTAAACATTTGTTTTATTGGCTATTGGTAGATGTATAGAATGAGGTAACACTTTGTAAAAACTACATATGCAATTTTTATTCTAAACACTATTTACAATATTTAACTTAATGACTTCCAAAAAGGTGATAACCAGCCACTGGTTAACTTCAATTTATTGTTTTTGTAGATTGATTTTTAGTAACAAACTTGACTCTGGCCTGAAACATTCCCCTAATGTTATCAGATATATATAACAGCATGCAATGTTTTTTCTAATTGTTTACAGAAGTTTTAAATTGTGCTAACAAACTAAACTAATTATGCTAACTAACATAAGAATTACATCATTTCATTGAGTTGAATAATACTCACCTGGTGCACCATATACTGACAAAGTAACTTCACAATACCTGCAATTTGTCATTGGACTGAGCCTATTTAAGATGACAATTTTACATTTAAAAGGATAAATTCAGAAAATGAAGATTGGGAATCCTACTGGTGAGAGGGACTCATCTCTAAAAATGAAAGGCTCAAGAGGGCTTGGACAGCCAGCATGCTGTTATTTACAATTTACAGAGGCATTGGTCTGTGCCAATATTCCTCTCAAAAAGGCAACCCAAACACGCATTTCTCAACAAACAAAATGGCAGGGAATTTCTTACAGCAAGTCAACTAAAAAAATAATATTTAATGAAAACAAAACTATAAACTTATCTAAATGTTTGATAGTTAATCTATATTACTGATTAATCTACAGACATAACACATGGCACATTTTGTTTACAAGGATAATCAAGAACCAGTGAACTGACACTCTACTAGACACAGCTTATCCACATTCAATGAATAAGTCTTTGGTAGCACAGAGCATCATAAAATGTTTTAAGCAGCACTGCAGTCGCAAATTCACAGGCCAGTTATTCAATCTCAGTAACTAAATTAGCTAAATTCATTGATGGTATCGCAAACATTTTAGAAATTCTGATTTTAGCACAAAATCGTGAACTTTGTGAAAGTACCGTATAGTCGCCATGTTGTTCAAGAGTTTGTGAGAATTATGATGTGTGGCAGCCTTTCCTGCTTACTAGTCATTGTAATGACTATTGTAATGTGATGCACAAGAGAATGAGTACAGGTTGTGCAGCAGACATTTCACCTCAGAAATCTTCCAACATGATTTGTGTTCAGAGTTAACAAGCTAGTAGTATTTATCGGCAAAACCAGTCCAAAGTCTATTGGATTAAAAGAGACGTATTAACAAGCCTGTTTGTTTCCAATATAATAGGGCCCGTTTGAGTCTCCGGAAGTTTCGTTGCTTCATTCTGAATTGCTGCACATACCTGGAAATTTAGTCTATTTTGTGATGCAAGTTGGAGATTTTACTTTCATTGTGTTTTGAAATGCACTCAATGCCCATTCTTTCAAATCCCAAGTGTAAAAATAGTGTCACATGACTTAAAAGCTCTCAATTAACAGATAAACCAGTTGACAATGTTTACATTTACACTGAATGTTTTTCTATTAAGTGACATTTCGCAAGGAGTTCATTTTCACTTCAGAGATTTTATACAGGATGCTGGAGCTCATGTTACTGCATTTATTTTGTGACTTTAGCATTTCTTTTCCAACAAAACCAAACCATTTTGTTGACATTACAGCCTATACATGCTCCTAATGAATATTTTAATTTATTGCCCACATCATTTGTGATAGCACTGAAAAAAGATGCATGTTTGTGTTAATACCCACATACACTGCTGTTTATTACGCTTATGTGTGCAAGGTGTACGATGTGACTAGCTAAAAGACTGAACCAGTTCTACCGTACACCCTGTGCAACACGAATTTACCAACATCCCTGTAAATACACAAACTACTTGGTAACTGATAAAAGAAACTTACCATCAAATATACTGAGATCCCTAAGCAGCCTTGGTCCATAGATTCCTTCTAAAATACTCTCAAAACCTAAAAAAGGAGAAGGGGAGATTACATATTAAGAAAATAATTTAAAAAATTAAACACAACCCTGACATCGTTATACAAAAATTATACAGATAACATTAAAACAAAAGGACCACAAGCATCAAACTTTTAACTTAATTTTTTTTTCCCCTCTGATCTACACAAACCATACTTCTTCAATGGGAAAACTCAGAAAATATACACATTAAAACATAAGACTGAAATACAGACAGTATACCGTTAGAAATGTGTGCCACGATACGGATTTGGCTATACCATTTATACCGGTAGAGAACAGATTTTGATGTTTACACAGATTGCGCTGCCAGTCGTAAAACGGGGTTTGGAAATTTTTACTATTGACCCGTCAGTTTAAAATTCTTCCATATTTTAGCTCGAATTATATAATTCTGAAAATGTTCATCTTGCCGATATTTGGAAATCTGATAGGTTCAGAATTATTGATCTTCAGTGGTTCAGACGTCCGGTTTATGACGCATAAACCGGTTTATGAGGTCATTGCGGCCAATAAAAACACAGGGGCATCTCTTCCCTTTTCCGTGAAAACAAACGCACGTGTTCGGTGTGCCCGTCTGCAAACACAAATACGCGGAGAAATGGAGAAAGGCATCATTAGTGAGACGGGAACAAGCAACGAAATTTGTGAAAAGAAGGGTGCTTCATCAGTTGTTTGGAAAAAGACAGACCACGAGCAGAAAACGGTTATCTGAAAACTATGTCGGGCAACCTTTAGCCAGAGGCGGTAATACAAGCAACCTCTTCTATCACCTATAGACGAAACATGTATGTGAATATGAGGAAAGTACAAGAATGTGCTCCGAATCAAGCAGTTCTAGTGTCAGTGTGAAAAGAAAAGCCACACACAGACATTGCTGCCTGAGTCATTAACTAGTCGTTGCCCTTATGACAAGAAAAGCCAGCGGTGGAAGGACATTACACACTACTGCAGTTCAATGTGAAATTTCAAAAATACTAAAGGAACAACAGTAGCTAACAGTTAAACATAACCTAATAGTTAAATCCAGGCAATAAAAACTTACTATCCAAGTCTTGTACGCCTGTTAAAGCATGTTCTATTGAAACTGAGAAAAAATTCTATATCGTGACATATATCGTTACCTTCCAAAATTAAAATTATACCTTGATATAAATTTCAGGCCATATTGCCCAGCCCTAAGTACAATAATAAGATGGCATGTTAGTTCGAAACCTAGTACAGTAATCTAGTGCTAAAGCGAGAGGTGCGAGGATACGACCTGAACTAGTTCTGGCAGGAATCCCTGCACCAGCTATATAAAAGAATGGATATATTTTTAATGATATATTTAAATTGATGATTAATCTGTTTAATGATAAAATGTATGGACATTTTATACTGAAATTGCATTTTCTCTGTAATCTGAGCAGGTTTTGTGCCTTTGAAGCCCACCTAAGACATCTATACTAACCTATCCAATATATTTCTGTCCTCTCACTTTATGATAAGTATGGAAATGAGGAATCAGAAAACAGATGTTAAAGGATAAGTATTTTTTTGTAATACAGTTGTACTAGTCATCTTAGGCCTCCCAAATGTCACACTGCTGAAAGAAAACGGGCATGTTTTTAAATCACCATAATAGAAATTTCATTTTTCCAGCTCAAATATATAAAATTTCTTAATATTAAAAAGATTAGAATTCACCAGAAGGTACACAAAAATAAATGTGATTGAAGAAGTAGGCAGCTATGTCAGCATGTGTAGGCTGCAAGGCTGCACCTGAAGACTCCATAGCCGAAACATTGTGTCTCTGTTTCCGCATCCTTTCAGCATCCTTTACCGTTCCTAAAATAAATGTGAAATGTGTTCGTCTATGGCTAATCAAAGGATGAAGTTTCAAAGTAACTTTCAAGATGACCAATTGGGTGCAATCTCAAACTTGTACTCATTTCTCAAAAATAAAATCCATGATTGTTTTACCCAAGTCATTTTTTTAAATTCAGATCAATCTACTAGATATCTCAAGATAATCAGCAAAACCAAATATGATTTATTAGATGTCTGAAGATGTGCTGGTGATTTTAAATGATGCATGGGATTGATGGGTACATTTACCCTAATTGTTTAACCACTATGCAATCACAATAAATACATTTAAATTGACTACTCAAGCTAGACTGACATCATACATAATTTAAAAAGTTAACAGGAGTGAGGATTAAGAAACAGAGCATGATTTGGTGGATACTTGTTTCCAAAGCATCTTTACATTTTCATTTGTAAAATAAAACCCTGTCTATAAGAGTCATTTTTAATAAGAAAAAAAACATTATATTTATCTTTTTTGACATAACATTTAGAGGACATTTCTTAATATACATTTAACAGAGAAAAATGTGTGGTTTTCAAATACAGTGCCTTACAAACTTATTCAGACCCTTGACCAATTCTCTCATTTTACTCCTACATTGAAATTTTGCTCTCTGTAATATTTTTATTTCAAAGCACTGAAACTCCAAATTAATGTTAGAAAATATTAAGAAAAATAAAAAACTGAAATCTGCTATTTGCATAAGTATTCAATCCCCACATTTTAATATTTTGTACAGCCACCTTTTGCAGCAATAACAGCTTCAAGTATTTTGGGGTAAGTATGTACCAGCTTTGCACACTGTTCAGGAGTGATTTTGGCCCATTCTTCCAGGCAGATTTGCTCCAGGTTGTTCAGGTTAGTAGGATGACGCTTGTGCACTGTATTTTCAAATAGTGCCACAGATTCTCAATTGGATTGAGATCAGGGCGTTGATTGGGCCATTGTAGGACATTCACCTTTTGGTTCTTAAGCCACTCTAGTGTTACTTTGGCCTCATGTTTGGGATCAGTGTCCTGCTGAAAGATTAACTTTCTCCCAAGCTTCAGTTTTTTAGCAGACTGAAACAGGTTCTCTTGTAGTACTTCCCTGTATTTTGCACCATCCATTCTTCTTTCTATTTCAAAAAGATGCCTAGTCCCTGCTGAAGAAAAGCAGCCCCACAGCATGATGCTACCACCACCATACTTCACTGTAGGTATGGTGTTTTTTTAAGTGTGGGCAGTGTTAGATTTGTACCACACAAGTCACTTTGAATTTTGGCTAAAAAGCTCTATCTCGGTTTCATCTGACCACAAAATCTTTTCCCACATTGGAATTGGGTCACTATCATGCTTTTTGGCAAACTCCACACATGCTTTCACATGGTTCTTTTTGAGTAATGGCTTCTTTTGTGCCATCCTCCCACACAGGCCAGTGTTGTGCAGAGCTCCTGATATGGTTGCCTGGTGCACCTTTACTCCGCTCTCAGCTACTGAACTCTGTAGCTCCTTCAAAGTGACTGTTGGCCTCTCTGTGGCTTCTCTCACAAGTCTCCTTGTTCGCACAGAGAGTTTTGAGGGACAGCCTTTTCTAGGCAGTGTCTGGATGGTTTGATATAGCTTCCACTTCCTGCTAATTGAAGCAACAGTGCCCAATGGGACATCAAAACACTTGGATATTGTTTTATGCATTTGTCTTTATCTATAACTTCTTTGAAATGCTCTTTAGTCTTAATTTATCCAGAAAATTATTATTTTAATGATTCACAGGTAGAGATCAATTGTAGGGCAATTATGTCCTCGCTAGGGCAATACAGTATATGCAAACAGCATATTTCAGTTTTTTATTTTTCTTAATATTTTCTAACATAAAATAATGACACATTAAAAATTAATTTTGAGTTTCAGTGCTTAGAAATAAAAAAAATATCACAGAGAACTAAATTTCAATGTAGAATTTGTAATTCAGTAAAATGAGAGAATTGGTCAAGGGTATGGATACTTTTGCAAGGCATTGTAACTATTTTCCCATTGGAAATATATGAAAAAAAATTATTAGTCAATTAAATGCTTAGTTTGTTATATTCCTATCCTCCTGTCAGACTTTGTATGAGGAGCTGATGCAGAAGGGACAGGATATTAGACTGACAAGGCACAATGCACAAGACACCCCCTCAGCTCATGCATGAGATCAGAATGAAAAATCAGCAAGGCGATTGGGTAAAGAAGAGGAGAGGTTTAGAATTCAAAACTTTTCCAAACTAAAGAAAATCTGAATGAAAATATTCACAACCAAAACACGGTTGGAATGAACTAATAAACCGAACAATCTTTAAGAGGGAATTTTGTGGTTGTCCCTTTACTTCTTAAAATGGACATTAGCAAGCAAGTTAAAGGAACTTTAAGTTTAAACCACTATGTATAGATCATGTTGCATCTTAAGACAGGAGAAATACATTTAGCAGATTCTGACATCTTTATGCCCTAGAGGGCTGCACTTTGGATAATCTCTAAAGCTAGTATTACAATTCCACCACACAAAACTGACCTGCATAAAGTACCACACTCCCTCAATAAAAGCCTTTAATGTAATAAAACCTCACTTTTGTCTCTCTCACCCTCTGGTCTATACATCAAGTAATTTTAAAAACTTTCAGTACAATTAGCACTGTCAGCACATATGAATTTCTGAACCACAGCAACCATAACAAATAGTATCCATTAGAATGAGGATACACTGTGTAAATATGACCTCTGAAGTTTTTGAAATCAGCTGTTTTAATGTTGTGACAAGAATGATATTAACTTGACTGTTGCTACAGAAGTGAACAGAAAAAAGGCACAAATGCAAATATGTTTTTACGGTGACGATTAAACATGCATGTTGTTCTTGGAACTAGGAACCATGGAAGAAATTATTCATTTAGATAGCTTCAGCTCTGTAAACAGCATTGGAGACATGAGATCAGATTACATTTCTTGTATTAATACAAGCACAAATAATTCTTAAATTACCCAACATAGGCTTTAAAAAGTACTGCATTTTAGTGTTTGATCAATGTGCCCCCCGTTATCCAAAATTTTACACACAAAAATAAAAGTAAAAAATGTTGAAACTACACAAAGCACACAGTACCTTACACTATAATTGCTTGAGGGGATGGAGAATACCTGATCATCCATACTGTTGGATGTACATTCACTGTCTAAACATTTAAAAATGTGAATACTTCAGTTAACATGTATTTTTGTACCACAGTCACACTTCATTTTAAGCAAAAACAGAACTTCAACAGGGCAGCCTCTTGATTTTCTTTGCTGTACTATTGTGATAGTAATATTATTCACATTACCCATCTCTTAAATATGACTATTACTACTGCAATTGTAACTCTGAAAGAAAAATACATGGTTAACTTACTTCAACATCACAAAATATTAACCGAATTGTTGGTTCTAGATGCTGCTGCAGGAGTTCAACTATGAAATTACCAACAGGATGAAACGGAGATCAAAAAACATTTGATTTGTACATTTGATAGAAGATAAATATCACTTTTGTTTGCAATTCATATACAGTATTACTAAAAGCAAATAGTGCTCTAACTTTTCTGGATCAAAACCATATTTAACATTAATCATTCTGTGCCACCAAAAGCAGATTTTCAAAACAAGTCTTTAAATAGTTATGTTTAGAAGGAGTGAAGGCAGGAAGGTCTGGCACAAGAGAAAGCTGTGCTAGGTAGAGTGATAAGAAAGGCTAGTCTGTATTTTCACTCCTTGGAAAGGTTTGTCAAAAATATTCCCACAATCAGCTATTTGAAGAATGCTAAAGAATTCTTAATTACAAACTTGTATTATTTGGTAATTGCTTCTGTTTAAAATGTATGGTTATTTATCATGTTAAAATAATATTCTTACTTAGAACTTTACAAGGTGTCTGTGCATATTAAAGTTTGTTCATGTCAGATGAAAAGAAATCCGTGAAAAAGAATATAGTAACTCACAAGGATAGAGTGCAGTTATTTAAATGCAAAAGATTTTATTAAACATCTCAAATATGGGGATTTGCTTTATACATGATAATTACAGGGTTTCCTGCAGGAAAAAGCTAAGACCAGGTGGTAACCTCCCACCCGCCATCTAGCTGTCTAACAGCAAGATTACTATACAAGGTTGTGAACAAAGATGCCATCTTATTATTATAACTAAACAATATTATCAAGACATTTGTCCACCACAACTTCTCTGATTATATAGGATTCAAATACCTAGGCTATTTCTGATGCTTCCTGAAGAGCTTTGTGCTTGAAATGTGTTGCTATTTATTGTGTTCTTTTCACTATTGAGACCTTGTTTATATTGTGCTTATCAAGGCACAAATTTTCACTTGAAAATTAACTAGCAAGCGAGGAAGGTGCACAGTATTTGTCTGTGAACTGATGACTGAACTGCAAGGAAACCGTGTTTTACCACCATAATTCAGCAGTCCAAAACCTTAATACATGCGATTTTCCATCGAAAAATGTGATCACATACTATTTACATTGATAACATTGATTTTATTCACATGTAAAAACATTAGTTAATTAACGGAATCGTGAACCTGTACAACAATTTCAAAATTTTAGATTCATTACTTTTTTTAAATCAACCTAGACTTTTTTTTTCCAGACTAAGGTGTGCGATAGTGAGATTTGGTCCTAATGTGCAAGACTTGAAAGCTATTCGATTATGTACCATTGCACCTGCTGGCTGGTAGAACATCTTGCATTTATTAATATAAAGCAGTGTTTCAGTATGGATTCTAGTGTATATTTTGTCAGCGTTCACGCATTTGGCCAGGTGATGTTGATTTTAGGTCAGACAGCCCACCTGGCCTGTATTAAACTTTTGGAAACCCTGAATAATATGTAATTCAACAGATGTTCAAATATTTGAAAGGCTCATCTACAAATAGTAAGTGTGACTAGATTTTGAGTTTCTAGTGAAACTTTAATAATCATTGCTAGAAGTTGTACAATATTGATCTGAACATCAGGATTAATCTGAAATAAAACTATACAAGATTAATTTCTGAATTCAAAGATAATCACTTTGTCTAGCTTTCAGAAATGTAGCTAAATTCCAGAATTTGTTTTAAAAAAACAATACAACAGCAATAATATGGAAGACCAGGAAAAAAATATTCCATTTGAAGTCTGCTGTCACATGCTCTGTCCAGAAATATACTTGGAAAACATATGATGATAAACAGGGGGCCGTTGAAGAGGGGTATGAACTTGCTGTTCTAGGATCAAGCACTACATGTGCTATGGCCAAAGGGTGCTAGAAAGAAAGAGGTACAGAACAGCATGGCACCATTAATTGACCTCAAATGTATACTTTAAAAAAATATGATGATTATAATCATATTATAATCATTATAAGTCTGACCTGAAACCTACAGCTATACTTACAAAAGACTGCAGATTGCAAAAAGTATCTACAATATTACAATATTTTTAAATACAAATCCACACTGTTTCAAAATGGTATTGCATAACTCCTTTTCTGAAAAATATGAACATCTGCATAATCATCCAGTTTATGTATATATGTAAATGTTTATGTAAAAACAGTTTTAGGTATGTTCATCACATAACTTTTTGTTGTTACTATTTAATTCTTAGAGTAACAATTTAAAAGTTGTATCTGTGCCATATGGTATGCAAAAATCAAATAACTTTTCCCTAAACTAATTAAAACATTTGATTGTACATGTGATATATGCACTGATATAAATTAAACAGCTTTCAACAGCCCAGCAATTATTTTAAGAAGCTACAGATAGTCGACAAAATTTGGAAACACATGGGTAAATGAGGGACATCAAGTAAACTGAAAGCAAGTGTTTCCACACAGGTGTAGTGCATGCTAAAATGAAGCAAACAGCAACCCAGCATGCCCAGGAATATAAAAATGAACAAGTAATAGGTTTATTCCATGCTGAAAAAAGAAGAAAACGCAACGTTTCGGCTGTGGAGCCTTCTTCAGGTGTGAGAAAGACAGGGCAGTAAGCAAAGGTAATGCTGGCAGGCTACTTTTCTTCTAAATTCTCTCTATTCAATGTAGGTTTCATTTCACACCTCTCTACACCTATCCTGACTTCACACCTCTTGCTTGACCTCTCTTTCTGTCCCCTGCTCCCGCCTCTCGCTCCTCCTCTCTCCCAGCCTTTGTTCTCCCGCTACATTACTTTGCTTACTGCCCTGTCTTTCTCACACCTGAAGAAGGCTCCACGGCCGAAACGCTGTTTTCTTTCTTCTTTTTTCAGCATGGAATAAACCTATTACTTGTTCCTTTGCAGCCTATGCATGCTGACACAGCAACCCACCTGGAATATAAAAATGCCAGACAGACCTAGTTTATGGCTAGCATGGCAGAAAGAGTCCTTTGAGACTTTCAAAGAGTGGCGATTGTTGGGATGTGTTTGGCAGGGGCTTAAGTGACCAAGACAGCTCAATGATGATGTTTCATAAGCAATTGTGCTTAGGGTGATGTAAGCATAGAAGAAAGAGGGAAAAACATCAGCAAAGGGAAACAGTGAGAAGTGAATAGTGAATGACATACACCAGGATCCTGATATATGTGCATTAATTTGAAGTGCAAGGCAGAACTTCAACCTGTGACTGCACACTTCAACCTGTGGTCAAACATCCAGTTTCAACAGAACTGGCCTGCCAAGAACTCCACAGAATGAGATGCCATAGTTAGATTATAACAAACCACTCATCACACCTGGCAATGCACATTCACAAGTCCAAAAAGTAGTGCAAAGAGGATGACCAAGCATTCGAGAAATGTGATGTAGTCAGATGAACCATCTTTCACCGTGTTCTCAACAAACAGACAAGTGCATGTATGGAACCAACCTAAAGCAACCGACAGCCCTGAGTGCTTGGCTTCTGGAGCATGATTTCCTGACACTTATGGTGCACTTATTCCCTTATAAGGCAAGGTCAATGCTAATCGCTACATAACGGTACTGAGTAATCTTCCCTGCCGCTGGCAAGTGTGGAACATGTTAATAACTAATTCACATCAGCATAGTTATGCATTGTAATTCAGGTGTCTTAAGGGATAAGGATTTTGCTTAGTTATGCATTTAAAATGATCCTCTCTGGTTTATATGGAGATTTTAAGTTCTCCTGATAAAAATGTTAAGTTTAGTCTGGTTCATAAAAAGTGTTTTTTCACAGATGTAAATTACAGACAATGAAAATAAGTATAAACAATATGATTTCCACCAATTAACTGTTTAAACATAATTATGCTACCAAACTATATTTCAATCTAATGCATGCTGACATCACACTTTGCAGAATACAACATTTACAAAGGAGCTGAGTTAAGACCACACAGCATATTTGGTGGGCATTTACTTTTAAACGCATAACTTCAAACATCTTTATGAACTCTCATACCCTTTAAAGACCAAAGGCTTTTAGTGAGATACACCTACAGAATTGGATTTTTTTCTATAAAATAAACTATTGGAGTTGACTTAACACTTTCGGAAATGAAACTATTCAAGCTCTTATTTGTTTTTTAAATGACATTTAGCGCATATCTTAAAAAATTAAAAATTACACATTGAATTTCTAGTTGGTGGTCTCAAGGAAAGTGCATATTCCTGTGCACAAATCCATATCATCAGTCCACAGACAGTATATCAATGTATTTTCTAGTCTCTTCCAATTCAGGGATGCGGGGGAACCAGAGCCGGCCCCTGCAGGCAACAGCGCAAGGCGGGGTACAAACCGGATGGGACGCCAGTCCATTGCAGAGAAGACACAAAAACAGACATGTTCACAGTCACACCAGGGCCAATTCACCCAGAAGCCAATTAACCTACCAGCATGCCTCTTTAGACTGTGGGAGGAAACCAGAGCACCCGGAAGAATCCCACGCAAACAAGGGGAGAACCTACCTATTCCATGCAGATAGCACTCCAGGTCTGTAACTGAACCCAGGGAACCCATGTTGCGAGGCCGCAGTGCTAACCACTGTACTACTGTGCTGCCCCCAAAGAAGGTACATACAAGGCATATTCCCAGGCAGAGAGAAATTCCTACTCTGACAGAACTAAACATTTTCCAAATCCCCAAGTCTCAAACGGAGAAGACCTGAAGGGACACACTCAGGTAGTTCAAATCCTCAAAGGTATTGATTCAGGAAGTTCACCTTACGAACCTTTTCATCAACACTGAAACATGAACCAGAAGACAAAAATTGAAACTAAGGGCACTTGCTTTAAAAACTGAAAACAATAGGCACTTCCTAATAAAGTTTTGTGAAAATCTGGAACAAGCTACCAAGCCATGTTGTAGCAGATGTCTTTCAAAGAAATGCCTGGATCCTTACATTAGCTATTAAAAAATGAGCTAGACACGCCAAATGGATTTATCATTAGCAGTCTTCATGTTCCTTAAGACATAACAAAAAAAAGGAATTAAAAATGAAGTACATTAGAAACAGAGGCATATGTTACCTGCTATAATCACAAAACAAGAAAATGTCCATAAAAGTACTACATTAAAATGAATGAAATAAAATGTGATATGTGGGCAATATGCATAATGAATTTAGCTCACACTTGTATAAAGTTATGTACGCATGTTTAGGCTAATCCAAAAAAACATTCTTCAGAAAAGACAGGAAATTTTATTTTCTCTTCTCCCCATGTGGCATTTATACAGCAACAAAATATCTAGACAGTGGAAAAATCCATTTTCAGCATAAATAGGGTTACAAATGATAGGTCGTTCAGCCCATCCTGGCTGTTTAATCTGCAAGTCTGACAAATCAGTTTTTTGTTTAAGCAGGAAAACAGGGAGCCATGACTAACATTTGATAACTTTAGAAATGATGCAAACAACACTTGGGATCACACAAAAGATAATTAATCTGTTCAAAAATAATAACAGGGCTCCAATAATAATTCCCCACTCCTGCTTTACTAAAGAAAACGGAAGCATCTTTATGTTTTGCTACACAAGAAAAAATGTATTTATGTCAAACTTGTGATGACATTGGTTGAAAATTAAACAAATTCTCCCTATAATTACTTGATCAGTTTTATACCAATATTCAAGAGCTGGTAGAAGTGGGTTTCGTGTCTTAAAAAGAATGTTATTTCTGTTCTAATTTAAAAGACAAAACAAAAAGTGCTAAAATTAAAAAGTACAACTAAGATTTGGTTATGCTGCTGTTAAATTGTGTTTTCTGTCACAAATTCATTTTTGAACACTGTGACCTCTGAACAGAAAGGACCTGTGCTATTAGCATATTTATATGCGGCCTGATTTTTTTTTTAAAAAGTGCAAATACAAAAGTGTCATTAACATGTTAACTCTTTACACAGCTAATTTGTCTAATTTTAACCCTGTACTATTAACTCTCATGTTAATATAATGTGCTAATGCTAATAACTTCAACTATTCAACCATTGCACAGTATTATGCAATTTAGCTTGATGTTCCTATCTGAAGTCACATTCAAAATATAAAGAATCACAGCAAAAATACTGTACATAACTCAGTCTAAACTGGCCTGACTGCAAACTTTTTTCAAGCCAACAATGTCAAGTGTAATTTCTGTTACACACAGAAGGGGAACAAAAACCAGAGTAATTTTAAGTTGCCAACTTATTACAGTACCTTATCAGTTCTAAATTGAAACTTGTTCCACCTTTTTAAAACATAGTTATGGGAGTATTACACAAAGGTTTAAAGAGACATTAAATTGTCTATAATCTACTATCTACATAATGTATGCTGCGTTTATTCTAAGCTGTGCTTCATTCAGAAGTATACATTCTACAGGTGATGCAAAACTTTTTCAGTGTCTTCTGAGAATTAGAGAAGAATGCTAATAACTTCAACTATTTGAACTTCAACTATTCAACTATAACTTACAGCCCCCCCCTCCTTGTATAGCTCATACCACATTTGTTTCGTCACCAAAAAGGCAAGAATTTCAATGTTTCTCTAAAGTAAACTGTATATATCAGTAACAATAAAAGTCTTACTATAGGTAAACATTGAAATGTTAGTGATGACGTTCGGTTACTCTAGTGAAACAATTACATTTGTCCATTTAATCATTTAGGGAATCAGTTACTTTCCTGTCTTATGCAATAACTAAGCCCAGATGTCACTCACTAAGTAACTGTCACACAGCAGGTGAGCTCCAGAGTTACAACAGAATGATATAAATTAAGTGCAAACCAATGTAACCAAAGCAAATACCTAGTGATTTTTACCATGAGGGATTCTGAAAATTATGAAGTACAATAAGATCTTTCAAGTCTGAAAAACATGCTGAGAAAAAAGTATCCAACCTTGCTCCCAGAGAGCCCCAATCCAGAGAGTTTTGATCAATTAAGACATTAATCTGTTTAAATAAATGGAGCTCTGGACACTGAAATGATCACCGGTCCAAAGAGCAACTGTTATTCAAATGAGGGCCCAAATGATCACAGCAAAACTGTTCCAGATCTTTACAAATTGGCAACCTACTGAAACTGCCGGAGTGGGGCTTTTCAGGACCAGGACTGGAGACGCCGGATCCACAGATTCATGTAATCACAATGGTAAGGAACGCATTTGGCTAGAGGAAAACAGTAAGGCATCGAGTTACAAAAGGTGCCTGTACATTTATTTTAAAATATAGAATCTGTGAATACACTATTGATGGGCTTGCCATTAAACATTTTAAAAAACAGCTCAGTTTAAAATCAATATTAAAAATATTTACAACACAAATTTTATAATACAATATAATACCAAGTATTCAGTCGGGGGTATGATAAATACAACTGGCAGTGTTTGTATTTTCTATTGCAAAGAAATGTATTCACTGGTGGTTTCCATATTCTTGAGTTTCATTCCTTCTTACTGTATAGTAAAACACATTGACGTCCTAAAACTTAAAATGCATTTTCATACTTGTTATTTTAATGGTCAAATTTACTTGTATTGCAGACCACAAACGATATCTGATAAATCAATATTTTGTGTTTCTCAAAAATCACTGTTTAGCTGTACTATTGTACTATTACCAGCAGCCATATCACCCTGCAACTCACAACTGGCAGCCCACTGAAGCTAAGCAGATGTGAGCCTGGTCAGTACCTGGATGGGAGACCACCTCGGAAAAACTAAGGTTGCTGCTGGAAGAGGTGTTAGTGGAGCCAGCAGGGGGCGCTCACCCTGCGGTCTGTGTGGGTCCTAATGCCCCAGTATAGTGACGGGGACACTATACTGTAAACAGGCGCCGTCCTTCGGATGAGACGTAAAACCGAGGTCCTGACTCTCTGTGGTCGTTAAAAATCCCAGGGTGTTTCTCGAAAAGAGTAGGGGTGTAACCCCGGTGTCCTGGCTCTTAACAATCATGGCTTCCTAATAATCCCCCTCTTCATCACTCTGCTCTCCTCCCCACTGATAGCTGATGTGTGGTGAGCGTTCTGGTGCACTTTGGCTGCCATCATCCAGGGGAGTCCCCATTACCTGTAAAGTGCTTTGAGTGTCCAGAAAAGCGCTATATAAGTGTAATATTGTGAAACTGCAGTGTTTTGGGTTTGGACTATCAAGAAAATGTTCACATCTCATTTCAATTCTTGATTGAATTTGTGTCACAAAGAAAAGATGTACCATGGTTACCACTGTACCTCCTAGTGAGCATTTCTGGTTGTCAAAACTTTTGTAAATCTATTATAGCAACTTATCCAAATCTGAAAGTACCAACGAGCCACTTGAAATTTGTTACTTAAAGGTTTAGGGGTTTATAACTTATCACTTAAATTGTAAAAAATTGTTACTGATTTCATAGCATAAAACATCATTCCACACTGCCTTGAAATAAACTGTATAGCTGACAAAGAAGCCTCATAAAAATATCTACAACCAAATGAATAACAAAAATGTAACATAATCCCCCTTGCATAAAAGAAGGGGAAAATCTTTTTAAAAAGCCTTTTTAGTAAAAAGCTCTCTCTTGAAAAGCAGTTGATACTTGAAATGTAAGTCTGGTATTGAAAGGGAAATGGGAAATTTAATCAGAAGCAGCAACATAATAAGGAAAAACCACCTGACGCTGCTCAGCACTACTACCTTAACTTTACATCACTCGTGAAAAAAACAAGCCCGAATTAACTCATACATTGCGATCACCCAAGACCATCATCACTGCACATAATCCAGGAAAAACACCTACATAGTACAAGTACACAATACTGCTGCCTTTTTCACATTTTAACCGAGATAGGAACGTGGAAACAACTTTTTACAGACGTAGTGCTCAGAGGGGAAAAGGGCACAGGTGTATTTTCACTGGTGGAGAGAGGTGGGAGTACAGACGGAACACTCTTCGCTGTTTGGAGCACTTAACTTAATCCGGAATGAAGGATTCTGATTCTTTCCCGGGATTCCCGACCTAATCAATCGCACCATTAAAAAGCGACTCGCTCCAACTTCCAGGAAGACGACTGAACGTCACCCAGAAGGTGAAGAAAGAAAAAAAACGAAAGCTCCCCCCCCATCCAAAAAAAAAACTATAACGCGTCTTAGTTTGACAGTTGGGGTTTTGAGACCGATAAAACGCCACAGACAATACTTCCTAACAGTCCGGCGAGGCGAAGGCACCCCGCAACAGACAAAGCCCCACACTGTGCGCGGAGAACATCCTGCTCGCGCCGCTTCCACGCGCAGCTCGGGCGCTGAAATACCGCTTCTGTTTATAAAACAAGAACGGTCACGTGAGCCCCGCACAAGGACAGCCGTTAAGGTCCGCGCCGACACTCCCCTGCTTCGGCCAAGAAACAAAGGGGGGGGGGCAGATCACGTCGCCATGGCAGCCGAATTCAGCCCCCACCCCCCAAAAAAAAATCAAAATAAAACGAAATCCCAACCGTCAAGGCAAGTGTGCGCTCTTAAAGCCGCAGAGCCAATTTCTCCCAAGTTTTAGCGGCACACGTCAAAAGAACAATAGAGCCGGCTGCGGAGCGCTGCCACAAACACACACACAGTACATGCAAACCCGCTCGGTCTGGACTGTCACAGATTCCCGACGGGCTACAGGACACTTGCCGGAAGCGAGGAGTCACTCAAGACAAAAGAAAATGGAGACAGAAAGGTACCTCTTCAAAAATGAACTTAAAACCCGGCCAACTTAGGTTCTGTTGCAAACCAGTCTCAAGACACGGAGTTCAGTTCGCACCGCAGAGCAAGCGCACAGCACGCAAGCAAGGGGAAATGGTTTCTTTTCTTACCTACACAGTGAATGAGTTTGTGCCGCCAGGAATCGAGTTCCCGCCGGAATCCTTTCCTCTCTGCCGTGCATTTGGAGCTACGGCACTGGGCAGCCATTCTGTCTGTCCTCCTCTCGCTCTGCGCGTGACGTCACCCGACGTCATTTACATAGTGGGAGCGCACGCAACGTTGATTGACAGGTGTCACACGGCCCGGCGAGGGAGGGGCTTCGCCCGCAGCAACGGCTTGACTGTGCGAGTGGGCACGAGGGGCTTAGCAGCTGCTTTTAGAATGGAGAGCTGTGTGGGTATCGCTTTCGTTGACTTCTTTGTCGAAAGTGTGCTAGATTTGTTTTTTTGTTTTACAAGCGCACTTCGGTAGTTTACCTTTAAGTGTTGGGACAGGAACATAGCCAGAGTCATTAGAGAGAAAAAAAAACGAGAGTTTTTCTTTTTCCTTTGCAACTTTCTCGGTTCTGCTTTGTGAACCTTGTAATCGCTTTCGAAAAAGTGATTTGAATTTTTTATTCTTGTGTATATAAGGCAGACAACACATACAGTAGGAAGTCATTAGGGTCAAGAACAAAACAAAGTTGTTGTTTTTTTATTTGGAAGATCAATGCAAAATTAGGACAACACAAAATGTTAGGAGAAAAACAAATACCCTTGAGGAATATTCTCTGCTTACAACTGGTTTACAAAAGTCACACGGCATCAATTCAAAAACACTGTACAGTACATTTGGTTCCCTGAGTGCGTGTATTACCAAATGAAAATAATGCAGTTTAGTTGTTCACATATGGGGGTAAAAGCATTATAAATCATAGTATTTGTTAAATATAATCTCATTAATAAAGTTATTATAAAATAAACCGTCAGTGTAAAGGCTTACGGAAACAGCTAAAATGTATTTTGTATTTCTAAATACCTTATCATGGTTTTGATGTCTGCCTTAAAAAATATTCTAAAATATATTCTATATTAGAAAAAATAAGATCAAAATTAGAAGGGTGCTCATTCTATAAACCTACAGTGGGATAACTGTTCACGCCCTAACAAAAACCACGGGTTTCATCTGTCACAAATACTTTCAATCAGGATACAAAAATCAAAAGGTTCTCCATTGGAGGAAACTGCTACACTGCTCCCTCCCCCACTATTTGAAATGGTCTTGAACATACAGGGCAGAGAAAGAACAGGCATAAGTAGGCTCATGGAGAAGATTGGGATTGAATGGGATAAAAAGAAAGCAAAACACTACATAAGCAGCGTGAGAGATGGCTTAGAATCCGATATAGTTAGATGTGAAAAAGCTGTAACAAAACGCTAGCGAAACACTCCCAATTAATTTTCCTTTGGAGGAGTTTTAGAATTTTTCAATATAAATTAAATCAATTACAAAGCCCGTTCTTGCTCCCTTAAATATACAGTATGTCTCCAAAAAATTGTAGGCATTTTCGTGATTGGAACCACTAGTGTACTTAACACGCTCATAATTATATACCTACAGTATATTTTGTGAACAGGTACCAGAAAAGACAGTGAGGTGCCAGTTCATACAGAAAAGGCTGTTATTCAGAGGGAAATTGCACGGTTGACTTATTTTCTCTCTGTGCTGCTACATTCTTTTCAATAAAATACAAACAGGGCAAGTATATTTGTGTATTAAACTGAGTCTGCTGATGGGAACTGCTTTTTTTCCTGCTCTATTTGGCAACAGCATGGAGTAATCGTTAGGGCTGAGGACCAGAGGCTTGTGGGTTCGAATCTCAAGCAGAAAGCTGCCGTTGTACCTTTAGCGAGATGTCAAAGTAAACTACTGTATCTGCTGCAAAAAAGGACGTGTGAATTTGTCCTGTTGGAAGAATTAAAAATGAAAAAAGTAGTTTTACTTTGAAAGAAGTGTATTCACTTTAAAATACTGAATGTAGAAGAAAGTAGTTCTTATACATAATTTTAAAGTTTACCAGCTGCAGATAAGCTATTCCATCCATTTTACATGACCCAAAATGGAGTAAATGGTACAACAAAGTCTGATTATTAAAACGTGCTGTATTTTGTACTGTTACTTGGATATTCTGTTGAATGGTTATGTAGTGCCACACTACTATTTTTACACCGAGTTCAAACGGAAAGGTTGCCAAAGATTGGCTCCTAATTCTTGCAGCATTCTGACAGGAAGTTTTATTTCTGAATCTGAATGAAAAAAAAAACACTTTTCTACATACGGTTTCTTTCTGATCTATGGCGATCTATAGTAGGGTACAGAGCATCTGGTTTAAAATAGACAAGAATTGTTGAAAATTGAATTGAATTAGATTACTTTAATACAAAAAGTCAAAGACAGTTTTATGTTGCATAACCTGCATAGTTGATTAATAATACTAGCTCATATTAACTATTGGGGACCAGTAATTAAAATCACACAGAAAATCTTAAATAAAGTATGCATTTTTAAAGCCTTTGTTGGGCTTGAAGCACTACTTTTTACCTCTTTTTAATCAATCAATCAATCAAAGTTTATTTATCAAATGCACAGCAGTAGTTGCTGGCAATGAAATCTCTTTTCTATGAGCTCACTGGAGGGTGATCAAAATCACAAAATTAAAGTTACAAAATAAGGTAACATAATGATAAATAATAGTGCAATAGAAATTGAATAAGATATGGTGCTGTGACCATGCTCTTTTTTATCTTCATCTTATTATTAATGCAAAATCCAACTGTTGCTTAACATTATTGTAATGTAATTGTTGTATGAAATATACCTGTATGACAGCGTTATAGTTATGATAAACCATCATCAATGTTCACTCCACTGATTACAAAAATAGCTATATACAATAGCAATATACATTCAAGGTCAAAACACTACTAAATTACAATAAGGACTTTTGAAAGTCAAAGCTAACAATTAAATATCATAAGACCTTATTAAGTTAGGTACCTACGAAATACAAGCTAGTGATACTAATTGGACAACATGAATCTGACAACACTAAGCTTATCAATGTAAAAGTAACATTTTAAGATTTTGGTATTTGAAAAAGGAAATATGTCTACTTTTGGATAGGCTGACATTTCAGTCATGTCCAGAGAGAATTGCCGCAGTTCTGTACAGTGTTAACAAAGGAAAGCATGATGAAATTGCTGGCATTCACTGACAGATAGGGATTGTATGATCTCCATTTCAATGCATGTTGAAAAAATATTTATTAGATCAGAAATAACCACCATATATCTCAGGTAGATACTGTTGAGCAACAAGTTACTGGAACATGGAATTTGGTATTGATCAAGAAAAGCTACTTTTAAATTGAGAATAGCTAGTAAAAGCTGCTAATAGCTTCAACAGAGTTTGACTACCCTCATTTAGAACTCTGTGGGATGTCAGAATACAGTATTTAATTCCGGACGTTAAAAAAATCCTGAAATGTCAGAATAATTATGTCACAGCAGGCAATTAAAACACTGGAAAATGCCATCTGACTATGTGTATTCTATGTTATTTAGGAAACTAATAAATGACTGACAAGCATAAGGCTCCAAATGCAAGAGGCAGATGTGCTTTAAATTGACATCATTTTAAAGAATATAATTATGTTTCTAATCAAATGTTTTGTAGAATAACCCACTAATGTCTTAGTTTGTGAAACATAGTTTGTGAAAATACATTATATGTTGGTGAAATTTAATGAGGACTGAGTGTTTTCATTTTTACAACAATTAGAAACTGGAAAAAATATACAAGTGACATTCTCTGCCAATGAAAATCTGCTTTTTAACAAACGTTAGGATACATACAGTACAAATGAAATATTTATGAGATTTCTTTCTCATTTTCTGAGATAACAAAATGCACATATTTTACCCTCAAGGTTAAGCTAGTTTCATTTTGAATTTCTGTATGATTGCAGTAAGAGAGATTACAAATGCCGAAAGGGATAATGTTGCAATGACAGCTCAATTTCTTCCAAATGATTGCACTAGACCTATAAATTAAAATACAAGAGCTACACGGTGCCACCCTTTTCAGTAAAATGACATCATTTAGTATTTTCAGATGCCATTGTTCCACACTTAATCTATCTACTGATCTATCTACACATTTAATATACCCTCTGATCTGTTGGTCAATTCTATGTCTTTTAGTCTGGTTACATTTAATTCAGTCCTTCAGTATATGAAGTAACAAACCTGGTTTATATAAGAATCATTCAAATTATCATTCAATCATTTAGACTGGAAAAGGTCACCCTTATAAAGAAGTATAAAAGTTTTAGGAAGAGGTTTTTTTTTTAAAATAAGGGAGCAAAAAAGGAAAGCAAATTGCATAATCAAAAACTGCAGATGTAATGTGCTTAAAAACACTTCACTCAGATTGTTTATGCACTGAAAATCTGATGCAATATTACATCAGATATCACTGCAAACGGTGTGCCTGCGTCTTAAGGCCTACAATCTAAACTCAAAGGTTTACAGTCTAAACTCAAACCAAATCCGTTTTTACTGACGGTCTCTGTTGCTTTTGTTACCATTTACTGATTGTCATTTACTGTATATGTTAGGTAAAACCATATTTCAAAGACAAATGAATGTTGCATCATATTTTGTTAAATGCAGGATGCTTTAATCAAAAATTATGCAACCTTACATTGGAACATAAATCATCAAAGTCTGCCAGTATTTATTGTTTCTGTAATGCAAAACTGGTTGATTTAGTTAACACAGAAAAGGAAGGAAGCAGCTTTGGAAAACACTAATTGTGAAAAATGTTAGTCATTAGATAGACAGGAAGCTCAATGTGCTCTACTGTGTTTGTTCATTATCTCATACTGTATTTAAATTTCTTAAACAAGGTAAAGTACTGTTTGTAATTGTCCACTCTTTCTGTTGTCATAGCAACAGAACTCAAAAACCTTGTTAGGTAACATTATACTTTGAAATACTACAGAAGTAAATAAGTGCATTTTAAAGCATTGTCAGCTAACGAGAGAATTGTCAAGAATACAATTGGTTAGAAGATGTAAGTAGGGACCTAAACACTTAAGATACACCATACATGAGCATAAAGGATTTAAAAGTACTGTTCTACTATCCTCTATCTTCTACCATAGTCCACCTCATGGTTACTATCAATTAATAAAACAAAGCTGCTGCATTCATCCCTGCTTTTGAAATTACTATTTCAACCACTACAACAATATATCAACATAAGAAACAGGTTTTATCTAATTAATTCTTTCACATGTGATATTTGTAATGTAACATATACAATATAAAAAAAACTATTACATGAAAAGAAACATTTACAAATGGAGGTATAAATGCCATAAATTCACATCAGCCTCAAGTAATTAAAGTCATAAACCCTTGCCACTTGATCTCATTTCTCTGCATAAAGTGTAAATAAGCTGCCTTTAGTAATTAGACTAAATACCAATGTTTTTTAAAGTTTACTAATGAAGGTTCAGATATTTTTATTTCTTTAACTGGGTTATTCTTGGCCGAGAACAGGTTTAGTAGGCCCGGGTTGTTTACATACTGACTTAAATTGGTATGCTCATATTATTATTATGGCCTATGTTTTATTTTTGTAGTTTTTTTACATATACAGTATGTTAAGAATTATTAATAGAATTATGTATCATTTGTAATTGTGTTCATTATATTAAATTATCTTTATACTCCTCGGCTTTTTAACTAAACCCTAAAACTGTTGCTTTAGGAGAACATTAACTGCTAAATTTGGAGAATTTAAATTTTAGAACATTGGCTGCTAAATTTAGCAGTGAATGTTCTAATTTTTAAATTAAATTTGTCTGTCCAGTTTATCACTGTGATAATTGTGTACATTTATTTCAGGTATTTTACCCAAGGACTTGAGGCAAATCTGTTGCCTGTATTAGAGCTGGAACTGATGGGTAAATTGAGTGGGATGGCAAAATATGTATGTAGTATGTGTGCAGGGCATTGCATAACCTTCTAGGTTACACAATAATTACCATTATAATACCAATAAAAATAACAATTATACGGCAGCAAAGACAAGAATGAAATAGGGTAAACCATGAGATCTCACAAGAAGACGAGTGTAAGGTCAGAACTGAAGTTTGCCTCATTCTGCTGTAATTTTAGAAATGGCTGAGTTTTTCATGAAGGTTGGGTGATTATGGGAATGAGACACAATGGAAAGGGAAATGCCTTAGGCACTGCATGTAGGAAAGGAGTAAAATGCTGTCGACTCTGGTTATTGGATCCCTTTGCTTCCTAGTTAGTCAGAAAAATGTCAGCCGTGGAGAAAAAAACAAAGCCTTGATATTTTTCAATTGTGCAATTAAAACTCCAGAGCAAAGCGTTCAAATCACAGTAAACAAAGAGGTCAGGGTCTCATGCTCTAAAATGTAGACCAGCATATGCTCTTGTCATAAGATCAGTGCGAAATTAGGTCCGAATTTTAAATTATAGTCTTACATTGCAGAAATAGTCTCTCCTAAGAGGACAGCCAGGTTACAGAGCGAAAGTTTTGTATTTTTTTTAATGTAATAGCAGCAAAGGACTTTAACAGATGAAAAGAATCATCCCTGTGAAAGACAAATACTTCTTAAGGCCAAGTCCGGATACTGTACATTCACCATCTCTTAATCTCTTTTGTATGAACTTTAAAAGGATCATTTTTTAAAAAACTGATTACATCTGAAATTGGATTGTATTTTGTGATTCTACTTTCTGAGGATAATTTGAAATGCACTCGCAAACGTAGTGCGTCTCGTTTTCCCGAGTTCTGTTCAGTCTCTCCTCAGACGCTATTTAAATGACCACGGAGATAAAACCCTCCATATTTACTTTGGATCCCTTTCCCACTCTTGTGCTGCACTCAAATCGATGCAGTTCACCAATGAATCATGAAGATGTGGAATTGTTTCCCTCAGCCCTGAATATGCAGTTATTATCCCTCCTTCGAAAAAGCTGGAGTTAGATTCCAGCCTGCTCAGTAATTACTGCCCAATATTTAACGTACCACTTTTGGAAAATGTTCTAGAATGGGCTGTTGCTGTTCAGTTACGCTTGTCTGCAAATAAGCTGAATGAGTCATTTCAGTTTGAGTTTAGATCAGTGCGTAACACATGAACAGCTCTTGTTAGGGTTCCTAATGATCAACAGATGCCTTCACACTCTGCTTTTTTATCCATTCTTGTCCAGCTGGACCTCAGTGGAGCCTTTGAAGCTGTTTTTACATCATCAAAACATCGTTTATATTTGTTCACATCTTTCCTAACCTGATGCAGAAAAGCAAATGCATGCTTTTGTCTTTTGCAGGCTTAGTAAATGTAACATAGCATTTGCCAGTGTAAACATGTTATTAGTAAATTGCTGTATGTGCAGAACTAAAACTAAAACATATGAACATTTAGCACTTCTAACTTCTGTTCTAACTTCCTTGCACAGACCTCCAGTGGATTTCGGAATCAAATCCAGAATAATACTTTTCTCCTTTATGGGCCTGAATACTTTAGCTTCTTTCTAAATCACTGATCTGTTAACTCCTTTTATCAACTACTGTACATGTCTTTTACACTGCCCTTCTTTCAATTCCCAAAATGAGGGCCTGAACTCTTGGGAAATGATATTTCTTTTCTTTTGCTCTGGGGCTGTGGAATGATCTCTCAGTCCATATCTGATCTTTCTAATCAGTCACCACTTTTAACTCCTTATTTAATAACTCACTTTAATATTCTAGATTTTAATTTTGTTTAATTTGCTGTATTAATTTGCGTGCAGCTGTTTCCTTTGTTGAATTTTTCATCATAAACTGCTTTGAGATGATGTATGACAAAAATGCTACTGTATATGACTTATTAAAGTTAACACATCTTTGGACTAGATTTTTATATAAATTGTGTTTACATTTGCTACAGTGTTACAGATGTACAGTATGAAAAGATTTGCAAATCTTTGTCTGAACATTTCTATAGACCATTATGCAGATTGTCTGTTTTAAAAATAAAACAAATGTAGTACCTTCAAAACGATCCTATTCGTTTTGAAACCTTTCACAAAATATCAACACTATCAGGTACTGAACCATTTTACTTTTAGACAATAAAGTTGTTAATATTTCCTGGAGATGAAGATGTCAGGTGTGATGGCAAACATTTGTATAAGTTAAAATTCTGAATTTTAGGTTAAAGGCATGATCAGGCATTGATAGTGATCAATATGAATATTGTAGATGAACATCATCATATTAAACTGTGCTGTGGCTTGTAGCACTCAGATGTCTCTGAATTTGTATATAGATATCTAGGACACTTAGTTATACACCCTAAATAAAATATATCTATTTTATATGGAGGTGGTGGAACAAAACTAGGAATACACACTGTGTAAACAAATGACTACCAGGCTTAATACATGTACCCCATCATTCAGATACAATCCTTTGAATCCAGAGATGAAAAAAAAACAATATGAATGAAGAGGCATTGGAGCCATTTATATTTTGTACACCATGTTTTTCTCTCCTGTATCACATGTGTGATTATTGCTAATTGCTGCCTTTGTATTTCTGAGAGCCTGTGTGTGTATTTGTCACCATTTATCTTTGGTTTTGTGCAATCCTTTTGTTTAATTATACTCTTTAAATTATAGTGATAATGGTTACATATTGATCAAAACACAGGCAGCAGGGATAAGTGTCAGGAAAATCAGAGGTATAGTAAAGGGAGACTGTGTGCTTCATTTTTAAATGTACTGTAAAACTTTAGGAGATCTCAAAAGTTAAATACAACTGTTATTAATATATGTGCAGATATAAAAAAAATGTTGTATTCAAAAAGTGGTAGATTATTTGATGACCATTCCGACACCTGAATAAATTACAAATAATTAATCTGTGCCTTCAAAAAAAAAATAATAATTACCGAATGTACTTACATTGTTTGTCTCTTTGCTGTCTCAGTGTATTTGTTGAGTTCTGCTATGTTATTTTGCAGGTTTTAGTTTTTGATCAATAACCCTCTCCCTTGAATTTATAAAAAACAGGGTGACACAGTGGTTAGCATTGTTATCTTGCAGTGCTGGGTTCGATTTTAGACCTGTAGTCCTATCTGCGTGGACTTTGTATGTTCTCCCTGTGTTCATGTGTTCTTCCTCCTTCACTCTAAAGACATACAGTACTGGTAGGTTCATTGGCTTCGTGGAAAATTGGCCCTAGGGTTTGTCTGCATCTGTGTGTTCCCTGCAACAGACTGGCGTCCCCTCCAAGGGATTGCTCCTGTTGCTTGCTGGGAAAAGCTCCAGCTTCCCTGTGACCCTGGATTGGAAGATGTGGTTAGGAGATGAATGGATGCTTGCAAACACATGAATGAGTACGACAGTTTTAGCTCTGTCAAGTTCTAAAGTTACAAGTACAATAATATTCTGAAGAAACTGTTAAAAGGCTTTCTCTAGATGGCATCATAAGGAGTCTGTTGTTCAAAATGTGTTTACTTAATGCTGCAACTCTCTGTTGTTTTCTTCTTTATCTAAATAATTCCAAATAAACCTGATACACTTTATGTTATTTAATTTCCTTCTGGGATTCATATATCTCTTAGTATCCGCTAATACATAATCTAATCAACAGACTATTTGCAGTGGTGTTCTGCAATGTATTTACCATCATCACAAATGTCAGTAACATTGTATTTCACAGAAATGCTATTAAATGGAGGGAGGAGTGAGTTCAAAGAATAAAACTCACATTAAAACAATAGGTAAAACTATACTGGAGGACTGAAATAAAAGTGAAATTAAAAAACACATTATTTACATCCTAAAACATAAAATTGTCTAATTTACCAATTGCCGAAATAACATTTTTTTGTGAATATGTAAAGTAAAATACAGGTCTTCAAATACAAATTAATTGTAGGATTAAGCATTAAGAAACATGCCACAATGTTTGATTGCAAGAGTTGTGATTGGAAACGGGAACAGGCATGGAGAATATAGACAGACTTTGATCAACTTTGATTGATTGATTGAAGTTCACAGGCTCATACATAAGACTTAAGGACTTACTAACCTGGACTGGAAATCTGGATTTCTTCTTCTTAAGGTTTCATCAACAAACACTCCCAAAAAAAACCCACTAACTCATTTAATTAGTAATGCACATCATATCTGAATTTGCTTTTCCTTAACTGACATGCAATGTGTAGAAACGCCCTCATAACTGCACTTTACTGCTGTTAATTTTCTACTTGTTACAATGCACCACCATATAGGCTCTGGCCTTCTGTTTGCTCTTATTGGCCTGCCCTGAAGGTAAATAATTTTTTATGCCTTTAGACTTTAGCACCTTTACGTTTAAGGAAACAATTTCCCCTTAACACATCATTAATGAATTCAAATCCCAGATAGATAAAATATTTATGCAGCGATGTGTTTTCGACCAGTGATGTGAATTGAAACGGGTCTGTACTGTGATGTGAAGAGTAAAGGGGTACTATATCAGAAAGGAATTACAACAATTGTAGTAAGAAATTGTCGGACACTAAAAATAATTTAAACAAACTAGAAAAATCTGTTTTTATAGAAATAAAATCCTCAGAATAATTGTTAAAGAATTTGTTACTAAATTAAAGTAGGAATGGATGTGGGTTTTTGAAAAAAAAAACATCTCGAATCATTAAGTACAATTTCGGTAGAACTGAAATGTTTTAACAGTAGCCAGCCTCATAAAGATTTTGTCTCCACCTTAAAATTTACTTCATTTTTATAATGCCAGATAAACTGCAGCTAATTGTTCAATTCTCTTGTTAAATGATAATTAAAACAATGTGTCTCCATTATGTGAGGGCTGTAACTTTGAGAAAATCTGGAGCAGATGTATTTATCCAACTAATTTATGCTTTTGTTGTGTTTTCAGAGTTTTGTTCAGGTTAATCTTTAACTGAACTGTATCTCTGCTAATCGTGGTGCACAGATAAATATTAACCGGTCTGGACGTTTCCCCTTGTGATGACAGAGTCCCACAGACAAGAACAATTCGATTAAAACAGACACATGCAAAATATGTTGACCTGAATCCAGAAATCCACATCGTAGTGATATTGTAAATATTGTAACCGCATTTGCTAGACATATTTAGAACACTTTCATTTTCTTACCTGTGACAGCTTGATCAGGAGTGTGTGCATGTTGTTAGTCTTGCTGTTGTCAGTGTCACAGACCTCTTGTTTCAGGGTTTAAATAGCAACATTGAGTGTTCAATGGACTAGGCCTGAACCTGTGGGAGGGGCATTGTAGTTAAATCTGAGACTGTATCCTTTCTTAGCTGTCAGAGTAGTTGAGAGTTTATTGTTGGACTCCCAGTGATTGTAAGTTGTTTGAAATTTTTTGCAAGAGGGGTACAAGCTTGACCATTTTGTGTTCCAACTGTCAATAAACTGCACTTATTAGTTTCAACATGTGTTGAGACTCATGGTGTCTTTAATATCACACCCCTTTATTCCTATACCCGTGCCTTTCAAACCTCCAAAGAACTGTGTTTTGACAAACTTTTAAACGTATTGTAACCGGGCAGTGGATTCAGACTAGATTGTGAATCTGGTCCCACTAACACCTCTTCATGTAGCAACCTTAGCTTTCACAGGAGGTCAAGACCTGCTGTCCTTCATCATGTGGCCAATTGGAGACAGACATGTTGCTAGTCCCTAAAATGACAGTATACACTGGTAGACTATATGACCACAGTGAAAAAGAACAAGGAAAAACACATGATGAAATACAGGTTTGGGGACCACAGTCTGGCCAAAGAAACTAGGCAGTACAGATAGACCTGGCTGTGTAGAGAGGACAGGCTGCACTCCCACTGCCAGCCGAGAGAAGCATTTTTACAGAAGAAGTTTTACATTCTGCTACACAGCAAGAAATTGGGATTTTACATATATTTTCCCCCCAAATGATAAATAAAGTCCCAGAACCCACACCTGTCAGAATCAGAACAACTGTCAATGCTAATGTATGAGGAGGGAGGAAACGTCATAGAGCTGACAGCCTGGTATGTGATGTCCTGTCACAGTCTGAAAACAGAGAGTGAGTAACTCTCAAATAAAAGTATGTTGGTGTTCTAAATGTTTGCAATTCTTTAGCTTTTGGCAGCACTGTAGTTAATTGGTCATGTCAAACAAATTCTTAGAATTTGAATTTTAAAACTTGAAAAAGCAAGACGTGGAGCGTGGAGGCTTCCTGTGCTGGTGGGACTCTCCTGTCCGCACAAGAGAGCAGAGCCTCTTTTTTGTATATGCTGCACCAAAGGGAACACGGAGGCAAGGAAGTGGCTGGCAGACTGGCACATGGACACCAAGTACAAGTATTTTGGGTTCAGAGAGCTGTGGTTAGTTGCTTAGCTACCTGCTATATTCATACAGAGGACATGAGAAGAAGACATTTAGTAGAGCTTAAAAAGTATGTTTTCCTGTATTGTCTGTTATTTTATCTGCAATTTAAATAAAAAGCACAGTTTTAGGACTGGTTTGCCATCTCCATGTGTTTGTTAACTGAGTCTCACTGCTGCACTGTCCTAATATATATTTGTACTCTGCTTTCCTATTATTATTGTATAAATAGACAGCAAACATATGCATAAAATATAACGGAGGTCAACTACTTGAATTCTGGCACTCACTTAAATATGTGAATGTTAAACATGTATTGTAGACACACTTAATTTTAAGAACATACAGTATCTTGTGCCTAGACGATAAAAAACTGACTGAATAATAATAATTCAGTTGTATGAAGGACATTGCTTTTCTATACTGAAATGCTTTAGAAGTGCAACACATTCTTTCCCCACAAAGGATTAATTATTCAACACAAACCGATTAACCCTTTCTATGCATGATATTATGAGAGGGCCCTTCACAGCAGTGCTCAATTACCTAAGCTACTAAACAATATATACCGAGAGGGATTCAAAATGCAACAAAATGCTGTTGACATGTTCATGGTTGACATGGTCCAATAAACATCTGTTTCATTTTAGTGCCGCTTAATATATTAGATATTCTTTATATTTTAAACTGTTTTCAAATTAATTCAAATGAGTGAAATATGGTTTTAGAATGGACTATATTATTCCGCCATCTGCCCAAAATTACAATACTGACTTTAGGATGCTATAGTCCAATATGGTGTCCAAGTCGAAATCCATGTTATCGTGCCGCTGGGACACAAAGACAGCCAAGCTCAAGCTCAGAGACAAGCCAATGTACACAGCTGGTATTACTGTGTACATGATAGTATGTAGTGTCCTGGCAAGCACTTGTTGTGAAACAAGATAGCAACATAAAGATACTCTTGATGATTGTGCTTTGCATTGTCTCACACTGTTTTTTAAAGCTTTCTGTTTGTCATTAAATAGCAGTGCTGAGTGACACAGATCTTACTTGAGCAAACAAAATGTGACATTTTCTCATTTTCAGACCTAGAATTCAGCCAAACATAAGTGTTTTCAATACAGTTTTGGTCTTTATCATCATTTTGACTACATTATTAACACTGCTGTGAATTTATCTGTGCAGTGTTTCTCATATAAAAACTACTTTCCAACAAAGAAATGCTTGGTTGAAAAGACTGATAAACAATCTTGTAAAATTCTGTTACTATGTTCTAGCAAGCTAATCACTCATATTTGCCCTTCGGACTGTTTTTATTTGATTATGGTGTTATACATATGGCTTATTAGAGTCCCGCTGTTCTTTCAAGATATAATAATTAAATGACTTGCTATTCTTACTTAAAATTAAATCAAGGCCAATCCCTAATGTATTTAATACAGCTAATACACACAATATAAAAAATCAAACAGGAGGATTCAGGACCAAGTAAACCAAGTTATTTTGGTACACATATATTATTTACTAAATTCTTGCAATATCCTCCAATAATGGTTGTAATTCACAATAAAACTTTCAAAATAAATATATAAAGTATATATAAATATATAAGTATCTGTACAAATTTCTATAATTTAAGTTTATTAGGAACTAGTCCATATATTTTAATTTTCCATTTTATTACAAATTGAAATTCTCTGTGTCAAATGTTTTTGTATGTTTTTACATTTTTGTATGTTTTAGCCTATATATAAAAGCTGTTACTAAAAAGATATATGATATATATCTACATTATGATATAGATATATATGGTGTACTACTGAACATGTAGTGCATAATAATGAAACATTAATGCGCGATGTAGTTCTACATTTTCACAGAATAATTATTTTCATTTTAGGAGAACCATAAAGCTGGCAGTGTGAACAAATTAAGGCACATATTGTAGTTGATCACTTTCTGGCAAAATACCAGAGTGATTCTTAGAAACATACTTATCTGCATTTATACATGCACACTTTTGTGTCTTTTCTAACTGTGTGTAGTCTCTTTTCCCCCACATTTTGGCATGAAGTCAAATATGAATTAATTATTGTAGGAAATGAAGTGTAGAATGAGTTCTTATTATGTAAGTACATTTCTGCCAAAATGCCTGTTTGCTCTGCAGGTGAATATATTGTATCTTAGCAAATATTGTTTCAAGTTTTCCATGAAAAAGTGTAAGCAGCGTACAATTTAGATAAATTAGATTTTAGATTAGCATGAGGCAATTTAGATGATGCCGTAAATTGCAATACTTCATAATTATCATAATAGACTATTATATTGCCTCAAGTTGCGATTTCTGTTATACGGAAATGTCATACCTTTGAATAAGCTGACTACAGGAAGAGCGAGTCTTTTATTCTGTCAAATAATCTCTTCTGATGAATGGATTTTTGATAGCAGTACAAGAACCGCTTGTTAAATGGAACTCTGTCCTAGTTCACCTTGACGCCAGTTGCCTTTTCATTTGTGCCTATTTTTTTAATTTGCTTGCTCCAGAACGAATGTGTTTTTTATGGCAGGGATTTCTGAAGCTCATATTATTCTCTCCATGGCTGATTTTGAAAAGCCATCTATCCCTACACAGCAGTTCCAAAACAAAAGAATGCATACAGAATTGGTTGTACTGAGGGGAATAGGTCGAGCTTGATTTATTTTCTTTTTGAAAAGGTCCTGAAACAAAAAGAGTTGCATTCACCCACTTTGGATCCACACGGGAGAGTGGGTGCACTCCTCTAACATGGTAGTGTAGCCTTTCATCATCTGACCCACTACCATCTCCCTTGTGCCCCACAGGAGAATCCAGACCGTTGGGATCAGCAGTGATGTCACTTTGAGCTCGCAAACACCTGCAGCACGTGGTTGCTGTTGTGCTGCGAGATCAGAAAAACCTCTGTAACTACAACCCACCCATTTCTGCCAATACTCAACCAGTTGCATCCCACCATCTGGAGAAACCTGGTCACAGTCAGCTACTGACCTCACAGGCTCAAGCCAGCAATGTCAAGACAGCACGGCTCGGCCTGCCCTGTGAGCAAGCAACTCCACTTTAGTCCATCAGCTGGTTAGAGGTCAAGTTGCATAACCTGTTGTTTCTTTTCACAGATTTTGCATTAGAAACATAATGAATGTCTAATTAATGTATCATTATTTTTCTGTAAAAAATGAATCCCTTAATACACCCATCCATTTAATGCAGCACTATTCAGAATTTGAAACATATGAGCGATTTCAGGCCATTCAGTTATTTCAGTTATTTACTGAGGTTGCGGTGAAAGTTTCCTAGAGACTCATTTTTAGTTTTTAGGAGAAATGTACGTATATTATAGAATCTCTTTTGTTAATTTGGATGCTGCAATCGGTTATGTCGAGCGTGTGGGTGTGTTGATAAGACAGGTTTGTTATATTATCTCCCCTCTGCCTTCAAAACCTCTTTGTTTTCTAGAGACTTTCGTTAGAGATGTATCTCCCACAGCCATACACTATCTTTGCCCCTAGGCTGGTAAAATAATAAAACCACACTTAAACTCTATTCACGGCGCAGTCTGTGTCTTATCTGAATACGTCATACGTCCTGTTATCAGCATCTTCTGTCAAACCAGATGAAGAAAAAAAGTCTGTTAATTAAAGACAATTTCAACAATAACATCCAAAGACAAACTCTTTTTTACGGTATAACCCCCCGCTGACTGGTACATAGAAACAGACCTCACACTTGCATGAACACACATACAGGTACAAGACACAGAGAGATCACTGACAGATAGATGCAAAGGGATGGATGAGCTACAGTAGGAAAAGAAGTCAGGGCTAAAAAAGAGGGTAGGATCACACAACCAGAAGCTGCACTGTCAGGCTGTTTTTGATTTCCTTTAAACCAGGGCTGAGATATTGAAGATCTGAGCTACAAATAAAAAAGGTCCAGTTGGCGAACTACTGTACTTGTACAATGTAGAATCAGGTGAGGGTGACTTGTGATGCCCTGTCCCATTGTGATCTATTTTAGCATCTGTATCTTTTTTCTTGTTTGCCTTACCCAAGTGGGTCATTTGTTTTGCACTCCACTAGAATTATTATTTAACCCTGGCAATTGACATGTTTTATTTCACATAATGAACCCTTTTTGGTACAGTAAATGTGTACGTAATCACAGCTTATTTTTGTGTGAAATCTTAAGTTGGTGTGTCATCCAGGTATTCAGATGGGTAGGGCCCTTTGTTGTCAATCTTTTGTTGTTAATTTTACAATATATCCTTTCCACCACTTCAAAAACTGGATATTTGTAAAACAAACATTGTCATTTGCAGAAGCAAACATATTTCTTTAAAAAATGTAGAATTTGCATTTTAGAAATGTATTACAAAACCCATCTTATCTTTAAGCAAGAGCCAATACCACATTCAACTAATGGAAAAATCGAACTGATAATTAAGTTCAAGAGAAAAACATCTTTACGTTGATTTCAAAGAAACCACACCAGTAGTTCAAGTTCCCTAAGACTGCTAACTTGCACATTGTGCCTGCTGAATTTTACCTAAATGTATGAAATAAAAAAAGCAAATAGAAGAACATGTATTGTGGCAAACCCAGAAATCTATATTCATATAACTACTTAAGTACCTGCTCATGAAGAAGGCTTAAAAAAGAATCTGATACTATGGAAACCATAACTCAAAATGTCTCCAAGCAACTAAGAAGTGATTGTGCCTGTTCTTTCAAGTATTGCGACTATTTAGTGCTGTCAAATCATGTTAACTGTTTCCTACACAGCTGGACGTTGCTTTCATTCATTTTCAGTGACACATAATTGGTGTAATGATATTAATGATGTACTAGTGGTAGTGCAAAATTGGTTGAAGCAAATGAATCAAATCAAATCTAGGCCTTTTGCTGGCGATTGTAATTAACTAAACAAACTGTTCCTGTTCTCAAACACTCCTTTACCCCCCCAGAAAAATAAAGGTTAGTTTTTTTTTAATTAAAAAGTATTCACAGTAACCATTTTGGGACATCTTACCTTCAAAACAAGAGGCCTTGCATTTTTAATGTCTGGATTAAAGCTATTTAACACACAACAGGAATGGAACAGAAAATGATTGGTTAATTAATTTGACATTTGAATTCCTGAAAAACATATCTACATATTTATTATTCTAATAGTATTTTTTTATTGGGAGTGAAATTCACAAATAATGGTTAGATTATGGATAGATCAATACACTTATTGGCAACTAAACAGAAAGTGAAAAACAAAAATCTTTGGCCAGTCATGAAAAATATAGGGTGATCAATGGCTCAAATACTATATATTTAATATAACGGAAACAAGAAATCCAAATCTGCTGCCACAAACGATAAAAATGTATGTGCCAGTGTTACTTTCATGAATATAGGAAATATACTGTATGTACCGTAAATAGAGATTCCAGTGCCCTCTATATTGGCAAGGAAAACATAAATTAAAATAAAATAAAATGCAAAAATAGGTGCAAATGACCTAACTGTGATCCTACCAACACTAGGGCAATTGATTTTCCTAGGTTTAACATTTTAATTGTATGAAACAAAATTATAACCCAAAACAGAGATTAAGTGTAACGGGGGCCGGTCCAGGCTCCCGCGAAGTGTAGTTCAGGACCCTACGCAGACGGTATAATCCGGAAGTAAGTGGAGAAGGACAACAGGGAGGAGACGACGAGGATGGGTGGACAGACAGGGGGGTGTGACTATGGTGATTCGGTGCTCCGGGGGGCGTGGCACAGGCGAACGAGTCCAAAACAGTCCAAAAGGGGGAATCTGGGGCGCAGTCCAAAGTCCAAAACCGGGTGATCCACCCAAGACAAGACAATTAAGAAACAGGTACAGGGACATGGAACAAAGAACAAGGAGATTAAAAATGGAGTGACGAGGTCAGGCGCTCCGAGCCCTGGACTCAGCTTGGTCAGGACGCCGTTAGGAAGCCTATGCCTTCAAACCGAGGACGTAGGGCCTTGATGGTAGGCGGGCCTCCGGGTGTCCATCTTCCAGTGCAGAGCCAGGAATAGCGAGAGCGCCAGGCTTAAATAAGGAAGGACAAACAGAGGGCAGGGGCACATAATCAACTAAAATACGAAAGGGCCGGAATGCCCTTAAGAGGAGGGATGAGAGAGCCCAAGGAATGCTGATAGTTCAAATGCAATTGTACCACAGAACAATTTCTTCATTAAGATAAGAAATTGTATGTTATTAACACAGTAACAACTTTAATTTAGTATTTCAGAGGAGTAGTAGACAACGTTAATGTTTGAAATTAGGCTGCTTGGCTAAGGGAATATGCAGAAATAACCAGGATATGCACTTTTATTATACAGATTGGTATTGGATATATTAACTGTTGTATAAGAAAAAGAGCAGGAGCCTAAATACTGTGCTTCATTCTTAATGGAGCATGTCAAGATCAGCACTGAGACCCCATCTCTTTTTAATTTATGTTCAGTATGTTATTTTGATATTGAGCAACATGTCTGTTATGTATACATGTTATACAATTAGATAACATATATGTTTTATTATATCTGTATGTTATTTTGGTCCTTGTATATTTAGTAAAATATCTCCGGACTCTTTACTGGCAGGTTGTGCATTCTGGTCCCTGCTGCAGACTCTGTTGTTGAGCAGGTATTTTATCCCAGTTGCTCCAGTCCGCCCAGTTGTACGACTGGGAGCCTGCAGTGCTGGCAGGAGCCCTATGATGAACTGGCACCTCATCCAGGGGGTATTTGTGTGCTCTCTGACTGCTGTAAGTTTAAAAGCCAGGATAATCTCTGGCCCAATGAGCTATTGTTTCTAGCTCCATTGGCTTGACCTTGACCTGTGATACCTAATATCACAGTTTTTACGTGTAAAAAGTTGAGAATCTCACAGTTGTACAATGTCACCTTTGCTATACATCTTCTTGATCTCATCATACAGTGAGTTACTTGCATATGTAATGTGTTGTGTGCATATGTGCTATAGACAGCTATAGTTGTTTTTAGAATTACAGCTAGTGCTACAGTAAGTCTTTAGAATTTTGTGTTTCCTAGTTTAACTCATGTAAATTCCAAACTTCCTCCTTTCTTGTGCATTAGGTCTCTAGCTTGGATGTTATGCTTATACACAGTTCCTACATCACCACTGCTGCCTCTTTTGCCAAAAACATGCCTACAGTACCTATTAATTTTATATTTGTCCCTGCCATCCTCCCGTTGCAATGCTTGGACTATTCCTAAATAAATCGTAGAGGGTATGTCTAATTTTCATTTCAACCTATTTTTTTTCAGATACGGAGATTGCAAGTTCTGTGCTTCTTAAAATGGAGTTTTTTTTGTTGAAGAGAGAAAGAAAACCTGTCCGTGTGTAAACCTGTCTTAAGGGGAGTTTTAAAAACTGGCTCCAGGGAGACAAAAATGTGAAAGAAAGCGGGTAAAAGGAGAAAATCCTGAATCTACATGACCATTTGGAAACAGATTGATTTAAGAGGGTGTGGGATCCCTAAAGTTCATCGTGATCAAGGGAGGCAGTAAATTTTAATCAGCCTCTGATTAAACTCATTTATACTCATCTATCTTGTTTGGTTGATGGTAGCAAAGTGACCCTAAGGTCTCATCCAGCCACTTAAATGAAAGGACCCATACAACATTTTTGGGTATTACTTATTAATTTGTTTGGTAGACACTTTTATGCATAGCGATTTAAATGTGTACCTATTTGTACAACTAGGCATGTTATAGAAGGAAGCCAAGTGGTGCTTCTTTTTCAAGAGAACAACAGCAGTGCATCACATGGGATGGAACCCACAAGCTTTTAGTTACAAGTCCAGAACCTTAAACACCACTTGCATAAATCTTTGAGTAAAAAATATGCTACCTGTTCTCAGTTTTAAATGCATTTCCCACGTGATTTTCTTTATGCAGTCTGATTCATGTTCTCGGATCAGCCCTCTTTATGCTCTCCTGTTTTCAAGGTTAAAAGGACTCTGAGACTAAATGCTGTCAGTCTGTCAGGGTAGGACATTTTTTTTTAAATCCAGAAATGCAGTTGTTTTTTCTAGTTTTCTGGTCAGGGAATCTTTAATGATGAGTATTATCATTTTCTGAAAATCTAAATATGTTGTATCATATGTTCATTACTACTGAGGCTTGTTCAAACAATTCTAACAAGACAGATTTTCAAAATCCATGATGACTCTCCACTAGAATACTATTGCTATACAGAAGATCCTCTAGTTTAATTATAACTATCGTTTATGTGATTCAATATATAATAAAAACTAATAGGTTCAGTTTTGTCACATTTTATGGCCATGAGGTACTACAGTCAATGTGTACTACCTGTCTTAAATGAGAGATTGAAGTTTTACTAATAGTCTGGGAATAATAGCTCCTTTCCTGAAGAACAGTGGTTAGAATACCATTGGACCCAGGGGATTTGTTTATCTTAAGTGCTTCTAATGCTTGTAACATGTCTGTCTCTTCAATACAGCTTTCCTCAACCCAAGGTGCAATGTTTGCTTCCGAGGTGCAGTTAGATTGCTTCCTAGCTGAACACCTGAGTGAAATAGCCTTATAATACATCAGCCTCAGCGAATACACTGTGTACTGCTGTTAATGCAATCTTTCTAAACCTGTTCATGAACTCAAGCTTTTCTGTTATTTTTATTGTCCTTATCTTAAAAATCCCCATTCTTTTTGCTGCTTTGACCTCCGACTTTTCACCTATGTTCTGGGAGTTTTTACTGGTCGAACGTTTTGTACCGTCTCAGTTTTTTCTCATCACATGGTTCTTGCTGTTAATGCAATCTGCAAGCCTCCACCAACTTCTGTGTTTGGTTCATGGCTTGTGCCGAGAAATACGGTATGTGCGAACTGCAGTTCAAGGGTTTGCTTTCATATTTGGTAGGAAGCTGGATTCAAATAATAAAAACTCTAAATACCACTTTGAGACCTGAGTGAATTAACCAGGAGCTATGAGAAAGAAGAATATGCTGCTCAAGATGAAATATTGAGAGGCATGCCAAAAGGAGTCAGAGTGTGTGACAGCAACCTGTGGCAAGTTGAGTAATTTCAAGGGGGGTTAACAGCAGAGAGCCTACTGTGGCATAGTTGGTGGTCCATGGGCTTGATCTTCCTCAGTGATCAGCAGCATAGAGAGAGAAACCAGAAAGCAAGAGGCTGCAGAATGTGGGAACAGGTGGAGAAGGATGGAGCACAAGATCAATGTGTCATGTGATCAATGTGCAAAGATGTAAAGTGAACTCACTGGATTAGGAAAAACCCTGGTTCTCAATTTAAATTTCATTCCAGTTTTGCACAGTCTGGCCTCTCTTCTTCACATAACGGCTGCTGTGCATTACCCAAATTGAGGCTGCCGTGTACTGTAAGTGGCAGATTAACAGGGTTCATTGCAGCTGACAAGTCTGTCTTGTTTAGGTGATATATACATGTACATTTTCTTTGTGGAAGGACATATTCATTTCTTTATCAATATATTAATTGAAGGATTTATCTTTGGCAATCATGGGCACAGAAGCTCACTTTTTATTCAGAAATGTATACACTGTTACAATCAGTATAGGTTATTTAATGGACTGATACGCACTATGGATTTAAATCTAAAAATGATTAGATGGTAAAAAAGGGCTACTAAAAATGCAGTGCAGAAACAACATGCCGACTTGCACCTTCAATTCATTTAATTTACTATGAAGTAGGTTGCTTTCCCATGGGGAAGTAAGAACCTAAAAGTCCAAACTGGCACTTAAAAACTAATTGAATTATTAGAAACAAATGCCTTTGCAAAACAAAGTGGTGTATTGCCCAACAGATGAAAATGTAAAGATTATTAGGCTACATGATATATATCTTCATCTTCTTTTTAATATAATGCTTGACTTCTAGAGTAAGCACTAAACATAAAATATCATACACATTTCTTCAGCATTTTGGAATTTAAAACATCTTACCTTCATCTCAGAGTCCTGGTGCTGACTTGATACTTAAGAAAACATGTTTAAACCATAAAAAGCAAGTTCATCCATACACATGAATTTTTAAAAGGGATCACAACCATCATAAATTTTGAAGTGCTGATGGTATCATTATTCTTTTACGTAAGCACATTTCTTCTGTGTGTATACACACTGCAAACCACCAGCTCAGCCTCCACTAAAAAACCAAAGAGATTAACAATACACTTATGCATGCATTACATCAAAAGAATCTGCACAAGTGAAAGCATTTTGTAACTTTTTTTTAAAACTGGGACTAATTTTTTATGTTAAATCAAGTATTCCAATATTCTATTATTTTTTATTAGCTGCAAAACAAGATCATGCGTAGTTTAAAATGATTGTTTAACATCTTAATATTTACATAATTACCTAACTAGATTAGATTAGAATTCTTTATGGCTACACAACAAGAGTTGGGGGAATTCGTTTTTGGGACAGCAAGAGAACACTGAGATGAAGCTGACAACACTTACAACATTAAAAAAAACACAAATTGAAATGAAAAGACAAGCAAAATACAATCACATGCACAGGTAAACATTAACCTTACATTTGGCAAACAGAATTGGAATAGAGATGCTCACAGTAGACAGAAAAAGCTGAAGGAGGACAGCTCAAAGTTCGTATGGCAGTGGAACAGAAGCTAAGGATGAAGTGGGTGGTTCTTGAAAAGATTGATTTTCAATTTTATGAGCTGGATGAGAGGGGTCTGAAATCATCCTGTAGGCACGATTGGAGGTATGGCTTGTGTAATGGGGTGAAATGGAAGGCAGTTCACAGACTATTTTTGAGGCTTTGGGCACAATCCTTTCCAGTTTTCCTTTTGCATAACTTTCCAAATTCCCATACCAAACTCTGATGGAAGCTGTCAAAATACATGGCTTTGTAGAACTGACAAAGAAGTTGCTGGTTCATTCTGTGTTTTTTAAGTTGCCTGAGAAAATACATCCTGTGTTGAGCCTTCTTAACTGTATGATCTGTGTTAGTGCTGAATTTAAGATTGTCTTCTATGTGCAGTGTGAAGGAATTTATGGTGACTGTAGGATGGTCATTGATGATAGGGAGGTTAATGTTCTGGACATGTCTAAAATCAATAATGCTTTCCCTGGTTTTTTGGTGCATTGTGCTGAAGATCATTATCAGAAAATCAGATTGTACCCTGGATAGTCACCATTGGTATGGGGCCTCAGCATTATCAAGGATAAGGCCAACAATAGTACTATCATCTGCATATTTAAAAATCTTAAATGAGTCAGCCCAAGATGTGAAGTCGTTTGGAAAAAGGAAGAAAAGCCAAGGAGATAGGATCAGCTTTGGGGAGTGCCTGGATTAAGAACCAGTCCTGTTATTCATTATATCAGTCTGCGAGATGGCACGTCAAAAAGTCCAGAATCCAATGGATATATAGCAGATTTAATGATCAACTCCATAATCACGTGTTGTCACGTGTGCCATGGGAAAAGGTAGGGAAATAGACCCTGTACGGAGTCAGAGAGAGAAAACTGAATTCCTAAGGCGAACGTAATCCAGATCATCAGACTAGAGTGAGCTCGGAGATCAGGAGCAAAGGGTCAGAAACCCAGAGGGTCACAAGAAGAAATGAGAGGTTGGACTAAGTCATGAACTGGATACGTAGCTCTGGCTGAGGAAACCTCAATAGTGAGTGAGGACAAGTTGCAGAGGGAGTTTAAATAGACAAGGCGCGTGACGTTAATTAGTGAGTAATCGGGTGCTTATGGGAAGTCATTTATATGGGTTAATGGTGTTGAAGACCGAACTAAAATCCAAAAAAGGAATGGGCAAAGGAATTGGGCTTCTCCAAATGCTTAAATGTACAGTGGAGAGCCAGGAGTGTCCTCAACAGACCTGTTGGACAAACAGGTGAGGATCCAACAGAGGTGATGTGCAAAACATGAGGTGCTTAAGCATTAGACACTCCCAGGCTGTCATAGTCACCAAACTTAGAGGAATTGGTCTGTGGTCATGAAGGATATCTTTGAAGATCTGAGGAACTTTGGAAAAGAAGTGACGTATTATAAATATTTGTGGACACAGGAGCCAGTTGGTTGGCACAGTGACTGAGGGCTGCAGCTCACAGAATGTCTGGACTTGTGGCCTTTCCTTTGTTTTTTAAAAACTGCTCTCGCTTCTTCAATGTGGATGGAAAATGGAGGAGGAAGAGGAGAAGAAGGAAGCAGGGGTAAAGAAGGAGATGTAAAATCCAGTTTCTCAAAGCAAGCAGAAATCTGATTCCATTTATCTGGAAGGCTGAAGTCATTGTCCAGTATGGTGACAGGGTTTTCTTTCATAGTTGGGCTATTAAAATATTCCTGAAAATTTTTTTTCCAGACTGATCTTGAATTGTTATCAGCCAATTGCTCTTTCACCTTTTTAGTATAGCTGCCCTTTGCCTTCCTCACTGTGGAGCACAGTTCATGCTTGGCTGAAATGTAGTACATTCAGTTTGGTCACCCTTGATAAAAGACCTGTTATTTCTATAGCATAGGTCTTGCAATGCTTTTGAAAACTATTTTATATCTGAACAAAACAACACACAGTATATTTTTTAAAGCTAAATAGAATTATTATTTATTATAGGTAAGTTTTTTTAAATATTGTATATCTGCGATGAACCATGCTTTTACTACTTAATCTTCATGTTTAAAATGACTTCACCTATCAAGGCGAAAATGGAAATTAATAGTCAGATATCATAAGCACAAATAGGATGTTCTACACCCAGCAGTCACAGCTGTTGGAATCTCCTCAGTTGCTGGAAGGAAATTGTTTTGGACCAGAAAGCCCTGCTGATCAGTTGGTTACTAGGATCTAATGTCCTAATATAGAGCCATTCTGCAGGAGCTGTAATGTGTAGTTACATCTAATACATCTTCATAATACATCTTCAATGACCAAACTGTCATTTCTCTTCAAAGTTTAGAGATTTACAGACTTGTTGTCATGCCAAATCAAGGAAGAAGGCTTCATATTTCAAACCATAGCTTTTTTGTAGACTCAAGAAATGGTAGGCACTGTCTTATTAATAGGTGTGTCCTTAATCCATAGTGAAATAAAGCTGTTCTGAAATTAATAAATAAAAGCCAATACTAAATACAGCATCTTTTAAAGAGCCCAGCTTCCATTATTTTCAGGACATCTTTTGTTGTTTGTTTGTACCTTCAGAATTCAGTGGAGCTGTTTAAAATGTGCTATCATAGAATGCAGAAATACCCTGGGAACTTTAAACTCACTTTATCTGTGAGTCTCTTCCACAGGGAGGAACTTTACTGACCTTAAATCATGTTAAACTAATACTGTCAGGTCCTGAGCCTCCAATAATTTGTTACAAGACTGCTGATCACTTTGATTGTGTTACAATGTAGCATCAGTTATTTGTTATTTTGTGTCCTGCATAGTGATGAAATGGATTAAGACATTTTATGAAAGTTTTTTTATTCTCTGGTACAATTCTCTCTAGTTCTTTACAGTGTGGCATTGATAGTTGCTCATTGTATTGCACTGAATCTAAACAGTAAAATTAGTTTTTAATCATTCTTTAAAATGCGTTTTTCAATAGTCTTTTTTTCATGATCCTTGTCCTGTTCCAGTCTTCACAAAAAAGTAATCCAGAAGCTTCTGAAATAGTGTAGTTTTACAAAATCCATGCTATACTTTATCTAATCATTCTCAGTAATTTCCCTGAATGCTTCCTATGTCATTGTGATGATAAATTCTGTTTCAGTTCATTAAAATGGAGAAAAATTCCAACTGTAATCTTTTGAATATTATATAATTCTACAATGCTCCCACTGCAACATGGAAAACTAACACATGAAAACACATATTGTGGCACATGAAACAGAATAAGTGCATCCTAAAATTTAATTTACATCTTAAGAGGTTTACTCCATTTTCATACCATAACTAATTTGAAATATTTTGTACAAAAAATGTATTTATCAGATACTAGTTGACATCATGGAAAAATATAACAACCCCTAGATAATTACTTTAAAGTGAATAACAAGAATTAAAAATTGAATTGAAGAAGTCTTTTTTCAAGGAGAAATTAATTAAAATGGAACTAAAATATCAATGTAGGAAACTGCACAGTGCAGACTTTAATTTAGCTTACTGTTGGAAGTTTTTTCTTAATGTACTGGGTTTTTTTTTGCTTTTCCTGTCATAGCTGACAGATGCATCCTGTTGATAGTGACGAACTGTACAGAGAAACTCCCTATACTGTAACTGCCATGTGTTTCGGGAAGAAGTTAGCAGTAAAAAAGCATGAAAATAGTCATCCTCAAACTTGCACTTTTTCACTTTGTAATCACTACAGTAGATTACAGTAGAGACTGGGAGATCGCTTTAGAGAACATGTTAGGGTTGTGAAAATCAAAGATTTCTCCAAGCCCCTAGTTTCACATTTCACCTCTAACGGCCATGATCACACTGATCTCTCCGTCTGCATTCTCAAAGAAGGGTTTCTTAACTCCTATTGCAGAAGGACTTCCGAAACCAAAATTATCCTGAAACTAGGATCACACCCTCCCCCTTCTCTCAATGACAGGTTTGTTTCCTTCTAATCCTCTGTTCATTTGCAGGTTTTACCTTCACACCTCTCTTCACCTCTCTCGACTTGACACCACCCGAGTGCCCACTCTGCCTCCCCCCTGCTCCCGTCTCCTCTACACTCCCAGCTTTTGATCTACTATGCTACAGTATATTATCAACTGCTGACTTCCCTCTCTTTCTCACAGCCACAGAAGGCTCTACAGTCACAACATTCGGTCCTTTTCTTCTCTTTTCAGCATGCAATAAACCTTAACTTGTTCCATCACTACAGTATGTTCTCTTTAAACCCTATCACACTTAGAAGTGTTAATCATTGTGATTCACTGCTCACAGCCGTGCACCTGTGGGGATATACAGTAGGACAGTGCGTGTTTTTCCCTATAATTAAATCTGTTAAGCATTTGCCATTACACTGCACAGTACCTGGTAGGTAGATATAATGGTATGGCAGATTATTGTAATAGCCTTTGCTGGAAACACAAATAGCCTGCAAATCATAGCGGTCACTGTAGTGTAAACAGGGTATCCAATGTCAGGTTCCTAACAACCCCAGTCATGCATAGGACTTCTTGTGCTGGTGATTGGGAAATCGTGGCCACAGCTGTCTAATGACACAACCCAACATCACCCTAGGGTTTACACCAATGTAGTTTGTGATCCCTGGGAAGTGTGTAAGTCCAGTGCTGCAGCTCAAACAAGAAGTCAGCAAACCAGAGATAAACACACAAAAGTAATGAACAAGTTAAAATGTCCATGCTTGTTACACCAAAGGTACAGGCAGTAAAAAAAAAGGAAATAACATTTCAAAGAAATACAAAAGTAAGTAAAGTTCATCTAGGATCAATGCCTCTAATTCTGTGTTTCTCAGACAGACACAGGTTACCCAGGGCACAGAGTATTTCCCTACTTCCATCAGACTCATTCCTTGTTCCAAATCCTTGTTTCACATACTGTAGAGTTCCCCTGGGAAACAAAGAGTCCCACATCAATTTCCCCCACTTAAAGGGGTACTGTACATGTACAGTAGAATGTATTTCTTTTCTTGTTTCTTGTTTCAAAATCCTCTTTGTTACACAGATTAAGTAAGAATTCTAACTTTTAGGAATTTTCCAAATTCAGCTAATTTTTTTTTTATCAATTGAGAAGATTTTAAATTTGTTTAGATGGGTTAAAAACAAATAGCATGATTGACACTTGGTCTTCTATTCAGAAACAAATTCACAGATGCACGCAGTGAAAGGAATCTTCAGACGCTGTTGTCAAAAATGACATTTAGCTCTATCCCGTTTTCATCTCCAAAGAGATCAACTCTCCCATTTAAATCCTCTAGGCTTAGAAACTCATAAAGCACATAGCTGGCTAGACAAATGAAAACCATACAGCTAAAACAGTCTTATACCAAAAAATCTAAATACGATTGATAGATTAAGAGCCGCTGTTTTTTTAATAAGTAAACGCATGGGGTGTCTGTTTTCTGTTCACCCAAAAAAAAATGTTTTTGGCATTATGTTGGTTGTTGCTTTGTTTCTCCTCTTCATTCTTCCGCCTTGTACCCCTCTGGTGGAACTGGATAGCTAGAAACATTTGCACCATCTCCCAGGGCCTCATAAAAGCACCAGTGTTTGAACTATTTCCGTACATTTCATTTACCTACAGTATATAATCTCTATATGTTGATTCCCAAACTTTGTTTGCTGCATAGCCCTTTACTGATGCAGTTCTGTGTTCTAAGTCCTTTTCATTAAGGATTATAATTATATATAAAGATGCTGACAGTTACGCATCTCAAAAATCCCACCCTGCTTGGAGTTTCTATGTTTTTGTATGTGTTTGCATGGGTTTCCGCTGGGTGCTCTGGTTTCGTCCCACAGTTCACAAACATACTGGGAAGTTAATTAGCTTCTGGAAAAAACTGACCCTAGTGTGAGTGCATGCAATTCTGTGTTTGTGTCTGTCTGTGTCTGCCCTGTGGTGGACTGGCATTCTGTCTGGGATGTACCATACCATGCACATGTTGCTTGCCGTGGGCTCCAGCTCACCCATGAACCTGCATTGAAAGAAGCGATTAGAAAATGGGTGGAAAATGTCACCATTAATGTCATGGCTGAGCCTGTTTCCTGGAGATTGAGAACGTGACATTCTCAGCTGCAAGCCATTTTCAGCACGTAGATAATGCCAATTGCTTTTTGCTGAATCTCAATCTGACTATGTCAGTGACTTAGATGATGTAGTTACTAGTTACTATGTCAATGAGGATCTCTTGATCATTTACCGTCAGATCACGTAGCATGGGAGAAACAGGATAATTTAAGAAAGTGTAGTGAATCCAGATCTTTATGTTATCAATCTGGCGTAAATAATCACTTAATTGCTGTGCCAGGTCTGTGATGTGCCACCCCTTTATACATGTGGTCCTGTAATTGATGTTCAGTAGTTGTCAGGAATTTGTGCAGGTTTCCAGAAATTAGTTTGCAGTTGCCCTTTCTTGTGGTGGAAGGCCAACACAAAATGCAACATGATGTGATGGGAACGCAAGCAGCCCTGGTGTCCAGCTTTTTTATTTTTTGGTCTCAAGTTTTGTCCCGCACATTGAACGCTGTTGTACTCGGACCTTGTAGCCCAGCTTATTTCACAAGTGAAAAGGTCAATACCAATGGGAGAGAAGGCCGTGTCATGCAGACGTTCAGAGAGAAGGCAAGGACGTGTGCAAATTCCAATACATTGCTGCCTTTGACTGCTTCACAACGTCATGGAATGATCATGACCACATCATTCCATTATGATGCTATGAAATTATCAAGCAGCCAAAAAATCGACTCAGCTTTTGCCCAGGTACGTAGGTAGTGGTGTGCCAAATAAAATGTCATGTTCTATGGAACCTTCATAAGAGTATTGCATGTATACAAGGAGATGATAGATAGATAGATGATGATAGATAGATACTTTATTGATCCCGTGAGGGAAATTGCAGAAGTCATTTATACAATATCTGAAGACTCTGATATAAGCATAAGCTTATGACGATCTGCTTCACTAATTAATTCAGAGAGTCATCCAAGCCATAGATACACTCTGAGACACTCTGAGACTCTGAGTTGTTTGATAATGGCAGTTGGGCATCTAACACACACAGAGGAAAATAATTGGTACCAATCCAAGTGTATCCTATCTCAATGTATTTTCTGGCGTATTAATCATTTTTGGTATACATCCTGATGTGTCTTTTTCGGTATTGCACCTTGCATATGGAAGGTAAAATACTGAAAAGGACATACAGTATGTCTACGATTTCCACACCAGACATACTGGTACTTGCAGATTCATCAATGTTTTGTGTGTGTGTTTTTTTAACACTCCTTGTATCTACCAGCCTATCCATTTTGTGGTTTAATATTCATTGCATGTACTTCATAATAAGCAAGTTATAACTGAAGTGATTTGAGTGGGGACAATCTGTTCGAAGCCACACTGTAACATAATTGGATGTAAATGGTGCACATCATTTTTTTCTGTGCATAAGGTGTTCATACTGGTACAATGGAAATTAAATGAACTATGTACATTTTTAATCAGGTGAGGTGAGTTAGACATTTTTATTGGCTTATCGTGAAAAATCAACTGGGTAATAAATAATGGAATGAAAAAAACGATTAAATAAAATTTACATTAGAGAATGTCTCTCCAAGTACCCCCTGGGGACATCTCACTTACCCCTGGGGATATGCACACCACAGTTTGGTAAATACTGAGTCTGCTGAATTGTAATGTGTTCTATTTCTTATTTGTTTTGGTCATTTTATGTTAAATTATATTATTCTTGTTTTCAAAAGGCATACTTATAACAATAGCCTTTTCAATCGGTAAGCAGAAGCTTATGAACCATTATCTGTTTACGTGGCTCAGTCCTAAGTCACCTTCTCTGTATTGAGCTCCATATTTGTGGTCTGTTTCAGTTCCAATTAGCAGGGTTGAGAAAACATGTTTTTATTACCATGTAAACAGAAATAAATTCTGTTTATACATGTATAAATTACAATTATACATATTATACATCATAATATAAGGTTAAGAAGTAAATAGGTTACATGTAGTCTATAAATGTTAATAGAACACATAATAATGTTGAGTGATTATTTATAATCACTTGGACAGGTGCTTGAATTGAATACTTATTTCTTCAGGCAAAAAATTCTCTCCAGGGCAATAAAGCTTCCCTTAGCACAGTAAAATTTCCAACATAATTCCAGAAATAAAGCCCAAAACACTAAACATACTACTACAATCAATTTTGCTACACTGCTGTTGGATTTTTTGTTGTATCCATAAATTAGGTTTCACTCACTGACCACTCTTAAACCAAGCAGTTGATGTTTTGCTGCAGTGTAATGATTACAGGACTGCAGCAATAGTCCATTACTTAGATAATGGCTATTTGGCTATTTATATTCATACTACCATGCAGCAGTTGACCAAGGTTCATGTGGATGATGAATCTTTCATAAACTTTTGCTACTTAAAGGGATTGTTCAAATTGTATTGCAATTGAATAGCCTTCATGGTAATTGTAAGAAGGTGGAGTAGATATGAATCATTATGGTGAGGTGAATCTGAAGTTGAATGGAGTGTTAAAAGGCAGTAACATAGCATAATAATTGCAATTCTCCCATCCTTTAGAAGTGAGGTAGGTTCCTTCAGAGACAAACTATAATACAGAAAACAGTATGGTAACACAGTATAGTAATATGGTAATGCTAACTCAATAATGTACTGTATGAGCACAAGCCTTTTAACTAGCTTGTCAGTTTATTCTTATGCCTTTTTCATTTTTCAAGTTGTTTTTGTAGTGTAACTAATTTCCCCCATTATACCAAAAGAATACCAGAGTTAAGGAGTCCATACTGAATATTTATAGGTGACTTACAAAATTGTAATCATAAGTTTATGTCTTCTATATTTTACAGAGATTTTGCATCAATGAATGATGTGAACAATGGCATGAATCCTATTTAGTTTTTTTTAAACCATGGTGTCATTATCAAAGTGAAAAGTCCTAATAAAGTCTAACAGTCTTTTAGACCCAAACTCATATAATAACGTTTCAACAGGGTTAAGGTAAGGGACAGGCAAGAGCTGTGCATGAATGTCCAATCTGTTTTAAGTACTTTAAGATTGGTCTCGCACTGCATTCTAGATTTATCTTCTCATTTTGCTTTGCTGTGTCTATAACCTTTTCTTGCCTGAGCAGAGATTTTCCTGCTGCAGCCCCCTGCAAGGCATCATGGTCTGGAAAATGTGCTTTCTTTAATATAGAGGGTCTCATATTAAATTAAAATGAGCAGCCAGATGAGCTGGTAATGCGAAGAAGGATGTTTGATTTGGGGTGAACAACCAGTCCATCTCCTCTTTCAGTTGTTTCCTCCTTTTACCTTGGTCATGTTAGTTTTTTTATTTCAAGAATGTAATTATTTGGATTTCAGTGTGCAAAGAAAACGCAGTAATGTCTCAACATTTGCAAGGGTCTGCAAATAACCAACCACGCCTATAACACAATGTAATGTACTACAGTATATAGCATGTAATTACTCATCCCTTCTATGATTATTAAAGTTCTTATGCATTGGCTTTAAGTTAATTAACATAACATTGATCAATGTAAACAACAGTAATCACAAACTTATAGTTATCAGCTAAAATAAAAAACACGAATCCCTCCTCTGTGTCCAGCATAGATGTCGAGACCCTGCTGTATAGTTCAATTTTGATCTCTCAAATTCAATCAAAAATAATGGGTGTCTACACATACAGTAATACGCTTCATATAGTGCTTTAAATTATATTTGGATTCTTGGAATGCACGTTTAGACTACGATCATTTAGATATAACAAGCTGTAGTGGAAATTGGTAGAATGAAAGGCAATACAAGTGCAATGACATTCACTAAAGTGAGACCATGCAATAAGTCCTCAGGTCAGTGGAGGTAATATTGGTCACAGAGGATGTGTAGATGTCACCTGTCAGTGCTATTTGATACACACAGAGAGCTTATTTTCCAATGCGACAGTGCCTGCCTCCACACACCCAGTGTTACGATTGACATGCATTCATTCACACATTTCAGTTGTTGGCAATTAATTGGATCGAGACTGGAACACTTGATATAAACTCAACTGAACACTTGTGGAATGAATTGTGCTATCATGTTTTACAGACCACCACAGAGTTGTTGCAAGACTTGTAGCATCATTGCAAAGCATTTGCACATATACAGTAGTTGTACAGCTTTTTAATCAGCAGTTATGAGATGCCCATGTGCCCTTCAGGTATGTGTCAGGGCACAAGATAGGCACACCCTTTACTTCGCATCACTGGCCCTTGCTAGATTTCACATTCACATTCACAAGAACATCCTGTTTTTCACACTTAAAAAATAGGTAATGATAAACATAGTTCAATTTGCCATATACAGTTATATTTTAAAACTATTCTAACAGAACCTTGCAATTTTACATTTGAACCTGCATTTGATTTTCCAAATATAATTTTTCTGATACAGAGATTTCAATGTTGATCATGATGACACAGATTTTGTTTTGACCATATTTGTCCCAGAACAATTTATAGAAAGATTCAAGCCTTTCCTAAATCTTAACTAAATGATGTACAAGCATTACGTTAATCACAAGCACATAGCACACTGCCATGCACAAATTTTCCAGTGAAGTGATGATATTCCCTTAGGCTATCATTAGTTTGTTCATAAAAATAGGCCCTTTGGTGTTTCACATTTTGTTTTACAGTAATTGCAAAGAAGCATCAAGGAATTGCGTGGAATTTATGTTAACTCCATGATGTCAGTTTTCTTAATATTTATGTATTGGAATTAATATTAGAATTTTCTCAATATCTATGTTTCTTAATATCTTAATATTAATATCAATGCACGGAATGCTAAAAGATAATTCAATACATCCTCGTGCACTGCAGTAACTCTATTATAACATCCCACTCGGTTTTACACAATTGTACAGAAAAAGACATGTTTTTCTCTGGAATAACTAAAGATTCACATCCAAACAAAATTTAATTCAAACAATTTTCAGATTTCACAAATTAGCCAAAAACAGTGTGTCAAAACCTCAGATTGCTTGCAGTTGTGGTGGGAGATAAAATGTACTGCTGTGAAACATTGATGCAATATTTCAATATTGTTGGCTCAAAGGTAGTTGTCTTTGTTGATACAAGATATGAGTATAACTAAGACTTCAGTTTCTAATGCCACTGGACAGATTTAGCTGATGATAGAAGTCTAAAAATAACATCTCTGATTAATGTTTATCTGTCATTGTAAGTGACTTATTACTATTTCTTGAAAAGGAATGCTTTCCCTTCTTTGTACTTGTATACTATATATTACTATATTATGTTAATAAAATGTTATATTATTAATATATGGTATTATATATAATATAATACAATCTTTTATTTCCAACATTTAATGGAATAAGATGTATCTTCTGTCACAGTCAGTTCAAACCAGCTAAAGATTTAGCTTATGTGAAAGAGAAAGTATTTTATTTATTTTTTTTGCTGAAGCTAACATGAACCAGAAAATACTGTGCAGTTGTAAGGTTCTGTGAAGAAAATAAAATCACAAATACAGCCCAGTAAGAAAGTCATGTTATTATATAATATAAGAAGCAAACTTATTCTTGCTTCTTTGAATCCTTTTTTTTCTCTCTTGTGCCTTTTGAAAGAGAATGCTGCAGCTGTGTCAGTGGTGAACCTGTATTTCAGAACGGAAGACAGCGGTTTGGAGCCTTGAGTGGGGTACTGTTTGTGCCTGCATGACACGTAAATGACAAACCACACATCATCAGTGACTGTAATATTCATTGTCTAAGATCGCTTCGAAATCTCTCAGTTCACAAAGAAAACATGTTCCGTACATTTCAAGACTTTCAGAAATATTTCGACAGTTGCAACTCGGACATCATTCTGATACTACACCAGAGCTGTCTGGTTTAAAATGCATTTGTGGGACTGAGCTCATTCATTGTTGTTTTGAGGACTTTCAAAACATTTATTATATAGATATTTATTTAAATACAGTCAGTAAATAAGTTGTCTTATCCAGTAATTTACATTAAATGTTATTTTGCAAAGAAACAGGTGCTTTCATTTTACTTTACAGAATTAATTAAACAGTGAGGAACTTCCATTCTTTTTAAAACATAGGCATGCAATTGGCAACATTAAGCCATGCAATAGAGCACTCTTAAATTTTCAGGCTTGGATTCACTTTGTGATTTAATGTGACTTAGTCAGATTACTGCACTGAATATGTTGCCATCCCTTCCTCATATCCTGACCTCTGTGTTTGTTCAAACAAGATCGCCATGGCAACCTATTGTCTCTCCTGAGAATATACTGTACATGGAATCCGGAAAAGCTAAATGTAGGGAAATGTCATATTGCTACTTTAAAATACACCCTTAATTTCAAAAAGCACTAAAGCATCTAAAGAGCATTGACTGGCAATGGAAACATCCTTAACACGCTGTGGAAAACAGTAGACGTACTTGTTATGAACCACAGATCAACTGTAGAAAGGGAAAAGGAGCAAAAAATAAAAAGTACAACCTCAAATCCTGAAAAATTATAAATAATAAAAGTGATTTCTGGGAGGTACATGCACAGCATTAGAAAGGTCTAGACCTGAATTATGACCTTTCAATTGTGGTGTGAAATAAAAGCCTGGTGATTTAACTTTCATGAATTCAATGATGAGTGAATACTGCAGAATATTTCATAGAATTTGTTGGCCTTGCTATCTGAATAGTGTAAACAAGGAAGCACAGATTTGCTTTTTTGTTATCCACAGTGCCAATACAAATACTGCCTTTAAAAAGGAAAAGTGTAAAGTACTGAGCTTCAAAATGCAATCCTACAATACCTTGAGCACTTTAGCTGAATCCACCCTGAAAGCTAACATACAATCTGACACAGCTTTATTGAGGTCCTTTGATTTATTCTTTTTGAACCCTTCAGTCATTTAGCTCCTTTCTTGTGCAAGTTCGGAATGTCAAGGCAAAAATAATGAATTGCATCTGGCGAAGTTGTCTTGCAAAGTTAATGCTTTGGCCCCGTTTAGCTTGATGAACCCAATGAACATCCCCAGAAATGTCCTTGAATATAAATGTATCAACACAGTCACATCATTTGAAATTTCCATCATTTGTTTTTTAAGGACTTAATCTGAAGAGTTCATTTTAAAATCCTCAAAAGGCTTTGACAAAGGCAACCTAATGTGGATTGGAAGTGTGTTTCAACCTGAGAAGGAGAAACATTTTACACTAAGGGTTTTTGGGTTCTGGAACAAGATACCCAGCCATGTTGCTGGAGCCAATACTCTAGCATTTTTCCAGAAAGGACTGAATGAGATCCTTGGATCAAATTGCTACTAGCAACTTAACACTTTCTCGACTCTGGAAAAAGAGTCAATTTCCACCTGGTATGATGTCCCCTTAAACAGTTTGTAATATCTCTGGAATTTTATACAGTACAACCCTGGTTTACAGGCATAAATTAAAGTTAGTGGACTAGATGGGCCTATGACCTCCTCTTAGTAGCAATCATCTTTGTGTTTTTTAGTTCTAATGCATCGTGCAAGTGCCTTGCAAACGCATTCAGACCCTTTCCATGGTGTCCCATTTTGTGAAATTACAAAATTATGTTTACACCTTTTAAAGAAGGGGTATCCAACCAGCCGAGGAGTGCTTGACAGCCCATCGATCGCAAGAATGTTTGTCAAAAAATAAATGGGAAATTTAATTATTTACTTTTTTCAACAGCCTAAAAATTCATTAAGATCATTCCATGCAATGTCATACATTTTACTGCCCTTGTGTGTGTTTAACCCTTGTCAAATGGGTTGTAAAGGTCTCTTCCCTGAGTGCTGGCTGACACTAAAAAAAAGGCTACAGGAGCTCTGTAAATAGCTACCCAAGAACTTTCTCTCAGTAATTGCCGCACGAACCCCACATTCACTAGTGGAGTGAAACAGACTGTGAGAAATTCGCCAACAGTTTGTTAAGTTTGATTGCCTATTTGATAGTCGAAGTGTTTGAGAAAAATGATGAAGCAAAGAGAACTAAAACTTACCGTTACCACAAGGAATGGGAGCATGATTATTTTTTTGTACTTTTGCATTCAAATCTGCAATGCTAGCTTCTACGCGAAAAAGGGAAATATAGAACAGCATTTCAAAACTACACACAAAACTTTTGATGTGGACTTTGCCTCTAAAAGTGAATTAAGTAAAAGAAAAGTGGAATAACTAAAATCCCAACTAGCAGCAGTCGGTTTTCATGAGGCCTAATACAAGAGGGTAAGCGGCAATCATCGCATCGTTCTGTGTGAGCCACGTCCTGGCTAAACACAAAAAGTCTTTCAGGGATCAAGAAGTTTGCTGAGGCCGCTGACTTGCTGTTGGGCGATTTAAAAAACAAACATTTTTGACAAGGTTCAGACAGCTGTGGCCTGAAATCAAAGAGTTTCTCAAGTCGTCTAAACATGGTGAATATGCCCAATTAGAGGATGACCAGTGGCTTCTGGATTTAGCATTCCTCACAGACTTGACTGCAATGATGAATGAGCTGAATGTCGAGCTGCAGGGACAAAGTAAAAATGGCATCAACATGATCAGCAGTATCAACACGTTAAAAAAATAGAAGTTCTCAAGTAAAAAAAAGAGTTCTCAAGCAAGCTTCTTGGTGCCAATGCTCACATTAAGGTAGGAAATTTGTTTTCTAAAATGGGGAACATTACTTGTTCACTGTAGCATGAGTCACTTGCTTTTATTTGCTGTCATTTTAGTGATGGGTATCATTATTGTACTGATGTGCCCACAGTCTGTTTTTCCTATATCAGAGCTTCGAATTCACACTGGTAGATCGTGCTGAACTGGCAAATGAAAAAGTAGATCTTACATTACAAAACGTTGGGCACCCCTGTTTTAAAGCAAATATTTTCTTAAAAACCTGAATGATTGAAATGAATACTTTTACTGTAATTAGAAGATCGGTTAGAGTAAATGTCAGCAGTAACTGACAAAGAGAAAAAGAGACAAAATTGAAATATATTCATTGCCTGAGTATTCATATCCATGAACTCAGTATGTGATGAAAGCACCTTTGCCAGTAACTACAGCTGCACGCCTTTATAAGTAAATTTCTACCAATTTTATATGCACTGGCATGGTACGGTACTTTTTTTTCTTATTCTTCTTGGGAGATTACTCAATCTCTCCCAGTTTCTATGAGGAATGCTGAATCACTTGAAACAGCAGCCTTTCCATCACAGTTTATCAATAGGATTCAAGTCAAAACATTAAGTGGGCCACTCAAGGACATTCATTTTTTTTTATTAAGGCACTCCAGCATAACTTTGACCTTGTGCTTTAGAGTATTATCTTTTTGTCCCAGTTTTACTGTAGGTCTGAAGCAGATTTTTCTCTAATATCCGTCAGTCCTATGAATGGAAACAGAAGTATAGAATGATGCTGCCACCACCATGCTTGACAGTAGGGATGATATTAATTGAGTGATGCACTGTGATGGGTTTGCATCAGATGTACAGTAACGCTGGGCATTTAGACCAAAAACATTCAATTTTGATATTATCTGATAACAACCCCTTTTGCCACATGTTTATACTATCACTTAGGTGCTTTGTTGCATTAGAGATTTGTAATGATTCCATACAAGAATGGTTCCAAATAAGTTTGCTTTGTGGAGTGACCTGGATTTTTTTGACCCAAGAACATTTTCACCCATCTTAGCTCCTGAAGTCTTTCAAAACTTTGAAATTTGTTGTTTGCCTTACAGCATCATCCTAACAAGTTCCTCCTTTCCCAGCTGTTGCTTAATCTGGAGGACCAGCCTGACCTAGGCAGTGTCTGGGTACCTTGCACTTCTTAATGATCGACTCCAATACATTCAAAGAGATATTAAGGGTCTTTGAAATGTTTTTAGACCCCGCTCCTGATCTGTGCTGTTATACAACTTTAGTCTTAAGATGTTGTAAAAAGGTCCTTGGTTTTCATGGTTGGATCATTGCTTGAAATTCAGTGACTTGGGAACATTACAGAGACAAGTATATTTCTTCTGAAATGTAAACCCCTATTATTGCACACAGGCAGAGAACACTCAATTAATTGCTTGGCTCATTAAGGTAATTTTATGCATCTAAACAAATTTAGATTTCCCATTGCAGTTTCAACAGTTTGAATACTTCTGAAATTATAACTTTTCCATTTTCTTTCTTTTCTCATTTTTTAGTTTGAATGTGTGGAGTCAGATGTGTACAGTATATAGAAACATTAACAGCTTCTTCAAAGTGCTACGTCAAACTTTACAGCACCAAAATGAGAAACCTGTGCAAGGGTCTGAAAACTTGTGAAAGACATTGTATTGTACTTCTGAAAATACAGAGTTCCAAACATACCAACAAAACAACTTATTTTCTTGCAAGTACAACATACAGTAAATGAACTTTACAAAATACAGAAGCACAATAAGTTTAATAGAAAAACTACTAATTATACAGCAAGTTATAGTGAAAGACAAACAAAGTACTTCATTTTTTCTTTTAAATAAAGTTAATTAATGTTTTCAAACGTGTCATACGTTTTAAAATAAGTTTTAAAGGAAAACAGTGTTTTAAAGTAATACAAAGTTAAGGCCCCAACAGAGAACCCAAACACAAAATCAAAGCTGAAAGCATGCAGTTTTAAAATATTATTTTCTATTGTAATACAAATTCACTTCAGTCAGTGACCCGGTTTAAAACTGTAACATGCAATTACTTATCTTTTTGTCTTTATTAAATGGTTTAAAACCTAAAACTACCTGAGCTTCATTTTAATTAGTCAATTAATTTAATTAGTCAATTAAGGAGCAAGATATATTCTGACACTCACTCTCATTAGTAGAAAATTGATATAATTATGAAAAATAATAAATTTTATGAATATACAGTTTTTTTAATTTTGCAGAATTGTGATCTATTTAAGTTATATAATTAGATATAATAATACAAGATAAAATATTACCTGCTAATACGTTTGCTTTTTTAACTGGACAAATATTTAATATTCTAAAAGAACACAGAATGATGTTGTAAAGTAGCATAAGACTGAGAAAGTTTGCCTGATAGCTGGTTTTCTCAAAGTGCTTGTACTTGAGATTTTTTAATGCAACTCTTTGAATGTACAGTATATTATCCTGAAGTAAAAGAAAGAGCAATAGAAGGCATAGTTTGTTGTATTTTACTACAAGTCTTCTCTTCATAATGCCACCCACCTACAGGTATGTTAGCATGCTAACATACTAAATTGATCAAAATTCATGTTCCAAGTCTTAACAAATTGATGATTTGAAGGCTGCTAGTCAGATTTGATAGATTGTGGTTCTTCAAGACCAATATTGTTCAACCTTGTACTTTAAACAGCATGTTAAAGAAAAAAACATAGAATTATTTATTGAAACAGTTCTATACTCAATATGTTGCAAAAACATGAGAATCGTCAGTTGTTTTTTTTTCACTAATACAGTACATGTCTTCTAATTTAAAATGAAAAAGATTGTGCCAAGCCCCAAATAATTGTAGTTATATCTGGTTGCTAAGTCAAATTCATGCCTGTGTCACTTCTAAAGCAACTATAATATTTCCTTTATTAATGAAATATCCACAGATTTTCAGCGGCTGTATCACCCTGCAACTCACCACTGGCAACCCATTGAAACTCAGTAGGTGTGGATGAAGCCAGTACCTGGATGAGAGACCTCCTGCGAAAAAGCTAAGGTTGCTGTTAGAAGAGGTGTTAGTGGGACCAATAGGGGGCGCTCACCTTGCCGCCTGTGTGGGTAAGTAATTAAGCATTTAAAAATGTTTTTTCTCTGGATTTGCATCTCCACTGGGCTAGTTAAACTGCAATTGAAGCAAACAGTTCCACCTATTAACACAATGAATCAATACCCTAATTATACCGAAAGTTCATAGCCCTCCCCTGCTTTGGGAAATTGGCAGAGTGGAAGCAATTCTTACTCTAGGGTCAGTGTCTTTCTTATTACAATCACATTTCCTAATTAAAGCATTTTCATAATTGCAACAAGCTCAGTCAAGCTTATTAACATACTAATGCTTATTTCTCTTAAACCATACTGTTGCAATAATTACTTTTAAGACTGTTAAATGCTGCTGTGTAATTAGTGCATAACAAGTGATCTGTAAATCCCCCTCCCAGAAGAAGATTTTAGCTGGCACACCACATTTGTAACAATTTAGAGGGCATTAAATAACAATTTCAGAATATAAAAACCTGAAAAACAACACAAATCTGAACCAAAACATTTTCTGTAGGAAAGATGTTTGAAATGTTTTTGTGGTAGCAATGTTTAACTGTTTGATGGTAAAAATCACATCTTATCATATTTTTCAGATCTGTAGTTTCCAGATAAGAACTGAATAACATTATATACTGTTACAAATCGGGGGTTACGAAAATGGAGCAAATCAATAAATGACCGAGTGAATAAACCAATAAGTAAAGTAAATAATCATGACCCCCTACTTGTTAATGATTTTGCCAAGAATATATCCGAGTGATAGGTAAAGTTAGACACATGACATTCTCTGGCATAGCACAGGTGAAAAGAGCAATAATTCAGGCACACTTGGTTAAACAAATATTTATTAAACAAATATAACAATGGCAATACTACCACTAAAGAACACGCAACATAAACATACAACACACAAGTTAAACTATGTACGAACTTTCTAGCAAGGTTTCCTAGAGGCCTAATATCCTAACCACCTAGAAAACCCCAGACTGTTAACAATTGTTCAAATGGGTACATGGATATACAGTTTTCATTGTATTCATCATACTGCACAACTTGGACATAATATACTGCATACACCATGGACACATAGCAGCTCTATTCATATTGTGTATTGTCTGAGTTTATTTTATTCCATTTCTATTGTAGTATTATGTATTATTATGTAACCTTCTTTTGTAACTTTAATTTTGTGATTTTTACCCTCCCGGTGAGCCTGTAGAAAAGACATTTCATTGCCAGCAACTACTGCTGCATGCTGTATTGTTGTGCATTTGATAAATAAACTTTGATTTGATTTGAATTCCAATATTATACTTACAGAGGTTAAAAGAAGAAAAGGCCGCCTTCTAAACCAAACAGAGCACAACCTGCAGTTAAATCTCTCTCTGTTAGCCTGGTTGCTGCTGCAAAATGAATGGGAACCTACCACCCTGTTCTAAAATGCACCCACTGTCCAGGAGATGTAATTTATAATTGAGGGATTCTTTACACAGGAAATCAAAGCTCCCTAAAAACCACAGGATAGCAAACTCTCTTAACAAATCCAAGTACTTAGCTCTAATCTGATCTTTCCAGGTGATCTAAACAAGGCACTCTCTCTTGTCTTTTGTCTTCCTTTGTCCTCCTGTTGTCTCTCTTTCTTTTCCCTTTCTCTCTGTCCAGTTGTCTCCCTTCTGTGCCACGATGCTAAATAATAACGTATTTGACTTTACTTTTAGAAAGCATTTTTGTACTTGGTGGGTTCTCTCCAAAAAGGTTGCAGCTGGCTTTTCAAGGTCTGTTTGTATTTGAAATACATAGGAATATAATCAATAATATAATAAAAATCATTAATATATTCTTTATGACTTTATCACTTCATTTTGGTAAACAATAATGGAGAAGAAGAAGATTCCTCACTTAACTAGCGGCTTCAATGTCATCAGTTCTTCTTTTACTTCGTGAATGTACAATTGAAATATTTCCTTAACTTCGATTTCTTCGTATTTCTATTTGGCTTCAATTGCTGGCATCATCTGTCAAAATAGTGAAAATCTGCTTGATATATTTAATGCGTATTTGATTTAACAAATATGTCAACCTTATTCTCTATTTTCTTTCATTTAGGGAAGGAACTATAGTACTCTGCATTTAATTCAAAATACTGTACTCGTATAGCCTGGTATAGCTGCTATAGCTAGTATAGGTGGTTTAGCTCTTATTTTTAGGAAGCATTGTGAAAGTCAATCCCAAATTGATTTCTTATTAACTAAATCTTATGAATGTAGTGTGCTCCTTTCAAAAATCTTACACAACTTTGAAGTTTGGGAGGCCATTTTACTTCTACGTTTAAGATAACGTGATATTTGCATGCTTCATGAAAATGGTGAGAAATCATGGTGATTTTATAATGCCTAGACATGCTAATAATAATGTCAAAACAGGGATTGGGGCATTTCTATCAGGACCTTATAAAACTGAAGTGGCTCATTCTATGTTCATATGAGACATTGTCAAGCAAATTAAGACTTTTAAAAATGTGAATGAAATTCTTTACACAAAAAGAAAACACAAGTAGGATTTAACACTGTTAAGAAATTTATTAAAACAGGCATGCCTAATAATTGTCATTGTTTAATTGTAGTTAGTTTCCTTTTACATGATAAAACTTGGGTTCAGAGGTATTTTGGTGCAGATGTCGCTTACTGAAATGGTGTGATATTAGTTATGGTATTTTCATATACTTTCTCTTTCTTTTGGAGTTTTCACACCTGAGTCAAATAAGCCATCCAGCACATGAACATATAGAAAAACTTCACAACACAACAAGACATCATTGATTTTTTTGTCTCGTTTTCAAATTTCAATATAAAATTATACCAAAATGTCACAGGCCCCGTGGATCAGTGCTTAAAAAATTTGCAGTGTGACATTTATTATGATAAGCAAGTATGCAAATGTCTTTGCAACCGCCTGTCATTTTTTTAACATTACCAAGATGTGGATAGCCCAAGGAATTTTAAATTTTAAATTAAAATGCAAATTTTGGCTTTTCCCTCCAGAAAACATAAGTGATAAGGGGATTGGAGGGCAATAAATTTGAGCTATTAAATTAGTCCATTGTGAAAGGTTTAATCAAATGAACTGTGACAGCTAAAATACATGGGGGATGTTTCTCTCTCACATAGTGGAGCTCTTTTTATTATTATACCACACTGACATCAATTTATTGCACTAGGAGCAGACAATGTAGTTGTTTTTTTTTAATCAGATTTTTCAAAATATTATGAGGACAAACGAAGCAAGGCAAATACGTAAAGATGCAAAGATGACCTAAAGTGTTGTTCTTTATTTGTACCATAGAAATATAAGCATAACAAAAGACTTGGAGTGTCTGGGACTATTAGGTTTTCAAAATATGGCATTATATTTTTATATTTACAGTGTGCAATATGACTTTTTGTGTACTGTTCTGTTTTTTGTATATTCTGTACTGTGAACAACTTTTTGACAGTCTCACTGACTATACTGACTGTATTGTAAGTATTTCATTGTTGTATTATTGTATTAGTTCGTTACACTGTGCTGTGTTGACTGTGCTAAGCTGCTGTTGCACTGCAATTTCCCTCACGAGATCAATAAAGTATCTTATCTATAACTGTGTAGAAACAGAAAATTCTTCTACCTTAATCTAACATTATCAAAGTCAGCCATTTTCTAATCTGCTTATTCAGTACAGGGTTTGAGGTGGGGCTGAGCTAGAGCCTAACTCAGCAAGCAATGGGCGGGATACATCCTGGAGGGGATGCCAGTCCATCACAGTGCAGACAGACACAAAACACACAGACACTCATTTTGTGAAACGTTCAAAAACGGAAAGAATAACAAACAATAAAAGATGTTATCCCGCCGCCACCCACACTGTCATTTGAATTGAACATTGAAAGGACTCCACAAGTAAAATCTGTGAGACTGCGACTGAAGACTGTGACAGAAGTACCATGCAATAAGGATTTGACATGTCAGCAGTAGCTGCATTCCAAGCCCCCATCTTGGATCCAATCATATCAATAATGTCAAGATATTCGAGGACCTAATGATGCCATGTGAGGGGATGCAGAAATTCACAATGCAGCACTAATGACAACTGAGGTCATGCTAGCTATCCAGAACTGTTTTTGTTTCTGCTGCTGTGAAAGGCTAAGATTAGAGTCATGATTCAACAACAGTACTACTGTAGGTGCGGGCAAGGAATGTTAAGGAATGTTAAGAGATATGTGCAAAGAACAAAAGAAGATCCAAATCTTCATCCATAGAAAACTTAATAGGTGGGATGTACATTTCTGCTGTGGGGAAGGCTACCTCAGCTTCCTGCATTTATTAGACCAGTGGCTCTCAGACGCTTTGGACCAAGTACCACCCCTGATCAAGCCAAAGCATCCAAGTACCACCTACAAGTCATCTTCTCATAGGAACCACAGAAAATCTTGATGACCAATATGATCGCGTGCACACACACACATATAATAAAAATAGCACCGAGCACTTAGTTAATTTTAATTGTACCGCCTTTTAGCTGTTTTCCGACGCTTGCTAACACTAGCAGTGCTGTCTGTGTTAGGTTCAGCAGCAGAGCTAGTGTCGGTGGCCGATAGGGTTACCATACATCCGGATTTACCCGGTCATGTCCTCTATTTTGATCCTTATATCTCCTTCCGGGGGGAATTTTCAAATATCCAGAAATGTCCGGGATTTCAATCCCATTATTTTCACCATGAAGAATAATTAAGAAAAGCTATAAAGATATTTAGAAAGAGAGAGAATTGCTTAACTTCTTTAGTTCGCATCGCAGCCTACATTATCATTCATTTTTTCGACCTGTACGTGTATGATTATAATTAATAATAATAATTGCTTACACTTATATAGCGCTTTTCTGGACACTCCACCACCACCAATGTGCAGCCCCACCTGGATGATGCGACGGCAGCCATAGTGCGCCAGAATGCTCACCACACACCAGCTCTCAGTGGGGAGGAGAGCAGAATAATGAAGCCAATTCATAGATGGGGGTTATTAAGAATCCATGATTGCTAATGGCCAAAGAGAAATAAGGCCAGGACGCTAGGATTACATCCCTATTCTTTTTGAGAAACACTCTGGGATTTTTAATGACCACAGAGAGTCAGGACCTCAGTTTTACGTCTCATCCGAAGGACGGCACCTGTTCACAGTATAGTGTCCCCGTCACTATAATGGGGAATTAGGACACACATGGACTGCAGGGTGAGCGCCCTCTGCTGGCCCCACTAACACCTCTTATGTCATGAGAGAGCGAAATTGGGCGTCAATATCAGTGTCTTTACTCAGTCTATGCAGTGCAGAAGCATTCCGTCGAAAGGCTCCCTTTTTTGTTTCTTAATTTCCTACCCTCAAACACAATGCCAAAGCAAAAGTTTAAATTCACAGCAGAACTAAAAAATAAATTTCTGTGTTTTTGAAGTGGCAGAGAAGACTGGGAAGCTAAATGTTTGATGTGTAAGCCTGGTACTTTTCTTCGTGGAAAATAATGGTGTACTTGACTTGCAAGCTCATGTTGTCTCAGACAAACATAAAAAGGCAATTCAAGGAGAGAGTTTGTTAACCAAATTAACAGATTATTGTCACGCTTGTAAACCCCTCCTCTTAAGGACTCTCCAGCTCTTCCTTGTTTTATACTGATCCCCTGCACCTGCCTCCGGTTCCTGCCCCCCGTCCTATAAAAGCCAGGCGTTCCTGCCAATCTGGGCTCAGCTTTGGAAGATGGACGCCCGGAAGCCCGCCTATCCGCATACATACAGAGTCCAGGAGCGACTTGACGGCACAGGCTTCATCACGGCGTCCTGACCTTCTGAGTCCGGGATTAGGGAGCGTCTGGTCCCGTGACCCCCCTTTTATTCCCCCGTAACAGAAAATATGAAAACCCGTCTCAAGCTTTCTGAAACCGATTAAGTAAATTACAAATGAAACATTTGCATAATTTTTAATTATTCAATTTTTAATTCCCAATTTTTCAGTGCACACAACAAATTTCAAGGGTCATCTGGCATACCACCTGGGGGAGCTCTGCATACCACAGTTTGAGAACCACTGTCAGACCACTGTTTTCTTTGCTTCCCTGTTCTTTGTTGTAAATTCTGAAAGATAGGATAACTTTTTTCACTTGGGAGTGTGTGTTGTAAGAAGTGGGCTGCATGACAGAAAATGCTTCTGGATAGCTTTCTATTTGTACATCTTTTTGTTCATATGAGGGGAAACCTAGAGAGACCTATGAAGAGCCAGTCCACTAGCATCCTTCTTGTGTTATTGTGTTGGTAGAGCTGTCAAGTACGGTTGGAGATGTCGGGGGTGAGGAGTGGGAGTTGTTAATCGAGTGAGGATTAGGAGAGTGTAGGCAGGAAAAATGGCTTTACTGAGGGATGGGGGAGAGAGGACTTGGGCTTTGAGGAAAGGATGTCAGGTACTGGAGAATTGGGCTTAGGGTTACACTTTACTGTTTGAGTCCTTGACTACGCTAAAAGAACTAAATGTATTTCATCATGATCATAGAAGACTACGAGGGGACCTGTTTCAAGTATTAATAAATAAATGAGAGGAGGCCATTGGTGACATCTAGCCTGTTTGGTTAAGCATTTTTAACAAAATGACCTCTATGCACTTTTTCAGAATTAGCTGTGAAGCATAAACCAAATGACACAATTGGAAAATACACATGACATTTAAACAGAACAGGACACATTCCTTTATCACCGTAGGCTGTGGGAGTCAATAACAAACATTTTAGCCATGTTGTTGTTGCAGATACTGTCTCCTTCTTCAACGATCACCTAGAGAAGATTCTCAGATCAATTATCAACTAAAAAACAAACAAGCTTTTTTGGCCTCTTCTTTTTTGTGAGCTTTCATATAAAAACTTAAAAATCCTTAAAATCCATCTCAGTATCCAATGAAAGAAAGCCACAGGGGGAGGCAATGTCAGCTGCCGTGTGTATAATACCGGGGGTACATGGTTATCATCAAACATGAATACATTATTACATAAACAAATATTACAGTATCACCAAAATGAACTCCAATAAAGCCTGTCTGATAATGACGTAACATTTTGATCATATAGTATTGTGCATAGTATTATGTGCATGATAGCACCTTAGCGTGTAGTTTAGTCTCAGAGCAAATCAAAGAGAGAGTAAAATAGCTCAAAGTATATTTGTCATTTCAATAATGAATGGGGATATAATTAGAGTATTATCATTCCTCCAAAATGAACTTTTCTCAATGGCAGCGTATATCCTGTAAATCAAGAAAAGATTCTAACAAAGAGTATGAAATCTAAAACAGAATTCCAGAGGAATGATCCTTGGCATGCTGTGAACAACTTTCTTATCTCAGACAGATGTATAAGTGTCTCCAGTATAACTACATTTTGGAATAGCATAGGTAGCGCTTCACAATTATTTGCCACATAAAACAAAGCTTGGGAGACAAAAATGTATTGATTTTGGGAATATAATTAATGTCTAGTTTACACTCTTTGGTTGAAGAAATAAATACATTCCAAATTAGATATACAAATTCTTAATGTTGTAGATATCTGGGATTTGGGCTTCATCTAATTTGTTTTGCAGGATCATTGCTAGATAATATGCATCAATTACCCTGAAAATGCAGGTGAAGCTACCAAGCATCCAGGAGATCTACTCAGCTAGATGTCTGAAGAAGGCCAGGTCCATTCTCAAGGACCCCAGTCATCCCAGTCACAAACTGTTTTCCCTCCTACCGTCCGGTAAATGGTACCAAAGCATTTGGTCCAAGTCCAACAGACTATGGAACAGCTTCTACCTCCAGGCAATAAGACTGCTAAAAAGCCAACCTGTAGCTCCTTAGCAAATCACCTGTAATGGCTACATGGACACACAATTCTCACTATATCCAGCATAACTGCGCTACATGTATATATTGCATACACCATGGACACATAACAGCTCTACTCACATTCAGTTTTATTCAATTTCAAAAATGTAACCTCAATTTTGTGATTTTTGTGTTTTTGTGAATTTTTGTGATTTTTGTGATTCTTGTAATTTTTGTGAGCTTGCAGAAAAAGACATTTCATTGCCAGCAACTACTGCTGCACGCCATATTGTTGTGCATTTGATAAATAAACTTTGATTTGATTTGATTTTGAATAATATTGTCCATAGAGTAGGCAGACTGCTGGCAAACACAGGTGAAGACCCAGTTGTTGTGTATGTTGGGACAAATGACATTGACCTAAACAACACTTCTGTACATGGCAAATTCAAAGACCTTGGGAAAAAAATAAAGAGTAAGAATAAAGCAGTGGTTTTCTCAAAGTGCAAAGGTGAACGTCTAAAAGTGTTAATCCATAAACATATACAGTAGCTGGGCACATGTGATGCTGATGAAGGTTTCAGCTTTCTTAGCCTGTGATAGATTTTTCAATGGCATAGAATCTGTATAGATGCAATGGATTGTATTTAAATGCAATGGGGACCTTCTGACTTAGGGCAAGGATCATAAAAATATTTCACCAGCATTTAAACTACGAAATAGAGAAACAGTAAACAGTGACAAAATAATTGCAGAGAATTGTTGGCAGTAATCTAAAGTCATTTTGCTGGAAACAGAATAGATTAACCCAAGAATAAGCAAATTAAAGGCTGGAAAGCAGGGACTCAAATGCTTCAATAAATTAAGAAAACTATACAGAGAAAGAAAATGATAAATTAGTATAAAAGAACAGGATCTAAACTAATTGTTGATAAATTTGAGGTGTCATTTGTTTAACCAGAGTTTCAAAGGCTTATTCTGAAGTCGTCAGAGATAACTAACTTTATAGCAGTAGCCAAGTTATATCAACAGCCTGAAGTTCAGTGCTTGTTACTTCAAATCTCTGTAGAACTGTGTGTGAGCTGCATTGTAAAATAATTTCTGGCCTGTCCATTTTTATGAACAGTTACTACACCCTTGACCAAGTGTACTTAGGTTCCAATTTGTATTGTCAGCTAGTTTTGGTCTCAATTTTTTGTGGATATTTCTGTCATTCAGATACAGTGTTTTTGTAGCCTGTGTGTACCAACTTGTATATGACATATCTTTCAGTGTCTGGATTCACTTATTGTCATTTGGTTCTAATCCTGCAGTAACAAATAATTGACAGTGAGTGGTTGATTTCGAGCAGCAATTAGAAAGAGACTGAACAAAGGACTAAAAAGTTTGCCTCAATGCAACTGTTTACACCAGGAACTCCAAAGTGCGATTGGCACAAGACACCCATTTGACTAAAGGATTTATCTCATGAATTTGTGACAACAGTTTCTATAATAAAACTGACTTCAGCGTTTTGCTATGTAAATTCCTTCCTTTACCAGCATTCCTGTATTCTTATACTGTATGTAAGAACAGGATTAAACGGAAGGTTCCAATGGATTTACCACTATTCCTAATGGGGATCATGCATTGTATCATTTGAAAGAAAGCCCATGCTCAACCACAGATAACGGATAACTGAAAAAATCTAAGAACCTTTTACAATAGAAAAGGTGAGTTTCAGACAGCATTTTCTGTTGCAAAGCATTGTTTTTCTTTGACAAATGCTGCTACCCTGCACAGTATAATGAATTTCAGTGTGTTTGCACTCATTAAAGCTAAAACTGCCATATGTTAATATGTGCAAATAACAAAACAAGAAACAGACCTTATAGATGGAAAATAAATCCAGAGATGGATTATCTATTTTATCGTTTTTGATAAACAAAGTGTAACAGACCATACCCTAAGCTAAGGCGGTCCCAGGGATCTGCACTGGAGAGTGAAATTAGCAGAAGACTGTGCTGAAACCCAGAATGATCTTGTACAGTATGCAGAACTGCCATTTTCCTGTCATTTGCCTTCATGTGTACTATATACAGTAACACAAACTAATGCAGACATAGAGCCACTTCAGCTATTAATAATGTATATACAGTCACCAAATTTTGTGTTTCACAGTATCATCTTTTAACAAAGTCATGGGTTAACTTCAAAGCTAAGTGATTTTCTGGGTTGGTTGTAATATAATGATCAAGAGACATGGTTAAGTTGGCACGCGTACATTTTACTTCTTGTAGTCAAAAAACTAGTTTGATTGCTGTACCCAGTAGAAGTGAGATAAGGACTATAATAAAATAAACATTTTTTAAAAAAATACAAGGTCCCAGAAGCAGCTTCTATCAGAAAGAGGAAAGATAACGTAGACCTTGGAGATGATTGTAGAAAAGAATGTGCAGTGTTCACAAGGACATGGATTGCTTTGCCCTTCAGAGAAACTAACAAAAAAATTAAAATAGCACCGAACATGTTGTGCATCTATAATTTTGTGCTGCCCAGGTCTTATTAATCTTTTTTTGTCATAATATCAATACAATAATACATGGATTAAAACAGAATTATAAGAGTTAAGGGTTAATAGTATTGACAAATAGTGACATAAACATTAAAATAAAGACTGGATGTCTAAGGAATGATGCAAAATAATCAAAAATACTAAAACTGCCTAGTGTTTAATGATTGTGTTGTACAGTCCATCATTTAAACAAGATAAACAATTCTTATAGAGGCACTGAGATAGTTCCTCAAAAAAAACATTGCATTAAAAAATGTTAGTTCAGAAGATCTGTTTATTTGTAAAGCTAATTCATTTTGAAGAGAAACACATTGCACTGGCCTTTACGGTATGTATTGTGAACCACATTTGTTAAAAATCACAGAATCCCAAAGCTGCTTGACTTTAAATTAATAAAGATCAATACAGAACTTTTAAGTGTTTAGTTTATATTAATTTTCTTAATGAAACGGACAATAAACCTTGGACTGATCAAAATTCTTGCGTTATTTATACTATGAATTTAGAACTGCCAATTAATTTAGTTAATTCCAGGATACGAAACCCGCAACTGCACACAGGGAAGAATGAGGAAGTGTGGGTAGACTCCACTGAAGCCTACCTTCAGACCATTCATCTCCCAACATTTCATAGGCAGAACAGTCCCATACAGCGGGTTAGCACTGATATGAGGTGAGGTGTGTCCTTCAGTGTCAACACTGCATTTCTTCAGGTCACAGGGATGGCTGTATTGCAGAGAGCCACGAGTGCCCAGGTCAGATATTCCAAGTCCATGCTCAGCATGCTCAGCAGTAACAAAATTTGCCATTGAAATATGCAAAACTAGCACTACACAAAAAAGGTAAAAGTGTCTAGGGTTAAATGTCCCAGGTTATCTTGACAGTATCTACCACGTGCCTCTGGAATTTGGGGTACTATAGGATAGACATGCAGGCAGACCACTGAATGGCTTGTCTACCTGTATATCCATCCTAATATTCTGCAAAGGTTACGAGTGTTATGGCTTCCATTAGGGAATATGGAGCAAGATTCCCAGCCATGTTGTTGAAGTTGATACTTGTACTTTTTTTCTATGAACAGCTGGATGTGTTGAACGTACAAAGAGGAGAGTGGCAAACACAGAAATAGTGAAAGAGAAGTACAAAGAGGCAAAGTATGGATTGGGCAGACACATGACAAATGAAATTTAACATCAGTAAGTGCTGTGTGGACCGTGCAGATAGTAGCAACATGCTACAGTATGTATATCACATAGGTGATTTAGAGCTACAGGATGCTACATGTTAAAGGGATTTTGGTATTTATGTACTGTAGATTCTCCTGTGCTCTCATTAAACAATTTGGAGTTGCAACAGAAAAGCAAAAATAATGCTTGGGTATATACTGTAACAAAAAATATAGAATTTAAATCCAGGGAAATATGCTCATATGCTCATATGCTATGCAAATAGTAAAACCTCACATAGAATATTGTGTTCAGTTTTGGTCACCATACCAGAGAAGGTATTAGAAACAAAGAAGGACACAAAGAACAATTGCTGATCTCTGAGGATTGTAAATTTGGATGATATTTAATGTCTTTCGCCTGTAAAAGTGTTCTTTTAAAGAGCTCATTCGTTTTGAATGACACGATTCACTTTAAAAAACATGTGTACACAATCTGAAATTCAATAACATGTCTCTTTGGTTTGGATGAATTAAAAGGCAGTCTGTGTCAAGATCAGGATTGTTGAGTTTTGATTGTTACCTGACACCTGAAGTTTACTGGGACCTTAGTGTTTATCCTCTTACATTTTCTCTATTTCTTGTCACTTGTGTTCATGGAGTTACAGCAGTAGATGAATGCCTTCTAGTGTCTTTCTACACAGTAGTTTTCTCAGGAAAATGGAAATCTACTGATGCATTTCTCAAGGTCAATCTAGATATCAGTGATTTGTATGAATTTTTTGATTGGTTTTCATGGTTGGGATCAGACAACATTCCTTCTAATGCAAAGCACCATTCAGACAGTAGCCTGGAAGTTTTTTTCTGAAGTCTATATTCATTGTTGACCATTTTGTCTCTGTAATGATGTCTTTGAAAAACCCACGACAAGAGACATTTTGCCATATTGGAATTTGTTCTGGGCATGCATCATGGAGTTGAGCAAAAAATATATTTTTTCAAAAGTGAAAAACAAGAAACGTCTGTGTACTGGATTGTATTAATAAATAGTTTTTCTCGAAGTCCTTGCTAACACTTTAACCTCTGTGTAAGAAAGCACAGTCATACTGACCTGAAAATGTATAATTTGTGTAACTACATTCTTGGTCAAAATCCTATTTTCAATTTGTTGATAGCACTGCTAAAAATCAATTCCATACCTACTAGCATGTCAATTTAATCCCTTATCTTTAATATTGTTATTTTATTTCCTGATTTTATGTTGTTTATTTGTGATCTGCACAGTAACAGCAGATTTTAAGTTTTTTTGCCTGTATATTAGAAATCATTATAACATTTTGGGGTACATTTTACATTACATTTGGGGTACATTTCTTTGTAAAATTAGGAAGATGAGACAGACACTATACATTGTAGAAGTTTGAGTAGGCAGCTGCGTCAGCATGTGTAGGCTACAAAGGAACAGGTAAAGGTTTTATTCCATGCTGAAAGGAAAAAAAAGAGACACAGCAGAAGAAAGCTCCACAGCCAAAATGTTGTATCCCTTTTATTTTGATTTCAGCATGGAATAAACCTTTACCTGTTCCTTTGCATTACAATATGCATTTCAGTTCATTACAAGAAAACTGGAAATGAAACACTACACTTATATACTTACTGTATATAGATCCTCATATCAATTAGATAAAAGCAATAAAAAAGATTAAATCGACCTAATGGGCTTATGTTATTACTTTTTTACTAACAGAATAATAGTCCTAAACAGAGTGTCTGAAGCTGACCTGGGGAACATTAGGAAATGATTGTGTTTCATGGATGGATGTAAGATTTAGTTAATCATAATTAGTGCCAGAGACATGTTTTTTAAACATAAAAATAACATTGGACTTTCTGCTGGACTTTACTGGACTTTGTGTTGACATTACTTCATATCCCAATCACAGTGTGGCTGTCTCCTTCTCATCTAATTCATTCTGCAGTGATAAAAAGGAAAAAATACCTAATGGAATACATTCAGCTCAAAAGCTAGAATTTAATTTACAAAAAGATCATTCTGGTTTCAAAAAGGAAGTACAGTGGCAGGAAAATAAATAAAATTAATAATGAAACTAAATAACGCAAATGAAAAAAGAGAGAAATAACAAAGCATTTATTTGATTGTTTTGCTACGCTGCTTACTTTAAAATAACTACACGTTGTAAACATTAACCACATATTTAAATCTATATATAGATTTTTAGACACAATTGTCACAATGATATTTGCAATTTGTTTAAAGTTTATCAAAAATCATAGCTATTGTGGATAATTTTGTATGTATTATCCACTCTTATTTTACATCACCATTAAAATAAATGAAACAATTAAAATTATAATTGATAAAAAATAGATTAAACTAAATATCCAGAAGGTGACAGTTAAAAAAAAGCATTGTTGGCTTTGTGTATGCAAAGGATATAGATCTTCCGATCTCTCATCATTCTTCAATACATTATAATCATTCCTTCCTGTCTTCACTTTGGTTATTAGGCATTTTATTGTTAGTTTTTCTCAAACTAGCAAGTAGCTCAATTTATATCTTTCTGCAGAGTTACCATCTGCATTTTGTCCACTTTCTCATAAATTATATTACGAAGTACCAGAAATTCCACTTCAATTATCCTGTTTTTACATGGTACCACAGTCAAATATTAAACCTTTTTCTTTAGGTGTTACCATGGAGATAGTTAAAAATACGACCATTTAAAAATGTTTTCTTTAAATAATATGTATAGCCATAATGTATGTAATATAAGGACATATAGTTTCAATTTAAAAATTAAACCTAATGACCTTGCAATACCATAGACAAAAGCAAATAGAAAGCTTCATGTATAGTATTTGTGATTTATACACATCTCTTTCTTTTAATACAATAGCTGCTTCTCAATTGCCCCCTTCATTTCTAGGTGTTTTAAATGTATGCTTTCTAAACCATTGAAAGCATTTTGAACAGATTCTAAATTACTGAAGTCCTTGATAAACAGATTTTATATCCAGGATTCACAATTGCAAAGGATTATATGATTTGTGACCCAAGGTTAAAGTTTATGTTTCTGCTAACACAACACTTGAGTATTTTCAATATGATTCTCAATTCCAGCCAAACCTAATAACAGTCCCTGGAACCAGAATGACACACTGTAGCATTGGACCAAACATTTTAATTATGTGGTAATCAACAAAGATCTCGTATATGCATTCTCATGTGTTTTTGAATTCTAAAATGATTTGTCTTGCTTGATTATCACCTTAATTAAATAAAGTGCATATATAAAGCTCCATGTCTATTTGGGGCAATTTTGTTTTCTTCTTATTCTTCTTCAGGTAATCCTCAACCCCAAGTGTAAAGTGGTCCCGATGTCTTCATGGAAGAATCCAGGCTTTGGCACTTAAAGCTTTAAAGTCTGTATTTTGATGTCAAGTGTTTATTCCAAGATATGTATATGACACTGTATACATTTTAAAAAAATACACTGTATCAAGTATAAAAGGTTACAAAGAAGAAACCATTTATCTCATTTTGCTCATTATGTACCTACAGTAGTAGCTAATTGATTTGAAGATCTTGTCCAGCTGTCTCATAAAAGGATTAAGCTACGGTACAAGATTCAACAACATGGTTGGATAGCTTATTGTGTTGCATCCCTTTGCATAAAGTTGTTGCATCCTATTCTCAGTTTTAAATGCACTTCCATGTAGATTCTGCTTGTGACGTCTAGCTCGTGTTCCAGTGTTAATTCAGTCGGAGTTAACTGGGATGGCTTTGTCATGGCCTGTGAGGATTTAAAATAGTTGGATCAGGTCATCTCTCAGTCCTTGCAGTTCGAAACTAAAAGTGTCAATTCATTTAGCCTGTCATTACAGAACATTCCTTTAACCCTGGGAATGTATCTGCTTGCTTTTCTTTGGACTAATATCAGAGAAGTGATATATAATTTGAAATGTTGTGACCAAGATTTTGCACAACATTGTAAATGAGGCATTTACAATTTACTGCTTCATTGTACAATTTTAATATAACATCTCTTGATTTAAATTCAACACCTTTTACTATATATACTGTAGTTTTGCTTTTTTTTGGTATAATCTGCAAACTACATCATTAAAAATATCTATATCATTGATATTAATCAACAAGAGCAGTGGTCCTAGTACAGAGCTTTTTGGTTTGCACCAATTCCTTCTCCCTCCATTCTGTCACCACTTTTTGTTCCCCAAACACACACTTCCATGCTGTCATTTATTAAATACCAACAATAAGATTTATAAGATCTATCAATCGATTATTAGTTAATAGGAGACCTATGAGTCTACAATTACTACAGTAGATTTCGATCTGTCACCCTTTCTGTGGATAGGCATCACATTAGTAATTCTAGTCCATGGGTACAACCTCTTTTATGAGTGACTTTTTGGAAGGTGCTATTGACATATGAATAACATCTCTTGTTTTTTTTAAGTACAGTACAATTGGTGAGATATCGTAGGACTCTGGTGTTTTACTGACCTTGAAGGCTTCTAGTAGTTGAAACACTTCTGCCTCTTTCATGCTAATACTATTTTATACTTTTTACTTCTGCTGCCTGAGGCATGTTGATGAGTTTTTCTTTGTAAAGACATGAGTGAAATGTTCACTTCGTAAATCAGGCATTTCCCTTTCTAGAATTGTCTAGAAGTTTCCCATTTTATGGAGTTTATAACAAAAGTTCGGGAGGGATGACAACAACCAAGCTCAATCAGACTCAGCTGTCAGTAATTAGCAATCAATCCTGACAATCCATTCCTCTCCCAAACGCTATAAATACCTACGAGATCCCTCTCTCTCTCTTGCACGTCTCTTGCACCCCATCTCCACCTCTGCAGCTACCCCTTGGTCACCCTGCAGAGGGGTCCTGTCTCCTTGTCCTATGGCCGGGAGGGTTAAGCCACAATTTCGCTCCATGACACTTCCATGTTGAGTGTTTGTCATTCCTCGTAAATTGTGCCATATATATTTTCCTTCTTCTGTTACCATTCTTTTGCTGTTGTAAAACTGAGAGAACTTTTATTATTTCACCTCTATTATTACAGCATTCCTTTCTGTCTCTATTTTTACTTTTCTTACCTGATTTGGCAGCTCGCAGTGCTCCTCATCTTTAACCGAACTATTGCAGAGAGTGCAATAATACATCAAACAATTTAAATACTTTAGAAAAACTATGCAATCAGGTACATACTTTTTATCTTGCTATGCATAATAATAATACTTTCTTAATTTAATGCAGTGCTTTTCATCCCAAAAGACCCCAAAACACAAAGAAAAGGACCCACTTCATCCACCTCTGAAGTGCAGCACCTGGGTGATAATGCACCTTCTGTCACGACCACCAGCCAGCTGAGATCAACACGTAAGCGAGCTAATCAGCACCAGCAGCGGATTACTACTAACAAGCGCCGCCGCACGAGTTAACACACCTGCAATTGCTCTACCGTGCGGCACGCTGGGTTATTTATACCATTCTTACCTGATTCCCGTTGCTCGGTATTGAGTTCTCTACTTGTTGCTCAGCCTAGCGTTCTTACCCCTCTTTTGCCTTCCTGGAATTCTGCCTGCACCTTTTGCCTTCGGACTTCGGATCTCGTCTCGCCCCTTGGATTGTTTGCTATCATTGCCTGTTTTGGATTTGACCCTGTAGCCCTCTTTTTGACCACGATTCTGTCTCACGTTTTGGATTGTTCGCCACCAGTGCCTTTACCGGATCTCGACCTACCTTCGCCTTCGGACTACGACTCAGCTCCTGGATTTGCTCGGTACGCTTACTTACCTCCCTACGACTCCTGCATCTGCATCGGATCCTTTTCACCTCTACAGAGCAGCGTTACACCTTCGTCCCTTCTGTACAGCAGTTCAGGTAGAAATTGTTTTATCAATAAAGATAAGAAGGAACTGTAACGGAAGCCGATCCAGGCTCCCGTGAAGTGTAGTTTAAGACCTAGTGCAGACGGTATATATGGAGAAGGACCACAGGGAAAAGACGTTGAGGATCAGGACGGGATGACAGACAGACGACAGTAATCCGGTGCTCGGGGGTGTGGCGCAGGCAAACAAGTCCAAAGTGTCCAAAGGGGAAATCCGGGGCGCAGTCCAGGGTCCAGGAACTGGGAGAACCATCCAAGACAGATGAAGTTAAAATCCGGAATGGGGTCCAGAACAGGAACAGGAAGTTAAAAACAAGATAACAAGGCCAGACACTCCATGCCCCGGACTCAGATGGTCACGACGCCATGATGAAGCCTATGCCGTCAGGTCTCTCCTGGACCCGCTGGGAGGCGGGCTTCAGGGGGTCCATCTTCCAATGCTGAGCCAGGAATAGCGGGAGCGCCAGGCTTAAATAATAAAAGACAAAACAGTGGGCAGGTGCATGTAATCAACTAAAATACGAAAGGGTCGGAGCGACCTTAAGTGGATTGATGCCAATCGTGGAACTTCATGAAAATAAGACTGTACATACCTGGACTGGACTTCAGCCAGGACATCATCATTAATACCTCCAGTCTTTCAAAAAGTGCCAGGGGCTATTTAATGACCAGGAAGTCAAGCCCTTTTAACAACTCATCCTCATCCAATGGACTCAACTCATCTGATGGACAGGATGACTGAAAGCAAAGTGTTCCTGGTCACCACAGTGGGACACTGGTTTGAAAATTCTAGTCCAGAGGGAAGAGCTCTGCCTACTGAAGCACGAGCACTATTTATAGCAGAAACTTTGTTTTTTTTAGGTCTCCCATCACACAGTACTGATCAGGCTCAGTATTGTACTGAATAGGCCCGGCCTTGCATACTGTAGCTTCTGAGATATAACAGGAGCAGACTACTGCTGCCAATTGCCTGTAACTGTTATTTATGAAAGATAAAACAAATCTAGTGTTTGTGTGCTCTCTGTGTATATTATATATTGGCTTCACTACAGAAGGGTACAATGGAATAATGTATTTACATTTTTTTCATTAAGAAGTCTGTTCTTCCTGTTCCAGTAATGATGTTCATGACCCTATGCATGTCCCAATCCCTCAACTTTTGTGATCACAGAAACGTGTAGTATATCAAAAAAAACATGAACATATAAACATACCTATTTTGTATTCAAAATGCAATCCAATGATCTTCAGTTCTGTTGTTCACTTTGTTTCCCTTACTGAGAGTAAATGTGCTTACACTAGACAGCTTCTATTGCAAGGTAGGATTATCAGAAATTGTCTGACTGGTCTGACTGTGATACTGAAATTTTATCACAGATGACCTCACTTGGACCATCAACACTACCTCCCTAGCTAAAAAAAGCACAACAACATCTCCACTTCCTGTGGTGACTGAGAAGGGCAAACCTCCCCCCCACCATACTATCCACATTCTATAGAGGTACCATCGAGAGCATCTTGACAAACTGCATCATTCTTTGGTTTGGGAATTGTAAGGTCTCAGACCGCAAGTCCCTGCAACAAATTGTCAATACAGCAGGAAACATCATTGGAGCCTCCCTTCCATCCATTCAGGACATCTACCACAAACGCTGCACACACAAAGCCTCCAATATTGTGGATGATCCTTACTACCCCCCCTGCAACCTCTTTGCCCTCCTACTATCTGGTAAAAGGTATCGCAGTATACAGGCCAGGTCCACCAGACTCCGTAACAGCTTTTTTCCACAGGCTGTCAGGCTCCTCAACACCCTTGTACTGTACCTATTGCACCTCCTCCAAATCTGGAAACCTAGTTCTTTTTTGCCTAATGTCAGGCATACTGTCTGATGTATTCTTTGCACAATTCTTTGCACAATCCTGTAAAGTATATTGCACTATGCACATTGCACTTCATGAACCCTGTCAGAAATGTCTATATCTACATTGTCTATAGCATTTTCTTCTCAGTGCCTTGTCTGTATGCACACCGAGGACCTGTAGTACGATATCTCGCTCCTCTGTATACTTGTATATGGCTTAATTGACAAATAAACATGAACTTGAACTTCGTGTTAAAAATTCTTGGAATTTATTTCACGTATTAGGAACTTAAGGTTTGTTCTGGAACTACAGTACCTACAGTATTTTATCAAAAATGCAGAACAAAGCCACAGAACCACCATTGTAAAATAATAAAAAGGTACCCCTGTGTACTCCTAGCAAAATCCACAAAAGGGTGGAACATTCCCTGACAGGTAATAAATGCAGTTAATTGACTTATAAAATCCATTGCTATAATGGCATTACCTCTTCTTATTGATCTCCCTGAAAAAGGTACTCAGCCTTCTCCACTACATAAACACAGAATGGTGAAATTATTACTAAATACACTTACTGTATCTGTGTGTAAATAATTGAGGTCACACTTGTTCAGCTACCTAAGGGTTTGGATAGGTAATCTAACTGTAAAGCAAATTAAATAGTAGCTTTGGTATGATAAGGTAATATGTTCATAGATTGACAATCAAGCCACATAGGAATGGGCAAAGGTGAAATTTCTTTAGCATACGTTTCTAGTGTAGTAATTCTTTTCTTGGCTGAGTCTGTTGTAGATGGCTGTTTTTTGGTTAACTTGCAGTATGTTGGTCATAGAGTAAACACACAGTGATCTGCTCTAAACACATCATAAACCTTTTGTACACGATGGATAAAATTTGTAATGTGGACAAAATCTGCTTACAATGCACCAGACTATAAAGAGAAGTTGCTTCCAGATAAACATGGTATTATAAAGAATGGTGATTAGAAAATGGAAATTCAGATGCTCATATTCTTAAAACCCTGTCCATTCTTTCCTTTGGGAATGATTCAATTCATAATCTTGATAGCCTATTTGCCATGGTTACCATAACAACCACACTTAAAGTACTATCTTGTCTGACATGCTTTGCTCGTATTTACATGGCTGTGTAATTGGGTCTTTTATATATTAAGGCAATGTGAAAATGGAATCTGCTTGTTAAATAAGAAATGTGTTATTCTAACAATAAGGCTTCTTATTCACCATAACCTCTGTTGCCTGAAGAAAGGGGGATTTAAGATAACTGTATGATACAAGTATTTTACTGTTGTTTTTTGGTATTAGACAAAGAAACTCAAAGGGATCACAAGAACACCAGAGAAGATGGTTATTAGGGGTATTAAAATATGCAGACAAAAGGTCCTGATCCTAAAACACTTCAGAATGCAGATCACCCAAATACACTAAATGTCTAAGCCAGGATACAGTGAGTCTTCAATTATTATGCCATTTTCATCTATGGTATGTCTAGAAATAGATAGTAAATAGATAGTTATATATACAGTATTGGTATAGTAACTTCCAGAATAATTTTCATAAATCTAATTTTGTCAAAATTATTATGTCTCCTTGCGTTATGAAATTCCCCACAAAAACAATGGAGAATGGGTCTATTAACAAATCCACCTCTGGTTGTGATTACAGCTGCAACATGCAGTGGAATTAATTTCATTAGGCGCTCACTGATGTCTGTGGAGTTGTGGATCCACTGCAGCACTTGAGTGGGTAGGTCCACTCACTTCTTGCCTTGCAGCCTTAATAGCAATTCTGGTTTGTGTTTTTGTCCACCATCAACTTTCTGTAAACCTGCATTATGAGGCTGTCTGAATCGACACAGTAGCTGCCTACAGTGATGGTCCAGAGGCACTGTAGGCACCTACAGTAGCTTTCTTTCCATAACACAGCACAATAAGGAACAAATCTGGTGCTACTATTAATTTAGAGTCTTAAAGACCCATGGGACATACCTCACACTGGGGCTTTCCCACAAGATGGGTTACTCCTATGGAACATAGTGTCATCTAAAATTTTGGTATGACAGAGTATATGACTACATTGAACATTGAGAAACATGGAATGGTGCATTCTATACTATTTTATTGTTTCCCTGTTAAGACTTCCTTGTGTTGCTTTTACAACTCTTTATGATTCCAATTTCCTGAACAGCCCATCTGTCCTTTAAATGAATATACTTTTTGACCCTTGTTAGAGCACTGTCAGGTTGTCTCATGACATTGTCATGGGTTCAGTTCTAATTCCACATTTTACAGACTTTCTCCATTTACAAGTATCTTTCTCAAAATCTATGTACATAACTATGCAGCCATTGTTGGGCCACTGCATTTTGTATGACTTCCATTAGTATTTGCCATGCGTCCCTGTAGCCCCTCATGTTATTCTCGTTTATGAAACTGTGATTATGTAGAAAATTAAAAAGTAACTATGGTGTACTGATGTTCACTGGCAATAATATCCACCTAGTGTACGGTATACAGAGAGTATAACTATTTTTAATCAGCTTGTAGTTTAGTTATTTACCTTTATACCATACTCATAACTTGGAAATACACAGACATTCAAAATAACAAAACCACACAAAATAAAGGTTGGAAATTTGCAGCAACAGTGATATGGGATCCCACCTAACCCCCCCCCCCAAAAAAAAAATTAGGATAAATTGAGTTCTAGTATGTACTTGAACATTTAGTGTCATTTAGGACCTAACAAATGCTATTCTAGTGTTCATTTATTACATTTTAATGTCTCTCAATATGGATGACTTGATACATTTGTCTGTGTTAATACTAAACCCAAATATTGACATACCCTTGGGCGTGTCATAACAGGACCTTAGAAAATAGCCAGGTCTGGGTCAACAAACACACCAAAAGCACAACTGTAAAACAGTTTAAACCACCTACTGTAAGTGCAGTTTTTTTGTAGTGCAGGGAAAACAAAACCCCAAGACCAAGCCAATTAAACACAAACCTAAGCTCTTCCCTGAGCTCTTGCCTGAACTTTCTTGTAGGTCCTAACTATCATGACCGAGCAGCTACACTGCTTACCAGCCACAAAATAAACCACAAAATATTTCCCAAAATAGTTACTTTGACTAATCTCTAATTTACAAACTAGAGTCTCTCACTCCAAAAATGCTTCACAAAAATTTCACAAACTCACAAGTTTCTTGGTTCCTGGCCAGTCCTTCTCTTCTGGTGAGTGGTACATACAGGGGTTGTGTGCTCCGCCCCCCCCCCCCAACAGCTGGCTTCCTGCAACTGGTCAGATGACTGGGAAGCAGTTCATTTCCCAGAGGAATCTGTGGAATGTGATCCCTATCGGGGCTGTGCTCTTAACACAACCTTTGTACATTTTGTTACAGATTTTATTACATTCATATTATTATTAATATATCTATATTACTATATTATACCTCACACCTGAAGAAGGCTCCACAGCCAAAACGTTGTGTTTCCTTTCTTTTCTTTTCAGCATGGAATAAACCCATTACCTGTTCCTTTGCTACCTACTGTATATAATTGTCTGATATAATTAGTAAAACTAGTCAGGTTTGCAGATGACACCAAAATAGGGGTTTCAGCAGACACTGGAGAAGCTACAAATGAAATTCAAAACCACGTCTTTTTCAATTCAGGTTCATGGTATTCCAGATACTATCCCTGTATGCACTGGATGCAAGGCGGGATACATCCTGGACTGAATGCCAATCCACCAGAGGGTACACACAGAAGCACAAACTCATATCACAAGCATGTCTTTAGACTGTGGGAGGAAACACGAGGAGAACATTCAAACTCAAATAGATCGTTCTTAGGAGCTGAAACCGGAATTCGTTACTGTGCTACCCAAAATTCAAAGTAATTGAGAGCAAATTCAAGATTTGGCAAACACCTAGCACATGATGTTTAAAGTTAAACAAGCAGGTAGCAAAAATGTTAGCACAAAACAGGAAACACTGGGCTTGAAGAGTAAAGAAAAAATGAATGAAAAAATTATTCTGTTGAAAAATGTCTCTCTTAAACAAAAATATTGGAACAAGTTAAAGCTTATTGCATGCTGAAAAGAGAAGAAACTTCTTCTTCAGAAGAAGAAACCATAGCCAAAACATAGTTTCTTTTCTTCTCTTTTAAGCATGGATTAAACCTTTTCTTGTTCCTTTGCAGCCTACGCATGCTGACGCAGCTCCCTACTTGAATATTTTAATTATTTCTTGACAAATTCGCTGAAAGTGTTGGAATATTTTTTGCACAAGCTGGGGATGAACCCTATGATCCAGGCGCAAAATGTTTCAGTCTGGATCACTAGCCAGCTAAAGTATGTCACTATCCCACTCTGACGGGGAGTTCCAAAGGGAGGGCAAACAACCGGCGAGCGTCACCAAGGGTAGAGCTGGGATAAATCGTTCAGGACTCTCTCAACTCCTGGCGATACAGCGATCCACACAACAGTTCCTGTGTGTGGGCACAGGGTTTCTAGCTTCACAGCACACAGTGGGTGTTTCCAAATTGGGTGGGTGTGTAACAGAATAATTGAAAAAAATGTTAAAAAATAACAAGAATTTAACTTATTTTTAACGCAGAGATGCGAGTTTGAATACACTGGCTGATCAACATGTTAATACACAGGATTTTCAGTAAAAGCATGGTTAATTGAAGTAATTAAAGTAACATAATAGGACAATTGTTAAAGATTTCTCAATCAGAGGCATCATGAAGTATGATGTATGATACAGTATATAGAGATCTTTGGGTTGGAGGACTAAAATTCAGGTTAATAATAATGAAGTTGTGTAAAATGCAAAGCCCAACTTCTAGTACTTACAAAAAAGAAAACATTTTAATGAAGCAGTCTGAAGAGCACTGAATTTCTGAGGTATATTCAGAATATAAAATATTTTTCCTGTTAATTATAGGTCACATAGGTGTAGTGCACTTAATATAGTGTGATAGAAGAGGAATTGTGGGATTAACCACAGGAACCAACCTTTAAAGTTTAAATATTAAAATTATTAAAGTAAATATTATATATTAACAGACTTCTCATACTTCCCTGATATTAATTAACTTCTTATCACTTCCATTATTTCACTTATTTATTTTCATACCACATTAACGTGTCTTTATTATAATTACACCCCATCAATCCATGCCTAAGATGACTGTGTCTTCCATTTAAAGAATTTAATTGCAACTTAAGAATAATTGCAACTTTGCTTTATTTTATAAAAAATTAAACAAGAAAAAAATGAGCATGTATTGTGGTATTATTAGTCTTCCAAGAATCTAATAAAGCTTCACCTTATGTCTCCTTTTGAAACCATCTGTGAAATTACTGTTGTCAAGGAAACAGCTTTAAATGCATTGAAAAAGCCATGATTCCAGGACATGGTTTATGTGATCTCAAACAAAGGTTTATTTAATGTTATGAAGAGGTAAGATGTCACATGAAAAAGTTAATGATCTGTATGGGCTGTTGAGTAAAAATAGCCCTGGGACAAGTTTACAAAGAAGTAGTATATTTTATAAATAGGTTTTCAGTTGTGTTTGAGAAAAAGGAACAAGAAGAAAAGTGTTAGGTTGTTCTAAATAAAAAAAAACAGAAAATACCCAGTTGCAAATTAATAAAATTACATTTAGAAAAAAACAGAAACTGGAGTTTGTCTAAAAACAACTCCGAAAGCTTCAGGAAAATTCAGGAAAATCGAAAAGCTGAGAAATTCTAGTTTGAAGGTACATTTTAAGGAATGTTTGAATGGAAAGGTATGAAGAGTGAAGATCACCTCACTAGTTATGCAAAATAAAAAAAAACCATGAGGAACAGAAATAATTCATATCAAACACGTGTATTGACTTTAGATGAAAATTGAAGTAAAACCAGATACAACACTGAATCCCTATGAAAATTTTGAACCAATGCAGTGGATATGTGTTTTACGAATTTGCCAGATATTAAACCAGTTACCAAGAGATTTTGAGTACAGTCAAGAAATTAAACCTTGACTAAACTTAAAACATTAAAGTTAGTGATAATAGAGACACACTCAGTGTCATAAATATAACACCAGACTAACAAAGTCTAGGCTTATATTTTGAATTGCATTTAACAACAACGGCCAACAAACCTGATGGTCAACAACGATACTGGTATTGTAAAATACAGCAACAATAATCAGCCAAATTCTTTTTAGTATGACAGCTATGAAAGATGTCTTTTTAAAAAATTGGGTCACAAGGCCAGAGTCAGTATCACTGCTGTTATAATGACAAAGTATATTCAGTTGTATAGTCTTTGGGAGTTGACTGACACATCCCAGTGTTATAGCAAATACTAGAAAACAGTAAGTGTAATGGACCATTTAATCCTCCTTTCATAACTTAATTTTCTTTTCAAAACTGATCAAAACACATACTACAGTCTGCATCAGTGAAAGTGGAAACTCTTAGCTGACTATTCCAGGATCAATACTAAAAAAAGTTAAATCTGTTAAAATTTACTTTTGGTATATATATTTAAGTTGAATAATTTCCTTTGCCTGTGGAATGCACCATAAACGTGTAAAAGCATTTGTTTCTAAAGAACACAACAATAAAAAATCAAATGCAATTGGTCTCATTATGGAACAGCATTATTATTGTCTTAAAAATACAAGTTAATTCAAAGTTGAAGGAATTTATAAATGGTATTACATCTTTGAATACTCTAAGCCTTGAACACTAGAATTTTAAGGAGCCACAGACTGTATGGGTAATTTTATTTAAAATAATTTAATAATCTCTTTTAAATTTGTATGCAATGCATAATTAATCATTTTGATATGTCCACCTAATTTGTACATTGCAGAAAATTGTATTAACTCAATAAAAAGCTAAATGAAATTTAGATCTTATCCTGTCTGCCACTGCAAAATTACTCTGAGCTGAGATAATGCTGGGAGAACACAAGTGCATATAATTGTTCTGTTTCTTAAGTGTATGGTAACATTTCCATAATGTCTTGGGAGCTTAATTTTCATTAGACCACAAATTTTGCATGTGTTTATAGTGATAAATTGGTGGACAGAATTCTCAAAGTGGAATTAACTTAATGTGACTACTCCATTGAACACTGAAGCCTATGGAGGCAAGTTCAAAATAATATCAGTAACAAAGATGAAGAAATCAGTATACTGTTGGCACAGCTGTCAGACATAAAAGCAGTATTTAAAAAAAATGTTAAACCAATCAATTCTGCATATTTGTGACACAATGGACAAACTGTAAGTTGTAGGACATACTGTAAGCATACATACCAGTAAAATAGGAGTAGCTCAAGGTTGATTCTATGCTAAAAGGCAAAGGAAAGAGACACAACGTTTTGGCTGTGGAGGCTTTTTCAGGTGAGAGGGAAATCAGCAGATAAATAAGAAAAGACAGGGCAGTTGAGAAGGGGCATGGAGCAGGGGAGAAAGAGCACTGACACTCAGGGAGAACAGGAAGAGAAGTCAAGTCAAAACCTGCAAATGAATTGAGAGGATTTAGAAGGAGACGAGTCTGTTGTCGAGAGAAGGGGGAAGGTGTGATCCTAGTTTCAGGATAATTTTGGTTTTGGAGGATCCCTTTCTACAATAGGAGTTCTGAAATCCCTCTGTGAGGAAACAGACAGAGAGATCAGTATGATCATGGCCGTTAGAGGTAACATTGTCAACTATCAGTTTGGAGAGATCATGGATCCTCACAGCTCTGATATGTTCCTTGATGTGGGCTGCTAAGCTCCTTCCTGTCTCACCAAGGTACTGGAGATAGCTGGGCACTTTGTGCAAGAGAGGTAATAAATGAGGCTGCTGGAAATACATGATGTCATTGGGGTGATCTGGAATTGTCCAGAGGGGCCTTGAATGTGTGTGGTATTAGATATATATTTCCAGGTGATGCCGCAGGTTCTGTTGCAGGGGAATGTACCTGGTGTAGATGGTTGCTGTGGGTGGTCAAGGCTGCTGTGAACAAGAAGGTTGCGTGTCACCAATCTTACTCCCACGTGCACCTCCCGGCGTGCACACCTGTGCCGCTTTTAGCAATCAGTCCATCACTCCCTGCTCTCTCATATATACCCCTTCACTCCGTTTACTCCTCGCTCACTGTTGAGATAGCCTTTCACTTTCCCTTGTGCGCTTTATTTCATCTCTGTTTACTGGATACCGACCCTGCTTGCATTTGACCACAATTCCGTCTCTACTCGCGTTATTTGGATTTGGACACCTCGCTGTCTCGATTTCTGGATACCTGACCTTACTCTGCCTCCGACCTCGACTACCTCTCTGCCTCACGTCTTCTGGATTTGGATACCCCACTGCCTGACCTTTAATTTACGTACCTCGCCTGGCTACCCCGTCCTCGTACCTTTTACCACGACCTTTGGAAGTCTGACATTACTCCTATTAGCTCCGCATAGGGTTTGTTAATTTCTACCGGTTCATACACTTGAGTGTGACATTGCACAGATTAGGTGGTTGGTGATATGGGATGATAAGGTGGTCAGGAAAGAGGGTACAAGTGGGGGAGTCATCCTGTAAGAGGGACACGTTGTCATTAATAGTCATGGGAATAGAAAGATTGTTAGGGTGGTAGGGAAGCACCAATGGAATGTGGTTGTCAGTCCTGGAGTTTCTAATTGGGTTGATAATCTAACGACTATTTATTGCTTAAGAGAGGGTCCTGCCAATAATATGGCTATTCTCTGTTAATGTAAAAAGAGTGCATTTTGTGGGCTTGATTATGGAAGTCAGCGTCATCATTGCATATTTGTTGGAAGAACTGTGAAAAAGAGAGTGTTTTTTTTTATACTGTATGTGCGGGGTGGAAAGAACTGTACAGGAGATAGCTGTCTGAGTCAACTGTTTTGTAATAGACAGTTGAGAGTCATGGATGGTTAATGGAGAGGTTTATGTCCAGAAACAGTAGAGATGTGGAAGAAATGTTAACTGTATATTTGAGGGATGGGTGGAAGTGAGTGAAAAGATGCAGGAAATCAACTAGCTGGTCGTTAGAGCCTGTGGCGGCACCAGGGCAATCATCAATGTATCGCCTGTAGATACGTCGATATGAATCCTTACAGTTAGTATATTTATATGTAAGTTTCATATAACACTTTATACAAAGCTTAGCACATGGAGAGATGGGTGAGTACATACTGTTCAAAGCATTGTAATACTTTACATATAACTTTTCTATTTCTGTAATACATATTGTCAACAGTGAAAAAAACACACATTCAAACATCTCTGCTAAATGACTCTCACAGAGATGTACACCAATATATAATAATACCTACGATAAATGCCATGCAGTGGCATATTGTAGCCTAAAGGACATGTACTGGAAATAAAAATTAATGTACCAGAGTTTTTAGAAGAATGTCCTCCTAAATACAGTACTGTTAAATATTTTGTGCAGTATATAATTAGTGTAAATATCGTCTTAAGTACAGAAATGTGCAGAACGGGAATTAAGATTAGTAAAGATGCTAAATTAGTCTTCTTACCAGTCTTTATCGATTCTTAAAAACAGCACTGCTTTCCTTGCTGTACAAAATTGAATTTAAAAAATAAATAAGTAATCGGAATTAAGATTAATTAAAATGCAAAATTAATTTCAAGTGTTAGGCTATTTGAATAGGTCTAATGCATTAATGGGAAAAAATATGGTAAGATTTGATGAAATATTAAGATTATTATATGAATAATTCCTTTGAATCAACATACTTGTTCAGTAACTTCAATGTTTTTTCTTAACTTCAAAATGTTTTAGATTAAATGTAATTAAAAGTAATAGAAAACAGATATTCCAATACATTGTATTTAATGTAGATTAGTAAAATGTGAAATTTATTATTGTACATGCATGGTGGGTGCAAGGTTACATGTACTATACTATATACATAGATCCGATTGACATCAACCTGACTCCTAATCATGACATTACTGGCTCCATGAACAATTGAGACTACCAGAACCAAAGCAATGTATTTGGCTTACAGAAACCTACAGGTATTTGTGATTTCAGGCAAAATTTTCTCTTCCACTGCCAAATGAGGAACCAGGATCCATTACAAAACATGCCCTTTTTTAAAATCCAGTGGGGGTCTTCCCTGCTGATGTCCTGATGCTGTCGTTGTAGAGCCGCCTGATGACTACAATGGAACCTTCCATGGTACACAATTGGATCATTCTAGAAGGAATAAAAAACAACATTTTAACTTGACCTAATATGACTTTGATTACATTTTTTCAAATACAGTATGTTTGAAAATGGGAGTGACTTGTATGTTCTAGGTATAAGAAATGAGTGACCTCTTGTTGATGTGTTAATGGTCGTCAAAGCATGGTCTGTTCTGGACACTGTCTATGTATTCTGCAAGTTTCAGTTCGAACCCAGGATTGATTGAGGCACAGCACAGTTTAATGCAGGGTGTCAGGTGAATCTTATGAATGAAGTGAATCAACAGCTGATACATTTAAACAAAGGTTCAGCAAGCACGTGTACTCTCATGTTCAATTCCATCTGCAGTGAAATGTTTCAATTAACCAAGGTGGTGCATTAACATAATTGACTAAGGTGATTTAACACGTCAGTGCTGACTTGACAAAGTTGAACCTTTCTTCTCCTTCTAGAGGAGAAGTTTGCATCATGACTACTCAGTTTTCTATCACCTTGTGACTTTTAAATTTTTGAGCATTTTTGAGAAGTGATAAATCCCCAGTGTTAAAATATACTGAATCACTTAGTCAGTTTTACCCATTGTTTAATTGTTTCAGTAATTATTTCCAATATGACATGCATACCTTTAAGGTTAAAGTATTTTTATTTAGTGAAAATGTCTGTTTTCAAGATCATGCATTTCCTATCTTAGAGAAAAAAAATCCTCAGACAGAGGCATATCAGGAAAAATACATACCATAAACTAATAAATCTATGGAGAGACACTTTCTAAAACGCATTTTAAGACTACACGCCACTTTGAATGTCTTTGCTTCTAACAGCCTTCAGAAAGTTTCCATTGGATACTGACCAAGACTGACAAGAAAAACAATTTATTTTCAAATGAAATGTGCTACTGTTTATGGTTTAAGAAAAAATGGGTTGAAACAGATATTTCAGTTCCAGAGTGGATTTCTGGTATACATTTATATTTCTCTACAGTATATACAGTAATTATATATTGAATTTTGCCTATCTTGTTATTACATTTCCATCCATCTGTTTTCTAACCTTTTTAACCAAAACAGGGTTGATGGGAGCCAGAGGCACTTCTGGCAAGCAATGGGTGCAGGGAACTCTGGACGGGACACCAGTCCATCACAGACACAGACATGCACACACTCACCCAGGGCCAATTTTCCCAGAAGCTGATAAACCAACCAGTATGTTTATGGAATGTGAGGGGGAAACTGGAGCACCTGGAGGAGTCCCACACGATCATGGGGTGAACATACAAACTCGACACAGACAGCACCCCAGGTCTGGAATTGACCTCGGGGTCCCAGAGCTGTGACCACCACTAACCACGGCTCCACCATGCTGCCCTTGTTACATTTTCACAATGCTTTTGTAAAATTGGAGGATTCAAGGATTTTGAAGTTCTTATATATTTAATTTTAAATACTAAATTAACATTGAAACGAATTAACATTCAGCTGAATTCAATGCATACTCCAAAGGATTCTTTTCAAGGGCACTGTGCTTTTACAACAAATCCTTACTGGCAGTACCATCTGTTAGTGCCCCTGGAAACACATTAACGACAGCCATCAGTAAGAGGTCAATGGCTACAGTGACATGTTTCATCATGCACACAAATCTAAGTGTTCACAAGGATTAACAGCATCCAAGAATCAGATGCTTTGTGAATGTTTGTTTGAGTGTTTCAAGTATACTACTGTACATTTTGGCTTTACTCATTTGCTTAAGGGGTAGCCTCCTGGACAGAGAACAATGAGGTTTGGCCTCCCCCTCAAGAGGGAGGTTTAGTTTATTTGTTTTAGTTTTATTCAGTCATAAGGAGCACGAGAGAACATGAGAGTGGGTAGAATATTTTTTTGCTTTTGATTTTGTAGTTTGGAGCGTGGTCCATATATATATATAGAGTGTTGCCAGCAGCCATATCACCCTGCAACTCACAGCTGTCAACCCACTGAAGCTAAGCAGGTGTGAGCCTGATCAATACCTGGATGAGAGACCTCCTGGGAAAAACTAAGGTATAAGAGGGACCAGTATGGGGTACCCATGGTGCGTTCTGTGTTGTTCCCAATGCCCCGGTATAGTGATGGGGATACAATACTGTAAAATGGTGCCGTCCTTCGGATGAGATCTAGAACTGAGGTCCTGACTCTGTGGTCATTAAAAATCCCGGGTATTTCTTGAAAAGTATAGGGGTGTTACCCTCGTGTCCTCGCCAAATTTCCCCCTGGCCTTTACCAATCATGGCTTCCTAGTAATCCCCATCTATGAATTGGCTTCATCACTCTGTTCTCCTCCCCACTGATAGCTGATGTGTGGTGTGCATACTGGAGCACTCTGGCTGCTGTTGCATCATCCAGGTGGGGCTGCACATTGGTGGTGGTGGAGAGTCCCCATTACCTGTAAAGCGCTTTGAGTGGAGTGTCCACAAAAGTGCTAAATAGGTAGAAGGAGTTATTAATTATTATAGATGAATAATGCGGAAGAAAATATGACTAGAATATTTCTCTTTCCTTCTTTGTTGTCTGTTGCACGGTCCACATTAGACTAATAATGTGTGAGGCGAAATGTGGGACAAGTAGCATATCTTTCTCTTTTGTAGTGTCTTTTTTGTTCTTCTTTCTGTCCAAGCACTGACGAGTCATACATGACACAACAAGAAGAGCTAAGAAGGGATGTTTGTTTAAGATTTTAAAACGTTGGATGAAATTGACGTTGTCATTATACCTCCCAATTCAGTTAATTCAGTTAAGAACTGAATTTAACTCCACTTTAACAATTTCAGATACAGTATAATGGGACCACTGTATCTGAGCAGATCTGGGAACTGATACATTCAGTAGTTCATGTCCAGTTAACTCAACACTGCCTTAGAAGGTATTGTCAATTTTGAAATAAATGTATGAGGCTGAATGGAGACTGAGATACCATTCTCTCACCCTTGGTTGCATGCATTTGCAGAAAAAATGCTTTGGATAAAAATACAGATAGGTTACATCTAGCCAGAGAAAAAAACTGTGCCGGTGTGGTCATATGCCACATACTGTATTACTGTATATGTCATTCCTATATCAGACAATGTTTTCTTTTATAACCCTAACTCTAACCCTGTTCCTTTTTAAGACATGATCTCTCTCTACCAAGTGTGACTTTGTTGCTGTTGCAAATAGTAAACAAAATGACAGATTTACGAGAAATGAAGGACTGCACACTTCAGCCCATACAAACAATTAGCACTTTCTTTGTTTCATTCACAGGCATAAAGGAAATAACTGATAGAAATCGACCACAGAGGCTTTAATTAGTTAGTATTGATTGTATTTAATCACAAACTCACCAACACGCAAAGCCATTTCTTTCTTTAAAATTTTTAAACGTGTATTTTTTTTATTTTTATACTCCCTCAATATGAAACAAAGTGAGTTTACTGCTACAACCGTCCTGCCTGCCTATAATATTACCTCATTATCACCTCATCCAAAATGTGCACTGTCAGAGCCATTGGTTATTTTTCACTCTGTGGGTACCACACTGCTTACAGGGGGGTTAAACTTGCTTTGAGGAGGACAGAAGTGCAAACCCAGAGGTGCCTAGAAAGTCAAAGGAACATCGCACATGGGAAACTGATGACACTTCCACCAGCTTTTGTCCACCTAGCTAATTGTGTACTGTGGCTTTAAGAGTCCCAGTTACAATGATGCTTTCTAGACTCACTCTGATCTCCCATTGAACAACTTTACTGGCTGAGCATCTCAGGATATCACATGGTTAATTTTAACTAGAAATGGGTATTTTTTTCTCTTATGCCAGTGCATTCCTGCCTGTGCTTTTACTGAGAGTTATAGACATCTTTGATAAAAGTAAAGGTTACAGGAGAGAGGAGGACTTTCCACATATCGAGACTGTTTGGTTGCTATTAGCTGTTCCAAGGATCTCCACAAAGAAATACATTGCATTGACTTTGTCAGTGCCTTTGAGCTCTGAAGAAGGCCACTGACAAAGCGAAATGACAAACTGCCTTTGAGGATTATGAATATTTGAAGTGGGTCCCATTGTAGTCTTCTCCATTCAAAAGAAAAAAAAACTTTCTGTACATCTAGATCTTGTGATGTACAGTAGCCTTTGTGATTCTGTTGTTTCAATGTTCTGTGAACAGTTGGTTTTGACACCTTCACCCCTGCACACTGGAGGTTGTTGGTGATTTCCCTGACAGATATTTTAATGTTTTCCTTAACAGTTCTGGTAATTTTCCTGTCATCAGCTGCAGATGTTATTCTTGTTTTACTGGTCTTGGCTGATCGCTAATTACACATGTGGTTTCTTTCTTCTGTAATATATTCCAAATTGTTAAATTTGGCATTCCCTTTTTCTGTTTTATTGTTCTGTTAGAAGTTTTCTTTCAGCTTAAAAATTGCCTGCTTTTCTTTCACAGTGAGTTCTTGGCAATTTACTTTCACTTTGACTATGGCTTCCAAACACTAAAGTCAAAGTGGCATACTGTATGTTGATAAAATGTACACTACCCTTTTATGAGGTTCAGCAGAAGGTTCATTTTGTTATGTCATTTCCCAAACCGTTTTATACTGTACGGTGATGCGGGAAGCCAGAGCCTACCTGGCAAGCAACGAGCGCAAGGCAAGGTACACCCTGGACGGGGCGCCAGTCCATCGCAGGGCAAGTGCAAGCCAGTCATATATGGGGACAATTTGGAGGCCACGGTAAAGGCCGAGGGGCGAAATTTGTCCCAGACACCGGGATAACTCCCTACTCTGGCTGCTGGCTGGTTCATTTTGTTTAATTGACAAATGAGTTTAGAACTGAATTTACTTTTTTATTTATTTATCCATGTTCTAATGGCTTTATCCAGCACAGGGTCATAGGCAAGCTGGAACTTATACCTGGAACGAGTGCGAGGCAGGATGCACCCTGGATGGGATGCCAGTCCATCGCAGGGCACACAGACACAAACACGAACACAGAACATTTTCCCAGAAGCTAATTAACCTACCAGTATATTTTTACACTGAGGCAAGCAGCTGGAGCTCCCAGAGTAAAACCCATGCGAACAAAAGGAGAACATACAAAGACTACACAGATAGCTTCACAGGAATTGAACCCAGAGCCCCAGCGCTGCAAGGCAGCAACACGAACTACTGTGCCATTATGCCACCCCAGACGCTCTCTAGGGACAGACAGACACTCTGACAAAATTACAGTAAAATAAAAAAAAACAATAAAATATAGATTTAACAGCACATTTTAACTTTTAATTCGTCATTATTTTACAAATGGCATACTACCCAATTTTTTGGGTAAAATAATTGGACCCATATGCATTCACTCCATTTGTTTTAACTACCCACATTAGAAGTATAATCATAAGCATGGTAACCATTACCCAGTTATCTTTATAACAAATATATTGAATCTGTTTTGGATGACAGATAATGACTATTTCTTTCTTTTTTAAATTTAAGATAACTGTGTAAAATATTTTTTGCAAAAATAAAAATTTACAACAATTCTAAAACACCTCAACAAAAAAACCGTCTTCCCTGTAGTACACATATATGGTGTGTGAAATGTGAAAGGCTCCTACTTCTCTTCTGTTTGCGTTATTATTTATTAAAGTAATGAGCCATTGCAGTTAAGTGCTTATATGAAAGACTTGTGGTTTCCATTAGTGGTTTACAAACAAGCCACACTTACTGTAGTCAGTACATGGATTTTAATGCTTTGCATTTCAAAATGGAAACTCTAAGAGCACCTTTCTTCTGTTATGCAGCAGTTTTGTGAGGAGCAATGAATTAACCTACCCACATGCAGTCCTTCAGTAGTTGTTAAAACAGGAGAAACAAAACAGTTCTCTAGCCTCAAGAAGCAATAATGGGGGATGAGGTTTTTGAAGCTTTATGCTTTGGAGGAAAACGTGCTCTTCACTTTCTGAAAGTAATTCCAACAGAACAAAGGTGTCAGTGTAACATTATAAAACGTTTTATATTATAGAACTAACATGCGTAACAGATAAAATAAAGAAACACATTTGGCAATATTCATTTTAACTGACATGGAAAAGTGGAATCAATTGTGTAGTTGAACAAAAAGGTTTGGAAAACTTCTTCCATTTTAGTAGAAGACATTCCTGGGAAATTATGTCTGAGTATGTTTACCTTACAAAAAGACTTTCAAACCTGAGAGTTTTAGAGGAAACTTGCTATGCATTTAAATTCATAAATGCAATGCATGCAAGGTTATTTGTCCTATGTGTAGGTCTCAGATCTTCTTGATCTGACTTGCAAACAATTATTGCAGTTAATATTCCATGTCAGAGGAAATTATATGAACAGGGATTAATTCAAAATGAAACTCTTTGGGACTCAAGTCAATTCCAGAAGATATCTACATGTTATGTCTCTGGGCTATTCAGGGGGAATTCATTAGGAATTGATGGCCATCATGTTGAGGTGCTACTAATTTTTTAGTTTCTTCGTTTAAGTCTTTAGCAATCCTTAATAATTGTGTGTCTCTTTTCTCTACCTTTCCTCAAGTTGCACAGTGCACACTCAAAAAATAAAAAATATATTATTTTATTGTTTATAAAATAAACCAGTAACACCTAAAAATAATGACTGGAAATTCCAAATAAATTATGACTGTTTCACAAGAATAACAACTGAATACCATAGAATTTCAATGCAGATAACCATTGCAAATAGCCAAAGTTACATATACTGTACTGTAACCAAGACCACCCCATGCCATCGCATAATGCACTACAGTTTATATACTGGATGTATGGTTAAAAGAGATAAGTACACCACCCTTATATGATAATTAAAGTACTAATGCATTGGCTTTAATTAAATAAACACCAATTGATAACTATAACAAACCTATAGTAATCCGTTAAAATAAGCAACATTAATTCTTTGTTGCATCCAGCCTGCACTGTCTGTCTCTGCCTGTGTGATTAGCACTTTCTAATGTAATGAAATGGGCATTTCAACTGTCATGGAGCCTATAGAGTGGTATCCTGCATGCGTCCCTCACACTGCTGACACAGAACCTGGAGTTTTCGTTACCATACTAAAACAAGACCATGCTCAGATGTGACTGCTGGGAAATGAGTTCTTCGGCAGGAGGCAGGGAGAAGCTCACTCACTAGCTAGATTTGTCTCACCATCCTGTTCTTTTATGCTGCTAATTTGAAAGTTCCATTTAACAACCTTCAGCTTCATTTCCTCTTCTTTCACTCAGAAACCCGTCAGCCAAGCCACAAATGCCAAGACCCTACTGAACTTCAAGTGCTTCTTCCAGTTTCTTTCGGTTTAGATGTTCTGTCAAGAGATTCTGATGATGAAATGTGATACACTGAGAAAATGCAGCACGGAACAGAACCAAAATCTCACACATTTCTTGCTTTCAAAAACCACATTGGCATAAATGAAGTGTAAGTAATAGTTTTTATTGCTTTAGAGTCTGTAAAAACATTTAAGCAAGACGACATCACTCCCACATTTCTTGTTAAATTATGTTTTTGTCATTTATGCTAGGCTTTATAAAAAGGTAACATCAACATCAATATTTGTTTTTAAAACAAAATAATTCAACGTATACTGTACATAAAAGACATGAATTGTGTTAAGTACTTAATAGCCACTACATCAAGACCAATGATGGTGGCATGATGGTTATCTTTGCTGGTAGTAGAGGAGAATACTGTTTAAAGTATTTTATATGCAATACATTGTAAATAATCTCCTTGCACAGCTCATAAAATAGGGATTTCATCAGATGGCCAGAGTTAATAGTGGTTATCGTATATTAAGTAAGAAGATGTTTATCGCAGGAGGATCAGAAAAGAACTACAGTTCATGTATAACAAGCTGGAATCTTTCTGACAATAATAAAAACATAATTTGTTTGAAAAAAGTGTAAAACAAGCTTCTTTGCTCCATTTGGGTAGATTTAATTATATTTACATTGGGTACAACAGATGTTCAGAAATAAAGAATAGCATTTAATCTGCATAAGGCAGAGGAAAAGCAAATACAGAATACTCTTCGTGCACTTTAATTTGTGAGCTATACCTTCCTCCTGGTAGGCAAATATCTTACAGGGGTTGTTTGAACTATTGTCTCTGAATTTGAATATTTATGAAGAAAGAATATATTATAACTGACAGTCTCTTGATTCTACATTATTATGCCAGATGGCCCAGTGATGCAATGCAGTTAAGACAAGAGGGGTCTTTAGATATTAAGAAAAGGTAAGATGTTCTTTCTGGAGCTCAAGGCTGAAATCAGACAAATGGAAAATGGGTGTAATTCTTCTTTGTAGAATATATGGCTAGATGGGCTGAATGACCATTTCTTGTCTGTTACCTTTCTGGTGTTCTTATGAATTTAGCAGAAAGTTAACACACCATATTCAAAATAAGCAATCTACAGTATACGCATATTACTATAGAACATTCATAATGAATTCATTGAAACTTTACCTTAAAGAACCTAGGAACAACCAAATTAACTTTAATTTTAGATTCAGCAGCTGAACCTTTCCAATTTTGATTTGGAAATATAAAAAAGTATCAAGTTATATAATTTGTGGGAAAGATAGAATATCGTACTGTAAAGAACATGAAAAGCAAAAATAAAAACAAACATGACATACAGTATATATTCTAAGGAGACTGAAAAAGATTTGTAAACAAATATAAAAAATACCATTTTGAGAGTAGGATGCAGAGATACTGTATCTGTATACTGTATGATACTGATGCTGTCTACTGTACAACTGGTTACAAGGTGCTGTAATTTGTTAAAGGACAGTAAAATTGTTGTTAGATGTTTTACTTCATTTAGCTCATTGACCTACTTGTTCAGTTGTAGGTGGAACTATGAGTATGTCGAATGTTGTTTGTTGTCTTGAAACGTAGATGAAACTTCTCTGGGCAGAATGTAAGGGTTATTGTAATTTGTACATTCTTGCAAATGAAGCCTAGCTCATCAATGTGTTTAATGCAATATGAATGCAATAACGGAGATGATGAATTATCTGCATATGAGTATATAGCATGTTTGTGAGGGGACCACTGGGAAAATTAAATTGAAAGAGATAAAAATGATTGCTGGATAAAGGAAAAGCTTGCAAGACAATATTTTTGTTTTATGCTGACATCAATCTAAAATGTAAAAATACAGTGCATTGACATCTTATACATCTTGTTGGAGGAATTTCCCCACTGTGCTAAATTTTATTAATGAATGTTGCTTTGCAGTATATACATTATACAGTATACAATATCGCCATTTCAAAATTCATTATTGTTATTCATGTATGAAAGGAATGTTTGAGCAATTAGTAAGTTAATTAGAAATAATAATGTGATTATTCCACTTTTAACTTTTTAAGTAAAAGTAAAAATATATAATCAACAGGTCCAATATAGTATTTTATTTGGATAATACATTCTAGCAGAAGCACATTGATCAAAAACACAATATAACTGTAGGAAATGCTTTATTATTACAAATGAAAGAACAACAGCAGTAATCATCTCGAAGAAAAGGTGCTGAGGAAAACAGTTGCTGAACCCTCTCAGTATTACAATAGCAGCCAAGGTTTAAAAATAGTGACTCACTAAGGGTTCTTTCTTTCTTTATTCAGTGTATGTGTTGTATAAATTACTTTTTTTAGAAAAACCATAAAGATGTTTTAGCATATCATACAGGATAAAAAAAATCATTAATACAGTACATATCACACTAGTTACAAAAAGCAAAACTAATATAATTCTATATAAAGAGAGATAAACATCTGTACTTTGTGCAGTGAAGCAGATATCGGAAAATACTACGGTACTCCATGTATCACTTACAATGTCAATATACAGTATTTCAAATATTAACAAATTATAGAGTTTGCTCTTTTTGGTCCGCTACTGGTGGACCATTATTTCGTAAGTATTTATTTTTTCATTGTTAGTAGTATGTAACAGGGCAGCCAGAATTAGGAGGTGGACAGAGGGTGGAGCCACTCTGGGCAGCAATGTGACATTCCTTATACTACATTTGCAAGGGAGTGTCTGATTAGACCCTCACGATTTGTTTGGAGAGTGAGTCAGGGTTAATCTCAGGCTGAGATTTTTCACTGCCTTAAAAGGAAGGAAACCAATTCAGTTTAAAATGAGAATAACAACCTGTGGTCCTAGTAACAGCCTCTGTTGTAGCTATGTCAGCCGCTGGTAAAAGGAAGATGGTATTTGGTGGTCGGGGCAAAGGGGTTCAGCCAGGTGTGAGTTTTGCTCTGTCACTAACAGGACAAAACAGGGACCTACAGTATATTTGGCTTGGATGACTGCTGTCATTGGTGTGTTCTGGTCACTGACTAGACTATATAGACTATAGAGTAGGTTGCAAAGGAACAATAGGTTTATTCCATGGTGAAAAGAGAAGAAAGAAAACACAACGTTTCGGCCGTGGAGCTTTCTTCAGTCGAAAAGTTGTGTTTTCTTTCTTCTCTTTTCAGCATTGAATAAACCTGTTACTTGTTCCAATATAGACTATAGCAGATGAACAGATTTTTCTATCAAGCTACAGAGAGATCAGTTACATAGTATTATTAAGCACAATTAATATTTGACATTCCTATCACTTCTAATGATCATATACCATATCAAACAGGTAGACCATTTATATAAAGAAGAATATTTCTAGTGATCTGGACTCGTTGCTTTAATATTTCATTTTTCATGGCCTCTTTTTTAAAATAAATTCAGTTAATCAGCCCCAAACGGTTGTATTGAAATGTAAAATAAGTCTTGAGCAAGTAGTACTACTAATAACATATAATGAACCTACTTTGGTGTTATTACTTTTTTGTAACCTCAAGAGTGTTAAAAAGCCAGTCCTTTGCACTAGAGTGCTTTACTTTTGTTTCGGCTGAGCAGATAAAGCACTCATAAGCAGGTTATGATGGTACAGTGGTACCATTGAAACAAGTCTCAGTGGCACTGATCTTGTTGTAGAAGATGAAATCACATCTTTGGAACATATATACTGTAGTTCACCTGCAGCCAGAGATATGGTCTTTTGGTGTAGTGGGAGTCTTTGCTGTCTGAGGTGTGGCTATGACGAGTCCTGGTGGAGCTGAGAGAAGAATGGGTTATTGGAGTTAAGGAATCTGCCAGAAACAGCTATTGTTATATTGTAACTAACAGCCCATGCAACACAATATGTTTCTATTGGCTGTAGCAGAATTAGTAAGAATGAGTATTATATTACAAATATTATATATTGTATATATATAGTATTATAATACCAATTATTTGTGAAGGCGTATTTAGGGAATCTGCCTCGGACACTCTTGGACACATACTGTATAAGCCTTGCGGCAATGGTGCTGAAACACTAATTTAATCTTTATTTTAGAAATTATTGGATTATTTGGGTTAAAATCTTATCTCTGGACCCGCTGTATTGCAATTAATCTTTTCTTAATTTTATGAAGAATTAATAATAATTAATTCCCATTGTTGGACGCTGGTTCAGTTTTTAAAGCAATTAAATGATTGAAACAATGTTCTTGTATATATGTAATGTTTGCTTATTCTTCCCTAGCATGTTTAATTATGAATAAGTCATAAAGGTCATTGCAATATGTCAAATATATGTTCCCACTGAGGTAAACAGCCTAACTGTAATATGACATGATTTTATATGCCCCCCTCCATAAGTCAAAATTATGTACTGTAAGCATTTCCTTGTGAACCTACATTATTAACAAAAATATACTGTGAAATACAACACATTATGGAAAAAATACAACAATGCCTATGGAGTACTTATATAGCCAGACCTTTCTTTCTGTTTAGACAGGTCATACTGTACATCTGATCTGAAACAATTATTCATGGATCAGATTTAAAAGTACTTTCAGTACTGTTTATTTCCATATGGGAGAAGGGACAGGTGGCTAATATATTGACTTTCACTTATGACTTCATATCAGAACACTCCTTGACTGAAGGCGCTTAAAGATCCTGTGCGAGAGGGTGTTAGTTCATGTGGAAAGACAGAAAGCTGAGAGCTCACAAGCACTGCCATCTAGTGTTTATTTTTTCATTTTATTTTTAAATGTGAGAGCTGGAAAGAAAGCAGTAGGCATATCATTCATGAGCCTACAATAGCTATAGAAAGTCTACACAACCTTTCCAAAATAACACATTTATCTGACTCCTTTTGCAGGTTTCCATTTTCAGATTGTCTGAGCATTTGTTTTTCACTTGAAGGTTGTGTGTTACAATATGTACATACAGTAAAGGTACCATAATGTGTTGTGATTTCAGGCTGTTAGGCCACAATGTGGTACATTGGAAATGGTGTAGACATTTCCTGTAGGCACTGTAGCTTTGACACTGTGAAATTAGGACTCATTAGTCCCTAACATAATAAGGACTCATGTTCAAAACATGCTTATAAATCTGAAAAGTGTAGTAATGTTTAATACTCCCCTGTGTCTTATATGAGTTTGGAGATATGGTTTTGAATGTGTAAAATGTAACATTTTAGAAATGAAGTATTTTTTAAATTATATACTGTATAAAGGAAAGCAGCACGATAGCACAGTGGCTAGCATTGCTGCCTCGCAGGGCTGGGTTCAATTCCTAGGATACTATCTGAATGGAGTTTGTGTGTTCTCCCTGTGTTTGCGTGGGTATCCTCTGAGTGCTCTATTCCTCCCATAGTTCAAAGACATGCTGGTAAGTAATGTGTGTGTTTGTGTCTGTGTGTGCCCTATGATGGCCTGGCATCCAGTCCAGAGTATATCTTGAGTTGCTCCCGTTGCCTGCTGGGATAGGTTCTGGCTCCCCTGTGACCCTGTATTGGATAAAGCAGTTAAAAAAATGCATAGCTATATAAAGGTAAAAGAAAATGTATTACAGATCAACATATCAAAATTTGTATTATAAAAATTACAAAACAACTTAATAAAATATGCGGAGAAACTGTTTTCATTAAATTTGGAAATTGGTGTAATTTATCTTTATATGTATAAAGTGTATTTTGTCAGTTTAACCAATTATCTACACAGTTATTGAACAAAATATAATATCTAAACTTAATAAAAAAGGGTGCATAAATTAAAAGAAAAACAGTGCATTTGCCTTCTAGTTAATATTAAGGCCTTGCATACATCATTTTCACATTATAATTTTAAAATGGCACAAAATGTCAGTATTATTTAGCAGACACAATTTTATTGCACTGATAATATATTATAGAAATTGGGAAATTTAATAAGATATTATTTTAACATCATAATAAAACAAATAATGATTTTCCTCCTGAATATCCAACCATTTTACAGTAGTCTGTTTATTGTAAATTGTGTTGGTCTTGCTCTTTTACAAGGAGCAACAGTTCAATTTATTTGCCTACTAATTTTTTAAGGAAGGTTAATAAAAATTTTCTTGTTGTGCACCATATACTGTAATGCTTACTACTAATGCTTTAAATGAAAACGATGAAAGACCTGAAATTAAAATGGAATTCACCCTTTTCTTTTTTAATTTTAGAATAAGAACAACAAAAATAACCTAAAAACATTTAAATTGAATCATTCACAAATTCTCTACGGTGTTAAATCTAAAAAAAACAATTATGGTGTAAGTTCTTGTTTTTAGTAAACATACAGTACATGGCTGAGTCAGACTTCAATTTCTATTCTCTTGGGTACCTTCTGTTGCATTTAGTCTTGATTTTATGCTGCCGGTAGATGAAACACATTGACAACTCCTAATAATAACACAGCAAACCCCCCAAAATCAAACATTATAAAATATATATTCAATATTCACCAAAGAAATAATGCAAATACAGGTGAAAAATCATACATTACTGGAGAACGATGTTTGATGTATGATATCAGATGTACAGTACATACTGTAGTGTTAGCCATGAAATCAGCCATTTTACTTTTTGTAAAACTTGGATGGGGCATGGCAAGAGTTTTGTCTGTCTTTTCTAGAAATGGCCACAAATGTGCTGACTGGTTAATCACTATTGCCAATATGTCCGCATTTGTTAAGAAGGCTGCATTAATGATGCATTAATGGGAAAAGTGAAATGACCCCTTGTCACTTTCAGGTACTCAGTATTTCTCAGGTACCACAGACTATGCCAACTTCCTGCAGTAGCTTTTCTGTTCCATATTGAAACTGAAAATACTGCTCTTGAAAACAGAAACCACTTCTTGGTGAATGGATTAAATATTTGATATCTGTCTAAAAACAACTGCTTCCCTTAGTCAGATTGATAGAACTCTTGGTTTTAGCATTTTCTTCGCATTAGGTGTTAATCTGCTGAAATGTGCTTGAAAAGGTTGGCATGCTGGTGCGTGCAACGTGCTGTCCCACGTAAACTAGAAAGTGGCAGAACAGGAAAAATTCAAGCAAAGAGGACACCTGGATCACCTTAGCTCTGCTGAATTGAAAAAGCAGGTCATCTGCATCTGTACATGCAGGTACACCGCCTACAAGGGACCATCTAAAAAATGAATACTGTAGAATATAGTAGTCAAACTCATGAAAGTGAAATTAGCTGAAAAGAAGCTTACAGTACAAGTGAATTGCACCTTTTTTTAGAAGGTGAATACCCATAAAACGAATGTGCTTTATCCATAATGGAATTACTGGATATCTAAAGCAAATTAGAAATAATTATTTTCCTGGAAATGTTTCATGTTTTAAACGTACTGCACAGTATTGTTTAGTAATTTATACATTTAATAACTTATATTTACAAATATGAGACAGAGACACTCCAAATTAAATTGTTTATCCCACTAAGTAGTTTTTAAAATCCTTTAAAAATCTTCACATTTTATTTGCACCTTAAGGTTTACCAAATGTATCATTTTACAAAGCAATATATAATAGTTTTACACTTAAAATAATAAACATTGTAATGAAAAATTGTCCTTTATAGAACATATTAGGCAATATGGCATATTGTGTTATTTTTCCAGATGGTTTCAGGGGTTTGTGTTTCCCTGTCTTTAAACAGTCAATACATTTATTGTATGAAAAAAACAAACAATATAATAAATGAATCATTTTGAAATGTTTTGTTATTTTGGTTAACTTAATGGCTAAAGGGAGAAGCATTGGACTCTAAAATATAGTGCTACATTCTGACAGCTTGAAACACAATCTTATCTGTATCTTGTTGTTACTTGTAAAACACATTTTTTCTTAAACCATGCAAATACTGAGGTAACCGTGAGTGTGATGTTCCAAAACATTTCCTCTCATTTTAGAGAGGTGCTCACCATTTATAGTGAATTCGAAATAGTCCAGTAGTTCTCGTACCGGCAGTGGTACGCGTACCGGCAGTGGTACACGGAGTGCCGCCAGGTGGTACGCCAAATGACCCTGGAACTGTGTCGTGTGCGCTGAAAAATCGGGACGGGTTTTCATATTTTGTATTTTAATACGTGTCGAATACGCAGCCTACGTAGTACGATACAGCGCGCTAATACTTCAGTGGACACAAGAGATACTCTGTAATTCTATACCACTCTATAGGAATGCGTACTACGAACGCAAGTGACCAATTGTATTTAAAAAAAGCTACTTTATCTCCAGCAAATAGGGAGGAAGGAGAATGTGCGTGATTTTGGAACAATGCCAACGTTGTAAACACAGGAATCCATAGAAATACGTGCTACGAACGCTGGTAATCTTGTGAGCACAGGAAAGCGTGATAAATAACAGAAAAATATTTAAGAACTATTCTAAGTTAATTTGAGAAAAATACACCGAGAGTCTCTGTGTTTCGCTCCCATGCGCATGAAATAAAAACTTTTAATAAATACGGAAATAAAAACGGAAACGCGGAAACTTGCGGATTGCCAAAGCAGGTAAGCCCCACACTATTTTTGAAGAACCTTATTTACCGTTGGCAAAAGAGCTGACACGTATTATGTGTGGAGAAAAAGCTGCTAAACAGCTCGACCTGCTGCCCCCCCGAAAGACACAGTCATTCATAGAATTATTGATATGGCAGATGATGTCAAAAGTACACTGATAGAGCGCGTTAAGATGAGCAGATGTTTTTCACTGCAATTAGATGAGTCTGTAGTCGATTTGGCCAATTTGCTCATTTACGTTAGATACGAGTTTGAGGGTACGTCCCATGAGGACTTTCTGTTCTGTAAACCGCTACCAACAGGATCTACAGGAGAGCACATATTTCAGCTTCTGAATGAATTTATCGAAGAGAATGGCATCGACTGGATAAAATGTGTCAGAGTTTGTACAGACGGTGCTAGAGCAATGACAAGCCGACACAGCGGTGTAGTTGCACGAATTAGAGAGGTTGCTCCAGAAATTAATGGACACATTGCAACATCCACCGCGAGACCTTTGCCGTCAAGAAAATGCCTGACGATTTAAAATCTGTTGGACTCTGTTGTGAATTGTATCAAGGCTCGAAAAATTAATTCACATCTGCTTTGCTCGACTAAACAGGCTCACCCCTCTCACTGAAATGGTGCTTTTTTATTAGTTGTTGTTACTGTTTTTTTTCTGTAAAACACTTTGAGAAGCCACATTTAAAGGCGCTATATGAAATAAAGTTTATTATTATAATATTATATGTATGTGTGAGTGTGTGTGCACGCGCGCTCATGTTGGTCATTGAGAATTTCTGGGGTTCCTATGAGATGATGACTTGTAGGTGGCACTTGGATGCTTTAGTTGGATTAGGGGTGGTACTTGGTCCAAAAAGTTTGAGAACCACTGAAATAGTCTATACAGTGATGATTTTTGTGTTTCTTTTTTTTGTGTTTCTGCTTGTTTTCTGCAGCAGAGCAATATTTGAATTATACTTTCATATGTTTCTTTTTATAAAAGCACATTTGTGTAGATTCACAAGAAATAAATAGTGACCAAACATTATAATAAGCCTGTTCTCAAAGGGCAATTATTTGCTGAATTACAAATTATGCGTACACATTTTAAAGTGAATTCACTTTTTAATATTAAGTGATCAACCTGAGCATTCAAGTTTTGCTTATTACATTCATTTTAAATAATACTGTATGTGTACATTATTTGTAATTTAACAAAATGGGTCATCAGCAGAAGAAAGTGAATACTTTTGAAAGGCACTGTGTGTAAAAATCAACTGGCCTGCATTCTTTTGCAAGACACTGTACTTTGTAGCCAGCCTTCAATGAGAAAAGTAACCATTTGCTTGATATTGCAGATCCCCTCTGTGTTGTTTTGTGAAAAGCCACATTTTACTCTGAGGCCTTTAGAGTCAGTCAATAGACTTCAAATTCATTTCACTTTCGGCACATTTTTGTGTCTTAAAGATGACACTTTGAGACAGCTCATTAAACTTGCATCTCAGCAACGAAAAGCATTCACTTTTGTTGTCTGCCTTACTGATTGATGGACGGGGCGATTTAGGAATGCTATCAGTTTCAGTTTTAATTTGTAAGTGTAATGGACCATGTATAAAAATGCCAGTTGCAGTCTGAATCAAATCTGATGTGTTTAACAAGCATAGATATGGTTGTTTGACAGAGAACATGATTAGATTTTGGAACAAATTTCCCTTGCATCTCCAAATCCAACAGAATGCAGGAATAAGGAAGAACACAGGTATTATATTTTCTGTTGCCTAAACCTACAGGCAATACGTGATGGAACGTTATACTTCATCGCTATACTAAAGCAAAAAAAAGAGATAGGACCTGTAAGATGGTAATATAATATGTGGCAAAAAATAAATAAAAAGGACAGGAAAAACAAATGAGATTATAAAACTTAATTATATCCAGAAAATGTATTTATTTATTACAGAGCAGAAATATTCTATATTTCAACATGTTTGTTGAAATGTTGAGAAATAGGGCAAACAGAGGTCTGCTACTACATACAGTATATTTTCAATGGCAATGAATATGTAAGGCTTTATGATTATGTTTATGATCACTGAGAATTTTGTAGCAGTGTTTTTGATCTCTTACAATCTAACATGATACAGCTGGCAGAATTTAAGTTTAACTACAGTAAATCAGATCTTGCCAATGGTTCGTTTTGAACAACACACGTTGTTAAATGTTATTGCAAAAATAAATTGTAACAGAAATGTGTGAATTATTAAGGTAGAAATGAGAACTGCAATTTATTTTTTAACACCCGCTCCTTAAGTTATAGTTCGCTAAAGGGTCAAAAGGCAAAATCTGCAAGCAATTTGGCTTTGCCTATAGTGCTTTTTTTGGCCATATTCTGTATGGAGCCTGCAACCCAACAATGTTGGTAAAAAAAAGGTAAAAAAAGAAATAGATTAATTCAATAGAGAATGGGTGATAATGTATAAGCAAAGTTATATGTCCTCTAGAGTTGTTAAAGACTTCAAGTCAGAACATACAGTATCTGATGTGTAGTTATATACAACACCAGCAAACACCCACAAGTGGTGTTTAAATTTCTGTCTCATTGTTTACATTTATATGATGTTTTATCTTCTGTGTTATAAAACATCTATTTCAGATGTTCATGCAGTAAACATTCAGCATACAGTATTTTAGTTAACTGCAATGCAGCCTTGAGAGGAAAAGATGAGCAATTCCATCTCTTTGCTCCAATTTCTAAGTACAAAATGTTCAAAAGTACAATAAATCATTGACTACATTTACTTTTATATGCTTTTGATTACACAACATCACAGGAGGCATGGATGCTTCCTGATGTTTAGCTAAATGCCACTTTTATTACACACATAGTAGCACCATAAGACCCAACAAGTAGGTAACTATTGGAAAGTTAAATTAGTACCTAAATGCTGGTAAAAACTAATGATTTATCAGTGTACAGATTGTGCTGAAATGCTGCTTTTGGACAATAATACTGAAATAAAAATGAAATTGAAATAAAATGTTAACATTCACTGTTTAGTGTTTAGATTAATGAGATTTCGGTATTCTAGAAGCAAGAAAGTAGTGACCAGAAAGTTTGCAATTGGTTAATTAAGGAAATATAAAGAGCAAGAAAGCACTTTATAAAGTGCAATAGAACAGATTGAAAAGCTGTGACAGTTTTTCTCATTATCACAGCTGCAAAATGATAATAAAAGATGAAGATTTGTATCTAAGACAAAATAATGGAATATTTATAGTTGAAAAGGGAATTTATCATCTTTTATTTGAACATTTTAGTCTAGTGTTAACCAGGAAAGAAACTGACAAGATACCTCAGGCTGAGCAAAGACATACTCTTCAATAACGAGCAAAAGTTCAATAACAAGCAAAAAAGTAGACTTATAGACTTACATGTCTTACTACTGTTACAAGGGAAGTTGTGGTTATGATACTTAGAACTAAACTAGAGAATCGTCTGTATGGCAATTGGATCTGAGGGGCTGGTCAGCATGGATTTAAAGAAACATAAGTCTTGCTTAAAGTTCAAAGCAACAGCAGAAATGGATGCAAACAGAGCACGTTGTATGGGATATTTTAATTTGTCAAAAAGATTTTAAAGAGTTCTCAAGAAAAGATTAATTTTCATATTACAGTGAAGGTAATGCATGTATGTGGATTAATAACTGGGACATAGATAGGTAACAGACAGGACAAGTAAAGGGTGAATGTTCAAATTGGGGTGATGTAGTTAGAGTAGTACCCCAAGGATCTGAATAAGGACCATTGCTTTTCCTTATTTCTATCTATGTTTAATTTAGATCAATGGTCTGGAGTGTCACCTGGAGTGTCAGGTGTCACCTGAAGAAGGCTCCACGGCCGAAACGTTGTGTTCTCTTTCTTCTTTTTTTCAGCATGGAATAAACCTATTACTTGTTCCTTTATAGAAACATGCTCCCTCTGGGTCAGTGCATGGAGTAACTGCAGTCTAATTATTGATGGAAATGTTATCCCCCTGTCCTCAGTGATCAGAAATTTGGGTGTGAAGTTTGATGCTTCTCTCAATTTTTCGGATCATGTAAAAAAACATCTGTAGGTCCTCATATTTCCATTTTCAAAATATCTCCCGGCTAAGGTCTTCTCTTAATTTTGCAGAGGCTGAACAGGGAATTCATGCCTTGATGTAATAATCTCGCCTGAATGTAATGCTTTGTGGTCTGACCTCAAGCTCATTAATCAAATTACAACTTCTCCAGAACAGCACTGCTGGGGTTCTTTCCCGAGCAAGGACGTCAGACCATATCACCCCTATCCTTGCAAAGTTCCTTTGGCTCCCTGTCCACCAGAGAGTGATTTTTAAAGTATCCAATAATCCCCATCTATGAATTGGCTTCATTACTACGCCATGTTCTCCTCCCCACTGAGAATGTGTGGTGAGCTTACTGGAGCATTTTGGCTGCAGTTGCATCATCCAGGTGGGGCTACACCTTGGTGGTGGATTGAAGGCCCCACTTTTAGTCCAGAAAAATGCTATAGAAGTGTAATGAATTAGAACACTCTAAGAACAGGCAAAAACAAAGGCTTGCCAAAGCATTTCAGATGATTACATAATGTGTTTGTTGAGCTCTATGGGCTGCTTCATGCAATTGTTGTTTCAATATATATACTCTATACTGGTTTAATGCAGCTAAGATCTCATGGGTGTCAAACAGAGGAGACATGGTACAAACAACTCTGGTAGTTAACTATAAATCACAATCTGTTTTCTACCCAATTACTTTGTGAATTCCAGGCCACTACGTAAGGTGAAAATAACAAACATGAACTTTATTTGACATTTTAAAATATTTTGTATGAATGTAAATACCTGTATATAAGTTAAAATATGAATACAAACACAGCATAACATACAATTCAAATTATAATCATGTTAATGTGCACGTTATACTGTCCTTTACAATATATACTGTGAAATACTGTATATAGTACTTTTTGTCCTCTAGTTAAACTGAAAAGGTTTTAGGGACATGTTATTTCTGCCTCTTCATATCTTATCAAGATGGCTGTTGATATGCCATTTTTATAAATTGCTAATTGCTTTTTTTAATAATGTTTTTGTGAAGTTAACTTTAGCAATTTGTGAATGATGAAATCATAAAAAATGTTTTTACAAATTAGTCAGACTTTCTGTGTGCACATGGAACTTGACAACAGAAGTGTATTTTAACTTCAAACATAGCAGGAAAATGTATACTCAGTGGGTACTACTGCCTTTTTGTGCAAACCATAATATTTTAGGTTTTGCCTTTAATCTCCCTTCTTTTTACCTGTGCCAAGAGTAATTCTTGAAGTAAGTCTTGAATTAAATCCCTGACTATGTTACTCCAATGTAAAACTGCAGAATGGGTCAATAATCTTGATGCAAGGCATATGAATTCATAACTGGAGTTTTTTGATTAATTTGAAAGCAAATTCCTTCCTTAGATGATTCTAACTTCACACATTTTAAAGTCTTTCAAATTTCCAAACCTTATCCCTTTAAAGCTTTATGCTGAGAAGTTATTTCCTCTTTGTTTCAAACCAAAATAGAGTACTAATTAATGTTTATATTCAAAAATCGAATAATACAAGATAGTTTGTTTGGCCATGATACTTAAGATTCTTAAAATAAATAATAATCAAACACTCATACAGGATATTTGTACAAATTAACATGAAACTAATATCTTTCCTTATGTAAGTCTAATACTTAACATATTAAAAATACATAATAATATCATAATATTTGTTAATAATAACAAACAAGCACTCACATATGCTGTACAGTAATAGCACAGACAGTTTTTGTTCAAAATACTAATCAGCAACACTTTAACACTTTAAAAAATAAATGACTAATTTGATTTAAAAAACCTCTCATGTTCTCTGAATAACTTCTTCTTATAGAAAAAGAACTAGTGTCAATTTTGCCTTCACATCTCAGAAATTCAGCATTCTTTAATACACCAATACAGTAATTGCATCTACAAATCATGTTAACTCTTCATCTCAAAATTGCAATGATTTGCTGTTTATTCTAAACGGTTTGTGGTTTAATTTTGTACCTGTTTCATACCTGTTTTTATACCTGTCCTGTTATATTCCTTTGTTATACAAAGGTATAGTAAGGCATACAAATACAGAACCAAAGAAATAGTGGCAACCTGGTTATTTTCTGAAAGCATAGTTATACAATCAAAATAAAATAGACATGTCACAACCAAGCAGAATTACATTTAACAGAAACTTAGAAAGTTAAAAAAACAGAGGACTGCCTCATTGTTAGGGACGTGATGACAGACAGGTGTGCTACAGGCAAAGCAATTAGCTCTGGAGAACAGCAGTTTAGCAGATGTGAGAGTCATGACTTTTAAGCACACAGACAAAAAAAAACATTAAGTAAATGTGTCAAAAATCAAGATAAATAGAAGGAGCGGGTTAATAGGACTGTTATCTGTCGGGACAAAGTTTCATTCCTCTGTGAGACAAAAAAACACTTGCGAGACAAAAGATGTTTACTGTAGGTAGCTAAAACTGACCATTAGACTTTTTTTTAAAGATTTAAATTAGGAAATGTAATCTGTTAGCAGGAAATCTACATCAGGTGTGATGTCATATGTATTTCATACAATGCAAAGGGGATTAATGACTGAAGAGAGAATAAAAATATTTGCATGTTTTTTTGTAAGGTGACAAACACAAGAACTGAATGACCACCTAATACACTGGGTTTACACCAATATAATACCTGAAAGAGCTCTTGGCAAGCCTGAGCCCAGCAGTTTGAGACAGAAGGTTTTAAAGTAAATGTCTGACAATGGATGCATACTGAATTTTATTCCTGGTTCCATGGGAAAGAAAAGATGATGAGCCGAGATCCTTGGATTAATGAAGTACTAACCTCTAATTGGGATTAATGTCTGCTTATTGTGTGTAAACTTTCTAAAACCTTTAGAAATATTTGTGATAATGCTAAAGACAATACACAGTAATAGAAATAGTAATAATTTTATTAATAGTAATAGAAATAGAAAATAAAATGCAAAAAAGAACTCTTATTGCAAAATACTTTACTGATCACTTTTATTTATTAATTTTTCCACTTTATTTTTTTGTTGTACCAGTTAATAAAACTGATGCTTTCCAAACTAAACTGTTTTGCTTTTAAGGGCTTTAAGGCTATAACACCGCAAGTGAACAAAGATATGTTTATTTTTTAACTTATAATTACCACCAATCTTTAGATACATAATGATGTTAGTAGAATTTTAACAGTATTGTACAAAAGCATTTTGTACGGTCACATTAAACAATATGTGAAAAAATCTATTGGAAAACCTATGCATAATTAATCCACAGCTATTGATCCTGCTGATTAGGGTGGAAGAACAGTAGCTACTGTATCAATACAGAGAAACACAAACAAAAAAAATCAAGAAAATTGCCTGATTATATTTTTATCACCCATTTTTGCATGATCCCACAAGTAAATTTCATTAAGAAATAGATACTGTACTGAGGATGGGTTCTTCTGATAATGCATTAATTAGTCAAAACACTTACAAATTTCTTTATCAACACAACCTGCCATGTACTGTTTCCATTAGATACATAAATCACTTGAAATCCCTCCAGGCAAGTCTATTGTGTCTGGTAATTCTTTGACAGAGAACTTGCAAGTGTATCTTAATTCCTACATTAAATTTATTGTGCACATACCGTAGTAGCAGGGTATGGCAGATATCCATAAAAAAGTATTAGGTTATATACAATTTGATTACATAATGGCAACAATGGTTATTAATTCTCATTGTACCATCTTACCTCATGAGAAAGACTGCCTTGGAAACACTATATTATCTTAACATGATCAAAAATTAATTCTTGCTATTGCCATAATTGATGCACAGCTGAAATAATGTGATGCACATGTTATTTAAATGTGATAACATTCATTTTTTTCTCTTATTCTTGAGGAATATTTTGTGCCACAGCTGAGCGACAATGTACTTTGTTTTAAAAAATGGAAATATTAATAAATAATTTAGATTTTACATTTCTTGAGCGCAGACCTTTTATAGAATTGTCTTCTTTTACACTGGGATTAGTACCCAGGGTGCTTTGTGTTGTGCTTGGTGATTATACTTGCTGAGTACTGGTTGATCATGGTCTTTGTGCAGTAAACAAAATCAGCTTAGTTATAGTAAGGAAGGGCTAATTTAAGTCAAGCAGTATAAAATGTATATTTGAAATATAAAGTTATCATATGACAATTACAGTGATCCAGTATAATATACAGTATGTTAATAATAAAAGTAAAGGAACAAGTAATAGCCGAAAGATGTGTTTTCTCTCTTCTCTTTTCAACATGGAATAAACCTATTACTTGCTCCTTTGCAGACTACACATGCTGATGCAGCTCCCCACCTGAACTATGATAAAAGTAAGACTAAAAAGCTAAGACATTTTGAACATCTCACTGTAGGAATACATTTTGTACTAAGAATAGTTTTATGACCTCACATACAATATCTTGCCCTTTTCTCTAGCAGTTATGATTTTTAGCATTCACCCAGTGTGCCAGGTTCAACATCCAGCATGGGGATAGAGGTTGTGGAAGTATGGAAAAAGCTACCCAGTCCTGTTGTTATCCTGGCTTCCTTTAAGAAATGGCCTACCTAATGAAGAAATAATTTCCTCACACTTTCTATTCTTAGAGTCTTTTGATATCATAGAGCTGCAGGCTGTACAGGTATATGTATTATATATGTGTGTATACTGTACTCCTGTATGTATATATAAATAGAGTATACACTGTATGTAACCATGCAACACATAACACTTAGTATACTTTCCTCTTTTTACACATGGTCACACATAAGTCTTGTTGCTCACATTCTACGCTCTATATTCTGAAGTTTACAGTTTCTGCTTTGGACATCCCCTAATTATAGTCTGAAGAATTGTTTGCCCCGAGGCTATAAAAGGTCCATGAGGTTTTACAATGATAAGGGAAATAGTCACATGGTTGGTGCCGTTCAGAAGCCTTGCGAGTCACACATTGTAACAAACACTGTTTGTAGCTCTGGTGCTGTAACTTTGCACAATACACAGTTCCAAAATGCCATTGCAGTACAAACAATGCTTTGTCTTAATGCTGGTTTTGATAATCTAGTGCTAAAACATTTGACCTACTGTTAGTTCCTTATCTTGATTGAAATCTGGCGCTAGCCTTTTTCAATGTAAAATATTTAATGGTCCAGATATTTTAAATGTTTGAATCATTCAATTTCCACGATTTTTGAATCATGGTCCAAGTGTTTTGAAAATGTAATACATTTGGAATATAAGAACAACATCTATCATCTTGACCAGAAATGATTTAAGAATTTAATTAGTCATAGTCTATCATTTAAGCTTTAATTTAATCATGGGCTTCAGACTTGTAAATGGGTATCGTGCCAAACAAGCTCTGTGTTGCTATTCTCTAACAGATGGACAAATACTTAACTGATATTAAAGGAATTCCTTTCTTAAATACCTGCAGTAAAGTAATCTATTATGCTAATGCAGTGTAATTTTCAGATACATTGACAGATCTGTACTTATCCAACATTCTATAATAAGTCAAAATCCAAAGATCGATTTTGTAATGACAATGTAAACAATTTTGCAGGGACTTAGGTCTTATTTATTTATACATACAGTATGTCTCAACATTAGTATATGTGAAATTAAATATGTTGAAAAGATAAGAAAACATCAGGAAAATGAATTAAACCTTCACTTTACAATAGTCTTCAAGTAATTACATTGCCTGGTACTTGACAGCAAGTTTCTATTGAGAATGAAAATGTATCTGGTAAACCAAAAAAGTATGCCTTGAAAGAACAGACAGTCCTTGTTTTAATCCTTAGAAAATAAGGATTAAAATAATAAATAAATATAAATATATTAGTAGCACAACAGGAACAGCAAATCTTAAAATATATTTTTTAATAAAGAAAATTGTGTTCAATCAGTTTAATGCAACGTTTCTTTTATCAAGGTCAAGGATGGTTTCAATTGCACAGCATGATAACATGTAGGTAGAGTTAGTGCATTTGATGTGTCGGTTTGGCTAAATCAGTAAAGGTACTTGTTCAAAGAGCAGGCTGAGCTCTATGAGGAAGACTGAGTTTTGTTTCTTATGTATAACACTGGGTTCTGTTCTCAAAGCATTTGACACAAATTAAGAAGTAGTGACACTTATTCAAAAAGAAATATAATACAAAGAACTAACAGTTCATTTGGCTTTTTTTACTTTATTTACAAGTCTGTTGCTTTAACAGATACTTCTAGAATTCAGAAACAAATGTTTACATAAAACTTGAGTATAGAGGCTATTTTTACCACAGAAAATCTTGTGTATAAATATCTCTTGTCATTTTGTGTTATAAGTATTAAGCTTAAATAAATACATATCAGGTTTAATTTCTGAGAGCAAGCAAAGTGTAAATGTTAGTGCAAGATACACTCAGCATTAAATCTGAACTGAATAACAGAAATGAAGTATAAAGGATAAATGTTAAAAATAAGAAAAAAAGTAATTGTGCAATTTTGACAGAATTTGAATTTCTGTGTTATATTTTATGACATTTAGAGAGAAAGGTCAGTTTTCTGTGAAATGGTATACGGTACATAAGCATTGCATACATTGTCATAGAACACTATTTAAATGTTATAATTAGAATATGTCATAATTGTGCTTTGATGTTCTTAAACATATTTTATTATTAAAACTTACTGTATACAGGAACTAATTATTACCTTCAGTGGTGAGAGTCAAACATTGTGACTACAAGGCCTGACTTTGAACTGGAAGGTTTAATTTCGGTTTCCTTCTCAATATCTACTTCCACCAGATGGCAGTAGTGGTAAAAAAATTAAACGTTTTTCCACTTAGACGTAGGTGTTTCCCGTAAAACAGAAACTAGTAAACTAATAATCAGCATCGATTGGAATGTATTTGTAAAAGTAAATAAAGAAATAATTCACCTAAATGAGTTTTCTGTCAAAGAAACAACTGACCACAAATTTTTATTTAATGTAAAAAATATCAAGGATTGTCAGGAATGACATGAGGGGAAAGCCATTAACTTCCAGAATTCAGTAATTTCTACATAGAAACTTAATCTTAAAAAAAGTGTATATTACATTGGTGCTTTGGCCATATGAGACATGTCTTACAATCAAATTTTCTTAAGCAAAACAGGCGTTTTAATGGAGGTTTCGGGTTTCCTATACAAGCTAAGATGTATGCATTGAAATTCAGACACAGTTCTCCACTATGTAGAGATGCATTTCAAACAAGTGGTAAACATGTGCAAATAGTTAAATGGTAATTCTCAATTTAATAATCTATAGATATTACTGCACTATACAACTGCATGTTGTTAAAAGAGAATTGTACTACTGAAAAACACATGGAACATCTTACATTTAAAAGTACAAAATTACTAATTTCTGCTTCAAATTCCCTATTGATTGCACAATTTGTAAAACATATAACTAAATAACAGTCAGGTTATTCATTTTCAACATTTCTTTAACCTCAAATGTTTAAGAATGATGCATTAGTTTCAAGAATATGCTATCTTGTTCCCAGGAGTAAAATAATTAAAAATTCATCAGGTCAATGTTGCATTTACAATAATAAGTAGATTTTTTATTTTCCTGATGTATTTTGTATTTTAAAAATAAATTATTATTCTATTATAAATTGTGCCACATTGTCCATATTCTGCACAGTTTGTAGCCCCCCAAAATGCAATTTTCTTTGACTATCTGTTTACTCTGCTCTACACAGTACTGTACAGTAATGTTGAATTTGAACAAAATTAAACAAACACATTGATGAAATGTTGATACATGCTGCCTTGGGATCATGTGCTGCAAGGTTTTGCTTAAGCAAACGTGCATATACCTTCGTAATAGAACAAAATAAACAAGAAGAAAAGGGAGAACAGCATATGGAATTGCCATATCTGCTCACTACTCAGAATATCCTGGTTTCCATGGTGTTAAAGCAGACAAGAAGGCATGTGACTCAACTCACCCCATGGACAAGTTTGTCAGTCCATCGCAGCGGTTACCCCCAGATAACCTCCAAGTATACCTGTCCCTATGTATGCAGCTACTGTACTGTAGGTGGACTGATGGAACTGAGGTAAAGTACAGTACCTTGCTCAAGGTACAACAGCAGCAGGGACCTGAACCACAACCATTCAACCATGAGTCCAGAGAATTACCCACTACATGAACAGCATTGCCTTTATAACTGTATATATATATATTCAAATTATATATTAGATATAAATATATTCAAAATTTACATTGAACATTTCAAATTCGAGGGGAACTTATATCTTGTTATTCTGCTTGTGTTTGGCTCTAACCTCTAAAAGTAAGCAGACATTTCCGGAACCAGAAAAAAATAATGTAAAGTTTAAATACAAAAACACATTTCAAAAGACCACTAATTCTTTCTGTTCTTTTGAGATTGCTCGGAATCTGTAAGAAACACATTTAGGAACCATTACTGGTAAGAAGGTGTAGGTTGTAGGTAGAAGTTTTAAAAATGTGATTTTAATTGTGTTTGGAAAATGGCCATATAGTCATAAACAAACATTTTGTATTTTTAAATAATTGACTGTTTATGACATGGACTCTGCAAACTATTTCTCATTGGGCTTCACCTTATTTATCTTTTCTTATCTGAACATGCTACTGTAATTGTCTATCAGGTATCTTTCCTTTAGAATGCAACAGGCTTATTTATTGCCACACAACAATAGTTGTTGGGATTTGCTTTCTGTACAGCAAGAGAACACTGATAGAACAAATATACAGCACTTACAATATTAAAAAAGAATAGAACTGAAATGAAAAGACAAGCACATCATAATCACAATCACAAGCATAAGGAAACATTCACCATAACAAACAAAATTGCACTTTGTTCCCGAACTATCCCCATGTTGGGTCCCTCAGTGCACTCTGGGGAAATGAATGAGTAATCAAGAACATAAAATACTATTATACAATCTTATATGATGGAAAATATAAGAAAGGTTACAAACAGAAGGCCATTCAGCACACTTGCTATAGCTCACTTGGTAACTACTCGCTAAATGGCTGGACATTTCTTCAAGGAGTCAGCACATATGGGTGGCTTATTCCAGTCTCTCGCAACTCTTTGTTTGTTAAAAACATGCTTTTTGTTCTTGGTTTTAAATACCTTTCCCTGTATTACTGTATTTTATTTATTTTCTAACTGCTTCATCCAATCAGGGTCACAGGAGAGCCGAAGCTTATCTCGGCAAGCTTTGGTCTCAAAGCAGGATGCACCCTGGATGGGATGCCAGTCCATTGCAGGGCTAAGCAAGACATGCACAAGGTTATTATTATCTCATTTAACTGTGATTGCAGTAATGCAGTACTTTTCACTCCCAAAGATCTTTATATATTGGAAAGGACCCACATCCCCTACTTGGGTGACGTGGTGGGCCTTTGACTGCCAGCAGGCCCATTACACTGCAGATCCAACTGCAAAGTGAAAATCTCCTCATCTAAACAATGATGAGCCAATTCCCAGCCCAACAACACAGCTTGCAGTGGCAAACCTGATTTGCTTTGAGGTCTCCCATCACAATACTGGCCAGGCACCCCCTTGCTTAACTTACAAGATCTGATCAGACTATAAGGTAAATACAGTGCTCCTCAATGTAAAATAATCATTCTGATAAGAAATGTGACCCAAATATTTAAAAGAGAAAGAGATTTTTGATATAGTCTTCTTACATACCTTCACCTTTCTCTTCGGGTCAGGAACTGTTTATGTTAATTTGGCAACTGATTAAAAATGGCTTTTTTTATTTGGAATGATCACAAAATATACAAGCAATCAACAGTGGATCATTTTGTTTGCTTGTTTTCAGCGTACATCTTGCACAAACATAATAACTACAACAAGGGAATCGTGCAAAATGACAGTGAACGGAATGTAAAGATGAAAAAATAGGGACAGTTTGGACTCTTCTTTTCTTCTAGTGTGTGGAAAGTTATTTTGTTGAATTCTGTCAAGAGTGCATTTCAATTCCTACAAATGTATTTTGCATCTGCTGGAATTCTGCACGGTGTTTGCAGCCTTATTGCAGACAGAGATGGACCTGATGTTTAAAGTCACAGCTAAATCAGCACCAAAAGGGTAATAAATAATAAAGGATTGAGACCAATAGCACTGCTTACTTGCTTCAGCTTAGAGAACAAGTGCTGTTGTTTCAAAAAGCATCAGCAATTCTACATATCGACAGTGACTCATTTGTCTTAAAGATTTGTTATTGCATTGAATTAAGTTATACTCCTTTAATTCACTTATTTCTTTGTAAATTGTGTCCTCATTACTTGATTAAAGGAGAATAATACTTATATCAACATTGTGTATTTGTGTAAAATGTGTATTTTTTTAAATTACTTTTGTGTTTGCTTTGGTATAGATATTAAATAATAAAAAAGTTTCCATTGCCTATTATTATCCATTAAGTCAAGATTTAGAGTGGATTCAAACACCATCATTTCTATGCTGGCTTTAGATTGAAAACAGTGTGCAAAATCTGGGAGGTACAGTATTTTGATGAGGTGTATACTCAATAGAAATTGCATTTAAGAAATGAGGTGTGCACCTTTTAACTGGACTGGCAAACATCTTATGTATATTTTACTACTTTACATGAAAAAAAGGACAAAAAAACATTTGGTACACTCAGCACTCATTTGTTTCTCTTTTACCTTTTTTTGTTTCTCACAAATCTAGTCACCGGCTACAACTCTTCTTCTTACCTTGTTTATCCCACAAACTATTTTGGATCTCTTCTTCATTTGCTTTTTCCTAGTGACTTTGTCCATCTACTTTGACACACAATTCTAAAAGATTTCCTTTAACCCTCCTTCCACTTTCATTTCCTCAGCTGTCATCCATCTCCTTCATTAGCTCAGCAACTCCTTTTCTCAATCAACAGTCTACATCCCTTTCTTGCTTAAGCTCAGCTCTCTCCACACAACCTGATCTGCTTGCTCTCTTTTTCCCTCTGTCGTTGCTGTCTTCCAGTCTTCACTAATAATTTAGAAAGCGTCATGCTGCTGAAAAGTGTGGAAAATGTCCAAAACACCTTCTAATCTGAATCTGTGCCTTCCTGCCCTGTATTTTTTATTATCTATTGATACATCTGGAGAGTGATCCTCTAATGTTTCATTACTCTTTTGCCACATTCTTACTCTTCTCTACTTTCTCCTCTCCTTCTTCTTCTAGGCTAGAATCAATTACTATTTTGCCTCAGAGCTTTTTGACATCTGAAGACTCTGCAATGTTACTGTCTCCCTCCTGTTCCTCCTCCCCCTCTCACATCCTCTAGCTCAACCTTTACTTCTCATTTCTTGCCTCCCACTGCCCCTGCCACCCCTCCACACACACACTGCTACTTCACGACCTTATCTGACAGAGCTCTCTGCTCCCTGGTAACATCTGTGCCCCTGCCTGTTTCCTCAAATCCTTCCCAGACTGTTGGTCCTGCTGTACGTCCCCTCATTTCCTCTCACTTCGTCACCTCTCTGCTCCGGTACTGTTTGCTTTCTAATGTCAATAAAGCTGGAACTAGCTCTGTTCTGCAGATATTTTCTCTTGATCCCTTTTCCCCTGAACTACTTTTTTCCTCTCTATACTGTTTAAAGATCCTTGAGATACTGGTTCACTGCCAGTCATCTAGCATCCTAGTGCTGAGCACTATCTGTTCAATCCTCTTGAGTCTGGCTCTTGCCCTGCACAATTTACCCTGTCCTTCTGTCGTGTTACTTATTTTCTCCTCTCTGTTCAGGGTGCTTAATTTTCTTCTGTTCTAGTTCTTCTTGGCCTCTCAGCTGTCATTAGAAGTGTAAGGAGAGTAATACATGAGAAGAGACCATTTGGCCTATCCTGTTCTCTTGGTTGCGAGTTGCTAAGTGATACAAGAATCTCCCCCAGCTTTCTCTTGAAGGGCACTTGGTTATTACCTTATGAAATATAGCTGGGTAGCTTGTTTCAGACTTCCACCATCCTGAGAGTAAAAAAGTGCCTCTTGTTCTGTTTAGTTTCTGTTTGGATTCTCTGGTTTGTTTCCCTGTTAATTCTCTTCATCGTATTGACACTGTCGTTTCTTTTGAGGATTTTAAATACTTGAATCAGGTCCCCCTGAAGTCTTTGTTCGAGGTTTCTTTGTCTTTGTCCCTTTATCATTCTTAACTTACAGATTGCCTATGCAATCTGTAACACCTATCAGGTAGCATTTCTGTTTGGTCTAATTGCTTCCATTACCTATTTTTTTCTTATTACTATCACTGTAAGCAGTCTACACTCTGAAGAAAATATGTTCAATTTTCTTTTTATTATCTTTTATTACTTTGGAGATCTTTGATTATCACTAACGTGCTCAAAAGTAGTTATTGAAGCATTTAGACACTTTTGCAAACCAGAATTGAGTAGTTTGAAAGCTGTTACAAAGAGGACATGGTTATGCATAATAAATAACAACTAAAAAACCATTAGCTATAATGAGTGCAAGAAATGTACTGTAAAGGGCTGGCAAGCATGAATAATGGAGATAATGACCAGAAATGTATAATTTATGATTATTGCAAAACAAAAACCTAGTCATGAATAATAAAAAGTACTTACAATAATTAACAATAATGAATGTTGATAGTGGTTTAAATGAATTATACAAAACACAATTCTCAACTATTAAGCAGAGACATACTGTATACCATGTGACATACTGTATAACAATATATCCTATAAACTTAGTATATTGAAAATGTTTAGAAAAAAAAACTTTTCAAAATAAAAAACAGGAGCTTTTCCCCAAAGCGTTATTCATTTTAGAGGTGGATAGGTTCACCAACAGACCAATCTGTCTAGTTATGTTTGTGTAGGAGCCTTTAAGAAAAACAGACAAAAGTGTTGGATCATGAACAATTTCAAAGAAAGTGTAAAATCAAACGAATAGTCTTCATCTTGCATTTTGCAACAGTCTCAATTATATCTACACAACAAAAATAAAACAAAGTCAAAGTTACTCATTATGTATTTCAAAGAAGATCAACTGGATTCAGTAAGTCATTCAGTTGATATGATATCATTCTGTATGCTTTTGGGATTCATTAGAAACAATTTCAATGCCAATATTTAAAATGTTTCCAAGAAAACTTTTATGGCACAGGATAAAACTATTATTGACTGTAAATAAGAAGGCCTTTACTTCAGATATATATATATATATTTTAGAATTATTATACGTAAAACATTTCACTCACATAAACCATTTATCCATGAACTTTATGTTGGAGCATCTCCAATATAGAAAAGCATATTCTTCCTATGTTATGGCTAGAAGTAAACATGATCTGTAAGAAAATAAAATTAATATTAGGGAATACTGATATATTTATTTATTTTTTACTTTCCAAGTCATGTTAAAATTGCTTAATGTGTTATGCAAGTTTTTGTAAGCCTGCAATCAGTGTAGAATTCTGTAGTTTAGTATTAGTATCTGTCCTACAAATGAACAGCACTGTGTGAAAGGACAGAACCTACTATTCTACTACTACTCAACATCTACTTGCATAAACTTGTATATATAGGTTATATGACATATACTGTATAGTCTATTGTACATGAATGTATTTTGTTTGATTCTTTTTTATATTGTAAGTTTTTTTATTGTACAATTACTAGAGCTGAAAGGCTTTCTACAAAAATGAAGTTTATGATAACAACATTTACAATGCAGATCTAAAAAAAATATTTGTTGGATTTTGTGTTCTATTTGGGAAGTTGTAACTGGATCCACACTGCGATGTGGGTGAGAGAGGAAAAAGCATTTAATCATTTGATTCCTTAATTTAAATTCCTTTAGGGATTACATGGTCATCAGTACTTAAGAAATCTGCAGGAATGTTTGTTTCTCACCTTAACAGCGTCAACAAGCTGTTGGAAAGTCGTTGATTGGGGCGCCATTGTAAATTTGGGAGATAGGCATGCCAGTGACAGAGGTAATTTCCTAACATGTGCCAGATCTTTCCTGCTTCTTTGTTTAATTGCCAAGAAGCCAATAAGTATCTTAAAGATCAGTCAGTGATTGGACTTGGGAGACTTTTTAGCTCCCAGAAGTGTCATTCTACCTTAAAACAGAAAAGCACAGATGTTCAGGGTAATCAATACTGCCAGCATGTCTGGAGTGTAAACAAGTAAATGCTGCTTACAGCAATTAATCATTATAACTCAGGTTACTTGAACTTCCGGAAAGGTTGGTATTTTTTGACTCTACAGAGCACCAGTCTTCATTCATTCTTTCTGGAAACATGAGCCTGAATAATTTTTTGCAAGTGTGACAAACTCACATTGTTTAGTTATACAGTCCTATCATCTGTGATACAGCAGGAGAATCCAAGTTGATGACAGATGGCACTCAGTATTCCTCTGAGGGTAGGAAAAATGTTGAGTGAAGGGAAACAAAAATGTGTTTAACCTATAGTTTTGGAAGGCTCTCAGTAATAAAACCAAACAATTTAATTTGATGCTCAATCCACAAATTAAGCTACTTTTTAAAAATTGTATGGACAGAACCCCATCAACAAATAAGGATAAAATATTTATTAGATATTATAAAACATGTTGCATTTCTTATATATGATATATTGTAATGTAGATATTTTATTATTTAATAATGAGCATGTACAATTAATACTGAATGAAATGTGTATGACAATAAAAGATAAACAAGATCAAACTAGTCTAAAACCTTTGATATTTGAATTCTGAAAAATTCTGAAAATCATCTACAATTTCAGCTTTTAAATATAGGTAAGGTATTAACACAAGGTATTAATAATGGCAATAGTTTATTATATATGTATTTATCAGTTGGCAAAGAATGCCAATTTTATTATTTTAAAAAATCACTCATAACTGGATAATATATAGTAATAACAACCTCTAAACTTTAGAAAAATTAATATGAAGAAGCACAATATCATTTTTCTTTTCTCAAAACAGAAAACAGTACAAGAACATTTGAAAATGTGAGAAGGCCATTTGGACCATCTGCAGTAATTTGGCCTAATTAACCAGCAGTTTCTTAAAAGAAACAATTGTATTTTTGTCAACAGGATTTCTAGGAAGCTTGTTCCAGATTCTTACAACCCATTGTGTAAAGATGTGTCTCGCCATTTTAAATAGACTTTCTTCTTAGGTTTCCACCTGTGTCCTCTGCTTTGTATTTCAATGTTGATTCAGAAACATTCCATACTGTAGGTTCAACTTTGGCATCAGCCAGATCAGTCTTTGATACTTTCAGTATATTATTCTAATAAACATTGTTGTCATGTCATATACTGTAAATTAGGATGTAACCAAACTACTGCAGAAACGTTTGATGCAAGACATTTTTCATGTTTTTTTTTAATTCAAACAAACATCTGATTACAAACAGCAGAAATGCATATAATTTATGATGAAACTAATGCAGAGGAAAAATATTTGAGTTGAATCTCCAGGCAGCAATCACCAGTGAATTAAAAAAAACATACTTGAATGTACATGAAAAATTATTATGGTGGGAATAAATATCTGGAGTTGTTTTGTTTTTGCCTGTGTCAAAACAAAATACAAGCACTCTTGATTATCCAGACCAGAGAAGAGTTTAGAAAAACCAGGTGTGACTGATCTGAAACTCATGCAAGTACGGTAAAAGGAAAGGAAAAAAAAGCTTTGTAAGAGACCTTATGTCATATTTTCTAAGTATACCTTAGTAAAGTTGACCTTTTACAGTGTGACACACCTGAAGAAGGCTCCACGGCAGAAACGTTGTGTTTTCTTTCCTCTTTTTTCCAGCATGGAATAAACCTATTACTTGTTCCTTTGCAGCCTACGCATGCTGACGCAGCTACCCACCTAAATTTTTACAGTGTGGATGACAGACTGCTTTCAATGAGTGGTTAGTCAGTTTCAACCATAATAGAATATCTGTTGTATCTTTATTAAATGATTAAAAAATACTAGGAAATGATTATAAGAAATAAAAATTATTTCCAAAGATGTTTGAATGTCTGTTTGAATGTCTGCGGCTTTACTAAAAAACAGATTAATGGGTTCATATAAATAATAATTTTAAAAAAGGGTACCCAAATATGTGATAAATGTTCCCACAGACTGAAAGAATGATTGTCTTGGTATACAGTACTTTTGAAAATGTTACTTTTAACAAGCTGTAGTTAAAAGATCTGAGACCTTTCATGCTCTTTTGTGCTTCTATCCATACATAATCATAAAAGTCACTTATTCCTTGTATGGCTAGACACCAATTATCCTTGTGAGTATTTCTTTGGCAGGTGGGAGGAAAGCAGAGAATCTGCACAAAAAAATGGGGAGACCATGCAAACTCCACAAAAAAGCACACCAGTTTAGAATTGAGTTCAGGGCCCTAAAGCTGCGAGGCAGCTGTTGCTTAATACTTTTACTAATACAATTAGTAAGATTAATTAGTAAAATATTGCAATGATTTTTTATAGCGGCAGAAAGATTTTACTTCTGAGTGAGTCCACTGAATTTTATTGCATCCTGATTCCAACCATACATTGTAATCAGCTCTTTTTATTTGTGGCTGGATTAATTAATTAAAAAAAACATATTATTTTCTTTTAAAATATACATTGAAACTTCCCTTTTTAAACTCATTTTTTTGGGGATGAATAACGTTGCAATATAATTATTTTGAAAAAGGTTACATTTATATTTATCATAATAAAAGCAGATGCTCTCAGATTGTAACTGTTTAAACTAAATTAATTTATGGTTATTAAGTCCTTGGTAAATTAATAGATGAAGATAAAAATTAAAACCATTAGATTGTACATTCAAATATAGTAAGTGATATACTATATACAGTACATCAAGTCAAATATACATCAAGATGAAAAGACCTTCTAAAAGAATTTGTAACTCATTTCAGTATAAACAAGTCAAGTATTAATTTAATTCCTGACAATGACATAATTTGTTCATTTGGTATGATTTCCAATAGTTGTTGTGTAAATCTTAAAAGTTATAATATGAACTTGTTTCTTGGATCTTTTCATTGGATTGATACTTATTTTCTTTCTAGTATGTGTTCCAAATAGTTATTATCCAGAAGGTTTTGCAGATTATGATCTGGAAGAGTTGATATTTTTTAAAATGATTTTGATCTTTTAGGTCATCTAGAGTGTATCCCCCATTTAGTCCTGTGACTGGTTAATGTTTCATTAATGACAATAGAAAAAGACTTTTGAGTTTGAAATTTTAAATTGGCTTGGTTTTCTTCATTGATATATTGATTCAACGGAGTTTAGCTTTCTCTAAAGCTTTTCCAGATATCCAATAATGTTTTGCAAATGCCATGGTTCTCGTACAAAGATAAGGTCAGGGCTTGGTCATACTTGCCTTAAATGTTTGTTGAGTTTTAAGGCAGGTATCCAAATGTTTTATTTTGAGGTAATTTCATTACATGGAACTCATCAATGTAATATATTGTTATTATTATTTGTAATAATAGTGTTCTCATTATTTTTTTATTATTTTCAGAGTTTTCGGATTATTTAGTTAACTCTAAAATTTAACGATGTTGAAATCTGAGCTTCCAGACTGCTCGGAGTACAAGAACAGTATTTCGTACAGAAATACTTACATTACGTTATTTTCCTTTTGACTTCAGAGAATGGATTACTTATGTCAGATATAACAAATTTCATGTCATGTTTTCATTTCCACATAAATAACCATATAAAATTTCCACATCTATTAAACACACAAGGAGAAAAATATTTTTTTCTATCTTTTGATTTACTTCTAAATATTTCTAATGATCAGGCACTGATAAACTACTTGTTTGTGCCACCAGTCTCATCATCAAAGCATAGAATGGAAACTTGGAATGTTAAATGTTAGATGTTGGATAATTGAAAGGAGAACAAAACAACTTGCAATTACCTTCAGTCATTAACACGCATGTTGCAGGCTTGTGTGTCTATGTGCATTGCAGGTCAATACAACAATTCAGTTATACATTACAAAGAAAGAAACCTAAATTGCTAGAACTTCTATACTACTGCTGGTGCTCAATCAAAATCAGGTCACTGTCATACTGTAGCTGTCAGCGATATCCACTATCTAGGCATCACCTTAAGGAAGGAGCCAGACGTAATCTTGTGATAGTTCTGTTTTTTATACTTGTACATTTCATGCCTGGTGTTGTGACTGTGCACTATTATTACAAACCATTTGACCTTAGGTATTGAAAACATTAGCTGCTGAAAGTTTAAGGGGCCCATGATTGAGGTCGTTGAGTTGTATTATTAGGTTTATTGGGTATATTGGGAAAAGACAAAATGTCCTCCAAATCTTACAGCTTTTTGTTCAAACAAACATAATGAGATAAATGAGTTAGAATAGGAACAAATAATTTTAAAGAATCCTTCTTAACGGGGTTTCCCCAGTTCCTCAAATTAAATTATTATTATTATTTTTTTTTCCTATAGATTATCGTCTTCATCCAACTTCGCCAATGTTTGTTCAGATAAATATATAACATTGCAACACAATCTTCTTCTTCTTCATTAAGGTAAAAGTAAAGCTTTTCATAATGGTGTTATATGTTTATTTGTGTAATATTTCTTTTACTACAGGGAACTGTGCAGCTTTTTCAGTCACATTCATCTGTTATTTGTCATAATGATGTTGATTTGCGTAGTGGATTTGGTAAGACGTTCGAGTAGGTAGCTGTGTCAGTATACAGTATATAGGCTGCAAAGGAACCGATAAAGGTTTATTCCATGCTGAAAGGAAAAAGGAATGAAACACGACATTTTGCCTGTGGAGCCTTCTTCAGGTGTGAGGGAGAAAGGGAGTAAGAAGGGGCGGCAGGGGAGCAAATGAGCCAGGAGCAGGTGAGAATGAGTGTCCAAACTCTGGGAGAACAGGAAAAGAGGTGTGAAAAGACAAAATCTGCAAAGGACTTCAAAGGACAGGAGTCTGTTGTTGAGAGAGGGGGGAAGGTATGTTCCAAGTTTCAGGATAATTTTGGTTCAGAAAGATTGTGGCTATTAGAGGTGATAGGGGGAACTATCTGTTTGGAGAGATCTTTCATCCTCACAGCCCTGACTTTTTGCCTGAAATGGTCTGCTAGTCTTTTTCCTGCCCAACCCCCAGTGTAGATGGTTGCTGGAAATACATAATGTCATCTGAGTGATCTGCAATTGTCCAGAGGGACTTTGAATGTGTGTGGTATTGGATATACACAGTATTTACAGGTGATGCAGAGGGTTCTGTTGCAGGGGAAAGGGCCTGGTGTGAATGGTTGCTGTGGGTGGTCAAGGTTGCTGTGAGCAAGAAGGGTGTGCCAATGGTGGTCAGCGATATGGGATGATGGGGTGGTCAGGATAGAGGGTATCAGTGGAGAGGTCTCCTGTAGGATGGAGAGGTTGTCATTAATGGCCCTGGGAATAGAAAAGTAGAAAGGATGTTAGGGAGGTAGGGAAGCACCAATGGAATGTGTTTGTGAGTCCAGGGGTTCCTATATGGGTTGATCATCCACGGGCTCTGTTTGGCTTGGGTGAGGGCCCTGTCAATAACATGTATAGGGTATCATCTGTTAGTCAAAAAAGAGTGCATTTTGAGGGCTTGTTCGTTGAAGTCCATGTCATCAGAGCCTGAGGAACTGTGAAAAAGGGAGACAGTTTTTAGTATGTGTGGGGTGGAAGAAGCTATAAAGAAGACAGCTGTGTGAGTCAGTGGGCTTGTAGCAAACAGAAGTTGAGAGTTGCGGATGGCTAATGGAGAGGTTTATGTCCAGAAACGGAAGAGGGGTGGAAAGTACTGTATGTTAATTGTATACTTAAGGGATAGTTAAAAGTTAGTGAAATGTTGTTGTAGTGGGTCATTAGAGCATGTGGCGATGTATTGCCTGTAGAGATCAGGGACAAAACTGGTATAGGAAGCAAAAAAGCATTTTCTTCTACCCAGCCAACAAAAACAATTTTCAATGAAGACCAATTCCACGGGATGGAGAGGAGTATGGGTTGGTGGATTAAACACTGTACATTTGTCCAGTGTGTACTTGAAAGCTGTAAAACCGTCATTGTTGGGAATTGAGGTGTACAAGGATGTGAAGTCCATGGTGAATATTCTGGACCCTGAAAATTGGTGAAAAGTTGGAGAGCATGGTTAGTGACCTTAATATGTGAAGAAAGCCTTTCAATCAGTGGTCTCATAAGGCTGTCAAGAAAGGCTGAGATGTACAGTAAGTGGTGGGACAGTGGCATGCTGAGAGGATTGGGAGTCCAGGGGTGTTGGGTTTGTGGGTTTTTGGAAGGAGGTAAATTTAACATACTGTACCTAAGGATTTTCAATGATGAGGCAGTTTGTTCGATATTAGTGATGAGAAGAGAGATGGTAGATACCCCTTTCTTTTGGTAATTAGTGGTATGACCCTGTGGAAGAGGATGATAGGCAGACATGGGAGGCTTTCTTGATATACAGTATAGGTTCTTTTGCCAGATTACAACAGTGCCAGATTTGTTTACTTGTTTGATGACAATATCGTCTCTGTTGTGGAGACATTTGAGTGCCTGAGTTTTACCTTGGATGAGGTTAGACCTGTGTTTCCTGGGTATGGAAATGATCTTGGGAGCTTGATTGTTTCATTGGTTAATGAAATAATCTCATGGAATACTGTAAAATGGCTGGAGGGGAACTACGGATGAGTGTATGCTGCTTGCGTTATCCAAGGACAGTTCAGGCCCATATGCTTTGACGCTTTGAGTCACCAATTAGTCACAATTAAGTTAATGGACAGTGTGGGGATTTAATTTATGTAATGCATTTTAAGGTTTTAATTCCATAATTTAGGACATTATCATTAAAATATCAAATTATAAGGTACTGTTATCTAAAACCTAGAATATAAAAATATCAATGAAAATTTTTAAAATTGGTCACATTCAAGTGTGCATTTTTCAGAGAAAAAAAATTAAATGATTAAAGTACCATCAAAATAACTTTTTGCACACATAATAAAATAAAAAAAATAAAATCCTTCTTAGGAGTTCAGCTGGATAGATATGAAACAATATTTGCATCAAAGGAATGTGCTAAATATACAAAATATTTCACTCTGAAATTTACTTAAAGTCAATATGTTCTGAAGTTCAGGGTCACTTGAAGTCAATGGGTTGAACACAGAGTACGATTGTGTTCAAATATGAATTAAATGTATGCATAATACTGTATTATCCCAAAATAAAACCTGCTGTACAGTATGTTAGATTTTATTTATCATGTGTATTAATGTCATGATTACAAATGCAAATTGCTTGACCGTAAAGCAAAAATTACTTGAATTTTTTAAAATCATTTAAGAAAGATACAATCTTTAGAGGTAACAGTGTATGAGGATAAGCAAACATGAAACAACGTTAACTTAGCCCTTTGATTAAAGCCAAGAATTGCTTATATGGTTTGAATATGACCTAAATTACATCAAATTTTGTTTGCTTAATAGTTTTTTCTAAGTATTCTTCTGGAAACCAATGGTATATTTTCTAACAATTATACAATTAACTCACTGATTTCCCAACTGTATAATACAAACATACCAGACAAGAAACACATGGTAACCATTTCTACTGATGTGATAGTGTCTATTTAAATGTCAATATGGCACTGTAACAGCTGCAGAACAATAGCAGTAGTGAAACCTAGATACTGATTAAAGAAATCACTTCATTTTGTTTTTTTAAAACCGACCATGAACAACATGGTTACTTGGATTAATTTAAACTGCTACAGCGTGACCAGAGCTGTTAGACTATTTTCTAATTCCAATAGATCAAATTTGTACTTTAAGAACTAGAGCAGTTGATGGGAGAATGTACTGTATGTAAAATACAAACAAAAGACAACACCCTTTTAGTCTACAGCATGGACATATGCTTCCTAGAGACTTCTGCATTCATCATGAAGGTGAGGTAAACCTGAAACACCACTCAGCTGAGTGTGTGTGAACAAAGTCAGTTTACAGATGGCACCGCCAAAACCTTCACTTGTTTTCAGCTGCTTTGTGCTGAATCGGCATTGTCCCTTTCAGTGCTGAGGTCAGGCCCAGTGATAGCTTTTGGAGCCATAAGAGATGAAAACCATTTTTCTTGGGAGCAAGAATCAATTTTTTCATGTTATTTTTAAACTGCTAAAATTAATTATAATTAGAGTAACTTTGAGCTGCTGAAATAAAGATAGATGAACGTATGACTAGCCTGTTTAATATATTGTCTGTTGGGAGAGATGTGAACCTCCACAGCTGCAGTAATCAGTCACTCCTGCAGACGGGTGGAGTGCAATAAATTCTAATCTGCAGTGGGATGCTCACAGTCCTGGATCGTGCACTAAATACCTTTAATGTTTCAAGTTCTCTGGCATTTGCATTGACCTTAAACAAGAAGACATTTTTGAGGAGCACTGTGTATTCTAGCAGCATTAAATCAGCTAGCAGTCTGATTAATAGTGCATGTAATTAAAGTTAGTCACTGGCATTAATTAAACAGGAATTAAACCCCCCCTCTAGTGTCTGTGTTACTGTAAGATACTGTTTATAGAATTTGTATAGACATATTAACAAAGTCCCAGTTCTAGTACCTTTTAAATCGGTTGTGTAACTGTAGTGATTACGGTATCTCCTGAGTGTGTTTTATATTAAAAGCTACAGTAGTAATTTGTAACACTGGAATTTTAAAATTATCGATGTAAAACATGAAAACAGGAGTTAGTTTTAGGAAGGGTCCACTTTGAAGGGTGCGTGTCACAAGTGAAATGGCATTTTCACAGGCCAAATAAATAAGTCAATTTACTGAGTAATCTTTTCCAGCAGACTATTATGGCAGTTTCGTACTGATATTGTTAAGAAAAAAATGTCCAATCCAAACAGAGCCTTTTCTATATACTCTAGAACACAGGCCTAATTTTTAAAAGTGCACTTAGTCTTTTGCTCACAACTTTTAAAATACGTATCTAAATTTAGAATTAGGTAACCTACACTGCCTGCCCTACCTTGTTGGTTTAATTTGATTTCTTCAGACATACAATAATTTTGACATGATAAACTGAAACTCACAATTCTCACCTATTAATCCGTTTGTGCACTCTTGCTACCCTCTCAGATAGAACCGAGAACAATTTCCTGAAGAAATGGACCACTTTGCTTCCTGTGAAGGAATTCATTTTGTGAAGCAAAATCTTAACTTTAGCTACAACACTCAGTTATAAACCTTTTTGATAAAAATGAGGCAGCGGCGCTTGTGAAAATAAGGCATTTATTTTGTTGCATGAAAATGTTATTTTTTCTTGTGATAATTGCAGAATACAGCACTATCAAAGCAAATAGGTTTAAAAGTGCATTTGATTCTTTTGCATGTAGAACCCGTACAAACAGTTACTTTGCCATTTACAGATTATAAGCATATGTGTACATATAAATAAAGGGCTTAAAACTACTTAGATGTCATTACAAGTGAGTACAGTACAAGAAGGCATGTGGATAAATCATATTATCTTCACAAACTAAAGAAAGTGGAAATACAATGTTCCATAATTTATTAGCTTAAATCATATCTGAGGTGTCCATGAATACCCTAAGGACTAAGCAAATGCATTGGCAAGAAATATAACACTAATGCTTCTTCCAAATTTTTTTGGCTAAATCAGCATATTGCTTTGAAATGCGGATCACTGCATTTTGCTCTTTCTAAATCGCATAAATGTGTTCATGCAATGTGAAAATATTTTGTCAACTCATTTTAGACGACTGTAAATCTCAGTTTCTCATGTGAACATATTTTTTTAATATACAAAACAAACTCATAATTGAAAATCTGCTTGACTGCACACTCTTTCTATTGTTTTATTCCGGGATGACTGGGCCCAGCCCATTTCAACTAGTGTTTAGTCTTGCTCATAAGAGATAGTGAATTAACTCAGAAATCATCAAACGCTCAGATTCAGAAAAAAAACTGTGGGGAAAGTTATATTTTTTTGTAGAAATGTTCTGGCATGGAATGTCAGATGTCCAGGAATGAATTTGGGTGTGTTTTTCCATGGGAAAAGATGTCTGTAAAATGAAAAGCTAAACCAAAATACTGACATTTGAACATCACAGTTTCTGAGGAACGTTTGCGAACAAAAGCAATTCTGTCTTGCATAAATCCAAATACATGTCAGTAATTACCGTAGCCTGCTTAGAATTCCTTCAGGAGTAAGTTTCATTAAAACAAATTTCCTGTTCCCATTTTTTTTCCAAGATCATGCAATTTAACTTCCTGAACAGTCTGATGTGAAGTGAATCAACGTTCACCAACCCCAAAGGTGGCCGAACCTCACAGTGGGTAATGTTAGTCATTGTTCATGAAGTGCTGGTGAAAGTCACTGCATGTACTGTATACTGCCTAGCTTTAATTACGGAATGCACACTACAGTTACAGGGTGGTAAAGATGCTGTAGTGAAATAAATGAACCCAAATGTATTTAGAAAATGAATGGCACAAAATGTATCATTCAGTGTTTACTTATTTTTATGGGGGCTGTTCTAAAAAAAAAGTCTACATCTGTTCTATTTAGGAAGGGGGCAAGGGGTGAGGGTATTTTGTCACAATAGCTGCTGCACACTCCAGCTACATACTGTATAGCAGGTTTAACAGGAGTTGTTTAAAATTTGATGATTTCTCAATGAAGTACATAACAGATTATTTGGAAGATAAATCTGAATACCCTTCAGCCCTCTATGCTGAAGAGATGCTTCCATTAATTGCACAAATTATTGATAAGTCAATAGCTACGTTTTAGAAACAAGAGATTTAGGGGGAATGTATAAGAGTAACTGGATTGGATGGTTTCCATGAGCCTCCTGGGTAAAGAGAAGACTTCTTTCAAGAGAACATGTCTCCCCTTACAGCCACTCTACCATCATCATATTATTAATGTTGAAAGTTGTATTCAGTATCTTTAAACGCATTTACCTCAAAGTCTCTGCACCTCTTCTGTGTTAACCTTCTTTACAATTAAACTTTTAATGATCAGGAGTACAGCTTGTCTTCCCTCCTTTATATATCCCCACAGTACAGTACCTGTCTTGCCTCCTTCCCCTCAGGAAAACTTTCATCCCCAGTGCAATCACTCTCTTAAACAATAAAAAGTAACTACCTTGTCTCTTGTTTCTTTCTCCTGTAACACTGCTGTATTCTCTTCCCTTTTGATAATGTGTATTGTCATTGTGTTGTGTTTGACTGTGCCGTAAAACAAATTTCCCCTAGGGGACAATAAAGCTTGAATTGAATTGAAAATATGCATCAGTATAGGTTCTTTTCATGAACTTCCAAATCAAACAAATTGAAATACTAAAAAGATTTCTCACTTGGCAAATTCCTGCCTTCACATTGAGGCAAATGCGTAAGTGATCAGATCATGTACTGTAATGATTTCCATGTGTATGCTATATGGTACGATATTCTACAGAGACACTAAATGTTCACGTCCGTATTTCAACATGAGTGCAAAATACAGTATTGTATCATGCAGAAGTGGAATTGTAATGCTTAAGCTTTCAGGCATATGCTAAATAAATTGTTAAAGGTAGTGTGGGCAAAATTTTGACCTGTGGTAACTATAATTTAACTGAAATGCATCAGACCAAACAATTTACAGTGCTTCAGGTGGGTAGCTGTGTCAGCATGCGTAGGCTGCAAAGGAACAAGTAATAGGTGTATTCCATGCTGAAAAAAAGAAGAAAGAGAACACAACGTTTCGGCCGTGGAGCCTTCTTCAGGTGTGAGAGAGACAGGGCAGTAGGCAAAGGTAAAGTAGCGGGAGAACAAAGGTTGGGAGGGAGGAGGAGTGAGAGGCGGGAGCAGGGGACAGAAAGAGAGGCCAATCAAGAGGTGTGAAGTCAGAATGGGTGCAAAGAGGTGTGAAATGAAACTTCCAATGAATGGAGAAAATTTAAAAGAACAGTAGTCTGTCGTTAAGGGAAGGGAGACTGTGTGATCCTAGCTGCAGAATAATTTTAGTTTCGGTGGTCTTTCTGATGTATGAGTTCGGAAAACCGTCTTTGAGAACACAGACGGAGAGATTAGAGTGGTCGTGGCCGTCAGAGGTGAAATGAGAAACAATGGGCTTGGAGAGATCTTTAATCTTCACAGCCCTGACGTGTTCTCTGAAGCGGTCTCCGAGTCTCCTTCCTGTTTCTCCAATGTAGATGGCTGGGCATTTACTGCAAGAGATACAGTAAACAAGGTTGCTGGAGGTACAAGATGCTGTCTGGGTGATCCGGAATTGTCCTGAGGGGCCTTGAATCAAGTGTATAGAACTGTTTAGTTCGCAAAAAAAGAGAAAATTGTCATGTTGTAGAAGTTTGTGTGTTTTCTTTTATTTGTATGAGAGAGAGGTTAAAGAGAAAAAAGTTTTGGTTTGTCCTGAGGCCCCTCAATTACTTTTACAATTTACAATTACAATTACTTGTTCCTTTGCAATTTACAGTGCTGACAATCATACATATTTGAACTTTTCCTACTGTAATTGATACTATATTAAGAAAAAGAGTATTTCCTTACAACATTCTATTATTAACTTGAGAAAGTCAAGTAAACCATCCTCAAATTATTTTTTTAAATGTCACTTTAATTTTGCTTAAATTTCATTCTTTTAATTGAACAGTTTATCTAGTCACATCATATACAAGGCATTAACATTTTTGTAAAAGTTAATCATGGAATACATCTTGATCCTAAACAACTTAGACACGTTTCTCCTACAACTTCATATGAAACATTAAAACATTATTTGCAACAGAATTAAAAAGAACTAAAAGGGTTTTTTTCACAATTGTATTTTATCTATAACAACTTTACCTAGTTCAAGTTACTTTTGAACTTGATGTTTTGCAATAGTAAATACATATTAAAATGTTGACAGTCTTTATGTGTTTCAAAAGCTGCAGTCTGTTTCCTGAGAAATCCAAAAGCTGTTGAGTCTCAGATTGTAATGTCTTCCAAATTTACAGTATACTACAGTACCTATGCTTTCTGCATCGTCACAAAGAATTTTTTAGGTTTATTCCAATTACTCAAAATTACTTTTGTTATACTCTGACTCATTCACTGTTGAAAATTAGGCAAAAATGCTTATTTTTATCCCACGCGAGTTTCTACTGTGTAATTGTTTTTTTTTTTAATTTCCTAATAGAACTACACATTTCATAGAAAAGTGTTCTTCCTGTCCTTTAGACAAAGACAAGAGCAAAATGTGGGTCAACAACCTGATGATCTATGACCTTTGTATTTCCAGCCCAAAGCACATGCCAAGAGTTAGCAACAAACATCACTTGAATGCTGTCAAACTGTCCCCTGAAGACCAGCACTGAAGGTATGTTTTTAGGAATGCCTGCTCCAGTATCAAACTGAAGTTAGGAGCAATTTTGAATGAATTTGTAGAACATGATGTCTATCTGAAGGTGTAGTAGTTGCGGGAAAACCCAAGGCCATAAATACAAAATATTCTGTTTTATAGTTGTTCTTCAAATCAATGAATATTCACACTTCAAAATTCCTAATAATGTTTTTTTTCTTGATCAGCATGCATTGATGTCTGAAGGTTAGTGCTACAGAAGAGTTATTTTTTTAAAATAAGGGCTTCTTTTATCTTTACCCGAACAAAAAAAGCTGTATGAAAAACAATTAGACACACTGTAATATTACATATACAGTAAATAATCAAAACTACACAAAATATAGGTGTAATCATTTTGTCAGCATAAGGTATAACTAAGATTTTCATACAGATATGTTAAGTGTATAAGTGTACGATAACCTGGTTGTCCCCTAAAAAACAGAATAATTTCCAGAAGAAACAACATTGTGTATTTAGTGCTTTCAAAATTTTGTCTAAAGATAATAAAAGCTCTATACTGCAGGTTCCTCAAGGCGTGTAGCACAGAAAAAATATGAAGTGTTGGAGATTTACATTTGCTATTGGCAAATTCTGATGTTTTTGATTTTATTTTTTACATTTTTTTGTGTATATAGCAAAACAACAATCTTTACGTCTTACAATCCACGGAACACAGGTAGGCCTATCACATGGTCTTATTTCTAAAATGTCATAAAATGTAAAACCATTCAGCTAGTACCAGCAGCAGTACTTCACATCCTTAACAATGACCCCACTAGACCTCATAATTTCCTCCTCTGCATGGGAGTTTTCACATTATGATTAAGTGGAGATTTGTGGCCTCACACAGATAGAACTGCCTACAGGTTCAGCACAATCATATGTCTTGTAGAATCCAATGAATACTGCATTGGTCTGAGCTTCACTGGTTATCAAATATGAACATTTGGTTTCTTTCAATAAATGGCAGGATCAGATGCTGCGATCAGTTAGCTATAGTACTAGTAAGGTACAGTAACTGAATAGTCTTTTTTCATTTTTAACTTTTCCTAAAGAATGTTCTTGTATTCTTCATAAAGTTATAAAATATATGAACACCATCCTGGGTTTTGATCATCATTACCTCAAATTCTTTGAGTCTTGTTCTTTTCACTATTTCTGAAATGTCTAAAAAAATGTCTCAGAGCATTTTGCATTATGATCAGCAGAAAAACACATCTAAAAGTTATTGTTGCCCAAAAAGTTATTTTGAAAATGAAATGAGTTGTGCACAGAAGAGTTTGATTTATAATCATTTTCGGCAACTAAAGTATGCAGTTGTTTCATCATTATTCTTCTGAAACTATTATTTTTTCTATTACTTATTGCACCTTTATAAAACACAAATCAACACTGCATAATTTACTTTCAAGGAAAGGCAACCACATACTGTAGTAGACATGCAGTTACTTTTAATGCAGTATTGTTAAAATGTAAAAACTGGGAAAACGTCTTTAAAAGCATTGTAAAAAGTATATGGTTGTCAGAAGTGCAGAATCCTAAAACACCTCTTGGTAGGTTCCTCTGTTTCACACAGTGCAACAATTTTCAGTGTGCACAGCTATACCTTGAAGACCTCAGGAGATGCTTGCAAGTAACTGAAAATAAACTTGATTTTCCTCAATAGTAAGTGCTGAGAGTTTCACACCATTTCCTCAGCACAAAGCATCTTTGCAATTGCTTGCAAAAAACCTAGCAAATTGCAGAAACACTCCCTGGACATTGCAGGATTAGTGCCAGGGCAGTTTGAGATATCTACTGTACATGAAGGAAGAATCGATTCTCATTTGCATGTTCAATGAGCATGTCTTTCTCCTGGAAACATCCCAAGCTCAGCTTCAATAGGCTAACTACAATTAAATATATGCAATCAGATGCAGTAAATTAATGTGTGCAAAGAAATCAAAGTTTAAATCTCACAAAGCATCTCTGAGACATCACTGATCATCAGGTTTATGCTCTTTGAAGTCAAAAAGTGAACTTGAGCAGGAGAGCAGCAGAGCTTGAAATGACATTCCCCAAGGACAGATATGAATCCTGATTAGGTGAGTGAGGCATCAGTGTGGCATGGGCATTGCTGCAAGAAGGGGACATTCACGGTATAGAAACAGCGATGTCCTCACATGACCTTTGTCTAAACAAGAGCTGCTCAAACAACAAAGGTGACATTTAATTTGAAATGATGAATAAAATTGGAAATGTTCTAGATGCACTAACATTATTCTTTCACAGATTACTATTGATAAAAAATGTTAGAATCTATTTACATTGTGTGTATCATTTCTTCCACTTAAGAGTTCAGATATATTGTACTGTACAAAATCAGAGATGTTGTATGAATAAATAAAACTATTGTTGTTTCTTTCCTTTGTTTCTATTTTGTTTGTACCAGGCAGAAATGTTCCTTTCACACAAGCGTGCTGAGAGTCATTAGAAACACAACAAATGAGTAGTAGTTGTGTTATAAATGCCTCTAAATACTGTACATTGTATATTCTTGATCACAAACATAGTTCACAAGCAATCAATTATTAAATGGTTTCACCTCAACTGGAAGGCCCTACTGCAGTATGGAAGTAGCACATTGGCCTTGATAGTAAAAATAATTGTTTCTGATCCATTTAATTACTAACTGCATTTATCTATGAACACAAAATATCAAGGGTACTTTCAACCTCTATTTATCAATTAGAAGTTAATTAAAATTGTATGCAACATCCCACTGTACTAACAGGCATTGAAAACACAACAGATAGTATGGGTAATACTTAGTACTACCTTAAAGCAATGTCATATCCCTGAGCATTAACAGATCTTGGCTTAGTGCATAGATCAGATCAGCTTCTGAAAAGTCTGTTGTGGGATATTCCACTGGCTGTCCTGTGCAGCGGCAGCCAGCTGCTGAAGGTTTGCTGGTCTTGCTTCTCTCCTGATGATAATACTGCTGAGTGGGTCCCACCGGTCCAGCAGTTCTGTTGGACTCAGGTCAACAGAAAAAGCTGGCTCATGGCAAGACACTGACATTGGTTTCTAGTACTCTTCAAACTGTCATCCTAACACTGTTGTCCTGCTGGAAAATGGACCCTTGTGGCTTGGCTTGCTGGAACAGGAAAAACAACTGTTGTCTCAAGGACTTCATTAATTGATCTCCGAGCTGTAAGATTGGCTTCAATCTGTACTAAAGCCATTGATGTGTTAAAAGAGAGATTCTATACTATTAATAATAGCTAACACTTATATGGTGCTTTTCTGGGCACTCTACTCAAAGCGCTTTACAGGTAATGGGGACTCCCCTCCACCACCACCAATGTGCAGCATCCACCTGGATGATGCGACGGCAGCCATAGTGTGCCAGAACGCTCACCACACTTCAGCTATTAGTGGGGAGGAGAACAGAGTAATGAAGCCAATTCATAGATGGGGATTATAAGGAGGCCATGATTTGTAAGGACCAATGGGAAATGTGGCCAGGATGCCGGGATTACACCCCTACTCTTTTCAAGAAATTCCCTAGGATTTTTAATGACCACAGAGAGTCAGGACCTCGGTTCTACATCTCATCCAAAGGACGCCCCCTTTTACAGTATAGTGTCTCCGTCACTATTGGGGCATTAGGACCCACATTGACCGCAGGGTGGGTGCCAACTGCTGGCCCTACTAACACCTCTTCCAGCAGCAACCTTAGTTTTTCCCAGGAGGTCTCCCATCCAGGTACTGACCAGACTCACACCTGCTGAGCTTCAGTGGGTTTTTTAGTTGTGAGTTGCAGGGTGATATGGCTGCTGGCTGCTCTTTCCCATATTATCACACTTCCCCTGCTCTACTGATTGTTTTAAACAAAGAAACAGTCAACACCCCCTAGAGCATCTGAACATGTTGTCTTCTGTAAGGCCTGCCAAACTTTTAATTAAGTTGATTAAAATTAAACTTTATTTAATTGATAGTGTCCCCATTCTGCTTTGCACAACACATTTGTAGTATTGTAGAAATATAGCATTTAAAAGAGATTTATACATTCGGGGCCCAGTGAGACAATGTAGTGTGTTTAAACACAAATACATTTTAATTAACTTGTCACAATAAAACAGCCATGTTGGGTTTCCGAAGTCTTAAAGAAATGATATTAATGTTTTCATTATGTAACAATTCATCATGCCGAGCTATGTAATGATTATTACATTTTCACAGGGGCTTTATTAAAGAGACATCATAAAGGGGAGAAGTAATCATCAGTTGAGGAGACAGCATAAAACCTGCCTGTGTCTTGAATACTAATTTTTTACATCTTTTAACTGTAAATTGCTGGATCAAAATGTGTTTATTCAGCTCAAAGGACATATGGCAAATGCCCTATCTGTGACCTCTGTGAAAGTTCTCCAGAGCAGAGATGTAGGTTATAGTCCTTGCTTAAAAGTTAATCTATCATCTCCCCTTTTTCTTCTTCTGAGGGAAAGACTAAAGTGCTTTTCCTGGCCAACAATCATGTATCTGAGTAACTCGATCTTAATCACAGTGACTTCTCATGTCTTAAAGTTGTCACTTCCTAAGAGGCCACGTTTTTAATGTTTGAAAAGAATAAATAGGTGGAGAACACCTTTTTTTTGCCGGGTCTGTAAATTATATTTCCAAGACTTATATTCTTTTAATTCAGAAGCCTATGATGATTATATTAGTAGTACAATATCATTAATGCTATAATACTTAGTAGTATTACTTTATTGACATTGAACGAAATTTATCTTTTATATTTGCAACACATATTTTTAAAAAGGTAAATTACTTTGAGATCAAAAATATTATATTAGATATGGTTAAATAATTAGAAAAGTACTGTACAATTTTCCTGCAGATTTTGAATCCCCAATATTGAAATATAGTGTTCAAAGGTCAACAGCTTCATGAAATGAAATTAAGAAATGGCTATTTAATGCATTATATTCACTACAGAATACAGGATTTAATTATACAGCTATACAAATTGAAAAGGAACATCACAAGTGCATTTTCATCATATGAAACAATATCATTCGTACGACTGAATTGAATTGCAGGATCTCTCCTACATGCTGAACAATAGTGTCATACAGGGCTCATTATTTAAAAGCTTCACCTTACTTTGCAGGGCACAATGGACAGGCATGAGTCACTGTTATTAGACCATGTTTATAGCTCTTTAGATAAGCTCTTTAGTTTAATAAGAGTTTAATAGATAAATTATTTAAGATTAATAAACTGTGATTCTGTATAGTCTTAATAAGGCATCTATAGATAAGGCATAATAGAGTTCATACTAACCCTAACCTAATCCTAGATAGATAAAACTTTATTGATCCCGAAGGGAAATTGATGGAAAGACTTGCGACAGGAGAGCGAAAAGACCCTATGCATAGCAACGAGACGGGGGTTAGCCCGGGCTCAGCTGTTCAGGGAATGCCGTATAGAAACCTATGCCCTCAGGTAGCGGACGTGGGGCGACCTGGTGCTAGGTGGGTTTCAGGACATCCGAACGTCAATGCTGAGCGAAGGCAGACTGAAAGACCCGGAAATATATAGCCCCAGAGAGAGAGAAACACCGGAAGGACAGCAAAGAACTGGAAATGAGAGACAGGACAGAGAAGGAGCGCCCTCTGGCTGCAGAGGGCGTGACCCCTGGGTCAACTGCTTGGAAGGCAGCTACTGTATGCTCACCACTATACCACCTACCTTTAACATAAAAACTAAGCCTAAACATAACCTACTGCAACAACATCACTTTGAATATGGAAAGATGCTGTATGAATAATCTGTAGAATTTTAATTTACAGTAAAATGATTATTACAAAAATAAATATGAGTCCTTAATTTAATTGTACAACTTAATTCTTAATTGTCAAGGCAAGAGACAGCTAGACTGGTAGCACACAGTGCAGAGGAGAAGTCTGTGCCCTTGAGTTCCTGGGGTCAATGGGGTGGAGGCATGTTAGACTGCATACAGTACAAATTTGACAAATTCAACGTGATGTAAAAAAAAGGCAAAAGCTTTGTTTCTCATGAAACATCAGAAAAGAAGCATTTGTCATCCCTGAAGGTATCATAAAACAATGGTTCTGTCCATGTTTTACAGAAAATCACTTTATTCTGATAAAACAATCCTTAGTGCCACAACAAAACATCTTTGTTGTGGTGTGCTTAGTAAGCCTAAAACCACAGAGTCATAAAAATCCTAAATTGTTATTAGATTAAGAGATTGCCTTAACATAATAAATACATTCTTCTATTTTCATTCTTTTATCAGACTTTTATCAAATTACTGTAGATATGTTGTCTATTAACATTACCTTCTGTACCTACCTTTTTCATTTTCAGGGCTGTATGACATCTAAGGTTAGCTTTATGTGACATCTTGGACATTAAAAATACATTGAAAATACCATCCTAATGGAATTTATTTAACTAAAGTTCGGGAGGGATGACAACAACCACGCTCAATCATCCCCAGCCGTCAGTGATTAGCAATCACTCCCTTCATCCTGCCTCTACCAAACGCTATAAATAACAAATGCGATATCTCTCTCCCTCGCGTGCGACTTTTGCATCCCACTCCACCCCAACTCCACCTCTGCAGCTACTCCTTGGTTACCTTGCGGGGGGGTCCTGGGCTGCTCGTCCTACGGCCAGGAGGTCGGCCCTCAGGCAAGCGGGTTAAGCCAAATATTCACTCCACAACAATACATAGTTAGGAGATTTTAACTTTCTACACATAAATTGGGTTATAATGATACAGAAGCTGAAACTGAGGTGATTGAAATGGTTAATGATTGATTTTTAACACAGTGCAGTTTGCAACCAATGGAAAAAAGAAATGCAACATTTTCTGGAATGAGAATACTATAGTAATAGCTAATGTACTTTCACAAAAAGTTGTCAATTTGTTTTGAACTTTGAACTTTATTGCCATATGTAACCGGTACATGTACTGGTACAATGGAATTCTTACTTACAGAAAGTCTCTCGATTGTTAAAACAAGTGTAAAAACACAAAGTGAAGACAGTGCATCAAGACAATATACAAACAAACAGTAGACAATGCACAAGTAAACAAGTAAAGTTTGTTTTAAGCCCTCTGACCAGGAATGCAGCTTGTGCAGTGAGGCATTGCAACTTGCCAATCACACGGAAGCTCGTTAGGTGCACTTTTACCCAACGAGATCCAGGTGGAACAATGCCTGATCAGGTCACCTTTAAAAAGGCCTTAATTCAAAGTTTAGGTCACTGCAAGAAAAAGGCCACACTTTTCTGTGCATTCCATAATGCCTCGAATGTCACCAGAAGCAAGGGAGAGGGCCATTGGCATGTTGCAGGCAGGTACTGTACGTCATGTGCCAGCGCTGCCAGACACTATGGAGTATGTCGCTCCACTGTGTTCCGACTGCAGAGAAGGTTTCAGCAGACCAGCAGGACAGATGACTGTCCAAGATCCGGTTGCCCTTGAGTGACCACACCAGAGCAGGACCAAAACATCAAACTGGTCCATCTGAGAGATCGTTTCAGATCTGCCACCCGTACTGCTGCTTAAACTGCCGGCAGACACAATGCCCGCATCAGTGACAGGACAGTGAGGATCCATGCTGCTGGCCTTAGAGCAAGACGACCTGTCAGAAGCCCTCTGCTCACACCTCCTAGACGTCACTCCAGACAGGCTTGGGCCAGATAGAGGCTGCGATGGACTTGTCAGCAGTGGCATCAGGTCCTCTTCACAGATGAGTCACTCTTCAGCCTGTTCCACTCAGGGAGGGTCAGAGCGTGGAGGAGGAGGTGTTGTGTTTCTTTTTTCCATCAGTATTCTGTATATGATTAAGGCATGATAGAACTACTGGGGAATTATAGCAATGGTCAACTCTTGCTGATACATGTACAGTACTGTTTTACCATCAACTGCTATAGAAATCTCTAAAGCGCTCTCTGGCAAAGTGTTGTGAAGGGCACTATATCAAATAAAATGATTGATTGATTTGAATGGTACACAGTAAGGAAACATGCCGCAGTTGCCAGTTCATGTTCTAAGAGGAGGCAGGATGCAGCCTGCTCATTGCTGAACATCCTCAGGTATCTCAATTTTACCTCCTTCCAAAAATCCACAAACCTGCCACCCCTGACATCCCATCATCTCAGCATGCCCTCGTGTGTGTAACTCTTTACCTTAGGCTGGTACATCCTTGGTGTGGTGTGAAATGAAAAGAATAATTTTGGAATTCCATATATTAGCCACAGATATTGGAAGACGTCCCTCCCAGAGAACCTCTCTTGTAACTTTCCAAATGGGAAATTTCTTGCCTTTTTAAAAGCTTTAGTGGGTAATGCCGTCTCTCAACAAGATTGACATATGATTGATTTACCAGAAATTCCAAGCTCTGGGTTAAGACAGACTGAGAATTTTGCATAAAGAAAAAAAGGTAATTTCCCCCTTTTGTTGCTTTCCACCAATCTTTTAAAGTGGCTGAAATAGAAATCTCTGGGTCAATTATGCTTTTCTTATATTTCTTCTCATAAATGGTAGATCTTCATTTGGGATTGCCCTGCAGAATTTTTTCTATATATCTGGCCAAGAGCAGGATTTCATTTCTTCTGTCTTAATCCATATCAGGAGGTAATGCAATTGACATGGCAATGAAATATGGAGGATGTCTGGTGCTGATAGGTCACGTCTGGACTATTATTAACTAAAAGTAATTCTTTTTTTTATATTTTGGTCTTCCAACTTCCAAAACTCTTAGTTAAAGTCCACAGAAATAGGACTTTTATATTTCATTGTTCCACTGTTCTTAGATGACATATACTGTATTGTAGTTTTAACATTATAGTTGAAATTAAGAAGTTTATTGAGATTAGAAAAAATATATTCCAAAATATTTAAAGCAACCAACATAAGCTGAGATACAATACAAAATTATATAAAGGATAAAGAAACCAAACAAAGGATACAAAAAACAGAAAGGTATGCCTTATGATTCCACACAATTTTATTCAAACATGTTCCAGTGCAAATATCTAATGTGAATGAGGTTAAATAGAGCTGAATTAACAATTGTATATACAACGCTTTATCAAAGACTTTTGACATTGTACACACAAATAAAAGTTATGTGTGTTAAACTTAATCAATACAAGCCAAGGTAAGATATTCATGAGCAGCCAACAGTATATGAAAAGTTGAAGTAGCTTATCCATCACTTGTATGACACAAATGTAATTGTCAGATGTTCCTTATCAATCACAATTTATAGAAAATACAGTGCAAATGCAAATACAAATAAATACAAATACAAATCCATAGGCTAAAAAGATACAGTACTTTGGTACTGTATTACAAAACACAGATCTATCAGGCTTAACTGTTAGCTTTGAACAAAATGCTTAAGATTTTAGTACAGTATGTCAGTATGGAATTCTTTTTGATAAAAAAAACATTTAAAGAAAGGAATAGAATGTATAAGATGTTTGCACAGCCGTGTATGATGTACTCTATATATTGTGTTTTACCTTGTATCCTAGCAAAGTGCTGCATTAGTTTAAAAAGCTCAATATTTTCCTTGTACTTACTAGAGAGAATTTGAGATTATTATAACAAGTTATTCACAAGCAACGTAATTTTACCAGCATTTGGGATGTTAGGAATCTTAGGTGAGGATTAGCTAGATAAGAGAAAACCAAACAAAAACAACTCACTGTAAATCCATCATTTTTGATTTAGAAATAGCCTTATACGATTAGATGAAGGTGTTGAGTTGTGAGGTTCCAGTATTCATTGCATTTTTTATGCCCCCAGTATTTGTTGCATTGATTTATTCTCTAATAATGATTAAATAGCAAAGCTCAAGAAATTTAAGATAATGCTTTGAAGTGAACCACTTTCCAGGCCTTCTCCAGGTGTATTGCTTAGGAGTGAAATCCCGCACCTGGCAGAGGAATCATACTCTGTTAGGCTCCTGAGCAAGGCCCTTAACCCCAACTGTTCCAGGGGCGCTGTACAACGGCTGACGCTACGCCCTGACCCCAAGCTTCTCTCCCTGTCTGTGTGTCTGTGTCTCATGGAGGGCAAGGTGGGGTATGCGAAAAGATGAATTCCCAATGCAAGAAATTGTATATGGCTAATAAAGTGATCTTATCTCTCTCTTATCAAATGAAAGCAAGCTGAAATTCTTTGTCCAGAAAATTAAGTAATGGAACTTTTATATTAATCTGTTTTGCAAAACAGATATTTCTACAATACATTATCACTGTGAGATTTTTTAAATGCTGATCCCCTATGTAAAACACCTTTCTAGGATACTTCTAATAGTTTGGAGCATAAATCAAGCTTCTGTAAATACTACTAATAATGAAAATCTCTAATAACATTGCATTTAATTAGAAATGCAAGAACTCCATTACATTAAAATATATTCAAAGAATTTATTAAGTCCAAATTTCATAAACAACTATGTAATAAGGCACTATTGGAGCTTAGATTTTTTCCCTTTTGTAGCCTATGTTTCAAAGCACTTATGCTCTGAGTGGTGCCCATCTTTTCTCCAACTGGATTCCATTAACAGAACAGCTAATGGTCCCCATGGCAATTCTGTTTTCTATGTGAGTAGGATTTTCCAGGCAGCCTGGGCAGCAGGCCAGTCTGGCTCAGACAAGTACTGCAGTCCAGACTTTGATCTCACTTGATGCAGTACAAGGCTTGGACTGAATCCGTGACCTTGCAACAATTGTGCACATCCTCTGCTAATATTGCGTAGGCTCGTTTTTACCATTTTGATGGAATATCTTTAATGATCAAATTTATTTGTTGGAATTTTAAAATCATGTGAAAAACATGGTAGACTACAAAACAATGTTCCAAGCATGATTTTGTTACCGGTTTTCGAAGCCATAAACATAGGTTTAAGGATTGCCAGAGGTCTTCTATGGTACTGTCTTTTGGCAGAAGACCACAGTAGCAGTGCATTTCGTGATTATACACCTACATCAGGGGGGTCTTTCCTGTTTTCATCTGTAAAAGTCGAATAAAATCTTGCTTTGTTGCCCTATCCAAATTACAATCAAGCCATCAGTGTTGCTGTGCCAAATAGATATTATAAGAAGTCGAATTTAATTTATGAGTTGAGCGGGCCATTTATTTAAAACTGTGCAGCAATTACCCACCACCCACTCAAGCCTGCTTATGAGTACTTGGAATTAAAGGTCAAGGCAGGATCTGAGGGAAGAGAAAGAGTAAGAAAAACAAGGGAAAAGACCTTGGCATGGCAGCAGGAGCATTTAAGTGTAATTTGACATCAGTAGAAGTTAAAGCTGTGATTTTATGGGCTAAGAACTTTTTGACCTCTGTAATATCCTGGAGATCACATCACCCTGATGTGTTACTGTCAGTAACATATGTAATCATCGTCACAAGTAAAACCAGGAAAAGGAATACTTTCTCTGGGGAGCTACTTTTTCCAGATTCAAAGGCAAAAAAAAAGCAAACTCAGATTGGAAATAAAAAGTAACTCCAACATCAGAAACTGCCAAAGATAATTCCATCATAAACCATTCCTTTTTTCAAAATTATCCATGTGTGCAGTCTTAAGTGACTTAATACCCATGTTTATCTCCTTGAATAAAAGGTTTCATAGAATTTGGTTTCTTTTGTGTCATTACATTGTGAATTATACTTTCATCTCTATAATAGTAGTATATAGTATATAATATACTATATACAATCATCTTTTTATTTATGTGTTATTATGTTGTAAGTTCTTTTAAAAATAACCCAACATAGATTTTTATGTAGAGCAAAATATGAAATTAAGTGAACATGAAATGATAGCCATAACTGAAAATGATTTTTACAGTATACTGTATGTCTGTTTTCTTATCTTGTTCATAAAATAAATGAGGAGCCTCCATTCATGACTCTGATTAAATATTCATTGAGTGTAATGACTAGTATCTGGAAGCATCGCTCTGTTGCAGAAAACAGTAACAAAGATTTACCATTTACACCATATGATAGATAGGTTTTTTTTGTGTAAATGACAAACTAACATTCAGTGAACCAGATAAAATTTGTACACCATCCAAAACGTTCCCCACGGTGCTTTTTAAATTAATTTTATCAACTGTATATGAAATGATTTTTATGTACTATTATTGTAACCTGCTGAGATACATCTTGAATCCAAAAAATACGTATTTTAAATCCCAGTTTTTTTTAATATTGGGCCCCTTGCTCTTCAGCATGTTTACATGTTTCCACTTGGTCAACTTTTAAGATCACATGGCCTCAGCTATCATTTCTACACTGACAATACTCAAATATACATCCATACCAAACCTGACACTGATGTGGCTGTCTCTATTCTATCTAATTGTGTTTCTGACATAAAAATTTGGATGACTCAAAATTTCCTTCATCTTAACTGCGACAAGACTGAAGTCATGTTTATTGGCACCCCCCATCAACTTCGTAAAGCCAGTCCTGTAACCCTGTCTGTAGATGGCTCTGTACTTGAGCTTCAATCTAAATTGAAAAACCTTGGGGTTATATTCGATTCTGGTTTAACATTCGACGCACATGTGCAGCATATTGTCAAAACATCTTTTTTTCACCTCAGAAATATCGCAAGACTATGCCCTATGCTATCACTAACTGTGGCTGAAAAGATGATCAACACATTTGTGTTCTCTCGAATTGACTACTGTAATGCTCTTCTCGCTGGGGTATCTAAATCTACTTTGAACAAACTGCAGTATGTCCAAAATTCAGCAGCCAGAATCCTGACCAGGTCTAGTGCAAATGATCACATTACTCCTAACCTGAAGTCCTTGCACTGGCTTCCTGTCAAATTCCGTGTGGACTTTAAAATCCTCATGCTCACCTACAAGGCTCTGCATGGCTTGGCACCTCAGTACCTGTCTGAACTATTATCGCCCTACTCCCCACCTCGCAACCTTCACTCTTCTAATTCTGGTCTCCTTACTGTCCCCCAACCTCGTCTACATTGTATGGGTGACAGGGCCTTCTCCTGTTATGCCCCCAAGCTCTGGGACTCTCTGACCAAGGATATCAGAGAGTCACCTTCTCTAAACTCCTTCAAATCCAGACTCAGAACCTTCTTCTTTAGAAAAGCCTTTACTTAACTGGTTCCATTCTTCACCCCTCTGCTTTTCTTAGTACCACCATCCACGGTTTCCTCTGTATATTGTAATTGTGTTTTATTTTGTGTATTCTTTTTATTTATTGTTCTTGTCATTCTGTAAAGCGCTTTGAGAAGCCATTTTAAAGGTGCTATATAAAATAAAGTTTATTATTATTATTATATTATTTACATTTGTTGTAATTGTCCTCAATATTGTGATGCCTAGAGGCCTTGGGATACTGTTGCAGGCAGTGTTCCCCAAGGTGCTGCTGGGAAAAGACTAAAAGTGGGGCTTTTTATGCTAATCAATAAAGCAGAGTCAACCACCCCACCTTGAAGTCATCAAGTGGTGTCTTTTCCATTCAACAAAAACACTGTGCTGGGAAGTGATACCTGAATGCTGATGCTCTCTCTCACTAGCTGTGCGCATAGAACCCATGTCAACACTGACCATGTTTGGAGGAACAAGACAGCGCTAGGGCTCAGGAGGAGTGGGTGATTGCTAGTGGGCTATTGGGGTTGGTTGGGGTTGGTTTGACAGCCCTGTTTTCAGAGCAACAGGCAGCTACAGGAGGCTGGCAGGCTGTAGATCCTGAGCTGGAAGACTCAGAGATACTGAGTGAATTGGGAGGAACCATTTCCTTACCAGTGTGGCACATAGGCCCTTTGCAGCCAGTTTAGCAAACTGATGTTGTGGCAGGGGCTCCTGTACAAGGGTTAGGAGGACCCATCAGGCACAACAACCCTGGTTTGCAGCTGAGGGTGCCATGTGTGCTCCAGAACTCCATAACAGGTCACTCCAGTCTAAGACTCTGAACCGCCTCAAAGAGTAGTTTAACTGCCAGGATGTGGAGTACTGTTTTTGGACATGTGACACTTGCATAGCACAGAAAGGCCTCTAGGACTGCTCTCATGCCCCTCTACAGTTGTTTCAGGTGGAGGCTCCCCTGGAGCAGGTAAGGGTGGATGTTTTATGCTCTTATCCATGTTTGATCAGGTAATCGATGTGTCCTGGTAGCCATGGACTAAAGACCAATCCATTATAACCCAGAGTGATAGGTTGGTGAAGAGCTTCAAACAAACACTTGCCATGCAATTTACCATCCTCAGTGCCACCCACCACAAGGATTGGGACAGACACTTGCAACTGTTTTGGGTGTACCAGGATGCAGTCCAGGGGTCCACTGGTTGTACCCCAGCTGCCCTGATGCATGAGAGAGAGTATGATGTCCACCAGTCTGGATAGGCCTTCACAGCTCCAATTATACAGCAAAAATTATATTTCTGGTGAAACCACTAAGTTTTGCCCAGAGACAATTATCTAAAATAGGAGCAAAGCATGAGAGAGAGTATGATGTCCACCAGTCTGGATAGGTCTTCACAGCTCCAATTATACAGCAAAAATTATATTTCTGGTGAACCCACTAAGTGCTACAATATGCTAGGAATACATAAAATGTGTGAGTCACCTAGCAAATATGCTTTTGTTTCACTAATTGACTTATTGTAGAAATATAGATTTTACGATAAATGTGGTTTTCTAAAATTAGCTTTCTAAATAAATAAGTATAGAATACTACACTTCAGCCCTTTTTCATAGTTAAGTTCTGACTGGAACACAATTTATGTTTCCATGAACTATTAAATTCTGTAATGGTAGATTTGGGACATACAGTATGAACATGCTTAGTAATTTTACCAACCTGAGTAATGACAACATATTGATATTGAAATCTGTTAATTTAATGGATACCAACACTACAAAGTTGTTAAAAACAAACTTAAGAACATTTCCTTACAAAAGTTTTAATTTGTATCAGTTATATCTGAAATAAGTAACCAAAACCGAAAACAATTCTATCCTTAAAATACCAAGAATGACTACTGTATATGTATTTTTTTTAAATGGAGTCTTTATTTGGAGCTTTGAGGAAGAACTTCCTGTGCTACAATTACAGCAATCGTACAAAGGTATTGATTGTATCACCTGTTATGAGATATGTTATATCTCCCATTATAAGAACATGGGAATGGTTACAAATGAGAGAAGGGCATTTGGCTCATCTAGCCCATTTGGTAGTTAGTAACTAATAGATCCATCTATTGAAAGAAGCCAACAACAAGACTAGATAGCTTTATCCATACTCCCTACCCTTTTGGTAAATAAGAGTCTCCTGTTTTCAGTATTAAAAGCAAGTCCATAATAATGAATTATATATAATATAATTATATATAATATAATTTTCATTGCTGTACTCTGGTTCATTTTTCATTGTTTACTCTGAAGAGATTCACTGGGGTGACTATGTCAATGAAGATTTTGAACTTGTAGGAGGTCCCTACATTATCCTCCTTGTTTGTGTTCCTTCAGCCTGTCAGTATAGGACATTTCCTTAAGCTCCAGAATGTATTGAGAATGGACTGATTCCATAGCAGTATTACCTTTTCTATAATGTGGTGACCACTTTAATGTGGTGAACACACAATTTTAACATTACATCCTTTGATTTAACTTATGCACTTGACTACATAACCTATATAACTTGACTCTATATATCAACACTTTATTTGCTTTATTTTGCTTCCCCACATTGTCTAGAAGTAAATGTCAACAGGGACACCTATTTCTTTTTCATTAGTACACCCATTCACTGGGTTACAAACAGGGTCTGTTATCCAAATCTTTACGTAACCTGAATTTTATGTACAGGAAGTCGGAAGTAACCCTTTTTTAACCATTACATTAACACATGCAGAGAATTGCTAATAATTCATAATATGACAGAGGTCCTCCTTTATTTTCCCTAACTACTGTCACGGTAGCCAGTTTTGACTCCCCGTGAAGCGTGTTGTTAAAGACCCTATGCATGACGGTATAATCCGGAAGTGACTGGAGAAGGACATCAGGGAAGGCACAGCGAGGTAAGGTCAGGATGACAGACAGGGGATGGTGACTTGAGTTATCCAGTGCTCAGGGAGCATGGAGTAGGAAAATGAGTCCAGGGAAGCCTAGACGGGAAAATTGGGGAGCGGTTCGTAATCCAAAAGCCGGCTGGTCAATCCATGACAAAGACAGTTAACACAGGGAACGGGAACATGGAACAAGAAATAGGGAAGATTAAAATCATAATGAGGCCAGGCGCTTCAAGCCCCGGACTCAGAGGTCAGGACGCCATGATGAAGCCTGTGTCCTCGGGCCACTCCTGATCCCGGTGGTAGGTGGGCTTCCGGGCGTCCGTCTTTCAAAGCTGAGCCGAGAACTACTGAGACGCCGGACTTAAATAGGGAAACGGGGATAGGATGCAGCTGGGAACATAACGAAAAAGGTAGGAGCGCCCTCTAGAGGAGGGATGACAACCGTTGGTGACTGAGCAAGTTGGGACAGGACAACAGTATTGCAGGCTCACCAGGGTTCATTGTCCTTTAATGCTTAACAGGGGTGTGTTACAAGAGAGAATTTAGAAGAAGCTCGCAGTCCATGAGGTAAAGAGAGAAAGGAAATACCCCCCCCCCCCCTTAACATACTGGGAGAGAAATGAAATAATGATGAATGAAAAGAAATGTAAATGTAAAATTCTAGAATTCAAATGATGAAATACCAAATATAGCATATACTGTACTTAAAATATTTAAACAAATTTATAAATTATATACTATACATTTCATCACTGTACACTGTAGTGTTCATTAATTAAACACAAAATAAATTTATTGTACACAGTAAATAATACATAATAAAATCATGGATGCTTCCCTGAAATCATTGCAATACTGGTTACTCACAATTTTCAGTGAATATATTTCAATTATGCTGAATTGACATAATAAGAAAAAATGGAAATGAATTGTTACATTTTGTCTGTAAACTATTCATCACATAACACAATGTTACACTAACAACAGAAAGTGGGAAACAGGCTCAATCCAATGTGAGGGATTTCAATATTAAATGAACAAAATGCTTTAGGTAAGGGGTGGAGTGGGTGTTTAGTTTGTAAACATTGTTCATTTTTATTTTTGTTTCATTGTTATTTTTTTAATGATAAAAAACGCATTGATAAAATGTTTTGAAATGTAAATCTGCAAAAAGAAACTAATTTATTGTGGTACTAGTTTATTGAACCATACAATTGAAACATGTTGCAACTTACATATGACCAGATAATAATCAGTGCACAAAAATCCATTATCACATATTTTAAAATTCAATGGATTCACAGTAGAGCGAATTTGTTCATTCGGAATTGTTGAAGATAAACCTTTCACTTAAGCTGCTAATTTTCCTTGAACTAGAATATAAAATGCCAAACAATTGCCAAACAATTACAGAATAAATAAACAGTAGTACACTGATAATAGAGAAGCATTTAATCCCAGCTGAACTGGAAACAGCTAGTGTAGCAAATAAATAATATCTAAATCTAACCTGCTACTATATCAATGGACATAGGTGTTTTTAAAACTAGAAAATACTGGACTTTGCATTCCCTTATAGTGTTCCTCTTTGGTAAAACCATGCCCTTAATTATATAACTAAATCACTTAACTATCAAAAAACAGATTATGCCAAAATCTTGTACTGGTATAGGTGGAGAGCCCAGTATTCAAGTATCAGATTGAGAGCATGTACTATGTAGACACAAAAGAATAGCAAGATAAGATACACTGAATATTAGTTCAAAGCAACCAAATGAGCTACAGTACATGAAACAAATGGAACCCTCGTGTTTTATCTTTTCTTATGTTTTTAATTTACTTTTATGCATTTTTTGAAGAGGGACCAAGTTCTCTATAACTAATTTACACACGCATTAAGATTTACATGTTTTTTTATACAAAGAATGTATGAATAATGTAAAATTACATAAACTGCAGTTGCAAAATTTTAATTTCACATTGCTATTTTTAAATTAGCCTAATCAGTTTTTACATATGAATTACTTCACTGAAATCAGTATAATTAAATATCAAATCAAAGTAAGTGGTTTAGCTCTTACCACTGAATAACAGACAAAGATCATGAATCCTATAACTTCACATTAATTTATCAATAAACAATCATTTGATAAATTAAGAAAGAAATTATTTTCCATGGGATTTTTTTGAACATTCATTTTTTAACTATTCATAGTTAAATTATTTTCCTAGGCTGTCCTCTGGAGTTTGTATTATGCGGTTCACTACTCACTTCATAAAGACTGCATCTATCATACTTTAGACAGCCTGTTGACATCAAATTTCAAGAAATGTGAATAATTTTACCTTATAGAATAATATAATATGAAAACTGTGTTAAGTCCAGAAAAATACAGCCATTAATTAATTGTTATTAGAATACTAAATATTTCAAATATAGAACAGCCATAAGGACACTTAAATTCATAAACTTAAATACCAAGATTAATTATGCAAAAGCATTTACACATAAAGTGCAGTACCAGTCTTCAGAGTCCAAGAATAACAAAAGTTTCTTTCTTATATTTATTGACTCAATCTACCCTGAATAAGAAATTCCTTAATGCGTTGCTCTCCTGTTGATTGATGTATGCTGGGGAGCCCAGTTTTACCTTTAGTATTCTAGGTTTTAGTATTAGTATTAATTCCTGGATCCTATGTTAAAATCTTGTTTCAGGGCCCAGGTCCTCTGCAGACAAGCTGGAAATTGAAGGTGCTGGATGTAAACCACAAATTGATTCTCAGCTTGTGTTTGGAGAATAAGTTCAATTAAGGAATGGCTAAATGTTTCTGAAACGGCTGCTGTATTTGGGAGACACAATTTCAGACTGGAGCACATCACTAGAAAATGTGAGAATGTCAATAGTTAAAGGGCAGGACAAACCGCAAAGAAAAATTAAAGACTAAAATATGTTGATTGTTTTCTGTTTTGTCTGTACAGATTCTTTGCTTGCTGTTTTGGTGGGCATATGCTATCTTTGTCACTAGACAGCCAAAGTCCTGCTAAATACTCACTCTTTAACATACTGTATACGGTAGGGCTTTGATGGTAAATGTGTTTGACACCGATCATGATTGCAATTGCTTACATCTTACTGAAAATGGGGCATCAGCTGCAAGACTGTTTGTAAATCAGTTTGCTTTTCCAATATCCCAAAATCAGTGCTCTTGGGGTTATTAAGGTTTTGCCACATATATTGTAACACGAGACAGCTGTCTGCATCTGACTTTGATTCATTTGAACATGATCAAAGTCATGACATCTGTACCTTTTGTTTTGATTTTGATATACAGTACAGTATCTTGATCTCCTAAATCATCCAATTGTTTTTTAGCTGCATTTTTTTTTAGCTGCTTTTGGAGGATGTCAATACATGTTAATTTACAGTACCTGTCTGGTCATTCTTCCGCTGATTTGTTCAATTATCTTCTGTGTTGTTTTTCTCGCATATTGCACTCCGAGAACATGTATTAGATCCCCTCATTACTGGGTGACCTTTCGGTTTTCATTATTGAAGCCCTTGATCTAACAAGCTCAGACCCTCTAGCTGTTTTCATGCAAACGTGATCATCCATCACCTCCCTCTAGTACCAAGCAGAGCATTATAGCTGGGTAGCTGCGTCAGCATGCGTAGGCTGCAAAGGAACAAGTAATAGGTTTATTCCATGCTCAACAGAGAAGAAAGAAAACATAACATTTCGGCTGTGTAGCCTTCTTCAGGTGCTGAAATGTTGTGTTTTCTTTCTTCTCTTTTCAGCATGGAATAAACCTATTACTTGTTCCGTTGTGCTTCATAGTTTGAAATCACTGACTTCTACCAGATTTGCTGATGCAATAAGTGACTTCTACAGTGTAGTTTAATTACCTGTAGATTACATTGTTGAGCTATACAGCTGCACTTTGTCTCATATTTTTGAATTTCCGGCCCCCAAAGAATCTTTCTGTGCCTTTTTCACCCATTGTATCCCATTGTATCCCTTAATACACCCTGCAGTGATAATCTATGAAAGCTGCTAGTTGCAATTAAAAGCATACAGTAGGTTTAGGGATACTGCCATCACTGTTCACCAACTGGCCTGAAAGGAATATCAAAATACATATACTGTAGACGCCTCTAGCATCAACATTATTATATTTTTCTAACCTTATCGAGAATGGTCAAGGTAAGTAGACAACTTTCCTCCATCATCATCAGCTAGTTACAGCCAAACTGCAAATCCCCTCTGTCTGCTCTGAACGAACATTGTAATCTCTCTTTGTCACAACAGCAATCAATGAATTGTTGTGTTTGGCTATTGAGCCATCTTCACTCAAAGTTGGATGCAGTTGCACATCTGCTAAAATAAAATGTATACTCTGACACCTAGTCTAACTACAGGCCAATTTCTCACCTTCCTTTTCCTAGTCAATATTCTCAAGAGTGTTGTAACATCTCAATGGCAAGAGTATTTAATGAGAAATTAGCATGTTGAAACATTTATGTTCGGCTGCAGAAATTCAAGGTTCAGATGCAGGCACATTGTCAATTCTTGTTCTGCTGGACAGTTGTGCTCCTATAACAACAACTAAAAGCATTATTATTATTATTATTATTATTATTATTATTATTATTATTATTATGATGTTGCTTATCAAATAAGTGCTAACACAAAATGCACTAACAAGATAGAGATGGACATCAATATGTTATTGGACATCAATAACAAATAGTCTGGCAGTGATTAAACACTCATGCTCAGATCATTGACCTTTCCATCAATTGTTGGTTTTCACACAGCAAGACGTGTGCCATTCTTCACGTCTGTGGTTCAATGGCCGATATCCTTCAGGGTGGTCTACACATAACTTTCATTCACCACTAAAGAGGACTGGTGGCTAGTCTGCTTGACATGATGCATTGAACGACAATAACAACAATATTTTCTTAATTCCTTACACTTTTATACAGTAGTTCATTTCTGGACGCCCCACTCAAAGCGTTTTCAAGGTAATGGGGATTCCTCTCCACCGCCACCAATGTGCAGCCCCACCTGGATGACACAACGGCAGCTGAAGTGTGCCAAAATGTTTACCACACACCAGCTATTAGTGGGGAGGAGAACAGAGTGATGAAGCTAAATCATAGAGGGGCTTATTGGTAAAGATTAATGGGAAATTCGGCCAAAATTTTAGAGAAATGCCTTGGGATTTTTAATGACCTCAGAGAGTCAGGACCTCGGTTTTACGTCTTATGGCACCTTTTTACAGTATAGTGTCCCTGTCACTATACTGGAGCATTAGGACCCACGCAGACCGCAGGACGAGCACACCCTACTGGCCCCTCTAATACCTCTTCCAGCAGCAACCTTAGTTTTTCCCTGGAGTTCTGCCATCCAGGTAATGGCCAGGCTCACACCTGTCTAGCTTCAGTGGGTTGCCAGTTTTGAGTTGCAGGGTGATATGGCATCATTTGCATTGATACATGCAAAAGATGATTGTTTAGCTACCTCAGAGTTGAACTCCCGATGTATGAATTGTAGAATTGGCAGTGTGAAAAGGATCATGATGATGTGTTTATCTGGGGGTTTATCTGTGGTCTCCCAGATCATTCCCTATCACTGGCTATAACGTTGTCCCATGTTAGAAACTGCTGACTGTGAACGCCACAGACATCAAGCACCAGTGTGCTTACAAAGTCCAGCCTTAAATGTGATTTAGTGCTCATGCAACAGTCAAAATCAATTGAGCGTATCACGGTCAGTCATGAATGATCAACAACACAGCAAACAATACAACATCAAGAATATTTTGTCAATCTTCAAAATCTGTATACTTTATTTTTCTCAAACCATACAGAAACAGAGTGCTATGTTTCTTTTGATCTCCAGGAATAGATTATTCTTCTATTTCTAAGCACTTTGTGATCAGAAAAACTGATACTCTGCTTCAAAGGGTATAATGATGGGAAAACACTCTTCTACGTGTATTTACTCTTATGCTTTATGATCCTACACAGGTACCTTGGATAACCACTGCATTGCTATCTGCTTCATTTGCTGCATGGCTATCTTTCACAAGCAGGTATTTTTTTTTGACTGTTTCTAAAATAGGCCCTGTTTAAATGTCTTTTAAATACTTTAAACACTTTTAACTCAGAATGTAGATTAGGTGATTGTGCTGCATGTATGATCATAACCTTGAACTATCCCTTAAACCAGTAGTCTAACACCATGGGGGGTAATTTTGCAAGAGCTGGAGCCATAGCACAGGGGCCTGTGGAGTGCAGTATTAGCTTCTGCTGAGTGATTTCAGTAACCGTCTGTCGCTTTTACCAACTAACATCATAAATATGAGTCCAAGCTTATTCAAAGTAATTAGAATGCTATGCCAGTAATGTAACAAGATGCAAGTGCATTCTGTTTCTGAAGGTTAAAAATGTATATATACAGTACTGTGAGGTAAAAGTAAAATAGTCAAGGAGTTTTGATAGCACTATTTCTAGCTTTTTGTCTCTTCCCTCTGTTTAAGGAAACTAACCAGAAAACAATAAAGTGATATTGGTACAGTACAACAAAGCATATGAGTACATCCAGACATCTAAAAGACATTTACCTCCATTGCCTGCAAACCATGCATTTACTGTATGAAAAAAGACACTTTTCATTTTGGCAGGCAGAACTACAATGAAGCAATGCAGGCATAGTCATAATTCCACCTGGTATATCATCCTGGTATATTGCAGAGTAGTTTGAAAGAGAAACAAGTTCTGTCCAAGAACAAACATCTATCATAAGTTTAAAGCTGGTCCAAAGCTCTGAAGATTAACTCCCCAAGTATTATTTTTGTTTTACACCCAACAGCTGGCCATTGAGACAATGTAACAATGAAGTGTTGAACTGTTGCTCAAATTGTGCTGCAAATTTAAATGTACAAAATGTATTGGAACAAACTTTTCCCTAATGTCCTTACACAATTGCATTATGTTATAAAGACTGACTTTTCCTAAACCTTACCACTCATCTCATTTTATTTTTGTGGTGTTACAATAGAAAAAGGTACAGTATCAAACTATTATTATTATAGAAAAGAAAAAAAAAACAATTTCCTTCCTGGGTAGAAGTAACCAGAGCTGTTAAGCAAAGTTATAGATCAAACAATAATTTAGATGCACACTGATTTCCTGTGTACTATTATGGTCTAGAAATCTATTAAAATTCCATTAAAGATGTGAGGGTACCGTTAGCATTTGTGATTTATGCACTTTGAAAAATATGTACTGGAAAAATAATTTAAATAGGAAATGTTTTAAGATTAAATTACTTTTTAGATCACTCTCTCAATTCGTGTTACAGAAGCCTTGGAAAATGCTATTTGATAGTTCTGATTTGAAAGACTTCATTTATTTAAGTTTGTGTTTTTTCACTGTTGAAATTCTGTGTTCCTGGTAACTACTTCTCATACTTTGACCTGTAATTTCCTCAGCACTGATTGATGAGTTACAATGAATGACAAAAGACCAGTGATTTAAATCTTTCAAAGAGGTCTTGTTTCCCACCTTCAGCTCAAAAAGAATATTATTAGTAAAAGAAAAAAAAAGTTTTTATAATACCACTGGAGTACAGAAAATACACACTTCAACAGAATACACTTTGCATAAATTTTACTTGTGACAGGAAGTTTAATTATAAGATACATTCGTGTTTAAATCAAACATTGCATGTTGATAAGGAAATAAAATCATATCAATAGATTATTTCAAATCTAAAACTGTAGTAGTAACATGAAATATTCTCCATTCTGAATTTATCAACTTAATTATGGAAACTGACAGCATTCTTCTTTTGAAGTTGCAATTTTATAACTAAGAATTTTTTTCTGTATTTATTTATGATAACCACTTGTTATTACACATTTCCCTTGCAGATTAAAGCTTACAGATTTTTTAAAGGTTTTCTTCTTCCCCTTGAGTAATATGAACCCACATTTTTCTCTAGGGCGGCTTTAAAGAATTTCCGACTCTTTTATCTTTTTCATCAGCAGGTGGTTTTAACGAAGGTCTATAACTGAGAGGCAAGAGTGCATGTCAACGAAAATTCACCGCACCTTTGTTTTAATCGATTCAGACTTACTATTTTGGAAAAAAAAAGCGGCATTTAAGCACTAGGCTTCTGTATGTAATCATTATAAAATGCTTATCATAAAAAGTTAAGGTACAATTGTAACCACCTCCATCTGCTATCACTGTTCAAAGAGAAAGATTGCATTGAGCTGTACTGCTAATAACTGTATGTGCAATGAAGAAAAAAAATACCCTGCAATGTACCCTGGATAAATACATTGCAGTTTTATTCAGTACTGTTTATAATTTATTTTAATCAATTAGATTTAATTAATTAGATTTTACGTATTTTTTTCAGGAGTTTAATGTTGCTGAAATTCATGTGCAGACTGATATGAAATGATATAACATTTATATTTAAAAATGACAATTTAAATTATCCAGATATATTTTTCTAGTCATGCAGTACTTACGCGAGGTACAATTTATTTATGCATAAGTTGTCAAAATCATCTCATGTTTAAATTTTAGGAGACAGGAGGTTAAGAAGTTGTATATTGAAATCTCATACCATTTCTTTTCAATTGGTGGAGTATCCAATCTGAATTTTAAGTAGAGAATATGTCTGAAATTATAGGAGCCTCTCTGTCAATTGATTTCGTATCCAACTCCACATTTGCAAAACATGATCCCAGAGGTTAATAGCATTTCTTACACAAACTGGAAGACCTGTCTTCTAGTTTTCTAATTATATTTATTTTGAAATTTTGTTACTAATTAGATAATAGCAAGGGACATTAAATCTGCACCAGAAGCATTTTCAATGTTTCCAACTTCATTTTTACCCCTTTTCAGATAATAGAGGATATATGAAGAGTGTCATTTCAGTCTAACAAGATAAAGTAGACAGAGACAAATAGTTGTGGTTTATGTTAAGATGAGTTTAATTAAACAGCTGTTATGCACTTGAACAATAAAGAAATATATGAGTATCAAATGTTGGTGCTTGTTAATGTTTGTTAAGATCGATCATCATACAGTAGCTGAAAATATCAAACCCTAACAGTACCAAGCTGATGCTTTTTTTAATAACATCCTTCTGAGAATTATGTGTGCAGCGACCACTGCTACAAAAAACCCTAATCCGGAAACTGCATGTTGATTCTTCCACCATCCCTATGCAAGTAGTGTACAATTATCAGTGTCTAGACTGTTCTACAGTCTTACTTTCCAAATCAAAGCTGTGTTCTCAATGCATATCTCAAAGTCAGGCAAAGTCAATATTTGAAAGGACTTACAATAATAATACAGTGCATGAATGACAAGGCTAATTAAAGAGACGTACTCTAACATGGCAGACAGACGCTGCACGAATTGATTAATATTATAGTCCTGTCAACTTAATTGAATTCCTCTTGTATTAAAATAATTCTTATCCAAATGAAAATGTTTCAGCCATGAAATGCTACTGTTAGGTATAGGTATATAAGACTTAATATACAGTATAGAAGATGCATAGAATTTACATTCACATACACTTATGTGCAGTTCACACCAGTGTAATTTTACCTTGATACACTGTACCCAGGCTTGTTTTTTAGACTTTTCATCAGATAAATCAGATTTCAACAGTTAAGAAAGCCATATACAGTATAAACATGATAAGTATGGAATTTTATTTCCTGAGCTGCAATGTGACCTTACAAAAGACACTATATATATATTCGTATGAGCTTAACATGCAGAAGTTACATAGTTATACTGTCACAGTCAGGTGCCTCAGCCAGTCGCAGCTGGCATCATCCAAATCGATAAAGTTGCCGGGGCATCTGAAGCGAGGGCAGGAGTATAGGATGTGGTCGGCCGTCTGCTCCTTGCCATCACCGCATTCGCAAGTTGGGTCATCAGTGAGACCCCACTTGTGTAGGGTGGCCCGGAAACGGCCAGGGGTCAAGAAGAGCTACTTCCTCGTAGTGACCTCCGGGTAACGTCTCTGACGGCAAAAAGCTCTTCAAATCGAACTTACCATGCAAAAGACACTATAAAGTACCATATGAAAATAAAAGCAGCTTATTGTGGTACAGAACTACTGACAATACTGACAATGGATCCTATGAATGATGCTTATATCTAAAGTGAATTATATTTATAGTGCTTTGTATCGTACTAAAGCAATCTGAAGCAAGTACCAGCTAGACATACACCATGTCGTGTACAGGGCTAACAGGTCTTTTGAAGACACAGTCTCTCTGTTCTTTAACTTACAGCACCTTGAGGCCTTAAAAGTACGTACAGTACAACTCTCACAGCCACTGTTAAATAGGGTGCCCCCAAAGACTGCCCTTCTGTTCCACTTATGTACTCCTTGTAAAATAATGCCTGTGCAAAGTACTGTATATAAACATAGTATATGTAAACTGTCTATACTACTGGAACTGTAAAAATACTTATGTTTGGAGATGATACTACACCAACAGGACTAATATAAAAAAACACAATGAATCTGCTTTGGTCACTGCTGTGCAGTCAAAATAATATCCAATACAAGTAAAATCAAAGAGGTAATCTTTGATTTCAGATGTGACAGGAATGAATGACAACCTCTGGTGATTAATAGTGAGATATTGGAGAGGGTAGACACCTTTGCCTTTGTGTTTCTTGGCACATCAAACTCCTTGAAATGGGAGGCAAGTGTACACCATATGGTAAAAAAAAGAGAGACTATTTTCTCAGGCAACTCAGTAGGTTTGATCTGTCCCAGGAAGCCATGGTTCATTTTTACAAGCCAACAATTGAGAATGTGTTAAATATTTTTTGGCCTGGATTGGGAACTTAGTTTCTCATGAGAGAAAAGCTGGATAGAGTTGTCCACACAGCTTCTATAATCACTAGCCGGCACCTGTTGCTTCCACATACAGCATGTAACATGTTTAATACAGAAAACTCCAAAGTTTATCAGCAGTGCCGGATTTCCCATTAGGCATTATAGGCACAGTGCCTAGAGCCTACGAAATTTTTAGGGCCTACGAAGGAGGGAAACACTAGTGACTAATGAAAAATGAGCTGAAACAACATGCGTGCTATTAACTCCAAATCAATAATCATACACTATCTAGTGGCTGTTCTAGAAACTAGAAGTATTGAAGTGATGATCACTCGACTCTCTCCATCAATCATGTGGTTTAGCATTAGAATAGTTCAAAGAGCATCATGTCAATCAACGTAATTCAATTGGCGTTTACCCTTCTTTTTGCACATTTTGGAGTGAAAGTGCCTAGGGCCTACGAACACCAAAATCAGGCCCTGATTATCAGTGACCACTCCTGCACTGCTCTTCCCTTGTTTGAGCTTCTTCCTCCAGCAGGAAGGTTAAGATGTATTATGTCTAGAACAGATCAATGCAAGGAAAGCACATATCCTGAGGCTATTCGGCTTCTTAACTTAACACTGATTTAAAAATATGCAGTGATAATCTTGCACAAGGACCTTATGACATTTCAGACAACGAGGGGAGTATTCTGAACTAGAATGAATGGATTTCACTTCTCATGCGGCACTGTATTGTATTATGTAAATTATATGTGCATGAAATTCAGGCTGTTTCTTTCTCTTTTTTGTATCTCTGTCTTTGTGTATCTATGCTATGCTGAGTACACTACAACAAATTCCTAAAACCCAAAGGGTTGGTTTGGCAATAAAGTTGACTTTGGCTTAAACAACATGGCTGGGTAGCTTGTTCCATTCTTCCACAACCTTCTGGTTAAAGAAGTATCTTTTCACGGTTTTGCATGCACTTCCAGATAGTTTCCACTTGTGCCTCTGGTTCATGTTTCATGGAACTGCTGGCCCATGCAGGGAAAGATCATTTTAGTATTAAAACATCCCATTGCTCTTCTGAAAAATAAATTATTTTAATCGTCACTTGTGTATCTAATCTAACACAATGTTTTACTCTACCAGCCACTTTTCATTTTATATTAAACAATAAGAAAAAGAGGATATTAGATAAAATAGGAAAAGATATGGCAATACATTTTTGATGTTGTTATTACAATAGTTCCTTAAAAAATCCCATGTGGTTATAAAGGCATTTGTTTTATGACCTGCAGCAGTAAAAGGATTATGAACAACATGTTCTACTCTATATTCTGTAAGGATGCAGTAGCTGGATCAAACCAAATAAATAAAAACAAATCTATAAATAAAACATAGCATTTAATAATGAATGTTCAAGAATACCACTGAATATCCATGGCTTACAAACATTTACAATGTTAGCTTTTAAGTACTAATTCTTAAGGTAATTTAGAACAAAAACACCATACTTGTAAATACTGATCAGTTTTATATACACACAATTCAAAAGTTACAGTATGATTTTACTTTTCCAGAAGCAAAAACACCCATAAAAACATGCAAAAGTGATCTAAGTGTAAACAGTACATTTCTCTCATATATTTATATATTACCCTGAATCTTTGTATTTTGATGTTTTCTTTGCACAAGTAAAATTGTAAATGCTTGATCGATTACAGCTCATCAAAACCTAGAGGTCCGGGTTTTTGTATTTAAATTAATCAAGAACATCCATATTTTCAATTCTATCCCACATACCTTTACAGTAAGTCAAAAAAGGTCAAAAGGCTTTTGGTTTTCTAGGAAAAAGTCAGCTGCATGGCAACTAACCAAATGTTTTTCTTAGTCTTTTAAGAGACATACAGTATAGCATTCCCTTCTATGTATTTGCATGCCCCTCTGCTTGTTATTTTGGATTGGATAGCACTGAACTCATTTACATTCCAATATACACATGTAAAGATGTTGGATTTGTGAACCCAGAAGTAACAAAAAAGAAAACAAGTAATGAAATAGTCTATAGAAAATAAACATTTTGTAACTTAATTAACTATGTTATAATTAATGGGACTGAAAGAAGTTTACAACATTTACAGTATGTTTCTAAAAAAGGTATGTGCATATTACAAATGAATGAATTGCATCTCAAATGTATAAAATCAGTCATGCATTGGTTTATATTTGTATACCTTTATGATAGTGCTCTGATTAATAAGGTTTTTAAGTGTTTAAAGATAATAGTGGTAATGTCCTGCTGTTACCTTAGCGTGTAAAACTGAAACTGACGTAAGCTTGGTTGCTGACATGCTCTGCCAATGCAAGAATGCATACATAGAAACTATTTATATGTTGCATGAAGTTCAAATAAGATTATATTTGTGTGCACCTCATGATTGCAATGAAAACAATAAACCCAACTACTTTATTATGTAATAATAAAACAACAGTTAAGCAACAACGTAAATATTTGGGAGTAAAGCCAAAAACCAAATCCTTAATCTAACAAGATCATTTTTTCATCACTCTGTTTGGTTTTCCATCCAAGTACAAAACATTCACATGGAGACTACTTCTTAAGAGTGCCATAAGAATCTGATGAAGGTCTTACTACTGTAGCGCCCTCGCCCGGTGGTGAGGAGGAAGTGCACCTAGGCGCTCAGGGTACCGCAAAGCAGGCTGGGAGTTGTAGGAAGGGGGAGTCTGAGGGTCCGCACGATGACCAGCAGCTGATCCTGCTCATGTAAATAGACTTGTTAGTTTAAGTGTTCTGTGCAGCTTAGTAAAAGTGTGTAGAGTCTGTTAATGAGTTACCACCCTAAACCTGTGTACGTGTTCCATTGGTAACCTAATGTGTGTGTGTAAATCCTGTTGGAAAGGAGAATAAAAGTGTCTCCACTTGTCCATTGTCCTGTGTGATCCTGTAAGCGCTACATTATTAATTCTGAACAGAAATGCACTGTGAAGTAATGTTAAAGGCATTTTTGATTGTAGAACAGCAAAATGTAGTACATATGAGCTTACTCTTTTTGTAGAGTAATACAGTAATGATAGGGTAATGAGCTATGACTTATGTCTTAGGTGCAGCCTAAATATAATTCTAAATGGTGTTATTGAGCAGACGTTCAAGTGGAGGTCTAGTTCTAATTTTGCAGTTCTGCTTCCCTGTGCATAAAAGCTTACCGGCTGAACACAACATTGTGCTCGTCTTTCTAGCACCCCTCCGTCCACCCCAACATCACCGCCATAACAATCCCTGCCTCATCATAAGTAAGAGGGGATGCGACAGCGCTGATCTCCAACTTTATATTTGTCAGCTCGATTCACCATTATTAGAATTTGACCAAATAAAATAAAACTCCAAAGGATGCATGATACTTCACTCAGCTTCTTTTGAAATATTTTTTCTAATTTTCGAACGTACTCTATGTATAAAGGTATTTTAGAACCAAACCTTGTGAAATAAGCCAAACATGAACAATTTCCATTTTAGTCATACATAAAGGCAAAGTAATAACTGGGAATTCTTAAAAAGATTTTAATTTTGTTATTAAAGTTTTCTTATTTACATGTTTTTTTAGGGATTTTTATGAGAAAACAGCATACTCTTCTCTATGTGGCACATATAATTCTACATAAGTATCTTACTTTGTCATGAGACACCCCCAATCCCAAGTGGAGATATACACCATCTGCGTCCTGTAAAACTGCAACATTAAGGGCTTATACCTGCGACGTTATGCATTATTCATTTCAAGCCCTCATAAATGATGAGTACATTGGTAATTAATGCATAGGGAGAAAATCTCAGGGAGCAATTAATGTAACAAGATAATTAACAAAATCTGCCAGTACAAAAATTATACTTTCAATTCCGAATAACATGAATTGACTTGTGGAGAATTAAAAGAATTCATTAACATAATGTGTCATTGTATCTTAACTCCTTGTTATGTTCTCACAATGCATCTCTCTCATTTCAATATTTCGCAAAAATTAATTGGCTTTTATCTGTTGTTCCTTTAGAGACTAAAACATAAATTTAATATTTTAATGTGTAATCATGTTTAAGTACAGTACATAATTTGTTATAACTATCTACAGTGCTTTGTAAAAGTGTTCAGACCTTTGCACAGTTTTCATATTTTACTGCTTTAAAACTTGCATTCTTGACATTTTGAAAGTAAGTAGATAGGTGGCCTCTGTCTATATGCAATAATAGCAATTAATGTGATTTCAGGATAAATATATCTGTCTCTGTGAGGTTCCACAATCAGGTAATGGATTTCGACCAAAGAGTCAACCCTGAAGACAAAGAAGCTTTCAAAACAATTCAGAGATAAAGTTGCATTAAGGCACAGATCAGGAGAAGGGTATAAAAACATTTCAAAGATCCTTAATATCACTCTGAGTGTGGTGGTGCTGATCATTAAAAAGTAGAAGGCACACAGAATGCCTAGAACAGGCTGTCCCTCTAAACTGAACAGCTGGTAAGGGATAACATGCTCCTCTCTATTATTAATATTTATTACATTTTGAGATTTTAAACAACTTCATCTCTGGGAAAGCAAAAAATATAGGACAGAAATGTCCCTCACTGTGTTAATTCAAGTTAACATAATATAAATTACACAACAGTTTTTTCTTGCAACATTCTTGAAGAATTACATAAATCAGTTTAACTGCCACACATTTTTTAAATTTTAATTACAGTATGTCTGGGGCATTGTAGTGATCTGAACAAAATGACAAGATGGGCGCATCTTTGCAGAGATGTCTATTTAGATGTGTTTGCAGAGATGGCTATAGAGTGTCTGTCTTGATGATCTTCACTTGTGGCTCTTGCCAAAAGACACCTCTCACACCATTTTTTCTACAGTACTTCCTCTAGGAGGGTCCATAAATATAGAACATCCCTGTACAGGCATATTGTGGAGTATGAGTCTTTTCAGGTGACCTGTTGGGTGTCTGTGCTCAGTTTTCTCTCTAGTTACACATTGTGTACAGTTTCCAGTGAATTAAAAAGTAAACGATCCATCCATGTATACAAATGCTCCATCCATCTATACATACTCATACTCAGCTTTTTAACCCTAGACAATTGGGATTGAGAGAGATGGAACCAGTGTCTGTAGTATGCCTGTAGTAAGTCCATGTGATGTTGTGAGATATCAACATATGGTACTAACACAGTATTGTGTTATTATTATTGTTTAATTGATGTGCTGCTAGACCACATTTATTTAACATTGCAGTAATTGGGAAAAACTCTAATTAAGACTGAATAGGGGTGTTATTTGACTTAACTTGCCAGGCTTATAAAACAACAACTAATCTGTTGTTGTACTATCTACAGTATCTATTGTCTGTGAGAACAAAGCTCTAGAAATCCCCCAACACACTTTATGAGGAATGAGCCAGGGAGCTGCTGAAATGGGTGAAGATGGCGTGGAGGAAGGGATGCAAAAATAACATCTACAAGTGCGTAAGAATTATGATATTAAGATGTACTTAGATGGAAAGGGTGAACAATAAGGTATTATCTCCTCTGGAACTTTCATTTCCGATTCCACATCAGTGGGCTGGGTGTCTGAGGCAGTCAGAACTCTCAAAAGAAATAACTGGAACCCCATAATGCCGATGCCAAATTCTTAGCTTATGAAGGTTAAACAGAACTTGACCAAGGATATGGTTAGAAGTGAGAATGAAAAGGTGATATGAAATGTCCGATGGAAACTTTAGTAACATTAGGGAGCCTGTCTCACGATTATCATCCCCCCTCTAGAGGGTGCTCCCACCCTTTTGTGTTTTAGTTTCAGTATCACGTACATCTGTCCCTGGATTCACCGTTATTATTTAAACCTCGTGTCTCTGAGGCACAGGGCTCTGCTTTGGAAGAAGGACGTCTGGAGGCCCACCTAGCATCAAGTCGCCCTACGTCCGCGACTTGAAGGCATAGGCTTCTGAACGGCTTACTGACCGGCTGACTCTGGGGTTCGGAGCACCTGGCCTCATCACTCCATTTTTTAACTTCCTTGTTCCTGTTCCTGTCCCTGATCCTGTTCCTGTTTTTATTCATGTCTTGTCTTGGGTGGATCAGCTTCTGGATTGAGCGCCTTGGCTTCATGAGCCACTAGAATTAATTTGAATTGAGTCCACAGAAAAAAAGTGGTCAAGGGTTTGACCTTCTCCCAGACACAATCAAAAATATCGAGCCCCACAATTGAAAATAAAACTTTAAACATAAAAAAGTAAAAGAAAGTTTTTTTAAATAGCAGAAATGTAGCAGAAAAGTAATGATCATTATTTGAAGTTGCAATGGTTCCTGACAATTTCTGACAATGCTTCATTGGCTGTCATTCCTTACTTCAAAATATTCCAAAATAAAACATTACATTAGTCTTATATACAAATGTACAAATTTTACAAATTTGTACTTTACAAATTTTGTTAACATCGAATTTCTTATTATTTTTGTATTATATGAAAATACATTAGCATTTTAAAATTATTCAGAGATGTCTAACAAATTTAGTCTCAGAAATGTACTTGTACAGCATATCTTTATATTGTCTTGCTGTTAATTGTCTCAGTAACTAAAAACACACTCGAAAATCTAGAATGCTTATTTTATAAAGCATAAATATTTGTGTGAAGAGCACTTAAAGAGCAAATATTGTTATTACCATTAAAAGTAGAGTATTTATGATAACACTTTTACATCCTGTTTTTATCAATGTAGGCTGATCCTAATTTTCTGTTTATTTGAACAGCAATATTTACCTTTTATGATTGCTCTTTTTGTCTTGTTGAAATGTCTTGCTATTTTCTTTCACACAGATTTCCAGTTGTTACAGCAAAATTTAATACAGATTTCTTTTGCCTTTGCCAGTAATTCTTGATTTACATCCATCACTTTAGGGGCCTCAACTTTCCAAGAACAATACCACAAATAAAATTAACATGGTTTATGAACTGGTATTGATTGGCGGATATATAAAAGTGTGTTAACATTGAGTGTTTGGCATATCATGCTTGCCAACATTAATTTAAGATATTTATTGAATATACAGTATTAACTTTCACTGAGTGCACAAAATTAATTGACAGGTGTTTTGTACTGGCAATGGACAGGAAGAAAGTTAAAAGCGTTGGCAAAACATTGCAGGTGGGCAATATTCAAATTGAATTATTTAGTAATTATTTAATTTCTACTGTGCAGGTGAACAGATTTGTGTTAAAAACACAGAATTGACAATGGTGTCAAAACCATGACTACAATATTCAAAGCAGTCTCTGGTGCCTATTTCAATCATGTATTAAACAGTAACATTTTTAAATAGTTTTGATATTTGAAGAAATAAATGTTTTATAGTATATATTTCAAATAACTCTAGTTGCTTATTATCATTCAATCAGATAAGCAGTAAGGGGCGCAACATCAGCATAATGCATAGGGATTCTAATATGACACTTCCAGTCACTAGATTTTCCCACCTCAATTTCAATACTTTTTTAATAATATTTTTTTTATGAATCAAAAAGTTTGTACACAAAGACATTTTTTAGCCTTTTCATCAGCTTTTTAATCTAAAAGGAAGAAAGCAATTGGTATAATTAACATAATGACAGATATGAATGGGTTTAACTCTAGTGCTTTAAATACTTAAATAAATAAAATTTTATTTAATGGTGTATATGTAATTACTGTATGGAAAATGAAGGAAAACAACAAACTAAAATTAAACCTAGCTTGTAGTCTGACCTCCTGACTAACTTAAAGTTCCCTTACTGAATACCAGGGGAAAGTAACCTGCCACCTGTACGTTTTCTTGTAGAAAAACACTGTTCAAAATATAAAAAAGTACATACTCATGCTCTGTACTTCTTTGATGGATTTGATTTCTGTTCTGTTCAGAGAAGGTGTAGTGTCCTCCTCTGATCCTTAGTCTTTTTTTGGTTCAAGTCCTCTCTCTCTGATATTAAGGCTTCTTCCATAAGCAGTTCTTTTATCTTATCTTGTGTCCTCCCGTCATTACAATATATTGTTCTTTCTAGCCTTGAATCTAGTCGTAGTTTCCTTTCCTTTTGCCTAAGGTGTTACCGTTGTTTTTTTCCTTTTCTTAGTCCCAGGACAGTATCACAGCTATAGCATCACACAGTGTTTGGAATTTGGCAACCTTTTCTCAGTCTGCACTGCTTCCCCAACATCAGATGCACCTATTACCAACTAGCTAGTCGATTTATATAGTCGGTAACAGGGGGCACAGATGTTCCCTCTTCCATCAATTGACTGTTGCCACCATCTTGTGTGCTGGCATTCTCTCACAGCTATCATAGAGTTGGCGAATGTCCACAAACTGGAGGATGCTTTGAAAAAAGTACCGTCATTCAAAAATGACATCCCTTGTGGAATCACCATACAAAATGGGAAACACTGAGATAGGAGATATTATGCTAGTTAGAGGCTTAGTAAGGTGTTCATGTTGACACATGATTTATGTCTGTCACATCATTGTCCAATAGACAATGTGGAATACAGTAAAATCTAGTTAAAAGCATATAAGTTAAATAATGGGATTTAATGTAAAAATTATGTACTCCTTCTAGGTCCACAATATACAGTATAACATTGTAGACCTAAACTTTAACATACTTTGGCAAATTAAATGCAGATGGATGCACTTTATTTTTTACGTTATTTTACTATGTTTTTTTTCTCTTAGGCATGGGCTCAGAGAATTTGTGTACGATTGTTTTGAGTGAAGCTGCTACTCCCGGGGTCCTGAATCGCAATTCTTATGTGAGACGAATATGTAAAAACAGCTTAAGCTCAGCTGTGTTTGTCTTCACCCTGTTACACATGGACATTTATTTTCACATCTCTGGCTTATTTATTTTCATTCACTTCTGTTGGGAATGATTTTGGCATGTAAGATTAAGATCACTTTATTGGCCATATACAATTTCTTGTATTAGGAATTTTGTATGTCTTTCCACATGCCCCATCTTGCTCTCCATGAGACACACGGACAGGCAGAGAAGCTTGGGTCAGCCATTTATACAACACTACTGGAGCAGTTGGGGTTAAGGGCTTTGCTCAACAGCCCAACGGAGTAGGATTCCTCTGCTAGCTGCAGGATATGAACTGGCAACCTTCCAGCCTCAGGCCGAGATCCTTAGCCACAGAGCCACCACACTGCCTGTAATGTTCACTGGATATTTTACTTGTGCCCTAGGACAGTCGTGATAGTTCTATTTCTTTACTGAAACATTTATAAGCATGATACCAATTTTAGAGTTTTGAACAGGCAACCATATACGTTTTTGACAAGTCCAGCCTAGACAAATGCCCAGCTCTCTGCCCATGACACAATTGTCTAAAAATACTGGAGAATGGCATCATTGAAATAGTCTCATTCTAACAGTCTCACCTACACCATTGGATCTCATATTACAATATTAAAGAGGTTTTCAATGAAAAATTAAAAAAAAGATTATGCAACAAATATACCTTGTTTACATGAAACAAAATCACCTACAGATGCAGCCATTCAAAACAAGCAGGCGATACCGCATTATTTTGCGGTACGCTTGACGCAGCCTACTGCGAGTTACCGTAAATTCTCGTATAGTACCTCATAATACCACGTGGTACCCCAAGTAAAATAATAGTATCCGGAATTTCAGCAAGGTGGAGGTACTAAAGCTCAACCTCTCATGTTTGAGCTGTCGCCATCAAAGTCTTTAACGAAGATATTACTAATAGTATTAATAATGAATGACCTTGGACAGGCTGTAAACTCAAAGTATTGCCCTGGTCCACATTCTTTTTTTCATTGACCGTCTTTGTAAAAGTAACACCACAGCATTTCGCAATCACGCATTTGTTTCCAATTATGCAAAGTACAGTAATTTTTGAGAATCTCCGATTCACCATGCCTTTCACATGCTCATAAAAGAGATTGATTTAGGAACATAAACATATTACTGTATGCAAACTGTACTGTATACAGTATGTATATGTATATTTAATGTCTTTACTGTGCCCGTTTAAGTATTGAATATTTATATGGAATTTTACCACTGAAGGGAAATCTTAGTAGCTGAGCATAAAAAGAATAGGATACATAATATAGTTCCCAAACAAACGCAAACATGTTTTTAATAAAATGCTTTTATTCACTCATAATCTGACAATTTCAGGAAGACTAAGGAAGGACTAAGGAAATTGTCATCTGTTGCTGAAGCTCTGTGAGCTCGGTGACTTTGAGACCACTTGTTATCCCAAGTTGTTTGAATCGCCACAATTCAAATAGAGAAAAAAGAGCTGACTGACAAGATTTAAGATGTGGCTGTCAATGTTGGATTAAAAAAAACACATTGCCCGACGTTAGTTGCATTGCTTGAAAAATAATTTTATTTCGAGAGACTGGATAAGTAATTCAAGTGTGTTTTTAACTTCCTGAAAAACAAGTAATAATTTAACAATATGTGCAAAAGTTTTATGATATGTCACTGTTGTGAATGTCTGTGGAGTGTATCTTATTTGGCTGTCCTGGCTGTGCTCTCTCGCTCTCCCTCCCCCCACCCCCCTCTCTCAATTCAATTCAATTCAATTCAATTCAAGGTGCTTTATACGCATGACAGATGGGTACAATTTGTGTTGGGTATTTACTTTGTAGTCTGTGGTCCTTTTAACTGTTTTTACATCTACTGTATTGCTTTGAGATGCCACTTTTAAAGGTGATATATAAAATCAAGGCTTTAACTTGCTTTAACTCCGCAAGTCTGAGTTCTTGTGTCCGTCCTATCCGAACCCGAAAGTATTACAATATGTATCTTTATAGCAGGTGGTGTACAGCTTTTTAGTATAGATTACACTTTTCTAAAATGTATTTAAAAAATAAAAACAATTACAATCTAATCTTTCCACGTTTGATCCCAAGAAAAATAAATCTAAACGGGGAGAAAGCTATGCTGAAAGTTTATTAAGATACTTAGAAGACAAAGATATCAATTTATGTTGCATTTGTCTGATTGTGAATCAAAAAACACATATATTTAAACACGCGTTTGCAATTTAAATCAAAACCTGATTTAAATCAATCTAAATGTTTATATTGTAACGCATAGGTGACTATTCATTGTTATTAAAATGACTTAAATTCGATCATGTTGTGATATTTAGAAATATAAATTTGTTTGGTGCGAGTGAAGTTTTATTTAATCTCTGGCCCAGGGAAACGTTTTATTTTTTCAAAGAAATGTTTGTTAAAAAGAGAAGTCATGGCTCCGGCTGGATTCGAACACCCAACATGTGATATGTGAGTCAGGAAGCTAACCCACAGCGGCACTGGCAAGGTCACATGAGGAGTGTTGAAAAAGCCCTACAGAAACATTATCAACAGACATCGTACAGCGTGTACTATTCTTGTGTTGCGGTACATGAATATAATTAGATCGTTATTAATTTCTTTAGATATGCGATTCCATATTATATTCCCTTTTAATCAAATTCTAAACGTATGCTTGTTGACTCCGGTATCACGTTAGTTAAAGACTTCGAAGCTTACAATGTTTAGGGAGAAATGGAATACTGGTGTGTATTTTTTCTTTAAAGTACCGAGACCAGCCATATACTGTATGTTTATGTTCCAAAGTTAATATCGTTTATGGCCTTCACACGCGTTACAGTATGCTCCTATTCTTTTTATGCTCAGCTACTAAGATTTCCCTTCAGTGGTAAAATTCCATATAAATATTCAATACTAAAACGGGCACAGTAAAGACATTTAAATCTTTCTACGACCGATCAACGCACCACGAGTGCCCCTGTTGGTCAACCAATCACGTACCGCGATATTTTGCGTCATCGCGCGTCACAATGCGCGAGGCCGTAGCCAATTACCTCCGGTACATGTCTGTGCTGCGCACTTTGAATGGCTGCATCTGTAAAGCTAATATGGGTATTAGTTGAAATCTTGTTTCAGAGTATCTGCTTAGAAGAAATGAGTGTCAAGTTGAATACTTATCTTCACTATTTCCACGAGAGACCAGGACAACAGGAACCATTACACTAATGCAAATCATATGCAATTTATACTAGAGGTTAGAATTACCCTAATCATTGCCCAACATTGTTTTTTGTTTTGGTTTTCTTTCAGAATACAGAATGTTCAGTAATTGCAATTCTTTCCTGCTCTCTATAATTAAATCTATAATACTGATAAAATAGTCTGTCATAAAGGCAGTTAATGAGCTCCAAAGCACTCTTCTAGATACACTATTTCCACTTCAGTTGTTCTAAAAAAGGAGTAACTCAGGTAGTTTTTCAAGCAAGTTCTGATTTTCTGTTAAAGAACTGCTGAAGGGACTGAAAGTGTTGTGAGCCCTGTGGGGGATTAATTTAAGTCTTCTAGAAAGTGTACTGTATACCCTAAATTCTGAGTGAGGAACAGTGTCCTGGGGTTATATAATAGCTTGGAGTTCTGAAAACCTTAATTAGTTTGCTCTTCAGCATTACATTCTTCTCTGTAGGTCCATTATTTTAAGAATAATTTTCCATTATAAAGCACTAGCCTTATAAAGCTGGATTAAGCTGTAATTATAAGAGGAGGGATTTGCACCACTACATGCCTGAAGTGAGAAAAATATTTTAAATGTTCAATGACAAAATATTTGTGGTGAAATAATTTTTATAAATGTTTTAATTAAAACAACAAGATAATTGCTAAGATTTATTTCCACCTTCTCAAAACTCTCCCCTCCAGTGTTAACCCTTTGAGTTTCTTTCCAAAGGATCTCTAAAAACAATACTGTGATTCTGTGCCACCTGTTTTTATTACTAATCATTGATAATTGTAAAAAAAATATTCATATAAGAATGTTTAACTGAAAACCTGAAAGTTGTTCTGTCAGAAGAAACATTTCTGGGAGAAGAACTTAGATGCACAGTACATTAATTAAACCATTGACCTTCTACCTGATTTCTGAGGGCTCATTCAGAGAAATATTTCATAGACTAAATTAAATTTAGACAAAGTGACTATCAAGTACTCCAGGATAATGCAGATTTTACACTTTTCTTTTGGTCCAGAACGATATCTAATAAAATCTTACAGTTGTTTCCCACAACTTTCAACGAATACATCTGTTTTAAATGAATGTACAGGATTTGGGGTACCTCATTAAAGAGACACATGTTTCACAGACTGTAATGTTAGATTAAAATAATTTGCTGTGGGGTTTGTTCTTTTTTTCTTTTGTGAGTTTTCTGGAGCTTTTTATTAATATGATCCTTTTGTTTGGTTTTGTTTTTGAGAATACATGCCAGCTTTTTTAAGCTCTGTGGTTTACCTTGTGCCAAGTGATTCCAGACCATATGAACTACACAGCATGAACTCCACTTCTAATTTACCTTATAAGCCTCAAATGACTTCTCAGACTTGAATTTTGCAGTGTCACAGGACACAGGCTAACCAACAACCCATTTTATTTAGAATATCGTTTTTATTTTCTCTGATGAAATTTCTATTTTTGGACTTTATTTCCACACATGCTGACATATACAGAGTCTGAAAATTGAATTTCCACTATTTTATTATCATTGCAATGTACTTATCAAGAATGGAAATATACACTGATATCATTATTATATCTTACTTAATATCTTATCTGTCCATGTTAGTTATCTTTACAATTTAGTGTGTTATTTAGTATAATTTATTGTGTCATATTTTATATTTTATTTAAATTGCTAAATGTTTCTTATGCATTCATGCATGTTCACTGAGTTTCTAGATTGTTTTATCAATTTTTCAATTACTTTGTCTTTTATGTGTTCTAATCTTTTGTTTGAGTGAGTAACACCAAGAGTTTATTTCTTAAGTCATGTGATGAAAGCTACATACGCATAATACATTGTGGTGTTATGTCAGCTTTTGATTAGTGGACCTGAATTATCACCTGAGGTTAATAAATCTTTCTGTGTCTCAAGGAAATAAAGAAGACAAAGGGCATTGGCCATGTGCCTTAGGGGAGATGTACTGTATTAGCTTTAACTTAAGTCAGTAGATATAGAGAACTCTGTTCCCTATTTTAAATGTATATTATTCTAGTATATAATTTTTAAAATGCTCATAGCATATCAAATAAAGAAAGTGTCAGATTTGTTAACAACTTGGCCTAGTGAGATCAGAAGATTGTGTGTTCAGATCCCAGGATGGATGTTACTTTTGTCACCAGAGAGTCACCTTCTTTAAACTCCTTCAAATCCAGACTCAAAACCTTCTTCTTTAGAACAGCCTTTACTTAAAAGGTTCCATCTCTACCCCCCTGCTCCTACTATACTTAGTACCATCATCCACAATCTCCTCTATGTATTGTAATTGTGCTTCATCTTGTGTACTCTTTTTTTAAATTTTCTGTTGTTGTCATTTTGTAAAGTGCTTTGAGAAGCCACCTTTATAAAAGGCACTATATAAAATAAAGTTTATTATTATTATTATTATTATTATTATTATTATTATTATTATTTTGTACTCTTGAGCAAAGGTACTTCTTTTAAATTGCTCCAGTCGTGGCCCTGCTATATAAATGGGTCTCCAAGTAAATATGTTTTTGTTGTCAATTGTCTCACCTGGTAACATAAGGGTGAAAAATAAACAACTTTCCCTGGTGGTCTTCCTTGTCTACATTTGAATCTGAAAAGAAAAATCTTGAGAATTAAGATAACACTCAAGATGTAGGTTGCTGTGAAAATGCTTACCATAAAATCCCTGTTCTGGTCTGAAAAATCTGTATCAATATAACAAACATTGTGTAACTGCATTATTTAGAAACCAGATGTGATTATATGGTCTGTTTAAAAAATGAATAATGATGTATAATGATGTTTTACATCACCAAACAAAATTACAATCTGTCTTACATTTGTAAAGCTGCAAAATATTTCAAATAAAAAACAATCTGGGCAAAAACAGATTCCTAAGACCCTTGTTCTTTAGACTGCAACATGAAACTGTGGACTTCTTTCAAGGGTTGTCATTTTTGAATGAATGGCAGTTGGTGGGGAAACAACAGTTTTATTCTTGGCTTGTAGAAGCCGTCTCCTTTGTGAAAGTGCGGCACTGCTGTCGTCCAGGTAAAGTTGATGGGGGCCACCACTCCAATGTCTCCCACAATGTCTGCCCTTTAACCTTAAAGCTGTAAAATGCAGCAGGGGTTCTCGTCTGCACAGAGGGCGTTGGCAATGGTAAAGAGGAAAACTGACAACAAAACCCATTAATCAGCAGTCCTACTTTTTTGATTGCATGTCAAAAGTTGTTGCTTACCCTTCTTTATTCATTATGATCCTCGCTTAATAAAATGCTTCATGATTCTGGGGAGCCACTCAAATGGTAGATCTTAGTGCTGAACTTTTCCCACCATTGCTGTGTCTTTCAGAAAATAAACCCATAAAGAAGTAACACATTTTAAGTAAAAGAATATGAAGGTGATTCTTTAATAGTAAAAGTAATATGGAGTTTAAAACCTGCATGAAAATTATAATGTGCTGCAATATTTTTTAATGAAAGGAAAAGAAAAATATCCATAAACAATGCACTAATTTCACTGTTTGATGAACTTACACTACTTTAATGCATGCCTGATGATATAATTAAGGAAATTGCCAAATACACTATGCTGTTATCAGGATAAATATGGTTTAACTCACCAATTGCACTTTCTCAAAACAAAAAAAATAAGTAATTGGTCTCTTGTGTCAAAAGAGATGTTGCACTCCTTATGTTTAGACGTTGCCAGTTCAGTGTTTTCAGTGCCTTGGGCAGAATTCTTAAATTGAAAAGACAGCTATTTACTCTAAAGGGTCATATTTTTTTTCTACTGGTGCCTTTTATGGATGAGGAACAATTTACTATGAGGAACCCATCAGCATTGTTCTCAGCAATTTAATCCAGCTTAATGAAATGCAAAGGGTCAGATATTTCACAATTGTCAGCACACACATCCAGACTGTTCAATGATCTATATAATTTGGAAAAAAGCAGACTGACAATAATTTATGTCACAAATGTTTTCGGAAGCGACCTGCCATTTTAGCTCCCTGGAGTGAGAGTCTGTGTCTGTCTGTTAGTAGCAACCAAATGTTCTGTGAGGACAGAATGGGAAAGCCGTCTCCAAATAAATAGAGGGTGGAGAGGACGTGTCAGACTGTTGAGTGTCGACATTCTAAAGAGTGGAAACTGTCTCATATATCACATATATGTTCCTTAGTAATTAGGATGCCCCATACGCTGATCAATCATGTTTTCTTACTCACAAATACATTGCTCACTATAGTAAATCTACTGTAGCTGGTTATCCCAAAGTACCCAGTCTTGCTAAATGAAAAAACAATTCAATGAGATTTTATATTGTCAAGTGTTCCCTGTCAGTGAAATTGTTGATACACTGGGTGCTGTAAAAAGACATCAAATAAGAAGTGTAGTACAGATTGAACCAAGGTTAGTGAAATTGATTTTATAGCATTTCTTTATGAGTCTGGAAAGAGATTTTGGTTAACTGACGTTATTGCAAGTCTCATTTGTTTTATGAAAAAGTAGACTCCATCCAGCCCAAGTCACTAAACAGGTTTATAAGTAATAGAATATCTGAATTATAATAATTTAAAATTGTGACACCTGTGGGACGGTCACCAATACATACAGTAAATCAGCCACAGTTGACCCTTTTTTCCTTCCCTGGTGTGAGGTTTTAATTTATTTTTAATTGTGTGACTACACCATCAAATATTTTCTTACTGAATACATACACTCTAATGTGTTCTCTGTGGTCATTACTTTGTGTGTTTTTAGGATTGCTGTATGCCATGATATCTCAAATTTGAATTAAAAAAAATATGAATAAAATAAAAATGTTTTCTGAAACGTTGTGTGTACACTATTAAGACACAAAAATGAATCAGCCACTGTTTTTTTTCCTGAAAGAGTTTGAAGAAAAGAACTATTCTAATCTAAATTGCTTTCAAAAATTGCCCTTGTAAAAGATATGTAACTTTTTAGTTTAGGTAATGAGGTAGCCTGAAAAAAAAACATGTTACCAAGCACCCATTAAATGCTTTTATAAAGCATAGATAGAGTTATAAACCCATTTTAAGCAAACAGACTAAGGCTAAGGATCGTATCATTTTAATATCAATTTTTCTCTCTGACTATGCCCTTAGGGTGCTACATGAGAATACTGTATATTAACAAATGCTAAAAAGAGGAAGCCATTCAATGAAGACTATTATTTTTATGTTAAACAAATGTGAACCGTTTCTAGGCTCAACACACTGATAATGGATTTTAAAGTTATGCCTCTTGTTTCTTCACAGCTTTAAACTTCATGCTGTAAGTAACATTTATGAAGTTCAGAATCTAATTTAAAAATGGTTAAATTTTACAATATTGTACAATGCAAGGATAGAAGAAAGTTGTTTTATATTAATTTATTTGTAGGTGCATTTTATAGTAAATTTCAGAATGAGTTTTGTGTTAATTTAATAGGCTCACAACCATACAATTTTCATGCCATTAATTATTGTCATTAATTCTGTGCAATTTTTCATGCTGTCAAAGAAAATGTGGCACCAGTAGCTGTTCTCACACATTCCTGGCATTCATGTTTCTGGTGCCATGATGGCCTGATTAGCAGATCTCTAGTTTAACCAATCCATCAATCAGTGTCAGCTGTTCTTAGTGCAGTCTCTGTGCTCACTTGGTGGTACAGCCACAGGTCATTTTCTGAATGGAAGGCACACATGAAAAATCAGCTCATCTATTAAAAATGCGAAACACAAACAGGTTCCTACAATGGGTGCAACAATAGCTGACAGAGTATATTTACTCTCAATCTGAGCGACATTGTCTTCTACTAAATACCTTTTGAAGTACGTTTTCAAGAGAACAATGCGAAACATCAAAATGGGTCATAGGCAAGGCGAATTTGAATTTTATTGTAAAATATGAAGTCAAGATGAGAGTATTTATACAAAATGGCTTCATTATAATCAGAAATGTGAAATCAAAACACTGAGGAAAAGTCTTGAAAAGTATTTCTTCACAACATTTGCATCTACAATTAAGGAATTATGCCTCATTTAAGTATTAAAGAAATTTGTTTCCACCCACACCTTTAACAGTAGACTTAAATTTGAGAATGCTATTATCCTAGAATGCTTGCTGGAATAGGCTCCCCTGTGACTCTGTATTGGATAAATCAGCTAGAAAATGGAAGGATAATACCCTAGACCTTGAGAGCGCATGTTGGTGTAAAATGATAACAATGTTAATAAATATTATATAAAATATCTTTTTTCTTTATTTTCTTTAGTGGGTGATTTTCGGTACCCTTTGATGATACAAAGACTGATATTTCATCGATTTAAATGTAAGGTTTGACTTTTAAGAAAATAATGTCCAGACCTGCCAAAAAAATCAAGCTCTTTATTGTAACCAATCCTTGCTCCAAGCTACTCACTCTCAGTCTCCAGCAGCTTTACAGCTAAGGCTAACAGACTGGCTAAAAAAAAAAACAAAAAAAACAACAAAGCAGGGAAATGTCTCCCAATGTAATAATCCACATTGGTCTTTGACTGTAGCTCTGTTTCCTCAGCTCACTCCAAATTCATCATCTTACATGATGCTTAACAATACCCATAAGCAGCATAAATGCCAATATCTTAGAGGTATACAGCACTAATTACTCTACCATTTGTACACATACATATTCAACATGAGTAAAATACCTGGTTCTGCCTTTTAGCAGCTGGGGTACTGTTTAATATTTTTACTGAATGTATTCTACCCATGCATTCTACAGATAAAAACAAATGCTGCAACGATGTTTTAATATGTATATTATTCAGCTCTTCATCGAATCACAACACTACAGGAGACTTACACTGAATGCTTTCTTATTCTGAATTTTTACATTCTTTAAATTCAAAGTTAGCAGACACGGACATGTTTCACCTTTACTAGATTATAAAATTTTTACATATATTTAAGTAAGTTAGAATGACTTAGGTGGTGTGGTGGCTCACAACACTGGGGCCCTGGGTTTAGTTCCGGACCTGGGGTGTTTTCTGGGTGGAGTTTTTACTGTATGTTCTCCCTCTGTTCATGTGGGTTTCCTCTGTATGCTCTGGTTTCCTCCCACACTCCAATGACATACTGTACCTGTGGGTTAACTGGTTTAACTTGGCTTGGAAAATTGGCCTGGGTGTAAGCATGTGTGTGTCTATGCATGCCCTGTGATGGAGTGGCATTCTGTCCAGGGTGGATGGTTGTGCCTGTTGCCTGGAGGAATAGGCTCTGGCTCTCCCATGACCCAAAATTGGATTCAATGTATAGAATACGGATGAATAGTATTGAAATCAGACATAGAGCTAAATTATATTCATACCTATAACTGATTGTACTGTATCTATGTAGATGTATTGTAATATGAGACACAGTAAGGAACTTAGATACAACATTATCTGTTATTGAAAACAGTTCTGCATGATGGTCTTCATAGGGCCATTCTGTTGTAACTCTTAATGACAGCTTCTGTCAGCAGTTAACACCTGAGGCTGTGGTCCTTGCATTATCTATGATCAATGCTGCTAAAAGCAGACACCCTGCAGCTCCTTAACAATTAAGTAAGAATGTTACTGTAGAGTTTGTCTCACTTGGCCTTGAATTTTCAGGTAGAAAGTTCACTTAAAGGTGAATAGGTTTACATGTAACTTTAAGACATTGCTATGACAGCTTTCATAATAATATTTGAACATTAGAACAGTTACAAACAAGAGAAGATCATTCGACTCTTGTCTGTTTAATAGTAGCTAATAGATCCAAAGGGTCTCATCCAGCTACAACACAATGTATAAAGAATTGTCTGTCTCCTGTACTCAATTTTAAATGTACTTTACTTCCATATACTGTATTTCCACTTTCGTCCTTTGGTTCGTGTTTCACTGTTCATTCTGAAGAGGTCCAGTGGGTCGGCTTTGTCAATGCCTTTAAGAATTTTCAGTACTTGGATCAGATCTCACATGTCAATTGCTTGAGAAAGCACTGTATTGAGTTTATGTTGCTTGAGTAGTAGCTTGAGTCCTGCTCTGTATGCCTATTTTTACTTTGCAGACTTCTAGGGAAGTCTGAACCTGAAGCTCACACCTGAAGAAGGCTTCACAGCCGAAACGTTGTGTTTTCTCTCTTCTCTTTTCAGCAAGGAATAAACCTATTCCTTGTTCCTTTGCAGACTACACATGTGGACGCAGCTACCCACCTGAAATATATGAAGATGTAGATTTTATTTAGATAAGAAAATAATGCTGGAAGAGAATGGAAGAATATTCTTTGCACTAGCAAAAAGATTATTTTCTTAGGTAGTAGAAAGACATCCTCTTTGAGGTTACAATGTTCATTTCTATATTTTCTTAATACTCTAATGTCTGTTTAAAGACCCAATCATTAAAATGGTGATATCTTACTTACCTTTTTAAAAGGCTTAACTATTTATTGTAATTAATTTTTGTAATTACATTATAGTTTTATATATAGTTAAAGTATTATGTAGTAAACATGTTGGATCTATAAGATAATAATGGTCGGTTACTGTACATTTAACAAAATGAAAGTTGTGAGCAAAAAGGAAACTTCTTGCCTCAGAGTGTTTAAACCACATGTAACCGAATGAAAGACTTTGATGCTTAAAATGTTTAGGAAGAAAGTGGAATACTGGTGTGTGTTTTTTATTTTAAATGATTTTATTCTGTTTTATTTATTTATTTTTTTTAGTTATTCCTGTTCAATTTCATTTAAGTATCAAAAATCACAATTCATGAAAATGTGTATGTACTGTATAGTCAATACTAGCAGACGTTCACAGCTTTATGTGGTCCAGTTTCAGCTATAAAGTATCTATGTGTACTGTAGCAATAATATAATGGCAAAAAAGAATGAATATGGTTTCCCCTGTTATAAAGTATTAAAATATGTTATGTAACATCTTCTCACATGGTAAATTTTAAATGTGTTTTGAATCCTGATCTCGTTGGAGAAGAAAGCTCCTTACATTTCAATTCCTGATTGACTTCTTCAGATTTCCTTGTACATTATTAAAGGTTCTCCTAGCACAGAGCCAACCATTAAACTTGAAACGATAGAGCTGCCTCTTCCATGTGTCATACTATATCCATGTAATATTCACCAATTAAAAAAATGTAACATATCAAGATACACAAACTATTAAATTACAAGACAAAATACAGCAAATGTTGTATTAACATCTTATATTAATATACTGTATCAGAATACAGTATGTATAATGTTGCTGTTTATATAATACAGTATATCAATACAGTATATATAGTCATCATTACTGTATAGTTTGACTTTGTTTTAAAGAACCACTCATTAGAAGATGATACAGTTAATTAATTAAGCAATTAAGCCACAGTTTGAAGAAATTGTGTTATACAGTATATATTAGTTATACATATGTTATACATATGAATGCATATTGTATGTGAAAGTGCCATAATCATTATACTAACGTGCATATCTGCCATAGACAGTGGCAATGTGGTATGGTGGTTAGCTGCCTCACGGCTCTTGAATTTAAGATTCAACACTGCCATACCTTTTGTGTGGAGTTTGCATGTTGCTACCAGAACCATACTTGCAATGTTTCAGTGGTTCTGACTTTAGCTGATGTGCTTTGTTGGGCTTGTACCAGATGTAATGCTTTGCATTTAAACCATCCATCTTCTAACCCTGTGGTTCTCAAACTGTGGTACACCAGATGACCCTGGAAATTTGTTGTGTGCACTGAAAAATTGGGATGGGTTTTCATATTTTCTATTTTATGTGTCAAATATGCAGCCTACGTACTTAGCTACAGTATGTTGATACAACACATGCTAATACTTGAGTGGACACAAGGGCTACTATGTACTGTATATACCATTGTATAGAAATGCGTGCTATGAACCTAAGTGATCAATTGCATTTAAAGAAGTTATCTTTAGCAAATACTGTAGGAAGGTAGGAGAATGTGCATGATTTTGGAACACTGCCAATCTTGTAAGCACAGGAAAGAGAGATAGATGTCAGAAAAATATTTAAGGACTGATCTAGGTTAATTACTTTGAGAAAAATACACAGAGCATCTCTGTGTTTCCCTCCCATGCGCATGAAAGAAAAACTTGTTTTAACTTCTGAGACGTACTCCTTACTGTCTTTTAAAGGGAAACTGGGAAAAATGCAAGCTTGCGGATTGCTAAAGCAGGTAAGCCCCACACTATTGGTGAAGAACTTTGTTTACCGTTGGTTAAAGAGCTGACACATATTATGTGTGGAGAAAAAGCTGCTAAACAGCTCAACCTGCTGCCCCTTTTGAATGACATACAGTAGTTTCTCATAGAATTATTGATATGGCAGATGATGTCAAAAGTATGCTGATAGAGCACGTTAAGATGAGCGGATGCTTTTCACTGCAATTAGATGAGTCTGTAGATGTCATTTGTCATGCCCCACACTCTACCTCGCAAACGACGTTGCATTCCCAGAACCACTGTTTCACAATCTCATTCCTGATTGAACCTTCACATTCTCACATGCACCGGATTCCTCAAATTCTCACTCCCTAACCAATTATCCAACCACATCCCTTTCCTTTCAGTATTTAAACTCCCCTCACACACCTTTCCATGCTCTCTATTGAGAAGCTTCTTGTAGTATTCTTCAGTGTGTGTTTCCAAGCCTTTTGACTGATCTCCTGTTACTAATCTTTTGCTCCTGCCTTTTGACCTTGCCTTCTGGATTTTGTCTTTTGTATTCTCCCTTTGCTACTTTCTGTTCTGTGGGATTCACAGTCACGCATAAGGATCCTCCAATTCTACCTATAAGTTCCCTGACATGTTGATTTGGCCAATTTGCTTGTTTACGTTAGATATGAGTTTGAGGGTATGTCCTATGAGGGCTTTCTGTTCTGTAAGCCTCTACCAACAAGAACTACAGGAGAGCACATATTCCATCTTCTGAATTAATTAATCAAAGAGAATAGCATTGACTGGAAAAAATGCATCGGTTTGTACGGACGGTGCTAGAGCGATGTCAAGCTGACACAGCGGTATGGTTGCACGAATTAGAGAGGTTGCTCCAGATATGAAGTGGATGCACTGCAGCATCCACCACGAAGGCCTTGGCAGTCAAGAAAATGCCTGAGGATTTAAAATCTCTGTTAGACTCTGCTGTCAAAGTTGTGAAGTGGATCAAGGCTTGACCAATGAATTCACGTCTCTTCAGTGTGCTTTGTAATGTGGCGGGTAAAATTAGCCTACCTGGCTGATATATTCTCACGTTTGAATGAGCTGAATATGGGACTGCAGGGGCTCTCTTTAACAATTTTTGACGTGTCTGACAAGATCACTGCTGCTTTTTGTTAATAAAATCAACGTGACATCAAAGTGATGTCTGCTTTCCCAGCTTTGGAGAACTATCTGCACACGTAAGGTGTAGCACTTGCTGCTGTTTGTGATGTGATTGCAAGTGCACCTCTTGTCATTGGAAGAACAGTTCTTAGAGTATTTTCCAGTTGAGGCCACACCAGAGTGGACCAGGAACCTACAGTACCTTTGTGAGAAAGGCTTCTCTGCTCTCACTGCAATCAAGACAACAAAATGGATGCTGAGCCAGATCTGTTTGAAGCTCACTTATCACTGACATTGCAAGGCTTTGCTTGACTAAACAGACTCACCCCTCTCACTGAAATGGTAAGTGCTCAGTGCTATTTTTATTATATGTGTGTGCACGCTCATGTTGGTTATTGAGATTTTCTGTGGTTTCTATGAGAAGATGACTTGTAGGTGGTAAGTGAATGCTTTGGTTTGATCAGGGGTGGTACTTGGTCCAAAAAGTTTGTTTGCAAGGCAGGATATGTCCTGGATGGGTTGCTAGTCCATCACAGGGCACACACAGACAAACATGCCCACACATATTCAAACCAGGATCAATTTTCCAAGAAGCCAGTTAACCTACCAGTGTGTCTTTGGACTGTGGGAGGAAACCAGATCATCTGGAGGAAACCCATTGGAACAGGGGGAGAACATACAAACACCACACAGATAGAACCCAAAGGAATTGAACCCAGGGTCCCAGCGCTGTGAGGCAGAAGTATCATCCACTGCATCTGTGTGCCTCTTACTGTACATTTAAACTAAATAGTTCATATTTTTTCTCATCTGTCCATAAAATGTTCTGACATCTACAGTACTACAGTATATATATATATTCTTTATATATTTGTTATCTAATTTAGAATGAATATATTTCTGCGATTAAGTTTAATCTCTTTCAAGGCTACATTCTTGCTCTTTCTTACCAATACAGACCAGCTCAATATTGCCAACAATGACTCCCGTCCTACACAGAACTTTGCAGATCTTTCAAAGCCATTGTTCTCTTCACAGTTGTATCCCTTACCAGCTTCTTGTTTGCCCAGCTGCTGCAGTTTCGAAGGACAGTCTGATCTATAGTACAAAGTGTCTGGGTAGCATGATGTACATTCCAGTTCTTCAAGATGGACTTCACTGTACTCAAAAGCATAAATAGCCTTCTCCTAATCTGTGCCTCTTTACCACTTTATCCATTATTGTTTAGAAAGTTCTTTGGTTTTCATGACAAATGTGTTGTATCACTTTAAGGGTTACGGCAATATCAATATCTATTTGAGAGAATTTACAGAGACAGATAAATGTTCTCTGATGTGGACTTCAATACTGATTAAAACACAAACCATTATACTCATTTTGTGACATGTCAATGTGTTCCTTTGTACATGAATTGATTTACATGTAAGGCTGCCATAACAAAGGGGTTGAGAATCTTATAATTTCTTTAAATATCTAATAAGGTTGTATTAGATTGTGAAGACAGCAAATATGAAGTCTTTTGAAAGTGTCAGGATTGCAAGCTAAGACTACAACAAAATACAGAGTCCTTGCAGGGCCCTGTGATTAGCCATTTCATGTGTATTTTAAACATTTTAGTTTGACGAATCTTATCCACAGGTAATTATTAACATATGCACAACATCAGTCATATTGCAACTAATAATTTCTTGTATAATTTTAATATTATACTAATATTTCTATATAAATGTGAGTGTTTGAAATAGTGTTTATTTATTGTCCTGACCACATTTCCCACATGTACAGTTGCTGAATGATAACCAATTTACTGTATATATATATAGTTTATAGTATAAGCTGAGATGACTAATACTGTGCATTATTTATTTCATGAGGCCTGCTAAATGAAGTCAATGGGGGTTTAGATGAGGTTCAGACTGCAAAACATGCCAGTGGTTATGAAATATTTGTTTAATTGATTGTTTGCAATTAAAAAAGGTTGTAATAAATCAGATGTGGATGACATTTCAGTCTGAAAGTACAAATCTAAAAGCTTTCGTTATTTTTTTGTATTGAGTTTTTAAACAAGTTCAGAAGAAGGTCAAATACAAATCCTGTCCACTTCTACTCTCTCTGTGCATAAATATCTTTCCTACTGATCATTCCTTCGTACATCTTTTCTCAACCCTCCCCCACTTCACACCATCTTCCCTCTTGCAGCAGCTCCCTGCTTCATTCCTTGCACAGCAAGGGACAGTTATGTCAGTCTTGTCTTTTCCATTCCATTTGCTGAACTGAGTAACTTAGCAATAATTATTATATTAGTAGTATTAATCATAATTAATAATTAGTAATCTGATGGATATTACTATTATCAGACTACAATATATTATAGTTATACTAATTATTACATATTATATTACATATTATAACTTAGTTAGATATTATTAGAATATAATTGTCTGATATGAAGTGAACAACAACAACAAAACATTTAAGACTCATATGATCAAGTGACTGAAAAGGGTGTATTTTTGTAAATCCTGATGATGTGCCATTGACTACACAATTAGAGGTATAAAATAATTGTTAATGTGACCCCTGAAAAAAAATAAACTACTGTATATCCCCTTAATATTCTTTGTAATGTTTTACGTGTATTGCCAGCAGCCATATCACCCTGCAACTCACAACTGGCAACCCACTGAAGCTAAGCAGGTGTGAGCCTGGTCAGTACCTGGATGGGAGACCTGCGAAAAACTAAGGTTGCTGCTGGAAGAGGTGTTAGTGGGGCCAGCAGGGGGCGCTAATGCCCCAGTATAGTGACGGGGACACTATACTGTAAACAGGCGCCGTCTTTCGGATGAGATGTAAAAAACCGAGGTCCTGACTCTCTGTGGTCATTAAAAATCCCAGGGCGCTTCTCGAAAAGAGTAGGGGTGTAACCCCGGTGTCCTGGCCAAATTTCCAATTGGCCCTTACCAATCATGGCCTCCTAATAATCCCCCTCTATGAATTGGCTACATTACTCTGCTCTCCTCCCCACTGATAGCTGATGTGTGGTGAGCGTTCTGGCGCACTATGGCTGCCGTCGCATCATCCAGGTGGATGCCACCATATTGGTGGTGGTGGAGGGGAGTCCCCATTACCTGTAAAGCGCTTTGAGTGGAGTGTCCAGAAAAGCGCTATATAAGTGTAAGCAATTATTATTATTATTATTGGAGCTTACTGCATACTGTTTGGATATGCTACAGTATGTTGTACCAGATGAGAAAAAAATTGTACTGTATGTTTTGCCTTTTCTGTGTTGGATTTACAATACATTTTTCTGATATGAAGATAATTTTTTTTCACAAGACAATTAATTATTTAACTTTGCTTTTCATCACAATGCAATGCTTTACACTTATTAACAGGTACTGTAGTTATTAATTGTAGTTAAGAATTACTCATTGTTCAAAACACTAATTTATCATCCTTTGTGGGTTTTAGATTTTGTAAGAGTGCTATTACCATATGCCTAGTACTTAATGATAATACAATGCAAATAGCTTGCATTAGGTAGAGGTGAAATCCTTTAATTTTTAAGTTTTGAATCATATTGTGCTTTTTGAGAGACATTTTTTTCATCCATGTTGTCCAAATTCCTTAAGTTTACCTTTATAAGTTGTAAATCACCTCATGATAACTAGTAAAATGTTTCATTTATCTCTTCTTTCAATTCTCTGCTTTTTGATCAGTTAGATCTGACCCAGCATCTCTCTGGCTCAGATTAGCGAGACTCCACCTTGAAACACAAATTTATGGACCCTACTGATCAAAACAGTGTGATTTCCCGAATCTCAAAAAAGTAGTACTGTAAATAAATGTAAAGCAGGAAGGATTTTAAGATAGACCAGCAGTTCCCTTTAATGTTGTACTGTATATACAGGTGGTTCCTTTTTACAAGACGTATGCAGGCTTTAAATCAGTGAATTCCAAGGTAGTTAGAAACACAACCAGAAGTCTTTGGCATTCAGTCTTGTTCACAATAGTTTATTAAGGACAGATCAGAATAACATTTCAAGAAATAGTTCAATGGAAGTACCATTAATTATAATTTATAATAATTGCTTACACTTATATACTGTAGATGAGAGAGGTTAGAGAGCAGAGGGAAAATGTTTTTCAGCAAGATGCATACTGTATGTATTGTATTTAGTCAGATTTATTATTCTTTTAGAAATATCAGTTTTCTTAATCTGAAAAAAATATCACTATATATTTCAGCACAGAAGAAGGAGAGCCTTTCCAAACCCTCGGATGCAATACATAATGATAACAAAATACAATAAAAATTAATAAAGTAAAACAAGGCATACCAGACAAACTGTATGAAAGTCAGAAAGAGGTCAGAGTGAAAAGATGTGTTTTATGCTTAGATTTAAAAAAAGAATTAGCCTCTCGGAGACACAGGAATGGCATATTATAAAAATGGAGCAACGGCCGAAAAAACAGGTCAACAATAGTTTGACATTTAGTCCTACAGTAGGTACAGTGAGCCTATGGGAAGGAGCGTAAACATGGAGGAGCTCAAAAAGGCATTATTGAGCCAGGTTATTCAGAGCCTTATAAATTGGTAACAAGATCTTATATTGAATATGTGACTTTATAGGAATAGGAGTAATTTACTACCAGGGTCCAGTATGAGTTACTGCAGACTAGCTGCAGAGTTTTGAACATATTGGACATATTGCAGCTTACTGAGTTTAAATGTCTTTTTTTCTAACTATGATGTCAAATGGTCAACAGCATAATTCCATATTTTTATGAAGTAATATTGCTTAAGAAATCATGTATATCTTGCTTTTCCAGTTAGCAGCATTCTAAGGAAAAGTGTTTGCCTGTGACCAGCATGGAGACACGATCTCTGGTTACTTGGACAGCAGCACACTCAAACAGACACTAGTTTATAGTAAAGTTTAAGTAATTAATTTGCTGTTGAGCTTAACCTTTGATGAGACTCTTAGTAAGCCTTAGAGTTTTCAGAGTTTTCAATGTCTATCTGTTTTAGACATTAACAAAAGCAAACTTTAGCTAATAAATTACAAATTGTTATTTAAACTTAATACTTCAGAACAGATAACATATATATGTGGAAGTCTAATTTTAACAACAATAATCCGTTTTATGTATAACTTTGCAAGTTACTGGTTTGTTTAATTATACTGATCATGCTTACATGTATTCATATGCTGTATATATGAATGTATGAACAAAGAAAAAATAAAAACGCAACAAATTCTATGTTTTAAATAAATATTTAAAATGTAGGAATAATTAAAAAAAACATACAAATAAGGGAATAAGAATGTAGCAACATACTGTTTATAGCACAATGTGTGGTACACCACAGTTTTAAAGGTCAGCCTGCATTATAGTTAGAATGAATTGAAGTGGTTGCAGTTCATATGGAAAAACGAATTGTGGAAAAAAAACATTACACTTGAAAGTCAGCAGTTCATGAACTGAAAATTATTTTAACAATTAACAGATTTTGGTTTTTAATGAGCTGAGATGGTTTAAATGACATTTTTATTATAACCATCTGCACAGACAAGAACGTAGAAAACTCCCATATAACATAAAAAGAATACCTAGTCAATATTACTGTAGTGCAGATTATTAGTCACTTTTGAAGTGGAAAGGCTTTTATATTCATTTTCTTACTTGCTTGATAATTACAAAGTATTGGTTTTTGTTGTTCCATAGTTGAAAGCAAATATGCTGAAAATGACAGTGCCTAGTCTATCACCCTGTTATACTACAGCCTAATAAGCAATATGGCTTCTATCATGATGGGTGTTCTTAATAACTGTTAACCAGAAAAAATCTTTGGCATTCTTCCTTGACGTTTAATGTACAAGTCAAGTTTTCCAATAGGGTACATACTGTAGGCAATTATCAGGTACGACTATATAATGATAATGTACAAAAGAAATCTAACTTCTTTTTGACTAATTTAAAATATTTTTATATTCTTGAATATGCATTATATGGGTACTTACTGAATTTTGTGCATTAATATATGCTACAGTTTCTACATATGGAAATGAATATTAATTATTCCTGGCCATTTCACATTGCTAGCAAGCCAAACTATTTAAACAGACTTCTAATTCTGCATTTTGCATATTTAAAGTCATAGCAGCCTTGATCAGCTGTTTGCTCTTAGAGGGTGCCTCATCAGAGAGGAATGCTGCTGTGTTAACAAACCAAAACATGTTCGCTATGCTGTGCTGATGAGCTCAAATAAGGGCAAAGCATTTCTTTGTGGCAACTGACTTGGATTGAAATATGCAAAATGTTAAATTAGAAGTAATATACAAACAGACATTGATGAGCACATTGTCTAATGAGGCAGGTTCAACATACCCTTCCGATACTGTGAAACTACTACTTAGAGGAGTATTTGAGCTAATTAATGAATCAGTGACATGAAACCAGACTTTTACTAATGCAAAGAGCTTCCAGTACCTATTGAATATTAGTATAAAAGTATGTTTATATCATATATACCATGTATATGTGTATACATTATACTGCATATAAAGTATATATATAGTAAAGCATGAATGATGGGAAATATTTTTTTTATTTTTAGGCATAATTTGAAATAATGTTTCTTTTCTCCAATACGGTTGTTAAAAACAAGAGCTTAGCATTATCTATTTGATAAGTACATGATTTCCATTCTCCCCCACATTCTTTCTTTTTGAAAATGTAGCTGGCTCTGGCTGCTCCATCTCACTTTGCCTCTAACAACAGAAATGTATTCAGGTCTACGGGAGCTTACAAAAACAACCTTTGATTTTAATTGAGCTTTTTATTCTGAGTGCATTCTCATCCTGGCTCTTTGAACCAGTCGGGATGCCAGCTGGAATTAGCAGGACAAGGTCAAGCTGTCAGTGATGAGAGTGGCCCCGAGCAGAGGGGGCTCCCATGTCTTTTGTTAGCTTATCCGAACTGCTGTTATGTCAGGTTAAACACCATCAGTCTGAAAAGAGGCAGGAAAGAAATCAAATATAACCATTGCCAAAGGGAAATGGGCATAAAATCACCCAATCAAAGACAAGTCTTTCTTTTTAACAAAAAAATGTTAGCTTTCATGTGCTAATACATTTTAGAAAAAAAACTAATCTGGATTAATGTTTTTGAAAGCAGTTGTTATGAATCATGAGATACAGAAATATTACAGTCATAAAGTAAGAAAGCTGAACTGTCTAAGGTTACTCCTAATTCTGCTTAACGCTGTGATGAGCCCTCAATACAGACAAGCAGGTGTAATAGGTTTCTTACTTTGACTAAATATGTTCAAAACACAATTAGAAATATATAAAAATGAATTTTCATTGTTTTAAATATACATAAATTACTTTAATAATTATAAAGTTATAATCATATAAATACTGTAGGTATACTGTATATATAAAACATTTGCACTGTCAGAAAGTGTCTATAATCAATTGCTTTATAAAACATCAATAACTTATACTGTATATATTCATAGAATGAAAAACATTTAGAAATTCATTTCAGAAGTAAACCAAAGTAACATACAGTACGTATATCGTATGAAACATTTTTATCAGTCATCATGACCGGAAATAATTAAATGTACAAAGTCTATAAATACATAAGCCTCAAGGGATAAACAAATAAAAAACGGTTTACACTGTTTTTGTGCAATATATGCTAGGGACTTGTGCAATATATATGTTTATATTTATAATGTGCAATACAACTTTTTGTGTACTGTTCTGGTTTTTGTATATTCTGTACTGTGAGCAACTTTTTTTAGTGCACTTCTCACTGACTATACTGGTGGTATTTTATGTATTGTATTGTTGTATTATTTTGTTACACTGTGCTGTGTTGCCTGTGTTAAACTGCTGTTGCACTGCAATTTCCCTCAAGTGATCAATGAAGTATCTATCCAAATAAAAAAGTGATTCAAAAAAAGAAGAAAAATGGTGAAAGGTAAAAATTGCCACAACTGTCTCAAGACATTTATGGTATCACTAAATGAAGAAGGATAAACTACCGTAAAATAGTAAAATTATTTGTTCACTGAAAATTGGTGTGACATCATTAAAAAATGCTGAAAAAAAGAAGAAAGAAAACACAATGTTTCGGCCGTGGAGTCTTCTTCAGGTGTGAGCCTTCTTCACATTGCTCACACCTGAAGAAGGCTCCACGGCCCAAACGTTGTTTTCTTTCTTCTTTTTTTCAGCATGGAATAAACCTATTACTGGTTCCTTTGCAGCCTACGCATGCTGACTCAGCTACCCACCTGAATCATTAACAAATGCAAGATGAAGGGAATTATAGAAATTATTAAAGATAAATTCAATTGTGGCAGATCCAGCCTTAATTTTACAAGTAGTAAAAGCAGAATCATTTAAGCAGCTCAGCAAAAACCCTTTTATTAGTGGAAAGTGGAAAGAAAATTGACACAAGACGAAAGGACACAGGAATTTCACATGTGACCAGTTCAACAGTACCTTAGCAAAATGAATGGCTGCGGACAAAAGCCAGGATGCAACCCTTTTTAAAAACAGCACACAAAAGAAAACGTGACTGGTGTTTCCTATTGAAAATGAGAAGAAGCCCCATGATTTCTTTACAGACTCTTATAGACAGGCAAATCCAAAATAGGACTTCCTCCTCACAGTGAAAATAAAACATTTGAGAGATAAAAAGACAGGTTTTATATTAGTTTCTGAAGCCCAGAGAAAACCATGATTGAAGCTATGTGATGGTATGGGCTTGTTTTTCTCCCTCAGTGACTGGAACCTTCATATTTCAGAAGAATCAATAAATGCTGTGAAACAACAATCAGTATCAGTATGATGACCTTATGCATTCTGCAAAACTTCTGAACTAATTTCTGCTTAAAAGGAGTAATACAGTTATAGACTGACCTCCTCAGTTCTTTTGAGTTGAATCCAATCAATATGTGGATTGACTTGAAGGCTGTTGCTGCAAAAAGTGAGAAAAGGTAATTACAGAGCTAAAATGCTGAAGAACTGTAAGTCTTGAAGAAACGGCAAATATTTCTCCTGTTGTATCCCTGTAGCTGGTTTCTAAATATAAGGAAAACGCTGTAAAGTTTTAGGACTACAAGCTGAGACATACTAAAATGAGGATGTCCAGATCTGTTTGTGGAAGTGTGAACTTTATTAATGGAAATTGTGAGCATGTTATTTTGTTTTCATTCACAGCTATCTTGACTCCCCGTAAAACAGTGACCTCTGCTGGCTGATGGTGGCAGCAGTAAGGGACACGACTCTCCTCCTGTCATTGAGGAACCTGAATGATCCTGCATGTCACTGCATAACTTGTAGGATCTTACAAGGGCTGGAGGTGCACTTCCTTATTCTTCCTATTTGGGTTCAAGGGTCACTGAATGGAATTGTAAGAACACAAATCGTGATTGAAATTTGGGTGGGTAAAGAATAAAAAAATATATAAAACATTCAAAAAGTATAGCAAAAGTGAAAAAGACAAGGGATTATTGAGTCTACTATACATTGAAAGGCATAAACAATTGACAGCATTGAAACCTCACTTGGCAGCAGATACTACAAATATTTCAAAGAGTTTTCTAAATATTTGAATGTCCTTTGACCCCTTGCTGCCACTTTGGTATGTAACCCTGCAGGAGGCAGAGTAGGGTGTGTGAAGGGTCACAGTCACTAATAGTGCCAGTGGGGCAGCACCAGCCTGAGATGGAGTTTTTTCCCAGGGTGTCTGCCAATTCTGACTTGCTGAGAAAGGAATCTCCACCCTACAATTAGTCATCTCGTTTCAGTGAAACGCGTTTCTGCAAAGCTGTAGCAAAGATATCTTAATATGTAGGATTTCTTTGGGAGTTTTAAATACTATTTCGTAAAATACCATAGAGGAAATGTTTAATTAAGAATGGCAGTCAAATCACACATATTGTAACAGACCAAAATGACAGCCTCCTCCTCTGAAATATAACCAGTACAGGGGCTGCAATACTTACTCCTTTTAAAATCGGAAGTTATTACTTGAGGCATTTGCTTCCTTATCCAACATTTTGTATGATGTTCTTTTAATGAATACATCATAATTTCTCATGAAAATACAAGCTGATTTTTCAGAAGAATATTATTGTTTGTATTCAAATTATTTGATTATTAAATATTGTGAAAATGATTGATCTAAATACATACAAATATGTATGCTTTACATGGTTGGGTATGACGAGAGGAAAAAATAAAAACAGCACCATGACTGCTCCCTCCAACACCTCTTCAAAGTCCTGTTTCTTCAATCCGCACCTATGATCCATCTGTTCTTGCTACAATATGAATGAAATTACTTTACAATGTCAGCAGCAAAATATGCTTCTAAATACAGAGCAGAGCAAATCTCTAGCTTGATTTTTAATTCTATTCATTTGTTCCTCTGGTTGCTCATATTGTAGCCCCTAAAATGTATTTTAGTAATGGCTATATGATGTATTGTGTTCAATAACTGCTTGTATTTCTTGCATGGGTTTAGATAAAGGAATCAGCTAAAAATATATTACTACTACTAATAATAATAATTCATCTTGTATTATATTTTTAGATTTATAGTTACGTAATAAATACTCAAGGCAGTTTCCAAACAACGTCTGTTATGAACCTCTTAAACTGGTGTGGGTTAATAATTTTTTGGGGGGGTTTGTGTTGGATATTTTGAAAAATGACTGAAATGTAATTTTTAGTTCATATATATATATATTACTTCAAACACATAAAAAAACAATAAACACTAAATTGACAGCAAGAGCTACTTTTCTACACTCTATGAAAAAGCAATGGAGAAGGATGCTTTCTTTCAAAAGGAAATGATAAAATGGAAATTAAATGCAGACCACTAGTCTTCGTCTTTATCTTTTAGACCATTTTTTAAAAAGAGTACTGTAGTTAATTAAATTCAGATCTCAAGCCTTTCAATTATTTTAAAAACAATTTTCAATATAAACAATTAATAATTTAATCAAATTGGGGAAAAAACCCTCAGTAGCAATTATTAATAATAAACATTAATAAATAAAATGTAATCCTAGGCTTTGGTTTCCTTCAGTCATATAAACATTTCAGTGTTTGCTATAGAGTCACGGAGGGGTGTAGATTTGATTAAACATAGCTTTTAACATTATATGCATACAGTATTAAGGTTAAAATGTTTAAGTAGTCAATCCAAACTTGCTATTACCTTATGAGCAGTCATAACTCATACAGTACAAAAGTAAAACTGGTGGTTTAGAAACTGTACAGTAGAATCTCCCATTCATCAGGAGACCTTGATCTAAATCCCACTAAGGGCAAAAGTGAAACAGCCCTTATTAGTTCACAACACTGGCACACACATTTTCAAAAGAGCAGAGATGTGCATAATGAATGATATTCATTTTTTGCATGTTAAACTGGACAATTAACACAAAAGTATTTGTAAAATGATTTTACATGGTGCATTAACCATTGTTTATAATTTTAGTTAAATAAGATTTTAAAAAAGATCTCAATTGTTCCATTAATGATCCATTGAAGTATCCTGAGTAAATATCTTATCAACCAGTCATATTACGTGTAGGAACAAAATCATTTCACTTCCACATAGCAAAAGTTTATTTCCCGTGACAAAAAAAATCGCAAATTTAACCCAAGCTTCTAAAAAAATATTTTTCAGCACATCTCCCATTTCTGTGACATTGTGATCTTGAAAATAGCTCATTTTAAAATTTCTTAAATGGATGTTTCTGGGATTTTCTTACCTAGGGCTCCCTTTCTATTGATTGAGCTGTAAGTCCACATGAAATTTTTATGCTGTACAATATTTTGTTACTGAGTACTTGTGATTAATACGCCAATCAGTGATGTAATGCAATGAAATACTGATGATGGCAGCACGTATTCTTTACAGTTCTTTCCATCTTGAGTCAGATGTCTTTCTTTTAGTAACAAAACAAAGCAATTTTTTTTTCACTTAGTTTAACTAAAGTCTAAATGATTAATCCCAATAACATTTTTATGCTGTTATTTCTTCATCATCTGAACATTAGGTGATTGGAAATCTAAATATTTCAGAAGATATTTAGCAATGTATATTTAATTTAGCTTTCAGAATGGATAACTACAGGAAGTTGGCTATTTCAATTAAACCTACAAATGAAGATCTTCATGCAATTAGACGGAAGTATGACGACCAACCAGTGGTATTCCACATTGATTAAATGTAAATTAGTTTAAGTACAAAATTATAATTGCTATAATCCAGATTGCTGGCAGGTCAATATTTAACTTACATTAACCTTTCTTGAGGTTGATAAACTGTCTTCCTATGCTTTGCTGTGGATAATTTATCTTGACATTGCCTTTCAGGATATACTAATTTGCAATGCCACAGCCCACTTCACTGAAAAGGGATGTTTGCTGTCCAGACCTAACTATTATCATATCGAAACAAATGCTCTGGCTTTAACATATATCAAATGAATAGTAGTATCTAGTGGTAGAATTTTTAAATTATTAATCCAACAAGACTAGAGACAAAATGGACAACAGTCTTGTAGAATTTTTTAAATAAATGATTTTAACTTTTACTTTTAAATAACAAGACTTTTGAGCTAATGGAATTCTGTAATTTTATCTTTGCAGATTGATCTTTACTAGAAGACCACACAGTCTTTTGCTGTTAATTTACTTCCTCCAAAGCCTGTTGTAGGAATTTCCTATAATCTTTTTATTATTAGTCAGCCTCTTGCTGTTCACAAGAAACTCTCATCATAAATTACAAAATCTAACATGAAAGCAATAACTCATATTTTAAAGAGAGAAGAATGGGAAATCTGATATGCCCCAGCTATTTGTTTAAAGAGGATCAATTGTTTCAAAGACAGGTCAGCAAACAAAACCGAAATGCATGCCTCTAGGCAATTCATCTGAAGTTTACAGCTCCAGTAAAAAAGCTTAATTTATTAGCAAAAAACATCTAAATAAAAAAGGCCATTTTAAGGTGATTCATGACCTCAGAATCGCAATCACAAAAATTCCTCTGAAGGTTCAGTCCCACTGGAAGAGATGCTGAAATATAAGATTCTGTTAATATCTTGTTTTAAGGTACTGTATAACAAATTAAATTCAATTCAATTCAACTTTATTGTCATTAAACTTACACAGGTGCATAGTATAATGAAAAGTGTTTCTCATTAGTCACTCAGGTGCATTATATAAATAGGACAGAAGATAAAAGTGGTCTCCTTATGCTACAAACACCACTGCCCTGAGTGCGCAGTCCCTGACTACTGTTCTTCAAGACATGTCTCTGAAGAACGTGGAAATTAAGTACATTAATTATGTGTGACTTATGTGTAAAAACTGAAAAATGCAAGACATTAATTTGTTCATTCAAAAAAGTGGAATCACTTATTAGAATATATTCAGTACCAGAAAATTGCAGTGAACTGCATCTTTAACTGTATAAAAAGAACCGCTTTACTTTAAAAAAGTCATTAAGTTTAGTTTGGGCTAAAGAGTTTAATACCACAGTGATAAATCTCTGCTGAAAAGATTAATTATAAAACAGTATGACAACCATCTTTGGCACAAGTGACTCAAAGACAAATAAAAACTACACCGTAGTAAATCTCTCAGTTCACCACTCAACTGAGTAGAATTCAAATAGAAAAGTCAACTAGCATCCTGTTAGAGAGTATACAACAAAAAAAAGACAAAAGAAAGATGTTTCTCTATGAGAGAAAGACAAACATTGTTAGTTATGTCACTGTGAATGCTTGTTGGAAATAAAGGTAGAGGTCTAATGTTAAAATATTATTTGAATTTATTTTTGAAAAGTTGTCATGGTTTCCATTCACTCCGCATCCTCCTGGACCTCTGCCAACAGAATGACCGGGATTCCTTCAATGTAAAGCAGTAAATTCCCAGATTAAATTTTAAAAAATGAAACCTTGACCCGCTAGGGGAGGTAGTAAGACACAGACAAAAGAAACATGCCCCTAATTCTGGATTTGGACTGTAACTTCTGATGGGTCAGTAAAGCAAATTTTGATTTAATCTTGTTCAATATGCTTAGTGCATTACTGTACATGTTTTCTTAATTTTCCTTCTGGTCTTGTTTTAAAGCCAATTAGATCTATCACACTGATTTCTGTGTGTGTGCACATGTGTCTACTATGTGAGTGATTAAGCTGTGTCACAAGTGCTACATAATTATCTCCTTCAAACCTTTTGCTCATGATCTGTGTATGACCTACAGTAATAAAGCCTCTAGTTTGCTGAAAGCACTGCTACGGGATTACTTAGAATAAATTCATGTGAAAGCTGTGCCTTCATTTAGGATCATGCCTTTAGATGACATTTAATTGACAATGGCAAATGAAATAACCTTGGGTGCATGCAATCTGTTAGGGTTTGCTCATCAGATAACCTGAACCAGCTATGTATAAAATGCCTTACATTCACAAAGAAACAAAAAGGCCAGATGAGCTCAGAAGAAACATCAATATGCTGTAATAAGGGAACACTGAGCCATGTAATGAACTCGGCTGTTTTCTACAGTTTTCTACAGAGGTAATGGGAAGGACAATGCTGGATTTGCATTGGGCAGATAAGAACAAGAGATTAGACCAGGGAACCTTTGCCTGACAGGCAACAAATAATGTAGTAATGTGCATTGATTTCCCACCGACTATGGGAATGGCGCAGTAGGATTGTCTCAGGATGGATGGCGAATTACTCTGTTACTTAGTGAGAAACAAATCCTGGATATGTGGGGCTTCTCTGTAAATGGGTTGTGACAACATAAATTCCATGATCATGTCTGTGTATTTCAGGGAAAAGGCGCATATTATATAACAACAGATTAGTCTTATTTTAAAGTACTCTTTAGTAGTAGGTGATACTGTTGTTAAACATTTCTATACAGTAAACCTTTTGTTTTGTTAAAAATGGTTAAAACATTCTCCATGAATTATTACCTCAGTAAAATAGCAGTAAGGTTACATGTTTCCCTGGAGTTTTTAATTTACGGTATACTCACCCATTTTTCATAATCATATCCCTTGAGTTGGAATACATTTTTGCTTTGTTTAAATGCAGATGAGATTTTGTTCATGTTAAGATACCATTTCAAAACACAGCACCCAAATGGGATTTAATTTTATGCAAGAATGGCTGTCTGGTAATATACTAATATTCAATTCTTCTAAATGCATCAACTGGATTTGGGATTTGAAAGAGCATTTTCCCATATAGAGACAAAGGCAAAAGAATGACATACATTAAACAAAATAAGATCTTGACAACAAATAAAATAAGCCAACCACATACATAATAACAAATCCACATTATTATTACATCTAGTGTAACATACTGCTTGATAACAGCAACCATGTGCTACTATCATCCTCAGGGTTGTGGAGAAAGAAACTCAGTCATGATGTATAGAAAGCCTAAAATGTGCATTGATCATGTTCATGAACAAAAATAACAAAAGTAAGTGGAGATACAAGTACAAAAATTAATAAAATAATATATGTTTATGTTAATGGTATGCAGTTGCAGATTGATCCAATGATCTTATCCAGTCATTTCTTGAAAGTTAAGGGGTATCAGCTTTAACACCATGGGCAGCTTGTTCCACACTCCCACCGCTATTGGTGTAAAGAATTGTCTGTTGTATGTACGGTATATTTTGTTTTTGCTACCTGCACATAATGATCTGCATAATGTCTACAATACAAGTCATCTGACAGTTGTTTGAATTGTCTTTAAAGCTTTGAGAATTTCATTTACTGTTTCTACAGTGTTTGCTGATCTTCCTATTATATTATTTGACTAGTTTAATAACTTGACTAGTTTAATAACTATATCAGAATCTATAGTACACCTGGTATTTAATTAGAAAGATCAGTGGTCCAAGTACAGATCCCTGCAGTACTCCACTAATTACAATTTTACTAAGTTCACCCTTCTCATCATCCATATTCTTATCTGTACTTGGTGTTTTCAATCTCTTATATTCAGACCAAACATAAGCCTCCTCAGTGCCTACTATGTGGAATTTCAGTATTAATGCCAGCTAAGAAACTAAATACACATATAGTGTCACTTGCTCTCTGTGCCCATTAATTGTTGCTTTTTTCAAAGATAACTAATAAATTAGTTGACAAAACCTACCTTTTCTAAAGCATGTTGACTATTTCCTAGGCTCCTGTGCCCATATACAGTAAGTGCTTCTTTAGTTAAGTTCTGTTAACTGTTTTCATAATTCCATGTTCCACAATCAAGCAGAAATTTTCTAAACTGTTGGTTGAGAACTGTTGGTGGAGAATGCATTAAGTTCTCAATACCTGTCTTACAGTATCTTATTTTACATCTTTTAAGCTCTGTTTCATTCCTTCAAAATCTGCTTTCTGGAAAGTTGTAAAGTTTGACCACAGTTCTGTAATAGGTCTCTCACCTCTGTTTGCCTCTCACTGCCTTTATTGTTTGAAAAGATAAGATCAGTACAAGCATGTCCTCTTGTTGATGCACCAATGAACTGAGTAAGAAAGTGGTTTTTAATTTGTCTACCATGTTTCTGCTACTGACATTCCTATAGGGATATGCCAGTCTGTGTAGAAAACACAGAAGTTATGGTACTTGCCCATCAATTTGAGGATGTTATTTTTCATTTTCATTACATTTATTTGGCTCTCACAGAAATACAGCTTAAGCAAAATGCCTGATATTTCATAACCCTTAATATATATAGTATATAATAGCATATATTTTGGCATCTGTTGACCTTATATTCCACTAGAGGGCACTAAATGTACCATACTGCCTTGTTCGTTAATATTTTCAAAGCACCACAGGTTCTAAATAGTACACTAAATGATTAAACTATATGAATTTAGTTACCTTTTGGATTTTTAGAACCTAAAGTAGTTCTGTGCCATGCTCTTGTTATATGTTGCTTCCTCACATTCTCCACAAGAAAATTCCATTTAGTGTAAGTCTTTTCTCACTGCTTGTAACTGAGTCATACTAATTGTATGAGTGTCTGCTAAGACAAGCAAATCCATTTTTCTCTCATACACTATGTCACTCAAAGCTAGATAGCAGGCAGGGTAGAAGGCAGTATAAAACTGTACCTAGGAGACCTTTGGTGGGCAAATCAATTTCAGCTGTGCCAGAATCCACAGTAGATGGCCAATCACTTGCAATAGTTTTATATAGTCTGCTGTTAAGACTGTAAATGGGATAAGCCAAATAAAAATAAATTAAATCCTTCCTCATTAAACAGATGGTGGTAGTGGTAGGGTTTGAAAACAATATCTTAAGCCCTAAACAGAGAGAACTTAATAAAACCTAGAAGAAAGTTATCCCTGAAAATCTTTTAACCATTATGGAGTTGGCACAATAATTAATTTGAGATAAAGAAAAATAAGGACATTTGTCATATTTTCAGTCTTATAGTTTTAAAATAAATTATATAATACACATGATATCTAAGTATGTCAAAGAAAAAATAATGAAAATCCACTTTTAATCTCTCTGTAAAAGTACAGTCTTTAATTTGGAGTTAATATTTCATCGCAACATGTTCATTGAGTTAATATTGTAAAGTATCAAAAAATTTTAAAACACATAATCAATACTGGATGGTGGTGTAGTGGTTAACATTGGTGCCTTGGGGTACTATCTGCATGTTTTCTCCATTTTCACTGGGTGCTCCCGTGTCTTCCCGCAGCCCAAAGACATACTGGTAAGTTAATTGGCTTCTGGGAAAACTGACCCTGTAGTAAGTGTGCACCTGTCTTTGTCTGTTTGACATGGATTGGCGTCCCATCTGGGGTGTGTCCTGCCTTGCGTCAATTGCTTGCTTGGATAGCCTCTGGCTTCCCTGCAAACCCATATTATCCAGTGAAGTCCCCCCCAACTTCATCAGATGAAGTGGTTAGACAATCGATGGATGGATACTTAGTACTTTAATTTAGAAAATTTTTCTCTTTGGTACTTGGAACTTAGGCATGCAGGCATGAAAAACTGTGTACATTCAAAGTTTGAACTTCATTTTAGGGCCACTTCAATTGTCCTTATTACATTTGCTATGCCATTTTTATTCATTAGGACTGTTACAGTACATTTGGCCAAAATTATTTATACTGTATGTCTGCAGCTATTGGCTGAAAAACTGCTGACATCAGAGTCTTCAGGCAGAAACCATTATTGACCTGTGCATTTTGTGTATGTGTCTGCCTTTGGATTTGTGCCTGTGGCTACTTATAGATTTTGTTTGTGAATATACTGCCTCCCTCATATCTCAAAAGGAATTCTTAATTTATGCATATTGATATTTGACCATATTAAACTATTATTTTCCTAGTAGTTCAGGTGGCCTGAAGAAGGCTCCACGGCCGAAACATTGTGTTCTCTTTCTTCTTTTTTCCAGCATGGAATAAACCTATTATTTATTCTTTTCCTAGATAACTTTATTGTATAACCTTTTTAAAATAAAAAGGTTTTATTTTTAAAATAAAGATAAGCAACTTTATATTTCCTCTATTTCATTTTTTTATGATGTGGGCAAATGATCTCAGATTTGCAAGCATTTGAATAGTCTGTAATCATTTCAATATGTAAAGCAGAGATCTTCTGTTTGTGGCAACTGTACCTTTAGGGTAAATTGCAGTTTTAACAGTTTATCATGTGTATCTTGCAAATAACACACATCTATAACATCATAAATCAATAATATAACAAAAAAGTATTTATTTAAAACAACATTTATAATTAATAACACTTTCTTAAAGTTTTAAATCACATTATATTTTGTACAGTGTACATAGAATGTGGATCCTATTTGAATGAGAATTATAAATGGATAGTAGATTATTTTCTTAAAAAGGACAAAATTTACATGTCAGCGCTATTAGACGTTTCTGCTCCAGGGATTCTCATTGTTATTTTAACTTTCCTGTAGATATGGTAGATATTTTTACTGTTTACTGTTGCTGCTACTTGTTTGAGCCTGATTGACTTTGACAACATGGATGGATTAGAGCACATAACTAAGATGTAACAGGAATATTTCTAGCTTATTAATCAATGGATAATGATTATATTTTATCATTGAATTTTCTATTTAGCTAAATAACCCTGTTGTGCAAGACCAAGCCTCATTTGAAACCATTTAGAAAAGAAAAGAGTAAATTTTAAAGCATTCTACACTCATTTAGAACATTTATTTGAACTCCAACAAAGTATGATATTTTCTGAGTTAACAATTTGTGGCAGCAGAATATAGCTAAAGTTCAGGATCTACATTAATCAGAAAAAACATTATTTACAAAGTACTGTATATGCAAAAGTAGTTGACATTGGCAATATAATATTAAATGACCTAATACAAAATAATGCAATTTGAAATGTTGTATCTGTGATTGTGAAACTGAAAAACAGAATTAATTCCAATGGAGATCTGTACATTGGCACATACTGTAGATGCCTGTATTATTTTCTAACTTTAAATGTCAATTTTTTTTATATGTACGTTGTGTATTATTGAACTGATAAGTGTAATGATATAATTTACACCGTGAAATGAATTGCATTTAAATTCAAGCAGATTGGTGCATGAGAAATCATTAGAAAATCTGACAAGACCTACACGTTTAGAGACTTAGTTTGAACTTTGCAATTGTACCTTAGAGAGGGTCAAAGTAAATCATCTGGTTTTAATCATTCCAAGCCCTCAGGTCATATGCAAAGTTTGCTGCACAATTAATGACCTCATAAAATTCTACCTTGTGGCGGAAATACTTTTCAGCCTCATAATTCATCTGTAAACCATAATTATAATGACTTCTCCTGCTTCCCAACTTAAAAAAGATTATACACAACTCTTACACAATGTTAACAAATAAAGGAGGATGGTATCATAGTCTAGTGTGGAAATTAATTTTAAAAGGCACAATGTTCTGAACAAAACAAGACACTTTTCTGACAACACATGTTTATATTGTTGAAGATTCATCTTAAATTTTTGGAACATACACAGGATACTTCATATAACATTAGTCTTAAGAATATTTTTTCCTGAAATTCAGCTTAACTATGGAACAAAAACTATTACGTAACATGCATAAAATGAAAGTTAGCCGTAGTTTGGACTATCAATGATTTATTATTCGATCTGATAGAAATTTGTCCCCAATTAATGACAGTTATTGTAACAGGACTTTTCCAGTCCTGAATTTTACCATGTCAATGCAAAAGCATTATTGCTGATTATTATTATTATTGATAAGATGACGATGATGTTTGATTGGCTGTCTGTCCAAGGGACAAGGCACACAGGATCCAGGCCCACACAAAACCACATTACATTAACATGCAAGGTAACGGATTGGATTGTGACACAAAAAGCAGAGGAGACTACTAAAGGCTGACATTAAGAAAACAAATAAACCCAACAATAATAATATTCTTCTGGTGGAGGCATAAAGATTTGTGATAATAGCGGTTTCAAATCTTTGGTTTAATCACCTTGGTTAGAGGAATGACTATGCAGACATGACAACGCTGTCTGAACTGCAGGTGTAACCCCAAGCAGATGTCACCGAAGCAGAATATAAATGTCAAGGTGAAAAAGACACTTCCCTAAAAAGAACATCAGAATTATACAGTAAAGGGAGAAAAACATTCAACAATTGCAAATGAGAGGTCAGAGGTGTATGGCATCATTGTAATCAGAGTAAGAAGTAGGACCACAGAGTACTGTTTATCATACAGAGTGGAAAAGCGAAGAGCAAAGAGTTTTCTGTTTTGCTGTCAGAATAGAAGAAGAGATCACCGTTATGCAAGACTATCCAATCAAGCCACAGGTATTTATGTACTGTGTAACACGAGGGCCTGATTTGGAACCAGATTAAAACATAGAGCACTGGTGCAGGGTTGGCAGAGATTTGCCACCAGTTTTGTGCAGAAACCCATCCTCTACTGTAAGTTGTGGACCATCAGATCCTTAGCTGAGGTAAAACTGGGATATATCCATGAACCACTTTGTCTTTGAAATACAGGCAGAAATTCACTGCATAAGCAATTTATTTTATGGCATACATATGGCAAGCTCAGATTGTAACAGGTAAAAAGGAAAATACTGATAAGGTAGCCAGCAAAACGCAGGCAGATAGCTCACAAGCAGACTGATGCATTGTTAGTGCAACACATGCTGCGTCAGATTGGACTTGTGATGTGAATTTAAACCAAAGATTGGTGGGAAACGTTTTTTTCTTTCTTATAAACTTAAATTACAAACACCCCAAAAAATCAGTGTTTGAAAAAAGGAACTGGGAATTTGTGGTTCCAAAAAGAAAGTGAAATGATAATGCTACAGTAACTACAGTCAGAAATGGTAGCGATGTAAGTCAGTAAAAAGGCAAACTGACAAACAGAGGACAACACATTACTTGAGAAGGATTAGACCATGCAAGAATATCATTTGAGCAGAAGTCTTGGATTATTGAAAAATACAGTATAATTATTATGAGAAAATGGTCAGGATTTTTGGAAAAATTCAGAAAAATGAATGCCCTTGGACAAAATCAAGTATGCAAACCTTTACTAAAAACAGTGTACAAAAAGCAGATTAAAGAAGCCAGATTGTTTCTTCAACCAAGTTTATGGTTCAACAAATCCAAAACAGGATTTTGTCATGAAGAGAGGAATGTGTTTAAAAGAAGTGAGACAAACAATAAAGATAAGTTCCTCCTGCCCATTGTTAAGTCTGGTGGAGTCTGTGTCGCGGTATGCATTTGCTTTTCTTCCCCAGGCACTGGCAAACTTTTTATTTGCAGGATGGTTAATGAATTTAGCAAAATATTCTATTGAATAGAAGTTTTCACAATTTAGTACCATTGTTTTCAAAACGTACTTAATTTAAGGAGACACAGTTGGCAGTGGTCCCTTTACTCTTAATCACGACCAGTTCATGGATTCAACTCCTCAATATACTGGAAGTTTAAACGTTCTTTGGCTTGACATGATTTCTTTCATGCTTTTGTAATTGTCTGGCCCTCTCTACTAGCAAAATGTTTTGTTGGGAGTCTTCTACATTGCTCCACCAGTTAGGTGCTCACCAGTGTGCAACCTGAGCTGTGTGATCCAGGTGTTGTGAATTTGTTTTTGGGTCATGTAACCTGCTGAGTGTGACTGGGATTCCACACGCTAACAACTGATTACGTGTTGCTAAGGGGAGGTTGGTTTTAGTCTGTCAGGGCTCTCCTGGTTGTCGGTATTGCTGGATCTTCCTTGGCCTTGGAGTGCATTTGACGAGAGATGCTTTTCTCACATATTTGACACTTGATCTATTCCATTGGGCTGAGTATTCCTTTTAAAGGAAAAGTGGCTCCAATGTGGTCAAGATAGATGGGTTTATCTTCACTTCCTCCTTTTCCCCTTTGTGTGATTGTAGAGTTTCTCAGCTAGTCGAGATCCAGGATGTGAAACACCACTGGCTGTTTAAAATCAGGAGGAATACATACAGTACGAGGAATTGGAGTAAACCTATTTTATCCACCACCAGCATGTCTTTTCAGGTAAGTAGTCCCCATGAATCACCTTTTGAGGAATAAAGAAGATAATAAGCTGACATGCTTGTTCAGTCTACTGGAAAGTTTTATTAGCTGAAATGAATGAACACTAGTTCATTCATCGAAGAACACTAGTTCACATCTGACTACTATTTTTCAATGTAGAATACAATGACTACAGTATGTCTAAAGGACTAAAGAAAATCACAACCTCAATAACTCCATGAGGCACAAAATTACATTTGAGGTAAGCGGTGAAATATTTGTATCTGACCTGCACAATACTGAAATATGTATGAAAAAAGAAAACGGAAATGAGTTCAGACCCTTTACCTTTTCAAAAATGTCAAGCAAAATATACTAGAAAATGTACTAAAGGACAAAATCCTCTTTATTCTCTTGTTAAAAATAAAATTTTTCCATCGACTATAAGTCATTGGTGAATATGTTAAAACTCTACACCTCATACCACTGCTTTGATAATGCTAAAAATGAGTTTTATTTCAAAGTGAAACAAGTTTGGAACAATAGAGAAATATGAAGTGTCATAAATGGATTACTGCACGAAGATAATTAAATCTTAAATTAAACATTTTTTTGTCATTTATTGCTGGATGTACTGTATATGTCCTTTTATCTATCCTTCATATTCACAGTGCTCAGGGTTATTAAACAGTAGTGTGTTCTGGCCCTGGCTAAGGTATGCCAGCAGGAGGTCAGCAACCTTCTGAGGAGCTTTTATCCCCTTAGCTTTTAAGATCACCACTATTTCTGTACATGTCAATCATTGTAAAGGGAAACAGTGTGAAAAGCAGTCTAGGGAAGCCTTTTTCATCATCCTGTCTGTCACAATCTATGACACAGGCATGAACAAGCTGCCTCCAGCTAAATGGAAGACTTTTACTCAAGGTTTTTTTTTTCCCACCACTGCAAGCTCTATTAGTAACAAGAAGTCGCTCCATGCATGTGAGAGAATGAAATGGTTATCATTCTGTGTGTGCAGCCTTGCCTTTAATGTACTGAAGTTTCCAATTGTGGTTCACCATGAAAACCTTGGTACTGAAAACAGAATAAATAAATAGTCACAATCTACGGGACAATGCATTATAACGTGTCTTGCACATTTTGTTCTTAGTGGATAAAAACATCATTTTCAAATACAAATAATATTATAGTGCTGTGATAGACACACATTCAGGGTCTATCCAGCCTTGTGCCCATTGCTTGCCAGGAACTCTAAATTGGATAAAGTGATTAGAAAATGGATGGTTAATGTTGTAATTAATTATATTACACACTTTCTATGTGCCAGAAAAAATGATAAATGAATGTCTTTAAAAATAAATTGGTTAACTTCAAGAAAGTGTGTATAGTGTGGTGCCCAGCAGTGGTTTGTTAGCAGAGCAATCCATGACCAGCCCTGTTTACTGACTGGTTCCTCTTTAACTTCATTCAGTTTTGTTTACAATGTGTCTTTGTATTGTGTTCTTTTCTTTCTGTCTGAAAACTGCTCGGCAGTGCAACTCTGTATTTCATTTCTAATTTTTCTTCTAAGACAAATGAAACATTTGAATTCTATTTCAATTTAAAACATAACCTATCCATTAGAACAACTTAACTCAAGTGTCATCCTTTATAATAAATCTGAGATGAGAAAATAAATAATATTCACCAAGTAGCGTACAGTAGCTTATATGGAACTTATTACTGCGTAGAATTTAATTCTGATTCAATACTGCATTATTCCGTAAAAATGTTTTGTAATATTATGAGGCTCTTTTAAACATCAACATTTTTAAACATCATTGTGAGATAATGTTGCTCAACTGAAATGAATTTACCTTATTTATCTTCCACACAGATGCAATGTGAAATCCAATTTATACTTCCATTCTTTTCACAGACAAACATTTCTAAGTTTGCAAACTAATGCTGACTTGTATTGTGTAAGCCTTGTTACTAATGTAATGCCATGGGTTATTGGAATCCACTGTAAGACGTTTTGAAACGTCTGGTGAAAATCCATCATTACTGCATTGTTGTAATATAATTGTAGTACTGAAAAAAAAATTGCGAACGCCAAGGATGCTGTAGATATGGAGATTAAATATGGAGTTTTACCTTGATGGCCTTATTGAATTAAAACCATTCTTTATGTAAATATACAAATTGTGTTTATAATAACCAACTCCATGTCACTTCAAACAAAACAATGTATAAATGAAACATACTGTATAATAAGTAATTAAGGTACAGGGGGTGGGAAAAGGTAAGTGAACTGATAAAGTTTTATTATCTCAATTAAGGGAATAATTAGAATCAGGTGATTAAATAGTAAGGTCGATCTTGGGGCTTAATTTACAGATGCAGCCATTCAAAGTGCGCGTCACAGACACGTACCGCAGGTGACGTCGCTCAGTATGACGCAAGATGACGCGTGGCACCGCAGTACGTGATTGGTTGACCGACAGGGGCACTCGTGGTCCGTTGGTCTGTCGTAGAAAGACTTACAGTAAAAACGTCTTTGCTGTGCCCGTTGTAGATATTGAATTTTACCACTGAAGGGAAATCTTAGTAGCTGAGCATAAAAAGAATAGGAGCATACTGTAACGCGTGTGAAGGCCATAAACGATATTAATTTTGGAACATAAACATACAGTATATACTGTAGCTGGTCTTGGTACTTTAAAGAAAAAAATACACACCAGTATTCCATTTCTCCCTTAACATTTTAAGCTTTGAAGTCTTTAACTAACATGATACCGGAGTCAACAAGCATACTTTTAGAATTTGATTAAAAGGGAATATAATATGGAATCGCGTATCTAAAGAATTTAATAACGGTATTCGTGTGCTGCGACAGGGCTGTGTAGGGCTTTTTCGCCTGCCTGTTCATGCGAGCTGTCTTCTAGCCGACTGGTCTAGGTGCGTGACTAGCAACTGGGAGGTTGTGTGATCGAATCCAGCTGGTGCCGGACTTTTCTTTTAACAAACATTTCTTCGAAAAAATAGAATAGCGATATTATGGACAATAAATTGACTTTTATATTTCAAAATATCGCAACATGAACGATATTTGCGATATTTTGAACATATCTTCCCTTCTGACAGCGGTTCCTCCTTCTATTGTGTGTGTGTGTGCAACAGAGTAAATTTTTATAGAGAAATGGAGGCTGGACAGTATGCGTTACAATATAAACATTTATATTGATTTAAATCGTGTTCTGATTTAAATCGCAAACGCGTGTTTAATTATGTGTTTTTTAATCATAATCAGGCTAATGCATTTCTACATTTTCTGTATGAACCAGCTTAGAGGTTCATACAGAAAGACAGCTTGTGTTTAAATTGAGTGTAAGGTAATTTATGCTTCTAAAGTCATGGTCAGCATTTATTATTGTACTGTGCTGTAAACTTTTTCTGTGCCTAGTCACATTATTTTATAGCGTTTTTATTGCGTTATTAAATCCGGTGGCGCTGTGTGTTACAGTAGTTTCCTGACTCCCATGTCACATGGTCTGTGATTGAATCCCATAGAACTATGACTTTATTTTTTAACAAACATTTCTTTGAAAAAATGAAACGTTTCCCTTGGTCAGAGATTAAATAAAACCTCACTCGCACCAAACAAATTTATATTTCTAAATATCACAAAATACGTTCATTGTCTTCCAATCGAGTCGAGTTGACATTGGAAGCCTGCCACACCCGGACTGTTAAACCAACGCATTAGCACGTCAAAGCCCATCGAGGGTATTGAGCCAGTATTGGCTTTAGTATTCCCCCCTCTCCCCTCAATTCAATTCAATTCAAGGTGTTTTATTTGCATGACAGATGGGTACAAGCAGTGTTGGGTATGTATATTGTAACGCTTACGGCAGACAGGCACTGTGTAAGAGCCGGCGCACCAGAGCAGCGCACCGAGGGAGCGTCTGCATTTCTAACTTAGTTTTTAAAATTAGTCAAGCAATATGAAGCATCTCCTTTTACTTAGTGCCTGAGCATAAAAAGAATAGGAGCATACTGCAACGCGTGTGAAGTCCATAAACGATATTAATTTTGGAACTTAAACATACAGTATATGGCTGGTCTCGGTACTTTAAAGAAAACATACACACCAGTATTCCATTTCTCCTAAACATTTTAAGCATCGAAGTCTTTAACTAACGCGATACCGGAGTCAACAAGCATACTTTTAGAATTTGATTAAAAGGGAATATAATATGGAATCGCGTATCTCAAGAAATTAATAACGATATAATTATATTCATGTTGCAAAAGAACTGCAACGGACATAAAAACTCCCTTGCTTTTAACAGAGCGTTCCATAATTTCTAACTACGAAAATGCCAGGTGAAAGGATTTGTAAACATATTTTGTTAAAGCAAGTCAGAACCCATTCAGAGCCTACATTACATTTTAGCGTTTCATTCTGAGCAGAAGACCCTCACACCTGAAGAAGGGGGAGGTGTTTTTCGCTGGAAATCTCGCCTGCTTCTACTTTACAACCGGAGTGCTGGCTGTGACGAATTAAACCGGTATTACAGGTTACAATCACAGACCATGTGACATGGGAGTCAGGAAACTAACACAGCGCCACCAGATTTGATAACGCTATCAAACGCTATAAAATAATGTGACTAGGCACAGAACAAGTTTACAGCACAGTACAAAAATGCTGACCATGACTTTAGAAGCATAAATTGCCTTACACTCAATTTAAACACAAGCTGTCTTTAGCCCTCTAAGGTGGTTCATACAGAAATGTAGAGATCCAGGCTCAGAACACACAGCTTCATTAGCGAATACATATGCAGGACAACTAGAGAAGACGTTTTACAGAGGATGGATTTTTAGAAACATCCCATCAGTGACATCACTGAAGTCAACTCCTAGGTACTGTAACTGTCGTGTGGATAGTTTCACAAGAATCAGACAAAGGTTTAAGCATCGCTTGTTCTAGATAAAACTGCAAAAAAAAACAACAACCCATAATGTACTTCTTTGCGGTTCTGTTTGCCCAAATCATATATTCACAACGTGAAATCTAGAAAATAATATTACGTAACCAAAATCCGCAATATGGAAACAGAACCTGTGTAATTGTTGATAGATGATGTACTCGTAACATTTTTTCAAGACGAACTACAACATTTAAAAAATGACTTGTATGTACTTGATATCTCTAATCAATCCACGGGTCCCAGCACGAAACGAAAGTAAAACGCATACCGTTTCGCGCTTCTTATTAGTTGCTCAAAAGTAATTTGACCGTATGAAATGCATAATATAAACCTAGAAACATATACGTGAGTAGTACTTAAGCACTGTAGTATCGGTGTTAAGACATACCTCTCAAATACTGTAAATCAAGTTAAAAATATCTCAAGATTCTGGTCATAATGAAACCATGTTTCGTGTATGTTTTCTTTAAAGTACCGAGACCAGCCATATACTGTATGTTTATGTTCCAAAATTAATATCGTTTATGGCCTTCACACGCGTTGCAGTATGCTCCTATTGTTTTTATGCTCAGCTACTAAGATTTCCCTTCAGTGGTAAAATTAGATATGAATATTCAATACTTAAACGGGCACAGTTAAGACATTAAATATACATATACATACTGTATACAGTACAGTTTGCATACGGTAATATGTTTATGTCCCTAAATCAATCTCTTATGAGCATGTGAAAGGCATGGTGAATCACTGTACTTTGCATGATTGGAAAAAAATGCGTGATTGCGAAATGCTGTGGCGTTACTTTTACAAAGACGGTCAATGAAAAAAAGAATGTGGACCAGGGCAATACTTTGAGTTTACAGCTTGTCCAAGGTCATTTATTATTAATACTATTATTAATATCTTCGTTAAAGACTTTGATGGCTACAGCTCAAACATGAGAGGTTGAGCTTTATTAGCTCCACCTTGCGGAAATTCCGGATACTATTATTTTGCTAGCGGTATTTACCGGTAACTCGCGGTATTTACCGGTAGCTTGCGGTAGACTGCGTACAGCGTACCGGAAAATAATGCGGTATCGCCCGCGCATTTTGAATGGCTGCATCTGTATAAGGCCCCAGTCTATGTAAAGATCAGGATAGTTGTTTATTTGGTTTTCACCATACAGGTGTGTGGAAACAGGTACTGTAACATCATAATCTAAGAAAATCTCTGACAACCTCCAAAAAAGAGTAATTGATATACTCATGAGTCCAGAAAGGGTTACAAAATCATTTTAAGAATTTGGGGCTCCACCAATCTGCTCTCAGACGGATAGTCTAAAACTGTAGAAAGTTCAAGATCACAGTCACTCTACTCAGGAGTAGCTATCCAATGTAAATCCCACCAAGTACAATCCAGAAAATCATCAAATAACTTCAAAAGAACACCAAGGCAACATCCAAGGAACTGCAGGCCACTCTCACTTTTTAGGCATAACTGAACTATCCGAAAATGATTGAACAAGAATGGAGTTCATGGAGGAATGATGAGAAGAAAACCACTGCCCTCCAAAAAGAAGATTGCTTCCTCTCTAATGTTCACCAAAGAGCACAAAGATTATCCATAAGCATATCTACATAAGAATGTCTACAGAAGAAATAGTTCCTCATTTTACAATGTCCTAGTCCAAGTCCAGACCTAAACCTCGTGGCAGGTCCTGGAGCAAGCTGTCTGTGCAAGGCCGCCTTCAAATTTTTTAGAATTGAAGGTATTCTGGTAAGACAAATGGGGCAAAATTCCTCAAAATGACTGTGAGGGTCTGATCCAAGGTTACAGGAAACATTTAATGGTAGTCATTGCTCCTTAAGGAGGTGTCACCAGCTACTGAATCTAAAGGTTCATATATTTTTTCACATATTGATATTGATTTCTGCTTAATTTAAGGATCAATAAATGTTGAAAAAGTATTATGCTTTGCATTGTCCTGTCATTTGTTCCATCAGGTTAACTTTTATGTATTTTGAGGTCTTTTAGATCTAATAATTTAGCTTTTAGATACAGCATGTGAAAATCCTAAGGGATGCACATACTTTTTTTTGGCACCGTATGCTGATAGGATAAGCGATGGTGCTGCCAAAAAAGGTTTTTCTTATGACAGTGAAATATCTGACTACATATTTTCTCAATAACAATATATTTTATACTGAGCATCAAAGGAAACTAAACTCTTTTAACTCCAAATCCACTACCTGAAGTAGGTGCACTATTTTGGATTAAACAGACTTGACATAAGTAAATGCATTAATCTGCTAAACATTTGTCAACAGGGTCAGCAGGGCTGGTCAACAGGGAATCTGCTGTGAAAGTCTCAAACTAGTAGTGTGTGTGGCCATTGTTAAAAGCACTACAAGCTATACAGTACATTTATGATAAATGCTTCTCACCAGGTTGTGCATGCTCATTCTTCTCATTAGCCCTGACAAACAATGTACTGAATTCTCAGTTTTCAGATGACACACGTTATGCCAACTCAATCCCACAAATGCTAAAATGGGGATAACAGAGTGGTGAACTATACACTATTATTGAGTAGAGCCTCCACTTTCTCAAAAAAAACTTTTTTACACAAGCAACATGAAGTTATGCCTTGTCCTGTTGGTATGTGGACATACAGTATCAGGATGAGGAAAGGCAGCGAGGGAGGATTCAGGAATTGATAAGTGTAGCACCATTTCCATAAAGTACATATGGAACAAATGGTCAGACCATCACTGTTCAGCCTTCCTATCAATGAAGGTGAACTGTCATGTCATATGGTCTCCTTGTTAATAGCCCACACTTCAGACTGTGCTTGACTGTAAAGTTTTGCCAGGTTAGAATTTGCTGACTGTGAACACTAAAATGTAAGCAACAGTGCTCTTAATCCAGCCTTCCGCATACCAATGACACAGTAGTGTTGTTCTTTTGATAAACGGGGCATATTGGTTCCTTTCCATGTTTTTCTTACTTGAATATTCACCAGGCTTGACATTAAACAGGTTTAAATCATCTCATTACATGTGCCTAATCACCTCTCATGCTAATAAGGTAATTTAGTGCTTGTGCCACACTCACAGTCACTCAACTCAAAGTATCAGCTGGTAAGGTCAGATATGAAGGATCAATTAATCAAAATGATGCCAAAAACATTTAATCAGTGTTCACATTCATATTCACAGTTTTTCTAAAAACATGATTAGTTTCTCTTAATGCTCAGTATATAAACAAAAGCAGCTGGAGTTCAATATGTTAACATACAGTATGTATTTTAAGTAATCGCATACTTGTCTCATGTTTTTCTTTTAATTGTTTTTTATGGGTTATAGGTACATTTAAAACCTGCAGTAACCCTACTAAAGACATAATCTGATGGTTCAGGTACAGTACTATTAATGAATATAATTAAGCAAGATGTTAGAGTTATGATCTTAAAATATAACAATATCTTCTTTTGTCTTTCCTGCTTCAATCCTTTTTTCATCTTAGAACTTTTCTCTTCCTTTATAAACTTTTGTGGACACCTAAAATGCTACAATACATCTAAATAATATTGTCTTCTATTAAAGATTTAATTTACATTTTATCTCTTTAGAAAAGAATAAGAAAAAATAATAGAAAGAATAGAAGAATAGAAAAAGAGATATTGTAAGGTTTTATTCTTTATTCTGTCACATTAGAAAAACATGGGGTATACAGTATGTCATATTTTTAATTTTATAGACCCCCATCACTGAATTTTTCACTACGTTCCCCTTGGCAGTCAGAGAGCTGAAGTGTTGTTTTGGAACATACAGTATGTGACTGCAATCAATACTATACAGATGCAGCGATCAAGAAAAAGGAATAGAGGAATAGAAAACAAATAAAGAACAAAGCTTTTTGATAATAAATAACACCACAACTGGTAATGCTTTTTAGAAAAAACTTAATGTAGTATTTAATTATCTTGCAAACTCAGTACTAGCATAATGTGACATACAGTATAAATGAACCACCACCAACAAAGACTTCTCTGGAAAATAATTCGCTTTGATTATTTCTACCGGAGCTCCAGATGGAGGTAGACCAATGCTTGAAAGAAAAAAAAAATGATGTAATGCAGCTGAAACTCTTATTAGGAACGAAATGAGTAGCAATCAAAGAATCACTAGTAGTTTTGAAAAAAACATCTAAAAGGCATAGATACATTATAAAACACTATTAAACTGAGTGTAGTTGAGAGCCATTTATGTGATCAAATGTAATGTTTCTCAACAGGTAGCACTTGTATAATTTTTTTTTAACTCAGGAAGTATAAAAGCTATGGATGACAGGATGCTCTAGATTATGTATTAAATTAAAAAATCATAACAGAATGTGTGTAGGGATGCTAGGCCTATAACAGAACAGATGATCTACCGTGCCCTGCATAAGCATTTAGACCCTTCGTGTGGCATTTTGTGAAATTATACACATTTGTAAATGTGTGCACAGACTTTTTTTTTAACCTAATGTTCAATTCAAAACCTCAATGTCTGAGCTTCGATTTGTCACAGTAAATGTTAGCAAAAACTTGGATTTACTGTAAGAAAAAGCTAAAGTGCTTGTATAATTATTCAGACTTGTGCTCCTTTGGCAGCAATCACAGCCGCAAGTCTTTTTGGGTTAGTATTTACCTACTTTTTGCCCATTCTTCTTTGCCGTTTTTGCTCAAGATCTCTTATGATGCTTGGGGATAGCTAATGGACAGCAGATTATCAGTTGGATTCAAGTCAGGACTTTGACTGAACCACTCAGGGGCATTCACTTTCTTAATCTTCTGCCATGTCACTGTAGGTTTGGCCTTGTGCTTTGAATCATAGGTGAATATTTGTCCTAGTTTTAGATCTGAAGCAGGTTTTCCTCTAAGATTTGGCAGTAGCTTGTTGCATCTAAATTTCAATTAGTTTTGACAAGATTCCCTGTCCCTGCTAATGAGTACTGCTTATTTTAGTCATTGTTATTTTATTTATCTCATAACATCTCATACAGTATATGTTTACATAAACAGGGGAAATGTGTTTTCTTACTCTCTACCTCATGGAAAGCTAATTGCTGCTAAATTCTCTCTCTTGTTTTCTACTGTACCTCACTTAAAGATCAGCATTCACACCTGTAAGCCATTAAAAGACCATGAACATTGGTGAGCCTGGTGAACTCTGCTTTCCTGTGCCTCCTTCCTTACTCACAGACACAACCAGGACACATAAACGAGGGTCATTGCTATACCTGTATGTATTCATGTTAATCTTATGTAAGTCGGAAAGGGTGGTTTCCAACTTACATAAGATTTGGGATGTGTAGAGTCCCGAGGGACCAAATCTTTAGATAACAGGGATCTGGGTGTACATAGATCCACACTTATGTCATTTTTCAAGGAATCAAAGCAGCACCATAAGCTGGGCAAGGTTTGTGGTGGCAGGGCAGCAGGTGCTGTAGATTGTCGTCACATAACAATTCTTTGCATCGTCCTCCTTACTGTCTGAAACTTCAGAAGTGAAAGTCTAGACATGTCTAAGTGCATATACTTTATTTTAATCAAATCCATTTACAAAGTAAGAGTAATCGCATACTGTACTTGTCTCATGTTTTTCTTTTAATTGTTTTTTTATGGGTTATAGGTACATTATATATACAGTATATAAACCTGTCAGAATTGCACATGTTGGGAATGGATCTCACGCTAGTCACAGTATATTATTCCTTGTATAATTATATTACTCAAGTTCCCCTTTAAAATTTGGATTAATTAGGAATGTAACCTGGATTTATAATGGAGCACATCTGTATTGAGTTCTCATCACTGACTATATTTAGAAACTCACTGGCTATATTTACACCTGACGATCACTGTTTAATTGATCTGGATCCTCATTTAAAAAAAAAAACAACTATAGTGTAAACATCAAACACAAAAGATGAAACAAAAATATATTATATTTTAATTTTAGTGTAGTTTGCAACTGGTCTTTGATCTTTTTCATATTTGTTCTGCTATCCAGAAGTCATATACAGTATTTAAATTTCACTATACCACAGATAAAGAAATTAAAATACACAGACAGAACATTTATAGGACAGCAATAACAGGAAAGGGTTTTTGCAGACATTAAGCAAATAATGTTACTGAAGTCAAGGGCCCTGCTTTTCCCTGAATTACACCTCTTTCAAATGAAGCATCAAAAAAAGTCTACCGTTGTATGAAACCAAATCTAACTACTATTCCAATACACAGTAGGACTGATGAAGTGCATATGGAATTACAGTGTCAAAGTACAGTAACTATGACAGATGTGATGAAAACTTTGCCACAAATTCAAGAGGAGTTATTTCCTTTGTTTGTAACTATTATTGATTTGATTTAGTTAGGAATCTTCTGTAAACTTTTTTTTTAATTATATAATGTTAGCATGCCCAAAGGGATTGGGCAACCAGTTGACCTTGGACCCCTAGAGTTTTTTTTTCTCCTTACTGAGGAGTTTTTGGTTCCTCTCCTCCGTTGTCTTCTGGTCTTCTGTTATGTAATGACAAAATGTATGGTCATTTGCGTTGTTAAGCGCCTTGGGGCAACCTTGTTGTGAAAGGCGCTATATAAAAATAAATTGAATTAGATACTTAAGATTTTAGTAGCAACTAAAATTACATATACAGTATAGCAAAGATACATGTAATGCAGAAGTCTTGAAGCAGAATATTAGTCCGCAGTTACTCCGTGTCAGACCTGTGTGGGGAATACCAGTAGAATACCATACAAGCAAAAAACCTGATATTATCATATCACTTTGCAGTAGACTTTGAATCATTGCATGCCTTCTGCACAAAGACTATTCCCGCCATGTTCATGTGTGTCTTAATCCAAGTAAGCCCAGCTGTAAAGTTGTAGTGCTACATGTAACTACAATTTTGACTGTGCTGAACCGTTGCCTTACGTTTGTACGAGTCTTCAAAGATACTGTTCTATGTACAATGTTTGCTTCTTTTCCTAGAAAATGTGAAATGTTTGATGTCTGCTCCAAGGGCATCTCACAACAGATTATCTGTGTCATACACAAAGCACTCTGCTAAGATAAATGATCAAATATAGTTGCTTCAGTCTTATATTTTCTACATATAGCTTGGGAGACAAGAAAGTTGACCTAAACTGTAATATCTGCTCTGAACAGAATAGAGATCAATGCATGGCGTGATATATAGCTTAGTGATACATGATGTGCAGGGAATTAACACTAGTAATTTTAAATTATAAGCAGTAGGCTTTATTCAAGAGAAGTGACATTTATTAGATTTGGGGTCCCACAGTTTTCGACAGAGTCATCTTGCTAAATCAACATTGTATGCGTATCTCAAGCATTTTCATGTGCTTTGAGTATCTTTACTCTTCAGTTTGTTGTGTAAAATGTCTGGCAGGTTAGAGATCTCGCCATGATAGATTGCAACTGTAAAGACTTCTTCTGCATGATAATGCTGTTCTTTCTTGCTTTTGTATATACAGTATATAGTATATTTTTAGTTGTGGATACAGTACCGATTACTTACCAAAGAAATGTGTTGTATCGTTTTCAGAACCTACTATACCAATGCAGCAATGATGGTTAAGGCACATTTTTATTATATGCCTAGTGAATTATATACCTACAGTATATGATTTTAAAACCTGCTTTATAACGTCAACATTAATTCATGGTAATCCTGTTATGAACGTTGTTACATACATAGTGTTGTATAGGTGCTTGGAAAACCATCTGTGGAGAGGCTGGGGGATAGCGTTGTTAATTTTTGTTACAGTATATTGATAATATTGGTCATTTGTCTTCTGTAATCCCTACAGTAAAATATATCATGCAGAGATGCAAAGATATTAGCAACCAAACTAGCAAAATGGACCAAAATGCCCTCATATTGATTGTGACCTTTCTTATTCTGTATTCATTTAACTGTCCCCTCTTTCATTATACACCATATTCATTGTGATGTGATACATACTGTAAATGTGGCTGTTTTTTTCTGAACACATAGAATTATTATATTCTAATTATTGATTTTGAATTGCAATTCATTATCTTTTTGTCCATGATTTATTAGGCAACTAATATATTCTTTGCATTGGTAAAGCATTTTTAGTATAAGGACAACAAGTGTCAACACAACACTTACTGTATAAGACAACTTCCTTCTTAATGTTTGTAATGCAATTTTAAAGATGCCAGTTACAGTATTTCTTCTGGCCTGCAAATATATAAATGAATCATGTCAGAGTGAAGACAATTATTAATATTGTCCACAGGTTCTGTGTAAACACACCTTTTCAAAATTCTTATAATAATACTAAAATAACTGTGAATATACAGTATTTAATTTCCATTGCATTACCACAACAAGTGTGCAACCTTTACTGTAAATCAGTGTCTTTTCCACATGTTAATTCTCTGGCTGAAATATTGGCTTCTGTCCAGCATAGCACAGATATACAGTACTTTAAAAGCTTATCCCACCTATCATTTTAAAATTTCAGACTTACTGCTTGGTGGTGACTTTCAGTTCAATTCTTGAATCTACTGAAATGAACACCATATCAAGCACTATACAATATGAAATGGCAGTTGGCAGATACTGTAAGCTGATCAGGTGGGTAGCTACGTCAGCATGCGTAGGCTGCAAAGGAACAAGTAATAGGTTTATTCCATGCTGAAAAGAGAAGAAAGAAAACACAACCTTTCGGCCGTGGAGCCTTCTTCAGGTGTGGACACCTGGAGAATGTGTCCTGAAGAATGACACCTGAAGAAGGCTCCACGGCCGAAACGTTGTGTTTTCTTTCTTCTCTTTTCAGCATGGAAAAAACCTATTCCTCCTGTAAGTTGATGTGACCTGGATCTAAGTTGCCATGTTCACTTTAATTGAAAGATAGCAAACTTCTACATATAAAATAAGAAGATTGCGAACTATAACCAAAAAGAGCTGGTTGTACTGCAGTTACTCATAATTTCTTATTGCTGAAAAATGTGATTACTTTTTCTTATAACCTTGGAAAAGCCAATATTTAACCTAACAAAACAACACTGAAATTCGAAAAATGCATTTTGACATAAAGAGTGACATATTCCTTACCAGATCCAACAGTTTTTGAAAAGCTCCTCAAAGACAGCTATGAGAGACTGTCAGTTCTTAGGCTGGCTCCCAGCAATGTGATTTGGGTCATCAAGCAATTCATCAGGGAGAATAGATTCCATTGTTGACTTTTATCAAAATTCTTTGACAATACCTGCTGCTGGCATTGCTAAAGAAAATACGTCAAGATAACAAATTATTCCAGCCTCTAGGGGATCTTTGTGTATCTTCACAAAATGTCCCTGTATGGTTATTTTTATTTCTTCATAAAACAGCCACATATGATTGGTCAAAAACAAAGAAATATCACTTTCTAAGAGGAAGCTAGATCAGTATTTCATTGAAGTGAAAAACTCTTAGACATCTCTCAGAATCTGTCAATCAAATTGATTGCCCTTTACCCATTAAACTACACACAGACTCAAATACACATACAGTATGATTAAGAGTAGATGAATACTAAAGACCTCAGACTTTTATGAAGGGTATCATATGGATTATACAAGTGGAAATAGCATATACAGTATTCACCACAATCTTAGGGAACATATTGTTACTTGATTTTGTCCTCTACTCACGTTACGCAGTGCATTTCATATGACATTTTGACTTTTGGTTTCAGTTCCATTTATCCATCTTGTCATATTCAATTTATATTCTTTTTTCTAAAGGATAATAAAATACGATGACATTTTCATGCCTGTTGTTTTTGCTGCAAACTTAAATTGACACTACATTTAGTATGTTATGCTGTTTTTTTGCAATTAATACTGCTTAAAAAGATACAAATAAAGGTGTTTAACAAAACATATGTCAAAGTCTGAAGAAATAGTTTCTGATAAGTCTTAAAAACATTTAGGATACAAAAAACTGGCAGGTCAGCTTAACATAGCATAGGTTGATATGGCTATGATGTAACAATTAAAAAATCAAAATAGTGAATGAATTAAACTGTATTATACATTTGTTCATTATCAGTGATATAGATATTAAAATAATGTGAGTTAGCTAGTATGCTGTGTTTTATATGATAAATTTCATTTTATCACAGAAGTCATGTCAAATACACAGTATAAGAAATAGGTATAAGGAACCACATATTTTCAAAAATATTCTGTAATATCATACCTAATATTCCAATAAAATATTTTTACTTTAGAGTTTAAATACATCTATCCTTTGTTTTCTGAGTATAATGTCAACAGTAATGTTAAACAGCTATTCTATTTAAAAAATGTCTTGTATAAATACAGTATATAAACACATGAAAATATGCAGTTCAAGAATGCTGAGAAAATGTTCACTTCTTGATTGTTTCCTTAGTCAACAGAGTGTAGATATACAGTAGTTCAAAAATACTAGTTCACCATAATAAGGTTTTATTATGAAGGTGTCTGTTGTCAACATGATTTAAGGTATGGCAGAGAAGTTAAAGATTGTTAAATCCTTTAAGACACAGCAGGCATTAGGCTATGGAACAGCTTCAATCTTGAAGAATTAATTTAGGGAAAAAACACATTCCAGGAAAGCGTACACTGAGTCTCTAACAAATAAAACCCCAAAACTGAAACACTAGTAATTGTATTTTTTAAAAAGCTATATAATGTAGATGATTAATTTTGTAGACCTGAGACTCTTTAATCTTGGGGACTGTCTAGATGCAACAGGGTCTAATTCAAAAGTAAAATCAACAGAAGTTGATTTATACACATACTAGAATAAGAAAAGATATGACTGTGAGACCAATGTAAATTGTGATGAACATACAATAAAATTAGATCATTTTCACTCATTGAACAATACAATTTTCTTTCCAAATTCTTACATTTGTACATTTTCAGTGATAATTTGAGATTTTCAAGAAAACCATCTGTTTCTTAGCAGAGTACTCTTATTTATTCCTTTTAATGAATAAATATGATATAATCTTCTAGAATACAACTCCACAAATGGTAACAGTGATAAACATTTGACAAGAATATTGTACTTTATTTCCTATCACTTGTTATAATATTGTCCCTCTAGAAATGGAAAATCTGTGTTGAGTTGCAAAAAAACACACCCACTCAATATCTATCATTAAGCTCAGAAAAACAAATTGTGTACAGTATTTACCAGTAATTAATAATATTAATAAACTTGCAGGTGCAATTCATCATGGATTACAGCTGTTGTTAGCATTATTTTTTTGAAGGGAAATAACCAATTGATCAAAATAGTTATATACTGTCCTACTGCATTCCTTTCAAAATATATGAGTGTATATCATTAAGACATCTTCCTGAAGGTGCTGATCAATAGTGCAAAACAAGTCTTTTAGCCTGACATCAACATAATTAATTATTCAGACAAGTGGAAGGACTTTTTGAGAGGCATTTATTTGGAAAATAAGCTAAATTAAGGAAATAAGAAACAAAAAGAACTGCTGGAAATGTATGAAATCCTTGCACACTGTTACTTTTCTTATCATCTCAAAGTTGTTTTGGCTGTCTTAAATGTTCCTCCAAGCAGGAAACTGACAACAGTAGATGAATACCTCAGTGTTATTAATTCCATCCCCTCAGCAAAAACAGTGGTGTTGTGCAGAATGAGTTATCTTACACTGGGGGTTTCTCTCATGACTCAAAGATGTGATTGACGATTGAATTTTCTTCCATGCACTGGCACTTTCAAGTAGGGCCAACCCAGCAGTTTGAAGAATTTCAAATTTGCAAATCTGACTGAAGAAATACTCCCTTATCAGTCTTTTCCCTCCAGTTTTTTTTGTAATTGGTTACACACATACACAGTGATATTACTAGATTAATTGCATACATTTGCTCAAATAATGTGTTCTGTAGTTAAAAAAATCATAATGTTTTAAAATTTTTAAATTTTATTTGTATAATTATTTTACTCTACATCATTCTTTTCCCCTACAATTGACTTGAAGTAAGCAAAGTATCTTATATATTTTTGATTAATGTACTGTATAGAGGTACAAAATGTGCCAGTAGATTTTATGTTTATTTTCCCATGTAAATTAATATGCAGCATACATATATATATATATGTTCCCGGCAAAGTATGAAATTAGATATTGTGTACAATTCCTGGGCATTCTATGCACAGTATGAAAAAACTTTTTCCTTAGATTGCCTAAGTATTTTATATAATGCTGGCTTTATTTTTATCTGCTTGTGAGTTTCACCTGCATCCTCCATCTTGGCTTATTCCTTGTGGAGCATACAATGCTTACCCATGTATGTGCAGTGATACAGTTTTTAGTACCCTACAGCCAATGGCATTCAAAATGAAGAAGAAACAGCTAGTAATCACATCATCAGGATGGAGGAACAGTTTTACACCAAATTATAGTAAAAAACATATCGTTGCATCAAACAACAGTGTTCATCAGCAAATGGCTGCTGAAGTGGCAGATGCTAAAAGCACATCACATCAGTTCCAAATGCCATTCTAGTTCTGAAGAAGGAACCTTGACACTACCAGTTGCTTAAAAAGTTCAATGTAATGGTTGTACAGTAGGAAAATCAGCTCATAAAGCCAATCGAGGAAGAAAGCAGTGGAGGAAGGAAGCATAATAACAGTATCCTGTGTTATTATGTTTCTGACAGTGAATTGCTTGATGTACTTCAGAAATCACATTTATCAGTTAGGCATGGTGGACATGACAGGATGATCAAGGAGCTCACATCTAATGTAGGTACTGTATGTACTGTAGGTATATCGTCATGATATTGAACTGCTTATTCAGCTGTGGGAGCCATGTCAGCAGTATCAAAAAACCTGTAAAAAATTGTTATTGTTAACGTGCTTATTTAATTCTTGTTGTCAAGTTGATTTAATTGATTTCCAAATGGTAAATTCAAGTTTGTTTTAGTTAACCAGGCCCACCATATGAAACACGTCATTCTTTAAGCTCTAAAGACCAAAAGAGACAAGGAGGTGACTTACAACTTGATTGATATATTGATGTATTGACATATTTTTATATTTTTGAAGCTTCATCTGTCTTACTGTCTGATAGCAGAAGAGAGTTCACTAAGCATTGTTTTAAGCCTCAAGGATTACTAGCCCAAACTGATAATTGTGTGCAGGAAGCCAAGTCAGAGTTAAAGCCAGGAAATCAAAAGAGAGAATCAAGATACTGAGAATTAGATCATGGCTTAGATGCAGGATGAGAAAAATGTACATACTTAGACTGAAGGTCTAAGATTTGTCCAGTTAATAAAAAATTGTGTCTACCTCACTAGCATAAAGAGTTCACCTTATGAAGCTCTTTTTGGTTTGTTGACTCATTTGAGAAAAATATTAGTGGATAGAATTGTTTCTGAAGCTCAATCTGACACTAGCTAAACAGTATATATCATCAGAAGGAAGTATGTCATGTGATTTCATGTGCTGCGTGTGCTCCAAACCTATTAGTAAAGGTGATGAGCGTCAAGACTATGAGAGTCATACTCATGTTCTCTGTGGCTATACTTTTAGTGAGGATGAGGAGGAAGGAGTATTTGAATCCCATGTTTTGTGCCCTCTATGTGTTAATAAGTCGAAAAGCCTTTAGTGGTCTACAAGATCACCGAGGTACTGTAGGTCTGGAGCAGCAAGCAAAGAAAGGGAAACAGCTATCTGTCCAATGATTCCTGCCAGCTCACTGAGGTACAACAGTAAGTTCCTGTTCCTGAGGTTGACAGAGGCAGAGGAGATGCTCACAATGTTTTGCCCATCGTCATGGATGTGAGAAGTGATGGGTTTTATCAGCTAGGTACAAGACAAGGAATTTTAAACCAACTATATGCAAGATCACAATTCACAGAATGTCAGAAAGGATTCATAGGATTAGAAGGCATCCCAGTGGACACAAAAATATCTCTCAGATCAGCAGCTACTGTACTCAGCTATCTACAGAGACTGGACAAGGATTTGTTAAAAGCATGTGCAAAAGTAAGTGCCAGTCCATGGAATGTTTATACAGTATGTGAAAAAGGTTGTCTTTTGTAGTTCCAAATGAAATTCTAGCTCTGCTTTCTGCAATTAATAAACTTTTTGCAAGTTATTACAGTGTCTGTGCTTTTGTAATCATTTTAATTCTTTAATACGTTTGCAATTATTTTATTTTAAATGGTTGATTCAAATATCAGTCCATTAATATGTTGACACCAGCACAGTATTTTGTACATACTGTATTTTTCATTAATATCTTGTTATTAGATATTTAAAAGCTACACATTTTGTTTACTAACACTTTGCCTAAGTTAATGTTTCAGGAAATGCCTTGGTGTTTTATATATTACCTAGTCAAAGTACTGAATGTAATATAAAAATATAGGTCATTGTATCGAATGCCTAGGAATTTTTATACATTGCTTGGTTTTCATACTTTGCCAGTAACAAATACAGTGTGATAATTTACTCTGAACTCCTTTAAGAAACATAATTTTATATAAAACTAAATACTTGTTTAATCAAAAAATCCTGCATGTAGGCAGATTTTTAGTAGGGGCTTTGTTTTAGTTCTATAATTTTAGCATTTAAATAGTGTCAGAACTGTTGTGTAGGTTTTACATGTCTTTCATTATGCTGGTAAGTACATCAGCCTGTAATACACTGAGTATAAAATAACTATGTTTTTAGGAAAATAAAGTATATGGATTTCTGTCATTTTAAATAATTAATCAATATTGATTTACCACAATACACTCATTTGACTTTGACTTTAGCATAAGCCTTAAATCATGACATTAGTCAGAACTGATTGGGCACAATAGGGGGTTTAATGTAGAATGTCGTGCCTGGTGGAAATAAAAAAAGAATAACCAAAAAGAGTCAATGTGCCTAGCCTTTCAAATGAACAACGCCTTTGCAAGATCGATGGTGGAGGCTAGACTAAGTCACTATGGGAAAACTCAAGTGTTTTTCAAAGGTGAAACAAAGATTTGTGTGTACCATCCTAATGGCTGGCAGTGAATGTGGCATTGAAGTGGAGAGTGATCCACAGTTTTTTGTGTGCAACAGGCGTACATCCAAGTGTGATGTTCTGGGCATGAGTATCTACAGTAGATCACATTGGTGGTACATTGCCCTGGAAGCTCACCTATGAGCCTTCCTGTGAGGACATCCTGACGTGACAACATTCCAGCAGGAGAATGCACATCCTCCTGCATTTTACAAGACTTTGACAGTGGTGCTGGGGATGTCCTACCTGAGCTCCATTTGAAATTACACAACATGTGTGTTATTTAGATATCTGATCTACTGTATTTAGATACAGCTGGTATCACAGACAGAATCCCAAAAACCAGAATCTCACCAGGTGCTTGCACGACAGAGATACGATTTGTATTGACTCTGTTTGTAACCACATACACTGCTATCCTATGACTTTCACCTTAGACTTCCTGTTGATGACAAGTCTTAAACAGCATAATTAAATTTCCTAGGTCATGTCTGTTCCATAAGATATACTGTATTATGTATTATATAAGCTGTACTACATATATTATTAATGTATGTACAGTAGTATCAAGCCCTGACTAGCTCAGTTGGTTGAGCATGAGACTCATAATCTCAGTGGGTTCGTGTCCCATGTCGGGTGCAAGGTTTTCTAATAACCTATACTGAGCAGCAGCAGTGTGGGGCGGTGTTGGTGGCAGAGGGTCACATATCTGTGACAACGGCAACAACACTCGCACTATCTGCACGGAAGAAAGGCCTGGCAATCTACTTCCACATCTTGCCATGAAAACTCTATGGATACTGATGGTGGAACTTGATACCGACTCGACGGCACTCAACCACCACCACAGTACTATCATTAATTATGCAAAATGTACTTCTTAATTCTTAATGTTACTGAATCAGAACACAATATTGCTATGATGATGAAAATTACCAGGCATCTGTTTTGCAAAGTGGTCAATTTTATGAATATGGCCCTCCGTATTCATTGTGACACATTTCATTAAATGATTCCTACCAACTTTATGGTGTTTCCTGTTGTTTAAAAAAAAATACAATAATTTTTAATGTACCATAATATGTCCTCTGAGAGACATTCCTCTAGATTAATAAAGAAAAATGTTACATTATTTTTTCTCTTATTTTGTTCCAGATTTCTATATTTAATTTCTGTAGTTAATACAATTATATGCAGCTGCATATTGACAAGTACAAATCTAATACAGTTTGAGATCAATTGTATCACATGCTAAAATTCATTCATATGTAAAATTACCAGTCATTAATTACTGGATATTAGTTAAATGACGATAAGAATATGTCTTCAGAAAGTCAAATATAAAGAAATGCTTAATAAAGATGGGGTTATGTTTAATTCATATTCAAACATTGGGTAGCCAACTGAAACTGCAAAAAAAAAACCTTCTATAATAATTAAAACGTGCTTCTCTGAACAAAATTGCATAATGAATAATAAATGATGAAAAATACAGTATGCTACATCCTGCAGTTCTGTGTTTCACACATATAACTAAGTTACACTGCCTTGATTTAAATAGAATGTTATAACTAATTAAAGGCTGGATGCCATACAGTTGTAAAACGATCCAAGTCCTGCATGGGGTAATTAATCAGAAAGCCAGTGCTCCCACTAGAAATGGACATAACCAGAAATGAATTGTTTGAATGTTCATCAGACTACATAGTATTGACACCCATTGTTGAACAGGCACCTGCAGGACTGGACAGTGATAGTGTAAAAAAAAAACCTGCACTACTGACTTGACCCTGGTTTTCAATTTCTCTTGATTATGATTAGATTAGATTATTCTTTATTGCCGCACAAGTTGTAATACAAGTAGTTCCACATGTAGTTGGTGGAATTTGCTATCTGTACAGCAAGAACACAGGTGAGACATACATACAGTACAAATTTAAATAGGACAGAAGACAGACAAACATTGTCACATATGGGGAGTCTATTATAAGGAGAGTTGAATAACAATAAGTAACTCCAGACTGTGTTTGAAAATAGGAAATTAATAGAAGTATGAAATAATACAAGATATAATGTAAGCACTATTTCAAAAGGAGAAATATTTGTATTACATCATGTCATGAGAGTTTTTGAGCTCTTTCAGCAAATGTTGCATTGTAGCAAATGAACATTGTTTTAATGTAAAGATCTTATCAGTCATCAGGTTTTCAAAGCTGTTTATTAAATATAAACATATCTGAGCCATGACATGTCCCAGTCTTCATGCCCAAGTCTAGGAAGATGTAAAGTTGTGTTTCTAGGCAACAACAGTCAAATACATTCCTGTTCACACTCCAAAGTAAATAGGCAGCTACTCTTGGTAGGAATTAAGCCTCAGTTTCAGTATAAAATAATCAAAAATCATATCATTTTCACAAATAAAATTAAAATACTGTACTGTATATGAGCTGATTTTAAGGTTTTATAGTGTTAAATACAGTGAGAAGCAATACTTCAAAGCATTTAATCATTTGAGATCACCTAAAGGAAAATCTTGATTTGATTAGTAAATTAAATTGCATTTCAGATTGTTCATGCTGACATGCTTATGCTTCGGAAACTTCAATACCATGTTATTCTATTTGAATCTCCTAGAAAAATCCCCAAATGCCTTACTCACGTGGCTAAACTTCAGTTAATGATAAGCAGACAGTCTGACAAATTTGTAGCTTTCATGTCATTACTTAATTAATTAAATTGGTCAGAGAAATGAAACACATATGTTGTGAATATAATGTGTTTTACAAAGATAAAAACTAGCAGAAAAAAAAGCACAGCATACTATGTATGGTTGTAAATAATCATTTACTTTGGAGTCTGAACATTCAAAAAAGGTTGCATCCCAGGGATTGTGTTCCAAGGCTTTGGAAAATGAAGACTCACATTTTTGCTTACTTGCTCTGATTTGTCTTTTCTCTGTAGAGATTCAGGTTTTCCCTTCATCAAAATATGGAGCATTTATCTCAGCCTGCTGAGAGATAAGCTTTGTAGTTTTCCATATGTTGGACATTTAGGGTCACATAAATTAAGTGATGTTCAATAGGTAACATCTGTTTCCCAAAGCTTCTCTCCAAAAAATGATTATTGTATCAGTTGAGAGTACACATTAAGAAATGCTAGCCAATCTGCATGGTGTAAAACATGTGATTAAAATATTAATGTCCTTCAGGAGTCGCTATCACTTATTGTTCTTGGATTACCTTGTTGAAAGTTACACAGCTTGGATTTTAGTTATACCAGATCTTCAGCTCTTCAGGATTTTGTTAGCAATACTAATACTTCTGTGCCCAAGCAATGCTTAAGTATTCCTGGTGAGTTTAAAAAATGACCCAAATTGTTGTACCAATAAGTAAATGTTCTACATAATACAATGCTAATGAAAAACATAACAAAATCCAACATCATTTGCCTAATTAAAAAGATAATAGATTATTGATATCAATTGTAATACAAATGTGCTGAACTTATCTAAATTAAATCCATGTGATAGATAAGACAAAGATTGTTGTATGTTAAGAGATACTGTAGATGCAGCAGTCTTAATACATCAATGACATCCTTTTTAGGGGTTAGGGGCCACGTTAGCATTCAAGCTCTAAAGGAACAAGGAGGCTTTTTTTAATTGACAGTTCAATTCAACTGTCAGGTTTTGCTTACGTGACATAAAGGTGAAGATAAATCAGTTACTAATCATCAGAAGTCAAACTAAAATTTAGGAGCTGCTCAACTGAAGTAATATGTTGAAATTAAAAACTACCCATCCTATTGATATGTTTACTTTATATTGTATACTGTATGTGTAAATATTGATATGAAGTAATTTTAGCCTTCACAAAGAAATAGACATTTATATAACAGTTGTGTTGAAGCCTCTGTATTGAAACTGTTAAAAAAATCTTTGAACTTCTGCGTATCCTGTGTTAATTAAAAAAACTGAAACATCCTACAGTATATCTACAACTCAAACTGTTGTAGAACAATAAAATATTTAAAGCTTTGTAACTTTAAGTGTTACAAAATGGGTATCCCATTCTCTCCCCCCATTTGTTGTCAGAGTAAAACTGTGATTAATTGTATGGTCCAAATGTTCAATACAGAAGATTTATTACATTCTGAGCTACAGTAAAACATTTAGGGTTAAATGGTTTGAACGGCAAAGTTTTGTAAAGTTTGGGTTAATATTACAGTATGCGGCTAACATTTACATTTAGCATTGGAACAACTCTAAACAAGTGATTAATCATTGTCATTAAATGTGTTACTCTATGCTTGTTGGAACAATTCAATACATTTCCTTTTTTATCAAGAGCCAGACAAAACTCAGTTTATTTTTCCATGGATCAAAATGATTAATAATAGAGTAATGGAAGACTTAACCTTCCATATTACAATACATGTTTGCTTATTGGTGTACCATTCTACTCGATATCAAAGTAATTTTTTTTATATTTTAGCATTTAACTTTATCATGACATTATGCTGCATTATGCTGCAGGAATAGTGGAAAATACATTTGTATTTGACCTGTGATTTTTGTTTTAAAACATGGATATAACAAGTGAAAGTATGAAAGTTAATTTGTACAATTTACATTTGTGCCAAAGCACTTCTTTCCTCCTAATCGGATTTATCATATAATCCTGTTTCATCTGTTTGGACAACTCTTAAGCAAGATGAAAATATTTAATATTGGAATTGAGCTGATTTATTGGCTAAGCCCGCTTGGTGGGAGGGAATACCCAAGGAAGATACCAGGACTGTCACGATTGTAATTCCTCCCCCTTAAGGGCACTCTGGAACTCAGATGCCCGGAGGCTCGCCTACTACCGAGTCGCCCTACGTCCGTGGCTCAGGTGGCATTTGCCTCCTAGGTGTCCTGAACCAGCTGAGTCCGGGACCTGGAGCGCCTGGTCCCATTCCCCCTTTTTCCCCCCGACCCTTCGCCGGATCCTGCTCCGGTTTTTAACTTTGTCATGTCTGTCTACAACCTCTCGTTGGATTCTGCTCCGGCTTTTAACTTTGTTTTGTTCGTCTTGGATTGATCACCCGGCTCTGGACCTTTGCCTGCACTGGACTTCCCTTTGGACTTCCTTTTGGACTGTTCGCCTGGATCACGCCCCCCAGAGCACCTTCGTCACACCCCCCCCCCCCCACCCCCCTCCCGTTCCTCTACCAGCCCAGTTCTTCGTCTCCTTCCTGTGTGTGTTCACTCCCTTCTGGATTGTGTCCTGAAAGACGCTTCGTAACAAGGACCCAGTATGCCGAATTCTTGCTGTAGATGTTTAGATACAATCTGATAGACAGAAGCTGAGCATCTTATAGATTTGATCACATAGTCTTGTATCCCTATTTAGAAGCAGAGGATGCCCTACCAAATCAAAATGAACAACCAGACAAATGTTCAGCTCTGAAGCCTGCCTTAGCAAGAATGTCTTCAAGGTGGAGCAAGATCGAGGATCAAATGACATGGCTGACTGAGATAATCTTGACTGATAGCAGAGAGCTTCAAAAGGGATAATATGTGAGTCTAATTTAAAGTACTTAAAGTAAATAAATGTATGCACCTTGATTTCATGGGTTAGTTTTGTTTCTTTTATAATGAAATGAATGGTAGTAGTGCTATGGGACCAAAGGTCTGATATGCATGGATGGAAAAGAAGGTCAAAGGAGAAATTCTTTGGAAGAGGAGGACAGAAGGCCAATAAGGGTCTGGTAGTGTTATGCTGATTAAAGAAGAGTAGTAGGCACAGTGAAGTAATGTGTATGAGAAGCAGGATAGAATATTGTTGGTAAGGGGAAGGCAACTGTTTGTATCCAGCTTCTATCCAGTGTTTAAGACGTGATGTTATGGAGAACATTGTTTTATGTGAGAGCGATGAAAGGATACAATGGTTGAGTAACAGAAATTTTCTTCTGAATATAGAGGAACGTGTGACAACGTTGGGTCTTCTTTCATAGCCAAGGTTCTAAATTTCTGAAATTGAAAAAGAGAGTCAGCGATATGATTTGAGTGATATGGGCAGCACAAATTTTGAACTAGTTACAGAAAAAGAGCCAGGTAAGTCTTAACAGGTTTATAAAGCAAGGGAAACCGTGCTTTCTTAGTTAATGTTCACCACAAAGGTTATCCGACTGGATGAGAACTAACTTTTTGTTCCAAGTGGAACCATAAAGAAGTGTTGCAATGACAATAGGGTGAAGTGTGCAAAATGCAGATGAGGCATTTGAAAGGGGTATTAGAGATATTTCATGGAGGCAGGGGGCTGCTAACCAGGTTCGTCTATACTGTAATAAGAATCAAACATAATGGCATCAGCAAACAGTTCTGGAGAGAGAAGACAGTTCATCCATTTTCTAACCACTTCATCCATTCAGGGTCATGGGGGAGCTTGAACCTATCCTGGCAAGAAATAGGCGCAAAGCAGGGTACCGCCTGCACTCTAATCCATCACAGACACAAAACTCCCAATTAACCTGCCGGCAGGTCTTTGGACTGTGGGTGAAACTGGGAGCACCCAGAGAAAACCCAAGCAAACATGACCTAGCCGATAAGCAGCCCAGGAATTGAAGCCAGGGTCCCAGTGCTGTGAGGAAGCAATGCTAACCTCTGCACCACCATGCTGACCCAAAAGATAATCATTACAGAGAATACTATATATTGCCCTTCCATTGCTCCAGCAATAGTAGCCATAGCTTTCTGTCAGCTGGTGTTGAGAGAGATGTGATGGTGAAAATAATGAAGAGGTGAGCTAAAGGAGAGGATGAAGATCAGCAGGCTTGGGTAGTGGGAAGGCTGGAGACCCTGTGGTGGTGCTGATAGTATAGAACCAGAGTATATACAGTATTGCTGGTGATTAGAAACAAAGCAGATTGAAAGCTGAGTCTACTTTGTGAGGTATTATGAGGGAGAATCAAATTCTTGATGCTTTGTTCTCACCTCTTTTTCATCCTCTGGATCCAGCAGAAGCACCATGCTTATGGCTGGGTCAGGAGACAGAAGTGGAAATATAGTTTCCTGTAAGCAATGTGGAGAAGTACCAGACATCTAGGAAAATGCAAAGTGATAAATGTGCAGACAATGGTTTGGAAAAATTTAGGCAGATGGAGATGGGAAAAGCTAGGATTTATTTTCCTCCAAAACCTTAACTAAAATATTGTTTTTTTAGGAGACTACATTGCATTTCTCTGTATCTGAATAAATTTAATATTATTGTTATGACAAAGTCAATAAATCATAAATATATTATCATTTACCAAAAATGCAGACCCAAGTGGTTCCAGTATTGCTTAGCTGACAAATAGCAGTGGAAGACTAAAAGTAGGATACTAATGCACATAAATAACATTGATTACCATTCTCCCTGAAAGATCTTAAGTCGTTGCTTTATGGAATAATATCTAGCCAAGATAGTTGTTACTTTATTGAATAATACCTAGCCAGTACACTTTTTTAAAAAGTAGTCTTGAATTATCATCATTGATGTGTGCATGGGAGACATAAACATTCATTGAGCTCATGCATTTCCCAAATAATAATATTAATATTTATTATAATTAATACCAAAACAGGATCCTGTTGAGTGGAGAGCAAGACTGGCCCCTTTTATCCTCAGATCTCCAAAGAGCTGATGTATTTACTTCATTCAATCGCAACAAAAACCTTAGTGAAAATTCTCTTCATTGGGAGTCAAATTCCAAAATCTATGTTTGTCATGGTTTATGAAATTACTTGATTTTTGTTCTTCAAAGGAAACCCTATATGCTTGTATGAAGCAAATCCCATGAGGTTTCAGAGTCTCATATTAGTCTGAGTCATAAAGTTAGGTCCCTTGGCAAATATGAGTCCAAGTTGAAGACTGAATTTGTAGTTTTTCTGGAGCCTGTTGTAGTCCCATTGATACAGAGGTAAACAGACACTAAACCCATCTGTTGTTGTTGCAGTGAGATACTTTGTTTTATATGGATCCATCTTGACTCATTACTATTTCAAACTTTCAACAGAAGACATCTTTAGAATATCTTTAAATTTCAGTCCACAGTGAAAACAAAGCTCTGTCTCTACTAACCATATTGATTATACCTCACCAAAATAAACTTTTCTGAAGCGTCAAAGGCATTGTAAACTGTGCTCATTCTTTACTAATTTGTGAACCATTAGTACAAATAATAAATTATAACTAAAAATGTAACTGGTACACATAAATTAGTAAATAATTTTGTACAAATTCGAGAGTTCATCCACTTTTTTATCAAATACAGGGCTGTGTAGGAGCCTATCCCAGCATGCAACAGGTGCAAGGTGGGCTATTCCCTGGATTGTAAAGTGCTTTGAGAAGCCACCTTTAAAGGCACTATATAAAATACAGTTTGTGATTATTATTATGGGATGCCTGTCTATTGCAGGGCACACAATTGGTAAACCATATACCCAAATTAATGATACATGTTTTTTATAAAAATGAAATTTACCTGTGTGTTTTAGGTGGAACAGTTCCTGCACCAGAAGATTAAAATGTTGTCTGGTGTTGAGCAACTGACATACTGTAGATAATAGGTAACATTGTGCTCCGAGCTGATGGATGTACAGTATCAGGGGAAGATTATAGAACATTCAGATAGATAAATCGATATCTCGTGAAAAGCTAGCATTACTGGCTTTGCCTTATTTGGTCTTACAAATTGTAGTGACCCACAAGAAACTGCCCTAATCATCCTAGATGTAGGTTTGTTCGATTTTATAGGGATGTTTGTAAAAGCATGTACTGGAAAATTCAGGCACTTCATAAAAGGAATGGTAATTTCAAACTGAAAGGGTGTCACAGCATGAATGTACTGTACAGTACCACTGTAGTGTACCCACAGTATATTACAGTATAAGTACGGTAATTAGTTATTCTATTAAAAGGCCATTATTGCTTTAAATCTTAATATTTTACCAATCATAATCAGTATAAATAATTATACTGTCCTGGTTTCTCTGTGCCTCAATGTCTTTTTGAAACATGTAACCTTAATTTAGTGTGGCGGTTTTAAAAAACACTAGTTTTTCAATATTGTAGACATACAATACAATACACATAAAACAGCTGTATTTTTAATTACTAAACCATAATGCATGCTTTGTGTGTGTCTATTGCTGTTGTTGCTTGTACAAAATACTTTAACAAGCTAGTTAAGAAACAATATGCTATAGAAGCTAAGGATCTTATAAGTTGTAATCGTATTTGTAATAGAAGTCAGACTTGGTCTATAATAGCTTTTGTCAGTTTTCTCACCTTTCTTAAGGAAGGACGGCACATTGACAATTTTCTACTCCAGTAGTACTCCTGTCTTATGACATCTGTTATAATGATTACAGTTAGTAGGATAACATCGGGCCCTGGAGATTTGTTTTAATTTTGAGATCTTCTAGTACCCAAAACACGTCTCTCCTTATAGTATTTAAAAAAGAACTTCGTCCTTCCCCTGCCTGAGGCATGTTTTTGACTTTGAAGACGTGTGACATGCTGTATAAATTACTACATCAGCAAGTTCACATTTTCTAGAAGTTTTCCATTGTTGTCCCCATTACATTTTACTTTATCCTTAATGGATAAATTTAATATAGTGATTTTTTTTATTATTTGTTTTAGCCTCCATTACAATGCTATTTTCTATTTTATTCTTTCTGTCGGCCTTACTAATATCCTTTTAAACCTGTTGTTTCAATTCATTATATTCCTTTACTTTAAAAACTACCCCAATAAGCCATCAAAATGTTATATTGGTAATGATACTGTAGTGTATTTTCAGTAATAATAGTCTATTTTTATTGTTTATTATATTCCATTATGTTTACCTAACATTACAGAGACTATGATTAAACAGTCAGCACTGATTGTGTTTTTAGAGTTAGCTATTTGTAATAGAGCACAGAGTTTCTCCATCAGTGTTTTTTACTAGAATGAATTCTTATATAAACAGTTACTCAAAAGTTTAAAAAAATGAATTCTTCTAATTCTAGCAGTTTGAAAACATTAAATTAAGAAACATCTTTTACTGGCTAAATATCTTATGTTTATGACAGCACATTTCAAAACAAGAAAAGATTATGTACAGTAAGAGGATTATTACCAGAAGAAACATTATTCATGTTATTAGTTTTTTAAATCTAATTTTCTAATACCATTAGATCAACACTTGACAGCGTCAGGAGTTAAACCATTACATACAATATTTTTAAGTTTATTTTTAAAACAATACTTCTGATATTATTTATTTACAATCAAGATAAAGTGGATCTTTACCTATATACTGTATATATAATATCCTAAAGAATAGTCAACATGGATTGAAAAAAGGTGGGTGTTTCCTGACAAACTTGTTAGAGGTCTTTGAACAAGTAACAACAGTAGTGGATTCCCACACAGTATTTGATATGGCAAAGTTAAATTTGTCAAAAGTTTGCTAAAGTTTCTCACACAAATTCTCAAATTACAGGCAATAGACATTTATGTATGTATTTGAATTGAGAATTGGTTAATACATAAAAAGTACAGTGGCTATCATAAGTATCAGAATCCCTTTATTTGCCAAATACATTTCAAGTGCAGGGAATTTGGTCTTGGTACAAACAGATAGAAACAATTCAATGATACATACACACTTCAGACAAAGGACATGCACAGATCCACAATATACAGACTGGTATTCAGATGCCAGGCAGTTTTTGTTTTGACAGACAGAGAGCCTCCCAGAGGCATTTTGTTTTAAAAAGATGGTGTCCTGGATGAGAGGAGTCATTGACAATCTTTTCTAATGGTGGATTCCTGAGTTCACCCCTCCTTGGACTTTTTCACTTTTCATTGTTACAATATGCAGACATAATGTATTTAATTGGATTTACTTTACTTTTGCCATTGACCGACACAAAACGCTATGACAAAGTGAAAACAAAATTCTTCAGATTCTTCTCAATTCATTATTTAGTGGAGTACCACAGGGATTTGTACAGGGTAATTTATATCAATATAATTTAGATTCTGTTATAGTTAGAAAACTACTTAAGATTATACATCATACCAGAATTACACAAAATGAACATGAACAAACAAAATTTGTGTCAGCAGAAAAATAAATTCAAAACAATTTAAATAATATATATGTTACCTGGCAAGTGATGCTTAATGTAGACAAAAACAGAGTGTTTTGCATGTACTGTAGGTAGGAAGACCACAAGCTATAAATACATAATAAATGCAGTACATAAATGGAAACACTGAGATAAAAGAAGCTACTTTTATGAAAAAAAAAACATACAGCAGGTGTTTTATTGATGTTAACACATAATTTTAATCTTATGACAAGGTGGGGAAAACCAATCAAAATGCAAACAAAATGTTAGGATACGTAGTCGAGAGTATTAATGTTTTTAAATTTTTAGTTGCTTATATTGCTCCTTCACATGCACACAAACCATGGTTTGCTAGGGTGATAACTTTCCTCTTATTTTGCACTGATACATTTTACTGCGGTTATCTCACATTTTCTATTTCTATTAATGATCCTATGAGTATAGATTTAAAACATGTCAGACAGACTGTAAGTATAACTAAAAGATCCATGGGCCTCCAACCTGTCGCATTTCATCTTGGGTCAACTGCTGAAGTTTCAAAACTTGTATGATTTAAACCTTTAATCTTTTTTAACCTTTTATAAATGTTTTTAACCATAATCGTCTTTTTAAAAACATATTTTCTTCTATTTATAGTTTTTGTTAGCAATATCAACACAGTAAACTGAAAAGTAATGAGGAAAAGAAACTCAGTACATGACTGCAGTAAAGTGCAGAGAGTGTGGCCTTTCATTCTCATTACTGGTGTTCCTATTCATACTGTAGGTCCGAGTGTTTTCCTCTTAATGTACAGTACTTCTATCATTGAGTCTGTCAGGATATAAACAGAAGGAAATGTTAGAAAAGCTGACAAAACAAATATCTGAATAACCAAGAAAAGCACATTAGACAGAAGACCTAAGTTTAGAATGTCAACTTTATCTCACTCCATACGAAGAAGTGCAACCATCATGATGAGGTACCATGATTAATGGAGTTTGTACAGAAGTACAGTAATCTCAAGTCTTGCACCCAGGTCTTCCCTTCACCCAACTCCCTCTCACCCTCCCTCCTCCGTATCTACTCCCTTGCAGCAACTCCCTAGTTCAGTCCTCGCAAAAGTGAGGGTGTGCTTGGGGAGCTTTGTGGTCTTGGATAGGCTGCCATTCAATCAGCTAGCCAATTTCACCAAATACTTTATACGGTACTGTTACGTCCCAGTGTGTGTTCTGTGTGTGTTTTTTTCTATGTTCCACACTACTGACCCTTGATTGTTCTCCCTTCCCCATTGGCCCACCATCACTCCACTGTTTCAGTATGATGTCATCATTAATTAGCCTCAGCCAATCAGAACACATCTTATTCAGCATATAACATGGAGGTTTTCAGCAAGGAGAGGCCTTTCGTTTGACTTCGGTCCCGTTTGGTTTTGGTTATCGCTTCGCTTCTGGTTATTGCTCGGCTTTGTAGTCAGATTAGCTTTCCCTCACTGTCCTAGCCAGCTCCATTTTGTTTGTTATTTTCTTTTCTTTGGCACCACTCTAGTTCCTTACCCTTATCACGCTTCCTAGTCCCTCACCAAAACCCACCTGCTTCCAAAAGAATTATCCTAAATGTTACACCCCTTTTCCCCTAGACACTTGGGGTCGTAACAGGTACAGATTCATTATCACATTCACTAGGGTTTAACCGGGCTCTTGAGTTTGTTTCAATATCATGGATGCTAACCTTTTTTTGTACCTCTATATCAGTAATGCTGGTTTTTATTTTATGCAGAAAGCTTTTATTTGACTTGAAACAAAAACATGATAGAAGTCTATTTATTAGTTCATTAACAGATAGTAAACAGTAGATAGTTCATTTTTCTGACAGTGTTGTCTGGGTAATATCTTTCCATCAATCCATTTCCAGAAAGTAGCTACAGTAATTCACACTAAGTGGTAGAACAACCCACAGTCCATCTTAGACAGTAAGATGAGACCACAGTCAGATACTAGTCCATCGCAAGGCACAAAAAACATAGAGACAATTTAGAGGCAGCAATTAACCTAGCCAGTGTGTTTTTGGAATGTGGGAAGAAACTAGAGTACCTGGAGAAATCCTATGTGGATGTGGGAGGAATATGCAAAGTCCACAAAGACGTCCAAAACTGAACTTTGGGGCATACAAACTGTGAGTCAGCACAGCTAATCTCCAGGTCAAATGGCAGAATATATGATAAACTACTAATCATGTCTATTATAGACTAAATTAAGTCTACTGCTACTAAGTAGTACTAAGTACTAAACTAGTGCTAAACTACTAAGACCTGTTTTTTGCAATGTGGTATACTGTACATTACACTGTGATGTGGTATTCACAAAATTATGTATAATCGTTAAAATAAGGCCTTACAAAACCATTGTACTGTACATGTTTAATATATCTTCCCTTCATTTAAATTCCATGCATTTGCCTATATAACCCGATATGTCACTAGCATCTTCTTATTTCTTCCCCAATGTATTCTCCTCTAGACAAGGATGTACTGTACTGTATATATTCATCTTTTAAAAGGTAATCTCTTCTGTGGCTTGCATCGTATCTGTAGTATACAGTTTCTGCTAGGTGCTGCAATGATCTATGTCATCTGCCAAGAGTCTCCGCAGTCCTGAAAATTGTTGAATTATTTTTGTAAATGCTTTGCTGCTTCTACAACGTTTGCAACTCATCCTTTTTAGTATAACTTGCAAACTTGACTAGTATTGTAATTATACCAGAATCTACATCATTGATATAAATTAGGAAGAGCAACAGTCCTAATACAGTGGTATTCAGCTAAATACATTACCTCAACTTGTGCATTCATTTATCAGTGGTCTCATTTTTCTATTGATTTACCACTTCTATATCCATTTAGTGCATCAGCTTGGATGCTTTGGGTGTTCAACTTAAAAATTAATATTTTATGTGGACATTAATCAAATATACCTCCTTGAATTCTATTAACTTACACATAACCCTCTAGTTTCACTCTGAATTTTGTTGCCACAATATAGAGGTAAGACTTATAAGATAAGATCACTTTTTTTAGCCATATACAATTTCTTGCATTAGGAATTTATCTTTTCACATACCCCAGCTTGCTTTCCATGAGACACAAACACACAGACAGGGAGAGAAGCTTGGGGTCAGAGCTCAGGCTCACCCATTCTACAGCACCCCTGGAGCAGTTGGGGTTAAGAGCCTTGCTCAGGCACCCATCAGAGTAGGATTCCTCTACCAACCGTGGGATTTGAACTGGCAACCTTCCAGCCACAGGCACAGCTCCTTAGCCACAGTGCCACCACTCCTCCCTATTGGTCTGTACAGTATGTTTCTAGTTTGGGTTCAACCTACTTCTTCTGGGTGGGTGCTTCATCTGAGATTGACTAGTCGTAGATGACTATTTCTGTCTTGAAGGATAAATTAGCTCCTCTAATTGTCCATGAAACAGATTCCTTATTTTGTCTTGTAAAATTGGTAGGTCTTCAGTTTATTTATTATTTATTGAACACTTGCAATATCTGTAAAACTATGGGGTCTCCTGATATTCTTCTGTTATCTGATTTTACTCGATACATTATTCAATACATATAGTACAATTTGAAGGTTCTTATTAAGAAAATGTTGCCAGTATCATTCTAAAAAACAGCTGTGTAAAGTATTTATATAATATGCAATTTTGCCATTTATCTTTCATTTTCCAATATAATAAATCAGTCTGAAATGTTACATCACTTACATTTGATTTTCTATTGCAGTCCAGTAAAAACAAAAATGCTATTTATTTCAATCTCTTTTGCAATATTGTTAATTGTCTACACTCTTTTTGTGCTTGCAATTCAGTGTAGTTCTTTTCTGTAACATGTTGTTGGTCTTACTTGCTCTGACAAGTCTTTTTCCTTACATTTTAAGGAAACCTATGAGACCGTGAAGACCAGATTCAGATTCACTTGCTTTTGGGATCAATTTGTTCTGTATCTCAAGCTGATTTTTTTTAATTCCATCACCCATTCTCTACTCATTGCATATTTAATATCCTGCACCCTGTTCTACTTTTCTTATGTTCTATCTCATGATAACTACAGTTGTAAAGGTTAGCTTTGCACTCTTCCTCTTTAGTTTTAGCATACTGCATATCTTAACACCTACCAACGAGTTATGATAACAGTTTTAAAGATGATATTTGGCATAGAACATATTCTGGAACCTGAGGGAACTGAAGACACCATTTCCGACATGTTTGTGAATCTGGGAGTTACAGTGAAGAAGAATCAGTGATATTGTTTTCTTTGAAGAATATTGCAAATATACAATATTGCAATTGCACTGCAGGATAACTATTTCATCATTGAATAAATAACTATATTTTTTAAATGATATACCTTAATAACCTAAATGTGTTTGTTTTCATTTGTATCAGCATTTGATTTTAGATTATAAAGCTAAAAAATACAAAAGAAGAGGGAAAAAAATCTTCTTAAGTGAGCGACGGAGATTTTTGTCTTTTGTGTTTCCAGTCAATGTTTGCATTGATAGGGTATTTCAAGTATACAGTATTTATATAATAATGCTAACAAATTTGACACATAACTGTTATTTATGTGTATTAAACTGCTGAGAGTGTTCTTTTTTAATTCACATAAAGCTTCTGAGTACCAGAGAAAATGAACCATGTGATCTCACAACAAATAAAACACTTTGGAAAACAAGAGGAGGTTTCAAGTGGATTAAAAACAAGTCACTGGAATTTGACATTTTCAACAATTATGCCCCATTAAGAAAATAGACCTTTGTCTCAGTATTTCTGATGAAGACCAACAGGCATTCTGTTCTAATACTTTATCACATACTTTAGCTTTTATGAATGTGAGTGCTAAAATTCAAATGTTCTTTCAGCTGATGGGCATTTTTTATCTCTGTTGGATGTATTCAGCAGTCAACCATATGAAATTTCCTGCCATAAGAGTGTCACCATAACTGACGTTTGAACTGGCATTTTGCAGCTGCTTGACTTTTCTTTTATTTCTGGCTCCAGATGCTCCTATCCTTTAATCTTGGACTTCTATATTAAAATTTTAAATCACACTGGCACTCACAAGAAATATATGATTTAGAGAAGCTTATACAGTACTTCTATCTGAAATGCTATGGTAACTGTTCCCATAGCATTTTTAACTGATTGTTCATTATTCCTTATGCCATGCCTGTTACCATTGTTTGTTGACCTTATACTGATGAAGTGGATTGATACATTGCCATAGAACCAGACATTTCTGCTATTTATTTTACTTTGTTAATACTTTGATTCAACACCTAAGAGTAATTTTTTACTCAGTTTAATTTTTTCTTTTTTGAACCACCTAATGTTTATGTTCTCTCCTTTTGTTTCTCAAATTGCAGAATATTTCTGATGGTCATAATTGGAAACAGTGCTTAACCATTTATATGTGTTTTAAGTAGGGATACCAGCAGCAAATCTCTTTTCTGTAAGGGTGAAAGTACTACTACAGTAGTAGTAACTAGGCCTACAGAAGAAGAGACTTGAAAAAAACTTAAGAAACAACAGTCTTCAGACAATACTATAACTTTGTTATTGCCTGTTTCAAATGCCTTTACTCTTAGGTACCTCAATGTGTTATTGGAAAAATCTACATGTTTAAATAAGAATGATATTAATCTACAAAATACTTTAACATCATCCAGTGCCTTGGGGTATACAAGTAAAACAGTAATCATTTCTTAAAAGTTGTATCAGATCCCCTCGTAATCTTGTCAGAACCATTTAAGCTTTCTGCTGAGAAGATCACGTTAGGACCTGAAATACATAACTGTAAGCATTCAAAATCCCAGGAGGTTTCTTCAGAATAAACAATGAAACATGAACAAGAGGTCACAAGGGAAAACACCATCGAAGTAGATTTAAAACAAAGCACAGGAGGCAGTTCTTAACCCAAAGGGCTGTGGGAATATGGAACAAGCTAATCAGCCACATTCTTCAAGCTGATATCCAGGTGAGATCCTCGCATCACTTACCTACTAGCTAACAAACATTCAAGGTGGGCAGAATTTCTCTTTTTTGTAACCTTTCTTATGTTCTGACACTGAATGACAAGTATGCCACTGTGAGACTGCAATGGAGTTTTTAAATTAAGGTTCAAGAGGAGATCATAATCTAACCTCATCCCCTGTCACCTACATATACAATAAATGGCATTATTGAAACTCTTACATTTCACTTGCACCCCTCCCTCCACTCCATTATCACCTTGGCAGCAGCTCCCTGGCTCATTCCTCATAAAACTCAATCATATCTCCTAGGTGTCCAATGTAAATTTTAAAGTGCTACATTAAAATACAAAATTAAATTACCCATAGCACTAACACCAGGAATGGGGAAGGGTGCACAACATAAGTAATCCTATTTTATTAAATACGCACTTAGAATAATAACAATAGGCGATTCCTTTTCCATACCACTCTCTCACAGGCTTTCACACATTGGCAGCTGTGCCATCAAACAACACAAGAGAATTTATATAGACAGATATAATACAGGTGTTTCTAATTTAATAAACTTAAAAAACAATAACCAAGCTGGATGGGTTTATTGTTTTTTAAGTAACACATCATTAAAAATGTGACAACAAATAATTTTATCCAAATGTGTGCTAAATTAAATAAATGCACAAAACAAAAAGGTTTTTTTCGGGCCTTAATGATGCCAACGATGGGAAAAAAAGAAATAAGCATAGAAAGTAAACATAAGAAAGCAATGCAAGTGAGGGGAGCAAGAAGCTCTTTCACAACTTCAATTAGAATTCCCAAGGTATTATATTACTGTATAAGGTGCTTAATACAGTATGTGCTAATAAGTTCTGAAAAGCCCGCATGAAATATTGTAATTCACAATATTTAATTTCAGCATCCACACCTCTGACCTGCATTACATTACCCTCACCTGCAATGATCACACACTTGCACTAAATAAAAAGGTTTTCATAAAAAAGCCTTTAAAGGTATAGTTCATAACACTTCCTTTGATGCACGTGGTCACCAAACATCTGAGATTTTTTCCCAATGAGCAAAAGACAAAAAAAGCATGGTCACCAAAACTCTGCATTTTATTCCAGTGAGTAAAAGACCAGCCTCAACTGAACAGAGCCTATGGTAGGGACTCTAAACATGGAGGAGTTCAAAGATGTATTGGTAGAGCCATTTTTTTTAAATCTTAAAAGTCTGGAACAGGGTCTTATATTTAATAAAGTATGTGACTTTATAGGCACCCAATGTAGAGTTTTAGGTGTATGAAGTAGAAGTGGGACATATTGCAACTACTGAGAAGAGTGTTAGGGATCCCATAGAGTAAAGAACTGTAGAAGTCCAACATTGGTGTTCTAAATGCATGAATCAGGCACTGGACATTGATAGATATTGCCTAATGGGAGCAATATTTCTAAGGTGAAAAAATAGATCTTAATCACATTTTTAATGTGAGGTTCAAAAGACAAGAGAAGATCAAATATTACTGTCAGATACCTGACTTTGACTGACTTGCAAAAGGAGAAGACATCTATGATTACTGGGAACTCTCCAGTTGACATTTGGTGCTCACCAAGTAAGTAAAACTTCTTTAGTAAAATGCAGTAAAATGTCTGTTTTGTCACTGGCTTTAGCTTCAGGGAATTGGATGGCAATCAGAGCTTGATGTCATGCAGACAGCAGATCACTTGACGGAGGCAAGAGATCAGGGGAAGAAGAGGATTTAACGTAAAATCTGAGTATATTTTCATAACAATGAAACTGAAGACCATCTTGGACTGAAAGAATTGCAAAAAATTAAGACAGAGGTCAGAGGTGGAAGACAGGGGATTGCAAGGGGATTTAACTTGTTAATAACAGAGGAGAGCACTTTATGATTTCCTAGTCCAGAGCTCAATGTATGCAAGATATAGGAGGATGTGACAAACGTTAGAGCAGTTCTATAGGCTTACAGGTGTTTATTATAAGACTGAATGTGAACCACTGGGCTGTTTTTTTCTTAAGCATTCTAGACTCCATCCAGTTAGTTTCAAAGAGCAAGGTTCAGGTGTATTCCATGGAGAGGAGTGAGTTGTAAGGTGGGCAGGTTTGTCTAAAGTGCTAGTCAATGCATTGCCAAAATTACTGACTAGATCAGTTATCAAAGATGATGAGTCTTGAACAAGGGGAGAACTAAGGATAGCATTTGGTTCAGGATTTCAGATTTCTAAAACAAATTGTGTGTTTACATCTCACTGAAGGGAGAGGGATACAGACATCAAATAACACAACCCTATGATCAAATATACTGTATGTAGGCCACATTTTTTAGACAAAAGCACAGACCAGATTAAGGGTATGACCATAGATGTAGGTGGGGAAGTTTACCAGTTGAGTGAGATAAAAGCAGTCCAAAGTGAATAAAAAAGTAGAACCAAATTTGCAGTCCAAGGAGTCAACATGATTATTAAAAAAAAAAGAAAAATTAATACTGGACAGGTCACAGTACTTACTGTAGTTTAGTCAACATTCAGATAGTTCAGGTAGAAACAGAGGGCAGGCTAATAGACAAGTAAAGTCAACAATGGAGTTGAGCCTCAGAGGAGGTGACAGACTAAACATATACTGTAGGTTCTTGATAAATATGTGCTTCCTACAGACTACAAGGAATAGCTTTCTTTAATAAAATGTTGCCAGGTCTTAGTTAAGTACAGAATATCAATATATCTATCAATGATGAAATCATTTAATGTTTCAGCCTTCCACCTTAGAGAGCAAGTGTTTAAAAGTACAAATTTAATGTCATGTTAATTCCTTAGATGATGTAGCAGCTTCAGATACATATAACAACACGTTTGTGTTTATTCTGAGATGTAGGAGCAGCTTCCCATTTTTGTGGGTATGACGATCCAACCACATGGTCAGAATTGAGCCAGATGCCATACTGTAATGTTAACAGTCTGTATACGGATGTACATTACTATAGAGCTAAGATCCCTTTGCAAACGCGAGGCAGGAGGAATAGTGTTGGTACAGGAGGAGAATTGCAGAGAAGGAGTGCCTCAGAACAGCCGTGGTAAGTGCATAGGAGTTATTACATGTTGTGGAGCAGGTTAGAAGACGGAGTCCATAGTATTGTTAGAAAAGGGCAGCACGGAATTCTTTGGCAGCTTTTAGGAAGTTAAAATCCAACAAATCAAGTAAAACAACAGAAGAATAACAAGAAATAAATATATACAGTATAAAATAATTGAAAAGATTAAAAACACAGCAAAATACATGTATATTGGGTGATGCAGCAGCTAAAACACACACAGTACTCTCAGACAAATAACCAGATGAACAGACCAAAACATACTGTACAAACAAACCTAGAAAACTCATATTACTACCTATATGGCATTTAATGTTATGAAAGCTTAACAGCAATTTTCTGTTCCTTTCTTGATAGTCTTTGGGCTTCCTTTTCCATTTTCTTCCCCTGTTGTTCCAAAGCCCTTTTCTCCCTTTTTGCTATTTTCTGCTGCCTTAATACAGTACTTCTTCAGCTTCCCAAGCAACATTTGACTCATCTTCCCAGGCATTGGAATCTTCCTGCAATATTTGAAGACATACAGTATAGCCAGAAGCTACATCTCCCTACAACTCACAACTCAGCCTGGCCAATACCTGGATGGGAGACCTCCTGGGGAAGCCAGGCATGCTGGAAGAGGAGTTAGTAAGTCCAGTACAGAGCGCTCACCCTGTGGCAGGTGTGGCTGCTAATGTCTCAGTAAAGTGATGGGGAGTAAAGGCGCCATCCATCAGATGCGACATAAAACCGAGGACCTGAATCTCCAAAGTCATTAAAAATCCCAGGCAGTGTTACCCTGGTGTCCTGGCCAAATTTTCACCTGGCCTTTACAAATCATGGCGTCCTCATAATTCCCATGTATTAATTACCTTCATCACTCTGTTCTTCTCCTCACTGGTAGCTGATCTGTGGTAAGCATACTGGTGCCCTTTGGCTGCCATTACATCATCCAGGTTGGGCTACACATTGCTGATAGTTGTATAACAATTAGTATTTTTTATTATTATTATTATTTTTAGATATCAGTGATTTCTTGTGCAAACAGTTAATAGAAAATTAAGGTAAAACCAGGCAGTGTCTTACTGGTAATTAAGATAAAGAGACAATATTTTGCTAACAACTCACATACATTCACTATAAATATAAAATGGGAAAAACTGATCTGAAGAAGTTACAAAGGAGACTAAGGAATTCATGTGACACAATATACACATCTAGACATTATAAGGAGCAATTAAATAACAAAGAGAATGTTGGGATACACAGTTAAAGATGTGGAATTTAAACAAGAGATCCATCCATTTTCCAACTGCTTTAACAAACTCAGGGTTACAGGGGAGCCGGAGCAACTGATGTCACTATAAATGTTGAATGCACTAGAATAATCTAATTTTGAAGAGTACAGTTTTGGTTAACATGTTGTATTAAAGATATTGTTGCTCTGGAATATGTCTATAGAAGAGCAAGCAGATACAGCACATTTATGGGCTTATAGTAAAGCTCAAACAATTCTTAAGTGCTTATAAATTCCCTTAAATTGCCATCTTGATTTTCAGCCATCACAGTATTTGACACTAATCTGTATGTTTAAATTGAATTTCACACATTCTTGTGTAAGAAATTGAACCCAGGACCCTAGTGCTGCAAGACATCAATGCACAAGGTTATTATAGAAATCAGAAATTACATCTGCAGATGTAAACAAACCTTGCAGGAAGGAAGGGATCATTGTCATCCATCAAAATGATATCAAAGGGCATGATTATTGTATGATAGGCCATTATATTGTCCCTGATTCCCATACCTGTCAACATATTGTGAATCAGAACATCTTTTACCTTCTGTAGAAATCTCATGCTAAACCAAAAATAAATTTGCATCTGCAAATCACTAGGAAATGATCTTTGAACCTGTGCCAATAAAAAAACCCAATAACTATTATAATTTATGTTATCATGATGTTTCTGCCACTAGCAAAAACTGAGTTGTATTGTATGTTTCTTGCTGGAAACAATTATTGTTTCTACAGTATATGCTATTCTGTTTTTATAGCAAAGATGTTCTTTTTATCAATTACCGAAGACCTTATTGTTGAAGTGAGCTTCTAGAAGTCATATCTTACTGTATGTGCATTATTATAAAAATGGTCAATTGCCTAAAAACCCTAAATACACCGTTGCTAGATTGTTTGACAATGTGCACCTGCGTCTGCATCATCTGCAAAACTTTCAAATCATTAAGAACTGAGCTCTATAATATAAAAAATAGAATAAGCAACAAGTACCTGAAACCAAATTAGATATTTAACTAATTTTATTTCTATTGTCATACAGTATGTATTTGGGGGGGAATGGAGAGGACGTAATAAATATAGTGTTCACATTAAAACATTGATTTATTTTTTAAAATTGTTTAAAGCAACTTATACTATTACTTATTACAATATATTATGTTACTTAAATATTTAATCTATATTTAGATGTCATTCATCTAAATTCACTCTGTACTGCAAAGATATTCATAGTTACAGTTACTGAAAAATACAGAATATATATTACGGCACCCAAACAGTGTTTTATTAAGAGGCTGAACAAGTCCATGCCACAGGCCACAGTGTACTTTCAAAACCCATTGTGCTCATAGTACAAAGGTTGCTTGAATCTAGTTTAGCAGTGAGTGGAAAGTAAAATGTCCCAAAAGCCTGGTCAGTAAGGATTTGCATCATATTAGATTAAGGTGATTGAAAAGGTTGTTTAAGTCCCCAATTGCTTACATATTGTTATCAACAGGAATGGGATTCTTGTGCATTATTCAAAAGCACATAGATTAAACCGATTCAAAATTTCTTTTCATTATTCCTTACCAAGATTGTTTGAAATGTAAATATACCAAGTGTTTTCAACCTTATTGCTTTCTGAATTTAAATCTTAGGAAAGACAAAGTTAATAAAATAGGGGGCTTAATCTCCTGTTAATCCTTGTAAAATAACATAACTGCAGGGCTAAAACCTCTCTGTGTGTAGCTCTCATTACACTTTTCAAAAGTTGTTTAGTCTGAGCAAAATTTCCATGGTTATGCAGTAGAGAATGCAGTTAGAAGAAGTTAAACATAAACCATGTGGCATACATGACTGTTGTTCATTAGTTTTTTATTTGGAAGCAATTTAAATTAAGTGCCATGTTTAAGGCAAACACAACTCATGGAGTAGTAGGTATTTTACTTTTATCATGCAATCACAAATAAACTGCACTCCTTTTGTCATTTGATGTTGAAATAATTGTTTGCCTTTTTAAATTTGTCAAAATCCTTAAATTTGTTGATCTGAATGTGAATTTCCTGCATTTTAGTACTGATGTTTTCTGTTTTTTAACTTGATTCTAATGACTGATTTTAATTCCTCTATAGCAGACATTGCTATGAAACACAATTTGAGAGTGCATATTTTAAAATGAATGGAAGTGAAAACTGGAATATAATTAAAAAATGTCAATTACAGTGAGTATCCAGTGTACTTAAAAAATAAACACCCTTACATGTTATTTTAAATCTCATAAAAAGAAATGACAAAAACAAGAAATCTTTAAAAATACACAACTCAAATATTGTACACTTACTGTACAATACTGTATGTCTAAGAATGAATGTCTAAGAACTAAGAAAGCATCAGAAGCCTTATTGTATAAACTGGATTATTAGATATGTTAATGTTTTCAAGCCAAAACCTTTATTAGAAATCAGTACCAGTTTTAAGGTATTTCTTTTAATCACTTTAGTTTTCATTCTTTTGTCTTAAGTAGGATGTAAGGATGTAAACCAAGACGTTAACATACAATGACATTCTACTGATGAACATTAATTTCAATTTAAAAAAAACCTGGTTAAATTAGGTGTTTTTAAACTCTCAGTAAATTGACAGTTAAATCAGCTCTGATTTCTCTACACATGCTGTCTGTGCCAAATATTAAATATTGTAAATGTATGATTGCTCATTCATTTATTGTTGAGGTCTTAGCAGAAGCAGTTGATAAATTCTGCTGCTGTTTCAAGGACTTTTTATTTCCATAATATCTTATTGTGGCTGTTTTTAAATTAATTGTGCTTTCCCGAGGGGCTTAAATTTTGGCTGTCTTTCACGTTGCCAGCATTTTCAAGCAATACCAATTATTATTCAAAGAGGAAGTAGCTTATTAGAACTACATGGGAGAAGTAAAAAGGCTTACACAGAGCAGGCTACTTCAAAACAGGAACAGAAGAAATACATTAAGGTATTAAAGAAAGTTTTTACCATATGTGTAACAAACTTACAAAAAGAGATGTTATCTTTGAGTTATGCATGGCAGAAAAATACTCAAAAGACAGGATTTCATATTCTGTTTTGGGCTTTTAACATCCACATTAATTGTAAAATATCTCTAGTTCCGGGCTACTGAAATTTTCTGATAGTTGGATTGGGAACAATTTAATACCTGATACATTTAAACTGTCATGTTTATAATAAGAATCCAACATCACGCTCTTTAATTTATATAAAGTACCGTGAGAGAGGAGAGCATCCTATCCAAAGAAACAATTCTTTAATTTGTTTTTCAGACAACAAAAATATAAATTAATTCCATAGCCATCATTATTTTTGCTGTATATAAACAAATACCCTTTCATTCATACTACAGTTTACATACTACAATTTTTTTTTTAATCTCACCATTTTACAATAAACCCAGATTAACACCTGGGACCACAGACAGTACTGTGCATATCAAACTGTTATTGTACTACGTGAAATCAAATTAAACTATTCAATTAAAACAATTTGATTTGTATTCAGAAACATAGTGTGGTCAGGGTAACCAAACAAGGTAAGCATTCAAAAAAGACCCAAAATAAGAACAACATAAGAACCTTATGTTCTTAAAAAATCTTGGTTCTGGGGAAAGGAGGTATTGAGAGAGACTGTCATCTTCTGATTCTTTTGCTGTAACCTTCACGTCCAATTCAAACTGCTGTTTCTCTGTTCCATAAGTTTTCTGCCTCACTCCAAAGCCACATTCCACAGAAGTAAAACACAAAATACGATTAATTATTTTATATATTTCATATATTTATATATTTATTAATCTTTTTGGCCACATATTTCAAATGATCAGATCCTTGAGACAGAGACCAAGAGTAAGAACACTGTAACAAGGTTATACAGTACATGACAACACTTTTATAATAATACTGTCTACCCAATTCAGTATTTTAACAGAGTGACTCAGTGAATATCTTTTTGATGTAAGCAACTGATAACTGTTTTGCTCTTTGCATCCCCTTTTAAATGAACAAGACCAACGATTCAATATGCTGTACAAAAAGCTGTAATGGTAGAAATACAGTAAGTGTAAGAAAAAAACAACATCTCCTGTTCCCAAATAAAATGTGCAGTTTGTCTTTTTGATAGTCCGTCCCTTGGTAAAATAGCAAGGTATAAACTGAACATTCATTACTCTTCACTATTACAGCATCACTATAAGGACACATTACACTGACAACTATTTAATGAATACAGTATAACAGTCTGAAGTCTGAAGGTACCCAGGTACGTCATTAATGAATGAGAATAAGATGCTTTTCAAAACTAACAAATAAATGATCACACTACATAAATCTTATTTAATCTACTGCCCTGTTACTACATGTTAAGAAGCAATCTTTCAGTACAGATTTATTAAAAATAACGAATTGCATGAGTTAAAAAAACCCTGATCTCTACATGAATAATTTCATTGTCTCCACATTGGGGAAAGAAGCCATTTGATTGCCCGCTGAAGTACACTAATTTATGTTTTAAAGCCTATTTATGGTTTTCAGCTGCAGTGAACCATGATAAGTGGGCCAGTGCTGCACTAGTCATTGTTTTCTTTGGCACATACTTATTATATACAAACATTTAGCTATCAACGCAAATCAGTGTTTCAGTGCTAATTAAGAGTCAAGACTTCAATCATTGAATTTAATAAAGAAACAATTGGATTTTTTAAACACAATCAACTAAAACAAAGTGGAGGTAATCAGACTACGGTTATATTTCACTTCTGCTGCGTCCTTAAAATATGCAAAACATCACCTGGCTCACAATAGAAATAGAGATGTGAATGGGGAGCTTGCACAATTATGTTTTGTATAGTTCAGCAAATTATTTTGAATTAATAAAGAATCTCTCTCTTATCTGCTCATCTTTATCATCTTCAATTAATCTGCTTCTGGTTGAAGTTGCCCCAAACATTACTCCACTAACCTATTGTCCATTCTCATCTATCTCACCCCTAGAAGCTCATCGATATCATCCTGCCATCTTGCTGAGCTCTTTTTCTTGGGTGTTCTTTGGCCTCTTTGGTTCCAGTTCAGTATTTCCTGTGGTAACAGCGCTTGTTGAGCGTATTACGTAATCATCCAGGAATACTGGAAAGTGTTTAATTCTCCTGTAGTGTTAAACCTATTTTTTTTCTTGTCTCTCTGTATGAGGAGGTCCTATGTGGCTCAGAGCTGGGATGTTCTGAAGCAGCCTTGATTGAGATCAAGCTGGAACAGACCATACCACACTTGCTTTAACTCCAATGACAATCCTTTGTGCTTTATTCTCTTTCCAGAATTCTGTGTGCTTTTTTCACCCCCGTTCTATAAGGTGAAGTACCTGGTGACTGAAGCTGTGTTTGAATCAGGAAGAAACACTCAGCTATAATATGTGGTTCAGACCAATATCTTTCTTTATTTTAATGTTCTGTATTTTTTTCATTGTTTTAAGTTGTGTCAGAAAAGGGATGAAAGCACTTGTTGTCAGTTGTGATAATCAATTTTAGAATGCTTTTTCATTTATTACATCTTCTCCAGGCTGTGACTGGATTGAAAATAGCATGTCGAATTCCAGGAGTAGTTTTTGGTACGGTATGTGAAACTACTCCAAACCAATTTCATTTTACTCATGTCTCTCTTCCAATGATTTTACATACTTTAGTTTGTGTGATAGCCCATCTATTTTCATCCTGTCATTTCAAACTTGCATCTTGCCAATAAATCTTTGGGATGTCTATAGAATGTGGCATTTTGTCATTCTAGAAAGAAGTTTCTACATCCATCCAAAATAAGGCAGACAAAGCATAAAGACAATTTATTAATCTTGTGAATAATATTGAATTTTCCACAAATCTATTCAATTTTCAGCTCCAACCTGCCTTTGTTGCACTTATTTTGGATACGTTTTGTGTTGATAATATTAGATGACTTACAATACTTATACAATACTTAATTTCTCTCTTAAATTTATTTTTCTTTAAATATCTAAACATTTCTTTAAGTGTGGGAAATCACATTTGTAAAACATCACTATAGATTTAGATGAAATTTCAGGCCTGTTTTCACATTAGTTTTATGTAGATCTTGGACTCGTAACTGTAAGTCTCCTGGGTTTAGTGTAAACATAATTACATCATTAAGGAATCATAGCTGATTTCAGTAGGTTCCACTATTTTTCTTCCCAAACTAGTGTCTAAAGATTTCTTAAAATGTGATTATAAAGAGCTTTATAATTACAATATGCTATAAGCAGTCATCATTCTTAATTGTGATCTCTTGCTATCCTTTTGTAATTCGATTTTAATTTTCTCACTATCCTGATAGTCTTATCAAGTTACTTTCTTGTAATTTGTGCTGATTGATGAACAATACAAATTATTTTCAATATAGGGTAAAATATAACCTATTGAATTCTGTATAACGCCACCATTCCATGATGTTAATGCTGCTTGTTCTTTGAATGGGTATAACAAAACTATCTTTGTGATTTGTTTGTGATAAACTAATCTAATCACAAACGAGTGGTAAGCTAATCAGTCAATGATATCATTTGAAGTATTCCTACAGCATGTTTTGTGATAAAATTAGGGAAATGTGTGCAAAAGTTGCATGCTTTCCTGGCTTCTCTAGCTTTGATTAATGGCAGTTAATGTCTCTCTAGCTTAGCACAGTCACCCCCAGTAGATTTGAACTAGTCACTTTCAGTGAAATTAAATTATTTCTAAACTTCACTCACTGTGACCATTCCGGATGCTTTGAAGATCGGCATCTTAAGGAGATATTAGTAAGTGTTTTTGACATTTTGGCAAATGAATAAATGCCTCTTTAACATCAGGCAGTTCCTTTAAATCTAAAACGTGTTGGATGGAGACTTTTCTTGAAGAAACTTGATCAATCTTCAAATGTATTAGGAAATCACATAACTATTTACAATCTCCCATTCATAGCCAAAGTAATAAAAATGATTTGATAGAGAAATTTTAGCCTGAGTTTGTTCTGGAAATAGTACTGAGACTCTCTTGTTGCAAATCTTTACAATCTTTACAATCTCCAAAGGCATCCAGCTCTGGTATGTTATCAGCTCTTGTTTTTCTAAATCTCTCTCATTTTATACAATAACTCATAACATCTTGGTAGAAGACTTATTCTGTCAAAATCATTTCAGAGTTGGCCAGTGTGAGATGACTTGGACATCTTGATTGCATCTTATCCAATTTACAGCAATGACTTTTAAAGGTCAATGAGAAGTTTCATGCATTGATTAATTTATCATCTATAATGGTTGGTTCGAAAGCATACCAACAGACATGTCCGTTAAAACTCTTTTAGTACTATCAGATCATTAATACTAATGTTTTAAATATTTTAGTGATAACTACAACTGCATGCTGATAAATTGGCATAATAGAGTCTTAGTATGATATGTTGAGTGATTTCTACATCTGGTTTTTATCAGGACTTTCTCAAATAGTATTTATTTTTTAATATTTTTTTCTACCTGAGCTACATTTAAAACCCATTCTTTTTATGTTTCTCTGTCACACACACCAAAGCACAGTCAATTAATAATGGAAGAATCACTTCAATTAAGCATAGGTTTCAGTATTTCACAAAGTAAAACTTCAGTGGACGTTTTTATTTATTCTACAAGATTATTAAATCTCATGGGTTTTATATGACGTCTGATATTTCTTCTGCCAAGATGCCCTTTGAGTTGCAGTAAAATGGACCTTTACTGATTTAAAGCTACCTTAATGAAGTTATAAATGGAGAATAATTTATTTATGTGATTAATATTAATTCACAGGCTAATACCGGAATTATCCTTATCAGTGTTGAGAATGTGATATTTTCTTTAAACGGTTGCACAAAATTTAGTAAAGATGTTTTTAATTTTTATGATAGATGTCCCAAGCCAGTTTTCAAATGTTGCATTAATAATGCTCCCAAAAAGTAGCCAAACCGTACTAAAACGGTATTTCATTTCAGTAGAAACTTTAATTCTGTATCTCTACAGTGTAAATGGTTTCAAATATCATTTAATGAGCAAATGAATTGGCCATCATGAAAAACACATTTGGCAAGAATGTATCTGATCCCAGTTCAATAAGCAAAGTAGGCTTCAGGCAACTTTTGTTTATTTTGGCACTATTTTCAAAGTGCAATCATGTCATAATTGTTTTCTGCAGCATTTTCTCCATCCAAATACTGATAAAAAAACAAAACAAAGCATTAAACGAAAGAAAAAAAATAAGGGCTTGCTGTTGAGAAAACATCAACCACCCAATGCATCACTGACAGTATGAGCACTCAACAGTGTTGGGGAAAAACACGTTTGTGACCCCCCTACTGTAGGTTGGACAGTATTGGAATATATTTCAGATTCAAAACATAATTAGATTTTCAGGAAACACTTAATATGTGATAAAGATAACATGATTAAACATATAATATGAGGACATTTGGATTATTTAATTCGCAAAATGGTCCAACACTAAATATCAGTAAATAAATGTTAGCAACTACAGTATGTGAATCCTTAGATTCAGTAGGAAGTGGCACCTCCTTGAGTGACAATGACTTCAGCTCTACAGTATGTTTCTGTAGTCACTAACATTATGGCTTTTAATACATTTTTGGCCCATATTTCCTTGCAGAACCGATCCAAGGTGGTGATCTTTGAGGGTTTCCTTGAATCAGAACCTTCCTTGTGGTCCTGCCGTAACATTTCAATGGAGTTTAGGTCTGTGCTTTGATTTTCAAAGTTAGAGTGTACACAAACAGTGAAGAAACTTACTGAAATTTACCGAAGTGTGTATTTGCATGCAGGGTTTTAGAAAAATAAAGTCAATGCACTTTTGTTATTGCTCAAATCATTTGGTGTAATTTTGTTCCCTAATTGTAACTGTAAAACAATCAAGGGATGTTTTTGAATAAGCATTTAATAATAATATTTATTTTACATTGCACCTTTCATGGTATATAATATCAACGCCCTGTTCAACAGAAAAAAAGGTATAAATTAAACAGTATATTTCCTACAGCCAGCAGCCATATCACTCTGCAACTCACAACTGGCAACCCACTGAAGCTAAGCAGGTGTGAGCCTGGTCAGTACCTGAATGGGAGACCTCCTGGGAAAAACTAAGGTTACTGCTGGAAGAGGTATTAGTGGGGCCAGCAGGAGGTGCTCACCCTGCGGTCCATGTGGGTCCTAATGCCCCAGTATAATGATGGGGACACTATACTGTAAACAGGTACCGTCCTTTAGATGAGACGTAAAACCAAGGTCCTGACTCTCTGTAGTCATTAAAAATCCCAGGGTGTTTCTTGAAGAGTAGGGGTGTAACCCTGGCGTCCTGGTCAAATTTCCCATTGCCCCTTACCAATCATGGCCTCCAAATAATCCCCATCTATGAATTGGCTTCATTACTCTGCTCTCCTCCCCATTGATATCTGATGTGTGGTGAGTGTTCTGGTGCACTATGGCTGCCGTTGCATCATCCAGGTGGGTGCTGCACATTGGTGGTAGTGGAGGGGAGTCCCCATTGCCTGTAAAGCACTTTGAGTGGAGTGTCCAGAAAAGCGCTATATTAGTGCAAGTAATTATTTATTAGTATTACTAAATTAAAAGTAAAAGGCACTGTGCAAAAGAAGTTATAATACAGGACTGATTTGCAAGACCTGATCTGATCAGGGAGCTCATTGTGCAGTCTTGAAGAAGAATAAATTTGGAGCCTTATTTTGGGCACTTGGGAAAGAGGTAAAAAAAATGTCTTTTTCAGAATATTTATATTATTCTACTACAAGTGAAAGTAAAAAAAAACGGTCCAGCTCTAATTATATGTTACAACATGGGTATTGATGTTAGATTTTTTAAATGAACCTTTTTCTTTCTATTCTAGAGGAAACAAGACAATGCTGGTCTTGAGATTTCGGTGTGACTCAAACTTCGGTGTGACTCAAATTTGCTGTACATTTATATTTCTTAATTCTTATTATTCAAAATTGTATTTCCAATGGTATACAGTAGTAATAAATAGATGTGAATACTGTAATTTTGAAAACATTTAGTGTATGAGGCAGAAAAAGTAGGACCCAAAACAGGATAAAATTAATATACAGAAATAAGGAGACACCGAGAAGAAGGGAAAAAGGAGAAGCAAGAAAAGAAGTAATTAGCTAAATGAGAGAATTTTATTCTTCATATACGGAGACTGTACAATTTCTGGACAATTTGAGCTTTAAAGTAACTGAACCTTGGCTTTAAGTAAGGGACAACTGTGTTATATTTGTGGAAATAATGATTTCTTATTTGTGGTATCCTTAAGCCTACAGAGATCTCTCAAATAAAGAGATTGCATTATTTTGAATTGGGAATTCCTTCAGCATCAGACATTGGTTCCCTGTTTGCATTTTATGGTATTTGTACCTTAGTTCCAGGTAGATTATGTGCCTACTGTTCTGTATGTCAGCAGATGGCAGAACTCCAATGCACATACAATAGTATTGTAAAAATATCAATACAGAACAGTAAATGCTACAGTATATGTATTTTTAAAGTAATATTTGTCCTTTTTAATTTTTTAAATCGTGATATTCTGGAGAAATAAAGAAAACTTGAGAAGTTTAAAGCAGAAGCTTGAAGCATTCATTGACAAAGTGGGTGTATAATTGTTAGCTTTTATTAATTTGCTTGCATAGAGTCAGGACCATGATATTGATATTGATTTTCTTATTGATAATTTTAACCTTCCTTTTATTTTATTATTAATGGTGGTGGCATAACATAGTGGATACTGTAAGTTATTGGACTCATAACTGACATGTTGTGGATTTGAGTCTCTGCTGCTGATACTGCTGTTTATATTAAAGTGAAGTATTGTACGTTACCCTAGTTGCTACAGTCCGAGATGTATAAATGGGAACCAACATTGCTGGGGATAATAACTGAGATGGACTGGTGTCTCATACAGAGGGGGAGTCAGATACTCTTTTCATATAAAAAAGTGGGTAATCATAACAGTTCTATAACACGGAGCGTACTTAGTGGTAGTGATGAATGTGTCCACATCACTTGGAGATGTAGTAATGCTTGCAGCAGGAATATTCAAGATTAAAATGTTTACAGTGATCTACAGCCAATAGTTAAAGCATAATGCTTCTGTACGGTTTGCAGTGCAAAAGGATATATTTACGTTGATAAAACACTCTCTAGTTGTCATGTATCTTTTTTTTGTTTCCATAGACCACTTGTCAGTGGTGAGACAAACTGTAGATCGGGTTTCAGAAAGTTTTTACTTTTTAACATTTACCATTTTTCGTCTTAATGCCAGTTCAATACTTTTGTTTTTTCAGTCTTTCATCTGATCTTGTTTGAAGCTTCAGTGTCTCATTCAAGCTGTGTACACCAAAATTAAAACAATATTCATGGTGAGGTTATAGAAGGGCTTTGTGAAACCTAAGCCTAGGCTTCTGAAGTTTAAATCACATTCACCTGGACAGTGTATTTTTCCTTAGGTAAAGTATCTAAAATCGTTTGTCTGGTTCTCCTCCATGCTGTTACCATGTATTCCCTCACTTCATGTCCTTTTTTGTACTCCTCTTATCTGATTGCAAATCCCAACAAAACTCATCATTGCCAACCTGCTCCAGATTTCCCACTAGAAAAAAAACAAACAAACTAAGAAGTTTTGAAAAAAAGCTGACTATCAAACAAGAAGTGCTGACAAGCAGTAAGCAGAGATGAGCCACATTTTTTGCTGCCCTTATTACAAGCGACACTCTATAGAGAATCTAGAATTACACCGCCAAAGGGCTTGGTATGAGATCTAGGAAAAACATGACTAGTATAACGTATATTTTTAGGCATACTTTTATAATCAGTTATACTACTAGTTATATATACTGTAAACAGTTTTATAAACAGTTATAAAAAAACAACAGTTTTAAGCTCTAGTAAGTTGTTTCTTTCTTGGAGACATGTACTTCAGTATTATACATGGGTAACTTCTAAAGACCCTAATTTCTAATTAAACTACAATGTTCATGTTCTTTTCACATTATTGATTAAAAATCTATCAGAAACACATTGATATATTTTGACATCAGGAATTCAACAATTAAAAGTCATTTTTATCTCTTGAGATTCAAACATGAAATACTGAAACATGTACAGTATGAGAACAGTTTCAAGTGAGGTAAAGGTTTTTGTTTCATTTTACGGGTTTTATAATGTAAAGAACATAATGTTTCAATCAAATCCCCTGATGTATCCCAGGGTCTTGGCATCTCTAGAGTAGTGAAAGGGATTTTGGAGTACTTGCAATTTGTGTGCAGCTCTCTCAGCAGAAACAAACATTTCTTTTTTCTTGTTTTTTTCTTTCTTCAAGAAAAGATAGAAAAAGCCAAGGAGAAGAATTGTGCAGTTTCGTTGATAATTATTTATGGTCAGATCTGTGACTGAGCAGAGAAAAGAAAGAAAAAGGTGAAAATAGCTCAGTTATTTTGGTCTTTCTGTGCGTGCAAGCCACACAAACACTGGTCAGCTGGTCTCAAGCTGGATTTTGCAATATGAGAGTTGTCATCACTCCCAACAGGGTTCTATGAAGTTCAACGATATGTCTATAAAATTAAGAAAAACTTGAAGTAAGTTTAAATCTACTTTGCAAACTCTATTGTAGTAACAGCCATCTGGCATTATGTTTTTTATTACTGCAACTGCTGAAACCTAATTTATGATAAGTACCATTAAGCTTAAAGTGGTCTCCATACCTACTGTAACATACTGATTAATTAATTGACGTTACCAATTCAAATGGGATTTATGTAAAGTAAATGTTTACTCATAATGCAGGATGTGAATGTGTGATTAGGAGAAATGAACTGATCTGGACCATGTCATGTTTTGTTTGATTAATTACTGTATATTCTGATCGCAATTGTTTATATATCGATAAACAAATGTTGCAGAAATTCTCTTCAAGTTCTTGGTATTTTTTAATGATAAGAACTAAGTAAGTGTATTTATACAAGATCTTAACTACTCTTAACTACATCTTGAAACTGGATTCTTGGAATTTAAATATATATATATACCAGGAAGATGATAATACAAAGCCAGGTTAACTGTAGACAAAACTGTATGACAAAAATGAGAATTTTTAGTAAACAGTGGCTGATCTTAGCTAACAAACACACTCACTGATGGTTTGAAGAAATAACCACACAGTTTGAAAAAGCCAGGACTTACAATAGCATATATTTTTACATATACTGTGGAAGACAGTTATTCAATAAGGTACCAAATGAAAGATTTATTTTGATCCTTAAATCTGTAGTACATTAAACTGGATATAGAAAAAACAGTAAACATGAAGGACTTGTGATGTTCATTTTTTTTTCATCATATAGAAGAGTTGGATGCAGTACCTAGAGATTTTTCTCAGTGTTAATATTACAACTTATACAGTATCTATAGCAGGTAATAAAATAAATTGATGCTACAAAATCTGTGGAGTCAACAACACCTGGCAAATGGTTGGGTATGTAATCAAAAATTCAAAAGGAAACATTTACTGTAGATGCATTTATGGGAAGTACAGCACCTTTGTACAGTCTGTATACTGGAAAATTATTGACAAAGGGATATTTGCCAAGTAGTTTAGTGTTATAAAATAATATTAAGACCAGAAAGGACTCCTAACAATTTACTAATATCAAAAGAACACAACATATATTCGTTATCAGAAAGACTCTTATTCCTGGTAAGTGTCACAGTAACAAGGAACCTAGCCTTGAAACACAATGCACTATAGTGACTACACCTTGGAGGGGCAGCTAGTCCATGGCAGGGCACATGGGGAGAATTTAGAGACACTAGTTTACTTTACCACAATATCTCTGGAAGATGGGAGGAAACCAGACCACCCTGAGGAAACCCACATGTAGTGATGTTATCCACATTTATTAAGAAGCTCTGTGGTGCAGCACAGGGGCATGGTGGTACAGTAAGTGCTGCTGTCTCTCAGCTCCAGGGTCCTGGATTCAATAGCGTCTTCATTTCAGTTTCAACACTAGGTGTCTGTCTGTCCGTGAGGAATGTAGATGCTTTGCTCCACCAGGTGTTTTGCTATTCTCCTCCTCCAAGTGGCACATTGGCTAGGCTTGATTGGCTATTTCAAAGTGTTGACTACTCTACGATAGGGGAGGTGCCATTTGCTCTCAGTCTGGATTTGTGCCCTGTGTTGTCTGGGATAGACTCTGATTTGTAGCCCTTACTGACATTGGCTCCCTGATAATGGAGGAAGCATTGTGTTGAGTTTCCTCTGTTTTGTTTAGAATCTGTCTCTAACAATTATCTTCAAGATCGCTCTATTGTTACAGTATGTGAATAATCACATTGGAACTGGATTTGAAGGAGCAATATGTAACAATTCAGAAGGCAGAACAATTGGTTAAAGACCAGTATGTGAAGTGCTGGAGTAGGAAAACTGCAATAATGTAAAAAGAGATGATTGTCCTCGTTAGCCTTTCAAAAGAAATAAACTTACATCATAACTGTACAGTATACTGTATCTATTAGACACAAAACTAAATAAATTACATTTAACTGTTTCATAAGATTAACAATAGCAGTTCAAAGACAGTTGTTTAAAAAAGAAAGTGATTCATTAACTAATGTGATTAGTTAACTTTCATCCAAAGTTTGAAAATCTAAATATTTTAATAGGAATTAAATATAAGGAACACAAATACATTTTAATAAATGCTGCCTCGGTCTTTAATTAAGTTTCATACAAAATTCATTTTAATAGATTTTCTAATGACTTCTCAAATCCTGAAATAAAACTGAATGAAGCTTAAAAAAGGGATGTTCTCATTTGTCAGAAACCAAGGTTAAAAGTGAGGTTAGATTTAAATTACTGTGAGTAGGAATTCTATAACTGACAAAATGTCTTAAAAGCAAAAACATGCTCAGAATGAAGTATTTTGGCCAATGTTTTTCCAGAAAATTGTAAGGCCTGGAATATGAATTACGGATCTCATTAATGGAGATCCATTTTCAGGATACCTTTATAATGTTTAGGTTAATGGTTCTTTTCATATAGTCTATTTCATGTGCAACAACAAACCCTAAAATCGATGCCTTCTGTTGTTGTCCCCAAAGAGCTGTAGTAAATATGTGTTTTCTTCTTTTTAGTTTGGGAATTCCAAACACAATAATTCTCAGTAGTTCCAGTCAGCACTACAGATGAGCACTAACACATGAAATGAGTTTTTAATTATTATGATGAGGGCAGACAAGCAACACTTCCAAGGAAGCACCTGTCTGCCATATTATGTGGTTCATTCCAGTGGTTACAAAAAAAACTTCAAAAGCCCAGTGACATGTGCCACACTTTTGTGTTGTCATTGGCGCCTCTGCAGTGTTTTTGAAGACAAATCTATGATGTAACTGTCTTGTTACCAGATCTAGAAACTGTGTGATGTAGTAAAACGACATCATCATGATATCTGAAATGTTTTTTTTTTCATTTTCATGTCAAATATACGCACACTATTTCATAAAAAAATAAATATATGAAAATAAAAAAACACTTAAAACATGAAACGTCCCTGGCATAAAGATACTTCTTAGAGCCAATCATTGGAATCAGATTTTTTTTTCCTTTGGATAAAAGAAAACAGATGACATAATAGCAATAAAAAAATCAACACATGGAAATGATGTGCAATGAAATTATGAAGTCTTACTCAATAAACATGAGTCAGACGAACATTCTTATGGACTCAGAAAAATTCTTAAAGATTTTAAAAGGGGGTATTTTGGGATGATATTCTAATAACAACATTTGGCCTTTCATGAAAGTATACTGGTATTAAAAAAATATAAACTCAAAGAGGACCACCCTAGAGCAACTAGCACTCATAAATTTGGAAAGACTGATCTTTATTGGAATTTGTGTATTTAGCTCTTTAAACACTCCCATAATCAAGAATGCTAAGTTGAACATTAGAAAAAAATATGGCTTTTCTCTTTTTTCAAATTTGTTTGCCAGTAAACTGTTTAAAAATTGTTTCCTTTTTCCAATGTGTTTCAACTCAACTACATGAGTGATCACTTTTTCTCAATAAGTAACTGCTAAGACGCCTTTGTGTCATGGTGTGATGACTACATTTTGTCCCTGTTGGGATTTGATCACGGTCCTTTGTGAGCTCAACCCATAAGCTGCGCCACATCTTAGATACTGTAGTTGCAAACTCTGCTAAAAAACTGATCATTTGCAAGATCTTTGCAAAAGATTGCATTTATACTGGGCAGGTTTCAAGGGGATGATGTCACGTCTGTAACAAATCACCATTACTGATACAATAGCATACTCGTAAACCCAGTGACACATGAAAAAATCAGAACTTCTAATAAACATAGGGTAGGTATGGTACTGTAATACCTCACACTTTATTGGATTTAACATTCAGCTCCCTGGATGATGGCATAGCATGACATTTTCTGATGAATCATGCAGTACTTCTACATCTGATTCAGTAATAGCAGAGCATGCAGGAGAAACCATGAAAGACTCACTGAGGTTTGTGTATAAGGAACAATACCTGTATCTAGGGAAGGACATTTCATGGTGTATACGGACATTAATTCCACAGTGCCCACCATATCTACAGTATACATTCAAGCAATTTGTATTATGACATGAACAAATGATATGTACAATGTGTTGTACAATACAATATATACTGTAAAACGTTCAATAATACAATTGTACCATATGCATTTTTTATTAATTCCATTCTATTTCAACATATTATCACAAAACATACTTTGTGTTCAGTGACCACTTTGTGTTCAAATGACCATGAGTATTGGAACACATTCACTTTAAGTAGAGTTTGGAGTGTAAACCTCATCATTTTTTATATTCCTGTCTGCTACTCATAGAGCTTATGAGACTCTTTGTGTAATAATTTGAGGTGCTTTGACTTCAGTGTTACCTTCAACATGTAAAATGCCTGCTCTATTTAATTTAAATCTGGAGATTGAATTGGCTAGTCTAAGATTTTCTACTTTTTTCTTTTGAAGAACTCCTTGGTTGTCCTAGATTTGTGTTTGGGTTCATTGTCTTTCTGCATTGTAAAGTGCCACCCATTAAACGTGGAGCCATTTTCTTCCACATAACCAGACAAAATGTTTCTGTAGACTTCAGAATTCATTCTGCTCTTGCCATTAGTTACATCAAATACAAAGCTGAGTGTGACAGTTCCAGAGACGGTCATGTGTGCCCAGGCCAAGCCATGCTAACAGATAAGGTTGTGTTCTTTTTGTGTATTTACAGTTCTTTTTTATATCCACACTTTCACATTTACATCACATTGGTAATGGTTTATTTTAGTCACATATTTCTGAAAAATGTAAAACTCTCCTGCCTCATCTTCAGACTTCCAAGCAAATTCTAATCTGGCATTTTTTATTGATGAAATCTTGTAGTGTAGCTCTCGTCTGTCTCAGTCTACCTTAAACCTCGAAATCTAGAGGTCGTTGCTGATTTCACTGACAATTGTTTTAGGGATGTCCTTCACTGCTCTGATAATATTTCAGTCATCGACAGAAGATACTTTTACTGACCAACCCAGTTTCGGCTGTTCAGTAATGATAACTTTGGTTTCTGTCTTCTTCAGTATATTGCAGTTGTTTATTTTAATATGTCCAGTTTCAATGTGTTTTTCTCCTTTATTTTCTTCTTCTTTATCAGAATGTTCTTTAGTTTTTATTTTGACATTCCACTCCAAACACTGAAGTCAAAGTAAAACAAGTAGATAGGATGTTCACAGCACTTTTTTGAATGCCTATTTATTCAACAATAAAAACTTAACCATCAAGACAATCCTATCAGCTGATTGTCCCAATGTTTTTGGTCCTTCAGAATAAGAGGAAACACTGTTAATTTGTTTAAATAACCCAAGGAGGCTGAACAGAATTGGCTTCGTGAATGGAATTATTGTATATAAATGATTGTATACAGTATGTCTCTAACAATTATCTGATCGCTCTTTTATTATGTGGATAATCTCATTGGAACTTACTCCCAGGTAAGACTTTTAAGTCTTTTGGTGGGCACTGTAAGAGTTTGATTTGTGCTGTTTATGGTACCTTCTCAAGTTATATTGTGCTCTGCATGTAGTTACACCAATTTTAACATAATCTTGGATACATAATAATAATCATAATTATGGATATGCGTTGATTATGCATTTCGTTTGTCTCTGCCTAAATGCTGGTGACTTTTTCTCTTTGAATATTTCTTATCACTGCCTCTTGCATTCTTATGTACTATGTGTAAAATGCAATATGCTGGTGCATATTGTCCAAATATTAATCGTAATCAGTCTAAAATCAGTAAAGCATGAGTTTTTCTGAGAAGCCAAAATGTTTTCTATTTTACAGCAAATGATAAAAAATTAAATACATTCAATAGTATTTTCCTACAGTATATTGAATTGCAGTGACATACAGTAATAAAATAAATTTATTTGAACTGACTGGACACAAAGTGCAGTTCATGAGAGCAGACAATTTTATCTGTAGAGTGCTACAGTATATTATATGTTTTCAGTAACCGCTCAAGCAAAGTATTGGGGTCATGCTGTACCTTAAATCAAAGCTTTGTATTTAATCAGCTTTTTTCCCACTGTTTAATCAGGATGTTGAGAGAGTGAAGTTGACTTTAATTTGCAAATTCAATTACATTTAATTTTGCAAGTCATACAAATATAGTGGAAATGGCAAAGACAAAAAAATGCTTTGGCAGACATTTGGTAAATTTAGTTTGATTGGTAAGTACAATGTGAAACATTGTATTACATGTGCGACTTTACATGGTGCTTATGTTATTTCTTCTATGTCCCCATCAAGACAATGTAAAAGCAATAAAAAAGTAGACACAACACTTTGGTACTGTATATAGCAAAAGTGAGGAACCTAAATCACTGGAAGTTACACTCAAGTTTTACAATTGTACTAATAAGATCTCAACATTCAATTTCGGCCATCATGCCCCAGAAAGAACAACAACAGTGACCTTTGATCTCAGGTGACTGCCACATGTGGACATTTTAAAGTAGCAAAATCTCCTCAGTCTAAAGCAAATAATATTATAGATCTGATCAAAGTACTGTGTATGAAATTTTAGGGGGTATAGATTGGCTCAACCCGGGAAACTACTGTATTTCACATTTGGCAATTAATCAATTCCATGAGGTCACAGTGGGAAATAATAAGGGAATTTATATAGGATGTAGAATAGAAAATACATCTTTACCAAAGTGTTGTGGTCATTTGGAACAAGCTTCCCAGCCAGAGGTTTGAGGACCAAACTCTGCATGCTCTAAAATTGCTAGACAAAACATCAGATTAATTTAGCTAATAAACAAATCAACTAAAGGACATGCACAAATTTGCAGCCATTCTAATGGTCTTACCTTTTGCTTTTTACATAATGAAAGAAGCGTTTTTGTCCAAAACATCATAAACCAAAAGCTATTTTAATCCTGTAAACTTTAGGTACATTACAAAACCTTTCTTTTCTTTGTCAGTCTTTTATTTTGAAAAACAGGAGTTTAACCTCTTCTGACAGAAAATATCAGATAAAGTCATAATGGTAGTTTTTCTTTAACACAATTGAAAGCTGCAATTATCATTAAAAACGCTAAAAATGTATTTTATAATATGATCTTTTACATATATTTAAATCTATTTAAAGGTTCAGCTGTCAATTTTGTGTACCAATAGTGTTGCTTTGTTTGGTTATAGTGCTTCTACTGTAGTAACACACTCTATTACATTTTATTCTGAATATTCTACTATACACTACTATATACTGTACTGTGCCTATCAAAAGTCTACACCCTCCTTGGACTTTATTACATTTTATTGTGTTACACCATGGAACCATGATGTTTTTAACTGAGAATTTTTGCCACTCATCAACACAAAGTACTCTATAATGTCAAAGCAAAAAAAATTCAGATACTTTACTAAATTAATTAAAAAATAAAAAACAGAAAATAATTGAATGCATAAGTATTCACCCCCTTGCTTTGACAAACCTAAATTACTGTACCTCTGAAGTAACCAACTCACATAATTACTTGACTGGAGTCCACCTGTGTGCAGTTGAGGTGTTTCAAATGATTTCAGAATAAATACACCTGTGTCTGGGAGCTTTCTCACTTAGTTAGTGAATTTCCAAGGAAACACTACACCATGAAGACCAAGGAACATTCCAACCAGATCCGAGACAAGGTTCTTGAAAATTACCAGTCATGGTAAGGATATAAAAAAATTTCCAAGGCATTGAATATACCTCAAAGCACAGTGAAGTCCATCATTAAAAAAGTGGGAAAATATGGAACAACTGTGAATCTGCCCAGAACTGGCCATCCTCCAAAACTGAGTGTGCGGACAAGAAGAGCCGTAGTAAGGCACCAAGAGGTCTACAGCAACTCTAAAGGTTACAGTCCTCCATGACAGAGATAGGAGAAATTGTGCAGTAGACAACAATAGCACGCACACTTCATAAATCTGGCTTGTACGGAAGGGTGGCAAGAAGAAAGCCTTTGTTGAAAAAAACTCATATCATATCTTGGCTGGAGTTTGCCCAAAGGCATGTGAGAGACTCAACAATTTGGAGGAAGATTCTATGGTCTGATGAGACCAAAACTGAACTTTATGTTTGGCGCAAACTTAACACAGCACATCACACTGAGAACACCGGCCCTACAGTGAAGCATGGCGGTGACAGCATCATGTTTTGGGGATGTTTCTCTGCGGCAGGGACTGGACAACTCATAAAGATAGAAGGAAAAATGGATGGAGCTAAGTACAGAAAACTCCTGGAGGAAAAAGTGCTACAATCCGCAAGAGCACCGGGACTTGGAAAACGATTAATCTTCCAACAGGACAATGACCCGAAACATACAACAAAAGCCACACTGGAGTGGCTTTAAACCAAAAAGGTCCTGTCCTGGAGTGGCCCAGTCAAAGCCCAGACCTCAATCCAATTGAGCATCTTTGGAATGATTTAAAAATTGCTGTTCACAAACGGTCCCCATCCAACCTGATGGAGCTTGAGCAATTTTGCCAAGAAGAATGGGCAAAAATTCCAGTGTCAAGATGTGCAACGCTGATAGAGACTTACCCAAAGAGACTCACAGCTGTAATTGCCAAAGGTGGTCTTACATTACCAAGTATTAACTCTGGGGGGGGAAATACTAATGCATTCAATCATTTTCTGTTTTTTATTTTTTATTTATTTCTTTTTGTGCCCGCTCACACCTGGATAAGAAAGGAACATATGTGAGAATGCTGTTGATTACAGCTCAGCATTCAATACCATAGTGCTCTCAAAGCTTGTCATCAAACTCCAGGACCTGGGACTGAACACCTCCCTCTGTAACTGGATCCTGGACTTCCTGACAGAACGTCCGCAGGTGGTGAGGGTGGGCACCAACATATCCTCTACCCTGACTCTAAACACTGGAGCCCCCCAAGGCTGTGTACTTAGCCCTCTCCTCTACTCCTTATTTACCCATGATTGCGTCACCAGGCATAACTCAAACTCTATCAATAAGTTTGCGGATGATACAATGGTCATCAGCCTGATCACAGATGGTGAAGAGACTGCGTACAGGGAAGAGGTTGAAACCCTGGCAGCATGATGCCAAGAGAACAACCTCTCTCTGAACATCAGTAAGACTAAGGAGATGATTGTGGATTACAGGAAACATCAGGGAGGAGGTCACACAACTATCTACATCAACGGGACTGCAGTGGAGAGGGTCAGCAGTTTTAAGTTCCTGGGAGTTAACATTATAGAGGACATAACCTGGACCCAGCACACCAACATCATGGTCAAAACAGCATGGCAGTGTCTATTCTATCTCCGCAAGCTAAAGAAGTTTGGCATGCCGTCACAGACCAACTTCTACAGGTGCACTATTGAGAGTATCCTGACTGGCTGCATTAATGCCTGGTATGGGAGCTGCTCTGTCTTGAAACGCAAAGTAACCAAAGGGTGGTGAAGCTCATTACCAGCTGTGAGCTACTAAACATCCAGGATATCTACTCAGCTAGATGTCTTAAGAAGGCCAGGTCCATTCTCAAGGACCCCAGTCATCCAAGTCATATTCTCTCCTACTGTCTGTATGAAAGCATTCAGTCAAAGACCAACAGATTACGGAACAGCTTCTACCTCCAGGCAATAAGAATGCTAAACAGCCAAGCTGCGGTCACCTTCAGCAGCCACCCTAATGGTCCTTGTTAAACGTTCAGGTTTCATGGACATACTGTTTTCCATGATATTTGTCACACTGCATGTTGCACTGTTTGGACATAATGTATTGCATACACCCTGGATATGTAGCAGTTCTATTTATATTGAGTTTTTTTATTCATTTATTATTGCACTGTTATTATATAACAGAATATAAATATTCTGTAACTTTTAATTTTGTGATTTTTATTTTTATCTTCCCCTGGTGAGCTCAAAGAAAAGATGCTGTATTATTGTGTATTTAATAAATAAACTTTGATTCATTGATTGATTAATTTAGTAAAATGTCTGGGTTTTTTTTTCACTTTGACATTATAGAGTACTTTGTGTTGATGAGTGGCAAATATTCTCAGTTAAATACATCATGGTTCCATGCTGTAACACAATGAAATGTGAAAAGGTCCAAGGAGGGTGTAGACTTTCTATAGGCACTGTATATGCTATATGTCTTTATTCTGATACCAACACGTGAAAACTAATTTCCAGTAATGACTTTCAGAATACAAAGATGTATTGTTGAAATTTGTTTAGATTAAACTGTAGTCTGTCTGACCTAATAAACTTTTCTTAAAAAATCTTAACTTAAGAAACGTTGCTTTTTTGTTTGATCATCTCGATTATGTTAGTTTGAGTCCAGATAATCTTTTAACCAAGAATTTAACCAACAATGTCAAACACATGAGGCAACAAACCAGTCTAAACAGCATGCCATTGAATCACACTCATTTTACCGAAAGAGCCAAGTTCATGATCAACTGCTTAAGTCCATTCTTTAAGAACCAGCAAAGTCAAAACCTTTCAGCTTCAGACAGACAGAGCCAAACTGTTGACTTAGTTTTGAGCCAGAAATATAGTCCAAATTTCCAAGATGTTATAATTCTCGGCAGCAGGGTTTGCTTGTATAGTCTGCATTGGCCTGGAATCAATTTTGGGTGGACACAGACAGTACCTTTAAAAACATATCTTTTCAATTTATGGAAAAAAGCATGTACTGTATATATTTTAATTTTCTGTATAATTAGTATAAAATGTATAATAATTTTCTGCTTGGCATGTCGAACACTTGCACCACCTTTCCCCTAACTTAAAGTGAATTCTTAAAAGATTTAAAATATAAACAAAACACAAATTTACATAATTCAAATTAATTATATCATCCAATTTGTTAAGTATGCTCCATAGCTACAGTTGAATTTTATGTATACTGTACATACTTACGCTACTGTATTGTACATCGCATATATACTGTAGATACAGTATAGTGTCTTGTCAGTTATTCATTCCCTTCCAATGATAGCTAATCTAGTTGAATTAAAAATTGTGTATACACATTTTTAAAGTGAATCATTTTAATTTAAACATGAATCAAACTGAATACACTTAAGGATAGATGTCAAATGTCAGGAAAAAAGGATTTCACATTTACACACATTACGTGAGTTAATCCATTCGTCTCATCATACTGTAAATGCAAAATAAAAAAAGAACATTTACATTTTTTCAATTTAGGTCAAGTAATAACAACATATAGGAAATAACTACACCTCACTCTAGTACTATCTTCATTGACACAAGACTGGATACAGGTACAGTATATATATACTGTAGCATATGTATTTTAGAGAAAGGATATTTAAACTTTTTAAATTAAAGCACATTTAAAAAAATATATTGTTGCTGTGTTATACTGTAAACATTTTGGAAACTGAAATCCTAATTTCACTGCAGTGTATACTATATACTGTATGTTAATTTTATATAAATCTCTATGCTGTGTATAGAGATGTTGCAATGTCAATCCCCAAAATAACTGTCAACTGTCAACTGGGAAAGCACCAATTCGTTAAAAAAAACGTGTGTTTTATGAAAGGCATTAAATATATTTCCCCTGATTATTGTTAACCAATATAAAATGATTACATGTACAAAGAAAATACTAGATTTTCTTAGGTTTCTTAGATTAACTTTAATCAAAGCATGAGAAGTTTTTCAGAATACTTAAAAATCAGTGAAGTGGGTGGTATTTCACATAAATTCTCAGAACAAAAGTCTTTAAAATTACTTCCAAGAATCTGTCTCACATTTTTTATCAAATTTTCATTTTTCCCACACAAGCGGTTAGATAATACTCATCTTATGTTCTTATTACATATTCATCTACAATACAAATCTTGTTGATTTTTCTTGGACATTGGTAATCTGATTCCATTTGTAGACTTTTGAAGTTACAGAGATTCTCAGATGTTTCCAAATATTGCTGCACTTTCATTTTTTAGAACATCAACTGGGAATCATAATTTTTCACTTAACTTTACCCTTATATTGTCATGACTCAAACATGCTCCATTCATTGTGTACAATTGTCAAAACCATGAACCATCCACAAGTCCCCAAGAGCTCAGTGCTACTAGCACTGCCAACACTGCTACAAACAGCAGGTGTTGCAGACTCAAGTGTCAGGCGCCATTATTTTGTGCCAAGCAAAATAGATCCCACCTCTTTCAGGTCCATTCAATACTGTGGTCATACACTGCTTCTTGCACACTGCTCAAAGTCACAGGCACTTCCAATTTGAAGCTTCCTCATTGTTGCTAAATTTTAAATAATAAAAACTTCAATAGACCGTTTACACAATAAAGCAACTTTGTCTTTTATACGATCAGGTATCAAGTGAGTTCTTTCAGCTTATGTGATGCTGTACTTAATTGCAAAGTAATAAGAACAAAATGGTCTCTGTTCCATTTTAATGTAAAGTAAAATTGTATAAAACTTCAGGGATTGGTGTATTTGCTTGTTTACAATAATTGCACTGAATGAAATATGAATGGCTTTTACTTACATAATATGTTTAATGGTAACTAGGAAGTATACATTTGTTCCTCACATCTGGGACACCATTGGTTTGGAAGCAAATCTTGTTTATACTTTTTTTTTTGCTATGTGTCATCAGACACTTTTTTCTTTTCAAATAGTAACCATAGACCATTTGAATTAAAATGGAGGGAATGTATAAATCATGTTGATTTATCCCTCTGGAAGTACAAGATTACAGAGTTGAAAAGCAACTGCATGAATCACCAGTTTTTAGTGAAAAGAATTCCTGTGTTTTGTCATTGTTCACATAAAGTTGAAAATCATTTCTGGGAAGTAAAATGTGTTCTGTTTCAACAAATGTTTTCTTTGACCTTATAAACTTCTGGTCTGTCTGTAATACTGCCTACCATGTATTTTAAATATATATATATATCAACAAAACAATGCCTGAGTCAAGCACTGAATTTATTCAATTTTTTCTCTAGTCTCTCTTGTATTATTAATATTATAATTAATATATATATATAAAATCCCTCCATTTAATTCAAATTAAATATAATATAACATTAAATTAATAATATATACATTATTATTACTACTACTATTATTATTAATAATAATATTAATAATTCCTTACACTTATATGGCACTTTTCTGGGCACTCCACTCAAAGTGCTTTGCTGGTAATGGGGACTCCCCTCAACCACCACCAATGTCCACCAGCCCCACCTGGATGATGCAATGGCAGCCATGGTGCACCAGAATATTCAACACACATCAACTATCAGTGGGGAGGAGAACAGAGTGATGAAGCCAATTCATAGATGGTGATTATTAGGAGGCCATGATTGCTAAAAAAGCCAATGCTAAATTTGGCCAGGAAGCCAAGGTTACACCCCTGCTCTTTTCAAGAAATACCCTGGGATTGTTAATGACCACAAAGAGTCAGGACCTCAGTTTTACATCTCATCCAAAAGACAGCAGCTTTTTACAGTATAGTTTCCCCATCACTATACTAGCGCATTAGGGCACACAGCATGAGGGGAGCACCTCCTACTGGCCACTCTAATACCCCTTCCAGCAGCAACCTTAGTTTTTCCCAGGAGGTCTCTCATCCAGGTACCAACCAGGCTCATACCTGAGTAGCTTCAGTGGGTTGCCAGTTCTGAGTTGCAGGGTGATATGGCAGCTGACCGTATGATAGAATTAGAGGAGTGCCTTTGAATTTCCTGAAAAGCACATATTATTCTGCAAAACTGAACAATTTTCTGAATTATTTTAAATACTATTTGCAAATAATATATTTTAATAATGTTTAGTTTTCTCTTGTTTACAATTATATTTATTCTTGGCCTCATGAAAAGAAGCCAAGTAATAGTGAGGAAAGGTCAAAAGGCTTTGAATAAAAAATGACTGTTTTTTAAATTTTGTTGAGGGTGTTTCTCTGGAACAAAACGGTACACAAATAGACAAAAGTGTTAAACTAATATAAGTCAGACTATCAAGTACTAAAGTTATGTTAAAAGTCATGCAGTATTTCCAGGCTTTTAAAGACTTTTTTATCCTTCTTAATAATTACATTTTTTCTATTAATAATGATGTCCTTTTCAGAGACGCATCTTCTTGTTTCTCAATCCAACTGAGAAAAAGCAAATTCATCATGCTGAGTTTAAATAGTGATATTCTTATTTTAGACACAGTGATCAATTACCTGTCTTCCTTCATGGAAAGGCTGGATGAGATTCTTGCATCAAGTTACTAAAACATTTTGGACCAAATACCACCCCTGATCAAACCAAAGCATCCAAGTCCCACCTACAAGTTATCTTCTCATAGGAACCACAGAAAATCTCGATGAGCAACATGAGTTTGCACGTGCACACACTCACACACATATAATAAAAATAGCACTGAGCACTGAGTTAATTTGGATCTTTGGTAGAAGACAAATGGCAAAACGCCAACCCTCAGAGGTAAAGCCCAGCTCAACCTGTTGTCTGGAATCAGGGAACTCCGGCTTCAAGGTGAAAAGGCGAGCTTCCCAAGAAAAGGGGACCACATGGGTTTGGGTTTGGACCTCTTAAAAGTCTGGGGTGCAGGCAGACGGACAGGCAGATTGATACAGAAGAAAATGGAAAAAATGTAATAATAAAGAACTGGACTGGTGGAGCAAAGATTGCCCAAACCGGTCAGCCAAGGAAAAAGTGAAAGACAGGTTTACTGCATACCCGGCAAAAAAAGAGAAAGGTTGGCATGACACAGCCCTTGTTCAAACTGCCCATCACAGCCCGTCGATCGGAATAAGGGAGCCTCAGCTTCGGTGCAGATCCAACTGCCAAGCTCCCCGAATAAAGGTGACTGCAAGGGTCTGGCTGACCCTGAGTAGACAGGGATGCAGGCCAGCAAGCTAGAAGGCCAAAAAAGAGGCAGGCATGCACTGTCAGTTCAGTCTCCCTGGATTCTCACCCCAATGGAAGCGCCTATTTTATTTTCTATATGTATTTATATTAACTTGTACTGACATGTTGTGTTACGGTTGTGTTGTGTTGTGCTGTGTTGAGTTGTATTGGTACAGAGGCAGTACATGTTTTACTTGATATATACTGTATGAACCTCCAAAATACTAATATCATAGTTCAGTCTCCCTGGATTCTCACCCCAATGGAAGCGCCTAGGTGTGTATGAAATCGGGGGAGACATCTGCTAGGAATGGGGAACAAAGAAACACGTCCTTAGTCCCCTCTTCTCCTTAGTCCCCAGAGCCCTGGGTCAGCACAGCTGCAGGAAACAGTCCCAGTCAGAACCCAAGAATAAGGAGTCCTCAGGGAGCTCAGGCTAATGGGGTGATGCTCACCAAGCATCAGAGCGGATTCATGAAGCCTGGCTCCCTAGGAAGAAATGGGGAAGGCTCTGCTGGGACATTGGAAGGTGGCTAGGAAAAGAAAAAAAAAGAAACGTGATCCAGACAGATGCAAAGCACCATATAGCCCATTTGGTAATTAGTATCTAATTAAACCAAGACTGTCATCCAAGAATTTCTTGAGTGAAGCCAGTATATCAGCTCCAACTGGCTGGGTAGCTTGCTTCATACTTTTGGTAAAGAAGTTTCTACTGTTCTTGGTTTTAATCTGGTTTGTGTTTGATGAGTCTGCTTAAACTGTCAGGTTAAACTGCTGATGGCTGATACTGTATGTTTATTTTGTACATGAATTGTTCATTTCTTTTATACCTTTATGGTATAACTGTAAAACCAGAAAGAATGTAGTTATGACCAGGACTTTAACCCAATTTACTCAATTCCAATACTCAGACCTTATTATATTGCCATGTTATTAGATTGCTGGCATGTTATTACCTGTAGCTGCTTGCCTAGGTTTGTTTGCATGCTTTACAACTTTAATAATATCATGCACAGACTTTGGAAGCTTTTATTTTCTATATGTATTTATATTAACTTGTACTGACATATTGTGTTACGGTTGTGTTGTGTTGTGCTGTGTTGAGTTGTATTGGTACAGAGGCAGTACATGTTTTACTTGATATATACTGTATGAACCTCCAAAATACTAATATCATAGTTATGAACTGAACAATCCACTGCACATACAATAATAGAAGCAGAAGTCATAAAAGTCATTCTACTATGCACACAAAAACACACAAGAAAGTTTACAGTATGTCTGTATATTTTTTAAAGACTTGAATATTTTGTTTGCATCAAGCTTTTTGGCAAGCTTTAAATTGATTTATAAATAATTGTTCATTATTGATACGTCTGTGCAAAATTTTTGATATGCTAATATAAGCAGAAATTAGAACCTTGTGCTTCCTTTAAGATAAAGCATAAAGATTTTCTTCGGCATTTATACAATTCTAAACCTTTACACACCGCCACAAAAAGCAATAAATTACATTTGTAGTCACAAAGATTTGTGAACAGCCATAACGTATCTCCCAGTTACAAACATTAATTTTACTATTATTTTACAATATAAATAAAAGGATATCAAAGTGAATGTAGAGTAATTTTCTGATATTTATTTTGTTATTTTATTCAGAACATCAGAATTAGCTATTTTCAACAAGATTTTTTTATACCTACAGTATATAAGGTTTATCCAGTGCTGGTCATGCTAGGTCAGTGTGCCTGGATTGTAAACCCAGTACAGCCCTGAATGACCTGTATCAACCCATAATGGTTCAGTTGGACCAATTTTAATAGTTTCTCCTAGCTTTTCAGGTGCTGGTGCTTTAAAGAGAACAAGAAAACCTGCAGACATAACAGCCCTCCAGGACCAGGACTTGACACCCCTGACCTATAGTAATGGTGCAACAGCCATGCTTGTAAAACCCTGTGGATAATTATCCTATTGAAAATCACATTACTGGTTCAAGGGGAAGGTCAAAAGTTCTGAACTTCTACATACAGTAATTCTGAAAGAAATAGCATTATTCTATGTCACATATGGATTACATCTGTAAAATCTGAACAGTTCTCAGCAGTTCCAGAAGAATAATAAGTAGGGCAATTAAATTTGACTGAGTGGAAGATCTAAATTTCAAATTAGAGGAGTTTAATTTGTACTTAAATTCTCACTGCTAACAAAACTGAAGATAAATTACATGAATGTTAGAAAACACCCCCAATAACTAAGTTATCTGGTTGTTAACAAATAGTTTAAATATTGTAAATTGATATTGCTCTGTTTTTTCATGTTTGAACATTAGAAAGTTTACAAACAAGAGGACGTCATTTGACCTGTCTAGTAGCTCTATTTAATATCTCTTTTTAGAATAATGGACAAACTCAAAGAGGCTTGTTTACAGAACATAACAACATCTTGAAACTTTTAAAAATCACTTTGTAAAATACATTAAAGTGTATCATTCTGTTGTTAAGATTTTCTTAGATAGAATTTATTTTACAGTGCAAACAGATGGCTTTATGAAGTTCTTTGTCCATAGAATAACTTTTGCTAACGATTTGTACTGTATATGATACCAGCAGTATTAGGACCTAAATACAGGAAGCCAATCCTTTTGTTTTACCCCCAAGGTCAAACAAATTATGCATTGGGTGCATAGACATTCTCACCCCTCAAGGAACATCAGAGGAATGCAATGCAGGGACATTAAGTAAAGACAAAGGTGCCTGGAAGCTAATATAGTGATTGCAAGACATAAAACAGACAAATACCAACCTCATTAAAATTATCTGTTATAAAGTGACACCCATTGTCACCCCAGTGCTTAAAAGAGAAAGGAGAATTGCAGGTGAAGAGTTCATGCTTTTAATGATCTTGTAAAATCCAAAAAGGGGGCATACCATGTTTCTGCTATTTTAAAAATCCCAATACATTGTAATTGAAAGTTGGTTTTAGAAAACAAAATACAATTGTATGTTCAGTACTTATTGCATAAATAGGAACTTTTTAAGTATATACTGTACATATACAATCTCAAAAGACAAATGTTCACAAAATAAATATGCAATGTCTAATATTATTCACAACCTAGAAATCAGTATTTCATTAATCCTTCTTTGGCTTTGATAATACGAAAAAGTTACATCCTGTAGTATTTTTTAAGAGGTACAGTACGGGTATTTTATTAGGCATTCTAGACCACTATGCAGGACATTGTTAGCTTCTTCTGATTACATGAAATGCACTTCTGAACAGCTACATTTACTTCATACTACAAATATTCTTTTGGATTGATGTATAGAGTTTCAGTTGACTAATAGTGTTAATTTATTTTGAGGGGTGGCATGGTAGCAAAATGGTAAACATTGCTGCCTTGCAGCCCGAGATTCAATTTCTGGATGGTGTTTGTCCATGGAGTGCTGGTGGTCGGGGGAGGCGTGGCCGAGGCAAACGATCCAGGGATGAATCAGACAGGAAATACAAAATGGAGCAAAATGTCCAAGGCCAGGCGATCCATCTGAGACAGACGATTAAAATCAGAACTGGGTCGGGACCGGCAGGGGAACAGGATCAGGAACTAAAACCATAACGGAGCCAGGTCCCGGGCTCTCATGATGCAGAAACTAATGCACAGCCCAGAACAGAGTGGGCTTCTGGCTTTCAAGGTGGGCTGGAAGGAGGCTGGAACAGGGGGCAGGTGCACAAAATCAAGTCCGAAGTGAAAGAGCCGGAGCATCCTTAAGGGGGAGGGACTACAATCGTGACACCGTGACCCTGTATCGGTTAGAAAATAGATGGAAAAATGGATCTTTCTTAACCTTTACTCTTTTGCATATTAGCATTGCAGCATAGAGTGTATACTTAATGTGATGTATTGATAGCACTCTTATCCTTTACAGGTGTAGATACATTTTAACGAGTGCTCAATGAGTGCTGACTCTTTGTTCTGAATTATGATCAGGGACTGTAATGTAGCGGCAATGCTTGTAATAAGACAGAGTTAAGCATTGGTATGCTCCTAAAGGAGGCCCCATCTCACCCTCCATCTCTGTGGTGCAACCACAGAGAAAGAATTCATGCAAGTTGATTTAAAATGTTTTTCTTTTGATAAGAAGCAAGCTCCCAAAGGGGGATGCACTTAGCTAAGTCTGGCTATCATGATCAATGGTCATCCACTGGCGCCTATCAGTCTAGGGAGTGCCGGATGGACATCTGGACTGCATTACTAAGTGTCAGGACTAAGTGACTCATATCTCACCTTGATCAACCAATCAGGGACTGGTAGGGCTGAGTAACCCACGTGGGACTCTGATGCCCATGGAACTTTCAGCCAATCAACGAGCTGAAGTTCCTCCAGGTAAAAACAGGCAACACAGGCCTGGAGATTCAGATTCAACAAGATTCAGATTCAACAAGATTCAGATTCGGGAGATTCAGTAAGATTCTGGAGAGGATTCTGTGGACTGTTCTAAAGGGAATTCAAAGGAGAATTCCAGGGCAGGACGGCCCAGGAGCAGAAGGCTCCCAAGGGCAGGACATTCTCGCAGCGCGCCTCCTGACCATCCTGAGACTCAGCCCGGACAACCACGGAACGGCCAGTGTGTCCGAGTGCCAGAACTTTCCTTTGTTCTAAGAGTCTAGAGTGGAGGTTGCCAGAGAGTAACCAGCAGCAGGCCTCGTGAACAGGTCGGAACTGTGGACAGCTGAATCATTATTCAGAACTAGCGCTTCATCAGGAACGAACCGGTCCTCTTCCTGACTTGCTGGGACCCACAGTCATCTTTTCTCCTGTGCACAAACTTTGCTAGTTAAAACCAACACTAACTAGCCGGCCAGTGAGCATCTGCAGCGCACCGTCGCAAGCCGCACAGCACAGCCTGGCACCGAGCCAGAGAGCGCGGATTGGACAGCAACAGCCTGCAACTGTTTCTTTGTGCCTGCAGGAGATCTGAATCCCCAGAAATTGGATGAGTATTCAAATTCAATGCATTACAGCTCGAGAATTCAATTGTTATCCCAACCAGTTGATATCAATTTAATTCCTAAGAGTTATGTACTTGTTTTGAGTATCTAATGTAGAAGTTGTAACCAAGTTCATTTACGAAACGGTCTTAATGAATGATATACTGAACGTATGTCCTCTTGATATATGTAACACTTCGTAACTGATTGAATATATATCTTTTGTATTCTGATAACCCTCTCGATAAGATCTGTTAGGTTTAAGGCATACTCTATGTATTAATAAATGTATCCTCGTGTATTAGTACCTGTGTGTGTGCGTTGTTTGAGTTATATCGCATGGTTGGATTCTAAAGCCATCAAAAGAATCAACTTTGTGATTTACTGCTACAATTGAAAATTGTCTCAGTAAATGCCCAAACCCTACAGAACTGGTGCCTTCAGAGAGCCACTATGATTACATATTTGGCGTCCCTGAACGGCTATGAAACACAACAGTAATAATGTAATTTAAATGTTATTTCAGTATGAGTAATTTTCAAGTATAAATTAGATTTATCAACTGTCATTGCAGAAATGAATTACACTAAAATTGTTGTGTTCTATGTTATGTTTGTTATTTGTGAAAGAACAGTGGTCAGTTATAGGATCCTTTCCAGCACAAAAGAAAAAAAATACTGTTAAGTACAACTAATTACATCCTGTAATTGATCTCTGTTACATTTCCACTTGTTTAGAAATAAACATTACACAAAATGCAGTGGTAAGGCACATTTGACAAAACAAAGGACATAAGAAGAACCAAGGTAATATCCTTTTCCCAACATTGACTCTTTTTCCTGAAAATATTCCAGATCTCTAGAAGTGATGACATTTTTTGGAAGAGTTATTTATCCAAATGTGAGTTAATAAGTTGGTAGAAAAATAAAGCTATTTAAAATTACAGATATTAAAGACTGCTAAAAAATTGTTAAACATTCAAAACAAAATACATATGTTGGCCTACTCAGAATCTGGTATACTGTGGATTTTCAGAGGAGTGAACAAGAATGCTACAGTATATCCAAGAGTTTTGTTAGATCAACATTTTTTCTGTCACATTTTGACAAAGACCTAAACGTGTGTTACGTAATAAAATAATTGAAGGAAAAATACAAAGGAAAATACTCTAATGCTCAGAAATGCTCTGTTTATGTTATCTTGTATTTTATCCTGCATTTAATCATAACTAGGAAACTGCAGTCACTTAAACTAAACACTCTGTAGCTTTCAACATTGTTTAAAGTTTAACATTTCATCTCAAACAGAGTACCTTATAGAAACATTCTAACATTCTAGGTGCACTATATGAAGAGAGTGGCAGGTGGGCATACTTTAAAAGTTTCCCTATCCAGACATGTTTCACTAAATTGACTAAATGCATGTACTGCATCTATCAAAACATCTGACATTAATTGCATGTTTGACTAGAATGCATTTGCACACAGTGTGCATAAGGTTCTGAATAAGAAAAAAGCAACATCAGAGTGCTTAGATGGATGACTCATATCTTCTACAGTAGTGATTCCTAATCCTGGTCCTGGTGACCCACACATCTGCTATAATCACCTTAATTAGATAATTGAAGTCTTACTTGATGTACTGTAAGAAGTTGCTTCTTGCTTCAATTTAATACTGTATGTGCATTTTGTTTCTAGTCACAGGTTTGGGATTTTATGTCACAATACAATGGTTAAAGCTTCAACATATTTAGCTGGGAACAAATCCAGTTCAAATCAATCATATTATTATTAGGTCAGTGAAGGGTTTAATTGTGTAATAATCACATTCTTAACTCACATAAAGATATGAATATGAGAAAGTTTGCAAACGAGAGGAGTCATCTAGATCATTAATTTTTAGAAATTTGATGAAAAATATCTCATCCAGCTATTTTTTTGAAAGAAGGCAGGTAATTAATTACTGTATCAGAAATTAAAAGATCAATATTTGAACACAACCTGTTAAATATCCTTTTTCTCAGTTGGATGGAGAAACAAGAAGACAGGCCTGAAAATTCTTTGAAATTTAGTGCTTTTTATCAGTATTATAGGGAAATACACGTCACTATTTTTAATGCATAAAAACTTAAACTATTGTGAGAATAAGATATTTCAGTTTTCTGTTTGAATCAATCAGATTACAGATTATTAACTACTATTCTGCTTTTGAAATTCTTTATTCATTAAATGGATCCTTCTATTTCTATCCCTGTCATTGCACTGTGGAACATACATTTTGATGACTGTTATATGAATCGGTCAAAGATGATTTTTCTTAAATTATAATGTTATTTTTTGATTAATAAAAGTGGTGTTCTAATCTACGTTAATAGCAAACAAATACTTTTGTGACCCACTGTCTTTTTTTCACAATTTCTTAATGAACATCTATCTTTTGTTTCACACATCTGTGCACATTAGCCTATATCTATAGAAATATTAAGCTAGCTAATTACACAGTGTAACGCTGTATTTGTTGAAAAAAAATCGATATATAAATTATTAATCTTTTTGAACAAAAAATAGGAAAAATTACAAAAGAGTTTTCCAGTATGAAAACAATTAGAATTATGTAATGCAGCATTAATGTTTTGTGTTCTTCAGCTTTTTCTCAGGATTCCCATGTGCATTGCATTGTTCATTTTAAATGAGAGCCTGAAAGTGTTTAATTAAAAGCTTTGCCATCTTCAAAATACATAGCTTCTCTTTGCATCACTGCTTGTGCAGGTATGAAAATAAGTAGTATTGAATATGTTTAAGGTGATTGGAATGGAACTCATTTTTGTTTTTAGCCTTGGAGGTTTGTGGACCAGCAAAGGCATTTTCTCTTAAATAAGTCTAGGATAGGTTTTGAAGCTGAGTGTACATCCGGGTCTACTCCAAGTTGAAGGGTCATTTCAAGAAATTCAGGACATTTTGCATGTTTGAACATTATTTTATCAAAAGCTGATGGCATGACCTTAGGGTGAGACAGAAGTCTTTGATACTCAATACACACAAGAAAAGAACTCTTTGTTAATGCAAGCTTATAGGGAACATGAACATTTGATTTTGATCTCTGTATTAAACACAGAGAAATATTCTTTCAGGCAACCCTTTGTCTAAAATACAACTAAACCTCACTTAACTAAACAAAATTCCACCAAGAGGCAGATTACTGTTTTTATCTAACCTTCTAGTTAACATATTTATAAATACGTATTTATTTATAGCATTTCAAATATGCATAGAGACAATAAACATTGTGTATATTTTGTGGAATTCCAGTTGAATAATTCTGTGTGTTTATCTTGAGTGGGGATTATACAGATACAGAATTAATCATTATAGGTCAAATATTAATTTGTCTTTCACTGTGCTTTTATTGTGTAAATACCACAGGAATGTTTAATTCCATAAAATAGAATACAAATTCTTAATATCACTACATATGTTCTTATTATAATTCTACTTTCATCTGTGAAATATGAAAAACGTGTTGTTTTATGAAGAAAATGATGAGTTTATAAACTAAAGTACAGTATTTATTAAGTTCCATACTGAGAAAAGTACTTACAGTAGGAGCATAGCAAAGACTATACTCACATATTACAGGTATTTAAGTTCCATTCATGACCATTACATCTCTGATTACTTCCATGTACTGTCAACTGTTGTTTATCATCTCATTTACTGGTTTAATTAGTTTATTAATAAAAATTAATTTAAATAATTATTTTCAATGTATAATTATGCACAATTCATTCTACATTTACATTCATTCTGCATTTAAATCACAAGTTGTATAATGTTATCACCAGGAAAGATATATATACCGTACATATTAAAATTTAATTGCACCTACTTCCTAATGAGCATATTCTTTGTTTCATGTAAAACCATAGCATTCTAAGGTCCTTTTTTGTGCTTTCCTGCTTCCAAAATGGACAGGGTTTTGAGGTTAGCATTGGTAAAATTGTTCAGTCCTGCAATGATGTCACACTTCATTATATAAAGTACATAGTAACCCGCAAGGTTCTACCAGGATTCAGCCCAGACATTGGCACACATTGCGAACAAAAGACTTCCCATACTATTCTCGTACAATCCATTGAAATGAGGGCTATAAAGTTTCCCCTACTGCCCAAAAAGAATAGTGATTCAAATGGCCAAAATAAATCATCTGCCCCAAATATTTGCATGTACTGTAAAGCATTGAAGAACTCCACACACAATGTTTTTTAATGTTTTTTTGACAAAGGATAATAAGTTAGGACAAGTGTTCTTTGTTTTGGTTTTCTAGGGCTTTGCCCAGGACAGTAGTATAAAATAGGTTCCTTTTGCTGTTTGGAAGTTCAAGCTAAAGAACTAAGAAAATAAGAGGATATCAGACGTTTCCCACAATGTTTCTATTAAGTAAATATATGACTTGGGAATATACTGGTCTATACAGGCATGTGTAAATGTAAGAAATGCACTGTTTATATTGCTTGAATATATTTATAGAATGAAAACTGCTGCTTAGAAATACATTCAATTTTCCAAATATGTTCAAAATATATTGTATAATGAAAATCATTTACAGTGTGTAGATACATACACTTACACACACAATTATGGTTAGAAATGTAAACAGTGTTTTGGAGAAATATACAACTGTAAAAGTAAAATAAAAAATCCTCAAATTATTTTTTTCCTTGTACATTTTCAAAATATATTGTGAGATTTAAAATATCACACTGAATAAATATTGTGATGTTAATTCATGAAGTGAGTAAGTTTATTTCGAGGCTCATAGACACTGCAACTGACTCTGCCCATATGCAAATGATGCATGTGATGCAAATAATATCATATCCTCTGCGTATACAAATTACCAAATTCCACACATGACAAATCTATCCTCTGCGAATTGGTCATTTTTCACTACCTTGACAAAGATACCAAGCCATCAAGGCTAACTGGTAGGTAGAAATAATATTTTGTGATAAATGAGCTTAAAAAAACAGTTTTGAAACTCAAAACAGTACAGAAGAAGCTTTAGTTTAAAAAAGCTACAGCTCATTTTGTATCTGCACTGGAAAAAATATCCAGATATCCCAATTAATTAATTTTTACAATTATTTAGACACATAAATATTTGTTTGTCAAGGAGTACAGTTGACAGGAAAGCAAAATGCACACTACAATGGGTGCTCCAGTGAAACACTGCACCACATTGTCAGAATATGTTGTCAGGAGTTGATGGAGAAAGATAGATAAGATATGCCAGCCCAAAAAAGTAAGTAATTCTGAAGGTCAAGCTCTAAATCACTTCTCCAGGTATTGAATAGGGCATGTTTATAAATTTAGAGCATTTACTGTATCTTTCTTTTAAAAGTAAGTAGGGGTTAATCTCATATTGGGTAGTAGAAAGAAGAAACTAAATGTTTCAGCGACATAGTCTTCTGCAGGTCAGTAGAATTAATCTCTGCTTGTTCCTTTGCTGTTCATGCACTGAGGCAAATCTCCACTCAAATTACTTTAGATGACATTTTAGATTTAATGACATTTTTATGTTTTTTGCAGACTAACAAAGGTCTGGACAAATGTCAAAATCGTGGGCATACAGCGCCAAATAATATCATGTTTATCCCATTTTTGATAAATTCAATAAGACAAGGTTATATTCCTTCAGCTATGAGCTATGTTATTTGCTGTTGTAGACCAGCATTGCTAAATCTTAAGGTCACAGCCTGTTAAGGCATCAAAAATACAGAAAAAGACAAGTAATGTTTGTTGGGTATTTTATTTACATGAACAAAGCAAAGAAGATATGAACAATTTAATGTCTGTCTAGAGCCAAGGTGGATAACATTGTCCAAGTGTTATCTGCATAATCAGCATATAAGAACAAATTCAAACACTTTGGAAAGTGAAAATCACTCTTTTTATAGATCCCGCTTTCATTATGCAAAGATGAACAACTGCAAAAGTTAACTGATGAACACAAGGTACAGCTGAGCACATAATGTGCTGGAGAAGCCTTCTGTTTTCTAATGGCCACTTGTAGCATTTTTGTGGTAATAGGCTATTGGTGTAATCATAATTGATGACATGATAAAAATTGACATGGCCACCAACTGACCTGGTACAAGGATAGTGAAATTCAAAAACATTTAAACTAAAATGTAAGGGAAGAAAAGACAAATGGCTTCTATCTAAATTAAAGGAATACAGTGTTAAAGATAAAGTGTTGTTATATTAAGATGCAATTATAATATTAAAATAATAATAATTGCTTACACTTATATAGCACGTTTCTGGACACTCCACTCAAAGTGCTTTACATCTAATGGGGACTCCCCTCCACCACCACCAATGTGCAGCCCCACCTAGATAAAAGAAACTTATAAAACAGTTAAGATGGAAAAGGTGATGCACTTTACATAAAAAAGACCACCATATTGATATTGTAGCACTCTCAGGCTCACATGGGTATGCACCCTCACCACTGCCGCCTCAGGTCAGCCCCCCCACCGCTGGGGACTCAAACCCAGGCCTCCGGCATCACTCAACAGGGGCCCAGCCAGTCGAGCTTAAGGGAAATCTCCCGTCAGCCTGATGGCTGCGGTCCCTGCTATTTACAGGGTAGGGCGGTGACGTCACCACGCTGGTAAGCAGGCTCGAACAACCTGCAATGGTGGCCGTATGCGTTGCAATATATTAATTATAATGCCGTCATAGATAAATCAAGAATGAATGTGTAAAGGACATAATTATTATTATGTGAGATTTTAATTTGTCTCACATACAGTGGAGTTAAGACATCAGCAACTGCACCTGATGCAGTGAACATGGCTTTCATGTTTTCTGACTCCTTCTGTCGTCCCACATACTAGGGCAGATACTTGTATTGATCCAGTCTTTTAAAAAATTGAGACAGAGGAAGAAAATCAAAGGTGAGAAAACCATTATAAAACTATAATTCCCTGAAAACGTTTTATGATTTTAGAGGAGGAGACTATGGCCTGCGTTTGAGAAGGAATGGACTGTGTCTGAGAGACGTTTAATAGTATAAGGATAGATACAGAATCACCAAAAAATGGAAGGCAACATTTTAAAGATATTCTGTTAGAAGCATAGAACAGATTCATCCCAAGGGTAAGTAAATCAAATGCTAAAAAGCACTGGCCCAGATGGTTTAATAAATCAAGCAGGGAAAATGTAAGGTGAAAGAAAGTGCTTTCTATAATGATTTTAAAAGAACACTATCCGGTTAAAGGAGTGGAGTACAATAAATCACAAACAAAATTTAAATAAGGATATAAAAAATGTCAGGAGAAAGAAAGGAATATTGCAATGGAGTCTTAAATATTAAGGTTTATTCAACATTTTTTTCAGTATTCTAACAGGAAGAGAACAGTAAAGGATGAAGTAAAGTATCATAGAGGTAAAATTTCACTTTTAGATGAAAGGGAAATTACTAATACTGTATATATTAAGTGTTAAAAGAAAGTTTTCAGGATAATTCCCAGCCTTATAATTCACTGTGACTGCTATGGTATTTAAAACTTTTTTTGTTAAAATAACCATTTATGAGATACACTCAGGTGACCTTTGTGGCTGAACACTTCTTAGGTCACATAGTTAGTGATGAGCTGATTTAACCCACAAAACGTAATGTCTGGTGAAAATATGCCCCACTTATCAGAGAATGTGAGTTGCAACAGATTGTCAGGATTGATAATGCATGGAGCAGTAGAGCTTAATTTCTATAGAACTCCAATTGTAGTGTTTGGATAGTAGCCTGACTGCACATTGAGATACCCTGATCAAGTCCTGGGATCTCACGTTCTTCCTGTCTTGTGGGCTCATTCTGATGTGAACATATTCCCGTATGACAATGCATGTCCTCAGACATTTAACAACGGCTTTCTTGTGAGATCCGAACGTGATGAGAATATGCAGTGGATGCTCTGCACAGCAGACGTCAGTCCCATTGAACCTTTGTGAGATAAACTGGGACAACATATGGTATCAAGGCTACATTGAGCATTGGACAGATACAAGCTTTTCCATCCTCTACAAGGTCATGGAATGGGACACAATCCATCAAATACAGTATGTACATGGTGCACCATGCATCGTGGATGTATAGTTTGTACTGTTTCCTAAGAGAAACCTCACATGCTACCAGACTGTAATTTTCAGGGAAGCAACCCTACTGATCATCCCTGCCAATGAAAATTGTTAATTATTTCACCTTTGTCATGTCTGGTCAATAAAATGCCAATGCACCTGCTCAAGAAAAGTTTATTTTTTTTCTGATAACACCTTCTTTGAGAATTAGTTGCAGTTAAAAGTGATCCATGTTTTTCAGTGCTCAGTGTATGAAATATTTCACTCTGGTGTTTACAAAGGAAGAAACTGACAACAATGTTCCATTTTAATTGGTATGAACATAGAAGAGACTAAAGTGTATTAGAATCATTTAAGATTAAGGAATCTTCAGGGCTTAGTGGTATTCAATCAAATATACATAAAGAAACAAGATAAGTTATTTAAAGCTATTTAACGAAACACTTCCAAAAGCCAATTGGTTGGGAAATTGCACTCATCCATAAAACATTGACAAAACTGAATTAATTAGAGACTAAAATGTCTGTGGAAACTTTATGGAAATGAGAATTAGAACTATACCGGAGAATCATCTGCATCACAATAGGATTCTAGGGGATACCGAGCATGTCTTGAAACAGTATGGTCAGTCTTGCTTAACTAACTTGTTATCCAAGGTTATCCAAACAACAGCAGAAAATAATACAAACACAGAACATTACAGCACCTTGCAGAAGTATTCAAACCCATCCCGTTTCGTTGAATTACAAATGATGATACAGTACAAACATTTTAATCAAAAGCTAAATGCCTCATCTGAACCCTTTTCTGACTAAAAGAAGTTAAATGTCAAATGTTTGAATTTCCATGTCAAATGTCAGCATAGAAAAAAAAAATACTGCCTTTGACCAAAGGACATGTGGAAACCTTGGAGTGGTAAAATTAAAGCTATGAACAGGAGGCACCCATTAACACAAAGGGCTGTGGGAGTCTGGAATAAACTATCCAGCCATTTTGTTAAACTGATAATCTGGGTTCTTTCAAGAAATGACTACAAGAGTTCCTTGGAACATTTAGCTACTACTAACCAAAGGAGCTTGATGAGTGAGTGGTCTTCATTCTTATTTTCTTATGATATAAGATGCCGCACTGTTTTTCCGGTGGTCTCCGGGAGCATGCATGTTGACAATCGTCTGCAAAAGACTAATAGGTTCAAAATGGTCTACTGGACTGGTTTAAAAAGTACCTCCTTGGTATGTTCATATTTTATTGAGTTTTTAGTGTACCTGCTCTGACACAACTGAGTATTTGTAATTTAACCCCCCTCAACTATATCCTTCAATTAATATGCTCAGCAAATTGTTACTTTTTTTTAAGCTGCTTGCTTACTTATTGAATGAAGAGTTCAACATAAGATGCACAATTAGTATAAATATATAGTATATATATACTATAAAATATAGTAAATGTATATAGTATAAAATATAGTATAAATATATAGACTTGTAATAATCGGTCTGTCTGCTCACTGTATTCAGTTTTCTCCATTCATGTTTTTCTTGAAGTGCATGCATTTTATTTTTAACTATAACAACACCATCAATGAGTTAATAAGCACACCAGAAAATCATGTTTCTCTAGCAGAAATATACCATATAACATGCTTTTAATGAAAAGCACCATTTTGCAATCTTGTGTTTTCACAGACACACCTATGATTGACATTGGCAAGTCTGTGATAGATGAACTTGTAGCAGATTCTTCACATAAAAGCTGAGTCTGGTCACAGAATGAGAATGATTGCCACATGTAGCTTGACGTGACACACTTTTACATCTTCTGCATCATTATCATTACACTAGAAAGCCCACAAATTCAAGTCCGAAGTGAAATTTGGCCAAGGTACTTGTGTTAATGGCACTACTGTTTTAAAAATAGGATCTTTAATGACCAAGTAATTGGCTCAGCACTTGGCATAGGGACACTTTAAATTCAGTGAGGAGTGCCACCTGTGGGACCCTGGTTTTAAAGATCTGATGTGATCACACAACATGGTGGTAGTGTTACTGCCGGGATTAGACTCTGGTTCACAGTGATCCTCTAATAATAAAGTAATTAGTGTAAAAGCATGGATGACTTGCATTTCAGGGTCTAGTAACATAGTCAAAGAAGAATTAGAAAGCAAGAAGTTTGAAAAAGAGTCATTCAAAATGTTCTAGAGCAGACATTAAAGATCAGGAATGACATTTATTTGGATCCAAGACACCCAGCCCATTCCTTAATATGACACTAACATTGTGGACTGAATTTTAAGTGCTGCCTTTTCCATTCACATAAGTCAAGCAGAGTCCCATAGACTGCATGTAAAAGGCATCTAATTTTGCACTAAGACAGTTTTGTATAAGTAGTCTTATTTAAGAACAGGAGAATAGTTCATGCAGCATATCAGCATCTCAGCTTTCAACATTTAGGAAAGAGAGAGCTGCTGTCCGTATTCTGTAGATTACCAACACTAGCATTGTAGATGAAGAAGCAAGTGTCAGCTCTTTCCACATCTTAGTTATAATGTATATATAATACATATGATGTATATATACTGTATGTATTCATCAAATGCATACTGTATCTATCTGTATATCTGCATTTTATGAAGATTGCTGTCTCACAAGGCCATTTGCATCTATTGGATTTTTCATGTTGTTAACATCTGGTAGAAACCAATTAAGCTAGATGTAACTGACCTCCTCTCATTTGTAATGTTTCTGATGTTCTTGTAATTCTTAGAACTTTTGCTTTGATCCTCAGGAGTAATAAGATGCAATTACAAGCTATATTTGGCATAAACTAAAATAAATGAACTAATAGAAATTCTTCCAATGTTTATAATGCTTTGAGTAGGGGAATTTTTTTTTCAATTATTTATTGCTAAAAGATCCCACTGTCGTTTCTATTTCTAACAAGAAGATCTAAATAATAAGCATGACTCTTGTCACAACTCTTGATTGTGTTAGGCATCGTCTTCTGTTCCTGGTAATCCACCTACATTTGGAGAAGAAATTACACTGGTAAGCTAAAAAGACTACAGTAGTTTTCCAATTTATTGAAAACTGCAGAAAGAGGAATTCACTAACATCCAAAGTTGTATGAGAAATCTAGTCTAGAGTGAGTTGTCTTAAACTTTGCAGTTCTTAATAAAACCTCATAATACTTTGTACAGTATGTCATGCTCAATATAGATAAAGGGGGCCATATTATAAATAAATAAAATAAAAAGACTTTATCTGAAGAGATTTTTAGCTGAAGAGAGCATATTCTGTGTCACAGATTTGATTCTCAACACCCACCCATATAAAAATATGATTGATTTGATCAGATCATTGGGAATAACTAAACCAACCGAAGACATTATTAACATTATCCCTGAGACCTAAGGTTCATCTTTGATAATAACTACAGTATAATATACAGGACAAAACATGTTACAACATGTTACAAAGTTCACAAAACTTTCTAAAGCCTTTATTACACAGCATTCAGCCAAACAGTGACAAATAGGTTGTTCAAAGAACCCTACCAAAGTGAATTTTATAGTGTGGGATAACATATTACTCCAAGAGTGCCAATTTGCAATCTCAAAATATTCATTAGTATAGACTGTTGCCTTAACTATTAAACCAACACAAAAAATGTGCTTGAATTCTCTGAAATGCACATTTCAGGCCTACTGTAAGTGCACAAGCCCTAGGGTGTCTACAGTAGAGTACAGCATCAAATGAAAGTTTAATGCACTATGAATTAAGTTCACAGGAGAGTGTTACAGTATGTCACTTTACTCTCTGTTTGTACAGCAAACCAAGAAACAAAACATAAGGAAGGTAAAATACGAGAAGAGGTTACTTGGCTCATCTAGATTGGTTGCTAGTTGCTATTTGATACAATGATCTCATCAGGCCTTTTCTTGAAGGAAGTCAGGGTATCACCTTCAACCACATTTCTGGGTAGCTTGTTCCAGATTCCCACAACCTTCTGTGTGAAAACATGTCTCCTTTTGTTAGTATAAAAATGCCTTCCTTACACTTCTGTCCTCTGGTTCATGTTTCACTGTGAAAGCAATGGTCTGACTTTCTTGATGTCTTAGAGGCAAATATGATTTTTAGTGCTTGTATCGCGTTTCCTCATAATCGTCTTTGGTCAGTACTGTAAAGATTTAGGTCTTTTAGCTTTTCAGTAATACATTCCTTAATCCTGATTCCAGAGCAACATCTTGTGGACCAACATTGTACCCAATATTCTAAATAAGGCATTACTAGTTTATTGTATAAATTTAGCATAAATCCTTTGACTTAATTTATATATAACTATATACTTTACACATGGGGGGGTTACAAAAAAGGTACTGTAAATTAACTAATCATAACCCCCAGCTTGTACATTATTTTGCCAGAAAATATACCCAAGCAGTTTGTATAGTTGGGCACATGTGAATTCTTTGTTCTTTGGCACAGCTTTGGTTAAAAGATTAATAATTCAGGCACACTTGTTTAATCAAATATTTATTACAAATGACCATACACACACTAAACAATACACAACATAAAAATACAACATACAAGTCACCCTATGTTCAAATTTACGATAAGGCGTCCCAGAGGCCTAATGTTCTATCCACCCAGAAAAACCCCAGACTTTTACCAAGTATTAAATTCTTAAATAATGTCTACAGAGGCCAAAAGAAGAGATAGGCAGCTTTCTAAACTATGTTGAATACAACCTACAATTAAATCTCTCTGTATACAGTACCTGGATGCTACCAAATGAATGGGAACCTATCTCCCTATTCTAAAATGCACTCACAAGTTTTAAATATTTAGCTTCATTCTGGTCTTCCTGGGTGATCAGGAACAAGGAACTCCCATCTTGGATATCTCTACAGTATGTATCTATATACTGTATCTTGATGGAAATCCGTATATCATCCTGCAACTCACAACTGGCAACATACTTAAGCTAAGCAAGTTTGTGTCAGGTCAGTTCCTAGATAGGAGACCTCCTGGGAAAGCTAAGGTTGGTGCTGGAAGAGGTGTTAGTAGGACCAGTAGGGAGCGCTCACCCTGTGGTCTATATGGGTCTTAATGCCCTAGTATAGTGACAGGGATAATTTAAATAATGGCTCTGTCCTTCACATGAGATGTAAAACCGAGGTCCTCACTCTCTGTTGTCATTAAAACCCCTAGGGCTTTTCTCGAAAAGAGTAGGGCTGTGACCCTGGCACCCTGGCCAAATTTTCCCCCTGGCCTTTACCAATTACAGCCTCCAAATAATCTCCATCTTTGAATTGGCTTCATTACTTTGTTCCCATCCCCACTGATAGCTAATGGGTGACGACCATACTGGCTGCCATCGTATCATTCAGGTGGGGGCTACCCATATGTGTTGGTGGAGGGGAGTCCCCATTACCTGTAAAGCGCTTTAAGTGGAGTGTCCAGATAAGTGCAGTAATGCCATTCATTTAAATACAAATTTTATCGTTTTGGTATTACAAACATCTTTCATGATTTCATAATTTTTGTTTCTTACCAGTTCCCTGTGTCTGTCTTAGCTCTTTATAAAGTTGAGCCCTTAGTTTTACCCATTTGAAAAGAGACAAAACTACGTATATACACCATCTGGAAAAAGTATGCAAGTCTATTTTTGTAGGTTTGAAAGTATTATTTATATAAGAACGATCATTCTGAAAGAAAAACTAAAAAATTGCATCTTTCTTTAAAATAATGTATTTTGACCATAACAGTAACTGCATTAAATTAATTTTGATAGTGCTAAGTATTACACAAAAAACAAGACTAGAACATTTTAAAGTCTGTGTGCAGCATGTGAAAAAATAACCTTTAACAACAACAATAATATATATAGTTATTATATGATACTTAATGAAATATGATATTAAAAATATACAGTCACAAGTTTCATGTACAGAAATTTATTGCCTATAAATGTTCTGTCCAACTTTTTAAGACAGTATTAAGACATAAAACTAAATGTGTTTTCCATTTGACCTAGAGAATGGTGAATTGCACAAACTGGTTTATTTTGGAACAGAAGTATAAAAAGGGTTTATTTCCATACTATTCACTGAGGGTTTGTATCTACCATTCAAACCATCATTTTACATTAACTGCTGGAGGAAAAATATGATCTAGTCTTGAAATTTGTTTGTAAACTTTAATGCTGACCAGATGAGGTATGTCTGTGTTTTACTGTTGGCCGGGAATACACTGAAGTAATTCAGTCTGTGTAAATAAAATAGGTTTGCTGCTATATTGTGGACATTTGCACAAAAGCTTAATAGATTGGTATCATTTAATGTCATCTCAAGGGAATTGTTTGGTACTGTATCACTGTATTATTATCTACTATTATTATGTACTATAGAAGGTGTTCTGTGATTTTAAGTTGTTTTTTGACTATCTAGTTTTTCCTCTTAAAAACACTTCTCGGTTATAAAGAAGCAAAAATTAGATGTTCAACTTTATCACAGCATATCACAGCAAAATGTACCCCATTGTAGTCTTATGCACATGATATGATGATGACTATCTTTCTCTGCACAAATTTGTGCTTTGACAAGTACATTTGGAAGCTGTTTTTACAAATAAGCAATAAAATAACAATTAAAGAGATGCCACTAGCAAGAAAAATAATATTGATAAACTTTGTAATATACTTCTAAAGCTTATAAGTATTCGATGTACAACAGCATTCTGTGTGGAAAAAGAATATTGCTGCAGTAGTTGCCATTAAATTTGAATAATGTCACTAGTCTAATGTGAACACCAACACTGACTATATATACTTTTTAACAATGATATTCTTTAATATATAGTAATAGAAGAATGTACACTACTGTATTTTATAACATACCGTCTTAAAAAGGGTTGTAAGAGATGCTTTGAAAAAGTACACTGTAAATCTGTGAAGCAGCACAATATCCCTTGTCATCCTTTAAAATGCTGTTACTGTACCTACAGTGCATGGTGCTCTCTTTCTATGATGTGGTCATGAAAGTATTTACAAAATGCTATGTACTGCAGTTTTGCTTAAGTCATACACTGGCATGCAGTTTTATATTCTAGTTCCTCAAGCAGCTACATCGCAAAGCCAGTACTAGATACATGACTGGAACAACTTTTGTGGTCCTAACATGTTACAGCTGTGAGCTTAATTCAATCCCGACTCTGAAGTGCCAGTAAACTAAACAATTATTTTTAATGCTAATGTGTATGTTTCCTAATGATCCACAGCATTAAACTCTTTACTTGGGCAAAGTGGGGGAAAAAAAGAATGATTAAATATCTACTAACATTAAATGTCAATGATTTTTTTTCTTTATTTCTTATTTTGGGTAACTGTGGGTGACCAAAAAGGCATTTTCAAAAATCAATGGCATTTGATTGGAGGCTGCTTGCTTACTTTTAATTGCTTCCAGAATGTTTGCTTGAAAATTTGTTAGGTTATGCATCACACGCAATGAGAGCAGCTGCCAAATGTACTGCTGTAATACTTGGCATTGGTATGGGGTGTGCTTATTTATCCACTCGTTATATGTAATTAGTTTTCAATACAAAGGAGCATCTACATAATTAGTTGCTACCCCTAGCTACAAACAGTGGCTACATAATGGTCTGCATAATCTTATACAAGTGTATTGCTAACATTCTTTGGTTTGCCATTTTGATTTAACTGACATAGCTTAATGGTTATCGATCCAACCTGAGTATAAAATGCTTTCCATCTGTACAGACCTTTAGAACACTTTTTTTCTTTTCAGAATGTGTTTCAAGTTACCATATGTCTTTCCGGAGTTTTATCTTAAAGCTCATTGTGCTACCATATGTTTGTGATGACTATAATCTGTGGTTTATATATAAGATAAACAGCAACAAACATGTGGTACTTTGTGAAATAAACCGCACATCTGACATCAGCACTCATAACTCGCAAGACATAGACAACTTGGTTATGTCTGGCATGGAATGTGTGGTTTGTTTCTTCTAAATATTGCCCATTTGTAAGTCATTTAATTCTGAGTGTACCGCACACCATGTGGTGATATTAAAATTGAAACTATGAATCATTTGTTTTGGCTGATTGTTTTTTTTCTTTCCAGATTGATGTACTTAGCTGCAGGTGTGTTCTTTTACAGCCAGCTAGAGAAGGTGATAAACCATAGGTGATGGTCTAATTTGTGGGAAGTTTGCTGCTTTAACTTGATTTTAATATTTTCCTAATTGCTGATGGGACTTTATAAAGCGAGCTTTTGAATTGCTATACAACGACCTGCAAGGGTGTTCAGAGCCTTCCTGCAGTGTCCCATTTTGTGAAATTACTAAATGGTGCATATATATACATTTTGTCAAAGTCAATATTTATTCAAACTAAAGACATCTAAGGCTAAGATAAGTTGCAGTAAGTGCCAGCAAAAACTAGAGACCTCAAAATTTGGTAGAAGCACTTTTGGTAACAATTACAGCAGCAAGTCATTTCAGCTGTCTCTATCAGTTTTGCAAACTTGGTATTTTTATTTAGCCTTTGGGTTAGTATCTTACCTGAAGGTGAGTTGTAGCCCCTGTTTTATGTCTTTATAAGACTAAAGCCAGTTTTCCTCTCCGATTTGCCTGTACTTTGCTCCATCCTCAGTCATTAAAAGCGTCTGCTGATGAGAAGCAGCCCCAGTATAATGCTGCCACCAGCACGCTTAAGAGTAGGGATGGTGTTGACTGGGTGATTGACTGTGTTGTGTGCAATAAATGTAACATTTTGCATTTAGACCAAAATATTCCATTTGACCACAAAACTAATTTTACCACATGTTTATAGTGCTACTTAAATACTTTGTTGCAAACTCCATACAGGATCTGAGATTTTTTTTCAGTAGTCACTGCCTTCTCATCACTTAACCATACAGGCTAGCTCCGACACATGGACATTTTCTCCCATTTCAGCCCTTGTTGTTTTTCTAAGTCCTCTTCTAAGTGGCAGCGCTTACCAGTTTTTTCCTTGATTTCCTCTGATGTGCAGTTCAGACACACAACCTGTCTGGGTAGTACGATCAACCTTCCACTTCCTCACCATGCTTTCACAGTTCTTAAAAGGATAGACATTATCTTTGAAATGGTTGTTTTCCCTTTTTTTGGTCTCTGCTTTTCCACAATTTTATCCTTGGGTTATTCTGAAAGCTACTGAGTTTTACGGTTGAATATTTGCTTGAAATTCACTCCCTGATTGAAGGGACAAGTACAAGCACACCTATTTACTCTGAAATCACCACAGCAAAGGGTTTGAATTCTTATGTAATCATAACTTTTCTTTTCTTGTTTTGTTATAATTAACTATTTACAGTACTTCTTTGCAATTGATTGGGTTGTTTTAATAATAGCTACTTCAAAGCATCATGACCATAATGTTTAATTAAGCAACAAAATACTAAAAGTGTGCAGGGGTCTCAGTACTTTTACCAGGCTCTCTATGCATGTACCACAGGTCTGCAGAGAACCGTGTAGTGAGGATTTGTGTCATTGTTCTGTGCAGAGTCTGAATTCCCTCATCCTGAAGATCCTTCACCCTCTGAACATTTCCACCTGGGATTCCAAGGCGTTAACTTCACTCACCTGTAGAGATATTTCTTCACCTGACGCTTGAACTGGGAGTTGCTTCAGCTGAAGCTGTAACAGAAGCTTCTTTATTCCAGCACTTTAGGAGTGACCATGCTGTGGTAAAAGTATGAATCCAGCCTCTTGCCAACAATAACAACATGACCGCAATGTAGGAGTAAGCATATAATTCCAATGGTTGGTATTCCAGTTAGAACACTGTTGTTTGCATTTTCTGAAAAATATACAAAAGGTTATAAATTAGAAGATGTCATTTGGTATGCCTAGCCCATTTGACTGGTAGTAACTAATTGATCCAAGGATTCTTTTCAAGTAGGGTATTGGTTTCAACAACGTGGTGTAGGTAATGTTGGGTTTTAATTTACTGTAACAATCAGAAATTGTCATGGTAAATTGCGAGAATACTTGATGACTTCATCAAAAATCTCATTCATGGATCCTAAATATACAATATACAATTTTTTTATATAAAACCGAAACATCCATAACAAACAACAAACAGAATATATCTGTGAAACAATATGACAGGCTGATGGTTCACTCAGGGATTACAAAGATCAGAGTTAATAACCTAAGATTTAAAATACACATTGGCTATAACTAGTGTTATGTTCTACTTCTTAGGTTCTAACAGTCTCATACTGTATAATTCCATCACATTTATTCTAAGATACTGTATAAGTAAATATGAATTTACTATTGTGAACTAAACTTCAAACATGTTTGGAATAAGAGACCAAATCTCAAGTATTATAATGTGAATATTGGTGCATTGGCTACTCATCCTTAAATAGTTCAACTTCCCACTGAGAAGATGGAGCCTGGGGCTGGTCTGTAGCCCGACTTGCAACTCTGCTTGTATTGGCCTCAGGCAGCTCTGCCAAAGTAAGCGTGGCTGAAGTTCGGTCTTAAAACCGTCTGTGCACAATCGAACAGGTAGGGAGAACTTGGTTCACCCCGGCTATAGCTTGATTCTGAATATGCTTGAATATTCAGAATATCAACATAAAAAGAGACCGACTGTCTTATTTTGCTGATCGGGTGAAAATAACAGTGGGTTCACAAACACCAAATTTCCTCTGTTGCAGAAAGAATATCTAAGGCAGAATTCTGATTTTTACTGAGTCTCTCTCTTGGCCTGCCTTCTTGGAGAAAAGTGTAAGTTCTGACTCGGACTGCTTGGAGTCATGTGATGGTAAAATTCAGATTGCCAGTTCAGAGACATGAGGATGAGTTAACCAATAAAATGATTTGGGTTCTTGCTTTTAAGGTACAAAATCACAAGTCAGTAATTGGTTAAGATGCTATCAGGTTTGGTTCTGGTACCCATCCTATGACCTTTTATTGGTGGACCTTCTTTTGGGTGACAGTAACCTTGGGCCCATGGTCTTGGGAGGAAAAGAGACAACAGACTGGCTTGATACACCTTTACAATGTCCCTTATCAGAGGGGCCTCTTTATCCACATTCCTTTGCATTTAGAGAGAAGCCCAAGCTGCCTTAATCAAGGTACACAAAGATTGTTAGAAATCTTTAATAGCACTTAATTCGAAGTGAAATACTATGCCTCTGTGCTACAATGGACTTGTAGATTCTTCTAGATTAACACCGCGCTTTGAATAAAAAGCTCCTCCTGCACTTCCAAATACTTTTCACTTATCACTTTTGGATTGGGTCTCACTGATCATAATGAAGATGTCCACTGCATTTACTATGCTTTTGAGGATTTTGCCATTGTAGGACATTTCTTTAATTTTAAGTTTCTAGTGTCTGTAAAACCTATTTTATATTAAAGCTATGTAATATATAATTGCTCAATTTGAACACAGACAGTCAGGAACTTCCCAGTTAATCCATATTAAGAAAATAAGAAAGGTTACAAGTGAATGGAAGCCTTTAGTTTCATTCAACTTGTTTGACTGCTCACCGTTAATTGATTCAGAATGTCATCCAGAAGTTTCTTGAAAGAATTTGACTGGTCTGCCCTCTCACAGTGGGGGAATTCTGTACTATCTATGTTCCAAGGGAATAACAGCTCCTTCTGTAACAGACTCAGTGTCAAATGTGCCTTGTTACATAGTGGCACCCAATTTCAATGTAGAATCAAATATAATTATTGACAATAAAGAGAACTGTACATCAGCGGGCCCACTATATTGTAAGTGTTTGAGAGTAGATTCACTGTATGAGAGTGCTAATTTTATGCATCGCTAAGCTTAGTAGTGAAAAGTTTCATTTTATTTTTAGGAATCTCTGGAAAAGTCTATGAGAACTTCCAAGGGCTCAAGGACCTCTGGGAGAGAAGCATTGTCATACTTTATATCATCTCTTTTCAGCTTTTCAGCATGAGCTGTGTCACATTCTCTTGAGGTCCCAAAAACAAAGTCACCTATTTCTTGTCCTCTTTTTTAACTTGAAATCCTATAATGTTCAACATGGTCTGTAATAGGTTTTCACAAAATGGCTCAAAAAGTAAATGCACTCCCTCAGAGTACAATTTGATCTGAATGATCCATATGTTATTAGTTCAAGCCTGGGTCATGTCTCTAGCTGACTGTTACCAGGACTCCCCCAAGATGTGGATCACATTTGTCATAGCACTTCTAAAGTGCAGAATTTTCAAAGATGACTCTCTTAATGGGCAGGTTGGAGATGCACATTTACTTATCCTTATTATCCTCATTCAATGCAGGAGCTGTTGCTTTGTCAACAAAGAAGCAATTACAGATTCTTAACTAGGAGAGTATAAAATGGAAAGTCCAACAAAATGTTAAAAAAATAGTTTATCGTAGATACAGAACTACCTCCACACCTGAGTTCCATTTTATATCTTTTCATAATTCTAGGAATATATATTTTTCATTGCTCCATTGTATATCACAGGCATAGTCCAATATACAGTACCTACAGTATGTACATGTATGACCTGAGCTTCTTCATTCAAAAATCTTTTAGCTAATGTGGGCTTTTTTCTGACAGCTGACAGAGAAGAAGCTTGTGCTCAAAATAATAATAAAATGGCACCAGGATGTACTGTACCAGGATTAATAATACATTTCACACCATATAGTACCAAAGTACTCAACATCTTTATTTATTTAACAAAACTGTATTGTATGTTATGTAAAAAAAGCATACATTTTATTTAACTCTTTAAGCTTTTACTTCTCAATTAATCTAATGTAGAACTGAATACTTTAGGCTCAGGAGAATCAGATACTTCTTTTTTTAAAGATATTCTTTGATACATATGACATAATTTTTACCTAGCCTATAAAGATACTGGAGAAACCTTTAGCAAGCAAAAAGCTTTAGTCACGTTCCACATTTGAAGCCTGCAATTCGCAATTGGGTCATAATTTTGATTTAATCCACCCATGTGTTGTGCAGGAAAATTAAATAAATTATATAATAGCAATATTGACTTACAATCACATTACACATTCACATTCATGAGTATATTTCTTCAGTATAGACTGGAGAAAAGTCGCAATCAAAGATTCCATTTGTAATAGGAAATTCATGAAAAAAGTGCAATCAGTTTACAGATATACATCATCCCAATGTTTTCTCATAAAATAAAAAAAAATATTTATTCCATTCAATCACTGAATTAATGTCCAGAACATTTATATTGTTGTCAAAAGTTTGTGTTTGAGTGTGTGGGTTGGCAATCTCTCTGGACAAAAAAATGCAGTCTGAGTGTTTCATTTTATACAGTGAACCTGCTTTTCTTATTATCAGCAAACCAATTTTCTTTAGGGAAATACATTGTTGCAAGTGGGGTCTGGTTGTGGCACTGGTAAAGCAAATAAACATAAAACATTTGAGGTTTTATGCAAAGGAAATGACAGAAAATATTATGATTATACATTAGATTAGTAGAGATCAGATTAAATTTGGGATCAATTTTAAAGGAAGAGTGGGGTTTGGAAACTATTTTGAAAGCAAAGCAAGCCTTTAAAGGTTCATCCATAACTCCTTATTTTAAGTCATTTTCTCTTAATAATATAATGAGAAATGTTTTCCTGCTACCATGAACTTTTCAGTTGGTCAGTTTTCCTTCTTTGGCAGGATCTTTTCAAACAAACTATAAGTGATTTTTTTTCCTGGGTAGTACAATAAGAAGTATAAGCAAGATTTGCAAGAACAAAAGAAAAAAAAGTACTGTATTTCTGTACATTAGTCTACTCAAAAGAGATATGTGAACAATCTCTATGAACAGGTAACCTGTGTTAATTTCAGAAATATGTTACAGGCTACCCACAAAAATGATGTTTTGTCATTTAACATTATCAATGGTATAATTCATAATCCATCCAGCGCAAATGTATGGGTCTAAATGATACTGTAAATGTGATAACTTACTGATTAAAAAATACATAACACGACATACAGTATCAGCTTTTGTACAGTAGGTAGAAGACAAAAAGCAAAAGTTTTGAACAGTAGCTCCTGAGGTCAGACCTCCATTCTACACACCCCCAAAAATGAGTGAAGTACCATTACAAAAGGCTTAAATGGTTTGTTGTTCTCTATCTCCTCTGTCAGAAGACATTTTGCTAAAGATAGAAAATCCTTGTAGGAGATCTTGCCAGCTCATAGCGTAGCCGGTTAAAATTGTCTGGATGAAGACATTGTTTCCAACCTCAGAACTTTCTCCTCATGCAAAATGAGTATGACTGGACCACAAAGAGGAAAGACATGGCTTACAGGATGTTCTATGTCCTGTGAGAGGAAGAGATGATGTGTCAGAACTTACCTGAAGGGTGTGGCTTTCTGTACAGTATGTATGCAGTATGTACTGCTGGTAAGTGCTGCAGACAGGATAACTGGGAATACATGGAGTGTGATCTACTGTATGTTTTCACTCATTGCCTCATTTGGCTTTGCAGAAATGTGTTTAATATAAAGTTGAATGATAAGTTCAAGTGTTTTGCATTCACATCATTTTTTCAAGTGTTTTGCACTTTTTTTGCATTTTTAGTTCACATTGACTCTTTTATTGTTTCAAAATGTCAGGCATTTTAAAAATTAAATTTTGAAACCTGTGTTTATGTTAATAACAAATGTAGTGTATAGCATTTGATGGTTATATTTAAACCCTAAGTCTACAATTACCTCTAAATTGTTTGGCACTTAAAAATAAATATTTGAAATGTTATCCATTTTAGTGACAAGATATACAGTAGGGTCTCAACATTCATGAGGGTTCAGTTCGGAGAACCGCCAAATTTGAATATAACCAAGCCCACGCCTATACTGTTGCATAATGTGCTACAGTATATCCTGTACTACGTATGTTCTGTATGTGTTAAAAGACATAAGTAAACCTTCCTTAGATGATAATTAAATGACAAACGCACTGGTTTTAAGTTAAATAACATTGATCAACTAAAAGAAACAACAGTAATCACAAACTTATATGGAAAAATAAACAACGTGAATACCCTACTCTGCATCCATCCTGCACTTTATTTCTTGACCTCCATTAGTAGTCCGCCCCACTATAATGAAACAGGTAAAACTGTCAGCCTGTAAAGTTGTCTCCAGCCTGTCATTCCCCCACTGTTGACACAGAACCTGGAGTGTTCATTACAATATCCAGTAAAAACAAAACCGCACTGAGATGTGGGTGCTGGGTAGTAGGTACTGTACTTGCGCAGAAGGCGGGGAGAGGCGCATTCACTTACTAGATTTGTCTCACTATCCAAGTCTGTTACACCTCTATTTTGAAAGTTGCGACCAACACTCTTCAATTAATTCAGTTTCATCCCGCTCTACTCTCCTTCTTTACCGTACATGATCCTATCAGGCAGATGGAATTAATCAATTTTAAATTTGCAAATGTCAAGACCCTAATGTACATTAAAACAAATTTGTACTAAAGCTGATGCTTTTAGTACATTCTCAACAAGTCTTGTAATTTGCTTCCTTAAGTCAAAGAGTTTTTTATACAGTTTATATAGGTTTCCCTTTTTTTCCCCTGAAGAGGAGAATTGCAATTTTGGAATAAAAGCACATTATGATGATCTAGATGGAATCTATAATTATTTTCTTTATTTGATGTATTATAAGCACCTTACAGTATCACAAATGGGGCCCGACTTGCTCTGTTGGTAGAGCATGAGACTCATAATCTCAGGGTAGTGCGGTCGTGTTCCACGTTGGGCGCAAGGTCCTTCAAGTTGGAGGTTGGGCACAAGGCTAACAACCCTGTCCCGTAAAAAACAAATGTTATGGTAACAGCAACAGGATGTTGCTGCCCCTATGCGCTGGAAGGCATAACGGGCAAACATCCATCCATATCATAAACATTTAAACTATTAACTAAATGAGAATATGTAAAAGAATATACAGAGAATATACTGTATAGAACAACTAACCAGACTGCATCCTTGCCTTTTCTGTAACCGACACATGAATATCTGAACTTTATAAGGAATGATTTGTGAAACGCAATCCTTTCAATAAACACCCATATTTATAAGATGTCAGCAACTGAACCACAAGTTTGATTACCCCAAGCTTTCCCTTTGAGAAATTACTTTTCACAGTTATAAATGCTAATTTAATGTTTATACATTTAGCAAAAATAATCATTATTCTTCCACAACCTTTTATACCCAAACCATAGGATTGGAAGGCTAATCTAATCCATGAATCTAAAATTAACTGCTTGTCCTTAGCAATGCACGACAGAAAAGGGAATCACTTATAATAACTAATGATTGCTGTGTAGTATTGAATGAATTGAAGATGTAGTCCCTCATGAAAGCAGGATTTGCTTTGTTTTATTATGCTCTCGGTGAAGGTTGTAAAATTGGCATTGTTAAAATCAAAACCAATCCTCGACCTCAATTGCAAGATTTTAACCACCCACTTACAGGTGAGCATCCTAAACAATTCAGCCATTGAGAACATATCTATTTTAAAATCACATTTTTTCAGATGTATATACTGAATTGGTTAAAGTAATACTTTCTGTCTGCAGAATTAGAATGCTACCCCAGGCTCCAGAGCTGATACCAGATACTGATACTTTAAAACATGTGGTATGGTTTTATAAAGTTTATAACGTACTTGAATTTCTCTTTTGTGCTCGAATGCTGACATTTTGTCACAGCCACCAGGGAAAGGCACATTGGTAGAGGCCACCCGGGTTTCAAGACAAATGCCAAAAGCTATATTTACAACTTTTAAATTAGCACAAATAAAACAAAGTTAAGATTTTTCTTATTTTTAAAAAGGGTAAACATATTTATTTTGCTGAAAAGAAAAAATATTTTTTTTTGCAGATTATGACTAGGACAGTTTCACATAGGGAATTATTGTATTTTTTTAGATTTAAACATGCATTTGTTTTTTGTAAGAAAGTATGTGGCACGGCTTTTTAAGTAAGTGAAGCCCAGTAACAGTGCTTATCCGTACACATGGAAGAAGATTCTAGAGTTCGCAGCCTGCTTGGAACTTAGGTATATGTTTTACAATGCTGTGCAAGAAAGAGCTCTACTGTATGTCATTAAGACTTTTGCAAATTATTTCAGAAATACTGATGCCTGTTTAATTCTTTTAAATCCTTTTAAAACCTGCAATATTTTTAAATTGTATGCAGTACTACTGCCAGGGTACAATTTATTTAGCTTGCACATGAGCCCACTTATGTTAGTGCATGATATCACTTCCAGATCTAACTCAAAACAAACATTAATATTTTGATCATGGAAATGTGAACGAAAAAAACAATACACTAAAAATATCTGGTCAAGAAAGCCTAATTCTTTCTCCAAGATGCTGCAATCCAATCTTAATGGAACACTCACCTCACCAGAAGAAAAAATGCTGGATAATACTGTACATCTAGATCCTTGCCAACAATTATAATAATCATATTTCTTTTTATTTCCATCAGATAATTAAGTTGACTCCAGATAATTCAGTTGAAATAGTTTTCTGATACTCTAATGGAAGTCACAGAAATTAAGCTATGAAGCAAATGTCATCTACAAACCATAAGAAAAAGCAGGTGAGCTGCACTACCAGACTCTAATAGAACTGATACTGTAGGTAAAGAGGAGCAGAATTTACTCAGCTACACTGTTAAGTGCTGTGTTTCCGTGCATAAAAAGGAGTTGTCTCACAGGCTCAGTATTTTAACTAGACCACTAAAGGCCAAACGGTGGCATACATAAATTTGTTCTTCAAAGCTTGAACAGCTGAAATGTAACCATGTGCTTAAATGTAGCCCACAGCCCTTTAGATTAAGCCCAAATACTTACCAGCTTCTTGGGATTTCAGCAGTGCTTTGCTGCAACTGAGACTCATTATTACTGCAGCATTATCCAATCAAGAGTAGCTTTTGTCCAGTTACTGGTTTACCAATATGCAGGCCGTTCCGTGAGTTATAGTCATTGGTAGATTTTAACCTTCATTGCCATATGCTATGAATTTATGAAAGAGGAAAAATGTGTTCAAGTGAAAGCTTTGAGCTTTAAAATAAGGGCTATGAAATATTCACATTATATATAGAGATTATATATAGATACAGATTGAATATAAAGTATATTATAGATATATACACACATAAATGCTACTGATACTTGCCCTTTCTGAATTCAAAAAGGAAGCCTAGATGGTTATGTTGCTTATTTATTTGGTGTCAAAGAAGCAATGTGTCAGCAATTTAAGCTCCCTGGGTGAAGCTTCGTAAGATCACTATATGTCTGCACACCAGGTTGGATGTAATTAAGCAGGAATTTTAAAGATTTAAATTTTAAAGATTATGATTTGATCTCTTTTTTTTGCTTAGGAGCTGCTTCTTTAAACATTTGTTTAAATTAGTTATGGCAATCTACTTAGTAACTCCTTAACATGATTATTTAATCATATGCAATTATATTTTTACCTTTCTAAGCTTTAGCCTATTAGTTTACAAAACACTGTCTGGGAGGCATAAATATTGTGTCAACATGAATGTTTGAGTCTTTCTCTTGAGTTGCTTCATCAAGATCAGTTTTCCAGTTTATATTTTTAGTTCTTCTCTTTGCCAATAAAAAGCAAACTCATACTTCCAAGTTATTACCATCTCAAATGAAATGAAATCACCCCAAGGTGAAATGAGTTTACCTTTGTATTTCCTTTACAGGGTTTGGTGAGCTACAAGGTGAAGTTCTGAATTAGACAAATCAAAACCCCTCCCAAAAATGTTTTGTGTTCAATAAAATGGCATTAGAGAGCCCAGGTTGTACCAGTCATGTGTTTTCCAAACCTTGAAAAACTCTTCATTTGTATTCATAGTGCTTGTTCTTTTTCTTATTAAATGTAGTCACTTTCTATTTTATCTTTATGTCACCATTTTAGAAACTTGACCTACTTTTGCTTATTGATTTAAATGTTTTAAAATACATTAACTTCTGGCTTCCTTTCTCTGCCTCATCTAGAATTCTAAAAATTGAGATTCACGCTGCTTGGTGTATTAAGTAACACAGGTCTCCATATAAAGTCAACCAAAAAAATACAAAATATTGCAATAATTAGAAACAAAATAAATAATGTCCTCGGGATAAATCTTCCATGTTAGAGTCTCACCCAGTCATGTTTGTCATAGGAAGAAACCAATGAGTTGTCATTTTGCTTTTAAACAAGAATGAGACGTGATTCATTGAGATACTGTTGGCAGGAGAGCTATTTGCTTAACCATATTTTCCCATAGTTTTCAGCACCATTCTTGGTCATCTGGTTTCAATAGAAAACTGAAGCAATGGTTTCTGCCAGCTAACAAAAAACATGGAAAGCACAGTTCAAATCACTGAAGTATTTTAATGACAGCTTAGGTTAACCAAAATGAGAAGAAGGGTTTATCTATGGATTAGATACCTTTTTATCAAAAACATGAATTGCATAGTGCTACAAGAAACGTTCTGTTTTCACACCAGAATGGACACCAGACAGAAATCCTAGACGTTTTCAAGATTTCATCCCCTAAGAAATCATCATAACGCCGTTTCCAAGGTACACAGCTTTTTACAAACAGCAATAGTTCAGATTTCGTTTTCAAAGATCATTCTTATAACTAGGTCAAGAACCCCATTTCCTGGGGTTGAACATAATATAACACTTTAATAAGGCACAGTTGTTCAAGGTGTTTTATTTGCCTATATCCTCTTAAGAGATCTAAGGCAAAATGAAATTCCATCCTTTGTTGATAAATGGGAGTGAACATGAACCATGTTTATATTAGAAAATGATATTAATATCTTGTTGTGATGATGGGCTAAGAGTATTTTTCAAATATGGAAAACTACAATTAAACAATATATGATTTTCCTAGTTCAATTGTTTACTGATTTAACTCAGAATCTGCATGATTCCATCTCATTTCCAATCTGATGAGAATGAATTAAATAATACATAATTACTCAAAAAGAGTTTAATATAAATATAACAACATAAGAAAGTTTGGGATGCTTTTCATCTAGCTCTCATGATTGTGATTGTATGTAAATTTAAATTTATGTATGTAAAATGTATGTAAAATGTAAATTTTATAATTATATATCCTACCCTACTGTTCTCTTTTTGCAAATTACCAATATCTTCTAGAAGACATAATGATGTCTATTGACACCTTTCAAAAATCTGAGTTAGCCCAGTTAGATGACTGATTTTCTTTGAAACGTGGGGAAGGTTTGTCTATTTCTGGACCAAAGCTGATTGAGAAACCTAAGGACTTTTATGAAAAGCTGGAGATTACAGAAGCATGCGATGGTTGACTATTGTGCTCCAAGTTTCGCTATTGTCACGTCCCGCACTCGCCCTCGCAAACCCCGCTTCATTCCCAAACCCACTGTTTCACGCTCTCATTCCTAACTCAACAAATCACATTCTCACAGGCACCGGATTCCACAGATTCTCACTCCTGAACCCATTATCCAACCACGTTCCTCTCCCTTCAGTATTTAATGCTCCCTCACACACCAAACCCTGCTCACTATTGAAAAGCCTCTTAGAGTTTTCTAGTGCGTGTTATTTCCTTGTTGGCTTTCTTGGTTTTTGGACTTGACTTTTCCCTTTTTCATCTCGCCCTTTGGATTACAATTTTGGATTGTTTGCCTCTGCTTCCTGCAGAGTTCTCGGCTATGCACAGGATTCTTGGAGAACTACCTGCCGGATTCCTGACAGCTATTGCATCAGAATTTTTCAGGGGACAAAAAAATCTGTAGATAGTTAAAGTGCTGAAGAAGATGCTGATTTCTTTCAAAAGCTGATAGAAGACTGGTGTGTGGTGGTTTTACTTTCCAATAGCAACATTAGAGGATGCCAGGAAGAAAACAACATCTGGCTTCAAATTAAATAAGGATCTTCTTATTGTCCTTGAATATGCCAATGCAGCAGGTATGTACAGGATATAGTTATTGGTCATTGGAAAATACAATAAATCAAGAATTGCAAGGGGATTGCACATCTTCTGGTGGACTTTAAAGCACCAATTTAATAATTGGATGGACAGAGAAATCTACATGTTCTGGTTTCATGCTTTATGTTTTCATATCAACAGTACAGAAGCTTTTAAAGAAAACAAGAAACCCATGAGATACTGTATTAAGGTGATTCTGATTATAGAAAACTGTGGAATCCATTCTTCAGAGTTACTGTCTGATAATATTGATAATATAATTATAATAATTGTTTACACTTATATAGCGTTTTTCTGGACACTCTACTCAAAGTGCTTTACAGGAATGGGAACTCCCCTCCACCACCACCAATGTGCAGCCCCACCTGAATGACACAATGGCAGCTGAATTGCGTCAGAACGCTGACCACACATCAGCTATTAGTGGGGAGGAGAACTGAGTAATGAAGCCAATTCATAGATGGGGATTATTAGGAGGCCACGATTGGTAAGAGCCAATTGGAAATTTTGCCAGGACGCCGGGGTTACACCCCTACTCTTTTCGAGAAATGCCCTGGGATTTTTAATGACCACAGAGAGTCAGGACCTCGGTTTTAAGAAGGATGAAATTAGTTCCCACCTGCTAATGTGACATCTCTTATACAACCCATGGACCAAGGACTTCTACAAAACTTGAAAATGCTCTACAGGAATATGCAAATACATTTAGAATTTGGCATGTGTGAATAACAAGATTTTGAGGAAGAAATGAAGAATATTTTCTTGTGTTTATTGCTTAGGAAACTCTAAGCTCACATTTTTTCAAAGGCTTTGCTGTATGTCGTAAGCCAGTAGATGATTAACTCCCAAATGTCTTTAAATATGGGCTATGGCTATATTATTTGAAGACAGTAATACTGCAAACTCTGAGAACACCACCTTATGGGAATCACGATTAAAAATGGTGGGAAAGAAACACCTCAAAAATTAAAAGTGTGTATAAATAATTAAATCATCTAAAAAGTGCACACTATCAGAACTTTCTCACTGACCCTGTTATTCTCACACTGTCAAACCTACCTTGGCCTTCAAGCATACAATGGAAATCCAATGCATTGAAGGAAGGGTAGAGAGCTTGTGAAAGCAAAAGTTTACTACATGTTCTGTTGATTAATAACAATTTAGGTACAGAGAAATTTATACAGGCATAATTACATTAACCTCTTATAATGTTTCCAGCACCATTATTTTCTGAGAATGTCACATGGTTTGATAATTAGTTGTAAACTTTAATTTGTTTATAATGTAACTCATGCAGAATGATTTCCTCTGCATCTCTTGTCAATCCATTATTGTTCCTATTCTCTAGGCACAGCTGTTAAAACATCTTGAACATACATTTGCGAAGTACCATACTTCATGTAAAGAAATTTCTGTGGAATTCAATGGAATTTTTAATAATAGTTACCCTTATGAAAAAGTGACCAGGTCTTCCATACAGTATATACAGTAAAAGTACAATACTTTCTACAATAATAATATATAACATATACATATAGTATCAGTACAGTATACAGTATATGAAACAACAATGACAATGAGCTAGTTTTGACATGATTGGGTTAAAGCCAATGTAGGAAGAAAGTTGTAATCCTAAAACAGGAAAAGAGAAATCATCCCACATGTGGTTAAATATTTTCACTACAGCATCTGAGAAATTAAGCAGTGCTTCCTAGCGGTTAGACCTGACAAAAAGCCAGATGAGTGGGGCTTTAAATCTTAGTTCAGTCCCTTGGTTAGTGTTCGACCCTGTGGTAATGCTGTTCATGTCTTTGCCTCAATCCCACCCAAGCTGTCAAAGAGCTATGGGAAAAGTCAAGTTACAAATTAAGTATGGCATATCAGTTTGGCTGGAATATGTAGTACTGTATGAATATTACATCATACAAATTCTTAGTTACAGTTCTGAAGAAAGACTTATGAGGTGTCCTGCTAAATTTATATTAATAATAAACTTTATTTTATATAGCATTTTAAAGGTGGCTTCTCAAAACGCTTTACAGGATGACAACAACAATAAATAAGAAGAATACACAAGATAAAACACAATTACAATATATAGAGGAGACCGTGGATGGTGGTACCAAGAAAAGCAGAGGGGTGAAGAATGGAAAATTCTAAATTTGAGTTCCTTTAGCCATATTCCCACTTCTTATACAGGATCCTAAAAGGACAGGCTTGGTGCAAAGCAAGAGTAATGTGTTGTCTTGGCCCTTCACCAAGAATAATTCAATTAATTATTTTTGCAATGGTAAAAAAGGTTTTGGGTTAAGGCGTATATACAGTACGCCTTTATCACAGTTTGGAGAAACTATTGTTTTCCAGAAAAATAAAAATCATATTTTGTCATTTCAATGTCGAGCTCCATGTCTGTTTTGGCTGTCCTCAAAGCTATCCCCAATTACAATTGACAAACTTTACCAACAGAAAGGCCCTTATTGTGGTCAATCTAGTCATCACTACTGAATGAATGGAGTTAATGAGATGGGAAATAATATTTTAGAATGGAAATGTTTTCATACTTTTAGAGAGCTTGTTAAGGCATGCCTAACTCATGGATTCTTTGGTAATCTGGTAATGTTAAATACATTTTCAGACAGTATGATATTTCACTAAAGTAGATTAATGTGTGCAATAGCCACAGAGTAAGAAGCCTCCAGTACTTCCTAACTGGATTAGGCAGATGACACCCAACTGGGTTTTAAAGCTTTTTGAAACAGAATACCAGGGATTTGCTGACGCACTCTACTAAATAGCACACTATTCTGAAAAATGCTTTCTGCGCTTTGAATATGATTCCCAGTAAAGGTTAAGTCACTGTTGATAAATATTTGTTTGATTCACTAAACAAAATTAAAGCTATATTGTGATCCCTGAGGCATATAGCTTAAATTCTTTATTACATTTAATACTAGACACTTAAACCAGTTGTCTGAGTCACGTCTAAAGGTAAAACATACCAGACTAATCCCTTTAGCCCCCTGCTGTTCTCCTTGGTTACCCGCGATTGTGTGGCCAGACACAGCTACAGTTCCATCTACAAATATGCTGATGACACTACCGTCATTGGCCAAATCACTGCTAATGATGAGACAGCCTACAGGAATGAGGTCAGGAACCTGGTGGAGTGGTGCCTTGACAATAATCTCTCCCTCAATGTCAGCAAAACTGTGGAGCTGGTCATCAATTTTAGAAAACACGGTGGGGACCACACCCCTAATCACATTAATGGGGTGGCTGTTAAGATGGTTAGCAGCTTTAAGTTCCTGGGTACTGTACCTTCATCGCTAATGATTTAACGTGGTCCCAGCATGTAACTGGAGCTACAAAGAAGGCACAACAGCGCCTTTACTTCCTCTAAAAAATTTCCAACTGTCCTTACCACATTTTACAGGTGCGCTATTGAGAGTGTGCTCACATGTAGTATTACAATGTGGTTTGGCAGCAGCTCATTGTCTGACCTGAAGGCATTACAGGGGTTGCTCAGGTCAGCTCAGTCCATCATTGGAGTACAGCTCCCTTCTATTTCAGACATTTTTACAACTCACTGTCTCGGAAAGGCTGGAAGTGTCGCTAAGGATACCAGTCATCCTGGTTCCTCACTTTTCTACCTCCTTCCCTCTGGTAAGCGTGACAAGAGCATAAAGGCACGAACGTCCAGGTTCAAAGACAGTTTCTTCCCACAAGCTGTCAGTTTACTGAACTCTGCCCCTACCACTGGTTCACACTGATGCATTTTAACATATGTTATTTAACTTGTTGTTGCTGCTGCAGTTCTGTGTTTATGTTTTTGGTGTTTCCTTGATGTATTCTTTGTATTGAACCATACATGTATAGTAAATATGCATTTCATTGCACTTGTACATACTGTATGACAATAACCTGAACTGAACTAAAACTGTCAAAATAATGGTTCACCCAATACTTAAATAAAACTATTCAAACAAACTTTTGTTTTGGTGATAAGTTGAAAAATACAAATAGAATTTCTGAGAAGTGGATAAAATTATATAAAATTATATACAGAAACTCCCGCTTTCCCCTTGAGAGTTACTTTCCACTTTTTCACAACCCTTGGTAATTTACTAATTCACTATTAATCTATTCACTACATACTGTACATTCAGGAGGCATTAAAGATATAAGTGAAATCAATTCAATTCGAAAAACTTTATTCATCCCCAGGATGGTACTTTAATTTATTCACTATATTATATATTAAATCACTTCATACAGGTTCAAAAATAAAACATGATTGTAGTTAGGAGATGAAGACAGCAGAGTATTTCATTTCATTTTTTGAAATCTCTATTTCCTAAGATCCTGGAGGTGTTAAATTTTGCAAGACTTGAAAGCTCAGCTCCCAGTAAATCTTTCTAAATTAGAATGTTTTGAAGCTTCTGATTCACATCTTTTAATAAGGAATGTGACTGTGTGCCCCAACCTGTGTGTTAATTCTCTTTATCGTTTGCAGTACTTGTTCATGATTTCTCCCTTTAACTTTTAACTATTTGTGATGACATATAAAGATCAAAAGCTACCTTTATTAAGAGGATATCCATCAATTTATTGTCTAACCTCTTCATCTAATACAGGGTTGCGGGGGAGCTGAGAGCAACAGGCCAGGGCAGGATACACACTGTATGGGACTCCAGTCCATCGCAGGGCAATTAAGAGGACAGATTAAATGTAAACATCTGATTACACACCTAATGCAAAACATTCTCTAAAACGGTAAATTAACAAGGTGTGTTTTTTGAAAATATGCAACTTCCATTCATCCATTTTCTAACTGCTTTACCCAGTACAGGGTTGTGAGGGTGCCAGAGACTATCCTGGCAAGCAACGGGCATGAGGTGGGATACGGCCTTGACAGGACACCAGTCCATCACAGAGAATATGTGACTTTTGTGATGTAGAATTTTTATATTTCATATAACTTAACCTTGTGAAACATGCATTCAGATTTTTTTCACATATAAAGAATGCCTTGGACCTAAAATCATCCTGTTTAGCAGATTCACTGAAGGTCACTTATGGCTTCCTAGCACATTGTTTTATTTTGGAGATACCCTTGACATTTAGAGCACCTTTCCATGTGATTTAGGGCAGATATTGTGCAGATTGACATTAGTCAAAATACCAAAGACCTTGTTTTTTCTCCATTTAGTCTATAGTAATGAGCTAGGAAAGCAAAATGAAATCAATGAATTCTCAAGAGTAGCAGTGGTACGTATTTTATTTGCCATGTTACAGGTCTGATTTGATATGAAAAGGCTTACATTTATTTCAGGCTGTGGCTGTGGCTGTAGCTGTGGCTGGGAAACATCAGTATCTGAAACTGGATATGTGTGAGCTTAATAAGAAAGGACGTTCTTGTGAGAATTACTGTAGGATTAAAGTGAGCAGGTGGTAACACAACTATGGTAGTTTCTTAAACTTATTAGGCTTCTGTTTTAAATGTCCCTGAGGACATGAACAATAATGAGGATAAATCTCACCTGTGAAACTATTTTTCAAATCACTGAACCCTTTATTTATTGTAACCTGCAATCTAATTTCACTTTACTTACAAAAGTAGGTGCACTGAACTAAAAAATGAATGTGATTGAATTAGAAATGCCTAAATTGCTTTTTCGCCAGAGAACAATAAAACAGCTGGGACATGAATAGTTGTTTTTCTCTTTCAAAGTCAGCTACTCTCACCTAATTTTCTGAATGCATGAATTTTGCTCTTTCACCTTTCCAGTCATTTTCAGGTATGAAAGCTTCTTCTCAGTATGTTGATTGTTAATCCTGCAGATAAACTCATACACTGGTAAACACCTTTTTGCATAATATTTAACAAAGATTGGGTCATTTGCAATAACAGTTAAAACACCTTTGTTAATTCTCATTAATCAAATATCAATAATATTACAGTTTTTACCAATTAAACCTACAGTTACATATATTTATTTACAAATATTAACCACTACCTACACACATTAATGAATTCAAATGAATCTTTTCTGTGTAATACAGCAATCATAGTAGTTTAAATAAGATCAAGGCAAGTATTTTTCAACAACTTTTAATCTAACTTGAGCTCCTCTTCATATGTGTGAACATAATAAAGGCAGCTAAGAGGACAAAACAGCTTCTTCACCACAGTGCTTGAATGTCATCTTGACATTACCACAACTTAACCTTAGAAACAGTAACTTAACTCATAGTCCAGGCTTAGCTCCAGCTAATACCTCAGGATGCCATAACCCCATAACCCTTTCCCATTCTAACCTCAGCCCCAAACTTTCCCTAGAAACCACATAGAACTATAGCCCCTCATTTAAATTAACCCCAACCCTTACCTCAGCCTTTAAAAGGTCTGCACGATGTCTGGGTTCCTCTATTTTTTAATTTTATTTCCATGCCATACTTTTCCATCAATTGTCTGTTTGGTTTAACCATGACAACCCTGTATGGTGACATCCACTTACCAAGATAAAATAAAAATAGAATAGAAAAGCTGGTTTCGCCATATACAGTAGGCTTCAAGATTTGATTTACATACAGTATATATTGCTTAGAGATTTTAGCTTGTTTTTTTATCTCATAATTCAATTACTAAATAAAGTTAGGCATTCAGTAGAGAAACTTACAATATTGCAGAAGACCTATTCTCTTCTTTTTCATAAGCTCCTTACAGGCAATTGTACTCTTTCTTTGCTGTGGCAAAGGAAGTTACCATTTAATAGTTATTTTATTTTAAAAGGGTCAGTTTTCACCCATTCCTGTACCTGCAATCACAATACAATCTTCTTCTTTCTGTCTTTACCTCTCCATGCTGTCATGTGTGCCTATGTTGTCCCCTCAATTGTGAAGTGTGCTTAATTTGTGCCAGAGCTCTGCTCCAGCTCTTCTCCAGCTTTCTAAACACAATACCACCATATACTTGTGAAAATTTAAATGTGCAGTTACAGTTTACAAAAACCTTAAAATTAGACTTGAACAGACATGGAGCTTTGCTCCACTGCTGGCGGAGCAGTGCCACTGTGGCTAAGGATCTATGCCTGTGGCTGGAAGGTTGTTGGTTCAAATCCTGTGGCCAGCAGAGGAATCCTACTGTGTTGGGCCCCTGAGCAAGGCCCTTAACCCCAACTGCTCCAGGGGTGCTGTACAATGGCTGACCCTGTGCTCTGACCCCAAGCTTCTCTCCCTGTCTGTGTCTCATGGAGAGCAAGCTGGGGTATGCAAAAAGATGAATTCCTAATGCAAGAAGTTGTATATGGATAATAAAGTGATCTTATCTTATTTGTTGCGAAACTGATAGTGGTGATTTCAGCACTGACTACAATCAACACGTACTGTAAGACAAGATGTATTGTCACATCAGACAAGAATAAAAAACTTTTATAAAAGGAGTAGATAACACACACTGTGACCTCCTGTGCTCTAGATAAAAAACAGTGATGAACACTAAGGAAAGCACTTACATTAAAATGTTCAATACATCTAGTTTTTGGAAAATGTTAAAGAGGATGTTAAGCGCACTGCATCATCATGATGAATCTGAAAAAAAATTCCACCATAACTAGAGTTTCTGGTCACCATAATGACTGTGACAGTTTGCAATGAGGTAAAAGTCATAAATGTGCTTTTTGAACATCAGATGAGGAATTAAGTGGGATTGATATGGAATTGATTTCATATAGCAATATTGCACACTCAAACATTCAACAACATGTTTCCTCACATCAGGAGCCTTGATCATGTTACACCCCAGCTCATTCCTTTCTCATACCTTTTTTCCAACTAAAAATGCACTTAATGTGTGGTTTCATGAAAATAATGAAAAAGAATTGAATTTTGTCATTAAAAAAGTTATATATTTTGTCATTATCGTTACCCATATTATACTTACTGTATATCCACAATCATTCACAATCTCAGAGCCACACACAGCACCATTCCCTAGACAGCAGCAAACTCTGCAGTGCCAGAAAAATTGGGTCTTCTGCCAAGGCAGACTTCTACACTGTTTAGGTTTCAAGGAGGTGACATCACTTCTGTAACATGTTCATTCCACTGAACACTGTTGCATAAACAGTACAGGCTAGTGGGAGATCACACTGTTACATTCTGAAACTCTTTGGCCCGCACAACAGGTCATCAGATTGGAAATTTTTCAGAATTAGAGTAGGCCTTAAACTATATTGTCATAGTTTTTGAAATGACTAATTAAAATATAATTTTGTTTGCATTTTGTCAACAATGGTGCATTAATTCCACACTGATCAATAGAATGATCAACATCACAACATTTTGGCTATAGAGCCTTCTAGCCTTCCTAAAGGTGCAATCAGAGTACACATGACCCCAAATATATATCATATGAAGCAAGTTCCTAGTCTTCTTTGCACACACAGACCGGGGGAAACTGTGCACACTTCTTACAGGCATTTTGCCAGAATTAAGTGGTTTTAAGCTCTGAAACCAGATTTAATTTGCTTTGTCAGTTAGACTAAATATGAATATTCCTTCCTTTCACTTGATACTCTTGTTAGAGGTGTGACAGTGTGTAGTGGGAGGCGCTGGGGCGAGGTGAGGGGACGGAAGAACCAGTGTGAGGTTAGCAGGGACCAAAAATAATACAAAAAGACTGGAAAAATAAACAAAAAGCAAAAAGAATGTATGCCGCTGTGCCGTGTTACCTCCAGGCTGGGCTTACCCTATTTAGCGGGGTCCAGTCTGGTGAGCAGGGCGTGTAAGGGAATAACAAAACATGAACTGAGTGCATAACAAAATTGCGTGTGTACAGTATGCCTGCCCCAGTGAAAGTGCATCATGGGACAAGCAAAAAGAAAAATGAACAGGAAAAGAACACCTTACATGGTTGCAATCCTCTCCGGGACTGTCGGTGTCAAACTCCCCCTTCCGGGGGTGTCCCTGCTCGTCCCCTCGAGGGGTGTCCAGTGTGCCTTAATAGGACCCGCACAGCTGCGGCTCGTAATGTAGAAGCCAGGACAGCTGGGACTACAAAGGCGAGGCGTCGCCCTTCTACCATGGCTCCACACTGGGCACAATAACTCCATTGTGAGCCTCCTGGAGAGGCAGGTCTAATGTACTGACGTTATGTTGGGAGTATTCAGGGACCCTCTCCTGGAATTACTGTATCCTGGACAATCTCAAGATCATTTACATGAAACTCTCTACTACCTGGGACAATGGTGCCTGTTGGGCAATAGTAGAGGACTGGGGTACTACTTGACCTGAGCCTTGTTGTGTGCAGTTTCTACTGCAGTCTTCAGGTCCATGAGGTTGACTTGAAGAGGAGTACCGCCAAGAGTGGGTGGATGAGAAGGTTTTATTAAACTACTTTCTTTGATGTGTTTGAATTTTGGGGGAAAAAATCACAAAAACAACAAACCTGTTTTTTTTATCTTAACTCTGGGCTAAACATCAAACCTAGTCTTAAAACTTAACACTAATCCTCAATCCCAAGCTTTAAGCATACAACTAGTCATATGCTTATTCCTAACCCTAAGACTAATTCCAGTCATTTATGTACTGTAATTATAATGGCAACTGTAATGGTTATAGTTTTAAGCAAGAGGTGTCTTTCAGACTGAAGCTAAATGTGTCATTTCCCCAAACTGCAGGAACTGATGGGAATTGTACAGAAAAAATTATAATCTTTTAGGAGGTTAATGGTGCAGCAGGTCAAGATTTATGTTTCTGAGGCTTTGTGACACTAATTTATTAAATGATAAATATTGAAAGCAGGCAGAAAGGGCCACAGCTGGCTGCATATTTAAATAGAAAAGCTGACTGAAAAAAGCTGTCGACAGTAGGTGCAACTAAATGGTAAGCTTGATTAAAGTAGATGCTTGTGGTTGAGTTGTTCTCCTTGGAGAGGTAATTTGTGGATTTGATGGAATTGGGCTTGAGAAATAGATGTTTAATGCTTGAATTGCAACTTAGAGAGGTATGTCAGAGGATGTAAAGAAGATGTTTTATTGATGATTAAAATGGCAGTTTTAATTATTGTAATAAAAAAGAATGATGTTTTCTGGATCACTGACCTCCATCACCAACTGCTGAATAAAATACACAATGTGCTTAGCCTGTCAGCTGGAGGAAAAGTATTTTGCAGGGCCAAATGTCCTCAGAAGTAACGCTAGAATCCAACAGGAGGTAGTCCCAGTGGCATGTGAAAAAGTGCTTCCTCAGAAATTAGAATTTCATTTAGAGACAAATAGAGTGCAATACAGTATATTATGATACTTCCAGTAAACCATGAAGTTAATTTTTAAGCATTCTACACTTTAACTGTTATACACAATAATTATTTGTGGAGAAATTTAAAAAATACAGATAACCTTTGGAGAAATTGGAGATCTTTACAGCTCGAGATGAGTAAAAATAAATTTGAAGATGACCAGGAAACACTTCACTTTAAATTACCCATACTTCACTTTAAATACCATTAGGAGTTACAAATTAAATTTACACATTAGAACTGTAGCTATGAACAGAACATAAATACAGTGTCAATCACTTGATTAAAACTGGCTTATAGCAATAAATAATTCAATTTTTATTTAAAAAAATATTGTTCTGTTACATAAATGATTTATTATTGCAAATTAGTAATAGCTTCTTTGTTATAGATTTATGAAGTGTCATTTATAGTCACTCTAGTTAAATGTTAATTCTTACTGTGCAAATAGGTTAATTTCCATTTGCCAAGAGAACTGTAAAGAAGTGCATTATTTTGCAGAGAGCATGTTTGTATTGCCCACAGATGTATAAAGAGATTAAAATAAAAGACAATAACAACAGGAGTAAATGACACACTGTAACTGGGTGAGAATGAAGAGAAGTCTGGCAACTATAGGGATGAAAAACAGGAGGCAGCTATAAGTATTAACAGTGGCAGAAGAAGGTGATGAATAATGAAGCAAATGAAATTAAAAGAAATGAGTTTAAAAGAAAATGAACTAGAAATAATGTAAATGGAGAGAGTACGAAAATGGAGGATGAGGAACCTTATGATTTATATTATTATTGCTATTAAGTGATCCATTTCAATAAGCCTAAAAAATCTGTATCCAACAGTACATATGGTAAAGCCAAGCTCCATCAGTCTAAATATCGTGATGTTACAATATCCATTACAGAGATGCAAATCAGATAATGGGCTGGAAGAGATTTTTTAGAAGGAACAATTAACTGGTGGAACAGAATGAGAGGGTCAGAAATGTACATTCACATTGGCTGATCAGTCAGCCAATTAGTTATGCCACACACCCTTTCCCTCCTACCCTAATTTCTATTAGAAATAATAATTAATAATAATTATTTACACTGAAAACTGAGTCAGATCATAAGTTGTAAGAAAACGTGTTCTACTGAAGATAATGAATTTCCAAATGCTTTTTTAATGGTTTTGATTGTTTTAGACTCATACTTTTTGGTTTAAGGAACATGTTCAAATCTTATGACTAGAGGGCTTCAGAGACAGATTGCAGGATTGCTCTGTTGAAGCCCCAGCTAGGTTATGGTTAGTATTTCCACACTCCTAAGACATTTTTTGTGCCCGGTGATGGATTTTGTATCCTAAGGCAACATTAGGACGGTGATAAATTGCTCTGAAACTTTTTTGGGAGCCTTTTAGCTCCCTTTGTTGAATAATGCAGCACTCAGGAATTGCATTAGAAAAATTAGTAACATCAAAAGATGTAAGAAAACCTGTTTAACTTAATACTATCAATATCCAAGAGCTTTTCTCAATTAGTTGATTGTTTTAGAGTCATAATTTTTGGTTTGAGGAACATTTTCGAATCTGATGACTGGAGAGCTTCAAAGACAGATTGCAGGATTGCTCTGTTGAAACCCCACCTAGGGTTAGCGTTAGCATATCCACACTCCCTAGACATATTTTACTCTAAGTGCTGGATTTGTGGTCCCAAGGGAACAGTAGGACAAGCGCTTTACAGATAATGGGGACACCTCTCCACCACCTCTAATGTTCAGCCTCCACCTGGATGATGTGACCTCAGCAGCCAGTACACACCAGCTATCAGTGGGCAGGAGAACAGAGTCCCAGTTCATTGATGGGGATTATTAGGAGGCCATGATTGGTAAAGTGCAATGGGAAATTTGACCAGGACACCAGGGTAACACCTCTGCTCTTTTCAAGAAACACCCTGGGATTTTTAATGACCACAGAGAGTTTTCACGATCGACATCCCTCCTCATAAAGGGCGCTCTGACCCTTTTGTATTTCAGTTGATTACTTGCACCTGCCCCCTGTTTTGCCTCCTTATTTAAGCCAGGCACTCTCGCTATTCCTGGCTCAGCAATGGGAGATGGACACCCAGAAGCCCGCCTACCAGCGGGTTCAGGAGAGACCTGACGGCATAGGCTTCATCATGGGGTCTTGACCATCTGAGTCCGGGGCTCGGAGGGCCTGGCCTCGTTACTTTGGTTTAATTTCCTGTCCCTGAACAGGATCCGGATTTTAACCGTGTCTGTATCACCTTGAATGGACCCCCTGGTTTTGGACTGTGCCCTGGATTCCCCCTTTTGGACTGTCTGGATCTGTTTGCCCTTGGCACGCCCCCCGAGTCAATTATTATAGTTTATTATAGTCAATTATTATTAGATTTGTGTCTGGGAAAAGCATGCTTTCTTCTATATTGTAAAAGCAGTCGTATTTCTTTGATTTTATGTGGTGCCCTGTGGAAAGGCCAAAATTCAAACCATAGAGAAAAAGAACCAGAAAGTGGATCTCATAGCAATTCTCTATCCAATTTTCAGGAATACTGGTGAAGGATGCTGGCATATGATGTTTTGCTCACACAAGCCATTTTAAATTTGACACATGCAATCAAGCAGGAATGCTACCTATTAGTTTGGATTTGAAAAGTAGAATCTTCAGCCTCAGCTTCACTTCAGTTGCCACTCAGATGTCTGTGCTGCATGGTACAAGACCATGTTTTCTTGACGTCTGTTATAATGGACAATGTACATTTAAATAAACAGAACAATATTCTTTTTACTATGTACATGGTCGAATGTTTTGGGCACCTCCGACATTTCAACCCCATTTTCATATAGTACGTGTATTCTTCTTTTTCTATACTGTATATCGATTTTCAGAACATTCCCTTGATTTCCAAGCTAAAGGTCAAAACAATCTTGAACAGCCGTCTTCATGGTCTCAACCTCTGAAGAGATTTGGAAAAACCTGTACAGTACCTGTCCAGTACCATGTGAAACTGTAACTTCAACAGGAAAATCAAGCAACACTGTACAGAAAGCGCTAGTAGTTTAACTAATGTAATATTCTTAAAATTAGCAGAGAACCACACAAATTGCCTGTTTAGCCATAACACATTCTTCATAAAAATCATTTCACATCAAAAGTATTTAAGCTCTCTGCTTCTTTTTTTAAGCTTGATCCAAATATTTGCTTTGCGAGTTTCAAATATCCCTTTGAAACATCCCCTCCTGGAAATGTTCCTTTCAATTAAGAGTACATGTTATTCTTTAGATTAGTCATAGATCAATGTTTACCCTTCCGTTGAACTAGATAAAAGAATGTAATCATTGCTAGCATTTTAGTTATAAAAATATTTCCTACAGATGTAGCCTGTAGATGTATTTTTTTTTTCCTGGCAAGAAAAGCAGTACAAGTTGAGGTGTAGATTTAATATAGATATCACACCAGGAAGAGCGGACCAATATCCTTCCAGAATAATAATGTTAGAACTCCTCCCAAAGGGACAACAGATATGCCATAAAATGTACAAATGGATATTTCATGTTTTCATTCAGTCTCAATTTCATATTTTATGTCATTGCTGTTAAGGTGTTCTAGGCAAAATATTGAAGCTAAACCCTTCAAGTACTTAAAATAATCTTGTGTATCAAAACTTCAAACCTATCTTGTACCCAAATTGAACATAATGAAACATGCCTTTCATTGCTCTGATATATTATATACAGGAGCTACCTGTATACAGTATGTATGAGCATTTGTTATAACTTTGATCTATATCTTTAATTTGTTACATATCACATTTAGAAAAATGTCAAAATAATATAAGAGCAGAGTATCTCTCTTCCAATTCCTGAAAAGGACATTAGTGCAACAAGGCTTCATAGTCAGCATGATAAATTGTTCTTACTCAAAGGCAAGCAATGTCCTTTCCAGAATTCTTGTGACCAACTTCTAAGCAGTGCATTTTTCTCTATACTTTCACTCATCTGTTTCTGTTAGTTCTGTCTAAATAAGTCTTTATAATCCAAGAAAGATGTTGATCATTTTTCAGTTTCTGAACTAGTAAGACCATGATACAATCAGAAAGGACTCTGATATTCCTCCACATCTAGTAATGTATAAATGTACTGCATTTTTATGTAATTTTAAGTAAAACATAAAATATGTTCAAACTCTGAGCAAAACAAAAGTGGCAAATAAACTCTTGGTTCAAATGAAATATTCAGCCATGATATAAAAAAACTTTATAATAAAACACGTGAAATACAGTAAGTCTAGATAGTCTAGCAGTCTAGACTTTTTTCCCTAGTTCTCTGCAGTGATTTGTGTTTTTCTATTCTTGCATGGTTTAATGCAAATGAAAGCTAACTGGCTAAGACCTGGGCCAACTGAATTGTTTAACTGGGCTCTGACTTAGGGCAGTATAGCCAAGCCTTACAGTGCTGTGATTGATTTGATTTGTCTGATGTCCTGGTAAAATGCTGTTGTCCAGTTGGTTATTTCACTTGCTGTTCCTAAAGGCATAAATGTAACACATTTGGTTATCCTATATATCTAGAAGCAAGCATGTGAGCTCATTTGAGTGCTGCTGTTCAGAATATATAGTGTATTAGAGAACAGCTCTTTTTCTTGATTTTGTCAATAAATAAAAGCTTATGTCACGAACAGTTCTTTCCGGGCCCTATGCAGACGACATGATCCGGATTAGTGAGGAAACACTGGGGAAAAAGCCATGCAGGAGAGGGTATGGAGACAGGGGGCGTGTCCAAGGGGTGCAGGTGTCCAGGAGTAGTGATTCCGGGGCGAACAATCCATGTAAAAGTCCAAACGGGTAATCCAAGACAGAAGAGTCCATAGCCAGGCGATCCATCCAGGGGTTAAAAAACGGGAACCGGGTCGGAACCGGCAGGGGGGATCAGAAACAGAAGGTTAAAATCATAATGGAGCCAGACGCAGCAGGACCCGGGCTCTCACGAAATGGGATTCATTGAAGAGCCTCGAGTGACATCTGCGTCTGGCTTTTAAGGTGGAACTAAAGAGGGGCTGGAATAAGGAACAGGTGTGGGGAATGAGGTAGAACAAGGAAGGGCTGGAGCGCCCTTAAGAGGAGGAGTAGCGATCGTGACAGCTTAGCTTCACTGACATGTTACCTTGTATACATCTACTGATAATAGTGTACAGTATATACAGTAATAAAAAATAAGCATTGTCTTCTGGGTTAGGTGTCAGCCCACTCTGAGACATTTCTATAGGATGGGGTGGATTTTTCCCACTTCCAAAATAGTCTGCCCAAATCCCAAAGACAAACTTTTGAGTGACAACTTAAAATCGACCCTTTCCTACAGGGTTTGAAAAGGACTTCATATTTGGAGGGTTTGTTCTCTACTGGCAATGTGACTTTAGAGAAAATAGAACAAAATGAATGAATGAAAAGATCTCATTTGTGATCTTTTCGATGTTCTAAAAACTAGAGGGTTTTAAATGTAGAAGGCCAATATAATATGCAAGTATTTTAACTGTAAGTAAATAGCTTAAGTGTGATATTAGGAATGATAAAGTTGTTCAAGTAGAAATAGCACACAGTCACCTACAAAGGAATTGAGAACTAGAATAAAAAGTTATGGCAAATAGTGATCTGTAACAATGTTAGTTGCAGTAATAGTCGATGTGAAAATGCTAAAAAGACACATACAAACAAAACTCTAGTGTCTAGCTTAAAAATAAGCCACATCTTGAAAAGTATTTGCAAAATAATAAAATTGACTAATTCAAGACATACTGTATAATAACAATGATACTAGTCCTAGCACTACTGCAAAATAATAATAACAACAAAAAGCAATCCATTACCAGAAAGTATATTACAAAATACATAGATCAAGAGGTGGAACTACAGTCAAAATGCTTTTGGAAGTTGGGAGTATATTGGACTACCTGGTAAACACCTTTGCACACATGGGGAGAATAGGCAAACTTCACACATAATGGGGTCGAGGCCAGAATAAAAACAAAAGCATGATGGCCTGGTCTCTTAAAACTAGTCCAGCCTTGCACCCAGTTCGTCCAGGTTAGGCTCTTTGTTTCTGTGACTCTTGCCAGGAATAAAAGCTTTCTGATACTTATGATTCTAAGTGGGGAGCTTATGAAAAAGACACATTATTTGAAGCATGAATTGGTAGATAAATCTCAGATGGTCACAAATTGCCATCTTAAAATGACTTGAAAAATGAGTATCTGTACTGAATGATTATTATTGCTCACAGTAGTCATGCAGAAAATAAGGCTTCTTCACATTTAATTCATATTACCTACAGGTAAAAGGAATGTGTAAAAGATATATAAAAATACATAAATCCAGAGGTGGCTCAGTGGTCAGCATTGCTGCCTTGCAGGGCTGAGGCCCTGGGCCCAGTTCTTGGGGTGCTACAGTATCTGCATGGAGTTTGTGGGTTTCCTCCAGGTGCTCCAGTTTTCTTCCACAGTCCAAACATGTACTGGTAGGTTAATTGGCGTCTGTAAAAAATTGGCCCTGGTGTACGTGTGTATATTCGTGTCTGTGTGTGCCCTGCAATGGACTGGAGTCCATGGTGTATCCTGCTTTGTGCCCAGTTCTTTCCGATATAGGGTCTGAGCCACCGTGACCCTGAATTGGATAATTGGTTATTGAAAATGATGTGTTTTACCTTGCAGCCTAATCTCCAAACATGATTGAAGTGGGGTTTGGTCAGTATTTTGACGGCAAAACTCCAAGTAAAACCAGGCTGTGATTTTTATGTGGTGTTGATAGAACCGTAGGTGAAATTTATGAATTCCCATAAAAAATATACAGTATATGATGCAAACTTATATACTACAGCTTTTCTTATATATGTACTAAGGAAGGTACTATGTACTTTTGTATATTTTCTCTGGCCATAATCTCTTGACCACTTTACTATCAGTACTGCATATCACTAAATTTTATGGAGAACAAATGTGCAATGTATGTAAAGGTAATGTCTGCATTAAAACCAAATATTAAAAATGGACTGCATAAAGTGATTACAAAAACCACTGAGTTCAAAAACACTTACAGTATATTGTTTGATGATTTGAATGGACATATTCAAATGGCTTAACTAATGAATCCTACATGGTGCTCTCCCATCAAAACAATTCTTTATGAATGATTTTGGCATTGCATCTGTCCAAACACAAAAGATGTTAGGCAGTTCTAAAATTCATTTCAATACTTTTATCAATTCATCAGTTTGCCTTCCTGCCAATATATAACCACTATGGTATGTGCCAGATTGTATGTGGCATTATGAAAATCAGCATAGTTCCTATAGTTGACAGTTTTACTTTCTTGGTAAAAACAAATGCTGCCGTTTACCACAAAAATCAAGACAACAAAGTACACAGCTACTAAAACTTCATCTTCGACTTTGAAGTCCCTTTTATATTTAATGACTCTAAAAACAAATGCTACAAAATTTGGAAAAGACCTCTTATTTAGTAAGTATACACATGGCTTAAATTATAAATGCCTAGTCAAATCTGGTTTACAGTACACGACTCTAAATAGACTTTGCTATTATATTCTGGCATTGTCATGTTGACTATTTGAATGCTACTTACAATTTATCAGTTAACTGGGAAATCCAATAATTTGTTACCTGTAGACCATATATATATTAAATGGTGATAGAAAACAATTACAATTAAAATAAACCACCTTACATGAGAATTTGAATTTCTTTTACTTTTAAACATACTGTAAGCATGTGTAAATGCTGCTGTAACTACTGGATTATTTAAAAAATAAAACACAATTTAATTTAATTATTAAATTAAAAATGAATATCCATCATTGTACTCAAACATTTTTCTTAGACATTTCACATGTTTAAATTTATGTAGTCTGTCTAGTCTCCTCTCACTTGGGAACAATTTTGCTTAGCTATGTATTCAGTCAGACAAACCACGACTAATCAAGCAGCATTCCTTTAATGTTGTGACCCAGAATAATTGACCTTGATGTTTGATACCATAATTATAATAGAGCTTAGCATAAGAGCTGAGATCTGTTGAATCTGCAATGAATGTCCTGTGCAATGTGCATTACAATGATTGAACAAAACTAAAAATAACGCTACATTATTTTATTTAAATTAGAGATACTAAATTTGACTTTTTATATCTAATTGAACCTGGTTTTCCATTTTTTTTAAATTAAGCTCTATTCTTGGCCTAGTTTTGAACATGTAAATAAAAATATCTTTAGGTTAATTATTATTTTCAAATATGTCATGTAAAATGTATTACATTACCAATCTCTTGTGTACATGTGGTATGCTAAGCAACTAGGAAATGTTAGATAACCTATTTCTTTGTCTTACATTTGTTTAAACATTTGTCCTGAAATAAAGGCAACTCTTATTTATGAAATAAGAAAAAATCAATGCTTTTCTTCAATGCTTTTCCATAACAATGAAAAGCTACAGTATTTGAGAATAACAATGTTTTCAACTCTACTTTTCAAGAGTCCTAAAATATTGTCAATAGTAAAACTCACGTTGTTCCAAGTGCTGAAAAATGTTCATGACCATCCCATTGCAACTTAAAAGGGTAACCGAGGTAAAGACAGCTTGTGTGATTGCCTTTAAGGCACCAATAGACTGCAGACCAAGCCCTCTGAAGTATTGTTCCTTCATTCACCCCCATTGCAAAGTGTCTGGTGTAATTCAATCAGAGCAGGACTTTTTTATAGAACCTTTACTTCAGAGTTAAGAAAACTGGCTCATTGCTCTGGCCTGGTCCATGACACTGAAAGTAATTTTTTAGCTGAATTCTAGTAAGCTTGTGCTCAGACATTCTGCCATTCATCGCCAGAATTTGAGATGTATTATAAAAAGGTTTTATACTGATTGATTTCATAATGCGGTGGATGTGTATCATACTGTATATCTCCTTTTGTTTGAAATATCAATGATTACATATAAACAAAAAAAAGGCTTCAATTATAATGAATTTAATGTAGACTGTAGGGTTCAGTTGACAAATGTACTATTTTATTGGATATAGGCCCCTCTGATCTAACTTTGTAAGACTGTGTGGTGTTTGTCCATAAAGGGCGATTTTTAATATAAAAAACATTGTCTATTTATTATCTCTCTAAACCCTTTTTAACAGGCAGAAATGATACCTCCTAAATATGCCAGCAGCCATATCACCCTGCAACCAACTGAAGCTAAGCAAATGTGAGCCTGGTCCTGGAGCCAGTACCTGGATGGGAGAAAACTAAGGTTGGTGTTTGAAGAGGTATTAGAGGGGACAGTAAGGGGCATTCACCCTGCAGTTTGTGTGAGTCCTAATGCCCCAGTATAGGGATGGGGACACTATACTGTAAAAAGGGGCTGTCCTTTGGATGAGACGTAAAACACAGGTCCTGACTCTCTGTGGTCATTGAAACTCCCAGGGCATTTCTCGTGAAGTGTAGGGTTCTTACCCTGGGGTCCTGGCCAAATCTCACATTGGCCTTTACCAGTCATGGGCTCCTAATAATCCCCATCTATGAACTGGCTTCATCACTCTGTTCTCCTTCCCACTGGTAGCTGATGTGTGGTGAGCGTTCTGGCGCACTATGACTTCTGTCACATCATCCAGGTGGGGCTGCACACTGGTGGTGGTGGAGGGGAGTCCCCATTGACTGTAAAGCACTTTGAGTGGAGTGTCAGAAAAGTGCTACATAAGTGTAAGGATTTATTATTCTTATTATCAAATGGCAATGTGGTGAGAAATAAATATGAAGTTGAACTATGTGACACAAAACATTTTACAAAGATAAATTTCCTGATGTTTATGCAAGAGTACACAAGGGCGGGAGGCTGACTGTAATGATTGAAATATCTTACAAAAACAGGCTTTTCAGCATTTAACAACTTTGCTGTAGTCACCATGAAGTGGGAAATTTGGGCTGCGATCGCTATTGACCTGTCCAAGGCTTTTGATGTGGTGGATCTGCTGCCCAGGCATTAATGACAAACCCTTGATCGCCTGGCCTGGCTCGTTCTCACCTGGCAGATGTGTTTTTACAAATCCATTATTTGCATCAACCTATCTTCCAAAAGCCTTTAGCAGTTTTCCAAAGTTTCATTGAAGTGTCATCATTATTTTATGTATGTATCAATCATTTCCCTATGCACAAGACAAATCTGGCATTCATGGAGGAGCTTAGGGCATATTCAGATTGTTTTCCTTTGGCATGTGAAATAAGAAGTCACAACTGTTATATAACTTCTTTAGTTTGCCATTATTTATTTTCCACTTGTTTAAAGCTCTTTATACTAACTAGTAAATCAGGTCTTGAATACAGAGAAAAGGAACATACTGTACTACTGAATATACTGTAGTATTGTTTAAATGTATAATTTAATATTATGTTGTAGCTTGACCCTTAAAAATTGTATTTTCCATAGATTAATTGTAATACAATGTGCAGCCACATCCTCTAAAGTTTCCAAAATTTAAAGTACAGTGATATTTTCCAGATGATATTTCACTAGGAATAAAGCAGCTTTCAATTTAGAGAATTGTAAACCTCAGTTTGATATCTAATGAATTTAATAAAAGGATCATTTTCCCTTACTCATATTTTAGATCTAATAAATCTATTTCTATTTCAGGTATTGAGACACATATAATTGATCCAATGTAACAAGTGCCTCTCGAACATTTATGTACAAATTCTTATTTTGCTAACTGTAGTTCTTAGTGGAGTAAATGGCACTACTTTAGTTTGCCATCTTATGGTCTTTTATTAATTTAACAGATGCATTACCACCTACTAGCTTGATCTCAGATCTCAGTAGCCGAGTAAGGCTGGACCAAGTTAGTACTGGATAATAGTGTTGATGGACGAGTAAGTGATACTGGTTCTTAAGGAACAGTTCAGTAGGAGGTGCTCAACCTTCAGAAGGAATGTTAAGGCCCTGAGGCCCTGACTGCATTGCAAGTAAAGATCCCATGGCACTTTTTCAAAAGAGAATGCATGTTAACCCCAGTCATGGCAAACTTCCATTCTTGGCTTGCACAATATAACCTATATAAATATAAATGTTCCTCATACCACTGGTGGTACAATTTCCCATCACTTCTCCACCTGATCTGGCTTCTAGATTATAATGGCTGGCTTGTGGGAATAAGGGAACTGAATTTCAGTGGTGGATCAGTTTTCACTCCATTATATAAAGCAAGGCTTTGGGATCACTTTGGGATAATAAGCACTATATAATGGCTAAGAATATAACGATTACAATCTCTCAGGGTGGTGCAGTGGCTCTGTGGCTAAGGGTTCATATCCTGTGGCCAGCAGAGGAATCTCACTCCGTTGGGCCCCTGAGCAAGGCCCTTCACCCCAACTGCTCCAGGGGTGCTGTATAAATGGCTAACCCTGTGCTCTGACCCCAAGCTAATCTCTCTATCCTTGTCTCATGGAGAGCAAGTTGGAGTATGTGAACAGACAAAATCCTAATACAAGAAATTGTATATGGCCAATAAAGTGATCTTAGCTTATCTATCTTATATTAGAATTTTACATTCTTTAATTTACAAAAGCGAGTCATCTTAAGAAACTTGAATGGTCCTGTGATATTAGTCAATTAAGGATTTGCTTATGTATGTATTGCCAGGAATAAAAATAGCATTTCACATTACTAATTACCCTGAATTTGTCAGGTAGATCTACACATATAACTACTAATTAAAACTAGAAATTAAACTAGATAAGTCATTAATACAGTATGTTCCTGTGATGCCTACAAGATTTGCTTTTCTCTTTGTTTTCTGAATATTTTCCCATTTGTTATAAAAAAGCAAACGTTTGCATTGAGTGTTTCCTTTTGAATTCCCTATGTGCAAATAAAAAAGTGCTGTGTATTAAAAAAAACAAATCAATTTTTTTTTAAATCCAAAAACCTATACTTGTAACCATCTCATGCTTGCATAAAATTGACCATTAAATATATTATTAAAATTGTTTTGGAAAAACTGTTCACTGCCAATGGCACAATACAATGGTGCCTGCTTCCAATAATTAGTGGCAACAAATACAAAACAGTGATGGTGATGCGGCCAGTTACCAAATAGTTTGGTGCAAACAAGAAGAGCATACTACCATTATATACTTAATTTAATGTCACTGTCCTCGTAACGCATGCATTCACAGCTATATTTAATGCAAGAGTTTTGACCACATGTGCTAGATTTCTGGATAGGGCCCAGGGGGTGGTAGTAGGCTGTGGCTTTCCTAATAAAATCCTGGTTATGATGTACATGCAAGTAAATACAGTGATAACTTCAGAGACTTAAGAACATAAAAAAGCTTGCAAAGGAGAGGAGACCATTTCTTCCATTTAGCTTGTTTGGATGTTAGTGGCTAAGCGATCTGACGATCTCATCCAACTACCATGGTTGGGTGTCATGTCCCAGACTTTCACAACCCTTTATGTAAAAACATTGCCTCCTGTTCTCTGTTTAAATCTAATTTCTAGTTCAAACTTCTGTCTTCTGGTTAATGTCTTTTAGCAATGAAACAGTCCTAATATGCTGTTGTTTCTGAAGCAATCCATTGTGTTCACTTTGTCAAATCCTTTAAGCATTTTGAAATACTAGAATAAGTTCCCCTTACAGTCTTTCCTGTTCAAGACTAAACAGATTGAGATCCAACCTGTTGCTGTAGGACATTCCTTCAAGCCTAAGAATGTATCTGGTCACTCATCTCTGGAGTGATTGGAGAGCAGTATCCTTTTTGTAATGTGATGTCCAGAATTTTACCCAATACTAGTCAAACTCAGTGTTTATTGCATTTAATACTTTTTACTAGCTTAAATTAAATGTCATCCTTTAACTTATTTTATAGTTCTTCTTTGTTGACCGGTTAACCACTGCTTTCTAGCCTTTGATTTACTTACTGTACTCCTGTGAGCAAAATATTCAATAGTTTTAGCACAATATTATTAATCTGTTCAGTACTGATTCCATATCAGTTCTATTCCGTTCTATTTTTCAGAAACCTTGTTTCATTCCTTCGTGGTCTTCTTTACAGAAATTAAATACCCCAAATCTTCTAGAAATTTAATGGGATATAAGAGCACAAGTTTTTGTAATCTCACTTATATACTGTAAATCATCTGGAAAGATGGAATGTTCTACAAACCATGTTCCCTGTCACTATACCTGGGAAAACTGTTGCATAATTATATTACAACATCAAATGCAGCAGAAGCCTGATATTCCTTATATGTCTGTTATTCTAGGAATGCCAGCAGGAAGATTTCCTTATCTTCTGACTTCTGAAAGGATGAGGCTTTAAAAGCTGATAATATAAATTATTTGGTCTTATGTACAGTATGTCAAGCAAAACATGCAAAGACTGTCTTGCTGCTTTATTGAAATAATCATAGGACAATAACAAAAAATAAACACTCAACATTCATCAAAAATGTTCATGTTTATCTACTGGCATGCCAAAAAATATTAATTGCAAGAATGGATCAGCCTTAATGTTCTAACAAGTTCTTTATATACTGAAGTATTGGCTGCAATACTCATTTGTGTTTCTGAGTATACAGTACATTCAAACTTGTCCTATCTTTTAAAACTCTGATATAACATAACACTAAAATACATTCAAGACTTTAGAGGATAAAATGTTGGGATTGATGGAATCCTGTGATTTTTTCCTTTGTTCCAATCATTAAATGTTTAATTTGTTGTGTTTATTTAAAGGAAGTAAATTAGCAGATAATGGAATCCGATTCATATACACGGTGTTCCACACTTTATTTAGATTTGCTGTGGTGCTTTCAAAATACACCTCAGGTTGCACAAATATTCCCAGCTTTACAAATTAACAACATCCCTTCACCCTCTAAACAGGGAATTGTACTGTACCACATATGTATCTGGTGAAAGTAAAAGTATACTGAGAGGCATTAAAATGAATGAGTATTGAAGCCAATATCATTAGTTGTGTTTTAATTACCTTACAGTATACATTACCCCAGTTAGCACTAATAGAATCGAAACATTGGTCTGAAAAAAAAAACAAGCTAGGGAATTTGATTTTGGGAACTCATAATATGATGTGCTTTGAAGTATATTTTTAAACTGTACAGGTTGAGTCCAAAGCTGAAATTTACAATTTTGGAAGGCAGACCTTGCAGGAATGAGACACATTTTAAAAGAAGTAAATGGGATAGGATAGATGTGAAATCAGTGGAAAATGGATGGCAACACTTTAAACAGATTTTGCTTGAAGCACAGAACATATTTATCACAAGAGAGAGTAAATCAAAAGCTAAAAAGTGGTTTTAATTACTTGTACAGATCAATGAGGAAAATATAAGGAATAAGTAAGCATTTTACAAAATGACTAAAAAACAACAACATCTAGTTGAAATAATTAATACAATTAGTGTAATTAATTGCAAGCACAGGTAACAAAGAATATCAGAAAAGCCAAGAGAGAAATTTAAAGGAATATTGTAAAATATGTAAATAATAGAAATTCTGTTGATAAAATTACTGCAAAATAGCCAACCAGGAAGAACAAAAATATATCCAAGGCAAAAATGTAAAACTTCTAAAAATGAGAAATGGCAGATTTAGTAAATAAATGTTTCATTCCGGTATTCACTAAGGAAGAAGTCTGCAACAAAGTTCTTGTTAAGTAGTATTACCATAGAAGAGGCAAAAGCTCTAGTTACTAGAAACACTCAACACAATCTGGCTTTATTAGTATCTTACCAGTTGTACTTAAGGAAATGATGGATGATATTCAGAAGACACTAACACAGGTCTTCCAATAGTTACTTAAGCCAGGAGCTTTACCCAGGGACGAGAGAATTGCTACATACAGTACATAAAAACAGTGGGAAAGTTAAACCAATTAATTAAAGACTTTTATAACATGTATTTTAAAGTATTGGAAGTAAATATATATTATACAGTATATAAACTTCAATAGTTCAGTTAGGTACTAATGAATCTGACAGAGAGAAAAAAATGTAGTGTATTTTGTTTGACTCTAACTGAGAGAATGGTAGCCTAGCTGGGAAGATAAAGTTCCCCAAACCTCCACTCCTTTAAAGAGTGAGCTAGGGAGCTGCTGTAAGGGTTTATATGTGGTAGCAAGAGAGATACAGTACATGAAGGGCAGTCCTGGGTGTTAGATTTATATACTGTAAGTAGGCGAGCAGAAGCAATTGAAATTATGATCTAATCTTCCTCTTGAACTTCTGTTAGAAACTCTATTGATCTTGGTAGATTATCTCTATGGAAATAGCATCCTAATAAATAGTCAACACAGGTTTAGAAAAGGTCAGTCTTTTCTAACCGACTTGTTAGAGTTCTTTGAGCAAGCATTCTAGTGGAATCTCACAGACAGAATTAAGGCACATTTAGATGTTCAGAAAGGTTTTGATAAATTTCCTCTTAAATGATTAATAGTCAAATTGCAGCTAAAAGGTATTGTGTTTGGATTGAGTATTGGTAAATAACTAGGAAACAAAGTATAGATAAAGGGTGCATACTCAAATTGAGTTGATGTAATTAATGGTGTACCACAGGGATCTGTGGGGACTAGGACTACTCCTTTTCTTAATTTATTATCAATGACAGATTCCAGCATACTTAATAAACTAGTCAAGTTTGCAAGTGATACCAAATTAGGAGGACTAGCAAATACTAGCAGCAAATTCAATTAAAAAGAAAATATTCAAGACTGGGCAAAATACATGGCAGATGACATGTAATCTAGGCAGGTATTGGGATATTGCATGCAGGTAGTAAAAACAAACAATAAATCCAAAATGAAAAACACTGAACAAGAGATGTTTATGTTGACTCATTATTTACATCTTCTAGACAATGTTGGGAAGCCATAAAACCCAAACACAATGCTAGGATATCTAGTTAAAAGTGCAGAATTTAAATCAAGGAATGGCATGTTAAAGTTTTATAATGCATTAGTAAATTCTCATTTAGGATAATTCATACAATATTAGTTACCTTGTTGCAGAAAAGATATTGCTGGTCTTGAACGGAATCAGTGCAGAATGCCCCTCACTGACAGGCTGAAGGAACTAAACCTTTTTAAGAATTGAATAAAGAACACTACAAGGGGACCTGCTACAAGTATTCAAAGGCCTTCAAGGCATTGCCAGATATGATGAATGCCAACTCCCGACTCACAAACTAAAGCCCTGAACCAGCATATCATCCTCTTTAGGAGTGTGTGTTTCAGTGATCTGTCACTGTTGGCTTGCTGAAGACCTCTGGGCTGCTAAAGTGGGCCAGTGGCCACCTTTGGAAAACCCTGCTCAGTCCCAAAAAGCAGTCCTTCACAGAGATATTAGTCCCCAAAAGATCTTCAGAATCCCTGACAAACTCCCAAATTCTTCATTTCTCCTCCTTGTCGATATAATCATTCTTTTTGTTCCCTGGAACCCATGGCTTGTCCATCCATGGCCTGCCCTTCCTTAAGCTGAAGGGAATGTGTCCCTTTTCCACTCTGAGACCCCTGACACACTCAGTCTCGCTCAGCCTTCCATGGCCAGTCTTCCCTGCACTGGAAGATATATGTTCCACGTCTCTTCCAAGACCTACTCTCACACGTCAACTTCTGACGCGCAGTTTCCAGCTATAAACATTACTAATCTACTGTACTATAAAGACTGCAGAGAATTCAAATTAATCAAGGAATACAGTACACACTAGAAAACCAATACTAAACCCTCCATAGATCCATCTTTCTTTACTAAATCCACCCATGACAAAATCCTTGTACATTTTCATTATCACTTTCCTAACTTTTGAAACCTAATAATACTTAGGACTGCTGGCTGGCTGCTGATGTCCCTAAATGAGCTATAAGAGCGTAGACACAGCCCCCATGCCCTCTGCTCCTGACTGCTGATATACTGACTGCTGTTACTCCCAAGGAATGTCCAATTAAGCACAGCTGACCCCTTTTCTGTATGTGGAATTGCATTCCACAGGAGTCCAATAAGACAATCAAGGCAGGTGTGTCAGATTCACTCCAGTGAAAGAGGCTTCATTGAATTTACATGGAAATGTAATTAAAACCAAGAAGGAGGCATTTCTTTACCCAATGGGTTGTGTGGAACAAATGAGGTACAAGCTACCAGTCATGTTGTTGAAACCATCACCCTGGCTTCCTGGATCGTTGGATTTATAAAATACTATCTACCAAAGGGGCTAATTGGGCTGAAAAGAAACATCTCATTTTTAACCTTTCTTATCTTTAAGGAGATACCACCCAAATTAGCTTTTATTTTTCTGAGAGCATCATGGTTTTTTGTAACACCGTGTAGCCCAGAATAATTTTCTTTGTTCGCAGAAGTTGAAAAATATTTCCTTGGAGCAAAGTTCCTCCTACTGCTCCACAACTTTGCTAAGGAACAAGTAATAGGTTTATTCCATGTTGAAAAGAGAAGAAAGAAAACACAACGTTTCGGCCGTGGAGCCTTCTTCAGTAGGCTACAACTTTGCTATCCACCTAACAGTAATTTTATTTTTGAAAATGTGCAGGCTATGATGATCCTCTAAAAACATCACTCCTATTTTTTTAATACTGGAGTGAGAGCCCACCAAATAAAACTATGCTGCATCTACTGTATAAGTGGTAGGATGGCACATTTTCTTCTAGTACAGAATTTCTGATTGTGACCAGGGACACTGTCCTGTAGGGAGAGTCATCCTTCAAATCCTTTACAGACTCTAAACCAATGTCTTAGTTACCTGGTCATTGAAAGCAGAGGTGTTAATCCTTGTGTCCTGGCTAAATGCCATTCTTGGTTTGTACAGACTGGCATAGGTAATGTTCCCCAAAAATTTAATTGATAAAGCATTATTAATTTCTCTGCCTGATGCACTGTGTACAGTACTGGGCCTGCCGGTGCATAAAGGCTAATATGGGTTACCCTGGTGACTGCAGCAGTTTTGAAAATCTCCATATAGCTCCAAGTTATTAATTTTATTGACTCGCAAGTGACTCAACCACAAATCAGAGAGAGCCTTTCAGTATAGCTACAGTATCATTATTGATAGTTTAGCCAAATTCACTGAGCAATGTAAACAAATTGTTGTGCTTAAGATGGCCAAGTAATCCTCAGCTTACTGTATGTGTAGCTGCAGTTCTAAAAAATTGCCAGTTATCTATGTGGTGAATGAAATGCATCATCATCATCTTATATAGTACATTTCCATCATTAAGGTATCTCAAAGCACTTGACTCTGTCAAAGAAAATGCAGTTCCTTCAATCGCAATTTCAATAACTAGGACAAAAATAATCAGATAACAACATAGAAAATAAATAGCCTAGAAATAAGCACAATATGTGTTTCAAAAAAGGTAGTTTCTTATTTGTGAACTAGAAGCAGTTAGAAAGTTAACCTTACAAATGTCCCTGGGTATGCAAGGTCCATCCTCTGGGGGCATGGGTTAAAAGCACGTCTTAATATTATACTGTGTTTTAGTTTCTGATGCAGTAAGCAGGTCAGCATCATCTGAGATATGAGGCAGTGAGATAAGCATTAGGAACCAAACCTTCCCTGAAATAGGAAGTGCCACACTATGCAAACATTTATCATATAAAGTGAGTACTAGTGCTCATTTGTAAATCTATAGTAAAATAAGAGCAGACCATATATGGTCCCATAATTCAATATGTGTAATGACTAATGAATTTATAATTTTGAGCATTGTAGTTTTCTTCTTGAACTCTGTTTATAAATAACTTGGGACACTAAATTTAATAATACTTTATGTATATAATGATATATAATTATATAATGATATTATATAATGATATATAATTTGGGATTTATACAATTATATTAATATATACAATTATATTAATTATATTAATTATACAATTATATTAATATACTATTATTGAAGGACCTCAAACATTTTATCGCCTTTGTAATGATTCTTTTAAATATTTTTACTCTTATATCACGTGCGATTTTTTAAAAAAAAGGTCACTTCTAGTTTTGTGATGACGTATTAAAAGCAAACTAGTGCAATTGTGAAAAAAAGATACACGTGTATGGCATGTGTTATGTCCATTGCTCAAAAAATATTTTTTTCTTTTCCAGTAGGCAAATTTCATTACAGCCATATTAACTTCATGCTACAGAGTAATTTATTTCAGCAAGTAAAAATTATTTAATTATTTAACTTTCAAGTCAAAGAAAAAGACATGAAACTGGAAAAAAATGTACAGACCAACACTTTAATACCTTAGACTTTATATCTGAAGTACTCTGAAACCAGTGTGGGTATGGGGATAGAAGAAATACAGAAGCATACATTAACAGTGGATTACTGAGTTTATTCCTAGTCAAAATAATTTATTTAGAAAAATAATAAACAGAGGTCATTGACACACGTTCCCGAAAAACATAGAAACCGTAATTGTTTTCCCACTGAAATAGAAGTCACGTTTGTATTAAACTCTTTCAATTATTTTTTTAAATTGTTTACTTGAAAGAAAATGATACTTCCCCAGTGCACATGAAAAAGTCAAACTAATAAACAGAACACATATTTTATGATATTTAGATATTGGGTTTTTTTTTTTGCTGCAGGATCCTGGCAAGAGATTAACATTTGCAATTTTTGTATATATCAGCTTTACAAGTAACCACTGAGATCTTGCCTTCCATCTGGCCAATACATGTAGCGCTGGAGTATGTTTTGACCAAGTTTAAGATCTGTGGATACTGGCTTCCACAGTGTACCATCTGTTCTTTTGCAGGCGAACATGTTCTAGCAACATGCTGGATTCCTTTCAAATCAGTTCCAAGGGCAGTAAGTAAAATTTTGGGCTTTAATTCAGAGCTGAGATTACAATATAGTATTGTGCTCGAAATCTGATTATTGCTTTATCTAGCCATTTAGAGGTTTTGGTAATGTAATAATAATAATAAGCTTTATTTTATATAGCACCTTTAAAGGCAGCTTCTCAAAGCGCTTATGTGCTTAGCGCTAATGTGTGAAAAAAAACATTGCACCTTAAAACCTAAATGTAAAACTTTGTGCCATTCAAGCAAAACTGGAAAATGAAATTTGACAAATAATATGGTGTAGAAAAAAATCAGTATGTATTTTCTAAAACTGAAAGGGGGGTTAAAAATCTGACAAGAGCTGTACAGGCACTTGAAATATTTGTCTGAGCAAACATCATTATTAATGATTATTGAAACTCTGTTTTGGATACCTCACCTACAATGCTTGTATAAAGTTTCCCTTGCCTCAGATATTAAGTGTTCCGAAAGCTTCCAAGAACTTGATTGCTGTTCACATGTTTTTGAGTGTGAAAGAGTGTCATAACGGAACACAAAGACAGCTGGACTAACAGATCATCGTGTAATAGTAATTAACTGATGTTACATTCTCCACTAGATTTCATCCTTGTAAAATGTTGTTTGGCCTTTTATCTCAACTTCCAGGTTTTTGTTATTATTATGTCAAGGGGTCAATGGAACCTATAAAAATATTAAAAATATTGATGGCTTTTGCTTGGTTGTTTTTAGATGTCTAATTATTTGGTTATTTACAAGTCCATTATTCTAATGTATGAAAATGTACTTTGAAAAGAACTCAGCAGTATGTTTCTTAATAAATTATGTAAAGCCACACCAGGATGAATTTGCACAAAAATGCCAATGCATGTTCAATTTGATGGAATTCTGTATGGCAGAATATGTATGACAAATTATTTAATGCATTTTCAAAAACATATTTCATATTACAAAACAATCCAAACAGAAACACTTTAATATTGCAATTGTTTTAAACATTGCACTAAGATATTTGAGTCATATTCCATGATGCAGTATATTAAGTATGTACCGTATAACCTTGTGACCACAAAATCTATTTGTGAGTCCTTTTTAAAATACATATACTGTACAGTAGTAGTCAGTGTGTAAGGTTTGTAAACCATACTCAACGCTTGTTGGACATCCTTTTTCATTTATAATTCTTTTTATGCATTATTTTTATTTTACAGGATTGTAAGTTTCATTTTTGATATCATGTCTAAACGTCCAGAATGATGCTGAACTGACGCTGGATGTTTTCTGTGAAAGAGCTTGTAATTCCCAGAATCGGTGGGTTAAAAGGCAGACACATGTTTTTTTCAGAATGCTAGGCCATTTTAAGAATGGCTCAAGTGCAGAGTACTTTAAAAATAATGCCCATTCACATTTCACACTGAGGAACGTTGTCTGAATGGTGAAAGGGATGTGCTTAGAATGCCTGGTAACACTGTAGTTTTTTTTTTCTGGTGGGAAAAGGGCTAACCTGAACTTTAACACCCTCCCAAGAGAAATGAGTCAGAAAAGCTTCTGAAACTAATTTATACAATTACAATCTTCCAGATGATTCTATCATTTCCCTCTCAAATCACATTTTGTTTTACATGTGCTGTTTTAGATAATGCTGTATTACTCTGTTAAATTGAACTTTACCAGAATACATCCTGAATGAGGCCTAATTTTCCAAGGGTGGTACTAGGGAGGCAGAGCTGAATTTATGCCATAAATACTAACACCAACATGTCATTATGTTGACTCCTGTAGATTTTCTTTCCATTTCAAACTGACAGAAAAAGTAAAGTCTTCATACTTCAAAATAATATAGTGTAATGATTTCCTTGTTGCTGTTTTAAGTAATTCTACTATACAGTTCTACAAATCCTCTGTGGTCATTTACAATCTTACAACAGTAGTAAGATTGTAGACTAGCGCTAGATCTTATTTCTTGTTGTTATATTGCCTGTTAAAGTCTGTAATATTTTTTTCTCTATACTGTGCTTTGAGGAAGTTCATTACAGCTATTACCATTAATTGAGTTTAAGTAAGTAGGTGAAACAGAAATACTAAAGAAATAGAACAACAGACAACAACTTAACTTTCATTTAACATGTTCTCACTATCTCAGCTTTTTCTTCTTGAACCTCTTAGTCCTTTGATCCTCAGAGTGAAGATTGCAAAAATCTGTTGGCAATGAGTGCTTTCTGCTGTTGATAATGGTTTTGTGATCAGATGCTTAAATCCTTTTGTGAGAGGGCAGAGACCCCTAAAGTGACCTCAATTAACCTATTGGCACTGGACAACCATCACCAAAACGACACTGGTCATTCACAGGGAGACAAAAATGAAACTAGAAGCACAACTTATGATTTCTCTACAGTGAAAAACAACGCAACCCACATTTATTATTTTTTTCCTCCTTTTTTTTTCTGTATAGTGATTTCTGTAGACTTAGGACAGAAATAGAATCCCAGCAAAAAATGCCACACAATGCTATGTGAAGCCTCCTTTTGAAGTGCAGCCACTGTTGGACGGTTATTACGCAGTTAGCTGCAGGGATCGCAAACAATTAAGAATACCATTCATGCCTTTTCATAGATCCAACTGGACAAAACCTCCTTTTTTAATAAAAAAAAACCCTATAAGAGAAACCACTAGTCCAGGAAAGGCTGCTTTTAAAATCAGAAGCGCGCACTGAAGAAATGGAAAGTTCTCTTTTAACCCAAGTAATGCCCCAGGCCAATTTAATTGGACCATTCCTTGCCTGTGAAGTGCCTGAACTGATTTAATTGAGCAATTTTCCTGCAGGCTCTGAGACTTTCAGACTGAAAGGAATGGAGATGTGTGTAGAAGCAAGTGCTTTGAGTGGCTGGTGCAGTGGGCTTTGCTTTGGTTTGGCAGGTTCTGAGGTGGGGTAAAATGCTTTTTGATCACAAAACTTTGCATATCCATAGCAAAAGATAATAATTTCCAGCAACTGTGAAGTTCAAAAATTAAAATTCAACCACAAATAATTTATATTTGAGTTTCATCCAAGCTCAACACTAAATCTCTGTTGTAGGTTTGTACAAATTTGATATTTTACAGGTTTATTAATCCATCAGGGGAAGGACACCTCTGGAAAACACTGAAACAGTGAATTAAAAAATAAAACAAATGAATTAATGGTAATGTTTAGGATTGACTGTGAGTAAATATTCTATATAAACTGAAAGCAAAATGTCTCTTTGTGTATATACAGCGATTTTCAGGCAGGTTGGTCTTTGTTTTCACATTTTATTTGAGGAAGAATGCCAATGTAAGGATGGTGCATGAGTACTTGTCATTTCATTTACAGTATATCAACAGTGAAGTAACTGAAAAGACTATTGTTATTTTAAGTGACTAAACATGGGTGCACCATAAATATTAAAATTTTTCATACACTGTCTCTTCAGTTGCTTACACCAGTTACTTACAGCTTGTTGCATTCCCCACAATTACTGGGGCTGTTTGAATTCCTTTGTGTTTGTACTTTATTTTTACCTTAAATTATAATTCCTTTTTGAAGTTGTAAAGGAGATCATAAACTACATTATTGTTCATCGTATAGTTATTTTTATTTTTCATATATTCTATTCTGAATACTGCATCGGTGTAGTGGGTTGAATTTGAACACCTGACAGGCCCAGAGAAACACTTCAGGAGAATTACTTCTCTTAATATTCTATCTGCTGTGGTTTGTATGATTTGTTTTAGGGCCAGCGCAGTAGTGACAACAGCTAGCAACAGATAAGTTTGTTTTCCTTAGTGATTCATTAGATCTGTATTATCCAGAAAGACACACATCCAAAGCACTATTTAAAATCCATTTAAAATGATTTCCTTGTGCATTCTAACTTGGCCAAAGGAAATACAAGACAACCTAAGACATAACATAAAAACTGAAATGTGAATAATGAAGCAAGACTTATACTATTTTATAATAAATGTAGTTTATAACTTAAAAATCTATTTTGAAGATAACAAGTTCAGAAAATCAAACATCAATAAAACAAATAAAAATAATATATATACACAAATGTGTGTTGTCAAAGTTGATACATTAGCGCTGTACATATTGTACCTACACCCAATGTGTTACTGCTAAACTGCTATACAGTTCCATCTATCATTAGGTATTTCAGCCACTGTGCTGGAATGCTGATGGGTCAGCATTGGTGATCAATCAATGCCTATTGATGGTTGGCTTCCAGCTTTTTTACTCTCATCTTATCCATATCCTGCTAGCATTCTCTCAGAGATTCTGTTTCAGTCGCTGGTTTGCCTAATTTTGTGATATACCAGTCACTTCCACAATACTCTGCAGTCAATGCTAGGAATCCTCACAACTCTCCATTAAGATGTTCTGTATCTGCCCTCAGCTTTGTCTTTGAGCATAAGGTTGTTTTCACAATCTCTAGAAGTATCAGACACCAGCTAAAGTTGGATAACTGAAAATTCAGCTCACAATTATCTGCATTCCTGATCATTTCTTTCTGATTTTAAATTCACCAATTGATGGAATGTGATTGTTCTTAATGAGCTATTTAGGCATTTTTCTTGACTCTGTCCCCCTTTTGTCTTCACCCTTTCCATTAAATTTACAACTTGTCACAGAGGTCAGTCATTGTGCCATCTATGCCAGTATTCTGTGATTGCTCATGAGAGTACTTGATTTCCACAAGTACAAATTTTCCACATACTGTTTATACAGGTTATTTATACAAGTAGCTTGGTATTGCATACACATCCTACACAGATCTCAATTATCATAACATGCACTTACTATCAACAGCTTCCAGAAAATTGATTTTTTAATGCAATGTGCATTGTTTAATAGAATCGTAGACTGTGAAAATACTGCTTATTATGAAGAGCTATTTGTAAGAACAGGTTCATTCATATGATGTTATGAGGTATTTCATGCTCTGCCATGCAGTGGAGCAGAGAAATAGATGAAAATCAAACGGAGGAACAGCTACAATCTAAGGGTGATTTCTTCAGCTATTCTGTTTAGTTGATAGGTATCATTGGTTGTATTGATTCTTAGAGATTTTGAAAGACAAATATATTTTGCTGAATCATTTACCACATACAAATTACCTTAATCAAAAATTTCCATATTCACGGATGCTTTGATTAGAAAATTTTACTGCTATTAAATGTCCATCATATTCCCCTCTATAAAATAGGTTGTTACACTTTCTTATAGATTCTGCTGCAATACATTATTAATTGGACTTCATTAATGGATTAATGGATTTTTAGCTGTAAAGTAAACTTTGCTTCCCAATTATCTGAACTACTGTAGCTTATCGTTTTTCAATCACGGTGCTGGAAAATTAACATTAGGTTTAAAAATTGAAGATGATTTTAAAATGTATATTTTAGTAGTTTGGTAAAATTCTAATTATGTGAAATGAACAGAAGAACAAAAGAGTAGAATTCATACTCTGGCGTTAACCTGACTAAAGAAATAATAGGCCAAGCTGAAGGTCGGAGCCATCTCAGTCCTATTACCTTACAAGAAATGAACCAGGGAGGCAGCTGCATAATTGCACTTGGGATGGAGAGTGCCAGAAAAGAGGTGTTCAGAGTTGTGGGCAACCGGAGAGCATTTATATATAGGGAACAGGTGTGAAAGATTATGATTTGATCTCCTCCCAGAATTATTCTAAATACATCATTTCAGTAGTTCAGTTAAATTCTAATTAAATTGGAACAAGCCAATAAATATATAAGGTTAGTGTACTTAATACTTTGGCATTTACTCATCTGGCTGAGGATATGACAGTACCAGCTGAAGATTAGAGTTCTAACAACCCCCAAAAGAATCCCCAAAACACAGATGCAGTTTTCGTCTACTAATGAGCTAAGAGCAAGTTGGCTCAGCTGGAAAGTTTCACAGGAACTGGTCAAAGAATGTGTGCCATAGTGTGGAGTAAAAATGAAGTGAGTACAATGCAGGAGTGAGCTTGTTTGATCAAGTACATTGGGATATGCGATGATTAACACGAACACTAATGGAGAATGAAGTGAATGGGAATCATGTAATGTATGAATGCAAATGAGCAAACAAGTAGTAGTACCGTCACCAAAGCTTAACTCAGAGATGAAAGATGAATAGACTGAGATTAATTTTGCTGGTGGAGAAACAGGATAGGACTAGCAGTGACTTATCATTTTCTGACGTTTGCTAAAACTGAATCAATGCGGACTTATTCCTAGCAGAAGCACCAAAAGGAGATGAAATGTCAGCCAAGTTCATGGGTGGAAGCTTGGGGAGCGGCTCAAGTTGAGGGTCTCCACTGCACCAGCTGGATTCCAATGAGAGGGGTAAAGGTAGGGACAACAGGGTCAGACTGTGAAGGAGGAGTGCTGGACCCATTGCAGAATGATGCCTCAGGGTATCCTCAGGGCGAGATGATGGAGAGAGATGAAACAAACAGTTTGGACAATCAACCAGAAAAGGACAGAAAAGAGTGGGGGAGAGCAGAGTGAGCAGGATTAGGAGAAGAGAGAAGGGGGGGGGAGGGAAACAAATGGGCACAGTGTTCAAGGCATGGTTGCCGATATCAGGAGAACTGAAAGACAAGAGCTGGTGCCAAGGTGCCAAGAGCTAGTCATTTTCCATAGAGAATTCGAAGTTGAGACTCCAGTCCTGGTTTGGAAGAGGCGAACCCAACAAAGGTAACGTCTTAGCAGTGCCAAGGGCAGGAGACATCTGTCTCCAATGAGACCGATTGCTAGAAAAAATGCCCAAAGCTGTGGGCAGCCAGCAAGTATTTGTACACAGGAGAGCAGAAGTGCAGTAGTAGAATTTGTCCTCCTCCTGAACTTTTGTTAAATAACAACATTTCTAACAAAAATAATAGCATTGATATGAACACCTATCACAGCATGATAAAAAGCCTTTGTTACAAAGAAAAAGGAATATTAGATTAATTAGATATAATAAACATAAAATAATTTGAAATGTATAGAGTTTTTCTCTGGAGTTGGAGCTTCTTCAGAGGAATTATTCAGTACATGTTTTGTTTTCTTTTTCTATGTTTTTGTCTTTGTATACTGTATATAAAGAAGTAAATCTACAAAACTGACAGCCAGTAAGAGACCTGATAGGCTTGAATGTTGTCCAGTGCTGTAGAAATCATGGTTAAGGCTTGAAGTAGATTATGAGAGATGCATGAGAGATTATGGCAGTATAAATTTAATCCATCTAAAGCAGTCAATTACATTCACCTATTAAGAAATTATTTCTAGTGATGAAGTGATACCATTTTCACTTTACTGATAATGCTACTGTCTTATCAAGACACAGATTAATTTAAAATGTGATTTATGATTGAAACATTGAACAATGTTTTTCAGTCCTCCAAAATTTAGTACTAATATACTCTTTGGAAAAAAGAAATGACCATACTTAAAATCTGCCTGACTATTGCAAATCAGTTCATTAGAATTCCCTAAGTGCATATGCGTATGTGTATACAGTATATATGAAATTCCAACCACATTCAAAACTACTGCAGAATGAAGGTGGTGTGGAAATTTTGCCACAACAATTCATCCTGGTGACAATTCACAGCACTGAGAATTTGTCCCAGGGACAATATCCTCCCCCAACAATCCATCAAAGATTCAATTCCCAGATGATTTGCCTCCTGAACATATTTTAAAAGCAATAAGATATAATTTGTGTGTAGGCTTAAGATGCATTTGAGCATCTGAGGTAGTGGGAGGACATTTATTGAATGTCATGCTTCAGGACTTGAGAGCTGCCTGTGACAGAGACTTGCAAGTCACCTGTTTTGCTAAAATAAGGAGATTTATGCATAGTGATTTTTTAAAACACAATATATCCACCACAGCTAGGATTAAACAGGCTGAAAACTGTTTTTGTCAGAGCAGAACACAATTAATGTCATAATCTAATGTTTAAGATTTGGTCCTGTCTCAGCTGTGACCACATTCTGATTTCCAGTCAGGTGTATTTTTTGTAACAGTTTGGTCTTGTGTCACTTTCATGATAATGGTGTCACTAAAAGTAACGTTTATAAAAGTAATATGCTTAGATAGTCATTGCGATCTCACAATCAATAATAAAGATAAATTAGAAAACAGATATTCATACCCAAAACCCTTTATTCATAATCTACAGCACATGTCCATAAAAATGTACCCTAATACAATTAATCTAGTATGCAATAAGAAATGTTTTATTGTTCTGTTAAAGAATTAATAAAGATTATATGAATTATTGTCCTAATCTTGAAACAGATATTTTTACTAGTACCACTACTATTTCTATAATAAAACAGGATAACAAAGATGTTCATAAATAGATATGAGAAATAAAATGTGAATAGCAGGGTGTGTAACAGTCAGCAAACAATGCATAAAATGCAATGTGTGTATATATTTGCATCACAGTTTCAAAACAGCATACTAGATTAATTGGCAGAGCAAAATGTCCTAAATATGTGAAGTCATAAGAACACAAGAAAGCCCATTTGGTCCATCTTGCAATTATGATTGCCACTAGTTCACTGGGACGGGAATCTCATCTAACCATTTCTCAAGAATTCCAAGGAACTTTCTTCAGCTATATTATTGCAAGCCATTATCAGACCTACACATCCTAAACATCCTAAAAATTAGACAATCTGCATACCGTACCTTTACTTTTTTTTGTACCACCAGAAAAAGTCATTTAATACATGTTTTGATTGTTCACTTTAGCCAGCTTCACAAAATGTCCCATGCTTGCAAAGGCCATATTTAGCTTGCTTGTGTGGCATGCTCTGTGGTCTCCTGAAGTGATGTCATCCTCAGAAAAAAAAGCATTTTAACTACCCCCACCCCCTCCTGTGCCCCCATTAAAACAATCCTCTCTTTTGTTGTACATAATATCTAAAATTTCTGTGGTCTATGCCTCATGTCAAAAAGGAATAACAATAATGATAGTAATGATAATCTTTAAAAAGGTCATTCTTGCTAAGTAAAGAAATCCCCAATTCAATTCTGTAAAGAACTGAAAATTATGCTAGGGCATAATATTGATTTATCTTCACTGCTAGATGTTTTCTTGCTAGCTTTTGTAGTTTACAAACTTATGGACGTTGTTATGTAGAAGATGTATTTTCTCATCTATATATAATTTTCCTTTAATATGAATTAAGCACATGTATTTTTATACATTTGAAAGATCACCTTGTTGGTCATGTCATAGTGTTCTGGAACAGAACATAGAGACCTGCTTGCATATGCTTCGAAGGGCAACAGGGATACAATAAAATATTTTATTTACACAAACATGACAAATGTGATATTTTCTGTGGAACTAGGGTCATTTTCATCTTGCCATCTTGTTCTGAACAGAGTATTCAGACTAATCTCTTGTATTTCAGACCTGATTTTATCGAAGAATGAATCGTTTTGCAGAAATTGGTAGCTGACGTTCTTCAAGTTATTTAAGATAGACAATAGGTTAAGGCCATCACAACTGTAGTGCTGGCATGGTGAATATAAAATACTAAACAAATGAAGAATATTCCTCACAAAGGAAATCCTTCATGATGAAAAAACAGAATTTTTATGAAAGTCCTTGTCTGGTCTCTAATTGTCCATTGCGACCTTGTTTAGATAACCTTGTTTAACTCGAAGACCAATGAAATTGCAAATACAATTGTTGTTAAGGACGAATCTCACAAAACACGAGGTTAAAAAGTACAATATATACAGTATGAGTAAATTATACAATAAAACAGGGATTGCCATAGTTACCTCCTCTATTTTAATTGCAGGCTCAGATAACCCCATCCTGCTCAGTTTTTAATAATAATAATAATAATAATAATAATAATAATAATAATTGCTTACACTTACAACTATTCTAACTACTATTATAAATGCACCCAGCATTACAAACAAGAGGTGTGTAGAATATATGTGACTCATGTCTTTCCAGTGATTTTCACTAGGATTCAAATCAGGACTTTGACTGGGACATCATTTTCTTAAGCCACTCCAATGTAGCTTTGGCCTTAAATCATTGTCCTGGTGAAAGGTGGATTTGCGTCCCAGGTGTAGTGCTAAAGCAAGTTGTTCTTTGAGGATTGCTAGTACTTTGCTCCACCTATGTTCCCATCAGTCTCGACAAGCTTTCCAGTCCCTGCTGATCACAAGCAGAACTATAACATAACACTGCCACTTCCATGCTTGACAGTAGAGGTGGAGTTCACAGAGTGATGCACTAACTTGGGTAAAGATCAGTTGTAAAGCTTTGGATTTAGACCAAAAAGTTCCAATTTTGTCTTATCTGCCCATAAACCTATTGTCAAATATATATATTGTTTGTATGTTTACTTTGGTTTAAACCCCGTGAAAGAATTTAGATATTTTTACTTACATAAAGCTTCCTTTGTGGAGTGACTGGGATATTGTAGACCCATGGACATTTCCCCCCATCTCAGCCATTTCACAGTTGCCGTTGGCCTCATAGTGGTATGTTTAACCACCTTCTTCTTTTCCCAACTGCTCAGTTTGGAGAGGAAAGCCTGACAAGAAGTTGATCAGGTGCCTTCCACTTAATGATTGACGTCACCATGCTCAGAGATATTAAGAGTCATTGAAATGGTTTAAGACCTTATCCTTTATCTGTGCCTTTGTACAAATTTATCCCTGAGCTGTCTTGAAAGCTCCTTGGTCTTTGCTGAATCTTTGCTTGCAATTTGCTACCTGACTGAGGTAAGAGAGGTAAGTATATTGAAAGACATAAATGTATATTAATTCTGAAATCTTAAGAATTATTATTATTGCATTGGGAAAGAGGCCACTCAACACATTCTGTGGCCTATTATGGTAATTTGTGAACCTAAATTAATTTAGGTTTGCCACTGCTGTGATTTCAATATTTTTTACAATCATGACTTTTCCCTTTTTCTGTCATATTATTTGTTTGTTGTGTACAGTATATAACAAATATTAGTTGCTGATTCAAAGTGTCATGACTGCAAGTTTTAAAGTATCATAATTTAAAAACTGTGCAAGGGTTTGTATATCTGAATACTTTTGCAAGGCACTATTTTGCCAAGTTCAGTTACCAAAGGATTCATGTCAAGTTCACATCTGGTATGTTCTTTTGAGACAGCACAAAGGGCACAATACTAATTATTTTGGGTGAAATAATATCTTTTTTCATTAATTAAGAAATAAAAAGCATAACATAGTCATTTATTATGTTAATGACAGTTAGATGCCACAGTCATTACCACAAAGACCTCCTTTGACAGAAGTAATTCAGAAAACCATTATAAAGTTCAGTTAATTACCCAGATTGACAAGTAATTTAATCAATTCAAAATCAGCTTCAAAGAGTGGATTACAATTTTAATTGAGATGGATTGCTCTTCATTGTTGATACTTCTCATTTTAAATGATAACAACAAAAAGAGAATCATAGCAGATTGATTCTTACATGCAAGAATCAATATGGTCATAAAGTTTCAAATTAGTTGTCAGATAGCATTGCTCAAAATGGGTTGAACTATTAGATTGTTGAATTATGTAATATGTACTTTAATTAATATTATACTTTGGCCAAAATATTAGGGACCTTGACCAAATTACCTTGTCCTTTCTGCTTCTCCTTGGCTTGGGTTTCATACGATTATGATATATTTGTAACCTAATTCCATCTCCATTCAAAAGCCATAGAGGTTGTGATTAAGGTAATGGATGGACATTGTCAGGTGATATCATCATCAATATTCATGCCACTCTCCAACATTTTATTTTCCATGCTCTCAAAATAATCTGTGATAGTTTATACAATTTTGCAGGTTATCAAACTGAGACCGATGTAAAGAGATAAGTAATGCTCTGAAGAGGTAAATGTGAGAGAGAACATGAATGATATGTAGCTATCACTACCATCTACTGTGCGTACGCTAGATTACTGTATGTACAGTATTACATTACAGTAATGATTTTGTTTTATGCGACCCAAATTTACCTTTGGATTTTCTCTATGTGAATGTAAAGCTGAAAAAGGCACATCACATTTCACAAGCTACAGCATAATAACAGTTTAAATTGATAAAAGTCTAAAGAGTGCACAGCTTAAATTCTATAATTAGAAAAAGATTGCCCCTCAGCATAGACTGGGGTTCGAAACCAGGCGTTTGCTGGTAACAGCCCAAATGCTCCACACGCCCCATTAAACTTTCACAGCTCCACCTGGCGGTTTTACAAAGAACTGTAGTCACATGACTGAAAATACTTAAAATGCTGCGGACTCCTGCAGTCTACCGTAGACTCGCGCAGTTTTGCGCAGTGTTTACATGCTGTGTTAATGACAAATTGCATGAAGCTGGGCAGATTAGAGGTGAATTATGCACACAAAACAAAGAATATTTTTTTAAATTATAAACAAGATAATTACAGAAATTGTTTAATTGTGTTTATGGGATGTATTCCATTAATGAAAATTAAAATTATTTTTTTCTGCTACACATGAACTCAGCAGTCAATAGTATTTAAATATCTTGAGATATTTTATTAATTAAAATTAAGCTATAGAAAATACATTGTCCACTGAAAGCTTTGTGTGTCCCACATAAAATATACATTGTATCCAAATTAAGCTATAATTACATTGGATTATGTCTTTTAACTCTGAAAGTAGAAATCACTCCCCACACAGTACTATGTTGAAATCCCATGCACAAAAGTATGAAAATATTGTGGGAGTGATTCAGTTATGAGGGGGTGTTCATTTTTCCACTTTAATAATACTAGATAATCCATCTTTTTGTTGATCACCATTTCCATTGTCTTTAAAAAAGCCAACCATGCCCCCTTACATACACACTCCTGTTAAACTCTATTGTCACTTGAAAAATAGATTATGGAAGGATCATGAATTGGGTGTGCTAGAAAAACATGACCAACTAAGACAGCCTAAAACAAGTCATGCCTTTTACTCTACATGCCACATTGTTTCTAAACATCACATTCAGAGTGGAGTTTGTAGAGTTCTTTTTTATTTGGCTACAACAAAGTTACAGTATTTTCCCAAATGGAATCTGACCAAATAGTTTTTCCTCAAAGAGTTTCTTCAATGACTTCTTTGGAACAATTGCTAAAAAATACAGAACCTCTAAACTGAAGACATTTTTAATATGAAGCTTAAATTAGATTTACTAGACTTCCAACCATAGAAGTCTTGGAAGTTGTTGCAAGACTTAGGACATTTTTCTTTCCAAATATAAACCTGTCCTTGGCTGAAAACATGTCACCATCAGCTCCAGACTTTCCAGGTATAATGGTGGAAATTAATATACAGTATGATAAAAATTGGCAGGCAATTCAAAAGCCTGACCAATGTTATTCCATAACCATTTCAACATGCAACATGAATTTTTAATTGATTTGTCCAATTTAAAATTTGGGCCTTGTCCAAAATGTCCAATTGTTCAGCCAGCCTTAATATCTATTAATTATGAGAGAAACCAGGAGGTACTTCTTTAACCAAAGGGTTGTGGGAGTATATACTGAAACAAGCTACCTGTTACGATCCCTGCCTCCCGGCAACGGAGGAGGCAGAAGTAGGCGTAGCCCCTATCCAATCAGTTCACCTATTAGTTTTCCCATTCACCACCACACCCTCGTCTCATCCTACTTAAACACCTGTCCTTCCCTACCTCGTTGTTCAGTATTGGTTTTTCCCTTCGAGCTTCCCGGTTGCGCTACTCCTACTTCTACCCTGTGTTCGTCTTGGCTTTCGGTGTGCGGCTTTTCCCTTTGGACTTCGGCTTTTTGGATCTCGGTTTGGCTTGGTTACTTTCGCTCTGTTTCGGATCACTGGCTACCCCTGGATTATCGGATTGCTCTACTGACTACGACTTCGGATCACGCTTCGGCTTCGGTACTCGTTCCCTTTCGGATATCTGGCTTCCCCTGGACTCTCGGCTCGTTTCTACGATTACGGCTTGCTTTCGGATTACGGCTTGGCTTTGTTCGCTCCTGCAAGTGGGTTCACTCACTGGTTCGGTCCCTCGTACCGAATCCCTAACAGAATACTGAGCCGTTTAACATGGACCCAGCGGAGCAAGAGGAGATTCGCTCGGCTCTGGATCAGCACGGACAAGCCTTACTCCAGCTCCAGGCTTCTGTCCAACAGATCTCTGCGCACCTGTCTGCAATGCCGCCCATCGGCGATCAAGGAAGCAACGCTGGAGCTGCCGCTTCGGCTCCGCCCCCGCCAGCTGCTACACCTGCCCCTCGGCCTCTTCCACTAACTCCACCTGACAGGTTTGACAGCAACCCTATGAAATGTCGGGGCTTCTTAGCACAGTGTGCGCTGGTTTTCAGGCTCCATCCAGAAACTTTTTTTCCTCCTCAGGACAAGATCGCCTTCATAGTTTCACTGCTAACCGGCCACGCTTTGGAATGGGCTACTGCTCTGCTTGATCGCGGGGCTCCTGAAATTCAGGATTATGATCTCTTTTTAGGAAAATTTAAGGGGGTTTTTTGTCATCCCGTAGTTGGTCAAGACTCTGCCTTCCGCCTCTCCTCCATCCACCAGGGCCGCCGGTCTGTACAAGACTATGCTATAGATTTTCAAGTAGCAGCAGCGGAGACTCACTGGAACGACGAGGTCCTTATTTTTCTTTTCCGTCAAGGACTCAGTGAAGAAATAAAGGACTGTCTGGTAAATATGCCGCAATTGGGCAGTACCTTGGAGGAAGTAATTTCACAAGTGTTGGAATTGGATATCAGAATTCGTCAAAGGAGTGCTGAAAGATCTCGGACCCCAATATTAAAGGCTCCTCGGCTATCTCCTATCAGATCTTTCGACTCAGATCAACCCTTGGAAGTAGCCCGCACCCAGTTAACCCCTGAAGAACGAGAGAGGCGCCAACGAGAGGGTCGCTGCATGTACTGTGGGAAATTAGGACACTTTAAAGCGGCCTGCCCTGCCTCATACTCATCCTTGAGGCGCAGCTCACCTTCTCAAGTTCCTACGGTGAGTGAGATTTCTCAATCCCCTCAGTTTTCCTCTGGATTTTTTATTCGTTCTACACTATTCTGGGGTAATGAAAGGAGACCTCTTCTAGCTTTTATAGACTCAGGGGCGGCAGGAAACTTTATTGACGCCTCCATCGCTCGAACTTGGAAATTACCCTTGACCCCGGTGACTACACCACTTCGTGTTCAATCAATCGACGACTCCCCCGTATCTCCAGGATTTATTAGATGGCAAACTGAAATTATAAGCTTGCAGACTGGCGCCACCCATGTGGAAGACATCTGGTTTTATCTCCTTGAGACCCCAACACATCCTCTGGTGTTAGGCTTTCCTTGACTACAACAGCATGACCCTAACATTTCTTGGTCCCGAAAAGAAATTTTAGCTTGGGGACCCAGATGTATTAAAGATTGCTGTCGTCTACCAGTACGAATTGCACTCACGGCGACGTCCCCTTCAGGGGTTCCTACCATACCCCCTCAATATTCCGATCTACAGGAAGCCTTTAATGAGCAGGAGGCCTTGGCCCTCCCACCTCATCGACCTTATGATTGTGCCATTGACCTTTTGCCAGGTACTATCCCTCCTAAAGGTCGTATTTTTCCGCTCTCCAATTCTGAGTCTGAGGCCCTGAAAGTCTACATACAGGATTCTCTGAAGGCTGGACTTATACGTTCATCCACTTCACCAGCATGTGCCAGTTTTTTTTTCATGGAAAAGAAGGATGGTGGGCTTCGTCCCTGCATCAACTATCGTGGCCTCAATGAGATCACAATCAAGAATCGGTACCCTTTGCCTCTAATTCCAGCAGCACTTGAGTCGGTGCATGGAGCCAAAGTCTTCACCAAACTGGATTTACGAGGGGCCTATAATCTAATCCGCATTCGGGAAGGGGACGAGTGGAAGACGGCTTTCATGACTACCCATGGACATTACGAATATTTGGTCATGCCCTTTGGTTTGGTTAATGCCCCAGCGGTGTTTCAGTCTTTTATTAATGACATCTTTCGTGATCTCCTACAAAGATTTGTCTTGGTCTATCTAGATGACATTCTAATTTTTTCTGATTCCTTCCAGGATCATGTTCTCCATGTCAGAGAAGTACTCTCCCGGCTCATCAAGAATAAACTATATGTCAAACTGGAGAAGTGTACCTTCCATGCTTCGAGGATTCATTTTTTAGGTTACGTCATCTCTCCAGAGGGTGTGGAAATGGATTCGAGTAAAGTCTCGGCGATTACTGATTGGCCCACACCCAAGAACCTCAAACACATTCAACGATTTCTCGGCTTTGCTAATTTTTACAGGAAGTTTATTCGAAACTTCAGCTCGGTGGTCACTCCCATAACCTCCTTGACCCGTAAAGGACCAAGACAAGGCAAATGGACCCCTCAAGCCGAAGAAGCATTTCAGCGTCTGAAACACCTGTTCACAACAGCCCCCATCCTAAAACACCCTGATCCGACTTTGCCTTTTGTAGTCGAAGTGGATGCTTCTGGCCATGGTGTGGGGGCTGTTCTCTCTCAACGTCATGGAGAAAAACAGATTCTTCATCCCTGTGCCTTCTTCTCTAAGAAGTTATCCCCTGCCCAAATGAACTATGACGTGGGTAACCGTGAGCTCTTGGCCATTAAGCTGGCATTGGAGGAATGGAGGCACTGGTTAGAGGGTGCTCATCACCCTTTTTTGATTTACACAGATCACAAAAACCTGGAGTACCTGCAGTCGGCCAAACGTCTTTGTCCTCGCCAGGCTAGGTGGTCCTTTTTTTTTCCAGGTTTAATTTCTTGATCACCTACACTCCAGGTTCTAAGAAAGTCAAAGCAGACGCCCTCTCACGGATCCATGACCCCCCTGAGGCCGAATTGATTCCAGAACCCATCATTCCGTCTGGTAAGTTCCTGGCTGCGGTAAGATGGGACATTGAGGTGATTGTCCGACGAGCCTTGGTTGGGCAGACGGTACATCCTCAGTGTCCTCAGGACAAGTTATTTGTCTCTCATCCCGTCCGATCGGCAGTTTTACAATGGGGTCATGACTCCCGCTTCGCTGGACACCCTGGAGTCCACCGTACCTTGGATTTCATCTCCAGAGACTTCTGGTGGCCAACTATGGCTAAGGATATCAAGGAGTATGTCCAGGCCTGCTCTATCTGTTCCCAAATGAAGTCTTCCCGGATGAGGGCAGCGGGCCTACTTCAACCCTTACCCATCCCGGATCGTCCTTGGACCCACCTCTCAGTAGATTTTGTTACTGACCTTCCACCCAGCCATGGACACACGACTATTATAGTAGTGGTAGACCGTTTCTCCAAATCTGCTAATTTTATTCCCCTACCATCTTTACCTACAGCTCGAGAACTAGCAGAATTGTTTGTACAGCATATCTTCCGACTGCATGGCATCCCTAAGGATATTGTTTCAGATAGGGGCCCTCAGTTTGTCTCCCGATTTTGGAGGGCCTTCTGTAAGTCACTGGGTGCCTCAGTCTCACTTACCTCAGCTTACCACCCTCAGGCCAACGGTCAGACAGAACACATGAATCAGGAACTGCTGACCTATTTACAGACTTATATCTCCTCTACCCATGATAATTGGGTGTCCTTGCTCCCATGGGCAGAGTATGCACACAACTCATTGTATACTACATCTACTGGCATGTCTCCCTTTAAGTGTGCCTTAGGTTATCAGCCTCCTCTGATCCCTGACTCCCACCCCAACACAGAGGTACCTTCGGTTCAGGACTACATCTCTAACCTGAAGACCTTCTGGAGGAAGGCCAAAGCCACCCTTCTTCGCACCTCAGCTCAGCAGAAGAAGGTAACTGATTGGCGCCGTCGGATCCCACCCAGACTTCGACGTGGTCAGTTTGTTTGGTTATCTACTCGTAACCTTCCTCTTAAGCAACCTTCTGGCAAGCTTGCTCCCAGGTACATTGGTCCTTTTCGTGTCCTCACCCAGATTACCCCAGTAACTTACCGGCTGGCCTTGCCTCCTACCCTTCGGATCCACCCTACTTTCCATGTTTCCCTCCTTAAACCCTTTCACAGATCCACCCTGTCTAAACCGCAACAAAAACCCCCACCGCCTCGAGTAATTGATGGACTCCCTGCTTACACGGTAAATAAAATCCTGGATTCCCGATGGTCTCGTGGATCCCTACAATATCTCGTCAATTGGGAAGGCTACGGTCCGGAGGAGCGCTCATGGGTTTCGGAGAAGGATATTCTGGACCCCAACCTCATCCAAGACTTCCACCTTAACTTCCCGGATCGTCCCGTTAGGGCGTCAGGAGCCGCCCGTAGAGGGGGGGGGTAATGTTACGATCCCTGCCTCCCGGCAACGGAGGAGGCAGAAGTAGGCGTAGCCCCTATCCAATCAGTTCACCTATTAGTTTTCCCATTCACCACCACACCCCCGTCTCATCCTACTTAAACACCTGTCCTTCCCTACCTCGTTGTTCAGTATTGGTTTTTCCCTTCGAGCTTCCCGGTTGCGCTACTCCTACTTCTACCCTGTGTTCGTCTTGGCTTTCGGTTTGCGGCTTTTCCCTTTGGACTTCGGCTTTTTGGATCTCGGTTTGGCTTGGTTACTTTCGCTCTGTTTCGGATCACTGGCTACCCCTGGATTATCGGATTGCTCTACTGACTACGACTTCGGATCACGCTTCGGCTTCGGTACTCGTTCCCTTTCGGATATCTGGCTTCCCCTGGACTCTCGGCTCGTTTCTACGATTACGGCTTGCTTTCGGATTACGGCTTGGCTTTGTTCGCTCCTGCAAGTGGGTTCACTCACTGGTTCGGTCCCTCGTACCGAATCCCTAACACTACCCAACTATTCTTTTGAAACCAATACTCTGGCTTCCTTCAACACATGGTTAAAGACATTCTTTGGTTTTCTACTACCAAACAGGTGTGATAAGCCTCTCATTGGCAACCTTTTATGTTGTACTTATTCTCCTGTGTGAATCAAGATAGCCATTTGATAATCACTAGGCTTTTGTATAATTGCATTCCAAACATTCAGACTGCTTTTAACTGCTCACTATGTAACTGATCAACTATTAAATTGGCAGATATCATAGCAGAACTTGCTAATTGATATGTGACTATAATATCACAGCTGTGCCAGCCAAGCTGATGTCCTGAATCATATTTTTAACAATAAACTGATTGTATTGAAACTTCAATTGCAACATCCACATCTGCTTCAATCTAGCTAAGCCCAGGTAACTGTGGTAAATCATAATATTTAAAATATGTGTTTGAAATGTTAGAACAGGACTTTTAATTTAAACTCCTTCAGTTTAAAATCTGTTTAGACAATTGAAACCAAACTAGATAATCATCATCTTGGGGTGTACAATTAAGAACTTGTAAAAGTGTACAACTGTATTCATACACACATCAAGATGACAAATTGACTGTTACCTTAGTCTGAAATTTTATTCAACCTTTGTTGAAAAACAGACAAGATAACAAACTATTACAAATGGGTGCATTGAAATTGATCATAGTGTGTGGAAAATTGAAGCTACTGCTGAAAAATCATTTTTGTCAATTAAGTCCTTACCTGGTTTGTATATTCATAGGAGAGTGTAGCTAAGGTAGTGCTGTTGCAGGTAAAAACCATTAACATACTGTAGTTTAGTTTTGTAAAGTCTCAGCATCCTTTGTCTTAGGCAGATGGATATTTTTCTCTAATAATCTTACCAATCCTTCCAATTCTGAGACTGAAGCCATTGTTTAGTAGTTATGTCACTGAAGACACACATAATTGCGGTATAATTCAAGCAGGGCGCTGCGTCAGCATGCGTAGGCTGCAAAGGAATAAGTAAAGGTTTATTTCAGGCTGAAAAGAGAAGAAAAGAAACACAATGTTTTAGTTGTGGAGGGAGCTGTGTGGATACACCCAAAGAAGGCTCTACAGTTGAAACGTTGTTTCTTTTCTTCTCTTTTCAGTGTACAAATAATTATTTGTAAATAATGTTTAACTTACACATTGTTTTTCATAACTAGCATACATTGTATAGGAAACTAACATTTTCCTACTAAAACATTCTACGATATAACAGTTTTTATTGGTGAATAATTTTGGTTTTCATTCGCATATCAGTGTGTAATTGTCACAAATAACTATTATATTTTCTTTGCTACTAACATCCTCTGCAAAGCAGTCTTATTGCCACAATGTTTAACTGTAGTATTTCATGACAACAGAACTTGCTTGAATGACATAAAAACTATTTGCACTTATTAGCTAATTTTCAAGCCAAAGACTAGCTGATTATACAGGTGCATAAATACTCTTCATGAAATCCAGAGAAAGTTCACCAAGAAAATATTCCTAAGCAGGATATGATAACAGCAAAGAGTTCTTGAATCACAAACTATAGTTTACAGAAGAGCATAGTTTAATATAGGGGTTTATTTTATCTCAGCTGTTCTAATATTGTATCCTTCATTTGTCAGTTTAATTTGTTATTACAAAGAATAAGCAAAAGAACACATTTCCATATTCGTACTAATAATATACAGTATGCTCCCTCCTTACAGATTTCATGCATTCACAACCTCCTAACTCATCTAAGATGTAAGTCAAACTGCAACGTTGAAGCAATCTCTCTCATTAACGGAAAGACAACAGAGGGGTATTTAACTTGTTAACCTAAGTTAATTAAGGTTGAAAATGTGGTTATGGTGTTTGACAGGATTTATTCACGACAAAATAAAAATCAAGTGGCTTTGACAAGGAGAAGAGTATTCTTTCACAAGCAGCTAGGAACAAGGCTATAACAAATAGCCATTCCCAAAGACTAATGCTACAAACAACATCAGAATTTTTTCCAATCATCCCCACTCTTTTTGTGTGTTCTGGGACAGCCAACATGTACTTACGGTACATTTGATTAGGTACAGTAGCTGAGTCAGCGTGTGTAGGCTGCAAAGGAACACTCAGAGACTTCTTCACCTATATTCTAAGAATCTAATGTTTTCTACCATTTTTCCCACAAACAACAGATTACTCTTTCTGACAACATCAAAGAAGCACTGTACTTACTGTACAGTACATTGAGCATGTGTCAAAAGCAAACTAAAAGTAAAAAGCAAACATAACAGTACATGAACTGTATAAGACAACTGCAACATTTTTTTTATTTATGATAAATACACTCATATTGGGAAGAGGCAAAGCTTTAATTTCTTCTGTTTTTTAATGTAAAATCAACAATTAGTTTTTCACCTTCTGGGACCTACTATTTTTTGTTTTCCAACCTTTGTCATGCACATACTTCTTTAAGGATTTAAATGAGGGCAAAGCTTGCAATCATATCTTCCTTCAAGACGTCATTTTATTAGACTAACCACTTCTACTTCATATTGTATAACAAGAGAAGAACATAAGAAATTAAAACAAAACCAAAAACTATGCAAAAGATACCATAGACTAGAAAAGGGGAGTTTGATTACCAATGCCTGATTTTCAACTCACAGTTTTAAAGTGCCTCTATTGTTACCTGACAGATCACTCAAAAACTTGTATTGATTTCTCCTTGCAGTAGTTCACAGAATCATTTACTGTGTTCTTTATGTTGCATCCTTTGATATAAAACTTGAATGGAAAATTAAACTGATAAAATAATTCAGACATCTACAGAGACAACACTACATGACGTTGCTCATCTTAACAATAATACCAATAATAATCAAGCAGAGACATGATAGAGGACCTCAGTGCTGAGCCCCATCTTCCTTTGTTGTGTAACATCCATTGTGAAACTAACTTATCTAGAAAATTAGATAAGAGAACACTTAAAGTATTTGTATTCAGTTCTCTCAGTTCTTTCAGCTGGTTAGTCTGAGCATACGACTCTAACTACTGCATACTGTATATTTCTACTCCTGTGGCAATTTGAACACCATGTGAAAGAAAAAGTTCTTTTCACTTTCTTATTGGATTTGTCAAACAGAAAGTCACACATTTACAAAACTTATGAAACCTCAAGTTTTAATTTCTATTCTGTTTCTGTATATCCGTGTTTTAAATTTAATTTAAATGCATAGCTTTAGGTATTGCAGGAAATAAGATAATGTTTTCTTGATTTTTTGCTCATGCTCTATGAACAGGTTTTCTCCTCAGCCCAATTCATAAAATAAAAATCTGCCATGACGAACAGATTAAGCCCTTTTCTATCCTCATTTACATTTTTTACATAGAAAGTAAAGTTGATTGTAAATGGCATTAATACTTCCTGATACATTTTCCAAAAAAGAGGACATATCTTTTATAAAAACACCAAAAAACAAATCCCACTATGAGTCAGTACTCACATGTTCACTGACACCCACCTGTATTTTTGTGGAAATTATAGTGCTGTAGTAATCCCTTCTATTTTTCTGCAATACCTACAGATTTCTGCAGCTCTAATGGGAATCATTTCAACAAAAAAATACTTCTTGTGAAAAGTTAAATAAACAAGCATGCACAGATATAAACAAAGACAAAATCTCCAGATAGCTGTATAAAAATACAATAAACTATTTCATACTGTGTGAACTGCTTGGGAATGTTGCCCTTTGTTTTGCTGTTTGTTAAAACAAAGCACTAACAGCAGATCCAAGGGAGAGCTCACTTCTGGTAGTACATAATGCAGGTGCAGCTTTCTGCATCATGTTCTGGCAAAGTGCCTTGGCCCTACCCTGGAGGCTCTCTCTCTGGGGGTGAACAAAGTTGTTTAGCCAGCTCTAATACTGTATCATTCCTTGGTCTTTTTGTGACTAACTTTGAAAGCAAGTCATTAGTGCAAAATGTGCTTGTGCCTTTAGGACATTTATCTGTGTAATAAACTACAGACAAAGAAATACTCCTGTTACAATGAAGCACATTTTATACCAAAACAAAATGCACAGAAATAGCTCTCTCAATAGAAATATGCCCTGAGAGCTTTTTGTTTGCGGTTTTACACAAGAAAGAAAGGTATGTAAAGCATTTCAATTAATACAGTTTTGTCTTTAAAAAGATGCATGATACGATATTTGCGTGAAACAACTTTTGTCTTTAAGGCAATTCTGGAAAAATGTTTTATTAAGTTTTTACGTCACTGTCCCTATTAATCAAGTTAAGCATAACAGTAAAGGAAACCGACATTTTAAAAGCAAGCAATGACATGATTATTTTTAAAGCAACGGTTGTTTTACAGTATTTATCTTCAAAAGACCTCTGCCTCAAATCTCATTATCAGTCTTTGAAATCTAATTAAAAAGGTGATAAATGTTTATTAACCGTATCTTGAAATGAATAAATGACAGCAAACTTACTTACTGACAACAGTACACTATGTAAAAATGTGGCATAAGTAACCACTTTATGTAGGTATTTTTTAGTAATGCACTTTTAGTTCAAAAGCAGTATAAAGACAAATTAAACTTTTAATACACCCTCATAATGAATGTACTATATATGATGTATTTGTAAAGGATGGGGATTTTACCTGTACAGGGTAGATCATTAGTTTAATGAAAGTGGCTCATGAAAGTCTTCAAAAGTTTTGTCCCATAATTAGAAGACCAGGCCCAGAAAGAGGTGGTTGCTTATTGATTTTGTATTAGTGTTATTCTACCAAATTTTGAACATTCTGTAATATCAAAACTGCTGCACTGAAAGTCAGAAACTTTTCTTGTGATAAAGAGATCTTTGAAATTGTGCTCCAGTAAAATTAAAAGTAAATGATGACATGGTTTGGAGATGACGGAAAATGTATCTGATGCTGCTTGTCAGCATTTTGATACTTACTGTATAATGTTTACTTGGCTGATGCTCAAAATTTAGTTTTTTTTCAAGGGAGGTCAATATGTCATATACTGTGGTGCCTGTGTTATACTTTTGAGTGTTCAGAACTCCTCTTTGCAAACATTTAACCAATCAAAGCAAAACTTCATATGCTTCACCAAAAAGAAAAAAAAAACCTTATTTAAAATTATCACTATTATCATTAAAGTAATTGCAACAAAATGCAGCATAAAGATCAAAGCAATGCTTCCTTTAAATTCAGTTTAACCAAGTTCCTGCAATTAAAAACACAACTGCTGAGAATTACCCCAGTTTCAGTATTCTGTTGTATATATATATAATATTTCTATATACTGTATATAGTGAAATGTTATAGAGTACATGCATCTTGTTATTTATAACATTCCTTTACAAGGCAGAAACCTCTGCATTATAGGACTATACCAGGTTACCTGCAATCAGTTAGCTTTTTTCCTTTGGAAATGTCAACATCTGTAAATCTTATCCTAAAATAAAACTTGAGATATTTGATTGATGAAACCAAAATCCGATTCCTCATTAAGCAGAAAGTTACTGACCGGTCCCTTAATTGTCTGGTAATGTTAGATTCCACAAAAACAACATAACTGTCTTCTCTGTAAGTTAATTCATTCAATCAGCTCAAAAGCTGGCAACAGGTTTGCATGGGGAGGGGTTCAAAGAGGAAGTTGATTTAGTCCCCAGTCACTGCAAGTTTGGAGCTGTATTTGCTTCTAGGCATTCTTCAAGCAATAGTTAAAATATGGCAATAATCCCATGTATTGTTTTGTCAAATTACTATTATTACTTTTATTCAGCTTTAAGCCTATTTACCTCATCCCCGTTCACGATACAAACGACAGGAGAATAAAATCCTCTAAGGTAGAAGGATAAAACGTTGAAATTTACGGGATCAACTCGTTCACTTCTTAGAATTTCAAACTATACCTCTGTATGTCCCTATGTAAATAAGTTCAAAGCTTATCCAACAGCAGATGCCTAGCGGGCTGGAGGCAGGGCTAGGGATGGGATTTTGGGTGGGATTGTAGGCGGGGTTATGTCAGAGTATAAAACATTAAACCATGAAGGTTTCGAATTTGTTTAGTTTCGGAACAGTGAGAGTTTCTGGGTTTCTTTCAGTGCTGTCAACTGCTTCAGTTAAACCATGTGAGAAACGGAATAACTGCATCGGATGTAAAGTCAAGGCAAACACATTTTCGTCTAATCAACTCTTGAAGAAAAAAATGAATAACTTTCAAGAAAAGAGCATTAAAACAGTAAACCTTTAAAAGAAGAGGGATTATAATATAATTTAGAACATCTTTTCTATAAAACACGAACTTTACTGTGGGCTTTGCTGACCGGGATTGGTGTTTGTTTTTTATGCAATATATTTTGCATTATTTATTTTTTAACCTGGTGCAGTCGCCGCAATTGCTACATAGGGAACAACCCTATTTTTTCAGGATTCCGGTGGGGTTTTCTTCCTTTTTTCTGCTTTGCAAGAAAAATAACGTCTGTGGATTATATATATATATTTTTAATAATATTGCGAGAAATAACGGATAAGCGTGTACTGATAACTTCGGTAATTGTCATTGTCAGGAGCTGCTGTTCCTTTCCAAATGAGAACAGCTCTCCGCTTGCCGTCAGGTGTCTGCTTCAGAGCGGTGTGGGAGGCAAGGCACTAAATATTGGCTGACGTCTTATTGCAAGCATTTCATCTACCTTCAGGGAGGACGGGGACTCCTAATTTCTTATACGGTTGAAGAGTTCTGGAGGATTTTTGGATATAGCTGCAGACCTGCTCATTCTCGCTGTTCGTATAGCATTTTGTTGACTTGAAGTTGGATACAAAGCATTCTGTACTTCCGACATTCAGTAACGAGATGATGAATGTATGAAGAGAAATCACTACCGTCTCTTTTTATGTCCTGCGCGCAGACCTCTCGTGTGTACGTTTTGAAAGTCCATACAGTTTACAATAATCAAATAACATTTCGACCTTAGCTGTACAAGGCACAAGACAGCAACACCAGCGTTTTTAATATATAGTGTGGCGAACTTTTTTTCTGTGACTTAACTACTGCAGTATCAAAGATCCAATCAGTCAGTGTACTGCACTTCTGTTGCCTGAAGAAGAAGTGAATCAAAGAAGTGACTTTGTTTCAAGAAAGCTGCTGTGCTCTCACAGGCAAACGACTTCAGACCTCTGCATCGAAGTGCTTAAAAGGAAAACCTCTTGTTTTCTCTTCATCTCACTTGCCGGTGGTTTCTTAGAATCTAAATCTGTATTCCGTCGTGTGATTGACATTGTGTCTTGTGAAACGCAGACCTTCATCTAGCTTTGATTGCGCTCTTCAAATCGCCCAGAGATCATTTACTGCTGAAAATGCTCGTGTATCGTATCTTGTCCCTTTCACTTGGGCTGTTGCTGGTTGTTTTAAGTGTAGTGGAGCCCCAGCCGTGCCCAGCTCCATGCTCTTGCTCCGGCACCACGGTGGACTGCCACGGACAGGGATTGCGCAACGTGCCGCGGAACATCCCCAGGAACACCGAGAGACTGTGAGTACCACTGAACCCGAGCGATTATTCATTTTTTTAGTACGGAGACCACCAGCAAAGTTACTGAACAATATAGACCTGGTCTTTTCGACTTATTTAGATTGCCAAGTTTCGAAAGAAAAGAATGTATCAATGTGAGGGTTATCGTCTGTTTGGGGTTTTACAGAAACCGCATCAATACGCGGTGCTTTATCATGGTTTATCATGGTGTGTTACAGTGACAACACCGATGACAGAATACCTAACGCAAAGATAGTTTGGGCTGCCCGACGAGAACTGCGTTAAATATACTGTATTTAAAGAATCGTAAATATTTATTTCAGCCACTCCGTTTTCTTTGAATATGAGAAGAATTCACAGTAAAAAAATGCAGGTTAGCTTGAGTTCTTGAAAAATATTTGGCACTTTTCATACCATTCTAATGCAACCATTAGTACTAATACCGTTTATTTTAATTGATAAATAATTGAAAACTGTTTATTAATATAACGTAGTAATGTGTAAATAGTATCTCATGCTAAGTTTTAATTAGCATTAATACTAAAAGTTTTCTGTTACTGACGGGGAACATTACATTGAACGAAGACACACGACGTAGTCTGTTAAAACATGGTAGTAGTCTGGAATTTCTTTTTAAATAAACCCAACAAGGGATACAAAATCAATTGCAGCCCTTTTAGGAGGGTACAGAAGTGTTCTGGGTTGTAAATAACCATACACAATACGATGCCGCTGTTAAGTGGATCAGTAAGAATTTGGGAGATTTCTATGACGTCACCTTTAGCACCTTTCGTGTGGTATCTCCAATTTTCAGTGTGTGCGATAAAAGCGCCTTACATTCTACTCATTACGCGTGCGGAAAGCTAGTGTAGGGAACTGTGTGCAGTCGACCATGCATGCGCTGCCACTGTTTACAGGCATTAGATATGTTTACGGACGCGGTAGATTATTATCCAGGGAGCTTCTTTTCCGTTTCTGAAGTTTTGATGCTTAAGCCTTTTAAATAATTGAAACGGTTAAGATACACACACAAAGATATTTATATATAATGACGAGATGAAAGATTTATCGGGCTACCCATAAAGGATTTAACACTTAGGAGAGTGCAAAAAATAGCTTCAGAAATAAAATAAATAAATAAAATATGAATGAGTCTGGAGACAAATCTGGATTCACTATGATAACCACGATGAATGCTAGAGTTCTGAAGTTGGTTTACTGTTCTGCTTGTTGTCCTGGTTTTAAATTTCCTTAACCCCCAGAATCGATAGCACTTGCAAGCATGAAGACGGTCGTGATCTTTTGACAGAAACGTTGCTCTTGTTTTTATGCACCTTTTATGATTTTCACTGAATAACTAAACTCACAGCAACGAAGCTAATTTAAAATTTCAACATCTTTAATCCTCAGTGATCCGGTGAAATACATAAATACTAAACAAGATTTCAACAATGTTTAATTTAAGGCTATTCTGAGTTCATTTTGATCTATCAGCTGTGAAATCACAGATCTAAAAGTTAATGTATTAACTTCCACAGGAAGAAGTAAACCGAAAGATATGTGTATACAGGCGTACAATTGTAGTCGGAAACTTTTGACATCACATGTACAGTATACAACACAATCAGTTTTTATGCACTTTTTATTCAAACATACTGATTTTACCTATGGACAAAGGAATACAGTATGCTGAAGAATTTAAAACTGAACTAAAACCCTGAGGGATGTTTCCTGCACTACAGTTTAATAAAATGCTTTTTCTACTTAAAATCTTTTAATTCTGCTTATGCCATTCTTTACGTTTACAAATCACATTGCATTTTTTAAAATCTGCGCAGTGAGGTATTGAATTTATTTCATGGGTTAACATAAATATATACAGTTTTTCTACCCATAATATGTAATATTGGAAAAAGACCAAATAAGTTAATTTTTCTCTTTCTGTGTCTCTTCTGTTTCAGAGATTTGAATGCAAATAACCTCACAAGAATTACAAAGTCTGATTTTGCAGGACTAAGGCATCTAAGAGTCCTGTAAGTTTTTTTTCTTACTTTCTGAATAAATAATCTGTATTATCTTGTGAAATTAATTTTATATTCTTATTAAAGCTAAAGAAATACATATTATGACCCAAATCAGTGGTGTCGTTCTTTTCTGGTGCTTCATAGTGTCAGCCAGAAAACAAAGCATAGGACTAGGTTTTCCAGATTTGCTACTGTGTGGTTTTTGTGGTCAAAGTGGCTGCTTCTCTAATTCCTCTTCACACAAGCCTCTGTCGCTGTTGAGTGACAACAGTCTTTGCTGTGGGAAATTAGACCTGTAGTCTAAGACTGGTAGAGGCATTGCTGAGATCATTCAGGTGGATGATGAAGGTGGGGAGTGGGGCCAGCACTTGAGTAAAAGAAGTAATTTGAGGTGTTAACTGGAATCCGGTTCACGATGCATTAACTGACCTGCCTATCCTGCTTTTCCAGGCAACTCATGGAGAATAAGATCAGCACGATTGAGAGGGGAGCATTCCAGGATTTGAAAGAGCTAGAAAGACTGTAAGTTCTGTTTATTTAGGTTTTTAAAATAAGTAGCGATAAAGCAATCCTGTGCACGAAGTCTACGTTACACAGGGACAGATCTTGTAATTAATCATTACACATGTATTTTCATTGTTTGTTTTTCATTACACTTTGTGATTTTACATGAAGAATGATTTCCATCTCTGAGCATTTTTTTGGGAAACCACAGCTGTTGGCTAAGAGCAAATATTTCATATTTTCTTGCAAATAAGCTGTGAAAATTCTTTTTGTTTGCAATTGTCAGGTCCATTTGATGTAGAGACATTGTTGTCGGACAGCCAGTTCATCTCCAGGGAACATTGAATTCTAGGAGAATTTCTTAGGAAACTTGAGTTAAGCTGTGAATACAGTCTTTCAAATGTATTTTACTCTTGCACCAATGTTTGTTTTTGCTTTAAAATTTAAAAAAAAATTCTTGAAAGAAGCAAAGTGTAAACAATGTGAAAGATTTCTCATTTTTAGTTGTATGAACTCGTACAGTTAAGAGAGAGACGTACTGCAATATTTATTTGCTTAAATCATTTCTTGTGATCTGGTGCAAATAACTACTTTCTCAGAAGTCTTACAAGCTTTTCTTTTTTGTTATGTCATAATGTCTGACACCAACTCATGAGAAATCCTATTCATCTGGAGAGAATCGACAACGTAGTAGTTCCACAACAAGCAGCAATTAGAAGATTAAAATATTTTCTGATACAGTATGAAAGACTTTACAGCAAAAATCTGAAGAATCAGTTCTTTCAAATGCATAAATCCCAAAATCTCATGGTAACTATATAATTCACAAAAGCAGCCTTTTTTCTATAAACATTGACACTTATCTAAGCACATTAACTGTAATGTAGAAATCGGAGTTGAATTTTTGCTGGGAGACACACAAAAGAAGCAGCTAGAGGTGCTCATATTATAACAATTGGAAGCTTAGGAAAGAAGTGTCGTAGGCTGTCTGCACATGTTGATCGATTTGGAACGCTTTATCGTCTGTGTTATTTCTTTTATAATTGTATGATCAAAAACCCAACCTAAAAGATTTACTGCAATGGTCTCACGTTGAGAAATGAAACTATTTCCTTTCTGAAAAGCCAGGCTGTGGTTGGCGTGACTAATTCTGTCAGGTATAGACTATTGTAACGCAACGGGGGCTCAGGCGGGCGCCCTTGCCGCATCAGGTCGGCCCCACACCGTCCGGGGCTCGAACCCGGGACTTCCGCGTCTCTCTGCAGCGACCTAGCCCCGTGAGCTAAAGAGAGATCTCTCTTTAGCTCACGGGGCTGGGTCGCTGCAGAGAGACGCGGAAGTCCCGGGTTCGAGCCCCGGACGGTGTGGGGCCGACCTGATGCGGCAAGGGCGCCCGCCTGAGCCCCCGTTGCGTTACATTGGTGTCAGAAGTGGGATGGGATAGCCCTTCGCCGGGGACGGCGATTTAAGCGGGGGAGAGTGTAACGCTTACGGCCGTCAGGTACTGTGTAAGAGCCGGCGTACCAGAGCAGGTGACGTCACCGCCCTTCCCTATGATAGCAGGACTACAGCTACTGGGCTGGAGAGAGATCTCTCTTTAGCTCACGGGGCTAGGTCGCTGCAGAGAGACGCGGAAGTCCCGGGTTCGAGCCTCAGTCGGGATGGGGCCGACCAGATGCGGCAAGGGCGCCCGCCTGAGCCCCCGTTGCGTTACACTATGCTATGGATCAGGCTTTGACAAAAATACCATGCTCTTCACTTTTAATCAAGAATATGGCCCAGAAACTAATCCTTCTTTGTTCCGAGTGAGAATGTAATACTTTCTTTACCACAAAGAATTGAAGAAAAGGAGATATGAACAATACTAATTACAAAGGCTAGGGATATGCAATATGTTTTTGCATTTAGTTGGAGTTGTTTTAAGAAAGACTTTCTGTCTAACACAAATGTCATTGCTTTTAATTATACTAGATGATTGCCAATTTTGTCTTTCTTTTTAAATGTGGTTTAAGCATGGAAATGATGTAAAGCAGCCAAATGAAAGCACAGGACATTTTAATGTGGTACATTATTCATAAACTCTTAGACATTGTTTACAGTTTTAATCACGCAGAGACATACAAATGGTATACAAATCACCAAACATACAAATGCCTCTGTGTTTGTATGCTCGTATGTACTATACCATTTAGATTTGTCCTCTGTCCAAACTTTTGCTATGTGAACTTGCCTTATTTCCTAATTAATTTAAAAGTCATTTTTCTGCTGATATCAATGATATAGACTTACTATTTGAAACAGATATCAAAGAACACAAAACTGCTGGAGTATGCAAAAACCTTAAGAATTTGAACTACTTGTTTTGGGGTTTAATTTAAATTGTGACATCTCAGATTAATAATATCTAATCACGTGAACTTAATGTTTGCTTTTTTTCTGCTTTCTCTGATGCCTGTTTGTACACAAATTTCAATTCAGGTGCATGCATCCAAAGACCAAGAAACATGAACAGAAACAGTTATAGGTTTTGTTAATAGTTTGAGATCCAAGGACATATCATTTAAATCTGCAATGTGCCAAGCATCCTATTTTTAGAGCTCTTTATTTATGATGAACCTCACTATTGTTTATTCCTGCTCTAAGTGGTGCAGACAAGGCATTCCCAGGGGACCACTGTAGAGCTCCTTAAGCTGTAAAATGTGGTCTTTTTTTACTTTGATATATGCAGTTCTCATTGAGGTTTCTCTGGCCTTATCATTAAAATTTTACAGTACATTATATTTGATAGTAGATTCCTTATGTGACTTTTGTTGTTCTTAATGATGCTGGCACTAAGAGGAACTGGTCTTATCTGGTGTGCTATTTATGGATATTGTAGCAAAATCAAGATCTTCTTTCCCTTGTGTTAATTATTCAGTTTTTTTAAATAAGTTATCGAAGTGTCTTGGAAACTGCAAAGGGAAATGTGCCCAGAGTTCCTAAAAGTTTTTCCTGTTGTTTAAGATGTGTATCAAGTAACTCACATTGTTTTGCACATTTCATAGGTGAGGTCATTCATAGTCTCCAATAGTTTTTGGAGTATTTTATTTAAATTCTTTGAGCATTTGTAATGTTCAGTACATTCATTTTACAATCTATGACCTCTAATTTCATCTAATCATGGGGAATATTCCTCTCTCATTAGTGACCTCTTTAAATTAAAATTAAGTGGTGTGAAGCAGACACATAATGATACAAAGAGCAATAAAATAATCTTTATCAAGAATACATTGTAATATGTTTGAAAATAATTACTAGTTTGGTTTGGGATGATATTCTCAAATATACTTATTTATACATAAGAAATTATCACTCAGATCTCATCTCATTTGTTCACAAAGTCTGTTAAGTTTTAATATTTTTATATCAATGACATTTTGACTTTTCAGTACTCAGATAGCCACGCATACCACTGTTATTGCAAGATAGAATGGAAAAAAACGTATGCCCTTTTACATCTAGTCTAATGTAACACTTTGTCTCAAATTATACAACTTTCACCCTGCCACCAAGATCACATTATTAATCCTACACTTGATGTTTGATTCAATTAGTATAATTTAGTTTAATTCAATTAATTAAAATAGAAAATTTTAATTGTTAGATAATTTGTGATTGCTGGCTAGATCAGTGTTATGATTTTCCTGTTCTTTAGTTGCTGAAAGCTCCGTAATTAATGGTGTTCTCAGCTTAATGAAGTTCTAAGGGGACTGACTGAACATTGTGCTGTGATGGAATTATGTGGAAAGACTGGTTGTTGAGCAAATCCAAACACTGATTGTTATGCATAGCTGTTTTGTAACTGTCTTACTGCCTTGGTAAGTTGCATTTAGAAAGTTTAAAGTTCATATGGTCTTTCAAAGTAGCATCTGAATTAAGTTTTAAATAATATTTTTGTACGTGAAAGATACTATACTTCTAAACACTCTGTTTAAGATATGATGGCATTCCTTAGGTTCTGCCTTCAGAGTTTTCAACTTTTTTTTCTTTAGTGACTTTTTAAAGGACCTGTATCATTCTGAAAATCTTTTTTAGGATCTCATTACCTAATCAAAAACATGAAAAGACACAGATACCGTGAAATAATGTTTATATTTTTGTTTTTTCCCCCTTCACAGTTAACATCTTTGTCACCACAATCTTAAACACTCTTAAGAGATAACTTGTGATATGTTGTGTGGAGACCCATGCAATTACTGATAGTACTCGTAAAACACAGTAATCCTGATCTGGTTGTTTGGTAATCTATTTACATTTAGCATACTTTTTAAATCTAACACAAAGATACTTTTATCATTTTAAAATATTCCTTTTGGGCTGTAAATTTTGTTCTGACTTGAGCATGGGATGCTAATGTGATCTTTTTTATTACTTTTAAAGTAAATTGTGGAGAGAAGGCCTGTTTGCACTGTAAAGACCTTTTTACAAATTCCGTAGCTGGGTTGCTGTTTGTTTTTCCCACATCTGTTTTTTTACCCATCCTTTGTGACAGTGTTTGCTAGATGCTGGCTTCTTACTTTGACTTAAATTAGAAGTTCAGATTGCATTGATGTTTCTTAATTTTAAAGTGACAGTAACAGTTCTATAGGGTGTTTGCAATAATATGTTAATATTTTTATTAAAAGTTTATCCAACTTGTTGCAGGGCACTTTTAACTGTTGTTTAAAATATCATTTACTTTTCTTAAAATCATATTCCTCTAGGCATTCGTATCCTTGCGAAGGATATGGACGTTTATAGATTTAGTATGATAAAATGAAATCAGTTAAGAATTTTTAAAACTGTTTTACTATAATTATTTCTTCGAACATTTTCACATATGTTTATATTTTTTATTTGTTATTCCCAGGCGCCTGAATAGGAATAATCTACAAGTGCTGCCAGAACTACTTTTCCTTGGAACAATGAAGCTGTACAGACTGTGAGTTCAAACCTTCTCTTGTTCAAAGGATGTGGTGTTACGTTATTTATGCCATTTCTTGAATTACGATTGCCAGCATTGTTTTTAATTAGACAATGCCTCTAACCAGGTAAATAATTACATCTTCAACTTTCTAACTGTTGTATGAGTCCTTGTTTTATTCTAATTGCTTCTCTCAGTACCCCTTAAAGGTATAATTTTCTTTCTGCAAGCTTGTAGGATATAGTTGTAATTTGCTTCATGCCTTTTACATAAAAACATAAATCAAAGGTAGCAATTGAGTTATGAAGAGATAACCTGAGGCGTTTTAAAAGTTTAGGCTATGGCTGAAGTAGTGAAAGTGGATTTCTTTTAAATAATTGTTACCTGGGATCCTAAGGAGTGTTGGACTGTGTTAAAAAGATGAAAAGAATGCTGGTTATGTAGGCGTAGTTGCGTCCCAAATTCTGCATTTTTCTGTGATGTTGTCATGACTCAGTTGAAAATGCGTAAAAACCTTAGGGTACGTTTTTGTAACATAAACTTTCCTGGGACTTAATAACTTTCCCTGTAATAGGTCTTCATATTTTCTTACTAAGCGTGGTTGAACACTAGTTGAAGCTGTGTCAAAAGTGTTTGGTTTACTTTGGATTGACTGAAAACTAGCGTTATGTATGTGGGATGCTTATAAATACGACTTAGTTTTACAGCGGACTTTTAAGTCTGTTGTTATAGTAGACACATGAAATGCAGCGAAAGAAGTGTATTCATGGTTTGTTGATTGCTTGTTTCTTTCTCAGTTGATCTTTGAAAAGATGTAGGCATATACAGAAACACGGTGTATGACTTTTCCATTAGAAGAATAAGAATGAAAACAGCCATGTTCTGCCATACGTTTATATCATTATGAGTAGGTAGTGTTTTCAGTGCTTTTAAATTTATTGTATTCATTAATGAATATTAAAGAAGAAAAATGTAGAATGCAGCATATGAGAACTTGTTTTTCTTGCTTTTTTGTTATATGTAAATGTATAAATAATATTTCAACTAATGAAATATGTTTTTTTCTGCTAAAAACATGCATTTAATTCTCTGTTGCACTCATTGCTTTTTGACCAAAAATCAGTTCCTTTGTGTCAAACTAATTTAGGCGTTTAGAAACACTTTAAAGAAAGCCTTCCTTTTCCCTGTGTCTATGGGATTTCACTCTGCTCTTTCTTGTTTTGAAATGTGCATATATAACTAGATATATAGATCAAAACTGTGAAGTTATCATTTTATTTCAGTTGTAAACTCCTGGAGTGTCTTAAATTAAGTGTGTAGCCCAGTTCGTATTTGTAAATGAATGCAGTATTTATTCAATGTCAGTAGATGGCAGGGTTATTTGAATAAATTACTGTACTAGTTACTTATTAGGGTAATTTTAGTCATTATAAGTAGCCTCATTATAAGGTGATTATGTTATTTTATTGTAGTAAATGCAGTTCAATGTTTTGCTATTTGTTTGAACTTTCAGCTTATCTAGATGACTGAGTAAATGTGGAAATAGTAGCTTAAATATCAACAGTTGTCTTTGATTTTAATCAGACATAATTAGAATTCAGCCTGAAATATGGTGTAGGCTACACAAAAGGCTTCTACTTTATTTTTTTCTGTACAGTACTCTTTTTGTAATAGATTTAGTAGCACAATTTCTGACTGTTTCAACAAAATTGCACTGAAAAACAACTGATTTTTAAATTTTACAAACAAGCAAGAGAAATGACTGGATAAACTAATTGTAACATATTAGTGTGAATAAGTGTGATGATCCTCAGTCCTGTTCTGTGAATGAGAATATCATACTTTTTACTTTATGACTCTGTAGAATTGCCAGCATTTATGGAAGAGATGTATTTCCATTTAACAGTGACACAGATGTTGGAAGAAGTCAGGAACAGATGTTTATAACAGGAGAAATATGGAAATGTTATGACCTTTGTAATGAGTATCACACAGTTCCATACTAATTCAGTTTTGACGTACTGACATCAGGTGCACAGGCTGTACTTTAAGACCCTGAAGTGATTTAGTGTATAGATGGTAATGATCAAATTGCATTGAATTAAGTTCATTAGCCAGTGGTCTTAATGGACATTATAATATTACATTTCTTTTTCCCTAAGAATTGTTTTTTTAAACAAATAGAATTAAAATATGTACATAAAGAGCGTATTTTTCTTGAATCTATAATAAATCAGCATCGGTAATAATGTAGCAACTATGTTGCTTTGGAGTAGTGTTTCATGTGAGATATTCATATTCAAACATTAACGTATTTGGATTAACAGATTGATTATCCATCCATCCATTTTCTAACTGTTGGATATGCATTATTAATAGATACGGTTGCTGTTAGTGGACTTTTATGCCTGCTGCTGTTTCTTTTAGGGCTAGCTGGTAGGTTGTTACAGGTTTAGCTCAAGATACGTTCTTAGAAATGAGAGTATTGTCACAGCTGTGTTTGCTGGAGCCAGAGTTTGTTCAAATGGCTGTGTTTTTCAGCGAGTCCATTAACAGAACTCTGTAAAAATACATCAACTTTGTATAAGTGAATGGGTGGTGCAATAAAAGTATTAGCACTAGCTGACAATAGAAGGGAACAAAAAGATGAAGGATTTGATGCCAGCAGATTTAAAGCTACATTTTGCAGCTGGTCTGTATTACATGTAATACATATATGTCAAATCACAGTTTGCTGTCTTTAATGTCTTTAAGTTTTGTGATACAAGAGAAACAAGAGACTTATATGCTGCTGATTAAAGCACATTCTTCTCATTTCACTGAAGATCTTTCTGAAGCTGAGAATACCTAGCACTTGTGGGTGAAAGCAGTATTTGCTGTGACCTGAATATCAGTTTCCAGTGACTTGCCCTGGTACCTCTGAAAAAGTACAGTTAACAGCCTGCTGGGCGCTCATCTGAGGAAAATGGATTGTGACTGCTTAATTCAGGTTTCTGGATCACAGTTCATTGACTGCTGCTTGCTACTCAGCTCTCGCCGTTCCCTGCCAAGTGGTGGATTCAAATTGCTTGAAAATTGTCTGGATAAGATATCAATAAAACTGATTTGCACACACGTGTGAATACTTGTAAAACAGAAAAACACCAAAACATAAATTCAGACATCAGGAAACCGAAAACAGTTTTACTTCTTTAAGTTCAAAAGAAATCCAATGAAATGTGTTTAAGAAAATGGACAATAGATGTGTAGTAAAACTCTATTTTGGTTTGACAGCAGACGTCTGGCTCAGACCACTTAATGCTTAAGATGAAACTAGAATGCAACACGGGGAGTCTTTACGAAAAGTCCTTCTGAATTAATTTCTGCCAGCTATGACTTAAGTGTGGGGCACTGAACATGTCAGATACCATAGTTCATTTCTTCATTTTACTCTTGGCCTCTGCCACATTAAATCTGACAATAGCTACACAGGAATTGCAGGTTACAGTTGCTACGGTTACTCTTGTCTTGTCACATCGACATCATTACTCATCCGGTAAGTTGCCATGATAGCTACCGCTGCTTTAGGGGGCTGGGAACACTCTGAGAGGTTTTTTATGCGAAGGCTGAATAAAAGTAAGACTTAATGTCTGTCATATGTATTTTACTACCAGATACGTGTGAATTGTTTGTTATTATTTATTGAGCAAGTGCTTTGTTACGTACTATTCATCTTTAAAATATTTTAAATTGATTGCTGATTTTGAATTACCATTACTTAAGGTTTGGCGGCGTTTATCTTATTCCCTTTCTGACAATAAGAAAAGGTTCTCTTGTGAGAAAATGAGAGTCCCATTGACTCCTGGTTAGTTTGCTTTGCTGCTTTGACATTTACGGCAGCTCTAAATCTCCTTCTCTCCTGACTTTCAGATAATGGGTTGAAGTTTTGGTCTCATTGCAGCATATGTAAGCTTAATGTCATCAGTAAATTATCTCTACTTAACTGCTGTTTATTCTGGAGAAAGTGATTATAGTCAACAAAATGTGGAGTTACAATGACAACAGTAAAAAAGTTGGAGAGAGGTTTGCTGAAGTGTTGCTCGATGGGAGAGACACAGTGAGAAGCTGAAGAACTTCTTTAAATAACATAAGAAAGCTTCAACATGCTTCCATTTGCAGAGATTTATATAAATTGTGTGCTCTCATAATTGAAAATGCCTTGTAACGAAGATCTGTATGGTAATGCAAATCTAAAAAATCTTTGTGTTCTTAACTGATCTATAATTTCCATATGTATTTGCAGTGAAAATATTTTTTTTGACTTTTTTAAGTAATTAGGAAAGTGCAGGTTATTTAAATGTGTAATTATTATGAAGACAATTCAAATATTCTATTTAGTAAATTCACCAGTGTTTTCTTAATAGCATGTACTATTGGTTACTGAAATACAGTTACAAAAGGATAAATTACTGGCAAGATAAAATACATTTATCAAAATCACAGAGCCTTGTCTTTATAATGAGTGTCGGAGTGGAAGAGATTACTGCTTCTTACTTTTATTTTAGTGAACTGCGTCTCAGGCCTACACTAGGGCCGTTTTATTATTTTTTTTAAATGTAACCCTCACAAAATGCATAGTTTGCCTCTTCACTTCTTATGCTTTTTGGTTTGTTTCAGTTCTGCATTCCAGTGCAGTTTGCTTTGCCAGCTCTGTCAGGTCCTTCAGTTGTGGCAAACCAGCAGTCATCATCAGGAAGTGGTAAACACAAAGACAGGCCACTGGGGCACTGGGCTGACAGCAGCCTACCACAGCAAGTACAGTGTAGCAGACACAGCAGCAGGAGCAAGCAGTTGCCAGGTGTTTCTCATTTAGGTTTTATGTCAAAAAAGAAGAGGAGCTATAGAAATTCCCTGCGTGACATAAGTCGGTCAGGAAATTAGTATTTAAAAGAAAGTAATCTGAAAAGGACCAGGGGAGATCAAAGTAGCCAAATGTCTGTGTAATCTTTTGTCACCTAGGATGATAGCCATACATGAAAAATGTAAAAAAGAAGCTTTAATCTCATGTAGTACCTTAGGAAGCAAGTTAGAAAAACCTCATACTTTCAATATTTACACGTTTGTTTCAGAATTCAGTTACAGTAATCCCTCTCTGTATGGACAAGCACTATCCGAGTTTTCAATTATGCGAGCTGTAGTAATTATTTTCCATTTATGGAGTATGTTTTTTTCTTCTGAATTGAGAAATTTACTTGTTATTTATCGTTACATCTTAACTTTTTATAATAAAGGCTTGTGTGTGTACTAAGTGCATATAATACAGAGTACAGGACAGTACCTACTGTTTATGCATTTGCTAACAACTGTAACAATGTACCTACTGTACTGCAGGAGTGTTGTTGTTTTCCTACATGATTTATGCATAGGATAATGACTTTAAGCATGTTCCTTGAATAATTAACCAGGGATTGTATTCTTTTCAGATTTCTTTACCATTCTGTTCTGTATTAAGCTGAAATCTTGGTGTTTGCTGGAACATTTTTGAGTTCTGGAACCAATCTGAGATTATAACAAAGAAAGTAATGGGAATTAAATTTCCATTATATGAGTTTTCACCTGAGAGCATCTTTTGAGGAATTATTTAAACTTGAATAACGAGGGTATAACATTATAAAATATGTTAACACACTACGTTTCTTGTTTTTTTTTTTCAGCTGTGTTGCATTATTTCCTGAATTATCCTTACCTTTCTTATTGTTTCCAGTAATGAAAATTTAAGCTGTTTTTAATGCAGAGGAATGAGGGATTATATTTAAATGATGATTAATTGCATATCTTTTTACAATATTTAGGCATGTCTTCTTAGTTGCTTACAAAACACATTCTTAATTTGTGCTTCCTTGCAAAGAGTGATGCACCGGCTGTAAATAAATTCTTTTATTTTGATAATTTGACAAGCCAATGTGTGAAATTAGAATACCTCTAGACCAGTATGTCACTTTGGCATATTACCCCTGGGCATGTTGAAGTTCATCTTACAGCTTTTCTGTTTATTCATTTTGATGAATCACACCACTAGATTGCACTTTTTGTTTGTGTTACCCGTTGGCACGAAATACAATACATAAGCACAAATTAATTTAGTGCACCCCTACGTGAGAAAACAGCACTGCTTAGCAGCCATCCTCAACCCATCACCACCACCGCTGTAGCAGCTGATTGGTTCATCTTACCTGTGGGAGGCTGACACCTCATTCATAGGGCCAGGTGTCACCCCTTCGGCCAAGTGAGTTTAGGCCAAAGACATTCTACTTGCATTGGTTTACAGGAGTTACCTCATGCTCTTTTTATTGGTCTTGACCCATTTCTTCAAAGACCCCTAAATTATTATTTAAATAGTATTAATAGTATTATTAATATGCAATCGGTCCTTTAGAAAGTTTCTATTTCAATAGTCACTTACAAATCTCTCAGACGATTCTCAGTTATTTATTCAGTTGTTAAGACATTGAAGGAAATATTTATCTGACATGCACTGGCTTGTGAATCTCCTTGCTATTCCTATTTTTTTTTTTGCTGTTTCCCGTCACTGATCGCATTACATTACCTGTGTGACATCTAGAATAATTTCTGTATATTTGAGCTTATGCTGTTGTGAAATGGTATTGTTGCAATCAGCTTTCAATCATTTTTATGGCATCTTTACCAGAGAGGCTGTTATGTCAAAACTGATGATTCATCTTGGTCTGGTTCTAGGAAAACAAATAGGGTATAATTAGATTGACATATAAGTACTCAGTCATGAAAGAAAACAAAAAACAATTGTCTGTTTCAGTCCTTAAAAATGAAATGTATTATTGAATACACCGTTGCTTTGAATTGATTCATTATTTATTTAATCTAATTTCTTCTAAATGAATATCCCTCCTAAGAATCTAATCAAACATCAGTAATAAATCAGTGTTAACCTGAAGATGATCAGACTTTGATAAAAAACAATGGAAAGGAAGTATTTTATGAGGGGTTTTTGATAGTCTGTCTTCTTTCTGATTTTAATACCTTTAAAAGGAAGGTTGAAATAAAAAACAACAGAATTGAATCAAACACAAATAAAATGATAATGTTGATCTTTTGAGAAAAAAATAAGAAGAATCCTTGGGGCAAAAAATTCTGACAAATGATTTTTTTCATCTACTTGTTAAGATAGCTCAAAGATTGGGCACATTTAATATCAACGTTATGCATCTGTCAGTTCCTTATTCCTGTAAGGTCACCTGAAATAAAAAAAGGCTTTCAAAGGCAGTTTGCTGATGATTGATAGTAGGCTACTGCAAGCTATTTCTGAGCTGGGACAATTTTGAGACAAGCTTTTCAAATAGAGACTAGATGAACTGACCTATTGTTGTCAGCAATCTAAGAAATTAGGAATTGGATTTTGGTTTCATCTTAATTGAATCATTTTCTTTTCAATATGATATTTTCTAGTTATTGGGTAGACTGTGTCACAGCTGGGCTTTCGTCACATATCACATACACTTTAATAACTGCAAGATGCAAGGACAGCCTGAGTGTACAAGATTATTTTGGGCCCAGAGGTCAAAACCCCAGAAGCAAAGCAGTGGTTTGATCAGTTTTAGAAAAAAAAAAGGTGGATTTTCCTAATGGAATATACTGTACAGTATGAATTGAGAGTTACTAGATATATGTTTATCATTAAGTGTTAAAGTCATCAGGTTGAGTAAACGTTTGGTTTAACTCAAGTATGACCTAAAAATCATCAAAGTGCTTATATAAAAAACTTCTTATTTAATGTGTATATAAATAATATGAAGTATTATATTTATCATATATAGAACGTAAAGGGCTGGAACAGACATTTAGAGAACATCTGTGAATGAAAAAGTCTAGGTTGCTGGACATTTTAATGGAGGACACCGTGTTAATTAAAATACAGGAGGTAAGTACACAACACAACAAGAATAACGATGAAAAAAATCAATACCGAGGCCACACAATAAAGTATGCTTTCTCTTCGCTGAAAAAGATTAAACCTTGAAGCAAGTGAATAGCGGAAGAAAGACAGCAGAAAGGTTGATTGCTTCCCCTCCTACGGCTCCAATTGATTGAAAAAGCTTTAATTCAAGTTGTGTTTGTTCTGAGTCTTAAACCATCAGAAATTTCCTTTTAGAGTGATGGAATGCACTGTAAGAGGGGGAAAAAGCGAGGGTAAAAAGTCAGTGCAGGACTACAATTGTTCCTAATCCTCACAAAATGCTGCAGAAATTAAGTTTGCTCTTTATTGGCCTGAGTGTTACCTAGGTCACTGGGCGATGGGAAAATTGGACTGCAAGTTGAGTAGGTCTGATCTTTGTTTTGTGTCTAGATGCTTAACCTTGGTCGTGACAAGTTGCCTTACAGAATATTGTGGGAACGTTGTTGGAAATTGTAGTAATGGGACCTCTTATTCTCCAACATTTACAATACTTCTTATTGTTAAAGCAGTGACTAGGATGAAGATAATGTGATTTGAATTACAGAATAATTGTTTAAGGAACAGGTTGAAGGAGAAAAAGGCATTCTTTTACTTTTTTTGTATGAACTGCACTCTACATTTTGTTGACTTTTAAGTCCAATATATAATGTCTATACCTAGCAAATAAACACACTTTTGCATTAATGTTGATTATTGCTTAGACATGATTTTATTCATTATTTTCCAGTACTTTATTAAGGTGTTTGGAAAATACTTATATTATCAATCATAGTCACATTGTGAGACAATCAATTGATTTTCCAAATATTTTTGCCTTGGAACAAAACACCGTAAGGTAATAAATGAGCCGTTTGGTACACACTGGTTATACTGGGAATCCCAAAGTATTAGTTATCATTGGATCACTCTTAAATGGACACTTTAGAGTTTCCAATCAAGCCTAACTAAGTTGTAGGACACTAGAGTACCCAGAAAAAGTCACATGAACACTGGGTGAACATATAAACTTCACACAGGCAGACACCCTAAACTGAAATCAAATTCAGGAAGTGACAATCAAACACCACCAAAACAGCTGCAAACAAATAAGGTATAAATCTAGCAAGGACACAATAGAGGTAGGAGAACAGAAATTTAATGGATGGGATTATATTAGGAATTTCTGTCCAATAATAAATGGACAGGAAAACCAGAGAATAAACTAATTTCCCAATTAATTACAATTACAGTAATTACAGTGGTTCAGTAATTATGTTTATTCATTGTCAAGATATAACATTAGAATAGAAACAATGAGTTGGAGAATGACAAAACTGTTTCCTCAAATATTATTTGCCTTCTTTTTTTAAAAACAAGTGTTTTTTGCCTTCTTTTGTAAAAAATGTTCCTCCAGAACACTTGAGTAATTGAGAGATTTCTCTTCATACATTTGTTTTTTCTTTTTGAAATCATAAGGATTTCTGTTCAAATGCAAGTCAAAAATATTTATTCTGTTATTTACTTAGGTTTACAATTGTGGTAAAATATTGACTCTAAATTGATATTAAATATTGCCATTGACCTAACCTTTAATTTGTTATTTATTATTATAGAAACCTTTTAATCCCTCAATTTTGGTAAATTTTATATATTGTTATTACAAGTAAAAATCTTAACAAGCATGGTCACAGAAGAAAGACAGCAAAATTGCAGCAGTCAGTGAATTTTTGTTTTGCGTAATGCTATTGTTAGTCTTCAATAGCGAATAACTGTGTTCTGAGCTCCAATAAGTAATGCACAAATGCTGTTTTGTGTTTCTGTTTGTTCTGTTTCATACAGTGGAACTGATTTTTTGTGCTCTCAATGCTGTGTTGCATTTGAATCTCGACCCCCACTGGTGAACTGTTCTTAATCAGACACGTAGAATTCTGTACACTGCTTGTGGGTTGCTCTGAGCTACAGAAGCCAGAACATTGAAGTTCCTTAACACAACAAAGTGGCCCAGTGACCAGAGTGCCAGTACCGAAGAGCTTCCTCTTGAAGTAAGCTGCCTAGTGTGACAGAGGAGGAATTTGGCAGCTTTGATGTCTGCATCCACCCAGACTACTGCAGTTGCCATTTAGATAAATGTTTCCTTTGTGAAAACAGCAAATAGCCTAACTGATTGAGCGGGCTATTCCAGATAAGTGGAAAATAAACGTATGCTGCAAATTGATGGTCAGATACAGTAGATTGAATAGAATATGAAATGTCATCTTGTTTTCAATCCACCTGTTGGTGTTATTTTGATTTTGAGTTATACTCAAATCAATACAGAATCATATACACAACACAGTTTTTCATAAGGTCATGTAATAAAAGTAATGCCATTTAACGTCTTTTTGAATTCTTATTGATTCTTTTTTTAGCCAGGGGATACAAAAATGTGATAGTTAATTCTAAAGCTACTTAAACATTGTGTGTGTGAATCAGATGTTTCTAAGGAGGTCACACCTTTTTCTTCTGATCTGCTGTTATCCCATAAGCTTTCTTTGGCATTAACGTTTCAAAACTGTTATTCTTTGTTTTATACAGGTTATACGTAAGATAAGGCTATGTGCTATTCAGTTTTATTGAAATAAAAAATGGTGTTTTCAGCAGAAAGAAGCCCAAACCTATGTGCTACCATCTCCATGTTTTATTGTAGGCTGATCCTGCAGTCTCTTGTCTAGTTTTCCTCTGGTACACTGTTCCCTCTTGGAGATAAAAAGTACAATCATGGTTTCATACCTCCACAGTAATCTTCTCCATTGCTCTTTTGGCCAGTTTTTCTGGTTTTGTGCCATTCTAGACATTTTTTGTGGCTTGCTCTAAGGCTTTCAAGCTATAGCTCTCGCCATTTTACCAGTTTCTCAGACACATCTCTACTGTTTCCTTTGATTTAGTGAGATTTGATGTGGAATTGAAATCAGCAGCAAGTTAAGTAGTGGTTAGGAAAGAATTAGCCTTGGGCTTTTGAGTGATCACCCTGTCTTATGTTGAGTTGCCTTTTCTCTTTCTGCTTCAACCACTTTTGTTTGTGTAACTGCTAAACAAATGCTTTTTGTCTGTTTTAGTTTGCAAAAAATAATGGGCATTAAGTTAATTTCACCATTCTGAATCATTTTTGTCTGCTGAGTATGATTTTGGTTGTCACTTTTTGATGTAAAAAGCATAACCAGTAAAAACCACAGAAATATTCCTTTGTTCCACATTACAAAACATGCCAAGGCTATATTTGATGAAAAGGTGGTGTATGTGCTTGACCATATATCAGTTATGTGCCATGTGCCAAGGTTTTCAAATGGTTTGCGTACGTGATCAGGTTCTTTTTGCTGAAAGCCATTTTATCCAGATCCAGGCATTTTGTTACAGAACTTTATAAGGAGACATTTACATCTTTTTGCAAGATATTAAGGCATTTTAGCATAGAACAATTACATTGTTATAAATTAGGTAGGTAAAGTATGAAGTTCACCCTGGATATAGTGTTCTGCAAACTTTCTTTGATGTAGTTTACAGGTTTATGGCTTCATTTTCCATTTTCATTCTGTAATATTAATATGTTAATTTTCTAATCAGAAATCTGCAATGACGTGTTGCTGCATTAGGGTATTTCACATATAATGTTTTATATCTAAACTCTATTAGTGTTTAATTGCTTTCACTAGGTCAACTCAAATTGCTTTTACATGTTGTCACAATCTGCCTTCTGTCGTCAGTAGCCTCCACACAATTTTACATTTGTGCTTTCAGATTAGTATGGTCTCTGGAATGATGAAGCATTTCCAGATCGATGAATTGTGGTTAGAAGTCTCATGCTAGGTGTTAAAATCTGTGACTGCAGTGGGATGAGAAGGAGAATCTTAACACAAGTGCTGATTGAGGTGAACTGTGTGCACTGACTTGATGGACAGTGCAAACAGTTCCCCAGTGTGTTGATATCCCATGCTGAGAGCAACAAAGCAGTGGAATATCACGTAAGCCTCAGGAAGTGGCCAAAATCCATTTTATATTAAAAACCTGTTTAGGTCAGTGCTTAAGAACATGGCTTTTAATTAGTGAATGAAAAGTGCCACTGTCTTTCCTCTTTGCTAACATATTAGGTATTTCCTGGCTTCTCTTGGGTAAGTATATCACTAGGCATTGGAAATAAAAAAAAAACAAAAACAAATGAATATCTTTCTTAATGTTTTCCCAAAGAGAGGAAATACAATTAGAGGGTTTTTCTGCTTTATCTGTTTCCTCTGGGTATCTGCAGAATTCTAAAATTGAATTGTTAATTTGTTAATTCAGTTTGAGACTAAGGCTGCAGAGCCTGTTCTTACTGAACTTGTAGTGTGACATGATGCACATTAATGGAGACTGTTTTTTACCCATTAATATATAAATGTACTGTATGTATCTGCTGTTTCGTAAAACAGTATTTGAATTACTATTGTAGGGCTAGCTCGATAAATATTAATGCTTACTCACTTTCTGATTCATTTAAATTACGACTGCGTAAAGGTCATTTGATCACTGCTGGTAGTTCAAAAAAAGTACCTCAGTATAATATATATTCACCACAAGAGTTAAGTGAGATACTTCTTAAGATTAGATACTTCATAAAACAAGTGAAATTTCAAAAGAGTTCTTTATTGAAAATGTATTAAATATTTTGAAGACAGAAAGCATGCTATTCTCAGCTCCCTGCCAATCTAGAATTTAAAATTGTGACTATGCCATTAAAATTATAATCTAAAAGCAAAACCTTTGTCACTCTTGAAATATACAGAGCACCTCAGACTGATCTTTTACTTACATTGAAATCATTCCTTTGTTTAAGATAATAATGCATTGTTTTATTATTATGTTTTTTTAATTGGTGCTTACATAAGGGTTGTGTAAATACTTTATACATTATTTGTATACAGTATAGGTATACATTATTTTTATATGTCAACTAACATGAGGATTTATGCCTTTGTTTCCAAACAAGAATCCTGTAGTTATAATATGTTTCAGGTTTGACCACTAAAGTATTTTAATCATGAGGCCACAAGCCTTGACAGTTTATATTTAAATAAGAAACCCTTTGGTTAAAAGATTTGTGTTGAGGTTATCTGGGACGTATGTTTTTAATAATCCTGTGCATGATGCACTGCATGTGAATGAGTGGACAAACTCTCAGTCTTACATCCTAAGACCTTTACAGTCTTCTCTTTATTGATAAAAAAAATGAAACTGATTTTGCAATACATTTTTGTGCTGTGTATTTTTACTTGAGAAGATGGTAAGCATCTTTGACTTGTGTGATATTTTCACCCCATTGGCTGAGCCACAAGAAAATTGGGTTATTGTAAGAATTACATTGTAGATATTTATAATACTGCAGTATAAATGTCATTGCATCAAAGCTGCTCAGTCACTGTTCCTTTATAAATAAGAAGAGTTGATGTTTTCTGATGTTGGATGATCTTTCTTTGTAGAAAAGAAGTATCTGATATATATTTGAGGGGGGGGGGTGAAAATGACCTTTCACCTAAAGGTATTTTGGAAAGTTCACAGAAAGACTTGGGTTGGTGGCTTATTTTTGTTTTGTTTTGCTTTGTTTTGTTGTTCTGCTTCAATGTGTCTTCTCAGGATGAGGGTCAAAGGTCAGGTGAGATGTGTCATGCAATCCAAAGAGCTGGATAATGAAAATGTCAGGAGTAAGTGGGTAGATGATGGTAAATAGAGCTGAATAAAGCCTTGCCCTTTTACGGATGACAACTAGAACACATCGCTATTACCAGTGGACAAACGAACAAAGGAAGAGGCAAGCTTTATACAGAATGATAGCTACAAGCTGCTGTTGTTTAGGGTTCCTGACCCAAACTTTAGTTACACTTCTTAATATGAAGGCAATTTCCTTTTCCTACTGTGCTGTTCTTAAAAAACTTAGTTGCCAAAGTATCTGCTGAAGTATGCGGTGGGTGAGGAATTTGTACAGAAAAAAAATTGTGGTTGAAAATTAATGGTTATAAAACATATGAATGAATTATGTTATACATACATCTACTGTACATAGAGTTCATCTACAATTGTATGATTTGAATCCGTAGATCAGTAACCTAGTATCTCAGGACTCACTGAGGAAGGTCATACTACATTGATATTAAGAGTTAGAGTTGAATACAAACTCCTCTTTTTATAGTACTTTAAAATATCATTTGTCAAGTTTTAGAACTAAACAAGTTTTTTATTGTACTGTAATACATTTTTTGGACTCCTGCTATGTATTGTAAAACAGCACTACACAGAATAGAGTTTTCATATTAGATTTAGTAACTTTACTTTTTTATGATATTTTTTAAAGTTTATAGAAATTGCTAAATTGTATATTGTAACTCTAAAAAAGGCTTTCTCATGTAAGAGCTTTTAGTATTTGATAAGAGTGACCTGCTTTTTTGCCATAATAAGTAGTGACATTTTAAGGCAGAAAGAAAATCAATACATATTTCTAAAATGAATATGTAAAACAGTAGTTTTTTAGTGCTGGTTGTGTTTTTCGAAAGCAGCATCTCATCACACAAACCTGGATAAGACTGTGATATCTTGTTGGCTTCTGTTACGGACTGGCATCTCCTCCAGGGTGTGCCCTGCCCTATCCCCATTGTTTGTTGGCATAGACTCCTGCCCCCTTGCAACCCTGTATTGGAAAAAGCAGTTAGAAAATGGAAGGATGGATGTTGTCGGCTTAATTGCATTTGCAGGCGAAGCTTACAGTGCATTCTGTTAGTCACTTAGGAATATACAGTCTGTAGGTTTGTCGAAACAATTTAGCGCTTCCTTCTGAGGTGTAAGAAACTGACTAGCGCACTGACTGTTTAGTTCTTAGAGGTAGTATTGAAAACAGAATGTTTAAGGAGGCTTCTGCCCTTGATAATGGAAACTAAGGGTAAAAGAATTACTCCCAGTTAAAAGCTGAGAAGCCACATATAAGCTGAATGTGGCACACCACAGAATTACATTTAATGTTATGAATTTTACAATTGAATGGGCTGTGATTTGTTGGAACAATCTATGTTACACTTTTGGCAGAGTAACACAACTGTAAATGTTACGCTGTTTTTAATTTTTAATTCTTCTCCATATGGTCATATCAAACTTTGTGATTTTTTATTTGCAGTTTTATTGCTATGGGAGTAAACTAACAGATACCAGGAGCATATTGAAAGATTAGGATGCTGGCTCTTCTGTGGAGGTGAACAAATGTTTTTGTTTTTCAAGAATACACATGCTTATGTGGCATCCAGCATTCCTTTTGAATATGAGATGTGATCATTATTATAACAGTCACAAATGAAGAAATCTGCAAGACTGAACTCCTCTCTTGGGAGGTAGGTCTTCACATTCAAAACTAAGACTTTCCCCCATAGGCTAGCTGCAGATGGCATGATGCCTTTGCTTGGAGACAGTCTGTCTGTAAGGATACATCTATCACAGATACCTCAGGTGATTTGAAACAGGTTCTTTGGCAGAGACAAGTGTGATTATGAATAAGTGAAATATAATCCAAAATGGTCTGCTGCTTATTTTAGTAAAAGCCTCCTTGAGTGCCAGGAAGAGTGAAGTGTATACCTTACTAATGGACAACTGGATGGAGACCATATCTGAGAACAAATAGAACAATTTAAGTACATGGTAGAGGAAAACCCTGCACTGTTGAACATCAAGCTAGTGAGGCATCTAGGAAGGTTTGTGGCCTAATGTTGACTTTGTGAGATCTTGTAGAGACCAAGATGCCATCTCAGTTCTGTTATTGACTTATAAAGCCTTTGTCACACTACAGGACTCGACACGACTTCTAGTCGCAGAGCATGTCAAATGTCAAATGCACAGTCCAAAAGACTCGCTTTCCTTCTTTCTTGCAGCCGCATTGTACTTCCGGTTGAGCGTTCATTGGCTGTTGACTGTCGCAGACACAAGAGCCCACCCCAAAGACTTGCGACTCGCTACGAGAAAATCAAACCTGTTTGATATTATCGTAGCAAGTCGCATAGAGTCGTCGGGGCTAATAAGAGGTCTATAACTGAGGCACTGAGAGTGTCACACTACACAACTGACGGTAACAGGTGTGCGCTGCGACCCTCTACAACTGGCTCTGACTTTCTTAGGATTCTGTAAATGAAGGCAATGACTGAAAATCCTAGGAAAAGTTGTGTAGTGTGATGCTGGCTTAATATGTCCTGAGGCAAGTTAGTTCAGCAGACATCTTGTTGCTCTGTTCTAAAAAAAACTATAAAAAATAAACCGGGCAGGTGTGGTCTTCATCGGGAAATTACCAATTACATCTATACTGAACAGAAATTATATATGGAAATGAGGACAATATCCAAGCAATCAATGCATGTTGGTGTGTGTACTGTAGTTTATACAGTTGTTTGGGATAGATGCCAAAAGAACCAGAGAGATTTCCTGAGGTTCATTTAGAAAAACAGCAAATGTAATAATGTGACGCTTCATTTCAACTTTGTAAAACAAATTAACTCATGAAAGCGGAAAACCCTATCCAGGTCCCCCTTTGTTTTTGTTAAATAATAATTGCATACCAGTACTATTGAATGAAAATAAGCAATCATTTTCCCTCAAATCCTTGAATGTCTTTCATCTGACACCTGAACCAAACCATCAGTCTCTTTCCAGTGGAAAAATGTTTTAACTTCCTGACCTGGCTATAAATACACCTTTCCACAGTGCAACTTAAGCTGGATTTATAGACCAAGGCCAAACAGTTACCTAAAGTAGTAAGTATATAATGTGGACAAGTGGAGTAAAACATCTTTTTTCTCAATTTAGAGTGCTCTAAGAAAAAAAAGATCTTGCATAATTTTGCATGTGAGTTGCAAATTGCTGAGACCAGTCTCTTTGGAGCCTTTTGCTATTCAGTAAACCCACTCACTGAGGATTTTGAAGCTGATTCTCTTTTTTCCTGTTAATTTACCACCCACCTGCTGGAACAGCGGTCATCTACTAGGTCATTGTGCATTGCATACTCAACAGGTTATTAACATTTACAGTTCTTTATATTGTTCTTTTAGGAGAAATGGTGGTTTCCATTTTTGTTTATTTCGTCACAATGATGTAAGGTGGTGAATATAGGGTTAATTGTCCTGCAACACGTGCATAAACCACTGCTATGTAGAACAAACATTTTTTGTAGCAGGCTTGTAGATTGACAAAAATACATATATTAATCTTATTTAAAACCCTTGAATGGATTTCTAAGATTCCAGAAAGAATAGATCTTTATCTGTTAGTCTTTTAAAAGGAAACATCATGCTTGTATATTTTTTTCAATTTAAATTTCAACACTTGCTTCAATTATGCTGTTTGTTTACCTAAGGGACTACGTTTTTAGAAGATATCCAGTGAAAAAACTTTCTGGAACATGTTTCCACCCTGTTCTTTAGACTTTAATTTTTTTACTTTGCATGATCATTTGTTGATGTTGCAGTCTGTACATAATTATGCTGAGTGGGTTACCACTTTAGATTAGAGGTTGTAAATGACTAATGCATTTAAATAGATTCTAAATGCACAAAAAACATTAACAGTCAGCACTCAATTATCCATTAATAAAACATTACATATATTAGAAAAACCTGGTGTTTGTTAATGAAAGAGTAATTAATCATCTGTAGGCATCAGTTCCCTCCATGTTATCAATACTCTATCAATTCTCTGTTAATGCATTATACATTGTAAATAATTTATAATTGGAATTTGCATCCCCTGATTGGAAGTGTTACCCAGATTTGTTTTCAATGGTGTTCTTAGATGTCATTTCACCTTGCATTACCAAAATGTTTTTAGACATCTGGATCTTGTTGGTGTCAGCTTTAAACTTTTTACCAGCACTTCAAATCCTTGTGAATGGTAAATGAAAGATAATTTCTTTTAGAGATTTACACCAGGTTACACTGGTGTCTTCAACTCTATACCATGTTGTACTGCATGACAGTTGTTTGGATTGTGTATTGTAATGTGTGCCAAGCTGTGTATCTCTTGCTAGACATAATTGTGGTAGTTGTGAATTCTAAAGAACTTTTAATGTGATCTTCTTAATGCCTTTTTCAATGCAAGCTCATAGATGACTATCACATGGGAAGTCAACTGTAAATTCCAGTTCAGTTTCTCTCTTCTCCATTTTATCTGCAATGTAGTGAGCTGCTAGCACACAGTATCTTAGATGGACTGCATGGGTCACCCATTTTTAACCTTTCTGTTGCTGTACTGTATGTGCATGAATTAGAAATAAGAACAGGTACAATAAAATGAAACCAATGCCACATTCTGGGCAGTGCCTTTACCAACAATGACAATTACATATTTAGTAATGTGTCACTGATAAATTAACAGTCATATCTGTTTAGCAGAGCTGTCTGTTATATAGTTAATCGTACACCTATTAAACAGTTAAAGTAAATTTGTTTGGAACATTTGAGCATTTCAGAAAATGTAGGCTGTTTTTGCCAATTAGATAGTCAACTGATTTTTCATTCAGTATGATATCCTTTAGACAGGGTAGTAGTCACCAGTTTCAGAAATTTTGAGATTGTGCTCCTGTTCTAATTGTTTTTTGGATAGACAGGCGAAAGAGAGCGTATGCATTTCTGCAGGTAATGAGGAGTGGTGATTTCTAGCAGCATTTAATGCGACCAATTGACCAGTATCCTAGCAACCAACCTATTACCAGGTTTGCACCCACTCTGTGTTCCTGAGTTGAGCCTTCAAAGGCCCAACAAAACAATGTCCAATGATCTTCGTGTAATAAGGAGATACTATTTTCTCATGTTTAACAACTGTGTAGCTGGGTTACAGTTTTCATTGACTTCTGTCATTATTTTTAGCTGCTATTGACATTTCAAGAACAATCAGCATCAGATGATCAGAAGAGGATTTTTGCCAGCATTGGTTTTTATTACCTACTACGTATTTGTGTTAAAATGCAGCAGTTGTGTAGGGATTTTGCACTTCAAGCTCACTTTTTCTTGTACACACTTTGCTGAATTGACCATTGTCTCTTGTCTGATTTTTTTAACCTGTCTTGTTTGGGAATTCAGTTTCACTATAGTCTCCCTTCCCAGCTAGGCTACTAGAGCACCCATCATCAGAATGGGTTGCTCACCTTTCACATTTTCATAGTTTATCATTGTTTTCTTGAATCAGCACTCTCGTGTGAGTTTTTACTCTAGCAAGTCAAATGTGCCTATTCTGTGAACATTCCTAAAATGCAAAGCCTTAGTTTTGTGCGATGTTTTATGTGGAAAACTACCCAGCTTTAGAATGTCAGTCATACCATACTGTCATTTTATTATGATGTAACTTTGTGGGGACTACCAACCATACATTTTGGAAAACATGCTAGCTGATATTTTTCCTTGAGATTTTATTATTCTCTTACCTTTCATGGAAAAGCTTTTCCACTTTTCATTTTCAAAGTTACCATGACCAGATTGCTCAATACACAACCAAATATCTCCTGGGACAACACCTGCTCAACCAGCCAGAGCGCATGTGGATGCCTTGGTGTCCTTATCAGGTTCATGGAAGAATACATGATATACTGAGCATAAAAACGGATCATTCTCTTTATGCGTGTGTATTTTAAAAAAATAAAGCATAAAGATTTGGGATGTTGTTTTTGGCTTATTTTTGATTGATCATTCATGACTGACTATTAAATATCTCAATAGTTTTGACTGTTGCATTAGCACAAAACCAGCTCGTTAGTGAGATAATTGATTGGGTTGAGGTGATGAGGTGATTTCAACTGTTGAATGATAAGCCTAGTAAGAACTTACAAAAAAGAAAACACAGAAAAGATCCAATATAGCCCATGTTGTCACGAGAGCAACATCTTTGTCTGCCATGGGTACTGTATAGTGGAAACTGGACTACGTAAGGAGTAGAGCTAAGTCCTTTTTAGTAAAGTAGCAGCACAATAAGTTAATTTTGTATACAACAAATCTGATAATGGGGAGGTGTAAAAGGGAGTGTGATGGTCTCGATGGTCTGGAGTATCTAGTCTTTGCAAAACTACACTTAAAGTGACTGATGGCATCCTGACGGCAGTGTGATACGTTAAACTAGTCCTCAGACCTCACTTATTGCCCTTCTTCTGCATGACAATGTTCCAGCTGGACAGTGCACATCCTCATGCTGCTCATGTAACAATGACTTTCTTGTGAGAAGAGAATGTGACAATTATGCCATGGATTCCCATCGAACATTTGTGGAATGAGCTGGGGCAACGTGTGGCATGTTCAGCTCAGAGACCAGTAAACATGTTCAGGCGTTATCCTATAAGGTGACATCTGCAACTTTGTGTAATCATAGCTTGCAGTTGAACATCTTGTGTTTTTGCACCAGTGGCTACACACATTACTACAAAGGGACATTCACAGTAGACCCCCTGTTGATCAACACTGTTGATAACAAATGTAAATAAAAATTAAGAATTTACTTTGGTCATATCTATTCAATAAAACGTCCGTGCACCTGGTAAAAAATAATTGAATGATTCCTCATAATAACGTTGTGACTTTTTAGTGATAATTTTCTTTGATGTTCAGTATATATGTGTATAGAATAGATTTGAATTACATTGAAAAACTAAAACTGCTTTTGCCATAAACAAACACACAGAACTCATTTTGATTTTCTTCACAGGTTCACAAAACTCATTCAATTATAATCTAATGAGAAGCTAATATTTTAATTGGGCATTTTTTCCTTTCTAGGAGTATTTCCAGCTGGCATGCTTCCTGGAATAATTAAAAACTACACTTTGTACAAGAGCTGAATTTTAAAAGTTTTTGTTTCTTTCTGCAGTTATAGTTATTGCTTTTTCAGGATAATATTCATACAATAGAAGTCATCATTGTACTCAATGCATCAGAGTGACAGAAAGTAATAACCACTGGAGCACAGTGTTAAAAGATAGATCTTTATGATGTGATGTGGAAGGTACTCTGAATGTCATATCTGGAGCAATTTTAATGTTTTAATTTAGGAGTAGGAAATAACAGTTTAACTCGTGAAAGTCCTTGGTACTGCTTCCAATATAAATGAAAACATTTCCACTGGTAATGAGCTTTATATGTGAAGTTTTCAAAGTATCAAAGTCTGAAGAAACAGACAGCTATGTTAACAGATTAGGATGAATAAATATAAATGCATCAAAAGGAAAGTGAAGGGATAGCCAGCAGCAGTGTTGTTTTCAGCAAGTGCTGCTTTGTGTGAGTATTCATTATGTAACAGACATAAATACCCCTTAAAATTAAAAACACAACAAAAAGATGACAGATTTTGGCAGAACAAATAGAGGCACAAATATCACAGATGCCACACAGACTATTGTGGCTTTTTTATTTAAATGCTATTTACAATAAATCATATTTTTGGCATCTTGGAAAAGTGTGGGGGAGACAATTGCCTGCAATGCATTGCACTACATATGAATCACTAGCTGTGGGCAATAAGGAACAAAAGATGTACTAATGAGTTTAGAGGAATAAAAGTATGAATACTCTATATTTCATCTGATTAGCATAAATACACCACAGTTAAACTAATGCTAGTTTGGTATGTTTTCTACCTACACAAAAGCCCTGCTTACCAATAACTTCATAATAAAAATGAAGTGCACAATGGTTATTAAGCATTATATCTACATAATAATAATTTTGGATAACACCTTAGTTTAGATAAGTATATCCTTATCTTAAACAATACAGAAGCCATACAGCTGGGATTCCCCATGCAATTTGGTCTGGTAGCAAGATTAGTTATGAGAAATTTTATTTCCCTTTCTCCAGAGAAACCACATTTCATGTTGATGATATGACACTGAGAATGTGAGAAAACATTGCTCAGCAGCAAGTGTAGAAACTGCCTGGTTGTGGCAGGTAAAGTGAATAAAACAATAACCAAACAAAATACCTAAACAACTGACCCCTTCATTTCATATGCAGTGTACAATGTGTTAAGAAGGCCCCCTACTCCAATAGCTTGACACCTTATTCTAGCTTTGCTCCACTGGCTGGTGACAAGGAGAGAGAGCTATTCCTCTGGACATACCCCCCTAGATAAGATTCCCCACGTGGAGTATGAATCACTCTGACATACCTCATGAAGTCTTTATACGACACAGTTCTCGGTTTACCACAGCTGTGACTGTCATCGGTTACAGAGTGCAGCAAGAAGCAGCACATACGAGTGAACAATACTTCACATTTATGTCCCCCAGCATGTATTTGCACAAAAGCTAAACTGTCACCTGAAAGCAAAGGGAAAAATAGTTATAATGCACGTAATTCAGAAACATAATGTATATAGAAGATGATAATCACAGTTTGCAGTACCAAGGCATATAATTATTTAATTATCATTTCCTGCCATTAATAACTAATGTCATTTTATTGCTTTGTGGTTTTGAGGTAATTGCGTTTGCTGAATGTGAATCAGCACAATGAAATGCAAACTGGAATGCTGGTAAAATGTCCAATGAAACAGCCAAAGACATTCTGGACAGTACAATGTAAAAAGCAAGCTTGACAAGACTGGGCAAATTGAAAGCTTGAAGCCATAAACCTGATCCCCAGTTGTAGGTTGGCTTATGCACTACTATGATCACTGCACATGGTTTATGTTTTGTGGTTTACTTTTCCTGACTAGAGGCAGTTTTTACGAGTTCAGATAATCTTATAGAGAATGGCAACATGCATTTGTTTTATCTGTATTGTTCATAACAGGATTTCTTTGGAGTTTTGATTTTAGAATACTCCTCTACTGTATTTCTATGTCTGATTAGTGTTTTAATTAATTAATAAATAAATAGTATTGTCTTTTAATGCGGCATACAGTAATTCAGCGCATTGTAAATGTGCTCAAGTGTGGCATCAATTATCAGAATTTCTATTACACTAATCATCCATCCACCACTGTTATATGAATCTGTTTAATAAGATAAGCTCTGAATCACAGTGTTTTAACATTGCCCAGAATAGTCTCAATTATTTTAGCTTTGAGAATTCTTTTCAGGGTGAACACTGGCAATATAATGAACATTTCTCAAAGGCAAGCTACATTTGCCAGCAGCATGCCAACACAGTCTAACATTAAGCGCCAGTAGACATACTAAGGCTTCTTTCGTTAGGTACCTCATTGAGAAGGGAGCCGAGCTCTCAGAGAGCTGAGAAGATTCTCAATTTGTTAGAACAGCCCTACACTCCAAATGTGAATGAAAATGGAATTGAACAATCAAAAAGAAAAACAAAATCCTGCAGAAAATTGTCTTTTGAACTGCAGTACCCTGAACATGTTCCAGAGATGTCTATTTGAGTCACATTCTGATTTTGAAAATTCCGTGATGACCTCTTTGGGAAGAATGTTTGTCCATTTTTCCTGTATGCTGTTTAGTCGCACAAATTGAAGCCTGTATGAAAAGCATGCAGTGTTTGCCTTGTTCTCACATCAGAAGAATTTTTTCTTTTGTGCATTTTATTCCTTTTTTCTAAAGGCTTAAAATGAAATCTTTGTTTCTGCAATAAAGCCTCAGTGTAGGCTTACATTGTTGATCCTCTCAGTAGATGCAATGTAATCCGCTTTGGTAATGTGAATTTTTAAACAATCATCAGTCCTTGCCTTTAACCCTTCTTTTCCAATGTGAACTGGCTAAGTACACGCTTTCTGAAACTGCAAAATGAATCATGCATTCTCAAGGATAATCCCTAGCCATTTTATCCAATTAATATTAACTGTTACCAAAGGGGCTATTTAAAGAAACCTTGTGTATGGCACTCCCAGCAGGTAAGGATTTAAAAACCTCTGTTTCTCTTTTGTAGCTTGTTTCTTTCAGGATACTGTAGGTCTAGGTGGTACAACCTAAGTGTGTAGCTTAATTGGGTAACATTGGCAAAGCAAAAGGGGCTTTTCAGTTTCAGGCTTGCTTTTTAAACAGGCTGTTTTATTACATTTTGGAAATGGAACATTACAAGCACAAAGGTGCAGAAAAATACAAAATAAAACAAATATGTTGGAGAGTAAAGGGGAGAGTTAATCAGGGAAGTTGTGAAGATAAACAAAAGCACATGACCACACTTACAGTAAAGTAACTTTACATTAGTAACATATTGCTTTTCACCCAACAAATGAACATTTTGCAAATGTTTAAAGTTTTTTTAAGTATACATTTAAACTGCAGAGTAACTAAACTAACGTGTTTAAACAAATTAATTGAAGCAACAGCTACAGTAAGTAATGTGTTAAATATATTTTTCAGTTTGTCAAAATTATAGATCTGTATTTAATTATTATATACAGTAAATATGAAGTTTCATATAATTACATATATATTTACTTTGCTTAAGACAACTGGCCCTTCACAAGAAAGTGTACAGTTTTATTTATTATTTGTTTCAGTTATGGAAACTGAATTACTATCAAAATAATACAAAACAGGATTAAAATAATGCTCTGCTATTAGAGAGGAGCATAAGGGGTATCTCGAGTATTGGTGAAAGTTTTTTGGAGTAAGAAGTTTAAAAAATTAAGGTAATATCTCTGCTTGCTTGGATACCACAGTGTGTGTAACGTTTAGCTGATTTGGGCATATTTTTAAGTTCCAAAGTTACAAACAAGAGAAGGTCATTGCACCTATTATCCATTGATCATATACCGTGCAGTTGATCCAAGGCTTTGATCCAGTTGTTTCTTTGAAAAGAACTGGGAGTACCGGCTTTAACAATATAACTGGGTGGCTTTTTCCACTCTCACACAATCTTTTGCATGGAAAAAGTACCTCCTGTTCTTGCAATTTCAAATAATTTCCGCTTATGACTCTGGTTTGTGTTTCACTATACTATTTCATGTTTGCACTGTTAATTCCTTCAGGAGAAGGGAAGATGGTTTCTATTCTGTCTGTTGCAACAAAGTGAACATAGCAATTGGTTAAAAGAGAAATGCACCAACAGTTTTCTTGTGTGTGTTTTTTTTTATTTGGTTTTCCGTTTTAAATAGACAAGAGTATATCAAAACATTGGAAAATATTCGGAGGTGTGTTGATGTGGAGGGATGACACTGGGGTGATAAATGATGGGTCAGCGGTGAAAGTCATAAAACCTAATTTAGTCACTTCACAGAGCACCTGGAAACTGAATAATTATTATTGGGATCCTTCCACAATTAGGTCATCTCCATTCCAACCGAGTACACACTTTATTTGCAGATTTTTTGGCAACGGGTACCAACCTTCTGCATTGGGATGCTTTTCCTAGTGAAACTGTGATGCATACCAGTTTTTGCTTTGATAGCATCTTTGCAGGCCCAAGAAGTCATTTGTGTTGATTTATCTTTTTTCACAGTGGGAGGCCCGATTAACTTAATTAAAGCTTTTGGTTCCTTGTGCAGATATGCCTTTTACAGACTGGTAACATTTTTCACTAACTCTGAATGCATAATAACAGATATTAAAAAAGAAAACCTCCCTTGCTTAAATGGAGATAAAGAGATATAAGAATTTTTCATGACGTGCAAGATGTTTTGTCAATAGAATATAAATTCAACTGGGAGTTGCATGCAACAGTATATCACTCTTTTATATAGGATTTAGGGGGAAAGGCTTAAGGGACTGTTGTAATCTTACCATTTATACCTGCTGTTCTTAATTATTTTAAAAGATTTTCTTTAGCAACTTTAAATTACCAGTCTGACAGGTACCTGTTGAAATTGGTTGCTGTGTATTGAAAGACATCACAGGCTTGGTAGTTTTTTTTTTGAACTAGAGAACAGCAGGGGTCTGTAATGATTGTTTGAGAAATGGCTGGAAGCCTTTTTAAAGTTATGCTAATAATGTGTAGCAGCACTAAAAAGGGGGCTATAGGGAGGAGATGATTACCAAGTTAATCTTCTAGAGTTTTTCCCCCTCCATTTTCACTATTTTTAATTAAATGGTTTGTGTAATTGAATAAAACCAAGAAGGTAACACTTAATGAAAAAGGCACCAGTTTCAGGAATTTGGGATATTTCAAATGTCAGCACCTGGTGAGTAGGCTGGAGTATTAACAACAAAGCATTAGCCTTTTGACATCTTACTTGTTGAAACAAAGTGGAAAGGCAGCACATATAATTCTTTTAGAGGGTTCAAAAGGCTAGCAGTTAGGGAATTACCTCTTCAGTCGTACAAAAACCATTTCAATGCACCTGATAAGAAAATGCCACTATTTCTGTTCTTAATTCTACTTTTGGATAATTTGAGTGCTCTTGATTTTTTTCTATTTCATCTATACCTTAAATCTGACGTTAAAGAACGGTGAATATTCTGTGAAATATCCCTGCAATGTTTTCATAAATGTCTGTTACAGTATCCTTTATTCAATTCAACTATTCAGTAGTTGCTTGGCTAAATGTAAGAGATGAGATATTGAAAAATGGCTCAGTACTACATGTGGGAGAATAATAAGTTATGCTGAACCAGCAATATTAGTGCCATCTGGTGAAATGAGCCATTGAAGCATAACTTCTTTTAGCATGGTGCAGTTGATAAATTCAAAACCACTTAACCAGAAAGAGAGAGGAGTTTTATTTGTTTGACATACTAATAGCAATAAATGAAATTACTGGAGCAAGGGGTCTGTGTCTAAATGAACAGGGTTAATAAAGTTCTGTTAATGGAAGTAGTAGTTATAGCAGCAATTAAGATGTAAGGTTTAAGGTCTGGGTTAATTAGCATAAGATAAAAGGAAAGGAGAAGATGGCGTTTAGTTGCCTTTCTTGTAGTCAATATGCAAATCAATGCACATTTTAAGTTGAGTGGTCAAAGTCTAAGTATAGTCTTTTAAGAAAGTGGTGTGGGCTGAAACTGCTCAGAATGCTATGAGCTTTCACTGTATAACAATCGCATGATCTCAGTTTGGTTTTCAGCTTGTTGTAGGCACTAGAATATCAAACTAATGCATTCTTTCAAAAAGCGAGTAATTTATCTAAACAAGTGAAAGATTCTCTCACCAACTGTAAAGAAGAAGTTCTACAAAAAGTAGAAAAGAATATTAAACTGTACTGTAAGTGTAAAAAAATATTTCCTTAAAAGTGAAAGAGCGAGATTAAGTTTTTTTTCTTGTTTTGTTGTTTGAATCTTTCATTTTTGCTCGTTGTTAATAAATAAAATTTTGATCACAAAAAAAATAAAGATAGGATTTGCTTCAGCAAAATTTGGTCAAACTCAAAATGGAGCCATTTCAACATTTAATTGATTAAACATCATGTTTACATATGATATCTTCGTCAAAGTCTGATAATTACCTTATAATTAATTTAAATACACAGTTGAGAATTTTAAGATTTTTTAGGTTTCGCTTTTAGGTTTCTGTTGGTTTTCTTGTAGCTACAATACATACAGTATATACTGTACCAATTATTTGCATTTGCACTTAACTACATGTTAAAAGGCTCTTTATGTTGTTGATTCCTTGCCAGTTAACATCTGTAACATTCTCAGCCTTTGCTTCTTTCCATATATGTATGTAAACATTCTGACAAGCTTTTGAAACCAGTAATTGGGAACTCCGCCCTAATGATATGGTTGAAGACAGCAGAGTATGTAGGTTGCCTCCAAAGCAGTCATTTCATAATGGAAGTTGATTGTCAGTATAGCCTTCATAGTAATAAGAGAGACATAAATAAGAGGAAATAACTTGCAATATAACACTGATACTTACATTTATACACCGATACTTAAGTAATGTTAAACTGGAAAAACAAAGATTTGATCAACAGTCCGTTCATTTCTTTTCATTAATTTCTTTTGTTTTGGTGGATACTGGTAATTCTCCTATATTCATTGGCAGGCTTTTTTGACAGTAAGAAAACTAGCCTTTGTCCCCTTTTCTCACTGTGCCTGTTTTTAAATCTTAAAGGGGTGCACCAAGCACTCATGTACTGCATCTACGTCTATAATTGACAAGCAGGAACAGCTGTGAAGATGAGTCTGCGGTGTTACATCTGTTTTTTGTGCCACCACTGGTCCTTGCTTTTCTCAGCCATCTGCATGACATTTGACATCCTTCATGTAGCAGACAAGGTGGGTTTGTGTCGGTGGCTGAGCAGATTTATACTGCAGCCCTGATGCCCATTAAATCTATTTAATGTTCATGTCCAGAACCTCTAAGAAGAAGTTCTAAGTTGGTAATAAACTGGCCTAATTAGAAATCTGTAGATCAGACAAATGAAAAACCAATAATTTTTAACACCTCTTTCTTTTATGGTTAAGTCATTACTACTTGTAATATAAAATGCTTAATGCAAAGGTATGCCTGACTTTTGAGCTTTTGCAGTTGCTACAGTTCCTGTAGATAATAGTGAAACATCTGTATGAAAGAGTGGTTTCATCAAACACATTAATGCAAGGTAAAGCAAGACATCTGGGAGGCAACAAAAACAGGAGGTTTTCTTTGTGATTTGGGCTTTTCACTAGTAAAATTTAATGGAACTGATATTAAAGGAATTGTATATGATATGACAGTTTACTAGCATACTTTATATACTATTTAATAATAATTAATGAAAGTGATTAAACTGAACCAAGTCATGTACTTTTGCTTTTTTGGGAATTGTTAATATTCTTCAGTAGGAATACTGTAGGAATATACTCAGGGAATAATTTATGAAGAAAAGGATTTTTACAGGGAAAATTAGATTGGCCTAATTCTCAAATAAAATTATAGATCCTTACTTAAAAAGCAAAAAAGACTCATTTTAAGATGTGGGAACATTAGATCAAAGTAAACATGTGCAGTCCTAACCATATTTTGCAATATGTCTAATAGCATGTAGAGTTTGATCTAAAGCCCTTCAGAGAGACAAGTTGGTTTTTGCAGTAATGCTGTGAAAGCAGAACTGATACTTGAAAATGTGTTTGCACCATGTGGAATTCTCAAAGCATTGCTCAATTACCATACAGCTTGTATTAATACACATTTGAAGATGAGTAAAACACATCATGATGTTTGTCTTTAATAAGGGCTGAATGACACACTGAGATATCTAATCATAATATTTTGCTCTGCACAATTAAGAGCATGACATTAAATGTCCTCAGGAATATCAATTTCACTCTCTCGGGCTATCTTGCCACAATTAACGTCTTAAGTTAAAAATTACATACTTGTCTCAGCCGTTAACTTTTAACAAGAGATACTCTGGGGTTCCATGGCTTTTAAACACTGTGAAATGGTATAGCCTTTTGCATGTACAGCAGTATATAAATGTTTGCAAGCTTTGCAAATAATCAGGCAATTTACTCATGTGCATATTGATTCACATTAAATATTAAGATACTGCAATACAATTAAAGCACCAATAAAATAACAGTCCCTTTGCAGTTCTTTTCTATTTTTCCAAGGATATTTACAACCACATTTCTTTCAATTCGTGTCTGTTAATGTTGAATGTTGCTGGCTGATATTTTAGAAATGACTGAAATTTGCAAATAAGGATTAGCATGAAAAAACATGTTTGGAAAGGGTGTAGATTTTACAGTTTTACACTTAAAAAGCTACAGATGGTATTTATAATGCCTGTTTACTCTTTTTTAAAAAATATGTATATAAAACTTACCATGTCTGCCGACAGTCATACACTATACTGACAACAATGTAAAACAATTTATTACAAGAGATGATAAGGGTTTATTTTATGTTATTGTGACACAAAGGTTCTGATGTTTTTTTGGCATACATTCTATGCATATTTATCATCATTTGTTTTATGTGGTCTTTGAATACGAATAGATTTTGAGAAGAAATAGTACAAATTTACATGGGTAATGCTCTGGACTTTGAAATCTGTGGTTCAAATCCTGTTTTTGGCACCCTTAAGCATGGTACTTCACTCAGATTAAACCAGCAAAATGCCCAGCTCTATAAATGGGTACAAACATTGGTCGCTCTGGATGAATGCAACAACCAGATAATTTAGTGAGAATGATGAAGATTTAAGAAGAAAGTCTTGTAGATGGAGATGATGGGAAATGTCTGCATCTGTGTAAATATATGGAAAAGCAGCACTGGCATGAGTTTGATTCCAGTCCATTTGCTAGAAAAAAGGATGTGCTTTGTAGCTGGCAGTTAAAATAGGATGGAAATGGATGATATTGTAGAGAATAAATCCTTCTGAACTTATCGGCTCATTTCAAAGTGGCCAAAGCTTCATTAACCTGAAGTGGTAGGTTTGTTGTTTAGCTTGAAAACAATAATGTATTTAACATCCTCTTTTGTCACCTGGTGATACATACTGTATTTACTTTATGTGGTTTGTGGCATTCACTGGTGCACTGGCGTTGAAAGCTCTATTTCTGCAGGATTATCCTTAGACATTTTGGTAAAGATGATGGTAATGCATGAAAACATTGCATTATCATGTGTGCTTGGAAGGAACATAGTCTTGAGAAAAAGTGACTCTAGTTTAATGTTTTAAATAACTTTAATTATCTCAATACAATTTACTTTATAGCCTTAGTTATAGTTTAAAGCTCTTTGAGCCATTATATTTTATTTTTCATTTTATGAGTGATACACATTATTTGTTACACTCATTATACTGTTTTCATACTACTCTATATGTGCCCTTATGAACATATATTGCAGATTACTTTTACAATTCTGAATTATTACTTTGTAAATGCACCTTAAAGGAATTAAAAAAACCCATCCAAAACTCAGTTTAATTTCCCCACCTTCACAGTCATATTGGTGTTACGGTATTTATGTTGATATTTCATTTTATGATTTGTTTGCCTTATTATGTGATTAAATTGTTGTTGATTATATGAATGAGTGACCTTTGGTTAGAGCTTTCGCAAATGAAATAAATAATAATGTCTCTTTATAGCCTTAAGAATTAAGGATTTTGTTAATTTCAGAAATCCATTTCAGATTATCCAAAAAACATCTATTATAACTTACTTTGATCTTTGCAACTTTACTTTGTGGATTCTGACCAGTTACATTGTTTGAATAGTATTCATTGAAAGTTTATTGTGACAAGTCATAACACTATTTATCAGTGCCCAGGCTTCTTTAAGAAAATTGTGGATGAAAAACAAGACTTTTTATCAAGGATGTACAAACAGTTAATTTTTCCCACTGCTATTCTATAACTAACTACTGTGGTGGAAATACTAACGACAGAATTACTTTAGGCTAATTGCCTCTAATTGCTGCGGTACAAATGGAGTAACACAAGTAAAATATAAATATTTTTACTTTCTCTGGATCAAAATTCTGCAGAATGAGACTGCTGTTTTCTTCAGTTCTCACAAAACATTGGGGGTTAGGGGACTGCCAGTAGCAGGTGTTAAGTTTATTTCTTTCCCTTCGGCCTTCTGGGTTCTGGCACCCGGGTTTCAGTTTTGTACTCAGCTGTTCAGTGTGTTTTATTAGTTTTCTTTGAACACTACTTGTGTGCAGTGTTGCTTTATGAGGTCATTTGAAGTAAAGCTCTTAAAAGCTGGCGGTATTTGGCTGTTTTAGCACCCAGAATAATAGGATAATGACATTATTTGTCATAACACAGGACTTTCTTCACCAGCATTTCTCTGTAAACAGTCAGTTGAAAGGAGCCTATACTGGAAGGGTTAGACTAATGAGTGTAGTGGCAGATGGAAAGCAGTATGCTTCAAAAAAGGAAATGTCTTGTGTTTTATTGATGTGGTGGAAATAAAGATTATTTCTAAGACATAGATGCATTTAGCTTCAGTCCTTGGTAGTGTTGAAGTTGCAGTGATTGGGCTTTTCATGCCTTGACCTAAGTGGATTGAGCAAAACCAACAAAATGTGTCAAATCCCTTTGAAACTGATTTAAAGTGAGACTTAAACATTCTCATTCTTTGTTTCATTTGTAGAAGTGTATGTTACAATTCTAACACAGGTTTTCTATCAGTTTTAATGTCACTTTTTATTACATTCATAACATGCTGTAGTAATTCAGTTGAAAAACTAATGATTGTGCTTAATGTTTTAACACAGTCACATCAGAATTCTGCCAGATTCCAGACATTAAATGTCTGCTGTAGTGCCTAAGAATATTTCCTCAAGGAAGCACAGCTATTAGCTGCAAGACAAAAGGACATTAAATCTTCAGGTGTGTTCTGAGTTGATTTGCTGAACTGAAGCAATTTCCCACTGTCAGCATCCCATTTCCATTGGCCAGAGGTGTCTGGAGAAGTGAATGCTTTATGCATGGTTGTCACCTTCTTTGTTCTTTGTTACTCAGGCTTAAGAACTGAGTATTTATGTCCCAACAAATAAAAGAGGGGCTAAAGATATTTTTTGGCAGTTTTAAAGCTGAGATATGAGTGGTTTAAACACTCCAGACTCACATGTGTGACCTATGACTGTCAACAACACATCTGGATACACTCGTTATAGTCTGCCATGGAAAACGTATTTAATTCAAATCCTGTAGACAATAAATTCCATCATAAATTCAGTATGCCAATCTCACTTTCAAGTTCTACATCCTGAATTATGTTTTAGCCCTAATGGTCAGCGAAAAGTCATAATAAGTATAATATTCATAATAGTAAAAGGGCTGTTTTTTGCAAGAGAACCAACCTAAAATTAGTTATCCTATAAGAGAATGTGGCGCTGATATAGGTACAGAATGAAAACACATCATTGTAATTATTGTGAAGTTAACTGCTTTAACTACATTGGTGAAGTTGACATTATCATCACCTAACATTCAGTTGTTTTCATCGTTGTGATATAACTTCATTATGAACCATTTGCATGTATTACATTATTGATTGTAAAAGATTTGCGAACAAACATCATTGATAGTCTACAGAAGGACGTTTGGGAGAGAAATAATTATGGAATCCATTCCACAAAGAAGTAATTCTAAGCACTACTGCCTTTCTCTATTATAATTTAAAAACTATGGTAATATCTCTTTCATTCCTGGGTCTTTTAGACTCCTGCCTATTAAATTAAATTGTAATGCAAGCAAGCTGCCGACTTTGTCATCTGAAAATGCACCCTGACTCTGGTTAAGGCAAGCTGTTGGAAATCTAACACTGTTGTCTAGAATGGCTATCAGTAAGCTAATGAAAGACACAAGCTGTCATCAAGCCTTATTTTATAGGATATATCAGAGACTTTTAAACTATTGCATGCTAAAAATAAAACACAACTTATTGGGATTTTACCCTCACCTGGCAGCTATAGCATTTTTCTAAAGCAAGCAAAACCACAAGGATCAATTAAAACTGTGTCTTTGCATCAGACATCTTAGATTTTGTTTTAGATTCTTAATTGAACCACGCAGTCATGCTTGAGCTCTTTTTTTCTTTCCCTGTCCCTCTGTAATGTGATTTATGAGTGTTTGTTGCCTGTACTACGGGGGATAATGTTTACGCATCTGGGCTGTTTAATTTTAGATCATAGTAATGTATCGTTTGGTCAGTCTGGCTCATTGGCTTCAATGCTCATTTCCTGAAATGAAAACCCCTGAAGAATCCAGCACCCATGCACAGACTTCATCAGAAAATCCCCAGGGTCAAGTTCTTGTATTCATTCCCTCAAATCGAGTTCTTTGGAGGGTGTTTAGATTTTTTGTACACTGGTTGACACTTAACAGTCTTCTCCTTGGCCATAGCTCATTATTTTCTTCACTGTGAGTAAAGCTACACTGGATATATTGAATTATATGACAAAACATATAGACATATAGACAGTGTATATCCCAAGTTTAAGATGCAGGAAAATACCGGCTATTTATGTAATGTATGATTAGTTGGAGGTACTGTACAAACACTAAATAAATTCTTAAAAGAAGCAATGATGTACCAGATATACTGTAGAAAGGTAGGATGTATTGTATTTCTCTGATTATGAGATTGTAATAAATACATCAATATGTCTAGTTTTCAAATAAAAATTTATAAACAAAAGGAGACGATTTGACAAATATATATACCTTTGGTAGTTAGTAACTAAATGATCCCTTTGTCACGCCCCACACTCTCCCTCGCAAACGACGTTACATTCCCGGAACCTCTGCTTCCCAATCTCATCCCTGATTGAACCCAGCACATTCTCACATGCATCAGATTCCTCAAATTCTCACTCCCTAACCAATCATCCAATCACACCCCTTTCCTTCAGTATTTAAACCCCCTTCGCACACCTTCCCACGCTCACTATTGAGAAGCCTTTCTTAGTATTCTCCAGTGCGCGTTTCCAAACCTTTTGACTGATCTCCCGTTACGAATCTTCTGCTTCTGCCTCTTGACCTCGCCTTCTGGATTTTGCCTTTGTATTGTTTTGAATATCTCTCGTTACCGAACTCTCTGCCTCCCTTATCGACCCAGCCTTTGGATTTTGTCTTTTGGATTGTCCCTTTGCTACTCTGTGCCCCGTGGGATTCCGGTCACGCATAAGGATCCTCCTATTCCACGTATAGGTTCCGTGACAGAATAGTGAGCCATATTAAAATGGATCCAGCGGACCAGAGTCAACTTTCTATTCTCCTTGAACACTCCCGGAACCTGGACCTGCTAACTACGGCAGTCCAGCAACTAGCTGACCACTTTGCACTTCCACCGTCTCCCCCACCTGCAGCTCCTGCTCCCGCACCCCCGCTTCAAACACGAACTAATCTTCTACCCCCTCCCCTCCCGGAAAAATTTGATGGCGACTCCTCCAGTTGTCAGGGCTTTCTGACTCAATGTCAGATGGCTTTCCACATCCGCCCAGACTGCTTCCCCACCGATGGAGAAAGAATTGCTTTTATGTTATCTTGCCTCTCTGGACGAGCTCTGGAATGGGCTGGACATCTCCTCTCTCGAAACGTTCCTGGGTCTGCGAGAAAGATATTTTGGATCACAGCCTCATTGATGACTTCGTTCATACTCGCTCTCTGGGGTCGTCAGGAGCCGACCCTAGAGGGGGGGGTACTGTCACGCCCCACACTCTCCCTCGCAAACGACGTTACATTCCCGGAACCTCTGCTTCCCAATCTCATCCCTGATTGAACCCAGCACATTCTCACATGCATCACATTCCTCAAATTCTCACTCCCTAACCAATCATCCAATCACACCCCTTTCCTTCAGTATTTAAACCCCCTTCGCACACCTTCCCACGCTCACTATTGAGAAGCCTTTCTTAGTATTCTCCAGTGCGCGTTTCCAAACCTTTTGACTGATCTCCCGTTACGAATCTTCTGCTTCTGCCTCTTGACCTCGCCTTCTGGATTTTGCCTTTGTATTGTTTTGAATATCTCTCGTTACCGAACTCTCTGCCTCCCTTATCGACCCAGCCTTTGGATTTTGTCTTTTGGATTGTCCCTTTGCTACTCTGTGCCCCGTGGGATTCCGGTCACGCATAAGGATCCTCCTATTCCACGTATAGGTTCCGTGACACCCTTTAATGCCTTAATCTTGTCACCTTGCTCTCTCGCACCTGAAAAAATCTCAACAGCCATAAGACTTTGTTTTTCCTTTCTGTTTTTCAGCGTGGAATTAAACTTTACTTGATTATCTAATTCAGTTCTTATATAATGTTAGCTCTTACTTTACCTTTGTCTTGAGTGACTATTGGAAATTGGACTTTTGGTAGAGCTGTGTCAATAGCTTATGGATAACATCTCTTGTTCCCTTAGTGAAAGTGGTAGGAAATCATCAGGCATTTGAGATGTATTAATCTTGATTGCTTCCAGTACCTGAAACACTTCTCCCTCTTCTTTAATACTATTTAGTAAAGATCTTTATCTTTTCTTCCTGAGGCATGTTGTTGACTTTATCCTAAGTGAACATAAGCCATTTCCCTTTCATTGTTTAGAAGTTTGCCATTATTGTCCTAATGCCTACTTCATTTGTGGCAGTTCTTTTGCTGTTGTAATACTGAATGAATCCTTTATTATTTATTTTAGCCTCTCTTACTTGGTAGTTCTAGTTTCTTTTTTATCTGTGATTGCAGCCCATTTTACTCTTTTCTTTAATGCGATTCTTTTGGTTTTTATATCATTTTAAGGGAACTTTTTCTTTCCCCTGTTTTTTTAATGATTTATAGAACCATTTGAAATACTGATTTTTAGCTTTCACTTTACTCCTGGGTTAAGTCTGCTCAGTTGGTAATTCTGAGTGCATCACATTTCATTTTCAATTACCAATTTCGGTTTTCAATTATATATAGTACTAAGTACACACTTAAAGGTACATTTTAGTAGTGTGTTAGATATATTCTGTTAATAATGCTATTTGAAAATTAACACTCATAAATGATTCCCTGTTTTGTATGCATGTCTTCGTTCAATAACTTGTAATTGTGATTCTGAATTAATAAATCAGTGACATGTGCCCAGTTGTGATTCTGAAGTATCAATGATGCTGCCATATATTGACTTTAAATTGTATTAAAGCATGCAACCTGTAATTGTTATGAATTAAAGTTAGCAAAATCATAAAAGCTTTCATGTCAACTAGAGCTTTTGAAAACTTTTCTTTTATAGACACATCTGTAGGCAAATAAGTTCATTTTCTCTGCAGATAGGCACTTTCTTTAAGAAGCTGGGAATTTTGCAATAAAGATATATATAACTGAGGGAATTTTTTGTTATAGTTTTCAATAATAAAAATATCACGATTTGATTGAATAGGTGTACAAGGTGGCAATCTTAATTACTTTTAATCATGACTTTACTTTCACAAATGAGTGTGTACAGATCATTTAGAAGAGTTGTTATTGATAGTAACCATACTTTAACAAGCAATAATGTAAAAAATGAGCAAATATACTGTATTGTGCAATATTACAATGTTTCAATTTGTTTTCAAATGTTTCAAAAGTTAGCAAAAAAAAGCATAAAAGTCTTTCATGCAGTTTTATGAGATGGGTCAGAGGTATGAGTTTATTTCTGATAGTTATGACTATAAAATTTCCAAGGTTAAACTAACCAGTTTTCCTAATGTGTCACTCTAGCAAAACTGTTTTAAACTATTTTTTTCTGTCATAAACACAGAAAGAAATTTCTTTGGACATGAATAACAATAGATTAGACCTAAATCAGTAGAATCGAACATTTCAGAGACAGCTGATATACACGGTATGACATTATACAAAAATATAGTTAAGAGCATGAAAATGGATCACATCCATATGTGTATAACAATCACTTAAAATTATTCCTGCTGTAAACAGTGTCACACCTGTATGTAAAGACCACTTGTCATCTAGTTGCTACAGTGGTTATGATTTAAGGTCTTTCTAGAAATAGACAGCCCTGAAGCATTCATTCTTGCTTGGTTAGCTACTGTTTGTTTTCTTCTCTACTGACAGCTGCACCTTGTAGTAGATATTTCTTGTTCTTTTTGTCAGAGTGATATTCATTCTCCAATCTGAAATGATATTTTTCATGAATGGTATGCGGTTCTGTGTACTGAACAGTATTTCAATACTTTATGTCATTGTGTGGGTGCAGGTGTGACTAGATTCAAATAGTGATCAGTTTTGTAGGCAAATATCTGGTTGGTTGGGTGATTGTGTCTGTAAATCATGTCTAAGATATTTTTAGTGATGCCTTCTGTACTTGAATAGTTTGAATGTAAAGCTCTCCATCCTCAAGGTTAGAAAATAACTTTTTTCAGTTGGGTGCCAGGAATCATTCACTCTCTTATTTTTTGTTTTACTTTTCCATTTTGTATTTTGAATACTACTAAAAACCAAGGGAAACTTAAACAGTAAAGTAAAGCTGTTTAATCTATAAAATCTTCGGAGATACTAGGACTGCTTTAAACTTGATGGATGTTTCTTAGGTGAAGATATGAATCAGTTTGAATATCTGGATTCCTTTGTGTGCTCCTCCTAGAAATAGCAGTTGAATGGAATGGTGGTTTCAGTGTATTTTTATGAAGCACTGTAATATTTCATTCATTCTAGAGCAAGGAATAAAAAGTTTTATTATTTATCTGGCTCACATTCCTATATATATAGCTTCAAGGAATGTCTATCTAGAATTAAACATATTTTCCAGTGTTTTTATTAATGTTGCAAGGTTACGTCTCAGTGTGTGGTCCATGTGTGTTTTGTTGCTTTGTTCCACACTTCCTACCTTGATTGTTCTCCCTCCCCCATTGGTCCATCATGACATCATTGTTTCCCTGTGATGTCATCATCAATCAGCTTCTCAGCCAATCAGAGTGTAGCTTATTTAGTTGGAGGTTTGGAAGTTGGAAGTTTTCTGAATGAAGGGGCCTTCATTTGACTTCGGTCCCGCTTGGCTTTGATTTCGTTTCGCTTTTGGTTTTTGCTTCGGCTTCACTTTGTTCGTGTGTGTTTTCGAGAACTTCGGCTCTTGTTGGTTTGTGTTCGTCTCCTCGTACTTTCATTTCTTTTTGTGTTTTTGTCCTTGATTAGCCATTACCTTGCCCTAACGTGTTATTTGTTCAGCCTCTGTGTTCTGTTGTACCCTGTTACTTGTGTCTACTCTTGTTTTCCCTTATTGGTATTCGTAGTTCACTTGTGTATTTGTGTGAACTTTTGTGTATAGGATTAGTTTAGGTTGTTGGGTACATTCTACACACTTGATTTTTATATTAGTAACACTAGTTAGTACGGGTGAGTGCCGTTTGTCTGGTATGGTTTTGGGTAGTCAGTGAAGGTTAGCTCGGGCGTTTGAAGACGCCGAAGACCGAGTGTTTTGGGTTTTCTTTTGTAGTTAGGTCAGCTTTCCCTCACTTTCTTAACTAGCTCCATTTTGTTTGTTATTTTCTTTTCTTTGGCACCACTCTAGTTCCCTTACCCTGTGTGTTATTGTGTCTTATTACATACCTGTCACTTATTCACCTTAAAATAATCACTTTTTGCACCAACCCTTGTTATCACGCTTCCTAAGTCCATCACCAGACCCACCTGCATTCAAAAATTATCCTAAATGTTACACCCCTTTACCCCTAGACTCTTGGGGTCGTAACACAAGATTACAGATTATTATGCTTGAATCTTATTCTTAGTGGCTGTGTTTTGCCTGATTATGATTTTAGATCTCATTACCCTTGTGCACTCCTTCTTTTGAGCATGAAGGACAAAAAGTGTGATTGTATGCATAGTTCCAAACATTTTCTGGTGAGTTTTCAAATGTCAATGTGAAGTTTACACTCATAAAAGGCATCATATTTACAAATCTTAATCACACTGCAACAATGATATGGCTCAATGACAGGGAATCTACTCTAGAATTATTGCTGGCAGCATGAAATTGATAGGGTCCATCCAATTGCTGTCTATAGATTCCAACAGCACTACCAACTGATAGGAGGTAGAAGGTCTTCTTGCTCAATAGACTGTGCCTTATGGAATTATTTAAGGTTTATTCCATGCTGAAAAGAGAAGAAAGGAAATACGACATTTCGGCACACCCGTAGAAGGCTCCACAGCCGAAACGTTGCGTTTCCTTTCTTCTCTTTTCAGCATGGAATAAACCTTTAACTTGTTCCTTTGCAGCTTATGCATGCTGATGCAGTTACCTACTTGAACTACTTATGGAATTGCGCTTAATAACTGAGGAGGGACCACCTGAGAGATCATTTCCATATAGCAAAAGCTATGGCTGCAGATACATATCTGGCATCCTGGGAGACATCAGATGGATCAAAGCAGCCAGCGTCCCATATGGGGGCCCCTATGCCTACTGTATGATGTCCAGTTGCCTTGTGTGTCTTTCAATGACACTAGTCCGAGCACAGATTGAACTATAGGATTGAGGGCTCAAGTCTGGGCCATGTCACTAGCCCACTGTGAGAAGGATTCCCCAAGTGGCAGCGCACAATTGACTGAACACCACTGAGGACAGGTTAAACTTGGTCAGCCAGGTCTTTCAGGATCTCTGCTCTTAGTGACAAAGTGTCCCCTGAGGCCTCCTGTGCTCTTACAGAAATTCAGTGCTTTCAGTGAGAGATGTGTGTCTTGTTCAGTCAGCGCTCAACCTCCAGAATGTTAGAAGATAAATGGCTCGAGGTTGGGTGGGTCAAAATGGTGTAAGTAACTTGTTATTGTGGCTTGTTAATGGGACTGCCCAGAGATATGCTGACCATATTTTAAGATACATTTTAATAGTATTGTATATAGCCTATTTTATGATTGAGTGTGAAGTCAACTTACAGAAGTTTATTCCATTTGTTTACTTTATTAAACATTGACAATGGTTCAGTAAGTTGACTAGCTAGTAATACACAATATGTCAATTTATCTTTATGTGAAGGGAATTGGAAATTTATTTTCATTGAACGTTTATTGTATAATAGAAGCAAATATTATCTAAATTATGCTTAAATGCACTAAATAAAAATGCCAAATATTTGTTATTAATACAAATTTTATTTGCTGTTATTCCAGATGTATGTAATTTGAAGTTTAAATTTCATTGAATACTGTGTCCACTTTATATGAAGGAAATTGGAAATAATTTTTCATTGAACTTTTACTGTATACCATAATCGAAACAATATGTAACAGAATTATGCTTATCTTCACTGAAGAAAAAGTCCAAATCCTATTAATACACATTTTCCCTTTGATTATTCCAGATGTGTTTGATTTAGTTTGTTTTCAACAAATAGACTACATATGCATTTTAATACATATTGAACAACATATCCGATAATCTTTTTGTAAAGGAATTTTAAAATAGTCTGCTGTCAGTGTTTGTATTGACTTGCAAGAAATGGAAAGTAGGATTTAATATTAGGAATGCAAGACCATTTAACATGTTAGAGACATTACACTGTTAACAGATGTTTTCTCTTATTAAAATTGTTTTTAATTTTCAAAATAATTGTATTCAGATTCCAAGTATGTAATTTTTAAATTTACAGAAAATTGACAGACTTTAAAGCCACCAAAATGCTGGAATACTTTCCTATTACAGAGTAGTCAATTTTAAATATTTAGTTTTAAATATTTAGCTCAAAATATATCATGTAAATAAAACTACAGACAGTATGGAATATGGAACTACACAGACTATTGAGATGCTTTAGTGAGAAAACACAGCATCCAAAGATCCCATACAATATGTAGACCTTGAACAACCCAGTTCAGGCATAACATTATACTTTTTAGCATAATATGTACCACAGTAGTTTTCTGCACTTTTGCATTCATTCCTGCTGGTTAGGTAACAGAGAGGCTCCAAACAAGTATCTGTGTTTTGTATTCCTTATTGTACTTTCTTTACTTCTAAGTAATTTGTAGAGGGGGGACCCAGCAGGAAGTCTTCTTTCCCTCGAGACAGTTGTGACATTTAAGCAAACCTAGCAGGATAAAAGGCAGTCTGGTGAGCACTCACTGAGAGCTCCCGACACAACCTGCCATCCCTAATCTGGGATTGGGGGCTGATTGAATGCCCAAGGCACCAAAAACATCTAAGCAAGGGATAGTCACTGTGACTGATGAAAAGGTTAACCTCAGTCTCTTTCAATGCATTATTCTTGTTTTACAGAACATTTTGTGGAAGTTATGTACCTTTATGGAACTATTTTCTTAAACCAAGAAAATATCACTACCTGCTTCATTTCCCCCCTTTTTTTACATACTTCAGATACTTACAAACCATGCTACTGGTCCTTTTCTGAAAGGTAGTATTTGACCTTTCAGCTTGGATTGTCACGGCGTGATCTTAATGGCCTTCCTGTGCTCTTTAAATAATGTTGGCAAACAGTGTAAATAGGCAAATTATAAAAGCATTCAGTAAAGAATGCCTTGAGCTGTTTGTTTGTTTCATGTAGGCTTCTTGTAAACCTTGTATTTTGGGTGGAGACATATTGAACATTTCTTGTTAATACTTTCCCCATTTACTATCCTAAAAGCTGTGACTGTGCATTGTAATTTAATCTGGATACTGTAGATTGCTCTGCCTGTGAAGTGAATGATTTAGGTAATTTGTGCCTTTTAGTGCTTTCTCAGTTTATCTGTGCATGACAGAGGTTCCAATTCATGAGCACTTAAGATCTGTACTATGACACATTTCATTCCCTCTTCACAAATATTTTTGGCAGTCCAGTGGCTTAATTGCCTCAGTCTGTGGAGGAACCTTACTTTCCAGGACCTATAAGTTAGAAAATAACTTATTAAACATGTAATACTGGAACATTATCTGGTGTGTGAATCTGATGCTTTTTGGAAGTTCCATTACACTTCTGTAGGAGTTTCCAGCATAACAGACGATGGATAAAATTCCAATCAAAATATCTATCCCTTTATATTTAGTTTCCAGCCCTTTAGTGATCCAAAATAAATCTTTATTTATTTGTATAATTATAATTCCTCTCCATTTTATTGACAGAACTAGAAAATAAACATAGCAATTGTTTATGCCTTCGAACACAGTATTAAAAGAAGCAGGCTCAGTCTGCTCAGTATGGTTTTGAAATAAAAATAATTAATTCTGTAACTTATCCACCCATTTTCTAGCTGCTTTGTCCAATTCAGGGATGCAGGGGAGCCAGAGGTATACCCTGAACAGGACAGCAGTCCATCGCAGGGCAGACACACAGATACCAAAACAGTCATGTGCGCACTCATACCAGAGTCACTTTTCACAGAAGCCAATTAACTGTGGGAGGAAATCAGGGCACCTGGAGGAAACCCACATGAACACAGGGAGAACATACAAACTGCACGCAGTCTGTAACTAATACTTTCTAAAATTAGCAGTTTACTATATGTGGAAACCTGTTAATTTAAGTGTGTATGGGCTGATGTGATAAAAGTTTGTTTCTAGGAACACTTCAAGAAGATCTGAAGATTTTTAAGCATACATACTGTAAATTGTTCCCTGGATTTTTAGGACATTTTCGTACCTCTGTTAAGAGTTAAAGGTGTTGTAAAATGATCTTGTCTCATGGTTGCCATTTTCTCTCTTGCAGTGTATTTGCTTCACCTACACTCTTTAAGAAATATACATTCGGAAACATGTGCCATTACCTGTGAGGAGGCAGTTGCATTTTCTTGCTGTTATGTTCTTTGGCCTAGCCACAAAGTACAGAGGTCATAAGATATTTGAGATAATGACATGATATCACATTTTACTTACTGTATACTTTGTCTCATTTCAGGGGTTAACTAGTAGGACATTAACCATAGGTTTTTGTAACTTTACTGCAAACTATTGCTTTATACAGCATAACATGTTTTTAAATGCTGTATTCACTTTTTCAAATATATTTAGTATGACTGCTTTTAAATTAAACAAAAACTATGCACAGTAGCTAAACAACCCCATTTCTTTATCTAGTCTGAACTAAAGTATAGCAAAATTGAATTTAAGACACTGACTGGGAATAACATGTGAAGAACTTCAATGAATTTATCCAGCCAAAATATTAATTAGAAAAAGATTGTGGATTAGCTGTGGCAAAGCATAATTTAGACAAGCCACTTAAAGTCCAAGTGCTAAAACTGGGACTGATTTTGAGGGTGTCCTGTTTCTAAGCCATCAGTCATAATGTGTGCTCACCAGGAGGCCAGCAGGCGGGTTTATCACCAGCTTTCCAGCCTGATACTGTGTTGTACTAGAAACTGAGCTACTACTCATAGTACTGTTACTAAAATCTGTATCAGTTTGTAATGGATCTGAAAAATAACTAGAAGATATTCGTTTTTGCAAAAGGCAAGAGGACTTTATATTCTACTGCAACTGGAATTATAGATGGTCTTGCTTCTGTTTTCCCTGTGAAAAATACACTAGGTCGGACATCATTCAGAGGCGTACTGACTCTTTGTCCTCAACTTTGTATTGAATCATCTCCGGCAAGTCCTTGTTTTTTTTAAATGTATTGCCTCTGCTGGCAGGAATTAAATGTACTGCGCCTTGGCAGATTGGTACCTTGGTTCTTATCCCTTGCTTAGTGACTTCACAGCAGCCTTTTAAAAAAAGTGCCCCAAAATTCAGAAAGCAGAAAGCAAATATTTTTGACAATGACAGAGAATCTGATACAGCAAAGTATACATTAAATGTCTTTTCTTGAAATGCATGCATGTAATTATTATTCTGTTCATTTGTGTATTGGTTAAGTAAAATCTAAATAGGATGCATTATTTCACAATTATGGTACATTATTTCACTCCCAGGATGCAAGCAACTATACTGTACCTGTGAACTCCTTTGGCTTAATTTACAAGTTGTCCCACAATCATCTTCTGTGTGGTTTATAGGCTGTTCAACTTGAGGGGAAAGCTGTGTGAAGTAGTATGAACCTTATACTTAGACTAATTTGAATATTTGAATATTGTACGTAATTGTCCTTTGCAATTTTGGCTTTAACTTTTGTAAACTAAACATATATTTTGATTAAATAAGACTTCAAAGGCAGGCTGAAGAAAGAACCTTAAAATCTAATCTAATTACCACAGTGAATGTCTCAGGAGCTCTGGAAAGGAGTGCAGATGTACGGTTCTTAATGTCAAGGTAAAAAAAAAATTCATACGCCACTGACACACAAAGTGCTCAATGAAGCATTCATGTATAAAAATCCGATGTTTTGCTCTGAATGCAGGCATTTTATTCAACACAGATCTTCCATCTCTGAATATTTTTATACCATTAGCAATATTTCTAGAATGTAAACGTACTGGCTATTGAATTGTTGATGTTTATTTTATGCTTTAGAGTTAGACACAGATCTAGGAAGAAGGTTTGAAAGCCTTTATTATTGTTGTTGCTATCATAATATTATATTATTATAATATTATGATATATACATTATGGATACATAATATATTAATAAATATTATTGTTTTATCATTATTAGAAAAATAATTGCACAAAACATATCAAAATTGGATTTGTTTAAATTTTTATCTGAAAGCTAACTGTCCAAAGTAACACTAAATTAGCAATACATTCAATAATTTTAATGCAAAATGAATGTCTTAGATCAAAACATCTTAGATTTAGATGTAGATTTCTGTCAGTAAATTTAAAATGTTAAATGTGATTAGCTATCTTGAAAGAAGTGAAAACAAATAATATAGATATGCATTTTTGTTTAAGTAATAACTGAGTGACAGGCAAATATAGTTATTTTGGTCATCTAATTTAGATCTATGGAGTGCTCAGTTGTTTTTTGCACAGAGAAAGTTCAGAACAGGATGTATTTCAGTGTTCAGTCTACATCAATAAATCCTGTTTTTCTGGTGGTAAAAGACCAAGATATTTATTTCATGGAAGGGTGAGTCGGTTGGCGTTTCAAGGTTTTCATTACTTTGAATACAAAGTGACTTGAGAAAGACATTATTCTTTACATTCTGCTTAATGACTTCTAAGCTCCTGAAAAAATACACTTTCTAAACATAAAATTAAAAGTATAATCTCTTGAATAGTTAAAAAAATATACCAATTTTCATGTACCGGACAGTAATTAACACTTAAAGTAAACTAATCATGATTCTTTGAATTGGTTGTGCAGTGTACATATGAAAAGTTGTACAATAGACTAGATGTTTAAAATGCAGCATCTTATTGTGCATTTTTTCTATTGAGTTAGTTACAGTTAAATGTACTTTTTAATATTTTATCAATTGACTGTTTTAAGAAATGCACAAGGTAAATATTTTAAAAGATATTTGTTCTTAAAGGATTTTCTTAATTTATCTCTGCAGTCAAGTTTTCACTAAATAAACGGTTCTGTTCCAGTACTAGATCTAACATAAGTAGCTGAAAGGAAAGGTCTGTGTGATGCATGCTTTTTACTCTCACGATTATCTGTCCCAAGCCTGATTCTGGAGTTTCAATTTCTAGCATCTTTATCTATTCAGGGATGGGCTCAGAGGGATTATGACAGGGTTCAGTGATCACAGCTTTTCTCTTTCCACAATCTGTGATATTAAAAAATACCAGAAAATTACTGTATGGACCCCATCTCTGTCTTTTAATGTGAATGAAGAACAGAATTATTGTGAGTGTGCAGTGGTGCGCAGTGATATGAAACATGAGTTGCATCTCAGTACAGTTCATACCTCATTGACTTTAAAATTCATTACATTTAAAAAAAAATACAAATTGCACAGTTTTACAGATCAATAAAACTAAAGGTTTAATTTAATGCATATTTTAGGCATAAATGTCTTGGAAGTAGCATATTAATTTAAGATGTCTGTACTCTTGGAAACTGAACTGCACCTTAAGTTTAATGACCTTTATTGCAAGATTTTTTTTATGATAAAACATTTTTGATGCCTTGGATTTATGTTTTAAGAGTGGCAACTTTTTTGTCAAGATAGGCCTCAACAGAAACAAATGACTGCAACCCATTGGCACTTCAGAAACTGTGTCTTAAAATAGCTTGCTACACTAAAAAAGAATTCCCAGTACTTCTACTTTTAATGCCTGATAAAGACAAATAATTCTGAGCTGGATAGCGTGAACACTGTTAACTGGTGAAAATGTTAAGAGTGTTAACATATTATTTTATTATGGGTGGTTTTGGATGTCTCAGTATTAGCTACCTGAATGAAACCCAACTGGCAGAGAGACAAATGGAATAAAAGTTAAAGCAGGGGGAGGAATCTGTTAGTAGCCAGGATCTTATTGCGGTTGAGAGTGGAAAGCACTTCACACCTAGTCAGAGAGGCTAAGAAAATCCATCAGCTCAATGACAGGATATTAAACTTTTTGACACTCTGCTTTTAATAGCCTAATTAAAGTTGATGTAAGTTTCCACTATGGAATATGATCCATCTCGAGCAAAGTCCTATAGAACATAGATTACAATATGCATTATGTACTGTAAATACACTATACAGTATATATGTTAACACATAATGTTAAATATATAAAAAATATTCTTTAAGGGAATCAGTACAATATTTCATATTTTACTTCTCTTACCGTTACCCTGTAAGAGTGAACCAAAGCTCACTCACTTCTTCTTTAACTGACACAAAATTAAGCTGATATGATTGGGTTGTACAAAAACATAAATGAAAATTGTGGTACAGCCTCACATTCCCAAGTTTTGTCGTGGGGCTCTTGATAATTTGTTTTTACGAATGCTTTGGTTTTTTAAACGTTGTTTTGCTTCACATATTCATATTTTGAATATTGCCATAACTGATTGCAAGTAAAATAATATTATAACAGAAAAATCTTTGACATATTTATTCCATAAAACAGGAATATGTTGAATTTTCTTGAATTCACTAAAAGCATATGCTTGCTTTTATTTTTAGGGTGTATAAACAATACACCCTATATACCCATACTATGCAGAGGTAATATTTACATTGCATTTTTAATGCTCTGTCTCCATGTTAGAAGTCTTTTGGTTCTCTCCCCTCTGACAGGAGCAGTTACTGAAAAATGGTCGTTTGGCTTCAGAGGTCCAACAGGAGTCTTATGATGAAGAACTTCTTTTGAGTCTTTTGCCAATAGAGTTAATATAAACGAATGTCTGAACAATTTGTATACATTTAATAATGTCAGTATTTATCAATTGCTCTAATGCAGTAAATTGATTTGAAGTGTTTTGTTTCATTTAAGTAGACAAGCTGTTAATAGCTTAGAAGAAAATACATTTTAGAGTTGGCTATCCATCCAGAAAAACTGATGTCTTAGAACTTAATAGCTTTTAATGATTATGATGGCTCCTAGTGTTCATGAAGCAGAAGTGAGCAGCGCATTTCCAACAGAGAGATAGTGATATCCTTTTCATGGGTGAGTCATTGTAGGTTTGTTAGAGATAAGGTTATAGATTCATTTCTTCTCAATTTTTATATTTATTTAATGTTTTTGATTTTCTTTTCAGTTTGTTGCATAAGTGTGCTTTTTATTCTGAAAGACAAAAAGAAATTGCTTGAAAATACACCATGAGGTATGATTTATCAGTAAGTGAATAATTCACTTTGCTTTTAAATCTAAGGTATTGAATTCAGGCTTTTAAGTTGTTTTTCTTTTTTTAATGGATCTCAGAAATGGAGTGGATTTTATCAGAAACCTGAAGCCCTTGCATTAGTAAGAAACTTTGGAGAATGCTTTCATCTTGGCACTTAAACTTTAAAAGGCAGAATGAAATTTAGGATGTGCCAGTTGTTGACAGTAGTCGGGAGTTCTTAGTGGTTGCAAATTATTAACCAGGTTTTTGCTGAAATGACATGAGAATTGGCTGGTGATCCCAAAACATGCCAAACTACACTGGCACTTCTTGATGTACAGGTGACTGCACTACTAAAAAAATCACACCAAATCTGCCACTCTGGATTGGCAGTGTAGAGAGAATCGGACAGCACAGTTTTCAGTGCACTGAATTTTTTTCTTTCATTTTAGCATAGAGTAACAAGCTATGTTGGATATCACCTGGTTATTTGAATATAAACAGCACATTTTGTGGTTGAAAAGCATGCTACAAATTAAGGTTCTTTTTTATATTTTTTTGTTCCCGACCAGAGCACTTGCTAGGCTTATTTCAAAAAGAAATATTTTGTTTATTTTAATTTAAATCCCCATTACATGTTGACATGTTAGCCGCACAGGCAGCACTTGTTCGAAATACACAGATACATTCAAATGACTCATCCAAGCTTCAGCACACTCAATCCACAGAAAACCTAATGAGAACAATAAGTGTGGTGTTTGAAGTAGAGATGGGCAGGACATGAAAACAATCTGATACAGAGACCACGAAAGAAATCACTAGGATCTTCTTTATGCTCCTTTATGCTTTATGTTTAAAAAAGAAATGGAATACAATTTCATTTGATCTTCCTAACGTTACTTATATATTTCATACGTGTTCACATTTGCATATTTTAAAGTGCTGACAGGATGAATTTTCAAAACATCTATACTCCAGGGTGACATTTGCTTTCAATTTTCTGAAAGTACAGTGTCAAAGTTTACAGGAGCAAATCTGTGTTTGTGAGAATAGTTGGATAGCCTGAAAGAGCGAATAAATTCCTTTCTATTTGTTACTGCATTGACATGGAAACCAGACATGACAGAATATGGTGGCACTTTGTAGTGAAATGAGCCATTAATAATACATTGCTTGGTTTTAACATCTGAAAAATGATTTCATGAAAATCAATAGAGCTAAGCTGAAGATCATCTATGGTACCTGAAGGGTGAGTACTAAAACACTGTAGCTTATTAGTGCAGTGGTGATATTATTGATTACTTTTCATCTACAATATAACATTTCCAGTGATTGATATGCAACCTCGGTATTCAACCTCCTATAACAGCATAATAATGTGACGTGTTCAGGGTATTGTACTAGTATGAAATAACCTATGTTATAGAAATCTCTAGCTTTAAGTAACTTATGGAAATGGATCTACTTGAGATTGAAGTACTTAGGATTTAGGTTTTATGTTCACAGAAAAGAATCCCCATTCAGAAGCTGTATACAGAAAGGGATAAATCAAAAACAGTCAGGGCTCTATTTAACAGAAGAATTTAAGAACAACATGGAAGAAATTAAAACATCTTAAGACCAACTATGTGGCTTTTATATTACGCCACATAGGTTTTTAGCATGAAACTTGTCCTTTCATGTATTGGTGTTTAGAACTGGCATTTGTATGCTGAAACTAATGTAGACAATTATTGTTACAATTTTGGATGTTCGATTATAGCACAATTTTGGATTTTTGATCACTTTGACTGCCACATACTGTACATTGTTACTGTTATATTATAGTTGTAGAACATAGCTGTATTTTCAAAAACAAAAGCAAAGTCCTTAGAAATTTGAATGACAGGCAAAACCAATATTTTGCTTTTTTTAATGCAATATTTAGCAGTACCATAGTGTTTCATATACTGATGTTGCTCTTACCACTGTGGTTTCAGAAATCAAAGAACATTTTAAAGTCAAAACACCCTGCAGTTGCTAGTATGTTCCTGATCTCAGGGGATTAGCATGGTCAGTGCTTTTTAGTCATTGTATTAGACAACATATTATAATTGCTTTATGCTCCCTTTTTTTTAAATGTGCTATATTGACAAAATGAATGTGGTAGGACAGTGATAAATATCTAGATATCAGTCAGAAAACCCCCCTCCCCCTTTCATGGCATAAACAGAAGAATATTTGTGGTACTATTTTACAGATCCCACTTTACTCATCAGATTTATCTTAAAATCATTTGTAATGTCTATGACTGATTATAATTAACTTCCTGGTTAGAATAAAATAATATTAAAGTATGAAAATACGGTGGCATCATATCTTACTCAGAAGGGTGCAAATATAACAGCTAATGCCCTATCTGCAGACAGAATTCCCACTGGAGCCAGTGATGTCAGCATAATCTATTTGTAATGATCGGGCATGTTGCAACCAATTAATGCCTTCCAGTGGCTTAATGTAGTCCTCCTTGAGTTGAGCTACGTTCAGCACATGATCTGTCTCTTTGCTTATCTCACCTTCTTTAGGGAATACCTTTTTATGTATAAAAAAGCATGCAGCCACAAAGTCTGGAGTAGAAAGCAAGGTTTTGTATTGCTTTGGAACTCTCAGAGGAATACATTGCTATAGAGCTGTAGATACAAGAGCTAAAGGGAAACAAAAAATATTTAAAAGGATGAGGCACATCAAGATACTTTTCTGAATCAGTTCAGTTTTCAGTTCAGTTCTTTTACATGGCTTGGTCAATGGTTGTGCAAAAGAAAATGCTGTTTTTGAGTTATATGAGCCTTTTGGTGATTTCATTCTTCCCCAATACAATTTTATTTTTGAAGCATGCTAGTGCTGCACTGACATAATTACAGTGTGTGTTGGTGTTTTCTGTTGCAGAAAGAATGCTGAACGTTGAGCATCTATAACAGTCTGTGCATTTATTTTGCTAACAATGCGACTACAATGGAATAAGTCACCACTGTGTCAGTAGCCTCAAGACTCTTTTAATCACATCCGGCTTGGTGACTGTTGTAGAACAGCATGTGTCTTTTGTTTTAGCTCAGCATCTCTGCTTATTCCTCTATATAACATTTATCTTTTTCATAGGGAACTATGATGACAAAAGAATGTGTCAGTGTGTGTGTGTGTGCGTGCGTATGCGTGCGCATATGGGTGTTTTTTGGGTGGAATTTTGAGTTTTTATTTTCTTTAAGATTTCCTTTCAAAAAACTCTTTCTCCATATTCTGTTGCAGATGACTGGCATGCAAATCTTTAATAATGCAATGGTCTTTTTTTGTTGTGCAGCAATCATTCCATTAGAAGCCAAACAAAGCACATCTGTGTTGTTGTCTCTCCCTACTGTCAGCATACATTCAAATAATGTAGCCAGAAGGCCTTTTATGAAGCAGCTTTTAAGATTTGCTCTTGGAAAAGACAGAATATGTGGACCCATTTCCAAGGGCTGTGTTTTGTCAAGAAGATTCCCTGCATGTAAACCAAATGGGTTCTAATACCACAGTTGACTATGAGATGAAGAGGGAAAATTATGTAATCTTTTTGTCCTAGAAAATCCTTTAGGACTGTACAACAGCACCAATAAAAGGGATTTTTTATTTATTCTGTATTCTTGAAACATTTATTTTATCAGAAAATAATTGTATATTTAAGCATGCGTATTACAACATTTGTAATCTGACAGGTGAACAAGACCATTAATCCTATTTACAAGACTAGGATCGTATACAATATTTATCAGAACAGATCAGCCTCCTGGTGGGGCATCTTTAAGAATAGGGAAGGAAATAATACTAATTAAACTTACCATTTATCTTTTTTATTATTTGAAGATTTATATAAAGATGTGCACAATTTCATAGAGCATAAGAACAACAAACTAAAGGAGGCCCCTCAGTCTCTCATGCTTATTCAGGTTTTACTACCTTAATGAATCAAAAGTCCTAGATGTACTGTAATCTAGATGTGCTCTTTTCCAAAAATACTGTATATAATACACAATGTTGACTCTATGTGTTTTTTCCTGTACTGTTTTTTATCTTTCTAGTACATTACCTTCTCAAATTGTAATGTTTTAGAGCACATACAGTGCCTTGCGAAAGTATTCGGCCCCCTTGAACTTTTCAACCTTTTGCCACATTTCAGGCTTCAAACATAAAGATATAATTTTTTTATTTTATGTGAAGAATCACCAACAAGTGGGACACAATTGTGAAGTGGAACGAACTCTATTGGATTTTTGAAACTTTTTTAACTAATAAAAAAATGAAAAGTGGGGCGTGCAAAATTATTCGGCCCCCTTGCGTTAATACTTTGTAGAGCCACCTTTTGCTGCGATTACAGCTGCAAGTCGCTTGGGGTATGTCTCTATCAGTTTTGCACATCGAGAGACTGAAATTCTTGCCCATTCTTCCTTGCAAAACAGCTCGAGCTCAGTGAGGTTGGATGGAGAGCGTTTGTGAACAGCAGTTTTCAGCTCTTTCCACAGATTCTCGATTGGATTCAGGTCTGGACTTTGACTTGGCCATTCAAACACCTGGATACGTTTATTTGTGAACCATTCCTTTGTAGATTTTGCTGTATGTTTGGGATCATTGTCTTGTTGGAAGATAAATCTCCGTCCCAGTTTCAGGTCTTTTGCAGACTCCAACAGGTTTTCATCCAGAATGGTCCTGTATTTGGCTGCATCCATCTTCCCCTCAATTTTAACCATCTTCCCTGTCCCTGCTGAAGAAAAGCAGGCCCAAACCATGATGCTGCCACCACCATGTTTGACAGTGGGGATGGTGTGTTGAGGGTGATGAGCTGTGTTGCTTTTACGCCAAACATATCGTTTTGCATTGTGGCCAAAAAGTTCGATTTTGGTTTCATCTGACCAGAGCACCTTCTTCCACATGTTTGGGGTGTCTCCCAGGTGGCTTGTGGCAAACTTTAGACGAGACTTTTTATGGATATCTTTGAGAAATGGCTTTCTTCTTGCCACTCTTCCATAAAGGCCAGATTTGTGCAGTGTAAGACTGATTGTTGTCCTATGGACAGACTCTCCCACCTCAGCTGTAGTTCTCTGCAGTTCATCCAGAGTGATCATGGGCCTCTTGGCTGCATCTCTGATCAGTCTTCTCCTTGTCTGAGCTGAAAGTTTAGAGGGACGGCCAGGTCTTGGTAGATTTGCAGTGGTCTGATACTCCTTCCATTTCAAGATGATCGCTTGCACAGTGCTCCTTGGGATGTTTGAAGCTTGGGAAATCTTTTTGTATCCAAATCCGGCTTTAAACTTCTCCACAACAGTATTACGGACCTGCCTGGTGTGTTCCTTGGTCTTCATGATGCTCTCTGCGCTTTCAACAGAACCTTGAGACTATCACAGAGCAGGTGCATTTATACAGAGACTTGATTACACACAGGTGGATTCTATTTATCACCATCAGTCATTTAGGACAACATTGGATCATTCAGAGATCCTCGCTGAACTTCTGGAGTGAGTTTGCTGCACTGAAAGTAAAGGGGCCGAATAATTTTGCACGCCCCACTTTTCATTTTTTTATTAGTTAAAAAAGTTTCAAAAATCCAATAGATTTCGTTCCACTTCACAATTGTGTCCCACTTGTTGGTGATTCTTCACATAAAATAAAAAATTTATATCTTTATGTTTGAAGCCTGAAATGTGGCAAAAGGTTGAAAAGTTCAAGGGGGCCGAATACTTTCGCAAGGCACTGTATCTAAGTATATTTTTGAAACAAGTAGTTACTAAAAAAGAGAAGAACATGCAATAGGGTTAAATGAAACTTCAGCAGACAAGACCATGTGATATGAATATATATATACACACATATGTGAGAGTTTGAAATTGAGTTTACAAATTACAGCTGATCAGAGTAAGCAGCTGGTTATTTGAATTTAATAGAAGAAATTCCTCAGTGCATACAAAATTAGATCTGGGAAAGTTTTATCAATATTGCAGCACTAATAACAGACATTTTCTCCATGGTATTACTCTCAGCACCTGCTATATAATCTGGTATTCCCATGAATATGTATCACCCAATGTAGTCTTTTCTCACAGGTGTCCAGGTTACTCCACAACGCAGTTTTAAAAACACTGGTGGAAAAACTTGATAAGCATTACATCATCGTTCAGAAATCTTTGTAATATGAATAGCCTTTGCCTGTAATCAAGAGTAAAATAAAGGTCTGTTTCCTTTGACTAAGGTATGTTCAAAGGATACTAATTATTCCTGTTCTTTGACAAAAGATAAATCTGTGCTTCTTAACATACAGGAACAAGGATTTTTTTGTGTGTGTTTAGTTGAGAGAGGAGTATTTTTTATGCAGAATTTCTGTTAGCTATAGCCTTGAGACAGGCAAAGCCTTGTTAACCTGTCATTAGCACAATGGCACAGCAGGCCTCATACTTTTTAGAGACAGGTGCTGCTTTCACACCAATATGAAGTGCAGCTTCACTTCAGAGTACATCCTTTTAATCAGCAAAGCTGGTTCACTGGCTCTCTAAAATGTAGTTTTCACAGATCTCAGGCTGAAAAGAGTCACTGTCTGTGCAGTAGCTCTTCTGTTCCTTTTTCTTCAACCGCCCACAGTCCTGCAGTATTTGGGATAGGTGTTCATGTGGCTTATCACTGCTTTGGGCCAAATAAACCAAATGACCTTGCTGGATTCCCAGAGGAGTTGCTATCAATGCTGAGATCATCAGGATTGGAGATTGAGACCTCTTTTTGCCTACCCTGCATTTAGTTTTTAACTAGCTTGCGATGATTACACTTCAGACATGCCCACTAAAACACTTTATTAGAGTACTTTGAAAATTAAAAGCAGAACGTAATTTAAGATTATTTCGTTTGCCTACAAAAAACTGACTTTTGAATGATGAGCCACTAAAGAACAGCCACCTGGTTATCCCTAGTATATTCTGAGTTTCCTTAAAGATATTTTCTATATTCTATAAGTACTGTATATACTATATAAGTATAATATACTTTTATAGTATAATATTAGTATTTACTATGTAATTGTATATTTCTGAGTTTCTTTGAAGCATTTACCTGTTAATAACTTAGACCCTTTCCTTTCAAAAATAAAATAGTGTTTCAAAGTTCATTTAAACACGAATGTGTGTGGATATGTGCGAGAGATAATATATGTAAAATATTTGGACACAATATAATTAGTTACTAAATGTATGTAGTTATTAAATGTAAAATATATATATCACATAAATGTTGTGCTTTGAGAAATTATGCTTTAAAAAAGAAAAATGAAAGGAAAACTACAACATTCTGCAGATGCTATCTCAGTAGAATGCTTATATATAGTACTTCCTTTGTAATGCATGTCACCTTTATGCAATGAACAATTAATGAATACATTCTGATAAAAAGTAGGCAATGTTTTTTTATTGTTAAAATGTTGCAAATAATAGTCATCTGCTATATAAACATTTTCTGCCGAGATGTGTGCTTGATACAGATAATTACTGATCCTGTGAAAATAAAATCTATAACATGGATTTTCTAGAAAATTGTAAGTGGTGTTCTAATCATTTTCTTTTAACTGAGTCCTGAAATACACCAGCCTTTGCATTAAAATTATGTATCTCACAGTTACATTGTTTTTAAAGTATATTAAGTACTTACATTTCCAGCTACTTTTTATTTATTGCTCTAGCCAAAGGGATCTTGACAACATCAATAAAAAATATATAGCCAGTACTCAAAAAAGTTATTTGTTGGCTAATAACTGAAACTGTGAGACAGACTGGTAGTGTACGAACACCAAATCTGTATCATACCATGACAATAAAAGTGGCTTTCACGGGCTTTCTCCGATAAATCTTTTTGATATTTTTCCCCCCATATAATGGGTATACAGTGGTGTGCTGTGTGCATACTGCTTGGTATTAGACAAGCATTATTGGCCACTGAGAATGGATTTCTTTGTTACTTGCACAGTGTGACTGTTCAATTGATTAAGACACGCTCTTGCATGCTACATCTCATTGGTCATACATCTGCAATATAATTAAGACATTCTGTCGTATTATAGTTTTGGTGCATGTGAAACACCCTACTATGTGAGGTCTGTATGATTTTTTTTCTCCTGTTCCATTCTTTTCAAAATGGAAGTAGCCTTGACAGCTATGTAAAGGTTTTATCCTGGGATTCTTGTCCTCGAGGTCCTATTTTTTTTGTAATAGGTTTTCTGTAGTGAATTAGAAACAAGTGCCTTCAGAAAAGAAGGACTCACTGTCTTAGGCACTGTTTACACAGTGTATGTGGCTCAGCGGGGTGTGTTACTTGGTCTTATTATTTGGTTAGTATGGTAATGCTTCATATTGAGAATAGAGCATCATGACTTTATACTGTGATTCATGCTGCTGGAAAGTACTGTATGCTTTGAGGGAGAAGTCAGCTTAGCATGTCTTGAAGCTTGTGCTGTGTATATTATAATTATCCAAATGCACTTTGCTTTTTGGGGGTGGAACACATTTCTTATTGGAATTAATACATATTTTCTTCAACTAAACTGCTTTATTTTAACGCATATGTATTAATTCCAATAGGAAATGTGTTATTAGCTTAGCTTAGCATGCCCTGCTAAATATGCTTAGCTTTTTAGTTTTTAAGTTTCTGAAATGGCAGAAAAAATGTTTGTCTTTTTTGATGCACTATATGTGTACTGAGAGGCATTACAAAAGAAAAAATATTAGGACCTGTAGTATATGTTGTGTTTTCATACCTGTCTGTATATATTTTTAGGCTGTGGAAAGATATAAAATTATGTAGTGGCTTGAGTGTTTTGTGTTATTGCTTTCCTGTGGTTGACACCTGCTACTCCAGTGGCTTTGAGAGAGGAAATCAGTTCCTATGTGATGGGAATCTAATTGTGTGTCACAAAATGAAATAGGAGAGTTTATTTCCACATGTTACAAATGGATTTACATTTTTGTGAAGTGGCCTGTGTTCTGTCTTAGTATTTACATTGGCTCAGGCAGTGTTCTCTTTTCGACCTCCCACTGAAGTTTTCTCTGCAGCATAAATGTTCCTGTTTTTCCATCTCCATGCCAGTTGGCAACGGGAAAATCCTTTTGCTGTAATTTGCCCTGAGATTTTTTACTCTTGCTTTTTTTACCCCATTTTCTGTTCAAATAGAAATACATTCTATAGAATTTTTTTATTTTTATCAAATGCTACTACATATTCTGAAAGTAAGAAAAATTGAGTGTTTTAGTACTTTTTTTTATTTTTAGTTTTAACTTTGCATAACCCAGTTCATGGGGCCTGTTGTGGTAGTGCCGATTTCTTCCCAGGCAAGGGACCCGCTCTCTTGCGATGCAGAATTATCTGAAGCATTATTTGCTGTCTGTGGAGTGGTGTGGCGTGATTGTGAAACTGAAATTGCCAGTGAGCTGCGGTGATCTGATCCTTGCAGGGTCAAAACCTTCAGTGTATTTTTAAGACCAGTACAGCACTACGATTCGTATATAGAATTAAACTACCTTCGATGTCATAGGATTAAAAAAAATCTTCTCTTTCATTTGATAAATCTGGTTTGGATTATTCCTTCTGGGAGGTTAGCTATATATCGGTAGCCAAAAAAGTGCATTTAACAAGCTTTGTGGCTTTTTTAAAAATAAGAAATAGATGCTAATTAATGTCATAGAAATTGGTGGACCTAAGGGATGACTCTTATAATGTAATGGTTAATCCCAAATAAAGGCTAAAATAAATTGAACTGTATGTACAGTACATAGAGTGATTTAAATTCAAAGTGGTTACAAATATCCTCTATATTTGAACCTGTAACCAAGAACTTTGCTGGTAATCTTTGACAAGTCAAAGTGTTATCCATTGCTTTTCATGATTATTGTTGCAGTTGTTTTTGTTGTTGATTTGTGTCAGTTTCACTTAAGACTGATGAATCGTTTTATGTAGAATGTAATTAATTTGATAAGAAGTAATGTAGATAGTTTCAACATCTCAATAAATTAATATGTTCAAAAATACCTAAAGAACAAATGTTTTGTGAATCTGTATTGCTTGCTGGTGTTATATAATGTGATGTTCACAAACTTTATGAGAATGTTTTTCTTTTCATTATTACCCTCTTTACCCTCTGGCAAGGTAGCTGGGTATACTGTAATTATTGTACTAAGAGGCAAAAAATAGAACCAACTGTCATTGACGAGAATGAGATATTTTCAGGAAACAAAAATAGACAAACTGGTGGAATAAGACTGACTAGTGACATGAAGAACTAAAAATGTTTCACGATGTAAATGGAAAGAATGGTCACTTTATGAATGCAAATACTTCTTTCACATGAAGCAACATGAGATAAGGAATGAATGTGGTACTAAACTATAAAAAGTTGATTGCAACCTAATGATGTTGCAGCAGGTAAAAACTGAAGAAATGACATACTGGAGTTACTTGTTAACCCTAAGCTTTATACAAATTCAGATTATTTTAAAAACTGATTTGAATTACACAAACTTAAATCTAGGAGTTGCCTGCTGAGCACATTTAAATGTCTGAGCAATTATTTTTAATGCTGTAGTAATAGATTTGAAATTGCATCAATACTATTAAAAGACAAAGGTAAAGCAAAAAGAGAACACATTAATTCCATTTAACTATCCTTTTGACTTTCTTAAATATAATAAATACATACTAATTAATATAATATAAATTGGTTGACCTAAAAGATGACTCTTATAAGGAAACAGTTTCCTGAAGGTTAAACCCCAAATAAAAAAAATGTCATACTGTATGTGTATAGATTTAAATTCAAGGTGTTCCAATATACTCAAATTGTAAAACAGTAAACAAGAATTTTGCCAGAAATCCTTGGTGAGTCTTTGTTCTCCACCTTTTACAATTCATCGATTTTAAGACGTTGGAAGAAAGGCGTCTTTTAATGCACAATGTGTGGACACTCTGGTAATAATTAATAATATCACATTAATAATATCTTATTTAATACTGACAGAGGTAGATTCCCCATACCACATTTAATAAGTAGATATTGGTACAAGGATGTTGTAGACCAATAAAGTATACAAGGAAATCCATGTCTGGGAGCATGAAAATTCAACTGGCAGCTTGTCTTTAACTCTTCACACAATCCATTAACCAGAAACCACACTTGTTCTCCTTCCAAGTAGCAGAGTGAGGTACTTAGTTGAGTGTTATACTTCTTGTTTGAATTTCTGGAGTGACTTTGAATCTTTTCAAATATTAAATAATGTGTGGTATTTCCTACAGATTAGCACAATTTGTTTTGCATCCCTTAAATTACCCTTATCAAATCTTTGTAATTACGTGTTAACTCACTTTCTAACCTCACACCCTGTCTTGATAAAGCCGTCTTGCTCATATTTCATTTGGCTGCTGAAAAACATCTCATATTTAATTTTCTTTTTTTTCTGGGAACATATACGTGATGATTTGCATTTGAAAAGAGCGACAAGCCGATAGTAATTCGTAACAGGTGACAATGTTAAGGCACATACCATGCTGTAAAAGTCACTTCGGTGGCCAAATTCATCGTAGTAGGAATTAGAAAAAAGTACAGTGCTCTTCAGTTACATTAGGACAGTTGTGCCAGCACTTGCTCAAAAGTATTATATTTGCATCTCAATCTGTCCAATAAATATGTACCTAAATGTCAAAAGTTGTTTTATTGCTTTGCCGCATGTGCCTGCATCACTCAAAGCATGTATGTACTTTCTGGTATTTATGCACAAAGACAAAAGAGTTATGGTGAATGTTATTCTTCAGCAAATGTAAGATCTGAATGACATTACAAAATAGAGACGACACAGAGAAGTATTTCTCAATCATCAGAGGCTTAATGCAGCGGCTGTGAGTGCTTATTACATCCTTCTTCAATCAGTTCTCCAATTAGTTCCAGTATGTTTTAAATTTCTCGGCCATCCAGACTGTTGAACTCTCAGTCACGAAGCAGCCTAAGCAACGACAGGTTTTTAAACCCTCACCACCTTGATATTGGTGCACTAGAGCTAGCAGTATAGGAGTGTTTTTAAGGGTTGAGCTGAATCCTTGCTTTACGAGTGAATTGTATTTTCTGTGAGTAACTACAATGCCACAATGCCAATATCTGATGACAATCTCTCTTACTAGTTCCTTCTTCAGTAGTGCTACCTGTGTTAAACAGAACCTGAGATGCAAAGCAAAACTTCTCCTTGGTGACTTCAACACCCCCATTTAATGTCTGTTATCTCTGGAAGGGTCTTAACCACCTTGTGGTCTTGGAATGGTAATCAAGAGGCTTCTACCTTTCCTGGGTTTAACAGTCCAGCTGCACTAAGCATTATTGGAGGCCTGGCTTTGCCATCTCCACAGCCTGAGTATGACACCTCCCTCTCCTTTGATCTTCCCCCACTCAATCATTTCCTGCAGATGATTGATTGAGATTGGGATCCAAGATGTGGAAGATCAAGCCAGACGTTTTCATCCTCCCTCCCCAGTCTTTGCTGCTCAAACTATGAACAAATCCAATTTTGTTTTCCTTCACCTTTGTTGGAGGATGTTTTTGATTCAGTTCTTTAAAAAAAATATATTTTCAAGTCAAAGTTAATTAAGTATGATTATTGACACAGACATTTAAATTATACACAACTGTCAAGAATAACCAATAACGTGCATATCTCAGAAAGATTAAAATGTTTAAACTTTATGTGACCTGACCAAATAAAGATTTTTGGGATGGACAAATTATTGTTCTTATGTGTGTGACAGGCAGCCTGTATGGATGAAAACCTGAAAACCTGTAAGGTACGTTTTCTAGATGTGAATAACAGAATAACATTTGTTACCTAGAATGTGGCTTTCACTTGCACCCAGGATACACAACATTATAAGAAGTCTGGCAAGTAGTGGGAGTTATTTTCACTTTGCGCAAGATTTAAAAGTCTGTCTTGTAAAAGTATGTTTTTAATAAGTTGTGCAGACTTTTTTTTACTTTTTTCAAATCGGTAATTAAAATGCTGTACATTAAGCTGGCTGTAGCCCAAGTAACTGTAGTGGCAAACATTGTATGCTTTCATGTCATTACTTTCCAGTCCACTGGACTTAGGAATGCAAATGCTGCTTTGGCACTTGTGTCAGACTTTAATTTTCTGTTCTTCTTTTATACTGCACAGCCCTATTAACTAACACATTGTTTCTTTCGAGTGTGGCATTTTACAATTTGAGCTGAAAAGGGGAAAGCAAACAAAAACAAAACCATCAGTCATTCCTTATTTCCATTGATATTACTTCACAATGTTCTTGAGCCAAGCGAAATGTTGTGTATCGTGGAGAGTTTATTTCAAGCAAGGTAGCAGGTGTTTCTTTCCAACCAGCACTACTATGGATTTAGAAGCAAGAGGATAACCATGTATAAAACAATCTCCTCCACTTAATAAAAAAAAATGTATTGAGCAGAATAGTTTGGACCACCAGGCTTACAGTTTTGGCAATAATACAATGTTTTTTATACAGATATGTGTGGGAGAAGGATGACCTTAAAGCCTCTTGTAAATTGCCCATTCCCTCAAATACCATTCATTTTTTATACTTACAAGTAGATACATTTGAATGTGTATTTTTTAAATTATAAATACATTGTATATAATAGTAAATTTAAAACTGCTTTTGAAAACGTGTGCTCAACATATATTGAACAGAACTGACAGATGGTTGCAGACAGCTGGGCTGTTCACAAGTGTCTGTGACTCAAGTCTTAGCAATAGTGAAAGAAAACATTCACAAGCTTTCAACTATTTGAAAAGGAATATTTAAGTTTGCCTTCAACTGCCAGAAGGAATTTGAAGTTGGCAAACACAGAGAAGGAGATACTTCAAACATCTTTAAGGGCTTTTGAGAGAAGAATCCATCTCTTTCCTCTCTTGGGATATTTGTTTCTTTGTTTCTATGCACCATGTGTGACATTTTCAATATGCCTTGGGAATGCTAGACTGGAAGTTTTGTAACCTAGCACTGACACTGTTTTTAATACCTTACAATTGTTGCGACCTTGGTTAGGCCATTAAGACAATGTTGTTGAATCTTCTCTAAGACAGTTATCTAAATGGATGTTTAAATTTAGACGGTTTGTCATACTAATGATTTTTGAGCTCAGCTACGTGTTTGTTTTTTCAACACTATCTGTTAGCTTCACTTTTGCCTTCTTTATCTGTGGAATAAGTATAGTGCACACATGCCAGAGAGGTTCTTGTGTTATAGATGGTTTTAAGAACAATCTACACAGGGGCGCAATGACAAAAGTGCAGCAGATCAAATATAAATATTTTTGGCCAAGATTTAGATGTTTAACAAGAAGGGAAATTTTTACCCTGGAAGAAAATGGCAGTCATTGGGCATATTTGTAATTAAATATCCTCAAGCTGCTGGAACATTTTTTGCAGCTAATTCAATAATGCTCTAACCTCTCAGGTGTAATTGAGTTATGTTCTTTGTTTATTGTCTGGAACTACTCCTGTTTGATAATGTTTGGACGAGACAGTGTAGACAGGCTACAGTTCCTTATGTGGCTCAAAACTGCTTGTCTGGTCATTAAAAAAATATGATCCATAAAAAACTGAAACATCATGGTCATGACCTTGGATTATTCACGATTTCTGCTTTTCTTGTACATGAATTTATTTTTTTTTAATTAATTTTTTTTTCAGCTTGAACATGAGCAATTTTCTAGATAAACTGAAGGCCTCTGCAAGCACCTTGATTTAAAAATAAACTAATAGATTCAAATACACATTCTGTGAAATAAATAATTAACTTTATTATTTTAATAACCTTTCTCTTTGGAAATGCTAATGACAAAAAGGAATGTTAAACATCCATAGTATTGCTCAATGGGGGCATACTGTGCACTTTCTATGTCAGTCTTTTGTAATACCTGTTTAGAATCTCATCACTCAGCAACTGTCTAGTCAGAGCGGAAGTTTGTCAAATATTGGTGACCTCGTTTTCGTGATCCCAGCACTGCTTTGTAGGCACAGAATAAAAGAACGGTAAAAAAGCACTGTATAAAAATAGTGGCTTTGCGAATGCATGACATAAATGCTGTAAATTATTGTCTTTGTTGAGGTATTGTCAGGTTTTTGTCCTGAAGTAACTTGCACCTTACCTCAGTCTAGCTCTTATTCCACCATTTTGGTTTAACAAAAAATGCAAAAAAAATCTTTAATCTAAAGGTTTAACTGTCCTTCTTGAAATTTTACATTGATTTTAAATGGAAACATGTTGTGGTAAATTATGAAGGAAAACTACTTGACATGTAAAGTGTCATTCTCTATAAGTCTTGCATGTCTATTTCTTTTTGGTGACAACTGAAGCAAAACTATTGCATTTTCAAGCTGAATTGGAAATATATTGGTTAAACTGTAATCACAGAACATCAGAGCAAGGATAAAAATACCCTTACATACCTCATATGCAGCATTCGCAAATGGGAACAGTCCACTAAGACTGATAAACTTAAATGTTACCATCCAGATTTATTGCTCAGATTTAGGATAGGTTCAAAATAATACATTGTTTTTCCTCAGTGTGTGTTTGAAAGACACCACTGGGATTCCTTTATTAGGTTGTAGAACAAAATGCAGTTTTACTAATTTAATATTTTAATTTTGGATCACATCCATATGTAAGACCTTATCCTCAACTTTTGAAAATCTGTCATTTCATTTTTATGTTTTTCAAAACTACAGTCTATGCTACAGCTTTATGCTCATAGACGTTGTGGACAGTTTTTGAAGAGGTAACATTTCCAGAAGCAACAGGTGGCTGTGGAAATGCCATTATTCTTCATGTGTTGGATAAAGCTACATATTCTGTCTGTATGACATAGAATTTATTTTATATGTCTGGTTCTGTGCATAGTTCAAAACGTTTGGCACGTCAGAACAGTGAAAAGCGTATATATCACTGGTGTTATAAACTGACACTTCCTTTGCAGGTCAGAACAAGTATGTGAAAATTGTCTTATCATATTTTTTTCCCCTGAATATGTTGTATATGTTTTCAATGAAATGTCTCCAGTGCAGTTGTTGGCCATTTTAATAAGAATGTAAGACAATTTACAAAAGTATTCTACCTATATTGCGAGTACTTTGTTTCTTGAACATACTGAACTTGGAGCATCAGCATATTAATTAATATAATTTTACCCTGTAACAATGTATTTAAGGGGACTTCAAATCTTTAAGTGCAGTATTAAGTATACCCAATAAGTAACTTGTGTCAAATATATTATTCTTATATGTTCACAAGGTTATTCCTTATTCCCCATAAAACTAGACCTTAAAGAACATGCTCGCAGGTGCAGTCTGCCTTTTTTTGTTTGGTAAATGAGTACAATCATACGACAAGTCTAAGATAAGATAAGATCACTTTATTGGCCATATACAATTTCTTGTATTAGGAATTTGTCTTTTCGCATACCCCAGCTTGCTCTCCATGAGACACATAGACAGGAGAGAAGCTTGGGGTCAGAGCTCAGGGTCAGCCATTTATATGGCACCCCTGAAGCAGTTGGGGTTAAGGGCCTTGCTCAGGGGCCCAACAGAGTAGGATTCCTCTGCCGGCTGTGGGATACGAACCAGCAACTTTCCAGCCACAGTTGTAGATCCGTAGCCACAGAGCCACCGCATCACCATAGTAAATATAGTCTAGTAAATTATATAATAAATAATAAGTTGACCATTTGAATGTTTATGGAACCCAGTACCAAGTTTTTATATTTCTTTTTCTCAAAAACAATTTAATAATATTATTAATAATAATTGCTTACACTCATATAGTGCTTTTCTGGACACTCCACTAAAAGTGCTTTACAGGTAAAAGGGACTCCCCTCCACCACCACCAATGTGCAGCCCCACCTGGATGATGCGACAGCACCCATACTATGACCAATAGTGCGCCAGAACGCTCACCACACATCAGCTCTCAGTGAGGAGGAGAACAGAATAATGGGGATAATTAGGAGGCCATGATTGGTAAAGGCCAATGGGAAATTTGGCCAGGACACCAGGGTAACAGCCCTACTCTTTTTGAGAAGAGCCATGGGATTTTTAATGACCACAGAGAGTCAGGACCTCGGTTTATGAGGAAATAAGTACAATATTCATAATTCATTGCAGTTGGTTTAGATCAGGGGTGCCCAACCTTTTTCAATGTAAAATCTACTTTTTCATTTACCAGTCCAGCACGATCTACTATTGTGAATTTGAAGCTCTGATATAGGAAAAACAGGCTGTGGGCACATCAGTACATTAACAATACCCATCTGTTACGTCCCAGTGTGTGTTCTGTGTGTGTTTTTTCTGTTATGTCCACACTGTTGACCCTTGATTGTTCTCCCTTCCCCATTGGCCACCATTACACCACACTTTCAGTATCACATCATGATCAATTAGCTCTCAGCCAATCAGAACACATCTTATTCAGCATATAACATGGAGGTTTTCAGCAAGAAGAGGCCTTTCGTTTGACTTCGGTCCCGTTTGGTTTTGTTTATCACTTGGCTTCGCTTCTGGTTATTGCTTCGGCTTCGTTTGTTGGTTTGTTTTGCTTTGTGTGTGTGTATTTTCGTATAGCTCCGGCTTTGTTGTTTTGTTGGTTTTTTTGTTAGTTTCTTTGTACTTTCGTTTGTTTGTGTGTTCATCCTTGTTTTGCCATTACCTTGCCCTAAAGTGTTACATATTCAACTTTTGTGTTCTTTTGTACCCTGCTCCTGTTGATTACTCTTGTTTTCCCTTATTTGTATTCCTGGTTCACTTGTGTTTTTGTGTGAACTTTTGTATATAAGGTTAGTTTAGGTTGTTGGGTACACTTTACACACTTAGTTGATTTTGTATTAGTACACTAGTTTAGTACGGGTGAGTGCCATTTGTCTTGGATGGTTTTGGGTAGTCAGTGCTGGTTAGCTAGGGTGTTGAAGACGCCGAAGACTGTGTGTTTTGGGTTTTCTTTTGTAGTCAGATTAGCTTTCCCTCACTGTCCTAGCCAGCTCCATTTTGTTTTTTATTTTCTTACCTTTGGCACCACTCTAGTTCCTTACCCTTGTTATCACGCTTCTTAGTCCCTCACCAAAACCCCCCTGCTTCCAAAAGAATTATCCTAAATGTTACACCCCTTTACCCCTAGACACTTGGGGTCGTAACACCATCACTAAATGACAGCAAATAAAAGCAAGTGAATCATGCTACAGTGAACAAGTAATGTTCCGAATTTTAGAAAAAAACTTTTTTTCTAAATCCAGAAGCCACTGGTCATCTAATTGGGCATATTCACCATGTTTAGACGACTTGAGAAACTCTTTGATTTCAGGCAACAGCTGTCTGAACCTTGCCAAAAATGTTTGTTTTTGAAATCTCCAAACAGCAAGTCAGCAGCCTCAGTAAACACTTCTTTTATTACTTCTCAATCCCTTTTTGTGTTTAGCCAGGACGTGGCTCACACGGAACGATGCGATGATTGCCGCTTTCCGTCTTGTATTAGGCCTCTTGAAAACCAACTGCTGCTAGTTGAGATTTTCGTTTTTCCACTTTTCTTTTCCATAACTCACTTTTAGCGGGAAAGTCCACATCATACGTCTTGTGTGCAGTTTTGAAATGTTGTTCTATATTTCCCTTTTTCACGTAGACGCTAGTCTCTTTGCTTTATTATTTTTGCTCAAACACTACAACTGTCAAATAGGCAATCCAACTTATCAAACTGTTGGCAAATTTGTCACGGCCAGTCTGTTTCACTCCGCTATGCACTGTAGCTAATGTGGGGTTCGTGTGGCAATAACAGAGAGAAAGTTCTTGGGTAGCACACACAACACTCTTTATTTACGGAGCTCCTGTAGCCTTTTTTTCAGTGTCAGCCAGATGCTCAGGGAAGAGACTTTTACAACCCATTCGACAAGAGTTAAACACACACAAGGCAGTTAAAATGTATGACAATACATGCACAGATCTGAATGAATTTTTTGGCTATCAAAAAAAGTAAATAGTCAAATCGCCCATTTATTTTTTTCCAAACATTCTTGCGATTAATCGAATGGTCGATCGTGATCAACTGGTTGGGCACCCCTGGTTTAGATGGTGGGCTAAAAAATATACCCATCCTTCCATGAGGATGAAAATTGAACACAACAAATCACAAGTTATCTTTTGCTCTGCACAAAGTAATATGTCATCTTTAGTCTCCTGATGAGAAATTCATGATATTTCATTAGATATTTCTCTCTGCTTCTTTTTTTGATTCACTGTTCATCATATATTAAATCCCAGACAACACTCCTGTCAATTTAATGTGCATATTAGGTTTAGGGCTAGTAAAAGGCAATTAGTATAAAAATAAAAACTCATATCTATGTGACTGTTTGGCTGTAACACCTATGATTTCTATAACATCTCAAATTTCTTTTTCAGTAGATACTTCTACATCTTTATTGTATCTAGGAATCTTCCATATAAGTGGTTAAAGGTGCCTTAAACAAAAACTCTGTATTACTTGCTCACAAATTCCTGTACTTGATATACCCAAGGCATTTGTTAGCCAGTTAGCTGATTTCAAGCAAACAAGCAGTTTTTGCATTTTGTGTCTTTTTTTAATTCAAGACAATGCAGGAAAGCAATTAAACATCAAACAGCATTTTTGCAAAAAGTGTGGTCCAAGCTTTAAAATGCAGTTGTAAGACCTCGTTTCAACTGTGGTGTTTGGTTTTGGTCACTGTCTTACACAAAATATTTTATAGCTTTAGAAGAGTAGTGAGAATTATTTTTGGTCTCAGTATCTTTAATAAAAAAGACATGTTGAAGGAGTTAAATTCCAAATCATTTTGGTCTGCAGCAAAGGAGATTGAGAGAAGATATTATGTACTTGTATAAAATCCTGAGGGCTATAGATAAAGTCACCCCAGAGGAGTGCATCAAACTATCAGACTTTAATAGGGATACAATCCATGGTGTAAGAAATGAGAACAAAAAGAGAATTCATGTTGTTTGGAGAATGGGAAACATTTCTTTACACACAAGGTTGTGAGAGTCTACAATAGGCTTCACTGCCTGGCTGTTGAGGCCCAAACTATTGGCTTCCTTAACAAATTTGTGAACAAGATTTTACTTACCTACTAAAGCAAAATGGGCCAAATGATCTCCTCCCATTTGTAACTTTTGTAAGGTTTTTATAGGGACTAATATAATATTTTGTTGTCATTTAATGGGTTATTGAGCAAGCAGAAAAAAAATAAAATACAGTCAATTACTTGACTGAGAATGAACCTCAGGACAATCTTACATAATGTTGCTAACTTTAATTATGTACTACTGTCCATATGTAAAGGACATGTGAAAGTGCCTCAATACACAGTAACATACCCACATACAGTATAAACTTCAGTTCCTTCCCTTGACCCTCAAAGCTTTTCCTAGATGCTGTTTCATTCCAGTGTTGTAATAATCTACTCTGAGAAGTAGAGTAAAACAGTGTGATAATGTAAAAAAAGTGTACTTTACTCTTTCCGGCAGCTTTTCGGTATAGAATTAACCTTGTTGGCTTGTTCCTTTGCCAGTCACACATTGACACAGTCTCCCACTCCAAATGCTTTATAATGATCTAATCATGTTACTGAGCCTCTTTTGTGTGTTTAGTAGTAGCTTTAGGTGATGTTTAGCCTTACAGTCTGAACATTGTCATTGCTGACAGCAATGTGTGCGGTAAATGGACTTTTCTGATTACAGAGGTAAGAAAAAATTCTTCCTGTGAGTAAAATGATACATTTGACACACACTGATACTTAGTCTGGTATCATCTTTTGTAAACTATATTTATTATTATGGTGAACATGCTGAACAACGCATTATAATTAACAAAGAAGTGTACTGGTTAAACCTTTAAGAAATACCTACTCTGATATTTTGATAGTGGTGGAATTTATCCTTTTTGGTTGAAAGGATAGTAGTTTTAATAGGCTTAATATTTGAGGTCCAGTCAATATCTCTCAGACAGCATTATCTAAGACAAATTTATTTGTCTGCACCATTGAATTTCTGTTATATATTGTATTACTTGTTTTTTGGCTATTACAAGAGAGACAGTGTATCAATGTTTTTTTGTGTAACCACAGATCACACACGAAGGAACATGAATGAACTGTATGAACTGAACTGATATTTATCATTGATTAAATTCATAACATTGTATAAAAGCACAGAACAGGCGAAGTTTACAAAAACATTTCACAGACCCTTAATATCTCTTTGAACATAGTGAGGTAAATCACTATGAAGTGGAAAGTATCCTGACACTGCCTAGATCAGGCTGTCTCTTCAGCTGGGCAAGGAAGAACTTGTTAGGGATGCCAGCAGTGACTGTGAAAGAATTATAGAGTTCAGGGGCTGAGATGGGAGAAAATGTCCATGGGTCAATAGTATTGCAGTCGCTCCACAAAGGGAGCTTGTATGGAGCTGTCAAAAACCATCTCAAATTCTGCACATTGTTGGCAACAAAGCGCTTAAGAGATAGTGCTAAAAGTAGCAAAAGTCAGTAAACCCAGCTACAATGCCATTACCTAAACATGGTTGTCTATGAATAACTTCATAACTATGAATTTACATATCAAGTGATATTAAATGCAAATAATCTTATATAAACTTTTAAACTTTTTGGTTTATGAAGCATCACTGCTAATTTTAGGCAAAAACTGATTTTGTTTGGATCATAGTCTGTAATGGTGACCAATGCAGGGATAAACAGTACTGACATTTGAAAAACCCTTAAGTAGTAAAACTGAATGCTTTTTTTTCCCCCCGAAACATTATCTTCCGTGGGTTTCAGCATTAATATTGCAAAAAGAGCCAAAGAACCTGTTTGTATTTTCTCTGGCACAGCAATAGGAAGGATGTTAGATAAGCACCCTTCAGAGAAGAGAATGTCAGTGACACCAGTAAACTGGATTGTTCAAATGATGAGATTATTATTGTAATTATCTTGTGCTCAAAGGGTTAGCACTTTGGGCCTGTGAATCAGTATATTTGCCAAAGATTTGAAAGCCCTGTTACTTTGTTTTTCATGAGCATAGTGACAGTTTTCCACTTCTGAGTGTGCTTAGAGATACTCAGGGTGGAGGAAGCATAAGATCTCAGCAATCACTGCTTAGAAAGTGTGATACACACCAGACCTCTCTTTATCACAGAAGAACAGGAATTAGGCTTGAGTCTTTTTCCAGTAGTATCTTATAGATAGAGTTCCTTTTTGAATTGGGATTTCTGCTGTAGGGCAGCAATGTTAAGTAAGAGGTCACTGGAGCATTGCAGATAAACAGAAATGGCAGAAAAAAGCTGGTTCCAATCCACTTAATCAGCTTTTGTTATTTTCACTGTGTCCTCCAACATCTTTTATTCTTGTCTATCACACATGTTTTCCTCAGATGAAACAAACAGCTTACTAACATTGCAGGCATGTGATAATATTGTTTCTGTATTGTATTTCAGGGACAGATTACAAAAGATGGAACAGGAGGAATGGATGGTATTTGTCTGAAAAATAAAACATCTTTGTCAAGTTTTCAGTTTCTGAAATAATATAGGCCTTCAATTATATTATCATTACCTATAGGTTTTCCTGATAAATTAACTCACTGGTACATTTATTTATGGCTTGGTTGGTCAGATGAATAGTAATAAACCAAATAAATATAAAAATAAATTCAGTTCAACAATCAATATTTAGTGACTGTTGGCTGCATCATAATTATACATATAACTCATAAATATTAGAATTGCTCAAATGTATGTTATTAAAAATTTCTCCTTAACTCAGTCGGTAAGCTTGGAATGTTCAGAAATGACTTGGCAAACATGGTGTAGGAGCACATTTGAATTTCTGAATTCTGTAATATATGAATGAAATTTCATCCTTTACCATAGTGGGCTTTTATTTATTTATAGTTTTACTGGTTAATCTTTTTTCTATTGTAATATTTCTCTAGTGCTTTTATGTCAGCCAGTCTTATACGTATTCCTTCCCAATCTAACAGCTTTAGTCACCTGTGTAAACATTTTAGATCAAAAAGCAGGCTTTTTTAGGAGGACTGTGAAGTATTAAAAGGTTGTAATTATATTCTGTTATATTTAACCACATATACAATGACTAAGGCCAAGTTTTACTTAATATGCCAAGAGGAAAAAACACTTATATATTTGATGAAAGATCTCATTTCTTTTAAAAGCAAAACAATATTACAAGAAGGTTAGATTTTTGTGAATTTCAGTGTTGTTCATATGGAAATATAATATAATGTTCCGTAGTTCAACTTTACAAAGTCTTAAACACCATTGAGATTTCTTAGCAAATCAGATACATATAATATACTCAGTTAAGATAAAGTCATAGACTGTAGTCCATGTATTAATTTGGGAGTTCAAAGAGATGTTTATGCTAGTGGGAGAAATGGTGGTTTGGGCCTGATTCAATGTGTTAAAGTTTATTTAAAAAAAAGACAGAGCACTCAATGACTGTTCTTACTGCACACCGTTGTGCATTTAAAACCTGGGCCACTCTTTTGAAAGAGATACAGTTGAGTATGCCAGGTCTTGCAAATTCCAATTTTCCAATGTTTTTAAAGACTTGTGTCATATTTGTAAAAGAAATGCAAAATTAATTAAATTATGAACAAAAACATTAAATACTGTGTGCAGAATATAGATAAGATTGCTTGATAAAGGTGAAGAAAGCAAAGGTTTTCTTAATTTGATTGTATAGGTGTTCTTAATTTGAGAAGGAAAGGGATAGGTGGGTAAAGAATTTAAAACCAACCATAGAGCAGCTGTGTGAAGTCACATTACTGTCTGTCCTGTGCAATACAGTAAATCCTGCAAAGCCAACTTTTGGCAGCTTCAGAGCTTGTCCATCATTGTCTATATGCAAATTCCTAAAAATGAGGATGTGGGTTCAAGTATTAAAAAGTCTTTGAGAAAAAAACGATTTCAGGTGTCATCCATTGTCCCTGATGTTATAGGTTTGAAATAAGATGAAAGCATGTGGTAGCAATCTTTAATCTCTGTATGTGAGGTGCTTGACAATGTAACGTTCTGCAGCTAGATGTTGTTAATAGCAGCTGCAGGCCAAGGTCTCAGTGAACAGTAAAGTAAAATTCCAAAATTCTTTGTAAAAGCAAATCAGGTCACAGGGGAACACAGATGGACTTAATTTTGGTCTTTTCACTTGACTGGTTTTGGCTTATTTTTGCAGTGGAAATTATATTTATTTATGACACATATATTAAGCTTTATTTGCCCTTAAAATGCAGTTAAATTACTATTGTTATTGTATTAGCTTGTCTGTTCCAAGAACAAAATTTTAGTAGTAAAAATTCAGAAGTGTTTTTCAATACTCAGATATAGCATTCACTATTTGAAAATTGACAATAATTAAGGAAGCCATGAATTCTATTAATACAATGGCTTAAAATGCCACAATAACTCATTGATGTGAAGATATAGGTTTTCTTTACAACAGTTTGCCTTGAATCCTGTCATAATACTGTGATTTAATACTATTTTCTGTGTGATATGGCTGTCACATCAAGGTTTCAAAGAGGTGAAAAAAAACAGATGCCCGTAATTAATAACACAATGATATTTACTGTCAACAGCATGGAAATGCAAAGAAAAATAAACAGTGCACCAGTGAAGAAAATATTTAGGATCAAGGTAATGGGAATTGTATAACTTTGCAATTGTAAGTTTCGGCAGATTGCCACAGATTTTTGTAATGAGGAATTAAGTCCCGCACAGCTGTTTGGCATATCACTGAACATAGTCCAACTGTTTGTGCTGATATTAGGAAATTAAGTGGCAAAACGCACATCTGCTACCATAGGTTGTCAGTAGTATTACAAAGGGGAAACAGTAATGGGAGAAAAATTCTTCATATTTTTGAAGTAAGTGTAATCCTAAATCATCAAGGCGGATGAATATGAATAAAGGCAGAAAATGTTTTCAGAAAGGAAGACTGGATCTTTGATTCTCAGTCTTTGATTCTCCGAGTTTGTCATGCCTTTTTAATGTTGAAGTCAATTGAGTCACTTGTAAGAAACGCCTGGATCAGTCGGGCTCCAGCAACACTTACCACACTTGCCACACTTGTATCAAACTACCTGTCTGTCAGTGTCTGCTGTTCGTCTACTCATCCATCTGTCTTGCCCACTCTTTTCTAAACTTTGTCCCCAATATGAGGCATCCATTGTCTTTGGGTCAGCTAAGATGTAACGTGTTTGCATAGTTACCTTGAAGGTGAAATTCATGGCCATAATAATGCCAACTGGAATCTGAAAAATAAAAGGTTCTGTCATACAAAGGTATTTCCTTTTAGGATTGAAGAATGTCATTCACATTGCTTTGTGTTGCAAGGCCCTTGGCTGCCCCTAGGTGGACAGATAGGGGAGTTGAGTAATCTCTGACACATGTGCTGTTGGAACTCCCTTCAGACATAAACTCTCAATTTTCAATTAATTGTCTTTGCTGGTTCACAATCTATTATAATAAAGTAGACTAAAACTAACAACAAATAAGAAGTGTTGGACTTTTTATTTTATTTGCCTTTTTTAGGCAAGACGTTGTAGGCATTCATCTCATAATTTGGCATGAATTCGCAAATCTTCTCAACTGTGACCATTTTAGCCTTTTGTGATGCATTTTTAAGTATTGGACTAAATACATTATGGCATGTTGAATAAAAAGGAAATCAGTCATCAGAGAAAAAAGAAATCTTGGATGAAACCCCACTTTTCAGTAATTGTGTATCCTCATGTTGCCTGCCTGCTAGGTGGTTCCAGTCCTCAGGTTAGTGGAGAGTAAAGTTACAATACAATTGTTTTAATCCGATTGTGAAGAATGTACTGTGGTCACACAGATGTGCTCTGTGCTTTTCAAATATCCTGTGCCTTTTTTTTTAAAAAAGAAGAAAGTGATAATTTTATGGACTAGAGGACTGTATCTTGAGTAAAGCTGTTTTGTAACCACTTTATCACCAGGGATGAATTAATAAATGACTGGGAAAATTCTGAGATGTAATATGTATATTTCTGTGAGGAACAGCAATATTTTAAAAATTAATAGTCAATATGCTGTAGTTAAAAAACACAGATACTTTATAATTTGGTGCAGATATACCATATTTTTGTGTTCACATATTTACAGTATTTAAATAACATATTAGTAATATAATTACTACATAATGATAAACATGGGACACTTGACATGGAACATGGCTATTAAAAGGTTTATGGATATGCCAAGTATACTGAAAAGGATATGAAGGAAACCTGTGCATTGTCTCTTAAGAGTTTCAGGGAATTAGTTTCCATGGAAACCAATTAGGTGGTATTTAAACTGAAGTGAAAGAGTATCCATATTCACAGTAAAAAGCATTCAGTCATAAAATGCTATGCATTAACATTGAAGTCAGGTTTCTTTTTTTTTTCCAAGAAGTTTGGAGTGCCAGTTGAAAATAAAAGCTAGCTAGTGTGGAACAACTGTAAAAAAAAAGGAAATGAATACAGAAAAGAGATGCTCCCAGGAAGCATCAACCATCCAAGGCCAGAGCAAATATTTGTTTTTGGAAGAGACAATCACTGCCCCCCCCCCCCAGCAGCTAGCACAGTAAAGGAGGGAATGGAGGGGCAGGGCTCATCTTTTATGGAAGTCAGATGAATTTCATGGTTCTTACCGTGCACTGCGGCTGTGGGCTTTTTTCATTGCATCTTGGCTCCTTCCCCAGTGCGAATAAAATGGGAAATGTGATTAAAGTTCACTCAGCTCTGGACGGCAGGAGGCAACAGACGTAGTGAGAGTTGCCTTCTTTTCTCTCTTTTTATTGGGCTCATGAGGATCCTCAGTGATAAAAAGAAAATGGACCCAAAGGGCCTACAAAAAGATAGGGGCAGCTTGTGTTATCATTTATTCGTTTTCAATGTGATACTGTCTTTGACAGAGTGTGGCATGGCTGCTGATCTTTATGTAGCTGGCTGTTCAGAGAGAGGATAAAAAGCCAGTCTAACTTTTCAGCAGGGTGTGTCAAAGAGTAGGAGTTCACTATACTTCTTGCAAATTGTGCTGGGAGCACTTGAGTAGTTGTAAAAGCCTGCCGGAGACTGTCACCAAGATACTCAGTATTGTCTCCTCTTTTTTTGTGTTTGTGATTCTTTTTCCTCCCAATTGCACAAAGAAGTGTAACCTTGGGTGTCCATTCAAGCTCCTTGTCCTATGAATCAACTGGAGGGTACTCCTTCTGGATCGTGGCACTCTGAATTTTTCAGCTGCACAATCGCCATTCACACATTCTTATAACTAATAGGATTAGGGGCGTTACAAAGGGATTTGAACAGGATAATTAGTTTACTTCTTAGCCCTCAACATAACAGGGAAAAATCTTTCTGAGAAAAAAGATAGACAAAAGAGGTCAGAAAATGTGTGGGAAATGAGGCAAGGTCTTTCAGCCAGAGACTTCATCAACACTGAACTTGTGAAAAGCCCTTGGAGCTTTTACCTCAGACAGCTTGACTCCTTCACTTGGGCCACCAGAGGTGCAAAGAAGAAGAAGAAGAAAAAAAAAGATTGTCAGGTCAGTCGTACAACTGAGAGCCCTCATTTAAGTGCAAAGGCTTTCTGGACATTCATTTATTGAGAAGTTATCATTTAAAGAAAAGAAATGCTACTGAGCTGAAATGACCCATTTTAAAAAAGCAGCAACCAAATGCTTCATTGAAAAGTTGTTCACTAAATGATTGTGGGAGATGCTACAGTATCAATCACCTGTGACACTTGTGACAGTTTGAAGTTTGACAAACAATAGTTGCACATTTTGGAATTAATTTAAAAGACAGTTAAGTGTATTTTAAAGAGGTGTGGGTTTGATAAGACATTTTGAAGAAGGTTAACACTTGTAACATACAATAGAAAGACACTATGGCCATTCCTAACAGCCCAAGAGCACTAGCTCTCTCCCATGCTGTGGTAAACCTACAGCTGCTACACCTTGACAATAAGGTTGACAATAAGGTTCAGCTGACTGTAAAGAGGGGAAGGGGCTGAACAATACATTTTATAATCATTAGACACCTTTTTTCTTTTTTTAATCATTGTTGTCAAGTTTACTATCAGCATTAATTTATTTGACTATGCTTTGAGCATAACAGCAATATGCCCCAATGTGGTTTGAGTATCATTACAAAACCAGGATAATCAGAATATCCCTCCTCAGTAACAGTCTAACCTCCCAAATTCATATACTTTTGAGAGTTCTTCAAATGAACTTTGTTGTAACCTCTAGACGAGAAATGGGTTGTTACTTTAATTGAATACAGCTGCAGTGTTGACTATTTTGCTACTAATGTGGCTCAAAAACAATGCTAAAAAAATGTTCTGTGATTCCTAGTAAGCCATCATAGTTAAGAACTGCGTAGTTACTGTAACTAACATAGTTCTCATACCTTCAAGTAATACATTACCCTCAGTGCCTAACAAAACACATGATAGATATATTACAATGAGTCAGTTCATGTGCATGTATAGTAATATAAAACCTTTACTTTTTGCTAATCTTTAATATATAGCCTATTTTTTTAAAACTCTATTATTCTTTCAGGTAAGTATCAAAGAAGAAATAGTTTGGGTACCAAAGTCAGTCCAACCGATTGAACTTCAAAAGATCAAATATGTTTTACAGGTCATCTATAGGAAAGAAGTCTCTCACTTGTTTATACAGACAGTAATATATTGTGCAAATTTGTGTGTGGTAAGGCTTTCACTTGAAATGGAACAGCAGGAAGCACTTTGTAGTTCCAGCCTATATTTTACAGTCCCAGAAGCCTCTGTGGGCGACTGACTTGATCAAAGCAGGCAGAAATTGTTAGGAAACATACCATCCTAGCCCAAGCAGAATGGTGACCACACTGCTTCAGGTTCAGGCGGAAGAAACAGCAGGAGCTGCTCTAATGAACTGCCCAAGATCTCCACTGAAACAGCTTCTTCATTTACGTTCAGGTATAGGAGTGTGGAGGGGTCAAGCTACAGGGAAACCCAGGAATTGAGATGGAACAACATGATCAAATTAAAAAGGACATATAACAAAAGTACAGTATTATATATCAAATCTAAAATTTGTGTCATGTTTAGATCATAACTACTGTATGTAACCTATACTGTATTTCTTGTTGGTGAAATATGAAAGTGTGCCATGCATTAGAGAAAATATAACTACATTATGTTAAAAGTCATGCAGATCTGTCATGCTTAGTGATTATTCATGTTGTAGCCAAACTAATAAAGGGAGAATACCCTGTCTTCAAAAGATATTGATGTAAGACCATCCCACGTCTCTATATACAGTATCTCAATAAATACTGAAATTGTGCAGGTGTGGTTATATTCAACCGACCTTTGATGGAAATTAAGTTTTCTGAATCAAACTTAAGTACAGGCAGTGATTTCTAACCAAGTCCTTGTCTTGTGAGTTTAAGATTTTAAACATGGGTAATGTTTAATGTAGTGGCATGGGTAATGCCGTGTTAATGTTTAGTAAATTAAACTTAAATGTACAAGACTATTAAATCGCAGTTAGCTCCCGTGCAACTCACTACCTTGATGACAGAGCTTAGAGTTTAAAAATGCTCAGATTTAGTTATAGGAACCATCTTGTTCTCAAATTTAAAAGCACTTTCACTTGATTGTGTTTCTACTTTTGACCTCTAGTTTATGTTTTACTGTTGATACTTTGTTGACTTTGTCAATGACTTTGAGCATTTTGAGTACTTGTAAAGTAATCCAATAAATGTGTAATGTGTATAAAAATAATTTAACCCAAAAATTCTAATTAAACTTAAGTAGCATTCTTCTTTCCTTCTACAACACTGGCACCCCTAATTGGACAAATGTGACTTTGTTAAATGAACATTCGAATTTGTCATGTCGAAGGACACTTATAGAAATATGTTTCTTTTACTCTTTGAATATGAAGCCTTCAGAGTATCATCAATCATATTTGGAAATATCCCAAAGAAATTTAGATAAGTAATCTTTAAAACCCTGCAGTATTTCTAAGAACAAACATTACTGTGAATGCTTTTTTGAAAAAATCCATCAAGAGATAACATCTCCCCAGAGCTAGAGAAAGATTGAGATCTGGCAAGGTTGTGTTATCTACAGTCCATGTGGGGACCATGTGTCACTATTTTCAATGAAGATATATAGCCCTGAGTATAAGTAAAATGGACCCTCTGATTAATATACATCAGCTATGCTTGTGCTGCAGTGTTTAAATCAATTCCTAGCCCACTTCTGCAGATGGTAGTTATTTTTCTTGTGGAATAATGCACTGTAATATGATGTACAAACGGTACACATTACAACGGAAAAGTAAGATACAGCCATTTGATTCAATGTTGCAGTTGGTATAAATGTTATGATACATCAGCAGGCACATGTGGCAACTCAGTTCTGAGGTGATTTATAATAAGCATTAAATTCTTGAAAAAAACATCTACTGGGTACTTAATGCCTCTGTCTTATTCAGATATTTATTTTTGTGCCATCTAATCATAATTTAGCAAGATAAAAGAGTACAATAGCATATGAAACCTGATGGATTATGGTTTTGGCGAGAGCAGTTTAAAGATAATGCGCTTGAACCTTTGAGTCCAGAAAAGAAATGTTACTTTAAGGATCTTGAAGAACTCATATGGTAAAATTGAAATTACATAGACATCTTCCAAAATATATATTATTCTTCCTAAATAATCGTCTCTCTCAAAATCCTAACACTGGTTTCCTAAAAAAGCGAAATATGTACTGTTGTTTGTCCAGCATAGGGGTTAAAACTGCACACTGAAAGCTATTGATTTGGAAATGTAAAACCAGAAATGTACAGAGCCTTCTTAAGTAAATGAGGAAGTAGCAAAGTTCTTAAAAAGGACTTACTTTGTCTTTTAGTTAATTTCAGGAATATTGGTTTCCAAAAGCTAAACATTACAACCTCCTTAATTTCTTATTTTTCAATAGTTTTCTGACCCTAACTGATGATTTTGCATTTGAGGGCAGATTTCATGGAAATGGTATAGAATCCATGTAGATTAAACATATTGCATTTAATATTTAGGGACAGCCTATCAATTTCATATGTTATCTTCTCGGCATTGTTTAAATACCTTCACAGGTAATTTAGAGGAGTCTAGAAAATGTATAAATCATCCTTGAAGAATGATTGAAGATCACAGATTTAAGGCATATAGTCTACCACAGGGACTTTTTAATCTTGGTTTAGAGTGCATGTATGAAGAGGGGGAGATGACTGTATGTTTAGAGTGCATGTATGAAAAGGAGGAGAACCCATCTGATTCCAAATAGATTTTTTGTTTTTGATTCAGTCAAAACAAAAATAAACTTGCAGGAACTGGGTACCATCTGCTATTTAGGTCCACCTGCTGAACAGAAAATCTGCCTTAATTTCAATGTTGGAGGATCTGTCTTCAGCCTCATTCAATTTTGAGGCAATTTTAGTGTAAAGTTAGCATTAGTATTAAGTTAAAGAAAAATGGCATTAGGTACAGTTATTAGGCACAATAGAAGTGATATTATGCACATTAAAATTAATATCAGGTACAATAAAATGAAATACAATGGTGTCACACTGAGGGTAATAAATACCAAAATGCTTAAATTAAAGAAAAATTGTTTACATTCAAATCAAGAAGTTGAATGAGCAAGAACTAAAACTGGTTTACTCTTTCAGAAACACCTGTGCAGACACACATTTGCATGCTCTTTATAAATCAATTAGTGTGAAAACAATCATTCTTTTCAAAACTGCAGAATTTCGTAATGCATCTTTCTTCATCTAATACTCACTATCTTTGTTCTTTTGATTATGTTTGGGTTTAATCATAGTCCTTATGCCAAAATACTTAGTCATAGCATTTATTCTTTATTGTGTTTGTATTTCATTACCATTTCTAAAATATATCGGATAATTTTCCCACAGATGTTACATTTCCACAGTATCTGCAGAATGTGTGCAAATGTTTGATTAGAACTGAATGTGAATCTCAGTTTCCAGATGATTTCTCACTGTTTTGATATGGCAGTTAAGTATTGTGATCTGTATAAGAAATGGAAATTGTAAACAGGGCTCAATTGAATAAGAATGAAAATATAGATTTCCCTTTATTAATGGATTGACTTGATAAATGTTTCAGGAAAAGATAACTGAAGGTATTTCAGTGAAAGAAAGAGCTATAAAGAATGTAAGAACTGGTATGTAGCCATTTACCTTCTGTACAAAGACCATGTTTACAGTATCAAATGTATTACCTAAATCTACATTTATTGACATTTCCTTAATCATCTACATATTTATTTTTTTTCTACAATATATTATCTGCCTGAGTCAGTGATATCCACTTATAGGTGGATATAAGCCAAGAAGTCTTGTGTGATCTTCTTGGACAGGAAATTAAATTTGGCAAGATAAAATAGGGTGTTGTCTAACAAAAGAGCCATCTTATCTAAATCATTTTATAAACAAAAAACAACATTTTGAAAGCATTGTGTGTGTTCGTGAAGAAGAATACAGGCAAAAACTGTACAAGGTCTGTAAAAACCGTGGTCATTGAAGTGCTAACAAATAAAATCTTTTTTCATTTACGCTGTATCACAGAGAGTCTTCAAATAGATTATGCATCAACAATCTGAATCTATTCACGAAAAGCTTTTCTATTTATTTAGCCACTAATGTCATTGTGCCATCACAGACTCAAGGCCTTGATCATTTTTTTTTCCTTTTTAATGAAACTTAATGGCTGAGCACCCCTACAGAGACATCCTATTTGACTCTGCAAGAGGATTGTTTCGATAAAACCAACTGTGGTTCACAGGTTAAGAGTGCAAAGTCCACAGCTGTGCTCCTATCTCCCCTCCCATCAGGCCCCTTCTGTCCTCGTTTGAAACATGCAACAACTTGCCTTCAGTACCATTCAATATAAAGCTGAGAACATAGACTTCCTTTGTAGACAATAGACTAAAAGTCTGTATGCCATTTTATTTTCTGGATTGTTTTTTTTTTCCTTAGACAGCTTATTCTGTCTTTTTTGTCAATGCCATTTGATGGTGGTCTTCTGTTCTCAAGTCCTGTTCATGAATAGTGTGTGTAGTACCCACTTCCTCATGTGTAAACTACTTATGTACAGCAGGCCTTTCAATGATTTATTTAATTAGTCTAGCATTCAGACAAATGAAAGATGTTAAATGGGAAACGTAATGAGTTATAAATGGAATGCATGAGCAAGTGTGAAGTGAAATCTAAGTTTTTCATCCAAAAATAGAAAAACCGGATGAGGACCATCTGAACTCAGTGCTCTTTCGATGTTAACTAAATCCGATAAAAAAATAAAGTCATAGTTAAAATTAATGACTGGTACAGCAGCACCTTGAGATTGCCATGGTGAGTGGTAACCAGGTGTGTGGTAAGTATGTGACTGAGAATGACACTTAAAAAATATGGTGTCAGAGAAAGAATGTTGAATGGATCCAAAGCCTACTTGTATACAATTGCCACTCAACAGTCAGACTGATGATAACGTACACAAAATAATCCTTAAACAAGAGCATATATTCTACCTTAGAAACAAATGTGTTTAAGGTCTTAAAATACATCAGTTACATCAATTGAGCGTTTTTGTTACTGTTGCTCTTTCTTCACTTTTGATTTTTCACATGTTTACAATGTACAGTATTGCCAAAGATCTCCAGGGTAGTGTGTTGCTTCTGTCTGCATATGGATGAAACTGGTGACAACATAATATGTCAAGCTTAATAGGTAAATGACAATTTAATTGGTAGTCTGGCTGGTTTACTTTCAACATCAAAATAGAAAACACAATATGGAAAAGTATATTGTGAAAACTATGCATGTGATGTTCTCATTCATTTTTTGTTCTCATTTATTTGACTGATGATATTTCTACAATTTGTATTTTGCTTCTATTCTTTGTTGGCATGATTTACTTGATTTACTGGTATTGCCATGTTGTGGTGTACATTAAATGTATCTGTCTTTATAATGTGAAATTTACTGTCCACACAAAATTAAGAAATAAATTGGATTTGGGGAAGAAATTAAAGTAAAAGCACACATAACATTTTCATATATGCTGAGTATCAAAACATCAAAAAATATTTTTAAATGTTCGATGACAGGGTTTTGCAATGTTCGGAACATAAACCTTTTGAATTCTGTTCTGATGACCTTTCCAGTAAGAAAGGAAACAAATCATTGAGAGTCAGATCAAAGTACAGTAGCACATCCCAGAAACCAAATTTGTAATTTCACCAACTAGATCTATTTAAATAAAATTATTTTTGTCACATATTTAGAGGGATAAATGGAAAGCTCAAAGGCTTCTGAAAAAAAGTAAAAGGTAAATTTCTGAATGTCATACTTCTTTCTCAGAAACTGCACAGGGTCCAGAACACCCTGCTGCAAATGTGCTTCTGATATTGCCTTTAGAATCTGATTGAAAGAACACAATTCGCAATTACGAGATATAAAGTCGTAATTCTGAGTTTTTAAGTCGCAATTCTGAGATATAAAGTCGCAATTCTGAGTTACTATGTTGGAATTCTGAGTTACTATGTCGGAATTCTGAGATACTAAGTCGGAATTCTGAGTTACTAAGTCGCAATTCTGAGAAACTAAGTCGGAATTCTGAGTTACTAAGTCGCAATTCTGAGAAACTAAGTCGGAATTCTGAGTTACTAAGTCGGAATTCTGAGATACTAAGTCGGAATTCTGAGTTACTAAGTCGCAATTCTGAGAAAGTAAGTCACAATTCTGAGTTACTAAGTCACAATTCTGAGATACTAAGTCGGAATTCTGAGATACCATAGCGCGTTTTTTTTACTACCTGGCGGAAACGGGCTTTCGTAATTATGTTATGGCCCTAGTACTTTTTTCTTGAGTTATGAAAAATAATTAAGGACTTGCGCAAAAGTTGTAACCAACTTCTATATATTTTCAAAACAGCATTAACAAAACATGATAATTTAGTATATAATTATAGTTTAAATAGTAATTACAATACAATTGGAACATGGTAAAGGTAAGAGTGTATTGTTTGGACCATGTTCTGTAGCTTAATTTCAGTGTTCCTGTCATGGTTTTATTACATTTTATTATTGTGAGATGTCTGATTTTCGCCCATTCAATTCTAGTACAAGAGGAATGTCTTATCTGTTACTGCTTAAGCTATGTTTTAATTCAAGTGTTTATTCTTCGGTGAGTTTTTTAAGTAGTACCAAGCTGAAGACAGAAGTTGTGCCCCTTAAAGTTAGCTCAAGTTCAAGGACATTGATTTTTTTTCACATTCATAAGTAAAGCAGAATGAATTAGATTTTTTTTCAAAACAATCAATCCTACATTTTCTTTTAATTGCGGCTAATGTTTAATATGCTTAGAGATCAAAATTAATAATTGAAGAAGACAGTGTCAGAACTAAATTGCTTACTGCTCCTGTCAAAACTGCAGTGCTTCAAGTCTGCCACTTTCCAATTAAGAAAATGCTTCCATAACGATGCTCTAAATTTGGCATGTGTATTTCATCAGTGATGTTGTAAATATTTGAATAAAAAATGAAAACCTGAAAACAAAGTTTATCCCTATATATATTGAGCTCTTTTGTATTTATAGGTAAGGTGTAGTTTCAGAATCAAGACACCCAGTGATTTAATATTATATTTATTCTGTATTCAAATTCATTTCTGAAGTTATTTTTCCCACCTCTGCTTTTATTTTGTTTACATAAATTTAGAAGAGCTTTATGAGATAAGGTCAATTAACAAGGCAAGCATTTTAGTCTTATTTATTGACTACCAAAGCTCATGTATGGGGCTGCTAGATTTTTAATTAATTAAACTAGTACATTTTCACCTCAAAATATAATTACTTCCACTATTAATTATTCACCCTGGTTTAATATATATATATTCCTTGCAGTACTATGTTGCTGTAGGAACACAGGAAACTGTGAAAAGGAAAATGAAACTTTATTTTACTTTTCATGATTACTATTTTTTTAAATATCACAGCATTTTGATGTTTTTTTGCACTGTGTACAGTATGTTATGTACTGTAGCTTGTATATGAAGTCCACAAAGCCTGATTTCCTGGATGTCTCAGGGCTAAATCTTGCTACTGAGAATTAGCTACTTATTATTTTCTTGCAGAAAGAGACTGACTAATAGGTCAATCAACTCTTAAAGTGATTGCTTGTTTAACAAAGGCTGAAATAGTTCTGTGTCTGTAGATGAGATTAGACTGGTGCCACTGCATTGGATCTGTCCATCACTGAAACAATGCTGTAGGTTTCTTTCAAACTGAACCTTACTAAACTGAGGCTAAATGTTCACCCCTGCCTCTCTCCCACTGTGTGGCAAATCCTTTGTAATTTTTGGCACCTAATAGAAGAATTTAATAGAAATCTAACACAAAGCTACCTACTGTAGCTATCCAGTTAATTGCAGTAAAATATATTTTATTTGAGAATCCGGTATGTATATTTTACATTGTTTGAATGTTACATGATATAGCATGGTTTACAAGACAGGACAGTTTATGATACTGCATTTCATCAGCTGTCTCAGATTTTTTAAATCATTGACAATCATTTGAAATTGTTTCTGTCATGAGGTCAATAACAAATTTAAATCAGGAATGTTAAGCTAATAGCTAGGAAACAGCAACTTTAAGATTTGTATTTACTTGTATTTTATTTTTTCTTTGATATTTTTTTAAGGTTGTAAACTTATTTTTCTTCTTTTTGCAAAAGATTGTTAAATCATATCCATTGTGATACTTAGAATGTTCTCACGTATCCTTTTCTGTATTCGATTTGGAATATCATACTTCACTGATTTGATAATATTATCTACTTAGGTAGTAAATTGCTAAGTTTTATGAATTACAGAAGCCTCCTACATTTACCGTTACTTTTCATTTTTTATATTTGACTTCTGATAACTATCTTGAGTATGCAATGTTCTAACCTTAAATCAGGTTGCTATAACAACAAGTGATAGCCCTTATTTCATTTTTGAAGTGCAAGATTTATTGTCAGGGCCAATGCAGTCATACTCTATTTTCAAGATTGCTTAAAGTGCATTGAAAATTAAATTATAGCAAACAGGTTCTGTCTCCCTTTGCACATTCATCATTAAGTACTCAAACATTCTATGCTACCACTGTTCTAAATATTTACTTCATTCACCAAAGGTAATTCATGTGACACAAATATGTGTGATTGTGCAAAAAGAGTGTTCTGTAGTATTTTTAGTTGTAATCTTATTGAAAAAATAATTATTTATTCACTGTTATTTTTTAAATAATGTCACAAAAAATTAAATTAATATAAGTGTATGCAATGATACTTTTGTATTACCTTATTATTCGGGTGTTGTGCAGAGAAAAAGGTTTTTCTAAGGTTTGGATGGCAATTTATACCATTGTATGATTTAGGGTCTCCTCATTTACTTAATGGTCTAATGAATGGTACTCCTGTTTTCCAGAGATCTCAGTGAAAATCAGATCCAGGGTATTCCAAGGAAAGCATTCAGAGGTGCTGTTGATATAAAAAATCTGTAAGTATTCCTGGATTTTCACCTTACTGTCTTACTTTATTGGGTCAATGGGTTATTTCCAGAACAAAAATGAGTTACAATGCCTGGGGCAGTATATCATCTGATTATCAGATATGTCTTTGTGGGTAGAGGTACAGGATATGCATTAAAGCCTACCTTACTTTAGTTTCACACTTAGACAGAGGAGCCTCTTGTTATCTAAGAAAGCAGTGGATGACTTTGTAGTCAACATGCACTCTTAGTCACTGCTATCACGGATGGCAAGGCTGACTAGGGAAGGATAAAGATGTTCTGATACTCCAGGTACCATAAGTGTACTCCAGCTACATAGGCGTGTGCTTTGTCATGTTGGAAGCTGTGCCGAACATGATGTTATCTGAAGAACAGCTCTACGGTTTCAGTGAAAGAACCAATGAGATAGGCTTGTCTGTAATGTGTCCTCTAAAGACACCTAGAGTGTCTTACATTATTTATGACAAGATTCCCAGCACTGCGTGTCTGCGGGTAGTTCTTCAGAGTCTTGTTAGAGCCATAAGAAGATAGTAGAATCTTCCAGGCTTATCAGCACAGTCTGTTTTGCTGTTGTCCTTTAAAATGCCTACTGGCCAATAAACAAGAAGAGACCACGTCTAAAACGGTGACTTGAAGAAGTTTACTGTAGTCGTTCAGTGTAATTGGATTCTTATATTATATTATCTTTAATATTTAAAGTTTTGCTTGCATGCAAATATGTTCATGTAACTCTTGTAATATAAGTGATTTGTGAAATTTATAAGTATACTTTATACAGTAAGTAAACTTTATACATAGTGAATCTTTGGATTTATGGATTGTGAATGCCTGACTGTGTGGATTTTGCAAGAACTTTTAATTTTCTAGTCTGACTAATCATATATTTTCATGCTAAAAGATCATATACAGTGCCTTGCAAAAGTATTCAGACCCCATTAAAGGTTTTCAAATGTTGCTAGATTAAGAATGATACATATCTTTTTCGAATCAGTATTCGTATTAGTATTTTTGCAAACTCGCATGCTCAAACAGAATTTTTTTTAAAGACAAAAATTAGTTATTTGTCAGTGGGTAACTTAAGAAGCCAAAGACTGAAATATGCTGCTTGCAAAAGTATTCAGGTCCCTGTGCTCTTGTAGCTCTAAGTTTACAAAGGTAAAAGAAATTGCACTAATGAGGTTATAATTCCCTTATCATTGACCTCTGCATATTCATCATTGCAGTGACTCTGAGGGATTTACTGGATAAAACCTCAGTCTATTCAGGGATCATTGGTCAGGCTCTGAATTTGAAAGAAAGGTGCAAAGATGGATTAAAGAGCATTCTAAGGAAGTTAGAGATAAAGTGCTACAAATGCATAGCTTGCGAAAAGGATAAAAAGCTATAAAAAGTGTTTGGATGTCCCATTGAGCACTGTTGGCTCAAAATTCAAGAAGTGGAAGCTGTATCATACCACCCAGACACTGCCTAGAAAAGGACGTTCCTCAAACAGAAACAAACAAGACAGAGAGTTGTGAGGGAAGCATCTGAGAGGCCAATACTCACTTGGGAATACCTACAAGAGTTCAGTGGCTGAGAGTGGAGTAAAGGTGCATCAGTGAACTATTTCAAGAGTTCTGTATAAGTGTTATACAGAACTCTTGAAATAGTTGACTGATGCACCTGCATTTGCCTGCAGTGCCAAATGGCAGGACTGAAGCCATTACTCATAAAGAACCATCTTAAAGCCCATCTGGAGTTTGCAAGACAGCATGAGAGTGATTCAGTAAGATATAGGAAAGAGTTTTGTGGTTAGATGAGACCGGGATAGAGCTTTTTTGCCAAAATTCAAAGCGCTAGTTGTGGCACAAACCTAACACTGCCCATGACCCAAGAAACACTATGCCTGCAGTGAAGTATGGTAGAGGCAGCATCATGCTTTGGGGATACTTCTCATCAGCAGGGGCTGGGAAACATTTTAGAACTGAAGGAGAAATAGTAGAGGAAAATACTGCTTGGGAACTCGTTTCAGAAACTAAAGCTTGGGAGAATATTCACCTTTCAGCAGGACACAGTGATCCCAAGCACAAGGCCAAAGCAACACTGGGGTGGCCCAGAAATAAAAAGGTGAACGTCCTTGATTGGCCCTGTCAAAGTCCTGACTTCAAACCCATCGATAATCTGCCAAGAGGAAACTTCACTCCTAACCAGTGTCCAAAAGACTTAAAGCTGTTATTGCAGCAAAACGTGGCTTTACCAAATATTAATGTGTGTGGTCTGAATCCTTACTGTATGCAAGCAGCATATTTCATTTTTTTTAACTTTCTTTAAGATATCTGCTAACAAATAACTCATTTAGTCTTTTAAAAAAATTCTGTTTGAGGACATGAGTTTGCAATAAAATTACCAATTAGAAAAAGGAAAGTATAATTTGTAATCCAGCAACATTTTAAACTTTAAAAGGGTCTGAATACTTCTGCAACGCACTATAGATCTATATATCAAATACATGCTATATGTATTTCAGTTATTGAAGTAATGGTGCTCTGTGTTCCTTATTTCCTAAAGAGCTTTTAGCTTTTATCAAAAGGGGGAAAAAGTTAGGACACGTGAGATATAGTATTTCTGTTATGCTATTGGCTGTTCGTATTCCTTGTGGACTTTCCATTATTTTGACATTTCATACTTCATCATGTTTTTCCTGATCAAAGAAAGAGAACACTTGTCTTGTTAAAGATGGGTATAGTCTCAGAACATAAAACCATAAGTAAGGTTACAGATGAGAGGAGGTCATTCAGTCCATTTAGCTCATTTGGTAGTAGCTATACGTTTTATTCCATCCTTTGTTAAAACCAATATTTCATCCCTAGTGAAATACTCATTTAGTACTCATTTAGTACATCAGCCATTTACTTTTCATTGTAAAAGATTTTATATTATTGTCCTCTATACATCTTACTTCAATTTTTTGTGGTTGCTTTGCTGTTATAATACTGTAAGAACTTTTTATTAATTATTTTAGCCCCCATTTCAGTATTTCTTTTGGTTTCTCTAACCATTTCTAAAATCAATTTTTAACTGTGAAAAACATGTATTCATCATTTTGTTGATATATTTATTTCTTTGATACATATGTAATGTTAGTTAATATGTCAGAATAAATGGTCACACCTGTTTCCAATCTGTTTATTTGTGATTTCAATATATTTTGCTCATTAATGTGGATAAATTATTAAATTACTAAAATTGTATGTCTTTTATGTATTTTAAAATTGAATGTATAGATTAAATAGAGTATGTATGTTAGGATTCAGGGATGAATTTGTAGTTGAATCCTATGCAGAGCGTATGCAAACAAATGGAGAATTGCCAAGCGAAAGTGCCGAAGATTAAATCCGAATAATAATGCGGTAGAAAACCAAGTCCGAAAGCCAAAGGTAATTAAACTAGAAATCCACAAACTGAAGGGATGCCTGAGCTCAACCCGGGTAGGAACCCAAATACTGAGCACTGATAGACAAAACCCTTGTGCTTAAATACGCAAAGATTAGAGTTGTGGTGGTAAACCAGGAAGGTGAGTGGTTAGGTGTTTAACTGGGAAGAACGCCTCCTTAAAGGAGGTAGAATTACAGAGGAGTGTGACAATGTAGCTGTAGTGAACAGAAGTTACTGTCCTCCCAAGCCCTCCATGTGTTTTATTTGAGATGTTATTTCGAAAGCTGTGGCCAAGAAAATACTGTAGGTGTGAATCTCCCAACTAACACAACCCAAGCTAAAGAGGATGTTGAGCTGCAATATTACCTCCTTTTTTACCTGTATACCATATTCTGTATCATATGTACAGTATCCATAAAGTATCCATAGGTATCCATAGGGTCCTATAGGACATGTCCGAGTGTAAAGTACAATTATGGAGATTTGATATCAGTGGCGATTTCACTCATATTTTGAGACACATGAAAATGACCAGTTATGATCATCTCAGCATTAATAGTGCCAAATGTGATTTTTCTGTTTTGCAGACACTTCAAATATTTGCTTTGTGTTTTTTAGAAGCCCCACTCTTAGCATAATAAGTTCTTTAGTGGAGTTTTATTCCTTCTTTGCTTTTCTGTGATATTAATTTGAGATCCAAAAGTTGTTTCCTCAGCACATTTTGTTGTTTGCTCAGTCCTCAGACTTGAAGACTTACATCTGCTTAATTTCTTCTGTTGGTTGCTTGATACTTGGTAGTAATTTTCTATCACTTTTAACTTACTTTAAACATGCCTGACTGTGGTTTTATGAATGAGGTGAAATGGCCATCCATGTGTTCTAAATGGAATGGCCTGGACACACCACCTATTTTTATGAATAACCCCAGGGTTATGGCTGTTTAAAATGAAGCGTTTTGATACAATATAAAATACATTCAGCTTTATCTAATGCTCTCACCTAAAAGTAAACAAACCAATATATTGCTGTGTATTATAACTAAAATTGTCTCATGAGATAAGGAAAGTTGCTTTGTTATTTTTGAGCATTTTAGTATACACATTTTAAACATGATCTGTACAATACATAAACAGTATTTTTTGTTATGCTTTTGAGTTTTTGTATTATTATGTTTTCTCAATAGTTGAATTCTATGTATCAGGTTGTTTTGAGATTTAATAATTTATTGGGCTGACAACATTATCTTATATCTTATGTTACATTTGTACTGCTGGACATCTTTGTTACTGAAGCAATCTGAGTGAATTACCTTGGTCAAGGGTATTATTCCCTTACCAGTACTACCTCACATGGGATTTGTACCTAAAGCTTTCCAGTTGTAGGTCCTGATTCCTAACCATTGCACTACCCCGATCATGCCCTGAGCTCAACATTTTAGATTATGAATGATTATACTTTATATTATGAGTAGCCCATTAATACCAATTCTTGTAATTGCTAGTTTTCCTTGTTTTGATTGATTCTTTCTTGAATTGCTTATGCTGTAAAAATAACAAAAAAATGCCTGTCAATATATCCATAAATCATATTGTAGGAATAGTAGAAAAACATTTTGAGGTTCCCAGATTTTATACTATACAACATTAAACCACATATAATGTGGTTAATAAAGGCTTCCACTGTTTAGGCGTTTGGATTCAACTTCAATACAAAGTCTATACAGACATACAGTGCGCAATACAGGTTGATCATATAAAAATTGCACAATTAAAGCAAGGACCACCAGACTCAAAAACAGCTTCTATCCCACTGCAGTACGCATCCTCAACAGCTTACTGCAATGCCTCAGATTCAATACACATCTGCACTACGCACGTTTTGCATGGTCTACAATGTTTTTTTTTTTCTCACTTATACATATTTATTGTCCCACAAGATATTTATTGTTCTTGTTGTTATTATTTATAATGTTTGTAATGTACTGTCTACAGTATGTGGTGTTGTCTGTTGTACTGCGTATGCCCCGAGAGATCAGCGCGATTTTGAATTCCAGTGTCTGTATACTGTACATATGGCAATAAACTACTCTCTACTATAAAACAAAGGGAAGAGGATGTGATTCTTCAACAGCTTCTTTTCTGTGAGGCAGAAGAAATTCAGTACAGGGTCGCTGAGGTAGCCAGAGCCTAACATCATAAGCAACAGGGGCAAGGAAGATTAAACCCCGGGTGGGATGTTAGTCCACCACAAGGGAGACACAAAAGACACAAACTCACACACTCACAGCAGGGCCAGGTTTCCCAGAAGCCAATTAACTTACCAGTATGTCTTTGGAATGTGGGAGGAAATTGGAGCACCTGGAGGAAACCCACGTGAACATGGGGAGAACATACAAACCCCACACAGATAGCATCCCAGGAGTTGAACTTAGGACAGTGCTAACCACTATGCCATGCTGCCCAAACGAAATAGGCCTATAAAAAATGTCTGCATACAGTCATATATCAAGATAGATTATAATTGCATGTTTTGTCCTGACATTTATCTTTAGGCAGCTCATCCTCATGCTGCACAACAAAATAGTTTCAAACTGATGGAGCTTAAAATAAAATGAAATAACACACTAAATATAACTTTTATTCCAAGACAGGATGGAATAATGTTCTGTGGTGAGTTCACTAATTCAGATATTCATGAAAATAGCTTGTTTTAGGGCTACGTCCCCCTAAAAACCCGAAAGAAAAATGTGTTCTGCTATTTGTGTTTCAAAATATTTCAGTCTGTTTGTCATTACTCTTCACTGAGTTTCAGTCACTAATAATAATAGTAAAGCAGTACTAATTGTCCTAATCATCTGAATTTGAAAAATAGGATATATTATTGTTTTGTACTATATACTTTATTTTAAGTAGGATAATTTGTATGTAGTTTAGATAAGCCAATTTTCAGAAAGGAAAGTATCCCAACAGACTATTGTAAATCAAACACTACAGTACATCTGCACTGGACTATCCATAAAGCTTTAGGCATGTAGCATAAAGGCTGACCTGAAAAAGAATACAGGAGTCATGTAATCCTCTTAAACATTTTCAGTTCACAGGGCACCTGAGATTATGCCAGGATCTTACTACTGCAAATGAAAGGAAATTCCAGAAATAGTAGGATGCTTAATATCACCATGGACAGCTCCTCTAAATATTCTTAAGAGACATAGACTCCTTTAAAGAAGGGGCAGGTGATGATTTTGCAGATTAGTACAGTGATTTATATATTGACAGCAAAGGATAATGAGATATGGACAAAAACGTATATTAGTGCTTATCCTAATTAACCTACAGACCACATTAAGCAAATTAGATAATATTAAAAGATTTTTTTCAATTTTTCAAGAAACAATTTTTCTTTTGGGTTGTGTCTGGGGAGCAGTTTATGCCATTGTTGTTCTTTTAGCGCTTTGATAAATTGATGGGCGAGTTCAGGAAAAAAACACAGTAGATATATTTTATGGCAGAAAAAATAAAGAGCCCATTAACTAAATTATTTGCGAAGTTAATCTTGTGCATAGCTCTTTCGGGTTTTAAGGGTGTTGTTTATTGCTGCAGCATTGCCTCTAACATAAACAGTCATCTACAGTATGAATGTCCTTTTGAGGAGCCTAGTTTTTACTTTTACAAACCTCCCAGAAATGTGATGCAATCGAATCCACAAATCATCATCTTCAAATATAAATATATGTCAGTAAAGTTCATTTTAAACTGAACCACAGATCAAAGTCTTTTAACTTTAAATATATATATATATTACATTAGTTGGTATGTAGTCATGTCTGTTGTGAGAACTGATGGTTTTAATCCAGCTAATTAAAATGTAAACCCACTTAACCCACATATTTCAAATATGTTTAAATGTAATTTAAGCATGGAAATTGGTTGGGAATGTGAGGTACAAAGAAACAAACTTGTTCGATATGTGATTTAAGAGAGAAAAAATAACAATTTGCCAGTTTGCTTAGTTTTTATTGGTACGTATCCCATTTTATTCATTTTACTATGTAAGCTGCTCTTAGTTTTTTCAAATTATTTTAACCGTTTAGAGTAGAATGAAGTGATACGGGAAAAATGTTTTTTAGCTATAAAATAATAATTGTCTCATTTGTAGAATTATCCTTTATTTGATAGAATATTTCATGGTGAGGTGCTTAATTCATTTTGTCCCCCTTGGACCTTTTAAAATTTTATTGTGTTGTGTTTTTGCCATTGATTGACACAGAACACTCTATAATGTAAAAGTAAAAACAAAATCCTCTTAAATGAGTTAGAATTATAAAACAGAAAATAACTGATTTCATAAGTATGCACCCTCCTGGAGTCAATGTGTGGTAGAGATACCTTTGGCAGAAATTACAGGCTACATTCTTTTTGGATAAGTCTCTACCAGCTTTGCACATCTGGACACTGCAATTTGAATACTTGTATTCACTGCAACAGTGAATACTTTAGGCAAGGACACGATAAGATGTAAAGAGATAATAATAAATAAAGCTTTCAAGAGTGAATTGCTGCAAGCAGTCATGTCTTATATTAAAAGAAACAGTATCTGGAACATTTATACTATTAAATAATGTAGTTATAGCATCTTAAAAATGTGAAAATATTTTATTAATCTATTTATGAATTTACAATATAGATAAGTTGTTTCTACATGCAATAATTTAATTTATACTGTATACTGTGTATCAGTCTTCCAGATAAAAAATGTTATTGCTGTTCTTTATGGTAACGCCATCCTGACATTTTTAACACGTTTGAATATTAAGTGCAATGTCACAGAAAACTACATTATTAAAGTATTTCTTGAAACAGTCACAATAAAACCTACCATTTATCAAATATATATTTTTTTATTTTCCTGAAGGTGTGTTTTGCTTTCCTTTGTCTCAGCAGAGTTACAGTGATACAGCTATTTCCGCAGTACTGGTTTGCTATAGAATTTGGTATAGAATAATTACTGTAAAAGTCTATTGAGCTCAAAGATTTAAAGACAAATCTGAATGGCTTGCTTCTTCTTGCAGAGGATAGCAGAATTAACATGCAGCTGGGTGCCTCTGATAAATGGATTCTGCTAGGTCACCAAGGGGATGCGTGTGACATTAAGTGATTTACAGTCCTTTACCTTAATGAAATTGTTTCAGCGAGATGACGCTGAGAGCTTTTAATGGATAGCTTTTCTTGATGTAATGAAATTGCGTTCCTTTGGCATTTAATATAAGGTGCAGTTATTATTTACTGGTGCTTTTCCTGAGCTGCTGCTGTTTTGCGCAGACAGTTGAGGAAAAAGAGATTTCAGAGGCAGCATTAAGGCCAGAATCGTCTGTGACAGTGAGAGGCAGCTTGAGTGTGGTCTGTGATCGGGGCTCAGTCAGTGTGGCTGCCACTGTAAAGCCTCCAGGAAGCTTTGCAGCACATATCACTGCTAATGTTCATCTCCTTTTCGTTTATCCTCCTAATCTGTTTAACAGGCAACTGGATTACAACCAGATCAGCTGTATCGAGGATGGGGCGTTCAGGGCTCTGCGCGACCTGGAAGTGCTGTGAGTACTGCTCCTTTTCTCTATCTTTACAAAAAGACACTATCTGATGCTCAGAACATTTATTCTGGTAACACTGGGCTGTTCTGTCTGTGTGAATGGAAAGGGAAGGAAAGTAATATTTTCACATGTCCTTTTCTTTTCATTATTCTATAAGGGATAAATATGAAGTGAGGTTCAGATTTCCATAAGATGAATAAAGGTCCAGGTTCTGATACCATGTAGTGGACTCACTAAATTATTTTATTTTTATTCCAGCTTAGTGTGTCCGATGAATTTCAATTGTTAGCATTATGCAGTGATGGTGAAATGTGTTCATAACTACAGAATCATTTCCAAAAATTGTAAAAAAAAAAAAGGAAGTTAAAGTGAGACTTTTGAATGAAGTTAGATAAAATATGCCCTTTGTGATCAGTGTGATCGTGAGACCCAAAATTCATAAACCTTCAGAAATATTCTTCACATTTCATTTGTAGTATGGCCTTGCCATTCAGTGCATCATATTCTTTAGCAAAATAAATGTATGAAATAGTTGTTTGTTTTTAGTTCTAGGTGAGACTGTAAATAAATAGCTGTATAAATACTGTACGGTAGCTGTAAAGCAGATTGATAGAGTTTTAAAATCAGGAAATTTCTCTTTAGTGTCTGTAAATGTAAATAAATGACTTTATTAATATACCTCCTTACTATGTATTATGATATACATATCCTCTTATTGAAAATATACTAGGAAAACACAGAACTAAATATTCCTGTTTTATAAGAAAAGAAATGTTTTTTTAATCTTCATCTGGCATAGTCATTCTTCTCTACATAGCATTCCATTAGTAGTAAATCCCTGCTAAGGACAGAATTTTTAAAAAAGGGGAAAAAGTCTACAAACTTAGCACATGTTACAGTTACCATTTTTAATAAAAGAGAACTGCAATAGCGTGATTTATAAGAAAGAGCTAATTACCCTTTAGAGCTTTTTCAGCTCATAAAACCTTTCTCTGCAGCACTGCAGTACTTACTGAAAATATAGTAATTGTGCCATTCTGAACCAGCTCAACCAGTATATTCTAACCTGGTGACGAATAGCATATTTTTCTGTTTTATTTAGAATCAGAAAAAATGTTAAGCAAAGATTTCATTGAAAGAGAAAGTTTGTTTTCAAATAACTTATATCTAGTCTTATATCTTATGAGTGTGAGTAATTACTAATGCTTAAAAGAAACACATAATTAAGTATTTTGTATTTGCCTTATATAGTTGAATGTGCATGCACTTACCAGTGTGTTGTGTCTTACTAAAAGTAGATCACTATTCATGAAAAAAATATTCATTAAATTAAAGCAGTGTTTTCACGTCATATACATCATTTATGGAAAATCATTTTGATTTAAAAATTAGTTTTTCAATTTAAAAAAAGTAAAAGGTTTCTGATATATTTCATGCAAAGGTTACATATCTAATATTTTAGCTGTCAATATGAATTTTGCATCCTGTATTTCCTACAAGGTCTGTAATGAATGCTTATGTATAGCTCTTTTTCCTGATGAGGTTTGGTATGTAACAACATTTTTATTTTTGCCATTTCACAGCACACTTAATAACAACAACATCACCCGCCTGTCTGTGGCAAGCTTCAACCATATGCCCAAGCTCAGGACTTTGTAAGTTCCTTTTAGTATTCTGGTTGTAAAAAATAGTGAATAAAAACACGTGTTCAGAATGAAAATCAACGTAAGCTGCTTCCAAAGTTCTGTTTGCCAGACTAAGAATTTTACATGTAGATGTATGTAAAATTCAACTGCTGATTAACCTTCTCTGAGGTTTAGATGATCCTCCTAATGTAAAATTAGCATTCTGAACTAGGTCCTGTGATTTAATATCCATTATGGTTATTTGGTTAGGATTGAGTGCATCAGCTGAAAGGTTCTGAAATGACATTACTGTGTCAAAGAGAATGCTGAGAGTAAGAGTTTGATGTATAGTATTGCATGTCCTTTCTTTTACTTTGTGGAAAAAAATAAAAGCCGATCTAAAGTAATTTAACTAATTTAGTGAATACAAGGGTCCAATATTTTATTAATAGCAAAGAGCTTTTTACTGCTTGGAAAGGAGCCATGATCTTGTGAAGGTCCCAGATAATACAAAGACACCTTTCCAAAGTCCTGCTGTTTGGACCGTTTTTAATTTCAGGAAATGGTACTGACTGTAGAGCACAAGGGTTGAAGGACCCAATCTATTTTCTGAGTTTGAATAAAAAAGGAGAGGAAGTCACAAAAGATATCTATTTTATATTGAACCGTTATTCAGCATTGTTCATCAGAAAATGAAAATAGATTTTTACATATTTGTAAAAAAAAACCTAGATTTAGAGGTACAGTATATAAAGACTGAAATAGTTCGATCTTAGTTGTGTTGTCTTTCTGTAGATAACCAATACACCTTTTTTTCACCTTTCTAAGGGTTTTTTTCTTGTTTATTGAATTGTATTTATTTATCTGTGGCCCTGTGCCCTTTCTGCTGAGTTTGCAATATCATGCTAGAGCAATCGATTTTGTGACAACCACCTCAACTTTTATTAATTACTCTTTAACTAAAAGGCTGCTGTCAAGCTGCTGTTAACTAAAATGTACATGGGCATGACAAGCACAGTGAAATTTGTAGAAAAGATTAAAAGATTGATTCCTCATTAGTGGCTCCTCACTCCCGTATCCTGTAGGTGAAACTGCATCAGCTCTGCACATTTGTAATTTGCCCATATTGATTTGTTTTGTCCCCACTTAGTCGCCTTCATTCTAACCACCTCTACTGTGACTGTAATGTGGCCTGGCTTTCTGATTGGCTGCGTCAGAGGCCGCGAGTCGGGCTCTACACACAGTGCATGGGACCCAGCCACCTGAGGGGTCACAATGTTGCTGAGGTGCAAAAGAAAGAATTTGTATGCTCTGGTAAGAATTTAATTTTCCTGATCTCAGGAGCAGTCTTTAGCTTTGGAATTCACACATGTTGCTATTTAATAGCTGCTCGAGCAGTAGCTGCTCTTTGTGTGTTGATGAGTTTGGTTGCATTTTTTATTCTGGAGAACAGGAAATATTATTATGAAGTATTTTGAAATGGCCTTCATAGGCTTCGGTTTCTGAAAGATTTTAAGATAAGAAGATGATCTTTTCTTCACGGCTCTGCAAAATTTTTATGTTAATATTCTTAGTGAACTTTGGCATCTGGACAAAAGGTTTGTCAGTTTATTTGGATGCCAAACAAGATTTACGAAGTGCTTCATATTTCTTGGTGTTACCTCAATGTACAAAAGTGCTGTTTTTACATGCAGCAAAAAGGCCTGGCAACATTTCTTGACTCGGAAATATGCATTAATGGTTTAATTTTGTTTGTATTTTCTCATCCATGCTTTCAAGATGACGAGGAAGGCAAGTTGACACATTTATTTCATGACAGGAATTAAGCTGAAGGCTTCATTGTTGTTTACATTTGCTATAAAAAGTGTTTTTCTATTATATCAAGGATGTGTCAAAACATGCATAATATTTGCATGTGCTTAAAATGGCAAGAGGTAATGTCGTACGCAGATACATTGTAAGTTTGTCTGAATTCCTTTACATTTCTGCAGTCTATACACAAAATCTACTTTTTTGTATAAAACAAACATCAATTAATTTATTTCAAGTAGGTAGCTGCGTCAGAATGCGTAGGCTGCAAAAGGAACAGGTAACGTGTTTATTCCATGCTGAAAAGAAAATAAAGGAAACACAATGTTTCGGCTGTGGAGCCTTCTTCAGGTGTAATTAATTTATTTGTTTTACTTTTTCAGTTGTAGCATTGGCATTTGTAAAATAAAAAAAATACAGAAAACCGTCATTACAAATTACCTGGTATAATACATATATTTTAATAAGTACTGTATATAACCCGTAATTTGGAGCATATAAAACCCAATTTTGAGCATTCGGGTAAACACACATTTAATAATGTACAGTGCCTCATGCATTTATAACTGTGGATTCTAGGTTCAAAAATATGTATTTTTTGTATTAAAAACAGCAACAACAAAGGTTAATATAATAAAAGTTAAAGGCCTTTAAGATGTACATGTTTCAGATGTATATGTTTTTACAGCCTTGCATAGGATACAGAGTGTAATATACAATATGTACTTTTTAATTATAAAACATGGGCACTTCATCTAGTAAGCAGATTTGTTTAGTAAGGTGTCATGTTGCAGATGAGAGAGGCTTGGAAAAAGCCCACTTTGAAATAGTCAAAACTGAAGACATCTCACTGCAAATAAGCATCTGATAAGGACCTACCTAATTTTCTTTCAGTGGACGGTTATGCTTGCCCAAACTGAGCCATGTTGATTGGAGTTATAGCCCTGGACACACAGGCACAAGAGATTGCATAGTTTTATCCCCTTTCAAAATTTCTTTCATGTTCTTGAAATAAAATTTAGGTTTTCACTGGACACTGCCTAAGAAAAGATCAGAAAAGCGCTCTGTAAACATTCCAAACTCCTCACTTGGGGAGCCCTGTATTGTAATTATTGTCTTGACTGAGGTGGCTACTGTGCATATTCTTCTGAGTATTATTCCCATTCTTTATTTTATTTGATTTTCTTTTGCATTCTTCTGTAGTCAGCTGTAGTATCTCTGTGTTTTTGGATGCCATTGGCTCGTGTATGTTTAAAAGTACAAGTATTATTCAGTGGTCTATTGTGTTCAGTGAACCTTTGTTTTATTTTTTATATGTGCATATCCTTTCCAGAGCGTAGTTTAGCTTTGCACCCTTTGTTTCCAGGATAGGTTCCAAGTTGCCATGAACATTTCCAGGAATGAGCAATTTTCCAATAATAAATGGTTGGCTGGATATTTTCATGTGGAGTGTCCCTATCTGAACGTGTAGCAGGGAGGCTCAATGTGGTTTCTCCTTCTCCCTCACAGGTCAACAGTCTTCTCCATCCTGCAGTGTTCTACAGTGTCCGGATTCCTGCACATGCAGCAACAATATTGTGGACTGTCGTGGAAAAGGTTTGACTGAGATTCCAACAAACCTCCCCGAAACCATTACGGAAATGTAAGTCTTTCCGTTTGTCGTTTTCATTTGTGCTTGAATAAGTTGGGTTTTTTTTAGAGCTCATATGACCGTTTCAAAGATCTAACTTGGACGCTATAGGTTTTCATTTTCAGAACAAATATTATAAGACCAAATAAATACAAACAACTCTGTGACTATTATTAGGGCAGCAGTGTATTTTAAAGTTAAACTAAAAGAGCGGTTGATGAATGAAGTCGCAAGTAAACCTTCCACCTCTTTCAGTTAATCCTTAACTTGTCTTAACCCAGGTTCAGTTTTCTTAGTCTATGTTGGACGTTTCTTTTTATCTTTTTCTTTACAAGCATATTCATTTTACAAGGACTGAATATTTCTTAGAGATTTATTCTCTGAGCCAGAAACAGCACATTACAAATTCAATTGAAAGTACAGCTGTTCTATGTGTTTTAAGGATATTAAGAGACTAAATAAATTATAAATATGAGACAGTACTGTATAATAAGTAGGCTTTTTTTTCAGTATTTATTGCTTAATACAGTGACAAATATTTTACTTTCTTCTGATAAATGACATCAGAGTAATTGGTTTTCTGGAGTGATGTTTGTGTTGCAAGTACCCTTTTACAGCTCCTCATTTGTATGCTTTTAAGTAGCATGTTTGTTTCTAGTTTTTCTCATTGTTTGGGCATTGCTGTTATTGTTAAGTTTTGTTATTTGTAATAACAACAGCACAAGGACATACAAAACCAGGCATCTTAATTGCTTACACAAATATCTTGTGCATCTGACTGTGAAATGCAAGTTATACCAGAAGCATTTAACTTGTTATTTACACTTGAATATAACCGGATTTCTGGTATTATAAATTAAATATAAGTACAAATTTTAGTGTTTGAATTAATTTATGGAAATATTGTTTTAATTTTAGGGATATACATAAGAAGGCCCATAGGAGTACAATGTGAAAAAACTTTGAGACTGAGACCTAGGGTTGACAGAAATTGCAAGCAATTGAACTGATCGTATAAGCAATACATTATCAAAAGCTGGAGAGTTTCAGAATGTACAATAATATCTTCACATCTATTTTCATGTAGAAACATGGTAGCATTATGTCACTGTAGTGTAGAAGGGTATTGCCTCCTGTTCAGGGATACACAATTACAGGTTGTACACACCAACCTTTTCTTAAGGGTGAATATGGATGATGACTTTTTTAAGGAATATATTTGCTTGCAATCCAGGTTACCTTGCTCTTACTTGATACCTCTGACACTTTGCAGCCCATAGAAACAACACAATTAAAACTACAAATGATAAGTGGCCATTTTGGGTGTTTTTGTGCCTCCTTTGAGTCTATTGTATTTCCCTAACTTGATCCTGATCGTGGTGCTTAATAATAATATAGTAGGTTCAACTAAGGATCAAGAGATCATGGAGACGTTACTACCCTTCAGTAGGGTTGCATAACTCGATAGGTTGGTCCACAAACTAGAATAGGTTGGTGATTTTTTAAACAGGCACAACTATTCCTTTAAATGATTATTTTGTTATAAGTATCAAATATCGGTTCTATAGTCTATAGTAGTGACAATAATTAAATATCTTAGTCCAGGGCTTCTCTTTTTTTTCTTTTGAGAAAACTGGAGGAACAACTGGTATCCTGATATTCCAGATTCTACTATGTAGTAATGAAGAAATAAAAAAAAACACTGTACTTGTTCCTTTATCCTGAGGTTTACTAAAATATCTTAAATCTAGCAATATAAGTACTGCCCTTAGTTATTGTTAAATTTGGCCTCTCACAGAGTTTTAACAACCAATTTATATTTGTTGAGCTCTTCACATAAAATATCATCATTATCATTCATGTCGCTCAGACCATTTTAGTCCATAGGGAAGTAAACTTTAAAGCTTTACACTTATAAATGCTTTCATTTTAAAATGAGGTGATATTATTTATTATTTATTAATGACATGCATTAATTGTTATCGCTATTAAGTAATAGTTAAGCAATAAATGTACAGAATGTTTGTTTAAAAATGTTGAATGTAAACTGGTGCACTTCATGCCAGTTGAGAAGTTGATACCTATATAATGTTGGCCTACTTTAGTTCTTTTTTTACTTGAAACCTTTGTGATTGCAGGAAGATTAAACACAGCATAAATATATTAGCACATGGAATGATAACTGGGGGACATATACTCATAGCACATAACTCCACATTTTAATCCAAAGCATACAGCCAAGTCAAAAACAAAATTCCTAAAGAGGAAAATGTTCAAAGTACTGCATGGGCAGCAAGAGTCACCTGACCACATCCAATTGGAATGTTACGCCTGGACTGAAGCACACTATTGCTGCCAGGAAACTCACAAATTGTGAATGCATTCAAAATTGTTTGCATCAAAGAATGGGAAAGGTTTCAAAGGAACTTACCTAAGCCTAAACTTAAGGATGGAATTCCAAAATGTACCTTAAACTACTATTCTCAGACATTGCCAATGGGTATTCAAAAATAATTGATCAAATATTTTTGCTATTTACAATTACTAAAAGGATTTTTGGAGACCTTTTCCTCACCAAATCTTTCAATTAAAATTGAAGCTGTACTAAGAATACATAATCAAACATTTTTTCAATCAAACATCATTTTTTTTGGTCATCACATTTGACATGTTTGTAGTAGAAATTCTAACATTTACAGACAGAAGTACAGTGAATGCGCATCAAGATTTTTATTTAATGTTTAATACTAATTAATGGTATATTGTTTAAATCGATAAACAGGATTCATTCATTTAAAAAAGATGTTTTCATTATTAGCTATTTTTAAACAAAAACACGTTGTTTTAACCATGTGTAGCTTTTACCACTTAGATGTTTTAATCAATATTTTATTTTTTACATCTAACACAATTGTCACAATCCTGTTAAAATTATTATATTTTAAATTTAAAGGGATGGGCACTTTTTAATAATTGTCTTCCAAATTCAGTTATGCTGATGCTTTCAATTTCAAGAATGTTCTGTGTATCTTTTTATTTATATAGTATGTCGTCCCTATTTTTTAAATCTGATATAGGAGTACATATATTTTTGTCTTGACAGTGCCTTCTAGACAGCAAGTATTATTGTTATTGTACAGTATGGTTATTGTTCCAGTAATAAATTAATGTGTCGGTTTCATTAAGATTTAATAGAGATTGCATTTGTATTTGTTTAATGCTGTCTCATAAAATCTTGAGAAGTTTGAATGTGTTTTTCAAAGAGGAAAAAAAAACCACAGACTTGTATCTATGTTTTGCATTTACTTTTTGGCTTTAGACGTTTGAAAAACATGCAGCAGTGTTTTATTACAACCCATTCTTCACATAACGTGCACTTTTGTTGGGGGTTCAATTTGAATTTCACGGATGGTTTCTGCAGAGGTAATGAAACCGTCACAGACATACACAGTTTTGTTTCTTGGCAGAAAGATTGTGTATTCCACTGTACAGGATCAGAAAAACAAATGTTATCAATCTAACTTGTTTTTCATGTGAGAAAGTGCACCGGAAACAGGGAGTTACAGTTGAATTTTGAAGTATGGTGTGGTTGGCCTCAGACCCCAAGGGGATTTCTCATAATCAAGGTATCTTATCGGTGGGTCTGAAGGTGGGTAATGAGTCCAGGCCAAGATAGACAGACTCTGCTGTTTGTGCATCTGTTCCTGAGTAGAACAGGAAGACCTGAGTTGTTGATCCGGTCCATGACGAGATGTTTCCGACACTTCCACTTTTCATCCTCCCATTTTCCTCGTACAGTTTAATGCGGAGATCCATGCTGCAGACTTTCTCCTGATGTTCACGCATGGAAGTAATCAAACTCGCAATGAGTGGGAACATCTGATATAGCAGCTGTTTTAGGACTTAGAATGCATTGAAAGTGAGGACCAAAGTATACAGCTCAGAGTGTTTCTAGAGCAATGGAACATGTGCAGAATTAGGTAGCCCTCCCACTCATGACCAGTGGTCACTGACAAAATTGTCTTCTTTTCACAGATGGTGTATAATCTAGAGTAGAGGAATGAATATACCCTCTCCACTAACTAGACAAGCTGTGTCAACACATGTGCTTGAACTGTCATGATGTGTGAGGCTACTGCTGTCATCCTACCAGCATTGCTACTGACATAAAAAAAAATATTTTAAAGTAACGGGGTCTTTATTGTTAGTGTGTTCTGTCACTGTTTCGTATCAAAGCAAGATCTAACACGCTTTTAAACAAGAATGGTATTAACATATAGCATGGCAGTAAGCTGCTGCCTCACAGCTTCTTGTCATTCCATATCTGGGGAGCTTGCATGGTCTCAATGAGTTTGTTTTTCTCCCAACTTCTGAAGGCATGCTGGCTAGATTAATTGGTGACTCGGAATTGTTCCTGCATATGTGTCTTAGTGTGTTTTGCAACGAAATGGGATTCTGTATCAGGATGTTGTCCAGGCCAATGCTTTGTGTATAGTCTGTTGTAACACTTTCCAGGAATAATTAAGTATAAGTATTTTTCTGATAATGGGCGGGGGGGGGATGATGAAACTAAATTACTTAGCTACAGCAATAATGTTAGAGGCTCCTTCTATAAAAAAGGCTAGGTTCCTGTTGCATTGACAGTTAGTGAATTAGAAATATCAAACATTTAAAAATCATAACTGCATTCTTAAAGGGATTGATTTACTTACAGGCATTTTTAATTCTCTTTAAAGTTAACATATTTTCAGTTATGTATTTCATTTGAGTCGCATATCGGAAAAAGTAATTTAGAATTTACTCATCATGTAGCTTAGTAGGTTTTAAACTCACTAATAAAACATAAAATGGTGGATTGCTGTTCTTCTACTGCCACTGTCCTGTTCTCTATGAAAAATTTGCCCATTACACAGTGAGCAGGCTTGGTGAATGGACACTCTGTACTGTAGCATTTCAATTATGCATTATGTTTGTCAAAATAGGTATTCAATACAAGTCAAAAGACCCTTTCGTGATTTTTCTTAGACAGTTATGGTTTTTTAAATACAGTAGAGGCATGAAGAGGCCTAATAATATGTCGGTATTTGCATCAATAGTTTTGAAACTACAACTTTACAATGAAACAATATTGTCTTAGAAGAAGGTTGTTGTGGTCTAGCCATGAAAATAAAACAGGCCTCAGCAACATAACACAGCAACCCAGCTCTGCCTGTGTGTCAAGGCAACAAGCTGGCAACACCTGTTGTTGGCTTGTTGCTGTCGACAACAGGGGTGCATGCTATAAGCACAAAACACTGCAGTGGCATTATGAAATTAGCTCTTATTGAGCAGCCTTACAGAAAGGCGTTCTGGCAGTTAGGAACAAAATGTTAACATACTGTAAGTGGTTTATGAAGGATTGTTAAAAAATTAGTCTGTAGATCTTAGGCAGGGATGTATAATTTAAACTTTATTCACATTGTTTACAGTTTGCATTGACCGAGGTAAATTGAAATTAAACTATCGAACAGTTTAAAGGGTAAAATTATATTGATTGTCTTTGTAAAAAAGTGATCTGTGGACTTATCACCTCTTTCCTCTCTAACCTCCGTAGACTATTAGCTAATGTTACAAAATGCTCTCAAAATATAGGGAGTTTACTGAATATACAGTATATAATGCAAAACTCTTCTTATTAAATTACACCCTGGCTTCACAGGAGGCAGGCCATCCTTTGCAGGATTCATGAATTATCAGTTGTCTTCATGAACTGGTTTTTTTATGTATTTACAATTCATATACAGTGTAATACCCAAGGATATTTTTCTTATAAACCCTATTATTTATCTTTTAACTATTATGTATTAGCAAACTTTGGATGCATGAAAGAAATGTGTTTTTAGGCCCTGCTTGCTTAAAAAATTGTATTGTCTTTGTACGTTATTTAAATCACCATTTTTTGTTATTTTTCAAATATACAGAAGTATATTTCAAATAGCTTAATGTACATTATACTCCTGTAAGTTTTTACAATGTCTATGAAATTAACAACAAAACCTTATTTAGAAATGCTATGGAAAATGTATCCTGACCAAAAAGCAGAGTTATAAAACATATGAACAAGTAATAGGTTTATTCCATGCTGAAAAGAGAAGAGAGAAAACACAATGTTTCGGCTGTGAAGCCTTCTTCAGGTGTAAGCCATGTTATAAAACATAGACTTTTTTTTTAGGAAAAAGGAGAAATTGGTAGGATATGAAGTGCAAAAAATTCAGTTAAATAGAAAACCTAGAAGATAAGAGCACAAGCATAATCTGTTTTCTTATAACTATTGACACATTTCAGTAGATTTCACTTATGTCCTGTCAATCATAAAGAAAGATAATGGCATTGTTTCTATACTGGAAAATGTTACAGTTTTTTTATTCAGAAACCAGTCAAAAGAGTTGAGTGTTCCAAGGCTCCCAAATGGCTTATCAGGGTGATAAAGGCAGGGTTATCCAGACATCACAAGTCTGAGTCTGGGTTATGCTGCTTGATTACTGTGACTGGGTTTCCCTAAGAAGAGGTACTGTATGTCAGTGGTTCTCAAACTTTTTGGACCAAGTACTACCCCTGATCCAACCAAAGCATCCAAGTACCACCTACAAGTCATCATCTCATAGGAACCCCAGAAATTGTCAATGACCAACATAAGCACGCTTGCACACACACTCACACATACATATAATAAATATTATTATAATAATAAACTTTATTTGATAAAGCACCTTTAAAGGTGGCTTCTCAAAGTGTTTTACAGAAAAAAACAGTAACAACAACTAATAAAAATGCACCATTTCAGTGAGAGGGGTGAGCCTGTTTAGTCGAGCAAAGCAGATGTGAATTAATTTTTCGAGCCTTGATACAATTCACAACAGAGTCTAACAGATTTTAAATCGTCAGGCATTTTCTTGACGGCAAAGGTCTCGCGGTGGATGTTGCAATGCATCCATTAATTTCTGGTGCAACCTCTCTAATTCGTGCAACTACACCGTTATGTTGGCTTGTCATCGCTCTAGCACCGTCTGTACAAACTCCGACACATTTTATCCAGTCGATGCCATTCTCTTCGATAAATTCATCCAGAAGCTGAAATATGTGCTCTCCTGTAGTTCCTGTGGGTAGCGGCTTACAGAACAGAAAGTCCTCATGGGACGTACCCTCAAACTCGTATCTACCGTAAACGAGCAAATTGGCCAAATCGACTACAGACTCATCTAATTGCAGTGAAAAACATCTGCTCATTTTAACGCGCTCTATCAGCGTACTTTTTATATCATCCTTCATTTCAATAATTCTATGAATGACTGTGTCTTTCGGGGGGGCAGCAGGTCGAGCTGTTTAGCGGCTTTTTCTCCACACATAATACGTGTCAGCTCTTTTGCCAACGGTAAATAAGGTTCTTCAAAAATAGTGTGGGGCTTACCTGCTTTAGCAATCCGCAAGCTTGCATTTTTCTGCGTATCCGTTTTTATTTCCGTATTTATTTAAAGTTTTTATTTCATGCGCATGGGAGCGAAACACAGAGATGCTCGGTGTATTTTTCTTAAATTAACTTAGAACAGTTCTTAAATATTTTTCTGTTATCTATCACGCTTTCCTGTGCTCACAAGATTACCAGCGTTCGTAGCACGTATTTCTATGCATTCCTGTGTTTACAACGTTGGCATTGTTCCAAAATCACGCACATTCTCCTTCCTCCCTATTTGCTGGAGATACAGTAGCTTTTTTAAATACAATTGGTCACTTGCGTCCGTAGCACGCATTCCTATAGAGTGGTATAGAATTACAGAGTATATCTTGTGTCCACTGAAGTATTAGCGCGCACTGTATCGTAGTACATAGGCTGCGTATTCGACACGTATTAAAATACAAAATATGAAAACCCATCCCGATTTTTCAGCGCACATGACACAGTTCCAGGGTCATTTGGCGTACCACCTGGAGGCACTCCGCGTACCACTGCCGGTACGCGTACCACAGTTTGAGAACCACTGCTGTATATGATTAGGATTACAAGGGTAAAGCTTAGAATACTGTATCTGCCCAGTGTTCTCTCAGGTCCCAGGGACTCAAAGGCCCCTCCAGCTTGCCAAGTGCCTGCAGGCTCCTGATGATGATGCAGAGCTTGTGGAGTTTCTAACGATCAATGGCTCAATGTCTGGGTGAGACAGGGGAGCCTGTCTGCACTGACTCATTATCCCAAGTGGGTACTGGTGTCACTACTGTGAGACACCAGGTAATACCAAATTAGGAGGACATATCTATTAATTTAATTCATAATGTATAATATAACTAATATAGCTACTTTCAATATAATTTAAAATTTTAAGTGTTCCTGAAATGGAAGCAGCATTGCATACAGCACCCCTGAAATATTGCAGACTTATTTTTTTTTCTTTACAGTCCTACAATTTTCATTTATGATCATGACATTAATATGAAGGCTCATTTGTCATTATTGGTTTATTGATGATGTTAGTAATGACAGGAGCAGCAGGAGGACAGTATTTTTTTTTCTTCTGATGAAGGACAAAAGGTCTTCCATATACAGTATATATCACATGCAGCATGGCGATATCCAAAACATGTGATCAATGCAGCCAAGGAGTTTATCAGGAGATGAAAGTGGAAAATCTTACTGACCAAACTTAATCCTGTAACGGGAGCCAGTCCAGGCTCCCGTGTAGCGCAGTTCAGGACCCTGTGTAGATGGTATAATCCAGAAGTAAGTGGAGAGGGACATCAGGGAAAGGTACAACAGGATTAGCACGGGTTGACAGACAGGGGGGCGTGACGAAGGTGATCCGGTGCTCAGGGAGCATGGCGAAGGCAAACGAGTCCAAACATTCCTAGGGAGAATCCGGGGCGCAGACAAGGGTCCAGGAACCGGGAGATCCGTCCAAGATGAGACAAACAAGGTTACAGGGACAGGGAATAAAACCAGGATGACAAGGCCAGGCGATCCATGCCGGACTCAGATGGTCAGGACGCCATGATGAAGCCTATGCCGTCGGGTCTCTCCTGGATCCGCTAGTAGGCGGGCTTCCGGGAGTCCATCTCCCAATGCTGAGCCAGGCATAGCGGGAGTGCCAGGCTACAGGGGGCAGGTGCATGTAATGAACTAAAATACGAAAGGGTCAGCGCATCCGTAAGAGTAGGGATGAGGATCGTGATACTTCCAGATTTAATTCCAATTGAGCATGTATTGTACTGTCTGAAGAATCAGTTGTCAGTGTACCCCAAAATAGACAAGAACTCTGTGGCTGCAACAAAGCATCTTAAATGACTGCACACAAAGAGATTGGTGAGTTTAATGGGTCACAGACTTTATCCTAGTTAAATTCAAAGGGATATGCAATCTATTATGGACTTTTACACTCTGATATCAATTTACAATGAGTGCATCCCAATACTTTTGTTCACTTTAGTGAGAATATTTTTATTCTAATATGACCAGTATGCTTGGGATTACCCAAAATTAAAAGTACATTATTTTGTACTTAATGTAAGTACAAATTGCTAGACTGTAAGGCCAAAATAACAGTTTTAAATTTCCTATCCCCATACTTTTGAAGGTCACTGAAATATTCCAGAACAGAAAATACATTGCAGTTTATGTGGAAGCTAATTGTAGTCTTGACATATTCTTACTTTCTATTTTAATGGGTTGTCTGATCTAAACCTCTGTTAATGGAAGCTAAAGTCTGTGAAATAGTGATGGTTATTCATTCTGTCTGTTAAGAATGGTATAACATTTTCACAGCTGACAGTATTTCTTGAATGAAACCACACATTGCTTTGAGCATGAGATTGTTATGCCCCTAGTATTTTCTCTTAAAGAAGTGACATGAAAAGTATTTCACATTATGTCTGTGTGGAGGTCATGGCTGTTTCATTTAAGATATTTGTTTAGACCTGGTCTTGCAGTTCTGGAATGTATATAATTAGGTTCTTCATGGAACATTGGACCTAGACTTGCAAGGAGAAACAAAACTGATCAGTAGAGATAAAGTGCAGAATTAGAATTTTGGAAATCACACGCTGTAATTTTTCTAGTGTTAACAATACATTTGGCAGTGTCTGTTTCCTTTAGTTTTTGTAAGGATTGTTTGTTTTTTTTAAATTGGTATGGCAATTATATGGCATAGCCACCATAAGCAAAATGAATTGGTCTTTCAAGTGCCACCAGCAAGATTTATCCTTATAAACAGCCCTTAAAGTGGTTTCCACACCATGTGCTGGATTGAATGAAACATTTGATCTAAAAATTTGTTTCCAATTGTGTGTACTAAAAATGACATTTACACATGACATAACACATTAGGAGAAAAAAACAACTTTTTTTCTGTATTTGTTTATACAGTATGTTGGTTTTATACATATATTTAAGGGTATAAAAATGACACTCTTAATATATACTGTATACTTTAACATTAATAACGATATGCGTATGGAATACAGTATGTGTGAGTATTTCTTTGCATTTGACCACTTTTAAATCCACAATTCAATTTCTTTGACTTTTTTATTCTCAGAGTTAATTGCAGATTATGTGTCCCTCAGCTCATTGTTTTAAAAATTCTAAAGAGTATGACTTCAGTGACCTATTGATTTTCCAGAATGAAATCCACATTCACTTTACTTTTTAATTCAGAAAGTTAACTCTCAGAATCATAAATGTGACTATTTATGGCCACAATAAAAACTCCCTCTGTGATGTCAGTGTTTCTAAACGAATGGACGTATGTGGTAGAGCTCCTGGTTCATTGTTAATTCACCGAGACAGAAATATTAAAATTGAAAATTCTTTATAGAATTATTGCCCTTTCCTGGCTTGCAGGTTCAAAGTCATACCAGACAGTATTCTTGCTGTGTGTTTTGGACATCCAGCTGGATGCCATTCACAATTGTTTTGGGTGCAATTGTTTTCGATAGGATTCTATAGCAAGATATGACATTTTTGTAGAGCTGCAAAATCACGTTACAGTTCAGTCCATGTTTTAAAAGACTTGCTTCCTTTAACTGCTATACAATATTAATAAAATATCCAATATCAATGAATTACAAAGACCAAAATTCTATGATTTATGTATCATTCCTAATATGACTAAGTAGCAACGCAGTTCAAGTAATAAATTCCCATATCTAGAAAATTCCAATAAATCAAATTAAGACCCAAATCCACATGGTTCTCTTTTAGACTTTATGAAAAATCTCAGCGACCTAGCATTTAAACTGTTAAAAGACTTATGATTCAAACAATATGTTGTTATTGAACAACTACCCAGACCTCTGCATTCACTTAGCTTTGCATGAGCTGAGTTGAAAAAGGCTGGAGTTTTAGTAACTTTAATTGTTACACAAGTGCTGTTTGCAAATTAGTAATCTTTCAGGGTAAATTAGAAGCAATGTACTGTATGAAGGTTCCATTTATATTCCCATGTTGGTAAATTTAAAAATGTTTAATATGTTTTAATATATTGCACAGATTATTTAAGAACAATAATAAAGAGTTAACTGTATGGAATTACTAGAAGGCTCATAATGGTATTAGATACAGCTTAGATATGTATAAGTTCTGTTATTCTTGAAATCTCTAATAATGTGCTTTTCTAAATACTAGCAATATTCATGGTAACTAGTATAGTGTAGATACTGCCCCAGGCATGTGTGGAGGTTAAACTGCCCAATGTTTATGAGTCCAATGAATTAACATATCTTATTTCTGAGAGGGAATATGATGAATTATATTAGCATCTCAATGTAAAAAAAAAAATCTTTGTTCCATGAATTGATTCTATAATCAGAGACATATCTTCAGATCTGCAACCTTTTTCCTTCAGCCGCTTGGAGCAGAATGCAATCAAGGTCATCCCTCCAGGAGCTTTTTCTCCATACAAAAAACTGAGAAGAATGTAAGTATGGAAATGCATTTGAACTGTGCTATCTATTTACAGAGCAAGACGCACAGTCCCTGACTACTGTAACACTTGAATTACCTGAACATAAAAAAAACAGGAAAAATATTTTCTGTTTCAGATGGAAGAACCTTGAGGGAAATTATTCTTGTCATTTACGTGATCCGATAGCACTTGGAAATTCATTCACATTTTGAGGTCTCTAAACTCTAAAATATGTTCTGTAAAGTTTGGGGAATTTTAGTACAAGGTAGAATTAATATAGCCTACTAAAACGTGTTTTTAGAAGTCCGTGTGGCATATCACTTCTTTAAAGTGAAGCCCTTTTTTATTAAGTGGATCAGCCCTCTGGGCTTAATAAGGAAATGGTGGGGGAGCTTTCCTGTTGAATACTGATGCAGACTTGGCTGTCCTCAGAAATGTGCTGTTAATGGTGTTTCTGGTATATGAATTCCAGTCAAGTATTTTATATAGACTTCTATAACAGAACAAAAAGAAGTGTAAAACAATTTCTTAAAGAGAGAGAACAAAATATAATAAATTATAAAACAGGGTAATATTCATTTGTTTCATTTATTTGTTCTTCTACTTTGCCAGGGTATTAGCTTTGCCTACATTCAGTACATTCAGATAAGTGTTCACTGAGATGTTTTTCTTTTTCTAGAGACCTGAGCAATAACCAGATTTCTGAATTAGCACCAGATGCCTTCCAGGGCCTGCGTTCTCTCAACTCCTTGTAAGTAGTTTCTTAATTGAAATGTTGACTTACTGGAATGATACGTATTTCAAAAGGAGTAGCTAAAATATGGGGTTTGTGTCACATTCGTTTTAAAAATTAAACTTGCTTAAAAGTTTAATTTTTAAATAAAATAAATAAATACAAATAAAACATATTTGTATTCTCTCGAATTGACTACTGCAATGCTCTACTCCCTGGGGTATCTAAATCTACTCTGAACAAGCTGCAGTATGTCCAAAATTCAGCAGCCAGAATCCTGACCAGGTCTAGTGCAAGTGTTCACATTACTCCTATCCTGGAGTCCTTGCACTGGCTTCCGGTCAAATTCCGCGTAGACTTTAAAATCCTCATGCTCACCTATAAGGCTTTACATGGCTTGGCACCTCAATACCTGTCTGAACTTTTATCGCCCTACTCCCCACCTCGCAACCTCCGCTCTTCAAATTCTGCCCTCCTTACTGTCCCCCAAGCCCGTCTACATTGTATGGGCGACAGGGCCTTCTCCTGCTATGCCCCCAAGCTCTGGAACTCTTTGCCCAAGGATATTAGAGAGTCACCTTCTCTAAACTCCTTCAAATCCAGACTCAAAACCTTCTTCTTCAGAAAAGCCTTTACTTAACTGGTTCCATTCTTCACCCCTCTGATCTTCTTAATACCACCTTCCACGGTCTCCTCTATTGTTATTGTTGTATTGTTGTAATTATAATTGTCTCCTATCTTGTGAAATCTTCTTATTTATTGTTGTAGTCTTCTTATTTATTGTTATTGTCATCCTGTAAAGCGCTTTGAGAAGCCACCTTTAAAGGCGCTATATAAAATAAAGTTTATTATTATTATTATTATTAAAACAGTAATTGCATCTAATATTGTTTCTTAATAAAACACTCATCTCTTGAGCTGTGTGTGTCAAAGTATATATCACCAAGGAAGAGTGTTTTGATGAAATGGATTGAAAAACATTACACTAATATAAAGGACAGATTCCAAATTAATTGACCAGGTCTTATTTGTGAAGAGCAAGGACTGCAGTGTCTTAAAATGTGAACTGTCACAGTTTTTGACAACATACAGAGCTTCACAGAGCACTCAGTGGTCAAGGTCTTCCCTCCAGAGTACTATAACCAGTGACTTTAACCTTGATGGAACTGTACATCCCTCTGAGTCACCAAACCCCAGAACAGCCAGAGACAGGTTCCCAAAAGGTTTAACTACATGAGTTAAGGTTATGACAACATGTACTGCAGTTAAGTTCATGGAAGGATTCTACCAAATAACAGCTCTAACCTGGAAGAGTTCTTCCTTCACTGCATTGAACACATGTTTTTTATAGTTCACGCGCTGTGTTTACTTAGATTGTCTTTTGAAGTGCTGTTTCCTTGCTATCATTTACCAGTTATTTTTAAAGAAAACCACTCAGTGAGGAGACGTTAATGAAGCAGAGTTGCAGTGGGAAGTGTTTGCTCTGCTGGCATTTCCTTTTTTTGATTCTCTCTGGGACACCATTCAGACACTGCTGTCTCCTTGGAATTTGAATACAACCTTGTCCGTGCTTGTGAACTTTTTCTAAATTGAGCGGCTACAATATCACAATCCTTTTCAATGTATTTTTCTATTTTCTGATTGTGATTTGACACAAAAAGGCACCGCGGGGATTATAAATTCAAACAAATGATGTTTTAATATTTTAATACGTTGATGTTTGATGTTTTGCTTCCTGTCAGAGTGCTGTATGGAAACAAAATCACAGAACTCCCCAAAAGTCTATTTGAGGGTCTCTTCGCACTGCAGTTACTGTAAGTAAACTCAAATATTTCTATTTGCAGGCTTCAGCAAGGACCCCTAAATTTTAAACTAGTCTCCGCACCATTGCTTTTACTTTGGAACACAATCATTTTGTTCATCAGTGTTACAGCCAAAAGGATTAATTTCATTGTCAGTGAGTGAAGAGGTTTGATGAGCTAAACCAGCATGTGAGCTGCAAAGGAATAAGTAGAGGTTAATTCCATGCCAAAAGGTAAAAACAGCTAAAGGAAGATCCACAGCCAAGACAGTTTTTTTTCTTGTATAGAACTGTGGAATTGTTCTCACGTCATTGTCTGTTTAAATATTAATTTTTGTGGTAAACTTAGGCTGAGTTTATTCAGATGTAATTGCAGGGAAGCGAAGGGTACGCCATTACGAGGTTAACCATCATGTAGCACAAATGCCAACGGGGAATCAGAGAGGAAATGGCAAATTCTAGCTTGATTTGTCCGTTTTTTTTCTCTCTCTCTCTCTCCTAGAATAAATTATATTTATATTGGTTGTGTGTCATTTAGAGCTATTTATACATAAGTGTTCTTGGGCACAAGAAGTTGAAACGTTAAGAATGTCAGACAGCCAACTGTTCTCTAGACCAGATAAAGCTGTCATATCTGGCGGCCTCCATCTCTGGCGGCAATTGGCAGCATGAGAGACAGCCACCGCATTAATATGTTTATCAAGCTGTGTCAAGAGAACCAGCAGGAGTGATAATGCTGCAGCGCTACGCATGACTAAAATATAAAATATGTTCACCAGGCCATATGAAACTGCAGTATCATTTATGAGAGATTATCTCTGGCTTACAGTTCGGCAGGCTAGCCAGCTTAGAGATGCTACTAATAATAATAATTAAGGGATAAAGTGGAAGGGGTGGGAACATCCAGTTGTGTTTAGGCATTTAGTGGTTTATTTTATAGCAGTGGGATTTAAAAGTATCCTGTGCTGAAGTGGCAGCGAGAGAGAAAGATAGTCTTTAGCACCCCCCTCAGGATTGTTTCTTTCCTTCACTTATTGCACATCCTAGGAAAAACAAAATACCATTTGTTAAAATATTAATGTGATCTTTGTATGAAGCCTCAGTGGGGTTTTAAATCTTTCAGAAGAGGAAGAAACCATTGGCAAATTTGACTAATGACAGGAAAGACATTTGAGTTTAATCCCTAAGTGCTGACAAACCATGTAGAAATTCGCACAGGTGTCTTGCTCAATGCATTGACTAATATCTCAACATGCCCACAGACACTGACCCTGTGAGTGGAGAAACAGGAATGTTTGCTCCTATGAAACTGTGAGTGTTAAATGATAGGAAAAGTAGATGGAACAGAAAAGGCATAACTTGCCCCACAGACATTCTTTTATGTTGTGTCAGTAGGAAATCAGGATGTTTCTAGGCTTTTTGAGCTGCTTAACTATATTGATATAGCAGTGTTGCAGAAAGTGTCAGTGGAGTGCTTGTAGTAACTAGCTTCAGGGGAATTCAGGAGTATTAGTACAGGCACAACTGCCATCCATAGACGTTAATCCAAAATTCCACAGAAAGTATCAGTTTCAAGACATATTTTTAAGATCTGTATCTGGGAACATAAGATGCAATTTGCCCTTTAAAATATAGGTATGGCATTTATCAACAGAATAGTAAGAGTAATTCAAAATATATACATACTGTTATGTGGAATTTAGTTGCATAATCAGATATATTCTCTATGAAATGTTATGTTCATTAACAGTGGTAAAATATTAGCTTTTTAAAGCAAAGAAAGAAACTTATTTTTATGTAAGCTTGATCATATAAACGCTGTTAATGATCCAAATACTACTAGGACATCTAGAGATCTTTACCAAAAATATTCTTCCTAATATTAGATTTATTTTTTCCTGATGTTTTGTTATTTTTTTTAAGTTTCAAAATAAAAGGTTTGATGTTTTCAAGAAGCCTAAATATAATAATTATGAGTACAGTATATCAGAAAAAGCAAGACTGATATTCTTTACAAATAGTATTTTCTTTTTGTCTAACAAACTATGAAGATGTTTTCATAGTTTTAATCAGTGACAGGTGAAAAGTTAATCTGAACACTGACTTGGCTTTATACTCATACTGACAAAATTTATCTTTACTTGTATTTTGTTTGTGTTTGACAGGCTGCTTAATGCTAACAAGATTAACTGCCTGCGTGTGGATGCATTTCAAGATCTGCACAATCTGAACCTGCTCTCTCTTTATGACAACAAACTCCAGACAATTGCCAAAGGAACATTTGCATCTCTTCGAGCAATTCAGACATTGTATGTAACTTTGATTTATTTTTCCATTATGTCTTTTGAATGTTGAATATCTGAGATCAGTTTAAACCTTTATTTCAATATATTAACTTGTAAGGTAATTTTATCCCAAATCAAAGAATAAAAAATCCGTCATTTCTTTAAAAGTAGCTTTAGGCTACTCCAATGGCAGGATTCAAGCAGATTAGTGTCTGACAACTATCTTTTAATGGTCCAGCCATTGTTAAATAAGATTAATTCTTAAGTTTCAGGCAGGTAGGCATTCAAAGTATGTAGAGTGAGAACTTGTTAATGGATAGAAAACAGTAGAAATAAGGAATAAAAGTTCAGTTTCCAAAAGAATCTGTATAAAGAGTGTTACAGTTTCTAGTTTATATTATGATTTAGCTAGTAGTTTACTTAGTAAACATTCTCAGACGATTAGAAGAAACAGCAGGAAATTCAATAATCTTGACTTTCATTAGGATTGATAAAAAAGATTTTTATCAGATTGATAAAAACTGGTCAAAAAACCAGCTGACAAACCAGTTTTGTGTGTTTGTATTTGCCATACACCATTTACATCTTCTAAACAAGGTTGGGAAGCAATGTTGTTCTGAAGGATTAATATCTTAAAGTGTAGAATTTAAATCAAGTGGTGTTGAATTTGTCCAAAGCAGTAGTAAGACCTCATTTACAGTATTGTTCTTAGTTCTAGTCACCACTTTACAAAACAATAAGACAAGGTGACCGAAGCGTCCAGCGTTCGATACGCTTAAAGGCGTAGAAAAGTCAACCCTGTAGTGCTCAGAATCAACTGAGCTGTAGGAGACAAGTTATAATGAGGTGTGAGAACCTTTTACACAAAGGGTAGTGGGAGTCTAGAACAAGCTACCAGCCCATGTCAATAAAGCTTCCTTTAAGAAATGGATCAGTTAGCTGTTATTCAACCAAACAGACTAGTTGGGTCGAATAGTGTCCTCTTGCTCAGATGAGGACTGTCAACATCTTCAGAAAGCACAAATAGACCCATCTTAACATAGAGACACTTCACGCTTGAATTGCTTGCAACTGCAAATTTATAAGCTCTTTCACTCCTTCAAGGCACTTGGCCCAGAACCCATTTATCTGTGACTGCCATCTGAAATGGCTTGCTGATTATCTTCATGACAACCCCATTGAGACGAGTGGTGCCCGCTGCACCAGTCCTCGTCGGCTGGCCAACAAGAGAATCGGTCAGATTAAGAGCAAGAAGTTCCGCTGCTCAGGTAAAAGATTCCACAGTTCTTTCTGTACAGTGCTACTAACTGTCCAGACATCTGTAATGAGAAAATTGAACATTTTGACTTGCATTTATCTACCTGTATTATTGCTGTATCATATAAAGCATCCTGGGATGATATTCTAACTTTTTTTTCCCTTTATTCTGACCACCAACCAAAAGATCAATAAATGCACACTTGTTAAAAAGCTAAAGGACCTGCCAGAATTAAGTGAATAATGGAATTATGTAAATCTGAAGTTCTGTTTGAATTAAAACAGTATTTTTTCAGTGTTTTGAATTTGTAGTATTTTTGTTTTCTTTTCATACATGCTTCAATTTCCTCACTTATCTTTGTAAGTGACATGTTTATCACACATTATTTCTGACATTTTTTATTAGTTTTAATATTTCATCCTTATTCCCTATTTAATTAGATGATTTATCTGGTATGATTCATTATTCACTTAATGAATTTATCAGCAGTGTACAATCTATCTTAAACAAACAACTGTATGCCCTCTTCTTGCCAATGTTCAGCTACATCTTTTTTTCTATCTCTTCTCTTGTTTAGCAAATGAACAGTATTTCATTCCAGGTAGGTCTGGCTCTGTTACAGAACTGGCCACCTACAGATTACTACCCCAACTCTACCTCCTACCCCTACCTAATTTAATTTGTTTTAGGTTTTAAGATCTTGATTGCATGTTTTTGTTTTTCACCTAGGGACATAAAAACTTCCACTAGAAAACAGTTTGTTCAGCTGCTGTTCTCATGTAGATTTATTTTACCAGCATGCAGATCTGACTTCTCCTTACATGTTTAAATGATATGTGTGCACAGTCCTCACAGTACTTCCAAGCAATCGTCATACAGATGCCAGCCTGATTTCCTACAGTAGCTTCTTAGTAAGAGTGCCTTTCTGGGGCTTTGTAATTTAATGATTTCTGTACAAAGATTGGCATTCCTTTCTTGATTTTTACTCTGGCATCTGTATTGCTTAAATTGTTGTTTAAACAACACAAATAAATTTTTTAATATATTGCTGATGGTTTTATTCTTTTTTTAATTATTTAAGAGCATGCTCAGTTATGACAATTTTTTAAGAATCCATGTTTGTTGGTTGATGTAAGTGAATAACCTAACAACGTTTAGCCATTACCTATGTTTTCCATGTTTAGCTATGTTAGTGTATTTAGGGAATGAGATTTACTCAAGTAAAAAGACAGACTTCAGGAGTCATCTTCTAGATTACTACTAGATTACTAAGGCTTAGTCTTTCATACACTCAATAAAAAAAAGTCAGTAAAAGAATTGCAAATCACAAGCACTAATGTATGTTAAATGTAATCCTATATTTAGCATAAACACTGAAACAAAGACAATTAAGGTCAATAAGATGTCACATGTAGCTGAAATCAATATAGTACACACCAAAATAATATGGAATAACAACAATATAGTACATCATAAAATACATTCACAGCAGAGAAAATCAAAGTGCTTAGATGGGTCAACAAGAAAAGCTACAGTAATGTGTTCTGTGCACATCACAAAAATAGACTGAAAAATTGAGAAGCCATCAGTTAGGCCAAGATTTTTTTCAATAGCCACTTCAATAAAACATGCTAGATGTAACATTTTTGTAGCTTTACTATTTATAAATGTCCTGCTTTTTTAATTAAATGTTTGTCCATTTTTTTGTGAATGCTTTGCACAATCTGTGTTACGGGGTTTGCATGTTTTCAAAAAGTGTTTAATTTGTTTATTATTAAGCACATCATAAGGGAATACAAAATGTGGGCACTGGATAATGAGTCAGAAGCAAAACAAATACCATAAAATATTCAGTATTTCCCTGAGCAGGCTAAAGGCAATGATAATCTTGGTAGGGCAAAGTATGTTTAATACCCACACTTCTTTTTGTTTCAAGAATCACTTACAGTACCAACAAGAGGACTGTTGAACAATTTAATATTTTATGTGCATTTAATTTCAAACAAAACAATTTATGTTTTCAAGAAAAAGTAAAATCTGGCATTAGAGTATAGTGTACCCACATGGTACGCATGAGGCAAGTAGCTGATTTTAGGAAATTAACAAAGCACTGGGGGTAAGAAAGGGGAAAATATATATTTTTTTAAATTAAGTGCTCTGTCTTTCTTCCCTCCTGGCTCTCTTTAAATTTCCAGGAGTTCATCATTTCGGCTGTAAGTAAAATCCCAAACCCAAACCCAAACACATCTCCTGACGTGATATACGTGATCCTACTGTTCTATCCGTTATCTGTTTCCTGTCCAAAAAAAAAACTAAAAAACTGTTGTGACAAATGTATAGTTGAAACCTTTCACCTGAGTTTTAATAAAAATATGAATAGGTCGCCATGTGTAGCTCTGTGATCTCTTCCAGCTTACAGGGTTCAAAAGCAAAATGAAAGCTGTTCCATTCCTGACTAGTGCAAGACTCACCTCTGTTGACTACAGAACTGCTGTAATTTTCTAGCCACTGCTAAACCTGCCCTCTCAAACTGGCTGTCACCCACTCCTCTCCCTCCTGTGCTGCTCCTGTTCTCTTCCCCCTTGCCTAGTGGAGAAAATTCAGCAGGGTTTTCCTTTGTGCTTGATCTAACCATGTGGTTGCGAGGTATGTGTAAAACATGGTTCTGTCAAGCACCATGGAACGTCTTGCAGCGTTCTACAGCATGACAGGCTACAAGAGACAGCCTTTTTGTGTCAGTGGCTGACGGGACAGCTGAGATTTACATTAGACGTGTGCGATTCTATACGTGACCTGAAAAAAAGTGTAGCATGGATTTGTTGTTAATATAACAGCATTATATATTCCATACTTTGAACTGAAGTCGTTTGAATGCAAATAACAAAGGCACCAAATTTTATATTCCTGCTTTAATCAGTTTGTAAAGTAGTGCTGAAAAAGAGGATTCAACCACGAGAAGGCTTCTCGCTAATGCTGCCTACTCATTTAAACTACATACTTTCTCTTTTCTTCTTAATACATCTCAAGGCTTGTAGAATGTTTTACAGGCCTTTAAACCCCAATTCCTGTCTGTTGTTATGGTGATAACCGAGTTTCCTCTGTTCTAGTATGTTTTGACATCTGGAGACTGAATACCCCATTCACTTGCCTTACCTGTGTCTTGTCACACATAAACCCAGCTGCCTCTCCTGTTACAAGACTGCCTCATCTTATGTCGATGTAATAGTAAGAAGCAATGTCGATATTTAATATTCTGTAGGTACCGAGGATTACAGATCCAAGCTTGGAGGTGATTGCTTTGCAGACCTTGCGTGTCCCGAGAAATGCAGATGTGAGGGAACCACTGTGGACTGTTCCAATCAAAAACTCACCAAAATTCCAGAACACATTCCTCAGTACACGGCTGAGCTGTAAGTGCAAATGACAGTAGATTACATTTCATTTGTTAAATCCCTCTAATGTTTGCTTGGAACTGGCTGTGGAGAGACATGGATGTTTACTTTTGTCTCATCAGGGTATTCAGGTGTACTTTAAGACAAGGATGAATGATTCTGTGTCATCTCTACAGTATCTGATGAATGATATGCTAAGCAATAACTTTGTATAAGAAGCACCAGGTTATCTTCAACTGAAAATGAATTAAGTGGAATGCATGTCATATTTACATTAGGGAGACTACTCAAATTTGCAAATGCTTTTATGACATTGTGCTCTAGACTGTTCACAGCATACGTTCCATATGAGCAACTACTATTAAACATTGCAGAAACATTCTGAAGATGATAGGGATCAACAGTGTGTGTGCATAAAGAGTATTTACTTCATTCCTAGAAAGCATATTTTAAAATGGCTTTTTGCTGAGTAAGAAGTAAATAAACATGAAATCCTCATTCAGTATTTTTATTTATATGATGTATTTAGACTTTGGTACTCTGAGCATTAAACATCTACAAATTGTGAATAATGTAGTGACAAGAGTGGGATTTAAATAATTTCTGCTATAATTCACATCTTATGAAGAAAGCACTTTTTCCAAATATAAAATGTTTTTTTGGTCAATTCGAAATAGTAAAGAATTGCACTACTATACAAAACAATTATTTGGATCACCATATCACAACATCAACAAACGTTGATTGACAAAGATCTTTTGTGATTTGCATTATAGAACATTTTTTGTGTTTGAAGTTATAGACCATGGGGTGTTTGAAGTTCTAGGGGCATCAGTTTCATTGAATGCAAGAAAACCCATTACTGTGAAACGCATGTCGATTGAGCCTGTGAATGTATTCTCTCATCTTCTTTTCATCCAGACGTCTGAACAACAATGAGTTCACAGTTCTTGAAGCAACTGGGATTTTTAAGAAACTCCCTCAGCTCCGCAAAATGTAAGTGCGATTTGAGAATTTCCTCTGAACTCTCTTCCTCTCTGAATTTCTCTCAACCTGACAACACACAAAAACGCGTGTTCTCCAATGTTGTGCCCCCCTCCCCACAACATTGCAACTTTATTATCTGGAATACGTGAAAGAAGTAATTTAGTGTAGCGTGTAATCAATTCAATGAACTGTGACGAGCATTTGGCCCAGGCAGTGAAGCAGACCAAAAGTGGCAGATCACACTGCAGCCTGTGGTAGTAGCTGTTCCTTATGCCTCAGATGCACTGGCATCTCAGCCTAGTGTCGGGACAGCTGGTCTATTGTGCTAGCACAGCAGGGATCCACTAGTTCAGGCAATTCAAAAGCAATTTTGGTAGTCTCCTGTAATGTCCACCACTAGGCCCAAAACCATGTGTATCTGCCTTCTTCAGCAAAATAACACATGCATCTGATATTGTTATTATTTTTTGTTAAAGAAATAAAATGAAATGGTTGGAAACATTGATTTGGTTGCCTGTCTGTATAAAAACATTTCTACCTGTAATACCCTGAAGGATGCTGCACCTAAAACATATGTTTAAAACATGAAAGTAACTTTCTTGTCCTGTGTGTGGAAAAGCACTTGAAGGAAGGACTGCAGTAAATATTATCAGCATTAGAGCCTTTGATATTTTGAGAAAAGATAGGAATTTTAAAATTTGGTCCTTGTGTGTTTCTTTTACTATGATTTTATTTTCAATCACTACCCCCAGTAAACATTTTCAGTGAAGATGAACAAGAAACTGGATATTATGGGTTAGAGCATGAAATATTTTAAATTTTTGCTTTTAATTTTTTTTGCCACAAAAGATTTTTGTGTTAAAAGATTACAACAATGTTTTTTGCCACCCATTACTGTTTTAATACATACCTGTCCAATGTACTAATAGAAATACATGTTCCAAGCAGAGTTTAAAAATCTAGGCTTTCATTAATACATACAATATATTTACAGCAAACATTTTACTGGACAATATGATAGATATCTTGGATGCTGAAAAAGTAATACACATGAAATATGTGTCAGGCAATCTCAGAATGAACTATATAACCGAAGCAATAAGTATTAAAGCACCAAACTGTTTTGATTATGGGTCTCATGTCTTTTTTCATTCAGTTTCTTTTTGATATTTTTATTTGTTTTATTAACTATCCAAAACAGCTATCAAAAAGCTGATAGAAAACAAGCTCTCCTCCCTTAATTCTGTTTCTGAATTCTATTTTTTTTTACAAAAATGCTGTGCATGATAGAAATGTGCAAACACACAGGTACAGCTATATTAGCATTAACATACACAGATTAACATACACGGGTCCACAAATCTCAAACGAAAATGAAGAAAAAGGACAAAGAAAGGAAGGTGGACTAATGTCTGCAATATTTGCATGTTTTATTTTCAGAAACTTGAGCAATAATAAGATCACAGATATTGAGGAAGGAGCTTTTGAGGGTGCTGCTGGTGTCAATGAGCTCATTCTGACCAGCAACCGACTGGAAAATGTGCATTTCCGAATGCTGAAAGGACTCAGTGGGCTGAGAACTCTGTGAGTACCAAGTCAGTGTGGAAGAAACTATATGACAAGCCTTGTTTCACTGGTCTTTTATGTTCTTTTTATGTAATTTAAGTAGTAGCAGCTTAAGATTATACTCTGTGTTTGCATGACATTAAATGTCAGTGCTATAAATCAATAAAGAGCTGACCATTAGAACGGGGATTCATGTTGTACTTAAAAGAAAGATAAGGTCAAAGTTTGCATATTTGTGTTGCAATGACTTCACACATCAATATCATTAAACTCCTAGAAGCAAATGCTTGTAAGGCAGGCATTGGGGATTTGTTTTAATTCCCTAAACAGCAGCTTTAACTATCACTACCTTTGAGCTGTGCATTAACCCTGTGGTTTCTATGCAAATCCAAACTGCTGGCTGGTTTCTTGTACAAAATTATCCATGATTGTTTAATTTTGTTTAAAAATTAAGATCTTCAGTCTCTAATAAATAAACTTAGGAGGAACCTAAAGTTAGAAAAGTTAGAGGTTATTAAAGTTAGAAATCTGAAGAAATACTTAATGATAATGTCCATTTTTTGAGCCAAAATGTGATGAAAAAATATTAAAATTGAAAAAATAATATTGAATACAAAACCTCCTCAAAATAATTTAAAATAATTAACATTATTTCCAGAGTAGTAGATGTTTAAATAATTAGTTATACAGTATCAGCTACTGTGACCAAAAAGAATAAAATATGACTAGATGCCATTTGGCATCAATTGAATCTTTGCATATGTCCTTTCTTTAAATAAAATATAATAATGTTTATATTTGCTGTAAATTCTATGCAATGGGAATAATAATAACAAGGTTACTTTATGAAGAAAATAATGGCAGTTTGTCCTATCTTTATCCTCTAAACTATGAGCGGTTTTTAATTATATTGAATTAATTAACTTTCTGTCTGCAGGATGCTAAGAAGCAATCGGATTAGCTGTGTGGGCAATAACAGCTTCACTGGACTGAGTTCTGTGAGACTGCTCTCCCTCTATGACAATCAGATCACCACCATGGCACCTGGTGCCTTTGATACACTCCACTCCCTATCAACTTTGTAAGTCATAATAAGAAGTGACATGACCAGTGCAAAATTGATCTTACAGCCTTGGGTGCATAATGTGAAACATTCGCAAATGAAGGGTTGTGTGTCTGCATTGTAAAAGTGTTTTTTTTTACTAAATACTTGTTGTGTGGCTGTTTCTTGCAGTTACAAAAAAATAGGCGGACTTTGTTTTTCATGGAAGACCTTGAAAAGTTTAAAATGTCTGCACCTGTTTAAGAAAGCCTTATTCTTTTTCTATTGACACCCAGTGGTATTTATGAAAGGCTGTACCTTTGAAGCTATTGACTGAAATAATGGGTGGCTTTACCTTGAATCACGGTGACCTATATTTTTAAGGGATCTGACCCCAGTGCAGATGGGCTATTGGATTTATATCTAAGAAATTGCTTGTCCAATTGCAATTTGCTATGTGTTAAGAGATCTCATATTACATGCTATAAATATAAATTGCTGTGTTATTTTTATACTTGGCCCGTGATATTGGTTTATTAAAACACATTTGTGAGTAATTGTTTTCATAATAAATGAGGAATTTAAATCACATGATATGGATTATATTTTCATCTTAGATAAGATTTTCCTTGTTTAATAGAAAGCATGTTAATAGTTGAGTTGTCATGTCAGTAAATTCTGTTTTTTTTTTATCTTGTATGTAATCAACATAGCTGTCAGATTAGATAGGTGACGTTCTCCAGAGCTATGAGGAGACTTTATAATGACAGCTAAATGAAATAGTTGTGTTTGAGCAAAAATCCTGCTCTGAAAACTAACACTATTCATCCAGATAGTAAGTGATTTTATTATATGTAAACTGTAGCTTGACATCAGGTCAGAAATACTGACAGTTTCAATTAGTTGCAAATGGCATATGTCCCCTAACTCAGCTGCACAAAAACAATTTCTTTTTCAGCAGCCTTGAGCTGATGCTTCAGTGTAACTGCAAAAAGGATTCCTGCACATGTAGGAGTCACCACTGAAACAGTCTGAAATTTATTTTAGTAAAAAGAGTGGTCCATGAACAAGCAGAAGGTGCTGAAATGTGGGTTATTTGACTTGGCAGCTGTTCAGAATAAAAAAGCTTTACATGGAAAGCTATTCCTAAGAATGTTATTCAAAAATACCATGATCGTCTTTAAAAATCAGACTAATACTCTTTTGAGATTTATTTGTACTAGAGAAACCTTGTATTCTAGTTGTGTCGTATTTGAGAGTAATGTGTCCCAGGATTAAATTTATTGTGGGACTGCTGGCACAAAATGGTTGCTTCACAGTGGGTACTACACTCCTGCAGTGAATGGTGACCTTCCTATATGGAAAGTGCTTTGGGATCCTTTAGGATTAAAAACACAATATAAATGAATTACGTTATTTTTATTCAACACAAAGTAAATAATAATGTCCAAATGTCCATACTGTATATAAAATAGATCTTCCTTGTTTTCTAAGCATGACATTGAACCATGGATATTACTTTGGTCAACACTGGATTGGACATTGGGTCTACCTCTCAGTCACACTATATAATTCCCTTACTGAGGGAAAAAGTCTTTAGCAATTTAAATACCTGAGGAATTAATTGAGAAGACCTGTTCATTCCTAAGAGAAAGGTGATGCTACAGCAGAGGCAACATTCTTTTCCCCCTATTAGGAATCTTCTTGCGAATCCCTTCAACTGCAATTGCCACCTAGCCTGGCTTGGGGAGTGGCTGAGGAAGAAGAGAATTGTCACAGGGAATCCCAGGTGCCAGAACCCCTACTTCCTGAAGGAGATTCCCATCCAGGATGTGGCCATTCAGGACTTCACTTGTGATGATGGTAACTATTTAATTTCATATACTGTAGCCTGTATATTAATTGCATATGCTATAAATTATGTACTGTATACTATAGATTATATGTCTATATATTGCATGTAGCATCAGTGAAAAACAATTAGTGTCAAAATGGAAATAATTAATTTGATTAGCCAAATTGATATCGACTTTGCTGCAAAAACAGGTTTTTCAGGACAGGTATGGTAGCTGATAAAGGTGTGATCACAGGGCCTCCTGGGTGGCAAAGTGACATTTGCCTGAGCTCAGGTTTATTTCTGTGATCATGGGTGTGAGTCTGGATCATGTCACTAGCTGACTACGACTGGGATTCCCAGCACATTTGGCTGGAAGCTGCCAAGGGTAGAGTGGGATTAGTCGATCGGAACTCTCTTGGTGCTCAGCAACACTCCTGAGCACTTGTATCCCTACGGTGCTGTCAGTGAGAGGTACCTTCTCCTGCAATCATTGGTCTGCTATGCAAGTCCTCTAATTAGAGTTTTGTGGCCTGTGATATGTTAAAGGCTAGAGGCTCAAAAGTGGGTGGGTTAACGGAGTCTGCCTGCACTTCCTCAGTTTCCCCTGTGTCCGTTCACAAAGTTCACATCTGGGAGACATCCGAAACACTGGCTACTCCAAGGTATTAAGGTATAGGAAAAAAACTGAGCAATTCTCAATTTAAAACAAAGACATGTTTACTTTTTTGTCATTTGTATTTACCACAATTACCAACATACTCATTTTTTCCCTTACTTAATGCCGATACATCACTTTTCTCAGAGAAATCAGCTTTGACAGAGAGGTACCTTTGGTCTTATTTGTTACTTCAGAGTTCATGATATCATTGCAACTAGATCAAACAATTAATAAATTAATTAGAGGTGTTGTCTATTTGCCATGAAATTAATAATCAAATGTATTATTATTTGCTCAACTTCTTGGATGATTTGGATGAGCTTGTGATCTATATTTATTTTATATAATAGAAATTGCTTATCCTGCATAAATAACCTATTAGCTGTAGCTGCTGAGCCAGGAAAATCAATGATAAATCAAAGGATGCAGTTGCATGGATTATCTGAGCTTTCTGTCTGACATACAAATGGAGCATGACAATTTTGTCTTCACTTTTTTTCATAAGACTTAACGTGAGGTAACGTGAGGTAGAGAATTAGTTTATTAAATTCAGGAACAGTGACCACACAGTAGATAAGAGTTAAAGTTTATTTGCTATTATCATGTGTATGGCTGCTTTTGAAACACAAAGTTGCTAGAGTAGTAAAATACAGTAAATGCAGTGCATGCTAAAAAACACCTTTTGTAAGATGAAGGTTATGTTTTAATCACAGCAAACTTATTTTCTACCAACAGGCAATGATGATAACAGTTGCTCCCCACTCGCTCGCTGTCCGGCTGAATGTACCTGTTTAGACACTGTAGTCCGATGCAGCAACAAAGGATTGAAAGCTCTGCCAAAGGCCCTCCCCAAAGAAGTGACAGAACTGTGAGTCATTCTAAAGGCCACCTTATTATCCCCAGCAAGGAACAGAGCAGAAAACAGATTACAGTTTTCAAACCAGTCTCATTAGAGCGTTGTATTATTTGTTTTCAAATATGTGAGATTTTGAGTAGGAATTCAGACATACGATTAAAAAAATAGATTGCATAAAGTGAATAGTAGTATGTTTTTTATGGAAAAATAGACCCAAAGACAGCACCTGCATTGGTCAATCATCTCAAAGCCGTTCAGTGTCTAATATTGTAAAAAATGCTATTTTTAGGTTTTATCTCAACAGCGAAAGACATTCCATTATTGCTATATATAAAGTAGTATGATTATCTGTATGAAAATTCAGTTTCAAAGTATGTCTGAGTCCATAAAATTGAATATAAAGGGCTTCCGGAAGATATACTTCTTCATACATTTAAAATAAGCCTTTAAAAATTAATCTTCATATAATTTTTTTCATTAGCTTATAGGTTATGTTTCAGAGAAGGGTTGCATCATCTAATGTACTACAACAGTAAATGTCTTCTGCCAATTTTAATATTTCATTTATGCCTACAAGTATAGATTGCATCACCCAGCTGCAGTATTCAATCATCATACTTCAACGGGGAAATCGTTATGAGAGGGATTTGTTTGGAATTGTAAAATTATTTATAGATTTCTTGATTAGATGATGTGAGTGTTTAATCTTTTTTGGAGGTGCATATTTATATTGTTGTCCATGAAGTGGATCTCTTATCCAGAGTTTTGTTTCTGAACCACTGAATCTGTGCAAGAGAATCATTATCAATCAGCCAGTGTTTATTATTGCGTTCCTCACAATAAAGTGCCATAGAGTTCTTCAGAGAAATATGTACAACATGTTTTATGAGCACGTACAGTGGATGTCTGGGCACAGAGAACAGAATATAATTTCTCCTAGAATCAAAACCAGCAGTTATTTCTGTTTGAAAAAGATATTGTAACAAAACCTACAAAGTGCCCATTAATGTAGTAAAGTGATACCTGTATTACTTATAATGACTATATAGGCTTTAGGGTTGTATATGAAATAGTATACTATTAATTCGTAAGAACTGAAATACAGATTTTTTTAATAGTGGAAATAACCTGATTTTCTCTTTTTTTGGATAGCTATCTGGATGGAAACCAGTTCACTCAAGTTCCAAGAGAGCTCTCTAATTTCAAGCATTTAACACTCATGTAGGTGGTTTTCATTATGAATTTAGCTCTAATTCATTACAAGCAAAAATGATCAATTAAAATAATTTTGCATGGCACTGGAAATGCCTTGAAGCAAATAATGAAAAATATTTTTGTTAAATTATTTAACTTTAAATCAAAACAAGAGTGGGTGGCTTTCATTAGAATGATGAGAAGAAAATCGCCCTGTGATTTATGTGATTAATTTGATAGAGGTCAGAAAACAGAGTCCCACTCAGTTATAAATTAGATCCTTTGCAATAGAAATAAACCTTTTTTGAGCTGTGAAATTGTACAGCAAATGCACAAGGTGTTTTACCCATCTTTTAACTTCCAAACTTTTATATCATAGTGTAATTGTTTTTATATTGATACATGTTGTCTGCATGAAATGTAGGTTATTAAATTGTCACTTAGCCCTCACATTGATGTTACCTGAGTAGCCTCATGGAAAAGACATATTTCAAATAAAAATACATATCTAACATAAAAAGCTGAGTATGTTTTAGTGCTGAACTAAGTGCTTACTTTACTGTAACTACTGTATATAACTTTTATTAGTATATTGCATGTAATTATACAAATAGTAGAAAAACACTGCTTTGTAATTAGTTTAAAGGCAAACTTTTAATGTTGACTCCAACAAATATTTTCTGTTAACATTTTCGTTTTTTTTATTTTGATTAAATTATTTTCATTTCAGTGATTTAAGTAACAACCAGATCAGCACTTTGTCAAACCAGAGCTTCAGCAACATGACTGAACTGCTGACACTGTGAGTCTGGGTTTTCATCTCTTTGGCCTCTAGAGTGATAGCTGCTTAAGTCTTTACCTTTAGATAAATAAATGCTTCTCTTGTGGCAGATAATATTATTTTGAGTCACATTTGTGAATAATTCAGCATAATAAATAACTGTAATATTGACAGCAGAACTAAGATAAACATATTTTTGTAACTAATTAGTACTCTTCATTTTTTACCACAGAATTTTAAGCTACAATCGACTAAGGTGTATACCTATCAAAGCTTTCGATGGCTTGAAGACTCTACGGTTATTGTGAGTATAAGCAACGTGTGTAGGGAGTATTTATAGGTTGCTTTACTTCTACAGTTAGCAAGACATACTTGTTCACTTTTTGTACTGAACATTTTGAAATACAAGAATTACAAGTTTTAGGTAAATACACCAAAACAAAGAAATCTGAGATGTTTTCCCAAAGGCACTAAAGAAATGTTTCATACTCAGTACAAATATTTATAGATTTCATAAAATTTAGCTGTCAAATGGAATAGCACCCCTTTCAGTTTGTATGTACTGTACGTGTATCTTGTTCATATATTTCATCATGCAGATGGAATTCAGCAGATAGTTTATAATAGCCTTGCAGCATAACCTCTTAATCTGTCCTTTTATTGCTGGGTGCTTGAAACAGGAAATGTTATACTCAGTTGTTAGTTGGTGAGTGATACTGTGGTTTCTTCTTGTAAAGGAGAACTCAAGTCACCTGCAATCTGCTTTTTGTTGTATTGTATTGTCTTTGTAGGTCTCTTCATGGCAACGATATTGCCATTATTCCAGAGGGGGCCTTCCATGATCTCTCCTCACTGTCACATCTGTAAGTCTGGTGTACTTTCAAGGCTTTAGGAAGGAAAACGTGAAGGTTATTTTGACAGCTGGATGTATTTTTCCAAATGGGTCTTCTTGGCTTAGGGCACATTTCCTAAAACACATCTAGACAGACAGGGTGTTGCTAGTGATTGAGGCTATTAAAACTTCAATGTACATTACCTTCCCAAAAGTAATTGGAATTGGCAGATAGAAAGGGATGGTGGTTTCAACATGAAAAAAAAATCTGTCTTTGCTTGTGGCGACATCTGTATTATTGAGGAATGTGACCAGCATTTCCATAAATGTGGTTATTAAAGGCACTATGCTAAGGAATGCAGGTGTAGAACTGAGAGAAAGAAAGTGTCACATTTACATTGGAGAAGAAAGGAACTAGTATTGCTAACACCAGAACAGCAAGTTGCCTTATATGAATCTGCTTTTAATTAAAATTAAGTGAAATGGCCAACGATTTAAATTGTTCAGTTCCAAGTTTGTAGGATTTTGTATCAGTAAGTTGGCTCTGAAAATAATTCAGACACTTAGAGAAACGGTAGACTCTTTACATTTTGTATGGATGATTTATACATATATAAGTTCAGGATTAATGTTTGAAGTGTATTTTTAAAAAGCTCCTTTTGAGGCCTTATCCTAAAGAACCTTTATTTATATTACTGGACATGCGAAATAATCTTACTGGTATTCACTTTGTCTAACTATAAGATAAAGTAAAAATTACCCTGGAAAGGAAATAAGATAATGTTTGTGTTAGAGCAAAATGTTTTTGAGGATAGATGTTTCTTTATTGAAGTAATTTGGGGCGGAGTGGTGGCTCTGTGGCTCAGGATCTGCGCCTGTGGCTGGAAGGTTGCCGGTTCATATACCGCAGCTGGCAGAGGAATCCTACTCTGTTGGGCTCCTGAGCAAGGCTCTTAACCCCAACTGCTCCAGGGGTGCTGTACAATGGCTGACCCTGTGCTCTGACCCCAGGCTCTCTCCCTGTCCATGTGTCTCATGGAGAGCAAGCTGGGGTATGCGAAAAGATAATTCCTAATGCAAGAAATTGTAAAGGGTTAATAAAGTGATGTTTTTATTATTATTAATTGTACAGTCATGTGGTAAGTCACAATATTTAAAAATATTTTGACACCGGATGAACAATACTTGTAGGTAATCATTTTAATTTCACTTAATGTTGCTGTGCGTCATTTAAGATATAAGTTGAATATTTTTTCTGATTAAAGTATGTTTTCTCTAGTATCATAACATTCATCATTAGGATCATGGCTTGCATTGTCAGAGATGATAGGTTTTACTTTTCGCATATCCTAAAAGCGTTCATATGTGTAGGGATGTCTAGGAATCTGAAAATCTTATACAATTACTATGTAATTAATTCAAAAGGAATGCTGATGCTCATATCTCAGCTCAATGTTTATAAATGAACAGCACCACCAAATTCCCCAGGGTGCTCAGTGTCTGTGCAATGGCATATGCTACAAAACACAGAAACGATTCACAGCAGATTAATTACGCTGTTACTAAGTAACTCCAAAACACTATGTATGCAGAGTATAGAATATCTTGGGTGTTGCTTTTTTATTCCTGCAGTGCTCTTGGTGCCAATCCCTTGTACTGTGACTGTAACATGCAGTGGCTTTCGGAATGGGTAAAATCAGGCTACAAGGAACCAGGTATTGCTCGCTGTGCTGGGCCTGGTGAAATGACTGACAAGCTGCTGCTCACTACCCCATCCAAGAAGTTTACATGTCAAGGTACCTCAGCATTCTTTATATGACTGTCAAACAATACACATATTCAAACTGTTTATAACCTTAAACGAGGTGGTTTTTTTTTCTCTTTGTATCACTGTACAGTTTTTGAGTATCATTTTCACGGTGTATGAATAAGTGATTATAGGGTGGCATGGTGGCGCAGTAGTTAGCATTGCTATCACACAGGGGCTTGTGTGAAGCACTGCAGTGGTGAGGCCCAATTCCGGACATGGGGTTCATGTGGGTTTCTTCTGGGTGCTCTTGTTTCCTCCCACAGTCCAAAGACATACTGGTAGGTTAACTGGCTTCTGGGAAAATTGGCCCTGGTGTGAGTGTGTACCCCGAGATGGACTGGCATCGCGTCCAGGGTGTATCCCACCTTGTTACACCCGTTGCTTTGCTGGGATAGACTCCAGCTCCCCAGTGACCCTGAATTGGAAGAAGTGGTTAGAAAAAGAATGGATGAATAAGTGAAAACATAGAAAACATGAGAAGCCATCTACGCTAATGTCATATTTACTACTTCCATCTTTAAACCTGTAAAACATGGATTTAAAATAGTGATACAAATCTTGCTTGACATCTTTAACGTTAAGATTTCATTTTTGACTTTTGACAATTGACATACTTTAGCCATTCCGGGACCATGTGGTTTCCTGGTGCCAGGTAAGGCCACAAAGAGCATAATCAAAGTCATCCAAAAAAAAAACCTTACTTTCCTTACATTTGATCCTTGACATGGCAATGACCTGATCCTAATTGCTTATTGTGTTGGCCCGTCAGTGACCTGTCAGTGCTTTGACTTTCACTTTGTCTTTACCTTTATTCTGACCATTCCTTCTGTAGTTTGCTTTAAAAGTATTTGGTCACATTACATTTAAAAAATGTTCAATCTATCTCTTTGTGTACATCTGTTTATTTTTGCAGGTCCAGTTGATGTTGCCATTCTTGCCAAGTGTAATCCATGTCTGTCGAACCCTTGCAGAAATGATGGCACATGTAATAATGACCCAGTTGACTTCTACAGGTGCACATGTCCTTATGGTTTTAAGGTATGCTCTCCTTACTAGGACATTTAAAAAGTGTTTTTAACTTTCAAATGCTTCTGTTTATATTTCATGTTTTTGATGTTTATCATTTTACCCTTGCTCTAATCTCAGGGACAGGACTGTGACATTCCTATCCATGCCTGCATCAGCAATCCCTGTGGAAATGGTGGCACTTGCCACCTGAAGGAGGGAGACAAGGGTGGCTTTTGGTAAGTAAGAGACTAAAGCAGGCCGTTATTCAGATTTTAGCTCAAATTAAATTGTATTGTGAAAATGTAAGGCTCTAAATTATTTATATTGTGATTGGAGCTACTCCATCTGATAGGAGATTAATTTAGTGCATTTACACATTTTTATGTTTTTATGCAAATTCAGTATTTTGCAATGTATTGTGGGTATGTAAAAAGGTACAGTAGAAATGCATTATTATGTCATTTAAACCATAAAGTAATTATTTAGGTTTCTTATGGAACATTTTTTCCACTGACTTTAGTTTTTCTTATAGGCTCCTGATATTCATAGTTTAACACCTCAACAAATATTTATCATAATCAGCCTTCTTAGGTTTATGAGTGTCGTATTGTCTGTTCTACATCATACTTTGGGAGAAGCATGTGCCAGCTATCCTGAAATAGTGTACAAATTGCTTTCAGTAATTATTTTTCTGAGGTTCAACCTTAACGTACTATATATAGACTAAAATCTCTACCAGTATGAGCATTTTGTTGAGCAATCAGTTTACACATTAAAAAATGATGGATACTAATTTTAAAAAAGGCCCCACAGCCCAAGAAAGAAAGTCCAGTCGTATTTTCTCAGTCACATTACCAGCTTCTGTATTTCTAGGAGGAACAATGTTCGATGTCCCCAAGTATATCAAACTGAAGTCATCATACATTACAAAATGTCAGTTCGATTTGGAGGAACTGTGATAAAGTATTTTTTTAAATGGGACTGTCAGGAATTAAAGAGACAAGTAGAGAGTAATTCCATGCTGAAAAGTGGAACGAAAGAGACAAGGATTCAGCTGTAGAGCCATCTTCACATCTGAAGAAGGTTTAACATCCGGAACATTGGGTTTTTTCTTGCTGGATTCAGCCTGGATTTACCTTCCTGCTTGTTCCTTTTCATCTTGCACACTGATGCAGCTCCCTCGTGATCCCATGAAAGAAAGAGGAAACAGAATTTTGGAAAGACGATTATGGGCTCAAAGATCTAAGCAGCAACCGATGTAAAAAAATCTACTCTTGCCATCTTGCAAAACAATTGTTCATCAAACTAGTCCCTACAAAAGTAAAGATGAATATACCTAAGGACGCTTGAAGGTATTAACTTGAACATAGGTGACAATTACTGAGAAATAAAGTTTTTCAGCATCAATTAACCACACTAATACCTAAATATTAGGTATGAGAAAAGTGACCGCAGACTATAATGGTGTATCTTTTTATGACAAAATTAAGCCTTAGGAAAAGAAAATGTCACTTACATTAGATATGAAAAATCAACTCAGAATTCATCACATAAATATATAGCTGCTTATTCATAGTGTTACGCTACGCCCCCGGAGGACTTGTCATTCCACCTCGGATTTCAGCACGATTCACAATTAGCTAATTTACCCCAGCCTATTTAATGCTGCTTCACACACTCCCCTGTGCTCAGTATTAGGGTTTTTCCTGGCTAGAGCTGCTTCCATTTTCGCTACAACTTACCGCTTGGTTTTTGGCTTCCTGACTCTGGTTTGTTTTCCGACTACGTCTCCTGGTTTTGGTTTTGGTACTTTGGTTATTGTTCTGGTTTCGACTCTCGGCTTCCTCACAGTTTACGGCTCCGCTTCTGGTTTTGTACTTTTGCACCGGCTTGTTTACCTACGGCTTTAGGACCTCGGATTGTTCTATCGACTACCCCTCTGGAAATCGTTCTAGTTTTCTGCATAGGGTCCTCACTACTATTTCCTAACGCATAGTAAATGTTTTTGCAAGGTGGCTCAAGGACAGTCTACATTTTTCTGAAGAACAATAGTTGAAAATCATTAAAATGTCCTTAGATCTACCAGTGTTTTGTGTTTCTGATTCCTTTTGTCACCTTGAGGTACCTTGTTTAAACTAATATAGAAACTGAAAGTATTAGAATTTAAAAATAATGTATGATAAAGAACAACCATTCCTTCAGGATATGTAAAATGGGAGACATTTCTCTTTTTTCTTTCTAGAAGGTTTTCTCAGAATGAGAGTAAAGTCATGCTTGCACATTGAATCAGGGAATTAAGGATGTATTTTGCATGTGCTGCACCTCAGCATATTGTGAGCTCTTTAAAATTGGAATTGGTTATACTGTACATATTAGAATTAAATAGCAGATTATCATATGAAGAACAATGTTTCCTTAAGGAGACAGTGTAAGTTATGAGCCCTTTTTCCTTTTTTTCTGGAAGGACATCTCAGAATGAAGGTAATGTCATGCTCACACATTGAATCAAGGAATTAAGGAATTTTTTTTTTGTGTGCTGCAGCTCAACATGCTGTGAGCACTTTAAAATTGGAATTAGTTAATCAGAGAATAAAATGGCTCCAGCTGCACTTCATGAATAATAAAATAGAATACTCTATTAAATTAACGTAATAATTCCACAAGAGAATGGTAATCTTCTTATAAAACCTAATAAGGTGGAGTGTGAAATGGGAATGGCTTTTTCTGCAGCACTTCATTAACGAATTATCAAGACCTCTTACCTAAACTTTTTGTCTAAAGATTAATCAGTTATATTCTTCTGCCTGTAAAATATTAATTGGCACAACTAAGTAGGTAATGAGAAATGATGTATATTTGCTAACATTTTATAAAGGAATTGTTATTTTAAACATACATGTATGCCAGAAAATATATTGTAAAAACAAAAGTATAAATTGTGAATTCCATAAGAATGTCAATAATCTTTCCAGTACATTTCTAGTAAGGTGTAGCACATGGACAATAAATCTGGTGTAGACATCGGTGTCCATAGTATGCTATAATGCGACATACAGTAGGCTTTCTAGACTCTAGACAGTTACATAAGTTCTGTGCTGCATGTTTTCATTAAAAAAAATAATCAGATCAACATAATGTCACTGATAGCGTTCAGTCATGCTAAAATGTTTTAGTCATGTTGTTTTGCTTTTTTGGGGTCCTTTTTTGAATTTTGAATTTTGAATAATTTTGCCATTATTTTGGTTCAGTGAAATATCATGCAGTGACTTAAATCAAACAAAGATGTAAGACTGCATTCTGCTTAAAACATCATGTTTAGTTAAGATGTTCTTTGAGGAATATAGCCTGGAATTATCATTAAAAGACGTACCTGAATCTTACATCGATTGTGTATACCACAGGATGTAATACCGTGTAGAACTTGTCTCCATTATACAAAACTACTTGTATATTTGTTGTTTTATGTGCTTAACTTGAAGTTGTGGCTGGATATTTGAAGTGCAGGAGTGATAGGAGTTTATGAGATTCTTGTAATGGAGAGTTTAATTAATTCTTAAGAGTTTAAACTCTCCATTAACTTTAAACTCTTACCTGTTAGAATTTACATCCAGAATAAATACAGCATCAAAAGAAACTTTTTACTCTATGCATGTACTGTATGTTTTCATGTTTGGCGTATTTTTGATTAAAGGATCATTAATGACTATGATGCACATGGAATGTCACGTAAGCACTAAACCACCTCATTAGTGAGGCAGTTGTTTGGGAACAGGTCATGAGATTATGTAATCTGATAAATATCAAGCCTGGTGAAGACCAAAAAAGAAAAACACAGGAACTGGTATGTCCTGTTTATCAAGATAACAATGCCTTTGTACCAGCTTATTTTGGAGAATGGATACTGCATACTGTGTCTTGCTATATGGTATGTACAGTACAGTACCAGTATCTAACCTGGCAAAATGTAACAGATAAGAAGTTCATCAATGATAGGCCACAATCCAGGAGACTAGGAATCATGACAAGTCCAAAACTGACACATCCATACCCAAGTTTGTTGGTATGGGCAAGAATCACTACAGAACTCCACATGCAGTGCATGATGGTAACCTGATTGCACTACACTGATCATGTCCTGGGACCTCACTTTCTGCACTTTCTGCAGGATCATCCTAATGTCACAACATTCCACCATGACAAAACATGTCCTCATGCTGCTGCGGTAATAAGGGCATTACTTGCAAATGTGTCCGTTATGACATGAATGTGTTACTCACCTGATACACATGCTACTCGCCCTTGACTTTCACAGTAGACCATGTGCTTTTCAGCCACATTGACAACAAATGTTATTCAGCATAAATAATTTACCTGTGCCATGTCTGTTAAAAAATTCCAGTGCAGTAACTTTAAAAATACTTTAAAAAACAATGACCTTAATGACCTTATGACATTGTTGCAGTTGGAAGTGATGAAGTTCCTTTTGATGCTCAGGATAGATTAGAGAAAACAAGTAGCTATTAAAAAGTGAATTTACAAGTTTGGAGGCACTGGAGATTTGTCAGAAGCTAAGTGCTATGAGTATAGGACCCTCAGTGTTTACATTTACCACAGATTCTGGGTTTAACAGCATAAATGAGCTTCCTGCTTGTCAGAAGCTATTAACTGTTTGATCTCTGGCTGGCTGTCCTGGCCTGAAATAAAATTACACTTTGCTGCATTTGGCACTTAATATTTTCTCCATTCAAACATTGCAATCTCTGGGACTGAGATTAAATCAAAACTTCAACCCACCTATTATTCACATATATACAGTAAACTCAGTACTTGAATGCAGCTTTCTTTTGGATATAAACAAAATGTTTCTGGCTAACAAAGAGACATTATCAAGTAATAGGTTAGTAATTTGCAATTGGTGGGCGGATGAAAGTTTCAGATTTAATCTGTGTTCCGTTGTAAATGGGCTTTTTGGGATTCAATTAAAAAAGACTCAAAAACTGGGTGGAAAATGATTAAATTGCAAATATACTGTAAAAGGCACAATGGAGTAACAACATTAGTAGCTTTGCAACAGTCAAATACAGTTCACATACAGTAGATTCAGTATGTATTTGGATATATATTATAAAAAACTCATTAGGATCACAGTACAGATTTCCAGGAAGCAGTGTGTATTAAACAAATACACACAAACAAAATTGTAAACCAAATTTTAAGTTTCTGATCAACAAAATATTCCATTTGAAAATGACTGGACTGGAATCTAAGCAAACAGGGACATTTTTATGATTAAGATAAACAGTTATTTGTTTTTTTAAATGCAATTGTCCTGTTTGTGCTTTTCAAAAAAAGATTCTAAGTTCTACTCTTGTTCTTTAAGGTGTAAGTGTGCTGATGGATTTGAAGGCGAGACTTGTGAAATTAATATTGATGACTGTGAGGATAATGACTGTGAAAACAACTCTACTTGCATAGATGGAATCAACAATTACACCTGTCTCTGCCCCCCTGAATACACAGGTAAGACCAGAAAGGACATTTGATGATAATATACGTCTTGTATTGGGTACCTGGACAGTATGTCACATGTGTAATGTATGAATATTGTGTAACAGACAGCAAAGGATTATTTGTAGCCATGTGCATGTCAAATCTATTAAATGTACAGAGTTTAAATGGACATGGTTATATACTGTAATATTATTCTGTTCACACACATGCATTAGTATTAATACTGCATTTCAATTGCAAAAGTTTAAATTAATCTATTTGCAAAAAATACATTTTGAATGTAAGATTAATCAAAAAATCAGTTTTATATGAAACTCAAGGTGAGCCAACATAATAATGTGGTGGCTTCCTTCCACCTGGCGGGGTAAACTAATCTTCTAACCTTGACAGCAGACTGTAAGCCCACAAGATTCAAAGCTTGCAGCTTCATGGTGTTTGCGGCAGAATGATGGTTTTGTATGACAAGGACAGCTAACCACAATTGATTTCCTGACGTTCACATAAAGTCAGGAAAAACATAACCCGTGTGACTGATCATCAAAAAGCATAACACAATTCTGAGCATGTGAGATTCTTTAATTTCTCCAGTTATCTTCAGATTGATCTGAATATTTGAGTTTTATATTATTTGCTCGTCCTGTAACTACTGTATGTTGTTGGAAACTGGTTTTCACAACAAAAGAAATGGTAGTTGAGTGTACAAATGTATGTGTTTTTCTGTCGTTTTCATAAAATAATTCCTTTAAAAAGGTAAATTTATTTCAGATCTGAAACTAATATTGCTAAATAGCAGAATGTTTATTCATACTACTATGTGAAAGAAGAGGAGGCATTTCTTTATCCAAAGGGTTATGGGAGTATGGAACAAGCTACCCAACCACATTGCTAAAGCAGATACCCTGACTTTTTCAAAAAAATGCCTAGATGAGATGTTTGGATCAATTAATTAACTACCACATTGGCTAAATGGGCTAAAAAGCCTCCTCTCATTTGTATTTTTTCTTATGATCATAGGAATCATAAACTGTAAATCAGTTAAAACTCTAAATACAGTATATGCCCATTTAAAAACAGTTTAATGTTAATAAGAATAAGAAGAAAACTGTACACTTTGGGGGGCCTGTTTTGCGCACTGCTCTTAAAGAATTTAATTTTGCAACATGCTGTTAGCCTCCAGGGTACCTTATGCCAGCATATGGAAAATAACTGAGTTCAGGTCACCTTGTTGGCTGATTTCACACTCAATTTGTCTTGTTTTAAACTGCAATTTGTTTCTTACAGGAAACACCAGATTTCTTGAGCTCTAAGGCTGTAATACATAATTACACTTCAGGACCGATTCTCTATAATTTGATTGAATTCAACATTCAACAGATATGTGTCGTGTAAGGAAAGGAAGGGGTTGTTTAGATTTTATTTGCATATGGTGGAATCTGACTCAGCCTTCCATGTTATACTCTTTGCTATAGTAAAAGTATGGTGTTTTCATTGCCTTCCTGTGTCTGCTTATTAGTTTATGTTCTAGTGCTCTGCTACTGTAAACCAGTGTAAAAGCCTTGTCTCTTCTGTCTTTGTCACTGCAAGCTGCTAATCTCAATGAGGTGGAAAAAGGTTAGTTTCTGTTATTTTTCATCTACAGTATTTTATTATATTCTGTGGCAATGTTTACAGCAGCATTGAATTTCTCTTGTAATACCTTTGTTTGGTCCAGCTTTTTAAAATCAAGTGAAATTAATCATGCTTTACAAGCATCGCAGGCATCATGTCTCTGCATTATCTCACATTTTTAAAAAATATTTGCTATGTAAGTTAAATGTTTTACAGTCAATATGGATGATCCAGAAATGTCTTGTTGTGGTCGTATAGCTGGACAGAACTAAAGATTAGTAAACCAGTTCTTCAAAGAGGAGAGTATGACAATGCTTATACTGTTGCAAGCATGGCCTTTGTCTTTCTTTGTTGCTTCATTTCTTCTGCAATGTGGTTATCAGAGCCCACCATAAGCATCGTTCAGAGCAAATGTAGAAAATCTTTGAAACATTGAGGTGTACAAATTTAATGTCAGCTAATATATGGAAATATCTGCCTCTGTTACTGCAATGATATCTATTATATAGACTGCAAATAGAAGTTTAAAAATGCAGTTATGGTTGTAAGCTACAGTATATCTGAAGATTCAAAATCTTGCCTTTTTGCATAAATATTTGGGTAATTTGAAGTAAGTTTTTACTTAGAAAATAATTTTAAACAAAATATTTTATCACATATGGGAGGAACTTCAATTTCTGTGAATATTTAAATACATTTTCCTAGACACACTCTTTATCAGGAATTCCACAATTAGATGAGGCCTACTCATTAAGCTTTATTTCACTATCAGCCCAAAGCCAGTACTTGTTGTGCTGAAAACAACCCATCAAGTATGAAATCCCATCTTGCCTCCTCCCTCCCACTAAGTTACAATGTGGAGTTGCCAGTCAAATCTAACGTGAATGTCTTTGTGAGCTCCTTTTGCAACCCCATTCTGACATGGAGAGATCATGAAAACACCACATTCCCGGGACCCTGGAGTGGAGATAATTTGCTTATCACCATGCTCCTTCAAAGTATAAGACGTTAACCAACAAAAACATTTGAAGACTCATTTCGATTTGAGCCTTCAATAATATAGCCGTATTTTGCCATAATAAGAATATCCTGACCAATATTAAGATAAAGAAAGATCTGATAATAGCAGGTGTCTCTTTTCATGAATGCAAAAAAACGCTGGATCTATTCTTACAAGGCCCCATTTATTTTTATGATTATAAGCTAGCCGATAGATACATGAACTATTTAAAGAGACGCTAGACAGAGGAAGAATGGAATTTATGCCTGCATTTAGAGCTATCTTTTGCCAGGAGTTTAAAACAACTATGTGTTGTAAATCAGAAGCATATACAGACAATTGGCATCAGGCTGATTGTTGCCTGGATGGCTTCCCATTAAGAATAGTACTTCAAGAAAAGTCAGCTTTGCTACAGTAAATTACCTTGTAATTCAGAGATGTTAACAGCGAAGAGACCAAAGGCAAGGACAAGCCAACACAGCACTTTAAATATGTAGTTTGGATCAGAGTGTACTTTAAATGTGAGATTTTCTGGTGTAAAAATAAATGGTCAAATTTAAAATTGCTGTAAGAAATTCCCTGGTTTGCAAATAGGTTGCAAATATCATTTTAATGTTGGATGTTAACTGCATGAATAAGCTCAATGTAATTAAGTCTAAATGTGGGACTTAATATATGATGTCTGTAGAGTTCGAGATGTAAGTGATGGTAACCTGTTTCCTAAAAGTGGGTGTCCAAATTCCCGGATGGTAGGCTGAATGAGTGTTTATTACGTATGACTTAGAGTATTACAGTATTTACTATGCCAGCAGCCATGTCAAACTGCAACTTACAATTGGCAACCCACTGAAGCTAAGCAGGTGTGAGCCTGGTCAGTACCTGGATGGGAGACCTCCTGGGAAAAAGTTTGCTGCTGGAAGAGGTGTTAGTGAGGCCAGCAGGGGGCGCTCACCCTGCGGTCCATGTGGGTCCTAATGCCCCAGTATAGTGATGGGGACACTATATACTATACTGTAAACAAGCGCCGTCTTTTGGATGAGATGTAAAACCGAGGTCCTGACTCTCTGTGGTCATTAAAAATCCCAGGGTGTTTCTCGAAAAGAGTAGGGGTGTAACCCCGGCGTCCTGGCCAAATTTCCCATGCCTCCTAATAATACCCCTCTATGAATCGGCTACATTACTTTGTTCTCCTTCCCCCCCCCTCCCTCCCACTCCGACGGCAGGCGGAGCGACGCACCACTTGGAGTATTCTCGGTCGCATTTAATGGCAACGTCAGAGATTTGGTTCAAACCACTAATTGGAGACGGGCGTGCCGACAAGCGTACCCTGCTGATCCGGGACGCTAGGATGAGAGACTACAGTATTTACTACATTTAAATAATTACAAATATTTTTTTTCATATACAAGCATTTATTACACATACTCAAAACTGCATATACTGTATACTGTATATATGTCCACGAGTAGACATTAGCCTTTTAAAATAAACTTTATTTTCTGGTCATTCCTTGCTGAGAGGTAAAGAAAAAAACACTACGTTTTGGCTCTGGAGCTACACCTCACAAAGGCTCCAGAGTCCACAGCTGAAACTTTGTGTTTCTTTTCTTTACCTCTCAGCATGGAATGAACCCTTATCTGTTCCTTTGCAGCCTACTCATGCTGACGCAGCTCTCTTCTTGAACCGCTTCAATACATATTCTGTTATCATAGTTAATCAAATCAGTGTATTTATTTACATGGCAAAGATGTACTGTATATCATCAACACACTCTAATCAATTGACCTTGGCATTTTGACTAGGCTCTTGCCTTCAGTTTTATCAATTTGCTTAGTAGGCTTTGGGTACAGTCAAATCAAGTTCTGAAAGTGGGAGTTAATAACTTAAAACAAACTTTTAAACCTGTAACAAAGTAGTCACTCAGTAGAAATCTTCATTAATTTAAAACTGTATTTCTACTGTGTGGGGCAAGAAAACAATCCAAATGCCTTTGAAGTGTATGTCATTTGATTTGAAAAGGCAAATCCTTTCAATGTTATAAGTCCATGTACAGTAAGGTTTAAGAGGGTGTTCCATCACTGTGGTGCCCGTTGTCATCCTTCTCCGCATTAATTAAAAATAATTCCCATCATAAGTAGTCACGGAGGTATGCACATTGACCTTGAACATTGTACCATTTTATGTCAGTGTACACCTTTTAAAATGCTACCAATCTGCCAGCAACACATTAGGAGAAGAGGTGATGTATCCTTGTTATGAAACAGTAACTACAACGCTGGAGGGAATGGCACTGTGCAATGCAATGTCTTAAGCAAAAGCAACAGAAAAGAAATAAGATGGATCTGCTAATTAATTTAAGCCCCGGAGGCATGATTCGAGATCAATTTAAATACGAAGCCCTTTATATTTACATTGTGCTAAAAGAAATATCAATGTTTTTGCACAAAAGCAATGTGATGGTTGGAATTTGAGAGATTTTAATCAGCAGAGCCGTATACCAGGACGTAGTTTGCATAGCTGAAAATCATAAATCATTCTGTAAACTCAACTATTTGTATTTAAATCAGATCAAAGCCCTGTAGGGTATAAATATGATCTCCTAGGTCTAATCTTACAACGATGCATGGCACTTGACATGCACGCACATCATAAAATATTTCAGAACTCAAACTTTTCTATCATTAGGAGATTAAGAGAGTTAAAAAAGAAAAATACTATAATTAAAAGCAGACAGATTTGCTCAGTTGGAAATGAATATATGGTATGTTGCATCTTTTTACATTGTATTTATGGATCCTGCTTTTTACAGAATCAGTAGAGCTCACAGAACATTATGTTACCACAGACCTTGATAATTTATCAGTGGCAGAATATTGGTTGTCTACATGACTGCAGGTTCTATTGTTTTTCCCAGACTACACATGGCTAAGCCATAAGCCATTCATCACAGCCATTCCCTTAGGGAAGGCAGAGTGTGACTGGTATTAAAGATTCATAATTTAGTGCCTTGTATGTAATTTCACAAAATCTTTTTATTGATTTATGGTGTCCTGAGACACGCATCTGGCATCTCTCAGAAAGCAACTGTGTAAAGACAGAATCCTTTGAGTTGAATTTTGAGCCTTAGAAGGCAAAGTCATTTTAAACTCTCCAGGGCATTGTATCACTGAAGGAAAAAAAAAGATGGCTTTCTCTGCAATATAATTTGTTTGAAAAGAGTTCACTAAGGAAAAAAAAAGATAAATAATTTAATACCCCAGCACAGCAGGGGCTCTGTCTTGGCACCAGCAGCAATAGTCGTCAGCTCAGAAATATAAATTGAAAATACATTCTGTGATTTCATCAAACCTTTCATGACACAATCTATAACTGGCTCTGCAAAGCCTTATGTTTTAAAATTGGCAAGGCTGGATGATTACATGGTTGTTTGAAGGAAAGGGAGTTTTTGCAGTATATTGTTATTTTAATAAGAAATAAAAAAACAGTTTTGGGGAGCATAAATGCATTGGAAAGATTATTACAATTTGGTTACCATACCAGTTTTGGAACCATAGATGACACATACAGTACCTGTCTTCTTTTGTTTTGCAGGTGAGCTGTGTGAGGAAAAGTTGGATTTCTGTGCTCCTGAGCTGAACCTCTGTCAGCATGACTCCAAGTGCATCTTGGCACCCAAAGGATACAAGTGAGTACAAAAAGAGTTTTCTGTATTCCTGATGATGGCTTGCAAACATTTTGTCTATTTTCATTAATTTCTATGTTAATATTTTTCTTTTCTCAGACTCAGCAGATGCTTACTGTTTTTCTTATTATAAAATGAGACTTTTGAACCTGCTATTATTTTATTATTATCAAGGAAAATGTAGTCAAGGAACACGCCTCAGTAATTTGCGAGAAATCCTTTCATAGATGGAGAATATTCATACAGTACATTGACATTATTTGAATTCTGCTGATCTTGACTCACACATTTATTAATGATAATACTGTTCAGATATAAGTTCATTGTACCAATTAAAAATCAATTTTAAAATATATTGTATTTCAAAATGTTTGAGTTATATGGCCACACAATTGCAATTAATTACAGGACATGAAATATGGATTAAAGGTGCACAGTTTCTTCCACCTATGTTTCTTCAAGTTCAGTCTCTTCACCTTATTTTTGGTTTGTTTATATAAAGATTCATAATAAGACAAACCCAACTATAGATTCCAAACTGTAGCTCCCTGATGCAGTACTGATGAACCATTCCATGTGTGTGGTATGTACAGTTTGTAAAGATAATTTCTTATATTGTTGTAACTTTTACAGATGTGAGTGCATGCCAGGGTATGTTGGGGACCAGTGTGACATCGACTTTGATGACTGCCAGGAAAATAAATGCAAAAATGGAGCCCATTGCATCGATGCAGTAAATGGCTATACCTGTGTGTGCCCTGAGGGATATAGGTGAGACATTTTATTTCATTCCATCATAATATTTGTGTATCTAGTGTGAGTGTAATTGTGTTAGATTAATATGACTTGATATGAATTAAACAAATATTTCATCCATCAAATAGGCTGTAATGAAGACTAAAGACCTAGATTTTCAATAATTTATAGAGTTATTTTATTACTATACCATTTTCATATAAATGATGCATATCGTATCAGTTGATTTTGCATTTGGACCTGTGATTTTCACATAAATTATAACTATTTTTTTTCATTTCTTGTTTTGCCGGGCAGTGGCTTATTTTGTGAGTTTTCTCCACCGATGGTCTTACCGCGGACAAGCCCTTGTGACAACTATGAGTGTCAAAATGGAGCCCAGTGCTTCGTAAAGGACACAGACCCTGAGTGCCAGTGTTTGCAGGGATACCGCGGGGAGAAGTGCGAGAAGCTTATCAGCGTCAACTTTGTGGACAGGGAGTCCTTTCTGCAGATCCCATCCTCCCTGATTGACTCACAGGCCAACATTTCGTTGCAGGTAGAGATGATGTCACACAAAATTAAAAACGCGTAATTATAGCAATGGGCTACAGTTCCAGATGCTTTTCCTGAGTGGAGTGACAATTGCAAAGTGTCTTTCTGAGTTAAAGAATGTCCATGGGGACCATATGGGATCGTGTGAGCAGGATGAAAGATAACAATGTGACCTTTTCCTAAAACCATTGCATAAGAATTCTCTGGTCATACAGTTCAGCTATAATCTATGAAATTGTCTTTCTGCAATTTCCATTTTTCTTGCTGATGTCATTCATATGTCATATTCAGAATACAGAAGTTTCAAAATTTATTCATATGATTAGCGGTGCCCAGTAAAAACTGATCAATCATTGATCAATTTATTTTTGTGATTTCCCTTCACTTGGCCTCGCCATTATTGCAATTGCCTTCCAAACTGCACAAACCTTGCATCTCAGTTGATGTTTTCGGCTCGTCTAGACGGCACTTGTCAAGTATGACATATGTAACATCTCTGAACATCTTTGGACCTGTTTAGAACACAACTCAACATCAGTGGAAATGCACATCCTAAAATTTACTAGCTGAGATGCATCTGCAAGCTGGCATGTGAGAATGGTACATGATTCTCATTGACCCTCACTACCAGTTTTGGTCTTGCAAAAGCATCTAAGACTTCTGAAGATGATAGAAAATGTATCTGCTGGTGGTCAGAGTATCTTTCTCCTTTGAGCTGTCCAGGGTACTGAAGTGTGGCAACTACACTACCATTACATAAAGTGGTAAACAGATATTTGGTGTTCTAAATGAAATGCTGAAATGTCATAGGGAGTTGTAGAAACTTTATTTTGGTCAGTGTGAAAAAAATGCAATTCTCCCACAGTTCTGTGTTAAACTCATTGTGTTTGTTTAATGTGTAAATGACTTGGATTACAGCATAAATGGTAGATGTATTATACTGTATTAATATACTGTACATACGTGCACTAAATTTAAGGTTGAAGGTGAAGTCTTTTCACCACCCTACACAGACCACATTTAATACTGTTTTCAGGCCAGGGGAATATTCACAAAGCTACATTTTCTGAGTCTGGGGGAGTGACTTGAATGAAGTCTCTTAAATTTGAAAAGCAACTAGTCTCAGTTGCTGATCCCAGTTTTTAATTGTTATGCTGATATTTTTGGTGGTTATTCTTTAAAATTGAGAATGTGATTTTACTTTATTATTTTATGACAGTAAACTAAAAAGGTAATAAAAATATTTGTTTCCAAAGCTTTTTTTAAGGGGGGTGGAAGTCCAGATATTAAATTACTGATTTGATTTTTATTTGTTTTGGGGAGATAAGTGAGACTTCTTGCAGTACAAAAGCCACTACTGAGTTTTTATTTTGTTGCAGTTTAGATTTAAAATATTGTCCAGATATTGTTTTACTGTGGGGGCAGTTCATATTATATAAAATTATTAATAGTCCATTTTTTTCTTTGTAATTCAATAGATTGCAACAGATGAAGATAATGGAATTTTGTTGTACAAAGGGGACAATGACCACATTGCTGTAGAGCTGTATAGGGGACGATTACGTGTCAGCTATGACACTGGTTCTTATCCACCATCAGCTATTTACAGGTAATACATTTCCAAATGTACTACTATATTCCATTTATCTAGCAATGCTTATAACCTTTCTAAAAGCTGCTTTATGTTTTCCTCAATGCAGCCTCATTTTGATAATGTTCTCATTGTCATATTTCTTTGCTCATTAAAGAAACCAGCTGCCCCTGAAACTACCTTTTAATTTCCTATTTGTCATGCTGTTTGTGTCAAACATACACAAAATTATAACACTTAATTTGGTGAAATGATGATTGAAACCTCATTCTGTCATCAATTATTGTAATGTATTATGTGTACATTCCAAATTAAACATTTAAAATTTAAATATCCCACCAGATATTTCCATGTGTTTCAAGTCCTGATTAGGAAACTGAAGTTTTATATTCATATTTAAATCGAAAAGCTTTGAAGGCAAAAATATATTACATTTTTGCTAAATGTTCTAACTCATAAATATAAGAGTAGCGTAGGTAAAGCAGGTAAAGATTAGGTTAAAGTTTTATTTTGATTTTTGGGGCAAATATTGTAATATTGTGAAAATATTTTTTGAAAACAAATTTAAAAATTAATTGTGTCAAAACTTATTTTACGTCATATATAAGTTCATAAAATAAATTCAGAATTTTTCAAATTAGTTTAGACAACATTTTTTTGCTGCACAGTATATTTGTTTTACTCAGTGCTGTTTCTCAGTGTAGTTTCTGAAAGGTCCTGTTTCAGAAGCATTTAAATATTATTTCTCTTTTTCTTAATTAAAAGCAATTGAACGTGTCTGCCTCACTCATCTGTGGTGCAGTCATTACCTATACCCCAGCACCTGGTCTTACTATGATATTATTATTTAGGATAGATTCGTTAGAATTAATTAGAATAGAAATTATAATAGAATGTAATACAGAATGTATGTATAAGAAAAGATAATTGATTGCCAGTGACCAAGCAAGACCAATAATTGTATTTATAGACATTAAAATAAAAAGGGGACAACATTGGATCAGATAAATTAGGATATTTTTTTAATAGGATTTTTTTAATAGCTTCACACTACCAGAAATAAAACATTACCATTATAGATATGTCACACACAGGACTTTAAGATATTTTAAGGCATAAAAGGAATTGTACAATGCATTACATAATTATATGGAAAAACATATGGAATTTACTGACAGTATGTAGGGATTTATTCCTTTTCATTGCCAAAGTTGGGTTAGGCTTATAATGCTACTGTTATGTATGCTTTAGATAGTAATTTCATGTAAATGTCCCTTGAAATTTTACTGAGACTATTTAATTAAAAAGATGCATTGCTCAGAGGCATCTCACAAAGCGAACTGTGTAATGTATCACAGTACATGTTCACTATTGACAGACGTATTGTTACATCCGTAATCCCCAACACAAATTCTTGTCTTTCCTCAGAAAATCCCTCTTGAGAAGGGCTGTGTGAATGAGTGCCTGTAATTGAACCACTGTTCTGCAAGTCTAGGACACAAATGCCAATTTCTGTGTCAGTCTGCAGATCTCTGCAGTGCTCGCTTTTTTAAAATGCTGAGCACATCAAAAGCCCCTGAGAGAGAATTCCTGATATTTGGCAGGTTTTCAAGGAATTTCTTTTTTTCCTTTTCTTTACTATCAGGCACTCGTTTTCACTATAAACACTTAAATGTGTTTGTGTCTCCAGAGCAACAACTATATATTTTGATGTCTTTCTGTTGCCTTTTCAACCTTCAGACAGATTGCTCTTTGTTTCGGTTCTCGCAGGAGAAAAGGAATACTTTCAGCAAGCCAAAAAAGTATTTTTCTTCACTTTAATGCATTTATCCTTAGTCCTTTAATATGAAGTGTGGTATTTGATGATTTTGCATTAGGAAAGGGGGAAAAAAATCACAGGGTTTTTTTAACTTGATGCCCGATGTAATTTCAGCACGTACACAGAAGTAGCAACATTGCAAGACTGACACAACTGGAAAGAAGATATTTTGAAATTATGCAGTATTTACTGTATGAAAAATACAGCAACATCGAACTGTAGATTACTTTTTATTCATGTTTACTGTGTATCTTACCTTTTCAGTGTGGAAACAATTAATGACGGAAACTTCCATGTAGTGGAACTTGTGGCTCTTGACCAGACGCTTTCTCTCTCAATCGATGGAGGGAGTCCCAAAAGTATCAGCACCCTGTCCCCACAGTCCACACTGAGCCTTGATTCGCCTCTCTATGTCGGAGGTAAGGGTCAACAGAGCTGAAAAGAATTTAAACAAAAACTCACGACATGCCAATTACCTGCAAACGCGCTAAATGAAGAATGCTGTACTAATTACTAGCACTAATATAAAGTGTAACACAGAAAGCTATTGCTCCCAAGCTGATTGAATTTAAAAGGGCTAAATGACTGTGTCCTAGAGATGAGGTAATTGACTAGCAATGTCAGCATAATGTGTTGCAAAGTGAGTTTTTCCCAGCAGTCCTGGAGGAACAGCCTCAGGAGAACTGGCATGTACTATAGGCAGTTATGTGATTGACCTCCCCACCACTTGTTTAATAATGCCGCTTCGTTATTGTCATACAGTAGACAAGATGAGCCTACTTAAGGATAACTGTAAAGAGCTACCTGCATGGTAACAAAAGAGAAAGTCAAAAATAGTACATATTAAATGTACAGTAGGTGTTCAGTGTAATGAACGTGAATGTCCCACTTAACAAAAACAGTTTTTTCCTTAATCTGAAGATTTTCTAAAAAGCCATGACTATTTTCCCTTTGACTATTTCCCTCATAGAATCATTTTTATTTAGTTAATGAAGGCCAAATTTGGTTTTGCAGACATAAAAACAATATCATAAAAGTTAGACAATAAGCTGAATGCCTAGACCAAATTACATTTTAATATGTTTATGGTCACATCTTCTTTAATGTATTTTTCAGCATCCCATTTACATTTGTGTGCATTTAAAAATAGACATTTAAAGTTTCAGAACACTTTCCATTTCCATTAAGAAAAAATAACAGTCTAGCTGAAGCTGACTCTGCAGGACCCTTTACAAAACAGCATGATAATATTCTTGGATCATTAAACTACTAGCAACTAAATGAGCAAGATGGACTGAATGGCCATCTCTCATTTATAATGTTTTTATATTCTAAAATCACTTTTAAGATCTTCTCAGGATGCTCAGATGCACAGTGATGAAACCGAATGTTATTAAAATGTATTATACTGTAACTAAATATCAGCAGTTTTGTGTGAACTATTAATAGAAAAGATCAAATAAATGTTCTGTATGGTTCAATGCTAAGCTAATGCAAGAGGAAATTATAGGATTAGAAAATCACATGATTCAAATCAGTAATTTAATAACAAACAATTACGTTTAGCTTAAGCATATTGTTACAAATAGGGGTTACAAAAATGGAAAGCGGTTTAGTCTTACTTAGTAATACTTAGTAATTACTTACTAATAAGTACAATAATTATTCGTAACCTCCAACTTGTAAGTGATTTCTCCAGAATACATCTGAGTGGTTGGTATAATTAGAGGCATGTTAATTCTTTATTCTCTGGCACACAAGTGATTCTGTTAATATAGTATGTACAAACAAGGTGCTCCAGAGGCCTAACGTTCTTATCACCCAGAAAACCCCAGACTGCTACCAAGTATTCGACTTTTAAATAATGCCTACAGAGACCAAATAAGAGTTAAGATGCCTCCTAAAATAAATGCTGGACAACCTGCAGTTAAATCTCTCTTTCTGTAAACCTGGAGGCAACAAAATAAATGAGAGCCTATCTCCCTCTTCTAAAAATTCACCCAAAAGCAGGAAAGGCCATCTTTAACAAAGGTATCTTTTACTCGGGAAACCCAAGTTCCTGAGAAAAACACAGAATAGCAAGCTCTCTCTAACAAGGTTCAAATACTTTGCTCCAGTCAAGTTTTGTCTGGATGATCATGAAGTAGGTAGGGGCTCTCGCCTGGCGCAAGCTTCATGTTCCAACTCCTCCTGAATCCTATCTCTCTTGTGGTCTGACCTTCTTTCTCTTCTTTTTCTCTCTTCTTTTCTCTGTGGTCTTAATGTGATCTTATTTGGTGTATCTGGACTACAGATTGACAGTTATTTACCCACAACCTAATTAATTAGGTAAACCAAGTTAAACTGTATGATTGCTTTTGATCACCGGGTGGGGACCCCATACATCTCAGCAAACGTCCCCTCTGCTTTGAAGATGGAAATGTTTACACTGCCAGATGTTACTCACTTTATCAAAACTCTTACAGACACTTCACTTCCAAGTCACCTATAGCTGTAACAATATAAACGTTTGTCCAACCAATAAGGGTTGTGTGCTACATCTACAGTACAGATATTGACTATATGAGATATCACCTTGTTGATGACACATTAAGTGTGCAGGACCTATTACTAACCAGATGTCATTACGTAGGAATGCCTGTGAAGACAAATGTGGCGGCACTTCGTCAAGGTCCAGGCCAGAATGGTACAAGCTTTCATGGGTGCATCCGGAACTTGTATATCAACAATGAGCTGCAGGATTTCAGCAAGTTCCAGTTGCAAGAGGGGATCTTGCCAGGGTGTGAGCCTTGCCAGAAGAAAGTATGTGTGCATGGAACCTGTCATGCCACAGGACAGTCCAGCTTCACCTGCGAATGTGAGGGGGGTTGGACTGGAGTGCTGTGTGACCAGCAAACTAACGACCCCTGTCAAGGCAACAAGTACGTCTTCTTAGAAAATCTTGTGCTTCACAACCGAAAGCCAGATATTATTACAGATACCAGCCTCTTGATTGCTTGATTGTTATTTCATCAAATGTAAAAGATATTGTTTAAAAATGTTTTTCTTCTCCAAACATTAAACCATGAACTCTAATAATTTTCTATTTTTAAATCATATTACTTAAAAATAAACTAGCCCTTTTTTGTGTAGTTTTCAAAGAGAAGAACATCCCTGCCTGATCAAAGAGCAACTTGCATTTAATTACAGAGTAGCCCCTGAGGTTTGGTGTTGAAGTTGAAGAGCTGCCACACTCTTTAGTTCTCTATTCAGCAGCTTTGCTGCCTTATAGCTTAATCTTGTCAGATCTCAGAAGTGATGCAACAATGGTACTAGTTAGTACTGGCTTGGGAGAGGTAAAACCAGGACCTGCCTGCTCTAAATGGTATTGGTGGACCAGTGGGTGGCACTCTTTCCTCAGAACCATTTATCCATTTTCTAACAGCCTTATTCAATTCGGGGTCACAGGGGAGACAGAACCTTTTACAAATAACAGGTGCAAGTCAGGGCACACAGAGACGCAAACATGCACTCACTAAGACCAGGGCCAAGTTTCCCAGAAACCAACTAACCTACCATTATGTCTTTGGACTGTGGCATGAAACCGGTGCACCTGGTGGAAACCCACACAAATGGGAAGACCAGACAAACTCCATGCAGTTAGCACTGCGAGACAGCAATGCTAGCCACTGCTCCACTGTACCACCCATCTCTGGACTATACTTTCAACAAGAAAACAATGCCCCACTTTGGAGTTTGGATAGACTGTGCTGTATGAGTTGCCAACTTTCAGATGAAGAGATAAATCAAGGTCCAGATTACTTATTCATTAAAATTGCCTTTCTGCCTTTTAATTTAATTGTGGTAGCAAAATCTTCCACACCTGATCTGCTATGTAATGGGTCTGCCACTTGTCACATGTCACATGCTGTAATTGTATGGTAGATGAAGATGAATATGTATAAAGTGCTTTGGGATCGTGGGATGAAAAGCACTAAGATGTAATTGTATTGTTTTAATTCAAGCCTCTTTCATGAGGTGTAGTTACTGTCTGATTCAACACTTTATATCTATCTTCAGGTGTATCCATGGGACCTGTGTGTCTATCAACGCATTCTCATACAGCTGCAAGTGCCAGCCAGGCTATGGGGGTGTGTTGTGTGATGAAGAGGAAGATGTCTTTAACCCTTGCCAATCCATTAAGTGCAAACATGGAAAATGCAGACTATCAGGCCTGGGCAAGCCCTACTGTGAGTGTAACAGTGGATACACCGGAGACAGCTGTGACAGAGGTAAGAATAAAACAGTTATTGGCAGCTATGTTGTTGTACTGGTTCATTGTAATATAAATAACTTTATGGCCCTCGTCAATTTTATCCAATACCTTAACAAGTATCACACCATGAAATGTAATTTAACTAATGATCATCAAAACTATGAGGACTTATAAATAATATTAATAATTATTTTAATAACAAACACTATTTTAATAAGGGTCCCTATGTATGTGCATATGAATGATTTTCAATACCCAGTTTAAGTGACTTTAGTCTTTATTGTTCTGGAGCAGCCCAAAATCTAAACCAGAATATAAATTCTCAATAGCATCCCTTAATATCACTTTCACAAGGTGTTGGTGCTTTTTTTCTGATTCATTTTAGTCATTTTTTAAGTAGTTCTCTGAATGTTTCAAAAAGTTTATAAACACTGACTTTATTCATACAGTACATGCATTGAATAGCTGAAAAACATTTTGCTTATTTATTTTAAAAAATCATATCAGAGTCACAGAATTAGGATGTTCTCATGATAATTTTAGCACAGTAAATATACTACAGTATGTACCATTACACAAAAATTAAGCTTTTTGTGTACGCTGTGCCTCAGTTTTTATGTACTGTATCTGGGTAGTGTCCTTTACCTCTTTCACTGTGAGTCCAAATCCAATGACTCTGCTCCTGTTTTTATTACAAACTCTATTTCGGACCTCTCAGCCTCTTCCGACCATACCCAGAATCCCACTCAGGTGAGACAGGTGAGACAGCCTGCAAAGGATAAAGGATTTCCCATCTCTTATCCTTGTCCTTTCCACATGTCATCAGTTTCATCTTATCTTTTGGGTAACATTATTTTAAAGTCACATGTGCTTTATAAGTCTTTTCTGCCAAAAGACTGTTCCAAAGCTTACATTTTTGCTGCCATCTATGTGTTGTGAAATTGCAGTTCATGATTTTTTTTTAATTGCATGAGTGACACGTTTTCATACAGATAGCTTTTAGAGGTTTATATGTTTTAATGTATTCTAATGCTGTTTAATAACAAGCAGACCTACACAGCTTGGGCACAAGTGTCTTCTTTTAAAAAACTGCTGTGGCTTACAGTTGTATTTTTTATGAGTACTTTTGAATTCAGTGTTTTCCATTGAAAGAGAAGGGGAGTTCTAATCCTCTAGTCTTATTACTTTGAACCCCGTTGGTAAAATGGCATGGTTTGTTCCCTCCATCTTCTCTTTTGTTTTCAGCTAAAGGTGTTTGTCTCTTGGAGTTATCTGTTGGTTCACACTGATAACATGATGACTGTGATTGGTGTGAATTTGCTAAATAAGGGCCCTTTTTTTGCCTCACAGAAATCTTTTGTCGAGGGGAACGGGTCCGAGATAACTATCAGAAACAGCAGGGGTATGCCGCGTGCCAGACCACCAAAAAGGTCTCACGGCTAGAATGTCGTGGAGGCTGCTCCATTGGCCAGTGCTGTGGACCTCTAAGAAGCAAGCGCCGGAAATACACTTTTGAATGCACCGACGGGTCTTCGTTTGTGGAGGAAGTCGAGAAAGTGGTGAAGTGTGGCTGTACAAAATGTCCTTCATAATTTTCTGTTGTGTTACATGTCCCCCTTTTTTTAAAAGAAGAAAAAGCAAGAGTACCTTTTGACAGTGCTGGACTAATTAATGCTTCCATAGTGGAAATATTGAAATATATTGTAAAGTACAAAACAGACTTATTTTTTATTATCAAGAGGAAAGAAAAAAAAACACAGAGTTGACTCTATTCTTCATTTGCCATTACTCCAGGATGTGGTACATTTATTTTGTTTCCGAGAAGAACTGGGTCTTGTCTGTCGCAGATGAAGAAATGAAGATAACAGTTGGCCGTTTAAGGTTTTATCAATCGTTTTTGATTTTCCACTTCACATGACTTTTAGTAACTGTATCATGACAGACAAACGCATCATGATATGTAGTACACAGCTTCAAATTTCAAAAGGTGAAAGTAAAATGAACAACAGATACAGAGAGGAGATATGATGTACAGCTACAGCCTGGTCTTCTTTACTTCTTGTTTGATGACGGTGGTGTTTAGAAAAATCTTTTACCTTTTGAAAAGGAAAGAACAAAATGAATCCCAAAGGAGGACTGTGCCTGAGAAATCTTGTTTTTAAATAGAAATTTCATTCGTTGAAACTGATCTACTGAAGGCCATAAACTGCAGTATAGCGGAAAGCTTGTTGTAAATGTGCATTTAGTATATCATGAATTTTACTCGCACATGTCAATGGTACAATAGCGGAAATTTAAATATTTAGCGAGCCTTGTTTCCAGTATTAATTCTTTGTAATTTAAATGTTAAAGGGAAGGGAGGGGGGAGGGCATAATAAATATAGATTAATAATGTATGATTAGTAATTTGGTTTAAAGATAAGTCTTGTCCTTTTTATGTGTCTTCTGACTTTTGGCGCAGTATTCAAAATATCACTGACAAATATTTATTGTATCAAAAATATGTTTACTTATCTTTGTAGATCTTCCCTTATACTACAGTTTGAGTCTTTTAATATATATTAATTTATATTTGTCCTGATATTTTTATATTTAAAAAGACAATTAAAATCAGGATTTGGTGGGATAGATGAACTAACATAGCATGTCCCATTTAGACGTTTTGTTTTTAGCTCTATATTTGACCACTGGTATTGTTGTCTGCTCCTGAATCTGTTACACTTTAAACGTAAGGTGTTAAATGTAACAGAACATTGTATATTTTTGTCAAATCTCCTCAGAATTTGTACCCTGCCAGAAATAAAGGTCTTTATACTAGATTATAATTGTATAGAGGTAACTTTTCCCAACATATTTTACACAGATGAAATGGTGTTTAGAAAATTATCATAGGAGAAAATAGCTCTCTTTTTACAAACATGATTTTCCTTGGAGTTCCTTACCTTTTTAACAAACTACGCTAAGAAAACTGTGACTTTTTCTAAAAAAAAATACTTTGTTATCCCTATGTTTCCAATGTTAACATGTTGCTGCTAAATTTGTAATGTAGATTTTGATTATAATATGTATGGTAGTGGAATGTGCTCTGCCTTCATTAAAAAAGAGCACACTGTATAACAAAGATTTGTTTTCCTGACTTTTTTATGAAAAACAAAACAAACTAGGTGTCCATGTTAAATGAATTGTGTTTTGTCTTACCTGGACTAATATCAGTATTGCTGCTGATGTTTGTAAATTAAACAGGATCTTTACTTCAGTGCTATTTCTCCCTGGTGTCCTTGTTTTAAAAATGAAGAATAATGAAGATGCAATGATTTGTTAGTGATATATACTGTACGTTGATAGTTATCTAAGAATACTTTACCCTTGGGTATCCCCATTGTTACCATTGGGTTCGCCAATTATTAATTGTCAATTGCTTTTTTTATTGCTGTAGATATGAAGGTCTGAAATAACCACAGAATCACTTTAATCCACAATATATCCAGAAGATATCCAACATTATGTACATGCATACATTTTTAGACAAATGAAAATCAAGGAAGTTGATTTGCAAACATTCCCTAAAATAATATTGCAGTTACTAATTTTTAAGCCCCTCTTACAACTAAATACCTTCTCCTTTTTATGAGACATGCCAGCATACATAAAAGAAGTCCTGGGCTGTTTATGTGTCAGACCTTCATGAACAGCACATGAATACATAACAAGTCATTACTGGTTCTTAACACCCTGTGATGCATATGAACACTCATTAATTCAATGTAACTGAAAAGAGGGAAAGTAATCATGCTTCTGTCGATTTCCCTGCGGTAAAATTATATTTACTGCCTTTTCTGCAGGGTAATAGTACTAGTAAATAGGACAGCACACAATAAGGGACAACATTCATCTTTTCTTGGTAGTAAATCCAGTGCCTCCATTTACTATATTGAGCGTTGTTTTATTGTGTGTGAATTCAAGAACTGACTATTGCAGAGGCTAATTCCACTCAGAAAAATAAAACAAAATGAGTCATACTCTGCACAATATTTTGGATGTAGAGCCTTCTGCAGGCATAGGAGAGAGAGGGGCAGAACAGAAATATGAGGAAATAAACCCAAGGGTCTTTCATACCTGATCGTGCCTACTGTGAAAGTTCTCGTTTTTATGCTTCACTGTTACAAAAAGCCCAAAACAATTACTTTATAACTGTAGCCTGTGATAAACAGAACACAGATAACTGATAACTTAGAATTATTTTTTGTTGCATTATCGCAGCTACCTCTGCCAAATGAGCAAAACAGGTAATGTAGCCATCCATTTGCTTTATCCAATACAGAGTGGTAGGTGAGCCAGAGCCTGACACTAGACTGTAAACAAGCGCCGTCTTTCGGATGAGACGTAAAACCGAGGTCCTGATTCTCTGTGGTCATTAAAAATCCCAGGGTGTTTCTCGAAAAGAGTAGGGGTATAACCCCGGCATCCTGGCCAAATTTCCCATGCGTCCTAATAATCCCCCTCTATGAATTGGCTACATTACTTTGTTCTCCCCCTCCCACCTCTGACGGCAGGCATTTAATGGCAACATCAGCTCAAAGATTTGGTTCAAACCACCAAATGGAGACGGGCGTGCCGACAAGCGGACCCTGCTGATGCGGGATTAACGCTAGGATGAGAGAAGTGAGCCAGAGCCTGTCCCAGCAAGCAATGGGTTCAAGGTAGGATATATCTACCCTGGATGGAATGCCAGTGTATTGCAGCGTACACATAGACACAAGCATGCATACAATCACTCCCACACCACAGGTTTAAAGATGGGAGTATGACATCAGTGACATCAGTGTAGATGGCTTGTCATGTTTTCTGTGATATCACTTATTCATCCATCCATCCATTTTCTAACCGCTTCTTCCAATTCAGCGTCACTGGGGAGCCGGAGCCTATCCTGGTAAGCAATGGGTGTAACAAGGTGGGATATTCTCTGGATGGGATGCCAGTCCATCTCAGGGCTCACACAGACACAAACATGCACACACTCCCACACCAGGGCCAATTTTCCCAGAATCCAGTTAACTAAGTGGTATGGCTTTGGACTGTGGCAGGAATCCAAAGCACCCGGAGGAAACAAGGTTCATACAATATACAAACTCCAAGCAGGCAGCACACCAGGACCAGAATTTAACCAGGGCCCCAGCCCTGTAATGCAGCAATGCTAACCACTGCGCCACTGTGTCCCTTAATAAAATGCAAAACCATTGATCTAATTGTCTCATAAAGGTAAAATGTTAACATTTTAGGTTGAAATCATTAACTGAAGGAAAAACTACTGGAAATTTTTCATAAGCAATTCAATTAATAAAAACAGAAAATCCTGTTCCTTTTTTCATAAACCTATATAACTGTCACCGGCCAAGTGACCAGGTTTGGCTCAAAAGAAAAGAAACTCCCACAAAGCAGTCTTCAAATGCAAACAAAACTGGATTTATTGCCATCAAAATAGGGATAACAAAAAAAAAAAACCTTCACAGGAGTACTCTCCACACCTTTCCTCCAAGGCATCCTCCTCCATACTGAGCGCTCCCAGTCCGTTTTATAGCCCCTCCTCTTCTAAGGACCATCCTCTTAAAGGGACTCGCTCACATTTTCTTAACAGAGATGGGCAGTTTGCTCACAATAAAGTATTCAACCATCCAAAAAAAACCTTGTAAATTTTAACAGAGTCATGCAACCGTGATATATATTCACAACAAAACACCTAACCTTACATCGGTTATTTATAGATGGCTCACCAGTTACCTTTCCCTTTAAGATCATTTGTGTGATACTACAAACAGGAAAGGTGACTGGTGGCCATCTTGATCAACACAAAACAATACAATACCATACTCCAAATGGGGAAAACACTGCAGTGCTTTTAGGGAAACAACAAAAAGGGTAAGTATCATTCACACTTCATTCGTATCACATACACTCTCTCAAACATACCAGAAGGGTAGGGGGAAGTATTGGAGTATTTCACATTCAGAAAGAAAAAAATAACAAGCACTCTGTCACAATAACTAAATAGTAAATTATGATTTTGAAAGAAAATCATAACTTGATACTGTATGTTTTTATATTTGAGACTTCTCTTAGAAAATCAAAGAACTTGATGTTGTGTTGAAGGGGACCATATAAAACAGGATATACTGCGGTAGAGAAAAAAGGGAAGTAATCAAAACTGTGAGAGATTTTTATGAGAAAGATCAGTTGCTGTGCGAAAATGTAAACAAAGATTGGTCAAAAGGTTCATAAGGCAATTAAAATGGTTCAGGACCATTTTTGTATAATTTGTGATGTAGAGTAACCCACTTAAGTGTACTATATAACCTATTCTAAGTGAAGTTTTATACACTTAATCGGGGTATACAGTATACCTAGGGGTTGTAACTTCCCTTTTGACTTTATTTAATCAGTTTCCACAGAGCTCTTCAGCTCACCTGTGCGTTGCACTAAAAAAAATATTTTTCCCGACAAATGCATGTAGATCTTATTGGTTCATACTGTTTATCAACCTGGTACACAGTAAAAGTAGAATGTACATATACATAAACCGGATAAGCTTAAATTAAATGTTTTTCCCCTAGGACCGTAATACGTGAATAGATTTACACAGTATATACCTCCCATAAAGTAACCTATAGTTTCTCTTGACTTTAATACTGTTGTAACAGAAAGAATAAGGTTCTAGATCCCGAGATGAAGTTAAACTGATGAGTTTATTGCATGCAAGGAACAATAAAGCCGAAGTCTTGTTTCCAGCAAGAAACAACAAAACCGAAATATTGTTCAATGTGCCGGTACAAACTTTAGGTTTATATAGTCCTTCCTTGCTGCTTCAGACGTCATTTGTTATTATGGTAAAGGGGGGAGGTCACGTGACTGGCCAGTTTACAGCTTTTTGGCCAAATGGTCAGGGATTAAGTCCCCAGGAGGTTCCCTAGCTCTCCTAGCTCGCATCTGGAATCCTTATCAGTTAACCCCCTTCCTGCCATAAACTCCAGCCTTAGAAGTCTAATCTTCATGCAGAAAGGACTTAAAATTAAACCCGTTTTCACATCTTACGTCAATACTCATAGCACACTCATATCAAACCGTCTATAATTATTCATAACCCCCAACTTGTAAGTGATTTCTCCAGAATATACCTTTGTGGTTGGTATAATTAGAGGCATGTGAATTCTTTGTTCTTTGGCACAACTTTGGTGAAAATATAAATAATCCAGGCACACTTGGTTAAACAAATATTTTTTGGGAAACAACAAGACAAGTACAACACTACAAGCAACAAAACATACAACACACAAGTTACTCTATGTATACAGTATCTGCCGGCAAGGCATTCCAGAGGCCTAACATCCTAATCACCCAGATAAACCCCAGACTGCTACCAAGTATTAAATAATTCCTTTCTAAAATAAATGCAATTCAACCTGCAGTTAAATCTCTCTCTCTTCAAACACGAATGCCACAAAATAAATAGGACTTTATCTCCTTATTCTAAAAATGCACCCACAAGCAGGATGGGCCATCTTTAACCGAGGTATTTTTTACCCAAGAAACCCAAGTTCCCTAAAAGCACAGAATAGCAAGCTCTCTCTAGAAAGGTTCTAATAGCTCCAATCGGGTTTTGTTTGGATGAACATGAAGGGGCTCTCGCTTGGCCTTGGCAAGTTTCAAGTTCCAACTCCTCCTGACTCTTGTCTTTCTTGTAGTCAGACTTTCTTTCTTTTCTTTTCTTTTTCAGGTCTTAATGTGATGGTGTGTATGGTGTTTATATGGTGTGTTTCTGCAATACTCCTTGACATTCATTTACCACAACTTAACTAGGTAAACCAAGGTAATCTTTACAATTGTCTTTGGTCACAAGCTTGGGACCCCCAACATCTCAGCAAATATCTCCTCTGCTTTGAAGCTGGAAATGTTTACACTTTATCTAAACTCTTATAGATATTTCCTACTCATCTATAGCTGAGTTATAATTAAGGTTATATTGGTAGTGAGCCTTTACAGTAGATTTCAGAACACAATGATCACTTGGGGGTGAGGTCTGAACATTAAGGTTGGTTATTCAGCTGCTTAAAGTTGCAATCAGGAATGGCAGCTTGAACAACACAGAACTTGTGCAAGAACACGATCCTCAGCATACCTCTGATCAACATTTTCCACCTCTTCTAGTTAATGTCCTTCCCTCAATTTGTCCTCCTCCCATCCTGTGTGTAACCTGTAGTTCATCTACAGTCACCAAAATTACTTTTCACTACTAGGAAATGATGAGCGTGTTTTTCCAAGCAGTTACTTGAATGCAGAGCTTCTTGGGTGGTGGCTTGGCAGCATGATCTCCTTTTTGGTCTTAGGTTCCTTTCAAGGAACTTATGTCTCATCCCCTGTAAACCAATGGGTATGGAATTTATCCTCACTCGAGGTTTCTGTTAGTTTTAATAGCTTGGAAAGAAAAATACCTGTATAGGTGAATATATTCAGTGGTGATCATCAAAACAAATGCCAAATCCTGTTGCTAGTGTCTAATCCACTAATCTTGATTTGATGATTGATTGTTATAAAGGTTTCAGGCTGGATCATCATATTAGCTATTGGTAATAACTGCAACTGCAGGGCATCCAGAGCTGAGATCATTATCAAGTGTCTCACACCCACTCTGAAACTATCACCTGTGACCACGTACAGTAATTATTAGATGACCTCTGATCAGCGAAGAGTAACCACTCTAGATTGATAAATGAGATTAGGTTGTGAAACATTCCAATATTATGGAACAAAATAAACTCCTACAGTATTTAAAGAGAATGTGAATGAATTAGTCAAGGTAATCAAAGTTTTTTTTTAATCAAAACCCATTTTCAGTTTTTAAATCAGCTTCTTGAACCTAGAGTCAGGAAATCTCTAGTCACTTGGATCATGCAGCGTCTGATCAAAGCTTCTTTGAAGCCAAGTAATATTATAAACATTTTATTGTTTTCAGCAAAGTTGAATTAGTGTGACAGTGAGAAAGGATGTGCATTTTCCACCATTTGTATACCCTTCCCTTTCAGCTCCTTGTGGAAATGATCCTGTCCATGTACTTGATGTGGTATCGCAATTGCAAGCAATGGAATCTCACTGGATTCTTCCTATCAAAGCAGCATGCAGTCCACATCCATGTAGTTCAGTACTTGCTAAAGGAAATATATAAGGTGACTGGAGAGTGAGAGAGTTTAGGAGAGGACCATATAAGATCATTTCTTTTCTACTGTTTACCTACAGTAGCTCAATACTGGCACTGTTTGGGGTATTAGATTTGTGTATGACCTTGTAATGTTTAAAGTTCATGATCATGATACATAGACCCTTGCCTGACTGTGTTGAACAGGAATCTGCTGTGCAATTCTGTTTTGTTGCTGTAATTCCTTTTAATCCTGGGAATTTGCCTAGTGATCCCATGTTAGTTAGAAAACCGATTAAAATCCGAACCTCCTTTCATGGTTCATTTCGACAAAACAACTGATAATTCAGTTTTCCATAATGTCATCTGACCTGATTACTCTAGTGAATACTAACCCTGAGGCCTCACAGAAACAGCCCCCCCCCCCCCCCAGTTTGTCACATGACATTAACAGTGATTGAATGCTTCTGGTTTACTTAGCACAATCCAGCATACTTTGATTGTAATGTCTGCCGCCACCACATAAAATTGAACAATCAGAGGTTGTTCTTGTTCATCAGTAGAGTGATTTGTCTTGGGATATTTAGCTTGTTCAATCAATACAATTTGTATTGTTACCAGTGTTTGTCGCATACGATATGAATTTCTGAAAAATATTCTTATTTTTCTAGACAGTCTCTGAAAATGACAAGACAATGTGGAGCAATCTTTAATGTGTCATTAATTTTCCAAATAGTTTTAAGGTAATTGTTTGTAATTATAGTGATAAATGATACTGAGGTATGTAGGGGGGAGACTGTACAAAAAGGAAACCATTGTTCATGATTATCGATGTAAGTCTTCTGCCTTGCCATCCACATGTGCTTGCCTGTCATGTGCGTGGTTGTGATGAGTAAATGTATCATCCATGATCCGCTTCAGTGTCAGATAAGAAACCAGCAAATGAGTCTTGGTCTTAAATATGAAATCTCTGGCTGCATCTGTGTTGATGTTAGACCTGTGGCAGGCTGGGCATTTTGAAGGCCACAGAACAAAGGATAGGAATTCAATGCCAAAAGTTATAACTTGCATTGTTTTATTTCAGTAGCTCCCATACAGTTGGTATTGTGAGTGGGATTGAGCAAGTTATATGGGATTAACCCCGAAGAGGTATCATGATGTAGAATCAGGTAACTAACTCAGTGTTTGTGCATGCTGCACTAGACTGTGATCAGTTACTGGTGGGTTTAGCTGATACCTCCAATTATACTGAAGAAACAGTTCCTATATAGGACCTGCACATTTCTCCATCTGATCATCTAACAGAAGAAATACAGAAAACGTTAAGCCTACATGAGCAATAACTACCCTCAGTCTCAGTCCAAGCTCCAGCTGTGGATAATATAAGGTGTGCCTTAGCATCAGACAGGAAGAGTTTGAGTTAAGGACAGAATGGGTGGTGCTCATTGCAATATAGTGTGCACAAATGTGAGCCAAAACAATGCCAGACAGTGTGTGTGAGACGAGGGCATCCAAGCTCTTCAATAGCCTCCTGTGAAAAACGAGACCTGTTCCTCAGAGACTGAGGTGTTCTTTCTTCAGCTGTAATTGGGTTTGCTCTTTGATGTTTCTGGTCAACATTTTATTGTTGTTACCCTTTTATGAGAAACAGAAATTAGTATTTCAAATGCCTAAACAATTGTACTAGGTGACTTTGATTCCTTGCACCCATTAACATCTTAATATTGCAATTTTACAAAGTCAGTCAGTAGAGTCATATTTACTAATGTTTAGAAAATCTAAATACCATGATCCTAACAAAAATCACATATCTATTATGTAGGTGACATACATTTTTAAATTCCTGTCAGCACAGAAACCAGAGCTATATATTACATATCTTGAATCGGTTTAGTCTCATATAAAAACAAAGCCTTATTGCTACACATGAAATATTTTGGTATCATGCCTTTAAGCAAAACGTAAATTTTAAAATATATAACAGAAACGTTACAGGGTGTAACCATAATATTGTTTTTCTAATTACTCAATGCAAACAGTTACCTAACATAAGCAGGCTTAATTACAGAGGAGCTTACTGTTTATATGACAATGCCTGGCATTCAATCCATGTGTCAAATTAAATATTATGTTGCTTTGGAAACCACAGGTTTCCTGGAAGCTATTAATTGGAAAAGAATGCAGAAATGACTATGATTCTTGTTATTTTTTGTCCTGTTTTGTTTTTGTTCTGTGTTGCTTTGTATTTATTTTTAGTTGAAGTGGACGTCTCTCTTTTGATGTCCTCTGGGTGAGGCTGTGTGGGAATTGGAACAACTGAGTTCACAAAAAGCTTAAGCTGTAATTGGCATAACATGTTTATTCCATAATAGAAGTTGTTAATAAGCAGTCCTTCCATCATTTTAATCTTTTCTCCAAAGAGCTGTGAACTCTGCTATAGCTTATAGTGTGTTGTATCTTGGCAAGGTAACTCGTTCCTCCCTTAGGAACACCCTATAATTCAGACTCTTTAACCTTTGAATATCTATGACAAATCTGGGTTTCAGTCTGTTCATTTCAGATGTTAATCCAACCACACAGATAATACTCATTTCAATAAATGACTAATTGCTTAATGAACACACCAACCACATCCAAGTTATAAATTATCCCCTAATAATTCTATATTATTTTCATTTGGCAACTGTATTGTGTCAGTCTGTGTATTTATTCAGAATGTGTATACCATTTCCTAAACTATATCCTCAGAATAGTACTGTATAAAACTAAAGAGACCCTTACAGTTGAAAGCAGTAAGGAATTAACTTTAATTAATTATATTGAGACTTTTACAAAACCAATGTTCATAGATATTTGGGTCCATTGGACCTCTTTTTTTTAACTGCAGTAAAATAATAATATGCAACCACAAGTGCACTGGATGTTATTAACTGTAGCTTCATATTCATGGGAAATATTGAGATATGTAAAGAAAACAAATGCAACACATCCCCAGTGCTAAGCCACTTATAGTGGCTTTTGTTGAGTTTTTATATTACTGAAATATAATATTCAATAAATAAACAATTCAGTAAATGCAGTTTAGTGGTTGGTTGGCCTAGCTGGGCTAAATCATATTTATCGGCTATTGGATAGATGACAGTAAGATAAATGTTAATTTCCAACCACAATAAATGTCAAAGAAAAAAGAAAGCATGCTGAGTCAAATGGGCCCCAAAAGTCACAAACTGATTTACACAAGCTTTCCTAAGCAGTAAGGAATTCACTAAGATCCAGTCTCTTTTGTATTGCTGCAAATGGAAAATAAAAAAAATATATATTAAACAACATCAAAAACTGGAACCTAGGCATTACAAGCTCCAACCTACTGGCTTCATTAAAATCCACTTAAAATGTGTACGTTGTGGTCTTTCGCTGATATAGTGTGTTGATGACAGCCCTTTTATTATGTAGAGTTACACTTTACATAAAGATGGTTCAAGCTTTATAGTTACAGTATGTGCCAATTAAATCACATTATCACCTAACATAAAATATTTTCTATTTTATTTGTATTACAGTATCCTAATAAATGTGTAAGTTCTGTCATAATCTTAGTTGCTTCTCTATACTTGTGGAGCTTCTCTGAGCACTAAAGGGTTACATAGACATTAAACATTGTCTATACGTAAAACAAAACATGATACATATTCTAGAAACTGGGAAATATTTTATCATAATAAGATAACATGACATAATCTTTCACTGGGTCTGTGTTTGTGTGCTTACTTTGATTCATATGCATATTTTGATTCATTCTGTCCCTACCACATTTAGTATAATATATTTAATCCTCTATGATGAGTAGTAACGACACTCTGCCAACAGCAGTTTTACAGATCTAGAACTTCACCAGCTCAGGACTATGTATCAATGACACCAAAATATCTGAGTCACACAAATTAAGGCTTCCAGGCCAGAGAAGAGTAGATTATGCTGAATGCTATCAAATGTTTATTTTTATCTAATTGTTTACTCGTTTCAAATGGGCCTATGTCTAAAATGTAGTTCAAAATGACAAATAGTGATAAAATTGTTCATGAGAAACATTTCAATGCCAACTTTCAGAAACTGATACTTTATGAGGAAGAAAAGTAATTTTACCTGATGCTTTTCTGCATAGTGGTTTAACACTAAAACTTTTCACCATCATTATTAATCTCACTTAGCTTTAGAAAGTCTTTTAACCAGTTATGTAATGATATACAGTATATAGCTAATATATTAATTTACAATAATAACAAAGTTATCAGATTACATCTGTTAAAAACTGGCACAGAATAAGTGATATTTACTGGTAACTATTTAATTACAAAGTTTTGGTTTTCAGCCTTATGTTCTTGATTTTCTTGTTTCTTCGTTGCCAGCCAAACATTTTATTTTCATTGTAAAAAGATTACTTTAGCATAGTGGATTTTAGCTGAACTGTAAAATTTCGTCTAAAGTATTTTGCATACCCCCAGGATAAGAGTTTAAATATAGGGGTAGCACGAAGTAGAGTGGTATGTAGAGATTTAAAAAAAAATCTCATTATACTTGTCAGGATTACAGAACTGTTACACCAACACCACTGTTTTAAACACATCTTGCATGGATTTACTAGTGTATTAAAAAGGTTACTCATGATTGTGTTATTTGGCTGGTATAACAATCTTGCAAAACAATACTCTCATGGGAACAACAGAAGAATATACCAACATTGCTGTATGTCACATGGGATTGTTTATACATCATTGAACATTACGCGTGATTGTAACATTCAGAATTTATCTATAGTAAGACACTATATGGGTATGTAAAATACAGGAGCAAGATGGACCCTGTATGGTTGTTTGAAGGACTGAAGATTTGGAGAAAATCCTGACTCAGAATGAACAACATAATTCAACAATTGACTAAACTGGGGCTGCGCTGCAGATCTTGTAAAGGCTGGAGACCACCCCTTGAGCAGCTAATTAACTACTTTAAGTACTTACTATACATTTTCACATGGGTCAATCAGCCAATCAGGCAGCCCGTGGAAGCTAGCACAAGAGCCACATTAATTAGTCAATGGCTCAGCCTATAACATTATTATTCACGAACTAAAATTTATACCTTATTTTAAAACGTTCAACAGGTCCTCCCAATCATTCAATCACAACAGTCACATTCCTCAGTGTACTTTGAAGCCTCAGCTGAAATTGAACAAGCTGTTTAACTTGCTTCCTTTAAATCTTTCAGGTTTTGCCTGGAGTGCTCTGGTTCTCAGGCATCCCCAAAGGTAAAAACTTCACGGAATCAGAGCAGAGGAAGAATTTGTCTGTGTTGTATCTAAATTGGTGACAAGGGTACAAAAAATGCAACTGCAAATTTTATAGTTTAAGAATGTCACATGCACTGTATTCATTCCAGTCTAAAAAACTATGTGAACAACTGATCTGCAAGATGCCACAACAAACAACTGCAAAAAGGAACCAGGCCTCTGGGATGGTGAGTGCTGGAAATTCACAGCAGCTGGTTCTACATCATTTTAATGTACAGTACACCCAACAGCCATTTCTCTTTAGTTTGGCAATGCCAGGACTGGTAGCTCATGATTGTCCTTGTCCTAACAACTCACTTGGTCACCACAACAAAACAGAAATAGAGCATTCATGTTCAACACCTTCAAAACCATTTCTATTCAGCCAGAGATACATGAAATGCCATCTTGTTACAGGCCAATTAGGTGCAGAACAGCCCAAAAGTATCAGATAATATATGGTTTCATGAGCAAATCCTCCCTTACCAACTTCAGTGTGATGATTGCAATGATCAGAATGTGGTGTTGTACCCGCACCTTTCCCAAAGAAAAATATATTTTTAAGTCCTCTCCATTCATTTACATATTTCATCTTTTCACACCTCTCCCTCCAATTCCTGTGATTACTCTTTCTCACCTGTACTTTATATTATTGGCACTTTTCACTCTCATACACCTGAAAAACTTTGCAAACAAGTAAACGAGAAGAGAAGTGAAGAACTATTTTTCAGTGTTGAATTAACTTTTTCTTGTTTCTTTGCAGCTTTCACATACTGACTTAGCTCCCTACTCAAACACCATTGTACACAACAGTCTTACAACCAAAAGCTTTGAGCACAACATCTATCTTGTGGTTAGTTTTGCTTTCACTTTTAGTGTATGCTGGCAGACATAGCTCATTTCCTGCTAGGACAATGCTCAGCCCCTTCTGCCAGCATTACACCAGCATTCCTTCATGCAAACAATGGTCAGGCATTGGCCAGCTCATCATGATAGTACAACATGGGGAACAGTCATGCAGGAGTGGTAAATAGAAGTACTTTTACATTAATGGCATTGCTCAATTATCCTCAAAAAAAGAACTATTTTCACCAGCAAGAAGAAAGCCACTATAAGATAGAGTGATGGTGGGGGTGCTGACTAACAGAGGCCAGGCAGTTCAGGGTGAGAACCTGAGACCCCAGACCAGGATGGGGAAACATTACACTTACACTAACATACCATATACACAAACCTCTGTTAATCCCCCATGAGTTAACAATGTCCTTGATAATACCCAACTATCCCAGACAAGTTTGCATCTATCCCTGCATGCTCTCCTGGGGCTGACATCGCCAGCCCCATTGTTTGTCTGCTCGGTGCCCTGATGAGGTTCATGTGAAACCAATTAGTAATGTGCATTGACAACAATATCCTCAGCCATTGACTGTGGAGTTGTTGTAGGCCTTGCAGCACTATAGGACTGCTCTGTACAACATCTGCATCAGCTGATGGTTTGCAAACTTAATGTATTCATGATATAATGCACCAGTAATTAGTTACATTTGGAACCATCTGCATTTCACAGACACTCCGTACCACTGTAGCCTGTAGCTGTTCCTTCTGATTGATAAATAGGAGTCAAGCAAGGAAGTGTTATAAGAAACTTCGCAGAGTCATTACATTTATTTTTTTTATTTCTTCAGGATATATTACACACCATTAATAAAATAATATTGTGCAAAGCATATTGTTATACTTATATTGTGGCTATTCTTGGTTTAGTACTTTGAGTTCTGACTGTTTTCTTCCTTTGATTTGTTTCTATTTTGGAACATCTTACTGGCATTTTTCCAATCTTTCCATTTTTAAGTGTTTGACAATGTTAATGAAAGAGCTTGGGTTTGACTGATTTTTGTTTGCCATTTGTTTGCCTGATTTTGTTTGCTATTTTTGCTTTTTTTCCATAGAATATACCCCATTATTTAACTAAATCCAGGCCAAAAGAGATGTTGGTACCAGAACTCCCCATCAAGATACTGTACCAAAGCATCATCATACCTACCTTTTTCAGCACTTGTTTATTAGAGTATTTATTCTAACCGTGTTTGATCATGATAAATATCAGTAAACAATAATGAATAGGTTTTAAGGTAAATGTATTGATTTCCCAAATACATTTGTTGAGGTATTATTTTATTTTTTTATTTCTGTATTCTATGTTATAACTTATACAGTACGTTCCAATAGCAAGTACACTATAAGAGCCAGTGTATTTTTTCCTTTTTTAACTCCAAATGGTTTTGCTTGCCAATACTTTGCATTTACAACATGAATACAAAAGAACAAGTAATAGGTTTATTCCATGCTGAAAAGAGAAGAAAGAAAACACAACATTTCATCCGTGGAGCCTTCTTCGGGTGTGAGGCTTAAAGAAGGCAGCTGAAGAAAGCTCCACAAACGAAACATGGTTTCTTTCTTCTCTTTTCAGCATGGAATAAACCTATTACTTGTTCTTTTGCAGCCTACGCATGCTGATGCAGCTACTCACCTGAACTACTATAAATACAAAAGTGCCTAAAGTCTTGTGGTGTTCCATTTAGTAAAATAACTAAATAATGCATACACATTTTTAAACATAGTATTTTATTCAAATACTGACTGCTCAAACTGAAAACTGCCAAGGGCAAGATAACCTATAGTAAATGTCAGCAAAAACTAAAGTGAAAAAACTGAAATACAGTATTTAAGCTCCACGAACTTAATATTTTACGGAAGTACATTTGGTAGCAATTACAGCTGCATGTGTTTTTGGGTAATTTGCTACCAACTTTGTACACAAAGTGAACATTTTGGTGCAATTTTTGCCTGTTCTCCTTGGCATATTTGCTTAATTCTCATGTTGCTTGTGGATTGCTTATGTACAGCAGGTTTTAAGTCTTTCCACAGATTGTCAGTTGGATTCCAGTCTATAGTATGACTGGGCCACTCATGGATATGATTTCTTATTGTTAAGCCACTCCAGTATAGCTTTGGCCTATGCTTTGGATGATTGTACTGCTGAAAGGTGGAGTTTTGTCACAGTTTTTATGTCTAAAGCAGGTTTTCCTCTAAGATTCACTTGTGTATATAACAAATATTAAATTAACAATACCTTAAAAATTGTAATGACTGCAAGGTTTAGAGCAACAAAATTTGAAAACTCTGCAAGTACTTTTGCAAGGTACTGTATATATGATCTTGGTGCCATTGACCAAAACAACCATGATAAAACATTTCAGTTGTGGATGATATGATTTCATATCACATGAGTAATATGAATCAAATCCATAGTTTAGTAAAACATCATATACCCCAAAAGTATAATTTGATTTAATGATATATTCACTAACAGTCATTCAAACATGATTTTTAAAGATTTGAATAAATGTTCCAGGTAACTCTATCAGCATACTGCTTTCATAAAATGTTTATACCAATTTACTCTTTCAACTATTCATAATCTTTCATGGAGCAATGTGAATAGACTGCTTTAGTTTGCATACTACTTGCAGGGGTAGTTTAAATAGAGCCTTTGCTGCCTTCCACTTAAAAAGTACAAGAAATCTTCAAGTAATATAGAAGCTTATTTATAGCTGAAAGTAAAAACAGTGGCATGAACTCAAGTAAATATTAATCTGCTGCCTTAAGTGGATTGCTGGAATTGAAGCTCTGTGCTGCTACTATCCCATGTTTTTGTAAAAGAAAAACATTTCCCTCTGCTTCCCTGCTTGGATGCAGCTATCTCATGGAGTTTGAGTTATCTTTGATCTGTGTTGTGAAGAATCAGACAGACCAAAGTCGTTTTATGCATAGCAAATACGACATGCTGAGCAGCTTCATGGTTAATTGATTAAAAAGATTCGGGCGAAGGTATCAGATCAAAGCCCAGCCTAATGGTTTTATGTTACTCTAGAGGGCTGTCAGTTCATTTTTTGACAAGTTCGACCTCAGGCGGAACACAGTGTATAACATGTAGCTGAAGCTGGAAACTGGTCATCTTTTATTCACAAACGCAAAATGCTTTAACCAGAATCTGCCCCTTCCTTAAGCTAAGGAACTCTCAAAATCCCTCAAGGTCAGAACTGTTTAATTTACAGCAGTGTAGTGTCTTGTTCAACTAAAATTAAAAAACACACACTATGGAGTTACAGCAAAATACCCACAATTAAATATACTTATACTATCTTTAGATTATAATAAACTTTGTATTCAGGTGGAAGACAACATGTATTGTACTTACACACACATACTTTATATATATGAAAATGTGATTAGTTAAAACCTGTAGCCTAAGCAGTGTTTTTATGCCTTGTGGAACTGCCTGTATGTCTTTTTTACTGTTCCTTTGGTTTATATTGCCTGTTAACAAATTCCTGGATTTACAGCACATTCAGACTTGGCTCATCCAACTAGCATAGATTGCCATCTAGTGGATCATGTTGCATGTTCACTTAACAGACTACTGTGAATGTCTTTTACAATAATAAACTAAAAATGTTATTACTGTTTTCCGGTTGATATTATCAACAAGAACGTACAGCCAATGAGACAATTGTACAATACATACGTTTCCAAGTTTGTCCATAGCCATCCCCTCTGTACCAGATTTTCTGAATATAAGTTTGTTGATTTCTATAAATTTACTAAAATTATTTTTTTTGCTTTGGGATGTGGACTAGGATTCTTCAAGACTCCTATCCTAAAGCTTTTCTCAGAATTTAGTCTGCTAGTCTGATCATTAGCTTCCCCAGTGTCAAACATGTGCCGAGGGAAAAGGTAGGGAAATAGACTCTGAGCAGAGTCAGAAGGTGAGAAAACTGAATTCCTAAGAAGAACGTAATACAAATCATCAGGCTAGAGTGAGGTCGGAGATCAGGAGCAAAGGGTCAGAAACCCAGAGGGCCACAAGAAAAAATGAGAGGTTGGACTAAGTTGCGAACCGGATACGTAGCTCTGGCTGAGGAAACCTTAATAGTGAGTGAGAACAAGTTGCAGAGTGTGAGTTTAAATAGACAAGGAGCGTGACATTAAATAGTGAGAGATTGGGCGCTTGTGGAAATGCGATGGTGTTTGTGACACCCAGGATGCCTGAGTACTGACAGGGGGTGCACTCTGGTCCATTGTTCCACCTGGATACAATTCATTAAAAAGTGGTCAACTCTAAATCACTTTAGGGTTGGTCATGGTCCATTTCTTGCTAACCTCTATAGATGGAGAATCAGTGCAAGCCCTCTTTCTTCCTGTGGGATGGAGCAAACTATGCAGCACATCTTAGAGGACTGCCACAGACTCAGGAGAACTACACACTCTCAACACAGATGAACCAGAAACTCTCATGCTTGCTTGCAAGACATCTGCCCTATTATTGTAAAAAATATTAGTATTTCCCTTTTCATGGGTGTGGTCCTTACTGATTTATAGACTGCATGAATCACTAAAAAAGCCTGGCTTGGATTCTGATGTAATGATGAACTATACACTTATTTCTAAATTAGCATTTCTTTGAATGTGTGTTTGCACATCATCTACAGGCACACATGGTAACAAATGATCAGTTTCAAGCATTCCAGTCTGGTTTTCATACTGAGATTCCTTGATCTTTGTGAAGCTTTTGTATCACTGTAGCCCAAATGGTTGCACACGTTTTTATCAATGACACAGTCTTTAAATGGTATCACTCATATCTGACTGGCAGGCAATATTTTGTTTAATTTGGTCCTCATAAAACTTCCATGGTCCCAGTCAATCTTGGTGTGCTGAAAGGCTCAGTATTAGTTCCACTTGTTATTGTTTATATGCTTCCTCTCAGTAACATCATATGCCAAAAAGATCTTCAGTTTCATTGTTATGCAGATAATATCAAGATCCACGTTAAAAACTCTCCTCCTTGTGAAATCTCACCTCAGTCACTTATCACTAGCTTGCCTGACATTAAGCACCGGTTGACCTTGAATTGTTTGAAGCTAGTGACAAAACAAAAATATTACTGGTGGGAAGTTAACATCAGCTGGAAAGGCTGGAGAGTTTCACAGTAATGGTCAATGACTTTCCCATTCAGCCTTAGTCCATAACTTGGGAGTCCTTATTGACCTTTCTTGTTGTTCAAGCTCCAAAGAAAAAAAATATTAATACATGTACCTGTTTTTGTCAGAAATATTGCCCATATAAGCCATTTCTATCAATGTCTAATTCTAGGTGCTTTGTTCATTTATTTCTATTTCTATTTAATTCTGCAACTCTTTGCTTTATGCTTTCCTTCTGCTCCTCAGTAACTTGCAATATACTAGACCTTGGCACATGTCTCTTACTCTTAAATCTCTCCACTGGTTGCCCTAAAGTAACATATTCAATATAACATCTTGTTACAGACTTATAAGGCTCCGAATATTTTGGCTCCATTATACATTTCTGAACTCTTTAATGTATACATTGCTTCCTATAGGGTCCGTTCTGTTGAGGCTGGCCCATTGCTCATTGTACCCAGAGAAGTAAATATTGAACTATTAGTGACCACGCTTTCTCTGTCACTGCTGAATTATGGAATGCCACTAATGTGACTAATGTGAAGAAGCAGATTCTTTCACTATTTTTAAATCTAAACTTAAAACTCACCTTTTTTAAGGCCTTGCTTGACTATCTTACAGTTTGTCTTGTCAGTTTTTATTTTATTTTCTATCAATATGTACAGAAATCAATACATATAGAAATAAATGATTGACTATTCCTATTTAAATCAAATAATCACAAACATGATAAACTTCCATCTTTCTAGTATTTTTAAAGAAAATATATAATATTTTGAGACATTCTACTTCGTAGATGGGGAAAAAAAACTCATTTCTGATTGAGAAAATAGGTAATGCGTGACTTTATAATAATACTACATAACAATATGACCCTACTAAATTTAATCATTCGCCACAGACCGTCTAATCCAAAGTGCTACTGAACAGGCATCGAAAATTTCAAACGACCAAACCTCCTAATCATAAGCTGATTTAAGAAGATCATTTGTCCCTCTCGCTTTTCCGTAGTACAAAAAAAATCATAGCAACAAGTCGCTTGTCTCTGCAGTGTAAACAAAGAAACGCAGTAAGCATCCATGTGTTGTGAATATATGTCTAGACCAGTAGTTTCGGTAAGTATTTTTTAATGCGTTTTTACACTGGTAGCATGCTCCGCGTGTGAATAATACTGACATTCAGCAGACTGCACGCGGGATTGTCTTCGATTCTCTGTTCCTTGCTCTATTTTAATTTCCAATAATCCTTAAGTAATTTGACGTTATTGTTTAAAACTCTAAAATCAGAATCTCGGCATGCTGTATTGTTGGCAGACTGCTTTAATTTAGCCTGGGTTTGGATTTAAACTGGATCTGTTTGGCGTTTTGTCACTGCAGTGTTCACAGGAACACTAGTAATAATAGGCGACGTACGTTTAATGTCGATCTTTTGATGCCACAGTGGGCATTTCAGAGAAAACTCTGAAAACAGTCCCATTTTTAATATATACAGATAATTCTGAACTGTTTTTAATTATTGCATGCCACAGTCTAGGTACAAATTGACCTATTGTTATGTTCCAAATTAACTCAGATTCAGTTGTATACTCCATGTTTTGATTTTTAAACAAAAAAAAAGAATACACAATTATTTGTTTTGATGAGAGGGTTAGGGTCTTTTGTCTATGAATAGAGCCTTCTGATAATTCCCAGTGTTGGAGCATCTACACATCGAGGATTATAACTTCAAAGGTTTCTCACTGTGTAGTTTTATGGTGTGATGAGACCTCATGACTTTTTGATAATCTACTAGCTGTTTTTGTCACTGTAAAAGGTTAGTATCATCACTGAATCTTAGAAGGGTAATACTTTTTTGAACTTCTAGCTTAAACTTACTTCTAGCTTAGAGAGTTCCTACAAAATCCTCAAATGTGTTCAAGGTAAGTTTGTCAGATGCAGCATTGAAATTCAGTTTTCTACATACTTCTTGTGGATCCTAATTTAAAATTTAAAATATGAGGTTTTTGTTGACATTATTTGTATTATTGAAGATTATATTATACAGATTTTAACTGACTGTAATACAGAACTCCTATGATTGTTTTGCAGGTTGTGATTGCTTCCAATTTTAAAACCTTGGAAGATGCATGTCTAATGTGCTCTCATAGCTTTCACTACTTTCAAGGAATTATCAGTCTTATTTCTGTTTAGGGTCCTCTATTTGTCATGTTGGTGTAGATGCAGTGTGTGGATATAGTATGTTGTCATTAAGTTAGTTTTTCTCTTATCCTTTTTTTCTGTTATCTATCCCGATTGCTGAAGACATCCTATCTAGTCATTTCCATCTCCAAATATCTTCTTATCTTCTATATATCTTCTTATTTTGTGTTCAGTATAGATCCCGGTAAAAACCTTTTCATTTCTTTGTCAGTGCAACTGATGGTATAATTCTTAGGCTTCACTAAGATAGATGTATTTAAGCAGTCTTAAAACTGGGAAGCCCTCAGTCAAAGATCTGCAATATATTCATTAACAATAAATATATAACCATATATTATTTATTAACCATGAAAGTCATTCCACTCTTTTATCTCCTCTCCAGACAGTTGAAAATGTGAAGCTGGGCACTGATGCTATGTTACTGCACGTTGCACGAGTTTGAACTCAAAGGTGAGTTTCCATATAATATTGAGGACATACTATTGTCACTGGACACATAATGTTCTTTGGAAATGGTGCTGAAAAAATAATTGGAATATCAGTGACTTCAAAAGCCTATCATGTCGTTTTCTGTTTCTTGTAATAAATATAACATTTAACAGCACTAATCCTGGATAATCCTGGATGGTTTTTTATTAGTTTTTTGTTATATTTTAGGGAAAACTTTATGAAAGCAGAATGTCTGCAACTTTCCGTGGGAAACCTGCAACACGGAAAGCTAAAGCCGAACCAGCACTAAGAGTGACTTTAGAATCCCAGGTTCCTGTAGGCAAGCCTGTGGCAAAGCCCAGTGATCAACTCAACCCAAAGACGGTGGATCCTGTAAGTGTTTTCTTCTGCAAAGCTAAATTTGTTGTCTGTAGGTCTGCTTTGTCAGAGTTTCCTTTAGTTGAGCACAGGGAATATTAGTTTGTGATCTTTGCCATTTATTTTTCTGTAATGGGAGCTGGAAATATGCACTCTTTGCATGTTACCTTATCTGCTGCATGTCACAAACAGACAGCTGTCAGTTTTGGAAGTTAGATTAACACATCAGGTTTCCTAGTTTCCTCACTGTGTTGATATTTGTTTTTAGACCACTGTTTTTATCACTGTGTTGATATTTGTTTTATAGATAGAGCACATATTGAGTTCTGGAGTGTGATTAATATATCAATTATCCAACAATATCTAAAATGAAGAGGTGGGTATAGACCACCTCTTTAATGCATGCACGCATGAAAGTGTGAACTATATAATTAGATTAACAGCTTTGTAGTGAGAAACAGCCATGTTACCCTGAAACAACCTTGTTTTTACTTCTTGTGCTTAAATTTCAGTTCTGTGGTCCAGGGAAGACACAGTCAGCATTTTCAGCAGTGTACTCCAAAGGGGGCATACCCTGCAGGTACTGTTATTCTTTTCAAATGATGTGTGTTGTAGAAGTACTGTTCCTAATAAAAATTTATTTAGGTTCCTTAAATAAAGTAGATTCTTATTTCAAATTTCACTTTTCTGTTTTGCTAGAGCTCAAAACAAAGCTGACTTTAAATGTAAACAGTTTGGCTTTTGTTTCATAGTTCATGACTTTTGAAATTTGAAATGTATTGAAATTAATGTTATATTGCCACTTTATTTCATTTGCTTAGACTGGTTCATGGATCTGTCAAACACAAGTTGCGGTGGGACATTCCTCCAGCATCCATTGATTTTGATCCTTTACTTGTGACACTTGCTGAGGTAAACTGTTATTTTTGGGGGGGTTGCTTGTTCAGCCATCATGCTATAATAATGTTTTTGTTTTGGTATTTGGAAAAATCCATTCTATACAATCCATCTATAGAAGCTAAACCTAAAAAGAAGGAAGAGAATTCTCTGCTCTTCCTTTTTGTGTATGTCCTCTGGATTTCAGCCTTTGAATTGAACCTGAGTAGGTTGCACAGCTGTTAAAACAGGTGTATGGAGACCCACTCAGGCAGTCTCCATATTGCTTCATGAAGTACATGATTGGAAAGCTTGATGTAGCACAGAGATGAAATTGAATAATAGCTGATTCTTTTTCCAGTGGGAATAAAAAAAAGCATTCCTGTTAGTATCTAGCTACTATTAGAACCTTGGCAATTCTGGGAATAAGCCTACCTTAGGGATTTCCTAGTCTGGAAAAAACTGTTGGTTTTAGGGTAATTGAAAAAAGTTATTTTTTCTGTGGTGATTGCCAAGAATTTTATGTATTTCTTGTCTCGGTATCTTTGAATGATATTTTCTGTGGTCAAAGGAAGAGCAAATCCAAATTATTCATGATAGTTATGGTCTCACTGTACCTGGATAATGTCCTTAAAATGTAAAAATGTTGGCCAAATTTGTAAAATGAGATATGCAATATATCATAAGTGAAGGATTTAAAAAGCCAAAGATCTTTCCTGTTCTTAAGCATTCAGTGAAACTGCATGATTTAAGTAACATGTTTAAAACAAAACTTAGTTGTGACTTTAGTCACTATGTCAAATAATGTATTATATATGATTTGAATATCTGCCTGGAATAAAACATAGCAAATGGGATTAGTTCAAAGAAAGAAACATACTAGGTCTCCCTGTATTGCTTTGGCAGCTGTTAAATATAAAATGTACAAACAGAAGAACTCTTCCAGTACTATCTACATTTACTATGTTTGTTTTATTCTATAGTTTTAAGTCAAAAATCTTTTTATTGCTTGGACTCTAAAACTAGTAATAAATGAAAGAATATTTTCTTTTGTCTTTCAGGGGCTGAGAGAGACTAAACATCCATACACATTTGTGTCACAAGAGGGCTTTAGAGAGTTACTCCTTGTTGATGGTGCAGCTGAAAAGGCTATACCCTTGCTTCCAAAACTGGTGCCAGCACTAAAAGCAGCTCTGGTGAGATGTGAAAATTAAGTCTCGGAGGAGGGGGAGCCTAAGTTTCATCACACACCTGTTTCCCTCTTAGCTCATCAATTACTCAAAGCCTTTATAAAGGAAGACATCACCACTTACCTTTGCAGTTTTGTGTGTTGTACGTTTTGTCCTTGTCCTTGAGTAGTTCTTTCTTCTCAAGCCATCCAGTATCTGGTTCTTCAAAGCATGTGGGTTTCAGTTCTGATGTACCGTACATTACATTTTCACACCAGCACTGCTCAAACAACGAACACTTTTTCTCCTGTCCTGACCTCCTGATATTGTTCCTTTTATATTGTTCTATAAATATTTATCTTCTGTAACAAATATGAAGATCTCTATAGTTTACAAAAGCTTATATATTCCATACCATGGACAAAATATAACAACTTTTTTATGTATAATACTATATGTATAATATTTTACATACTGTTTATATCTACATACTGTATGTTGATTTAAAATTTCTTTGTCTGTTCCTCCCTTAAGACACACACGGATGCTGAGGTCTTCGAAAGAGGGTTGAATGCCCTGGTTCAACTAAGTGCTGTTGTTGGTCCTGCTCTGAATGACTTTCTTAAACATATACTCACCAGTGTAAGATTTTTATCAAAATCATAACGTTGGTAACTGCTGAAATATACTAGTACATCTTGCAGAATGATTTGAAAAGAAATGCTTCACAAAACTAGTAAAAACATCAATAAGTTTATTTTTATATCTTATATATAACTTTAGTGCAGGTATTATTTGCCTTTCTAAAGACTAAAGTGAACATTAGCTTATTTTTGCAAAATGCTATGTAAAATCAGTCTAGAAATATGAAATTAATAAAGTAATTTAGTTTGAGGATTTGGGATTAAGCATGAACTTTAGGATGTTCTACGTCTAACATTTCAAAACAATATTATACTGTATTTTTAGCTTTCAAAGAGACTGATGGACAAGAAATACAAAGAGAAGGTGATCAGTGCATTACAAAGTCTAGAGGAGTATGGGGGAAAGGTAAGCCATGTAACTAAACTCCCATTATTACACTCACAGATTTGTAGAATTTGTCAAGAGCACCTATGTTTATCTAAAGTGCCTGAATCATGTATCACCACAATGGTTTGTGTCATGTTTCTTTTTAAAATTCTGCAGTACACAAACTTAACTTGACATAATGTTCAGGGGGTTATGTAACTGAGTCATTTTTAACATAATTAAAGGGGACCTGCAATGCCATTTGCATATTTTGGGGTTAGAAAGAATCAGCACCGATGAGTGCATTTCAAACTGCAATAAAAATAAAATGTGCACAGTAACTTGTAAAACCTCCAATTTAATCACAAAAGAGATTAAATTTCCAGGTATGTGCAGGACCATGTTCTGTGATTCAGAATGAGGCAACAAAACTTCTGGTCTTGTGTGGCCCTATGACATTGTAAACAAGCAGGCTTGTCAATACATCTCTTTTAATCCAATAGCAATATTGCTCTCGATTTCGAGACAAATAATACTTACTTATTAACTCTGCATGCAGATCACATTGGAACATTTCTGCGGTGAAATGTCTCCTGCACAACCTGTATTTAATCGCTCATATATCACATTACGTTAGTCATTATGGAGACTAGTGAGCAGGAAGGGGCTGCTTCAGGTTGCAATTTGTGGAAACTCGAATATGAGTTTGCAACAACATGGCGGCTTACATTAGTTTCACAAAGTTCATGATTTTGTGCTTAATTTGAAATTTGTCATTATTTTTCTGAAACGTTAATGAATTTATATTGCTACTGAGATTTAATCACCAGTCTGAGAAATTGGAACTGCAGTTCCCCTTTAAGTTGGGAGAAGTGCAGTACATAACCAGAGTACTGAGTCAATTCAATGATTTAATACTGTATATTAGTCACAAACTATGAAAAAAACCTTGGATTTCAAACATAAGTGATGCTTTCCCAGTGGCTCAGCTGGTAGAGGCATTTTTCATGCACAGGTTAAATTTTATTCATCATTCTCCACCATAAGTAAAAAAAGAAAATATAGAATTCCCTATTAAAAATTGAAATGAAAAAAATTGTGGAAGTAGATTGCACTAGACTTTTGCATGTTTTTGTAATTTGAGTAGTGGAAGGGATGTTTTTTCTTATTGAAATGTGTGTTTGGAAAGTAGTACAGTAGGCAATTCAAAGTGTTGTTTCTGTTTCAGGCAAGTTTTGCTGTTATAAAATCCAAAATTCCAACTTACAGCTCTGTTTGCTCTTGATGGACATCTGAGATGAACTGACTGATATTTTTGGAAAATTCTAGGCTGCATTGTGAAATTGTTAATTTTTAACACTTTTTTGTATTTTTGTCTTCATGTTTTGTTGAGCTGAAATGTATACTGAATTGTTTTGTTGTACATTTGGGATATCAGCTGTATCGTAAATGATTACCTTCCCGTAGGTATGATAGAAGAGTTTTATGAAAAATAGATATGAAAGAGGATAAAGTTTAGTATAGTTTGATACTGACTTGCACTGTTTGTAAAGAGTATTTTAATAACATAAACACAACAAAATGGTTTATAATATTTTTAATGCATAAACCATGTTATTATTCTTGCAAGAAATAAAATCTTAGAATAACTATATAATCATACATTGCATTACTTATAAAACCCAAAACACACCATGTATATTAGCAGAATGTGAATCCATATTTTCTACCCATAGAGTCTAGAGTAGACCAATGTTCCTAAAACATTTTGGCCTACGGAATGCTCAAACGATTCTAACACTTTCACAGGCAACTCTGCTCCCAATAATAATAAAAATACTTATAGTGCCATAATATTTTAAAAATGTAGCTATTAGGGTTCTTTTTAAGGAGAGCATTCACATATTTTTCTACTATTACATTTAACTCATTTGCTGACCTGTTTTGATTAATAGTGCTATTTCTGATGAGACACCAGCAAATGGAAGTCTGTCTTTAAAATGGAGAGCTTAAATCTCATATTTGACTCCATGTTCAGCCAGGGTTTGTCTTATTTTGCTTATAAATCTAGGAAGTGTTAAAAATCCAGTTTTGCCTTTGTAAGTTGTTGAAGCTGTTGTAAGTGCTTCAGAGCTATGTCAATTAGCCCAGGGTACTCTGTACTAATGCACAATTAGTAATCTATCTATCTTGATAGTAATCTATCATGTTTTCTCACTGAATATCAGCTTCAGTAGCCCATATGGCCTCAAGATTATCCACCTCTTTTGGTGGATGCTCAGCATTGATCTCCTTGTTTCCAAACGGTGTTCTGATCCAAGTAAAGCCTGCGTCTGATTCTGGGAAATAATAAAATGCTCTGCAGTCCGACAGGCACATCACAGTTCCATGTGTTAAGCTTTTACTTTATTCTGGACATTAAAGTTGCTAAAAATATTCCCTGGAAATCAGAATATGAAAAATATCAGATAAGAATGCTGGTTGAGCAAACAATTCATTCAGTCATCGATGGGTTGATTTTCATCTCTTTGCATAGTTTGAAAATGAGGGAGAGTGGATTCCTCTGTGACAGCCAGGTGACATCAGTATGGAAAATAATTTTTATGTGTTCACTGCCCATCATTTCATACAAGGCTTTAAAAATGCAAATATATCAAATATATACTGTATTTCAGATACACAGGTATGTGTGTATACCTGACACATTATACAAGGTTAGTATTACTCACTATATTAGTGGATTTGTTCATTTGGAGAGAAAAGTATTGGCTCTGATGCTGTCAGGCCTATGGATTTGATTTCAGTTTTCACCTTGAATTTGATGCTAAATGGTATCATTTAAAAGAGGTATCTTTTACCTTAACTCATTTTCACATTTAGCATCATGAGTTCAATATTATTCTGTCCAACACAAAAGGTGAAGACATTGGCATTATTTCTGGATTGATCAGTAGTTGTACTGGCCCACAGACTGTCTGGAGGACCATCCAGAGTCTTGATAGTGGTCCCAGTACAACACATTGGGAACTACTGGTCTAGAAGAAAAAAAAATAGAAAACAAAAGAAATAGACTTAAGGATATTATTAAAGAAACTGATACCTCTGCACCTTTTCAAAAGATCGCAAAATAACAAATTGGCATTGGTGGTGTCACTGTGGCAGTGTTCAAACTATGGTGGTGTTTCCTTGACTTATTTTGTGTAAGTAAGCTTTTACTTTATTCTGGACATTAAAGTTGCTAAAAATATTAATTGTGCTAAAATATTAATTCTCACTTAATTGTGAGACAATTCTTATTATTGTTTGGGTGTCATACACAGTGGAAAGCATACAGTAATCTTAAATTTACCTTATTTTGTCTTATGAGCATAACACAAAGGTCTCCGTGTAGAGATTCTTTCTTAATACTGCTTATTATGGAATATTGTATGACTTTTGTTGTAAACTAAACTTAAGTTTCCATACGATTTGTTTGATCAATAATGGGTTATCCTCTCTGAAGATGTTTTAGTTGGAAACATTTGTGAAAGTTGTTTTGGTATTCAGAAAAACACATTATAAAACAGTAAAGACAGGATAGAAATCTGCAGTACTGAAATGTGTTGCATTGTGAGCTATAGAATTTTTGCACTGCTAAGTTTCATCTGGGAATAAACAGGGCAAATTATGTGATGGGCTGAAATATTTATCAGATTTGTTGTGTGGGTTGGGTTTTCTCTGTGTGTTTTCTGCAGATAATTTTGAATTAGTTGTGATGTGAATGTGGATTACATGATCATCCTGCACAAGTTTATCTCCAATGAAACTAATATTGTCATAGCACTGTCACCACTAGATGTCACCCTTGTTCTATACGGCCCTTTGGAAATGCTGGTGAATCAGCTTAGTTCAAATTTCCACTTTACATTTGTTCATATAATGTAAAATCTGTTTCCAAGATTGTAAATTTATTCTGGTACAGTTTAAAGCTTTTTTTCCAGCATGCAGTCTATAATTAGCATGGTGTGCCATTTATAATCCAGTGCAGATCTGTTTGTTTTTCTTGTTCTTTACAAAGATAGTGGGGCCTTCTTAAATATGATTACAGTAATTACATATTAGTCTTAATATCGACTGATATTGGATATGTGGATTTCATTGTGAAATCATAAAACTGTAGAATTAGGTTTTAAAAAATCTATATGTGACCAACACAAGCTTTACAATGTAAAAGTAGGTCACAGCTGTAAAACTATCTTTGTTTATTCTCTAAAAACAAAGCAAATCAAATCTGTCCCACCACTACTGAGGCATGATTTTCCATTTTTAGACACTTAATGGTGCAGTTGCTATGGCAGTAAAGTGTAGTACCACATACAGATTCAGAAATGTGATCTGTCTTTATCAAAACCTTCCAACCAGTACACATCTGTACTTAAGGAAAATAAAACACTGAGATTGCTTTTATTGGCACTTATTGATGTCAGTGGGCTATTTCTTGTCTGTGTTCAGTGTGTCCCTCATTCACATCTACTGTGTCTAGTCAAGAATATTTTTTGAAGAAAATGGGAGTAACAGACTGTATATGTCAACTCTTGAGAGTAAATATTATTTCCTGTGTGGAGATGTCATACCAATGAATCAGATTGGTTAACACAGATTTTGATGTAGAATGGTGCATAGCCACATTTGACAAATTACTTGTTGGATTAAACCCATGTACTAATTTGCTGTATATCAATTATGACAATAAATACACAAATGGTAAATTTTAAAGACAAATGGGGGCTCATATTCCATGTATTTATATCGGGGAACTTAAGGTTTACACATGAATTCTGCATCGTTATTTATGTACAGCATCATTCACCAGGATTTTAAAACCACAGTGTATCAGCTGAAAATAAAAATGCAGACAATTTGGGGAAAAAAGGATTAACAGAGGCTTTAGTATGCAAAGTCCTGGTTACATATAGGTCTGTATTGCTGCAGGTGCCATGTGGAAGATATCTGGCAGTGTGGTTCCTGAATATGGCAGCAGTACAAAATTATTAGTAGTTTCAACCAGCAACATGGCAGAAGGCACAAGAAGTCCATAATAGCATCATCTCTCCCATGCAGCTGCTAAGGTGAGAGATTTCTGGGGCCACATGTTGTAAAGCATGACCGATGTGGGATTTCTATGGTAAGTGCAACATCTGTTGTTTTACAGAATGCTACATTGATGTATATTGAGAGATCCCCAATTTAGTTTGGTAGAGGCTAATAGTTGCCATACTGTGCAGGAGTTAATTAGCACCTAAAAGAATAAAAAATCCACAAAGCAGCTGAATTTCATGCCGCTCCAGTCCACTACACTACACAGTTTTCAAGCATCCAGCTCCTTAGTTATTTAATTGATAATTTTCTAGACTAAAATGAAAACATTAAATACTTCCAAAATATAAATGAAACAAATCAGCTTGCATTTTTCCAACCAGACTACCAGTGTTCCAAAATGTCATACTGTAAGTAATAAGGCATCTGATTATTTTGCAAGCCAAGATATTTTGGTCCCCTGAACAAAAATTACTTTAAGGGTGTTGTCAACCTGTTAAAATATAACAAAATAATACAAGGTTTGATGGAAGGTTTTATTAAAAATCAAGAGTGTTTTTCCCCCCATTAAAAAAAACTTGGGGAAATGTTTGTATTTCAACAAGTACATTTATGTAATATTTTATAAAAATGTTCAAAACACTGGACAACAAGAAAAAAAATGTCCTATGTTGGCAAAGATCATTTCCAGTGCATAGTAAAATAAGAAAACTAGTGGCCAAATAAAGTTCCATTTTTATTTCAGTAATACAGTAGGGATGTTAGTTTAATCCTAGTTTGATGAGATATTTAGATTACATTTAGTAATCAACACTTCCTTTTTAATTTTTTTTTTGCCATTTAGCATTTTACCAGTTAAACCAGTTTGTAAAATTAACAAATTACCTAAGGGAAAACCTTAATTCTATGGTAAATTGTAAATGCTTGCAGATCTTTCACCTCAAAAAGAGAAAAGGGGAAAGAAGGGTAGTTGATACTGGATGGAGATGTTAAATAGTTATCTTCAAAGACGGTCATGTTTCATTTTTAAGCTAGGTCAAATTACTACCATTCTGATGATAAAAACATTTTAATTTTTTGTGGATAGTAGAAAAAATAAAATCTTTGCAGGTGACGGTTTTAGCCCCACAGATATAACAAAAATAGAAATTCTTCTTTTTAATGCAATAAAATGCCTCTGATGAGGGCACTAGGCCTTCCTCGAAGCAGCCAGCGGACACACCTTTGCAAAAATTTGTAATTAAAAAAATAATAAAATAATAAAAATAGAACCTTCTCATCACTGACATGTAATACAAAAAACGTTTTACTTAAAAATAGTTACACTATTCTCTCCATTCGTGGTAAAGTGTGTCTAGCCAATAAGAAATTGCAGGCCCATGTCCACTCTCTGGAAGATCCCTACTTGATAACTAAATTTTGATGTTCCCTCATAAATTAAAGGGTAAAAAAAAAGAAAAGAGGGTTCTTGACTCCCTGCTAATTTCTATCGTGGAGGGAATACCCCCCTGTGAGGTCCACCGCGTCCCCTGAAACCCCCTCTGTCGCCACGGAAATTGGGCCTGTTCCGCTCCCTCCCCCGGTCTCCACGTCCTGCTGATACCCCTCCCCTTCCTCCTCCTCTTGGGGCTCCACCGCCTCTTTCCGATTTGGATTTTGGAGGCGGGGATTTGGGACGAAGTCTCTCGATCTCTTCCGTGCACCCTGTCAAGTGCGAGTTGGGCACGTTGAAGTTCGACACGTATGCTTCAGCATTAAAATTGCTGTTGGTTAATGTTGGCCCCACTGTCAGCCAACCTGTAGAAATAATAACAGATAATGTATAAGTAAATACTGGTTACTGAAACATAGAGAACCTACACTTTATTCTGTTTAAATAGCACCTGAATACCACAACAAAGCTTAATCTTTGTAATCGGTGATGCTATTTTAGCTCTAAATGGTTATGTTGTGTTTTCACTAATACAATTAGTCTACTGCCACTCATAAGCCTTTTATTTCAAGTGGTTTGGAAATTGACACAGTAAAATGTACTGGGGTTAAGCAAACTATGTTTTTGTTAAACGATTTTAACAAAGATTTCCTACTGTTTATATTCATAAAATCAAATTTGATTCAAAGAATGACTGCGATAAAATGTCATTAACTTTAAAAGAGTGAGTAAAAAAAGTCCCACATATCATCGCCTATTAACTTTAGAGATATGACGTGATTTTGGAAATCACGCGGAAAGGAGTATTTGATGATAACACCGGGATTATTTTTCTTATTTCTCCTGAAAAACATATGGTTATTCCTTAGAGTTGTCTTGCTGAGGCAAATCTAATTTCTAAGAGTATCCATATATTTTTATGGAAAATCAGAGAAAATTATCATCAAATACTCCTTTACAAATCCATGGGGTACGGTTGTTGTAATATTAAGGGTTGTGTACCATTGACGTTGTGAATGGTACGTTACATACTTATTTTCAATGACCCATTGAACATGTGCTGTTTTTTCTATAGTTTCTCCGATTCTACTATAACTCTAGTCGAGAAGGAAGTCTAGTCTTGATCATGTTTTTAATTCCATTACTACCATTAGACATGCTTTGATTTTTTTTGTAAGTAAGATTGTCTTAAGCTGTTTAAGAAAATATAGAATGTCTTGTCGCAGTAATGTTTTAAGCAAGTATTGAGGATTCTTTGACGTTTTAGATGAAATAGCAAAGAGCAATCGAACATGCTAAACATGTTTCATAAGGCTGTGAATGTCAAGTTTACTCACTGTAAAGAAAAAATGTTACAACTTATAAGTACCTGTCATATTTTGAATTTTACATTGTCATCTTGCTAAGCAAAATTAACCTCCAATACCTTGTGAGAAAAGATTTAATCATTGCGTGACTGACACAAATCTGCATGTTAAATTGTTCTGTTACACTGTTCAATGTTATTTCTAGTTCTTTGGCTCTAATAAAACAACAAAATAAGAATTTTCATTACTTTATTTTGCAAGAACTCAATATGCTTACTAATCATGAAATCAAACTATGAGAGTCTCCATATATAAACGTGCAAAATAGTTTGTGGTATATACCAAGGTACATCCATGTGTACTGTGGTACGTTTTCCAGAGGCGGTAGCCAACCCTACTAAGTAGCCAGTCAGTCTAGCAGATGTTGCGGTCGAAGCATGAGCTCTGGCAATGACGCAGCTAACAATGAAAAGTTGTGCTAAGTCGCTTCAAGGTTCCATTTTATAATAGGTGTCACCCTGCACAAATCTAGAGTGAATTATGATGACCTTGTTAATGTGGTTCTCAGCCTGAAACAACTCCAGACAAAAAACTAAAAAATGTCAAGATACATGTTGATAATAGTAAGGATAACTGTAGCTATTCAACAATGAATCAGTTTAAAGATGAAACGTAACTATCAGACAAATATTTAATGACACAAATATTTAAACTAATACTAAACAGCAAGTGATTATTTAAGTGATGCTTGATAAAACTATTTAAATCTTAAAAATGTAAACAAATCTAGTACTAGATCTAGAACTTCTTGCTTTCTCTCACATTACAACAAATACTGCTTCCAGTAGACATTCTCTCTTACCTGGTCTTATCGTGCTATCTCTTCCAAAAAGATGGAGCCGTCTTCGACCAAGACAGAAATGTTCAATAATGTGAAAGATCTCCACAGGTTTCTCGATGTTTCCAATTTCTGGTTCCTCTGTAATAATCAGGTCAATATCCACATTAGCGTGGATGAAATCTCCATCGGTGCTTCGCCTTACTGTTCCTTTAATTCCCATGAGGCAATGTTCCTAAAAGAAGACCAGAAAAATTAACTTTTGACACCAACTTATTTCTAAAGTGATAAATGAAGAACATGGATAAACATCAGACTCCCATTAGGAAGTGGTAAAATCGCAATGAAAAAATTCAAACAGTTTTCAGTTTGGGCTATACAAATACTGGAAAGTTCATTTCACTCCATGTGGAAAATAGTACAATCTATTCTACTCTTGTCTAAAACACCAGCTGCAATTTACTTAATGACACATTTAATTAAATATGAATATATTTTTCCTCCTTTACAAACCTTAAATTAAATTCAAACCTAGTAGATAATACTTTTTAAATAATATTTAGTGCCATTACAAAAACCATAGTGACCAAAAATGCTAAAACCTACGTTTTTTCTTGCCATGTTGAATAAAGAGTGGAGTAATCTGACACCAATCAATGGCAATACACGTTCCAAAAAGAACAAAAAAAGGCCTTTCACCCTTACTCCCTACGGTCTCTCAGCATGAGGATCATTTCCAGGACCCTTGCACTTCTCTCTTATCTGCATATCAATGTGCCTCAGGTTGAAAAAAGAGCATTCACAACACAATAAAAGACCTTAAGAATACAATTATTGATGGTGACAGCTCCACAAACTTTGGAGCTATACACAGAAGTGTAAAATAAATGTTTAAAACATTGTTCACTTTATATAGTCCTCCTTATTTTCATACAATATTTGAAAAGCACCCTTATTATTTTTCTTTTTACTTGAACACAATTTGTACCTTTGTTCTCTGGAAGACTGCCTTGGGGTCCAGAGTTTTTGTTTTCCCAGGATTATTCTTGTTGGTTTTGATCCAGCAAATGTCTTCACATCTTCGGAAGCCCCATTTTCGTAAACACTACAAGAAAATAAATTTTCATAGTGAACCACGGACAGATTTAAATGAAACGACACACCATTTAATATCCAGCTTGTTCATTGAAAATGTGAAAATATTATGAATAAGGAATATCAAACAAAAAGAGTTAATGGTCTTCCAATCAATGGCCAAACACCTAAACTAAATGAGTAAAGGTACATATTATACACAAAATATTAAAAATACAACAGTATTATTTTGGCAAGTGGAACCTAACCACAAATCCTCAAACTAATGTTGGCCTCTTCATTAAAATAACCAGAAAAGGCTACTTAGGAGGAAATGTAGCATGAAGAATGTTCATTAATCAATGTCTCATGACAGAGAGAACATATGCAAATGAAATAATCCAGTATTTTCTATTACATTTTTTTAAAATGCACAATGTAGCTGAAACATTGAGACAGCACAAGAACACAACAGATAATTCCAGTATTTGGAAGCACTGAGGAAAGAAGAAAAGAAATACTGAAAAGGCACAGCAAAAATGCTGCAAAATGCTTATTTCTTACAATCTTACATTATTTTACAATATTTATAGCAGATTATTTACAAATCGTCTGGGTTTGCAGGAGAACAAAGATTACATGAAATGACATGGGGCCCAAATCAAATGAGTAGCCCAGAAATCACAAAAAGGCATAATTCAGGACCATGAACTAAGCCTACTCTACACTAAAATACAATAAGCAAAACAAAAGTTGCCCTTCAAAATGCCTTTTGCAATTCAATCTGTACACCACATGCTCACACACCACACACACCCACAAAGAAGATCAAAATGAAACAGCTGCAGTTCCTTTATAGAAGTAAAACAAGGATTAGTGCTAAGGCAGTGGCTCACTGGCTCAAGGGTATGAGACACATGGAGCTAGGAACTTACACTAATACTGTATAATGATGTGATTAATAAAACGTGCAGATAGGTCTCCACCACTGAATTTCATTAAATGTAAACAGCATTGGGGAAATGCTTAGTTTGGCAGAAGAGTGACCTTGTATATTTGTTACGTAGTGTAATTTTTTTAACCATGTGAAGCACTTTGGGGTTCATTACATTGCAGGCTGTACACTGCATTTATTATTATACCTTATAATTCAGCAAACAAATTAATTCCTGTTTTATTAGGAATAATATATCATCCTAATAGTTGCTACAATTCTTGAATCATTAGTGCAGGACATGTAAAAGCATTTAGAATCTGAACAGGACTTAGCTTAGGGTAAAGTACTCAGAATGTTTGGAAAGGCTTTTCTTTCCATTCTTCAGAGTGAGAATAAAAGTCACTTGCTGGTTGTCAACAAATTTCAATTGAGTTCAATGCATTTTAAGTGACGATTGCTGGTGCTGATACTGTACCATTCTACCAAGATCGAGGCCTTCACCAGATCCACACCACAAAAAGACAAACGATCTCAGTGCAGAGATTTCTTCAATTTCAAGTTTCATTATCTGCAAAGTAATATGAGAGGGAGTTACAAATCCATAACAACACAAAGCTGTATTTCTGAACCTTTTTGTGATAGTAGTGTTGATGGGAAAAATAGCTATTTTATTTTTAACAGCAAAACACGAGTAACATATATCATAGGTTTACAACCTTCTTTATATTGGACTGCAAGAGAATGACTTTTTTAATAAATTAGACTAGAAAGATTTAGTTTTTATACATGTATGCAGTAAAAATCTACCCAATCATCTTGACAACCCTAAACATTTATGGTTACATATATTTTGCATGTAACTTATTTTCAGATGTTTTGGATTAACTCACATCATCCCAGGTCCAAAACTTCTCATTGGCTATGCTTCCCGACTCTCTGTAATATTCTTCCAAAGGTGGCTCGAGGAGAATCACATCAAATTTGCATTTTAGTTCCCTCAAGTCAAAAGTTTCCAGATCTGCTTGTAGATACCTTTAAGAAATAAGCATGGCATTTTAAAGTGGAAGGAAGCAATCTATATTTGGAACTAATCAAAACATTTCAATAACAAAGTTGGCCTGCAGATGAAAAATATTCCATTAATAAGGTATGCCTGCACACACAAAATTACTACATCTCTATCTTAATGACTAATCTGACATTTTAAATTATCTGATCATTTAAGCAAGTTGTTCTCAGTACTGGTTTTGGAATTCCTCTGTGTTTGCTGGTTTTTGTTCTGACTGGGCCCTTACTCACTCGTGCTAATTGGTACCTATAACTGATCTACTTTCTTTAGCTTGGTTTCAGAAAAGTACATTATTCTTAGGTTCTTTATTTCCAACAACTTGAGCACATTTAACTTTATGCAGTCTCTCCTCAGCTTGCTAATAAATATGCCCCCTTGTTTCTGAGCAGCTCTTGATTGGTGATTAATTGATGATGAACAGACAGGAGGAAATGAAACTGTATCAGACAGCTCCTAATTATTCAATGCTTTTCTCTCTGCTTAAGGTTATATTTAAGCTAGCACACCTGAATGAGGGCAGTACTAAAACTCACTAATTAACACAGGATTCATACCAATTACAAATCTCATTCAGCTTTTCAAGAGCTGAATACAAATTAAAAAAAAACTTAACAAAAACGGAAATAAATTAGACTTTGATTACCTCAATTAACTGGAAAAAAAACAAGACAACAGTGTATACCAGAAATGAGAACCACTGATTTAAATACTTTCTAATATTAAATCTTCAATATTCATTCACTCATGACTATCATAAATTAGGGAGCTGCGCCTAAATGTGTATAAAAAAGATAAATACTTTAATCTCTATCAATTTACTAAAACATTATTTTATGTACCAGCACTTGAATTTGTGTATTAAACTTACATGGGAGGGGTATTTGTTGTTGCAATCAATTCATCTTTCAATCTTATCAATTCCCTGAGTTTAGGATACTCTTCAAATCTATCAGCAAGACCTGAAAAAACAGGACAAATTTAAATCAGAATCAATTTCATATACAATAGCCTCCAAATGTATTTACATTCTCACCTGTTATTATAACATGATTTGTCATGAAAACCAAAATATACACTCTGATAGAAACAAACCCCAAAACCAAAACTGAAGTCATGACTTTCATTATCATATGTACTGTATAAGTACATCAGTCAAAAACAGCTGTATATATTGCTGAATGAATCAAATGTATTCCTATTAGAGCAATCAGTATTTTGCAAACCTTCATTTTGCCTTAAGCCTTTAACCAAGAGGAAGTGTTGCCAGTAGCATTTTAATTATAAGGTTTTTAAATTACTCCTGAAGGATATTTAGCCACTCCTCCACGCAGGACCTCTCGAGCTCTTAACATTTTGGTCACGTTGTTTGATTTATGCTTTGTACTGCCTTAATGTAAAATGCACTTGTAACTATGCTTAAGCTTGAACAACAGAAAGCACCAGTTTTTGGTAAAAATATCCTGGTAAGTTTTGAAATCCACCTGTTCTGCCGTCCTAACGGAAACACCAGGACCGTGCCAAATAACTAACGCAGAACAAAGCCAATTCCACTTTTACTTGAAGGGATAACATTCAACACAAGCTTCATTTTCCATGCTGATAAGACTCCAGATGAGACAGTCCAAAAATTTAATTTACATTTCACACAACCACATCATGTGGTTCCCTTCAGCTGTGGAGTCAATTATTTTGTTTAGTAAATGTGTGTCTTTTTATGTTGCCAAGGACCTCTACCACACGCTCCAGATGCAAGATGTCATCTGCACACTGGGGTAAAATTTTCTTATATCCTGTTCCTGGTAAAGTGACAACCACCCACTTCAACATCTTGGTTCTGGACAGCACAGTTGAAACTTAGATGTCTTATGGAATTGATTAGGTCACTGATCTTTTAACTTAGATCTTGAGACAATGATCTCATTTTCACATGTTGAAATGATACAGAATGTTTACTTCTGTGTTCAATTTCCTTTGATACCTAAGATGTTTTCCAAATTCCATAAACTTCCTGCTTTTCTGTGAAACTACATAGTATTAAGTTTAAAGCATTATATTTTCATCTTTGACAGGGTGTTTATTTAGATATATCTAACATTATTTTGTGGTGAATTTGTGTAATGACAATCATAAATTTACCATGTTTTTATTCTGAAATGTTAAAAAAAATCCTAATGCACATCTTTGCTTGATCAACTTGATATGAATACATTTTGAGGGTAAGGTAAAAAGAACAGTAATCCATAGGTATAATTTACATTTTATTGGCAACACTGCACAAACCAAACATCATCATTATCAGTAAGTGTAACCAACTTGTTTTAATATAGAAATATGAAAAAGAAAAATTAAAAAGCTATGAAGAGAAAAAAATTATACAAGCTTTAACTTCAGATATTTTACATATTACATACCTACATCGCGAATGAAATTTTGTGGTCTATGACCAGTATCCACAAAATGTTGGCAGTAGTCATTATGAGGATTTAGGCTTTGAGTTCCCTGAAACAAAGATTGGTCAACTTAGTGTCATCAGAGATACTATTATTTTTTCATGTGACTAATACATTATACTTATTAGCACTGTATATAGCAGTAAAACGCACAGCAATTTACAAGCAATGTAAGATATAAATAACAGATCTAAAATATATTTAACATAATCTAGATATTTTAATTGTACTACTTGTAAAGTGATAACACAAAACCCTCTTTGTACGAAGACATATTGTCCTTGAAATTAATCTGAGGAGCCCACCTTTAAAAATGTACTAGAATCCTTGTACACTTCTTCATATGGCACATTTTCATCAGGCTGCTGTTGCTCTACTTCATCCTTGCAAATAATAAAGAAATTTCAAATAAAGGTAAAGAATAGAACATCAAATTAATGGAAGAACAATACCCAAATTTAAGGATTGCGATTTAGCGATCTAGTTGTTTTGGTATCCAGGATTTGGGATCTGTCATACTCAAACCGCGCAGGTGGCTAGGAGGATGTAACACAGCACATATGGTTTTCCTTATTATTTCTTATCCAAAAATAAATTTTGTATAATATTTTTGCAAAATTTTCTCAGAAGAAAAAAAACTAAGTCCACTTAAAATACAAACACCCAAAAGCACTTGACATGCAACCAAAAAGCAAAAGAAGTAAAAATAAAATAAAATAAAATATGGCATACACATTCTAGCTAAAGCGAGTCAGATTTTAACAAAACGACCCCAGTAAACCATGAAGGTGTTTTCCAGATTAGTCACTTTCTGTCTCTTGTCCATCTTTAAAATACATAACTAAGAAAAAGACTGTTAATGTTACCTTTTGCTCTTCAACAGCCTCCTCAGGGTCTTCTCCCTCATTCTGACACTTGCGTTTAGTAGCAGGTGACGAAGTGTCATAAGAAGCCCTTGGCAGGAGAAAAATTCATCAGAGAAAATATTCTAGAGTCCTAGATCTTTGTAGAGTAGAGTCAGGGACAGCAAAGGAAGGCACTGAAACAATGATTGAGCTAGTCTCAGTTTATCTGTCATATGCACAAGTGCAATGCAATGCTTATTTGCATGAATGCTCCAATACAAAGAGATGAAGGAGACACTAACTTAAACACAACAGTAAGAGAAACAACAACAAAGTTAAATAAAACAACTTGAATAAAACTCAGCATCTGTGTAAATCAGTAGATGTTAAATTCAATAATCTGACATCATGTAGGAAGAAAATGTTTTTCAATTAAATGGGTTAAATGTTAGACTAAAGAAATGCTCAGCTGAATAAATATACCTTGATTAAAATATTAGGAAATAAAAAAATCCAAATTTGTGAGGCTTATTCTAATATTTAGCGATTTAAGAACAAGAAGATGGAACAATAATTATGTAGGATGATACCAAATTGGATCATCATATGCTCCTGCCAATATTAAGAACATGTTCAATAAACAAAATAGTGTAGTTTTTGGACAATCATGCTAGATGTTATGTTCCCAAATAATGGTACAATAATAAACCTAACAAAGTACCTTTGGGTGCTTATTAAACTATTTATCAAAATGTAACCAAATACGTTTTTGTCAAACATATTTCTAGCCTGGCAAATATTTGTAGCAATTTTTGTACACAACCATGAAAGTGTTTCTTTCTTACCTGCATGTCTCTCTGGTTTCTTCAATTTCTTTCTGTTCCTCCTTACTGTTCAACACCGCACCAATGCTATCTGCACTCTCAGCTCCTAGCTGTGAAGAACAGTATAAATACAGTATATTACCTTAGTAGAATTTGTTGGACTGTGTTCTTTTGGATTCAGCAAATCGATATCATGGAATCTTTCAATCTTCCAAAATTTAAATTATGAAAAAAAATCTGCTCTATGATAACAAATATAGGCCCCCCGTTACAAGTTGCCACACACTAATTTTGTTGAGATGCAAAGGAAAAAACTCCCCTCACTCAAGTAAACTGTTTTCAACTTGGTGATTTTCCATTAGAAAAAATCTTACATCTTGTGCTTTCCATACCTGGTGGTGAATGTGAGTGACAATGGCAACTTTTATTATATTTAATCTTTTGTTAGACACAAATATTACGTTAAATCAGATGACATTAACAAAATCATGATTTCACTATATGTAACATACTTTTAAAGTAAGAACGTTATGAATTAAATTGTATTGGGCATGAGCTCCATTAACATTACCACAATCCTGACAATACTAAGGCACAGACTTGACCAGTTTTGGGATACAGTGATGTATGGTGTTCTTCCCTCTTCTATGCACCAACCGCCAGCTAGGAAATGCTGGAGGGTTTGTGTTTGTCTCCTGTCAATGGCATTAGCAATTTGCCCCCACACATGTTCAATTACACAAAGGTCAGGAGAAGAAGCTGTCCTTAGCAAGACCTTGGACATTGTTTTCTTGAAATCTTGCCACGGTAATCCTAGCCCTGGACAGTCTTTCATTGTACTGGTGCTAAAATCGACACTTGGATTGGCTCTTATTTACAGAAAAGGTGTTGTATCAAGGACCTTGTTAATATATTGGTCGGCATTAATCTGCATCCAAGACATTTTTTAATTGAAGGAAATTTCACTCCACATTATCACACTTCTACTTCCCCCCAGGATTTAACAATGCAATGCTAGCCATGACATCCTCTCACATGTCTTCTGGCAGGTCTCTGAAGGGGAAAAACGGGTTCATCACTCTCTCTGTTGCCTCCACAAATGTGCTCCGGCAACAGAAGACAGCAATTTTGTGTCTCAGCCATCGCTGTTACTCTCAATGACTTGAATGGAGTATGCGGATAATTTTCATGCAAATGGTGAACTAGTTATTCTACTGTGATTTCTTCCTGGAATGTCCGTTGCTGCTTCCCAATACAGTTTATTAACAATTATGCAGATAGATCAGATTGATGTGACTGTCCTGGCCGACATAGTGAAATTCTGCCCCCCAGGCCTGCATTTGGGTTCCCGTTTTCTCTGGACTAGTGAGCCGATTGTTGAAATAGAGCATCTCATTCTCCAGGCAACTTCTTTTACTGATAGGTCACCTCCAATCACACCAATAGCAAACATGCTGTCTTCATTTCTCAAGCAGCCCATGGTCAGATCTTTCATATTCTGACATTAATTATATTTGTATTTTTGAACGGCGGTTGGCGCAGATTCTTAATCAATTTTTGTTTGCAATTTTAATTCGACTCCAATATCAAACTCGGAGCACCCGATACTTTTAAGCCACCACGTGATTTTTTAAAGTTTTTTGTTACAGGAACAGCACTTCTCACGTGATCAACAAATCATTTATGTTAAATGACGTAAAACTACTGTACGTTTTTACTGTTCATCAGTTAAACCATTTAAAATGTTTAATTTTATAAACAAGATAAATAAAGCAAGCAAAAATATGATAACGTAATCTCCACTAAAAAAATTCTCAGCATTTGTTAACGTCAATTTACATTGCAATTAGGTGCAATTTTGCTCCCCACGAGCTTGTATCGATTTTATTCATTATCTATTTATTCATTATATAATTCATCATTAAAACAGAACTGGAACTGTAAATATTTATCCAACTCCCAAGGGCAATGCCGTAATGCTTTAGAGATCTGTATACACCCGCGAATTTTTGTTTTTTAGCAATATTGAATTTGATGTAATTTATCTCAAATCACTCTCTTGTGAATCTAACTTCTCTACAGTTAACGCCTTATTACAATCTTAAACTATTAACACATAAAAATAGTTAACTAATCCCCTACAGAAATAATCCAAATTACATAATTCTGGAACACAATTTGAGTGGGAGCTATGTTATCTTTTGTTTTCATAACGTGTACACACAGCAAATGTTCTTCCTTACCTGCTGTGCTAAAAGCTGTCTTCTAAGCTTCTGTCTTTCCCTTATTTCTTGTAAACGGCTGTTCATTTTTTATCGATACCGAAGCAAAAGTTCTCAAAGAATGCCCGTATCCTCATTTAGTTCCAATTCCAATTCTTCCCTCCTGCGTTTCTTTCAGAAGCAGCACGAGTCGCGGGTATTTTGCGTCATTTCCGGGTAACAGAAAACTGATTTAAAATGATGTTGCTCGGCTATTCGATCATTTCACTTACCACTCAAAAAGGATAGAGATGCAAATATCGGCCAGTTATTTAAAAAAAAACAACTAAAAACTTTTTTAAAAAACTAATAGATGTTAACACTATAGGAGAATGAAGGTATTTGTATAACATTCACAGGTTTTGGTCAAAACATAATGCACTTACAAATTATGCATGTAAGGGTACGTCGTCGAAAAAATAATAGTGGTTCTTTCATTTCAATATTGAGTTTAAATCTCATTGCAGCGCGAACTGGCATGTAGACAGTAGATTGCCGTACATCTTCAGCTGTATGCAGCAATATACAACAGATGCAAAACGGAAGAATAAATTACAAAAGTATGATTTATGAACATGGAAGAACTTCACTGACGATTCGGGGTTCTGGAGAAACAGTTCTTTATTCAGTCCTGCAGAGGAGGGTGGTTCGCGAAAATCCAAATTCTAGGAGGATTCGAAATTTAACAAGGTTGATATACAAAGGAAAATCACATATTCTGGTAATTGTGTGGTTAACACAATTTATCTTTGTTAAGCACAGCAAAGTAAAAAAGTACAAAAAAGTAATAAATACAAAACCAACGTTTAGCTCAAATGAACTCGGAGCAACTGTTAATGGCAACACAGCTGTCAGCAGCAACAAGAAGTAGAATTCATAGCACACAATGCACATATTCTAAAATAATTTGATCACCGTTTGAACTTTAAACAGTATTATGGATGTCTGCTGAATACTTCAGCAAAGATGACATACAGTACATTTGCTTAAGAGCTGAATAGGAGGTATAGAAAGCTTAAATGACGAAATGGAAGCTTTTGTCATGTAACAAACGTAGTTTCGAATTTGTGGTAATGATTATGAGTATTGTTACAATTAATACTCATTTTAACAAGACTGACAAAAAAGCCTGACGTAAACATTGATATTATTGTGCATTTTCAAAATACATTACAACAAAAACAATACTGTCAGGGCACTTTATTTTAAAAATTATTGTATTAATAGTGTAAATCTGCCTTATGAATGCCTATAATGTTATAATGATTACTAATGACAAGCAGAAGGTCATGTTATTATTAACATGTTATAGGAATAAAGTATTTAAGGTCTTGATAGCATAAATAACAATAGTCTTGAAAATGTTTATTTACAATAAACCACTTTTATTAAATAGTTTATGTGCCTTCTTAGGAGTAAATCACATGATTTTGGGTGAAGATGTAATCGCTACATAGAAACACAATTTTTAGAACTTTATTCAATTGTAATGCTTAATTTTTTTTACTTAATCAACCACATAAAATTCATTACATTTTTATTTTAACCGTTCTTATCAACTATAATAAATTTTATTTCAGTACAGGTATGACAAGTGATCTGCATCTGTATATTTTGTTTGAACTTTTTCATAACAACGAAGAAATCTATGCTCTTTTTAAAGTGTGTTCTTTAAATGACACTAGAAACATGTCCTAACATACATAGAAGTATGTCCTAACGTACTTCCTACAGGATAAAACAGTATAAAATGTTTTAGAACAGGATTGGAATTTCTTACACTGAGACTGAAACAGTGTGGTGTGTAAAGAGCAATTTTTCTCCGCTTACTATAGATATCATACCTTTCTTCATCTCCTGCAATCATGATCTTGCTGTGGTGGAGGAGTTTGAATGCCACAGGGAGCTTACTCCCTACTACTGAACTGTTACTGTTACTGTTACTGTATGCTGTCAGGCGCTTTGTGCTTCTGGTAGGGTTACCCTTGGCAACTTGGTCTAAGATGAGAGGCCAGACAAAGAACCTTGCACACTAGACTGCCATGATTTTTCCATTACAAACTGAGAAAACCCTGCACAGACCATGGACGCCAGGACTCACCCTTGGAGACAGGCCAGGTGATGTTGCCGGCAAACACCTGGTGTCTGAGTCACCCACACAACCCAGCCAGGCTCAGCTCAAAATGGTTATATGGAGCTGCCATGTAAGCTTGCCACTCCCAAAGTGAAGGATGGGGGTCGGGTAATGGGATGGAGTGGGAAAGATCTGGATGATGGACTAGACTTTGGCACTGGAAACCGGCTCTTGGGTTGCGGAACATCACTTCACTGGGGAAGGAGCCAGAGCTAGTATGGGAGGTTGAAAAGTACAGACTAGATAAAGTCTGTCTTACCTCTATATACAGTATTGGTTCTGGAACCACAATTCTCAATCAGGGGTGGTCTTTGTCCCTGGCATGTCTGGTCTGTGTCACGGTCATCATCCCTCCTCTAGAGGGCGCTCCTACCATTCTTGTAATGTTCTTAGTTTTATTAGTGTCAGCTGTGTTTCATTGCCTTTCCCTTATTTAAGCCCAGTGTCTCTGTAGTTCCAGGCTCAGCTTTGAAAGACGGACGCCCGGAAGCCCGCCTACCACTGGGCTCAGGAGTGGCCCAAGGGCAAAGGCTTCATCACGGCGTCCTAACCTCTGAGTCCGGGGCTCGGAGTCCCGCGCCCCATTATGCTTTTAACCTTTTGTGTTCCTGGTCCCAGTTTCCTGTTCCTGTTTCTAACCATCTGCGTCTCCGATGGATCTCCCGGTTTCTGGATCTTGGACTGCGCCTTACTACCCCTTTGGACTTCCTTTGGACTCGTTCGCCTGCACTCCCCCCATGCACCAGATCACCTCAGTCATGGCCCCCTGTCTGTCATCCTGACCTTACCTCGCTGTGCCTTCCCTGACGTCTCCAGGCACTTCCGGATTATACCGTCACACATAGGGTCTTTTACAACACGCTCCTCGGGAGTTAGATTCAGCTCCCGTGACAGTCTGAGTGGGTGTGGAGATACTCACAAGTCCCTGGCTGGGTGCCATACAGTTGGAATTTGTCATGATGGATGAGAACAAATAAGTGCAACTGCATATTGCAGAGAAGAAATCTCTGACTGTCGTGCTTATGTACCTTCTTAGAGACAGTGGGCACCACTTACTGACTCCATTGTCCTGCTGGGAGATTTCAACATTCATCTGATGAATGATGGAAAGACTTGGAGGGGCATGACTGGGAGAAACAGCATCCCAATCATATATCTCCTGTCCTTGATCTGTGGTGCACACTGGAAAGGTTTCACAGGTGAGTGTGATGGGATGAGGGTCAGCACCTCCAAATCTAAGGTCATAGTTCTCTCCAGCGAAAAGAGTCGCTTGCTCTCTCTGGGTGATGGGGTGAAACCTTAGTTTTTCCCAGAAGGTCTCCCATCCAGGCACCGACCAGGTTCACACCTGCTTAGCTTCAGTGGGTTGCCAGTGAGTTGCAGAGTGATATGGCTGCTGGCATGTGGTGAGGATTCCCCTGGGCACCTCCTGCTGGAGGTGTACCAGGCACGGCCCACTCGGAAGATACCCTAGGGCAGACCTAAGTCACACTGGAGTGTTTATATCTGTCGGCTGGCCTGGGAGCACATAGGAATCCTCTGGGAGGAGTTGGAGACTGTTGCTGGGGAAAGAGAAGTCTGGTCTGCCCTGCTCCACCTGTCACCACCATGATCTTCAACAGGAGTAAACTGTTAGAAAATGAAATGACTACTATTAGTAGAAGTACTGCAATAAATTACAAGTGTATGATTCTTCAATATTATATAATAATATGCTGACATCCATCTGTACCAGTCCTAGGCCTTTGAAATTAATTTTGCAGACATATACATTAAATAGGTTAATTAAAAAAAACGGATAGAAATTGCTTAGCATTGTGTATGTTTTAGAATCTATTGGCATAAACTAAAGTACTTGAAGCCTCTGGCTTAAAAAAGTGTATTTTTAAAGTACTTCCTAATATTCCGTGCTCTGTAGTAGCGTGCGGTAGAGGTTAGGGCTCTGAATTATAGACTGGAGTGTAAAATTCTGACTGAGCCTCAGTTTTTTGTATCATCAAGCAAGATATTTCATTCAGGTCTGTCCAGTAAATTTAAGACATGATACTATATTTTATTCTAACGTGGTAAGGTATATTGTACAGTATATAAAAATGTAGTCTAAATTACCAAGTTTTAGACAAATAGCCTGCTCTTTTGAGGTCGATTCATACAAAAGAGTTATTAAAATACCCACATTCTGTAAAGTTTGGGTTGCTTGTTGGAACAGAACACGTCTGTATACTCTATCAAACAAAGGAAGGCAAAGCAAATATCACCATTGTAAGGCTGTGTTCTTGAGATGTGAATTTACAGCTAGTTGGAGTCGGGGGCGCTACTCAGCGATTTTGTGGCAGTGGCTGGAGGAAGAAAATGAATTGCTGGCAGTGCGAGTCCGGAGCAGTCAACGGAGAAGTTTTTCAGTGGACCGATTTGGACCTATTATTTTTGCTAAAGAGAAAATCAGACATACAGATCTGGACTAATTGATTTTTCCGTCGTTAAATGGACGTACATGACAAGGACATGGGGACAAGCTGACAAGCAATAAAAATATAATTTTGTAAATGGATTGATCACGGTTCAAGACTTACCATGGGCTTCATGCAGATGCTGTAGATAATGCAGCTGGCACAACTACTGAAGCTGAATTGTGCGTCAGTGTTTTACTTACAGGGATTTTTCTTTAAACATTTTACTCAAATGAAAACGTAACCGAAACTGTACGTATTTTGGAGGAATGTATAAGGCAAATTTATTTTATTTTAAAGAAAGTTTATTAAATATATTTAATAAGTTAAACTTATTAAACTTTACCCAACATTCAGCAATGTTGCGAATTGTTCTTCAGGACGTAAACATACTTGTTTTCTTTTTGTTCTCCTGTTTCGTGTCACGCGTGTCATCTTATTTTTATTCATTTTGAAAAAGTGCGAAGAAAGCTCCTTTCTCAAAGTAAAAAAAAACTTAGTTCTCGTTAGGAATGATCAATATGCGGGAGGCGTATCGCTACGGGTTGTCTCTGGCACATCTGAATTGATCTACTTGAGTTATCTCCCGGTATTTTGTTCCTTCGCGGATTTGGATACAGGACATGTAATGATCCGATGGACAGGTTTATGAGATCGTACTGCTCACAGATCCAAGGGCTTTGATTGATCGCAGTGGAGTGATGAACACAGCCTTAAAAGCACCATGAGCTGGTCAAGGTTTCTTGCAGTGATTGCTTCAGTTTTTTTTACCAGAGTATGCTGTTTTGGCCCTGATGTCTCATTCATTCTACCCTTTACCGACTGCATTCAGAGCAAAGGCAGAGCAGGTTACTACGACGGATCGATAGATGTAACAGAGTCTGGTGTTAAGTGTATGAACTGGAGCGATATAACCGGTTTCGAGGAGAGATACCCTAGAAAAGGACTGGGTCGCCACAATTTCTGTAGGAACCCCGATGGCAGGATCAGACCTTGGTGTTTTTTCAGGAACAATAGAGGAAGAATAGACTGGGGTTACTGCGACTGCAAACAAGGTAAATACAATATTTCAAACAGTTTTAGTACAATAGTATGTCTTGAAGCAAACCTCAGCTGAAATTTCTATTGGTGTTTAATTGTACCTGGAGTAGCAGTAATAGTTTATCTGTTGAGCAGAGCTTTTAGTTTATTTTTATAGTTTTAAAAGCTTGCTACAGACATGAGGTAAAGAGTATCTTCAGATACTATTATTGTTAGTTTTTTTCTGTTTTTACCAGATTCTTTGCTAACACTCCGGCATCTGGTACATGGAACATTTATATTTGCAAAGTTGTACTGATTTATTTGAAAAAAAGCAGTGATACTTTAGCTGTTTTAAACACGTAACATGTACAACAACTCCACACGGAAATGATCAAATTATTTATTAGATAATATTATATAATTATTCATATGAATATTTGATATGAAATATTTAAATACCAATTATGTTCTTTGCGAGGAGGTAAAAAATTCAGACATTCAATCACACTCAGTCTTAAAGAATGAAGCAGTGACATTTTGTATTTCACTATTACGCATCACCTTTTTAAAGACAAGTAATGAGGTTACTAGTGAATGCAATAGACTGAATACCCCAAACAAGCAAATTCAAGTCTCCACTCAAATTACTAAAAACATGTAAGAAACTCTTTTAAAAAATGAAATAGTAACTGTAAACTGTGCTTTTATTATCTGATTTTTAAAATAATTTATAAGAAAAAGAATTATTTTTCTTAGGCAAGTGGCTCAGATCTTCTTGCAACAGCTGCTTCTTTATAAATGACAACAGAGTCATTTAATAAATGGCCTCAGACATACACTTCTGTAATTTCACAGACTCTGTCAGGTGCAAAGGACAAGAAAAGCAAGTCCAAGCACATAGTCAACTCCTTTATTACAATCCTGAGTGAAGTCCAAGGTATGCAACTCAGTTGAAAATGCTGCTGGGTGTTTAAGTTTCACAGTTCTAAACAGAAAAAAAATATTTCAGCATACCAACATGTTATATTTACAGTATTTGATAAAATATGTGGGAAGTACAATTTAAGATCTGTTTAAGATTAACAAAATACTCAGTGAAAAGGGCATTAATAAAGAAAAAAGTATTTCAGGGTTTACTGTCCTGTTTCTCCCAGCTATCATTGAAAATAAAGCATTTTCATTTTTTTTAGTTACTGAAAACAATATTTAGCTCTAGATGCTTGGAAGTCTTATTTTTAAATAATTATTTCAGAAAACAACATTTCAGATAAAGTTGAAATATTTTTAATATTTAATGACTTAAGACAGCTCTTTCATATGTAGGTTTGAAGCAGGTGTATTAAAATTTAGTTTTTACTTTTTCACAACTTCAATTAACATATTATGACAGGAATAAACAATATATTTTCACTACAACTTCAGTCCATTATGTTTATGATATTTGATTAATGAATGCAGCTACTTAAATTGCCTTGGAAAAATAATAGCAATTAAGTGAATACTTTGATAGCAGGCATTTCATTAAATTGTATTAACAAATATGCTCATTTCTCACTGACATCTTAACATTAGCTGAGCATTACTCTGTATGCATACTTGATACACTTGATATGTTTACCTTTCACCTTTTACTATTTAAGATTGTATTGCTCACATATTTTTAAGACGTATGTTAATGAAATATGTCTTATTTGTCATGAAGATCTAATTATTTTTTAGTAATGCAGGTGGGTAGCTGAGTCAGCATGCATAAGCTGCAAAGGAACAAGTAATAGGTTTATTCCATGAGAAAAAAGGCTCCACGGCCGAAACGTTGTGTTTTCTTTCTTTTCTTTTCAGCATGGAATAAACCTATTATTTTTTAGAACTAGAATATACAAGATTATAGACTAGTCTAGAGTACCTGAAGCTGAGCTTTGTTAGTGTGCAAGCTCTGTGCAAAAAGCAGAAAAAAAACACATTAACCATGGAGCCACACTTCTGTCCTTGAAGATATTTCCACAACCAAAATATTGTGTTTTTCCCTTTGTTCTTCCTCATGAATATAACCCCTGCTTGCTCCTCAGCTGTTTGTATGGTGTCCTTAATTAGACACAAGCTCTTTATATCCAGCCATCCGTTTTCTAACTGCTTCATCCAATTCAGGGTCATAGGGGAGCTGGAGCCTATCTCAGCCAAGCCACTGGCGCAAGGCAGGATAGACCCTGGACGGGACACCAGACCATTGCAGGGCACACACAGACATAGACATGCACATACTGTAGTTAGGCCAGTTTTCCCAGAAGCCAATTAACCTACCAGCATGTCTTTGGAATATGGGAGGAAACACATGCGAACACAGGAATAACATACAAACTCACACAGCTAGCACCTCAGGTCCAGATTTAAACCTAGGGCCCCAGTGCTGTGATGCACCAGTGCTAATCATTGTGCCACTGTGCTGCCCTAGAACTTTATATCAGCAATCTCAAAACTGGTCCAGACGTGAACCTTGCGTCTTTTGGATTTGTATCTGGGTTTGTATCTGGGAGTGGATTTTGTTTAGTTGTGAAAACACAACAGATCCCTTTTCCTTTCTGAACTACATCGGAAGGGTGACCACTGCTTTTTATGTTGTGCATACAGTATGTGATCAGGATGAAAAGGTCTTTTTTATACTTGTTTATTCAAAAAAATAATGAACTTCACAGGTACGTACACTTTTGGTAAATCTCAGATATAAGTGAGATGAGTTTTGTAAATTAAGAAATCACCATTGCTTTCATTCCTGTGGTTTCTGTTATCTTGCATAGTCCAATACAAGCTTTCCTTTAAATAGACTGTTTTTGAAGCATGTGATTCCATTTCCTTTTGCTTCTAAATTTGTCAATGAGTAAGTGCCATAGCTATCACATACATGTGGATGAGCTGAAAGTGTATATAATGTATGGCATACCACTGCAATTCAGCATGGTTGACTGGCACGCTAGCTGTCTTGTATTCTGCTTAATAGCACAAAATCACTTTGAGTGTCAGAGATTCCTTACCAGTGTTAGTTTCAGGGATAGTGTCTGGGAATTCCCTTGAGTTTTACCCACAGTCTATATTGTTTAGTCTAAGCTTGAAAGAGAGATTATTTTCAGCTCATAGTTTCTTTCCAGTATGTATAAAATAACATGCTGGTCTTTTGTGGTCTTGGTAGCAAAGTCCAAGGGATGAATTAAAAAAGAGAACAATGGTGTTTTTAAAATGAGACAGTAAATCCCATAACATTATGAGCTGGTTTCACATACCTTGATTAGCACTAGTACTGGACTATCCTTATCAACATTAGGTTTCCCAAACTTGATGTTGATTAGGGTCTAGTTTGCAGTTAAAACGGTTATCCTTTTTTATTTATATTAATGGTCTTGAATTACAGTGTAGAGGAAAAGTTTGCAAACCCCCTAGGCAAGACCATACTCTAGTCGTAAAAAATAATGAGATCTTCATGAAAGTTCTACTAGAGATTTAGATGATTCAATGTATAACAGACATGAGGCATATTTTAATCATTTAACAGAATGATTGAGTAGCACACATTCTCTTGTGAATAAGTCCCTGAACCCTTAGATTTAATAACTGGTGGCTGATGCTTCAGCAGCAATGATTCAACTAGACGTTTCATGTATACTGTATGTTTATCAGCCTTTGGCATTGGTTTTTTTCATATTGTATTGTGGCCTATTCTTCCATACAGAACAGCTTAAGAGGTCGATATTGAGGGTTTCTTTGTACAAACAGCTGATGTTCTGCCATAACATTTCAAGAGGCTTAGGTCCAGACTTGGACTTGGACGAACATATTAAATTTCTCCTCCCCTCTCTTATACTGTACAGTAGATCTGCTTGTAGTTTTAGGATCATTGTCTTACTGTGTGACCCAGGATAGCCTGACATTCTCCTCAGAATTTGCTGATATTACACTGAGATCATGGTTTAATCTGAGAACAATCCTGAATACTCCAAACCTTAAAAAGGCCAATTCTTGATGACGACTCATGACACTGCCAGGGGCACAGTGTGGTAGTGAGTATCTTAAGATGAGGAGTCTAGAGATATACAGTATAGAGACGGGAGTCCTGTACATAGCAGCACTTTTTTATTCACAGTGTAAGGAAACCAGACAAAACCAACAACAGCTAGCTCATCCCAAGCTCGAAATAAACTATCCCTGAAATGTCCCTTCTAGGAATAACTGGCCAGTTAAACTGCTAACTGGCAATAAAAGCAATCTGATCTCTGATTGAACCCTGATCTCACAAAATAATGTCCACAGGCCATTTGAACAATTCTTTGCTGCTGCTGTTTTCCCTCTGCTGCAGTGTGTAAGAAGCTCTGTTCTGTTGCTTAGACAACAGCAGCCAACGGGTACTGAAAGCTTCCACTTCCTGATTCTTCAGCTGTCACCTGACCAGTTGTAGAAAGATGACCGGTCAGGTGATAAAGGGCAGCAGGTTACACTGTTTTCTGTGGAATGCAAATCAGACAAGATACAGTATACTGTCCCTCTTGTGTGAATCTGTTGTCCTTTTATAGATTCTTATTTTGTGGTATGATGCATTGGTGTTTTTTCCTACCTATTTTTGTATTTTTAATCATAATGTTTATAAATTACTTAATAATGCTTTCCCTTTGTGGTTTCAAATGGGAACAGAGGTCAACACAATCTGCCAACATCATTGTTATTTCTTTTATGCTATATATTTTATCTACTTTTTGGAAATGAATAAATATTAACAACCCAAACACGGCTTTTCTTTCACATTTTCAGTATAGAATAAACCTGTACTCTACTGCACATTGTCACAGCTCCTCACTCTACCATTATCTCAATTATGGATATGACCAACCTATGATGTTTTTGTTCCAGTGTCAGTAGGGATATGACTAAATCTGGAGTATACCGCACAAAACTGAACATTTCCTAGCACCATTTATTGTGTTTTATGAGTGGTAAATGCTGTCTAATTTTGTTTCAGGTTCAGTGAGGCTACAAGGAGGGAGATCCAAGCTGGATGGTACTGTTGAAGTATACTTGCATGGAGTCTGGGGAACAATCTGCAGTAACAACTGGAGGGATGAGAATGCAGCTGTAGTCTGTCGACAGCTGGGACATGGGTAAGGAATTTGATCAAGATGGAAACAGATTCCTTACTAATCCGGATTAGTGAAACATCTTTCTCTGATAGATTTGCTTCAGTCATCCAGCATGTGCATCAGTGTATTTTAGCAATATCATGGAACTGTCTTGTCCAACTGGATGAGATATACTGGTGTGCTGGAATTTCTTTGTTTTTTTTAATACATCTATAAGTCTGGATAAAAATCAGCATTCATGATTTCTTTCCAAATAATGTATTTCCATAAGGAGATGAAATGGAAGATTGATTTTATTTAAAAATCATATAACAAAATTTAAACTATTCTTTAGTAAAGGCATTTAACTTAACCTGAAATTATTGTTATAATTTAATTTTGGTGTAATGTTCAATGGCATTACCTTTAAAGTTGTAATGGCCTCAATTAAAAAAAAAAGTTTCAGTTTCCTCTACCTTTAATTTCATTTTGATGCAAGTCTCAGATTTGCAATATGACAGACATGTGACAAAAATAGCATTATAGCATAACGAAGGTTAGACATTGGTTTTCAATCTAAAATTTTAGTTTTTAACTTTATATCTTTAGCCACATTTATTTTCTTTATTGCTTATCTTTGAACAGATGGTAGGGTTGAATTCTAATTTCCCTAGATAGTAAAGAAGAAAATGCCAGCAGCCATATGTTGCCCATTAACTTTATACTCATCCACAAAACAACCTCTGTTAGTCTCTTGTACCACAGCCCTGCATTCCAAGTAGCTTCATACACAAAGGTATTTGCACTCCAAGCATTTTTTTCCAGACGTGATATCAATGAGACAAACCCAGTTGATGTGCTAATTTTTAGGTCCCTTGGTACCATATTATATTGCAACAGATCTCCCAATCCCTAATTCTGTCCTTCAGAAAACAACTGATTTCCCCAGGGAAGCACTTTCCTTAACATATCAAAGCCAGCGACTATCATTTATCTTTTACTGGCATGTTCGGCATATCCGAAATTATCTGACTATACGTTAGTGTTGCTCCATTGTTTTTCTAATGCACCTTTTCATTGTATTACACATGTAATCAGTTTTGCAGAAAGGATATAATTTCAACTAGAAAACTTCATACATGGTGACACACTAGGTGGGCATGCCATAATGGGATCTTTAGAGTAGGTGGGCCCAGGACAAGACAAACTCAGCCACAAACTACTGCAATTTACAGTGTAGGGCAATTAAATAAACACAAACAAAAATCAAAAGCCTAGCTATTTATTTTTAGCTGGAAATGAGCTTCTTCACAGTTGCTAACTATTAGGATTTTGCTCTTAACAGCATTCATACAAGTCTCTCTCTGAGACTGTGTTCTAAGCTATTCCAAAGTTACTCCAAAGTCACAGTTCCAGTGCTCCTTGGTCAGGTGATTGAGGGCTACTGCTCATTACTCACAGCTTCCTGGGGAATGTGGTCCAGATAAGGCTACGATCTTGTTTGAACCTGCTGTGCTGTTATAATTGCATAAAATGTATGGAGTATATAAAACTGTAAAGCCTAGGACTATAGCAAAGACAAGTTAAACCGTTAAAGCTTTAATTTCAAGGCCTGTCCAATATTACTAAACACAAGGTTGGTTAAACTGAGCGAGAACCTTCTGAATATTTGCTTCAGAATTTCAAATTAAAAACCAGAACATTAACGCAGTGTCTATTTACATTCATGCACTGCTTGTGCTCTTACGTTTATATAAATTAGTAAACCAGTTGGAAATAACACTGTTTATTTCTAATACATATTATAAATAGTATGGACCTGGCTATACAATCAATCATTCAACTGCATGAATTTGTTATAGTGAGGTCTTTCATTTTGTAATTTATAATCTTTGTGGATTGATTTATTAAACGAGTTTGTCAGCCTAGAGGTGTCACACCGAGGACTCAACCAGGGAGGAAGTTGTTATATTTAAAGCTTTGATCCCTCTGGCTTTGGACTTGTTTCTCAGGTATAAGGGCAGAGCTAGACAGAGCCCCCTGTCCAGGCAGACCCTGGTGCCAGTACATTGGCATACAGTGCACTGTCATGGTGATGAAGAGGACCTGCTACAGTGTCAGAGGACAGTGTGGAATGGGGGTGTGTGTGCTAACAGGCAAGTTGCTGCTGTCACATGCACCCCACAGGAAGGTAAGAAAATCTCCCTTCTTTCTATTCATGTCAAAGAGAGGATGCAGTTTGCGTTACGTTTATCCATTGTTTATATGTCGTATGGTTATTAAAAGGCCTTTACTGTGAGTCCTCATGCAGTAGTTATTTTCTCTTTGCCATGAGAGTGAATGAATCTCATCCCTTCCAAAAGATAATGACAATGTGAATCAATTAGAACATCATAAAATATTGTTAGAAAATGAACTCTGCTTGTAATTGTTATATGTACCATCGTTTAGTCATTTTTCTTTCTGAAAATAGAATGAAATATGCTTTTGAGCTAATTAATTGTGGAGGTACAGTACCAGTGTTCTTTGAATTTTAACACAGAACCCTATAAATATTTTAAAAGGAACAGGCTTCCAATACTCCACAAATAAAGAACAAAACAGCTGCTGTGTTTTAAAATATTGCATATTTTTCCTTATTTTGTTTTGGTGTATTGACACATGTCTTGCTTCCTGCCACAAGTAGTACTGTTGTAAATAACTGTCTAGACTCCAGAGGCCTGTGTTGAATTACACGCGTGCACAAAACGTATTACATGTAAAAACTTATAAAAGTTATTACATTGGAATTTTAATGACAATTTAAATGTATTTTTCACTCCTGCTGTATGTGGTCTCTAGGAGTTCATCCCCATGCACATGTGTTTTTAGCAAATTATAAATAAAATGTGCTCAAAAAAGCCTTGCAAATCCCACTAAAACCTTGAATGCTGATGATGAGAGAATGTTGAGAGAACTTTTTGAAACCAATTTCATGTAAATAAAAGCTATTTACGATATCAGTGAAACAATCTGTGTAGTCAGAGGGGATGCTAGGAATCCATTTGCTGCAAAAGAAGAAAGAAAACCATGGAACCTCTTTAAAGACTTTTCTTTTTCAATTAATGAACAAAAGCATTTATTTCCGAATGTAAATGATTTAAAATGTTTTGATTTTTAATGTAAGTGCTGGAGTCACTTTGGCATTGTGTACTTGCTGTTTGTGAAGCTAGAACAGTAAGTATTGTCTACAAAAGCTTAAACCTGAGCCCACTGTATCCTACCTGGTCCCAATGGGTTTACTGGTTTTCGTAGGAGTTTTTTTGCAAACACAGGATGCTCGTATGTCGTGTGCTCATTTTTACCCCTTTTTGTATTATACAAAGGATTGGCAAGGCTCTGTGTTGATGCTGCAGTGAGAAAGCATATAATATAAAGGTGGATGTATCTCTGCACAAAAGCTGTGTGCTTCTGCTTAATTTCCTGTATTTGTCAGGTTTTGTTCAATTAATTACAAGAAACTAAGATCCACTCTAAATGTCCTATACCTAGAACCTACCATCACAATAATATGGGTGTTTAATGCAGTGTTTACTCAATAAATGTATTTATGTCAATGTTAATTTCTGCATACAGTAGTGACTGGGAAAACATAATTTCAGTGTTTTATTTTAAATGCAGAAAAGATGAAAAAAGGTGAATTTCATGTTTTTCATCAGAGAATTTAGTTTTATCTAGGAAAGCTAGAAATCTTTGTAGTTTTTCCTTTTTCCTTATGGAGAATAGGCACTAAAGTAGTCATACTGTACAAGTTCTTTATCCATTTTACAATTATGATTGAAATATGTTTAAACTTTAAGTGTATAAGGGGTTAATGTAACACATTGATACATTTAAATGCAGATGTTTACATTACAAAAATATGGCATTCATTAGTTACAGTTTATCTTCAAGATGTACATTCTAAAAAAAGCCTCTGATTTTTCACAGCTGTGTAAAGAAGCTAAAAACTGAAACATATACAAACAATTAAATTGAGGAGCAATTACTGTTACAATAATTTGTAATGCACAGTGGAAGATGTTTTCAAGACTATAATTTAATAGATTCTTTCAGTCTGAATTTCACTTCATATTCGTAATTGTTTGACACTCTGGGGAGCTACTAAAACACTACACTATAATATTTAATTAAAGAGATTGTACTAATTTAACTCATTATATCATGGCATATTAACAGAATACCAGTGTAGCTCACACAGAAATCACACATATTATCACACATATACGGTAGAATCTTGATTATTTTTAAACAGCTTTTTAAAAACACAAGATAAAGGTCTCTTCACGGAATCCTATATAATAGACTTTAATCTTGTTTATTAATTCTGAATGTCAAATATACGTCTCTTGTATAATAATGCTGACGGGTTTTAGCCAAACGTTCCAGAACTTTTATGGATGTTGGAAATAAAATTCCATTCTTGTTTTTGTGTTAATTTAGGTGCTATAGAGAGGAAAAAAAGGAAAGCCTATTAATCAAATTAGTCATCCAGTCCCAATAGAGCCTGAAGTAGTAAATTTGAACCATGTATCTTTGCTCCAGTGGCTGTGTTTGTTCCAGTTCGTCTGGTTGGTGGAGGCTCAGAATATGAAGGCAGAGTAGAAGTCTTTCATTCTGGTCAGTGGGGCACAGTATGTGATGACCAGTGGGATGATGCAGATGCTGAAGTGGTTTGCAGGCAAATAGGCCTGGGGTAAGTTATGATCTTGCACACTCTTTTACTTTGTACAGTAAATTCTAAATGCACCGTAAATTGCTCTGAGGGCAAGGCTAAAATGATTAATAAGATTCAAGTATACAGGGTAGTTCTGAATTTTTCAAAGTTTTCATCTACTTTGCTTTACAGTTTTTGTCTGTTGCCTTGTAACATTGCTCCTTAGGTCAATGTTTCTTCTCAGTTCAGTCAAGAGGAATTTAAAGACAATACAGTGTGTGATAGACTTTGATTCTTATTTTTTAGTGTAGGTGATTTTATAGGAAACACAGCTGTATATTGTAGTTTTCATTAAAATTACAATTACTATTATTATTATTATTATGATGATGATGATGATGATGATGATAGGAACATCATCCAGTTACATGCAGCACTGTGTGTGCTGTGAATTGCTACATGTAAGAAGGTTTAAAGATAGTATACCACAATTATATTCACACATGCAGATTTATCATTTAATCTTGATTATTTTTAAACAGATTTTTGAAAACACAAAATGAAGGTCTCTTCACAGAATCCTACATATTAGGCTTTAATCTTGTTTATTAATTCTGAAAGTCAAATATACGTCTTTATGTCTTTATGGCAGTACTTAAAGCGAATTTACACATTTATTAAGTGGAGCCTTTTATATCTCAAAAAGAGCAGACACAGAGCAAATGCATTACAAATGTTTTTGTGTATGAAGCAGAGATGTAGACTATATAAATATATTTTTAGAATTATATAATTTAAAATATATAACATTTAAAATAAATTACATTTAGATCTGTTAAAGCTTTAGAAATTGAAATATTAAACTAGTCCTTATTTGTTTCTTTGATGAGTTAATATCATAATATCATAAAATAAAATTTAAAATTAATATATGAATACTGACTTCCTTAAACAATACTATAGCTGCTACTTTTAAGAAATAGTCCTTTATTCTTTGGAAACACAGACTACTCTACTTCACATATGCAGGTTGTAAACTGAATTGTTAAGCTAGTCCTAAGAATTTGTTTGATTCAGTTTCTATTTCCATATTAGAACCAAATTCTCTCTACAGTGTATTGAATATGTTTAGATAAACAGCAAACTTTCCTTGTTTACCCCTTTCAATCTGATATTAAAATACTACAGATGGGTGTAATACTGGATGGTGGATATATCAAATGTGGAAATATGTACAGACTGAGCACACCTACTGCGAAGGAGTGGCACCCAGTTCAGGCTACATCCTGTCTTGTTCCTGTCTTTTGCCCATTGCGACCCTGTATAAGATAAAGCAGTTAATAAATTGATGGATAATTCACACCCATATGCCTATATAATTATATGAAGCAATACTATAATTATAATTATATAATAATTATAATACATATAATTTTTATAATTTGATGTAACTAGTTTTAAAATTAAAATTCCACAATTTTATTGGAAAATATTGATTTTACTTCATCATGCATTTTTGGTTAAAATGAAAAAAGTAAGCTGAATCCATATCCATAGCAGCATAAAATGTGAAGTATTTGCCTATGTGCTTCTGCAAGACAATCCGCTGTTTCATTAAAAAGGCAATAAAAAGAAACTCTTGGACACTTGGAGTCATATTATGAATCCAGGCCATTGTTCCTACATGGTAACTTTAAAATGCTTACGCAGTGGTTTAGACAAAACTGCTAAAACCCAAGTCCTTCTAAAACTGATGATACTGCGGATATAGGCTTGTAGGTCAGCCTTTCAAAATTCTTTCCTTCCTCATATGCTCAGCCCTCAAATTATGCATGCTTGTTTAACCAGTAGTAATTTAGCTGGAAACTCACATCAAGAGAAGTAATAATTGTAAGAAAACACATTTTTAAACATAAAGCCGATGTACTCAAACACAGATTTTGCATAAGTCTTAATTATCACTGGCAGTTGAAGCTTTGGTTCAGTATAGTACAGTGCAAGACAAAAATCTACAGAGTAAATGGACTTATCAATCTACTTATACATATCAAGGTTTTCGGAGTCATTTGGACTAATTGACCACTCATGGATGACTGTAAAACACACAAATTAATTAGACTGTTGCATAAGCACTAAACAGTCTCATTAGTAAGCAAGCTAAATGGGCACTGATGATTTAATTTAACCTGTTGAATATCAAGCTGGTAAAAATATCAAGATATCAAGAGCAAGAAAGTAAAACAGAGAAAGGAACAAATCTATGACTTTTCAGGACAACCACACCTTAAGTAAGCCTTGAGTAAGTTAGCAGCTGGCCTAAGTCAGAATATTCTCGCTCTGTGTCTGGAGTATTCACAGCTAGCAGATTTCTAATGTTCTAGCCAAACGCAACTACACTTGTAGTGATAGATCTCCACTTGAATTCTGTCAGAATCTGACTCTATGCCACTACATTAATTCACCTCTGGGCTTCACCTGCTGCTGTTCCAACAGGCATATCGTAACATGGTAACATTCCAGCAGGACAACACATGTCTTTATCGTGCTTGAGTAGTGTAGCAATGGCTTTTTGACAAGATGAGTGTATGAGTTATGCCTGCTGAGGATGCTCTAGTCCCCAGATTTGAGCCCCAGAGAACATTTTTGGATGAGTTGAGATGACATGTGGCTGAGAGACCAGTAAATAGGCACATACAGTACATGCTTTACAATAGAAAAAGGAACAAGATACCATCTGCAACTTGATATAAATCTTGCAGCGCAGATGTACAGCTTGCTTTGCTCCAAAGGTGATCACACATGCCACTCAACCTCCTGTTGATCAACCATGTTGATGTTTCTTTTGCTTAGTATACTGAATATAATAAATACAGTATCCCAGTGATTTTCAAAATGTTCTAAAAATCAGATCTAATTTTCTTTAGAAACGTCCTTAGCACAAGGCAGGATATACTGTAGGTTCCCCAATAATTATGATAACAGATACTGTAACTGGGAACAAAGATTATCCTGTTTTTTATACAATAAGCTAAAATATGTAACAGTTGTAAAACATAGAAACATTCATTAATTTATTTATTAAAATGAAGCCAGATAAGTAAAGCCAGATAAAGCAAAAGTAAACATAGGTTTTGATGTGTGCATTTTGTAAAACAAAATTATATGGATTCTTCATAGGCCATTTGGTTTCCATTGCAGTGAGCCCTTATTCCTACCGAAGAAATTTTAAATTATTTAAAATACCTTGATTTTCACTTTCTGTCCTTGTTATTTGTTTTATCGTGTATCATATGTTAAATGAGCTCTTCCATATTTCTTATTTATACTACAGTATCTAAACCAAGAAGGATTTGTTTGTATTGCAAGCTACAGTGGATTCCTTCCAAAAAAATACATACACATATTCCTGAAATGTTTCAAGATTCACAGTGAACGCGGTATGTTATATGGGATATGTTGGCTCTCTGTTGTGTCTCCACAGGGGAACTGCCAAGGCATGGAGCCAGGCCTATTTTGGACAAGGGTCTGGTCAGGTGTGGCTTGATGAGGTGCAGTGCACAGGGAATGAGCTGTCTATTGAGCAGTGCTTCAAGAGTCTGTGGGGAGAGCACAACTGTGAACACAAGGAGGACGCAGGGGTCTCATGTACACCTCTCACAGGTATCACACAGGGACAGTATCCTGAGACTGCTTCTTCTTTTCTTGGAACGAATTAGACAAATACAGTTATAATTACATTTCCCTGAAAATATAAAAGTAAACAGCTTTGCAATATACATTTAGATCTATTCTTATTAGCTGAAACAACCTTTATTTAAAAAATACCCCTCTAAAATTGTTATGGTAGGACTGCTTTCTGAAATACTTCAATATTTTAGTAAAAGGAATAAGGAGCAAATGTAAGCATGTGAGAGGAACACTCACTTAGTGAGCTGGAGAGCTAAATTAAAGAATTATTGTTACGGTAAGACTTTTAATTTTGCTAAATCTGAGTCTTTTGATAAAAAAACTGGGAATATGCTGATATTAATACATTTAAGTGGTATCTCTCATAAGCTTGAAAATCATGAGGAAATATTGAAAGAAAAAATGGGTGTCAAATTATGTTGTGTTCTTCTCCATCTTTCAAACAAGCCTAAATTAATAGTTTACCTTCTAAGATTTTCCATTTCAGTTCATAATAATGTAAAATAACAAATATGAAGGTCTAAGAATTTGAATTCCATTTGCTTTCTATGATGATTTAGGCACCTAAGTGTTCTGAATATAGGGCATCGTGTGTGTACTGAAATGCTGTTCTGAGTAGTCTAACATTTGCTGTAAATATAATTCTCAGGGTGACCACAAACATTTTTCCAAAGCCACAATGGCCACTAATGATTTTAATGTAAATGGACTGCCACATATCTTCTGTGTAAGCAACATTAAGTCTTTTCAGATATTAATTTTCACCATGCCTTTTATTTATTTTTTCCTATATTTTTGTAATAGTGAAGCAATTCAAATGAATGTAACTATTGTTTGAATTTTCAGAATGTATCCCTTGTTTTATTTTATGAGGCAATCACTGTTAAACTGTGGTTTCATATAAGAAATACCAATAGGAACCAAACAAATGTAACAGACATTTATGTACATAGTGAAAGAATCTATGTATTATATACTGTATCTCATTTAGTTTATAAACTGTTCCATTTTATTTTGCTGTATTAAAGAGGTCATACTGTACTTTAGCCTCTAATTCAGTCTTGTTTTCTACTGTATGTTGAACAACGCTGTTCACCATTTCATGCTGTATTATGCAGCTCTTGCATTATTCAATACCTTAACTGTTTCTGTTATAATTTGATCAACAGATGGCTCTTTACGTTTGGTGGGTGGACCAGGCAGTTTTGAGGGCCGCTTGGAAGTTTTCTATAAGGGACAATGGGGAACAGTGTGTGATGATGGCTGGACAGAATCTAACATTCAGGTGGTCTGCAGACAGCTGGGATTTAGGTACAGTGCCAAGTTCATTCAATCTCTATGTGATGGGATAAACTTATTGTACCTTCCATTTATATATGAATTTTAATCTCACATGATGAGGGGATGCGTATCAGAAAACTATACAGTGCCTATAGAATTTCTACACACTTTTTTCCACAGTATTTTGTGGCCTAACAGCCTGAAATCAAGACATGTGAAATCATCATTTATTTTACCTTCATGTACACTTATTTTTTATTTATGTACAGATTGTAACACATGGCCAGCAAGTGATGTTCAAACATTCTGAAAAGTAATTACAAATGAAAATCTAGAAAAACGGGTTGGATACCTGTGCACACCCCTACATTAGTACTTGGTGGAAGCACCTTTTGCTTGAATTACAGTCATAGTTCTGTTTGGGCAGGTCCACACCAATGTTGCTCACCTAGATTTGGCAGTGTTTGCCCATTGAACTGTTCGAGCTCAGGCAAATTGCGAGTATTTATTAGTTTTTACATTATTATTTTTGCTGGAAGAATCTGGACAATGTGTATGTTTGGATCCTTTTGAACTTTATACATTTCCCTATTAAAATGATCAAATTATAGGTGACTTATAGAGGTACCTACTGTATATTATAACTTTAGACTTCTGTTTCCTGTGAATAACATTAATTATTCCCTATGGAAAAATAATTTATTACAGAAAGTAGGACATTGATCTGATAACAAATCCTTGGACTAATTGTTAAAAATGCGTACTAAGGTATGATGAAGCTGTGGTACAGTACCGCTATGGAGCGGGCTCTGGATCGATCTTCTTCGACGATGTGAGCTGCTCTGGGAGGGAGTTGTCCCTGTCACTATGCAGCAGAAGAGAGTGGAGGAAACACGACTGCACCCACCAAGAAGATGTGTCTGTCACCTGCAGTCCTGAGCGCGGTTTCCATGGCATTCCAGAAAGTGAGTGCTGTGCTGTACTTCTTGGCCTCACAGGTCACACCTTTCTTAGCTATCTTATCATCAGGAAGGTTTCAAGGTATGTTAATTATAGGGGTAGCATAGTGTTAAATATGTTAATAGGGTGGCCTTTCCTTAGCAGAAGTCTTTTAGTTTTTCCACTTAACAGGAAAGGAAAGCAATAGTCCAATTTTTATTAATATGAATGTTAAAACTATATTAAACTTACAAGTGATTGTATTATTATGCATGGTTTAGTTAAGCTGCATACTACCATCATGATATATAAAGCATTTTAAAACAAAGATACCTTATACTGTAGGTCTGTTAAAACTGCTGTTTTTTAATTGTATCAACAACACTGACAAAATGCCATTTTCATTTTTTCATTTTAATCTATTTAACGTTTTGCCAAGAAACCAGTCAAAACAGACTCTCCTTAAACTGTGGTATTCATATCTACTCAGGAATTTCCCTTTCAGCAAAATTCATTTCTTGACCATTATTCAGGAAATTATTTAAGACAGAAAAAAATGTGGTGAATTTTCTGATTTATGATTTTCAAAGGTGGGACATGAATGTTTCCAGGTGGGAAATATGTGCAATTGTATGATGAACGTTAGTAAAGTTGTAAAACCAGTGTACTGTAAGTAGATAATGACAGTATAGATAAATCTAAAGTAGAATTCACTTACTCTTTTTATGCATTAAAAGTACAGGAAGAATTTTATCAGAATTTATTCATGTTGGAGTTGTATCAACTATTGGTTGTAATCGTAAAATAAATACTATTGACAAAATGGAAGAACAAATACTTTAAACATTCCAACAAAACATAAACTATCCAAAGAAAAAGAAAACCAGCCTAGGATTGTGAAATATGATTTAATTTATAAGTCAGAACTGTAACAGACACTATAACTCTATAAAACCTATAAAAAATACACTGACAAAAAAAATCACACTGGCAAAACAGATGTAGTGAGTCTCTTCTCCAAAAGGAATGTGGTCAACCACACTGTACATCACTCATATAAATCAAACTAGATTGTTTTCTAACATGATGTGTTTTAAAACTTGGGCATTTAAACACAAATTAGTCTAATTTAAGTCAGTTTCATTATACCCTATATATTAAATATACTATAAGCACTGAACTTTTGATTACAAGCTTTGCTTGAAGAAATTATTTTAAAACTCTTGTAGATCATGCTATATATATTTAGCCTTTGTGATTTAAAACACATGTTTTATCATTGCCTGCTGACTATAGGGCATTAAATAATAAAGTCAAAGTTTTTTTAATATTAGAAGACATTAACCTTTAAAAAGAATGTGACTGTGCTGGACACAACCAGCCAGCCCAAATAAGTTTTCTCTGTAATGTTCCTTGATCCTTAGTCACTTAAGATTTAAAAAGGCATGTGCATTCTAATCTTATTAAAGTATTTAATACCACATCATGGACAGATCTGTCAATAGGAACAAGAAAAGATGTTGCCTCTGCTTAGTTAGCATGCAAGCCTACTGTGTGTGTTAACATCTGAACTACCTCAAAATGTAACCTGAGTGGCTCCTAAGTGTTAAGATGGCTAAGTACGCTCACATGTTCTACTGTAAGGTAACACTTAGCCACATTTCTTCCAAGTTATATTCTGTTGTCCTGTTGACATTTTCATCAAAAGCTTTTCAAAGTTTCAAATGCCAGAGGAGCTCAAGGGATCTGCCTCTGTACTACAGAATGATTCCACATGACAGTTTAGGACTAAGGCTTTGGGAAGGATATATGTAGGAAAGTTGTTGTTATCTCATTCTAGGCTGTCTTTCCTATTTTTGTGTTTCGTGGGTTTTTTTTGTAGGGACAAACAAAAAAACAAACATTTGACAAATAGCTATATTTCTGTTTTGTCCAGATGTACCTTTTCATCGCACATAAATAGCATGATTTTTAACATAGGTAGAATAAGAAATAGGGATCACATTTCTGAAATGCTGATTGGGATTACTTGCTGAAGCTTCCAATACATTTATGTAAAACATGTCTTAAATCCATTCGCTGGGCCTTGAAATGTAGAGTATTGATCAACTCTTTTAGCTACATGAATCTGGTACTATTAAAATCATTTTGCAACCGAAATCATTTTGCCATGTTTTAATTTAATACTGAAAATGCCTCCTCTGTGTTGTAAAGGCACTGTATCATAATGGGACTTCACTGCTTTTATTCCTGTTGCTGATATCGCTCTAATCAATTGTAATCTTATCAATCATTCTGCAAGTCTTATCATTCTGCATTCTTATCAATCATTCTATACCTGTACTAGGAGATGCATAGTATTATGCATCGTAGTATTATGCATCACTTTTATTACTTCACCATTTTTCTTATCAAAGTAATTTCATCATAGATGGGTTATATAAAGAATAAGTCAGTCACACTGACATAAGTCAATCACTGCAAAGACATCATCACATTTTTTAACTGTTTTTGAAGAAGATGCTGCCTTCTTGCAGGTGTGTAATAAGATATTTACACTGGAAATGGTTTTTGATCCCAGAGCAGTTGGTAATCACCCACAGGTAATAATCCACAACGAAGTTATCACTCAGGTTGATTCTTATAAGCACTTAGGTATACACATACTGTAGACAGTAACCTATGCTGGACTACTCATATTGAGAGTGTTTGCTCCAGAGTTCAGCAGTGCTTGTATTTCCTGCAAAGACTAGTGTTTGGGGTTCGACAGGAAGTAATGCTACTCTTTTACCATGCTGTAATCGAGAGCGTTATCAGATAGGGTATTTCAGTGTGGTTTGGTAATTATCAGTTCATTTAAAATCACAAATTACCTGCCTCATCCAGACAGCTTTGAAGGTCATGGGAGTGAATCCCTCCCTGTAGACAGTCTTTGAAAAATCCATAATCATACAGGCAGGGAAAGTTATATCATATCCTTCCCACATCCTCAACTCTAAATATTAACTTCTTCCTTCTGGCAAACGTTTTAGGGTTCCCAAATGTAAGTCAAACATACAAAAATGTCTTTGTTCCACTATCCAATAAAGCTGTCAACGCAAATGTCAAGGATAAACACAATTTTGACTCTTACAACCCACTTGAGTGCAACATGTTTTGTGATGTGTTATAAATGGTGCATGTTGTTATGTGTTATACTGTACATGTGCAACAGAGTGATGTACAATGTTTTTCTTATTTTTTGTAATAGAATAATGTGCAATGTTTTTCTTTTCTTCTTTTTTTGCATTCTACTTAAATGTACAGGAGTGCTGGGTGTCCACAAAAAAATTCCCTCAGAGGACAATAAAATCTTATTTTATCTTATTTCAGTTCTGTAATGGTCAAAGGGCTGTTTCTGACTGTGTCTTCATATGGTGTTTCTCCAATGACTGCCACCATCTTGCAGGTTTACCTATCCGGTTGATGGATGGACAGAACAAGAAGGAAGGACGTGTGGAGATCTACATCCATGGCCAGTGGGGGACAATTTGTGATGATGGATGGACTGACAGGGATGCAGATGTTGTCTGCAGGCAGCTAGGCTTCATGTAAGTTTCTCACAGGTCTCTCACCTCAGTCAGTCCTTTAATGGGAAAGAATGGTTTTGGGACAAGGAGTTGCTAATTTATTTACTGAACTTGCTTTGATATCATTCAAGATATAGTGCCCTTTTATTGCACCTCAACAGAAAAAGGTGAAATTGAAACAGTAAGTTGAAACCTACGGTCATTTCTGCTAAAGCACGTGTTTCTATTAGGGGAATTGGCAATAATGCAGCTGATTTAGTAGGGAATGCTTTTTCCATAAATGCTGGTCCAGTATGACCAATTCAAGTACTGTATACTGAAACTAGTCTTGCACATAGAGTAAAAATGGTTGCAGGGCAGCCTCAATGCAGCAAAACACACTTGGGATACTGGAGAAATTCTTTAAGCATTGGCCTCAGTTTTGTGCAACCTGTATACATAACAAAGTTGTGTATCTTACATATTTTTTATTTGTTCTATTTTTTTCTTCTTTGGAAATATCAGTAAATATATTGCAGTATTACTGTTCCAATGAGTGGCAAGGGTATGAAGCACTCTGCTAGTGTATCTGCTGCAAATGAAAAGTAGAGCAAAGTTCTACTCTGAAACAGAAGATTAATGTTATACAGCAATATGAAAAAATGAAATGAAGAAATGAAAAAACATGATATAATTCGTGTATCATTAGTAATGTGTATTGATAAAGCTCCTTATAAAAAATGTTGTTTCACCCTCCTTCATCGCTGACACTAAACACTATTAGGTCTGACTATTACTAATTACTGACTATTAAGTCATATTTTATTAAGTTTTTCACCATTTTCTATTTATAATTTTCTTTAAAACATATATGCAGAAGTAATACATTTCATCTAATAATGTCTAATGGCTATAAAAAAATATGTTTCTTATTGTGAATCCAAAGTCTCTACCTTCTAACCCCTTAATTCCCATTGAATGGTTCTATAACAAGGTTTTGTAAATCACAGTGTTTGACAGCAACGCACCTATTGCACTATAGCAGAAATGTCTGTATATCTGAATTTGTTATATATATTTATTAATGAGGTTTTCCTATTTAAAGCTTAATTATTTGTTATTTAGTGTTGGAGTCACTGTAGTTTTGAAAACATAAAAAGAACAAGTAACAGCAAAATGAGAAATGAAAAATGTGTCTTCTGTACAAGTCAACATTGAGATAGTGGCAGAGAGATGAATGTGGTTTTGCCACTGACAGAACCTGACAGAACATAAAATGTGAGTAGATATTTTGGTGTGTTATGATGCCTCTTGCTGTTAAAGCCACAGGTGACTCCATTAATACAGCGCTTTTCTACACAGATGCAGGGCAACCCTACTTCTCAGTGATACATTGACAAAGTCCTTGAACCCATAGTTCTCTGTTCCAGCAATCCAACCTAGAAATGTCGATCTTCTAGCATTAAACTCATGTTTTAAAGTACAATTTAAACTGTTTTTGTTTTATGTGCTGTTTTTTGTCTTTTGTCTACAACGCTGGAATTTGTTGTGAGGGGGATTGCCTCAAGGATGTTTTGTCCATGGCTGCATGTTTTTTTCAGGAAATTTCAGGAAAACAATGTGATGGTCTTACCATGGGCAACTTTTCCAACTGATCCCAAGTTCAGTGGAGTGTCTATGGGACCAACTTGCCAATGTGATTATTAGGCTATATTTAAAATTGTGTAAATTGTAAACATATATATCTAAACCTATATAAATTGTTTGAAATGTTCAGATTGGTTAATGTGTATATCTACACAATAATAGTAATAATACTGTGTTCACTCTTAAAGACTACAATAACTCAGTTTTGAATCACTGTCTGTTCAGATTTTAAATGTGTGCATTCATATGATTTTATTACAGTGAAATAATTTAAAAATGTAGTAGAATTTAGCACTTTAGTCCTTTAAGTTGTTTCTTCTGTTCTTCTTTCCAAAGCAATGATTTCTACTGGTGTGTCCTTCTGGACAGGAAATTCCTTCTCATTGCAAAGTTAAACTACTGTCACACAATGAGCATGATTGTCAAAATGAGCAGTTTCTGTAATTATTTCACCATTGAGAAATACAGCTGAAAGTTGGGTGTGTGCCAATACATAACAGGACATCAGTATTTTTATGATTATAGTCATTCAGCATTATTGTAATTAATTCTCTTCAAAAGACCTGGGTTTTGATTTCAGTTCCAAAAAGTATTAAGATTGAATGAGTCTGTTCTCCAGTGGTTAAGTTTTCAAAAACAGGAGACCCAACTGTATTTTTTGAAAATCTGCTATCCCAAATTTGTCTTTCATAAAATAGTACATCTGGAAAACATAATTAAGAAGTCATTATAATATGTCAGAGTTACTTTTGTTTAGGCATTTTCATGTAAAGGCTTGCCTGCGCCCAAATCTATCTTGCACTGAAAAACAACACAATAAGTCATCTTTCAGAGAACAAAATGTTGAAAGTTAGTTTGTAGGATCTTTGATTGATAAACTTTTCTTTGAGATTTTCTTTAAAATGTGTATTTCTGCAGTAGCTCTTTGTACAGTAAATTAAATACTATAGTTATTTAAGCTAATTTAATGTACAGTGAAGCATATAATTAAGTCCTTTAATCAGTTGTCTAATATTTATTTTACTACCTTTAGAAATGTGTATAGTCGATCAGTATGATCCTTAAATAAAGAAATGGCCAGGAACCCTGTTTTTGGAAACTTTTTTGGGTAAAGAACAAAGGAACCCATTATACATTATACAGAGACAAATGCAACACAAAAAGAGCTACAGTGCTGTATATTTTTTCAATTTGCTCACAGCAAGGGCCCTCAATATTTAACATCTTTTTGGCTCGGGCTGGGCAGGTTAGCTTTTTGGGGCATAGTTTCAGCCTCTGCCTGGTCCCAGAGAGGAAGGTATCTGGGCTGCCTGTTCTTTTACCTGCCTGTGAGAAGAAAGGCTCTGATGCCAGTTTCTCTTCTAGTCTGAACTGGTTATGGCTCTGTACAGGCATACCTTTTTTCTGCTCATCCGAACTATAGCAGCATGAATTTTGATTTAGCCTGATTTAGACCAAATGTTATTAGAAAATGGCAATAGTTAATATATTATTGAGAATAGTTTTATAACCTCTTCTTACCATAGATTAGTGATATCTGCCTTGACTGTATTTTAAAACAAGTTTTATTTCTTCAGGGGTTTAGCTAAAGCTCGAACCATGGCATATTTTGGGGAAGGCAAAGGACCTATTCATATCGATAATGTGAAGTGCTCAGGGACCGAGAGATCCCTTTCTGACTGTATCAAGCAGCCGATTGGGACGCATAACTGTCGACACAGTGAGGACGCAGGAGTGATCTGTGACTATGGGGAAGATGCAGAGAAGATAAAAGGTGGTGTGTAATTCTAATCAATTCACAGGGACAACAGAGCCTTGAACATTGGAATATGTTTCTAAATAGCATATTACCAAAATTCCAAGGTCAAAGATTAATGTAATTATTTCAGTAAAAAAGCAAGGCAAGTTGGAAGCAAAATGCTTTTTTTTTCTAGGAAGCTACATATCGTAGCTGTTTGTTAAACTTATTTTGCTGGAAAAATATTTGTCATATTCTATTCAAACCAGATTTTACCACTGTTGGTTAGTTGTAATTTAACTGGCATTTACTCAGAAATTCCACACCTTAAAAAAATGCTTTTAAGATTTAACATTTCCCACTTAAAGTGGAAAACAAATGGTTATCTAAAGATTTGCTGTAGCTTGTGGAGCTTCAGCTTCAAAGAGATTGAAAAAACCTGATCCCTGCTGTGTGGGTGAGATTAAGCAATCATATTTTCCATGTTACAGTCTGCATGAAGTATATATTTTAAGACTTAAAACAGAATAGGATAATGAGTACTCTCATGATGTACAAGACCATATTAATACATTCATGTATTCTTTTAGCATGGAATACAAATAAATTATTTTTCTTAATTTTACTAGAAAACTCCTCAAGTAAGTATCCAGTGTTTACTTTGGAATGCGATATGTAGAAATCTCTCCCTAATTTATAAAGTATTACACATTTTTTATAGCTATTGCAAGAAATTAGAAAAAAAATGTTGAATCCTTAAATATGTTTTTTCTAGTGTAATTAGAGTTTTTGTTTAATGTATTCTCTTCATTGTATAAAGCAATTTGCATTTGTCTTGTAGACCACGTTGCTTCAGTTTGTGGCTTGCGATTAGTGCACACCCGCCAGAAGAGGATTATCGGTGGAGAGAATTCCTTAAGGTAAGATGGAAGCTTACAAAATGAAAATTTATATCAGGATTAGTACAACATATCCCCATGTGTATTTTATTTTCCTTTTTCTCACAAAAACAATTCAGCTACTATGAAATCAATATGCATTTACATGTACTTAACTCCTCATTAGAAGTGGTTGAAAGGAAGCTAGGAAAATCAATTCAAAGCAAGGTCTCATGCACACTTGTCTTTTTTATTAGAAGTAAAGGCATTTGAAATGTCTTCGTGAAACCTTGCTACTTAAAGAAAATTCAAGACATGTATGAAAAGATGTGTGTTTTGTGATTACATAATTATATCTGTGCTAACAAAGTTCTGAGTACTTCGGTTAAAATATATGAATAGTTTGTATATATAAATGATCACAAATTAAATTGCTGTATATAAATAAAAAATAAAAGAACTTGTAATATTAAATCAGTTTGGTTAGAATTACAGAACTGAATCTGTGTATTAGGTCAACAAAACAAGTGCAAACCAATTGCACTGGTTTCTGTTCTTATACTTTTAAGTGGCAAGTTATTAGCAGAGAAAACTGAGATCCCTTAGTATACCTCATTGAGAAAACAGCACTGTAGCAGTAGCTGTGTATAGAAATTGAGAAACATTGTGAAGAGAAGGTGAATACAAAGAAAAGCTGAATAGAAATCTAAAAATACCTTAAGCTTAGACTTTTCATTCTCTCCCATTTTCTGCACAACCCAAAAAAGTTACCATCAGTAGTTTAGCGAAGTTCACATTAATGCAACATAGAGACAAAACATATTAAAGGTTTATTTGGTGTTACTCGCTGTATACTGTATGGACATACTGTGCCTTTCAGGGGGGGGTGGCCATGGCAGGCTGCCATTCGCCTTCGAAACTCACAAGGAGAAGGGAGGCTCGTGTGCGGAGCCACGCTCATCAGCAGCTGCTGGGTTCTCACTTCAGCCCACTGCTTCAAGAGGTCAGCCTTTCCTTTCTGCTCTCTCAACAGCCCGGCGCATTACCCTGACTCTATCCTGTTCAAAAAACACCTAGATGAATCAAGGGCAGAGAAGTGGTTATCGCTAATGGTTTTGTTTACAACTTGTAAGAAAAGAAAACTCTTCTGTTCCTTCTTTCAAGACATTGTGCTGTGACTTTCAAAACATACATGACACACAGCCGAAACACTATGTTTCCTTACCTGTTCTTTTGCAGCCTACGCATGCTGTCGCAGCTCCCTACTTGAACTACTTCATACTACCTTACGTATCTTCAAGTTCAAGTTCAATTTTATTGTCATATGTACCTGAGTACAAGACAAGTCTTTAAAAAAAGCAGACATTTTCATTAATTTTGTTTTCCTTTAGTTCCTGATGTATAAGAGAGAATAGAAAATGTTAGAACATACTGCCTGCTTGGCTTGAGGTGGTAACATGATATATATGGTGGGTGTGTAATAATAAAGTTATTATTTTGGTTAAAAATAGTTGTTATATAATAATAATTAATCAGAGGCAAATAGCCAAATAAGGGAATGAGGTCATCAGCCTTAGAGCATGATGAGCTACCTAGTAGTTCCTCAGTTTGTTCCTCAGTCAGTTGGCCGCAAAATTAATCACAAAGCCAGAGGTACATTCTTCACTCCCACTTTTCTTTGGTTCCAATATCTGTGTCCGCCCAGGTAAATAAGAAGGCATAATGCATAATCCATAGCTTATACTGAACTTACACAGTTGCACACAAAAGATTTGGCAAGCTTAATTTTCGACAACATTATACACTTTTTGTTAAGTGTAATAAATACTTTGTTAAATGTTACACAGTTGTTGATATATCTTCCAATTTTACTGAATTCTAGCAAATGTTAGATTTGTAGGGAATGAGCTAATATATACATTCTATATAGAGATGCAGAAGTAACTATTCACAACCTGGATACTTACAGTATGAATCCTAACTCTCTTTTGCTGCAATTAACAGAAAAAGGTATAGCATAGTTAAGTGCAGTATGCATGGTTTAACAAAATGAAAATAATGTCTAACTGCTCCAATCAATTATTTTTTATCATTTTAAATATGTCATTAAATACATTATATTTTTGAGATCTGACTATTGATGTACAGTACTTAGGATACAGAAGGTGTAACATTTCTAGGGAACTACCATATTTAGATTGAGACTATCATATCACATCACTTTCAGTAACCACTTACAGAATTCAGGGTCACTATGGCCGGGAGCCTATCCCAGGAAGCATTGGGCACAAGGCGAGATTCACACAGGATAGGATGCCAGTCCAACACATGGCACGTGCTGTACAGACACAGCACATATCGTACAGATACAAACATGCACACACTCAAACCAGGGCCAATTTACAGAAGCCAGTTAAAGGGGGCTGAATAAAGTAAAAACAAAATTAGGTTTTTTCATGATATAAACAAATTGAATCATTTGGTTGCAGACTATGATTAAGCTTCAACATTCAATGTGTTTTGTACATCAGAAGGTTTATATAAATAGACTGATGACAGCAATACTGTATTATATGTACAGGGAAATATTAAACTGGTGACGTATTATTTTTATGCATCATGCTTTTAACTGGCCGTTATCCAAGCATAACGGAAGTATAAGGTTCTACCTTGCCTGCTCCTTAAAATCCTTTTCACAGCAGTAATTTCTTAAATCTCCCTAATTATTATAAACCGGTCTTTTCCTTTACAAATGTCAAGCAGGTTAAACCAAAACGGTGACCAAAACACTCAATAAACCTGTCAATATGCTTAATTCCTGGGAATTGTTATTCCTGGTGAATGTTCTTTTAAAATGTAATATGGTGAACTAATGTTACAGAGAAATTGTGATATTATTGTTTTTAGTGTATTTAAGAGTCCTAGAGATTTTGCCTCATTTCAAAAGTGATTGCTTAGTTATTCGCAACTAAAACTGAAGACGTTCTTTCTAACATTACCCTGGTCAACTGCAGTAAAGGACATGAATGGAAAACAAATGGGATAAGAGTACTAAGCTATTAAATACTGTAGGTCTGAATATATTCAGTTTTATATTATACTGTATATTACGGACTATATTCAGTGAATCAAGTCACATATGTACTCTTAATCATTATGTACTAGACAATTTAATGTTTTTACCTATACTAAATAACCAGCTAAAGTTTTTCAGTTGCTCTAGTTTCTTCCCATGTTCCATGCTCGTTAGATTGATTGGTGTTTTTATATTGTGCTTGTGTCTGTGGGTGCCCTGAAGTGCAATGGAGTTCCATCCAAGGAGTTGTTCCATCTTTTCCTCCCTGTTTTCAGGATAAGCTCCAGGTTGTTGTAAGGCTTAACAGGTTGAGGGGAATATTTTTTTTCTTTTGCATGAGCACTTGTTAGTCTGTACTTGTTTGCTGGTTTAGCAAAACTAAAGGGCAAGCGCTGGAAAGAAATCAGATTTGAAGGTCAGAATCAGAATGATTTCTTTAGTGAGGTGTGCTTGTAATTCTTCAGGCTTTTTAATACAGTCATCTGAGACCATCACTGGCTGTACTAAATAAAAATGTTTGCTGGTGCAATGCCATCCAGCAGTGGGAAGTTGTTTGGATTCCAAGATGCATATTTATTTCCAGAAGAAGTATGAAGGTGTAACAAGATACTTTTCCTGGCAGAAACAGTCACTATTTTTGATGTATCATGTTTTATTTTTCAGATAGATGAATTGTGATCAGGAAATAAACTAACTTAGCCTTGGTCTCTTATATTGTAACTACAGTGTATACCCTAATAAACAGTATAATGTCGAATGGGCTTCTAAATACATGAAAACTAAATTATTACTTAAATCTGCTTTTTTCATGTACTGTCTTGTGTAGAATATAATTACACATGCTGAAACCCACCATGGATTTATACTGAGAGGCACAACAAATGCAACAAATCAGTTTAGCATCAATTTTTACTAAACAAGAATGAAATACAAATTGATTTATGTCTGAGGCAGAAAACATTGACTGCACAAATCGACTGCTCTAACATTTATGACACATTAATGCTAAAACCCATTATCAAACAAAGGAAGTTAAGTACCAAGGGGGGACATTTTTCAATTGACAAGTTCAATATCTCATTTGCTTCTAGCAATGCTCCCACCTGAAGTAGCATCAGCATTATAAGAACATTCATGAGCAGGATATCATATTCCTCTCAGCAAGATGTGATGCTCACAGCTCAGCAATTGTACATGCTTCTGGATCTCAAAAGTGCACACATCGTTCTTGTGCATCCAGACATACTCCATAGGGTTGTGGAGGGTGCATATGGTGGTCAGTGCAGCTCACCTCACAATGTACCTTGCCAAGAATGTCTGACAAATGCATGAGGTATGTGGCCATGTGTTGCCATGCATAAATGTGAATGTAAAAGTTTGCACCAAGATGCAATGTGTGAGGTGAGAACATAGTCTCTATAGTGTTGCTCAACCAAGGAGTCATCAATAAACATTCAGTGTGATTTCTATCCATACTATTGTGTAGTAAATACCATCAAACTTCCACCTTCGAATTGGTTCACTTATGAACACATCACAACGTGAATGGTACCTCATTTTGCGTGCGTGGTACACTCTGCTTACCAATGTGCCAGAATCGACTGAACCATGACTCGTCACTGATCACACTGTTTGGCCACATGATTCTGTTCAGGCACAACGTGTTGTTTTATGGTTATTCAGCACCAAGTCGACTTGAACTGTAGACAGCAACCTAGAGATGCTGTCTTACTTTATGGGAGATGACTATAGAGAATGTAGGGCAATGTCGATCCCAGAGATGCTTCAGTCTGACATACTGATGTTGCTCTATGATGGACCTTGTGGTTGCACTTGGTTGTTGCTGGTCATGAGTTGAATTCAGGACTGGACAATGTGATCTTACTAAATAGTGCAGACATTGATATTATTGCCTTCAGCACGCATTCCTACTTTGTGTCAGCCATGGCAATTTGGTTCAGCCATGATTTCCCCAGCTTTCTATAGTCACCATTGTTTACAGCAACACATGAACATTACAAAATCACATTCATACTGATAATGTATGTCTGCAACCCATTCTACCATATAGGGTGTGTTACTGTACAAATACACTGTATGTAAAAGACAAAGGCGTTGTTCATACTCGATTATTTGGAAAGGAAGTCAAGGCCATTTTTATTTTATTTTTACTGATCGTTTGTGCATTTATACGTCTGGAAGCTAAAAAGAAATTGTTGTGTTTTTAGTGACTCTGTATATTCAAACTAATCTGTCCAGCGATGTACATTTATTTTTTGTTTTAGTTCCTAGCTAGAAACCGACACAGGGGAGGTTGAAGAAGTGTAGGCAGACTCCTCTGACACACCCGTCCTTGAGCCACTTGACCTTTAACACAACACAGGCAACACAGCTCCATACTGGAGGTTCAGTGTTGATTGAAAAAGACGCACATCTCTCAATGACAACACCACATTCCTGCAAGTGCCTGGGAGACAGAGGGGTCACTGTGTCTCTGAGAGCTGAGAGAGGCTTGACCAATTAATTCCACCTAATTTAGTGGACCTCAGTCAATTGTGGCTGCTGTTTGGGGAATCCCAGGCTCTGTCACAATTACTACAGACGTGACCCATACTCGAACTCTTCTATTCTGGTATTCAAAGAATACAATGCAGCACACAGTGGAAATGTTGCAGTATTAAGCTTTATCTCAAGATTTATCTTGTGCGCATTCAGACGAAAGTACTTGCATAATTACATTTCATTCAGAAGCAAACCACAGACTATTCTGTGTTGTGTCCAGAATAACATGAAAATTATACATTTTCACAATCACCTCAATATACGAAAGCAAATTCTATATAGCATGGATACTGCCCCAATAAATACACTGCATGGAATGGTTAAGTGGTATAAGGTGTACTGTATAAATTAATAACTAAATGATGGATATAGTATTCTATATACAGGTACTTACAACTGGCAACCCACTGAAGCTAATCAGGTGTGAGCCTGGTCAGTACCTAGATGGGAGACCTCCTGGGAAAAACAAAGGTTGCTGCTGGAAGAGGTGTTAGTGGGGCTAGAAGGGGGCGCTCACCCTCCGGTCCATGTGGGTACTAATGCCCCACTATAGTGACGGGGACACTATACTGTAAACGAGCGCCATCCTTCGGATGAGACGTAAAACCGAGGTCCTGACTCTCTCTGTGGTCATTAAAAATCCCAGGGCGTTTCTCGAAAAGAGTAGGGGTGTAACCCTGGCGTCCTGGCCAAAATTTCCATTGGCCCTTACCAATCATGGCCTCCTAATAATCCCCGTCTATGAATTGGCTTCATCACTCTGCTCTCCTCCTCACTGATAGCTGATGTGTGGTGAGCGTTCTGGCGCACTATGGCTGCCGTCGCATCATCCAGGTGAATGCTGCACATTGGTGGTGGTGGAGGGGATCCCCATTACCTGTAAAGCACTTTGAGTGTAGTGTCCAGAAAAGCGCTACATAAGTGTAAGCAATTATTATTATTATTATTATTATTATTATTATTATTATTATTATTACTTGAATTACAACACAAATGTATAAAGTTTCAGTCCAGAATATATGAGTAATAGTTCTTAATTAAACACCACTTAAATAAATAATTTTGTTTTTCAATTATGTAGCTTTCAGTATTTGATTAACATGTACTGCTATACAGAATACAGAATTTGAGCTGGTATTACCTATAAACAACTAGCATTGAGAAATGTGAATATTTAAGAACTAAAGCACATTGCATAGCCTGGTCATAACTGTGAAGCAAATATTTAAAGTTAAAAATACCTTATCTCTCAGTCTCAATGCCTGCCAAATAATACCACCGAGAACAGACACAGGGCTGAACCCATTTAAGGGAGCTCAATCTTTTGCAGTTAATCATTGTACTGTTTGATTAACTGGTCCAAAACCATCGGTTTTACTAGGGACTCTCCTAGAAATGGTCATCTACAAGGGATATCACAGCAGCCAAATCGTGAAATTCTGCCAAGCTGTATTATTACTTGATAATCCCACTAGAACACATCAAAATGTAGAGTCTCAGTGCTCAGTACTATCAATAAAACCAGATGCAGTTGTCATTGCTCTGTTGCAGCTGGAAGCAAATTCCATAACATTGTTTTCTCTGATAAAGTGCATTTCTGCAAGGGCAGGTATGCTTACCGTAGGTGGAGCATTTTAATCATATCTGTTGTATAAAGAGACTCTTGGTGTCTTTCTCTATATGACAATGGTAATGATGTACTGTAGTTCAAGTAGGTGGCTGTGTTAGCATGCGTAGGCTGCTAAGAAACAAGTAAAGGTTTATTCCATGTTGAAAAGAAAATAAAAGACCCAAAGAAAGGCTCCACAGCCGAAACGTTTGTTTTCTTTTTTCATCATGGAATAAACCTTTACTTGTTTCAATGATAATGAGTTATCATGCCTTGTAAGGAATAACACAGACCTGTAATGTCTGTTCAATAAAATGTGCAACAATTTTGTCATTTACCCAATAATAACATTGTGAATTTCTTACAGTTATAAATGATGTTCAGTATACAGTAAATATACACATTAAACCTATATAAAGATTAGTATATACTGTATACATGTTAAAGAAGTATATATTACAATGCTCCTTTTTAGTATTTCATTTTACTGAAATTAAAACAAAAAAAAACTTCAATTTAAAATATTATTCATAGTTTCTTACATATATTTTCAGAAACTGTAGCAGCTTTCTGTGTGTTACAGGTATGGAAACAGCACAAAGACCTATAAAGTCAGAGTGGGAGACTATCATACACTGGTGCCAGAGGAGTATGAAGCAGAATATGGGATTGAGCAGATTGTCCCTCACAGCAATTACAGACCCAGCACCAATGACTACGATCTGGCTTTGGTGCAGCTGGTGGGGCGCAGCGGGAAGTGCGTGTCATTCAGCAGCCATGTGCTGCCAGCTTGCTTGCCCCTGAGGAGAGAGAAGGTTCTCAAGGTGGCCTCAAACTGCTTTATCACTGGATGGGGAGATACAGGTGAGCATAAACCTAAGATAACAGCGCTCTTGATAACAGTCAGATTTATTTTTTCTTAGTCTACTAAACAGAAAACAAGCAAACAACTCTTAAATGTTTTACTGTGCATGTTTTATATTTGAGCATTCATGTAGCTTTCATACACAGAGAAAAAAGCTTTCAATTGGTCTTTTATTAACATCATTTCCTTGTTATTGTTATTTCTCATGATCAAGAGTTCCTTTTAAACCTGCCTGATAGTTTAAATTAGGAAAGACTAACAGCAGCCTCACTTTTATAAAGTACCACAATTATACTTAAAAGTCTGTACTACCCTCAAACTGATTCCCCGACTTCCCTCTTATTGTATGTCATTTTTCTGTTCTGCTCCAAATTATTAGCTTGATAGTTATGTTGAGAGCAATCAGTTAAGATGGTTTAGTGAATCTTTTCCTCTATTATGGGTTTTAAAAAAAGAAATGTCTAAGGAGACATACCATTGAGAAAACTGCATTTATGTTGGTTGAGAATGCACACAGCAGTGTATTCATTTGATTTGTTTAGTTCAGGACTAGTTAATCCATCTCCATGTTCTGCCAAATTATCAGCTTTAATTTCCCGTTCTGACATTTTAAAATGAAGGAAATACATTTGTTGAGTTATCTTTTTACAGACATTAATTGTAGGCTTTATAAGCAGCTTCTGTAGGATGACTGTTGAAGTTGTGAGCATTTTCCTTTCGTTGATGCAGCTACAGGGTGCAAATGTATTTAAGAAATGAAAAAAAATAGTGTTAATCCAAGTATTCAAAGTTACTAATTGAGTAACAAAGAACACAACAATAACAGTGATCTGTCACATTGCCTTTCTTGTCTCTTTACAGCATCTATCATCTATTTGTTGAAAGCACTAACAATGGAATAATAAAAGTGTTTTTAATCTAACCAGCGGTCAGTCAGCACCAGTCCTTGACTTTTGACAAAATGTCAGCTCTTTGTCCCCAAGGGTTTTGATTCAGTAGAACCTGGCAATTCAACTTTAATGCTCTATTTATCCACACAAAACACAACCCCAAAAATATATTAACTATGCTGAATTTATGACCTGACAGACACTTTAAACCGACAATAATTACACATAATGTTCCACACATTTTAATATGATATCCAAGTATATTGTTTATTCTATACATATTGTATACAAAATAATTACAGTGCCCTTTTCACATGTAATTAACAAGAGAAATAAAAAGTGACCTATAAGTGAAGTTCTGTACGTGTAATTCAGGTGCTATGGCAACAAATAAACCTTCAAACTGGAACCTGCCAGGCACAGCAGAGGAAATTGAATTTTGTAACTTAATAACTGGTACGAACCTTTCATGTCTTGGGATTGGCCTCATTAGAATGTAACAGTGTGTTGTGAGCAGAAGTCTGTTAGGCCAGCTGCACTTTTATCTCCTTATTATTTTCTCTTTAATACTTCACTTTCAGCTCCTTCATGATTGATTCTCAAGAGAAACTGATATTCTTTACTCAGTTTCTTCATCAGTCATGTTCTTGTCATTTAGGATTGATAAATGACTATGACAGATATTTTTCCAACTCCACATTAAGGAGGTCTCTTTACACTCATTAAGCTGAGTTGTCTATAGTATTTTCACAGCTGCTTTCTGTTTCAGAAGGAGAAAGTCCTTATTTGGCCCTTTGTTTCCATATTAGAGGGGTCCCACAGATAAACTGATTTTAGTTTTTCTTTGTATTTGCAGATGATCTAAGGCCTTAGTGGTTGTATGACTATTCCGTAAATTGTAGCTCTGCATCTGCAGAAAAAATATATTTTCAGTTTTAAACTAAATGCCCTCCCTGCTCTTTAAGAAAAAATGAAAGTAAATTATCTTAAGAACATTGGATGGTTATGAATGAGAAGCGTGTTGGGTAGTTGGTAGTAGATTGATCCAAAGTCCTCATCCAGTCACATCTTCAAAGAAGCCAGGTTTTGTCTTCAACAAGGTTGGGTAACCCACTATCCTTTGCCTCCTATTTCTCGTTATAAATGCACTTCCACGCAGCTTCATCTTTTATCATACATAAAGTTTATCTTCTTTTGGATTGCCAGTTGAACCCTATATTCCAGACATTACTGGTTCAACTATGAGACTTCACCATACTTCTCCCACTGGAAGGGGACAACTGGTCATATAACACTGGGGTTGGCCACCAGGGTCATTTTCAGCTTACATGGTAGGTAGGTAAGGTTCCCTTTTCGGGCCATAAAAGCCCATGGGGGAATGGGGGGCAAGGGCCATGATTTTTCTCAACTATCTGACACTGGAAGTGGAAGTGATATGGTCAGCATCACGCTCCTGCCAGCCATTAACCCCAGAAGGATTAACCCCCGGTACTCATTTGGAAAGCAGGCTGAGTGGACCTGGGAGTTCAGCTTACATACTGTACATTACTTACATTTTCAGCTACAAGCTACTTACTAGCAACAAATCAACCTTCAAACACAGTAGAACTCACTTAGATCAACCCCTAGTGACAAATGTTAATCAGTTCAATTGCTCTGTAAGCTTAATAAAATGTCAGTGCGTCTGATATAATTCTTTTGTCATTTTCTTCATAATAAGGCAAATTTGTTGAAGACACTTTTAAGTAATAGGTTTCTTTCAATGCTCAATATACAGTATTAAGCTAAACAAAAACAATTGCATGGTTTGGTAGGCAATAGTAGCACTAACACTTAGAGTATCTAACTGACATTTACTTTTCATTACTTTTTTGTCTGTAGCTAATCAAGAGAGACTACACTTTAAACACACAACATATGTACTGTAAATAGACAATGAGAAAACAGAAAAGGTAAAAAAAATAAAAAGAAATAGCTTCAGCAATTGAACATTCCACAGGGATCTGGCATTCTGTCTTTGAAAAGAAAGTATATAAGAAATAACAGATAAGAGTAAAAAAAGGCTACAAGCACCTAGAAGCTTCTGTTTGAATGCTTTTGTGGAAGATACAAGGCATCCATAACACACTGTGCTTTGATTACGGTGTTAAGGGCTCTTCCCAAATTCTCTGTAGGGTATTTCTTTTGTTGTTGGGTACTGTATTTGACTTGAATTTGGCTTCTTTATGTTCACAGGAAGAACATATTCCAAAACCCTTCAGCAGGCGGCCATTTCTGTGCTTCATAAGAGGTACTGCGAGGAACGTTACCTGAGCCAGTTCACAAGCAGGATGCTCTGCGCTGGCAACACACAGGAAGACAAATGGGTGGACAGTTGTCGAGGGGACAGTGGGGGACCTCTTGTATGCGAAAGGCCTGGAGGAGCTTGGGTGGTGTATGGTGTGACATCCTGGGGGCATGCCTGCAGGTTACAGGACTCACCTGGTGTCTACACTAAAGTATCAGCCTTTCTGCCCTGGATCAAACGAGTGACCAACCTCTGAAACGCATCATAACACCACCCAGGAAAGTGTCTACGTTACCACAACTCAGCTTACGGCACATCGGGGATAAAAAAATATCTAAAGACATTTACAGACATTTTAGAGTTCTTGTGATATTCCTCTTCTTTGTATAAAATACAGAACCTCTTTGCTTTTAAGGGACCATTATATTTAAAATGAAAAATCCATAAGTGAACCCACCACTCTCATGTTCTTTCTTTATACCTAAGATGAAGTTATGTATTTTGTACACAGATTCTGCTTTGGTAAAATTAAAAGAAAAACTCTTACATGTTAATTGACAAAGGGTTTAAAGTGTGAAACAAGCTACCCTGCCATGTCATCGAAACAGATACCTGGCTTCTTTCAAAATAGTTAAATGAGATCAATTGGCTCAATTATTTACCAGCTATCAATCAGTTAATAGTTGGTAGCTATGAATGGATGAATTGTTCTCTATTGATTGTAACCATTCTTACATTCTTATAGTATATTATTTAAAGGCAAATGAATAATGACACTTAGTAAGGATTGCATAAAAAATGTATCCAAGTTCCAGATGACTGACACCTTAGTCATTGTGATGACACTGTAATTTGATTTTTTTGGTTTATTTATTGCTTTTCTTTCAGTATTGTTTTAACTGTGATGATATGGTGCTATGATGTTTTGTACAGTGTTATGCTACATGCAGTGTATTCATGAAATTCAGGTTTGTCTGTTATTGCATATTCAGTGATCCAGTCCAGTCAGATAAAATGATCATGCTCCTTTATAAAATCCTTATATTTGGGTTTTCTTCAAATTGAAAAAAAAGTACTATTGCAGATTATGTCACAAGCAAATATATTATTCCTGTGGTAACACAGGATTACAATTCATGACATAACTATTTTAGAACAGGTCTTCATGTTTATAGTTTCATGAGATTTGAATCTCTCTCATCCTAGCATTAATCCCGCATCAGCAGGGTCCGCTTGTCGGCACGCCCGTCTCCATTTGGTGGTTTGAACCAAATCTTTGAGCTGACGTTGCCATTAACTGCGACCGAGAATATTCCAACTGGCGCGTCGCTCCGCCTGCCGTCGGGGGGGGGGGAGGTTTCATGAGATTTGAATGATTTGCATTATTACTGTGAAATTACTGACCTGGTATTTATTTTTAGGTTTCATAGAGAATCTGAAGCAAACTAATGCACATTTCTAACATGACACTGAAGTGTCCATTGCACTACCCCTTAAAGTAATATTACTGGGTAAACTGAAAATGTTTTGACACAATTCTTCAGTCTGTTCCGGCATTTTTTACAAGTCTCCCTTACACATAAATATGTAGTTTACTCTCTCTGCATTGCACAGTAAATAAAGCTAAAAGAAAATCTGATTGCTTAATTTTATGACAACTACCAAGTGTTACCAAGTGTTAAGTACAATACCAGGAGACAAATAAAAAAGCCATGCACAATAGTGTAATAACCTTGTGATTTGTGATAATTTAACTCAATATTTCTGCTATTGAGGAGATTTTTTTCAAGTGCAGTAATCCACTTACCACTCACAGCCACTCACAGGCGGCACAGCCAGACAGGAAGGTTTTATATTTACTGTAATTTTCACTGTGGCTGTGAAGTACATTTATTTTGGAGGATATCTATTGCAGCTGCACGGTTAAGCACTTAAGGTTAAATCCACCAACAGCATTCATGGGGTCATTTTTAGTGTGTAAGAGAAGAACTGCACACAAACCTTTTCACTAGTTTTAGCATCCCTGGGATGACATTATAATGATAGCTAGCTAAATCCAGTTTCTTGCATATTGTAACCACTTTAAAGGCAAAAATAGAGCACAATTAATATATTTCTGTTTACACCCAGGGGAAATCATGTACTTTCAGTTCTTTTCTATCTACAGAAGCCAGGAGAAATTTCATCCTAATGAGTCTGTAGGCTCTAGCATGGATGTTTTTTGTTATTTGATTAATTGAAATGACTAATGTCATGTTCTGAACATTTTTCTTGTATATTGTTAAAATAGCAGCATTTAAAAGATCAATAATTTAAGGTATATCTTGAAAAACACTGAAGTGTGACATTTTCTTATTGGCTTTTATTAGGAATGGAAATGATTAACAATGATGTACTGTACACATATATGTTTTTCATTAAATCACGTCTGAAGGTTTTCTTATTTCACAACTAAATGATAATAAAACCCTTGATTTCCACTTTTCACCTACAGTCTGATTCCACCTTATTGAAAATCAAGCTCAGCTAGCTCAGTGCTTGATCTTGGGAAATTGTTAGGTCCTTTCCTGCCTCTAGTGTACCTAACAGTATGTCTAGACATCTGAATGAGAAATATGTCACAGCTGAGTTTTTAAATTAAATAAAACAGCACAACTGAATTTCAAGCTGCTTTCTGGATTCTGTAAAAGGTTTTAAAGGACCTGTAAAAGACCCTGCATTTACTCTAAAGGACGGAAGAGCCTTTTCATTTGTAATGTTATTTAAACATTTAAATATTAATGGAACACTCTTTAATTTTAATTTCTCTGCAGTATAATGATGTGAAAATGTTCTTTTTTTAAGGAAAACAATGTGTTTAAATGCATATGGCAAATGAATTTAGTCTCATTTGTATCCATTAAAAAAAACCGAATGTCTGAATTCTTTCACAGATTTTCTAATGTGATCTTTTTTCTGATCATGACATTCCAACTAAAATGATAAAAACCATTTAGTGTATTACCTAAATGAAATCTGACTGTGACCATTTTCCAGTTATTGTAAATCTTATAGTAGGCTAAACTATAAAATGCAAACAATTGTGTTACTCAATGTATCGGAGATCACATTTGATTTAATAAAACATCTGAAGTAACATGAAAATCCTACCATTGGTCAAGGTTAGGTTTACTAAGGCACACATTCTTATGAGGCAGGATCTAAAGAGAACCCATACATTACAATAATAATCCCTAGAACAGTGGATTTTTAGAATTTCCTTACATTTCCCTGCATAATACACAGGACAGTGCAACTGCATATACTGTAGCTGTTTATGCATGTTTTGGCACAAATATATCACTGACATCAGGATTGTTCTCGGGTAATGTGCATTTATAGTTCACACCATTAACAGAAGACCATACATAAAATAGAAAAAAAGACTTTCCATATTTGACCAACTATGTTACTCAAAACCTTTTGTGAAACTTAATTATATTTCATGAGCTGTAACAAGATGAGACATTCTTAAGGGGGGCTGGTCCTGTATAATATATATATATAAATATAATTTATTTTCTCTGAAGGTACTGCACAAAGTGCTCTATACTAAAACAGGATATACATACCCCAAAAATATTTTTCTAAAACAAATAAGGACTCAAAATGCCCCTGTGTTGGACTGCTGGCTTGTCCAGGTGGTGAGAAGAGTTGCGTCCTCTAAGTCTTGCATTATGCCTAATGCCTCCAGCATAGGCTGCTGCTTATCCTGACCATGAAATTATATGGATCAATGGAAGACTCATAGCTTTGCCTTCCTCATACCACAGTCACATACCTGACACCACATTCATGGCAACCATTTTGTATGAGAAAGGTTAATCTGCTGAATATACTAGTACATCCAGTAAGCATATATTCCAATTCAGAAAAGTACCAAGAAATATAAAATGAAATTAGAAGAATATTTCTAAGATATAGACAAGGACATGAGTACCTGTGTCTCTTTTATCCAAATCAGCCATCCATCCAGGACTTCAGCACTTATTTCAAAATCTAAATTCAATGGGTAATGTAAATAGACCCATATAAACCCAATAAACTGTCAGGATGTAAGAGATGTGTTTAAAATGTCTAATTAACCAGTGCTACAGTACAAGGACAGGTAGAAACTTACAAAACAACAATAAACTAATCAATCACTGAAACACCCATTTGAAAAAAAGGAAATGTGTGGAATGTGACCACACTTTCTTAAGAGAACTTTGCTTATCAAGGGGTAGCTTCAACTCTCTCCCAGCCACCATAAAATTATTTCACACGGGATACCAATCAAACAAAGAATGCCCAGGACATAACATTTCAGGAAAGTCACTTAAGCTTAACACATCACAACTGTAAAACAGATACAAGAACTCTGCCAGGGAGGAACCATATCTAGTTCATCCAGTTTATTAGGGAAAGTAAAGATGTTTATGAGCCCTGGGGTTAAAGAGACAGCTCATCCATTATCTAAACAGGGACAGGAAAACAAACTTTACCATTGTTCAACAACTCACAGAAGTGTTTCCAGGGTAGAAGAACTGAAACAGCTCTTGCTTAGCTTTAATAAATCGCCCAGTTTGTTTACAGCACTGTAATGAAGGTCAGCCCAAAGGTCAAAAAATGGACTGGTTTACAACCCCATCATAAAGAATTACACAATTATAGAAAAAACAAATAGCTACACCGTTGAATCGTTCCACAACATAATTGCAAAATGTGTATTAGGTATACCTCTACCCATATACTGTAGGTTGGTTGAACTTATATTTAATATGAACAGACTAATAGACTGTTTAATATCTTGAAACTTCAATAGGGTTATTTGGGGCTTTACAATGCATTATATAGTGACTGCCAACCCACAATTGCATATAATGCCTCAGCAGATTAAAATGAACACTTGTACTGTATCTCATGCATTAAGCATGACGTACTTAAGTTGGCGTAATGGTGGCAAGGCTTGCTCATTAAATAGCTTTACATGAAAAAGAAAGCGATTGTCTTCACAGATACACCCAGATAATGTAGAATATATAATATAATATATAATATATATCTGGGCCCAGATTCAGAGCAAGTATGAATATTAAAGAATGATGAGACAGATCAGAGGTGCCACATTCCCATCTGTCTTATCATTCATTTTCTAGCCGAGTCATGGGGTCATAGAAGCCTATCTTGGCAAGCAATGGGGACAGTCCATTGCAGGGAACACACACCAGGGCCAATTAGCCTTCTGTACTGTATGTCTTTGGGCTGTGGGAAAAGACCCATGCGAACACGGGGAGAACATAAAACCCACACAGATAACACCCCAGGTTTTCTGAACCACTTTGCCATCATACCACCCTCTCCCCATCTAACGCAGGGAAAAAATCCTTTATAATTGTAGCACCCTAAACAGTCTGTTACTATCAGACTTCCAGCATTTGATAAGCTTCTAATAATGTCAGTAACAATTTATACCTGGCTCCACCTTTGGAGACGTTAACTCACTCTCACATCTTTCTTTCTTCCTTTTTTAGGAGCATAAACAGGAGCTTCAGGTTTTCCTAACAAAAGACAAAAGCCTGAGCATGCCACACCCTTAAATACCCTGAGAGGCAAGGTAATCACCCACAACTGACCCTCTTCACACATAAAGCCCAGTGTTCCCACTTTTTCTATCTTTTCTTCCTGAGAATGTCATTACTTTACTGGAACATGCAGGGGGAACTAAAGTTGAGAAGACTGCATTATAGTGGCTAGACTTCTCCAAACACTTGGTTCAATATACCTGTATATTTCCTCTATAATCCTGCCTCACATGAATTATTCATTCATAATTCTCCACATTCCAGCGGGTAAAAAGTATAGTGGTATTATGCATTTATTGGTCAATAAACTCCCTGAAACATCTTGGACATATGATGCAAGTGCTTATTTTGTTCTGCCAGGATAACGTAATATTACATTAACAGTTTAAGAAACCTATTTAATTAAATCAAACAATTCAAAAATTTATTTTAAACATGATAACTGTTCATTATTGAATGTGAAAAGCATCCTGCTGCAAATAACTTAAATATAAAGAAAAAAATCCTTTTACCAAGACTTCAAACACACTGACAAAGCATTTTACTCCCTCTAGTGACCACTTTATGAATAAGCACTACTCACAAGACCTTCCTAATAAACCGTGTACAAGACAGATGCAGCAGCTGAAAGGAGCTAATGTGTATTGGGATTTTTTGTTGTTGTTAAATAGAAACATTCTTCAATTTAACCAAACTCCCATTACACAGCACAACATCCTCAATCCACAAGATGAGGATTACTTTATTTTAAAAAATGTAAGTCCATATTCTATCATCTTGTACTTGATAGGAATCTGATCTGCTTTCAGCCTTTGTATGTTTCTTTACACAATACAGGTGTAAAACTGCAAAACTGACAATACAAATTTCTGAAAAAATCTTTCTGCTTAGAATACAGGGCATGTGCTATAGCCTGAATTATACCTGTAGCAAGCTTTGGTTGGAAGCTATATAGAGAAGCACACAATTGGCAGGGAGATGTCAAATGTTAACCATGCAGCAGCCAACAGCTTTAAAAACCCTCCATATGACACAGGAGCCCCACTGTTTGCATTCGGTACAGAAATGAGACAAATATCCTGGCAAAAGAAGTTCCCAAGGATGTATGCCAGCTGTTTTCAACACTGCAGGTCTAGCTTTGACAGAGTTGAAGCAGTGAGCCTAGCTGGCAGTTCGAAAAGTGAAAAATAAATTCTGGCTTCAGAGGCAGATGTATTATCTCACAAGATGGACAGTAACGGCTTCCAGTTGGTATTCATTGCATACTGCAAACCCTGAATACTGATTACATCTCTGCGATGTCCCCATTGAGCAGATCCAAAATTCCACACACAGTAAATTCTGGACTGGAAAAAAAAATGCATTTTAGTGTAAAAAATAAACCACTTGTACAAACTATTTGTATACTATATTTCGTAGTTTTCTTTATTTTTCTAAGGACAAGAATTATTTCATAACAGCTACATAAAAAAGAAACTACCACCTCAGATCTAATTACAATGCATAAGGAGTAAGTGCATACTAAAACCATTAAAACAGTTTTTATGTTACTGGCAGTGCTTGATCTATAAAAGAATGTTGGGAAAAATAAGAAGTGCTAAATCATGAATAAAAACTTATGTTCATGTTCGTATTATGAAGTGCCTTCCTATAAGAGTGTTTTGTGCACAATAAGGTTTGTCCAAAATCCGTTTACAACACAGGGATAATGTCCCTTGCTCTGACACTGTAGTACTCAATACTACAAGAAAGAGGCTTGTCAGGAACAAGAACTCACTGTCCCACGCCTAGGAAGGGAGTCTGCCATTGTCAGCACAGTTCCCATGGTAACGTGGAAGAGAAACCCAAGACAGAATTTAACAAAAATCAAAAGCAGACTATTTCTAACTAATCGGGATTGTTTTCTACCATCTTTCCTGGACATATATTCCATGTTTACTTTGAGATACTACACCACCAAATGTCATCAAATTTAAAATGGCTTTCATGAGGATTTCTGAAAAGTCGTTCTGTCTTCAGACATACACAAGAGTTTTGATCAAAGTGGTATTTATTGGGACCACAGTGAAATTCATTTAAATAAAAACATTTGGTAATTAAGTTACTGATATATGTAAAAGCTACCCAGGTGCTAAATTTTTGAGCAGTTAAATCTGCAGTGGTTTCTTGAAGAAAAACAAATATACTGTAAAACACACTTACCATCATTATTCAATCTTAATAATTCAGATTTAGACTCTTCATGCAGCTCTAAATCTGTCTTCTAAATCTTCCAAGGGGCTTTACCTTGAATAATAACAACCACTTATTAATCATCATCATCATCATCATCATCTACCTGTTCACTGTTTGTAGAGTAGCGTTTCAAAGCGCTTTACAGGACTTGAAAAATAGAACAAAAAACAACAGTATTTACTAAAAATAATAAAAACAGTGATTATAAAGAACAATAGCTGAAGTTCTAAAATAAAGTTTGTGAACCCCCTGTACTGGGGTATACCCCCTATACCATACACTACGAATGGGACAAAAGTCCATTTTATATCTAAAAAGTGATTTGATCTTCATGAAAGTCATAATAAAAGATGAAGATAACCTGAGTATGCATATCTTATGGCTTTGCAATATACATTTGGATTATATACAAAAAATAGTTACCTACTAGGGGTTCACTTATTTCATATATGCTCATTCCTAATTACTCATTTTTATTCTCCTTCATTTTTTAAATGAACACGCATTTCAGGGAATTTTCTGCACTAATATTTTGGAGAAACTAAATATGTGGGACTAAATTAACAGCTGAATCTGTGTTTAGCTTGAGAAAGGTCTCATTAAATCTAATTGTCTCTTAAACACACTGAATTGGTAAAAAATAACCTCTTTGGTTATTTAAATAAATTGGTTTTAAATACTCAAGGATTTTATGTCAAGACATTCTAATTCCCATAATTATATTTGGGGTTCATAAACTTTGTTTCCTGACTGTAACTTAAGTAGTGATAATAGTAAACCAACTTTTAACAACATTTGGGATAAGTCTACTTTATTGTTATACTTTATGACTCTGAAGACTTCTTAAGTAAATTATCTAGGATGAGGAAATGTTCCTTGTTCTCCTGCCACTTCACATGACAACACAACATGATAAAAACTTGTCAGGAACAAGGACTTGCTGTCCCACGCCTAGGAAGGGAATCTGCCATTATGAACACAGTTCCCATGGTAACGTGGAAGAGAAACCTGGAGGAATATACTGTAAATCCAAAATATGCTCTGCACTCTGCACTCTCAAGCAAAACAAACTCCCTAGCTTCCACTGTTATTTTAGTCTCACATGTTTAGCTCCTGCCTGGCTCGTCCTTCTTTCATCAATTTCCCTTCGGGATCAATAAAGTCTTATCTATCTAAAAAAAAAGATTAGTGCAAAAATGCCCTGAAATGCAATATAAAATTTTAAAAAAATTCTGATCCTGTAAAAACTAAATTATAAATGCAGGAAACAAAAAAAAACATGCTACATTCTTACACTCACTGTAAATGATCTTGTAGCAGCAAAATGGCACAAAACATGAAACAAAAAAGTAATAATTAATAATAATTGCTTACACTTTATATAGCACTTTTCTGGACACTCCACTCAAAGCGCTTTACAGGTAATGGGGATCCCCTCCACCACCACCAATGTGCAGCCCCACCTGGATGAAGTAGTGAAAAGGCAAAAAGGAAACAACAGGCAAATAAAACGTTAGGATACACTGTTTAAAGTGTAGAATGTATATCAAGAGATGTCATGTGTAAATTGTATAATAATTTAAAACTTTATGTTATATACCACCTTTAAAAGCAGCATCTCAAAGCATAGTACAGTAGTTGTAAAAAAATAAAGTAATATTCAAAATGAGGTATCGTGTAGAATTGTAGCTACCGCTTTATAAAAAGATATTGCCGCTCTGGTACATGTCCAGAGAAGAGCAACCACACATTCTGGGGAAGTCCTGCACCAAAAAAAAATGGACTTTCATAGTCTCGAACAGAGAAGACTATGAGGGGAGCTGACGCTCATTATCAAATCCCTCAAATGCAGTGGTTCTCAGTCCTGGTCTTGCAGTACCTGGTTTTGTTTCAGCTTGACCCTCCATTCATCCATCCATTTTCTAACCACTATTTCCAATTCAGGCTTGCAGGGGAGTCGGAACCTATCCCAGCAAGTAACGGGTGCAAGGATGGACACACCCTGGGCAGGATGCCAGTCCATCACAGGGCACACAGACCACACACACTCAGGCCCAGTTTTCCCAGAAGCCAATTAACCTACCAGAATGTTTTAGACTACGGGAGGAAATCGGAGCACCCAGAAAAAAACCCACATGAACACAGGGAGAACACATACGAACTCCAAGCATATAATTAAATTCAGGGCCCGAGCACTGCAAGGCAGTGTGCCACCACAGCTCTTAATCACCAATGCTAATTGGTGGATATAATGCAGGCCTCAGGCTGCAGAAGATCCTGGAGCTACAAAACCTGTGGGCTTTCATGGACTGATCTACGTATGAGCAGCATCAAGAATAGATATCGTACTGTACTTTGAACACCTTCATTTGACACTGCTCTAGCAGTTGTAAATGCCAACAGCTTTAACATTTTATAATTACAACTTTTTATTTTCAACAATGCACTAAACAGAATTTTCCCTAACAGAAGCTCTAGTATTTTTTCTTTACATTATTTTTGGACTTTAAATGCAGTGCTAGTAGTAACATTAACATTTAATTGAAAATCTGTAAAAATGTCATTTACATTTGTATTTGGTTTCACAACAGCACACAAAGCCATCACTTTCAACTGCATTATTATGATGGTAAGTATATTTAGACATTACCTGCTAAACATTTCCCTTTATGTTCATCTTGCCTTTTTTCTTAAGGCGATACCCTGAGGGAATAAAAAATGATTCGATTAAAAATAAATGAATAATGTGTCATTCTGACCAGACAAAAGAAAATAGTTTTCCAAGTAATCGTCCTTATACACTGCCATTAGACTTTTCATTTTCGTACATGACTAATATTTACAGCCGAATACGCCATAAAACTTAAAGGCTGGCAATACTAATAAATTCGCTAAATCACAAATTGAAAATATAATGCAAACTCTGACACAACTTCAAGTCAACATATGGTCCTATAGTACAGTATACCTGACAAAATGGCCAGATCAAGTTGTTTTGAATATGTACCGTATCTTAAAATTACTATGAAGGCATAGTTTATTGTGAACATTGTTTCCGTTGGGTTATTTCTAACTTTCTACTCCCGCACATGGCTGACGTACCTTATCATGGCAGAGGTCTTGCTTGGAAAGTCCTCTGCTGTGAAGTTCTTACGTGAAATATGACATTTTGTTTTTCTCCGACCTCTTGGAAACACGAACCTTAATGCCATTTCTTACAGATTCAACTAAACTTACTTTTATACAAAACGGATTAATGAGGATGGTGAAACAACACCTTCGCCCTACTTCATTCTGTAGAAGGAACTAAGCGCTGTGTTTTAACACGAAACGCATTTCAGTTACGTGTTGCGCCGCCTAATGCACCGGAGTAGTACTGGATGCTTTTCTGCCAGGATGTTGATCTGAAAAGTCAAAGTAACATAGACCGGTCCGTGCTTTCAAATAATCACCTCTCACCATCCCCGCTGTTTACCAGATTAGAATTTCAGAGCGTTTGCCTTTTGTTATAAAAAAAAAACATTTCTTCTAAAAAAACTGTCAGACTAGTGGCATTGGGACTTTATTATAGCATTATAGCATGTTACAAAGAACCTTTGGTGTTTGAATTTATATGTATTATATCTACGTATTTTAATCAGGATGATTGTGTAGTGGCGTATATAATTATTTTCAATTACATTCTGAAACACCAGTATGAGCAGATCTATTTGTTATAAGTGTAGGAATATGTTTTTTTTCTTCAGTTTTCTCAGGCGTTCAAATGACCATTCATTGCACGGTTTCGTAAAAAAATTCGGAAACAGGCCATATAGCCCATTATTTCTTCTGGACACATTTCTTGTATACAGAATGCAGATAATGCACACACTGAAATCAAAGTATCAAAGTGCAGATATTTTTATTCCTAATTATTTTCTCCTAGTAATTCTAAAGTAGGTTTTCAGACCAACATTTTTTAATTAATGTTAAGAATGTGAATGAAAGGATGTGAGGTGAGGGAAATAAAAAGATTGACAAAATAAATTGCTTTCATCAGTTTTTGAACCCTTATTTGTTTGGACATATTGTCAAATGAAACCACAGATAACAGTTTGCAGTTTTAATTAATCGCTAGAATGATAAACAGTGCTAAGAAGGTTCAGTAGTGCTTGACGAACATACTTTTAAAATAAAATACTCATTTTATATAATCGCAGGGCAAAATAAAACTTCTTTTATGTATATTTGTGCAGATAGCATGCCATTAAATAAAGAAACAAGCATTAAAATAGTCTCAATTTGCTATATATAAGACATCCTCTTGTTTTTAGTTAACTGCAAGATTCGTCCTGTAGTTTGATCTGTGAAAATTCCCTCAAAAAGCAGTTTAATTAACTTTTCCTCTTACTAAATTAACCTTGTCTCAATGCCTACAGTCAAACAGCAGGGGGCTAATGAAAAGAACTGAAATATTTAGTTCATCACTCTGCATTGTTCGCACTAATCATTTTCTAACACTATTTACTATTTATAAGAAACATGGAACTTTGAGTCCTTTCCTGGGAAGTTTTTTTTACTTAAGTCATGAGAGTTACTTTAAAAATGATCATATGTTTTTATTATAAATAAGATACTTGAGTATGATGTACAAATTCTTCTTTTTTCTCAAGTAAGATTCTTAACAGAGTTATAGCTACAGTGCAGAACAGGACCTTCTACCAGATGACAAAAAAAATAATTGTACAGGATCAATTTAGAATCATCCACCAGCAAACCATCCACCCAACCATTTTCTAACCACTTCATCTAATTCAGGGTTGATGGCAGGCAGCAGGCAAGAGGCGGGATACACTCCTCACAGGACGTCAGTCCATCTCTGTGCACAGAAACTAAACAAGCCCTTTTGGCGCTTTTTTGTTTTTTCCGCATTTTTTTTTTCTCTGGCCTTTTTTTTTTCTCGCAGCTCTCCTATTCATATGCTTTTTTTCGTCTCCTGTACCTGTGAGTGGGCTGCGGCCTGGCTTTCCTCAGGTTGTCATTCCGGCATCCGTGATTGAATGTTGAACTGGCCCTCCTATCCTCATCACTGGATATCACTCTGGTCATCCGTGCCTGTGAGCAGGTCGTGTGCCTGGTTTTTCTCGGGTTGTCCGCTCCGATATCAGCGATAGGGTGGTGAGCCTTTTTCCTCTCCCATTCTAATTGCTGGATATCACCTTCCTGACATCTGTGCCTGTGAGCGGGCTGCGGCCTGGCTTTCCTCGGGTCGTCTTCTGCCAATATCAGCGTCAGTTTGGTGAGCCTTTTTTGACGTTCCTCCATTCTTATTGCTGGATATCACTCCGGTGATATCCTGGGGATATTTCCTCGGTTGTCCACTCTGATATCAGTGATAGAATGTGAACGTGCCTATTGCCCAGTCTGCGGTATTTTTCCCGGGTTTTTGTGTTTTTATTTTTGTTTTTTGCTTGGTGTTTTGATTTTTTTCACTTCCTGGTTTCCCCTTCTCTCTGGTCCCCCTGACCCCTGTGTTGTGGAACTCCTGGTTCCTATCTGTTTATTGTGGTTTGTTACCCTAGTCTCCCAGATTTTTTCTGTCGTTGTTTGTGCTTGTGTACTTTTTTTTTGTTTTAAGTCTCCAAAGCTCTACCTGACCCCCCCTTCCTCTACCCAATAAAGGTTTATACCCTGGAGGAGGGGGCAGCTCTCAGCTGTGGACTCCCGGAGGTTTTCTTTCAGTTAAATGAGGTTTTTCCTCTCCCCAGTGCTGTGTAGCTAATTTATTTATATGGGCGTCATGAGCTGCCCATGAAGGGGGGGGGTACTGTCACGCCCTCTGCAGCCAGAGGGCACCCCTACTCTGTCCTGTCCCTAGTGCTTTGCTGTCCTTCCGGTGTCTCTCTCTCTGGGGCTATATATTTCCGGGTCACTGATTCTCCTTTGCTCAGCATTGACGTTCGGATGTCCTGAGACCCGCCTAGCACCAGGTTGCCCCACATCCGCTGCCTGAGGGCATTGGTTTCTATACGACTCCTGAACTGCTGAGCCAGGGCTAATCCCCCATTCCGCCGCTACACATATGGGTCTTTTCCGCTCTCCTGCCTCTCCATGGTTTGTCCCTTCTGACATCCGTGACAGAATCTCCATATGCACTATCGTTTCCTCTTGTTTGCATGAGTAAATTCCTGAACAGTGCTTAAGATGTTCGAATTATGAGGACTTTTAGGCGCCCTCTTGTGCCTAAAATTAGGAGGCAGAACTAGAGGCCACCTTCCCACACCCTTTTAAAGTAAACCACAGGTATTGGTCTAAATATGATGGCAACCTAAAATTATGTACTTTTAGAAAAGATGAGGAACATGTCTGTAATTCCTGACATAGGAACTTAGTATGCTTGTACATTAAATATATTGGCTTGAGTGAACACAGAGAATTATTGTAAAATGCAACCCGTTCCCAAATTCAAGCAATAGTTCACATATGTAACCTAACATGATTTATCAGACAGCAGTCCAGCCCCAAGTACAGCTTTACAGCTTAATTTGTTAACAAGTTAAGCTGTTATCCTTTCTCATCACTGTTACTAATGCACTTTTAGTAGAAAAGTGTCACAATCATGCTAGTAATCCAAAAAAATGGTGAAGCAGAACATTTTACCCCAATCTTTTTGGTATATGTTGTTCTTGTCACGTTCGTAAACCCCTCCTCTTAAGGACGCTCCAGTCCTTCCTTTTTTTCTACTCATCCACCACACCTGCTCCCTGTTCCAACCCCCTTTTCAGTTATCCTTTAAAGCCAGGTGCTCACTCTATTCCAGGCTCTGCTCTGGTTTCCATACCAGGCGAGTCCGGGACCTGGAAGTGCCTGGTCCCGTTAAGGTTTTAGTTCCCGTTCCCGTTCCCGTTCCCGTGCCGGTCCCGACCAGGTTCCTGTTTTTAACCCCGTTTGTCTTGGATGGACTGGACTGCCCGGCTTTGGATGTTTGCCTCCTTTTGGATTCTCCCTTGGACTTATTCCTGGTTTGTTTGCCTCGGCCACACCTCCCCCGAACACCAGCGCACCATGGACACGCCCCCTGTTTTCATTCCCGACTCACGCATGCTTTTTCCCCTACCCTGGATCGTGGCGTCTGCATAGAGTCCTGAAAGAACGCTTTCATGACAGTTCTCTTATTGTTTCCTCAGGTTTCCACTAGAAGAAGGACACCAATTGTTTGCACGGAAACTAATGCATGTAATATGCAAGAATCCTTAGCTTATTTATCAACGCACCCCCCAAGTGGTATAAGTTTCTATTGAGAAAGCATACTGGGCTCCTCACATACTGAGACAACTTTCTTACCACTGTCAGTATATTACAAGAGAAGAGACAGCTTTTCGGAAATGCAAGGATATTTCTGAAACTACAGTAAAGCAAAAAAGGATGATATTGTTCTCCCTTCCATTGTATGTTTTTTTTGCCATACTCATTTATTCATGTATAATAACCCATATGTAAGTATATTGTTGTAGAGATATCGTCTGAGATTTTCTTTAGCTGTATTTGACAGGCACAGCTCTTTGCCATGGGTTCACTGAATCCCTGTCTTGGTTTTCTGTAGCTGCTAATTATCATCCAGAATCTCTTCATCAATCAGAATCTTACAGATTCCTTCTATCTTCTGCCCCCCATCTGCTGCTGAATGAAAATTTCTCCTGGTAATTCACATCTTCAGTTATTGCCGCTCATGGTATCTCCTTTTTTATCAAGCAGATTTCACTTTCACTCTGTTGCTTCTAAAACCAGTGCAATGTTTAAAACATTATTTATAGGGGAACCAAGGTCAAAACAGATTTGCTGTTATTACGAAAAGTTATTATCTCACTACATTCCCGAGTCTTATACTCAGATCCGGAGACTCTCAGGGGATAAAACACAACTCTGTTTCTATGTTTCAAAACAATAACAATAGATAAAGTGTAGATAGTTTTACAGAGGGAATCCATCCATACATAGTGAGAGCTACATTAACTTCAACACATTGTAATATGCTATGGAAAGAAGCAGAAGAGCCCTCTGACATTAAATGATCTCAGATACAATCTTTATTTAATTTGTTTGCTATGAATTTGAGATGATATTTTATACAAAAGGCCAGCATACTTTAAGTACACATATTGCTGTTTATGTTAACAGTATTCATATATAACAACTTTTTTTTGAAAAATCAGATAACAGCAATATGTTGTGTGTTTAAGAAATCAGATTGTTTTATTATATTATTTTTAATTATTTTGTTTTAAAGCAATGTTGTTTTATTACATGATATAAATATTTTTAAACTGATATATCATGTTCACAACATGTAGTGATTGATATTCAGTATATCATTCTGCCATATTTTGCTTTAGAGCAACTCACTCCTGATCTAATGATGTGTCATATCCTGTATTCTAAATTTCATTAGAGTAAATAAATTCCTATTCATACCATAGAAGCTCATGTGAGCTAAGCCTTATGTAGATGGAAAGGAGAATTAGATGAGGAAATGGTTTAGACTGTATTTAATAACACTATATGAAGGTTTGAAGTCCACCCTGATCAACTCCTGATGCTGTCATATATAAAAATCCAACTTAGGCCTTTTTTATGAGCTGCTACTGGCACATACTCTACTATGTGGATATCCATTACTATAAATAGGGTCCTTTATAATCCTATTTACTGCATAGATAGATCCAAAAAGGTTTTTTTAAAAGAAGAATATTAAACAATCCCCAGTATAATCCCTATTAATCAGATGATAAAGTAAGAGTAGTCAAGAGGTATGTAAATTTTCCAAAACAATAATCCAAAATTACCTTACAGAGTATTTGGAAACTGTTATATGAAGGTATAAGAAAACCTTTCAGACAGCTTACCCAAAAAAACTACTGCTGCTCTTCCAAAAATAAAACATTGCATGTTTTGCTGTCGTACTATGTTTATAATTAAATTTATAATTAAAAAAAACATTTTTGCAGTATCTAGGACCTGGTATTCCTCTTTGAATATCAAGAAAACTATTTCTTTTAAAAGTATAGAATACCTTATCCATAAGGTAAGATGACATATTGATATTCAAATGGCTTTGATCTGCTTAGCATTATTCTAATGAACTAGAAAACAGGTACTGAATATGTTCATACAGTATGTATGGATTACTTACATAAAGTCATAACAGTAAAGCAGAATAAGAAATCACTTGGTCAAATGGAAGGGTACTAAGAAGGTTAATAATATAAAGTCTAACGTATACTGTATTTCATGTTTATTTTTTAAAAAATAATAGATTTATTAAAGATGACATACATTAAATATTTATTAAACATGGCACTTTTTAAAGATTGGAATAGAAGTTCAGTTCAGCTTTTCATAAATGTTTTGCTCTTGTACTTGGAAAACTTGATTTAAATATCATCTGTACACATTAAAATCTGAAGCTGAAAAAGGAGAAGCATGATTAAACATCATGGCACTGGCAGTGATCCCTGCAGTAGATGCCAGATGTCTCTTTAGTTCTTCAAAGATATAAATATTGAGGTTCACTGGCCTGGAGAGATTCTTGTTTTTCCTGCTGAACTGTGTTGAACCTGTCTCATCTCAAATTAGCCTTATGGGTCACCACCTCTATGGGTGGTAAATCATAAACATACACAATATTTCCAGGGCTTCTCACCCACAATGGAAAGGCTAGTACACCTCATTGACAAAGTCACACCCTGAGAATGAGGATTTAAATTGGCAATGTTGTACGTGTGTTTAACACTGTATAGACACAATATATGAGCTTATCTAGCAAGAACGATCTTCTACTAGCTTCTGATTCTGGTTCTTTCTATACTCATCCTTCTTAATCTCAGTGCTGCTTTTGACATTGTTGACCATGACATTGTACTTTCTCGCTTTGAGACTGTTTGGAGTTTCTGACACTCCTCTCAAATGGTTCAAGTCTTATGTCACTGATCACTGTCACTTTGTCTCTCTTAATGGCTATAGGTCTGAAATTGGTCTTGTTAAGTCCGGTGTTCCTCAGGGCTCAATACTGGGCTTCTTGCTCTTCAGCATTTACATGTTTCCACTTGGTCAGCTTTTAAGATCACATGGCCTCAGCTATCATTTCCACGCTGATGATACTCAAATATACATCCATACCAAACCTGACACTGATGTGGCTGTCTCTATTCTATCTAATTGCATCTCTGACATAAAAACTTGGATGCCTCAAAATTTCCTTCATCTTAACTGTGACAAGACTGACTTCATCAACTTTGTAAAGCCAATCCTGTAACCCTATCTGTAGATGGTTCTGTACTTGAGCTTCAGTCTAAATTGAAAAACCTTGGGGTGATATTCGATTCTGGCTTAACATTTGACCCACATGTGCAGCATATTGTCAAAACATATTTTTTTCACCTCAGAAATATCGCTAGACTACGCCCTATGTTATCACTAACTGTGGCTGAAAAGCTGATCAACACATTTGTGTTTTCCCGAATTGACTACTGTAATGTAGTCTGTACTGTAATGTACTGTAACTGCAGTTTCTCCAAAATTCGGCAGCCAGAATCCTGACCAGGTCCAGTGCAACTGTTCATATTACTCCTATCCTGGAGTCCTTGTACTGGCTTCCCGTCAAATTCCGTGTGGACTTTAAAACCCTTATGCTCACCTACAGTATAAGGCTCTGCATGGCTTGGCACCTCAGTACCTGTCTGAACTTTTATCGCCCAACTCCTCACCTCGCAACCTTCACTCTTCTAATTCTGGTCTCCTAACTGTCCCCCAAGCCTGTTTACATTTTATGGGTGACAGGGCCTTCTCATGTTATGCCCCCAAGCTCTGGAACTCTCTCCCCAAGAATATCAGAGAGACCTTCCCTAAAATCCTTCAAATCCAGACTCAAAACCTTATTCTTTAGAAGAGCCTTAACTTAACTGGTTCCATTCTTTACCCCTCTGCTCCTACTGTACTTAGCACCACCATCCACACTCTCCTCTGTGTATTGTAAGTGTGTTTTATCTTGTGTATTCTTTTTATTTATTGTTGTTGTCATTCTGTAAAGTGCTTTGAGAAGCCACCTTTAAAGGTGCTACATAAAATAAAGTTTATTATTACTATAAGAAAAGAGGGCTCCAAATTTAGTTTTAATAAAACCAATTAATCTGGTATGTAATATTCTTGGGGTAGTGTACATATTCACACAAAATTATTGATATTACTGTAACTATTGAGTTAAGACAGCAGACCCCTGCATTAAAAGAGGTAATGCCAGTTTAAACTGCAAGCACAAAAATGTTGTGTGTGTGATTTATTCTAAAGGAATATTTTGTAAATATTTTTTAATGGAATATTACAAACTTCAAAAGATAAAAAGAAATGAAAAGTAATTCATATGTGTAAGACTTCAAATTCAGATTCAGTAAAAAAAATCTTTTCTGAGAGACTGTAATAATGAGTTCTTTGTATCTCATTCCAGAAAATGAATTTAATAAGTTAGTTATTAAGGAGGTTTTTAACCATTTTTCCATTATATCTGCATCTATGTGACTTCAACATTGTTGTTTACTCAAAGCATGTATACACAACTACCGCAAGAGAGTAGGGCTGTGAATTCTAAATTTCTATGTAAAAATATTGTGATTTGAGAGTTATACAAGATAAAAAATTAACAAGAGTATTCCAGTACTCTTATTAAACAGTGCATACTGTAGTAACCTAAATAGAGATCATATTACTTTTCAATTCAATATCTTATAAATTCTGTTGTCTCTACTGCACTGTTGGTGGAGTGGGTAGAAAATATTCACATTGCAGTTAATCTGTGGTCAAGATTTGCAATAAACATGATTTCTAGCCTTTCAAATGGACATTATAAATGCTCGTATTTGTGATATTTCCTTTTACTCTAGAGAAACAATTTCAAGTAATTGCATTCAGTTTGAATGATACAATAAATTCAGGTGCCACCAGTAAAACTGAATTGTGAAAAGTATTTCACTTTTCCCAGAGGAAATTAGATTATTAAGAAGTAAGAATCACTCTTTCATCTAGGAGACACTGGTGAGTTGGCATAAAGCCAGTTGAGAGGACCTTTCTGCTTTGAAAAGAGAAAAAAAATATTTTTCTCTGATGACATTCACTGTAAACTTTCAACAAACATTTTGCTGTACTAATAGAAAAAAGTGAATGGACTAGTTATTATGGCATGTCTGCAGGGAAAATATTGGCTAGCTTGAATTAAAAACATATTGCAGTTTTAATCAAAGTAGACTATACTCATTTTTCATAAAAAAGGTCTAAAAGAATGTAGCTTTCTGAAACAATTATATTTATTCTGAAGAACAACTGTGTTCTGATTAATTGAAAAGTAGTGGTTAAAGTGCCATTTATTATATCCATAACACAGAATATCCCCTGTGCATGCATGGACTATTTCTTGTGTTTTATTTTCACTGGGTCTTCTTTTTTAGCAAAGAAAGATTTCATCTATTTTAATAGAATGCTGGGAATTAATTAACAATAATGAATATGCATCTAGTGTTAATAAAGTCACATTGCATTCTTACAGAACGGATATAAGTGCACAAAAATATCATCATTTCCCAGATATATCAACACGAGGCACTGAGTTTGCTGAGCCTGGTAACAGAAATTCACAATAATAACATTATAGACATAACTGGTTTTGATTGAAATATAGAGAAATTACTAAGAAAGCATAAAAAATAATGAATTGTTCTAATGTGCCTAATGTTGGTGAAACTACAGTGATAGTGGGATACAGACATTCAGACTGGAAAATGTAGTCTGATGAATTTCCGATTTGCTGCTGTAATCACAATTAAATGTAAAATGTATAGCATTTTTAAATAAAGTACACACCTTAAAAGGGTACTATATTAATTGTTCATCCCTCACATACCTTTACTCAAAAGAACTCTAGTAAAATACAACCATACAACTTTAACATGTTATGACATGACTATTACTCTATTTTCTTTCAGGGAAAATACTGGGTTTTTTTTTCCCATACTGGTACATTGTGATGAAGTGGCAGTATTATAACTTACAAATCAGGGTACCCACAAAGAGAACAATAATTTTGTCAATACATTACATTTAAAGCTTTATCAATAAAACAGGTCAGAACTAACTAGTATAGCATTCAGAAGCTCCTGAAATATGACTTATTTTATGATTTTTCTGTATTAAGTATGCATATGATGGTATATGATTGCATTTAATACCTCCCATCATTGTGAGTTAAAAAGAAATTAGAATGTCGTTTTAAAGCCGAAATTTAAAGTTCGAAAGTCAAAATGGCAACCTTTAGTTGTTAAAAGTTTTTTCATTATTCATTGATTTATTTATTGACAACAGTCCTAAAGCTGTTCAGTAATTCCTTGTATGTTTTTGGATTGAAGAAATTCTAACAAACCAGTTATTCTGATAAGCATGCAGATGTCTTTCAATAATTGCATGCTTTCATGTTTAATATACTTTTTAATTAAAATGAATCATAACTATCTTAATAAATCTCTCAAACCCATCCGGTGTTGTAAAACACGTTTTACTTGGATAAGCAAGTGAGTTAACTACATGATAAATTACAAAATACTGTATTCTAAATTAGCAAAAATCCCTAATAATTACAACCATGTTTATTCTATATATATATTATAAAATAATATAGTTTAGCAATGGTTAAAATATTACTTATAAATTCAAAGCTATGCTATAAAGCTTCATTACAGCTATTATTGTATGTGTTGTTAGAACAATAAATGTCCTTTATTACTCATTTTATTTCTTATTTATTTATTACCCTAATAAAATTATTTTTCTTGAACTGACTGATAAAACTTTAAATAACTTATTGCCTATCCGAGTTCTACACTCATCTGAAGTATTTACTAAACCTATTTTAAGGTGAATATCAAAAGAGAAAGAGAATGCAAGTCTTACTGTATACCCCCCTGGTAACTATAACTGTAAGGCTTTTGTGAGAATAACAACAATTCCTATGATTTACCTTCCCTAAATATCAAAATTAATTATCTAATTGGTGCTTGTTTATATGTACTGTACTTGGCTTGTATTCATCTTACTTCTCACAATTCCAGTTCTTACAGATCTGAGAACCTCTTGGTCGGATGCAGTATGGTATATACGTATATGTAAATCTGTCAATATGCAGATAACAGTGGTTGGATGTTTTCTGGACTCGTTTTGTACCAAACAGGAAAACAGATTTGGTGAAGAAAGATAGCAAGGTTTCATTGATATATACATACTGTTTAAACATAGCATATTTAAAGAAGAAGTGTCTTCAGAGAAAATGTATGTAAATGAAATTAAGTTACAAATGTCAGTAAGATCTTTACTAGTACATACATATTTTAATATATATTTAATAATATTTGTGTTCCTGATGGATACACAACATAAAGAATTTTGTATTATATTGTAGGTCCTGTGACCTTATATTGGCTAAAGCAGTTAGAAAAGGGATAAAATATATATATATATTAGGCAATATTCCTACATGAAATGTAAGGTCCTGTAAATATGTTCAAAAACTCACTATGCTCAAAAGTACGTTCTTGTTCACCATCTTTTAAAGACACTTGAAAATAATGCACAAATGGAATCTGATATTAAAGATGAAAGGAGGTCAAAAGTGAGTTTTTTCCAATGCAGTGAGACAAACAGAGAAGTGATACTCAGTGCAGGGTGATTGACAGAAAGTTGATCATAGCAAATTGTGCAGCAAACAGTCAGAAAAAACTGCTTTATTTAAATATTATTCCGTGAAACAATGAGCCCATAAACCATTTGAGGCATTGTTTAATTTAAATGAATCACCCCCAACGTACTCTTAGCATGCCCAGTTGAACTAGTTACAAGCTCTGCTGTGTGTTTTATCTAATATTCTCTCTATACATACAAGACGAAACACTCAGTGAGTGGGGCATGGGACATAACTTAGTGCAAATTATCACCACAGATACCAGCCAGCTAACCAGCACTGCACTGGAATCATAAATTAAAAAGTCACTGCAGTCACAAGTGCATGCCTGCTCAATTAATTATGTTTACTCATTCTGCAGGCTCCAGACTGAATTTTCAATACTGTTGCACGTTTTCTATAGGCAACACTCTTTATCAGGCTTCTACAGGGTTTTGAACGTTTAACACCACATGCCAGCACATGGAAACATTTAAACATGGGTTTCCTTTCCTGAAGAGGTACATCTTTGAAAAACAAAATCCAGCTCTATTTTTTGGCAGCCACTCAAAGATTTGTTGAGTCCTAAGTTGAACAAAGTCCTTTCTTGAAGATTTTCTTCATTGCTATCTCACTTTCTGCAGTTCCTCTCTTAGCCAAGAAGGCAGTGGCTGTCCAAGTCTGTGTAACAGTTTGGAGAGTTCAATGTTGTGGTCTTTGTAGTATCTTGACAGGAATGCTCTAGACTGCAAAGAAAGAAAACATAAGAGCTTTAACGACAAACTTCTCAATGCTTTGTCATGGAAATAGAAAATAAAGAGATTGGCTCACTTTGCTAAATGATTAAATTGCTACAACAACTTTCATAGATAAAAATAATTAAAATGTAACATTTCCACACTATAAACACATTTTTGCAAAAACCACAGTGTAGAATGCCAAAAATGCTTCGCTTGACTTCAGGTTTCTAATGTCTGTCTAGAATAAACCTGAAGGTAAGGTAATATAAAATGGCCAAGGTGAACTTGAAGGAGCCTGGCTGCACAGAATAATTGGATTGGAACAAAAGGCCTGTGAAATGCTATGCTGTGGGTGATGTAGTGGTACAGTGGTTTTATTGATGTAAAAGTCACAAATCAATGTTCATTTATACTAAATCCTTGCCAAGAAAGCACAGCTTCTTCATGCAAAAGAGCAGTATTTCCATAACGACTTGCAAAAGTGAGCAAAAGTTCAAGTTTTAGATCTCTGAGGAATAGTAAAACACAACTATTATTATTATATAATAATCTAGTATTTATCAAGCAAATGTATATGATTGTGGGACAAAATGAGATGATTTCACCTGTTACAGAAAAAGCGTGCTGTACATGCTTGGGACCCATAACTGAATCAAATCCTGCCAGGACCGGAGCACTTTGACAGAGGAGTTTGCTTTATAAACTGCATACAAGAAATATATTACAAACCTGGTGAATTGTAATGTTTCCCACATTAATCTTGTTACCTCAAAGATCACTAAAGTGAACTGGAAAACGGCACTGGGTGTGGAAGTTTATACACAATTTGGCATTTTAATTTTTTTGTGCCGTGTCATAATCCTTGCAGTCATTTCATTGTGTTGTTAATTGTTAACCGATTCTTTTTTTGTGGAGTTAACAAGGAGGCGCAGGACAAAGGAGTTTAACGGTTTCTCTCTTTTAATGACTCGCCGCGAACTAAAGCCAGCAACTCATAAAGCACACCAGAACAAGCATGCACATGCACACACTTGCATACTGCACATAACCAACAACAGATGTTGCTGCAGGGTCGCTACAGTTGTTTTGTCAATTGTCAGATATTCTCAAATACTCTAATTTAATTTTTTTTTAGTTTGTATTTGTTATTATATACAGCGTTAAATAATACCATGGAGTAGTCCACTAATATTTTACTATCTGGAAAAATGTGAGAGAGATAGGATCCATTGATGTGTTTCAGAAGTGCCAACGGTCCACTTTTAATCAATGCTCATGATTATTGTGCTATAAGATTGTGTTCCCTAATGGCACTTCATCTGACTTTATCTTTAGGACGTGTTAGATCAACACGGCATTTACCATTCAAAGTAAAACGCAATACAGAAAAATGTCAATGAATTAGTAGTATCTGAGACATGAAAATTAAGAAACCATTGTATTTTTAAGAAACATTTTTTTCAGAACCTGTACTGAGTAAACCAAAGTCCATTCCTAATTAATGTCAGCTCTGAAGTAAAGAAGTAATGTCTGCTCCAGATATAGGAGAGTTCACAATATTTCCTGTCAAACCTCAGATGGCCTATTCTACTGCTATTGCTTGTTTTATTTTTTAACAAGCTGTGGATTTGAGTAGATATCTCAAATCCCTGTAGTGATTTCTCTTCTAACCAAGCAGGATTACACATACCCTGCCTATCGGCAGCTGGGCTATCCAGGACATATAAAAACTAAAGCTAGTTTTGTTGGTTTGTTGTATCAAGTGGCAATATGAATCCTATAATCTGTTACAGTATGTTTCAGGAAAACTAATTACACCAATATGGGTTACACACAGCCGCTAAGCATTTTGTTCACTCCACAGTTCAATTAAAGTTCATTGTTCATTGTCTAGCTTAGCCACATATAATTATTTCTTTTCATTTTTCCAATAGTCTTGTGGATCGTTCAGGTGCTCTATGGTGAACCACTTCCTCACTGTCAAGTATCGTGGTGGGAATATCATGGTTTGTGGGCTGCTTTGCTGCCCCCAGGAACTGGATGGTTTGCAATCCATGAATTCGGTTTTGTATCAGCAAATTCTGGCAGAGAATGTCAGGCTGGCTAGCTGAAGCTGAGCTGAAAGTGCACAAGACGACACTACAAGCAGATGTAAAACAGAATGGCAGAAGAAGAAATGTCACATTTTAGACTGGCCAAGTCAAAGTCTGGAACCTTAACCCCGTTGAAATGTTATACCAGAACTTGAAGCTAGTTGTTCATGCAAGAAGACCCTCAAATTTAAATTTCAGACTTGAAGCAGTTCTTAAGGAAGAACAGTCATCAATATCTAAAAAGCAGATGCGAGAGACCGATAAACAGTTAAATGAAATGTCCAGTTGTAGTCATTGCAGCCAAAAGAGGAGACGCTGGTTATAGAACATAAGGCTTCATATATTCACATGAGGATATTTACAGTTGTATCATTTTGTAAATTAAATAATGCATATCTATCTTTTGTCTTGGTGTTATTTATTTAATCAGGTTATCTTAGTTTTTTACTAAGGTTCCTGAAGGTCTAACAATGATTTAGGTCTACAATCTACAAGAATACGGACTAACCTAGGGAATTTAAAAAACATTTTCCTGACCCTGTACACTTTGAGGACTGAAACATTAATTTTTTTAGCATTGAAGAAACCAACTATCAATTTCAGAAAAAGAGACTGTGGATTTAAATTGGAGAAAATAAATATTTCCTTTAAATACCTGCCAGACATCTCTGGAATGCATTATCTTTCCAAGAGAATTGGTTGTTCCAGTTTAGATCCGTTTCATTGAACAGACTATCCCACGGAGGGTCTTCTGCTGTATAGAAAACTGCATTACCTAACCAACTGTGTCTTGGCTAGTTTGATTTAAAGTTGGTCCATCTTTGAGGGGACAAGTTAGGGTAGCTTTAGACTACCTGGACATTTGGACTCACAGTCTTTGTATAACTGTTTGTATAAAGTATAATTTGAATGTAGATAATCATTTGTATTTCTCACAAATTTGTGATTAGTTTGTAACTACTGTAAATATAGCTTTGTCTTTTAAGTCTGTCTCCTGTTTATCATGTTATTATTATACTATGTTTGAAACCAAATGACCATGCTCAGAATCATTTATGACACATAGGGATGTGCTAATATCCTTTACAAATTTGTGTACTAGACTTGCTTTTAAACATTGGTTTTGCCTTATTTGTTTGATTTAAACTCCATCACTAAAAGCTTTATAATACTGGAATGTGTCATTATGACTTCTCGTTATGACATTCTTCTCAATACTACATAAAAAATAACAATTTTGAGAAAAGAAACAGTTCTGTTTTTTTTTTAAACTGCAGACATTTTGCAGAAATTTTGAGGTGTTCATACAGCATTGAAAAGATGCTCAAAGTGGAAAGGCACTGCATTAAAGAAAACATATTAATTGACTGATAAATAAGAATTAATTTATCTTGACACATACACAAGATTGGAACTTGGAACTGTATATCATAGTTGAATATGACTTGTTGCAGTGTGGTCCCTTAACATCAGAGAAAAAGCAAAGGCAAGATAAAAACTATCACTCTTTCTGAGTGATGAAAACAATTTGATTTCAGAAGTGGCAGAAAATATCACAGATAAAGAAAAATGACTTTGGCAGTACAAGCCAGTTGTGAATTAGATGAAATGTTCTTGCTAGATGCAGTATCTGAACATGGCTGAAAGGTTTAATGGAAAGACCTTCAATATCTTTTCCTCCAAAGGCATCTGAAAAATTATATCAGTAACAACAGTTTTCAATTCAACTTTTCTTGCTCTGCAAGAAAGCTGTAAACTGGACAACATTAATATTACACACATTTGTATAATACCTCCTTTCACATTATTTTTCAGTCATAACTGTACCGGTGAGTTTGCTAACAAACATCATCTTTCCTGTATCTCAAATCTTGTGACAAGGAAAGTTAATTTACCTCAGAATCCATGGAAGGATACTTCCTGCCTTTGCTTTTGCCTAGACATTTAGTTTTCCCTCCCTCAAGTAGCTGGCACCAGAATCCTTTCTGGGGATCAAACCTAAAAAACACAAGCCATTTTTGTACTGATGGAGTTAAAATGACCACATTTAATTCTTCCAAGAAAACAACTTGAGTAGTCACACAATATTAGATAATCGACTTTTGAAATGTTGAAGTTGTTTTGAAGGTCTCACAGCTTATTATTTGAACAAGATTATTCATTCATATTACTTTACCAATACAATATTAAAACAGACTGTTTTATTTGACAATTTTTTACAATGCCAGTACAGACTATTAAGAACTGGTAGAGTAATCTGACTAACACACAGTTTTTATGTTGGAGCAACAACATAAACTAAAAAGATCTTTCACCAAATATGTTTGTCCCGGTGAAGGCTTGTTTACCAAAATGTTAACAATTGTTAAATTAAAACTATTTTGTATATAGTATGTGACCCGCTCAGCTGTTTTTCTGGAAAGCACCTCACTGATTCTTGGGGGTGTGTTCATTTTCCTCTTTTTGTATCCAGGGTTAAACACGGATAGTTCAAGCAAGCCATTTACCTAGTGGCTCCACTAGAGAACTACGTAGGTTGGAAAGCCCTAGGACAGATTTGGGGATTGTTTGTTGTGTTCTCTGAAATTACCCACCAATCAGCAATATATTGCTGAGACAGACTTGAAACAACAGTGATCCAAGAGCTCAGTTGTAGTGGGCTTGAAACAGAAAATCCATGTGTTCTGAACTGCTCTATCCATGTAGTGGGAGGTACAATCAGACAAAGACATCTAGGAAAGATGCCCTAAGACATAACAAAATAGCCTACTAACAGATGTATGGCCAGTACAGGAAGAACAGCTTAGTATTTAAGAAGCAGGTCTGGCTATAACCTTTTCTCCAGAAATTAAAAAGCTAGGCTTTGTGAGTGAATTCTAGCACTTTCTTTCTTAGAAGAAAATATTCTTTAAGGGCTGCAAAAACTGTGTCTGAGAGGTAAAGAGACTAGAAATGAAGAGCTGAAGTTTTATATCTGGGGGTATATTTACCGTATTTAATCTTATTATCCATGAGGCAGAGCCTGTACAATGTCCATTTATAATTGTTGTTCAGGAGAGTTTACATACCCGTGACATATGGCAAGATTCACTGTCACTGATGCAAAGAAAATGCAGTGCTTAATAGTATTATGCACATCAATCAAAAGGCCTATAACATTAATTTACTGTCACATTAACACTGTAACTTTAACTTACGTCAATGCCTGAGAATAGTTGTAATATGGGGAAACGCCAAGGAACTTCTGGACTTCATCCATTACAGCTGCAGGATCGTTTCTCAACTGCTGTCCATCTATAATAAGGAGCTACAAAAAGAACACAATACAAACTCATATAACAACCTATACAACATTTATCACCCAAAATAACCAATTATTCGGGAAAGATTGTAACTCAGTATAATCCACTGGGGGTGTATTTTAAAATCAGCAAACACATTTCACTTAAACTGGATTAGGACCTGTCGCTCTACAGGTACATGTATGATGAGATTTCCATAGACAGGAAGTAGCTACGATTCTAGAAGAAGCTGTATCATTGGTTTATTTGTTGGTTGATCATGATGATCATTATGATTTAAGATTTTTTTAGATTTGTGTTTTTCCTCAATTTCAGTAAAACAATAAATTGGCAGCTCATTTCTAGTATCCCGTAGGGGCCATGGAGGAATTTCTCTAGGGTTTCTTTCAAGTTTATTGCCACCATTTGGGCAAACCAAATCAAGGTAATTTATTCAACACAGAGAATAGGAAAAACTTTACATAATGAAACAGTTGTGTATTTCTGAAACAAGCTTCCCATCCAGGAAATTTGGACCCAATATCTGGGCTTCTTCCAGAAATGGCTTAATAAGATTTTATATTTTCTTTGCACCTAAATTTCCAAAATAAATTTCTAGATGGGCCAGATTTCTTTTTATATCTTTTGCAACATTTTTTGTAACTTTCTTATGTTTCAAATAAATTAAGAAATATAAGGCAGTGGTTCTCAAAGTGTGATCCGCGGACCGTGCGCCAGGTGGTCCGCGGGCTGACCTAATCATCTTTCTTAAAGCAAGTCTACGCTGTTTAAGTCAGAGGCAAGAATACTGTAGCGTCCGCTACGAAGGGGCTCCCCCTAGGAGCACTGTTAAGAACTGCAAGCTGTAAATACTGGGAGGAGGGAATGTGTTGATTCTAGGTATCGGAGTTTCACCAGCCGTCAAGGGGACCGTGTGTGTCATTAATGGGGTGAGCACCAGCCTAGTTGTAGGCTTGGCTGGCTTGAGGGTCTGCCGAAAGGGCAAACTTTCCATTTATTCTCCTTGGCTGTACCCTTCTGTTGCCTTTGTGTTTTGAAAATGAGACAGTCAGTTTAGCGGCGACGTCCTTGCCACCCTGCAGCAGTCTATTGTCGTTGGTGATGCACGGGTCGGGTTTTTTTTGACCCGCACCCGCCCGACCCAATTTAAAATGATAAAAGTACTGACCCAAAGCCAGTCCGAACCCGCTCCATTAGAAATTACACCGAACAATATTTGAAAATTAATTTGATGAACATTTATTGAAACAGCATATCCAGATTCCTTGTTTTAAACAGACTAAAGTAGCCGAGTCTTGTGACAGTCATTTTTGTAAAGTGCTTCACAATCGATGCAGATAACATAACCTGTGCTTTTTTCTTCTGTTATGCTGAGTAGCTCGCCAAACATCTCCCACCTGGCTCTTTTGTCCCTCTCTCTTCTTTATTTTTATCTCACTGCTGTTGTGTCCTGATCTGCTCTAACGAGGTTGCCATTATGTTTTTTTCTTTGTAATAAACTGTTGTCTTTTTTGCTTTGAAGCATCTATTACCGTTCCCAACAACCTACACTTGTGAGCTCGGATTTTTGACACTTATTGGACTGAAAATAAAGAATAGAAATCGGCTGAATGTGGAGCCGGGCGTGAGACTAAAGTTGTCCACCTTGGATCCAGATGTCACTTCTCTGATTGCTCAACTAAAGCAGCTCCATTCTTCACATTAACTGTTGAATTAATAAAAACATTTGCAAAATATGCAGCTTTGTTTGTAAAAATATTAGTACTTTTCATAAAATTTAATTCAATATTAGTTATTTTTAGTACATTAATAGGTGATGAATTTTACAGGGTAAGAAGTGGACGTAGGCATAGAGTAGATGGTCCACCGCATCTGTGACTTGGTGTAAGTGGTCCATGGACCATAGAACTGTGAGAACCACTGATATAAGGGAAAAGTCAAAGAAAAATAATTAGACTTCTTTAAAAAACTGTAACAAAATTAAACACTTAATTTTAGATTATACTGCTCATTTGATGGTGTAATTACTTTTAATAATTAACTAATATAAATTTAAAATTGCAAGGAAATAGATATGATACTCTTAAAATACATCGAATCAACTAAGCTTTGCAGTTGTTCTATATTTATAATGAAAATGTCATACAGTATACTCATCTGATTTGTTATTTCATTTGTCAACAAGTAGCAAGTCACATCCTGACAACAGACCATCTGATTATTATTAACAGATGCTGCAGTAATTCCTTACCTGACTTGGAGGAAAGTAGGAAAGCCATCTCTCAATATGGACAGCATACCAGCCAGGAACCAAACATCTGTTCTGCAGAGATCTCAGCTCGGGTGGGGCATGGTGTCCTGCTGTAATCACCTCGTAGAAACTGTATTTCAGAGCAGCATGATCCTCATGAGCCCTTTGGTGCTACAGGGAATTTCCACAGAAGTTAAGAATTTATTACAAGATCTTAAGTGAAAACAAAACAGCTGTTTCTTATGTTCTATTGTTTACATATTAAGGAACAAAACAAATCTCTGTGGGAGGTGCCATTAATGGAAATTTAACAAGTTTGGAAGTAAGGTTAGATCCTAAAGTCTCACACTTGGGACTTCCCATCGCACACCTCTCTCGCACCCCTCCCACCACCTCATTAGCACCCTTATAAATAAACACAAAATAAATTAATATATTTTCTTCGTTGAATGCTTTGTGTGTATCTTTAATTTGTTCTTTTCCCTGATTTTGGAGAAATACATCTCATATAGTATAGAAAAAAGCATTTCCAGTAAAAATAATTTATTCATGTGGCATATAATTGATATTGTCATTAGAAAAATGAGAATTAAGCACTAAGAAGCAACAAAAGCATCAAGATAACAACTCAGATATGAACAGTCAATTAAGACAATGTAGTTGAATGTAGAACATTAATTTGAGATTAAACCTCATCTGCCTCATCTGTAAATGGAGGAATTTAACAAGACAGTTTCAGTAAGAGCCTTTCCTTCAGCAGAAAGCCCCTAGGATGTGCAGATGATGAGATGTCTCCTCATCTACATTTATGACACAAGCACACCTACTGATGTCATTGGCCATTTCTCACTATTTTACCACCTCTGAACATTACTGTTACTAGATGATATGAAATTCAAATACGTTTCTTAAAAATAAATAATAATGTACTTCACTTGAGAGAGAAAAAAATGAGAAGATCCATTTTAGAGTTTTGACAACATGGTTTCCTATAATAAATGTCAAAGGTAGAAGTATTTAACGATGAGATCCAACCTGTCCTTTGGTTTTTTAGTACTATCTTGTAACACATTCAAATAAATAAAAAGGCATAGAAGATTCAAAAGACTGTATCGATCATATGCTGTTCTTCTTCAGCATTACAAAAAACAGTTCCAAATTTGTTTATACTTAAAAATTCATACACACAACACAATCTGCTTTATACCACTGCAGAGGCCTTTGAAAATATCACTACAGCTTTAGTGGGAGAGTTTTTATAAGCTTTTTAACCTTAAAACCTCACTCTGGAAAATAATATTTTCACTTTGCCTAGAGGCTCTCTGGAGACCACAATGTTCAAAGCTCACTCCCAGCTGAGACCAGAGAAAGAGAGTACTTATATTTCTGTCAGACTCCTTGTGATTTCAGAATCTTAAAGACAACTGGATATTACACAAGATAAAATGTGAGTTGAAGGTAAGGTCAGCCGCTCTGCTCCATTGTTATCCTTTTTTACAAGTGCAACACAAAATATCTATTAAGATGTTTTGCAGAAGAATTTATGTTTTCATTTGGCAATGTGAGGCAGATCCGAGTAACCCCACCTTGCTGTTGTATTATACTCTTCAATAAACAATGAAGGTAAAAGAACAAGTAAAGGTTTATTCCATGCAGAAAAGAGAAGAAAAGAAACACAATGTTTCAGCTGTGGAGCCTTCTTACGCTCCACAGCCAAAATGTTGCATTTCTTTTCTTCTCTTTTCAGCATGGAATAAACCTTTACTTGTTCTTTTGCAGCCTATGCATGCTGACGCAGCTCTCCTTGAGCTACAATAAAGGTAATAAGTTTACTGATTTTAATTTGTTTATAAATAATAGCTAGAGTATAAAATTATACAGCAACAATACAATTATTTTTTCAGTATACTGTATGTAATTAAGTATCCCCATTTGTGCTCCAATTAAACAATTTCAAAAAAATTATTTGCTCTCCACCAAAGACCTGCCATATCCTGATATAATGCAGATAATAATCACATTCTTGAAAAAAGCTGTTTTCCTTTTCTTGCATTGCAACTGTTGAATGTATTATAATGAAGCCATGGTTCCAGCCAGAAAATGGAAAAAGGTCAACCAATGGTGCCACTACTGGTATTTTGATTTAAATTTTGGGAAGTGACAAAGCTTAGAATCAAACCAATTTGCCATCTAAAAAATAAAATGCTTAGAAACAGCAATGCATTCTCACTGAATATAAAAAAGTTTAATTATTTAGTCTTTATGATGATAGAGTATATGCTTATTTTTTAAACAAGTAATAATAATGCAATAACATATGAAGAAATATAGTTGAGGTGGGTAGCTGCGTCAGCATGCGTAGGCTGCAAAAGAACAAGTAAAGGTTTATTCCATGCTGAAAAGAGAAGAAAAAAACCACAATGTTTCGGCCGTGGAGCCTTCTTCTGGTGTTATACTTCTTCAAATTACCCTTGAAGAAGGCTCCACGGCCGAAATGTTGTTTTTTCTTTCTTCTCTTTTCAGCATGGAATAAACCTATTACTTGTTCCTTGAATAAATATGTTACTATTGATTATTTCCTCCGTATTTCATCTCTAAACAAATGCTGGGCTCAATTTTGATGACCTGGGTACAAGAAATAGAGTGACATACTGTACAATGTCCTGCCCTTGGTTTGGAGGGATCAACTTGTCTTTAGACTGATTTGGGGTTTTATATACAGTATATTCTGTATCTAGGGTTGCAGGGCAGCATGATGGCACAGTATTTGGAACTACTGCCTTGCAGCACAGGGACCCTGGGTTCATTTCCTGGGGTGCTATCTGTGTGGAGTTTGCATGTGTTCATGTGGGTTTCCTCCGGGTGCTCTGGTTTCCTCCTATAGTTCAAAGACATGCAGATAAATGAATTGGCTTTTGTGAAAATTTGCCCTGGTGTGAGTGTGTGCATACAGTTTCTGTGTGTGCCTTGCGATGGACTGGTGTCCTGTCCAGGGCAATCCCACCTTACGTCCAGTACTTTATGGAATAGGTACCGAGCCAACATGACCCTGAGCTGGACAATTATAATAATAATAATTGCTTACACTTATATAGCGCTATCAGTGGGGAGGAGAGCAGAGTAATGATGCCAATTCACAGATGGGGATTATTAGGAGGCCATGATTGATAAGGGCCAATGGGAAATTTGGCCAGGATGCTGGGGTTACACCCCTACTCTTTTCAAGAAACGCCCTGGGATTTTTAATGACCACAGAGAGTCAGAACCTCGGTTTTACGTCTCATCTGAATGACAGTGCCTGTTTACAGTTTACTGTCCCCACCACTATACTGGGGCATTAGGACCCACATGGACCACAGGGTGAGCGCCCCCTGCTGGCCCCACTAACACCTCTTCCAGCAGCAACCTTAGTTTTTCCTAGGAGGTCTCCCATCCAGGTACTGACCAGGCTCACAGCTGCTTAACTTCAGAGGGTTGCCAGTTATGAGTTGGAGAGTGATATGGCTGCTGGATAATCTGCTATTGATGTGATGATATAGTGTTAATGCTGAGACGCTATATTAGAGCATGACTGTAAACTTACACTGCAGAGCAAAGAACAATTTGATTGTCAAGTTTTCATCTTGACAGTCAGATGCCAACATTATTACCCTAACACTTTGCCTGGTGATCCAATCTGACCATGTGTACTGTATAATCCTAACATGCATTTTGCATGTAAAGGATCTACAATATATTGAGCACTTTATGCTATATAAGTCAATACTTGCTTACCTGATACCAAGAGTAGGCTCGATCTGAGGGGTTGATGAGCAGTGTGATGACCTTTGATTTTGGTAAGAGTGCAGCAGCACGCTTGGGTGCTTCTTCTGAAGGAAAGTAATTTGCACTTTTTTCGAAGAGAAAATCTGTTGTCACATTGGAGGGAATGGGAAAAAACTCCATGTACCTATGAGAAGAAGAATATATTTTCTTGAATAAGCTCTATGTTCATGCTCTGGAAACCGCTCATTTTAGTTTTGCTGAAATTATGCTCTGTCATGATGTGGAACAAAAAGTAAAGTGATAATAAGAAGACAACGCAAGTTCGTAAATGTTATAATAATCATGAACAAATAAGTTTTTCATCTATAATATGTAAGGTTATAATAATAATTAATTAATGATAACTAAATTGGAAGAATATGTGCATGACAATAGGTTTCTAAGAGACAGTCAACAAGGATTTGTAAAGGCAATTTCTTTCTTGACTAAGCTGTTAGATTTGCAGAAAGCTTTTAAAAAAGTTAATCTGCTAAATTGCAGGTAGGTGGCATTCAAGTTAATGCATGTGCTTGGATGATGAAGAAGAAAATATTAGTAGTGTAAAACAGGGATTTCTCAAAGGTCCACTGTTCTTCCTAATTTAAATTAAGGATCTTATAAAATGGCCGAACACCTGGAAGATAATAGTTAATATTGAGAACTGGAGATATAAACAGATATCAAAACCATAAACTAGGTATATAAGGTAATAAACCAATGGATTGCAAGAAGTTATGAAAATTATACTGTTTCCTATGCTGTCGTCTTTTTGTCTCTAGATAATGTGGTGAAATAATAAACAGCACACAAGGATATACAGTTTGAATTGCAGAAGGTAAATCAATGTTAAAATTACAATTATAATCATTATTATAAATTTACAAAATAAAACACAATTAGCATTTTGCAATCAATTTTTGATTAATTTCTTATTTACAAAAAAGATTCAGTTCAGGAGCCAGTAGTCACAGAAGGATAACTGGATACATTCTCAGACATAAAGCAATTTCTTTACACTGACAGGTTAAAAGAACTGAATCTTTATAGGTTTGGACAGAGGTTTTAAAATCCTGTCATTGGACTTCCAGATTTCCAGAACCAATGGTGAAACACAAAACAGGACACATGTAAAAACTATGGAGAAGTGCATTCAGAGCTGAGTGCCTTTTGTACACAAAAGATCATAGGAGTGTGGAACAAAATAACTAATCATGTTATCAAAGCTGACACTTTAAGAAACAGTTGAAGAGATCCTCAGATCACCTAATTTCTAGCAAACAAATGAGCTAACTGAGCTGAAAGCACTTTTGTAACCTTTTGTATGTTTGTAACTACAAGGAAAAACAGTGTTTAACAAATTGTAAATTAGAAACCTGTTTCAAAAAAGTTACCTGGTCATTAACTTGATTTATGGTAAGAGTGTCAAAAAGAATTAGACTTGTTTGATATTTGTGACTTTTGAAACACTAACACTTTTGACACTAACTAAAGGAAGTAATGGTTGCATGTACAGTAGTATGGCTTTCTTTAGTTTCTAGTGAATCAGTTGATGTTATAACCCTGAAATTTAATTTAATAATAATTCCTTTCAATTATAAAGTGCTTCACAGGTAATGCGGACTCCTTTTCACCACCACCAATGCGCGGTCCCCACCTGGATGATGTGAAGGCAGCGCCAGTACGCTCACTACACATGAGCTATCAGTGGGGAGGAGAACAGAGTAATGAAGCCAGTCCATAGATGGGGATTATTAGGAGGCCATGACTGGTAAAGGTCAATGGGAAATTTGGCCAGGCCTACTCTTTTTGAGAAACGCCCTGAGATTTTTATTGACCACAGAGAGTCAGGAACTCGGTTTTACATCTCATCCAAAGGACAGCACCTTTTTACAGTATAGTGTCTCTGTCACTATAATGGGTCATTAGGACTCACACAGACTGCAGGGTGAGCGCCCCCTGCTGGCCCCACTAACACCACTTCCAGACACCCCACAAATTAATATTCAACCCTAATTAAGACTAAAGCTAATTTTTCTAAAATGTTTGATTACAGTGTAGTAAACATTTATTTAACTCCCACAAAATTGCTTTGTCTTCCCTAAATATATGGTCAGTGTACTCTTTATTTCAGACACTGTATCATAAGTGAGACTAGGACTATCTTCAATCTGGGACCCTTCTATATAAAAGCCCTATCCCTGTCTGAAGTTAGTGGTGGAGTTCTTCATATCATAGAAGCAGGACATCTTTTGCTTATAGTTTATTGTCATAGCCAGTTACTGTACCTGTACACTGCAGATGACTGTGGCGCCCCAACTGGAAATTAAGTGATGTATTAGATAGAGCTGGTTTGGATTCCACCATGTTATGAGAACTTGATCCCAGTGGTTCAATAAACTGAGTTCTATGAAACGAAACTGGTTATTACTGAAATCTAGGACAAGACATGTCCTTTTTTTAGGTTGCTGTATAAATAAACTGTGTTAATAAGCACAATCATGTACCACTTCTAATAATTCTTGTTCCAATTTTCTTGTCTATGTCATTTTGTTGCTCTACAGTTTGTACTTAGCTATGTCGTGTTGTTGTTGTAAAGAGTAATTAAAATTCCCCATTACTGCAGCTCATGTGTTCCTAACTGTAATGAAGAGATTTACTTAAACTGGCCTGATGTGCACATTTAGAGTCAGATCAATTGTCATTAAATTCACAAATTTAACTAGCACCCTAACTATACATTTCATCCTCACAAGGAATGAGAGATTTACTCATTTTAAACACCTTCATATTTATATTATTACTAATGTACAATACCACTCCTCCCCATTAATCCTCATTTATCACATCCTTCCTGGTCTGTTAGTATGTATCTGTTCATTTCCCTATCTACTGTACCTACCTTTTGTAATACCATTAAAATCACAGAGATCAGCTTCATATGCTCTTAAACAACATTTCTTTAATGCTTCAAATGCACAAGCAATTCAGAGCATTTTGGTCTTTTAACTTTACTTTAACATTTAATTGTTTACATTTTATTTACGAATGTACTTTCCATTGCTCCAGTGATCTTTCTTATCAATACAGGTCCCAACTGTATCCATCCAATCTATCCACCCATCCAACTTCTAATGGCTTTTATTCAATACAAGGTTGCAGGGGAACTGGCCCTATCTTGGCAAGCATCAGGTGCAAGGCAGGATACACTCTGGACAGGATGCTAGTCCACTGCAAGGCAAACACAGACACAAACGCGCACACACTCACACCAGGGCCAGTTTTCTCAGAAGGCCTATCAGCATGCTTTGGACTGTGGGAGGAAACCACAGCACCCAGAGGAAATCCACACAAACCACTACAAACTCCACACAGATAGCACCTAAGGTCCAGAACTGAACTGAGTTCCCCAGTGCTGTGAGGCAGTAATTCTAACCACTTAAAAGTAAAAGTATTAAAAGTAATCTAGTGCTCCATAAATCACAACTTTTCTTTACGATACAAGGCATTTAAATACAAGCTAAATTTTCTTATTCTGTCATTTTCCTGGGCTTGCAAGTCTAATTTAATCAATGTGTAATTGCTGATTAATCAGAAATACAATGCTGTAAATAATGCACTATACAAAGTACAATAAATGTATTTTTTACTGAAGAGTATAAATCATGGGTAGAGAAAAATGTGAATAAACTGGAAATTGATATAATCACAGACACAAAAACGAAGGTTTATAAATAGCTATACAGTACAAACTTGAAAAATATAGGACTTTGAAATTACATTAAAGAACATTTTTCAGAAATGTTATAATCCAATGCATTATTGTTTTAACTTTCATGAAGGGCAACACATTAATCAATTCACTAAAGAGATACAATAAAACCAGCTCATACTAATAATTAGGTTTCTTAAAAATTGTCTCATGTTGAAATCTTCTTTATAAACAGAATAATTTTGGAGTTTCTTATTTTCATTCTCAGACTTTTTTTAATTTTGGTCAATATAAATTAATGCTTTTTAAGGAAAATGCAAAAACACATTAACATGAATGTTCAAATGGATGCACTGTATATTTATGTACAAAATAAATTTTCTTTACTAATTTTGAAAAATGTTTACAACTTAAGATTAAAATGTCTATCCAGACCCCACCTCTCCCAAGAACCATAAATTCCTCTAGTATTTTTTAAACAAACAAAACATGTTACATTAAAATGTACTTTGTGCAGAGAATACATTCTATATGCTTCCAGTTTTCTTCTGATCAACAGAATTAAGATAATTTTTATCACTCTTTTGTTAAAGCATTGAAGCAAATGAAACTCTACACATCAGGAAAGTTACAAAGTAAACCTACAATTTTAATATAGTTAAGAAAAAGAATTCCTACCAATCAATGCCTTTATGGTAGTTGTTGCCATTAAAGAACTGAACTTCCTCAAAGGTTTTCAGACTAGGAAAACTGCTGGTTATTGAAGGATGCATTATAAGGAATAGATACAATGCTGTAGTTCCTGCAAAAAAAAGACAGATACCGCCAATATATAATTTTATCATGATTTTAGCACATAAGATAATAAATATGACAACATAAAAATAGATCACAAAAGAACAAAACAAATACGAAGAGAATGGAAGCTAGATAAGCCCTTTTTGCACATACAAAAAAGGATCTGAACCACCCCTAGGTGTTTATTGAAAATGAAACTGATACATTATTTGCACTAGCACAATGTTTTGTAGATGTACTTCTTCTAGGAGTCGATGATTTTAGAAATGTATAACTGAAATCAATCAAACATGAGCCAGGGGCATCTCAGTCATACAAAAACTGTTTTTCTGGCTGCAGTTACACCCTTTAGATGTCACGCCTGATTATTTACAGAAACCTGTGAGATGTTATTGAATGAGAGCCCGGTACTCATCAGCACAGTTAAACCAGTTATATCCAAGAGTCACATAGTGTCTATGCTGTACTACAGGAAATTCCTAAAACATGTGTGAGTATGTGCCAGTCATAGCATGACTGCATCTGTTACAGAAAGAATTGGGAGAAATCTTTATCTTGTACTGTTATATCGTGTGGTGATTTTTAGAATATAATATAATGTTATATTAGACAGCATCCCAATCAGGACTACCATCCAATATCAACCAATTTATCATTTCAGTTTATAGTTCATGGATAATATGAAATGGCTGGATTAGAAATGATTTAACCCTGGATAGTGAATCCCACTAGTGTTTTGTTAGACAAATCTGTTTTGCTATCCATACTCACAGACCTAATAGCAATCAGTGTTGCTGACCAGGCTCTTTCATTTAACCTTTTCCATATCTTTTTTATTGATTTATTTGGATATTGTACGTCACATAGCTTAATCTTAGCCTGACCTAAAAATGAACTGGTAGCACTTCTATTTAATCTGTTTTAATGAAAAATAAACCCTTTTATTTACTAATTGAGGAAATGAGGAAGTATTCTCCACCACAGATGCACAGTTTGAACTCGGACACATTAGAGGTCGACAAACTGCCTATGAGCAACATTTTGAAAAAATAACAGACATTTAAAATGATCAAATGAACTATGCAATTTTATTTAAAAAGGTCACAAATCCCACATTTAATTAGTAAGAGCACATTTGTTCTTAATGGTTATTTCTTTTTTGAGTTTATACATTGTTCTACATTATATACATTGAACTCTGCAATGGTTCACTCCAAACAAGAAACCTCTAAACTAATTTTCCTATATTGTTGCTCTTGATTCTCAGACGAAATTCTCAGCATGTCCATCATTATACTGTGGCGAAAGGAAGCAGATTTTCAATCCAGTTTAATTTACACAAGAAAACTGTTGATAACAGAACATGCATTTTTAATCTGCAGAACAGATTCAGATGCAATGCCTATCTCTGTGTCAGCAACAACAGTGAGGTTTGAATTTTTTCCTTATTTATTTCTGCAATCTTAGCCACATTTCAGTTCTATCTGAAACACAGATAGGTTATTTTCACTTAAGAGAAGACTCGGTTTCTCAGTTTTTGAAAGTAGTCGTTCAAACAATCAGTTCCAACCAGGGACAATAGAGACGTACTGTATAAAGGAGCAACAAAAGAAAACATGTAACTTTGACATTTGGAACAAATTAAAAAAAAAGTGGACTGAATCATGTATTGCAGGAGAAAACGTTGACAGTTGATCTGTTAATATTCATGCACTGTCTATATAGATAGCAGAACAAAAGTGAAACACTTTGCATTGTTTTAATTCTTTTCACTCTATTTTCCTTCTTGATGCAGAAACACCCATGCTAGCCGTTTTGCTATGAGTTCATAGTTAAATCTGAGACATCTATATTTTGTAGTACAAAAAGTAACATTTCCTGCAGCTCTATGGAAATGCAGGGAAGAAGAAAATATTTTAAAGATGAGAAACACCCAACAATGAGCCATTTAATTTTGACTAGTAAATGAGATGAATTAGCTATTACAACACTTCATTTTGCCTGCTCATGTAAGTTTACTTTGGATTTGTTTGATCGTTTGTAAAGATACTCATCAATATGAATTACAGATTGTTATGATGTTTGATGTCTTCTCATCCAGACTAAAGCTTATATGTAACATTCAAAGTTGTTATAATAGTAGAAAACTCTAATGGAGTCTTTAAATATATACTGTAGGTGATGATAATATTCATACAGTATATTTTAACTCCTGATTATGTCTAAGATTTGAATACAACATGGTATTCAATGCAATGTAGGTGTTTACACTATAATGTAAGATTCTACCTTGGAAAACAGATTTAACTATCAGACATTTCAAAGGCTGGACCTTAAGAAGCATAAAAAGATTTGCCATTTAAATAATACTCGATTCAAGTAAGCATTTAGTATATTGTAGCTAAATTTCCTTTGCAATAATTATTGCATTGACAAAAGAATTATAACAAATAGTACATATTGTGAAGCACAATCTTTCCTTGTAATGTCTTATTAGTTTAAAAAACAGGGAGTAAAGCCATTGATTGGAATTAATAATAACTCTAAGGTAAGGTAAATAATTGATGTTCATATTTTAGAAATTATCTGATTTGAAAGTGAGCTTCTATTCTTTTGGCTTGTAAAAAAGATCTGTGTGCCAAGAAAATGAAGAACTACTTCTGCATTAATAACGACTTCTGGGGGCCTTAGGGCAATCTGAAAAGCATCTGTTCATCCTATGTTTACAAGACATTTCTCCTAAAAATATATGCAATATGTTTATTTAAAAAAAAGACATTTACAAAAACAAAACTATAAAACATTTCTTTTTCTAGTGCTCCTTTTTTTCTACTGCTCAGATGATTCCAGAGTTTGTTCTTGGGCTTTAGTAAGTAAATGCATACCCTGCTGATCTGTGTACTTTCATTTCTACTGGCCTGTTATTAAGACCTCTGCCCAGAGCAGTGGCCAGGCAATATATTACTCTCAATCTAAGAAGGGATTACTGTAGCCACAGACATACAGAATTTTATTTTGAAAGTAAATGTCAGACTTTCCGTTATTTCCTCCCTATTTAAAAGAAAAAGCTGAGTTAGAAAAAAGTCCAGCTGCCATCTAAGACATTTCTGATAATAACAATAAACCCTCTGTATGAAGCTCTCTTTCATGAATTATACAGTATATATACACTACATTTTTTTAGATGGGTTGTTATAGAAAACCATGTATACATTTCAATTAATTTTAAAGGCTGTTTTTAGGTATTGTATTTAATAGAGGTACTGAACATCATAGACTCTACATACCGGTCTTCTGAGGCCCAATCACCAAGAATCTGGGCAAGCGATCACAGGTTTTCTCTTTTGACCAGATATCCTTGTGTCTTCTGTCATCACATGGGTTCTGGTAATGATATGTAAAGCAATAAAAGTGCTGATTGAAAGAAAATCTCAAAGGATAAGTACCACACATAATCAATTCTATGTACTGTAATTAAACACGTGTATAGTTTTTGACTTTAAACAACCTTCAAGAATATAAACCATCAGGTTATTATAAAATATGCTTTGGGTTCATAATTCTCAATTAAATGGTGGTAAAATATTCACTGATTTTTAACCAATCAAATGCAATATGAAATATTCATGCTCTTTTGGCAAATGCTACACATTTGTTAAGAAAACATCCTGATTTATTATGTACATTTTCTCTCACTAGAAGACACAGCTTTCTCTAAGCACAATTTCACGTACCCGCCAAAGAGGTTCCTTCTGCTCGGGGAAGAGCTGGAAGTATTTGTGAGCCAGCTGGACTGGCGGCAGAGTACGCAGTTTGAGGTTGGTCCAACACTGAACAAAGTTGGCCAGGTTTGCAAATGTGTAGAGACCCAAGCGGTCATTTCCATAGTTAGATAAATGGGTCATAAAGATGCTGATCTAAAGGAGACAGGAAAAAACAGATATACTGTACATTGTGACGGTGGATTTAAGCACTAAATATTTTCCCTCTTCCACCACTAGATGGCACTACATCCACTCATAACTCCCGCAGCTCAAAAGATCAGGTTTTCAAAGCTATGAGCAAATGATGGCAAAATTATCTTTAAGAGATTCAGGCCAGGTCTGACAAAGAAACCTAATCTGTCAGATATGAACCCTTTGTTCATCCTTTTTACCTGCTAAATATAAGTGATACTGGAGCTACTGCTGAAAGTCTGCAAACTAAAAGATTACACCTTAGGAAAATTGAGAATTATAGACTTAGTGTCCACTTGCCACTCTTACAAGTGACATTTCTGAGAAAAAACAAATGATTAAAGCACACCACATCTGGACTGTTATGAGCAATTTCACTCACATGGTAGCTCTCATGGTATGTCATGTAAATTATAAAAGATATTTAGAATATCCATCCATCCATTTTGGTAATTGCTTCTTAAAATTTGGGGTCACAGGGGAGTCAGAATCTATCCGCCCAGAATATCCCGTTCAGGGTGTATAATGTCTTGTGCCCTTTGCTTGCCAGGATAGACTCTGGCTGTCTTGTGACTCTGAATTGGCTGAAGCAGTTAGAAAATGGATAGATAGATAAATACATTAGCATAATTTTTCAAAAACAGTCTTAAAGGTGTAAATTAATTAAAATAAACTTAACATAAGCTGCATCATATACACTTAAGCCTATAATTACATAACACAGCTACTGTACCCTTAATAGCTACCTCAGGCTGACAAAATAAACACTCCATGTAGCAGCACAAAATACTTTGGTAAAATATCTGAATACCATTCCGATTCCATTCTAGATACCCTGATGTTTACATATGAACATAATTATATAATAGTGTTGCCATACAGTGCAAAAAGTTCATCTTACAAATATGTTATTTACAGAAAAATAAAATTCTAAGGAAATCATGTATTTAAACAAAAGTAGAATATTTTTTATCTGTAGATTGTAGACTAAGCTAATAAATAATGCTTGCAAAAGAATATATTTTAACTCTTATTCTATGACAACCTACTTATAATTTCCATTTAACTTCTTATTGGACATTGTTAGGACATTCAGAGAACTTTTTAAGTTTAACACTTTGACAAGTTGAGGGAATGTAGCCTTGAATAGCTAAACTGAGAATGATTTCCCATAACCTGTTACCTTCCTTTATGATATTTGTTCTAAAACCTGGCATTCTCAATAGTTTTTTGCAAAGTAATTATCAGGTTGTAGAATGCTCTAAGTATGTTACTTAACTCCCTTGTCAAATATTTGTAAACCTCAAGAATGTTTCCAACACTATTGTGTTTCCTGTATTTCTACTTTCTACTATTTCTTCCAGTTGTCATATGACTGTAAAGGGCTTTGAAAAGGTTTCTTACAGAGAAAAGATGGTCTATGTATACACGGAACAATAAAGAACCACCTGCTGAAAACTACTGAGAAACGTCAAACCATAGACCTTTAAAAACTAAAGATCTCAACTATGTGTTGTGAAAATGTATTCTCTTTTAAGTTCAGAGAAATTAAGATAGGCGGGGGCCATGGGCTCATTTCTGGACCTGAAGTGCTATCTGCATGGCATTTGTATGCTCATGTGGGTTTTCTTTTGCTCTGGCTGGTTAACTGGCTTTTGGGAAAATGGAAGGGTGTTAGTGTGTGTCCCATCCAGAGTGTATCCCGCCTTACACCTGTTGCTTGTCGGGACAGGCTCCGGCTCCCCCGCAACTCTGTATTGGATAAAACAGTTAGAAAATGGGCACATGTATTCATTAAGATGTAAAGCAGGTCTGTTTTCCCTAACAAGTCTTGGATCAGTATTTTATTTATTGATTGTAAAGGGCTGGAAGAGCAACCCTGAATGTTTTTCCACTCAGGATTTCCTTTCTTGCCAGAAATTAAAACCCTACCAAAATCAATGATTCTTTTTCCTTAAAAATGTCTATCAGATGTTGTTAAAATAAGGAGGATCCCATATTAACCACAACAAAAAATCTACATATCCCTCAGGATTTGAGGAAGTTAAACAAAACAGCCAATTAAAATTGCTCACTACAGCATGAAAGCGCGGAGTAGTTGTTAGGGGGTCTGGAGTCATAACTGAACTGAGCTGTGAGGACAGATCCTTACAATGGGCTTGATCAGGTGCTTCACCTCAGGTGTTTTAGTCTACTGTCGTGAAAGTTGACACCCAAACCACAAAATGAGCTTAAAGTCAGTGTGTCACCTTAATTCATGCGAATTTGAGTGGTATTTCACTGCATCTTGTGAATGAATGGAACCCTTCTGGGCTCCAAGTGGTGGTCCCCTTTTGGAGACGTCTGCATACCTCATTTATTCCTTCCATAAAGCTTTTCAGTCATTCTAATTCCTGTTCCACTCTTGAGATCAACTCTTCAGTCAGTTTTAGGAAGGCCATAATGGGAGAATTGCACTCAACTGCTCCATGTCTCTCCATTACAATGTTTACTTTAAAGGATGTAAATTATTGGTGCATCTCAAGAGATACAAGTTCTATGCTGAGACAGCGAGTGAAAATCTCTTTCCATGAGAGTTGGCAATTTGCCTTGGCAGATTTTTTACCCTACTGACTCCCCACTTTTTTTCAATATGGTGCAAAATCTGAGCCTCTAGGTAGCTGTAAAGACAATTTCTGGTTACATTGTTGGCCTCAGTAATTTTGTTGGTTTTTACATTTAAACCTGTATGGTAAATATAGAGCAATTAATAACTCAAATATTTCCTGAATATCTGTTACTCCATTCATTTTCTAAACTGCTTTAACCAGTAAAGGGTCACAGGGGGAACTGGAGCTGGAGCCTAACCCATCGAATCACAGGTGCAAGGCTGGATAAATCCTGGATGGGATGCTAGTGCATCGCAGGGCAGGTACAAACACAGACACATACTGTACATTCACACCAGGACCAATTTTCCCAGAAACCAATTAACCTACCAGTGTGTCTTTGGACTGTTTGGAGAAAATTGGAGCACCCAGGGGGAACCCGTGAGAAAAGGGAGAACATACAAATGCAGACCCATACAGATGGCAGCTCCGTAACTGAATCCAGGGTTCCAGCGATGTGAGGCAGCAATGCAAACCACTGCATGCCACTCTTTTTCAAAAGAAATCCCTGCTGAATGTTAATTAGTCAAATGATGCTTAATTTAATCACAGTCAGTGAGTCAATATCAGACCGTTATATTGTTGCATTAATTTTAAAAGAGTCAGCTTTTCATGCAAATCTGCACCGTCCACCTTAAACGAATATAGTTCAAGTTGCTGATGACTGGCAGTCAGGAAGCTTTGCTGAAGTGTCATATCTGAAAGTTGGTGGTGCAGTTTGATATGGCTAGCAGATACGCCTAGGGGAAAGCAAGGGAAATGTCACAGAGGCCATTAAACCATGACTGCTTTTTTCAAAAAATGACATGTTCAGAATCCTGCTGTATGACAAAAAGGAAAGCAGATATTCTATGAGGTGCTCCCATTCGTTAGCAAATCCTTGAATCCTTAAAATTGAAGCCACATACACCAAATGACTACAAAAGGGTTCTTCAGTATACAATTCTCAAATAAAATAGATTTACATCCAAAAATAAACCATGGTTCTATATAACCCAATAAGAACCCTGACATACATCTTCTGTTTTTGTATATGTAAATGTTCCTTATGTTTGTTGAAAATAAACTCCAAATACATATTTTGAATTTCACAAGGTTAAGTTCTAGAATGTTATTAGTTATGCAAACTAAAAAATCCAAAACATTTTGAATTTATGTAGATATTATTACTTGTCAGTTTCTGAACAAGATTCATGTAAGGCTTTTGTCCCATTTTTGAATGAACAATGTTACGGATGTGCTTCGAATTCTCCAGGTTTGGGATCTAATTTCCAAGTTAGTGCCTGAAACAGGTTTTTTTTTGACTGACCATAGGTGGGGACCATTCTACCTAAGAATGCTTATTCTGCACCAGGGGCAGAATAAGAAAATATTTCTGTTAAACGATAGCTCATTAGCTTCTAAAAGAAAGGAGCAAAGTGTTTTTGGTTGTGTATTGTAATACTTGAACTATGCATCTAAGAAATGTTGTGGCTGTTTGGAGCCAGAATCCTTTGGTAAGCTGTCATGTTCCTCCTGACCACAGAGTGGTCAAAAGTTTGAGAACTACCTTCAAATAAAACATTTAATAAAGTGTATAGGTGATTACGACAGCACTGCAAATCTTTCTATTAATTGAGCAACACACCAAAGGTCACTGTAAATATTTTCCTACCCAAATAGTGCATTTGGATATCTATTTCAAACTGTGAAAAAAATTGCTGTATAGTCACATACTGTATGGTCAGGAAAAAACAGAATATTATCACCAAATGAATGGCATTTCTCCACTGGCAGCGGCTGCAAACCCTACCCTGGCACCTCTGGGCCTTTGACTTTCTGGATGTTGTTCCCTGTTGCTTGGATTCATGGCAAAGGTGAGGGAATTCTATTGTAATGGAAAGCGGTGGCTGATAACATAAAAGCACTATTAAACCCACCAGTTGTGATGACTGTGTTTTTGCAGGATTCCTTAGTGTGATAGGTTGTAGGACATTGCCAGCTGAGGTGTTATCACAGCAGTGATAATGTGTGTTTTATATGGGGAAAAATATGGGATTTTGTTTTATGTATTGTGTTTTTATTTTGTGCATTTTGTCTCATATTAATACATTGAAAGATGTTTTTTTATGTTGATCTATACAGATCTATTTTTGATGCTTTTATATATATTTATTAATTTCCAGTGAATTTACAGAGGGGACTACATGTTTAGTAAATTTAAACAATGTAAAGATATTAAAAAATCCATCAATGTTTTTTCTTTCAGCTTGTTGAGCTAATTTAAGTAAATTTAAGTAAATGGACAATTTAGTGATAAATGATAAGTATTACTTATGAAATCTAATTTCTTTTATATACATACTTAAAATTATGGTAATTAAATCTCATGTTTCTGGATTCTTTTCCTGATGAGGAATGATGTTGGGATTCTTATTTTCTTTGACTCATATTTTATAGCTACTAGATTCTCCTTCAGAACTTGAACAACACCTTTATCAGCTCTTTGACTTCCAGTTCCAGTCTTTTACGTGACATGCAAGCTCATTATCCTTAGAGAGTACTTGTATATTTAACGGCTAACAATAACATCATATCATCTTTTTGCTAGCAGAAGAGCAATTGTCATTTTTGTTGGTGATGGTGAGTTTTTTACCTAATTTTAAAAATATGCATGAAAATTTGAAAAGAAATGCAGCCTCATTGTGTGATGAAATAGCTATAGTCTGAGGACATTATTCCCCATTGTGCTACTGTAATGTCTAATTTTTTTCTTACTTGCTTACCTCTGTATTTTATCACCTTTACTTTCGATTCTGTAAGTTAATGCTGGAAATTAGATGTTTAAGATTTTCATTTCTGAAAAAGATACTTTCTTCTACCCTTAAGCTTTACTCTTAAACTAAGAAATTAGTGTTTTAGAAATTTGGAATCGCCCGTAATGTTTGTCATGCCTTTGTGATTTGGAATGAAAACAAATGAATAGATTAGAAAATGTTAACGTTAGTCATAAGTTAATGGAATAGAAGTTATTTAATAGAATAGAAAAGTTACAAATGTTAATCACTTTCAAAAGGTTCAGCTCAGTTAGAGGACAGGCTCATCCCTCCCCAACAACACCGCATACCTGCGAAAGTTGCTGAGTCACTGTGTTGCTCAGATCTAGGAAAGCCATGGCTAACTAATCTTAACCTACCCCAGTGACACACAGTTAATTGTGAGCCACCGTTTGGGGAATCCAGATGACAGTCGGGTACTGAGATGATACAGGCTTGGATCACAGAGCTCAGCCTGCACTCTGGTGAATGTCTTTACTTGAGCTGCTCAGGATGCCGCTGAAATTAAGTAATTAATGCAGTCCGACAAGGTGGGGTTTGAGGTCAGAGGAAGGTGTTGTTCAGAATTAATCTAATCGTAGCTCACCAAGTATAGTTTTCCATCATATACGTTGATTACACAAATGCACCATTATGTGATCATAATCTTACGTGTCAGGATTATACCACCTGCTGAGAATTCTGTTCACCTCTGAGTTCACTTAGAGGTCAGGTTTTGGCTGGGACATGGAAAAGAAATTGATGTTGACATTCCAGTTTACTGGACTACTTCCTTTAATGTTGGAGGTACACTCACAAAGGGAAGGAGGCACAATAGGCAGATTGTGACACAGCTGTAATTTTATATTTGAGGAAATAATAATTTTGTTTTAAAACCCTCAATTCAGAGTTTGTACCTCTGGGTTGAAATATGTGGTTTAGAGAAATGGTTCTCCAAGTGTAATATCGGATTTAGAGAGCAGACCACCCTGCTGAGTGTCATTTGTTGCATAGAAAGCAGCATTGACTCCCTAACCAGCTGTGTCTTGGGTTAAAGTTGGTTTGTCTTTGGGAAGACAAGTAATGGTACCTTTAGTCTGCAATGGGGGGGAGCGGTGGCTCTGTGGCTAAGGATCTGTGTCTGTGGCTGGAAGGTTGCTGGTTCAAATCCCGCAGCCTGCAGCTGGCAGAGGAATCCTACTCTGTTTGGCCCCTGAGCAAGGCCCTTAACTCCAACTGCTCCAGAGGTACTGTACAATGGCTGACCCTGTGCTCTGACCCCAAGCTTCTCTCCCTGTCTATGTGTCTGTGTCTCATGGAGAGCAAGATGGGGTATGCAAAAAGATGAATTCCTAATGCAATAAATTGTATAGGGCTAATAAAGCAACATTACATTAAATGGCCTGGACTCAAGGGTTGACATTTGACTAACAAAGCTCCATTAAACATTGTTAAAGATTCACTAACAATCAATTTTAGCATGAAAGCTTTTCTTTGTTCACTATTTTTACTTAAAATGCTATTCATCTCAAATTACAGAATACAAAAAAAAGTTTCACAGCATGCCTTTGTGTAAGTTAAAACAATGGTCATTTTTTAATGTTTGCACAACTGTCATTGGTCCTTAACCAGTCAAACATAATCAGAGAAGAGTGCTAATATTGTTAAGTAGGACTAAACCACCTGCTGATAAATCATTAAGGCCACGATATGTCTCTCACTTATTTTGTGGTTCAATATTTGGAATAGGGGAAAGTTTAATTTAGAATCCATTTTAGAGAGAAATGTAGTTCTGAATAGAATATTTTATTTGACAAGGCACCGGTTCCTCCCTTTCTCTATATGGTAACATGTGGCGTCAGTTACAAAGTGAATTTTATTCCTTCATGTCCGATATTCACACATTAGTCAATATCTAGTATAGAGGTAGAGTTATGTTAAATGTTTTTGTTAATACACACATATGGATGTTAAAGGGGAACTACAGTCCCAATTTCTCAGTAAATCTCAGTAACAAAATAAATTCATTGACAGTATCGCAAAATTTTACAAATTTAAAATTAAGCGCAAAATTGTGAACACTGTGAAAGTACTCCAAGTCACAGACTCCTGGTCTCACTATGGGGGAGAGCGAGAGTTCTGATGAATTGTGAAGTGAAGAAGCCCCTTCCTGCTCACTAGTTACTGTAATGACTAATGTAATGCGATGTACGAGCAAATAAGTAGGGTTTTTGTAACAGACATTTCACCGCAGAAATGTTCCAATGTGATCTGTATGCAGTTAACAAATAAATAGTATATGTTGGCAAAACCGTTTTGGAAGTCGAGAGGAATATTTCTATTGGATAAAAGAGATGTATTGTACTCATAGGCCTGCTTCTTTTATGTAATAGGGCTACTTCACCTCACCAGAAGTTTTGTTGCCTCCTTCTGAATCGCAGACTATGGTGCTACGCATACCTGGAAATGTTGTCTATTTTGTGATGTACAGTAAATTAGGTTTTACACTTCACTTTGCACTCATCAATGCTGATGCTTTCTAACCCTGAAATATAAAAATAGCATTGCAGTTCCCTTTTAACATATTTGTAATTTTACTTTGTTACCAAATTGTGCTGGAGATTAAGAAAACATGTGCCTTGTTTCTGCTTGGTGATCTCTGACAATAATGGGTGTACAATTGTAAAACTTTTATGAAACGCATAGCAAGCTTGTGTTGATATTGATTTTATATTTCTTATTTTATTGTTAGAACATCCTTTATTCAATTCTGCACACAGCCTCCTGTTTTATAACAATGTGGCAGAGTTGTTTGATAATCACGGGGACTTTTTTTTAAAAGAAAATTTCTTGTCTCTTTATGAGTTTCCAATTTATTTGATTTCTTACTGTAATAAAGAAGAAAGGACATAACGTTTATTATAGGCTGTGTTCCTTTGAACTATAAAATATGTAATAACAAAAGATATGCATTTGGAAGGGGAAATATGATTACACCAAGGGGTAAATTATTTTGGAATGATGTTCTGTTCAACATAAATTGGAAAAAAAGCCTGGTTAAAACCACAGAAATGTTGTATTTCTAATAAAGTAAGAAAAACACATTTTTAAATCTCAGAACATGCTACAGATTTTTTATATTCAAACATATCTATACTCCTACATTTATTATTTTCTTGTTCATTAATTACAGCTTTCTGAAATGAATTTTCCAGCAACATGTATGACTCAGCCAGCAGCCATATCACCCTGCAGCTCTCACCTGGCTACCCACTGAAGCTAAGCAGGGTTGAGCCTGGTCTGTACCTGGATGAGAGGCTTCCTGGGAAGCTATGGTTGCTGCTGGAAGTGATGTTAGTGGGACCAGCGGGGGGTGCCCACCCTGCGGTCTGTGTGGGTCCTAATGCCCCAATATAGTGGCGGGGACACTATACTGTAGTGGGCGCCATCTCTCGGATGAAACGTTAAACCGAGGTCCTGACTCTCAGTGGTCATTAAAGATCCCTGGGCATTTCTCAATAAGAGTAGGGAGTTATCCCGGTGTCCAGGCCAAATTTCCCCCCTCGGCCTTTACCGTGGCCTGCAAATTCTCCTCATGTATGATTGGCTTGCACTTGCCCTTGCGATGGACTGGCACCCCGTCCAGGTCGTACCCTGCCTTGCGCTCGTTGCTTGCCAGGTAGGCTCCGGCTTCCCGCAACACCGTATGGTACAGTATAATGACATGACATTTATGACTCAAAAGTCTTCAAGGTATGTTGACAGGGAAAGATGTGTTCATTTAATGTGAGAATGATCTTTATATGGTACTTGCTTATATAACTGGTAATTACTACTACCCTTTATTTCCTGCTAAATTTTACATTCACAAATCAAAATTTGCAGTCTGCAGCCGTAGATTCTAAATCTGCCTAGGCTAGATATGGAATCAGTAGAGAATGGATAGCTATAGTTTAAAGTATATTTTGAGTGATGCACAGAACAGATTTATACCATAAATAACTAAACAAAACCAGGAAAGTAGCAGCCAAAATGGTTAAAAAATCAGTTAGGAAGACTTTAAGAAGAGGAGACATGAAAGCACTTTATATATTGTTTTTGAAAAAAACGAAATAGGCGTTCACTGAACCGAACACAGTTTTTTTTTAAGTATTACAACAGCAAAATAACAGCAAAGGTAGAAGTAGAGAATATCAAATGACAAAGATGTAAATCTTTTATATAGGACATGGCTGATGACTTAAATTAATATTTCACTCAAGTGTTTCCCAGAGAAGGGACCAGACAATGTGCCTCAGACTGAGGAAAGGCAAAGATTCATATTAGATAATATTTGCATAGATGAAACAGGCATGTTGCAGATATTAGATGGACTTAATATTTACAGATATTCATGGTCTGGTGGTACCTCTTCTGTTATAGCGTTAAATGAGATGGCATTTATAGGTCATTAACAAAACTTTTCCAGTAGCTTCTCAACAAAAAGGGTTATACCCACTAAATAGCTGGGTACTGCTAATGAAGTGTCCATTCATAAACTAAAGAAGCATATCAAACCGACTAACAAAACTGACCCAATAAATTCTAAACCAGTAAGTCCTATTTTTTTAAATGTGATATTATGAAAAGAATCATTTAAACCAAACTAGGGGATCATTTATATGTCGATAAGATTTTCTGTGATAGTCAGAATGAATTTAATGTGCAGTCCTTTCTTGTCCGATTTCTTAAAGTTATCTGAACAACTAACAAACACCATGGGTACAAACAGAGAATATGGCATCGTATATTTAGATTTTTAGAAGGGCTTTCAATAAAAGATTAATTCTCAAATTACAGGCAGTATCCATTCTAGGTAAATCATTAGATTAAGAATTGGTTAATGACCAGGAAACAGGGCACAGATAAGGGGCAAATGCTGACTTTGGAGCAAAGTAATTACTGAATTACCACAGAGATCCGTATTAGGCCAACTGCTCTTCCTGATTTATATCATTTAGCAAGCAAGTCATGTCCACAGATTATACCAAAGCAGAAGAATTACCAACACTGTAGAGGCAGCAAACAAAATTCAAAATGTCTTAGACCAAATTCAAACCTCAGCAGACACTCAACACATTCCATTTAATGTGGACATTATATGATGATGCATGTGGATGGATGTTTGCCCGTTATGCCTTCCGACATATAGGGACAGCAACATCCTGCTGCTGTCATTAGTTTTTTTACAGGACAGGGATGTTAGCCTTGTGCCCAACCTACAACATGGGGGACCTGGCGCCCCATGTGGCACACAAACCCACTACCCTGAGATTATGAGTATCATGTTCTACCAACAGAACGAGTCGGGGGCTGATGATGCATGTAGGTAGCACAAAACAGCTACAGATATTAAATCAGAAACTCCACCATTAAAAAGTGTACTTGAACGAGTAGATTTTGATTTTCCTGTTAATGTATGGAAGCACTAAAAAAAAATGTTATGATACTTATAGTTACAAGTGATTTGAATCAATGGTATGTTAAAACACTACAATCCATTAATAAAACTTATGAATACTGTGTACAGTTTTGGTCACCAAGATCCAGGAAAAAAATTGCCATTCTGAATCACTTCAAAAAAGAGCAACCAGTTACATTCCTGGGCTTAAAGGAGTGACCTGTAGGGTTATTAATAAACCATCTGAATGGTAAGGACAGCACTGTACACCAACGTTTCAGTGGCCACCAGAGAATATTGATAGCATTGTATGTCCCAACAATTTCAAATTACAAATTGCAGAATAAACAATTAATTACCATTATGTAATGCAGATTTTTGTTTAAATCGAGCTAATCTATTATCATTGTTAAAATGTATGACAAAATAGATAATTAAATGCAGTTTCTTATTCTAAGTTCAAGGACTTTCATCCGAAAGACTGCTGGATATAAAACTGATTTTAGAACTCTGATATTATTTGAACTTAAAAAATACCCAGTGACAAAAAAAGTGCTATAGATTAACTGTTAGCATCTGACCTCTTTGTATAATGGGTTCGAACATAAAACAGCAGCTGTGTGAAGACAACGTGATTTATCACTTTCTTTCTTTATTTTTAAATCGTGTACTCTGCAACGTAGACTCTTCAGATAAAATCTCATTTTCCTTGTGCACAGCTCAGAATTATGAGTCTCACGGTGCTTTATTTACTTGATGCCACAAACATAACACGTGCACTAAAATCTCATTTAGTTTTACAGAATGATATGCTGAGATCCATAAATATATTGATGCAGGTTTTTGTTAGAAACCTGTATGGTTATCAACACAAAATACTCAAATAATTAAAAGCACAGATTACTTCTCACAGAAAATAAAGTTTCTGCAATATGGGACACTGCAGATCATGAAGAAAATGATATAAATTATATGACACGTTTTGAGTTATTTTCATAAACATATTTAATTAAAAGGTTAACTATATTATTTAAAAATCAAGGTATTAATCACAAATAAATAACTATACAAATATTCATGAAAAATAATATTACCCTTTAAATGTTAATGTACAGGCAGTAAAGGAAAACAGACAGTACAAAATATTTTTTTCATGAGGAATAATTTGGGACGAAACAGAATCACATTAATCAGCCATGACATTGGTCCTTCTTTGTTACTGCCATGAAATTACAGCTTTTCTAAATTAATAGGATTCAAAGACAGATCTGGGTATCACTTTAGAACATACACATAGAAAAAATGACTACACTTTAATGATCAATGACTCGTGTTTACTAAGCTGCCCAGTAAATTCTGTCCTAATATGTGTCCTCTCATAAAACAAACACACAAGTCAGCCATCTAAAGACCACTTTGGCTTTTGTGAGAACAACAAAATATCCTGGTGTTTTACTGTGCTGGGTTAATTAAGAACCAGCAAGCCTCACTGACTAAGACGAAGTGCAAACACATTTAGCTCACTAATATTCATAACCAGGTTCTGGTGCTGCCCTTGCATTTTCTGATATTCAGCCTCCTTTGTTTTCTAAAAGCCAAGCTGGATGATTAATTTACTCCATTTCAGAGAGCTAGAATGATCAACATGACCCTAAATTCATTTATTTCTGTTGTTTCAAATCCAGGAGAGGATATGATAATCATGTATTGCCTATTTTGCAATTAATTTTGTTATGAAAAACAGTGACTTTATAATTTGGTTCTTGTATGCTTCTTCTTTCAGATGGGTCTCCAGCAGTGATTCACAGATTTCCAAACAGCTGTTCCGACAGCAGTAAGTTCAAGGCCTGACAGAATAATAAATTATGTTGCAAGCCTCATCTGAAACTTTCAACGCTTTCACTGAAAAACATTTTTCAATGATGAAGTTCCTTTCATTAAAAAACTTAAAACACATGGCTAGAAAGTTAGAAGGTAACAATGCTGTAGCAAATCTGGTATTTCCTAAAGAGAAAGTAATGAGTTATTAGTGCACCACAGCCCTCAGTTTGATATGCTTCTGGAATATTACTTTTAGAGTAGGCCTACACTTATTATAGCATGTGTAACATGTTCATTGAAACTGAATGAAGAAATTGAAAGAATCAATTCTTAGTGTCTCACCAGAATTTGAAGTTTAACAGATATTCTCATATTAATATTCCATGTACAGTGCCTTTGGGTATTCTTAAAACAAAACTTGGTAACTAAGGCATTACTTTGGATTTTTAAACCATTTAAAAATGTTTTTCTGCCACATGCATTCAATTTATATTAGATGATCACAGTATGAGTGAGCACTAAAGGATAATGTTTCCAAGAAGGAGAATACTAAACTCCTGAAAGAGTGCTTATTTACCCTTACCTCAGATAAAAAAGTGACCTCCTTATGTGAAGCAGGCATCTATCCCAGCTCACACCAGGTGCAGTCATGCTTGGCCTGGGCTTTCCTCTTGTGTTTCTCTTTCAGACACTGCATGAAGCAGCTCCTGCTCTTTCAGCACTGTGGGAACTCTATGCTCGTGCTAATTCCCTTCTGTAGGATCTTGTCTTTGACCTACTTGTTATCAATGATGCAGCCAAAATGCTGGGCAAAGCTATAAATCTCACCCACCAAACCACGACAGAGTTTGTGAGGCATACCTCTAACAATTCCCACATCTCTGAAAGCAATTTTGACTAGTGCCACAATTTGCAATGGTTCACAAGGCTGGAGTGTATAAAGAGTGAGAAACATTAATTACATTAACAGGTTTAATGGCTCAGCACCCAAGGCTCTTACAAACAAAAGCAGAATCCCATCCTTTACAGTCACAGAGAAAAGCCTAATGTGAAGCCATCAGGAAAAACATATTTAATAGCATTGTTTACATTACATTTTTATGGATATATTAAGTAAAGAAAATATTAAATGTAAATATGGGTTGAGAGTGTCAGCATACAGCCACATCTTTAGATAAGCAGGTTTTAATGTAGACAGAATAAAGCACATATTATTCTCCTATCACAAGGTCACAAGGTTCTCTACTTGAAAAGGCAAAACAAATGTGATTCTGTCTGTAGGCTTAAAGGACACTCTTAGATTACTTCAAATATCTATAGAGAAAATGTTATATTGGGTGTCTGGAATGACTTCACATTTTTATTCCCCTTCAGCAAATTCAGCTTAATAGGGTTCAGATGGTTTAGCTTGTGTTTTGAAGTAGAGAATCTTACTGTCAACTTTGCTTTTTTTGTAAAAATGTTTCAGGGGAACATTCTTTTCTCTCTCACTTCTGGGCAGATTGCCATCGAAGCCTCAATAGTTTTATAACAAGAGTGATGACAGTACACCTCATTCTCATTACAAAGTACTTAGTTTGAGATATATTACTTTTTCATTGAAATTTTTATTGCTTCTTAACATAAGCTTCAATGTTTTTGCACACTGCTGTGAGACTCCTGTTTGTTCTTCTCATTCTCTCTGGGATAATTGGAAGTTGCGCATCAATACCACAAAATGATGTCAGTTAAAATTTTTTCTGCCTTTTCTAGTACATGCCTGTCCAGTTTCTATTACATTGACATGCGTGTACATTGCAAGAGTGAAAATAATACTCCAAATTTTGGCCTTCTATTTTTCCTTCAGAAAATGATAGGATTGTGTTCTAATGGAATATATATATATACTGTATATCAAATACTGACGGAGAGCTTTAATCCTCTCTTGTAACATTTATGCAGCATAATTTTTTCCCAAATACCAAGAAATGTTAGTAGAAAGTAAAAAGGTTAGTAAAAAGGTTTAGAATATGACAAAACTGACAAACAGCAGAATACTGCACTTGTAATGCTTGGAGATTTGTAACCGTTAGTATTTCATTTTCATTCATTATAAAAGTTAACTTGAAAAATACCTCTGATCATACACTTGTGTATGCATATTAAACTTACAAAATTGCACTATGTATTTATAATTTCTAGGAAAACAAATAAATACATATAGGGTCACACATTTTAGTGTGTAAAATGACTAAACTGGCAATATGGAAATTTCATTGAAATTAAAATTTAAAGTAGGGAGGTCTGTGATGCATTGCTTTCCAAAATAATTAACATATCTTCTTTTCACCTTGCATGTTATTCAAATAATAATCTTATTTATTGAGAGATGATTTACTTATTGATTTTAATAATGAACAACTGTTATTGGAGCGCGTGTGGTTGGCCACTGGATTTGAAATGCCATCTTAGGTAACTCCGACCTCCACAGGTCAGAAAAGTGCCAGACCCTCTACACCCTCTAGGCTGGCCCCTTGCCACCAGGATTCACTGTTTCCGAAATCCCTGGGGAGTGAAAGCACAGTCTAAGGCATTGGCATTGTGGCATTGTGTCCAGCGCAAATTTTTAATTTCATAACTTTGCAACTCTAATTTCTGTTCTTCCACCAAACTCTACTGGGATCTATTAAACAGCAAATATATTACTAGTGTGACATTTCAGCCTACTACAGTTAAAAGCCAGCACCAGCTGAAAGAAAATTCTGCTGATATTTTCTATTTTCTAATAAGCACAGCTGCACTGCTAACTGTTAAATGTCAACTATGATTCATTCATACTCTTCCTTTCATGACAGCCACACAAACACTTCAGTTGAAAACAGCACTCTGAGGGGCTTAGTTATTTTACACAGTTGTGGTTGCGTTCTAAACTAGTTTCCTAGTGATATATTGAATTTGACTCAGTCAATCTAAAACTTATCTTTTTTTCTTTATTACAACATATCATTAAAAAATCTTATATTTACAGTCTTTACAAAATTACTTTTGATACATGATTAAAGATTACAACAGTAATGTACCATGTAATGTACCATTAATTAATGGTAATAAAAATCCTAACATCATTAATTAGTGGAATAAACAATATTATGTCATATACTCTAGTCCTATAAATAAAAGAAAATGTCTGAAATATGTGAAAATGGAACTGTTTTTCTGAATTTACTATTTGATGAAAAATAATTCCTCTGACGTTTGAGCAACTTCTGCGTATTAGTATAATTATTGTTTAATTAAAAGTGTAACACAGAGTTCAATACTAAAGCTTTAGAAAATTTAATTTAGAAATGATGATTTTCATTTTATTTTGAATGTGTGCCATGTCACTGGTAAATCAATCTCAAAAGAGATGGCAGTACAACTGTGACTTGCAGAGCCACTAAAGCTTTGTGCATCTATGCAAACAGCTGGACCATATAGAGAATTGATGCAGTAAGATAAATATCTGATCATCTTCTCATTTAATGAGCTACCTTTATTTTTTGGAATACCCTCAAATTCACTTAAAGTGGTGGTATAGAATACAAGTGGGTAAGCGGAAAACAATAAGTTAATAGAAAGGAGAAAAGTGAGACATAAATAACAGTGCATTTTTAGAGGTAACATTGTATAGGACAGATTTTATTTACTATACAGATTTTCCCATAAAGTCTCCTCAAAAAGACAGATTGCAAATCATAAATTGTCTAAAAGGAAAAGGAGACAAAAATGACCGAATTTGAGTACTAGTCCAAAATGAAGAAAAGCCTTTTAAAAAAGAGATTTTGAGTCTTGCCAAAAGCTAAAGACTTGATGCTGGTTGAATCCGCCTGAGTAAAACTGTAGCCTCTGCCTCAGGGGCCTGGTTATCAGACTGTCACTGTGTGCCCTGAAAACTCAATCCATCTGTACTTCTACAGCTGCCTTCTCTGTCTCTGCTAGCAAGCTGTGACAAAGGGACATGGACTCACAGTGTCCAGTAACATTTATTTGACTGTTTTTAATGATTTGTCTGGGGTAAAAACACCTCTGCTCCCACCCCTCCCAACTCGACAATTAGTTCATTCTGTTGGTTTGGCTTGTTGACTAATGACCTAAGCTATTGAATTTCTGCTACAGCATGGCTAGATCTATTTAGTCGATGGCTGTTTAATGTAAGAACATATCATTCAGGGATTGTTAATGTTGCCTGAACTAGAGCTGCCCTTTGGTACACTACTGTGGGGCTCTGCTCATGCCAGAACTAATTCAATCACTTCACTCAATCTCTTTTAAAAAATGTATCCCCCGGAATGACCTATGAAAAAGTTTGTAGAGGAACGTAAGGCTTTTCTTGCTCATAAACTTAGATTCCTCATGAATGAAAGAAAGGAATCTTGTAATAAAGAAAGTACAGTAAAGCTAACTTAATAGACTTTTTTCCGATTTGTACTTATAAATGTCTATTAGAGAATGCTTTTTGACACACACATTCATTCATTTGTCACCGTCAATAGAGTTAGTCCACCATTAGTGGACTTGGTTGATGATGTAACATCATGGATTATGTAATCCACACGGAAAAAATCATACTGTACATGGCTATGTGTCCTGTTGTATTTTAAAAGTTGGCAGACCCTGGTGACGTTTGAAAAACACACCTAAATCCCCATTTAAGAAATCAGTTAACTATGTACTGTATTTTCACACTAAGCACATTACAAATAATAGTGTTTTAATGCCCCTTCATTCTCATCTGTCTAGGAGAGGCAACTTGAGACAGACTAAAATTGGAACAGTTCCCAAGCCTTTTATTTATGGATAGTGCTCACACTGGTTTTTCACAGTTATTTTCTTCCAATCTTTTTACTTGATGAGTTATTTTCTTACAGTCAACCACAAAATGGCGACGCACTTTCATGCAGATGTTAACCTGGAGGGTGGGAAGTATTTGAAAATAACCCCTCAAATGAAAGTAAAAACAGGCCATCCTTGCTGCTACAAATAATATTTTGGGGAAAATTATATATTCATTTTAGTTTTGGGAACAAGGGTTGAAGCATTTTACAACAGACTGTAGAGTTGTTATCCATGTGTAGGGTTTTCTACTGGTCATGGTTACGTTTGGCGAGGCTGACAAAGAACAGATGCAAATTAAAGGTCGGCAACAGCTGGGATTGTTATGTTTTTTTTTATCTGAGCTTTCATGTACTGTAGGACATTGATAGAAGACCATCCTATGCATCGCAGGGCATACACATACAGTATGTGATAGCTTAGAGATGCCAGTTAACCTAGGCAACACGGGTTTGCTTTGTGGGAGTAAACTGGAGTACCTGTCAAAACTCCACATGGCCACAGAAAAACATATACACAGAAGGCACCTAAGGCCACAGTCGAACCCAGGACTCAATAACTGTGAGACACCAATGCAAACTGCCACCATGCTATCCATTACTGAAGCAGTAATGCAGAAAATAAACTCAACATCTTAATTAAGATGTTGTAACTGAATGTACAGTATATGCAATGAAACATATGTCTGCAATACATTTTGTGCTAATAACTTGCACAGCTTTAAAGATAAACAGAATTGTATGGATTCTAATTCACTTATGCAGACTATTAACTACTCACTTAATTCTACTGTCACAAGTACAGAAGCAGCACATTTTTGTATGTCTTCATTAATACTGATTCCTTCAATTATGAAAAGTCTAAATGATTTTGAAACATCATAAAGATCAGAAGTGAGACAGAAAGAAATAAAGATAAAACTACAAAGTATACAAGGTAAACAGCTCATAGTTATTAAATCTTTTTAAGCAAAGGCAGCTTGCCTCAAGGAAGAGACGATCAAACGATAATTTAAGCAGACACCAAAGACAACAAGGGAAAAGACAAGACAGGAATAAATTCTTGTTTCATGTTCACATCACAGTGCCCATTATATTCTTTCAAACAGTTCCCAAGCATAAATCAAAGGCTAAAGAAGAGTGCAGATTTGTGCCTTTGTGTATCTGTGCTTGTACTCCATGGAAATAAAAACATGGTGTGTTTTTGTACTGTTTTGGGTTATGGCATAACTTTCTAGTTTTCACCCTAACTAACAAATAAAGGAATGCAATATCTAATAGCTTACTAGTCTTACTAGTGAGGTACACAGATTCAGACACGTTCAGACACGTTCAGACATTATATCCATTATACCATTATATTCTCAGAAATTATCATATGCCATCTTGTTGTTTTTTGTAAATAAAATTAAAAGAGAAAAAATGAGACAGGTTTAACTTTGACTACATTTATTCATTCATTACTTTTGCTTCATATATTCTATAACCTTTCAATTACAATATTTCTTGACACTAGCTGACTGTCCTCTCTCCCTCTTCCTCTGTGACACACCTTGGTGTCATAACCAGTCCCTTTCTTACTCTCTGGATTTCCTTCCTTAGCATTCTTTTGCTTCACTTTAAACAAAATCCACCTTTCAGTCTATACCTCCTCAGTGTTAGTCCAGAACCTTATTTTATGTGCAATGGACTACTGCAGTGCTCCCTTTTTATCTGAACTTTCATATTTTGTGCCATGATTTTTCCTCTTTTGCCATCTACTGTTTTGCACTTTACATTGGCAGAGATTTCAAGACCATTGCTTTTGCCTTCTGCTTTTTTCTCCACTCTGCCTGCTTCGGTCTATACTGGAGAAATTAATCATGTCTTCTCCATGTTTTCCAACATCCACTGTTTGTACCATCTCTTCCCTTATCCTCCTGCAACAGAACCAGCTACCTGTGAACTTCATAAATGTATTGTTACTTACTGTACGACCTTTTGCACCAGTAAGTCCTATGATCAAGCTATTAAAAATTATTATTTGCAAGTTGAATTACAATCTAGATATCCAGCATTCACAATCTGTATAATAAAAAAGTAAAATAATAAAGACAAATACTCCATACTCTGAAGAGCTGCACTGTTTGCTTTCTACTAAACTATTTAAAACCTAAAAGAGATAAAATAATCAGAAATGCAATGTTATGATAATGCAATGAATTCTGCATAAATAATAGCTTTCCTGTAGAAGGATAAAGCCATTTTACAGGAAAGTGTTATATAAATATACCAAGCATTAAAAGAAACATATCACTTAAAGCTGTAACACAATAACAAAGATAGTATAAGTAAAATGGCAAAATCTTTCTTCAATCAGGTTGAGACACATTTTAGTTTAACTTACATAACATAAGCACATTTTTTGGTTAGTATTTGTCATCAATCGTGATGTAGCAGAAGTGTGACCTTGAGAGCACATATGGGCCATGTTAGAAGCAATACAAGTTGTACATCTGCCCTGTATGCTTTGTAGCAGGTTGCAGATGTTGTTTTGTGAGAATCTGTTCCAATCCCCTCAGAGAGCATACGGTAGATGCCAGAGGTTGTTCCAGGTCATCCTACATATTTTTAATGGGGCTTAAATCTGGCGTTCATGGTTTTACTGTCAGATTTTCATCTCACGATAAAGCCATTGTTACGTGAGAATATGCATTGTCATGCTCCAATAATGTGACTTCAATATGAGCCTGCAGGAAGGGCAAGTGAGGTTAGTAGGACCTGATCAATGTTGTGTTGTGCAGTCAGGTTGAATCTATCACTATAATTGGTGTGCTGTAAAGACCAGAAACACCTGCCCAGACTATGACACTTGGACCTCCTGATGCTCTCTGGTATACAGCTATATATCTGCACCATCAACTCTTCTACTAACTTGCCGATGTTCTTTTACACAAAACACTGATTTACCAAAAACAAACTCCACTACTGGGGACCTGACCTAAGGTGTTTTTCACACCCTCTCTGCTGTATAATTACTTCGAAGCTGAAGCACATGCATTGGTTATTGCAATGTAGAATTTCTACTGCACTGGAACTGGCAGTGAGAAAATGATCACCAAGATGGAGCATGTTGATGTTGCAATCTTGGTGAGGTGTTATGACTCATAGTCTCCCAGATTTTGTCGTATCATTAACGGAATTTGTTTGGGTATAATGTCTTGCAAGGCTGGAAACAGCTGTCCGTGAACACCCAAGATGTCAACTCAAGATGGGTACTGATTTAGTCCAGGGTCCAACATACCAATGGCACAAAGGTGCTGACTTCTTAAGCAGGGTATATTGGTTCCTTTCTTTGTTTTTCTTTCTTGATTAAATCACTTCATTATATGTGTTCAATCACACAATGAACTGATTATTTACTTCTGCATTAGTAATAATAACAGAGAAAGTTTACATATAAGATGAGGACATTGAGACCATTTGGGCTGTTTGTGCGAGGAGTCAGTTAAAATGGAGGATTAAAGGTTTTAACTTTAGTACAGAAGATAGACCTATAAATAGGACTCATTAAGTTATACATTAACTTTGTAAATTTGTTACTGGGAGTTATCAGCATAACTTCAGTTTAAACACAGTTTAACTTGTGTTGAATGTATACATAATGTAATATCGCAAAGGCACATATAAAGTGCAGAAACCATAGCAGTAGCATATGATTTGGTTTACAAGTAAATCTGAGTATCATCGGCATTGCACAGAAACCCACATTAATAATTGTGAATAATCTGGTCAAAAGACGACATATAAATACTAAATAGTAAAGGTCACGTTGCCGTATCCCATGAAATACTAAGAAGAAGCTGGTTATCATGTAATAGCCAAGAATCATGAATTGGCTTCTGTTAGCAAAAGAGAAGCCAAACCATCAAATATAAGTACCATTGATTAAGTGCTAGTAATTACCCTTGTGCCCCAGTAGCAGCTATACTTAAGGAATACATTTAAGTCCACAAAGAGTCAGACGCCACCAACAAATCATTAACTACCACAACAAGGATGGTTTCAGTATTGTGACTGCCTAATTCCTGACTCTAAAGGTTCAAAGAGATCATTAGGTGCACACCAAGACTGTAATTTAGCTGCATCTTTCTGTTCCAGCCTTTTTGTGAGAAAAAGTCATCTAGACATACAACAGTAGATGCAAAGCACTTTAGGATTCAATTTGTTAATTGTAATAGTTTCTGACTTTATGTCTACAAATACTGTAGAAACCTTATTTTAGTAAATCATTGATGAAATTAGTATCAAATAGATAAAGAGCAGGGAATCAATAAAGGCGTATATATAGGGTCCAGGTAGTAGGTCTCATTTTATTTAACAACTCTGTCACATACAGTAGGTAACATCAACAGCAGTGAAGTGAGAGAAGCTCAGACTGAAATCAGATGCACTTGTCATGAAACCTGTGAAAACAGGAGCAGCTGTCATGACTGCAGGAGGTGATATGAGCAACTGTTCAGTAAAGGAGTTAAAACAAGACCTATTGACTGATTCAAGCATTTCACTGATTGTAGAGACATTAGGATAACTGCAACCCTCGGCAAGGCTGGAACTAACACCGCTGATGTTGTTTATAAACCTGTAGTTAAAGAGTCAGTCATCTCTTCCCTAACAAACGATGATGTCCTACTGCCTTCATAGAATGCAGCCCAATTTTATATACTGGGGAAAGAATGAGCAAAAGAAATGAGGTACATTTTTTGTAGGAACTCTATCAATAACCTGCATGAGGATCTCTGCAGTTTCTACAGTGTGGGATAATCTTCCTGATCTGGTTTCATCTACAAACTTGACTAATTTTCTGTCTTTACCTGAGTTATTGATATTGTTATGAGCAAAAGAGAATATAAAAATGTCTAACTTCACCACGCAGTATCCAATTCTTTACGATGAGACAATGAACATTCTTTGGATCAGCTGTCCCTTATCTTATTTTTTCACTTGAGGCTTTGTCACATAATGGCTAAAAAATAGTTTACCAGACATGGAAGAGAGGAGGAGAAGAACAGAACTATGCAACAGTGTGTCATTTGCTCCTCTGTATATCAGACAGCAGAACATATCCAGGTATGTGGAGCACTGAAGGAACCAATTCTAGGATTTCGTAAATGGTCTGTTGTCTTTGAGTTCTGAAAATATTTATTGCCTGTTTGTAGTATCCACCAGGTTAAACAAATCTATCACTTGCTTAGTGATGTGCTAATTGGAATAGGGAAAGATGGCCACATTTACATCTCTTTTTAGGGAATGATTTAGTCCTGTGTCAGGCCATTTGTTTTACAAGAAACAGGGCCCCTCATTTTCCACAATAATATTTGTGCCTCAGTTGCATGGTTGAATTACAGTTTGTTTTTCTGGCTCTGTAGACGGTAAGGCATCTATATTCATAGTCCTCGTACATTATAGCAGTAGATGTTTTGTATCTGTACATTTTTATAAATATTTGTCAGTCTTGCAAAAGACTGATGCCTGGTTTACTACTGTCTTACCTGGCTGTGTTGAAATAAGTGTTCCAGGAGTGTGCAATTATTAACCTTTATAAGTCACTTGCAAGGCAACCTGGTTTCAGGACTGATTTTCACTTTATAATTTTAACCCCTGCTATTCAATTATTCATAAATACTAGCTTGTAGTAATATAAACTAGTTCAAACAGTGGTCAATCAGGAAGAACACTGCATTAGACTGATCCATACTAAGTGGAGTTTTTGTAATCTCCTTATCACAGTAGTTGAATTCACCACATTCAGTCTAGGGAAGGTCATAATCTATTTACTGTTAATAGGAGGAGACAAGACTACCAGGTCCAGCGTGATTACCTTAAAATTATTGGACCATTTTCAAGAATTTACTTTTTTTGAGATTCATTTCTGTTATCTTATATACATTGCATGCTCATAAGAAAAGAGGGGATGTATAATACTGAGAAAACATTTGTGAACCTCCAATATAATTATCGGGAATTACAGTCTAATATCATGATACACCTGTCTAATCAGTTTTTTCTTAAATAACCGAAAGGGTTTATATTAACTTCACTTCGATGTTTTTTGGATGCAATGGTTTATGAAGCAGAAAAAGATAAATAATTTAGAATAAGTATATGAGGAATAATAAGTGAACCCCTAGTTTGCTTTGAATACTGTACAAGTTAGTTGGAACACATCACACCACGATCAAAAGAGATTTCAGAGGACCTCAGAATAAGAGTAGTTCATGCTCATTAGCCTGGACAGTGTTAGAATACTACAGGTATTTCTATATATTAAGTGCTCCATCCATCCGCTGTCAGGCTGTCTACAAATTGAATATATTCAAGACTACAGTGAGTCTACTAGGACTGGTCAGCCTTCCAAGATCTCTCCAACAGCAAGCCAGAAAATCATCCAGGAAGTCACACTGAACCCCTAGTATATCCTAGTATATCATATATCATTGTGTTACACATTAAAAAAGTTTATCTTCATTTTTAATTTAGACTTTTTTAAGACCTATTTAACTCTATCCATCCATTGAGTGCAAGGCAGGATACACACTAGATGGGACGCCAGTCCATCATAGGGCACACACAGACATAACCACAGAGATGCAGATACATTCAACGCAGACAGCCAGGAATTGAACCCAGAGTTCCAGTGCTGAGACACAGAAATGCTAACCACTCCACTACCATGCCACCTATCTAATTACAATTCAGTTCTAAAATATACAAGAGTATAAACAATGCTAGGGGTTTGCAGAATTTACCTTGGCAGTGTAAGATCCTAAACCAGAAAAAATGTGTAGAAATGACCTTCTGTCACCTGACTTGACCAGTTTGGCAATGGCAATGGTTAGGCAAGTAAAGAACATTTGCAGTAGCAGAAGCTTGCTTGACAAACATAAAATCGAACAGCTGGATATTATCTGGTCACTTTTATTATGTTATGGGTTTTGATGTACTTAAATGTACTGGGAATACCCTGAAGTGACTTTTCCATTTGTTTCTCCCTTTGGGAAGGTCACAGTTCTGATGGCAAAGCTAAGCATCTCAGACCTTTGGGTGAAGAGAAGAACAGTGTGCTGAGAGTAGCCCTGGGCTCAGATCAGAGCTCTGCTATTACATGATACTGACAGATGTCGGGACGGAATATTCTGAGGAATATATGTTTTTTTGCTATTTTTTCTATGTCCTTTTTCATCATATTCAGATAATCAAATCGAGCTTTTTTTCAATCTGTTTCAGTGTAGCACTTTGTTACTGCAAGCATACAAAGGTACATAGCCGTATACAAATCATTATTTAATCAAAAATATCTGTTTGTATTAAAATCTTTCAGCAAAATCTAGGTTGCTTACCTGAAAATGTTCTACAATGTATATAATACTTGTAATAGGTACAGAAAATTTTGTATAATATAATGGCAATATTAAACAAGAAAATCTCAAAAATTTACATCAGAACCAGAAGGAATGGGTAAATGTAAAAATAGCACAACATTGGTAAAGTGTTAACATACTGTATGTGTCCTGTTTCGCAAAAGTAGCTCTGATAATGAGGCAGTTTACTGACAATGCAGGTGACAAAGAGGTTCCGATTGATGAGGCAGGAAACTTCAAGAATACTGAAATGAAAGGCAATTATGAGAAATAAACTCAACCCCCAGACAGGGTATCAGTTGAACTGGAGATAGAGGAATGGATAAAATACGCAGTTAAGTTCTAACTCCTGGAATTGTTAGGAATAAATTGTTTAAAGTAGTAAGATTCTTTTTATATGGCTAATTTTGCAAAACTGATATCTGAAACTGGATCAATGATAAACAGGAAAAGAATCTTTAAGAAATATAATGGTAGATAAATAAAATGAACTATTTTTATTGTCTATTGAGGGATATGTGTAAGACATACCAATGTCTTTTTGAACCGTGATTATGTATGTGCTGACAGCACATTCTTTTAAGATTGACTTCTTAGTGCAAACAACAAATTACAGGATCGCAAATCAAACCCTGAAGCATATGGCTCCACGGCCGAAACGTTGTGTTTTCTTTCTTCTCTTTTCAGCATGGAATAAACCTATTACTTGTTCCTTTGCAGCCAATGCATGCTGATGCAGCTACCCACTTGAACTATATTCATATATACTGTAACTCATCAGCTGAAATTGATATAATGAATTTTGAATCAATTTCCTTTTTCTAACATTGCTTTTCAATGGACCCACACTGTAATCAGCTCACTGCATAATACTTTTTCCTGAGAATTAAATCTCTCATGTTACTTTCCAGGTGATTCAGAATCCTAGGCATGTTCTGATTCCCATTTCATGCTTAGGTTTTGAATAGTTCCTTGAAACAAACAGAGCTGATGAAAAGAAGTAAACTGCTTGTAATTATACTGACATCCATGGCTTCCCCTGTACATTTCAAGCTGTCACCTGTAAATAATGGATTATGACTTTTCTAGTCAATAACAATATTTATACATTTTCATATAATTTGCTTGACTTTTTTTCAAAAGCAAATTATATAATTAATTAAACGTTGAGTTTAATGACCCTATAAACCAGGGATGAGCAAGTCCAATCTTTGAGGGCCTGGGGGTGTTTCATTCCACATCTGATTGTAATTACTTACTTGAACTAATTATTTGAATAAGAAGTTGAATCACTTGTTCTCCCACACGGTAATTAGTTGCTAATTGAAAAGTCCCTGTAAAACCTGTAACACTCCGGCTCTGGATTGGACTGGAGTTGTACATACCAGATTTAATACGAACAAACCATTTCTTATTGACATTTATTTTTTCCAAGCAATAAGAAGATTACAATGTACTTGTTTGATTCATGGACTTGCCCTTGATTTCTTTAGGTTTCCCAATGCACACAATTCATGCACATGTATTCAATTTAATAACTGATTATGGAAAAAGACCACACAAAATTAATATTTTTCAGAGAAGTGCAATATGCTATACATAATTGAAGATTCAGTTCAGGCTACTCCACACATAGTATCACTGCAGGAAAAATGGAAAGGAACCTGCCTGCAATACTTTACTGCTAACAATTCAATCAATTGAGAGAAATCCAACTCCCTATGCACTGTGGATTATGGAAAGTGGAAAATCATAAGAATTGTATACTGCATGTGTTATTTTAGACAAAGAACATCATATTCAGTAGCATCACTACATAGTAATAAGCTACGCGTAGCCCAAAACAGGAGACATGAACAGTAAAGAAGGCACAAACACAAATGTCTTGGGAGGGATACATCTATAACTGTTAATGGCAAAAAATCTACAAAAATCTACAGAAAATGTTAGGCCTGTGAAAATTTCTCCAAGCCCCTAGTTTCTTATTTCACCTCTGACGGCCATGATCACACTGACCTCTCCGTCTGCATTCTCAAAGTAGGGTTACTTTACTCCTATGGCAGAAAGACAGCAGAAACTATAATAATCCTGAAACTTGGTTCACACCTTTCCCCTTCTCTCAACGACAGACTTGTTTTCTTCCAATTCTCTCTATTCATTTGCAGGTTTCGTTTCACACCTTTCCTCACCTCTCTCGACATCGCACCACTTGATTGGCCACTCTGCCTCTCCCCTGCTCCCGCCTCTTCCTCTCTCCTGGCTTCTGTGTTCCCAGGCTACATTATCTTTGCTGACTGCCCTATCTTTCTTACACCCGAAGAAGGCTCCACAGCTGAAACATTGTGTTTTCTTTCTTCTCTTTTTAGCATGGAATAAACCTATTACTTGTTCCTTTGCAGCCTGCGCATGCTGACGCAGATACCCACCTGAACTAAAAAAATCTACAGTACAACAATGCCTCCAGTGACAAAGATTATTATTCCATTAAAAAAAAAACAATAAAATGATGAAAATAACCAAATTTGCTCAATAAAGCCCTGACAAGCATTACGAAATATCACTGTATTTTCTATTTCAGAACTGCAATATCTGAGCATCAGAAGCAAAGAGGTTTTGGAGTTTGTTCAAGTGTTTCTCTAAATTAAGGAAAGATGCTGATTTTTATTGCAACTATAATTAGTGAAATATGAGCTAGTAAACATGGCATGCAAGCTGGTATGAAGATTATAGGACACACATTCTCTGACAATCAAAACCTGTATTAAATGTGAATTATATCATTTTTGACTTTGTGTGCATTCTAAGGTTTCTAGAGAATAAATATTTTAAATATTTAAATCTCCTTTAAAGATGAAAATCTCATAAATGCGAGCTACTTTTGTAATTCATGAGCTAAAGAGTGGCAGCAGAAAATAGACATGAAAACAAGGCATATATGTAAAACCAGTCCAGAGTTGATCCTAAGGGAAAAGCAAATCATCAAAGAACCAGGTAATTAAGTGCTTATGCTAGAAATATTAGGAACAAAATACGAGATAGAAGCTACTGCATTAGCATTTGATTATGGTGTAATTGGAATCACAGAAGCATGGGTGAGTGATGGAGATGAATATAGCATTAGTGGATGCACAGCATGCCAAAGAGACAGGAAAGATTGAAGAGGTGGGGGTATAGTACTACATATCAGAAACAGTATTCAGAACAGTAAGTTAACCGCTGTTTGGCATAAACAGGGGATGAAGGAACATTAAACAACACCTATTTTCACTCCTTTCCTGAGAAGCCATGGTCCAAATCTGTCTTTAAAATAGCTTTAATTTTAGAAGGGGGAAGTCCTGAAGAAATAAAATGGTGGTCTGTAAAATTCAGCCTTCGGAATCAGGGTTTCGTTTGAGTATACAATCTATGAGAGACATTGAGGAGGGTAAACAGAGGAAGGAAGAAAAATTGTTACAGACAAACTTGTAGACCTGCAGATAATGAAAAAGTTTTAGGGACATGAAATGTTTGAGAGTTGCTCAGACTATGCCAAATTATTGTCCAAGAGTGGATACTTTTATTACTTTGATGTTTTCTTTTAATCCTTTTTTCTTTTTTTTTGCCGTGTATGGGTATTTGTCCTGCACTGCCATATATTTTTGGTCTGTGTGTGATAATAAAATCCATTTATATTTTAATAAAGTAACTTAATATAGATTAATCAAGGGTCTCAGAAATTGTGTGTCAGACTTAAAAAAAACATTCAAAATCAACATTATGAGCATACTACATATTAGCAAATTCAGATATCAATTCTACACCAATCTTATAGAATGGAATCAGAAATATAAGTAAAGGAAGAAGTGGTTATCACAAAAAATGGTACAAATCAATACAGGTGTTTGTATCTGAAATAGAAATGGTAGACAAAGCTAACAACTACTTTCTTTCTTCTAGAGGAAATGTCTGTGTTGATCTATTTTATTCAAAACTCAAGTCAAAGTAAGGAACACATGTAAGAGTTGATCCCAAAATATAGGAGAGACAGTGTACGCGAAAGGACACTTATTTTGAAATCAAATTCAAGCATTTGCTTTAATAATGCCATGACTGTAATTTTGGAAAGTAAAAACAATCTTAATGCAGTATTTTTCAGAACCTGCTACTTACTCTTAGCGTTTATGAATATGGACAAGGTTAATAAAGACAAGGGAAGTGCTTTTCCGATTTCTATCAGCATACCACTTTCAGCTCCTGGAACTGTTCGCTATTTCTACCACTGTTCAGTAATCTTCTGAAGTTTTTTTTTACTTTTACTACTTTTTTTCTGTAACTAAACACAGACTCAGCAGACTGCACAAAGAACAGGATTTCCTCCTGGCGAGTGTGCCGTTTACATTTAAAAGTGACAAAAAACACCTGCTGTCTTGGGAAACAATAACTATGTGCTGTTCTCAAGATAATTCAGCTATTTCCCAGAGCCAATGCCCTGACTGGTAAGGTTATCACAGAGTTTTTGGTAAAGAAGTCAAAATCAGATATTGCTATAAATGGTCTCTCTCTGTGTGTAGACATTTGATGCTCCTGCTTCACAAGTTAACACTGTATTTATGTATATTGAATCAAAATGAGATAGTAAGTACAGAATAATTTTTTTTTATTCTTTGGATGCCACATATAAAACAACATTTCCAATTATGATCACTTTAAAGGCCAAACAGAAATAATAATCAAACACAAAGCAAGTAAGACATCCAGATATAAGATATTCCCATTCCACAGGTATACTTTAAATCGATTACTACAATTAAAATTTAATAATAATCAATAGTTTAATGAAATTCAAATTAGAATACACATGACTTTTCTGTCTTATTGCAGAAATCTGAAAGAGATCCAGCTCAGGTGAACGGTTGATCGCACCATAACTAACATTCAATTGCTTTGGGTTATTAAATTTTTTTAATGAAAAATTAATGATATAAAATAGCATCTCCTTAATTAAGGGAGATGATGAAAATTAACCACCAGATAAAATAACCAAGTTCCCAATGCGGAAACAAAGTGATTTAAGCACACAACAGATTTCTTTTAGGAACGAACCTGCTATCCAAGCTTTTTGTTTCTTCTGTAAAAATGAAATGAAAGCATGGAGGCCAGGTGTATTGAACCTAACACTGACGTCCTTGGTGTGGTGTCTAAGCTATATTTTAATGCTGAAATCCTCCATAAATATGGTTTAAGACATATATGTCAGATAATAATTAATATAAACACAATGTTACATTTCTGTCACTCTGGGGAACAGGGATATATACTGTAGGATATACAGTACACACAAAAGGTTGCATATACTAAAATAAATGTTACATGATGCAGATACTACAAAAACAGAATTGAAATAACTTTAAAAGCAGAATAATGCTTTACTTTAGGAAAATGCAAATGTAAGCTGTATTAAACTTACATAGTGGTAATGTGGATTATGATATCAAAACAAAAAGCCTACTCAAAAGAAAAGGGGCACAGAATAAACACAATGTAACATAACTGTGATAACTTAAAAATGCCATTAATGTTTTGTTTTTGTTGAGTTTTGTGTTTTTGCCAAATAAGCAGATGTCATGCTTTTCTCTGTGAAGTGGTAGGGTACTCATTGTTATCTGAATCCCCATCATGTGATTATACACTTCCTGCGGACTTATTTTCTGTTCCAGTGTGACTTAAATTGATCCATCAGCTTTTTAAACTTTGTTGACCTCCTAGACTCTTTAGAACTGTACCCATATTATGTATACAGGTATATCTGATAAAACATGTTATGTGATGGGATGTTTTATTAAGTTGTTTTGTAGTTTTAGGGATATAGTGATAAATCCATATTTATTCTCTTCCACACAAGCATTAACAATCAAACTGAGAGTGCCCGGGTGTACAAGTCATATGCAATTCTTGCCAACAAAGGTCAATTTCTCAATTCAAAATTTACATTCTTCAGATCTCTGTATAAGAATACTCAAAATCAAAGTGTACACAGTCCCTTAATATGTAAATAAGTAAAATAAATCCTTAGATCTTTTACAAAATCCTGCTTTCTGATAAGTCAAAACTGTAATTGATTAAAAAGGAAGGACAGAAATTAATTTGAGGAAAAATGTGAGGATTAGAATGAAATGTTACACTTTTGAATTACCCTACTGTAGTACTTTAGTGACTGCATGCACTATATTTCACTATTATTTAACCAAAGAAATGTTATATGCATCAAAGTACCAAGCCATGCTATCATATTGAGTGATTTCCAATGGTCTTGTGCTTGTGTCATCTTAATGCTGAAATGCTGATTCAGAGCAGACATCCTCATCAACAATGGAATTTCTGAAGTAGAAAAAAGTGTGAAGGTGCTGGATAGGCAATCATATGAACTGAATTCTATTGAAGTTTTATTGGCAGATAGTAAGAAAGCAATGCCTGCTAGGAAATCTACCAATGCCAACAGACAATAAAAGATTTGAAAACACAGTGCATGTTTTACCGGATTCAGTAGAACTGTTAGAAAGAGCTCCCCTCCTTTAATGCTCTTGTCCAGCTCTTTGGGGCCCCCAGGATACTCCTTGTAGAATATTGTGTGGGTGAACAAGCCACATGTTTGACGGGGAAGTACCTGTTAAAAAACAATAATCAGCATTTCCTCGAAAAATTGTTTCTTATTAATTAAATCATCAAGCCTATGTTTTTTATTCTGAAGTAAACATAAATTAAATTGATCAGATCCTTGGAAAAAATCGGTTACCATATTTTTGGAAAAAATGCGGGATTCCTCAGGAAAAAATGCAGGAAAAATCATTTACAAGTTGGGATTATGATTATTTATTTATTCTGTTAGGTCTATTCTATCGGTCATTGTCTGATATTTCTCCATTTTCGTAAACCTGTATTTGTAATAGGATTATAATGCAGAACTATTTATATAGTATTGTACTGTTTCTACTTTTCTTTGAGTGAAAGGTAAAGCTTCAGAGGAAACAGCTATGTTTATTTGGTACTGTTACTATACACAGCATAGTCTCTTGTCAGTCTTATTTGGACAAGTAATAAAAAAGCTGAAGATAATAATGTAAATTCCCCACTGCTGAAAGGCATAAAGACATAAACATGCACTAAAGTCACACATCATCTACAAGTCATAACATGCAGTAAAACACTAATGATAACTACTAATGCTTTGGTTTAATAATTATTGAAGCAAGAAGAATTGTCACATCTGTACTTAATTTGCTCATGCTGCTCTTTAGATTAAAATGTATTCTGAGGCTCTTATAGAAACATTTCAAAACAGAACGCCCCCTCTCCCACGCATGCCAACCCTTTCGATTTCTCTCTTGAGAATCCCTCTATTTTCATTTTCCATACAACACTATTTTCATCACACATCTGCTATCCCCATGGAGGAGACCTTTTGTATCTATATAATAGGATGTCATAAAACTGAGAATTAAGCATAAAAGCAGTCATAGCTTTTGGGGATTGTGTCTCACAATCCTCTGAGAGAAGCTGTCAGAAACTAGTTATGGTAGTTGCAGACTATACTCTGGGGCTATGAGCATCTAGTGTTTCATATATGCAATCTATCTACTCAAATGCAGGTATATTGCACACTATTTCTAAGCTCTAGAGGAGTTTCTAAAATTAAGCCAAATTTGCCTCACAGTACTGTTTACTTGCTAAGCCAAATTTGCCACACAGTACTGTTTACATGGTACTGTATATGGGGAGCCAAGAGTGGCTCTTTTCTCTAAACTTGACAGATTCCTCTGATATGATGTGTGACTGATCATTATGTAGAGGGCATTGGGGGTGCTGCCTTATTGCTCTTTTTTTCTGAACAAAATTATAAGAAAATAAAATTACAGTTTTTTAAAGCATGCCTCTCATTTGTTTGCTAATAATAACATTTCTCTTACTTCACCAATTAAATTCCTATCAAAGTAAATGTATTAACATTAATGATCCTGGGCAGGTTGGCAGCAGGTGTGATACCAGTGTAGCCTTCGTTAGCCACAGTTTGATGTCCCTATAGCACTTGCACAGTGGTGAGCTCTGAGCTGTCAGCATTATGCTACTGTATATGTGTATGTTTCCAGTGGATTCTAGGACGTTGATCTCTGCAACCTGTCACATGCACAATGATGATTTCGAACTCTGAGAACTGTTATCAATGCACTCTCGGGGAGTGTTGTTTATGTTCCCAGTGCAGAGCGAGACAGAAACACTGTTACAACCCAGGCAGTGAAAACCACCATTATATTCCACTGCATAGCTCTTCACAACATTGCAGATTATAAACAGCATCAATATATTGTTTACAAATCTGTATGCAGGACTGAGTTTCATAGATAAACTGTGAAAAATTAGTACTCCATCTGCCTGATTAGACACGGGAGAAGTGTGGAAAAGGCAGGAATATGCTGTTTTAAGTTGGCAACATGATGGAACTAGCAAAAACAGCACTCTAGCTCACCCTCCCTTGGTTGCTATTTTGACTTTGCAGAGTCTTTAGGAAGACAATAAACATAAATTCTACATCGTAATAAAAAAAACCTTAACACTATAGAAAAATAATAATTAAATCATTATAAAATACATTCTGGTTTCAGACTAGATTATAAGTTAAACACATTTGCAAACTTTAAACACAATTATATTAATAATTAATAAACACAACAATTTAATAATTACAAAGAACACAGATATTGCATTAAATATAATGTTTTATATATATATACACTGAGAAAGACAGACTGAAATTGATACTTCTTATGACCTTAATTCATCATCTCAAAGTTTCTCCAGAAACCTTTTTGTTGTAAGTCATTACTGGATATACAGTACCCACAGCTCTTAATGACAACCTGGCCTTTGCCATCTCCCTTCGTACATAAGGAACAAAATCAACAAAATAAGGAATGGTTTCAGAGACTTTTCCACTGTTGAGCCACACAGTGCACTGACATTAGAACTGAAAGATAGGGATGCATTAAAAACACAATCTATCAGAAAATGTCAGGACAAAAACATTTTTTGGCATGTTGGCATTTTCACTAACTGTGAAAAGAAGCACATGCATCATATCCTGGTATTCAGTTTTAGCTGCTCAAGATCATATCACCTAACATACAGGTTTGAAGCAGCTCTAGAGAATAAAATGTGTCTTGAAAAACAAAAGGACCGTAAAACGAAAATATAAAAGTAAATGTACAATTTGTATACAAATTCTGCAAAAGCAAATGTAAAATAAAAATGCTTTATTCTCAATGATGGATTATGCAGTGAGGTGGTGATTACTGGTTTTTGTCACAATAATGCTGCCATAATTTCAAGTGTTGATTAATTTAACAGGGAACTTATTGGATTTGGGGAAAATGAAGTGGTATATATGTCTTTTGTTCACACTGGATTACATTATTTGGTTTTGTTGCATCTTTATTCCTCCTTTCTCTGAAAAGGACTATACAAATACTAGAAATATTTATCCTAGTAGTTTGCCAAAATTGATGAGGCATGCTTTAGAATGAAATCTATGTACTTTTCTTTATCAGTGGATAAATAGTCAAGCAGCTGCAGGTTTTAAGTAAAAACCAGATTTTGAATGCACAGATTGGTACAGAAAGATAAACACAATATGTGGTGGTGCTACTCACAAAAATCTAAGCTTCATAGTTATACATTTGTCTTGTTTATTATGTTGAAAACTGTCAGGCATCCAAAACAATAATTATAAGATTTAAATTCAGAGTGTCTGAGCCCCCCAACGCTTTTTGTAAGTCCTGTCTGTTGCCTGTCAGTGATTATTTTCCATTTGTCAGCTTAAACTAATGTCTGTAGGGCAGAGAGCAAAAATATTTGCAATTGTACTGTATTATCTTCCTTTTCAGTGTCTAGTAAGATTCTTATTGGCAACATTTTAAGGAAGCAAATTTCAAAACTTTGCGAGATATATACTGTAATAATAGCAGTTTCAAAATGCACTAACCAATTCCAGATCATCTTTTTCTTTAACATTTTAGGACCCTTTCATTAATGGAACAGTTCATTTTACAATGCAAACCAAAATATGGTAAATTTTATTGGTAGACTAAATTTTCATTTTATGGTTCCAGCAATGTGCCAATGGCAAGAAGAACCATTGCAGCTTAATAATTGGGAAGCTTCCTTTATTATAATTGCAATGCCTGCAGAGGGAATGTATTATCAAAACCAGGAAGCTTCAAAAACATTATAATAAATAGGCCTTTGGAAGAATGGGTGAAAGCAAGATAATTGTGTACTGTAGCCTGCAGCCACTCCACATACACTTTCAGGTACTGTAGGAAGTAAAAAAAAACACAGTTATAATCCTCACATAATAATATTGTGATTTTAAAATACCTCTTTTAAAGTTCTGTTTACTTTGGTTTTGCAGAACTACTACATGACACAAATTCTAATATATTTCTATAACCACAGGAGAATAAACTTAGGATAATTGTGCAGTAAGGAACTAGAGTAGAATGCAGATGGCCATACGAGGTTGCTTCTTACACAATGTGATTAGATACACGGTCCTGGAAACCTGTAAAATCCTTCTACAGCAGCTTAACATTTCTTTCTCATTGACAGAGTCCCTTGCGGGGAAGATTTTTTTCTCAGACACATCTAATTTCTCTCTCCGAATGCAGCACCTCATGCTCTTTCTCTATTGCACCTCAAAGTATAACTTTTTTTATTGGTTCTTTGTTTTGCTTAAAATTCCTGAGCGCATTTTGCTGACTGTTAATATTCAATTTGAGTTGCGCTGGGATCGTGAGACAAAAGAAACTTTACATTGCTGGCTCTGCCCGCATGATTGATAAAAGGTAAAGCAGGAAATCCCCAGGACGTGGCTTTGATTTAATATTTTAATCTCCTTTATGCCCTAAAATTCAATTTCATGCAAAACTCACTAAATCATTCATAGCACATGCACGCTTGAGATTTATGAAAGTGTTCTGGCTGTTTCTCTTTTTCAAATGATATTTTAGAAATACTTTGACTCCCTGTTAAAATGGGAAATGAGGCCCGGTTCTTGTTTTTTCAAGTTTTTTCTCCTTGTTTTTTTGCACAAAGAGCCAGACTGGCATATCTCTGGATTTCTTGTCAGGCAGCTCAAACAAATCCATCATTTGCCACATGTACTGTACTTGCTTATTAGGGTGAACAATAGTCCTTGATACTTAGTCATAATTGTGCTTTATTATATGACTTGCTTTATTACAATTATTAAAATTTCATCCACCCATTTTCTAACAGCTTTATCCAGTACAGAGTTGTAGCAGAGCCAGGAGCCTATACTAGCAAGCAACAGGCACAAGGTATGATACACCCTTTATGGGAGGCCAATCCATTGCCGGGTGCACACAGACACAAACACACACACCCTTGCACCAGGGCCAGTTTTCCCAGAAACTAATTAACCTACCAGTATGTCTTTGGACAGTGGGAGGACACTGGAGTACCTGGAGGAAGCCCATGTGAGCACGAGGAGAACAAACAAACCCTACGCAGAGAGCACCCCACATCCACAACTGAACCCAGGACCCCAGTACTGTGAGGCAGTAATGTTAATCATTGCACCACAGTGCCATCCATATTATTAAACATTTTCATATTTATTACATGACATAACTAGAACTGCATACATCAACAAAACTATAATAATGGAAGATTTAAACTCTCTTCAGATAAACATTGAAATGGTTAATGGTTGTTTTCTTGATACAATCTTTTTAAATCAAGACAGAGTTAGAAACATAAAAGTAAAAGAAACACTGGAGATTAGTGTCTGTAACATGTTCACTTTTAAGATAAATCTCAACAAAAAGAGTTTTAAGAATGCTTAAAACAGATTCTATGGAAATCTTAGAGTTTAAAAAGAATAGAATGGGGATAAATTCAATATAGAACTAGCAGAGAAAGCATGGCTACTTTTTAAAAACTCATATTACTAGAATAAACAGAAAAGTCAAACTATAATTAAGTACATCAGGTCCTACACAAAGTTCACGTTTAATGGGTTTAAGTGGTACCACTTCTAATGTACCCTTAAGCAATGTACTTTATACAACTTTATGCCAACACAGCTGTATAAAGGCAATAGGAATTTCTGCAATTTCCTTTGCATAAAAGCATTAGCACGATACACTACAACTGTTTTAAATGATTTCAGCAGAAAGGGGGATGAAGTGCTTAAGGGCCTAAGATAACCCATACAGTAATACGTTTTTTATGATGTTGGATCAGACGGTATCTTCCCATTAGTACTCAAATGAGAAGTTTTCATAAGCTACTTATTTGGCCACTCATTTAACATTAAACATCACTGTTACATAAACTTAGAATTAGGCCAGCAGATATAGCTCATAGGGGATTACTGCAACACAAAATTATTTACACAGATCCCTACTTTGTGTCTTGCTATTATGCTGTGAGTTTTTTCCATCCATTTGTGCAGTCAACAATACTATTATTGTTCCCCTGAAGTGCCGGCTTAGAAACATAATTCCATTTTTAGATCTTCAACTATAAGTTCAGTGACATTTACATCCTGAAATACTTGGAATACTATTTGTACAACAGTATGTAGAGACAGGATTGGTTAATTCTCCTTGTTCGTATGTGCTGCAAATTAAACTAATACTTCCTTCCATTAATATGATTGACTAAAATGTGTGAATTCATCTAGGCCTTCATGTTTTGCATTATGTTCTGGACGATTTTCCACTGCTGCTTTGCACAGTTTGAGGTCCTTACTAATAAATCACCAGTAGACAGAGATAGTTGAAAGCAAAACAACATAATAGATCCATTTAGAGGTTTGAATCAAGTGATTTATAGCTCAGAGTCAAGGTCAGTATTATTTCTGTATGGCTCTTGAAATGTCAATTTTCCTTATTACTGGTATACAGTGCCTTACAAAAGTATTCAGACCTTTCCTATTTGGCCCCATTTTGCACCACTATAACATTTTGCATGCACATTTTTGTACTTAATATTTTATTTAAAACCTGAATGCCCAAACTTGAGTGTTCTAAAGGTACCAACACTTTACAGTAAATGTCAGCAATTACAACAGCAGGTCTTCTTAAGTTTCTACCAATTTTGAACCCGGGCTTGCTGCAAATATTACACATTGTTCATGGAAATTTGTTTCCATGAAAAGTTCTCTCAAGTTGCTTGGGGATTTCTTAAGGAAAATTCCTTTCAAGTCTTTTCAATAGGATTTAATTGTGGACTTTGTTTGGGCCACTAATGGACATTTCCAGTGTAGCTTCATGCTTTGAATCTTTTTTCTGCTGAAAGGTGAATTTTTATCCAAGTAAAAAGCCAGATTGGCCTGTACTTTGCTCCGTCTGTGTTCCATTCAATGTTGACCAGTTTCCCAGTCCCTACTTCATAGAACTTTAAGAAAATTATGCTCGAAACTAGGGATGGTATGACTGAGTGCACTATATCGTGTTTGTGTCAGATGTAATGCTTCACATTTATACAAGAAAGTTCCAATTTCATCTTGTGTGACCACAAAGCCTTTTGCCACATGTTTGCAGCATCACTGAGGTGTTTTGGTGCAAACCCCATGTCAGACTTGAGATGTTTTTGTTTTCAGTTCCATGCAAGGCCCCTCTTCATGGACTTGGATATTGTTTACCCATGAACATTTTCTGCCATCTCAGCCACTGAACCCTGCAACTCTTTTGAAGTCATCATACAGTAACATCACTAACCAGTTTCCTTGCCTGGATGTTCAGATAATTGGGAACAGGATGTGGGAAGCTGATTATCAGATTATCAAAAGACTAGAGGAAGAAGTGTCTTGAAGTGACTTGGATATGAGAGAGACACCTCCTTCATCCAGCCTAAGAAACCAGAATCTGAACAGGTTATCACAGCACTAGAAGTATACAGTAATCTTAAGAAAGGAATTTGCTGTTTTATATTGTTGGAAATATTGATTTCCTAATTATGGAATCCACAGACCTCATAAGATAATGATGTTTTGAAATAGGGAAGTAGATTCCTATTCATTTAGCATTTATTTAAGAGGGTGCTTTAATCCTGGACAGGGTCTGCATCTGATAGGACACAGGTACACTCTTTGCCTTTTAATATATTTTGTCTCAATTTCAAAACAGAATGTAATTGTAGAAGGCAGGTCACTGGTAACTCACAGATTTGTAAATATCCATTTATAGCATAAAATATTGTGTAGTAGATTTATGTAACTTAATGTAAAACAAATCGTCTTATTAACCTTCATGCCTGATACTGAGTTACCAGTCTTCTGGAGAAGCCAAAATAACACTGCTTGGTATGCCCTGACTGTAGAGGTATAATAATTATTACTTATATGCTAGTGTAATGACCAAATGTATTTTTTAAAAAAAATAAAAAACACACTTTTTAAATTATAACCCCTCAACCAACTTTAATACAGACGACTGAAATATTGGCACTGGAGCAGCAAATGTGACTAGACTATATATCTAAATCAAACTGTGAAAGTATTTTAAAACTTAAAAGAAAAACTTAGATGTAGTAATGCAATCTCAATGGTGAGTGAACAATCTCAGTAATGTCAATTCTGGCAAAAGTATAAGAAAAGAAATGAAACAGCTAATATTGTCAGGAGTACTTACTGTAAGTTGCTCTTTATGTTTCTCTGGAAATTCATGTGAACAAAGATGTTAAAGTATTTTTATTAAAAAAAACATTAATTCTGTCCTGCAATGGGTCAGTATTTTGGCTGTTTTACATTTTTTATGTATGATCCTAAATTAATCTCAGCTTTATTATGTAAATAAAAATGTTAATCTGTGTAAACCTTTGTTGTTATTCTAAACTGTCAATAAAAATGTCAAAACATTACCAATATCTATCAAATATCTTAAAGAAAGCATGGTATTTAATGGCATTTTGAGCCAGTTTTTGAAAATATGTGCAATCTCTGATATGACTAAAGTTCAAAAACATTTCTCATACAGATATGCTTAGAATCTAATTCTAAGATGTCATATTTATTTTTGTATGGTAGGGCAGTAGGATTTTGTGCACTGTGCTTACTACATATAAAGCATTCAATTCAAATGTCAGTTTACTATTCACAGAAATAAATACATTTGACATGCAAGAGAAAAACAAAACAAAAAAGAAAGCAAAGTCAGTTATTGACTAAAGGCAGTTTTCTGTTTTCCAGGCAGTAGTGATAAATGTATTTCTGCTTCATGGTTGCTTTGTGTTTCACAATGTGCTTTGGGACTGGCCCACCACTTACTAATGTATAGAAAAATAATTATTGCAGCTGACAATCATAGGCAACTTTACTTGCCTAGTCTTTGGCAGGGTGAAAGGAGGATGAAGTTTAAGGCAAAACGTTGCTACATTCCCATTGGGGATGATTCTTATCCAGTTTGGTACTGATTTAAAGTGAAGAAGAATTGTTGGTACCTGCATTCTGCCCATTACTGTGTGGGGAAATATCGCATCTTAGATATCAGTGATGTCCATCAGAAAGACTGTATACTAAATATCTAAAGGGGAAAGAGTATTTATAAACACACAGTAATTCAAAATTATGGTCACCTAAACAAATACTGAAAACCAAGAATAAAAGTATCAGGCATAATTTTTTGATTTGTATAAAAATACATTAATCATCCAAAAGAAAACGCTTCAGTAGACATGTTTTGCCTTTAGCTTATTGCTGAAATTTCTTGAGCGAATACAGCTCCTTGTTAGCAATAACAACTGCATGAAGTTGCAGAGTATTGTCGTCTAGTAGTGCATCATTGTCCACTCAGTCATAATAGCCTCCCAGAGCTTACTTAGGATGCATCTTTTTCACTGTCCTGTTAAGATTATCTTATGGCAGTTTGGTCATGTCCACAACAGGAGAATCAAGACAACAATTCTTTAATTTTAAAAATTGTTTCTTGTCTTTCTTGTTTTTGTACCTTTGATATAATGTGATCAAAAGCTTAAAGTCACGTAAAGTATGTTAAAAAATGAAATCCTTCAAGCTTTCTGGAAGCACTGGTTCCAGAAAACAGTATAGTATTTTGCCTTAACCACTGTATATCTCCCATGTGTGTTCCATCAGAATAGCTCCAAAACTTCAACTTGCCACCTGAATATTTGTGCAACATTTCAACAATCACAGTCTGTTTTCATCTCACATAGTATTTATTCCTGGACCTAAAAAATAAATTTATTCTTGCATCTATAAGACTTTTCCCAGACACTCATTTTGTCAGTCTTTATAGGTCCTACTTGTTTTTGATGTCCTTAGCAAAGTTTTTCAGGGTGCAGTTCATCAGATTAAAATGACATCTTGAGGAAGTGCCTTCAATATTTCCTTTGATATGGTGGGAACTGACTTTGAATTAAGATCAACAGTAAGATTAGTGTTTAAATAGAAATAATAACCGTCATGCACAGTTACTTTTACTGTCCACAGTTGCTATGCATGCCGGTACTTTCTGCTGCTCTATCGCTTGAAAATGCATTACCTAAATGTATACATCTACATGGTCTCTCTGGCCACTTCTGAAAATCCCAGAGGGCAACATACTTTTCCAGAAATCTCAAATTTTTCACCTTTTCCAGAGAGTGTCTTGCTATTTTCATCAGGGAAATAGAAGACTGGCCAATTGTTTCTGAGTACATGTCAGAGCAGTGAGAATCAAAGATCTCTCTAGACTGATGGTCTGTATTTTTACTTTGCTCCCCACTGAATACACTAAATGTATGGCTTGAATTATTTACCAGCCAAAAGATTTACTCCAATAAGCTTGTACTTGAAACACTGGAATCAAAACACTTCAAGCATGGGTTTTGCTCATAAACTGCTTATGCCATGGGCGGACTGTATCACATTAAAATTAACTGCTAACAGAGCTGAGCAGTTCAGTGCTCTCTTAGAATTTAAATTAAGTACCAATTAACCGCAGGAAAACTGCCATTTTCTCAGATCATACAAATTCAGTGTTAATTAAATTCTAACTTTGTAAACATCCCCCGATCTCTTAAAGCTGATAGAATTTATCGTTTTACCTTAATAAAGAAAAAACATAATCTTAAATAGAATTCATATAGCTCTCCCAATTATGATTACACAGACCTCTCTCTCTCTGGGTTTTTTCACAGGAAATCGTAGCTATGCAAGACAAATACCAAACAAACAAAATTGGTAGACTGGGTTCACACATTCTGCCAAGCACTTAACAATTGGATATTGTTTTAAATCATTCCAGTTCACAGGTTGCTGCTATACACACTTTCTGTTGGATTTTTTCCTTAATTTCAAGCCACTCTCATTTTCTGTTTCTTTTGCTTTCTCCATCTCACCACTCTCCCTTGTATTCCTGTCTTCTCCATCTCACCTTACCATTTCTGTGTGGAATTACCCTTTAGCTTTTGTTTTGAATGGCATGAAGAAGTAAAGCCTACTGCCTGAATTTACAGCATATTTTATTTCTTTTGCCGTTTCTTTTGAGGCAATTAATTCATCTTCCCATGAATCAATATTTCATGGCTCATATATTGTATATAGGTATATAATCAGTAAGCTTGAGCTGTCTCAGGTAAGGGATATAGTTTGACAGAGATGAAAAATCCAGAAAAGGATAAGTACCATGAAAAACTACCCAATGTGAAAGATTTCTGCTTCAGGTAGTGTAGCTCTGGGGACCTTCACATAAAAAAAATATACAAAAATTGCCTTTTGAAGTGCAGAAGGCTTCCTGGCCTTTATTTAAAAAAGACAAAAGGGTTTGCCTTCACATATAACCAAGACTGCACAACAAAAGCATTATTAATTTGAAGAAAACCCACCAAAGACTTCCAACATTAAGACTTCTACACTGGAGTCATATGCTTTTCTGGACACTCCATTCAATATTTATTTATTTCCTAACTTTAGCCAACAAGAAGACACATGAGCAGAGCAAGACTGGAGGAGGAGGAATTAACATTAACATTAACATCATGACATAGAAAGCATTTCTTTATTAGGATATTGTCATTTTCCCCTCTTTTTTGTTGTGTGAATCAAGTATTATTGTTGAGCCCTCCCCCCCTTAAAACAGGTAAAAATGTCTTTTGTGAAATCAATGTTCATATTTTTAAGGCTAGAATTTTAAAGTGTGAGCTGTGAATTGATTTTCTGTTAAAAACATGCCCCGTTTGGCCCTGTGGGGGGCTTTAATGAGGATATCTGAGCAGTTCAGACTACAGTACCTATTATATTAGGAAATGTAGTAAGAAATGTTTTGATCACAATGCATAGCTACAAGGAACAGAAGCTACATTTACACTGGATAGAACTATATATGAGAATATTTCCAGCTTTTTAATGAAATTCCTGTTTGATGTTATTCACTAATTTATGGCCAGGAAACGTTGTGAATATATGCAAAAACTGTTTTTATGCAAATACCACTTTCGTCATTGCACGACAAACTGTTGCTTTACTGAAGCTCTCCTGAGTCGCCAACCCTGCAAAAAACTGCATCAGCCACAAGGAGTCTCCACCCTATGAACAGAGTTTTTTAATGATGAGCTATGATGAGCAATGGTAACAATGCATGGGTGTAAAGTATACTCTGATGAAACTGTTTTGGCAATCCCTAAACCTTCTTTCTCTCTGCAAAGCTCTACGGTCAACTGGATTCCTAAAGAATTGTTGTCCACAAAGGCAGGCTGAGTTTGAGTTCACCAGCACAGAGCAGGTTAGAGGATATGTTGCTATAGTTATATAGCCAGATACAATGACATCTTGTGGCACGAAACCGAAAATCCAGACTTTTTAAAAATGTTTACTGAAGTTATCCAGTTAATTGAGGAATCTCTCTTTGTGAAGCAGCCCCAGGTTTCCTATTCATTCTTGGGTAATAAAAACACAACAAAAGTTTTAAAAATATGCAGTCAAATACAGTGTGCAGTAAAAGAAAGTATAGTAAACACAGATTTCCTCTACTCAGATCTAGATACTCTTCTTGTAGCAATAAAAAAAAATATTTTAAACTGTTTTTAATTGTCCTTCATGTTACATGAATCCTTTCAGTATCTAGTAGCAGCATGTCACTAGGCAGAGTCTCATTCAATGCAGGACGATGAAACTGACATGGAGGAACTGGGTTCCAGCTCATTAAAAGACACAGGCAGAGTGACATCTGCAATCGACAACCACTCAGAAAAGAAAAAAATGATAAGGTGAAGGCTGTTTTCACCATCTTTTGTACACCTGCCTGCAAAGCCTTATTACTGAATTGTTTTCATAGTGGCTCCCTAGGTTTTGAAGAACCTATGCCAACCTATAATTTATAGACATATACCCAATAATTCCTTACACTTAAAGAACATCCAGGAAATTAGTATTTCAGGATTGAAGGAATAGTCGATCAATGTAACTGTTACTGTATACTGTGAAAATTACCATGATGTTGTTGTGTATGAATCCCTTCCTGTAACGTGCAGGTTTCAGGTGTGGGTACTCCTCTGTGCTGGTCACTTTGATATTCCAGGCTTTCTTCCATGACTCGTAGAGTTGCACATGTACAGGGTACACGCCAGAATGATGAGGTGCCACTGCATAGCCCATGTCAGTGGGAATGCCATGCTCCTGGAAAACATTGCACAGAAGCAATCAGGTAGTCACAAAATAAAACATAAGGCAGTTATTTCAGGAGCTGCAATAGAACTCCTTGTCATGGTTTCTCTGAGCTAAGAGCTCTCATTTTTTAAATTATTTAGATTTTTATTAAACATTACAGGATCTACAACTGAACAGTCTCAAAGATGTAATAAAGGCCTCTCTTTCAGAACATACAACAAGGATGATTGCAACAGAGAGACAGAATTGCCTCACAAAACTCACTTAAACTAAAAGGAGGACATAAATTACATTAGACTGCCAAGTGTGAGCATGCCTTCCAAGAACTTCAGCAAATTATTGCTAGTGAGCCTGTCATAAAGACCCCAGACATCATAAAACCATTCAGACTCCAATTAGATGCAATGCAACAAGGCACTGATACACAACTACTCCAGGGGTGTGGAGGGCAAGAACATTTCCCTTTTAACACATGTGATTAAACAGTCTGGCATTAAGTCCAATGCCATAACACTAATGACAAAAAAAGGAAACAAACTGTAATTTTCCATTGAAATTCCACACCAACAGTTTGAAGTGTCACAGGGCTGAGGCCAATCCAGCACGCATACAGAACATACCGTAGACAAGGTTACACTAACCAGACAAAGAGACTGACTGAGTGCTACATCATGAGTGCCAGGTTAAATATTCTAAGATCCCCTCTCACATAAGCAATGACAATGCACAGCACACAGATGAAAAAAATAATACTTGTTAATAATAGAAAAAAATGCTGAATACATTTCCTTTCCTTTAAATGTGTTAGTGGATAATGGGAAAATCGGATGACAACAAGAATGAATAGGTAAATTAATAGTGATTATAAAAGGCCTCATAAGAGGTCATGCAACAGGGGCATGCAACAGTTCATTGTCACAATTTTCTACACATCTTTATTTGTACATGGCTGCTGGAGAAATAATGACTTTAAAAGAGCTCATATACAATAACTGGAATCTCTCGGGTTTTCAGTGGTAGAATTCAGTGGCTTTCAGTGGACGTAGATTTCAAGCTGCATTTATCTTGGTTGATGCTGTGTACATTAGCAAGGCATTTTCTGATGTATTACATGTCAGATCTCCTTTGCAAGTGATGTCAACACGTCATTACAAAGTAGAATTTGTAGTCTAATACAGTTATATACCATGCATATCAGTATATTTAGCACTGCCCAGAATTTGTGAATGATTAACTTTAAAAAAAGATACCAGGTACACAGAGTTTGATAGAGGAGGACAAAGAGGACACGCTAAAACATATGACAGAGAATGCAACTAAATTCAAAGAGCTTTAGACTTATGTTAAAGCTGGCTTTGAAGCTGAAAGTTTTTAAACCATCAAGAATTCAGTAAAATTACTAATCCTATCAGATGGCTTTAATACATGGCATTGCAAATATTTTCTGGAAATGTATCTGAAACTGCCACAGACAAGGAGTGTTACAATCCCATAGCTAACAAGTTGAATTCACATTACAATTACAATGAGCAGCAGCCCTCAGGTTTTAAAGTGCTGGGTACTTTTAAGACTGGTTTGCCTTTTTGATCCAAGTCAAGTGCCACTTATTTTCTTAATCCCACGTGGTTTTAAAAAAATCCCTACATGGCAGAAAGGGTATGACGATGAATGCACAGCATACCTCAACTTTGCAAAGGAATGCAACTGTAATTAGATAAATTGGTTATTGAGGTGTTTCTACAACAGTAGTGTTAGTTTGCTTCATATCTAGCAGTGGTATTAGCAGGAAAACAGACACCTGCACCCTATATCAGGCTCAAATTTTCTAACAGATAACCACTTGCTCATGTGACTTTGTAAAGTAATTTAAAAAAAGACAACAATATACAGAGGCACAGAGAGAACATCTGAGCAGGAGAGGAGAAGAGACAAGCAAGGAAAATTCCTCCTTAAGGTACTAAAACCTATGAGGTATTGAGCACTGAAGGGACTTCTTAGTACAGTGAGTAAGTTTAAGGAAAGCAGCTATTCTTTAATATTTGCGGGACTATTTTTGTAAATGTGCCAGCCATAATTGTCACTCTCATTTATTTTGTTGCCTTTTTGTTAAAGGCGTAAAATAATCTCCTTTTTAAGCATCATGCACCATGTAGAGTGCAGGCTCACTTGTGGAAGATTATTTAATTTATGAAAGCAATCTTATTTACTCCCAGAAAGATTTATGCACACTTCTGGGTGCATTAAGATAGTCAGTGTTAGGAACAGAGTGGAAAATGTAGGATGTATAATACTGGACTCTCAGAACTCACTCTTTTTGTAAACAGTACTCTGTAAATAATGTCTTGTGTGCCTTGTGTTTGTTTGTGTAATAAACATTTGTTTTGTGAGATTTCTGGGATTAGAGAAACATTCTTCCCTAAATTCAGAAATCTAATCCCAGAGTTCCCACACCTGCCAGAATCACAACGGGTCCCAATCCTACTGGGAGAGGGAGGAGGGAACTCAGTTGAACTGGCAGCCCAGTATGTGATCTCCTGTCACAGCCTGAGGAACAGTGAGTCTGTCTCCCAATAATGCTCCAGCCGCCTACAGAATATGTCAATATTGTATAATATGTCTTTGTTGTAAATGTCTGTAATATGTCTGTAGATTTTATTTTACTTCTATTTTTGTTTTGTTTCATGTAAATATCATTACTTTCATTTGCTTTGGCAACACTGATTGTACCCATCGGTCATGCTAATAAAGCACCTTGAATTGAATTGAATTGAATAGTGCCTAGTTGTTTTCTCAAACACCAAATTATTACTTAAAATGAAAGAAGCCACAGTGACATAGTTTGTTCTTTTATAAACTGATTGTATTCAAGCTGGTGTAATTATTTGTATTTAACTATTACTTAACTCTGTCTTTAGTCAATAGCACTTTTAGCACCCTTTTCCCATATTGAGAGCCAGCAGGCTATGAAACAGAACAAACATTAACAATATAATACTGTCCCTTGTGCATACATAGTGTAGTTTGATTCTGGGCATTTCTAATGCTGAATATTCAACAACATTAAAATGTTATTTTATGTCATCATACATCAAAACCTTCAACCAGACAAAGTAAACACAGACTAATATGATACAAAAATATACTTTAAAATGATAATTTTACATTTTTCCCTCTATGAATACAATTGTTTATGGCAAGATTATGGTTTAAAAGATTTGCCCTTTTCCTACAGGCTTGTTTTAATTTTCTGGAGCCCTTATTAGGTGTATACCCACACCCTCAAAGAGACAAATAGTATTATAAATGGTATTTTATGATACTGTATACTAATCTATAATATATTATAAAAGATTATGTGTTTTATTTGAATTGTCTTCTAATTTTTGACAATGTGATATAACTTATTTTTTTCATTATGGTTTTTTATACCGGGATTTATAATATGTGTTAATGTATGTATTGAATGTGTTTTACTGGGTTTGAAAAATATTTATTGTTCAGCAATATTAATCATACTGTGTACACAAATACATATGTATAGTACATGACAACAAAATCCTACAAAATACATTTCTGAATTTGAACATGAATCCACTCCTAACTTTATTAAATAAAGTTTGCTGCTTAAAGTTTAAAGGAAATAACAGGACTGTACAAAAACAATGTTATATTTAATTGGACTTTTGCCTTTACGGAATATTTTCAGATAACAAGCATTCTTTTTACAGGATCAGATAGAATTAAAGAGAGTACTGGATCTATTATTTATGGCTCCCAATGGGGCAATCCTTTCTATAAAATTGACAGGATGACCTTGAAAAGGGGAAGCTCCTTCAGTAATGGGTTAATTTGACTGAAGCATATGTTAACTGAAAAAAGACAATCTCTTGAGAAAAATCTGCTACCAACAACCAGTACTACTTTTTTCATATAGTGCAAATTGAAAATATTATGCAAACCAGCCTGTCTGTTCTTTCATATTCGTAGATTGCAAACAGTCAACTGGCAAGATTAACCCCGCTTTGAGAAACAGCCTCGTTCAAGGAACCAAGATGTGGACAATCTTGGTCTGAATTGGGATTATTACTCATGAAATATACATGAAAACCCTTCAGGCATTACCAATCGGATAAATAATTAAAGATCCCACACAACCACTTAAAAAGTATGTAAAGATGGAAAGAATTCATAGCCTCGAGCAATGGAAAAAAAATTGTTGGTCAGTGAGTCACAACCTAGCCATTTAACAACTATCACCTCATAAAGGTATTTCACGTGTAGACCTTTGCTCTAGAACATTCCAATTTATTACTTATTCCACAATGACAAACCTAACAGACACCTTAGTCAAATCAGGAGTCACCAGAGACAAGTATTTACATGCTTGACCAACCACATGATGTTCACTTATTTGATTAGACTCATTACCTCCAGACTAGGTGATATTTAATTATTGTGAAGATCAGTCTATACTCTGCTGCCAAACTGCAGAGCCTTTGTAAAAAGGTACTGACAAGGCATGGTGCTAAAACTCCTTTTTTGATTTAAAGAATCATTCTATTAATGTAATTGCAAAAATGAATGTCTGGTACTGTGCACACATAAGTGATTTCATGGACTGATCATTTTTATTACATTGTATAGTGAATTTTCTGCCTACTTTACAATTTCAGACCAAGTTACAGGTTATTTGTCTCAAGAAAATACAATGCATATCTCATGTAATAAATTGGTAAACAACACATTTTTCTGCTAATATTGTACTTTTTTCATATTAGAACCGGTAAAGGTTCATTCCATATTTAAAGTTTTAAGAAAAGAAAGGAAACACTGTCCTGGCTGTGGGCCTTCTTCAGGTGTGAGGAAGAGAGGGAAAGTTGCAAAGAAATAAGGCATAGTATAAAAAAAGACAGAGTAGATAAGAAGGGGGGAGTTGTGATCTATGTTTCAGAATAATTTTGGTTTCTGGTTGTCTTTCTGCAATAGGTGTTATGAAACCAATTCAGGGATTTTGAAAAGGCATCCCACACACAAAGGATTTAATCCTTGTCCTGGAACCACTTTTTTAAAATTAAGTTTAGGCTAGAACAAAAGTCTTGCATCAGCAAACTGGAACATTTGCTGTGAATATATTAAAAAATTAGTTGAAATGACTACACTGCCCTATCATGTCCATGGAGAAATCCTGAATTATTTTAGTATAGATCCTAACAAGGAAACAAGGAAAACTACATGTCTCAGTAGCACCAGAGTGAAGCATTCTTCTGATTCAGAGCTAGAGAAAGTAATAAAATTGACAGTGCTCATTTTGCTTGTCTACTAAGTACTGAAGGAACTGCAATAGCCTATTTGACATGACAGAAGTATAAAGCTTAAGCTGAAGACTGATCCATAATACCTCTTACAATCTTATAATTTACAAGCATTCCAAATGTGCATACTAAAATCTTCAAGTCAAATGGAAAAGTTAATTTTAAGACGTTATTCCTGAGAATACTGCTGCTCTCCATCTAATGACACCTGTAAAATACATTAATACGTGTATGTATTTTTGTTTAGTCAAGCTTTACGTAATTCTGGTTTTATCTAAACACTTGCTAGCATGGGAGATCCTCAATGTTACAGCTGCGTAAATGTTGATTCATAACCTGGCTGACCTACCACTGCATCATTTATTCTCAAGAGAACACCAAGTGTCAACTAAAGTCAGCTACAACCTCACTTTAAATTGTACTTTTTTTAAAGCCAATATAAAATCCTTAACTATAAAAAAATGAAATTGTAGCCCAAGCTATATAACTCTAAAGCAAACGATCCTATCCCAAACTTAGGTGCATCACACTAACAACTTGCTTTATTCAGCTGGCTCTTACCTACTGTAAACAAATGAAAAAAGAACTGAAAGCCCTTTACTTACCAGAGCAAATTCTTTGTTTAGAATCATCTGTTCCATCAAGGAAGATTCATTGTGGAAAAGATGAGGCTGCATGTGGCTCCACATGTGAGGAAACCACCAGAATTCATCCACATATTTCAGTAATAGGTCATCCCCTTCATCTTCTTCTTCTGTACCTGAGAGACAGGAAACACAACTATATAAGTTTTGTTTTCTTTTGAGGGAAATATTTCTTTCCATAGGTTATTCAATGTTTTCTTACTTATTTAGTAACATTTACTGAATCTGGTAGACTTAAGAGTATGCAATGAGGCTTCTCAGAACAAAATATTATTTATAAAAAATCAACCTTTGAAAACTGCATTTACTTTAAGTATTTTAAATGTGGGTTTCGGCAGTTAGTTGAAGCATACGATTTGGGGTTTGACATTTTGTATTCTTTCTCTGTGTTTTTTATGATATATACTTCATGTTTGAGACACTTTAACAAGATCATTTTACAACAGAAAGAACAAAAGGATGATTCACAATATTCAACATCAATTGCAGCATTAACATGAGCATAAAGCAAAAGTATGTGAAGATGCCAAATGTTTGCCCAATGCCCACGTTTTTGTGGGCTTTCCAACTATTGTTGTAAACCATTGTATTTATAAAAAATCTAAAGATATCAATATATATAACATGAGTCAAGAAAGGATATTTTATATGCCAAAACTCCATCAGGAACCAGGAGAAATGAGCTGTGCCTCATGTTTTCCTGCTTGTTATGAGCCATTCACACTCACATATCTAGCCACTCCCCCATTAAATAAAAAAATGTGCTAAAATGCTGCAGACTATAACAGTGGCTCAATCTTCTTTTTCTTCCTATGTCAGTTATAACGAGATCAGCGCTGTATAATAATTTAGGGGGCTCTAACAGGATTTAATACATGTGGGAGCTAAGCCATTGCTTGCCTTATATTAGTGATGGAGTCCTATAATGAAAGTACCACTCTCTATAGCACACACAAATCCATGAGTGATAGGCTAGCAAGCTCTCTATTAGCTTACCAGTGTGGTAGAACTTTCCTGAAAATCCAAGGTTGAAAGTAAAATTTGTTATTTGAGTACGGAGTAGATTCTGCATATCCAGAAGGGCCTGTATTAAAAAAAGATAGGGTTAAAACATTCAGTGAATATTTTTAGTTGAATATTTTTTGGTTTATTTTTGTGAACCTGTAAGGCACTAAAATTAAGTTTCCTAAAACACTAGCAATCAGAGTGTGCAAAAGTAAACCTCATTGAATTTCATTTTCTCATAAATTCTGCCCTTGGTTATGACAAGAAATTTCACACATGGGAAAGCAACACAGTAAACTACTTCCAGTAGCTGCACAGCAAATGCATTTATTGGTGTATGTGTTGTTTATTGAGGCATTAAAAGATTTACAGAATCACAGTATAGAAAATGAATGGAAAGACTGTAATAAGCAATTTCGAAAAGGAGGTATTATTTTACATATACAAAGTATAGTCACTTCTTAACTAATAAATTACCTGTACACAACTGTACAGATAGTAAAACTTAAACACATGCAAAACAATAAATCAAATAATGGGAGAATGTACCCATACAGTTAGTTGTAAGGAAAGTGTTATCTTTTGATGTTGTATCCCTTACTTTCTTAATATGAACCACACAAAAAATAAGTATAGATATCCCATCTCAACAAATTTAAATGACCACAAGGTACATTTTCTGTGTTAAGGAAATAGTTACTATTTTTATTTTCCTCATTTTCATTTACTGTTTATAGTATATGTTCTGTTTCTTTGACCTTAGCATTTAATCTTCCATATACATTTGTGGTTGAACTTCAATCTCTGGGTACCACTGACTGTGCCCATTTAAATTCATTCACATTTAATGCATCAATGCATTTCACAATGGCAGATGAACAGTATTTATGTGTGGTGTTCTGAGTTATTGGCTGCTAATGAGACTCTGGCTCACATCACTATAAGGACTAAATACTCCTTTCCTCATTTTAATGAGTTCATTATTTCCTGCCTCTTGGACGAAAGACAACAAATTTCTTTTAATTAAAGGTCAAAACTCCTCAGGCTAAGCAAATTGAAGGGCTTATCAAGTTCCCGAGGGGTCCCTGAAGAAGATTCTGCATCATCCCTCGAAACTGATCCGGGGCTCGGCCTTCCATTTTAACAACCGGCATTCTGCACTTGCCCACAGAAACCAGCAGCTCTCTGGAGACAGCTGCTCTAATTTTAAACGAAGGCTGAACAATGTTAAGGCATGGATGTGTCTTTCTATCCTCAGACAGCATGAAAATCCAAAGTCAGCCAAAGTAATTAAAGAGCCTCTCCTACTCAGCCAAAGGGCTGCACTGATCAATACTGCTGCCGGGGCATGATTAGTTGTTTTGCAGCGGGGGGATGATTTATGGAACGTGCGTGGCAGATGCCAGATTAATGGAGCTAACAAAAATAATCTCATATTTCTTGTCAGGGAGGCGATGCAAATGCAATCAATATTATTGCGCCTGTGTTTCAGCCTGCATGAGCATGTGTGTGCGGTTGTAAAAAAAAATTAAAGAATATATCACAGTAGGTATATATAGGTGTGCTTAGATGCCATGTAAGGAACCGCCTGGTGGTACAATTGTAAAGAATGTGAGCATCACTCTGTGTTTAAAAGCATTGTGCTTCACATGCTTGTAAAGGACCCACACATAAACGTTATGTCTATTTTCATCTTTGAAGAGCTATCATATGAGAAAAGGTGGAAAGAGAAAGAATATATTCATAAAATTGAAGCCCTGCATTGCCTAGGATAAAAATACAGATTAATGTATAAAGAACTACTTAATAAGCAATTATGTCATAGACCTCTACCATCAGGATGTAATACATTTTTTCCAGAAAAAAGGCACCTGTAATGTGTTGTTGCAGCTAGATAGGCAGCGGTCAACAATTAGCTAGTGTCAACATTTGCAGTTCTCTGAAGCTTCAAATCAAGAAAGGAAAAGGGGTATTTATTTAGTTGTATTGGGTCTGAGACACATTGAACAAAGGAATCTTCTGATTTACCTTGGTTAATTAGGTTCTTGGTAAATTGTAAAAGAGTTATCAACAGTCCAGGAACACAGGATAAAATATTAAAGCAAAAGACAGGAAGACAGGAGAGAGGAAATAAAGGAGAGAAAGACACAAGGAGGGAAAAGAGACAGTGCCAGGCAGGAGGTCCTTGTTCCAATCAACCAGTTTTGAGTTGAGTATTTGAATTTTGTTAAAAGAGCCTGCCATTCTGTTGTTTTTAGGAAACTATGATTTTTTGTATACAGTATCCCAAGGTTAAGAAGTCTCTCCTAGCTAGTGGATGCATTTTTAGAATGGGGGAAATACTGTAGGTTTCCCATTCACTTCGTAGCATCCAGATCTATAGAGAAATGTAATGGTAGGTTATATTCTGTGTAGTGAAAAAGGCAGTTTTATCTCTCTTGTTGGCATGCATAGGTATTATATAGATGTTACATAGGATCTAGCAGTCTGGGTTTTTTTTCTGCTTGGTCGGGACGTAGGCCTCCGAGATGCCTTGTTTGTAAATAGAGTAACTTGTACAGTATGTTATGTTTTGTTGTTTACTGTGTGTCACTGTCATTATTTATAAACTTTTGTTTAAAATATTTGTTTGTTAATTTGTTAAACATCTGTTTCGCCAGTGTGCCCTATTTATTACTGTTACTCCAAAGCTGTAACAGAGAATAAAGAGAACTCATGATATTATATTTTCATAACTCCTATTTGTAACAGCATATGAAAGTTACAAAGAGACAAAATAAAATCTTTACATGTGTATACGTGTACTGAATTCACACTTCTGAATAGTTTCTTTTGTGTCTTGTTCTTTACCAACATATTTCTATTCAAATCAGGTTACGCTTTTAATTATGTTATGGTGTGTCTATCATCTTTTGTCACTTTTAAATGAAAGCAAATTAAACCTAATGCCTCAACATAGTGATAAGCAGGTGTGATGTCCCTCGATAATGTTTTATGTAAAGATTTTGAAACTGTAACAACAAATGCATTGATTATAACAGGGGAGGGGGAGCACTATCCTTATTAAATATTTGTTTATTGTGAGTAACAGAATATGTTCTGCTATGAGAATGTTTTGTTGTATTAATACTGGCTATTCTCAATTTAATTCACATCCATTAAGAAAATAATTGTTAAAAGAATACAATTAATATACTTGAATTATTAAATTAATGGTTCTTTTACAGGGCGTATTGTCAGAGATACCATTTAATTCATTTACAAATTGCTCAATGAAGCAGAACAGTTGTTTTTTTCTATTGTAAAAATACTGCTCAGAATGTAACTTACTGAATGGAGCAAAAAAGAGATTCTCTATGGATCTGGGCCCATAAAGGTTTGTTTTTACAGTGTAAAACTCAATTGCCCCTTAATTGCAAAGATGTGCACTTGGTATTATAGCAAAAGGCTCTGATTTTTAACTGTTTGGTACAATAATTTGCAATATATATCATTATAATTGTTTAAAGTATTTATTCTAATGTTTGGCTAATGGACTTTAGACCTACTAATTGTTTTGTGTAACATCAATTGTACTCTTGCATCTAACTGCTTTAGTGGCATTATCTCTCAAAATTCATGAATATTCATCCTTTTGCCCATGTTTAGAAGACCTTTAGGGCAAGGTGAGAAGACTGGGAGAGAATTTTGGAGGGTTATTTATTTCAGGTTAAAAGGACATGACCGCAAGCATTTCTTCATCAAATCAGATGGTGTGCAAGGTGAGGAGGTTAGCAAAAAAAAGAAAAGCAGTTCAGGGGTTATTTTTCCCTTAGCAGCTCACCAGAGATGCTTTTCTGCTAAATACACACTAGAAAGACAACTCAAGAATTATGATTGTGAACTCTGCACCCCATGCTGTGACAACCACTATAGTAATATGATATATAGCTCCCAGCTCTGGATCAGTGTTAAACTTTTAAGTGAGACAATATGCAGCAACAGTTGGAAGACACATTCTATTTGATACACTACCCTTTTGTCATGCAGCATGCAGCTGTCTCACGAGCTTGGAAAAAGCAAACATATACAGTATATAAGGATGTCTGAGACTGGATAAGCTACTGGATGTGAAGAAATGCTTTTTTCTTCAAAATTAAGAAGAAACACAAATCTTGAAATGTGTGAAGAAAAGAACAATCAAAATAATGTTTAATATTAAATTTATTAATAACTTACATTGGTACAAAATACACAATTAGAGCATTACAGAAATCTAGCATTTACAGCCTTTTCATAGTGTTTTGAATAGGTAATACCGGGCTCATGTGAACATTTCCAGTTCCCAGTTTCCAGCTTCAAAGCAAGTAGATGTTTGCTGAGATGTAGGGTGCATTTTTAGAATAGGGAGATAGGCTCCCATTCCTTTTCTAGCCTCTGAGTCTACAGAGAAAGAGATTTAACTGTAGGTCATATTCTCTTTGGTCTTTATCGCTTATTTTGGCCTTTGAATATTTGGTAGCTGTCTGGAGTTTTTCTGGGTGGTTAGGATGTAGGCCACTTGGATGCCTTGTGTCTAAATGTGTAAATTTGTTAATAGTGTAACTTGTATGTACGTAGTATGTCTATTTTGTGTGTTTAATGTGTCATTGTTAATAAATATTTGTTTAACCCAGAGTGACAGATTTATTATCTGCTGTTATAAATTTTCACAGAACAAAGAACACATATGCCTCTAATTATACCAAATACTTGGGTAAATTCCTTGTCAGAAGATTAACAAATTGGGGGTTATGATTAATTATTTTAATAATTCGGTCATAATATTTCTCTATTATTGTAACCCCCTATTTGTAGGATTTTTGCTTGGAAAATGTATATAATTTTAATAAATAACAGGGAGTGGAAAGAATAATGGAAATGCCTAATAAAAACTACTCTTATTTTGAAGTAAACTGCAATTAAAAAGGATTAATTTCAATGCTAATTACTAATACATTCCCACTATAAAAAGTCTTATAATCAACACTTTAATATTTAAGTTTCTAAAGCAACATGAGAGATCTAACAGGTTCGAAAGAAGTCAAATATTTGGTGTCTAAATTTCAGGTGTGCCAGTCACAGAAATGGCCAAAATATTTCATACGTTAAGGGGAACAGTGTCAAAAATCATATCAGCATACGCCAGCATCAGGTAAGAGGAATGGTCGCAAATCAAAGCTCACTGAAAGGAATAGATGGACACTTTATAGGACAGTTGCTAAAAAACATAAAACAACAACTTCATAAATGACCACAGTTATGAATCTACACCTCCTTGACTCACAAAAACTGTACATTGTGAACTTCAAAAAGCTGATATTTATAATAATAATAATAATAATAATAATAATAATAATAATAATAACAACATCACTTTATTAACCCTTTACAATTTCTTGCATTAGGAATTATCTTTTCGCATACTCCAGCTTGCTCTCCATGAGACACACAGACACACAGATCTGCCATTGTACGGTGCCCCTGGAGCAGTTGGGGTTAAGGGCCTTGCTCAGGGGCCCAGCGGAGTAGGATTCCTACTTATGGTAGTGCTGCCATTTGGAAGCCACTTGTAACCAAGGCCAATGCACAGCAACACATAACCTAATGTAGTGAGCACAAAACGGGACTTCTGAGCAGCAAAAGAAAGTAATATAATCTGACGAATTGTCTTTTTTTTCCCTGCATCTGGATGGGTTAATGTTTGGTGCAAGCCAAAGGAAGCCTTCAACACACTGCCTTCTCCAACTGTTAAACATGGTGGTGGATCTGTTATGGTATGGGCAGCTATCATGTGAGGTTCATTATGCCCAATTATTACTCTGTATGGCAGATCTATGACCAAGGAATACAAAAAGCCTTTGTAGGCAACCAGGTGCACACTATGGTGCAAAAACTGTTTCCAGATAATGTTTCTATATTCCAAGACAATAGTGCCCCCATATACACAAAGATTTCAAGAGTGGTTTCAAGAACATCAGGATTAATATCTTCCACGGTCTTCCCTATTAGCAGGTCTAAACTTCATTGAACCTTTATGAGATTTTCTGAAACAAAGAGTGCAAAGTCGATTCCCACCTCCTTCTGGAGGCTTTTCTTCTTAATAACAGTATTAGAAGAAGGACTGAAGCTGTTCCAAAGGCAAAGGGCAGCCAAGCTCTTTTTTTAGTTAAACATTCATACAGTATATTGCTTGGTGTTTCCTATATATGTGTGGTGAAGTAGACTACCAGCTCCAAATATACAACCCAATTCTAATTCATTTACAGTATAAGTTAATTATAAGTGCTATATTGGCCTTTTAAGTGGGTAAAATACACACATATAGTATAACTTATTCATATTGTGTATTGATATCGTTACGACCCCAAGTGTCTAGGGGTAAAGGGGTGTAACATTTAGGATAATTTTTGGATGCAGGAGGATTCTGGTGAGGGACTTGGGAAGTGTGATAACAAGGGTGAATAAGTGACTGGTATAAAAATAGGACACAATAACACACATGGGTAAGGAACTAGAGTGGTGCCAAAGAAAAGAAAATAACAAACAAAATGGAGCTGGCTAGGAAGGTGAGGGAAAGCTAACCTGAATACGAAAGAAAACCCGAAACACACGGTCTTCGGCGTCTTCAACACCCTAGCTAACCTCCACTGACTACCCAAAACCATACAAGACAAACGACACTCACCCGTACTAAACTAATTTGACTAATACAAGAATCAACTACATGTGTGCAAAATGTACCCAACAACCTAAACTAACTCTATACACAAAAGTTCACACAATACACAAGTGAACTATGAATACAAACGAGAGTAGAAGTAACGTTACAAAAGCACACTGAGTACAATTACACAAATACAATTACAAGTTTGGGCAAGGTAATGGCAAAATAAGGATAACACAAACAAACGAAAGTACAAAGAAACCAACAAAACAACAAAGCCAAAGCTATACGAAAACACACACACAAAGCAAAACAACAAACCAACAAAGGCGAAGCAAAACCAAAAGCAAAATGAAACAAACCAAAACCAAGCAGGACCAAAGTCAAACGAAAGGCCTCTTCCTTCTGAAAACCTCCGTGTTTTATACCGAATAAGATGAGTTGTGATTTGGCAAGAAGCTAATAGAAGATGATGTCATACGGAAACAGTGGTGTAATGATGGACCAATGAGGAAGTGTGGAACATAACAACAAAAACACATAGACCACACACTGGGACGTAACAATATAAGTTTATCAATACACAATCTGAATAAGTAATACTGTAAGTAAAGGTTAACAAATGTGTAACAGAATCACTGTGACATGCAAGTGATAACTGTATCTGGAAACCTGTTACATTATTCAATGTGTTTATTCTTAGATAATACTTCAGTATTTTGATAAAACATGACTTTCAGTAGAAAATCAGATTGCTGCTGGATATGGTACTGGTAGACCAGTAGGTGAAGCTGTTCTCTCTCTCAGAAATTCAAAACAAATACCAATGGTAGGGAACACTGAGTACAATATCTAAAAGCACAATTTAGAAATAAAAGAATGCGGATGGGCATTGATTCAGACATGTACAGGCTGACAGGAAAAGGAAAATTGCAAAAATATCCTTGTTGTTAGAGGTCTGCATTTATATAAAGTGTGTATTGCACATGGATGTACAGTAAATGCCTCAAAAGCTTATATGTAGCTGAAAAAGAATAGTGTTCACAGATTTCATACAATAGCTTGTTGCAGAAGGCAAAATAAAATACTTGATGCTTTCCTGATGAGTATTTGTAGTTTGACAATTAACAGTACCATTCTAAAGTGTCATCTTTGTTGTCATGACAACACCCCATGTCTTTCACAATATGCTCGCTATATAATTCTACATAAAACTCTATAGCTTACCGCTTAGATTTAACTATGAGCTTAGACTCAAGTGTTTGAACAACATACAGTATATGTTACAAGGAATGAAAGACTAATGGACTTTTAATTACAAAACTGAATTTTGTTTCTGGAAGGAAACAAGTAAAAGTAACTGAAGAATGCAAAACAGAGAAAGAAAAATAATATCTCTGTGAAAAAATGATTTATGATTGCATGTGAAATAAGAAGATATTCACTTGAATTTTGAAATTATAATTTAACATTTCTACAAGGCACTGACCATCTGTAACTGTTTTCATGGCATTTTATTGGTTATCATTTTTAGGTGCAAAATCACTGTCTTGCACAGCAGTGGTTAGAAGAATTTTAAATCTTTCTTCCTGCTGTCCTGGATTTGGCAGCAAGTGATAAAAAACATGACAGTCCTCTCATGCCTGTCAGTTTTCATGCAGTCACAACGAGGCCTAGGCTCTTCAGTCTGAATACATATCCATCTCAGCCCAGCCTCAAGATGAAAAATTAAAGGCTTCCTGTGTATGTCAAGTAGAAGTGTAGCTGCCTTCATTCCATCAGGTAACTTTATGCATTTTAGGATTTTGAGAATGACATGGCTGCCTTTAGAATGCAAAATTAATCACAATGCTTTTAGCATTTCCTTACAAAATCATTCCATTGCTCAGGTTTCTGAGACAAGCACACATTATATTACTGGTATGGAACACAGATAAAGTAGCACGGAGAAGCTGAAGCAGATTTTTTTAAACCCAGTCTTTGCCTGTCAGAAAGCTTCTTCAACACATCAACAATTTACCGCTAGCCATCTAGGAAACATATTTAGCTTGTTATTACTGTAACAAAAATTAATGTCCCCTCAAGACTAATATATAGCAATATTACATGGTGTTAATTAATTTAAAGACATCTATGAAAGACTGAGCAGGCAGGTTTACCGAGCTTATGATGTATTTAAAGATGACAGAAAAGGAAAGAAAGGTTATAGGTATTATTATGTTAAAGTTATGTATTACGTTATACTTAATTTGGAGTGCCAGTGAGAACTTAAAGGTTCTGATCTGTCAGCTCCTTATCCCTACTGGTTGATATATTGAACCCACACTGATCAAGCTCCTCAGTAGATAAATACATGAACATGAATGAACACATTTCCATGTACTGCCATGTCAGATAAACTGCCATTTATTGCCTAGCACATATCAGATACAGGGCTCAAGACAATCAAATTGAATTGATAAAATTCTATTAATACAATTTGAATAGCAACTGTCTTAATATATTTAAAATACAGTATATAATGTGTTTTTGTACTTTGTTGTAGACTACTCTAAAAATAGAAGAAAGACTGAAGTGATATTCCCTTATGAGTAAAGAAGTATAAGGGAGATAAATAACTAAATATTAGAGAGAATATATTATGGAGAAAAATAAGTCTGAGGCTTTAATTTTCTAAGTAGTTATGACAAAAATATCCCACTCAAAATTCCTTAAATTAATTCTGCACTATTACTTTGTTTTTAAAATAACAAAGCTAGGCACATCAGAAACTGTAAGGGAATGACAAAATTTAAAATGGCATTTCTATCTAGGTTTTATGGGACTATAAGAGAGTGAAGGGCTAGATGGTGGCAGAGTAACAGATTCTCATATAAAAACACAACATAAATAACCACACTGACTTTACACAGACCTCCAACTATTCATGTGGTAAAAAGTCCAGCAATTTACGTAGGTAGTACAGTCAACAATATATTCTTCCTTTTATAGGTAATTTGCAACTGACAGAAAATAAAATAAAATCCAGTTTCAAGGAGACAGTTCCCATCATTTTGCTTCAGGACACTATTGATAATCAAAGGATACAATCTCCAGGTTTATTAAGTTAAACCTGAATCAAATCACATTTACAGTGAGGCTTGGACAGCTGTGTTTTTTTATTAGAAATTTAAGTGATGCTTACAGTTTCCACATCTTCAGCAAAAAAACAGTATAACCGCTGTATCTTCCAAAAAGCACAGATGCCTTTCTGCTTTCATTTTAGCAACAACAAACTGGATAACAATAGCTTGTTACACAGACATGGATTAGTGGACTGCAGAAGCTTTGTAATCAGGTTATAGACTCTGCTCATCTTGGCTCAAATACATAGGTGGTGGAACACTGTGGAGGTTTCTTGAAAGTGAAACATAATATCAACACTTGGAAAGATAAAGGTCCTATCCTTGATATTCAGTATGCAGATAAGTTGTTAACATAGACAGAAACAAATCTTGCATTTCATGCAATCAGAAAGGTTTCCAGTGTTTTATAAATTAACTTCATAATAGAATAGGAATAGAGTTAATCTATTGATCCATTTTCTAACTGCTTTATCCAATATAGGTTCACAGGAGAGCTGGAGCCTAGCCTGGCAAGTAACAGGCGCAAAACAGGCTATAGCCTGGATGGGGGACACACACAACCAAAGACATGAAGACACACACACACCAGCCCAATTTTCCCAAAGCCAATTAACCTACCAGTATTGTTTTGGACTATGGCAGGAAACAGGAGCACCTGGAGGAAACCCTTGTGATCACTAGGAGAACATACAAACTCAACATAGACAGCATACAAGGAATTGAACCCAGAGTTCCAGTGCTGAGACACAGAAATGCTAACTACTGTGCCAATGTGCCGCCTAAACAGAGATAATTAAATAACAACTCTAGGAAATAATTAAATGTAGGCTTCAGATGTCCAAGAACAATCACAGTTGTAAAAACACTCTTAATATCTCTGTTTTTCATTCATTCAAAAAAAGAACAATTTATCTCTGGAGCAAAATCTTTTGAACATGATCCTATGTGTCTGGCAGCTCTCTTTGACAGAGCTTTAAAGTTGAACAGAGCCCTCCGGCTGTGTTATATATTTATATATTTATCTTTAAAATGAAAACCCTGGCATTCAACAAGAGATGCTTTACTTGTACAAAAGCACTATTTTAAAAAGGGTATTTGAAATCATATTGTGGCTTATATGCCTCTGCAGCCGTTTCATCTTTACTTTTACTTTAACGTTCTATGGACGTTGATTCTGTTATCCTGAACTGTAAAACCAACCCAATCTCCTAGACCCACCAATTTATTTATTGATTTCCCATCTACAATGATGTGTTATCAGTGTCCCTCCCTCACACTGAGAATAAGGTGTGCCATCGGGTGATGATATTCTATTTGCTCACTGAAATCAATGGCAATAAGAAAGTGCGATATATTGAAAGGTATATATCAAGCACAGCCAAAAGTGGAAGGATGAATGATATAGACCCAGATCTCTGTGGCTGTATGCTCTGATGAAATGCATTCTGGAACTGAAAAACATTACAAATTAATATTTTACATTACAAATATAAGTTATGATACATCTAAACATAGCATGGGGGTCTTCATTTCTGTACAGTATATACACTACATGTTCATTTTGTGCTAATGTGCTGGCGTGTCTTATACAGTAGCAGTAAAAAAAAAGATGTGTAAGCAACACATACATATTAATCAACGATTAGTAGACACATTAATTGCAAAATGCATATCAATTTACCATACAGTATGTAAGGACACAATATAAAAACAACTCGAGCCTATATATATAGCAATTTGAAGCTTTGCATTTGAGTATACTATACGTTCTCATTTGACAAAATGTGAGAAACCATCTGTGAGTATATTATTTAGCTTCTGCAAGTAAAATCAACAGCTTGAACATGATATGACATGTTTTAAAAGGTTTTGAAGTATCTGAACTCAGATTTGTTGTTTGAGCAAGAACACATTTTGTTGAGGCAGTGAAGGTCAAAGTGTGTAGGATTCAAATGCATGCTCTTCAATAGGATCAAGATCTGGGAAGAAGATGCAAGTCTGTCTGTGATTTGGGGCAAATTTGGGTTTAGGAGTTCGACGAAATTCCAAAATGTGAGGAGAAAACAAGGAAGATGTCAAAAGTAGTTTTCAAGGTTTTATTACACCTCAGCCAGACAAAATATTTATCACTTGATAGATCAATCCCTTCTTTTTGGAATGAGTACAGAAAAAACAAATACCAGTAAAAATGAGTAGCTTTAGCATGAACTTCTTTAAGAATACAAAAGCAATATCTGACATCAAGTGGTAAGAAATCATTCATTTCCCTCTTAAAAAAACAACATTCTAAAATATCTATAGCTGATGACTACCACAAATGAAAACTGATGCACAGAAATGTACATCACCGGCACTGTAACATTAAAATAAACCGCATAACGTAGCTGAAATATTTTTCGAGCAAGAATGATCGACCGAGTCTCGCACTGTAGACAGAAAAGAGTTTTATCCCTATGCATCATGTAACCACACCCCCGTAGAATGATATACAGTATGTACAATAATAACTAGTTCAGGTGGGTAGCTGTGTCAGCATGCATAGGCTGCAAAGGAACAATAAACAATAAACCTATTACTTGTTCGTTTGCATAATAACAAAGGTAAATATGTTTGTTTACATTTACATTAATTATATAATAACAATTAAATAGCCATGTTTATTTTCCAAACTAAAGCAAACTATGTACGTTCATCATTCTTTTTTTTCCACTGCCAAGAAATCTTATTTACGTAATTTATTAAATTGTAAACATCATATCACTAACCAACAATTCACACATCCCACTGTCTCTATTATGGCATGGACTGCGCTAATGCAACCGGGCTAGCCTGCTGAAAGGTTTGCCTCAAGGATAGAAAACCAACCCGTATTAAACCTACAGCTAAAATGTAAGAGTAGCTGTTTCTTTGTTTTACTACCAATATGACCTCGTTTTTCAAAGGTTTACTTTCAAAACTCTAAACATAATGGTCCCCTTTTTTATTTTTCAAAAATGAACAGGTATTTCTTCGTCTCAGGAAAACCTTAAATCATTATGTAACTGTGTATACACTGGATGGACACAAATGAACAGGGACAGTGACTGCACCGTTAAAAGTGCATCAACACAATTTTGTGTTTCTAAAGCCTACTATGATCTGAGTGGCACTGCGAGTGTATTCATCTGTGTGTGTCAGCATCCTTAGCTTTTCAACAGAGAATAATTTTCTTTTCCATTGTATAGCATGAAATCAGGACATCAAACAAAGCGCTTCATAAATTATTAAAGGAGGTCAGACACTCTCTGCTTTGCAGCACAAGGTGTTTTATATTCAATAGGTCTAACATACTGTTTTGCAATTCTTTGACAGGTATGACAGCAGGGGGTAACAGTACTTAAAAAGGAGTTCAACTGATGTCAAAGAAGCATGGCTCATAGAACTAATAAGGCATTTTCTGTTATTGTTATTATAATATCAGAAAGAATACCTTTGAGATTGAGGTTAATTTCTGCAAGGGCCTGCAGACATATGAGCATATGGGTCACAGTTTAAGAAATACAAAGCCTCAGTATTCAATGGATATGTCCTCAAACGTCCAGTATACAGTGTGTGGACCTGCCATGTTCCAGAGTAAAAGTCAGAACTGAAATTACTTGCAATAATTGAAAGTCTAGGTTACTTATATATATTCTGAACCCAGGTAATATTTCTTTAGTTTGTATTTGAATAAAATAGACTGAAAACAGAATGCTGCAACTGCAGGATTATATATATATTTTTTTAGTTTTTGGGAGTGCAAATGTAACTTGGAAATTAAGGTGACTATCAGACCATACCACACCACAATATACTAATAAGCACCTAAAAACTGTGCTCTTCATTATTTTGTTATTATATAAATTATTATATGTAAATAAATATTATAATTATATAGATGTAGATGTGGATTGACTAAAAAAAACATCAAATGAATTCAATAAGGAATAAGCAATGAAAAAGAATTTTAGTAGAGATCTTGTTTAATTATTATAATCAAGCGCCTTAATGGCTAAAATCCAAAATCTTAGAATCAACAGACATTTTCAGATTAGCCAAATGCATACACCTGAGCAGTGCTATAATGTTCTCACACTTGAAAAATGGACTTTTCAACCATGTCATTAGTACAACAACCGTTTCGTTAGTAAATTTGTGACTCCAGCATAACCCCCTCATTTTGACATCTGAAGAATCAGCAAATCAAAAAAAATCTGAAAAAAATACCATGTAATCATGTAATCAGGAAGAAGGTATAGGTCAGTACTGCAAACCAACTAACTAGTCTCTCCAATATGCATAAATGCAGGTAAGGAGTGTGTGCTTTCTTAGCCTGCTGGCTGCTGAGATACAGTATAACTTAAAACTTCTACCCTAGGTGACAATCCTATAAATAATTTGACTTTTTGAAGTGGTTCCTATTGTGAGGCCCTGGTGGGTCGCAGAGCACGAAGTTAATATGTTAATCTTAATGTGCCGCGTGACTCATGGGACACCCAGAAGAATTTAGAAACCATTTTTTACCATGACCATTTTTTTCACAGGTGTAATGTTAGCCCTCTAGATGAAGTATTGTATGAAGAGAAAAAACATGAAAATATTTTTCAGAATTACTCTTTGTCATTTTTTGTTAGTTAAATACAGAAAGAGGAAGCCATTCACTTCACCTAGCCAGTTTAGCAGTTTGCAATTAATAAAACCAAGGATTACATCCAGTCATTTCTTAAAAAAAGCTCTTGTAGGTTCTCCTACAAGATTTACTGTGTTGGACAAGGAATAAAATGAATGTTATTACACTTTTTTTCCCTAACTTTCTGTGGCTTCACCAAGGGCACCTTTTCCATCTTTTCCTGGGAGGCTTGCTCCACACTCCCACAAACATTTGCGTAAAGAATTGCCTCTTGTTCTCAATATTCAATGCACTTCCATGTAGTTTCCACTTGCGTCCTTTAGTAAGTGTTATACTGTTTATTCTGACAAGTCCACTGGGACTTTTAGAATTGCCTTTTAGGATTTTGAATATTTGAATTTGATAATGAACATTGAGTCCTCTTGTAATCTTTGTTCAAGACTAAAATAGTGTAGTTCTTTAAGCATGAGTAGAATACCATTTCAGACCCCAGAATGTACTGTATTTGGTTGCTCTTCTCTGGATTAATTCCAGAGCAGCAATGCATTTTTTATAATGTGGTAACAAATTTTGCACACCATTATCTAAATGAGGTGTTTTAGTGCAATGTACTCTTTTTATGGTACCATCCCTTCCTTTTAATTCTACACTTATAACTACAGTGTATGTATATCCAAACATTAAAAGCGATATTCACCAAGTGGGGTTTGCCCAGTCTTAAATTGTATTTAAATCTTTTTAAATTAAATTTGCTGCTTCTACAGTATTTGGTAATTATTCTATTTTGTTTTTATTTAGAAACTTGACTAGTTCATTGACCATCCCAAAATCTAGATCATTGATATAAATTAGGGAGACAGTCTGAAGTACTCATTTAGTACATCAACCACTTCCATTTCACTGTCTAGAAGTTTCACATTATTATACCTTCATTTAATCCTTTATGGTTCTTTTGCTGCTTTAATATTGAAAAAAAACTTTCATTTTATCATCATTGCAATATTCTAGCCTCCACCACAATATTAATTTAATTGTGTCTTCATCTGAGCTTAATTCAATTGTTCAGCTGTTATCACTTCTCCACTTGATATGCAGGGTATTCAGGCTGCTCTGTGCCTGACAGGTGAGTGTTGCATTTCAATCATGGTGAAAATGGGCTCCCTTCATATTTGAAATCAATTGGGATGCAAAGTGCTATACAAATGCAATTTATTTAATTGGTAATTAATTAATGCAAGCTATTACATGTATTATTCCAAAATGCATAAGCTATGCAGTTTTTGGAAATGCTGCATATTTTGGAAATTTAATTTAATCAATTCCACAATTGTCTTCTACTTGAAATACTTTAACGCAGATACACAGCATCACTGACATCTTGATTTTAAATAATGTCTCAAGGACACCTCTAAATGTCTGGCTATTTTGGAGCCAGTACATCTGTCATAAAGCTATGATAGAATTTACCTTTACATTTAAATACAATTTGTTACAGTATTCTTAAGTATGACTTTTCAAGGTCACTACAACAAATATGCTGTGTTGTAAGATTTAAAAAGAAAACAGCATGTTGCACGTCGCTGGACAAAATGTACTTTTACAGTAGCTACCTTATACTTCTAAGCTGTTTCATAGAAATGTAGTGATAGTAACTTTCTATTAGCATAGGCAGAGCACTATACATCACAAATAAAAACCTACATTTAACAGAGCAAAAACACGTAAACACCCAAGATTATTTCAACTAATGTTTAAATTTACCTACATATTGTAACGCTACGGGGTTCACATGGGCGCCCTCGCCGCTGCCGCATCAGGTCGGCCCCCCACCATCAGGGACTCGAACCCGAGCCTCCGGCGTCACTCAACAGGGGGCCAGCCTCTTGAGCCAAAGGGAAATCTCCCGTCAGCCCGGCGGCTGCGGTCCCTGCTATTCACAGGGAAGGGCGGCGACGTCACCGCTCTGGTAAGCCAGCTCTCGCAAGCAATGGAGGCCGTATGCATTACAATATTATATGCCACTAATTTCTTAGAATCACAACAATCAGAGTTTAGAAGCATAGCTAGAGTAACACTAGTGTAGGCTTTTCTATTGCAGACATAGCCAGTCCATCAAAATAGCTTGGATTTTCTTTATAATAAGTAACATTGTAGTGAACAGGCTGAATATTGCCCATCATATCACTGGGTGGATAAAGCAGTCTCTAAGCAACAGAATATTTTAAATATCACTGTAGTCAGAATTGGTGTTTCTTTTTGCTATTGTTGAAACATCTGCCTTATTTCAAGATTAATAAAGCAACACTTTTCTTGGAGAATTTGGTGTACCCCAAGTGGTAATGGTCTCTGAATACTGTCCACTACGGACTCAATAAAAACTTATTTGATGCTGAATTAAAGGTGAGCTTACACAGAGCTAATCAATACCAATTAACATGAACTATAGCTGATTATCTAACTTAGTGAAGTGTAGAGTAATTACTTAATCAATTATTTTCACACAGAGGAAAATTAGGCTATAAAATTCCTACATTGTAATACTTGGCAGAAAGACATTTGATAAATACTGAAAAAAGACATAATTACTTCATATATTATCACAAATTGTTTATATTTTAATCTAGAATTTGTGTATCCTAGAAAATGAGGAACACAAAAAAATACCAATTATTTTATGTGCTTACCAGATTGCAAACAAGTATTATTCCATTTAATTTAAAGCAGATAAAGTGTATAAGAGTTAAAGTTATTTAGGATACTACTGATGGAACAATCAAAAATCATTATCTTTATTTAAAAATATATTTAATTTGACATTGCGCCCATGAAATTTCTAATTGAGTAAGTACTGCCTTAGGCTCCATTTCTTGTTCCATGGTGCCCATTAGAGCATGGATCTATGCAACATGATTGCATATTCTTTGAAAATGTCCCTTTACAGCTATGCTACTTTTAAATATACTTTTAAAGGAGATTTTGTAATGTACTTTATAAACTTACTTTGGTGGTTACCTTTGGGAATCCTGACCCATGTCTGTGTTGTGGAATAAGTAATTTATAATGTTTCATCTTAAATTGTGCCCCAGATTCCATGAAGCAGGGGGTTGTACTAAGTTGTTAATGTTTAAAGCAAATAATGATAATTTATTTCTATTTACTGTGTAGGGACAAAGCCTATTATTTCACTTAAATTTAAGTATTATTAAAAATTTCTAATAATGTTGCCTGTCACAGGAATGTAGCTAAAGGGGCCCCTTTTTGTGATATCAGCCACAGGATGACCTAGTGGTCTCTGCATGAGGGAAAGTAAGGGTTATGAGACTGTCTTTTGGATAGGGATCTTTCTAAGATGGATGTCCACCACTGGTGCCTAAATGTCTAGCAGATAGTCATAGACATTTGGCTATAATCTTAAAACTGACAGGTCATGGTAAATCATCGGCCAAGATGACCAACCAATCAGAGACCTGCAGGGTGTGGGAAACCCACTTAACCTGGCGACTTCATGACCAATCGCCCCCAGTATTTTCCCCAGTTAAAAAGTGGTGCATCCCCTTTAACTTTGCCACTCTCCACCGAACCAACTTGGCTGACTGACGATAGAATCGCGTGCCTGCCACACTTGCTGTCTGAACTTTGGGACTTAAACTTTTTTCCTGAAGTGCCAAGTTAGAGAGTGAGCTCATACGTAAAGACAGAATTCTGCCCAAGGTCTAGCCTGCAGCAGGACCTTGCGACCAGCTAGCTACAGTACCACCATGCGTCTGCTTGATCACTGGATCAGTTGGACTTTTCACTGACACGCCTTTATTCAGCAGAAGCTGCTATGCTGGGAGCAAACCAAGTTTCTCCCCTTTTGTGTGACTCACCCCGACTGAGCAGTTACCACCCTTGTGCACAGACTTTGTCCCTAGTTCAGCTCAATGTTAACCCGGACACCTCACTTGAGAGAACTGTTGGCGTGAGGCTACAGCAGGGTCCTTCTCTCTTTCCCGATACTTTGAGCTGCCTGAGCACTAGAGAGCATCGAGCCAGCCAAGCATTGGACAGCGCTGTGTCAGCTGTTATTCAAACTTCTCCGCCGGAGTTACAAATACACGGTTGTGAGTGAGTATAATCAATATTCAATATTACTGCCCTTGAGAATTCAATTATTATTTTAACTCAAGTTGATATCAATTAAATTAAGTAGCAGTAGTCACTTATGAACACCTGAATGTTGATTATGTTAATTAGACTGATTAGGAAGTCAGTGTAACCAATGGTATACTAAATGTATTATCCTTGTTTTATGTATGTCTTCTGTTTAGTCACTAGAACTTGATAATTCCCATGTGATGAGCTGCCTTCTGTATACAGACAGACTCTAATGTATTTACCCTAAATGTTTTTATAGACACATTATTTTATGTATCAATAAATTTTTGTGAATCCTTGTGAAGACTCCTTATTGTTCTAAGTAGTGATTCCTGTTAGTCAAAGTAAACTCACACAATTTACTGTTAAACCTAAACATCGTGCCAGTAAATTCACACAAAACCCTTACAAGTGTTAATTATGTTAAAGGTTTTATAAGTGTTGAAATATATAATTTAGACAATCATCAGTAATAACAGTGATGTAAGGAAATTCTTTCTAAACTGAGGGGTGCAAAATATTTTTTAAGGTGGTGGTAGGCATGGGACAAAATGGAAATTCTTGTCTCAGCCACATTACCCAGAAAACAATGTGGAATGACTTCAGCGACCTGACGAATTGGTAGAAGACAATTGGTTGGATGACATTTAAAAACCAGGAAGCAGAAGATTTCAAAGGGCTGTCAACCTCTGATATTCAGGAGGAGAGCAGAGCTCTAAGATGCACTGCATCAGAGAGAGAAGGAGCCAACCAACAGACAGATCCATGGATTTAGAACTTAGTTTTTTTTTCTTTTGAAGTGTGATATTCAGACAGACAATTTGTGTTTTGTGAGAAAAGGTTTTTTGTTGTGAAGCCAGAAAGCAGACCAGATATTTATTGTATATAAACAGATATCAGAATAGGTGAAATCAGAGCTTAGAAAGATCTAGGGCTTTATACTTACACTGTCTAGATAAATAATATTTTTTTTACCCAATTGCTGTATATTAAAAAAAAACCTTCAGCACCCAAAATATTTAACGGCAGCACCAGATATCCCTAACAATGATACTGAATACATAAACAACACTGGTTGTAGGTACAAAAGGAATACAAAAAAGTCAACAAGCATAAAGCAAAAGTGAAACTTGCAAAGCAAAATGAAGCAGAAACCTGCTGTCTTTAAACACCAATTTATTGATAAAGGCTGAATCTTAAATGTTTCCATCTGAAACAGTGCAGCAATCCCATTTATTTGCAGCTTGTAGTCTACACTAAGTCTATCTCAGAAGGATATCTTGATATTGTGTTTATCTGCCCATTGCATAATAACTCAGCTTGTTAGAGAATATTTTTCTATGATGTCTTTGTATGAATGACTGTGGGAGACATAGAGGTTTTTGTACATTTCACCTCAGCAGTATGTTTTACACAGTCCATTTCCGTATAATCATTTTTAAATGGTTCTTTTGACAGAACCAAACAGGACACGAGAAATGGTCTGACACCTGACTTCTTCAGCACCAACAATAAAACTTGAACCAAAGGACTCAAGTGGAAAAACGAGGGAAGTGTGCATATAAGTAAGACTGGAGCCAATGTTTTACTTATTGGTTTGTGGGAGCTTAGAATAAGCTACCTAGCCTTGTTGGCAAAGCTGATGCTATGGATTCTTAAAAAATGGGTGGATGAGATCTTTAGAAGTATTAGCAACTAAAATGAGAAAATAAAACAGCTAAATGAACCAATAATATAAATTAATTGTGCTCTTATAAAATGGCTGTAAGAGATGCTTGGATCTCATAGCAACCAAGCAAGCTAAAATGGGGTTGAATGGCCTCTACTCATTTGCATGCTTTCTTATGCTCTGTGTTCTTATGTTTATGTTATAGTAACTAAAAATATTAATTTAATAATTTGATACAATCATACACTAATGTATTTTCACAAGACATTATTCACTAATTCATGTAGTTTAATAATGTGTCCACTTTGTAACAGTAACACCCACTGCACAAAATAATAAAGATATGTAAATCTACAGAGAGAAATACTGGCTACCTTTCAATTACCTGTAATTTATATTACTAAGTAGGATGAACTATCAAAAAATGTAAAAATGTCTTATTGATAAATATTGTATATAGAACTACACAAACTAAATTATGAAACTAAACAAATTAATAAATAATCACTGATGGAAAAATCACTGTTTTCAAATAAAGGCCATGTTTTGTTTCTACTGTAGGGTATTAAGAGACTAAGAGACTACTGCTGCTGAATAGATCTACAACCATGCATACTGTTGTCAGAGCTACCCTTTTCTCACTCTCTCCAAAACACTCGCTCAAAAATATACAATCAAAACAATTTTCCATAACTGTATTGGGGTTTACACAATATCTAATACATTTAAAGCATTCTAGGGAGGAATCACTGATTTTATATGGTCGCTATTAAATTGGAAATTTTCAAATAAGCCTTATGCTTTTAATGCACGAATAAATTGTTTTTTAAACTTTAAATATTTACAAAAAGAACGCCTCACATCTTCTGTTTTTTATAGCAAGGGCTTTTGCACACTATTTGGTCATCGGTAGAATGATTAGCTATAGAATTTGTCTTTTAAAACAGAATGAAACAACAAACCAAATGTGTTAACCTTTATCTTTTCTGACTTATATACACTATATAAGTGTATATAGTAAAGGAAATGGAACCTCTCAGATTAGATACCATTTTGTATGATTGAATGTACAAAAGAAGAATGTTTTTTCTTCATTATTTTCTAAATTCTTACTAAAAGTTTTCATACAGTATTATTAATGCTGCTTTGTGCTAAGGCTACTCACATGTATTGCAGATACAATGGAGTTAGAATAGACCTAATGTAGCTGTACACATGTAAAGTCAGAATTTAAAATAATAACAAACAGTACCAAAGAAATAGATCAAATGGAAAAACCTTAGCCTGAGGCCATGTACTAGACTGAGTTCCCTCCAGTTCTGTGCTAAATAATCTGTAAAATAAACTTCTGTTCTATCCTACATAAATTTGACAAATTTCAAGGGAAACCAGTTGAGGATCCATGTATTAAAAGTTGATAATTTTAATAAGAATACTTGTATTTTGTGTAGAAGTGCCCTGCTTTCTAAATCAGATTTTTCAAACTGAAAATGTATAGCTCAGAAAACAGGGCTGCTAATAATACTACATAATTATTAATCTTACATAATCATTAATAAGAATAAAGTAAAAGTGTATTTTCGCTGTTCAAATCCCTATCTTCGTGTCCCAGTTCTTTCACTGTTAGTTTCCATCTTAATGAACTCTGGGTAAGGGTACATGGCCAGAATGAAGGTTCCACTTAAGAAACTCATTTGTTCTACAAAGCTATCAATGTGCAATCCAGTTTTAAATCCAGGCTGGAAATATGTGCCATTGTGATTTATGTTTTTAAAATTATTATTGCAGAAAATGTAGTTATGCTATATCTTTCATATGCAATTGATTCAACTGATAAAGCTGTATTTCCAGTATTCCTAGAGGCACAGAAGTATGGGAGACTGAAGGCACACTTAACTGACCTTTTGACATTATGTAACCACAGCAAAGAATAAAATGGAAGATGTTCAATAATAGGATGTCAAATAAGCCTGTTAACATTGTTTTATGTATAAAAGCAATATAAAGCTAGGTAACTTAGAAAATGGAATTAAATTGAATCTGTCAGATGTATGTGATTGGAAATATATTGTAAGCACATAGACCTGACAAAAATCAAATCAGAATGACAAACAGTAAGTTATTAGCAAATTTAATCTTTGAGTTTGAATTTAAAATAGTTTTAGACTAATTTGCACCAACATGCTGTATTATGAGAATGTTTACAACATACAGAAACAGTAATTAGAAATTCCCATATAAATTAACACAAATTATCTTTTAAGATTTACAGATATGACCATTGGAATAAAATAATAACAAAATTACTGATAAACAACACCTGTAGTTTATAGATTTTAACGTAAATAACTTTTAGTGTAGTATACCTGTCATATGCTTTTCTTAATATTTTAAATTCTATACCATCAAGCTGGCAATTCAAAATACTATAGGTTATTCACAGTCAAATGTTAACAAGTTCTTTCACTGTATTGGAAACCCTCCACATGTTCAGGTGTTGAATTAATGTATAAAAATTCAAATGTTAAAATGTTCAAAAAGTTGGCACATCTGCATGACTAGTAACAGCTCTGACCTGCTGGAATTTGAACACAGCAGCTCACATGCTGCTCACTTCAGGCTTCAGTGCCACACAGCGCTGATCCCCGGACAGTGGAGACCTCTGCTTCACTACAGACTGGCTCTACTGCCATAGGAAAACACAGCTTTATTCAGGTTACAGGGGGTGACATTTATCTGTAACAGGTCAAGTGGCAATGAGTACTATAAGATTTGCATGTGGTAAAAATGAAAATCTGCTTTCCAGCATATTTGTATTATATGCACAGTTGTATATTTGTGTTATAACAACACACTTTTCTGGTCAGTTTGTTTACGCTGGGAGATTAAAAGAAATGAATATTCCTCAAGAAGTTAACCTGATCATTTTTTCCAGTGTATTTTGATTTGGCTGATATTCTATTTTCTAGTTCCTTCCAATTTGGAAATACCAATTACTCAAAATGTTGATTGCTTGTGACCCATCAGTGGGGAAAGAGTACTGTGAATGCATTTCTTCGACACTTCCACCTTAGAGCTATTTGCTATATTAAATGCTGTGAGCACTTTTTGAGAGATTTAGTATCCATCAGTGGAACTACTGTATGTGCTGATCACTGAGACACTGCAAGCCCATAGGCATTTGGCAAACCTTAGATGCACTCGTCAACTAAAACTTCACTGCCACTTTGGGATCCCAGTTAGATTCTGCTAATGGCATAGCACAGGCTGTAAGTGGTGATGTTTGGATTTTGAATGAGTACCTTAAGCAGTTGGTCCGCATTTTAGTCTTTTTGACTTGAAAAGCACTTCCCTTGCTATTGAATATGGTGCTACATTGATGCCTGTCTCACTGAGCAGAGCTGTATTTTTTTAAGACAACAAAATGTTGTTTTTAATGATGTTGGTAACTAAATTTAGGAATTGCTGTTTGTATAAGAATGAGCTCATATTTTGGTATTAAATTAACCTTAAAAAGCTTGTCAATATTACATTTTCAATTCCTTACCAATGTGCTATCTTACACATAAGAACAAAACTCATTAGAAAGGTTGCTAATAGGAGGCCTATTTATCCAAGAAGTTCATCAGCTGTTTTTTACAGAACCCCATAGGACCAACTACATTAACATGGATGAAAATTGGTTCCAGGAACTAATAACCTGTGTGTTTAGAAGTACTGTAAACTTCCTTTTAATTATCATTTGTATCCACAAATCCTTGTTTCATTGTTCATTTGATTAACATGATTAAAACGTATCCTGATCTGGAACACTTGTATCAAGTCTTCTTATAATCTCTTTGGTTTAAGGCAAAAGAGACTCAGTTCTTTTAATAATGTGTATGACATACGTATAGACTAGTTAATCCTGTCACTTTTCTTTGAACCCTTTTAAGGGCAGCAATTTGTATAAATGTGTGCTTTTTTTGTAAAAACAAATGAGATGAGGCCATTCTGCCCATCTAGTTCAATCTGATTTCTAATCGCGAATTGATCTGAGGATTCTTGGAAGAAACATTGTTATCAGCTTTAACAACATTATGGGTAGTTTTCTACAGACTCTCACACCGCAAACACAGTCTCTGTGAGTCTCTCACAGTCTATTTTTTTCTTTTAAGGATATATAAGTTTGTCTTGAACCTCTGACAACTATTGTAATCTTTTTCAGCCTGCACCTCTAATTCAATTTTGCTTGAACTTACTATTCAAACATTTTTGACAAGGGTATCACCATATTTAAGAGTGTACTAGAACATTTTTACCCATTTAATTGAACAGATCTGACTTTACATTAAATGGTAGTTGCGAGTGTTTAAAGCACTTTAAAGTACAGTCATGATCAAAATAAATCAATAATAGAGTGAACATACCCATTGCTTATTTATAGCATGCAAAATCTAGTTGTCAAACATTTACAAAAATTATTTCGAATGCTAAAAAATAGGATTTACACAAATCAGGAGGTATCTGAAAAAATATAGGATTATTGATTTGTTAAATTCAGTATGACTGTCTCTGTTGCACAAGCAAGATACCAGTGCATACAGCACACACTGATTACTTATTAACATAGTACATGGACACCATGGAAACAGAATGAAACTTGAAAATATTACTTTATACAAGGTGTATGGGACATTTCATGGTGTTATAACTAATACTTCTAACTTATTAAAGTAGATGAATTTACTCAGTACTTTTGGCCAGTTTTCATATTTTATTTAGCTACCTTTTACTTTATGCAAGTGCTTTAAGCCTGTTTGAAATTTCCAAACATATTTTTTATATGACAAAAATGCACCTCCTTGCTGCTCCAGTATGCTCTGATATCATCCTTATTTTTTCTAATCCCAACTGTTTAGAAAATCAGTACACAGAGCACCACTTAAGAACCTTTTCACATTTGTCACATTTTCTTTGCAACTGCATCAGTTACCATTTCAATTGAAAGGGAGAACTGAAATTGCCTTATTTTCACAGATTTTCCAAATATTTTTTGTACTTTTCAGTGGATCAAACAGCCCAGTAGTTACTTTTAAACGGAGAATGTTCAAACACTAAAAATAATTAAATTACTTTGAGAGCAGGCCTGTGGTAAAGAAATAATAAAAAATCACTGAGCTATCTGAAAGGAATTCTGAAGGAATTATAGATTCTAGATATACAAGACCTCACTCAAAATTTTAGAAAACCATTTGTCAAAGCTACGAAGACATTTGGGACCAACTCATTACTCAGTGCCATGATGGGGGATATTTCAGCAAACTGCGGAGAGTGACATTCTAATCTCCCAACATCCAGAGCTGAGTGATGAGACACAGACAAAAAAAAAATCAAGCAGTTATCTTGGGCAGCATGATGGTAATGCCTCACTGACAAACTAGGATGAGTTCAGACAAGAAGATGCCTTGGGCTCTATCTAAGATGCATCTTGAAGGGCAATTCATGTTTTGCACCCTGTCATAAAAACAGTTCTTACTTGTTCGTCTAATGACTTCAATACATGACACTTTTTTTAAATAACAAGAATGGCACACATACTTTAATAAGACACTGAATAACACCAAGTCTGTGTAAAATGCCACACAGGGTCCTCAAATCGCATCATATTATAACTTCAATCATGGGAAGACTGCTAATGAGCCACATGTTCACTATATGAGAACATTCTATTGATTCTTTCTCTCAAAAATAATATTTTTACTGCTTACAATGTGACCAGTCATTGACTAACCCTTTGATTATTGTGAGGCATTACAAATGCAACAAATGAATATTGGATCCAAAAACAATTGTTTCTTTCTTGTTATCAGTATATGTTTTCCAACAACCTTGTTAAAGGAACTGTAACTAAAAAAAAATTGTACTATTTATGTAATCAAACACTTGTTGTGCAGCACAAATATGATGTAAACACGCAGCTGCATCCGAGAAAATGGTCCTCTAGACACTATGAAGATATGGAAATAAAACAATGGACTGCAGAACTTTCTGCCCCTAATTAGATTGACCTGTTTTTACCTTTTGTAATCCTTCCATAAGTCTTTATGGTGACAATTCAGTTTCCTTTCAATATACACCTAATTTCTCTGTGATTTTACATGAAACTGCAGCAAAAGGTGGTTGGCTTTACCTATATCATGATCATTCTCCAATCAATTTTGGAGAATTTTACCATTTAAGCTGAAGACATGGAATACTATAGTACCAATGTACTGTAGGCAGCTAACTGTAACAGAAAATTCCTAGGCTAACTGTTTAGGTTCATGTTATTACACCACTAAAATATTGGGGGGAAGATGTAAAAATGTTCTATGTCAGCTATAGCTGCCATGTCATTGTTCACAGGATTTGGGCTACAAGCATGTAGAAGATAACACTTTTGGCAAACATGCAATTTATACCAACACTGTGTTTGCTTCAGCACAGTCAGTCAATGCACTGAATTAGGATTAATGAAACAAATCAAACAAAACTCTTTTATAAAAAATAAATGATATTAAATATCTTTCTAATAATATACTGTATGTGCTTGTGAAATTTGTACAGAACAATGTGATTGTGTAGTGTACCAACTTTACCCAACCACTACAGAAATTAGTTTTTTATTTTATTATTATTATTATTTCAAGCATATGGTCTCAGAGTACACATATGAGGGCTTAATGCAACAAGTAAATTAAATTAGAAATCATCCATCACATTATCTACCTGAAAGTCTAGGGGATTGCGAAACATGAATGCATGGATGAGAAGAGAGACATACTGGCTATCACAGCTCTAACATGAAAATGAATTATAAGCACTATCAGTTGATGAGACTAGAGGTAGATTATCTACCCACTGCCTTCATACTGTATCTAGAACATGTCAGTTTGCTGGTGGTCAGCACTATGGGTTCATTGACTGTCGTACTGAAATACAACTGAAAGGCAGGAAGATTTTGCATAAATTATTGATTTATGTGAAAACTGATTAACCATCTCAAATGAAAAAAAGACAACAGAGTATATGTTTTCCTGTCATGTCACTGCAGACTTTACTGCAGTTTGCTCTTGTGAAAACCCCCCTCTTGTTTGCAGCCTCAGCCGAAAAGATACAAGAGGCATTCAATCCCTCAGCTTTAGCACTGTATCACAGCTATTTCCTATTCAGTTGTAAGCTTTCTAGATTAAAACACATTATATTTGACACAACACAGTTTGACAAATAATATTTATTAGAATAAATGCAATAATGAATATGTTTGCTTCAGATATAGGGTGCCGATGCTTCTGTTGCTGCATGTGGAAACTGAAGCATATGGAAATAAAAATGTTATTTCCACGAATCCACCTCCATCAAGAAATAGTGGCAGCTGACCTTGTCATGTCAGAAGAGTTCTGTGCTTGTGCCTTTGAAAGGATAGTGGTAATGTACTTGCACAGCACTAATTAGCACAGCTTATCAGTAAAGTGGTTTATTCTCTAAATCTGAAAGTAATTGCTGGAAGTTTAAGTTAAAAAGTTGGCAAAGGATACTTTTTTAACAGCTTTGGAACTTATGATAGACTATTAGGAAACAAAAAGTGGACCAAAGTATGTATTGTCATTAGAATTAGGTCATTAGCAATATTTGTAAAACATTATAACAGTACTTGATATATTAATATCATAGTTCTGAGCATTCACCAAAATAACATGGTCAGTTCATGCAAATTCAGTACGAGTTAATGAAGAAACAGAAAGCAATCTTCAAAAATTAAAAGTGATTTTTCAGTAATATGGTTTGTAGATATTCTTTTGTTTTATGATAAAGCAAATAATTAAGACGATTTTAATTTTTTAACGTGTTTAATGTTCAGACACTTATTACGGTTTGGCAAACCAACTATTAATGGAAGGAATGTAAAATGTAATACATACTTATAAGTAATAAAGCTTTCACAGTAATTTAATTCTAGCATATAAGTAACTTTTAGTGTTAAACCCTATCTTTAAAAATAAAGTATAAGTATCATTTGCATATCTAATATACCTGCTTAATATAACACGCTTTTAAAAGTAAAGTATTGTTCACAGTTTTTAAAGATATCCTAGAGAGTATAATAGCCTCTGAGGTACATCCACTGCTAGTAAAACATCTGAATAAGAAGTAATGAATCACTTTGCATAACTTGATAGTTTTATGCTGTTGTCACACTGCTAGCCATAGGCTTAAAAGAATTCAGTAAGTCATGCAGTAATAGGACAAAGGCGAAGTCTAACCCCCACTCTGCTACAACAGTGAAATAGTGCCAGAACGTGGGAAAGGGTGAATGCAAGTATTTCAAACCATTATTCAAGTTAATAGGCTCTTTGACCTGGAGATCAAATGCAAATTACTTATACTTATGTGCTTTTCTCTTACCTTTACATCATTGACATTCATCCGGGTTCCTTCTTTCCCAACAAAAATATCATCAATGTCAACAAGAATGTATCTTTCCAAAGACAGAGACAGCTTCTTCCCTGAAAGGAAAGAAATGGCATCCACGAAGATGAGCCTGTGCAGCCAATAATTAAGGTTGTGTCCGAAAAGGACACGTTGAATGCCATCATAAAGGCCTAAATCCTGGATAACGGTAATGTACAGAGATTGCCCCATGAGGGCTGATGGAATGTTATCTGTTTGTCTTGATTTAGCCAGCAACACTGGTTCATATGTGGAATGGTTGGACTGGAACACTGTCCAGTCCTCTCCAGGTAATGGTCCCCTGTCTACTTCTGCTTTGGTGAGAGAGAGCAATGGAGAACGAGGATTAACACAGCAATCCTTAAGGCCCAAATTGGTATGTAGGTACAAAGGAAAGCCCTTCAGTTTAACGATTGGTAAAGTGTTTTCATTTGCCTTGTGGAAACCAATAATTCCAACGCTGTATTCCACACAGTATTTATCTAAAAGGTCCCTATTCCATGAGTCCATATTCACATATTTTAGCATATTTTCATAGATAATCAGTGCATAGCGTCCTCTTCCTTTATTTGTCAAGGGTGGGATATCACCCTTTCCTGGTGCAATTTCTGAATGGTACTGGAACTGACTTGACTCCAGGATTGCAATGATATCTTGCCCCAGCTGTGAATACTGACTCTCGACAAAGACCAGTACAACAGGGTCTGTCCTTGAAGTGTCAATGGGCTTTGCAGTCTTCATCTCCATTAGCCGATAAGGTAGAAGCTTTAGGTCTCCACAATCCATATCAGGGGTACCATCTGAGAGTTCTATCTCCTGGTTATAGCCATTGTACAAGTAATAGGCAGATATGAGAATGCTCACCATGCAGAAGGTGGCGAGTAGGATCACCAGTCTTCGCAAATTCCTGCGAAGCTTAATGACAAAATTCATGTTGTATTGATGGGCCTTCTTTTAAATATTTTTTATTCTTCTTTTATTTATTATTGTCCCATAGTGAGAAAAATGTGGGACTCTCTAGTATTCATAAGGGATTCATGTAACCATTGCAGTACATTGAGGATTTCCCTTCAGGAGCTGTATGGAGTGGGATCTTCTCTTGATTTTCCAGTGTCTTTGGGCAGTCAACTGAAAGAGGACTCACTTTTCCTTGAGATCGTCTCCATAGAAATGAACTCTGAGAGTCTAAGATGCCAGTAGAAAGAATCCAATATGTTTCCTTCAATATTATCTGAAAGAAAAGACAAAATGTCAGAATAAACTGGAATTCATAATACTGACCAGTTTCCCCTCAAATTCTAAATAACTACAACCTTTGCAGATAATGTATATAAACAATATGCATCTTTGGGCTCCTAAATTGCACGTATGGCATAATTTGTCTCTAGCAGTCCCTATTCCTAATTATCGCTTCTAGGTTAGAGTGTGCCACATGTTGGTTTACCAGACATAAGTATTGTGAACTGAGCACATTCTCTATCTGGTAAAGAAACTTAGTTACCAATAAAACTTATATTTATGTTTGTATGTGAATATTTAGGCAATATCTATCCTTTCGTCTTTGTCTACACAGTTTTCTAGTAGTATGTTTGTACAAGATGGAAAGCAAGTGGCAAAATGAATGGCTTAAAAATTGAAACATAGATGGCGTTACAGCACATTAAGAACCACGTCAAAGTGAACATTCATAACTCTGAGGTAAAATAATCCATTAATGAGATAAGCAGACACCCTTATCCAGGACAACTTGCAATATAAACAACATTTAAATTTTGTGTAAGTACAAGCAAAACAGTAAAAAATGAATTCAATTAAAACATTGGATAGGACGAGCAACAAATTCCACACAAACAAAAATTAAACTAAAACAGTAAACAAAATAAAAATTAAGATTAATTTAAAATAAATATAAGAATAATGATATATAAGATATTATATAATATATAATATATAAGATATATAAGATAATACAAATAAGAATACAAATTGAGTAATGTAAAAAGCCTATGTGTACAGTATGTATTCTTTGTTTACAGCGAACAGCCTGAATTTCCAATCCAATACCCCACTGAAGTAACAAGGGTCACTTTACTGAGGTGCTGTCCTTTAGATTAAATATTAAACCAATGCTTTTGACTACTTATGAACATTGATCCCCTGACTTTTGTGAGGTTCTAATGCTAGTGACATAGCTTTTTTTTTTGAGGGTTGATCAGCATAGCCTACCTAATTTTCTCCCTTAGTGGTAAAGTAATCATCACTTCTTCATCTAATTTGCTGCATAGTGCACTACTGGTGTAGAATGGTTGCCAAGCATTATAGAAGTGGGTGCTATACTTCCTAGGTGGATGACATGACTTCCCAATGATACATGTAGTATTCTGAGATTCATCTGAAAGATCTCTATACAAATGCAAATAATATATTTATCAATACTAATGTTAATGGTGGTGGTAGTCTTATTTAAAACTCATATCTTAAACAAAATTAAATACTAATGATACATCATTTATGACTTAATAGTATTTTCATGGTTACAAACCAGAAAAAACAAACTTTGCTTTTGAACAATTGATTGGATTCACATGTTAGTAATAGTATAATTTTAAAATAATCGAAAAAATGGTATCTGCAAAATGCTGAAAACTAAGAACTTAAATGTGTAGTATTATTTGCATTTACAGTAACCGCTCTTAATAAATATTAACTAATAAAAAGCTAATACATATTGTTTTGTTAAAAGCTGTAATTGTCAAATTAAAATAATGATCATAATAATGATCAGATACATCACAAAAATATCATCTGAATACAGAGTGCCTGGAGTTAATTAATGTAGATTATTAGATGTATCCATGTAATTATGTATTTATCATCCTACTAAAATCAGGACAACCTAATATTACAGAAAGGTTTGCCTCTTTATTGATGATTTCTTTAAAAAACAGGCTAATGTTGATGTGACAAGAGTTCAGAACTTTAACACAAAAGCTTTTTTAAGAAACAACATTAATATAACAGGACAGTCCCAGAAATACAATAACAATAATAATAACCACAGATAATAATACATTTGCAAATGTGGAATTGCAAACATAAAAATGTTATCCAGTATTTGTACATTTGAATATTGAGAACATTTTGATTTCCCCATATGAAGATCAATAACATCTGTTTATAATGATTTAGAAATATAAAAACATTATTTTAAATAATTTCCAGGACCAATACTAAGCACTTCAAATCACCAATCTAAGAAAGAACATAAGTAATATAAAACATATTACATAAAAGAAGGATTTTTATCCATTTAATAAGACAGCCAATGTGCATTTTATGTGTCTATAGAGAAATCCCAAAACTTTTCTAATGCAACATAAACAATTTTGTATGACAAATGTTATGTAGCTCCTTTGCTACAGTTGACATATTAACCTAAAGTCTATATAGTATGCTTATCTCAGAATCTGATGAATAATGTCTTCACACACAACCTTTATAGTGTGCATTTACCTGAAAGGGATTCTTTTACCTTTCAAATTTAGTTCTGGCACTAGAGGGCAGACATTGCTAACATGTGTCACTCTGAATTGTAAGCAAGAAATTACATTTAACAGATCAAATATATTTTTTATGAAAAGCAGGCCAAAAGCAAAAGCAAAGTATTTATATAAACAGAAGCAATGGCTAAGAAATTACAATTTTTATTCACTTACAATGTGGCCTTTTCCAAAGACGATGCAGAGAATTGTCAGCATGTTAGCATTTGAATTCCCACTTCATATACATAACCTTAAAAACTTTATTTCGGGTAAATTTAATCAAAGAATTTAGAGCATACTCTACATTTACTGTTTAAGGGCATTTTACAAAAATAACATAAATATAAATATGACCTTTAATTGTAGCATTTTCAAATAGTTCAATTGATTTGTTGTCTCATGATGTCAGTATGCTTTTTAAATACTACCTGAATATCTGCTGTTAAAATGTATCTTAAAACCCATCTTCTTACTTCCCTTATTTAATACAAAGTTTTACAAAAAGTATTAATCCATTTTAAATAAATTATTCTTGTAACAACATAAAAATGGTTAATCCAATGTTAACATTAAATTTGTGAACCAAAAAAGTAAATATAGCACGGTTTATATGAAAAGAATGGATTTGTTCTGGAGATGTTCCAAGAAACAAGTGCTATAAAAGTATATTTAATGTTTTTGAAGTGGTAACTAAGAAACTAGTACTGACTGCTATCCCTTTAAAAATGTTTACACCATCACAACAATCCTTAAAAACTATTCTTAGCAAATATTTCCATACTTAACAATATATACCTTCCTTATCACACATAATAATACATACTTTGATCAATTCTATGCACTGTACAATACAATTCTGTTACAAAATTCCCTAAAGCCCTTTCTTTTAATCAATCGATATTTTTACATTATTACTTTCAAAAATGAGAACACATACCAGATTCTTTGCTATTTTAGCAAAGGCTTATTTCACATGCTGTAAGACACAAGATCCTTTTAGCACTGTTAAGATGTACACTCAATTCTGGGAGTCTAGGCAGGTTACTGCACAAACAGCAAACAAAGAGAATAAAATAGTAATCCTTTTTAGAGTTAAAAAGCCAGTGCTAATCAGAGTTACGCCTCAGAAACAGTGAAAACTGCTTGCAAACACACACTCACAAAGTTACAATATGTATCAGTAGCACAAACACGGCTTCTCAGTCTCAGCCAGACACTAGGAACTCTGTGCTCACTTACCTCATGTCGAAATGTGACTACTAGTGAGAGAAGAAGAGGAAAAGCCCCTCTTTCTGGAACAAATTCTAGGAGAAACTCCTTAAAATGCTGCTGCTCTAGTGACTGAACAAGGGAGTCCAATCCCATTCTATACAGAGTGCTATTTAAGATGCAGCCAGCTGGAATGATTCACTGCTCTATTCACCATTATTCTCATGCAGCCTCTTTCTCTGGTACAAGGATTATAGCAGCGGAAAAGACACAAGAAGTATTTAATCACCACAGAAAATCCCGGCAGCTGCTGCTTCTGTTGTCTCCGTTATCAGAATGCCGCCCGTCTCTCACCTACAGAACTATAGAAAGAGCTGGCGCAGGAGAGTGATTGACACAAACAGCCAATTCCTCCAGCTAATCATGGTAAAGTCTTTCAAGGACTAGGAGCCATTTTGGTGTCATTTAGACAGTGGGATGTTGCACATGAATACATTCCATTGGAAGCTAATTCAGTGCTCGGCTGAATTCCTCTCACAATCTCATGATTGATTGGATACTCCCAAAGGATACCCAGGACCTGTCACTATGCACTTGTGTAAGTTGTGCCATTTCTCTCAAAATCAGGCTTCTGACGAGAGCAGGAGTAAAATGTCATTCCCAGCTTCTCTCTTTGACAGCCCTAACATGAATGGCAAACAGAAGAGATGCTTTTCAATTGCCTAAAACCCAGAAATACAGTTCCAAATTTATGGTAAACTAAGCATGGTATACTGTATGTATTATTGATCAAATTCTGTTATTCTGTAAAGCTTGTGCTTTTTTTTTCTTTTTCTGCACTGTCCTTGGTAGGAAAAAAAACAACTAACATATTCATACTTTTAAATCACAGTCTAGCTCATAACTATATTAACAGCACATGCTTTTCATTACTTTGACAGCGATTAGAAGCAGATGTCATCTAACAAGGGTGAACAGACTGCATGGAGAGATAGGATCTACAGATATGTTGTGTGTTCCAGATTTTGTCTGGTACAATCTCCACTAATATAAGTAAAGAAAGTGTTTTGAGTAATTCTAATAAAAACAGAAATGTATGCAATGATTTAGTCCTGTTTCTGAGCTTTTTAGCTAAAGTGAAATGAAAGCAAAGAAAGTGGGAGACAATGGTAGTATTTTATGGGATAAAAAATGGTAAGTTAGAAATAAACATCATAAAACCACATTCAAAAATGGTTTAACTGGCATATTTGACATTTTCTTGAACAGTACAAAACTTCAAAAGGCTCTGATGTCTTGATGATAAATTGAAATGCAATTTTATCATAATGTAATTATGATTAAAAAAAAACATTCAGGTGTTCAGACAATATCAGTCAGAGTAAATCTCCTCATGTACCCATGCATTATTTAGCAGTCATGGCCAGCCTGTTTGTGTTAAGTATAAACAGTATAATAAATACAGCAAGCCTTGCCTTGTTAGTAGAATTTAGTGTGTAAACATATATTTCATTTTGATAGACTGATAGTTAAATAGTTTTTGGACTGGCTGGCTGATTCATGACTCAAAGTACCATTTCATTCAGTATTCTACAGCAAGAAGACCCATCTTATCATTCTGTGGTTTTGTAAAAAAAAAACACAGCACTTTAAGAACAGAGTGCAACTACCTCCCTCATACAGATTCTTAAACAGTATACTAAATTTGTATCATTGCCTTATTATACCAAAAAACAAAACAAAACAGGCAATATTTCAAATAAAGTTGCTTTTCATGGCTTAGTGTTCCCAATATGTTATGCACAATTTTAATGCAATATTTCCTGCAATGCACAGGAAAGAGTAAACGGCTTACATGTTCAACATTCTGTTTTGTTATTTTTTCCCTTAAGCTTTTGTAAAAATACTACAACATCAAATGCATTAATTACCTTTTGAAACATCTTACCTGTAAGACAAGACCCCTCCAATCTGGCTTCCGACAACTTCACAGCACAGAAACTGCCCTGGTAAAGGCACTAACGATCTTCTAATGGCTTCTGATTCTGGTTCTCTCTCTATCCTCATTCTTCTTGATCTAAGTGCTGCTTTCGACACTATTAACCATGACATCTTACTTTCTCGTCTTGAGACTGTGTTTGGGGTTTCTGACACTGCTCTTAAATGGTTCAAGTCTTACCCCACTGATCGCTGTCACTTTGTCTCTCTTGGCAGATTTAGGTCGGAAATTGGTCTCGTTATGTCTGGTGTTCCTCTTCAGCATTTACATGTTTTCATTTGGTCAGTTTTTAAGATCACATGGCCTCAACTATCATTTCTATGCTGATGATACTCAAATATACATCCATACCAAACCTGACACTGATGTGGCTGTCTCTATTCTATCTAATTGCATCTCTAACATAAACACTTGGATGACTCAAAATTTCCTTCATCTTGTGACAAGGCTGAAGTCATGCTTATTGGCACGTCCTATCAACCATCAACCATCAAGGTTGAAAAACCTTGGAGTGATATTTGTTTCAGGCTTAACATTCGACCATGTGCAGTATATTGCAGTATATTGTCAAAAACATCTTTTTTTCACCTCAGAAATATTGCTAGACTACGCCCTATGTTATCACTAACTGTGGCTGAAAAGCTGATCAACATATTTGTGTTCTCCCGAATTGACTACTGTTATGCTCTACGCGCTGTGGTATCTAAATCCACATTGAACAAATTCCAGTATGTCCAAAATTCAGCAGCCAGAATCCTGACCAGGTTTAGTGCAAGTGATCACATTAATCCTATCCTCGATTCCTTGCACTGGCTTCCTGTCGAGTTTCATGTCGACTTCAAAATCCTCATGCTCGCCTATAAGGCTCTGCATGGCTTGGCAACTCAGTACCTGTCTGATCTATTATCACCCTACTCCTCATCTCGCAACCTTCGCTCCTCTAAATCTGGTCTCCTAACTGTCCTCCAAGCCCGTCTACACTCTATGGATGACAGGGCCTTCTCCTGTTATGCCCCTAAGCTCTGGAACTCTCTCCCCAAGGATATCAGAGAGTCAAATGCTCTAAACTCCTTCAAATCCAAACTCAAAACCTTCTTCTTTAGAAGATCCTGCTCCTTTTGCATTTAGTACCACCATCTACTGTCTCCTCCGCGTATTCTTATCGTGTTTATCTTGTGTTTATTTTTTATTGTTATTGTTACTGTTGTCATTCTGTAAAGTGCTTTGAGAAGCCACCTTTAAAGGCACTTTAAAAAACTTTAAAGTTTTTGATTAATATTATGTCCAAAATATACACTATATAGATTAAATTTCACCATGTACTGTACACCTTACGGGAAGTAAGAGTCACAAGACATTAAACTCTTAAGCCAGATTGTTAAATAAATCATTTATTAGGGCTCATTTACTACCAGTTAATTTTAATTACTTTAGTATGTAAAGCACTGTCACCACTTCAAGATCAAACAGCATTTTGATAAATGGTGTGTCTTTAATTATTACAAACAATCCATGGAGATAAGACGGTACATTTCTTCTCAATGAAGTTTTTTCACACTGCCAGACATTGCTAGTACCTGGTTATTGATTATACAGTATCTCTGTCCACCTAGGTCTAAATTTAGAACTGGCCTAAGGGTGGGCTAATCTACCATTGTCCTGTGCCAAGAAGGATATAGTGAAATAAATTTATTAGCACAGCTAAAGATTGCAGAGCCACATCCTTTCACACTTGAAAGAAACCTTCTATAGTTAGCATTGACAATGATACAGTGATGATACAATAACACCAGAAACACAACAGAAGGTCATTACCGATAGTGTCTTTCAGTGATGACAATGTCGACAAGCATCATTTAAACACTGGCTTTGTTGTGTTCATTCTCAAACTTGACCATCAACCCTATTCACACAGAGACAAGCCTCATCAGGGAAAATGACATTGTCATTGTTTACTAAGTTGTAGTCAAGTATAGCTCATTGTCAATAGGTGTTGTATTCAAACTATGTCAATGCAGGCACACTGATGTGTTTCAATATGTCAAGTTTTAGTAGAAGATGGAAAAAATGAGTGCATTAGTGATCGATTTTCTTGTTGATTATATTGGTCAAAGTAAACCAAACTATATTTGAATTCGTTTTTGGAATTGAGATGCATTTGCATTGCATTTACACATGAATATATGTATATTATAGAACAGCACCCTGCCAAAAGTATGCAGGACAAAAGAATGTAAGAACAAAACCATGCCAACAAAAGCTCACAGAACAAAAACACACACAGCAGACGTCTTTTTACGTTTTTTTTGCGATTACAATAAAAGTGGAGCATTCAACATGAGCATTCTGATACAAATCAGTTAAAAGACTGATGAGACAGAGTAATTGTATGTACCAGCCTCTGACAGCCCAAATCGAGTGAGTAGGGGTGAATTAAAACATGCTACCTGTCAATATTCTTCATCTTTAAACAAACCAGGTACAGCAAGTAATTAATTTTAATTACTGTGAAAACAAGCCAGAGTGTTGGAAATAAATAATAAACACTGTATTTAGTTTAATTTTAATCAATGTATTTTATTCTGCTTGCTCTTATCACTATAAATACATCATACTGTATACTCAATTAAGGGATCAATGTTCCATTATGCACCTTTAAAACCATTGCTGCATTTAGTTATAACCTATATTATAAACCTAGACTAGAATATGGTAGACCATGTGGTAAAAATGCAGGAAAAAACAGCTATCAGATGCTGTTTTGCAGTAATATTAAAATGTCCAAAATAGGACCTTAAGTTTGGAGACTACAGACATTTTAAATGGACACCCATAACTCATCTCAGAATATCTTTGTGACAGGACTGCATTGGAAACATAGAACTATCAACGCACTCCAATCTAATTTCTGTTGGACTAATGTGGGCTATATAAATACAGTATAACCAATGTATCTTTCCTAACCCTAACTAGATTAAAAAAAAAACAACTATGAAGTATTTTGAGCATTAGAAGAAATACAATCATATTTTACTATACTACAAATTCACTGGCTGCTTTTAAACATGTTTTACATTACAATTCATTATGTATGAAACTGTGAAACATACAACATCATAGATGTAAAAGATGTGTGCTTATTTTTTTATATATTCAAATTAATATAGAAGGTGATTTATTCCTAATTTAATGTAATTTAGGGCCTAGGTCAATTATTTGAAAAAAAAATACAGTACTGGGAATGAGTGCCATTACTTGAAGTACTCTTACATGCAATTTCCTATTGAGTGGATTTCTGTGAATATTTTGGCATTCACTTTAATTTAACTGAAAACCTAGCATTAATCTATGTGATAACACATACCCTCACCCAGAATGTAAAATAACATTATCAAGTTACAATACTAAAATACTTTATAGGTAGGTGAAAGTTCATTATGAATCCTTTCAATGTAGCAAATGTACTGTTAGGAAAAAAATACTCCATTAATTCTAAAAGCCATAGCTGATTTCCTGTCAGTTGTGATAACACCAATAGTTTAATATACTTTTAATCAGAATACTTTCATATTATCAAATCTTTTGGAACAAAATTGCTATATTTTGTAATTACCAGACTTCACAAAGCCCTGGCCTTCCTTTTCCAAGAACTGAAGATTAGAACCTATGAAAGGTTAGAAACAAGGGGGGTTTATTTGGGTCTATCTTGTTCTTTTGGAGACAGAATCTTTATTGGTTACTGGTATCTTATCAATTCCACAATCCAACACAACCTTTTCTTAAAGAATCCAATAAAATCTGCTGCAATGGTATGTCTGCTTTTTTTCCCTAGACACCCAAACAATTTCTATGTGAAGAAGTATATCAGTCACAAACATACCAATGCTTGTGACTGACTCTAATTTCATTAGAGTCCTCTAATTTTCTCAAGTCCTCTAAAATGTCCTTTCGGTTAAACACGTTTCTGAGTGTAACACTCCCTTAAGAACAGGAATTAATCTCCTCATTCTTGTTTGAACTTTCCTTGTGACCATACCTATTGTAAAGTGGTGTCTGTACTATTGTGCACACTTTTCTTAATGAGACAGAATATGTAAATTTATATTTAGATTTTAACTATATTTTCCCTAATTTAGATTCTCCTGCTTTCATTATAAGATCACAAATTAGTGACACTATTTGAAATAAAAATTCAATTCCTGATTGAAAAAATAGTCATCTGTGGCTTTTTAATATGTTTGTAGAAATTATTAATTTTTAACTATTCAAGTTATTAATACTTATTTCACCCCAAAAGGAATTTACGCAAATCCTAGACAAACAGGTATTTAAATATTAAAATATATTATTAGCAATTTAAATCTTTTATGTATATAGGTTCAACACTCACACTGATAATAAAACCTGAGGCAGAAAGAAGCAGAAGTTTTAAATTTAACTGGTGTACAATCAAACAAGGCCATTGTAGAATCAGTGTGATTTGGTTATTTGAACAGCAATTTCCTTTGAAGGCAGGCTGGATGAAATGATACCCTACAGGGACATGGGGCTATTTGTTTCTTATCTCTCCCTCAACTTAAACCTATTTCCTTGTTTAAAGAGTTTAACACTGGCTTGCTCTACATTTATACCCTCTGAGTAAATGGAATTAGGATGACAAAATTTCCATTATCAAATCTATTATAAGTTTAATGGGATCTCACAACCCCTCAGCCACAGGAATAGCTCACTTTTGAAGATTTATTACTAATACCAGTTCTAATCCTCCATGTCATAATACAAGTTTGGGCTACAAGCTCTGCAACTGAGTTTTCAGGAGAATGACAAAAGTACATTTTTATATAGCACTGTAGACTGTCAGATTTACAGTTGCAAATCTAAGACCTGAAGCAACATAAAAGATTATTTGCAAGAAATGAATGACTTCCAGCAGAAGGAGTATCCTGTAACTGTCAATGAAAGCTTGCACTTTGAATGCATTATTTCAGTGGGAAGGACAGTACAGTTTTCAACATTGTTTACATGGGTTTCTTTGACAATTGTTGAAACAGGTCAAGCAAATGAAATAGATGTGTGTGAACAACAATTTCTGTTATTTTTTTGTTGTAAAGTTTCTGACAGGGTTGTGGTATTTTGCTGCTTTTGTTTCTAAACACCAAACCTATTGTAAAAACCCTTGTAGTACCAGAGTTTCCATAAACGCCTAGCATAAAGATAAAAGGTCAGTTTGTTACCTTGACATAGGGAAGTTCTAACTTTTTAGTGAATAATGTTGCTAAAACATCGGGTGAATGCCAGCAACACATCAATGTGTTAAATTCTTATGCCTACAAATTATTATTTTCTTACATCTATAACTTTAAATAGATTTTCTTTCAAGCATAATGGTTAACTAATTATCAGCAGTTGAAGATTTGTGCTGTTCAATATTTATACAATACATAACTCATAAACATTAACAATAAATCCTCAAAAAGGAACACATAAAATATATTTTTTCATGTATAGATCTGATTTTTGTTTTGAATAGTGCACTTATAGATCACAGAGGTAAGAGGAATATTTTCAGTATTTTTCATGTTGCAATTACTTATTAGTTTAGTTTTTATATCAGTCTTAATTATCATTTTATCAATTGTTATTTTTAAGCACTCCTCCTACTCTTGAAGTCCAAACTGTAAGAGTGGATGTCTTCTCTCATTTTGGCAGAGTTTCTCAGGACTGATTCCATCATATCCATATGACACAGGGAGAATTCCAGACTGCTAAGTTTACAAAATAAATACAGAGGCGTCTAAGACAAGAAGTAATTGAAATGCATGTAAACATAAAAAATTCACTACAAATAATAATAATAATAATAAAAAAATAAAAAACAGAATGTAAATATAGAAATGAAAGACGTTTGAGGAACATTTTTTTTGCTACTGTATATTGAATGCTGTATCTTTTTAATATTAAGAGAAAAATGAAAGAAATGCCAAGGTACAGTAGTCACAGAATATTGAGAGCAGCATTGTTTCACATATTGATTTATACACTGCACATTTGTAAAGATTCATTTAAATGGTCAGTATTAAGTATATGCTGTACATGAGTAACAGAGACTAAATAAATGCATATATTTATAAATAAAGTAATATAATTATACAGACCAATCCTAATAATGTGACTGTGGAAGTAAACTTCATTAATGTTTTGGTTCTAAACTATTTGGTTTGAGGGATGACAGTCTGACCATAATGACAAGAAAGTTGTTATGATAAAACAAGAGGTTATAGTGGAGTTGGAGAGGGTGGGGGGCACATCTGGAAATGGTGGAATAGAACACCATGATTATATTATAAATTGTCAGGAACTGGGACTTTACCATCTTTTGTGAAAACACCATTTAAAATAAATAATGCATGCCAACTTTATCTCCATCACACCTAATATAACTCAGGCTGACAAAAGATTTTACTTAAGTATTTTCTATGCTTACTTTTCTGAAGAGCTATTTTCAGATAAAGGTAGATAAGCTCAATTGTGATACAGTACAAGCAGCTGAATAATGAATATATTAGCTCTGCTATGATGGATTAAACTTATAAATAGTAGTATTTTCCAATCATTCTAATGTATCTTAGGTAACAGGTTCTGGGACTATCTGTGGAATTAAAATATTTTACTTGGTCATTATGAAGGATAGTTTGAATGACTATTTTCTCAGAATACAAAATACAAAAAGTTATCCATGCCTCCATATTACATTTATTTTTACCTAAAAAAGCTAATAACAGTTGTGTTACTGACAGTAACTACTAATAACAAAAGTAAATTGTATTTGTGTGTAAAAAGTGAACTGTTTATAACGTCAGAAAACTCGACAGGGTAAACTTTCAAAGGTAGTCAGATTTCTGTACATTTAAAAATGACTCTTTTGCTTATGTTTCTGTCACAGTGTTTAACATTTCACTATTGGAAACATTTTTAGACATTCAAGTATGCCATTCAGACACATTCATCGACAGCCCTCAACTTGACAACATCTTGATTCAGACTAATGGGACTTTTAGAGTTAATGATCTAAATATGTTCTCCATGCAGGCAAACATATGCAAATCAACAGTAAGTTAAACTTTTATCTAAGTATTGTATAAACGTATAGAAATTTGCAGTTATGTCATTGACAGGGGCTTATATAGTTCCAAGTAAGGTGGGCTGGATCATGAATTTCTGAACAATAACCCAAAGGTTATTGAACTACTGGTATTAGCTTGTAGATGAACCTAATTCCTCTCCATTAGTTTAAGCAAGCCTCTTCCACAGAATCCTGATTAACATAACTGGCTTTCAATAAACCTTGAGCTCACTGGTGTCAATGCACATAAGGAGATATTTGTATTATCCTGTTTTGTTTCATTTACCTTTCTGCAGACTTCACAATCCTTAGAAATAGCCTTCATTTCTCAGCCTGATGAGGCCAATAGGATTTCCACATTTTAAGTTCCACAGTTTTTGTTTCTTTATTTGTGAAACCTCTTAAAAAGATCTAATGTGCTCTTTTCTTCAGTAGTTCTGACAATTTATAATCATGTCCAAAGATATTACCAATATAGCTTACTAACATTTTATTATATTAATAAACTATTTGATGCTCAAATCAGTGATGTATTTTCTGCTTTTCTGACCATTCTGTCTTGATACAGCTAGTGCAGAACTGCAAGGAAAAAGTTGAACAAGAATACAACATAGCTCACACCTGAAGAAGATTCTACAGCCGAAACCTAGTTTCTCTCCTTTATTTTACTTTCCAGGTAAAATTAACCTCTACATGATATTTGAAAATTTTATGTTTACGGATTTAAGGAAATAATGTTGTAATTGAGATTACAGTATATCAAATTTACCTATAAAAGAAAGGCATACTGCAGATAGAAACATTAAATGAATCCCACCCGACCCAATGAATCACACCCTTATCATAAGTTTAAAACTCAGTAAAAATGAGTTTCAATTATGAGTCAGGTAAAGCTGTGAAATTTACTGAGCAGATAAAGGACCACTGCAGATACTGCAGAGTTCATGACAAAGAAACATTTTTAAACATGAAAACCCACTTGAATCATTAAACAAGTACATTCTGCAATACATTCAAATGGAAGCATACTTAGAAATGAAACATAAGTTGATGTTTCTTGCCATTTGAACACAATAAATATTTTAGAACCAGCTTTGCAAATGACTACTAGAACTGCTACTTGAGATGAGATTATCCACGAAAAATAATGCAAATTGCAGTGCTTAAACCCCACTTACAATGTGCATGACTTTTTATCTACCTAAGCTTTTCACGGTGTATCCATAACAGACCTAAAGAGATCAGTATTTTGTCTATCTTTGATTGCTAAATACTTTCAATGTAGATTTCTCCTGTTAACCATTGCTAAAAAATAAACCACATGTATTTATAGATATGCCAAATTGACCTACCTGTGTGGGTGTCAAGGGATTCAACTGCACTGTAGCTCTCACCAGTTAAACAGTTTCATATTTTGCAGCAAGTTAAATATATATATTTTTTAGGATTTACAAAGGCCCTTGAAGCTACCTTTTAAGATTGGATAAGATAAACTGTGTCTATGTCTCAAAATAATTTTCCTTTTACATCCTCTTCTGTGTGGAGGTGGAGATATGAAGGTGGTTCACCACAAAATGTGCTAGTGTAAGTGACATCTATCAACATCTATCAACTTCTAACATCACACAAACAGACTAAGCAAAGTAGAGACATGTGTTAAGTCTGTGTTTGTGCAATAACAGAATCTGAGATCACAAAAGGCAAGTGAAACTCTTGTCAGTGGAACTGCTGCACACAAGCAGAGAAGAATCCTGTATGACCTAACTTGTTATCATCAAAGCCCTGCATAACATTTGTTTTCTTACTATGATAGTAGGAAACTGCGTCCTGCATAGGGTGATAATTGTAACTCTTTTTACTGTTTTATACTTTAATAATGCTGTTCCATGAATTGAGGAAGATTAATGATTTCGGAAGATTTTATTAACTTTATTATTCAAATTTTAGACTGTTGATACATTCAGCAGTTGTTAATTACCTGTTGAACTACCAAATCCCTATTAAAATAATGCATAACCTCGATGGTGTTATTAAAACATGAATTAAAAAATCTTCCACCCTAAATGATCCAAAAATAGGTATCTTATTTTTTATCTTTCATCATTATTAGTACTTTTTATTTATTTTATTAATACAGTATACAGTATATATTGTTATGCTGTTGCTATATGTATTGCTATGCTGTTGCTACTGCTAATCATATTGCCATGATTATATACTTACTATGAATATTACTTAAATTAAAAAGAGATCAAAATTTAGTTCCCCTACATTCTACTTATTTTTCAAATTTCATTCAGGGGAATGAATGTCTGTTTTACATAATATGACAACAGCTATGAAATTAATTCATGAAATGAATGTTCCATGGGTTCATGGGTGGTTAGCAAACCTTAAGTGCATTGGTTTCAAAGAATGCATACAATATGAAATAAACACTGTTTATTCTTTTCGAGGAAAAAAAACTTTGTAAAACATTCTTATATCTGATTTCAGTTTAACTTCTACTGTGAAAATCTATGGCTCATTTTGAATCCATTAATTATTATTAATTAATAGTATTTGCAACCCAGACTCATCTCATTCTTCTTGCAGGATTGGATTAAGTCAAAGTTGATTTAAGTTTAAAAGCATGACTGAAGCGTGATTGTTCCTAACATTTTTGTCAGTTAGTGCATATTCAAGATGGAACAAAAAGTCAGTTAAAAGATTGTAATAATATTAAAACTCTTTGGAAAATGTCACATTTATGAACAGGAGCATAACATTAAAGTGCATTTATTCTTCTGCTTTGAAAAGGCCTTAAAATACCTGCTTAAAAGAAAAATGTACGTCATGAACTGCTTTATGTTCTTTTGCTAAGTTGTGTTTATACTTGCAAAAAGCTGAATAAAATAAAGAAGCTGAATAAACGTGCACTATCTTTGACTGCAATAAATATTCTGAATTCTAACTTCTTAACATGTTGCTTGAAACATGTGGGTGTTATATGTAGCCAAGGTAACAAGAGAATTCAGATCATAAATATATCTGCGCAGGAGGGGGTCTTGACAATCAGTATGGCTCTTCCACTATTAGAGTGTGTGAGAAGAGAGAGGGTTGTTAAGTATAGCTGAGCAAGATGCACCTGAACTATGTATGGAAGGAGGGATGAACAGATAACACTTATAACACTATTTTAAAACCATAAATGAACCATAACTCTGACAATTACAAAGACTGCTGCTAAATATTGCAAAAAACAGGCCTTGAAGGAATGATCAGGTCTAATTTCACATTATCTTTGTTGAAAGAAAAAGCTAGCTGAGGGTAAACAAAGAAAATTACTGTAAACGAGAAGAACTGTTCTTTACAAAATTAGGCAAATTAAAGTTATTCATACCAGCCTGTTAATTCATTGAAAATATGCAATCCTATAATTGTCACTTTCAAGACAGAAGGAAAAGAGTTAGCAGAAATGTGAAATTGCTTACATTAAAGTTGTAATTGTAAAACAGGCCCCAGAGGTTCAAAATAGTATGCATCCCTCTGTGATTGCCTACATTCAAATTATTTCCGCTTCTGAATAAAATGAAAGGCGTTCTTTACAACATTATGCATTCCAACAGGACTGGAACCCCCCGTCGATAAACCTTTGGTTTAAATTTGAATGCCTTGTTCATGATGACTGCTTAGGCTACAGGTAGTTGTAATATGTTTTCCAGATATAATAGGATGCAATATAAAAAAAGTAAATAGTAACAGACTATTTGAACCAAATTCCAACACATTAAGCTGTTTATATGACCAAATCTTATATTTAATTATTTTATAGAATTAAATGTGTAATTCTCAACCATCTGTGTCACATGAAATCAAGCTGTGCTACCTGTAGCTGTGGTTATAATAAAAAAACTGGAACACACAAGAACAGGCAGCCAAATTATGAAGCGGTTTAGAAATTTCCCTGAGCTCCCTCTAAGAAGAAAAGACAAACTTAATCCTTTGGTTTATGTAAACATTTTAAGAACTGTTTAAAATGCAAAAAACTGGCAGTGGATTTATTATGCTGTCATTTTGTTCTTTGTTACCTTCATAAAAGTGTTACCCCTTGTACTGAAATATTTATTTTCCTCTCAGCCAGGTGACTGTTTTAAGAATTAATTCAAATGAAAGACAAGAACATGCCACCAGCTGGAACATTTGGTTCTTTAAAGCAAGAGGCCTGAACACAAGGAGAAGTGTACCTTACCAGGGAAGGAAATGAAATATGGTGCAACACAGCTATATGAAAAGGTGGCTGACAGATGCCTGTTTAAAAATGTTTTTCATGCGTAATTTATTCATAATTATGTACCACTGAAAGGTATTTTATGTTAGAAATTATAAGAAAAAATCAATGCTTTGCTCATCAAGTGCTTACCATAAACTATGGTGGGCACAGAAAAGAGGGTAGACGTGCATGGAAAATTGCCCAAGACAGAAAAAGGAAATAAAAACAACAACAAAGACATACATTCAGAACTCCAAGAATTGTTTCCATAACAGCTGTGTGATCTAAATTCCACAACAACTCAGTACATTGGAAAGAAACAGAAGTCTCACCTTTGTTAAGCTGATACGATGAGTAAAAAACAGATAATCAAACACCTTTGCTGAGAGAAGAAAAAATATTAGAAATGCCTACTATGGATGACAAATAGAATAGGGGAAAATGCACTTCACACACATGAATGAATGTGCTAAGTTTTCAGTTTCAGCAGTAAACACCATGTGAGAAAACACAGGAAAAATATAGTCAGAATGTGATGTGAAGTGGTAAAGAGGTTTGATCTTGTTTTGGTCGTGCAAGGGCAGAAGATCCAGCAAATTATAAGATATTATTCCATTTTCAAATACAGTAAATAGCTCAACTTATTGGTGACAGCCTTGTTTTACAATACGATTTTTTATACGATAAACTTGAATCAAAATAACCCTAATCACTTAAATAAAAAAAAACAATAGATTGAATAGATACACTGACACACATAGAATTGCCAGCAGTGGCAGGAGACAACCAGGAACAAGGCATGCATTCAGAAGCTTGTCACATGTAAACCCCTAAATTCTACCAATAACATGTTAATTGCAAAAAATATGATTGACCACATTCCTTTTCATTTAAGAACACACATTGATTTAAAAAATAGGCTATTCACTGATGTTGTAAAATGCACTGTCCAAATACAATCTGAAATATAGATTTTCTCTGTGTATACACCAGGGTCTCGACATCTGCAAATTAGACATTTGCAAATTTGCTCATCCACAATTCCGTCTGGCTGATGAGATCAGAGCGGAAGAAAACTGAGCAGAAGGTTGTCAAGTGCCACTTTGAACTTAGCAGCACAACAGACTAGGGTGGTTAGACGAATCTGGCTATTTGAGATGGTTCTCTGCACCAAACCATTGCAAAAATTGAAAGCATACTGTGTTAAGGTAAATACTGTACTGGTAAAGAATATAGTTTATCTGCCCAATATGTAAGGTGTCATGGGTGAAGCAATTCTTTTAGAATTAAGGATATTTAAATCCCTATGTTCTTTCAGCCATGAAAAATGCTATCACTTATTTCTTATAATAATCAACACTTGTTTCATACTGTACTCTTCTTCGCTGTTAAGATTAATCTCTGCTGCATTTCTGATAAAAAAGACATAGTTCATACAACATAAGCACATACAATTAAACAAAACAGGAATATAATCAGCATGCGAATTAAGAAAATTGTGACAGTAAACCAGACACTGGAACATTACATTACTGAAATATTTAACAGATAAATAGTGAAGCTCACAAATGACTGAAGCAGTTTGTGAAGACTAGTATTTGGAGCACATTTTACAGAATCCAAAATGTCTCAAGGGGACAGAAATTTGATATATTTCCCATTATGAAAGCTATGCATATATAAAATGTTGCAAGCTGGTATTTATTATGCACACTGCATTAAGGACTTAAACTCTAAAACCAAAGTCTCACAAAGGCAGACAGTTTGGCTTTGTTGAACCATACAGTATGTGTATGTGTAAAATAATACATAGCTGCAGTACTCCAGAAGAGGATCCTTCAGGTGGCGTTGTAAAAATAAAACTTTTTCCAAATATCACTACTAATAAAAAGTTACTTTTTAAAGTAGTTAACGTCAGGTTAATAGTATCTGAGTATCTAGAAATGATCCAGCATATGCAAACTCTTTTCTAACTGCACATCAAACAATGAGGCCGTTCTTCACTCTTGTTTTAAAAGTTAACTAATGCACAATAAGACTCAACAAACAATGTCTATACACAAACCTCATATGATTTGGTGGTGTAAAACATTAAGTGCAATGCAATTATAAATTAATATTATACAGTATTCTCCTTTTTTAATTCCTAGGTTTACAGTAATTCTCACTTATCCTTGGTCCTCATGCTGTAATTAGAGGCATTTTGAGTTTAATACATAATATTGTGTTTAGGTTTAAACCAATCAACCAGACAGACCATTATAAAACATTTACTGTATGTACTGTATTTGAAATTTGTTAATTATGGTCATTTCTGCTATAACAAGTGTTTCTATCATGCAAATTGGCTATAACACGATTCATTTATTAGGGAATGCTTTTCCATAATGTAGTTGGCTACATGTTGGTTATAATGCAATTCAAATATACTGGAGCTAGTCACACACATAGAGTAAAATTTGTTGTGTAACAGCCTCATCGCAGCTACACATGCTTAGGATGCTGGCATATTCTCTCACGCATTGTCGTCAGTCTTTGTCCAGCCTGTACACACTTCAAAGCTGGGCATCTGCGCTCAGCTACTGTACTGTGTTTTCATTCTCTGGAAACACTGATATAACCATTGTTGTTACAATGAGTGGCAAGGGTATAAAGCGTTTTGCTACTGTCGAAGAAAACTCAAGTCTTCACTCAGGTTTGGAGATTGTCAAACAGAGATCTTTAATACAATCAGCTGAAGGGGAGCATTTCACAGAGAAAGGGTTTCCCCTAGCACTCAAGACATGCTCACTGGACTGAAGTTATACTTTCCTTTTTATACATTGAAAGTAGTCAAGACTTTAACATATTAAAGTTACAGGGAAAGGGGCAGTGTCAGAAGTCAAACAAACAGGACAGGGAGATGCCATTTGGCATCCTGCAATCTGTTTCATTTCTCTCTGGTTGAATGGGTGTGAGGAATCACAGGTTTAGTTTGCACCTAAGACAGTGGTCTTAGGTGTGAACAGAAAACCTTTCCTGCGCATAGTCACTGTCTTGACCTTTTGACTTGGTCTTCCACACTACTGTGTGTGCAAGCCAAAAAAAAAGGTATGACAAAAGCTGGATGTTATAAATCATTATAAGAGAAACAAAAGGACATGTGATATTATTTATGCTACTGGGCTTATAGAAGTGTGTTGCAGCAGTGTATAATATTTCACTTATAATTAAGTGGTATTAAAAGATTTCTAGTAATCTTTGTGGTGCCTTGACAAGACAGCTTGACCTCTCTGTCAATGCAGAGGAATTTGGCTAAGGGCCCCCCATTAGAAAGAATATTTGGATGCAAGGTCACTTGCCATCACCAAAAGGACAATCCACCAATGAGGAACTTGGAGGGTGGGTACCAGGTGTAAGAGGACCAGGGGAAGGGTCATTTATAACCGGTAATTCCGTAACGAAACACTTAAGATACTCGATATAGACCTAGGCAAGATGGCCGCCAAGGATAACCAGCTGACCCGCTGTTAGAAAAGACCTATGCGGCGAAACAATGAGACACAGGTGAGCTGCATCAAGAAACAGAATAGAAATGCCCCAGAAGCAGTGAGCCAGGGCGGAAGCAGATAAGGTGAATGCGTTTTGGAGGAAGAAGAGGATTAGGATTGTGCTTGAAAGAAATAAGGAATAACGGTTTACGGTTTACGACTATGATTTACGGATTACGACTTGGTTATGGTACGGATTGGTGTGGACATACGGACTTTGGAATTTGGATTTAGGTATTGGAAACGGACTACGGATCGGACTTGGAAAACATACAAACGAAAAAAGGAGAAGATCAGTGTGGTGTGAGAAACATCCCTTTTACACCTGCTTTTCCCCCGGTGACACCACACAGGATTATAACTGATCATATCCTGACCAGTCACCAACTCTGATTTTGCACCTTAGAAGCTGGCACCCAACTCATTTTTCGTTGGTTGGAAGGAACTCACTGGCTCCTTTTTTCTCTCCAACTGAATTGGCAATCTGACTTTTCCAACCACACGACTGCAAGCATGTGTCAGGAGTCAGGCCTTAAACTTTACTGCAACACGCCAGGCTTAGAGAATGAGTCAGTAAAAAGCAGAATTCTGCCTAAGATATTCTTTCGGCAAAAGAAGAAATATTTTGTTCACAAACCCAATCTTATTTTTCCCTGATCAAAGAAACAAGAGAGTTGGACAGTTATTTTTGTTGACAACCTGAATATCCAAGTATGTTCAGCACCAAACTATAGCTGGGATGATCTAAGGTTCTCCACCTATATCTTGCAGCTATAAATGTTTTTAATGAGCTGATCTCAGCAATGCTAGGCAAAGCTCCCTCTCTCCTTTCGGTACCTGGGACATTCCCTGCACAGTGTAAGCAGCTGCTGCAGTCAGACCACGGACCAGCCCAGCTCCACGGAATTAACTCATTAAGGACGTCTGGCCAACAGATTGTTGAATATAAAACTTTATTCACGTTAAAATTCGAGAATTGAAATATTATTCCAATTCCATTTGACTATTGTGAATGTGTTTCATTCACAATAGCAAATACACATTAGGAAAAATGTTGTCTTACTCTACACTATAGAATTTCTCATTAATTAAATATAAATAATTGATGTTAATAATGATGCATATTATGCCTTATTTTATCTAGTTGTTCACTGTTTTATGTTTAATCATATGCTCTCATAGTGAGTGTTAAACATAAATTTAATTTAAAAATGTATTTTATTTTCTTTACGGGAAGTTACAGTAGTGTGTATTGTTAAATATGTTTCTTATGCAAAATGTTGCCTTGCCCACTGCAAAATTCCTCATTGCTCAGAGATATAAATACTTATGCATGTCATATCTTATTTTATCTATTTGCTGTTTTCAGCTTGCAATTATCACAAAACACATATTATGCAGAAGTAATACATCCACATTAAAACTAAAATGATAGAACGGTTACCTTTGTCATTGTGAAACAGATCTCTCTACCCCCTAACCCTTAATTCCCAATGAATCATTGTTTTGCATAAAATGATTTTGTATAACATAGTGTTTTCCAGGTACACAACTATTGCATTATAGCAGAAGAACTTGTAACACTTACAGTAACTAATACCAATGATTGGTAGGTTCTTCCTTTATTTTTTTATCCTAAGCAAAACAATACACACTAATAAAACCATAATAATAAATTCAAGTGGTCTGCCAGAGAAGTATAAGCTATATAATATAATATAATATCAGCTAGTATTTAAGTTTTTAATTATTGAAACAGTAGTGTTATTCCATAAATAATGAGCACATGAAAGAACAAAACTAAACTGATTGAAAGATTGAACTCAATAGATTTCTCTCACTTGCAACAGTTCAACAGTTCTTCTGACAGTACGATACATAATGTTTGAACTAGGGTGAGATTGTTATCTGATGTATTATTGCTCACGCTCAATGTAATAATTCTGTCCTGTGGGGGCAAAAAATACAGTGGGGAATTAACAATGTTACATAAAATCCATGTTTTCAAAATGTACTAAAACCTTTTTTCTATCCTGTTTACATTTTGTTTCAGTTTAATGTAATGCTCAAATTCACGTAAATAACAACACATTTAAAGACTTTCTGCTTTTCTGTAAGTGTTTTATGATATAGGTACAAAATAAGGTACAAAAACTGATAAAAGATGGGCATTCAGACTACCCCCTTTAAATCAGTGACACTTACATGTAGGTGTAGATTAAATTCTACAAATATTCCCTTGAACCTGGAAGTATGTTTTCTTGAAAAGGCAAGCTTTCACTCATTTCTATTAGAAAATGTGTCCATGCCTTCCAATGCATCCAAAGGCTTTTCAATAACCTCATCAGTCAAATCAAACTAGTTTTTTATTGTTATACAGTTGTTTATTTGTCTTGACAAGTTTGGATCCATTGTATGGTCAAATACAGTGAGCTTTGAAAAGTTTTAATTTAATTTTTTCATCAGGATCCTATCTGCTCATAAATGTCCAAGAAAAATAAACAGATGTAAAATACATGTAAAATAATAAATGTAATTAAGCTGCTTTATGCAATTGTGGATTTTGCATTTTACTGCTGTAATACTAAACTTTTCAAGACTCAAGTAGTTCTGCACAGGCAATCTGACCCAGTTCTAGGAAGAAAATCTGTTTTTTAAAATATATACAGTGTATATATAAATAATGTCCAGTAAGCACATCAATAAAGTAACTATTGTGGGAAGTATGCCAATATTATTAATAATGTGTTAAAAAGGCAATAATAAGTGACAAATGTGCTTCAATTTATAAATGCAGGTTAATAAAGCATTTGCATTTGTTAAAACAGTATTATGGGAAATTTGTCTAGTAGTATTTCCCATTTACTATTGTTTCCATGAATACAGATTTACGAAATCTGAATGTGAAGTTACAATTTGCAATTTTGTATTATCAAAATTTACTATTAAAAGAGTAATCACGGAACTCTTACTATTAAATTAAGATACAGTAAATGTAGTCAGCACATTCATTGTTTTCTGATTAATGAGAAGGAAGCATCTGTTCGATTTCACCCGTATGTATACATTAAATATTATAGTCATTTATTTTGTAGCCGAGGTTAACCAGTAAGGTTGGACTAAAATACAAACATTTTAAGATGAGTCTTAATTTAATTTAGCACCTGTGATAGATGTATACATACTTTGCACACAATACGTACAAAGTATGTATCCCATACATTCATGCTTCATCAGCATTTATCCTCAATACAATTAATTCAGCTACATTTAGAAGCTTTAATACATCATGACCCAATTAACTTTTCCATTATATGATGCATGATAACAGTAAAATTGCCATAGTTCAATCTTCTATGCAATCATTATATAAGAACCATTTGAACATGATCTCCTTTCTTGTAAAACCATCCTGGTTTATTTTTACATATTGTAGAACTGGTGCTAAAAATATAATCATGACAACAGCTGGTGATTGTGACAGTATCATCTATGTTAGATGATTAGCCAAGTGCCACTAATTTCTTTATTTTGTATGTTATTTTTCAATATGTATATATTCAACTAAGATTTCAGAAAAGCAGACTATATAGGAATAACACAGAGTTTAAGTTTAAGATTTTATTTATTAAAAAATAGAATGGGACTGGATTGATATGGAAGTAGGGCAGAATGGATACAAGAGTTTTAATAGATTCTGCTTTAAGTATAGGGAAAAAAATCCAAAGATTAAGTAAATCTAAAGCTAGAAAACAATGTCCCTGTGATCAAATGTATCAATTAAGTACAATCTAAGGTGAAAGAAAGCACTTTATGAAATGATTAAAAAAGAACAGAATTCCATTAAAGAAAGAAATGTGTTATTAATTGCAACCAGATTAAAAGGATATTATAAAGGCCATGAGATAGAAGACAATTTTTCAATAAAAGCCATGACTAATGGAAAAAAAATAATTATCACAACAGTAAAATAACAGTAAAAAAGTGTCTGAGAGGGAAATGGGAAGATTTAAGTTGATGAAAGGGAAATGGCAGGTATATTAAATCAATATTTCACTGGTGTTTACCCAGGAAGAAACATTTTCAGGCTGAATAAACTCAGTACTACATTGCAGTATTTTACCATTTAACATTTAGGAGTATATGACACTATTTTTAGGTTGAGAAAAAAATTCCCACTGATTGGGAATTGTTAATGTACTGCCTATCTATTAAATGTCAGTGTGGAACAGTGGTTCCAGTAAGGTTCTATGTTCAAATACTAGGTGAGACACACTACTGTTGTATCCTAGAGCAAAATATTGCACCAATACTTTAAGTCACTAAGTCTAAAGTGTCAATAGTAAATAATGGAAACAATAATTAAACATAGCTTTTCCTTTGTCTTTTTTATAGATAAAGAGGATCGCCTATATAGAAATAGATCATAGAAAATATTCAACATGGTTTAGAAAAGGTACGTTTTGCTTAATTTACTTCTTAAAGATCTTTGAACAAATAACATTAGTAACTGACAAACAGAACACAGAATATAGAATATTGTTACAAATGGAAGGTTATGAAAATGGTGAAAATCAGGGATTGACCGAGAGGTTTAGTTAATTAGTAAAATAAATATTCATAACGCCCAACCTGTAAGTAATTTCTCCAGAATATACCTGGGTGGTTGGTATAATTTGAGGCATGTGAATTCTTTATTCTCTGGCACAGAGATGAAAAGGGTAATAATCCAGGAACACTTGGATAAACAAATGTTTAATAACAAAGACAAGACGAACACTACTCTACACACAACAAAACATACAACTCACAAGTTACTATATTTACAGTATGTACAAATAAGGCCTTTCAGAGACCTAACATCATAATATCCCAGAAAACCTCAGACTGCTACTAAGTATTGAACTCTTAAATAATGCCCACAGAGCCCACAACAAGAGATAAGATGCCTTCTTAATAAATGCAATACAACCTGCAGTTCAATCTCTCTCTCTGAAAAACCAGATTCCACAAAATAAATGGGAGCCGATCTCCCTAAAACTGCACCCCAAGCAGGAAAGATGTGTCTCACCGAGGTATATCAAGGTGCTCGGGAAACTCACGTTCCCTGAAAACACAGACTCAAGCTCTCTCTAGCAAGGTTCAAATACTTAGCCCCAATCAGCCTTTGTCTGGACGATCATGAAGTAGGGGCTCTCGCCTGGCGCAAGTTCCAACTCCTCCTGACTCCTCTCTGACCTTCTTTCTCTCCACTCTTCTTGTTCTTTTCTTCTCCTTTCTCCACCCTTTCTATTCACTCTGTGATCTTATATGGTGTGTTTCTGTATTGCACATTGACAATCATTAACCCACAACTTAATTAACTAGGTAAACCAAGGTAAACTTTGCAATTGTTTTTTTATTAACTCCTCTGTTGAATGTTTTGTTTTGTATGTTGTATGTTTTGGGATCTAAGCAAACTTCTCTTTTGCTTTGAAGCTGGAAGTGTTTACACTGCCAGGTGTCACACACTGTAACTAAACGCACACTTCCTAGTAATCTAAAGTTGTAACAATTTTTTATATCTACAAGATCTGTGATAAAGTACGCTGTAAAAGATTAAATCTATAAGAATTCAATGTAATTAATGCTCTGATTAAGATGATGTGGGGGTATCACATCATCAATAATCTAGATTATGGGATTGTTTGTAAACCAGTCATCTTTGCAAATTATAGGAGGGTTACCAAATAGCTAATGGAATTCAAAAATTTAGATAATTATTTAGATAAAATTCGCAACTAGGCAAATACTTGCTGGCAGATGATATTTAATGTAGACAAGCACCAGGTGTTGCATGCAGTTAGTAAAATTAAACTTTAATTTTCAAAATGTGAAAGGCAGAGCTAGAAGAGGCTACTTATGAAAAAGACTTAGGTGTTTATGTTGACACATTTACATTTTCCAGACAACGTGCATTTTAAAACAAGGAATGTTATGTTAGAAATATAAAATATACTTGTAAGACCTAATGTAGAATATTCATTTCGAAATTAGCCAAAGGGATTGTAAATCCGTGCTTTAGGCAAATCCAAGTTATTTTAATCTATTTCCCAAGTCACTTTGAATATTTCTTCCGTGTCAGCTATTGTAATCATACTTGTTAAAGCCATCTCCTAAGTTTTATGTGCTGACCTTGTTACAATATTGAAATTTCTGTTGAAATGTTGTTGTAATGTTTATACAGCGTCAAGTAATAATGTCTTGATGCTGTAGTAAAACATTGATTAACGTTAATTTACACATTTTCAAGAATGTTACTTAATCATTTAAAAATGTTGCACTAAAACATCGTAACATTACACTGTTTTAATAGTCAAAGCTAAAGTATAACACTAACAGAGTGTTGCTGCAATGTCTAATTATGGGCTAGGGATTTTGCAATATTCTTATATGCTAAAAATGTACAACAATATTCTCACGTAAGCCCTTTGAAAAACTAATAACAAAAATGGAAAGCTGCTACGATTTAATATCTAATGTAACCAAAAAGATTTCTTCCAGCAATATCATAAATGCATGCTGCCTGTACAGTACATGTAAGTTCTTTTTTAAAATCAGAATTGACACTTATTTTTTCATGATACCCTCCCAAACCTTTGGAATCAGCTCACATCTATGAAACGTACAGCCACTCTAAGGAGACAAAGAAGGAGTGTAGGCAGACTTATACAAGCAGACATTTGAGTAAATGCCTTTTAACACATCACAGGACACAAAGCTGTGCATTGGAGGTTCAGTGTCGATTAGAGGATTAGAAGACACTGAAGGATGTGAAGGAGGCTGCAGTGGTTGCGTGTTTGCTGAGTGTTGAGACAGCCCTGACTGACTAATCCCAATTCTACCCTTAGTGGGGCTTAGCCAATTTTGTGCTGCCACATGTGGAATTCCAGTCACAGTCAGCTAGTTACATGATCCAGACTACTGAACCCACAATGCTTGGGTTATGGAGCTCAGCCTGCACTTGGGTTTACAGTTGAGCCACCCAGGAGGCCTTATAAATCGATTTAGAGGCCTCCAAAGGGTTCCTGTTTCCCTGATGTAAGAAAATGGGCAACATAACAAAGACATTCAGTAGTAGCATGTATCAACATGGTTAAGTCCAGAGAGCTTTCCAAAGACTGTGGGCAAATGGTCATTGACCTCAATAGAGGAGGAAGGGCTAGAATAGAATCCACAAAAACCTCAATATACTACTTTCCACTGTAACACCCATTATTAAGAAATTTAAGGCTACTGATATACTTTAAACCCTGCCAAGAAGATGATGTGAGTGTATCTTGCCACCAAGGGCTAAGAATCAACTGGCTTGGGAAACAACCATAAATCCAGTTAGAGGAAACAGTTATGTTAAAATTATGATAAACTGGCATCTTCAGGATACAAGGTATTAAAAAGTAACATCTGATGTCACTGGAATGAATGTGGCAAGGAAGAAGCCTGTGGGAGAACCATGAAAAAAGGTGATATCATTGGATATCCTCATTTCTTTAAATTAAAAATGATGCATGCACCTTTTTAAAGTGAAGACACTGTATGTTTTTTGTTCCTGTTTCTTTGAAGGGTATAAAGGCTATAAACCAATACATTTGTCAGGAAGATAACAAATTTGGTTTGCTTCATCCATCTATGTAGAAGTGAAGCCCCTGAGATACACAAATAAAATGTGTACATGAAGATACTATGTATAACATTCAAATGACATTTCATTAGGGCATTTCTGAAACATTAATGCAACATCATGCTAAATACAACTGTTCAGCAGCATTGTGTTGCCAGGGTATAATATTCTAAATATATTATCATATAAACAGTATGTCATAACCGAAATACAGCTTATAGGTAACATTGCCAGAACAATTTTATTAGCTGGGTACCTACCACCTTCAGTGTATTGATTGACACAGGATGAGTCAATTTTAAAATGTTATCCCAGCTTTGAACATTGGGAGACTATAGCATTTTGATATAAAAATGAAGAAATCTAAATTTTGACCCTTTAAAAAATTTGCCTGACATGCCTTTTGTTATTAAAATGAAAAATGATTCTCCCGCAACCACCAAAAATAAAATACTATATTGCACTTTAACACATGATGATAATAATAATAATAATATTAATAATAATATTAATAATAATAATTGCTTACACTTATACACTATATAGCGCTTTTTCTGGACACTCCACTCAAAGCACTTTACAGGTAATGTGGAGTCCCCTCCACCACCACCAATGTGCAGCATCTACCTGGATGATGCGACAGCAGCTGTAGTGCGCCAGTACGCTCACCACACATCAGCTTTCAGTGGGGAGGAGAGCAGAGTAATGAAGCAAATTCATAGATGTGGATTATTAGGTTGGTAAGGGACAATGGGAAAATTTGGCCAGGACGCCAGGGTTACACCCCTACTCTTTTCGAGAAACGCCCTGGGATTTTTAGTGACCACAGAGAGTCAGGACCTGGGTTTTATGTCTTTGATTGGTAAACTCGTAAAATAAATGAAAAAAAATGTAAACTTCCCTTTTGTCCCTTTATTTTTTTATTTGTTTGAATCAGTGAACTTAAGTTCTGCAATATGATCTAAAGCAGAATTTCACTTTTTCAAGGGTAAACTGATAAACTAGAACAAACAGATAGATTTCCTTATAAAAGGTAACTTTTCAACAAAGCAATTATTCAAATGACGTACATATCTCTGCAAACTGACCTTGTTCACTCATTGAGGACTTAGGTTGCAGCAGAAATGCAATACAATCTGCAGTTTCCCTCAGAAATAATTCTTATGGTAATTACCAGACAGAATCAATACTTATCAGATTATCACTCTTCCCCTGACTTGATTACTATATGTTCGCCATATCTTTTCTTTCATTCCTGGAAGATATAGATTTGTTGTATAAAAGCATGGTAAGATTACTTTACCACACACTGATGTCAATAACCATATCACTAATTTAAAAGTGATTTTAAGTCCAGCTCTGATAAGGATTCTTATGTTAGCACAGAGCAAATTATTTGGTTTTATGTCCTGGAAGAGATAAAATACTATATACAGTACTGTAAAAAATATATACCGTACGTATACAGTGTCCTGCAAAAGTGTTCACTGCTTTCAAATAATTCCTAATTTTATTGAAATACTGTACTAATAATGTGTACACATTTGTAAACATTTTAATCAGAACTTGGATGTTCAAACTGAACGCTTTATAGATGAAAGAAGTTAAATATCAGCAAAAACAACGAAGAAAAATTGGAACTAAAATATGTTGATTGCATAAGTATTCACCCTCTTTCCAATGTCAAACCTAAATATGTTGAGGTACACATACAGTATCAACTTTAAACAAAGATTTAACCATTAAGGCAACGGAACTTTCAAACCAGCTCAGTGATAAAGTTATAGATAGGCACAGGTTAGGAGAGTGGTATTTTAGGGGACATTTGATTTAATTAATCCATAAGCATTCAGTTTGACTTTTATTAAAAGACACTCTTTTAAAAACACATTTCCCACATTTAAAGGTTTGAATTGTGTTTTTCTGTTTAATACTTGAGTACCAATATGTTTGAAATGTCTTGACAATTCTATGTTCTTTTAACAAGTATCTAACTGTGATATATCATCTAACCATGAGTATCGTCTAAAATGTTAAACCATGATATACAGCTGAAATATTTAATTTTGTACCTGTATCTTTTCAATACTTTTTCTTGCTATTGCTTTAATTAAGAACATAAGGATGATTATAAATAAAGGGGGTCATCTGAGTTAATTGAGTTAACATGGCAACTTATTCCATATTCACACATCTATTTGTGTGTTATAAAATTCCATTTAATTTAGTGAATATTGTTGTTATAATTAAAGCATACTAATAAAAAGACAGTTTAAATGATTGCAATCAAAAATTGCTTTTCAGTGCTTTAACCATTTATGCATGCTTTATGAAACTGCAGTAAACGTAATTTATCTCAATTTAGATGGGCTTCGGAAAATGAGTAGGAGATTTGATTTTTACTCTGACCAGTGGACTTAATGCGAGATTTTCCCGTTTCATGTAAATACAAATTCAACCATCCTCATACTGCAAAAAGGTAAATTCTTTAGCATCACTCTCAAAAAATATTAAAATTTTACTGTCCTCCTTCCTGTTTTATATCAGCTTTAACATAAATTGAAATTTCCTACAACCTTTCTTTTGAATATTTACACATATTAAAGTCGCTTATCTGTTGGTTCCCTGTTGACTTAATGAGTTTTCCAGATGTTATATTTAGTCCCCTGATTAAAGCAATATATCTGTAGTTGTGTCCTATCATAGTTGTGTTATCGCATCAGTAATTGCAATTTAGATACTTTGACACATAGTTTAACTGAGACTAAAGAGGATGCAAAGCCTTTAAAACCTTAAAAACCTGCATGTTCAATTGCTTCTGAAGTGAAATGTTCCATTTAGCAAGGGCTCTCCGCCTTTTTTGATGTATGAACCAGTTTTCACTAAACATCACTGTCAAGAAACAGAATCAATAGCAGCAGGTTGACAGAACCCAGAATGCTTTGATGCTTTGCTAGCATACCAGCACCATTATAAAGGCAGTGAAGTGTGATGTATTTAGTTCATGTAGCTCTCATTACTTTCAAGCCTTGCTTGTCATCAGGGAAAATTGCTGGATTGGAGAAGCAATCAAACAGTTCTGGAAGAACCAGATAACCTCTGGTTTTCATCTCCAGCTGTTTAATAAAGCTGCATTAAAAACTGTGAGTGATTCAGGTATTACAAAGCAGAATTAAACAAGAACAATCAACATTAGCATACAAAACACATACTCTAACAGATTATATATACACTGTACTATATAGAGTATACTGATTTATTGATCATTTCTACTGATGCACAATCAAAATGGAACAATCTGAGTTTTACATAAGGCACTTGGACTAAATTGTTCATACTGTAAACTAATGCAAATAGGTTTGTTTATTGTTTGAGTACTAATTATTATTTGGATAACAAAATACTGAGCTAATTTGTACTAATGTTAAAAGGTTTAAAAATCAAGTGCTAGAGTTTGGTACTTGAGATTAAATTGCCAAAATGAGTTGATTCAGAGTCTGTAGAAATAGCTATTTAAAAAGAACTGACAAATGTTGATAATGCAAGAACAGTGAAAGATACAGTAGATGCTGTTCTTGAGTGATGGCAACTGGCTTTTACCTACGTGATTGAAGGTGGCCATTTTAATAAAACACTGACAATGTCCTTGAGTTGACATTTTTTCCATTACTGCAAGACAATCCTAAAGTGTTGATTTTCTAGCAGGACAATGCAAAACCACACAGTACTAGAGTTACAATGGCACCACTTCAAGAAATCAATCTCAATGTCTTGCAAGTCCAACCTTTTCTCATGACCAGAGTAAAAGAGAACATGTACAGATGCCGCCATCTAGAATGTGTGTCAAATTTGCGCCAGTGGAAAGCGCACTGCCGTATATACAGTAACAGTCTTGTTCAGCATGCCAAATTCAGCCCTTCACTGTTCAAAACTGATTTGAAAATACACAGCCCAGCTACAATTTCAAAATGTTATGTTTATTTTGTACATTTAGTTTATTTAGTAATGTAAATACAGTACTATAACATTCACATACTACAAACCTACTTCTTTAAATCCACTTAATAAGCAATCAGGTAATGATGAGATTTTGGTAACTGAGAAAATAACCAAAATATAATACTTTTTCTGAACATTAATCACAATATAAATGTATTAAAATACATATAGTTACTAATGGAGCCATTCAGAGTGCATGATAGTGTAAGGAATCCCCAATGAAGAGGTGTGCGGATCCTATGCAGACCCAGGAGCAGGTAGATATTGAGACGGGCGTACAATCCAGAACGTCAGGCGAGATCGTGGTCGAAAGGCGAAAGGTAGTTCAAAATCCAGGAAATACTAAGAGAGGCGAACAATCCAAATCAGAAGGTGAGGTTCAAGTTTGAGATGAAAAGGGTAGTCCAGAAACCAGGAAAAGTATAGTAAGCGAGGCTTAAGTAAAGGCGAGCTAGAGCTCTCTAAGAGAAGACTCAATACAGAGTAAAAAGAAGGGGTTTGGATGGCTTAAATAGCGCTGCCTGCCGCACGGTGGGGCATGTGGTGATGAGTTAACATGTGCGGCGGCGCTTGTTATTATCAACCCACTGCTGGCACTGGTTAGTTCTCTTGTGGGCTGATCTGGGCTGGTTAGCGGTCGTGACAGATAGCAGTCTTTACGGCAGCAGGCTTGCCGCAGCTTAAAGCAATATCATTCAGGACACCAAACTTAACTTAATCTGCAGGACCCAAGCAAGCAAAATCATGGATTTCTGGGAGGTATAGTTTTTGCTGGCAGGGATTGCTTCCCAATCAGGCTTCTACGCAGCTTTCACAAGAGCCATTTGTTATTGTGGAATTACATGTACCTGCTTCTTCTTTGATTGAATAACTTCTTAATTATATATCTCCTAAATGTTTTTGCACATTTTATAATTCAATGGTATTAATTATTTTAATAAATTTGAAATAAATTATGACTTTTGTCAACTGTTACTTCTAAACATATTTGTCTAAAACAATATAAATAAATGGTACTTTAAAAACATGTTACAAAGATCCACAACCAGGAAACTGAAAGTTTAAGTACTAGAGCAAGTCCGACTGTACAAGCTGACACCGAAGATGTTACAAATCTGACAATGCTGAGCGTCGAATACAGGGCTAATCAACCTTTTATACAAGGAAACAACCAGTAAACCAATTCTGATTGGCCACCGCATAATAAGCAACACTCAAAGAGTGTTCTGACAATTAGCGCTTCCTGACATTACATCTCTTTTATTTGTTTTTATTACACAGAAAATAGGTCACTTACTCAAGTTCAAGTTCACGTTTATTTGTCATCCCATATACAAGTGTACAGTGGAACGAAATATCGTTCGTCCTGGTCCACAGTGCAAATACAGACAGGACACTGACATAGACATTGTAGACAGGATACACATAGTGCAAAGTGCAAATAGTGCAAATTACTAAACCAAATACATAATACAATATACACAACACACTGGGGGAATTTAAACCCTGTTTCTGGAATTCCGAGGTGTCGAGGAGCTTTACAGTCTGCGGGAAAAAAGCTGTTACAGAATCTGCTGCAGCTAGCCCGTATACTGCAATATCTTTTCAAGATGGTATGAGGGCAAAGAGTTTATGGGAGGAGTTATCTACTATACTGGAGGCCCTGTGTATTGTGATATGCTGGAGGCCCGGTTGTGATAGATGACAGAAATGGAAGCGAAGGAGGCTCCAACGATGTTTTAAGCTGTTCTCACAATACATTGCAGGGTCTTGCGGTCTGAAGTGTTGCAATTCCCAAACCAAACAGTGATATAGCTGGTCAAGGTGCTCTAAATGGTTCTTCTGTGGTAAGAATGGGCGGGGAAAGGTTCGCCCTCCTCAGTTGCCGCAGGAAATAGAGACGCTGCTGTGCTTTCTTGGCTAGTTAGGTGGTATTGAGGGACCAAGTGAAGTCATCTGTAACGTGTACACCAAGAAACTTGGTGCTTCTAACTGTCTCCACAGGGGAGCCGTTGATGTACAGTAGGGAGTGATCAGCACAGGCCCTCCTGAAGTCAATGATTATCTCTTTTGTTTTATTTACATTAAGAGAAAGATTGTTGTTTGTGCACGAGTCCACTAGTTGCTGCACCTCCTCTCAGTATGGTGACTCATCGTTGTTGCTAACGAGGCCCACCACTGTCATGCCATCGGCAAACTTGTTAATGCAGTTTGAACTGTGCTTGGGAGTACAGTCATGAGTCATCAATGTGAACAGCAGCGGGCTGAGCGCACAGCCCTGGGGGGTTTCAGTGCTCATTGTGATGGTACTGGAGATGTTATTACTGTTCCGGACTATCTGAGGTCTCTCGGTCAGAAAGTCCAGAATCCAGTTACAGAGGGAGGTGTTGAGGTTCAGCAAGCTCAATTTTTCTATCAGCTTCTCAGGGATGATTGTATTAAATGCTGAACTGAAGTCATTGAAAAGCCTTCTTACATAAAAGTCTTTTTTATCCATGTGGAACAGGGCCAGGTGAAGGGCAAGAGACACAGAGTCATCAGTAGACCGGTTGGGGCAGTATGAAATCTGAAGAGGGTCCAGAGGGGTAGGGAGTCTTGACTTGATGTGGCCTCTCGAAGCACTTCATGATAATTGTTGTGAGTGCCATGGGGCGATAGTCATTGAGGCAGGACACGGCTGACTTCTTCGGCACTGGTATAGTAGTGGTGGATTTGAAGCATGACCGCCTGGGGATGACCGCCTGGATAAACATATCTTTGATGACATCAGCTAGCTGTACTGCACATTCCTCGAGTACCCGACCAGGTACAGTATATTATCGGGTCCAGCAGCCTTCCTGGGATTAACTTAGCTAGTGTCCTCCTCACATCAGCTGCAGACAGGCAAAGCACCCAATCATCGGGAGGAGATGTGGTTTTCCTCGCAGACATAACGTTCATTGCTTCAAACCATGCATAGGAGTTGTTCAGCACATCCGGGAGGGAGGTATCACTGTCACTGGCATGTGGGGTAGTCCTGTAATCAGTAATGGCCTGTAAGCCCTGACACATGAGCCGCGTGTCTCTGGTGTCCAGGAAGTGGACATGGATTTTCTGTGAAGAGGTGCACTTTGCCTCCCTGATGGCACGGGAAAGGTTGGGTTAGCAGTCCTAAGGGCTGTGGTTATATTTGGAAAGTTTTATTTGTTTTTATTACACAAATTAATTAATCTAATTAACCAAATTTGCCATATTTAATTTGCTGAAATGTAATCAAACATTTAAATATTAAATATAATAGATTACATTTAATTTAAAAGTAACTTTTGCGATAAAAGGTAGCAACAATGTTTTTTGTAATTTCATATTTAAATAGATGTTTAATCTAAGTTCCTCTTTAGATTAAAACAAATTTACGAAGTGCTATTTCTAAAATATGTACTGTACAGTTAGTCTATAACAGAATTGACAACAATCATTATTTTCATTTATGATAATAGCAAAATAACACAACTAGGTTTTTCTATTAGGCTCCATCAAGTGCCTGCCTTTTCCATATATTTGAAGCCACATTATCATAAAACAAAAAGTTTTTTGAAAAAAATATTGTCTAAAGTTTTTAACTTTTGACACATTCCAAAATGTACTGTACTTCCGTTGAAGAAACAGTAGTTTAAGGAGAGAGCATTTGCATTCATTTCCCTGCCCCCCCTCAAAACATTGCCAGAAGCTGGCAAAGAGCTGTTTGGCATTATATTTCTTGAGAGGTGACTTTATCATGTAAATAGACTCAGAAACGAACACCCTATTGTTGGTTTATTGTCAATGGACAACGCTATTTATAAAAAAGCCAACAGATTCGTTTTCTTCAGAAACTCGGCTTCTTTACAATAGAAAAAAAACTATTATAACACTTCAAAAGTGTTTTAAAATACTTCCTTATTTGTTTTTTTTACAACATCAGCAATGCTAATTGTAATAAGCTAGGAAAATTAATGAAGATAAGCAGCAAGATCATTAAAGCCAATTGAATAAACCTAAATGCCCTCCCCAAACAGAGGGTTTTAAAGAAGGCCAAGAGCATTATGGAGTGTGTGGCACACCCCCTCCGCTGTGAATTTATACTACTCCCATCTAGTTGATGGCTCTGTGCAAACTTTTTAAACCTGAACTACTCTGTAACTTCTTGCATCTACACATTGTGATTCTGATTCAGGCAATCAATTTGTAAATGGTAAGTATTGCTAACGTTTCTGAAATTCAATATTAAATGAACGCTACTAAACTAGTCATGTTTGAAAATCATACCAATTTGGGGATTAGCAAACACCTATAGAACACAAAATGAAATTTAAAAAGATTCTGTGTATGGTTGACAAACTGATAGGTACTATGGCGAATCAAATTAAATGTTTATTAAACTGTTATGTGTTAGTGCTTTAATGCACTGATTATATACTAGCGACAAACAATTGGTCGAAAACATTGTACAGTACATAAGCCACTTTTGAAACGCATTTTCTCACAATGTAACAATGATATTTAAATTAATGGTTTTATTACTATATACAATACTTCATAATGTTTTATATTGTAATTACTGTATATTATCTACATTCCAGTGGCAAAAGAAACCATATCAGTTAATACAATTACAAATTGTGATTGTGCTGTTTACTACCTAATATTGTGAATCATATATGTATGTTGTATAAGTAATATTGTTGGGTGTGCAGTAACTAAACAGGTACAGTTTAAACATTTTCACAATAAAAATGTTTCATCCCACATAAATTATACATTATTGCAGTGGTGTATCCTTGTGATTGGGTGACTAGTTCATGTAGTAAGTGCCATGAGTTAAATTAAAAACTACAAGCATTTCTTAGTGCATTTGGCAATTGGGGAAAAATAAAATGAGCAACCACAAATACTGGGTGAGATGAGTACAACTGGCAAGCCTATGTCATCAGGTTGCAGATGCACTGGAACAGCACTGTAACATCCCACAGCAGTTAGAGGCTGGTTTATGTGTCAACACTTCACTGATTTTATGATCAGGGAGGGCATAGTCATTACTAACTTTGTATTGTTATCATTTTGGCAGCCTTAATACAGTATGTTATACACTGTGTTATGTATGACTCTTTGATCTGCTTGTTTTGTACAGCTTTTCTGTGATTGTGTTTAATATTTATATTTAAAACACTGGCTTAAACACATTAGATCTTAGTGTATTCTTTATTTTGCACATCATTACACAGGGCCACAAAGTGATTCATGGAGTTCAGGTGGAGTAAAATATTTTTCACTAATGCTTTTAAATGTAATATTAGCAGAAAGGCTAATGAGTATATAATGAGGCCTCCTAGCTATACTTCAGATCACGTTCTGTTTGTATTGGAGAATCATACCCATTCCTGTAGGGTCTACTATGAAATTTAACAGTGCTAGAGACACCTGCCAAAGAAATCCCATTCATTTTCTGTTGGCAATAGGTTCAGACACATCGCTGAACAAGGTAAGGTATAGATATACCTCATCTGGAAATGGCTAATAAAAGCAAACATGCGTTTCTTCACTAAATACATAAAATAAGCTCCAAGATGCAATTATGGAGAGAATATTACAGAAAAAAATATATGGAAAATGGTAATTATATATACACTCACACATCATAAAAAATATTCCTGCTATCTTGCAATGTTCATCTTTGAGTTGGTAATTCAATTAAGGATATTTTAAAATGGTACAAGTACTTATTAACTCATTGAAGCCTTAGGCAAGTTTGAAGTTTGAATTCATACCACCGCTTAATCAAACAGTATTCTGAGCTGGTTCTTATCTAAGCAAGATACATTATAGAAAGGGCTTTAGTCATGCTATACTTTCTCTAATTAAAAAGGTCACATTTAAGCCAGCATCCTATTTGAAATGAAACAGGAATAATAACCATGAAGGACAATGATAAATGGAAACAACCATAACAGTTCTATTTTAGGGGGTAACTTTTCTTACATTTCTAATATGCCTTAAGTGTGCTATGTGATTTTCATTGCCCATCATAGAAGAAATATATGTATACACAGTATATTCTTTAATATTATTCTTTAATACTTCAAATTCTAACCTGAAAATTATAAAACATACCTTACATCTTCCACCTCTCTTAATTCTACTCTATCTTTAGTTTATTTCACTTTGTCTTCTGTGATATTTTTCAATACATGTGTTCAGAAATCAAATGATATTCTGTTACAGGTAATATTTAAAATCTTTAAATAAAGATTTCTCATTATAATGATCCCAATTATTCATTCATTTGAAACTTGGAGATATTAAGCAGGAAATAAAAGTTTTAATGAATATGAGAAGATGGTTTAGTGGTGTAATTTTTTAATAACCATTACTATACTGTAGATGCTAATTTAAGTGATTTTTGTGCTTCATATTACAGAGAACACTGTTCTCATGAAAGCTGGTCCTTGCTTATACATGCATACAATTGTGCATAAATTCATGGCAGAAACACTTTTCTTTAAAAACAAAATATGTACAATTTCATCCTATTTGTAATAGGATAAATGTAACATATAAGCAGTCCAAAACAACGCCATACAGTAAGTAATTATTAAAGTCTTCTTTGTAGATAGCTAAAAAGTGGTTCCCTTAAGTTATAGAAAGCTCTCCGCAGTATATCCTAACTATAGCTTTTACTAGAAATCATGATTATGCAGATGAGCCACATTGTGCTTCCTGCACTGCGTAATTTACTTACTTAGATCACATTCACTTCTTTCAAAATTCCGAACAATTCAGTAATACAAGACGTTCTTTCAGTGTGCCAAAGCCCCCCCCCCTGCTATTTTCAGCAGCTCCCCAGTGCTCCTGCTGGGTTTTTGTACATTATAGGGGCCAACACTTTCCCAGGGCTCCTTCTTCCTATTAGGCTTTTCAAATCAAAGTACTGTGAACATCGTATCCCTTCCTCCATTTACTTATTAATATTTTATTTTTCAAAATAAGTACAAAAATATAAAAGTGCATAACCCAGAGGTCTAAATCTCTTTCTCTAGTGAGATTTAAGTTTGAGCCATAAAGTGAAGAGAATTTTACAATTTGTCATACACATTCATAATCATACAGTATATGTGTGTGGGTCTCCTACCTACAGTATATGCATGTATTGGAACATGCATATTTACTGCAAACACATACAGCCAGAAAGCAGAGTGTAATTTTCAGACTTTAAGGGCTGACTGTGTTCAGAATGTTATTTTCCGCTCAGATTGTTTCTTGGCAAGAACCCCCTAGAGCACTCAGACACATACAAACAAAACCTTCAGATTTACTGAACCCAGCTTTTGTATCCCATAGACTAAAATGAGACTTCACTTCCATTCTTTGGGAATGCAAGCGTCCAGTGGAAGAACAGATGCAAGTCTATGAGTGCATTGAAGGGAAACATCTAGATCCTTTTTAAGGCATTAAAAACAGATCTCACAAAATTATAGATAAACACAGTCATCAGCAACTCTCACAGGAATGCATATTTCAGATTGGCAGGATATATTCCAATATTAAACTGTTAATTATTTTTTCATTTTGACCTGCACATCTTGGTATGTTCTTTACTTCTGATAATGTCTGCTTTTCAATTTAGCTATAATTATAAAGAAATGCATGCCATTTTAATTGATAGAACCACAGAGTTTAAACATTGTGTTTCAAAGTCTGTTATTAAAAATGATCAATCTATTATTTTAGTAGAGACCAGTAAATTCAAAAAGCATTTGCAGAAAAACACATTAGATTAGCCAGTATGTATGGCAAATCCAACTGTTTCATCAGCCATTTGTCAATAATTAATAATAATTATTTAATAAGAGTATACACATAACATCTAATTTGACCTATGCAGATACTGAAGGTGTCTCCATCTTTGTTGCACTTTATGAATGAGTGCCAGATTTTTTATATCTAATACAACTTGTGTACCAGTTTCTTTTGTTTGTTAAAAATATCTAGCTAAAACATTGTATCTAAAAGGAAAAAAATGTTTTCTTCAGCTGTGTGGTCTGTTAAATTTGTACTTTGAACCTTTTACAATTACTTTCAGGAAATTCAGAGCTAATTTAGACTTTAACCTAAGGGTGTCTTAGAGGCCTGACATATGTAAACATCTGGATGAGCATTAACACATTCCATGAACATAGCCCACTTAAAAGAAGGACACACAGCTGTGGAAACATCTGGAAAAGGCTGTTTTTTTATACTTGAATTTTCTATGGCTAAGACACTATGGGTGAGATGCACTAAAAAGGCCAGTCACAGTGTAATTATAACCCAGTTTGTGGCTTGTTTTCTGACATTTGAAAATATGAAAATATTTTATCCTGTAAACTTAGATGAGAATATACAGTATTATACAGAGAACATTATACAGTATTCTCAGAAATTGTATTCAGAATTCTTACTACTCAGCCTTTTATGAATATAATAAAGAGGATTTTTTTGACAGTGTACAGTTGTATTTGTTATGTGTTATTTGAGAATTTACAATTTACCCTTAATAAAGTCATTAATTACACTCACCGAACAATGGGTAGAATAAAACACCACTACAAAGTATAGATTTTCAAAACAGCTGACATGCACAGGCTTATTTTTTTTAATTCAGTCCTGTGTTAAAATAGTATAGTATAGAATAGTACCATTATTTCTGACAAGATGCAGTGGATGGATTTACATGAATTTTTAAATCTTTATTCATCTGTGCGGCTGTGATATTACACACCAGGAAATGCACAAACTGAAATTTGGCATATAAAAAGGCTGTCTAAATTCTAATACCATGAAACACCATAGGTTTTTTTAATAGAAGAGCTGCAATAAATACAGTATAATGTAGAATAACAGAACTTCAGTGGTTGAATCTCAAATGCAGTACTTTCCAAGAACAGGAAGACTATATACTCTGTTTCTGTCCTGCAATGTCAGATAAGCTCCCCTGTGTATCATCAGCAAGTTTACCCTTGAAATTATTTGCTGCTCACTGGTTTCATCCTTGTGTAGGTGGGATTAAAATGGAAATGTACCACAACAAAAAAATGGCAGTATGATATACGGTAGACTTAAAGTCCCCAAATACATTCCCAACAGCAGTGTACTGTATATACTGTAGCTATCAAAAGGAGTGTGCTATGAAAGGTCTTCCATCTTCTACAGTGGTATAGATAGGCAGATTGTTGCTTCTGAGATGTTCCATATTTACTATAGCAAGTTCTGCAAGATGATCTACCCATAGGATTGAAACAGATGGTGCAATCACAATAGAAAAACCTTGATATGAAGGAAATACATAAGGACATGTCAAATGATAGTACGATAGTAATGCTTAATTAATAATAAGATTGCTAACCATATTGTATTCTCCTTCTCTTCCATGCTCTCATGGTGGTTCCAGTAAACCAATGTTGATGGCTAATCACAAATGCCTATTTATTTTCATTAACGCCACATTAATGTACCTACATTTATACATTTGTACAACAAATACCACCAAAGCAGTGCACAAAGCAATACACATTCATAGTTCTGTTCTGTAAGACCCTAATCGAAGCGATAGAGGGACAAATATATTATGGGTTGTTTGGCGTACGTCTCCCAGCTGAGAAAACAGCAGCCTGACCGCAAGGATGAGGCTGACAGAAATCTTCCTCACTTTCATGAGCAATGAGCAAGGGGTCTGCTGCAATGGGGCAGATGGAGTGGTAGGAGGGGTATGAAAGAAACACTCAAAAGTACGTTAAGAAGGCGAAATGTATAAATACATAGACAAGAAAAAGTCAGTGAGATTAGAAGTTAAGCTCCCTTCTGACCTTTTGTTATAAACTCAATTTTGTATAGGAATGATATATTTTTAATGTCAGAAACAAATTATGCTATTTATTATTTTTACCAGAAACAGTGCTGTCCCTGTTTGAACACCATTTTGTTAAATTACTATTTTAATTATATTTCACAAGATGGATACGTATTGTGAGTTTGTAGCAGAAATAGCAGGAATTCTCATGTAAACAGCATTCGACAGTGAATGAGATATATTGTTAGGCTGTATATATTGCAAACATTTAACACTTTTACCTCCTAGCTTTTATTGTAATTTATGTGATCTGTTAATAACACTTGTGTCACGATTGCTACTCCTCCTCTTAAGGGCGCTCCAGCCCTTCCTCGTTCCCTCCCATTACCCACACCTGTTCCTTGTTTCAGTTCCTCCTTAAAAGCCAGACGCAGATGTTACTCAAGGCTCGTCATTGAATTCCGCTTCATGAGAGCCCGGGGTCCTGCTGCGTCTGGCTCCATCATGGTTTTAACCTTCTGTTCCAGATTTCCCCCCCACACCGGTCCAGACCCGGTTCATGGTTTTAATCCCCTGGATGGATCCCCTGGCCTTGGACTTTAGCTTCTGTCTTGGATTACCCGTTTGGATTTTCTCATGGATTGTTCGCCCCGGACTCACTCCCCCTGGAAGCCTGCACCCCTTGGACATGCCCCCCTGTCTCCATACCCTCTCCTGCATGACTTTTTCCCCAGTGTTATCTCACAATTCCAGATCATGTCGTCTGCATAGGGCCCAGAAAGAACTGTTTCGTGACAACTTGGACATTAGAACAACTTTATGCCTTCTCTTGATGCAAAGTTTCTGCCATCCATTCCATTTCCTTAGTAAGTAAATGCAATAGTAGAACTGAACTTAGAATAATAAAATTATCCTAAATTGTAGTAGCTGAGATCGCAAGAGATAAAATACAATTTTAATTGATTTAATTTTAATTTATTCACATTTATTCATTAATTTTGCAGGACTTTATTAACAGGTATTTAGCTGTGCTTGTGACCTTATTTTGGGAAAATAACCTACTAGCCACTGCAGAGTTTACTATGGTGTATACACAGAATCCTTACTTTACTCAATAGTTAACTGAATTATTTTTTTATTTTACCAATTCAATTATAAACTCGAAATACCTGGATAAAGAGGTATTTATAGGACATATAAGAACAGTGATTTTAATCTGTATTGCTTTCTTTTAACCTTAAAGTCTCAGCTCTCTTTTCATTAGTAATGACCTTGTCACAAACAGTTCTTTCCGGGCCCTATGCAGGTGACACAATCTGGAATAGTGAGGAAACACTAGGAAAAAGTCATGCAGGAGAGGGTATGGAGACAGGGGGGCATGTCCTAGGTGTGCAGGTGTCCGGGGGAAGTGAGTCCGGGGCGAACGATCCAAGACGAAGTCCAAACAGGAAACCAAAACAGAAGCATAAGTCCATGGCCAGGCGATCCATCCAGGGGATTAAAAACCAGGAACCGGGTCGGAACCGGCGGGGGGGATCAGGAACAGAAAGTTAAAACCATGACGGAGCCAGACGCAGCAGAACCCAGGCTCTCACGAAACTGAATTCAATGAAGAGCCTCGAATGACGTCTGCGTCTGGCTTTTAAGGGGGAACTGAAGAGGGGCTGGAATAAGGAACAGGTGCAGGTAATGGGGCAGAACAAGGAAGGGCTGGAGCACCCTTAAGAGGAGGAGTAGCGATCGTGACAGACCTCCTATGATGCTGACATAACAATATTTGATTTCTGGAATCTTTAAAAAAAATGTATCGCTTAAAGTTAAGGTGGCATGGCTGCAGAGTGACCACATCTAGCAAGAGAGTCACAGATTTTGAAGAGAGAAGAACTCATTAGGTTTATTGCTTTGTGGTCTCAAAGGAGAGTATTTGTGAAAATTGTGTCATGTAGAGAGATACATCTGGTCTATAGAATGCTTTTTTCCAAACAGATTGAACTGTTTGTATGTCCTGAAGACAGTATTATAAAGTGTAAATCTATTTTTATTTTGATTGTATCCTTTGGTATGACTCAATCTTTATAAAGAGTCAGTAAAACAATTTTCTACCTGCCCTAAAGCTGTTTTTTTATCATTGAACTGTTTCAAATGTTAAGTTACTGCATAAAAGCTACTGCTTTTTAAAATATTTTTTTTACTCAGAGAGACCAGGAATCATTGTATCCAATTTAAAATTCTATACAGTTCCTAAATGAAATTAGCAGACATTCATATATCCTATGCTGTGAGTCAGGAGTAATTAGTTAGCTCAACATAAAGCTCAGCCGCTTACACTAAAACAGAAGTATGAAGAAGATGTACAGTACATACCTCCTCTGAAAGTGCAGTCAGGCCACCCACCTTTCACACTTTGCAAAATATACAGCAAAACTAAAATGGAGCCCTCACCTGAACATGCAATTTCTGAACTCTGGAACACAGTTTGTACTATGAACAGAGGCCTAATCAATGCATTTAGAGATATTAATCAATTGCAGGCTTCGCATGGGTCAATCAGGAAGGTCATAAACTTGTGTTAAGGTTTATAAAATTATTATCAATATAGATTTCTTCTAGCAGTAATATTTTGATTTAGATGTGCAAAGGTGAGAGCAAAAATAATGTGTAGTGTAACTTTTTATTGATTTATTTTAGCCATTAAAAGTATAAAGCTGGTACACGTACTGTATATCACTGTAGCTCAGGTTTTAATTTGTAAAAGTAAATCTCTACATCTTCTGATTTCTATCAATAATGCTAATTACCAGAATATACCTTTAATAAATTCACTCAAAACATTCTACTGATTTTTGTTACTTTATATGCAAAAGGAGACTGTGCATGCACATTGTATTTTATTTTGTATTTTCTTTAACTGTAACAAATAACTTTTTATCGGTTAATGTGTGATTTAGACATTCCTTTTTTACATTCTTATTTTGGGATGTTGTACCCAGTCCTGGAATCCCCAGGTCCAGATCTTTTCCATCATAAATTGTAAAATGTATGCATGATTTTGATTACTTTTACTTCATTGTTGTGTGATTCTTAGTTATTCTGGAACTTGATTACTAATTTTGTTTTTTGTCATTTCCAAAAGTTAATTCACCACCCGAAAAAAGTCCCCGTCATAAAAAGTGAAATAAAAACATGCTAGCTATTTCTGATTACACAAAATTAACACATTCATTAATCAGCATTTAAATGGAGGGATCAACCTACAGTAATGTTCTTGATGTTCAGGATTTATTATAGATTATCTTTATTTAATTTTATTAAATACAAATCAGAAGTTTTTTGCAATATTATCTATACATTATGAATATACATACATTACAAGAAGATGTTAATTTAATGCTGAAAAGTAAAAAAAAGAAAAGCAAAATCACAACACAGTGTAACCTTTTATAAGAGTTCAGGGGAATGAGGGAGAGCGCAGACAGGTAATAGGACAGGGTAAGGAGAACAAAACAAGGAGAACATGTGAATCCCTCAACCCTAAGAAATACTTTTTTTTGCTTCTTTAGTGATTTGCAAAGCATAATAATGTAATAATGTATAATGACAATATTTCTGTTGAGACTCATAATCACCTAATTATTTTTTGTATTCCCAACCATTCCATATATTTGAAATGTTGACAATGTAATTTTTTTTGTTAAATCTTTTTAGATATGTTCTTATGACTGGTGTCTTTTTGATGTGGCAGGTCAACAGTGTTGTTTGAGTTACAGGTCTTTCAGGAATGTTAGTCATACCCAAGCATACCTGTTCTTAATGTCTGTCAATAAGCCTGCAAACTTTAAGGAGTGTAAGAGGACCAGGGGAAGGGTAATTTATAACCGGTATTTCCGTAACGAAACGCTGGATATACTAGATATAGACCTAGGCAAGATGGCCGCCAAGGATAACCAGCTGACCCGCTGTTGGAAAAGATCTATGCGGCGAAACAGTGAGACACAGGTGAGCTGCGTCAGGAAATGGAATATAAATGCCCCAGAAGCAGTGAGCCGGTGCGAAAGCCGATAAGGTGAAAGCATCTTGGAGGAAGGAGAGATTTAGGAGTGTGCTGGAAGGAATTTAAGAATAACGGACTATTGGATACGGGTTTTGACTAAGATTAAGGATTAGGGTTTGGATACGGTGCAGAGTAGTGTGGACATACGGATTAGGGAACTTGGATCGTTTAAGGATACTGGCAACGGAGGCAACGGATTGCGGAACGGATTTGGAGAGACATATGGACGAAGAACACAGAAGATCAGTGTGGTGTGAGTTAAATCTCTTTTACACCTATTTTCCCCCGGCGACACCACAATTGGTGGAGGATGCGGGCAGCTCCCGCTCGGGTTTGAGAATCGGAGAAAGCAAGTTTTTTTTGTGTGTGTGTGTGGGTTTTGCTTTGCGTGTGTGGAGAAAAAAACATGGAACAATTAATACAGCAATTGTCCCAGGCCACCCTCGCCCAATTTCAGGCATTAAAAGGACAGCAAGAAGCTATCCAAGCGCAACGGGAGGCGAATCAAATTCAAAGCGAAACTAACGAACGAATTATAGAGAAGCAAAAATTAGTACGCGAAGAATTGCACAGATTAGGGGAAGAAATCCGGCAGACAGGGAGAGACACCATTCAGGCTGAACAAATTGGGCTACAAAAGATGACAGAACTTGACGATGTGGAGGCTTATTTAACCACATTTGAAAGAACTGCATCTCGAAATGCATGGCCCAAGGAGCAATGGGCCGGGAGAATAGTGCCTTATTTAATTGGAGAAGCCCAAAAGGCCTATTATGATTTAAAAGAAGAAGATGCCGAGAATTATGAGACTCTGAAAAAGGAGATTTTGGCAATACGAGCTGTCCGGTTACACAACTGGAGATACCAAATGGACAAGCCTACGAGGTCTCAGATGTTTGACCTGGTACATCTGGCAAAGAAATGGCTCCAGCCAGAAGAATTAAACCCAGGACAGGTGGTAGAAAGGGTGGTGTTGGATCACTTTGTGAGGAGTCTGCCTGTTCACCTGAAAAGGAAAGTGATTGATGGGGATCCCCAGACACTAGATCAGGAAGTGGACTTGGTGGACAGACACCATGCCACAGAGGCCTTGATTAGGGAGGAAAAGGGGGACTTTCGAAAAGAGGAGAGAAGAAGCCCCAAGAGTCTGGAAACTGAGATGAAGTATCGGCCGATTAAGTACAATGATTTTCGAGGACCTATACAGTTTAAGAAACCCCTTCGGGAAAGATCAGACTCCAGCCCCCGACCATGGAAAGAAACCCGACGATGTTTTAATTGTCAGGAAGAAGGGCACTTAGCCAGCCATTGCCCTGGCCTGTCCGAACCCATGCAGGTAGACCCCAGAGATGAAGCCAAGTGTAACTACCTTACAGCACGGGTCCCAACCTGCGAGGATCCCCATCTTACGAAAATCGAGATGGGGGAGAACCCGTCGAGGCCTTGTTGGACTCCGGCAGTACTGTGACCCTGGTGACCCCTACAATACTTCCTGGAGAACTGGAGATCCGGGGAACAGAAGGGATACCCATTACTTGCATTCACGGGGATACCAAGGTCTATCCGACGGTAGAAATTAGCATCTCTACGGAACAGGGGACCTACCGTTCAACTGTCGGAGTGGTTGAGCAGTTGCCTTACCCTGTGGTACTGGGATGAGACTGTCCCCACTTCCTCCAAATTTGGAACACTGTGCAAACAGCTAGGCGAAGACCAATGCCCTGTCCGGAAGGCCGAGGTGACGCCCCTAATGATGCCCCAGATGAGACGGACCCACAAGAAGGAGGAGCTGGACTTGGAGATGAATTGGTAAATATGGATTTACCGGACTTGGAGCCACCCGAACATCGTGGTAGGTTTGGAACGGCCCAATTAGAAGATGGAAATTTGAAGCATGCGTGGGGACATGTCAGGAAAATCGATGGGAAGTGGTGTACTGATCCTAGTACATTGGGTTACCCTTATTTCATGATAAAAAATAAGCTCCTCTATCATTTGCAGCAGAAGGGACAGGAAGAAGTGGAACAACTCCTGATTCCCCAGGCCTACCAGATGAAGCTCCTTAACTTGGCCCATAGCCATCTCCTGGGTGGACACCTAGGTGTGAAGAAGACGTCCGAGAGACTACTCTCTAGGTTCTTTTCGCCAGGGATCTATAAGGCCATTGAGAAGTACTGTCGGGAATGCCCGGAGTGTCAGAAAACTGCTCCACAACCTTATTATAGAAACCCTTTGATTCCCCTCCAAATTATTGAAACCCCCTTTGAACGGATTGGGATGGATTTGGTGGGGCCCCTGATCCGAACCACCAAAGGTCACCAGTATATTTTAGTGATAGTGGACTATGCTACAAGGTATCCCGAAGCCATTCCGTTGAGAGCTGCCACCGCCAAAAATATAGCTAGGGAGCTAGTACAACTGTTTGCTCAGGTTGGAATTCCTAAAGAGATCTTAACTGATCAAGGAACTCCTTTCATGTCTAAAGTCATGCGAGACTTATGCAAGTTACTGGGAATACACCAGATCCGAACCTCAGTCTATCACCCTCAAACCGACGGGCTAGTCGAACGTTTTAATAAGACCCTGAAAAGCATGCTGAGGAAGGCTATGCAAAAAGATGGGAAAAATTGGGATCAGCTGCTCCCATATCTCATGTTCGCAGTACGAGAAGTGCCACAGGCCTCGACCGGTTTTTCTCCATTTGAATTGCTATACTCTTGAAAACCACGGGGCCTATTAGACATGGTCAAGGAATCTTGGGAACACCAACCCTCACCTTTACAGACCATCATCGAACATGTGGAACAAATGAGAGAGAGAATAAACATTATTGTTCCCATTGTGAAAGAAAACCTGGAAAAAGCACAGGCTCAACAAAAACAAGTTTATAATAGGGGAGCTATTGCAAGAGAATTTCAACCGGGTGATAAAGTACTGGTATTAGTTCCGACCCCCGAATGTAAATTCTTGGCCTCCTGGCAGGGTCCTTATGAGGTGGTAGAAAAGATGGTACTGGTCAACTATAAGGTCAAGCAGCATGACCGAAGACGGCAGCATCAAATCTACCACATCAATTTATTGAAGAAATGGCATGGGACCGAAGTTCTGCTCAACCACTTCTCCCTTGACCCGTTGGAAGAAGAAACTAGAGCTATAGCCGTGGGAGACCTGGCTCCGCCTCAGAAACAGGAACTACAAGAACTCCTGACCTTGTCCCTGTCCCCGGACACCTGGTCGAACCCATCTTATACGACATAAGATTACCACGGAACCAGGGAAGAAGGTAAGACTACCCCCGTATCGAGTACCTGAAGCTAAAAGGAAATTGATTAAAGAAGAGGTGGAAAAGATGCTAGAGATGGGAATAATAGAAGAATCCCATAGCGAGTGGGCGAGCCCGATAGTTCTGATCCCTAAGCCGGATGGAACAATTCGATTTTGTAATAATTTCAAACGGTTAAATGAGATCTCGCTGTTCGATGCATACCCCATGCCCCGTATTGATGAACTAATTGAGCGATTAGGCAACGCCCGATACATCAGTACCCTTGATCTTACGAAGGGATATTGGCAAGTGCCGCTGGCAGAGGAAGACAAAGCGAAGACCGCTTTTGCCACCCCTGAGGGACTATATCAGTATAGGGTCCTACCCTTCAGTTTGCATGGCGCTCCCGCAACATTCCAAAGACTAATGGACCGAATACTGAGACCATATCGGGATTTTGCAGCTGCCTACTTGGATGACGTTGTGATCCATAGCACAACATGGGAACAACATCTACAACACCTGGAAGCAGTGACTGGAGCTTTGCGAGCAGCAGGATTAACAGCCAACCCAAATAAATGTTGTCTGGGGGCTCGGGAAGCCAATTACCTTGGTTATACGATCGGGAGAGGATTGGTCATGCCCCAAGAGAAGAAGGTGCAGTTAATTAAAAACTGGTCCAAACCTGCTACAAAGAAGCAAATCCAAATATTTTTGGGACTTGCGAGTTATTATCGACGTTTTATTCCAGGGTTTGCCTCTATTGCCGCACCTTTGCACGATTTAACATAGACGAGTTCTCTGGAAAAAATAAAATGGACCGACTTGGAAGAGAGGGCCTTTCAAGACTTAAAAACATCTCTCTCTTCTCAACCCGTCTTACAGGTACCGGACTTCAATAAACCTTTCATGGTACAAACTGATGCTTCTGACACTGGAATTGGAGCCATACTCTCGCAAGAAATTGATGGACTGGAGCATCCTATTCTATATATTAGTCGCAAGTTAAATCCTGCTGAAAAACACTATTCTACCATAGAGAAAGAATGTCTAGCCATAAAATGGGCCCTGGACTATTTGAGGTATTATTTATTAGGAAGACGGTTTATATTGTACACAGATCATGCACCATTAACCTGGATGTTACAAAATATGGATAAAAATGATCGAATCACACGATGGGGACTTAGTCTTCAAAGGTTTCAATTCCAAACGGTATATAGACCCGGAAGAAAACAAGGGAATGTAAAGGCCCTCTCCCGAATGCACTGTTTATTTTTTTCTAGATTGCCCGAGGAAGGGGCTGATCTCAGGGGGAGGGAATGTAAGAGGACCAGGGGAAGGGTAATTTATAACCGGTATTTCCGTAACGAAACGCTGGATATACTAGATATAGACCTAGGCAAGATGGCCGCCAAGGATAACCAGCTGACCAGCTGTTGGAAAAGATCTATGTGGTGAAACAATGAGACACAGGTGAGCTGCGTCAGGAAACGGAATATACACAGGCATAAGCAAGGTTACAGAGGGAGATTAGAGTTTTGCTGGTTTAAATGTTAGTAGCATATTGAACCAAGGGTCTCATTTAGCAATTGAGTCAAGAATCCCAGGCAAGGTAGTTCAATAATCAGGTTAAGTAGTGTTTTTTTTATTTTACTTATTATTTTACAGTATTTATTGTACTGTACTTACTATTTTCATATCTAAATGCACTTTCTCAAAATTTCCCCTGTATTATCTTAAGGTGCTTATACCATTGCTGAGCTGAAAGTAGTCCACTGGGTGAAGCTTGTTCATACTTTTCAATAAGTTATCCCAGGTCACACTGATCTGCTTTGGTTTAAATTAAAAAGACTGAGTTCCTGTAATCTGTCAGTGTATTACATTTCTTTTAGACATGTGTTGGGGTTTTGGGAGGAAAAGAGATAATTTTAGTCGCTTTTCTTTGAATTCTATTCTAGAGTAATAATATCCTTTTACAAAAATAATCTGGTGATCAGAATCTTCCACTATTCTCAAAATGATATCCGAAATCTGAGTGGATTTTGTAATTTTACCATTACTACCATTTTTATTCTATGTCAGCTGTTGTCCCTTACATTTTCCTGAACCCTCGAGAAAACTTTAATGAGTCAACATCAATTCATAAATCTCTCCATAGCTTGTTTCAAGTTCATTTGTTATCTGTTCACAGTTTGCTATATGAACCAGAATCAATATAATTTGTATAAATTTTAACCTGATACAGACCCCTGTTGTATATCCTGAGGCATACCACTAAAGCCATCAGTTCAGTTTGAGGTTCCTTCTCTTATCAGCGTAGTGTTCTCTGCATTATAACCCATTCTCAATGTGTCCACTGTCATGCGAGAATGTTAAATTCTCGCATGTGTAAGACACCTGTGACTCCTACAGCTGTCAATTTTAAAAATTAATCTTTTATGTAGAATTGGATTTTCAATGTCATGCTGATTAGCTCCAAGAATGTTTTGAGCATGCAAACAACCTAGATTAATCATTGCCTCTACACCTACATCTTTGGAAGTATCAAAATGAACACCAAGTCTGTTTCAGCTATTATGAATTCCTCAGAATTTCAGGAATCTAACCCCAACTATATTTTGAACTGTAAAATCTGCCTTCCAAAACTGTTTCGGTCAATATTAATCCCACAACTGAGTCTCCACAGTTGGCAACTACAATTGTAGTTTGTACTTTTTTGCTTGTGATTTATTACACTAGTAAAGCAATTAATTCCTGTAGGTGTTAAATTAGCCTTGAAACAACCCTAATTAAAGATGTACAGAATGGGGATGAGTCACTCATTAGAATGAGGCAGATACAAGAAAAGTTTTCTCTCGCTGCATTCCCTCAGGACCTGAATCAACAAACAGAGAATGGTCAAAGTCTTTGTTCCCTTATTAAATATGAGGTAAATCATTGTTATTATGGTGTGAGTGAGAATGTATCACAGTATTTTTTCAGCAATGAAATCATTATCTCTGTAGATTCCAGGAGTTAAGAGACTCTCCACTACAAAATAGGATATGGAGTAAGAAGCATATCTTAGATTTGTAAGATCACATCTTTTTAAAACTATCTTTATTGGTTTTTCCATATTAAATATGAAATGAGAAAATCTGAACTATGTACAAACAAACAAACAAAAAAGAAAACAACAATAAAAAGGAAAAATGTGATAAAACATCCAGACAGTTTGCATATTTACAAATAGCTCATGCAATGGCAGTGATTCAAAACACAAGTCACATAGGTGTTAGTTTTTTAACATATATAAAATACAAAATACATGTTATATATAAGGCTTTAATGTATTACCTTTCATAAAGTAGTTCCCCTCATTTAAGCCTTTACTCCCCTGTTCTTTAGATGTTACCCCTATAATTCTCTAGAAAATTTAGAAATGAATCCCATCTCTCCAAATTCCCCCATTTTTATTTTAGGAGATTAGTAATCTTTTCCAATGCAAGCCAGCAGCCATATCACCCTGCAACTCACAACTGGCAACCCACTGAAGCTAAGCAGGTGTGAGCCTGGTCAGTACCTGGATGGGAGACCTCCTGGGAAAAACTGAGGTTGCTGCTGGAAGAGGTGTTAGGGAGGCCAGCAGGGGGTGCTCACCCTGCGGTCCAGGTGGGTCCTAATGCCCCAGTATAGTGATGGGGACACTATACTGTAAATAAGTGCCGTCCTTCGGATGAGACGTAAAACCGAGGTCATTAAAAATCCCAGGGTGTTTCTCGAAAAGAGTAAGGGTGTAACCCCGGCGTCCTGGCCAAATTTCCCATGCCTCCTAATAATCCCCCTCTATGAATTGGCTACATTACATTGTTCTCCTCTCCCCCCCTCCCACTCCGACGGCAGGCGGAGCGACGTGCTGGTTGGAGTATTTCTCGGTCGCAGTTAAAGCTCAAAGATTTGGTTCAAACCACCAAATGGAGACTGGTGTGCCGACAATGCGGGATTAACGCGGGAGTAATCTTTTCCAATGCAAAGTATGACGTCATCCCCTTTAACCATTGTGACACACAAGGACTTTCTTCCTGTCTCCAAACACAGTCTATCATTCGTTGTGCTTCTAAAAGGCAAATGGTTACCAATGAACACTCCTTTTTAGTCATCCTAAGCTCTTCTGGGTATATATTAAGAATGTATAATTTAGGTTTAGGAGGCACTTTCTTACCAATGATCTGTGAAACTATATGCAATACCTTCTTCCAAAAACCCTGAAATTCCGGACATTCCCACATGCAGTGAAATAATGTGCCTTTGTTATCTTTGCATTTAATATAGTAGTCAGGAATATTAGGATTGAATCGATGACGTTTATGTGGTGTGATATATAGTCTCCCTATCCACTTACACTATAAGAGTTTTAAGCTAGTATTAACAGTCAGTGTCTGACCTTTCAAATAAGTTTCCCTCCACTCTTCCTCAGAGATGTCTTCTTGTATATCTGTCTTCCACGATTGAAGCCTACAATCAAACGATTCTTGCTATTTTTTAACTAGTACCCTGTACACCAAAGAAACCTGTCCCCTTCCTTTCAAATATTTTAAGGTATAATTCTCTAAGGTGGATAACAGAGGTTGGTCCAATGCGTGATTCTGCTTTCTGTTTCTAAGATCCTCAAAAGTCATGTAGTACCCATCTTTATAATGATCTGTTACCTGCCTAATACCTAGATTTGACCATAATTTAAATTCTGGATCAGACCTCCCAGGACAAAAGTCTTCATTACCAAAAATGGGAGTAAACTGAGATATCTGTGAAGCCTCCCCTAGATATTAAAGGGTCTCATGCCAAACACATAATCTATTTTTAAGAAAATTATTTTTGTCTGTTTTTCAATTTCTTACTATCAGATGAAAAAAGATATAGATTCAGTGGGATCTTAGCTATTGATTGAGATTCAATCAGCGTCCAAGCTTGTGGTGAATCTGTGTTAAAATAAAACATAGCAGCCTGGATTTGTGCTGCCCAGTAGTACCATTTTAGGTCCAGTAATTGTAGCCCTCCCCTATCATATGGCAAACATAGGAAAGGCAGTATGAGTCTAGGATGTTTATTATTCCAAATAAAAATTGTGAATGCTTTCTTCATTAAATTAAAAAAGGAAGGCGGTGGGTAGAGAGGGATTGACTAAAAAATACAGAAACTGGTAAAACTGACATTTTAATTATATTGATCCTCCCAATCATTGATATGGGCATTTTGGTCTACCTGTTTATTGATCCTATTACAGATTCTATTAAAGGATTATAATTTGATGGGATTATTCTGATGATCTCTGGGGTAATCGTAATGCCTAAATAAGTAAAACCCTCCTTGCATACCACAAAAGGAGTTTGAATTGGTGGAAGACTTCTCTCGTTCTCATATAAAAACATTAGAGCTGATTTATTGTCATTTATCTTATATCCTGAAAAAAGTCCATATGTTTAAATCAAATCTAAAAGTGAGTGTATTCAATTATTGAAATTGGAAAGAAATACAATTATGTCATCAGCATATAAAGCTATACGATGTTCTACATTACCTATATTTATACAATTAATGTTGGTATGTTTACAAATAGCCACGGCCAATGGTTCAATGGCTAGTGTAAACAACAAAGGTGACAAAGGACATCCTTGTCATGCTCCTCTGCTGAGATTAAAAGGGGTAGATATCAAACCATTGGTTAGAATTTCAGCGGACTGGTTAGCATAAATTACTTTAATCCATTTGAGAAACCCTTTTCCTATCCCCATTCTGGATAGAACCTCAAACAGATACTGATGTTCGATCCGATCAAATGCTTTCTCTGCGTCTAATGATTGCATTGGCAGGCACCCCTTTCTTTTCATATACAATGTTGAGTACCCTTCTAATATTGTGGAATGATTGCCTATCCTTAACAAATCCATTTTGATCACTATGAACTAATTGAGGCAAAATATTCTTTATTTTTTTGCCAAAACTTTACACAAAATCTTTGTGTCATTATTGATCAGTGAAATAGGTCTGTATGAGAGTTTTGTAATAACATCTAAATGCATTATTTATCTCTTTTGGATCAACTGTAAGATCTCCGTAATCAGACTGCATAGCATTTATTGCTCTCTCTGATTGTGTCCGTTTGATGCGCCAAGCAAATAATTTGCTAGCTCCTTCTCCCTTTTCGTAATAACTTTGTTTCAGTCATTACTTTTTGCTGCCTGATACATTTTTTTAATATATTCAATTCAGAAATTAATTCAAAGGAGCTATTTGAAAATATTTTGCCTTCTAGTTCTTTTATTTTGTTCTCTAAATTGCTTTAAATTTAGAGCTTATATAGCTAATCATTTGACCTCTAAGAAACACTTTAAAAGCTTCCCATCTTACACAAGCTGAAGTTTGAGTTGTATTTACCTCAAAAAAGAAATCTATTTGTGCATCAAGAAATTTTAAAAAGTCCAGATCTCTCAAACAAGTTGTGTGAAAACGCACACCTAGGAGGTCCTCTGAGAGAGTTTGGACATAGATAGTTAAATGAAACACATGCATGGTCTGAAATGATTATGCTGTCATACCAACATTTTGTAATTTTAGGCAATAATTCTATGGACATTAAGAAATAGTCTATACGAGAAAGATTTTGATAAGTGTCTGAATAACAAGAGAAAGCCTTGATCTCAGGGTTTCCAAATCTCCAAATGTCCAATAGGTTAAAATCTTCTATACAATGCTGTAGCTCTTTCCTTGTTTGATGATGAGAAGTGTCAATACCAGTCGACCTATCTTTTTCAGGGCAGAGAGTACAGTTAAAATCTCCCCGTATGATAAAATGACCTGGCAGTGAGGCCAGTATCAGGAATAAATTTCTGCAAAAATTGGGATTATCATCATTTTTTCCATAAATGGTTACTAGATTAAGTTTAAGAGAAAGCAGTTCACACTGGATAATGACATACCTCCCTGAACGGTCACATATTGTATCTTTTACTTGTAGAGGAATTGATTTATATATAAGAGTAATGACTCCTCTTGCCCCTGTAGCGGCAATGCTTATTAATAAGTCAGAATTAAGTGTTGCTGTGCTTTCTTAAACGATGCCCCATCTCTCTTGTCGTGCAGCCACAGAGAAGCTATTCATGCAGTTCTGATTTAAGGTGTTTTCTCTCAGATAAGGAGCAGCTCCCACATGGGGATACGCCCAGCCATGCTTGGCTATCATGATCAATGGCTGTTCCTGGTGCCTGTCTGTGAGATTCTTGGGAACATCTGGATTGCAGTCTTAGATGTCAGAGGTCATTGTTACTCATCTCTCATCTTAACCAACCAATCAGGAACTGCAGGGCGTGGTAACCCCACGTGGGTCTGAAATGCCCACTAACCTTCGACAATCATCACCAGTCTGGTTTAAAAGACACTGCAGAGCTCAGAAACTTTGCTTCTTCATTCTTCTGAAGCCATTTTCAAACCCTCAGAGACAATCACGTGATGGCCAGTGTTGTCTGTATAGGAACTGGAACCTTGTTTCAGCAAAGTGTCGGCCCGGGGAATGCCCGTACGTAAATCGCTAGCCAATGCCAACGTGGACGCTTCGCTTGATTACTGGAGTATACATTTGGACTCTTGTCGACAAACTGAATACGTTTTTTTTCAGCAGCAGAGCTACACCGGAAGCAAACCAAGTTTATTCCCCCAAAAGAGTGACTTGCTCTGACCCACGGTCACCCTCTGTGCATAAAGACTTTCTACTAGTCAGTCGGATTACTATTAGGTCCCTGAGAGAAACACTGTCAGGCGCGTCATCACAGCAGAAATCTCTCCTCCTAATTTGTCTGACTCTGAGCTGCACCCTGACTGGTAGGCCAGGAGCCAGAGGATGCCGGGATAACGCCTATCGAATGCCGCAGCGATTGAACACAACCACCTAATGAGGTCTTAGGTGTCCATGCCGGGATATAAGAATCCATATCTGGATAAGTAAACCCAATGTTCTACATTGCATCTCGAGAATTCAATTGTTACCTCAACACAGATTGATATCAATTCAGTTCATATGAGTAATGTATTCAGTAATGTAATGTTCAGTTCATATGAGCATATTATTTGTATCTTTGTGTTTTGCAACTCTTTGTGATTATATACCTTGCACTTTGATAACCCTCACAGTAAGATCTCCCACCTGTTTCCAGGCAGACTGTTATATGTTTTATATGCACAATTTATGTATTGATAAATGTATCTCGTTTATTGAATCCGTGTGTGTGCGCGTCGCTGATCGATTGATTTTCTAACAGCCATAATGAATCGTCTCATGATTACTGCTATAAATAATAAATTGTCCCAGTAAATTCACAAAACTCCTACACCCAAGAGTTACACAAGGCAAAAAACACCAGTCCCGGCCATCTCTTGCGTACTCTATCTACATCCTCAGACATTAAATGGGTTTCCTGGAGAAAACCTATTTTAGGTTTTAATTGTCTTACTCAATTCATAACTTGCTTTAACTTCATAAGTTTATTTAAGCCTCTAACATTCCATGATGTAAACTGTATTTCAAAAGGCACCACCATTGCAACAACATAAATAATTTATGATTAGAATTGTACCATCTGTATTATGCCGCTAATAGTAATTTTAATATGTATTCATATTTAGAACAAAGAACAAGATAAAAAAAACTTCCCCAATTGAGCTATGCGTTGCTTCCCCATTATATTTAATTACCCATTAAATATACATTCCCTTTCAGCAAGACCTGCCTATGGAGCCTGTCTAGTCCTTGTTCTTAAGGAACAACCCTAGCCTGTTTTTACAGCCTGGGCCGAGCCCCTATACATCACAATTACTTAAAAACCACTAAATGAAACAGATCAATAATTCGGTGCAATATCTTAATGAAAACCAGTTAAACCCCAGTTATCTTGAACGTTACATGGAAATAAAAAGAATTTTAAAATATACAGCATCATAAATTTAACACGAAAGCAAATACAGTAGTCAGTCCGACTGAACTGAGATCAACAAAGAACCTTTCTTTCAGTAGCTAAGCACTGTACAATGCAAAATACATTAAAAGGCTATAAAAGAAACTGTAAAGCCAAACTACAAAGGGGATCGGGTTATGGCGCAGAGCTGAGCAGACGTAAGTCAGAACCCAGCAATAATATTTTGAGTTAATTCTTTGAATAAAACCACTTCACGACGTTCAAACTTATAAATCAGTCTATATAATGGACTTAAGACCACAAGGCACTGAAAATTATCAAACAAGTTTAAAGACAGCCGAAACTGGACACACAGAGCGAGGCTAAAGGGAATGCTGACGAGGAGGGAGTAATGGCGGATAATCCGAAGCGAGAGCGAGAATTAAACTAAATTCTGAACGCCATTCGCTTTATGAAAGAGGAATTCACTGTGAGGTTTGATGGCATCCTAAACGCTATCCAAGGAATCCAAAGGGAGCTGAAAATTCTCACTACACGGATAACAGAAGCAGAGAAACGAATTAGCACCAACAAAGATGACATCAATGCTCTGCGGATCCAGGCAGCACAGCTGGATGAGACAATTAAGGAACTAACTGTAAAGTAGGATGATTTGGAAGATCGTTGTCACCGATGCGAGTTGTAGGCCTACCAGAAAAGAAGGAGGTTAAGACATATATGCTTTTCTACAAAAATGGCTTCCTGAGGTGCTGGGTGACGATGTCTTTTCTGGCCCCCTGGTCATTGATAGGGTACATAGAATTGGCCGAATCAACGAAGGCCCGTCAAGATCCTTTCCAAGGGCTGTTATTATAATTTTTTTTAACTACAGCAGCAAGGTTCAGGTCATGAAAGCAGCAAAAGACAAAGGGACAATAATGGTTGAAAATCAACTAATAATATTCTTCCTGGAAATTTCAGCAGAGCTTCACCGAAAACAGATGAGGTTTGACGTGGTGGAGAAGGAACTTTGGGCTCTTAATATCCCTGATCTCAGATACGGAACTATCTACCCTGCAATAGTTTGTGTGACATACAAGAAAAAACACAGCACCTTTGATAGCCTGTCGGAGGCACAAAAAATCGTTCAGAAGTTAAAAAATGAAAATCGGGAAGTGACAGATGAGGGATGAGTATGGTTTGTAGTTTCTTTTATAGCCTTTTAATGTATGGCATTGTACTACTACTATTAATAACTAACTAATAATACGCTTAATATTGAAGATTACATTAGAAATTGCAAAAAAATCCAAATATTTAAAACATATGACCACATGTATTTATACTGTAATTGAACATACCATCATTATCAAAGTTTCAAAATAGGAATTATTGTACAGAATAGAATGTTTTACTAATTGGATATCTTCAATTCTAACAAAACACAAAGTATATACCTTTGAAAATATATTGCCATCCTAATAAGAAATCCATAATGCTTATACCTAAAATAAAATCTCAAAGGAATCAATCCTGGGTTTTTATGGACTACACACCTTTGATATAAATATTAGAATAGAAGTATGGAGAAAACTGACACATCTTCAGCAATGACGACTGGTGTTATGCATTACTATTTGGCATTCCTTGAACAGACGAAGATGTCCAAAGCAGTTTTAGATACCAAGGTAACTTTTATACAAAGGGTGACGATTCTATATCTCACCTTTTAAATATAAACTCTCAGGAACTCAATCTTCTTGTATTATCAGTTAGGCATGAAGGACCTAAAAGTCCAGAAAAAAAAACACGATTAATGAGAAACAGGTAAGCCTTGGGGTTACGAAAACTGCATATGCAGCATTACAGGTTACTTGGTGAACATGCATAATGAATTAAGCAGTTGTAGCAGAAAAGGAATGTACAGGTAACGTCCAATAAACCCAAGGTAATTAGCTATTATGGGAGAAGATTGGAAATGTAATTTAATCAGATAAGATCACACCTGAGACGACCTGAGTTGCTCCTGTTTTGAATTCCTTTCTCTGCTTTCTCCAGCATATGTCTGGATGGCTGACATGACAGCTCTGCTTTCCGCACAGTCACGCACCCATTTATCTCCTCTGAACTATGTCTTTGTTTCTCTAAACTGTGACAAAATCACTGCACAGTTAAGTATATAATTTAAATTGACTGGACAAACCCATAACTTACTACTACATCACAGCACCTTATGTTGTAGTTATCCCCGCAGTTGAGCAAGATTATGAACCCATGAACTAATACATAGCCTGACATCTGTAGTACTTTACAAGTCTGGCCTCTACGGTACATCTCAGAAGCAGATGTTTTCCCCTTTGATTGCCACTTAAGATAGCCAAAGGACAGATGTTGTTTAAAAACCACGAAGAAAACCTCTTTGTAACTACACCTAAGATGATCTCACTCACATTACAAAGTGACAGTTTTATGGCCACATTTGCACTTACAGGCTTTAAAAATCACAATCAGAGCAGTTTATACTGATTATTGCAATGAATGTCCTTACTGTGTTTGTTTGTAGGGGTTGGGTTGAGGCTGTCTTGATAATTTTGCAAGAAATGAAGCTTTTAAAGAAAAAAATATGATTATAGGCATATTATGTTAAACAGCAGTATGGCAAAAGCACAACTGCAAGACATTATGTAAAATTATTCTGAAAAATATTCAACTAAAAAACCTGCATTAAAATATCCTACAATGCACAGATGGCACTCCTTAGTAAAGAGATACAAGCAGTAGTAATATAGTGGTCCATGATCCTGAGGGACTATTGTATGTTATAATTTTTGTAACAGCCAAATTCTTAGTCACAGACTAATTAAATTAAATTTTGTGTTTAAGTCATTTTTCTAAATTTATCTTCAATCATTACAAAGCTCGCACTCTAATCAATATCAACCTTGAATCAATTAATGAGTCCTAGAACTTATTCAGGTGTTTTAGCTGAAATATATGCAATGAAAAAAATATATTGTAGCAGTGTTTGATACATTGGGATGAACAGATACTAATGCTGATACATGATACTGATGCAGATACTGGCAATGACAAACTGATTACCTTTTAAAAGCTGTTTAGATAGAAATAAGGGAATAACTTCTTGATAAACTTGTTGAACTGAGACTGCATACAGTTTTGCATGCTTAAGATGCTGGAAAAATGTATTTGAAGCTGGGTATTTTTTAAAGTATTTTAGAGAGGGAATGAAGATGTCTACTAGAAGAGGAACTTAGGCTTTTTGGTTGTTGCCTGGCACCATAAATAAAAGAGCACTTATTTTTATCTTATGTCTGTTTCCACAAGACACTCCTATTTTAAAGATCCCATTATGGTACAGCTTCAGTAACCCCCTCCCCCAACCCCCCCCCCCCCCCCCCCCCACACACCAGATGTGTGTCATTCATTCGATAAAAATAGGAAGGTAATCATGTCAGTTATTAAAAATATTCATTAGGAACTGCAAGGTTATTGAAACAACTAAATAGATTTATAACCAACCTTCAGCACAGAGAAATTAACCTAGGAGAGGTTACAAATGTGAGGAGGTCATTCGGTCCATCTAGTCCATTTGGCAGTTGGTAGAAAAATGATGTATAGATTTTGATAACATGGCTGGGCAGCTATCTTAAAAGGACAGTCCAATCTCATTTCTCTGTTGAACAGAAGTCAGAGTCTAAATTTTAAAAAACTGAGGCAAACTAAATGATTCCTAACTGTTAGGTATGTATATATGCACTTTTACTGTGTGGAACAAAGCAACCAACAATGAATAAGCTACACTAGCAAACATGATAGGAGTTCTATAACATATTTCGTGCCTTAAGAACATAAGAATAAATGCAAATTAGTGTTGTAGTAATAACTATATAATTCATGCTAGGGTGTAATAGATCTAAAGGATCAAAAGAAGAAAGCCATTTTACCAAAAAGGTAATGGTACGGTTTCATCAATGTCTGCATAGCTTCTTCCGTACTCCCACATATTCTTATCTGTATATATAGATATAAGAATTTAGGAACATACATAGACACAAATTAAACCTATCTGTAAGTATGCTCTTAAGAAGGATGTTTGAAGTAGAACAGCTAAATACACAAACTGCTGTGGCTTCAGAAAAATATACTTCTTCCTCTAGAAACACATGATTTGAAGATTTGAATAAATGCAGACTTATATGTAATCTTTCAATATATTTGGAGTCAACTGTTCCTTGAAGGACTTCCCAGGAAAAAGAGTGATGGAAACAGCAGCTGAAACATGTTTTGCTTTTCAGGATTTGCCATGCAGGTTATCAAAATAAAAGAGAAATAATTGGATAGAGCCCATTCTGTGACAGCACTTGTCACAAATAATGAACGATAATGTAACCAAAGGATTATGATTTATAATTAGTGGTGTGAAAACTTTTAGTAATGTAGGAGAACTTTTTTTACGGTTTGGAAAATCTAAATTGATTGTTTGGCTATACTGAGACATAAACACAAAATGGAAAACCTTACATCATTAAAGATGTTTTAACTTCTTTGCCAGATGGTAACTGCAATAGTTAAATTACATTAAATTACTCTACAAAATCCATTGAAGAATTTCAAATATTGATCTAGATTTCAAGGTTTTAATGTAGAATTGCAATGTCCAACAGTTTGTCAACAAAGAAATCAGCATTCCTTAACTGTTATATTGCACTGTATGTCAAGTACTGTACTTTTAATATGTGTAACAAATGAGTAGCAGACTGTCTTCAAACAACTGTTAATTCAATTACATATTTCTGAGGAACACTGCCATGCAAAATCAAATCACAAGAACATAAAGTAAAATTAACATTGCAAACAACATCTTTTTCATAAGTTAAAGTACATAAACATGATAAGCAGTCACTAAAAACCTGTCAAAAAATAAAAATAGCCATCTACTAAACATCCTTTCAGAAACTGCAGAAAAGAGAAGATTGTTGATGGCTGCATTGTGTGTTAAGAAAGAAACGAAAGGGTTAGATGTGGTGTAAAAAAAGACAAAGCACTGCTCTACTCTGAAAGTTTTTGCATTAAATAGGAGTTGCTGACTTGACCTGAAATTGTCCTGTAAAACAAAAGTATCTAGACATACCACATCTATCATAATACCCTAAGAGACTATTCCCTTGCACATTCTGCAATTCTGTACAGCTCTGGAGCTCTGCTTGCTTTTACTTTACAGCTGGTTTTCCAGCCTTGTGGAGTTCAACAAAAAAAAAAATAATTTCCTTCAGTTCCCCAAAAATGCTTTTTTAGTTGAATTCTTGTGAAGCACTCTAACATTTTACAAGATTATACATATAATCGATAATTTAAAGAGACACCCATAATAAGTGCTTAACATTTTCTTTGTCATTTCATTCTTCTTAATACCTTCTGTTTCTGTACTTAATTGCTCCATAGATAACGTAACATGAGTCACGGTGGAAAAGAAAGTAATTAGTTCCCATTGCTCTCAATATCTGACACATTTGAACTTTCAGTTATTAATTTACAAACTTTATAAAGGTGACAAAAACAAAGTAAATTTATAATTAACTTTTAAAGTGACAGTAAACATGAATCTGTTTTTCTTATAAATTCTGATAAACTCATTTCATGTGATAGTTCACATCTGAAGTTGTTGCTGTAAAAAACACAATTGAATTTTCATAAATTTATACATTTACTTTATAAAGATGACAAAATCAAAGTAAATTTATAATTAACTTTTAAAGTGACAGAAAACATGAATCTGTTTATCTTATAAATTCTGATAAACTCATATCATGGGATAGTTCACATCTGAAGTTTTTGCTGTAAAAAACACAATTGAATTTTAAATTTGCAATAAACCTCTAATTAGATGCTGACACACAAGAAACATACAGTACATTTTAAACAAATTAACAGAAAGAACTGGTTAATTTGTTCATGAAGATTCAGTACTAGCTAGTAAGTATAATAAAATGTCAATTATTCAGACAGGAAAATGTTCCCATTATTGTGAGGGCACAAATTAAAATAGCAGATAAAATCAGGGTCAGGGTGAATTTACCATTAGCAATGTAATTTTGAGCATGATATTATAAGAAAGATATTGCTGTTCTGGAACCAGCCTAGACAATAGCATCTTAAAATAACATGGAGCTTAAAAGAATGTTTTACACTGGCTGGTTAAAAGCGTCGACCCTTTTTAGACTTGGAACAGAGAAGGGTATATGGTTCAAGTATTCCAAATCCTCAAAGGCACTGACAAGGTTAGCCTTAAGGATTTGTTATCAACATGGAAAAGATTAGAAAGCACAAATGAATACAGTACAGAAAACAATTAAAAGCTAGTGTCTAAAAGTGAAGTATGAAACAAGTGACTTAAAAATCTGAACTGGGCTGGGAGATTATTGTACAATCTTGAAGCTGTAAATGTGAAAAGATGGCCACCCCATTTAGAGATTCACACAAGAATGCCAGACACATTTGACAAAGTTGTCCTATTGACTTTTCAGTTTGTAGAGCACAAATATTGTGCACAGTTGCAGCCATCTAGAAATATCAATTCTGTATAAAGAGTAGTTTGAAAACAAAAAACAAAAAGATTACAGATCACAATCCATTTGTGGTTTTCCGCTTTATACGGTCATATGCAAGTACTTCGCATAAATACCTATTGAACAGTAATTCTTGCAGTATGAATTAATGTACACAGCGGTAACACCATATTCTTGCCTGTATGTAATTAAAGCAGAAACAAAGCTAAGGTTACTGAAAAATATGATTATAGATATTATTTTAATAGAAAATATGAGACATGAGATAACACAGAGATTCTGATTTCCTGATATTCTAACTAGGTGACAAAGGACACATGTACAGGTGAACTGTAGCGGGGAACTAACTCACAGTTGCTTACATAAGTCCAGAGGCTTCATTCTAAAATTATTGTATATAAACATAATTTAAAACAGAAGAAATACATTACAATGACTTCTCACCTAAAACATTTATGGACTTCCATTTCTGAATGCACCCCACTCTTCCATACATTCAGTCGTCCAATCAGAGTAGAGCATTTGCAGCAAAAATCATGCCCAACATGCATGAGGCCTGGGTTCAATTCCTGGCCAATGCACTATACAATGGGGATAATAAAGATTCTGTACTAATAAATATAATAAATTAAAGAATGTTAAATATTTAATTAATGTTATTAGGTAAATATAATTATAACTAAATTAGAAATAAATTAATTTACCATTTAAATTGTAATTGGTTTAAATAATCTAATACAATCTACCAGAATTTAATTTAACATAATATCTGAAGCAAAGTCATTTATAATAGATAAAACATAGAGGTTGTGTGGATAAAAAAGCCTCTTTATGTTTTAACAGTGAAAAGCAGGAAAATGTCTTTCTCCACCAGTTTGTTTTTTCAGTTGAGTTTCCTGGGCTCATTCCTAGAGGGGGCAAGAGCAGCATGATTGAAAGGCAGATTATCATGTCAGTGTGAAACACCATGTAATAATTTCTGAAATTCAGGAAAATACATCCATGTCACTAGCTGTAACCATTAACCAAATGAGATGCACCACAATCTATTAGCCCATAATCATCTTTAGGACATGCTAGTTAAATACTTTTTAAGAAAATGCCAGTGTTTCATAGCTAGCAAATGTGTGAAACCTACCATAAGGGGAGTAAAGGAAACCAGTTACCATCACTTGACCACCAGACCAAGAATTTCAAGGATGCTCAAAAGGAGTAAGGGCATTAAAGTTGTCCTTAAACAGAAATCATAATTTTGGTTTTTATGTGTATATTTGCTTTTAAATCAAATATACATAAAATCTCAAATCCTGCAGTCATTAAGAATCCCAGGGCATTTTTCAAGAAGAGTAGGGGTTACCCCTGTTTCCTTCCAGCCTTTATCAATCATGGCCTCGGCCTCCTAATAATCCCCACCTATAAATTGGCTTCATTACTCTGTTCTCATCACCACTAATAGTTGATAGGTGGTGAGCGCACTGTCGCACTTTGGCTGCTGTTGTATCATTCAGGTGGGTGCTACACATCAGTGGTGGAGGGGAGTCCCCATTACTTGTAAAGCACTTTAAGAAAAGTGCTTTATAAATGTGAAGGATTATTAAATACTATTCTTATAGTACCACTAAGTATAATACATACTTATATGATTAGAAAACAAAGCTTTTTTTCCATCTAACACTAAATGAAAAAATAGGAAGAGTTAATAACTTCTGGATTAAAAGTTTTCAGATTTGTTTTATAATTTGTACCAGTAACAGCTGTTAATATAGTGGAAAATGCAATTGTGATTCTATTGTTTATCGCCTAATATTGTGAGTTACAGACATGTGTTGTGCCAGTGGTGTGGTTGGGTGTACAGTATTACTAAACACGTTCAGTCTTATTGGGTTTACACTGAAAAAAAAAATCTTCTGCTCAGTTTAATTAGGTAATGTTTTATTATGTTAATTTCAGTGCAAACCCATGCAGAAAAATACTTTAATGCGTTTGTTGGCTATGGCTTTTTAGATTGGAAGATCTTCATTCTTGATTTTGAATCTTGATTAATTCCCACATAATAGCAGATATTACAAATATCAGAATTAGTTATTTTCCATTACACCTTAAAGTGGCATTAAAAAGACAATACACTGCAAGACTTAAGATTAGTAATATTATGACAACAAACCAAAAATGTGCTTGCATCTCCCTTGAATCTTTATGGATGAGGAGGCTGGGATCCCTAACAGTGTGAAGTGACCAAGGGGTAGGTGCAAAGGTGGAGATGGAAGAGGGGTTCGACAGATGAAATGTGTAGGAATAATATGATATGAGAAATTCAGTGAGACAGGTCATGCTGTAGTATAAGTTAAACTTTACCTGACTGTCATGCTCTTAAGCATGAACTACCTGCCCACACTCAAGATCCAGTGATTTTCTCACATCTCTAGTAGTGTTATGAAGAGTAATAGGGGACTATAGTCAATCATGTTCACCCAATTTCCCATTATGTATAAATTATTTCAAAAAGAAAAAAAAGGCTCATTATATAATTTATCAAACACAGCAGCCATATGTCCCTGCAACTTGGAATTGGCAACCCACTGAAGCTAAGCAGGTGTGAGCCTGTTTAGTACCTGGATGGGAGATCTCCTACAAAAAACTAAGGTTGCTCCTGGAAGGGCCAGTAAGGGGTTCTCACCCTGCTGTCTGTTTGGCTCCTCATGACGAGGATACTATACTGTAAACAGGCCGCATTTAATCAGATGAGACTTAAAACCAAGGTCCTGTATCTCTGTGGTTATTAAATATCCCAGGGCATTTCTCGAAAAGAGTACGGTGTCCTGGTCCAATTTTCCATTCACCTTTCCCAATCATGGCCTCCTAATAATCCCCATCTCTGAACTGGCTTCATCACTCTGCTCTCCTCCCCCTTGACAGCTGGTGTGTGGTGAGTGTACTGACACACGATGGCTCCCATTGCATCATCCAGGTGATGCTGCACATTGGTGATGATGGAGGGGAGTCCCCATTACCTGTAAAGCGCTTTGAGTGGAGTGTCCAGAAAAGCGCCATATAAGTGTCAGGATTTATTACTCTTTAGATTGTATACACAACAGACTATACAATAAACTATTTTTTATACATCCAACTGAGTAGCCTTACTTTGGGAAACAGCCCCAGGGTGTTATATTTGATGTACTGTAAACAAAAGGCATTAGACATGCATCTTTATACAAATTTATATGCACAAAGGGGAATGTGACGATATTGTTTTGTTAAGGAAATTGGCTTCCATAGAGTTCTGCAGGTCCCGCCTTATTTTACAGTATACAGTTTTATTTTGAGTACCAACTCTGATATGAGGGCACGATGACAAAATACAAATATTTTGAATACTTTTTGATTTGGTGAGTAGCATTTATTAATTATATTTCTAAAACAATGTTCAGTTTTTTAAGGGTTTAGAAGTATAAAGAACAGAACTTGAAGTACAAAGAAAAGCATTATTAAACTAAATAAGGTGTTGTTTTTCATTCCGGACATGAGCCAAATACCTGGACACCAAAAACTACATTTCCCAATTCTCAGACAGCTTAAGAAATCCTACGCATATCCACAGATATACATACTGTACTTCAACTACAGTATTACCGCCATTCATCTACTATATATTGCCTTCACCTAGATGCAATGATGCCAGCACTATTTTGCAAAAGATCATTAAAATGAAATAAGATAAGATCACTTTATTAGCCATATACAATTTCTTGCATTAGGAATTTGTCTTTTTGCATACCCCAGCTTGCTCTCCATGAGACACACAGGCACAGAGACAGGGAGAGAAGCTTGGGGTCAGAGCGCAGGATCAGCCATTTATATGGTGCCCCTGGAGCAGCTGGGGTTAAGGGCCTTGCTTAGGGGCCCAACAGAGTAGGATTCCTCTGCCGGCCGCAGGACTTGAACCGGCAACCTTCCAGCCACAGGCACAGATCCTTAGCCACAGTGCCACCGCTTGGTTCAGCCTTTCACACCTCAACAGGATAATGGCAAATTTCAATATTAACAATTGTAGTTGTTTTGATTAATTTATAATCATTCCATGAAGTTCCTGAAGTTCATGAAATTTTGGTAAAACATGAAAAAACATGAAAAAAATTAGGTTGGATCCAATCTGTTTATGGCATGTGAACAGAAATAAATACTGTACAACCATGTTTCATTTTAAAACAATATTTTCAAAACATATGATTGTTAGACTACAAAAAAATATTAAATGTAGCAGCTATTTCAGTAACATCTAATGCAACACAAGCGCCACTTATTGATCTGTTTTGAATAGTGAAAGGCTGATTGAGGCACACTGGCTAAAACTGTAGTATAACAGTGTGCTTATTGTTAACATGAGATTTGACACCCTTTCTATATGGCTGTATCGGTAAGTAGTTATCAGCTCACCTATGCAGCCAGCAAATCTGTTAAGAACTATATAAGGCTATAAGGTGATTTGAATGCTTTTCACAGGTCAGTGAAAGGAAGCTGAAACAGGTGATATACTGTATGTTTAAGCTTTTCATTAACATCTCAGCAGCTGAGATCTGAACATGCTGCAATTTGTTTAGAATATCTTTAGATACAACACCAAAAAATGACATGCATTAGCTCCTCTGCTTCAGATTGGGGACAGATGTTTATACATTTTTGTAATGTTAGGAGATGAAGATGAGACATCATCAGAACACAAAAATATGAGTTTCAAGGGCAATTTTAATACATAACATTGCTTTATGCAAAACTAATTACCATTATTGCATTATTATCTGATAATTGTTATTGCACCAACAAATCTGCCATAAGGAGTATTTTTATGTGCAATTAATTTAAACCAATAACATAGTTGTTACTGTAATTTTGAAAAACATGATCACTGTGTGATATTTGCTGTTCCTCTCCACACCACAGTTAAAGTTACTTCATACACAGAAGAATCCAATATCAGTCTCACACACAAGGCTAAATAGCATGTTTATTGATTGGCATTAGGAAGATATACTGTATCAAGTAGTATGCTCTGCTCATCTTTCAGATTGCTTTATTTGAGGAGTTGCACACCACACACACACATAAGCACTGCTGGCACAACCCATCCATCAGCAGTACCTAAACTAATTGTATAAGGTCCTGAATTGCCACATTATAAAAGTCAGCAGTCACTGCACACCTTTTCTTTTCTGACTTAGCTGCTTGTCTAAGCTTTGAGGATCTTATTCAGCTGAAGATATGTGAAATCAGAAAACATCAAAGGAGAAAAAGCTGTCATTATAAAGGTATTGCTAAAGATACTCTTTTTTCTACATTATTTTCTTTAAACCTTCTGCAGTACTTTTAGAACAAAATATTTCATTGTAATTTGTATAAATATAAAACACTATAAGCAGGGTTCTAGATTACATTTGTAATAAAGCATTTTTAATAAAGATGTTTGACATTATAAGGATGGTTACTACAAAATGGCCAATATGAGCCTAAAAAAACTTTCTCTAGTTGGAACATTATTCATGTTCTTATGATGTTAGGAACACTTTTACTTACAGCCATTTATGTTGGACATAGCCATTTCATAATAGCATGAAATTAAATGAGGCAAAATAATGCAATATCTTCTCATAATAATGCAAATATCATTACAATACAAACTTATAATAATACAATACATTGGAAAATAATGTAATGTTATGTTACAATAATGCAATTTATTGTTTTGCATGTATTACATTTTCTGAAATTATGTTTTGAACACCCTTTTCCAGTATCAAACTCAGAAACTAAAATAACAAATACTATTATAAACAAAAATTTCAAAATGTTACAATAAAATAAAGTTAAGAAAAAAGAATGTGAATTTACATCCACTATCATTCCACTGTCTTGTAGACATCTCTTTCTTCATCCTTTCATTTTAGACAAATTCAGACACTTAGCTGTACTACATGTGTCATTTAATGGGGTACGAATATCTATTACATCTAAATCAGTCAGTTATTTCTTATAATTTAATACATAATACCATGCTTTACAGTATATACCATTTATCTATCACAAATTACTGAATCTTTACATTCTGAGAGATTAAGCACTTTGATATCTTTAAGGATGTAGAAGAATTTGTAGAAGACTAGTGTTTTAACTTAATAAATATACAAAGCCTAGGCTAAATTAATGTTGATCAACAAAAACACACAAATATACTGTATATACTGTACATACCTAGTGATGTGCAAATTACATGCTTTTGACTAAACACCAGGCTTTCTGGTACACTGCCAGAATGAAAGTTAATTTAATGACTGGATTATCACAGATATAAAATTCTATGCAAATCACTTTGCATCAATACAATAAAATGTAACTAGAGCTTTTAGTCAAATTTGCTCTCTAGTTACTTAACAAGACTAAACATCAATTATACTGAATACAAAAACAGAATCTGATTCTTTGATAGATGTGTGAAAGTAATTACTTAAAAAGGGGGCCTGGTGACTAAAGAACATGTTTCCTATTGTTTTCAGTCACACGTTGGGAATATTTGAGAGTCTAAAATATTGCAAGTTAGTAACTTGCCTAGGAGTGTAGGGGAATAAAAGCTCTGCCAAGTAAGAAAGAGCTTAGCCTTGTGACACTTTATGAGGCAGTACAAGATTTTTCAAATCAATATTAAACACTGATCAGGAGCCAAGGCAAAGAACAGGAGTAAAATAATCTCTACTCTTATTTTTAGTAAAACATTGAACAGCAGAACTTTGTATTGGTATTTACAGGTAAAAGATCTAGGTTGGTCACCCAGCAGTTAAGTTATTATAGTCATCTTATAAGAACACAAAGACATGAACAGAAGCAGTTAAGGAGCATGTGGCGACATTTGTTAGATAAAAGAAGCCCTCCAACTGGCTTAGATGGTCAAATTTTAGTTTGTATATTGGATGTCATCAGCATAAAAATAAAATTTAAGAATATGTTGGTGAATATGGTCATCTCTATAAATTGTGTATGTGAGGTAATAATGGACCCAAAACTGAACCTTATGGCATGCCTGAAGCAAATTATGATCAGTCGTGACAGCTTCAGTGAGATTCAGTAGGGCCAGTCAAGCTGGGATTCTACAATCATCAACCAACAAGATTCCACTGCTTTCCATGTTTAGTACAGAAACCAGATGAATCTGTATAGATCATATGGTTTTACACAGTAACAGTTGGTATGATTTGATTATCAAAACACAACCAAGTGTATTGTAAGCAGATCTTTAGGCTGTAGTACTGCTGAATTTAGGTGACTTTGGCTTGGAAAAATTCAGCCACTTCATCACAGGCTGCTCAGTGTACATTTCTCTCCATCCATTATCAAGAATCTGATTAATTTTGGTAAAGGGTGCAATAAACTGGAGCCTATACTGGAATCATAGTACACCAGGCTACATTATACTGTACCTTGGGTGGGATACCACCTCATCAGAGGACAAGTTAGCAACTCACACATCTCACTTGGATTAAAATGTCTATCAACTGTTTAACATCAGTCTGGGGTTGTGTTGTCCACTGTTGATTAGCCCCGAATAAATATTAGTCTTAAAAAAGTTGAAAGCATAGTTATATGTTTGCCCTACATTCTATCTATATAAACTCGTATTGTTTACACCCCAGGAAGGCTCCACAGCCGAAAAGTTGTGTTTCCTTTCTTCTATTTTCAGCATGGAATAAACCTTTACTTGTTCCTTCGTACTGTACTTTTCTCTTTATCAATATGTTCAGCGTCCTTGAGTTTGGAAACTCTTCCCAATATGAAGTTTTCAATAATAATAATTCAGGGAGATGAAGCAAATCAAAACATCAAAGCAGCAGTTACACTTAAATGTAACTTACATGTCTAAACTATGTTGTGCATTTTTTATTTTACATTTTAGTAAAATACAATCTAAAATATAGGGGACCCATACCACCTAAAGTCTAGAATGTGAGCAGAAGGATTTGAATATCAGAACTTGACAGAGAATGAGACAGAAGAGAATTAATGTCTTGTGTATGAGATATAATAGCTATCCTGAACATACTGTACAGCATAAGTTCTTAAGTGTAAGTTTACAGACTACTGCAAGTAGGCAAACAATACTTGAAAATTCATTAATATATTAATCAATTCCTGTTAGATGCACAGGTAGCATACGATGCAATACATCAAGTTCCTATTTTCTATTATTTTATATTTACTGATATTCCTTTACACTTATCCGAACAAGAGTTTCAAAAATACACCCAGGACTGACTGAAGTTCAAATATAATGAAACCAACTCACAAGGTTACTGCACTGTTTTATGTAACTGACAGGAGTAACCAAATAACATAAGCTTATTCTTATCAGAATGAAGATGCAAAGAATTGTGTGTCATCCACGTTTTGATACTTGAAATCGATGAAAGAGTACTTAAACAGCTACCTCAATATCAGGTTCAGTGCAGGCATTGAGTATCAACTACACAAAACGATAGTCCAAAGCATGAAATTTAGTATTTGACCAATACAACACATCCATCCATTTTTTAACTGTTTCATTGAACTTAGGTTCAAGGGGGAGCTGGACCCTATCCCGGCAAGCAACGGGCACAAGGCAGGGTACAGCCTGGGAGGGATGTAAGTCCACACATACTGTACAGTGTCCTCCAGAACTATTGGCACCCTTGTTAAAGATGAGCAAAAAACGTTATGAAAAAATGTCTTTGTTGTTTTTCAGCTTGATCTTACAAATCTAAACTTTCAGTGAGGTGAAATTATTTTTTAAAAAAATCCTTATTAAAAAAATAAAAATTTTCCTCAAAAACAGGCACCCCTGTATTTACTACTTTGTACACCCTCCCTTTGCCAAGATAAAGCAGGAATTTTTCCAATAATTAAATTTGGACTTTTTGTCATTTACAGACCAAGCAACAGTTAGGCTATACATGGTATGCCACCTCTTCTCCTACTCATTCTAGGTCCACTATGGAATTTAGAACTGTCAGCAGTAGTTCAAACTTAAGCAAGGTTTATCATTTTCCCTCATGTTTCATGTTGTGTATTAACAATCACTTAGAAGATAGAGAATGTGTTTTGCACAATGCATAATTAACAGAATCATTTTTTTTGCAGGTAATGAGAAACTATTTTTTTGTTTTCAAATTCTTAAAAATCATGGCAAGGTCCTTGGTATTTTATAAAGATCAGATATGGAATTGTACTATTACTCTGAATACATACACAATTAAGTTTGTGACTCCAATGAGCTTGACTTAAAATACCATATATGGAGATTTAAGATGTAACTATTGAGGGTGAGCTGTAGATGAGCTGGTTGCAAAGCTGTAATGTAGAAACTGTGTAGCACAATGTTTTATTTAAAAAAAGATCTCCAAAATTGCAGCATAACAGAAGCTGAAGGTCCTCACAGCCATTCATAGGCAAAACCCATGCAAACAGATCACAAGATTTGCAGCAAGGCAGCTGGCAGAGAGGGCAGCTCGCACAGCCATCTGTGTCAGAGTCAAAGAATCAGGTGTCAGAGAAGCAGCAGGGAGCAGAACACGGCTGTCAGTAGCCACAGACAACGTAAGGCAGAAGCAGGTAATGTGCAGATCACTGCAGTCCATAGCCTCCGGTGAAAGAGAAGCAGGCATGCAAGAGGGGATCACAGCCTCCTGTGGCCTGAGGTGATGAAGCAGCAGGCAGGGAGCAAGCAGTCAGATGCAAGCACTCACATTTGCATACAATGCAAGAACACAAGAAGACACTCTCATAAATGACAAACTGAAGAACCTGAAAGAGGTTCACTCTGGTGAAAAGAACAACAGTTGATCACAAAACATTCAGTCGTTCAAGGAGAATGACTTGACAGAAGATAGAAAATAAAACAACTCACTCCCACAGTCAATTTAACAAATAACTGATGACAGAAAGCAGAAATCAATAAAAAAGCTATTAAAAAGCTTTACTAATAGTAGTGTAAAACACAAATAGGTCAAACTACAATTGTAAAATTTAAAATTAAATTATGACAAAATGAGATCAAAACACCAGAGAACCTCACATGACAACACCTTACACACTCCAAAAAAAAAGCAAATTCTTTTCCACGTTCAAAGCGTCTACAAATGTAACTATGCTTCAAAAATGATATTGTGGTTTATAAAGCCAACATTTCTTTATAATGTGATACTTGAACTGTCTTTTAACCAAACGAAAACTAAACTGTGTAACATCACCTAAAAGCAGCCGCACCACGCTAGATGCTGTATTTTGACATCCACATGATAGCTTAATTTGCCAAATTCCCAATGCATAGTATGATTATGCCTTTTTTGATCTTTGCTGTGGTGTATCAAAGATAACAAATGCTACCCATTGTATATTAATCATGTCCTAATTAACAGAATGAAAATACCAGTTAAAATGTAATTAATTAAAGCTTATTAAATTAATTTAGATATACATGATAGTGTGTAAAATATGATTTACATTGTTTAGATTTATAAAGTATTTGCTTTGTTATTAAATATAAATTATTGCTGTTCTTCATAAAGAATTGGCATGGCAATTTATTATTAAAACTAAATCTTGATCAACTAATTGGGAAACTTTACACTTAATCATGTTTTTAATTAATGTCAAAGCTTAGACAATGAATACAAATTAACACATTTTAAATATATTTAATATTGGTCACTGAAAGATGAAGTAGCTTAAAACAAATTACCCAAAGTCTTGTTAATGTCCTATTGCCTATTAAAGTACTGCATTTTATGTTTGGCTTATGCTGTATTTTAAACATCTTAATGGTGAACGCCAACTCATTAACATCCCATATACTACATCTGTTTGAGTAATGTGGTGTGTTCTAATTGCAGACAAATCACTTTGCCGCACACAATAATTTCAGCATTTTTGATGTTTAATTTCACAAGTTGATTACTCTGAGTTTAGTGCCGCCATTTCTCTTTTGCATAGACAAGTCATTTGTCTTACAGCAGCAGAGGCACTCTGCATACAGGATGAGTTTTGTGACTACTGAGGGGATTGATTTAATAAATCATGAGCTTGTTTGCAATGTTTTTTTTTCAGCTTTCCCTTTCAATACATCGTACAGTATTGGTGCTTCAAATGTGAGCAGACAAATATACTCAACAGAACAGTAATGAGTTTTTGATATCGCTGCAATATTTTTTTTTGTTGTTATAGTAATCTGACTTACTTGACCATCCAAATGAGAAGACAAACCATCAAAAAGATAGAAAGCCTCTTAAAAGGTTAAAATGACAATTAGAGATGCAAGCTACTTAATTGTCATTCTAACCTTTTAAGTGGTTAAAATGACAATTACAAGTGGCACTCCTTTAATTGATTACTCGAGCTTAGCCAGCTTTATGTTCTCTCAATGCCAGAGCCCTCTAACTTTGCTCAAATGCATATAAAATGTAGAAAGTATTGAGTAATGTACATAAGAGCCTTCAGTCAGTATAATTAGAACTGATCTTTTCTCTCTGTCAAACTGTCATTTGACTATTGTTTATCTGTCAATATATCAGTTGCATTTGCATAAAAATGCCTCTTACAAAGAACTGCATGAGTCAAGGAGATATATTAAAGGATTTGTTGGGGAGGACAAGACAAGAGTACTGTATTCAATTCCAACTTGATTTGTCTGTTTATGAAGGTTTTCATTCACGTTTCTAGGTTTCCTGCTGCCTCCCAAATACATCCAAGTAGGATCTGATTAGTTATTCTGAATTGCCCCTTCTTTGGGGTGTTGTTGGACTGGGATTTCATATTTGGAGGGTTTCTTCGTCATAAATCCAATGCTGGCTGTGGGGACTACGAAAAAACAACCAAATAAGCACCATGGGCTGAAAGGCCTCTTCTCATTTGTTCCCTTTGTAATAGGAATTATAGAAAACGAAAAGGTATATGTAGAGTTTCTCAATGATTTGATATTCAGTAATATGAAACAGATTACAAACCAGGGGCTTGTAATGAACTCCTTTTATGTTTTGACTGAATTTGGCATATTGTTAAAGTGTTATATACAGTACTGCAGTGACTCTGAAAACTGAAGTAAAAGAAAATCAATGAATTGATGTTGTCTATAAAGCTGTACATGAAGAAATAAAATATGTTTTGAATAACCCAGCTACAAAAACATACACAAGAACCCTTAAAAAGCAGGAATAATTACAGAAATCCTCAAGAAAAGGAACAAAGATACAGCACTAAGAGCATTACTGGTTTCCATTACTTCCAAATTTGTGTACTTATAGTTGAAGTAGAATGTTATCTACATTATAATAATGCAAAAAGGTCCAGTGGAGAACAAAAAAGCATGAACTAAGACATTTAGATCAAGACGATCTTATTTAGTTCAGATGATTTTTAGTACTTTTTCTAATTCTCAGATGAAGACATAAGAACATAATTAAGGTAACAAAGGTGAGGAGGCCATGCAGTCTACTAAACTTGTTTGGTTGTTATTAGCTAAACAATCCAAAGACCTCAACCAGCCACTTCTGAAATGAAGGCAGGGTATCAGTAATTCCAGTTTGGAAGCTGAGTAGTTTTCTATTTTTTTTATTGGTTTTATGTTTCACTGTTTATTCTGAAGAAGTCCATTTGCTTGATTTTGTCAGTGCCTTAGAGGATTTGGAATAGCTGGACCAGATCCCCTCATACTCTTCTCTGTTCAAAACTAAAAAAGTTCAGATCATTTAGCCTGTCTGTGTAAGGTATTCCCTTAAGCTCCACAGTAGTCCATAACAGAAAAATAATATATATTTTATAATGGGGTGACTAAAATTGCACACAGATTTTTTATTAGAATTTATTAATGCACTGTACTATTTTAGTATCACATGCATTGATATAAATTCTGATTTTAGATATGTATTTTATTTTTTATTGTTTCCACTATATAATCTGCTACTTATATAATGCTTGCAAACTGTCCTGTTTTGATATAAACTGCAAACTAGTTTATGTTAGAATCTACTGCACTATAATGAATCTACTACATTTAATCTACTATTACTGTTACATGCATACTTTGCATCTTGATACAACTGTAAGTAGGATAAAAGTGTCTACCAAATGAATAAAAAAATATAAAAATAAATCTAGAATATTCATATAAATTAGGAAGAGTAGTGCTCCTAGTACAGATCCCTGTGGTACACCACCCAACCCATCACCTCATTGTAAACATTCATTCTTCATCTGTACTGTTTTCTACAAACCAAAGACTACAAATAATAATAATTATAAATATAATAGTTGCTTACACTTATATAGCGCTTTTCTGGACACTCCACTCAAAGCGCTTTACAGGTAATTGGGACTCCTTTCCACCACCACCAATGTGCAGCATCCACCTGGATGATGTGACAGCAGCCATAGTGCGCCAGAACGCTCACCACACATCAGCTATTAGTGGGGAGGAGAACAGAGTGATGAAGCTAATTCATAGATGGGGATTATTAGGAGGCCATGATTGGTAAGGGCCAATGGGAAATTTGGCCAGGACGCCGGGGTTACACCTCTACTCCTTTCGAAAAACACCCTGGGATTTTTAATGACCACAGAGAGTCAGGACCTCGGTTTTACATCTCATATGAAGGACGGCGCCTGTTTACAGTATAGTGTCCCCATTACTATACTGGGGCATTAGGACCCACATGGACCGCAGGGTGAGCATTTATAAATGGTTTAACTGATGGCTTAAGGATTACATCATATGTCGACCTGGTAAAATACAATCAGGCTTTAAAGATTTATTAATCTTGAGTGCTTTTAGTATCCAAATGACTTCTGCCTCTTCTATGTTAATACTATTTAATACAAAACTGTGTTCTGCTGCTTCAGACATGTTATTTGCTTCTTTCTTAGTGAACACCTGAGTAAACCATTCATTTAATGCATCAGTTGTCTAGAGAAGTTTCCCATTATCATCCCAGATACATTTGAATTAATCTTTTGCAGTTATTCTGTTGTAGTATTGAAAGAACTTTTTATTATTTATTTTAGTCTTCATTCCTTTCCATCTCACTCTTGGCTTTCCTAATATATTTTTTTTACCTGTGATTGCAAGTTATTATATTCCAGTTCATTAAATTTTAAAGTGCTTTCTTTTCCTTTATATTTGTTGTACTTGATTTATTTAACCATTTGGATACTGTATTCTAGCTCTTGATCTACTCATTCATGGAATAAACCTGTGCTGTGCTTCAAGAAGAATCTGTTTAAACTCGTGCTATCCATTTTCCACTCCTGTGGAAATCCTCAGAAACCACTCTTTCAGCTAATGCTCATCCTGCGTAGTACAAGAGACATTTCTACAGTGCATGCAGAGTTATAAAGAACCAACTGGCATCTCCAGAATGGGTGGATATAGAATTAAAATAAACATTGTTTAAAATAAATTTTCACGAAACAGGATAAACATGTTTATTTTGTTTAATAAACAAAATAATTTTATTTCTAAAAATTTAAAAACAGCAGTAGCAATAACAACACTTACTAGGCTAATCCTAAATACTCAGTTATCTAACACAAATAAAGTCTCAGACAACAGTGAATTTAAAAGTGGCTACTGAGACTGTAGCGAAGGCTGTAGCTAGAGGCCCATTCTAAGTGACTGACTTCATACGCAATGAGAATGAGGCATTCTTCTGCATTGTCATACTAGTCACAGGTCGCACTATGGGGAGAGATAATTATCTCATAAAGAGCAGGGCAGGTCTCATTGTCTTCATAAACTATATCGATGACCTACACCTCGTTAAATTCTGTGTACTGTATATATTGGGAATGGCTCAAAGGTGACTATGTGAGGCATTTTTAAAGAATTTATAAAATCGATTTTTTTTATATGTAATCCTGACTGTGAGCAAGGGTTTTTGAACAAACATTGAACTAGCTGGATCACTATCACCTGCTGCCAGGCTATATTCTGACAACTACACTTTGTGCCAGTTTTTGTCTGAGGTTAATAAAAGAAGGGAGATCAGCACATGTTGAATATTTCATGTTCTAGTCAAAATAAAGCATGTGATAAAAAAATACAACAATTCCTCTTTGAAAGACTGGAGTCAAATAATTATTTTAGTGAAATAAACCAGCAGAATAACTGGGCAATAAAGCACAATTCAAGGCAAGTCTTCTAAGAAACAATGAAGACATACATATATACCAGTTTTTTTTTTTTTAAATACTTAAACATAATTCTACATAATACTGTACATATACAAATAAAAGAATGTAAGATTGCTTGGAGAAGGAAATGATTTTGTATTTAATTTTTAAAATGTTCTCATTCATTTGAAAACAAAAATTGATCTTCACTTATACCTTTCAAAGGCAAGTCAATTTAATACAAAGCAAATCTATCGGGGTGTATTGAACATAGTGACAGCCTTCATTTTCATGACTCCATGAAAACATAAGCATAACGAAATTTGCTTTGATTCAGTGTAATTTGCACAAATACTATTGTACTCAAACACAATGATGATTTTGTGATTTTCTAATATTCTGTCCCATTCAGTCCCTTTATTGAAGTTATTTTTCTTTTTCTTTTTTTTATTCATGGCACACAGTGATATAACTGATTCTCCTCCTCAGTAACTCATTTTTTTCTTTCTGAGAAATATGACAATATTTCTGTACAATTGAGATATTCAAATGTGTTGCCTATGCAATGAAATTAATATCCTAACAGATTTCTACAGCATCTCCTATACTGGAGACTTGAGACATCAGAACAATGTAAATAGAAGGCAGTGAATGATTTCAATTTTCTCACACCTAACCACCAATACTGGGTCACAGTGAACCAGAGCCAAACATGGAAGACAACTTGCAAAGGGGAGATATATATATACATGTATATACCCAGAATGCCAGGGCATACACACGGGACAATTTAGAGATGACAATTAACGTAGACAGCATTCCTGTGAACTGATGGAGGAAAAAAGCACAACCACAGGAAACCTACACAGCCATGAGGAAAGCATGCAAACTTTATACAGAAGGTGCCAGAATCACATCCAGGACCCAAGCACACACCCAGGCAGCAACCTTAACCACTACTCAAGAGTGCCTCTCATTTCAGATTTTTTTATTCTCTTTGTGGATATGTCAGATGACGAGAGAAAGAAATCAAAGATGGTGCCTCAAAAACTTCAAATTGAATTATACAAATATGTTTGACAACTATCTCTCAGAAAATAAACTTCTAAATCTCATATCATTTACCCTTTTAAAAATAAGAGTTTTGGATAACGAATGGTAGGTTTGTGTCCATACCCCTCAGCAATATTCTGGAAACCTCTCAATAATATGTATAAAATATATTCTGTCCTGTATATATGTTGCTGATGTGCTATATGATGTATAAACAAATTAACAATCATGCATATGATGTTGATTAGTTTTTTATACACATACTGTATGATATGGTGATACATTAAGCAGTTCAAATATCCTCAAAGACTTATGTATGCAACCAACATGTTTTGAACCTAAGCAATGATGTTTAACAGTTACATAGGTGGGATTGCTGACAGAAATTTGGAGCCACAGTTTATTGTTTTGACTCATGGCCTCAAGTCCCTTTATTTATGCTCGCACTTAGTTAAATTCATGCACTGAAAAAACAACTTTCAAAATATACTTGTACAGTAATAAGTTGTGAGTCTACTACCTTTTTGACATCAATTTATATTGCTAATAGAAAGAAACTTGAATTTTTTAAGCTTCCTGGGTTGTATACATCATGCCAACTCCTCTTTTAAGTAGTGGATAAGCTCAATTTTACAGTGAGTTGAAACCTTTAAAGCTTTTAAGAATTTAAAGCCTTTCTTTTCACGCTTTTCTTTTCCTATTTGTTGGAATTTCATTATAAGAGGGAAAGAATGAATGTTTTGCTTGTTAAAGTCATTCAAAGCATCAACAATCCATTTTAGCCAATTCAAACAACTTCAGCCTTTTAAAAATTGTGGATCGCATATATCAATATAGCAGCTTTGTATTGTGTAAAATTGCTGTTGTTGATATTCCTATTCAAGCAACTAGCACAATGTCATCATATTAAAATTCGAAAGTTAGTTAAAAGTAAAGTGTACTGAGAATCAACCTTCTAATTAAATCTGACATTTTTCATTAGTTAGATTTTGCTTTACAAGTCCTTCTATGCTCAACAATTAGAACTGCATTAATGCGTTAAAATAGGGGCTAATGCAAAGCTGTTGTTTGCAAGGCTTTTAATTAATCAGGTTAACAGTGCTCATCAGAATTCAATTAGATTCAATTGGTCCATTTATAGGAACAGTTCTCCTTGGGGGGAAAATAAAAAAAGTTAATTTCATTTCAGTACGTTGCTCTATTTGTTTGACAATTTGATATTACCTTGTGCACCTTCAGACCTGGGAGAACTAGAACTTTAGTGTCAAAGTGTCATTCTATCTATCCATTGATAAAAAAAGCCAATGCATCCACATTAATCCAAGAAGCTATACCAAATAGAAAAGAGCTTAACTTTAAATTAATTGCTTTAAATTAAGATTTCACTAAATTTTAATTCTTTAAATTCTTTACAATTACACTGCTACGTAATGTTTTTTTTAATATATTTTAATTTTAACACTGTATACCCACTTATGCAATTCACATGCTTGTTTGCAAAATAAGAAGGTTGGTGCTCTCTCTCTAGGGAAAATGTCATATAAATAATGATGTACTTATCATTTTATAAAAAAATACATATTAGAACTACTTCAGAATGAGAAATGTATGTGCCATTTTGTCCAATCTCCAATTGTATTTTTATGACAGAAGTACTTTTCAAAAGATTATAAGAACTCCTGTGTGGTTTAAAACATAATAGAACTAGACCAGTCTTGGCATTATACATAGCTTTATTTTTTATTTTTTATGTTAAATGGCTACTATTGTGGAAATGACAATGGTGTGCCTCAATGTGAAAAAGTGACAAAATTCTACATTTAATCATTCTTTCTTATGCAAAACTGCAGTCAAATCCAACAAAAGACGATTGCATTTCTGTATTAAACCTTTAAATCTGGCAATGTGCTGCCACATACCCAATGCAGGAGTTACTATCTTTACAAAACGTGTTGTGATAAATGAGCTTGTTTACATCACTGACATTAATACAGCTTGGCTCATACATGGGTCGACTTCTTTCTGATTTAATCAGATCATTGGTAAAGCCTGCTGAAAGTCTGACTCCCACTAGTTGATGACAGATACAAATAAGGTTAAGAGTTTCTGCCCATTGAGCCATGGCTGAATGTATGACTGACCAGAAAGGAAAAAAACTGTTTTGACAAGCCAATTTATCAGCTCCACTCATCTCCTTATGCTGTACTCAGTAGGCAAACAGCTGAATAAAATGACATGTGTATCCTCTATCTATAGCTATTGTTCCAGGAACACGGGCAGAGGTTAAATTATGACTCTTGGCACAACTACTTTTGTTGCAGAAATATGTTGGAGGTGTAGCTGAGTAGCAGCAAAGAATTAAAGTGCATTGTTTCTGAATAATGAGCATGCTAAGATTTTTTTTCTGTTGGCTGATATTCCAGCATTGCTGCCTTTACGAAAGTAAGAACATAGTAAAAGTGATTCCAATGTCTAACAATTAAAATTTAATTAAATTCTGCAAACTCTACACAAATGTAAAGAATATTCTCAGTTCAATTTTTTTTATTTCACAAAAAGAGCTACTGCTTTGGGCTCATCTTGATGTGACAGCATACAAACTTATGCTGCTTGTGTAATATCTGCTTTCTTATGTTACTGATTTCTATCATGTGTCGGTTATGCTGTGGATGTCCTACTCACCAGACGTAAACTCCATTGAACATTAATGGGAGAAGCGTAGGATGATCGCCTAGCACCTAGGGTTTGGAGACCAGTGAGCAGGAACAGGCTTATACAGACTCTTCAATAGCAATGTCACAGAATCTGCAGTCTGGTGAATTTATTGCATTTTACTATGCTTCTAATCAGGAAACTGATGAAACCGATTAATTAGCTTCTTTTAAAGTTGAATAATATAGCTTTAGTTTTTCTGCATGTTGTGTGTTTGTCACTGAGGTAGGAGACCCTTCAAGGAGAATAAGGTTACTTTTGTAAATGGCATTGGTGCACTATTGCAGAGATGGCACTCTTCGCCCTGAACCAAAATATCCAAACCAATACTCTATTCTGGAGATAGGGGACCGTGCTGGTTTCTTAATAATAAAAGTAATAAACTAATTTCTATGTGTACCCTCTGTTTTTACTGTATTTGAACAATGGTATTAAACTCTCACGTCATCATGGTCGTGTTGTATGTACACCATCAAAAGTGCCCAGAATCAGCTTTTGGCATTAAAGGATGTTCTGAAGAACAACAAAGAACAATGTTATATACTCCATGAAAATAAGACTCATTATGTAAGAAAAAAGTGAAAGATTTTCCAAATGTTGTGAAGCCAAAGTGGTAAAACAGGACTTGTAAAATTAATGTTTGTAGCTTTTTCTTGCTGGTTCACCACATCATTAAATACCTCCAGAAAGGTTACTTATGGATGAAGGTCTTATTTTTCAACATACTAATAACATTACTCATACTGTCAGTCTAAATCACTTAAGAAAGAGGAACAGATCTTTAAAATGCATGTGGTGATTAGCCAATCCGTGACCTTAATACCATTTCTCTGCCTTAGGTTAAACCTGACAAACAAAAAAAGAAAATTATTACAACCATTACAAATATGCTTTAGAAGTGATTGTGGGTGAATGAAACTGCAAAATACAAGAATACCCTGTTAAAGTCATGTGACTCCATGTCTAGAACATATGCAATTTGTCATGAGGAATGTATTTATGTATTGGTGAAATGACACCTAATCATATCTTGGCTTGCATTTTTTGCAATAAATGTTCATCGTAATAATTTATATTGATTCATCTCTTTTTGGTTGGTTTTTACAAGATTGTTTACCCATTAGTGCAGCTGCAAAGCTGTATTTCTAAATACAGTACCTGTATACAGTACATACATACTGTACTGTGTATGCCAAAAAATAATAGTATACACGCAAATACTCTTTAAACAGAACTGTATGTTATAAAATTTGTCCATCAGCTAGAAATTGACTGGAAATCGACATCAGATAAAGGATAATCTTCAGTGCATCATCCTTCTTTAGGTTGATCTGTTTATGAAAAGGATTATTGTCTTCTATTACAGGTCCAAAGATACTTCCAGATACTATAATAAATTCTTTGTGGCAAGGATGGTTATTGGAATACCTTAAGGTCTTACTTAATTGCTTTTAAAAATATTTTTTTAACTTTACATTGTCTTATATTCTGAAAAAAAGCTGACTGGTTTGTCTCATAATCAAACTAAAGGCAAATAGAGTGTAAACGTATAGCTTACAGTCATGTAGGTGAGCATGTTGAGAAAGTACTCTACTTGATAGTATAAACTTTTTTTACTCTTTACAGGCCCTTTGGTATTAATTATATCAAGATAACTGCAGTGTATCGAATGCCGTGATATGCTAAAAAAACCTTTAATTCAAGCATAAACTGCTTTAAATTTTAGGAAATTAAAGGTTCAACACCCTATTAAATGCCACCACTTGCTTGTTACAGTTCTAAAAATAATTTAATATGATTCTATTGCTTTCCAAAAATTGTAGATCTATTGGAGATCTATTATAAACCACTTATAGAATTTCTAAATGTAAACATGCACTACACCTATAAATTTAGAGATGAAACATACTCGCTCTTTTGTAAAGTACCTTTACAGTAATTGTGTCATAGAATATGACTTTGTGACCTCTCACAACCAAAATAATTGCACAGCCACTTATCAGAACATACATACTCAATAACAAAAACAAGTGACAAAAACAGGACTGATGGCCTGTAATATGTTTCTTTTGCTCATGTTTCCTTGGCCCTCTGAATAGACTTCCAGGTAAAAGACACTCAGTGTCCCATTCTATTAACGTATTTATTAAACATTAGAAGTTCAAATGTAATTCCTAACAAATTACTTTAATTAGTAAAGATTTCAGATATAGACATTTAATTTTCAGATACTTTCAACTGTTAATTTTGTCACAACTTACTCAGGTGTCACTGAAATGCAAAAGACAGTGACTCAAATCAACACTACACAGAGCAATATTAGTGAAGCTGCTTAATTTCTGTCCAATTTTTGTTGAGAAGTGATTCAAGACTTTAAACTGATGACATACTGTAGCATGTGCATAGGACTGACATTTTGACTAAACATGAACAGAGATCATTTGGTGGTGATGTCCACAAATGCACAACAGAGTAACAAATGTAACAAGAAGTCTGCTGATGATGACGTCATCTGGGCCATATTTGTTAATCAGTAAATTGTTAACAGGGCTGGAAACGTGGTCACGTGCACCATTCAGCATGAATGCCATGTCACCAACAACGCCAAACTGTTATATTTGAGGAACAACAATTTCTGCCATAGGATTTCAACAGCAGTAATGGTCCATGTCTGCAAAACACATGGACCATGTCTTCAAGAAAGCACAGAACTATCAAGAACGATTTTTTAAAACCATTCTGTCACTTTAGGAGATTGCAGTGCCAAAGCATTAAATGCTCCCAGTTATTCCTTGGCTCAGGTGCCTGGGGTTGTGGTCATTTACATTCATGTTTAAAAGAATGTTAAAGGCAAATAAATGCTACAGATGTGCATGTGTACGAGAAGTTAGTGTAGAGCCTAAATTACCTCTCTGATAATATTCCAGAATCTCTTTCAAATTTGGCAGAATGTATGTAATGTTCATTTCCAAATAACTCCCTTTTTTATCAGTGCCAGTCTCTTCATCTACTGTGAAGAGGCGAATGTCATGTTATTACCTTGACTAGTATATAAGGCTAAACCTGGGACAAATGATCACAAACACTTCCACGCTCTTTAAATGTCTGAGTGGGACGGTGAACAGCTGACTACACAGACTGCAGCAAACACTTATAGCTGAGGCGTGATTGTAACCTGTCTGAAACTAGGCTTTACGAGAAACATTTTGTCTCGTTGAATCACCACTGAAAGTAAGCCAACCTATATGCAATTGCCCTAGTTCATGCATACTGTACCAATGTGTACAATGGCACCCAGTGCAATTTTTCACCACACTATCATTGATACAGTATGCCTGTTTCATCTGTGCACAGATTTCTTTTTCCTGGGGTGACTGCAAAACCTATTTATTGTACAAAGTAATTAAATAAACATTTGTTTCCCTAAGACAGTTGAGAACAAAAAGATAAATGTGAGTCATGCTTTCAAAAGTACTTTGACCCTATATGCTTATATGTGGGACTGAAAGAGAGATCTGCCTAGTGCTAATATGGAAAACTTCACACAATGTTTACACTCAAAAACATTTTTAATATTTTTATTACACGATTCATGTGGGTAAGTCTTACTTTAAGCATATAAGAAATTGGCAAAGTTGTTAAAATGTTACTACATACTGCTTAGAAACCAGGCCCAAGCCTCTATTTTTGCAGTCTTAAGATTAGAAACACATTTCATTAGACCTTTTCCTTCCTGTTAGGAATCTATTCATGATGATACGAGTGCATCTCCCACTGTCTTTGGCTAGCTGTGTTAACAAAAGAAAAGGTTGCTGCTGAGAGATGATGTATGGTGCCTATGATGAGGTTCTGTGGGAAGCTAGAAAGAGTTTGTGTTTTTTTTCCAAACACCATTCTCAACAAATCATGCTTATATAAAACCAGAAAACACTTTTGATGGTACTGACACAGATGTCCAAGTGTTCTGTTTCTTAAGAAATGCTTGACTGCTAACAATTCAAAGAAGAACTCTTATACATTACAATAATATTTCAAGATTCACAAGAATACCCTTTAGCATGTTGTAAAAAAAATCTTTGCTAGTCCATACTGGAATTTATTCAGCATCGGGGCTCTACTTTTTTCTGAAAATCGCACTTCATAAACAAATGTTTTCCGAAACCATTCTGGTATGATATTCTTCTGGAATATTCTTCAACAAACTTAAATTAAGTTAGTACAAAATACATACTTTGTCACACAATTCAAACAACACTTTTCATGCTAATAATGGGAATCCTTTTTTTTTAGGTTTGTGCATCCCTACAATGTCCTCCAGAATTATGAACAAATAATATGTCATTATGAATTCTGAACAGAAAACATCACATAGCAGAATATAATAAGAATAAGAATAATTGTTCATAATTGTTGTTCAGGTGTGTGAAGAAGGCAGCTCCACAGCCGAAACGTTGTGTTTCCTTTCTTTTCTTTTCAGCATGGAATAAACCTTTACTTGTTCCTTTATAGCCTACGCATGCTGACGCAGCTACCTACTTGAACTACTATAATAATACTTTGACCTGTGAAATGATATTTGCCATAAGACAAGATGGTATCAAAGAAACAAGATGAGAAAACAAGGTTACAATTATTCACACTGCTAAGTGTTCTTTTAAATAAAATTCAACAAAGACAGATCTATAGTAACGCTCTGTTCTTTGGAAGTGCAATGGAAACCTCCAAGACTATATTGAGACCTCTGAAGTTTTCCTTTGGGTATAAAAAGAGGTGAAACAAAGAAAACATTCAGTACCATGCATCATCATTATAGCTAAGGTCAGAGAGATCTTTGTAGACTGCAGGCAAATGGTCACTGAACTCCACAAGTTGGAGAGCGGTTATAAATGTAATTCACAAAAGGTGAATCTATGATTTTCTACTGTACTTTTCATTTAAAAAGAATAAGGTGACTGGTCCCTCAGTAACCTACAGGACACATGTATTCAGTGTAAGCTCTGCCAGAGAAGGGTTTACAAAATACTAACTATAGGAGTGTGAAACCAAATTCCATGCAACTGGTTGTTATGGCAACAATAAACATGACTCTTGAGTTTTCATATGACTTCCTCTGTGCAATGCTATTAAGATTACTGTATAACATTTATAGAATTTTTAAAATACAACATTTTATCCAGTCCATAAACTATTGTTTTTTTATGTTTATTGTACCTTTTTCATCGGGGGTATAAATAAATCTGAAAACATATTTATCATGTATATGTATATGCTGTAGTCACAAGATGAGGAGTGGTGGTGTATTATAGCTAAAAGTAAATACATATATATTCCTCGAATAATTTAAAATATAAAATAACTAACCACTATCATCAAGAAAACAAAAAACACTAAGGAACACCAAGGAAGCAAAATACAATATTTTATTTTTTTCTTCTTCTCTATATATGGACCATGAAAGCAGGCCTTATACAGTCCAAATACATTGTCCTCGCCTCAAAAAGGACAAACATTCTTGGAGATAATAGCAGTTTCTAAACAACAAAAAGACCTTTCTGACACTGATACACAATTAAAAGAACTGTATAACTAAAGTTGTCATCCCATCCCGGAGACACAAACTCCAGATGGCAGATACATCCCTGTATTTATCACCCTATATATACATCCAGGACGAGCAAGCGTCAGAGAGAGACAGCTGACGTGGGTCTATACACAGCCAGTCGCCCAAGAACAGCCAATAACATTTTAGGCCATTCCAATCCCAAGACTTTCCTTCTACTGTAAATCTCTCCCAACCTGACCTGGGATTCTGAAACTGCAATGTGTTAATGAATCATCTGTGTTCTCTTGCATTGTTTTCTGCCCTGTCCTGGCAAATGGCAAATCCATTATTGTTAAATAACCAGTATATTCTTCAAATTAAAATGTCTACTTTTATCTCAAAATATCTTGTTCCACACTGCTGTGTGTGTATACAGTATCTTCTCTTATATGTGCAGTGGTTGGAACAATTCCAACTGAGTATTTGAAGTGTTAGCTTTTTAGTCATGGCTGAAAAGCATTCTAGTAATAGGAAATGCAAATAAATTCTAGCTATTAAAATGAAGTTCTATCAATTCTATGAAATTCTAGGAATTATGTGAATTGCTATATAACAAAAATATTTTTTTGCAATGTTCTTGCATGAATTAATTTTATTATCATACTGTACAGTATGCTGTTATAATATTGTAATAGGGTAACTTTGCACTATTACGGTAGTGTAACAATGATAATGATAACAGCTGTAAATGTGTACCTTCCATATTAAAGTCTGTCTTACATAGATATTGAATTATGCATGATAGTGCAGAACATTAGCATGATATATTTACACCTTGAATAACCAGCACTTTTGACTACATGGTACTGTACCTGTCATTTTCCAAGGATGCCCTTTTACTGTAGTTAAGTAACAGTTACACGTTTAGAAATAAGAGGGACTCAAATTTTAGATTGTAAGTGTAAATGTGCAAATTCCTTAATGTCCCTTTTATCTAGCTATCCCAGATATAATGGTGCCTGGGGGTAGACAGTAATTATTACATACATTTTAAACACCCTCTAGCATGCAACAATTGCATTTAATAATGATAGGAATCCATATTTCATCCCCAATGTTCATTGCAAAATATGAAATGAAAAAGGCACTTGACAAAATCCAGAAACATTAGCATCAGCATGTTAACAAACAGTTAAGGTTTTCTTCAATATTAAATAAAAAGCATGAAACATTGGTAATGTTGTGCAACCCTAGTGGTCACAAGAGTCCTGACATTTATAGTACTATTATTTGGCTTTCTCTAAAGCACTCCTGCAATTCACTGTCATTCTACTGCACCCACTGCTGACAAGTCATTTTAAAACTCTTGACATAATGCATAGCAAAGCAACTTAAGAAAAATACAGCTAAATTCCAAAAGAATGTCTTCCATGTTAATTAGCTATGGTATTCAAGAATTTAGCTACCAACAGAATGGGTGCCTCAGCAATATGTTAAACACAATATGTAAACTGGGAGGATAGGTGTCAATTTTTCCTTTAATTATGTTTTCTGATCCTTCTGTTTGGTAGCAACAATTTTTATTAAAATTTGACTGTGTTAGGAATGCAAAAACTTTCAAAGAGTTGCTTCTATGGCATAATTGTTCTTTTTATAAAAGAGTAGAATGCAAATAGCGGAATCTATTTTATTATCAATTGCAATTTATTAATTTAAGAATTATATAAAATTGTACAATGTTAAAATGATGGAGGCAATGCTGACCCAGAAAACTGATGCATCATGTGAGCAACATACAAAAGCCAGGTATGTCAACAACATACTTTACAATACTGTTGTTAAAGAGTCCGAAGATGTACTGAAATACTATCACTTTATAAGATCACTTTTATTGGCCATATACAATTTCTTGAATTAGGAATTTTTCTTTTCGCATACCCTACCATGCTCTCCATGAGAGAAGCTTGGGGTCAGAGTGCAGGGTCAGCCATTTATACGGTTCCCCTGGAGCAGTTGGAGTTAAGGCCTTGCTCAGGGGCCCAACGGAGTAGGATTCCTCTGCCGGCCGTGGGATACAAACCGGTAACCTTCCAGCCACAGGCGCAGATCCTTAGCCACAGAGACACCGCACTGCCCAGATTGTGTATCTTACAATTAATTACCATAATATATTTACTTTATGAGTGGAATTAGCTCAGACATCAAGATTGTACCAGTGTCAGCTACCTAGTTTTCATCCATTCATTTTCTAACTGCTTTACCCCATACAGATAAAGGAGAGCCAGAGCCTATCTCGTCAAGCAACAGGCATAAAGTGAGCCTATAGTGGGGTATACACACAGACGTAAACACGCACACACTCTCAGCAGGGCCAATTTTCCCAGAATCCACTTAACTTACCAGTATGTCTTTGAACTGTGGTGTCTGACTTAAATGAATGCTCCTCCCAACGCTACAGAAGGAATATTTGTTTATATTTGCCTCACATCCTCAAGACATCCACTGCCCAAATGAAGGCTAGAAATTATACTCCTTCTGAACACTTTAATTCTACCACATCAAAGCTGTGCTGCTACAGTATCAACTACTGAAGAGAGGAAACAAAACAAAGGGGATGAAGCATAGGTTCCCAAAGTGCTACACGCCCACTGACCAATTTTGAGCTAATGTGCATCTTACAGTTCTTTAATGAACAGAAAAGCATATATTTGCAGCAAGGCAATTCTCAGGATGCCCACTGTATCATCCCCTGTAATATAAAAGATTTATACTGACAAACATGTCAGTTCTGGAGCATATGGGGTTTCTTCCCTTACATTTTCTATAATCAACAGTACTAGTTTAATACCTCGCCCCCAATCACTAGCATTAGGTGAAACATGAAACTGGGCTGCAATCTGTTAATAAGTGTAGCTTTCATTTTTATCTTGCCATATGAGATTTCTTGTCCAGGAGCCATACAGTTTGCCATATACTTAAAATGGTATCATTTCCTATAGGTTTATAGGCCATGGGACTCCATAGCACGTTCTGGTGTCTGATAACAAATGACACAGTAGTAAGTCAGTATAATAAGATAATGTCTCACAATTAATTTGTAAACTAAACATTTCTAAACAAAAACCTTTTCCTGTTGTATATAATTGTTTCCAATTCTGTATATTGTAACACTGCTATCAATGTCCTGCACCATTTGTGCAGTGTGAAATCATTAAAGAAGTCATTGATATTGTTCTTAAAAAACTGTAAAGTCCTTGGTAAATAATGAACATTTTGAGTACTTCTAGGTATACAGAATTGTGCATATATTCAAGGGAATATTTTTTTTTACCAGGAACTAATGATGTTTTAGTTGAGATACTCTACAAATGACTTCTACTTAACTGCTTCATCTGCTTTTGCATTCTTTTTCCATACACTATTGTGGTGTTCCTGTGTAGTAACTGAAATGTCTAGAAATGTTCTACAAAGAAAAAAAACAATACTCCTACATTTTTTATGAGTATTGTTTTAACAGCATAATAGTAACAGTACTTCAACTTCGGAGTAACAGTAGTTCAACACCCAACATCTCACATCTACATTTTTCTCAGAAAACATGGATGTATAAAACATAATAATATAATAATAAAAAATGACCCATCTTACTGAATTTACTAAATATTCATACATTTTTAAAGTGTAATCAAAATGTCATTATCCAAAATAAACATTTATGGGTGAAAGAAGTAAAATGTCACCACGAACAATGATTGTATACACCCCTCTGAGTCAATACCTGGTGAAAGCACCTTTGGTAGAAATTAGCGCTGCTCGTGTTTTTGGAGGAGTGTCTACCTGGACAGAGTCTAACAGAAAATTTGCATATTCTAGTCACATTGGCTGTTGTTTTGCTCACTAACAAATCTTCAGCTAGAAGTCACCTTTCAAGTGGATGAAACCTGAAAACTAGATGGGTCAAATGCATGGTAGTTCCTGAAGCTTTGTGCACTCCTGATATAAACATGCACATTCGCGTCAGTCTTTCACAGCATTTGGTTTGACTAGCTGCATTGCTGTAGGTGCTTGTCGAGATTGCAACAGTGACTGTGAATACACACCAGAAAGGTGGTCCATACCACATGATCAACTCAGACCATTGATGCTTTGGATAAACTGCACTTCTAACAACCTATTGAATCCTCCCTATTGTCGGAATATTACCTCAATTGATTGTCATGTCTTTGAACCCTTGGAACATAGTCCTTGAATGAAAAATTTAAAGCTAAAGTTTTGACAGAGATCATAAGCTCTTGGATGATATCAAAGAAATTATATGGATTGCATTTGTTGAAAGTGGATGTTTACACAGAGAGGTAAATAAAATGCCCACTTCTTTTAGGAATTACCTCAATTGTTCTAAACATCCTCAACAATGCCAGTTGGACTACCTTTAAAATTAAATTGCCACAGTGTTTCTTCACACTTAAATAAAAAGGAGCTTATTTCTGCCAAACTAGATAGGAGCGTCCTCAGTCAACCTTTGTAATAGTCACCAGAAGGTGTCAGGAGATGTCTCCTATGAACTAAACATTCAGATGGTAAAAGAAGTCCAAAGTCCCCTCAGTTCCACATTGGCTTGGGCATTCACTTTGGCCACCAATCGAGTGATAAATTGCATGGTTATAAAGTAAGGACACCTGTCAACACCCTTCTGTGCGCTTGCTGTAAAACTAAAGGAAAGTAGAGCAGGCGACATCACTGTTAGCACAGCATGACAAATAGAAAGCTAGAGAAGTGCCCTGACAGCCTGAATGTCTTTCTGCACTACACACATAAAGGCAGATTTAGAAGATCTAGCAATTGCAGGTCGGAGATTTCCTTGTTACCAAGAAATGTCAGAAAAAGGTCTGGACAACCTCAAAAGAAGCATCACTGAGAATATTCTCTTCAAGTTAAAAAGCCTTTCTGTATCTTTATTTCAGTTGCTTGTGAACGTTTTTAAAGTCAAAAAGTGTGTGGCTTCCTGTCTTTCTGCAGAATCTCACAACTGTTATGGGAAGGTACACAGTGGGTAATCTAATTAACAGATATTTGAACACGACAGTAATGTGATGCATTTCAGTGGGATCTTGCAAGCATTAATTGGCACTCTAAATAATTCTGCCTCTCTTTTTATAGCATTATTAGTTCTTAGGGAAAGCTAAAGTGTTTATAAAACAATGTTTTTGATGCACTGTGTACAAGATCAGGCTATCACAAATAACTGTAATTTTTTACTTTCTTCCAAATAATAATTATACTGTATTTAACAACAAAGTTACAAAAAATGCAATAAATAAAAGTTCTGATTCCTTTTTATTGTTTAATGGATTAAACATACACATTGGCATGTATCAATACATGTAACAAGTAGATTTACACTTGATGTTGCTTCTCGATGTTGTTAATGATGCTGTAGGATAGCAAAGAAACATCAATTAACTTTATAGAAAATTAAATCTATAAATTATTTTAGATAACAATAAGATTTCATGATCAATCTAAAAGTTACATGCATTTGAGAAATGATATATTATTGTCCACAAAGAACTTACTGTACATGTCTCATTTTCTCAAATACATTGCTTTTCCTGAATTACACTAATTAGCAATTCATTATTATAGTATCATTTATTAATCCTCATAAATTTATTTTTGTCCTTATTTGTTACAGGAGAATAGTTTTTAAAAACATAGCTTTAATAACAAACTTTTACCTAAAAATAATTGATTGCTAAACATTAAACAAAGCCTTGTACAGCAAATTCTCTTTCATGGAAAACATTTTTAGACTCAGAGATAATGTTTCTTTTCTTCGAAATAATATAAAAGAAACTGGTTAAATGCGAGCTTTATTATGTGTAAAAAACACAATGTAGCAAACACTGTTCAAATTTCAATATTATAAAATAACTATTAGACTAAGCACCTTAAGATAGGGGTGCAGAAAGTTAACATTATGCATGCTGAATACCACTGAGACAAGTACTGTACTTTCTCATTAGCTAACAGTTACCTTTGAGACAAGGTTAGTTAGTACTATATCTTTCAAGGCAAACACAACACATTGTGGTGAGCTCTAAGTAATCTGTATCTGACCTGTAAGGCATGGTTGTGGTTTTTATATGTTTGTGTAGGAGGGAGGCTATATACAGGCACTGAAGGTGTGGGAGGCTGGGTGGATACGAATATCTAAGATAGCAAACTCCACTTCCTATCATTGTGATACCCAGTTCTAAGACTGAGAAACTTTTAAATGTGTTGTGCAACCACGCTCAAAACTGGTTAAGGGTTGAGTGAAGTTGAAGTAGGAAATGAACCCACAGAAAGATGTAACCGCACATAGCATCTAAGAGGGCTCTGGTGATGTCTGTGAAACATATGATAGATTCATCCTGCAGTTATGTACAATACTTGCACACGGAAGAATTTATGAACAGATTGGTAGGTTTTCTCAGTACCCACGTCTGTAAGTTTTAAAATTGGCTAGAATGGTTGTGCCATGATGGTTACAGGTAATGAAAATCAATTTGCTCAAGTTGAAAAAAAACCACCAAATCAAGTAGGTAACAAAAAAAAAGATCTGAAAATGGTGGCACGTTACATTATTACAAAAAATGTCATTTTGAATACAAAGACTTGTATGTCATCACTGTAGATAACCGTCTTGCTGTGACATTTCAAAATGTACTCAAGAAAAAAAAGCTAGTGATGTAGGTCAAATAAAGGAAGATCCGAAAATGGCAGCACCATACATTATTAAAAACAAAATGTTATTTTGAATTAGTGTCTTAATAGAAGTCATGTGTCATCACCGCAGACAAACTACATGCTGTGACATTTTAAATATGACATGAAAAGAATAAAACAAATTCAAGGTGTGATAGGTTTAACTTTCAACAGCAATACCACAATTACTACTACCACTAATAACAGTAATAATTTGAAACAATATAATATTGTCTTTGAGAATGCTGGCACTATGCAGTGCATTCCTGGTAAGAAGTTACAGCACTTCCACTAAATATACATCAGTTGAAAAAAATCAAGTTTTTCAAATGAAAGGGCATGTGAGCTTTCCACAAATTCCAATAATACCCTTGAACGGGCCTGCTATCAAATTAATTACAAACCACTGAAGACTGAATTCAACTGTTACGTAAAAGACCTATCAAGAAGAACAAATTCTTACTTTTCTGACAGCACATTAGAAAGCTAATTTTCAAATATATCCAATTATCACAAACTATCTTGTATATACTGCAATGTGTATACATCCTTGTCATATTAATTTAAATGTCTGAAAAGTATATTTTTATACCATCTCATCGCTTTGGAAGAAAGAAGCAAGACCATCTGGTTTAATTTATGGATTCAAAAATACATCTGGATAGGAGAAAAAATGTGATTTTCACTCACATGACAAGCACTACAATTTTTAAATTCCATATGAATGAGGAACATATTTTCACAAAATTTAAGAAATTATTTTATTTTATTTTTGTATACATCTATACATACATTATATATCTTTTTTTACTATTTTGGAATTGTAGTAGTTCTCATTCTTATGATAAACAGCCTTTTAGAAAAACCTACTTGCTGTCTCTCCTAAAAAGGGGATCTCTAGACTACCTGTCTAATTTCACAGTTTTAAAACATCTGTTACAATAAGGATTTGTGAAATATATACTGAATATATTGTTCTAAATTTCTAAATGTAGTGTTTTTTGCACTAAATTCATTTAACCAGAAATGAAATTAAAAATATTCATAATACAATCATATCAATCGTTAAGACACATTTAGTAATTGTTTTTGACTTACCACTTAAAGAGTTGACAAAGTCTGTTGTTCTGTGCACATAGTGTCCATTCAACTGAGTGTTTTCCTTGAACAGAAAAAAATAGGAGTTCACAAATCAGTTATCAGACATTCACACTTCATATGATATCATAATAATCTAGTGAGTTACTATATGAGTGTCAGGATGTTCCCTTTACCTACTTCAATTGTAATGTAAAATACAGGTATAATTATATTCAGAAAACCTGACATTCATATTGCTATATATATAATCAGTGTCTGGTGTTTGAGTTGATATTAATATTTATAAGAAGAATATACATAGACAATATTTTAAAACAACAAGATAATACAGAAAGAGCAAAAGAGTTGACCACGACCTTAGAGTAACAATGATTGCTTGGTTTTTGATTGATGGCAACCTGTATGTAAAAGACCCGTTCCTGGAGTATGTGATGTTCTGCTTCTGGAGTAGCAGACTATTCCAGAGGAACAAGAAAACTAGTTCTGTAAGGTACTAACCACATCCAAGAAGGCAGAGGATCATCACACCAGGCCAGGACAATATCTATGTGATCCATTTGCAATCAAACAAAGTTAAGAAGGAGCTGAAAACCTAATCTCACCCACTTTCCCATATATCTATAGTGTATATAGTATATAGTGTTTCTGACTTCCTTAACCATATACCATGAATATGCAACCTCCTGGTAGAAGTATTCCTCCTTCTACCTTGTCTTTGTCCTTGAAGCAGCTTCCTAGATCATCATTCATTAAAAAGTTGAAGAGGAGGCTGGAGAAATGTCTGACTGCCCCATACAGTGAGTTACCTCCATTAAACCTACTATTTCTCACTTGTTTTCTTAATTCGTTTTTTGACTAAACTACTGAAATAGTATCATAAATATCCCAAATAAGTGTGTGTAATCTAAATGTCAGAGTTCCAGAGTTTCAAAGTTGCCCTTGTTTCTGAACAGTAATCATATGTGAAATTAAAGACATCCTTTTCAGCAACTTAAAATAATACATTAGATCTATTAATACATATACATGTAATGCATTCATATTTTAAAATTCAATTAAAGTATTACACTTCTAAGTATCAGTGTATAAACATTTTACAAAGTAGTAAATGCCTGAACGAAACCTGTATCATTACTGTGTCTATGGTTTTCAAAGCAATTAATGATCTTTTGGAACACCAAACTAGCTTGCTCTAGATACATTACTTTAAAATCTAACAGTATTTTGGTTTGTATGTTTTATTGCTTCCATTTATCCGTATTCAATCCATTAGTACTGGTGAGGGTCATGGATTTCTGTTGCTTATCTAGTGCAGTTTGTTTTGCTTTTTTAGAAATGCTGTAAAAATCAGCAATAAAAAATGAACACTGAACATCAGAGCAATATTAAAATAAAAAAAATCAGTTTATTTATAGGAATATTAAGTTCTGTTAAAATTCAGATCACAAATATTGCATATATATTAAAGTAGAAAACTATTAGAAATAATTTGAGATTTTCTTTGGGAGTCAGATCTCTATGGGGTTTTAGAATGATAAGAGGAGCTGTCTTACCAATACATAGTTTTATGCGTTTTATTGTGCTTTTACAACCTATCACTTGGAAAATCTGACAGCCTAGAGATTCTTCCTGAAGTGTAATTAATCTCATTCATTAGGGCCATCCAGCTAAAAGTCACCAAGCTGTAATGTTTCATAGTTGGATGATGGCTCAGCTTATCAAGTAACTGGAGGTAAAGATCTTGTCAGCTCATCTCCATCTTCATTTATCTAAAGCAGCAAAGGCTGTCTGACAGAGACATATTACAATATAAGTCATACTTTGAAGGCTCTGTGGAGTTTTGTGTTACTGCTGCCTGAGCTGCATAAAATGAAAAAAATGAAAATGTTCAATGCTTAATGCAGATTGGGTAGTGAGAAAGCAGAAAGGATAGATATTAATATGAATATTAATAAATGCGTTAGAATCAAACCAGCAAAATACACATTTTAAAGTGAACACATGTACGCCATTATGACCTATGCAGAGACTCATGCAGCAATTAAAAACAAAGTAAAAAGGTACAAAATGTGGATTGATAAGAAATTTGAAGTAATAATATTCAGTATAAAAATGTGTATGTGTTAACTTGTGATACATGCATTAACTAATTAACCAAGGAAGTAAATCTGGATATAAGCCTGTCACATAACTACTGTATTCTCAATCAATAAACCTGTAACTGGGTAAACTAGGCACAAACATAACTATTGGTTAGGGCTCTGGATTCTACACCAGATGGCTGTGGGGTGAAATCCTGGGTTGGATCCTACTGTTCCACCCTGGAGTGAAAGCAAAATGGTTCACTCTGATTGTTCCTTTCTGTAGTTCTCTAGGTTCTCATTGTAAATGAGCATTTGTTCTCCGTTAACTTTCCAGGTAAAATAAAGGAATACACATCTCTATATACAACTCCCACTGCTTCAAACAGTGAAAAAAATTCTTCAGAGCATCACACCCTGAAATTTTAATTCTCACTGGTTGAATTGGAAACATTCCTAAGGCTTCTATCAGTATTTCCTTTACTTCTTTTGATCGAACCATATCCTCATTCATATTCTATTTTAATCTCTGGGATTCAAGAATCCTGCAACTGCGTTTTTGGGATCGCACTCACATTCAAATCACACCTCTACTCTATCTTAATTGGGGTTTAACCAAGGTTATAAAAATACACTATTATTACAAGCATTATTATAATAGCATATCCCTTTACTGTATAAAGTGAGTTGCCATGGAAGCAAAATACTCAAGGGGCATTATTTCCCCTAAAGCACCTTACAATTTTTAGCTGTCCTCCTGGCCAAGATGGCCGACTGGATGGGATGGCGAACACCAGCAATCAATGGAGCAGAGATGAGCTGTGTACTCCGCCCCAGCCTACTGTATATAAGCAGAACACCAAAGCAGGGAAGTAGACAGAGACTGAACCAGGAAGGCACAGAGAACTAGAAATACAGATGGTAAGTACAAAGAGTCAGAAAGGCAGAATTGGAAGGAAAATTAGACTTTTTTAGGAACTAAAAGCCGCTGTGCTGAAATAAAAGGCACTGTGACAGCACAGAACACTGGACAGCAGATAGTTTAAACCCAGATAAAAAGTCATAATCAGTAGCTCACCAAAGGGCTAGGGTTCTTTTCTCTTCATTATTTCATTTAATGGTGACTGTTACATTACACTTGTAAATAAATAGCACTTTTTTTGTGCTGGGGTGTGTCTTGGTCAGGAATCTACTTAAGATACTGTGCCTAAGTATGGACCAACCTATGCATCATCATAACAGTATATTATATATATATATCAGTAATGTTTAATGTTTTGCCTAGTTAATAAATTACAACACATTCATGTCTCTTATAAATGTCATACTTTTTTAGACATACCTTTTAGCAATACCTCATTCATTTTACGGTTCTATCCAATAATCCTGACAGTAACTGCAAATTACTGCAATTTATTAAATTATTAATTAAAAAAAAACACTCCAATTCAACACTCAACATCAAGAAAAGATCTTTCTTTCAAGCGGTTCCTAGGTAGTCTATTTCTGTGGTTGTAGCTGCAGCTGTATTCATTATTTTTATTTAAAGTAATACATTCTATAAAGTAATATATTTCTACAGTCAAAAGGTCTTTAAAACTTACAAATAAAAAAAGCTTACTTTATACCAAAGTCATCATTTATTTCAAGTGGTAAAAGTTAAAACAAGGTAAACCTATTTTTAAATAAATACTGATAAATAAGTCTTAAAAACTGTGGGAGTATTTTAAATAGCAAATTTATGTTTCAACAGTAGTTTGAATTGAAATATATTGTTTGTGACCCGAGCTGTATGATCCTTGAAAATCCTAGAAAAAAAAAGAATTGGTACAACAGCCAAGGGCTTGTGTCCATTGAGGGTAATTACAGAGCAAGGTGGCCTCCTTCAGTATTTAATTGCATGAAAAGTTACATACTAGGACAAAAGCACTGGGAGTTCTGAGCTAGATTTACAGAACAAATTATAACTACTCAAGGGAAAATGCTGAAAAACAAAAAAGACTTAATTTGTTAACTTTGTAGCCTGCAACCAGACATGCATCAGCTTCTACAGTTCACTGGCTTGTTTGTTTTGGTTTTGCTGCAACAAGGAATCTAATTTTAGCCTCCCCTTTATGACCTTAAAAAATGTATCAGCAAATAAATCACCTGTTTTAATCTCTCTTGATAAATTCACTATTATTATTTCCCTTTTTGCCAGACCACAAGCATAAAGTCGATTTCACTCCAGTTAAAAATGAAAAGACACCCTTTGAGCTAAGATTATTTTGTATCTATTTGGCCTGCTTCAATGTCCTTTTGACCTATCCTAACTCAAATGCTTTTGTTACAAATTCCCTGTTGCATATCTTCATGTTCTGTATACATTATATTCCTTCTAAATTATACTAAAACACATCCTTAGGCAATAATTTAATCTTCATGCTTCATCTTTCAAACATTTAATAGGAATTTTTTATATTCTTTCAGAGTAAGAAAACAGGGGCCCATATCAGCTTGAATACAGAAGAAACAGTGAATGTTTTCTCCAACATTTGTGCATGTTCCCCTTTAAAAATTCTTTGGTGCATTACCAGAATGAGGAAGGCTATCTTCATTTTAGGCAACAGCATGAAGAAAGCATGTCTGAGTTTAACACAGTCTGACATCTCCAACTATGATTATATTCCTGTATCCACCCACCACTTCAAAGGAGTTCTTACTCACTTCACTGCTTCAGGAAACTAATTGCATTTTCCTGCTGATTGGAAAAACAATATTCAATATATTGAAGAACTCCTGAGATGGGATTTATATCTCAGACACTTGTGTCACATTCTTCTATTTAAACTACTACTGTCTTTTCTTAATTTGATAAACATTCAATGGAAATGAATAAGGTGCTGCAGAATGACATTTTCCTTTGACCCCCAAGAGTTCGGTGGTGTTATAATGAGAATTCAACTCAATCATTCGGGGTCTTTATTCGTATTTGAGTATGTGTGTGTTAGGATCCCAGCTTGAGATATGTCCCCTCTGCAGTGCAATGCTTTCCTACAAAGCTGATTTATCCTCCTGCTGTGATTCTTGCAACATACTGGGAGATGATTAAAAACAAGAAGGGATAAGAATAATATAAAATTTAGAAAAAATATGTAGCTTTTAATCTTTATGGAAATGCAGTTTAAACATTTCAAAATGTGGCCTAGTAGATGTGTATGTAGATATGTATGCTTTATAATGTATTAAAAGTTCTAAACTGCACAGACAGTTTTGAGGGGCCAGATTAAATATAAGCCTTTAAGTAACCAGAGAATATGTGCATCTTTTTCACAGTTGAAACAGAATCCCTAATGAGCTAATAACACTACATCACTGTGCTTTCAAGATATTAGTTTGTTGTGTTTCTGCTCTGCCAGTCTGAGTTCTAGAGCTGGGTTGTTCAATCAGTGTCCATTTTGTTGTCAACTTGCCCAGGGCATTCCTTTCTTATTGTGATCAAAGGAGACAATTCAATTCCAGCCACCATTCCACACATGCTTGATATAATTCTAGTAGTAGATGGCTGCTTGTGGCAATGTGATAGAGAAATAAAGCAGTTTATAGACAGCATGTTATCTGGAACAATTATGGAACTGAGGAAGGCACATACCTAAAGAAACAAATGCTTACTGACCCCTCTTACTGAAAACTGGGCCTTGCCACATTTATTTTGGACACAGTAGAAGTCATGATACATTGCTTAATACATTTTAGTCCATTGTGTTAAAAAAAAAACCCAGTGCATCCATCCAAGAAATATATACACCACTTTTTACTACAAATTATGTAAAGGGCAGATAAACAGGGATATTGACAACTGTACAGATTTTTATATCCTGTACATCAATTTTAGGTTTTAACAGGGTACATGTGTGTACTATTATCTAATAGAATGTCAGATACTTCAATATATAAATTAATCCATTGTCCCTCAAATCATTTGTGAAATAAACAATTCCTTGATATCTGAATCTCAGCAGGTATAAATATATTATTTATCAAAAGACTGATTATTATTATATTAGTTTTCTTACTTCTGGATCTGGAAATCTTTTAAAAAGGCAGATTCATTAAACAGGATGTACTTTTTATTAGGATGTACTAGTTTCATGGAATTGTGCATATAATGTAAAAATATAGATTTATAAGGAGTCTGTGTTTGGTAAATCTGAATAAAAAACCTGTGTGCTTATACATAATTGGTTATTAATATTTGTCTTTCATGGACTGATGTCGTGCCCTTAAAATATACCCAAACATAGAAACAGTTATGGCAGACTGAACAGAATTAGTATCCAGAGTCAAGTAACTTTTAACCTTCCTTATTAAATTGGGGAACAGTTCTTGCATTTCCTTCAAAGAAATTTCACTTCCATTTGCACAGTAAGTATTAAACCCTGGTACAGAGTCAAATGCATAATGACAATGTGAAAACAAAAAGTCCATTCAAAACAGCCTTTTATTTTGCATTCTGGACCATAAGCTTTTTTTTCTGATAAAAGCACATGCACAACTATTCTGAAGCAGCAGGTAAGAAGATAACTGAATACACAGCTCAGGTAACTGTGGAATATATACAGTTGCTGTGTTTATGGCTGTATTTTCCTTGTAACTGGGGGTATATTCTCTAATTAGTTTAATGGATTGATTAGATAATTATTTAAATTAAGCAAACTGGAATCTCTATAAAGATCTTGAGAGATTTATGATAATGCATCATTATAAAAGAAGCCATAAAAAATGTATAGCCCTAGTTATATGATTTAAAGCTAAGTCACAAAAGCCATTGTGCACAGTTCTCAGTCTTGTATTTGTACATTGGGTTTCATTTTTGCTGTGTAAAGGAAACACTAGGAATAAGTACTGTATACTGCATGTCAAAAAAAGACTGTGAACACTGTTCATATCTGGTCACATCTGAGTTCCTTAAGCTGTTGCATGAGAATGGAAGCACTCTGAATCTAATTTCTTGATTTCAGAAAAGGGTTAGGATAAGGTTGGAAAAGAAAAAGAAGAAGCCAGATGACAGATAATTTTGTATACTGCATTCTATCCTAGTCTGAAGAACCCTAAAAAAGCAATGAGTGACATGTATAATGCAGAGAGACATGCAGCAGCTGGCAACCAGAATGATCGTAGCAAAAGCAGTTGCTGCCAGACAGGAGACAAAACAGTTTTCTAAATCTGTTCTTTGGAGCGAATTGCCAGGGAATGTTAAGCATTCACACTGTCTATTCAGGCATTTCTACCCTGTTTATTATACATGTGGGAGCAGAGCCCACATGTGACTAGTAAAGAGTAAAATTGATGGACGTCGGATGGATCTACTGTATGTTTCAGGGCAAAGCAATGATAATAGAGAAGGAATTATGCATCCATTTTTTATATTACCTTTCATAACTAATCTGTTAATACTACAAAGTTAATTTTATTCAGAGAAGCCAGTGTTAACCAAAATACTCCAAAGGTGAGCAACTAAATCACTGAATTTTAGTATATTCCCTAGAAGTTAAAAGGGTAATTACTGTAACTTTCTTAATTCAAAGCCTCTAATTTTGTGTCAATAATCAAACAAAAATATAACATCAGGGTTTCTGACACTAAAGGTGCTTTTGACAGACACTGCAAATTAATCAAATAAAAAAATAAATATTTACAGTAACTCATATGATGCTCACAGTAATACAGGTTGTGTGCCTATGCTTGTTAAAAAAACACTTTGATCTCCAAGGAGTTTTTCTGCACTGAACTGCCTATGTAGATTTGCTCATGCACTTGCAATTTAGTTAATAAATTATTATGACAGTCAAGCTAATCATGAATAATAATAAAGACTGATACTTGATTTATTATCATGGGGTAAGTGCCCAAAGGTACCATTCCAGAAAACCGAGTTATTTATACCAATTGTACATTTCAATAAGCACAACAAAATAAGTTATAAACAAGGAAAGTATTTAAATTTACTGCACACAAGGTAAGTTCAAAGTGTGTTCAGTATCCAGTTTTTTATTCTATTGGCTGTAGTAGATAGTCCTTGCTCTCAAATCTTTTTTATAAACTTCATTAAGCAAATATATAAAAAATTGGATTGATTACATAGTCCACAAGAGATTTAGAATCACTGTAACAAAGAATACATTTGCTATTAGTGTTTTGTGTCAGCAATGAAGACAATGTAAGTCATCTTTTTTTCCCAAAATTTACTTCTTCACTGACCTAAGTCACTCTGCCCAGACGCAAGGTGGATGCGATGTACAGTCTAATGGCAGAAGGCAAGAATGACCTCCTGTAGCGCTCCCTGTCGCACCGTGGATGAATCATTCTATTGCTGAATGTGCTCTTCATTTCTACAAGCCTGTCATAGAGGGGATGGGAGATGTTGTCCATGATGGCCTCTAGTTTGGACACCATTCTCCTCTCAGCCACTACCTCCAAGGAGTCCAGGTCAGACCCAATGACAGAGCTTGCTCTCCTGATGAGCTTGTTCAGCCTTTTAGAATCCACTGCTCTAATCCCAGGGCCCCAGCATACCACTGCGTAGAAAATGGCACTCGCTACCACCGACTGATAGAACATGTGTAGCATCTTACTACACACATTGAAGGACCTGAGCCTCCTCAAGAAGTAGAGTCGGCTCTGTCCCTTCTTATAGATGGCCTCGATGTTCTTAGACCATTCCAGTCTATCGTCGATGTGCACTCCCAGGTACTTGTACGAGTCCACCATCTCCATGCCACTCCCATGGATGTAGACAGAAGTAGGTTTGACCTTTTTCCTCCTGAAATCTACCACAAAGACAAAGGAACTGGTGGTAGATTATGGGATTGACTTACCATCAATCGATAAAATTCACATCATCTGCTGTTGCAACTCAGCCTAATCCATTATTTAGGATCCTAAACTGTTCACCTCCAGGTGCTCTGGCAAGCGGTACTGCACCATTAAAGCACGGACCACTGGATTTAACAACAGCCCCTACCCTACAGCAGTGTGCATCATTAACGGCTAACTGTGCAGTGCCTCAGAATTCATTGAACCTCCGCACTCTCCACTTTTGACTTGGTTACCACGTATTTATTGCTTTGTTTGTTTATTGTCTGTACAAACTGTCACTACTTATTGTTTACTGTTTTGTAAAGTACTGTCTACATTGTGTGGACCTACTTTGTGTGGTGTTGTCTGTTGTATTGCATTGTCTGTTGTACTATGAGTGTCCTGAGAGTACGACATGAATAAGAATCCCAATGTACATGTACATAAGGCAAATGAACTCCTCTATCTCTATCTCTCAGAAAGTGACACATACAGTAATAACTACATTTAACACAAGTAGATCAGATTATACAAAAGTAGTACTCACCTTAGTCTTAAAAAAATGTTTCTTTTTGACTCCATGTCCTACCTGTAGTATCTGATTGTTTTGCAGATCAGTCAGCAATTAATAATGTTGTTATCCTTGTACGAGTCATTGTACAAGATCGATATTCTTTGGCAAAGCGATAGCACCATCTTGTAGACAGAATGACAGTAACTTGAGAACCACAGTTAATGGCTAAAAAGCCTCAATGGGGAATAAAGTTTCGCTCATACATCTGGAAAACATTCAATCTTGCACTAGCAGTAACATCTGATCTGGAATCTGTTCCTTCTCTGCTTGGAAAGGCACAGAGCTCACTTGCATTGAATTTCATGCAACAACTTTCAAAATTACTTTTGGAGGCTGGGGTTGTAGACCCCTTCATCTTCTCAATATTCACACTTGCAATTCATTGCTCTTGTTGTAGGACTGAAAAGTACAGCTCAAAAGTCAGCCACTGAGACTCGTGTGCAATTATAAACTCTATACTGTAGGTGCACAGAAACAAAACTAAGAGCAATATGAAAGACTAGACTTTTTATCTCCTGGGATGAGAGAACCATCTGGGTCTTTCTTAAACCCACATTACTCTTAATGCCATGTAACAAATTGCTGAGCTCTCTTGAAAAGTCATTTATTGTAGCAGGTGCTCAAATTACCAAGATTTCACTACACCTGAAATAAACCTTCTTTTACAAAACAGGCAGTTTGGCAACTGGTAAATTAATTTGTGCTCATGAAGATGCATGTAGATTGCTGTGTCAAGGACACCAGCAGTGCATACTGTATAAGGTTCCTCTCGTTACCATTAATGCAAGTTTCCATGTACTTTGCAGAAAAAGAAACATCACAAAACTCTCTTAATTAGAATGTCACTTGAGGTTAACTTAAGATATATGGAATGTGCATATAGTGCTCTGGAATGTTTAATCTGAGTATATAATTGGTATATTAAATATTCCTGGGTTGTATTTTTTATGAAAGCCAGTGATTAAAATTGTGTTTTTAGGAAATATTAATCATTTTAGCTTTTATTTATGTTGCTTATACAGATACAGTTTATTAAAAACAAATCTTCATTAATTGTGCTCTAATGGCAATTCAAACTGTGAGGTTATTTCAAAATGAGGAATAATTAGGAATATTTAAATGGTGCAATAAACATTTTCATTATTAGCATTATCAGCTCTTGCTCATCTCTATCTTGGATGAGATGATCATGTCAAAACATATTTCTTGTTTGTACATTTTCAGTGTTATTATTTCTTGATTGCAATTACATTACATAGAGTGAAGAAGAAAATATATTCCTGTAAAAATAAATGCACCATTGTTTACAAATTTAAATACTGAATCTTCCAAACAGCACAATTTCACAGACAGTTATGTACAGTACTCAAGTACATGTGTTGACTGTTATTATTGGAAATAATTATATTTTATTTATGAGTAAGAGGGAAAAGTGCAGTACTGTACAGTGCCCTCCAGATTCCCAATAATGAAAACGGAACAAAAAAAGCATCATATATCAGAATGAGTAAAGGATAGCATAATGTGTAATAAGAACTCTCTGAAGATTGCAGGCAAATGGTCACTGACCTCCACAACTTATGGGATGGCTGTAAAAGAATACACAAAATGCTGCATCTTCCACTTTCAACTGTAGTGTCCATTATCAGAATCCTTAAGGCTAAGGGTATAGTGGCAACCCTGCCAGGAAGGTAATCTATCTTGCTACCTCAGACTCTGAGTTAAGTGTTTCAGAAAGCTATTGTAAATCCAAAGGCAGCAGCCTGAGATCTCCAACACAAACTTGCATCTTGAGGATACAATATGTTGAAAACTATTATTTGACATTGCGTTCAAGATCTCAAAAGCAATAAAAAGAGACAATGCACATATGCCAACTACATCTGAATGACAACGAGAACAACATTCTTTGGTTATCAGTGTTATAGTGTGTCTAAAAGTGGTGAAGCTCTGTGAGCGAAAACACTCTGACCCATGGTGAAATACTGTAAGGGAGTCTACTGTAGGAAATCCAACACACACCAAGGTATTTTGGCCAGACACCTGGTTTTGTCTGCCAAGAAGGTTACGGCTGGCTAAAATGGACATTCCAGCATGACAATGAAACAAAACAACAAGTGATTGACTACATGCAAAATAAATTATTTCAACTGTCCATTTCAATCTCCAGACCTCAGTCCAATTGAACATTTGTGATCTGAACTCAAGAATGTTGTTCACAGAGGAAAACTAAATGGTTTGAAGGACCTACAGTGGTTCTTCATTTATAGAAGGAACCTGTTGCACACTACAGGAACCATGTTATCATTTTATTTTTCTTTTAAGCAGAGCACATTATCCAGTGCATAATTCTTTCTGTTAGATTATGTTTTGTATACATTTCTGAAAGCTTATGAAGGAATTTGGAGATAATTTAAATCATCTTTAATATACTCTCTTATTTTAATTAAATCCAAGTGCTTTCCATTGAAATAATCTTTATTATTATTATTAGTAGTAGTAGTAGTAAAAATCACTCAATACCAGTAGTAGAGTGCACAAATAGAAATGACTGTGGTTAATCCTATATACAGACGAATTAGCATCAGAAACATCTCCAGATGCAAACCAATGTTAAAACATGTTAATGTACTGTCCCCCACAGCACTTGTTAATATGACAATCATGGAAGTTTTTTTTTCTTTCATTGGATGCAATAAAAAGCTATCTATTCATCATCAAGGTAGAATTAATTGAGCTTGCATTACATTATCAATTTTAATGTGGATGTTAAATTCTTAGCACTTAAAAAAAGTGAAACATTAATCAAAAATGGTAAAATAATTCAATCTGAAGCCGATTCTCACAAATAGAAGTAGTTTTTCAAACAACCTGAAGCCAATTCTCACTAATAGAAAGTGTTGTTGGTCAATTATGTAACATATCAAAGTATGATATTTAACTATACTGTGATGGAATCTCTTTCTTTCATAAAGAACCAAAGAGGCAGAAACAGAACTACTGATTTTTGGCATTAAAATATTTAATCAAAAGGAAATATTTAATAATTTTATGTTTTCTTTCATGATAATAATTCAGTCCCTAATGTTGGAATGTAATTTCACCATGAGTTTGAGAAACAAAGTCTTACAATAGCATTTTTTTCCTGCTGTTTAGTAACACAGCTAGAGGAAAACATGAGATAAGCAATGGCCTTTGTCCATATGAACACGACTCTCAAAACCATCAGCCATCAGAAGCATCAGAAATCACAATGGGGAACTTTCATCATGTTCTTTGTTTACAATCTCATCTATTGTATGTGCCTTACGCTTCGTAAATGCCAGTGTAGAAGCTCTGTCAAGCAATTTTGTTTACTTTGAACTATACCAAATTATTTTTTTATTAAAAGAGCTATAGTAGTTCATATGGAGAACAACGATATATTACATCAATGAAATTAGTAATGCTCAAATGTACAAATTAAAAATTGAGACTAATGTCATGTTCATTGAAAAACAATAGGAACAGACACAGTGCTTCCAAAATGGCTGGAGAAGCAAAGTTTCTGGGCTCTGCAGTGTCTTTTAAACCAGAACCAAGACAGGTGGTGATTGGTTGAAAGTTAGCGGACATTTCAGACCCACGTGGGGTTACCATGCCCTGCAGGTTCCTGATTGGTTGTCCAGTCATTGTTTACACGTCTGTATTGTTTACATTCAAACTGTCTACATGTTTACTTGCACATTGTCTATTGTTTGTTTGTACATTGTCTTGATGCACTGTTTGCACTTTGTCTTGTGTTTTACACTTGTTTTACAATCGAGAGACTTTCTGTAAGTAAGAATTCCATTGTACCAGTACCGGTTACATATGGCAATAAAGTTCAAGTTCAAGTTCAAGGTGAGAGATGAGAAACAACGACCTCTGACATCTAGGACCACAATCCAGATGTTCCGAAGAATCTCACAGACGGATAGGTGCCAGGAATGGCCATTGATCATGATCATCTGGGACCTGCTCCTTATCTGAGAGAAAACACCTTAAATCAGAACTGCATGAATAGCTTCTCTGGTGCTGCACCACAGAAATGAGAAAGAGAGATGGGGGCCTCATTTAGGAAAGCACAGCAACACTTAATTCTGACTTATTAATAAGCATTGCGGCTATATGTATACAGTTACACTCCACTCAAAGCACTTTACAGGTGATGGGAACTCCCTGCCACCATCACCAATGTGTAGCACTCACCTATATGATGCAACGGCAGCCAAAGTCCATCAGCTGTGAGTGGGGAGGAGAACAGAGTGATGAAGCCAATTCCCCATAGATGGGGATTATTAGGAGGCTATGATTGGTAAAGGCCAGGAGGAAATTTTACCAGGATACTAGAGTAACACCCCTACTCTTTTCAAGAAACTCCCTGGGATGTTTTAATGAATACTAAGAGTCAGGACCTCGGTTTTACGTCTCATTCAAAGGACAGCGTTTTGTTTACAGTATAGTATCCCCGTCAATATACTGGGGAATTAGGACCCACACAGACCACAGGGTGAGTGCTCCTTATTGGTCCCACTAACACCTCTTCCATCTGCAACCTTAGCTTTCCCAGGAAGTCTCCCATCCAGGTACTGGCAACGCTCACATGTGCTTAGCTTCAGTGGGTTCAGTGGGTGAATTGTATGGTGAAATAGCTGCTAACTCTATATATAATTTAAAATAAAAATTAAATCTGTGTGAGATCTGACATCAATGCCTCTTTTGCCGATTTTACCTCAGGAATATCTGTCAAAGAATTTATTGTTATAGAGTCTCAGGGCTAGAAAATGGCTGGACTATCATTAAAGTTATAGTTGTGTCTAGATCCACATAAGAAATTAAGTAGGATATTTTAGCAAGTTTAATTTCTACTCTAACAAGTTTTTAGATTCTAATATAGTCAGGAAACTAGTTAAATTTACAGCAGATACAAAAATAGGAGAAGGAACAAACACAGAAACAACAGCAAGGGAATTATGAAAGGACTTAAAGTAATGGGTTGGGCAAACACATGCCAAATTAAATTTAGCACTGATAACTGCAAAGTGATTCACACTGGTAGGGAAATGCACTATACATATTGTAAATGATTCAGAGCTGCAGGAAGTTACACATGAAATAATTTAGGTCATTTTTTATGTCTGGATCAAGACAATATGGGGAAGCAATAAAAAAAGAAAACATAATGCTGGGAATATAAGAAGAAATGTGAAATTTAAATCCAAGGACATGACGCTTATGCTTTACAATAATAAAGATCTCACTTAAAATAATGTTTTAATTTTTGGTCACCACAAAAAGATAAATATTTCAAAAATAAGTAAAAAGAATAATTCCTGGTCACTGGGGACTTTCTGACATAGACAAGTTAAAAAGTAGATTCTCTCTTCAGTTTAGGACAAAGGAGATTCAGAGAAGATTTAATTCAATGTATTGTATAACAGCCTATGTACAGTATAGTTGGAGTTAACCATTTCACGCACAGAATTGAAACACCAACAACACACTGAAGACATAGAACAGAAAATTCTATTTACTCAAAGAATCTAAAAAAAATTCCCAGACAAGAGGGTTGAGCTAGATTAAATCTGAATTTCATTTATTTCCTAAACTTTCAAATGAGCAAGTTGGGCTGAATGGCCTCCTCTCATTTGCAAGCTTCCTAATGTTCTGAGTTGTTGAACATGTTCTACAAAACTATTATAAAATAAGATAATATTATACAATAATGCAGTGAATAGAACAGCATTGTCTTTAACAAAGCCTTTAAGTGCCTATTTGTTTCCTGTTTGAACTAAAATATTTTTGATCACACTGGTGCATGCTAGTACAGGTTATGACAGGTTATATAGACTGTCATAACCTGTCATGGAAACCATATTAAATCTCTGCTTCATCAAATGGACAAACCCAATAACCCAAAGGCACTAAAACCTTGTTCATTTGCAAGGGCGGATGGGCTGCTTGACAGTGAGCTGCATGAGATTTAACATTTTAAAAAGATTGCAATGCAGAAACTTAATCACCATACCAAGAATATTTATGCTGGTAGCAATCTTCTTTTTAATCTTCTGTCCAGCTGGTCTCTCTGGATTCCAATGGAGATGGCTCAGTGAAGTGTAAAACCAGTGCATCATTTTAAAATTTTGTTTTTCTATGATTATAATTACTGGGTTAAAAACAAGGACTTCCACCGTAAGGTGCTTTCCTGAAGGTATTACATGATTATGAAGAATCACATTGTATTATTAAAAAAAACACAATCTCTAATGGCACAATGTGAGCAATATTTTCAACAACAATTTCCATAAAACTTACATTTTACAAAAAGCTGGTGCTAGTAAATAGAAGCATCTAGTTTGAAAGAGTGGATCATGTTTAGTAGCAGTCAAAATGCAGATTTACTCAAATAATTACATAAGGCTACCATATGTCCTGAGTTTAGGTGGCACATCTCTACAAATACATTTTTGTTGTGCATTTCACTCCATGCTCAGAGGTACTGAGGTACAACCACACTGAAACTCACTCTTTAATTCAGTTTTTGCCACAGATCTTAGAGAAAATAAGTCAATCACACACTGTTCTTAAGGCTCTCTATTTATAAAAATTGCAATCAGGCTTCTGCCCTGACACAGCACTAAATCATGTCTTATCAAAGTAGAAGACAACTTGTGTCGGTTTTATCTTGTGTCCAACATTACCTCTTTGTCCTTCTTCTCATAAATGTAAGCACAGCTTGAAATCTGGATACAGTATGTACATTATGAACAAAGTCATACTTAACAAAATAGATTTTAAGATGTACAGATTATTGACGACTCATTGTAAACCATTGAAAGTGAAAAGTTGTCTATAAAGCTTCAGCCTTGAACCTATCCATTTCTCATTATGCCAATTCCCCCTAGTTGAGACAATGTAAATTCACTGAAACATCAATGACACACAACTGCATACCTGTATATCTATAAATCTAGACACTGCGACATCCATAAATCAATTTTTGATGTGAGTTAACGACATTGGAAATTTTGATGAAAACAAACGTATCTATGCTAACGTCTGACAAAACAGAGATCTTAATACTGGGGTCACAAATGTGATAAAAATATGACAAAAACACTGCTTGTCCTCGATGCATCGATGTGAATTATGTTTGACACACATAAATTGATGTCCAGACGTACTTCCTCCACTTTAGAAATACTGCTAAACTAAAAAGCTTCTGCTTTCTTCAGAATGCAGAGAAATTAATCCATTACTATTAAATAGAGCAAAATGTGTTCTCTCCACACTTCAGCTAATTTAAAATGATACGGCTGGGATCCAAACTAAAACGTACACCCATATATCTATAACCACACTACTGTTATTCCTTTATTTGTTCCCAGTATGCTGTGGAATAGAGCTGAAATTTCTCCTAACCTCCAACCCCCTACAAAGCTCTGAATGGTACATACTGTAGATGGCAAAGATGAATGAATGCTTTTAATACTATGTAACCACTTTAAACATGTACATGTATTTAAAAACTGAAATTCAAGAATGCTTAATAAAAGGTGAATCACAAAATGTTACAGTAGTGGTCTTTCAGAAAAAAATAAATAGATTTTGTAGTCTGAGATCCACTAAGAACCAAAACAGTTATTCTATTGGAATGAAATTATAAACTACCAGAAATCCCCTCTATCATCTAAAACATGCCAAAATAAAGGAAAATGGAGAATGCCACTTTTAAAAGTGAGGAAATGGTATGCATGTTTGTGGTAGTTTGTGGAGTAAGATACTGGTGAGCTTTTACATTTTTTAGTATTTTCATTGCTCTGCATGAAGTGTCTAACAGAATATACTGTAACTAGGACAGAAACATGAAGATAAATCTTTCTGCAAAAATTCCAGTATGTCAACTTTTTTATCCTAAAGTCAGTTAGCTAGGGTCAGACATGAAATAAGAAGGCTGATCTTAGTTCTGAATCAGACATGGAATGTGAAAAATAACATAACTCAGGCTGTAAGTCCCTCTGCACAAAAGGCTGGGATTGAAAATTATATTTATTTTAGATCCTGCTTATATAATTTTAAGAATTATAGCATTACCCCAAAACACATACAAATGGTGTAGTGCTCATTATACTTATAGTAGATCTCTGTATTTTGCATATTGTCCATTTTTGCACGCTAAATTTAACTGGTAAATAATACAATAGCTTTATGAACTTTTTTGGATATATTAAGTTTGTGAACATACCTACAGTATATGAAGTTAAAGAGTCCTGATAAGAAAGTCACATCTTATTAAGTGTCACAAGTAGTATTTATTTTTTAAAAGGTCATTCTATGTTTTTCCGAGGATTACTGCAGTTCATATGCAACAGCACAGAATATTTTAGGATATAAATAAGATTTACCTGTGCCATATTTGTATTCAATCCAAGCTGGTTCATTAAGCAAGCAACCTTTTTTGTGTGATTCCTGACACCATCACACTTAATCAAAACTGTTCAGATATGTAGTCAGGTTTGTTTTTAAGAATACATATGAAAAGTGCTAAAGACTCACAACAATCTACTTAAACACAGAGACATCACCCATTTAGGACATTAAAACACAATGGGATATTTTCAGACTTTTTTTTAACTTGCGATAATCAAGTTAATATTTAGAAGAAAACCCCTACATTGTTACTAACCATGTTTACTTCCTAAAAGTCCTCTGTATAGCCAAAACTTTGTTAATTTAACAATCACCTTATTATTGTACAACTGTAAAAAACTGTATGTACTGTATGTATCTGAATATACAGTACATACTGTATATATTTCCTTGAGAGTTCATGAAATGTTTTGTTTAGCATACCTGTTGATGCCTCGTTCTCCATTCTTGGCTTGCTGCCACCACGACATTCTCCAGGTCAAACAGACAGAAAATGGATGGATGGACAAACAAAGTCATATACTAACAGAGGCAGATGAGTCTTACTTTTAGGACTAGGTGTAAAATAATTGTGCTTCAGTAACTGATTTTTCTTCTACAGAGAAGATTAGAGCATAAAAGAGCATAGTTATACTTTATTCTGTCTGTTGTGGGTTACTTACCTGTGTCTGGTGCACTACTAAAATAGTTTGCCAACATCAATTTAGTCTTCTAACTCAATCTTAATATGAGGTTCCAGGCTTGTTCAGTTAAAAGTCATTTTTGTCATTTAATATGTTAACACCTCCAGAAAACTCATTAGTAATGTTGCCGGTTATAATTTTGAAGCATAGAAATACGATAAAAGGGTATCTCTTGTTAAAGGGAAAATTAGCTTGTACTAAACTGAAAACAGGGCTTGGTTTGCAAGATATCCACAATCATAAGATATTACAAATAATTTACAACTTACAGTACCTGCAGGACAGAGGTGTCTTTCCATGACATTTCACACATTTCTGTGAGTAGTCTGAATAATATTTATCTTCTTAAAGGTTCCATGGAGTGTCCACTAGTGATAAAGATTTGCAGCCTTCAAAGAGCTTTAGTCCTTAAGAGCAAGTCAATTTTTTCAGGAGTTTATATAACCCCAACTTAATACATCTCCAGGAACTGATGGTATCTTACAAATTATGCTTAAGGAAACAAGAGAGGTTATTCATAATCCATCGATTCAACTCTTACTACAGTCACTCAAAACAAAAGTAATAACCAGAACAGAAATTGAGGCACTTCTTTACTCATAGGGTTTTGGGAGTATGGAATAAGTTACCCATTCAAGCTGTTATAGGCAATACCCTGACTTCTTTTAAGAAATAAAACAGTAGAGATAAGGGGTGATGTAATTAATGGAGTACCCCATGGAACTGCACTAAGACCACTGTTCTTCCTAATGTATATCAATAAACTACAGTAGATTCTAGTATAGTTAGTAAACTAGTCATCTTTGTGAATTATACCAAAAAGGAGGATTAGCAAACACAATAAAAGCAGCAAATTAAATTTAAAAAGATTTAGATTAAATTAAAGATTAGGCAAGCACCAGGTAGATGACATTTAATGCATGACAAGTATAGAGATTTTCTTGCAGGTAGCAAAACTATAAACCATGAATACAAAATGAGCTTGAAGAGGCTACTTATGAAGAAGACTTACAGTAAATTTTTAAAGTTGACACATCACTTATACAGTATCTTCTAAACAATGTAGGGAATCAATAAAAAGCAGTATAAACACTGTGGCCACAAGTAGAAACAATGTGGATGTGTATTTAAAAATGAGAACAGGAGGCACTTCTTTATCCAAGGGGTTGTAGAAGTATAGACAACCTACCCAATCATGTTATTTATACCCTGGCTTCTTTTCAAGAAACAAATTGAAAGAACTACCAAATAAGCCAGATGGGCCAAATGGTCTCAAACATTTTTAAAGAACCTCAAATTATTCTTTTAAAAACAAATGGACACAAGAACTAGCCAAGACTCGGAAGCTACATAAAACAATAACAGTCTCTGTCAACTACGAGCTTAGTAATTCTATAAAAACTAGAATATACATAGAAAACACTTGTTTTGAATGAAAATCAATCACAAATCTGTAAAAATGAATGTGTTTCTTCTATTATCATTATAATTGTGGAAATTAAATAGAAAAAAAGTATTACTAGAAAAGGGAAAACTCCATAAACACTTTTAATGAATATGTTTACAGGGAATTTTTTTATATACTACACATTGGCTATACAGTAAAATCTTAGTATATAAATATGTACAAGAAAAAGCGAATAATACTAAGCAGGACAGACCTTGCAGTTTCAGAGGAATACTGATTAAGGATATAATCTAATATTTTCACAAGAGAACTACATTTATTAGAGATAATGATTAAATATATTTATCCCCTTGATTGAACCAGACTTATGCATATTGTACCATGTTATGTTTAAGAGCAGGTCAAGCAAATTTTTATTATAAATCTTCATTATACCAAAAATCTGCAGACTGCCATTTGAAATGAAAGTGTTACTAGTCTAAACAGTGCCTACTTGTTTTCCTATATAAATGTTAATTCAAGTCCATTAAACAGGTGGTTCTCTAGCATACTGATTTCTTTTAAAAGAAATGTAAAATATTTTAGGCCCACAAATAATCAAAAACACTCCAGGAGATAAACACTATGTCTCCTATTCCATAAAAAATATGATAAATTAGGATTCAAATGTTTTAAAAGAGTATACAGTTTTCCTTGGAGTTATTTAACAATTTCATGCATGAAAAATGTTAGCCATTTTGGTTTTTTTTTTAATACGTAATCCAACTACATGCAACATCCTGACACACATCCTGTGTCAAATTAGAGCCTTGGTTTATTGGGCTGCATGGATCGGAACCAATTATTGTACTTACTTTCGCCAGGACCTGTCAGTCTTTCTAATTTGCACTTCATTATCATCAGTCCAAATGGAGCATCTCTAAACCATGTGCCTAAATAAGCTTAAGGTAAAAGCTTAGAGCTGTACTAAGTAGCAAAATGTATTGATCTTGGTGTCAACCCCTGGACAACAGAATACAGAGTGCAATCCATTAACGGAGAAAGCTATGCCATTAGACTCCTCCAGCATTCAATTAAAGTAAAACATTATCCTCCCTAATTGATGCTGCTAATCGTTTCTTGACTAATGGTTTAGAATACTAAGGAAATCTGCTTGTTTAAAAAGAGACAGTTAATTTGGGGGGATATTGACACCAAGGCGATCAGACAAGAGGTTCCAATCGATGTTTAACACTTCGACTTTCCATTTCATAAAGAGCAGAGCAATGTTGCTTTTACACATTCACAACTTCTTCCTCTAATAATAACAGCCAATGAACCACACTGGGATTTCAGACAGAGATGGTACAACACAGTAAATTATTTCTGATTTACAAAGTCTATATGAAATTCTGTCAAGCACAGCAGTTCAGCTCCAACTGTTACTTCAGCTACCCTGTTTTTCCTGGCTGCAGGTCACTGAGCCCCACTACTGTTTCATGCTACACACAAAAATGTCTTTCATCTTTTAACAAAAGCTTTTAGGCCAAAGCAAATATGAAGGCACACCAGATTGTTTATTTATTTAAAATGCATTTTCATCCAAGTGCATGAAAGCAGAAATGTAGCTAGACATGAAAACCAACAGCTTTTCCCCCATAAATGTACACCCCCATCATTACAGCACAGGACAGGCTTATGAAGATCTCTTAGATGTAGGAGCAAACAATTTTAGAGCAAGAGAAAATAAACACTGCATGTAATTATTTTTTAAATATTTTCATGGGGGGCTGTGCACTGTTCCAAGCATTCAGAATGCTGGGCAGAAAGCCCTCTATTACTTTCAACTTGATCAAAGCTGACAAAGCAGGTTTGCAGGCTGCCAGATATGCTAGTTGAGGTCTTGATTTATAACTTCATCTCTAACAGCACAGCATTTCTTTATATCCTTTTCCAAATAAAAAAAAACAACAACATAAAAAGGTGAATGCTTAATGCTTATGCTGAGTTTGATTAAAAAAAGAAAGATAACAAGCAATGATATACATTTATATTTATAAAGAGGGCAAGAAAATTAGAAATTCAATGCAATGTACCTCCTATTTTAAGAATATACAGTTCCGTTGCCCTCCTGATTTCATACCCCTGATAAAAAAACAGGTTATACGAGAATAGGTTATGGATTGCCTAACGCATCTTGCTTAAAACAATTCTAAAAATGTTGTACTGTAAGTGTAATAACACTGCAAAGAGAACACTCAAATTTGTCATAATTTATTGAATTCCAGAAAACCCAAAGGACATATTTCTTCAGACTTCTAAGTATTCCTTTAAATTACATCCAACAAAAACAAATCTACATTAGCTTTCTGCTCTTTGGAAATGCAGTGGAAGCCTCTGGGTGAGTCCTCTGAAAGTTTCCTGCTACAGTGGAATATAGATTAAGGTAACACAAAGAATATTAAGCAGTAAAATGTAGTTTAGTAGTAAGATCAGAGAGTTCTCTGAAGACTACAAATAATAATAATTATAAATATAATAACTGCTTACACTTATATAGCACTTTTCTGGACACTCCACTCAAAGCGCTTTACAGGTAATTGGGACTCCTCTCCACCACCACCAATGTGCAGCATCCACCTGGATGATGTGACGGCAGCCATAGTGCACCAGAACACTCACCACACATCAGCTATCAGTGGGGAGGAGATCAGAGTAATGAAGCTAATTCATAGATGGGGATTATTAGGAGGCCATGATTGGTAAGGGCCAATGGGAAATTTGACCTGGACGCCGGGGTTACACACCTACTCTTTTCGAAAAACACCCTGGGATTTTTAATGACCACAGAGAGTCAGGACCTCGGTTTTACGTCTCATCCGAAGGAAGGCGCCCGTTTACAGTATAGTGTCCCCATTACTATACTGGGGCATTAGGACCCACATGGACCACAGGGTGAGCGCCACCTGCTGGCCCCACTAACACCTCTTCCATCTGCAACCTTAGTTTTTCCCAGGAGGTCTCCCATCCAGGTACTGACCAGGCTCACACCTGCTTAGCTTCAGTGGGTTGCTAGTTGTGAGTTGCAGAGTGATATGGCTGCTGGCTTGACAAATGACAAATTTGTCATTCACAATGACATGTTAATGACAAGTAAATTGTCATTGATGTCCACTGTTGGCGCATGGTTTAAAAATGTTTAACTGTACACAAAATAATGATCTCAGAGGACACCACAATCTAACTGACACGTGTGGTTAAAACTCGAAAAGGTAGTGTACAAATGGAAACCAAAGGATCTGAAGAATCTAGAACAATTATGCCAGGAAAAATGGTTAGAAATCCCACTTCACAAGTGTCAGAACCACACAGCAAACTACAGGAGGCATCATGTCAATACAATCCATGCCAAAGGAGAATTTACAAAGTACTAACTATAAGGGCGTGACACTTATCTTTTCTGGGCTTCAAATAATTATTTTGTCAAATTATGTCATCAATTAATTATATAATAACTTATCTGTGAAATGCTATGATATTCAGCAGGAGAGACTACCCAATCTGGAAATCCTTCTGTTTTATGTGAGTTTTGCTCCTATTTCAGTGGAGAATACTATACTCCTTAATAAAACTAAAATGAGAAGCATTAAAAATTCATCAATAATCTTCAGCTACCTATATTGGTAAACATTTTTACTGGGTCAACCCTCATAAAATATCCCCATCATAGTGTAATATTCTAAGGCTGATAAAACAGAAGTGAAAGGCACATTTTTCAACATGACAATGACACCAAACCAATTAAACTTAAACACATAAAGGAGAAAATGCCTTTTCACATAAAGGTGAAAATGTTAAACTTTAACTGATAATTTCACTTGGACTGAGGTCTGGGGTTTATGTGGGAGGAGCTTTATGGGAGAAAAAAGAATGAAATTTCAATCAGCATAAAAAGGCTCTGGGAAATTCCCACCGAAAGGATAACAATAGGCAGTGACAGACAATTTAACCTTTGTGATCGGGGCTAGAGTTAGGGGGGAGTCGTGACAGAAACACGGATCTCACGCTAATGGCTGTGGGGTAATCAAATGAGTGAAAATATACAGATGTAGCCATTCAGAATGCGTGTTAACACCCAATAACGCATTACTGCAAGAGCTGCTCTTCACTTCGCTGTACCGCGGCATACTCCGACAAAGACGATCGATAGGTGGCACTTGTGGTGCTTTAGATGTTAGTGACAATGTGAGATTCCTACAACAAAAATGTCATACTTGTTTTTTTAATTCTACGTGATACAGAATATTAATATGGAATCGAGGAACTACAGGGACATTTTGAAAAAAAATGAACATAAAAATAAGTTCCTAAACATTAAACGATAACTATATTAATTTACGAGTATATATATAGTACATATGGTTGTGGTAGGGTATTCTACTTTCTTCATAAACATTATTTATAAACATATTTATTAATTATATATATCACAGTATTTATATGTAATTATGTTAATATTATTAATAATGCATGAACATGAATGAGCAAAGTTTGAATAGAGAGCTGCATTAGCATGCATAGGCTGCAAAGCGGTAAAATTTTATTCAATGCTGAAAGGAAAAGAGGCTGTGGAACCTTATTCAGAATGAGAAAATGTGTGAATACTGACAATGGGGGGGTGTAAAACACAGTTCTGCCTGCCAGATAAGACCAACAATCTCCAGTTCTTTAATGCCACAACGTCTCAACATGAATCGGAATTAAAAACACGAACAACAAACACTTAAGATTAGTGGCATTACGAAAACAAATTAAAAACGTGTTTGCATTCTTGGCTAGGGAGATTGTATTGAGGGACCAAGTGAGGTCATCTGTAATGTGTACACCAAGAAACGTGGTGCTTCTAACTGTCTTCACAGAGGAGCTGTTGATGTACAGTGGGGAGTGATCAGCGTGGGCCCTCCTGAAGTCAATGTTTTGTTTTATTTACATTAAGAGATAGGTTGTTGTTTGTGCACGAGTCCACTAGTTGCTCCACCTCCTCTCTGTATGGTGACTCATTGTTGTTGCTAATGAGGCCCACCACTGTCGTGTCATCAGCAAACTTGATGATGCAGTTTGAACTGTGCTTGGGAGTACAGTCATGAGTCGTCAATGTGAACAGCAGTGGGCTGAGCACACAGCCCTGGGGGGTTCCGGTGTTCATTGTGATGGTGCTGGAGATGTTATTACCGATTCAGACTGTCTGAGGTCTCTCAGTCAGAAAGTCCAGAATCCAGTTACAGAGGCAGGTGTTAAGGTTCAGCAAGCTCAATTTTTGTTGTTTTGTATGTTGTTTATTTTTGGCGTTTTTTGTGTAAAAAATATGTGTGAGGCCATCACTTACCATTTGACTTGGCTACCACTTATTTATTGTTCTTTTTGTTTATAATCTGTGCATACTGCCAATATTTACTACTGTATTTACTGTTTTGTAATGTACTGTCTACATTGTGTGGTGTTACTGTATCTGTTGTTCTGTATTGTCTGTTGTACTGTCCATGTTCTGAAAGAACAGAGTGATACTATCAAGTGATTTGAGATATTGTACCATACAGAAAATACCAGATTAAAAATGGTAGCAAAACAAAAAAGGCAAATTCAGTTCATGTCAAACATGCAGCAATTGCACCAGTTATTAACCCTATTAAATGGGTGGCTGTCCAACACGTTAAAGTTATTTACTAAAACATTTTAGATCTAGATCCAGCTAGTAAAACATTTTCAGTATTACAGCTGTCACTAACCCAAACCTGTTTGTGTGCAGCTGTTTCAGTTACAGAGAAACAGACCACAAGTAATGATCTGCATTTGAGCATATCATTTTCTAACTTTCAGAATTTTATCAGTACAAAAGACCATGTTTGAAGCCACACACAACAATTCACATTTTCAACTTCAAAAACATGTTAGTAATCAGTATGTTTACATGTAAGATTATACTTCTGGAAAAATGATACATTTCCAGCAAATGAAGAAAACATGTTGAATTCTAGACAGAACCTTTGTAGCAGGTAGTCAGCATATGCTCACTTATCATTGAGAGGTGTAAAAAGTATTTATCCCCCTCGTGCTTCTACCACATTTCTCTGTGATTCAACCTCAAATTGCAAAACATTTGAACATTGAACATTGTTTTTTAGATTGACAAAACATACTTAACATTTTGTTGGGACATGATCTTTTTTATTGTAAGAAACTTTTGAAGAAATTGTAGAAAACTGAAAAATTCAGCATGGACAAGTATTCACCCCCGATATTTAATATTTAGTTCCTCCTCCTTTTGCAGCAATTACAGCCTCAAGTACTCTGCAGAATGTTGTAACCAGCTTTTCACATCTTGCAGGTTAAATTTTTTCCCACCTTTCCTTGCAGAATTGCTCCATCTGTTGCATGTTACTGGGGGAGAAGTGGTATACAGCAATCTTCAGCTCCTGACACAGACTTCTTATCAGATTTAAAACTAGACTTTGACTGGGACACTCAAGGACTTCTATTTCTTTATAAGCCACTCAAGGGTATCTTTGGCTTTCTGTCTGGTGTCATTGTACTGTTGAAATACAGTATGAATCTCCATCCCAGTTTCTGATTTTTTTGCAGACTGTTCCAGGTGTTGTTCCAGGATCTGCCTGTATTTTGCATAATCTATTTTGTCTATCCTTCTAGACCCTGGCAATGAAAAGCAATCTCAAACAATATGCTGCCACTGCTATGCTTCAATGTGGGAATGGTGTTTTGTTAGTGAGGAGCAGTGCTCTTCTTCTACCAGACATAACGCTTGGCATTAAGGCCAAATAACAACATTTTTGTATTGTAAGACCACATTTTTTTCTGTTGCTACATGCCTTTCTGCATATTCAAGCTTTTTTTTTCAAATATGACTTCCTTCTTGCTACTCTACCTTAAGCCGGCATAACACTACATGACTCGACGCAACTTCTAGTCGGAGAGCATGTCAAATTTACCGACTGCAGTTGCTGAATCTCGCTGCTTTTTCTGTCCTAGAGGGTGTGAAATTAAATGACTAGAAATTGCAGGGGGTGACTAATTACACGATTCCCTCAAGACTTTTCATCACAGTTCCAAATCTCGTACTGCACCACAAAAGTACCACGAGGTCACCTCATTTTGACAGCCAATCAACATGGAGCACACCGGAATAAGAAGAGGAGTACCACACGAAAGTAAACGACAAACACGAAACATCGAACAGACATCTGTGCTGGCTTCACCAAAGTTCGATGAGCCTCTCCTCCATTTGCACAGTACAAAAGACTCGCTTTCCTTCTTTCTTGCAGCCGCATTGTACTTCCGGTTGAGCGTTCATTGGCTGTTGACTGTCGCAGACACAAGAATCCACCCCAAAGACTTGCGACTCGCTACGAGAAAATCAAACCTGTTTGATATTATTGTAGCAAGTTGCGGAGAGTCGTAGGGGCTAATAAAAGGGCTATAACCGAGGTGCTGGGGGTGTCACACTACAAAACTGATGGTAACGGGTGTGCGCTGTGACTCTCTAAAACGGGCGGGGAACGTCCGGCCCGTGGGCCATATAAGGCCCGCGAAATCATTTGGTCTGGCCCTGCCAAGGCAACCACAGGCGTAGAGCTGGGCGATAATTCGATAACGATAATTATCGCGATATAATTTTCCTCGATATAATTTTAACAAAAGTTCAATAAATGTACGATATATATGTTTATGCTTTGTGCATGACATGCGCATGCGCACAAAATACTGCGCGAGTGTGCCTGCGTGCGTGCGTGTGTGTTGCGGACTGGGCAGCTAACAGATTTGTTTAATGTTTCTGCTGTTTGGCAAGTGTTTGTTGTGTTCTTAAAATAAAGAGTTGTTTAATTTACCAATTAACTGTCTGGTTTCTTCAACTTTCACTCAGGAGAAAAAATCTGCCTTTAAACTTGAAATAAATAATGATTTGACATTTATCGATATCGACTGAAATGAAAATTTTTATCGTGATAATGTTTTTGGCCATATCGCCCAGCCCTACGCAGGCGGGACTCGAAATTCAATAAATCTAGTTGCTTTTTTCATAGCAATATAAATTTATATTAAGTGAATCATAATAATAACGTAAATTTTGAGGGACAAGCAAGGAACATCCATTATGGGATAGACAGGACACATACGAGTACATGACGGGACAGACACGTATGCTTCTCGTCGGCTGCCCGCGGCCCATCTGCCTGTATTGCGGTGACTCAGAGGACAGTCACTGCCAGGCAGGCTGGGAGTGTACACGTTGCGAAAGTAGCAACATCATCAATACCAGCTAACATCACACGCCTCACCAAAAAGAAGCAGTTCCAGCCATCACATTAGGGGTGAGTTAATTAAATGTTTGACCAAATATAGCAGGCTCATTTTTAAATTGATAATTTTGTATGGCCCGCGAATGATGTTATAAATATCCAAATGGCCCTTGGCAGAAAAAAGGTTCCCCACCCCTGCTCTAAAACTTGCTGTGATTTATTTACCATTATGTAAATGAAGGATATGACTGAAAATCCCAGGAAAAGTTGTGTAGTGTGAAGCCAGCATTACAGCCCAGATTTATGGAGTACCTCTTGTTGACTCAATCACCGTTTCTCCCATCTCAATTACAGATAGATAGATCACTTTTATTGTTTTCACTTACAAGGAATTTTACTCGGTGAGTTGCTCATACACTACATACAGACATACCATATATACATAAAACACAATATACATTTCAGAAATTAGAGGAAAAATATATATTGCACTACAAGAATGTGTCAGAACTGTACCTACATGTGATAACCCAATACATATATACTTGTATATATTTATGAATGATAAATAAACTGTCCATAATAAATATCCATATACAGATAATATTAATAATGCATGTAATGCTGTAGTTGTAAACTAAGTAATCAATATTCAATTTTAATAACACAAATTTCAGTAATTAATAGTAATGTTCAGTGATTAATGGGGAGTGTGATTAATAAGAGTCACTGCCTGGGGAAAAAAGCTGTTTTTGTGTCTTGCGGTCCTGGTGCTAACTGACCTAAATCTCTTCCCTGATGGGAGACTTGTCTGTCTTTGAGGGTTGTTTTTGGCCTCTTGACTGTTACTGTGACCAATGTCCTTCTTGTCCAGCTGCTGAGTTTTGGAGGGTGACATGGTCTTCAAGATCTGACTAGTTTTATGTGTCCTCCACTTCTAGATAATTGATTTAACAGAACAGAGTTCTACAGATACTTAATGCCTTTGAAATCTTTTTACATCCCTCGGCTCACTTGTGTCTTTCCACAGCTCTGTTCCTAAGTTGCTGCGGAAGCTCATTTCTTCATATTGCTTTGTATGCAATGTCCAACAGTGGTAACATACAAAAACAGGTTTATTAACCACTTTAATTGCACACAGGTGGATTCCAATCAACATATTGTGGGAATTCTGAAGGCAACTGGTTAAGGAAGTGCTTAATACGATTTTTCCAATTAAGATTTTTATTTTGAAGTAATTTATTTTTTAGCTCCTAAACACAAACACATAGAAAATACTGTATAGATTAAAAGAGAAAAGAAAATATGTAAGTCTATCAAGTCTTCCGGATGTAGCACAACAAAATGTGGCAACATACTGTCTACACCCACTTCTCATTGACAAGTTATTAATATTCTGTATTACCCAATGCTTAAATTAAGAAAATATTCTAGCATGTCTTTTGTTATTAATAGTTTCTTTTATCTGTATTATTAAAAATAAATGCATGTTTAACATACGAAAATTATTTGTTTATCAATGGAAGCTTCAATGTTCCATTGCTATAATTAAAAAAATATTTGACACAATGTCTTGACTTGTGATGCTTTCTTCTACTGCTCTTTAAAAAAAAATACAGGAACTTTAGAAAAAGATTAGTGGTATCCCAAACGTAACATTTAAGATTCCCAGCATCAATTTTCACAGTACAGAAAATGTCCCAACTTTGTAGATATACAGGAGATTGCACTTTGTGAACTGGGGCCATACAGGGCTCTTCGAGTGAAATAAAGTGACATTAAATTGAAAGCAGGACTTGGTGGAACCCAAGAGATTCCTTAAGTGGTCCTTATTTTAGAAATCCTAGCTCTCACGAGGGCCTTAAGACCTGTTATTTGAAACTTTGCTAATGGCTAAAAGGGCTGAATTGCCTTTCTACTGGTATGGTTACATTCACAGCATTGTAGCAGCTCAGTTTGTTTCACCATGGGATCTGTCATGCTGAGGAACTGTACCAAGTCTTTTAACCAATATAACATACATATCATTCCCCAAAGACAAACAGTAAAGTGCAAGCAAATTGTATCAGGAAAATACCAACTCATTTACAGGTTCACATCCATTGTGCAATAGTCTGAGACCTCAGAGAAATCATAATTAAATGTCATTTTATGAGAAATGAACCACTAAGGCTCTTCACATGGTTTTGAATTTAGCAAGAGAAATCAATCGTTTTAAGCACTACTTTACAATTTAAAATAAATCAAACCAAACATGCATAAACAATTGTTTTAAGTTTTGCACTTTCAATAACATGAAAAAAAATTCTTAAAAAAAAAGAATTCAGCACCCTGAAAAGAAACTCATGAAGTTATGGAAACTGTGCTTCACAAGGGCAAACGTTGCAAATTAGTGTAAAACAATGTTTTTTGTTAAATTAAAAAATGTGTAATTGATATTTGTCGGCTCCTGTAAAAAAAATCAAGGGAAAAAAAAAACAAAGACTGAATAAAGTTCAGAAATACAACAGATGGTTGCTGGATCTTTCCAGGGCTTAGAAAAATGGGGTCAGACAACTTGTGAAATTGAGAGTTTTGTCTTCATGGTAACATTTTAAAATAGAAACAAACTTCTCTGTTTCAGTTGTGTTGCAACTAACTAGTCTTGGCAAAAGAAAAAAAGACTGCCAGCTTCATTTGTACACAATACAAATCCTACTCCCACCACAACTAATGCATAATTTAATTATGTTTGTCTGTGTTCAAAAAAACAAAATGACTGGGGAAAGTACTGCAAGTATAATACAGATGTCACTTGCTGTAGGCACAACAACAGTTTTTGAAATTAGAGATAAAAAACATCAGTGATGTGTTTAATATACCATTTAAACTATATGACTGGTTTTGTATTTTTCAGATCTAATTCTCTTTTCCCCATCATTTATCACTTGACTTGAAAATCGACATAATTAATAGCATTGGATAAAATAAAAGTAAACTTTTCATATTCCAACATTGACAAACGTAAAATCAAATACACCTGTGGTTCAAGCAATTAAAATTTTTAACTACAATTCACATGCAACCGGATGTTCTGCCACTGTAATGTTGAACTAGCCATTCAAAATGTGCGGTAAAACCCTGTTCTGCGCGAACATATCTGCAGAATAGCATGGAATACCGCAGTACGTGATTGGCTGGCCAAAATGATCGACAGGTGGCACTTGTGGTGCATTGGCTTTCAGTGAATTTATTCACTTATTGTACTTCCTAATGCCATTACATTATACATTTTAATCATTTTTTAAAATAAATTTTAGAAAAGTTTAATCTACACAAATACCACAGATTAGTATTGATTGTATTTCTGGATGTTATGTCACACTTAGTTCAAAATTTTATATACATCTAAACAAGAAAGTCAGGCGTTAGCCCTCTCCATCACTCGACCTCACTTTGCCCAGCACCCACTCCCCAACAGACAAAAGGGTGTGAACTGTGCTTAACACAAACTCTGCTTAACAGAGTAAGTAAGGTGTAAAGTGAGTTTCTGTTCAATTAAATAAAGCTACAGTACAGATTTCAAATTCTTCAAGCAAAAATTTGCTGTTTGTCAAAATCAGCTACTTTGCAAGCAGTACACGACTTCTCAAAAGGTACCTTTTGTCTCTCGTGTACTCAACAAAGTCTTATTTTTTATAATTCTGAAACGTGAACAATATGCCTCATTCATATTACCCTCCACCCCTGCCCCCTCCCCCGAATCTCACCTCCCGCTGTTCCACACACGCAAATCAGATCTACAGATATGGAGTGCCTTGCAAAAGTATTTACCACCCTTGGGCTCTTTCACATTTTATTGTATTACAGCATGGGACCATGAAGTCTTTAACTGAGACGTTTTGCCACTCATCAACACAAAGTACTCTGTAATGTCAAAATGAAAAAAAATCCAGACGTTTTACTAAATAAAAAATAAATAAACCTGTTAAAGCTCTGATGAGTTCTTGCTTTGTGCTCGGTTTTGCCATTTTCCAAATAACCTTTCAGTGAAAGGCATAATATCTCTATAGGAAGATTCAGTTGGAGTTTTCACCCAGTTTATTCGCTCTGCTTTAGGCCTCGCCATTGCTGATGTGAGTTTCACTTCATGGACTCCCTTCTTTGAATTAAACAGCCATTTTCAGCCAAAACTAACACGAAAAAGAGCATTTTCAGAGAGTAATTACTTTGTGGTTACATATAATAAGTGATTAGATTTATGAACAATCGAATTTCTTATTCCTTTAAACAGTGAAATTTCAGCTGCAAAAAGATCACACCAAAGACAGCACTAGTTCTGCTTGTCATCGATGTTCAGGAAAGTGGGGTGAATTAAGCAATATCAAGTGCAATAATTCAGTGATCAGTAATAACAACTTAAAAATCAAATCAAAATTTATCAAATGCAGAACAATACAGCGTGCAGCAGTAATTGCTGGCAATGAAATGTCTTTTCTGCAAGCTCGGCGGGGGTGGGGGATCACAAAATTAAGTTATAAAATAAAAGTTACATAACAATAGCACAAGAAAAATTCAATAAAATGAAAATAAACTCAAAATAAATAGAACTGCTATATGTCCAGGGTGTACATTACGTCCAATACATTATGTCCAAGTAATGCAGTATGCCAAATACAATGAAAACTTTATGTCCAAGTAACCTGACCATTTCATAGATGGAATGGTAATGGAAAAATGCTGGGAACTTCACAATCAGAGCTCTGTAGGACAAGAAACAAAAGAGAGAAACTTAAGCTTTTTTAAGACTGAAACTAAAATTCAGTTTAAAAAAATAAGGCAAATGAAAATTAGAGACATTGAAGTGCTAGAGATGTGAATAATTGTGAAAATACACAAATGCACATGAGCAAAAAGTTTTAGAATTGGAGAAGGTGTTACCTTGAAATAAGCAAAGAGAAAAAAGCCAGTGCAGAAGAGGAATGCAAGAACACTTGCAAAAGCTTAGATATACAACAAATCTGAGAAAGGTGTGTGTTACAAAAGAACATATGAACCAGAAGCAGATTTGGCAGAGAGTTAGGGGTTTGAATAACCAGGTGCATTTCTGGTAGGGAGACAATGGAGGTTTGATATGATAGAGAGTCAGAAAATTAGGACACATGAAAAACAGAGCAATTCAGTAAGAGAGCCCTTTGTCACTAATGGAACTACTAAATATAGATTTAAATATAGAAATCTAAAGATTTTTTATTCAATGCTGGTAGAAGGATGAACTAAGAACTCAGCAGCTGTCAGGTTGAGCTCAGTGTATATTTTGTCACAGAGTTGGTGCAAGATGTTGAAGTGAAAACAGGTTTTTATAAATGACTCATTTCAAGAAGATTTTCAGAATAATTATAAATCAAGCATGATAGGGAAAGCACAGAAAATAGGTAGTTAGATTGATCAGATCCAGAGAAGTGGAAAGGCTAACTCCTTAAACCAGCACTATAAAATAATTTATCCTTAGTGAGATCCTGCCATCTCATAGTGGGTTTCTGTCACTGTGTATACAGTAGTTACACAGTGCCTTTAGTTCCATCCATTTTCTAATCTCTTTATTCTTTACAAAGTATCTGAAGTCTATCCCAGCAAGAAATGGATGCAAGACAGAATACACCCTGGACATAATGTCAGTCCATCACAGGGCAGACAAACAGACACAAACACACTTAAACCAGGGTCAGTATTCCCATAAGCCAATTAACCTACCACTATGTTTTGGACTGCAAGAGGAAATAAGGTTACTTGGAGAAAACCCACATGAACCCAGAGAGAACATGCAAACTCCACACATACAATACCTCAGGAATTGAACCTAGGGCCTCAGCATGGCAAGATAGCAAAGCTAACCTGTCCTACACAACAGGAAGAGAAGAGAATGTGATTTTTTCTTTATGAAATGTGTGTTGCGATTATGAAATTAAAGTATTTTAAACATTTAATTAAAACGTAAAAATCTTACAGTGTACACAAAGATTCTAAGCTGATCACGAGGAAGAAAAATCACCCGTTTTTCCACGCATAAGTGTTTTTTAACTAAACCACTTTTTTACAGTTTTTACAGGCGTGCAATGTTAGGCTGGGACACGTCACTGTATCTTATTTTTTATTTCGTTTTTTAAAAAATAAAAAAATAATTTGCCCATCGTGTTGATAGGCTGTTCTCCGATTACTGGCAATTGTAAAAAAATAACCATTCCCCCCTCCCTTGTTTAATTTAAAGATTTCCATGAAGAAATCCTCAAACACAAAACCATCACGTATAATAATTCATCCAGATACACATGCCGGAGCCAATTTTGCCAGAAACAGAAACAACCTCCCAGAGCAAATCAGCCACTGGGGCTGAGGGACGTATCCAGCTGGTTCCCTGCTGAATGACGCTGACGGACCAGGTTCAGTCCCAGAAGGTGTACTATATACTACAGTTTAAACTTTTTCCAAGTTAAATTGTTGGCTGATTACTGGCTGCTGACATTTGGATTAAGACAAAATACAGATTTTCTCAATTCGGATGTAAACCTGAAAGAGATGCATCATGTTCACAATAAACTATAATAGTGGACTATTTTTAGGCGTTCGACTCTGATCGTGCTTTGAACCACTTGGGTGCAACTCGCTACATTTAAAAATGAATGTCAAAATGTTTCCAAAACATCCACTTGTGATACTTTAACTGCTTAGTTGCACAATTCCATATTAATATAGTGATGTTAAATCTCTACAACATTTATGTTTTTACAATAACAGCAAGTGGTGTTCTTACTATGTATTCTTAGAAAAGGATAAAATGTTATAACTTTGTTATGAATTACAGTATATAAGCTAAGTAATGTTAGAACAAACACGTTAAAAACAGAACCCACTGTAAGTGACCAAGCTTAAGACTTTGATGCATAAAATATGCATGCATAATGATATTATTTATGAAGAAGGTTGTGTACTGTTGTCCAACTGAGAAATCTTGATTTTATAAAATATACTCACTTTTTAATGTTTAATGTTTAACAAGCTGTAATACACAGTTAAAATTATTAAAAGTCTAAATAGTATGAAACTTAAATTTTTAATTGGAAAAAGACTGTTCCTCAGCAGTGACCAGGATTAGAAACCGGGCATTTTCTGGCAACAATTCAAATGTAGCACATGAGACGTTAAGCTTTATTACCTCCACCTGGTGGTTTTACAAGGTACTTCCGGATACTATTATGCTATTTTAAAAAAAAACATGCGGTATGAGGCGGTACGTCCACTGTGTTTTTATGCAGCATACCTCGCTCATTTTGAATGGCTGGATCTGTACAGTATGTTGTATGACCAGTCCCAGGTTTTAAGGACAGTCACATCACAGCCAACCTTTTATGTTTGTCCATTATGTTTGTTAAATGTACTTAAATAAACTGAAAACATATTTTTAAAGAAAAAGACAGTGTCCATTTTTCCTGTTTTTACTGTATATAAAATGATTTTTATTCTGATTTACCTGTTAAACTAGTGTATACATACAATATATTTTATTGTCAGGGTACCTCACATTAATTACTGATAAAATAAAATTTAATCGTTCATTTGAACGTCTACATACACATGACATATTAGTGGAATGTAATTTAATAACTAAAAACAATGGTTCTCATTTAGATCTGCTGCACACTAATACTATATGCCAGTGGATAAACAATATAAGAACTTATCATTTTAGGTGAAAAACTGAGAAAACTGCCAGCAGAGTATTGCATGCATCGTATTTTATGCCTATTCAAACAAAGCCAATCAACTTTGCTAACCAAATAAGTGAAAATAAAAACTCTACTGAACACTTTTGGGTAAAAAGTATATTTTTAATGCTAGCGAATAAGAATTAAAAAATAAAGGTTTGTTCAACACGTAAATCGAATTGAACAGCATATAATTATAGTTCTTTGATAGAAAACAAATGATAAAATTGTAAAATATGTTTTTATCTACTAACACGGTAATGCACCAATACTATAAGTAATTAGTGATATTGTTTAATCTGTGGAGGATTACTGTATGTGCTCCATGGACACAAGAGAAAGAGCAACTACAATAAATGTCCGATAAATTCTGCTGTCCAAAACATTGAAAAAGAAATGCTTAAATTTATCATTGATCCATTTTAATAGATTTTTTTTATAATTCACATGACTGAATTTGTGTTTATTGTGTGTTTTTACATCATTGTGAAACTGCATTTTAAAGGTGATTTTATACTTTATGCCATTGTACTGGTGTGTTTTGCATGAAAAATTTCATGAGCTATGCTTACAAAAAAGGAAGATCAATTGGTAAGCAAATTATTTACAGTTTTAACACATTCTTTCAAATATAATAAAACGTTTTAATTTTTTTAAACTTACTTGATTAACAATGGCCATATAAGAATACATATGTTTCAAAAAGCAGGTAATTATACCCTTTCCTTTACAACACTGTTAGTTTCTGGTTCCTTGGTGTACTTCTGCTCCCCAACATTGTCAGATGGCAGGCCTGACAATGCAATTTCAAAAAATTAAAGGAACAAAACAGTGTTGATCAGCATTTCAGCTAGGGATATAAATAACATTTAATGAGAAATCCATTTAAACAACTTGATTTTATTGGTTAATCATTTAACTGTGGTTATACTGTCCCAGTAAATAAATTTAAATAAATTGATTATTCATGCTAATCTGACATTACATGTTGCCAAATAGAAAGTAACAGTTGAAGAATGTAGATGCAGCACAAAATGAGCATGTTCTGGTGGATATTGACTTTTAAAACAAGATTCCAGATGCATCTTTATGAGGGTTTATAACGTCTAAAGTTTTTTTAGTGAAATACACGCTTTAATGACCAGGTATTTTAAGGCATGATTTGACTCCCTTTCTTTAAGTGAAAACACCAACGAATATTTTTGTGCTGTTTTAAAATTGGAATCATTTTCCCTAATCCTTTAGGAATCATATAGTGATTTAGAAATTATTTACATTTTTATTGTTTTTCACTTATTATCATTTAGTTTATTTAAAAAATCAATACAAATGTTACGTATGAATGTGTTTTGAAGAAATTGCATATATTTTTATTGCATATGTGATATATCACATATAACCTTGTCTGTCTGATGAACAAAATATGCACAATATCACAAGAAAACAAAAACTGATGGGAAGTGTAATTGTGTGATCTAGATTACACAAGCTCATTTGAGATACGTTATTTACATATCCTATTACATCCCTAATTTCAACCTGGACACTTTTTACATTCAGCTCTGTGTTACCGATACTGGTAACAAAGTCATTCATCCATTCGATTTATTTTAATCTGTGCAGAATTACAATTAAAAAAATATAACAACACCTTAAAAAACTATTTGTGTACAAAACACACAGTTTGTAGTATAAATAATCAGTATTAATAAACTCCTAAGTAGGTCATACGTATCTTGGCATATGCTGCTTGGCTACTTCAGCCTCAACTAATTGAATTAAGCAAGAAATATGAGCACTCCCAGTTTTACTTGAGTTACAGAAATAGAGTACTGGAATGGCCATAATCATGAATTCCAACTACTAAGCACTGACAATGGTAGTGTACTACTGCACATTTGTACACTTTAAACTACAATATATTTTCTGGCTTTAGGGACACTTTACTCCAGGAAACAAACAGAAGGGTGAACAGGGGATGACTGGCAATCTGAAATCTCCTTAAAACAAGCATCTGAATATTCACTTGCGTTTCTATGCTCAAGAATAAATTTTGCTAAAGCATGGGTATGCAAGATCAAGGCTCAATTAACTCTCATTGCAGTTACTTTACTAACGTTTAAAACATCAAAGCAGAAGTGTTACAGATCCAGCCATTCAGAATGCACACTGGATAATGCAGCATATTACACCCCGCACACCTCAGATGGCCATGATCACACAGATCTTTCCGTCTGCGTTCTCAAAGAAGGATTTCTTAACTCCCATAGCAGAAAGACATCAGAAACAAAAATGATCCTGAAACTTGCTTAACACCTTCCCCCTTCTCTAAATGACAGACTTGTTTTCGTGTAATCTTCTCTATTCACATGCAGGTTTTAACTTCACCCCTCTCTTCACCCTTCTCTCCCCACTTCGCACCACCTCCCGCCTCCTGCACTCTCCCAGCTTTTGTTCTATTCTATTTAATCTTTGCTGTCCTGTCTTTCTCACAACCGAAGAACGCTCCACAGTCAAAATTTTGTGTTTTTTTTCTTCTCTTTTCAGCATGGAATAAACCCATTACTTGTTCCTTTGCAGCCTACGCATGCTGACGCAGCTACCCACCTGAACTATATAGAAAATATTTTATTATTATACTGTAGCATGTTGTGAATGAGATATGCTTCCTTCAGATTTACATCGGCATTGAGATATTCTATATTTTGTCTTAATGAAAATTTCAGCAACAAGTAATCGAAAAACAATTTAACTTTAAATTCCAATTATTAAAAAAAAATATATATTTCAAACATTCTGTACTGTAGTGGCTCTAAAGACTTACAGTCTCATATGTAATTGCCACCAGACATATCACCCTGTAACTCACAACAGGCAACCCACTGAAGCTAAACAGGTGTGAGCCCGGTCAGTACCTGGATGGAAGACCTCCTGGTAAAAGACAAGGTTGCTGCTGGAAGAGGTGTTAGTGGGGCCAGAGGGGGTGCTCACCCTGCAGTCTGTGTGGATCCTAGTATAATGACAGGGAAACTTTACTGTAAAAATACTCCTTCCTTCAAACGAGACATAAAAACCAAGGTCCTGACACTCTGTGGTCATTAAAAATCACAGGATGTTCCTCGAAAAGAGTAGGAGTGTTACCCCTGGTGTCCTGGCCAAATTTCCCATTGCCCTTTACCAGTCATGGCCTCCTTATAATCCCCATCTGTGAACTAGCTTAATCTCTCTGTTCTCTTCTCCACTGATAGCTGATGTGTGGTGAGCATACTGGCTCACTATGGCTGTCGTTGCATCATCCAGGTGGATGCTACAGAATGGTAGTGGAGGGGAGTCCCCATTACCTGTAAAGTGCTTTCCACCGTCCAGAAAAGTGCTATATATATACACTTATATGAGTGTTTGGAACTTATTATGATGATTATGTGCACACAGTTACATATAAAAAACGAAGTACACAACGGTATTCCACCATCTACATAAACATTTTATGCATCAGAGTCTTTAACTCTGTAACTTACAGTGGCTATTTTGGAAAAGTTGTGACATGTGAGTGTATATACTTCAAAAAAAGCTGTAATGCTTTATCCTTTTCTAAGAATACGTAATAAGAACACTGTACTTGCTGTTGTTATTGTCGAAAAAAGTTATAAAGGAAAATCACTATGGAATCATGTAACTAAAGAAATGTTGGCAGCTAAAAACATGACTTATGATGTGCTTCCAAAATATCCACAACATTTCCAAAATAACCACCATGAAATACCATGAGTTAAAGACTTTGATGCATCACATCTAACTCACCACAAGTGTTACCTATTAATAATCTTTAACTAGTGAATTACATAATGCAACGTGCCGTGTTACACGTAAATCATTTTGAAGAAATACTGAACGTTCTGAGTGGCTGCATCTGTACTTACACTATGTGAATGTAATGTCTACACTATGTTGTGCATCTTTAATTATTCATTTTTGATTTCATTAAAATGCAATATTACATATAGGGGAACCATACCATGTAAAGCCGTGAATATAAGCAGAAGGATTTTAAAATCAACTCGGATCTTGACAGAAAAGATGCAACATCTTGTAAATGACCTAGTCAGGATTATATCTTTTGAAATAAAATTACTAATCTGAACATATAACTTAAGTGTAAGTTTAAGATTACTTGCAGCAATCTCAACAGTATTTAAAACTTCTTTAATACATGAATCAATTCCTCTACTACACAGAAGGGTAGCATAGGATGCTGTATAGCAAATTTCTAAGAAATATTTACTATTTCTTTACAATAATCCGAACAAGAGTTTCAAATTCCAACCAAGACTGACTGAAATTCAAGCAAAGTGAAACCTACTCATTAGATTACCACACTGTTTAATGTGACTGACAGGAGTAGCCAAATAGCATAAACTATAAAGATACAAAAAATGTTGTGTTACCTAAGCTTTCATATCTGAAATTCAATGAGAGAGTACTGAAACAGCTACCTCAATATCAGTGTTAGCTCAAGTATGGATTTGAAGATCAAGTGCACAGAAAATATAGTGTTTGATCAATACAATATATCCTTCCATTTTCTAACTGATTCATCCAATTTAGGGTCAAAGGGGAGCCAAAGCCTATCTCGACAACCACCAGGCACAAGGCAGAGTGCACCCTGGACATCAGTCCGACACAGGGCACACAAAAACTCAGACGCAACACACTAACACAAGGGCCAATTTTCCCAGAACCCATACCTAAGTATGTCTTTAGTCTGTGGGAGGAAACAGGAGCACCTGGAGGAGACCCACGTGAACACGGGTAGAATATACAAACTCCATACACATAGCACCTCCTGTTTGGAATTGAATCACTGTGTCATCACCAATGTCCCCAATACAATACATATAAATACTAAAAAGCAGAGGACCCATTGCCCCAACCACTCAACAAACACCTGAGAAAAAATATCAGTGCTCAGCCAGGTAAGAATTAAACCATTTAAGGTCAGCACAAATGAAGTCAAACTCCACTTGAGCAAGCAAGAAGTCATGATTTACAATGCAGCAATGAGATCTAAATGGATTAAGATTGTGCTCTCAAATCAGGTGGCATTAGGAGATTATTAGCAAATTTAAGAGGTGATTTATATATGACACTAATTTGTTCTGGTGTCAAACTTACCAATAACTGCTTGGTGGCAAACAAATATTTACAAATCTATAAAGATATAGTACCTGTCAATTTCTTAGTACGATTGTCAAATCACAACTAAGCAATACTTTTATGAACTTAGAACCTAAAAATATAATTACAAATTGATTTTCCTACTCGTTTATTTGCAAAACTATACAACTGCATACAAGTATACAGGTATTTTATCACATTAAACCACAACAAAAGCTCAAAGAACATACACTGATTCTGAAACACAAAAACCTTTGAGGTACAAAGACCAATTACAGTATACAATATACTACAAAATGATGATAATTCTGCCCAACCATTTTTGTGTGCATTATTACAAATAAAATGCAATTTCTTAAATTGCAGAACATAAGGTTCAGACTTTGTGTGTCAATCACATCTGTGTAACCATTCTTTTGTGTATCAGTTTGAAGTAGAATACAACAAACAACAATAGCCTAACAATAGACAGTTTCTATTCATAATCAATGACTACTTGCAATTTCCCAGTAAGATACATCTCAGCTATACATTCTCTCACCCGTTTTAAGACTGTATGGTTTGCACATTTTTACCTATTTCATAAGCAAAATATAAATTATTTGTTGTCAATTGTTATTGTTATCATATGGCAAATTTATTTAATTCTTTGGAATAAGATAGTACTGTATGGTGTTGCTTAGATTCTGCAAGCCATTTCTCCATGTGTTGTTGTATCTTCATACTCGGTAAACAGAACATCTAAACAGCTACGTTTATAATAAAGAACGTTACTTTTCTATTACTATTACTATTAAGAAAGCATACATTTTTAAATGAATAAAAAAAAATCCTAAAGTGAAGGTAGGTTATGTTGTGCTAGTAAACATCCTAAGAAAAGTCCTTAAAGCTAAATGTAAAAAAAAAACTTACTGAGGACCTTAGGTAACAAACATCCTGGGGTGTTGTAATATGATAAATAACAAGGAGCTGTTCCTGAAACAGCCTAAAAACAAGGGAGATCTCCCTTAAATTGGCTGAAATTGGGTCTCGAGGCCTGGCATAAAAAGCAGAAGATAATGAGCTGTCCCGCTGTTCAGGTGGTAGGGTGTACCGTTAGTTTGCCATAATGGGTTGTGAAATACGTTGGCTGTCTTCTCAAGTTAGGAGCACTGTAGAAATCTTTTTGACGTAATGATTTTAGTGCAGAAAAGCAAATTATTCCACACTGTGCTGAAAGGCTTTGAGAAAGTTAACGTTGAAAATAGAGCAGCATGAGTACCAAAGGCAAGCAATACACTGAATAATCAATGTAAATATTGTACGTCATTTTTTAAAGGTCATGTTAATCAGCATTTGGGGGTTATGAGAAAAAGAACAATAGTGTGTTAGTGTTAGGAATGTAAGAATAATAAACTTCTGCCAATATTTTACATGTTAGCATACTGTATATATTTCAATATTTCAATGTATACACAAGTTAAGAGTTTAATGTAAGGTGATTTTAGATTACAAAAAAAGAATATTATTAATAATTGTCTTGCACTGTTAGAACACACAATACTAGCTTTAGTATATCATATTATGAATGTAGTTTTATGTCACTTTTACTAGAATACAGTTGAATATTAAGAACACAAACTCAGTGAATGAAAAAAATAGCATTTTATTGTAATATGATCATCATAACAATTACAATGTTTAGCACATAATTTTACAGTTTTGAGTAATAGTTTGACCTTCTCCTTTATTCCTTCATTTCCCTCAGAGGGCTCTTGGAAATGCAAAGTACTACTATTCTCCCCTAATAAATGAAATATAGCCCAATTAATTCCATTCTATTCCATCACCAATAGGGTATTTATAATCCAAAGTCAAGAAAGTTAACTTACGGTGTATACCACAACAGAAAGAAATACAGATGCATCTCCCACAAAACACAGAAAACAATTGCCATAATATATTCATATTCAAGGGGATGCTAAAAATGGTTTGTGTTTATTTATAGTGCAACTCACCTCACATTAAATATTGCAAGTTATTGATTCATCTAATTTTCTAAGTGTATTATTGTAAATATCAATGCCGATAAATAAAATACAAGGGCACCTTTAAAATTACATCCAAAATGCTTATGCCTTGAAGATTCATTTTCTGATTACTTTGTCAATTAAAGCATTTGACTGCAGGTGTTCCTACCTTTTTTCACATTGCCTAGTCTGCAAAGTAGCACAAGAGCTATTGACCATATGGCATTGTTTTTAATTGAACATGAGCCAATAGCGCAAAATAGTGATTTGTAGATGCCCTCCAACATATGGCATGCTTGATAACATTAAATTGGTCCACATCACAATTCCAAACATAAATTGCTGGCTTTAAACCTGTCTTATTTGCTGGATCTTGTGGTGCATTGTATTCCTTAGACAATTTGCATGACTCACAAAAAAGGGATAATCCAAAATGAGTTTATGAAGATCTGGCTGACTACTGTTTCAAATAATTAAGATACACCATGGTCCCAGTAAGTATTACTAATTGTAGCCACCGCCTAAGATAAGAACTTAAATAGAAAATCAAGTTAAATTTGCAGATTAGTTGTTTCATGCCAGCTGTTTTTTAGTAGCAAATATCTGTCTTGATTTCCTGATTGTGAAAACATATATTCTTCAAATTGCTTGAATCTTTGGAGTCTCTCATCTGAATTTTGTAGTAATGATGTTGATGTCACTGAAATGTGAATTGCATTCTTATGATACAGTATGTTGAGTATTTACTTTTTGTGTTAATATAATATAAATTAAATAACTTAAAATAAAAGACTGCAACAGCTACAAGCATTTGTTAATAATTTGTCATTTGAAACTAAGCCCTATATATTTTTTTACATTTACCAGGATAGCAGGAACACAGATTGACACTGTAGCAGCGAGGCTTATTATTAATACAGGAATTAAGTTTTCTGCTCCCTTGCCAGTCCCTCTCTCTTTCATCTCAGTGGTGCTTGATACCGAGAGAGGCCATTCCATTTGGTTCAATTAAGGTGTTTTTCTAGCCGATAGAGTGTTCTGATAAGGAGCAACTCACAAAAGCTGGTACCCATCAACCACCTAATAAATGCTCATTTGTGGCGCCTAAAATTCTGAGATTCCAAGGGAAAGTGTTATTCAAAGTTGGTTTACGACCCTAAGGTCAGAGTGCATGGTTACTCATCACCAGCCAATCAGGAACTGGCAGGGCAGGTTAACCCCACTTGGGTCTCTGATGTCCATGAAACTTTTAACCAATGAACAACCTGCAATTCCTCCAGGTAAAACAGGAACACAGAGCGCCTGAGAGAACGGTTTGTGGGGCAGAACAGTTGGGAAGCGCAGAACAGTTCCCAAGGGAACACAGTTCCCAAGCGCAGGACATTCTCGCAGCTGGCCTGCTGGACATTCAGCCTCAGGGCTCCTCTTAAAACATCCTCAGACTCAGCCCAGACCACCATGTAACGGCCAGTGTGTCCGAGTGCCAGAACTTTCCTTTGTTCTAAGAGTTGAGAGCGGAGGTTGCCAGCGCGTAACCAAAGGATACACCCGGGGTCAGCATCAGCAGCAAGCTTCATGAACAGGTCGGAACTGTGGACAGCTGAATCAGTATTCAGAACTAGCGCTTCATCGGGAACGAACCGGTCTTCTTCCTGACCTGCTGGGACCCACAGTCACTTTTTTTTTCCTGTGCACAAACTCTTGCTAGTTTCAGCCAACACTAACTAGCTGGTTTTCAGAGAGCATCAGCAGCACCGCAGGAATCTCCACCACGTCGCAAGCCGCACCAAGCACTGCCTGGCACCGAGCCAGAGAGCGCGGATTGGACAGCAACAAGCCTGCAACTGTTTCTTTGTGCCTGCAGGAAGTCTGAATCCCCAGAGATTGGATGAGTATTCAACATTCTGCATTACCGCCCGAGAATTCAATTGTTATCCCAACCAGTTGATATCAATTTAATTCCTAAGAGTTATGTACTTGTTTTGAGTATCTAGTGTAGAAGTTGTAACCAAGTTCATTTACGAAACGGTCTAAATGAATGATATACTGAATGCATGTCCTCTTGGTATGTGTAACTCTTCGTGACTGAATATATACCTGTTGTATTCTGCTAACCCTCACGATAAGATCTGTTATGTTTATATGCACATTTTATGTATTAATAAATATATCCTCGTGTATTAGTACCCGTGTGTGTGCGGTGTTTGAGTTATCCTGCAAGGCTGGATTCTAATACCATCAAAAGAATCATTTTGTGACTTACTGCTATAATTAAGAATTGTCCCAGTAAATGCACAACCCCTACATTACTGGTGCCTCGTGAAAGGATACTACAACACAGTTAACTTGATCTTCAAATCTTGTTTTCTTTTCAGCAGAAGGACAAAGGATAAAAACTAAACAGCAAAAAAAATAAAAGGATACATAGCCTTCCAAGTTCAATGACCTCCCCACCCCAGAATTCAGATTCCAAGTTCAATATCTTAGGTGCATGTATTTTCCAGTGGGGTTTCACTATTAATGCATGTAAAAACAGATTATTGAAGAAAAAATCACACATCGTCACAGGTTTAGGAAATGCATTAAATGGTTAATAATGTATATTTGTGTGCACAATTTGTGGAGATTGCAAAGGTTTTGAGTGTCTTTAAATAATTTTGAGGCATTAATGGGAAGAGGTTTCGATAATGTTTTTTTCATCTTTTTTTCTCAAAGATACTGTTTTGATTATTGTGAAAAAATAATGAATGTCTAAAAAATATGCTCCTGAAAAATTACCAACCTTAAATGGAAATGTTTGTATTGCTCATCAAAAGTGTGAGAGATGAGTTCTAAATCATTTTATTAGAAGACTTAGCAATTGTACTCAATTCATTAGCAAAGTACGTTGCATAATTTTAAGGATTTATGTCTTGGATGTTGTATCACGTTAGCAATAATCTTCTAGGCTTTTACCTGAGGTTTTCTCAGAATAGTGATGAGTTTAAGACCACAAAATGAATGAATTTACAGTAATAACGTAGGCTTTCCAAATTAACAAAGATTTTAATTTGTAAAATCTCAGATGACAAAAGCACACATTAAAGTCATTTGATCATTATACCTTCTTCAGAATTTAAGTTACTGGGGGATCAATGACAGTAGGAAAATGGCCACTAAGCTTTGAACTCCTATTCTATAACCTCCAAATTTTTAGTCTATTCCTTATTTTAAGTGTACTTTTTTTATTCTTTTGGCACTATATAATTTTCAGTATGACTTCAAGGGTCAACATTTGCCACCCCAGTAAAGGAAGTGCCAAAACCAAGCAGGACAGAGACATAGCATTTGGGATACAAGATCATTCTTTATTCTGAGGAATTACTTCTTTGTTTACTTTGGGATGTTTGGCTGAACATTCGTAGGACATTCTTTTATTATCATACAGCTATGTATGATAGCTGTACAATGCTGATTTTTGTAGTTTTCATACATATGTATGAACTTAACATGTTATCCTAGAAAGTGAATGGTCTGAATTGTCCCAGTGACCTCCTGTCTTGACAAAATGGAAACAAATGTAGACAAAATCTATAATATGTCGATTTTGTAGCTATGTAGAAAAAAAAAACTATACCACCATAATCTGGGAATCTCACCTGCAGTCACAAGACAAAACCATATTGGCTAAAATGTACTACTGGCTCGTTGCTTCTTATCCACCAAACAGTAAAAATTGTGGTGCTTTGATTCTGTTTAAAGTTCATCCAAATCACTATTCTAGGCACTGGCACTTATACAATGGCCAAGTTGCATTTTTATAGGGTTAAGGTAGAAAAGTCTCTTTTGTTTCAATATACACTCTGGTTTTCTTCTCCATCAATTTCTCGTTCATGAAACAATGAATGTTTAAGCCTTTCTGACAATAAAACCATTTATGAAGTGCTGTCCCTGGGCATGGGGACAGTGTTCAATAAACTTGAGTGGGGTTACTAATGGGCTGTTCTGCATTGCATGGGTTTAGGTTCAGATTTCATTAAAATGATTAGACTCCCTTATTCTAATCCTCTGGCCATTCTTTTTACGTTCCCTCTGCTCCCTCCTCTTTATAGAGCAGACAGGGCTGCCCTCTCTCGCCCTTATTGTTTGTACTCTCTTTAGAACCTCTAGCACAATGCATATGCCAATCTGTAATATAACTCCCATTAATATTAAAGGCACACAATATATAATATTTCTTGATGTCAAATATGTTTTTATTATTATTTGAGGATATATCCCAATCTTTCCCTTCTTTATTGAATATATTTGAAGGTTTCAGTCAGTTTTGAAGGCGTATAGTAAGACTAAACTGGGGCAAATCATTCCTTTTTCCTTTAAATACTAACCTGGCTCAAGTTATTTATCTAAACACATCCTGAGAGTTGAACACTTTAAATATATGAGTGTTGACATTTATCCCTCTCTGACGAAAACCACAGAGAGCAATTTTCTTTCTATATATGAGAATGTCAGAAAGGATCTGTTTAAATGGATGCAATCCCCTTATTCGGCTCAAAACACATCTCAATTATTAAAATGAATTTACCTCTTTGCATTAATTTTGTCAGCTCAGTGATCCCTTTAACCCTTCCTAAAGGTTATTGGGACAAAATTCAAACAGTAATTATAATATTTGTTTATAAGGACAAATGGCCTCATCTTAACTTTTCCACACTGCAGCATGTAAAATCTAAAGATGGTTTTGCACTTACAAATTAAAAAACTCTATTTTTGGGCATTCACACTTTGTGTGGCCCCTGCATACAGTAGGTTAACACTGACATTCCCACTTAACTAAAGCAACTTCAGACCAATTTAGTTTTTCCTCATAGGTTACTGAACCTGTTTTACAACAAACTACTTATGGACAATGCTATTGCGGCTGACCCTACCCTTAACAATGGCAAACATTGTGTAAAGTGCAGAAGGCTTTATTGACAGAGCTTTTCATACTCTACATGTGAGAAAATAAAATTCTAAAAAACACGTAGATTATCCAATAATTAATTCAATCACCCCTAGTGTAGCTATTTACAGTAGAAGTATTAAGAAGTTGTGTAGCAGCCAAAGTGGCAGGACAGCTGCAACTGCAGCCCCTTCCCGTAGCATCCCAGTTAATGCAATTGAAACCATGACCATTTCCACCCTCTTTCATAATTCTAGAAACTGGTAATCACTCATTTGTTTCCCCACAATAGTCTAGCAGATGTCTCACAAAGTGGTCAGCAGTGCGAATTTTATAATATTCAGAACTTGTATGACATGATTCATCCTTAGATAAAATAAATACTCTACGTGAGCCTGTGAAGTTCCCCGTGGCACAACGCTCACTTCATACCCTTAATTCATTTTTGAAATATTTAGATGTGGGGTTAGCCTCTTCCCTTTGCTCCTTTTTATTAATACATTTTATCTAAATCACTTCAATTTATGTCTGTTTGGTTAAGAGACCCCTACATTGACAAGAACAAAATTTCATGGGAATATATAAACCCAGATCACCAAATAAGCCATTGCAAATGCATTAACATCATGTATTAAGCTTTTATTAAATATTTTAATGCAACTGCCTTCACAATATGCATTTTCTGCTCTGGGCATGGATGAACTTTCATCATGTGTGAGAATGTCCAGAGGTTCACTTGTTTTGGAGAAAAAAAGTTCTACTTTGTAATAGGTGAAAGAAAATGTAATTTTCTATTAATACTTCAACGGATTTGTGATTTCTCGTTAAAATTGTCTATCTTACAAAAACAAAATTGGCTCACAGGTACTACAGCTTCCAAGAAGATGAATGCACTGAGCTGACAATCTTATGATGCTGTTCCCTGGTGTCACTGGCCTTTTCCTTTTCTGATGTTTTATTTCTGGAGCTTTTCACAAGTTGGAAACCAAACTGTTAGGTCCTGGGAGTCTACTACAGAAATGAAGCTTCTGCTGTAAAGCATTTTTGGTGTTCTTTTGCTTATATATATAGACCTATTATGTTGGCGGGATTTTAAATATTATTATGATAATTATAAGACATGATAATTATAAGACAATGTCTTAAGCTGAAGGACTGCCCCCCCCCCTTTAAGAAACAAATATAGTTTTAAAAACATAAAAGTTTTTGTTTCATGCCTACGGTCCATAAATCATCCTACAAAAAGACAGCAAGAAATTAATTATACAATTGGCTTGTGGAATATTATAAAATATAAAAACACCAATACAAATTTTCATGTATAGTTAATAAACTACTGAAAAAGGAAAGATGGGTGCAAACTGTTCTTTCTTCTTTTTAATCCCTCTTAATGTCAGAAGAATGCTGACGCTCCCCAGGAAAAGCCTTCATAACACTCATAAGTGTTTTATACAGAGAAGCTTCTGCACCCCAAAGAGTACAACAGTAAAAAACATTACGTCCATGAAGACACTGAACTACATTGGTCTTTATTTTTCATATAGGCAAACATGGAGAAAACCATTAATCCATAATAAATGACATGGGAAATTCACTTACAGCTTGTAAAAACTGGATTCCTTAGAAGAACAAAAATGCTTATATTACAATTCTTCACCAATACTTTCAAAAACATTTAACAAATTTTGACTTGCAAAAGTAAACATGCTATAGTTTCTTATTAAATCATTTTTTACAAAGTTAAGTAGCTTCATATATGGAAGCTAAAAAATCTTTAAATTTAACATACCACCAGTACCATAAGCCAGTTGTTTATTTGATCAGATCTAAACCAGCTACAATGTGGAAATTTTAGCTTTTGGTTCCATGCTGGTTCTGGTCATAGGGATTCATTGTTTGCACTAAGTGCTTCTGTGAGAGAGCATAATGGGAGAGATACAGTACTGTAACATAATGGTTAGTCCATCATGGAACTCATGCTTTCCCCTGCTGTAATTAAATGTATAAATCAGTTTCTAATGACAGCAAACTCAGAAGACACTCCCTTCATGAGTCAGTGCATTTACAGTTTATAACAGGATAAAAAAATAACTTGTTTTGAGTCACATTTTATTATGGGGTCACCTTGACAGCTAATTCATGCTGGAACCTGAGCAGGCTCTAGTAAAAGTGCAACCTTCAGCCTCGCTGGAAATCAAGCACAATAAAAAGATGAGGATGAGTTGGTTTCTGGATAACAGTGGTACCATTAAGTGAATATTGGATTTGGGCCACCATGCAAGGGATGTTAATTAAATAGCAATTTAGAATAGACAGGATCATAAACATGCACTGTGGCCAAAAGCAGCAAATATATACACATACAGTATCAAACCAATGCTTATTATTAACAACTTACAATGACTCAGAAAAAAAGCTTAAAAATATATACACTGTACATCTCAGCTATGATTTTTTATAGCAGAAGACAAAATAAAATCACTTAATTTTAAAACTTATATTTTACAAAGTACTTTACAAAGTAGTTTAAGTGTCATTTTCATATTAGAACGACCTCTAAAACCCATCTTCCTGTTATTGACAGGTAGAAGGATTAGATCTCTCAGCATTTTTCTGACATTTTAATCTTTTTTTCTAATCTGAATTTTTAAATCCCCTAGCAGCTAGAGCAAGAATCTGACTTTGACAGACTGACAGGTACACATTCCTTTCAATACTTCTGGAAGCTATTTCATGTTGGTGAGCTACAAAGGGGAAGATAAAGGCAGAGATCACCTGTTAAATTAGGTCTTGATGGGATTGCCTTAGCCTCAAATTTATTTCCAGTCATCTGCTGCAAAAACATGGCAATTTTCATTAGTTATGAAGCTGCATACTTCAAAAGGCTGACCTGCCCTCATTTGTACCTGATGGAACTGACACATTTTTATTTCAGATTACACCCATCATTGCTCTAGCAGTCTGTACAATCTGGTCCCCATACTATTCATCCAGTTCATCTTAATAGAAGGGATGGCAGACCATTTAGCTACTATACCCTGGGTCTTTTGGCCTTGCTTTTTAAAAGAAAAGCCAGCAGGTGACAAACAATCACTCCATTTTAAACCAACTGTCATGGTTAACTCTTTTATATGTTTGGTCTCTTCATCTGAATTCCAATACATGCCATAACAACAATTCAAAAATGTATCATTAAAGAAGAAAGAAGTAATCCATCATGAGGGAAAATGTATTCCTTATTGTTAAAAGCCAGTGTGGTGTGCAGTGCTAATAGCAACCTTTAAAGCCCACAAAAAGCTAATCTTTAAATGAAAATCACAAGCTCTCAGAAGAAAACCCAACACAGAATGAAATAGAACGTTTCAGTTAAATACACATATATTTTAAAGAACATGCAGTTTGGATAAAACAAAATGTGACTTTTCTCTAGAGTATTGTTTACTTACACAGTTTACCTTATTTTATTAATAGTTATCCATCAATTATATCCAAGAATTGGACCTAAATTTTGCAATGACTTTAAATAGCTATGCTTAATTTTAGATATATATGTTTGTTTATAAGGCAGTGAGCACATACTGTAAAGCTGTACTCATTTCTCCATAGGCTCAAAGGAAAAGAAGAAATTACAAATGTTTGCTTAGAATTTCCTAATAATATATATGAAAGCTATACAACCAATAAAATACATAGGAAATTTAAAAGTAACTTTCTAAACGTTATTGCTGCATACTAATTTTCACATACATCAAAACTGCTTTTCTTTACTCTCCGTTTAAAATACACTCGGATGAACATCATATTCTTCTATTGTTATTATTAAGTAAAGCTGTCACTCATGGCAAAACAGACTTATGGTAAAAACAAATGTAATAAGGCATTATACATAGCAAATTAATTCTAATTTATGTTTTGCCATTCTGTTACAATTGTCCATGCAATCATGTCACGGGGGAGCCAGGGCCTATACCAGCATGCAACAGGCACAAGATGGGATACAACCTGGACAGGATGCCAGTCCATCACAGGGCACACAAACACTAACACAAGGGCCAATTGTCCCCCAAGCCAATTAACCTACCGGTATGCCTTTGGACTTTGGGAGGAAACTGTAACACCTGCAGGAAACCTCTGGAGAATATACTGTACAAACTCAACACAGATAGCACCCCCAGGTATGTAATTTAACCCAGGAGCTCAGCACTTCAAAGCAGCAATGCTAATCACTGCATCACCATGCCACCCTACAATTTTCCTCAACAAGTTTAAGTTCTCAACAACTTAAAAAAATAAGCTGGGTTTTATATCCATTTAGCCCCCCCTTTTAATAGTGTATCCCATAACTTCTCACATTAATACATACTGTACATGTACACACCAAAGGAAGCTCAGCAGCCTTTTCTTTTCTTTTAAGCATGCAATTAACCACACTTGTTTCTTTAAAGTTTGCATACTGACGCAGCTTCCTGCTCTAAGCTCTAAAAATAAATCTCAAAATTAATCATAATTAATTCAAAAATTTATATGAACATAAATGCAATTATGTGCATCTTTTTCCTTGTTGTATAAAAAAACATTTTGAATCATATTAGCAAAAAAGGTTCCAGGAACTGAAACAGGCAACTACTGTAAATGCAATCAGTTTGTTAAATTACTGTACAGTATATGCAGATCACATTTAGGATATACAATAGTATGGTGTTAAGATTATCTAAGTTGACCATACTAGCTCATCATATTTTAAAGTTATAAAACTATAAAACTATAAAGCAAAGGAACAAGTAATAGGTTTATTCCATGCTCAAAAGAGAAGAGAGAAAAACACAGGTGTCAAATTTGAAAATATTCATCCATCTTCCCATTTAAAAGAAAATTTCATTCAAGTTACACAATTCATCATTTTAAGAAAATGCATGCTGTGTTCTTAAAGTAGAATTTATGGTAACCTGACATATTTACTATTGAGTTACTAATGCATAAGTGTTCTATACTTATCATGTTCAGTACATAGCCAGCAGCCATGTCACCCTCCAACTCACTGGCAATCCACTGAAGCTAAGCAGGTGTGAGCCTGGTCAGTACCTGGATGGGAGACTCCTGGGAAAAACTAAGGTTGCTGCTGGAAGAGGTGTTAGTGTGGCCAGCAGTGGGCGCTCACCCTGCGGTCTATGTGGGTCCTATTGCCCAGTATAGTGACCGGGACACTATAATGTAAAAAGGCCCCATCCTTCGGATGAGACATTGAGGTCCTGACTCTCTGTGATCATTAAAAATCCCAGGACATTTCTCAAAAAGAATAGGGGTAAAACCCCAGCGTCCTGGCCAAATTTCCCATTGGCCCTTACCAATCATGGCCTCCAAATAATCCCCATCTATGAATTGGCTCACCACACATCAACTACCCCCACTGATAGCTGATGTGTGGTTCTGAGTGTTCTGGTGGTGGATGTGCAGGTGGATGCTGCAAAATGGCGGTGGTGGAGAGGAGTCCCCATTACCTGTAAAGTGTTTTGAGTGGAGTGTCCAGAAAAGCACATAATTACATATTTATTATTACTACATATAATTTATTATATGTTTATAACTGTTCTACTAATGACAGAAATATTGATAAAAAACACTTCTATACTTTGCAATGATTTAAGAAAAAAAATGTGGATGTACATACTTTTGAATATTCGGACTAAACTGCATGGTTCTTAATCATATTTTATCAATGCAATTAAAACAAGAAAAAGTTAATTCTTATAAATGTTTCTCGTGAACAACAGTGCGAAGGATCATTTAATATTTAAGTGTAAACTTCCAAAAACAGACGTTTTACTGCTTTGAGAGAACTAGTAAACTCGGTCTGTCAGCTTTATTCAAACCTCTTGACAGAACCTCCAAGTATAAAATGTAGGGTTTTACTCTACTTTAGAAAATTAGAGTACATCCTGTAAGAAATGCAGTTCTTTCACAACTGTCTACTCCACTGTCCCCCAAATATCACGTGAGACAGAAATACATGCATTTCAGAGACAATGTTATCATATCTATTGTTTTCTTTGTAATTACATAACATAAAACCCTGTACAGTATATATTCTCAGTTTTAAGTTTGCTAAGCAAATAAATAAAAATAAAATATAATTGTAGAAAAGCTGCATTATACAGTAAAAATCAGTATCTTATAACAATCCCCTTAATACAATAAAGCATCGACATTGTAGCAAATACAAAAGTGGGGTAAAAAACTTCGTCAATGTTTTGCATACCAAAAGTATGATGCGATCCTGACAGTTGTAATGTTATTAATTGGGAATAATTTATATTTAGAAGAATATTTACAGAGAACACTAAGGAAGGAGTCAGCAATTATTACTAGCAATCTTGAACTAAGCTGCCCGTGCTGTATATCAGTATTCGAGAATACACACTGCGTCATGTTGTGGGGCACTTTAAGGAAATAATTCTTTATTCTTAATAATATTTTGGGGGAATAATACTTACAGGGGGCATGCGTTTTTGTCAGTTGTATACCTGATGTGTGGTTTGCAAAAGCAGGAAGCATGTTTGGCTTTCTGGCTCCTCGATAACAGAATACGTTCAGCAGGAAGTCAGGACACACTGATGACTTTGAAATGAGAAGAGAATTCCGAGCCCAAACACATAAGGGTATACAGTATATTGAATCATAAAGGGCTGGCAGACTTGGGAACTTAGAAACTGCCATAGATACCTTTATGTGATTGCTTCTGTGAGACGGCTACCATTTCCTGATAAGTGAGACTGATGTAATTCAGACTGTATTCTGCAGAGTATTGCTTGCAGTGTTCTTATTAGTTTTTTAATAAGATTTGAGCTGCATTGCCATTTCCCTACTAGACAAATACTTCATATCATTCAAAGAACTGCCAAGCACTTTGTTTTACTGGAACTTGTTTTTCTGCTTTATGTTTAAATTCTAGTGAACATCAATAGAAACTTTAGAAAATATATAAATGGATAGTGATAAATATATATTTTGGATAGTGATTTCTGGTGTCACTCTGATTTACTGATCATTCATGATTGCTAAACACTTGAATGAATGTTGCATAAGCACTAAATCACCTAATTAGTGAGACAGGTTATTTCATCTATTGCATGTCAAGCTTGGTGAAAAGCTAAAGAGAAACATACAAAAAATTATTTATGGTTTAGAATCCATTTCTCAGAATATAAGTTATTCTCTTTTTTGCATATGAAAGTGGTGTATACTGTTTTTGGGGTTACAGTACTGGATTTTCTAGGTCTGTAGGTCTTGAACACAGAGATTTGTACTTATGTGTTATCATTTAACGTTGTTTGTTGTGCAATTTTTTATTGTTAATAAACAATTACTTGCCATGACAAGTTTGACTCTTTATACATTTGCACAGCGCTGATGATGGAGTAATTCAAGAACCCACATTTGCCCAACACTCCTGACCCTGCTATTTTGTAACAATATAGAAAGCTTCAAAAGAGACTTATCACTATTAACTTCAAGAAACGTTGAAAGGATGAGAAATTGGCAAAATCTTTTTTGTAGCAACGTGCTAGAAAAGTGTGCGGTAACTTTTGATAGCAATATAACCTATACATTTATGATGCATGCTTTCCACCGGTTTGCAGATGCCATCTTGTGGGTTTCTGCCCTATTCCCCTCATAGAGCAAGGACAAAGACACCCAGCTTATCCCAAAAATATTCAATGGAGTTCAAGACTGACGAGTGAGACATGCATGGCATAACTGTGGCATAAGTGGACATAAGTGAATGTTGTCAGCAGAAAGAAAAGCAAGTGAGACCCAGGCCATAATCAATGTAGCACCATGCTTTCAGGTTGCCATCAAGTGGAGTTAACTACTTGAAACTGCTGCTCAGACTATCAAACTTGAAACTCCACATTGATATTGGTGAGATGTCATGACTCATTGTCTCCCCAATTGTGGCCTTTTATTGACAGACTTTGATTGCAATGTCTTGCCAAGTTAGAAACTGTTGACTGTTAACATCCAAGACTTTAAGCAACATTGCACATCGCCCAGTCCAGATAAGCTTGGCTTACCTTCTGTGTTATAATTTAAAAAAAGGTTGCCATGCTTGACATTCAATAGTTTGATTCACTTCTTCATGTGCCCTTTCAACTGTCTCACTAAAGACAGGATTTGGTGCTTATGCAACATCCAAAGTCAGTCTAATTTATTCAGATTAATCATAAATGAACAATTGATCAATAGCCAAAACTATTTAATCAATTTAAACACACACAAGCAGAGTAATTTATAAAAACTGTTTCTTTTTATGGTCTGTGTAAGCACATATGGTGTATAAAGGATATGAGAAGGAATAATTATTTAGATTTGTTGCTTTGCTATAGTATATGCAGTATATGCAGAACTCAAAACACAATTACAAAAATGCAGATTAGTTCTATAAATGAAACCACCAGTACAACTGAAAAACCTTCAGTTTGCACTGCCTAGGCAACACCTTCAAATATACGCATCCAATAATGCAAACATCACATTTACTAAATTTAAAGCTAAAACATTACAGGATTTCCATGTATGTTTTCTTCTCCAGGAAATAAAAAGTTCCTAAGCACCATCAACATTAAACTATTCCTAAACTGAAAAGTTGAAACAATTAAGCCAATACATATTTGTTATTGTTGCTTTTTAATAATCCCAACACTTCAATCACTATTGACTGCCAGGTTAGGGTAGAAGAAAAGAAATGTTGCTTTTTTAGTTTGGCTGTGCAATATACTACGTAATAATGCAAGGGTCATAAGACACACAGAATTCAAAGATTCTATTGATTTTTTCTAACCCACATAACCAGTATATACATGCTCTGAATGATTATTGAAGAATGAACCACCTCTGCCTTCGGGAAGCTCAGAGCAGGAAACCAGTATTAGCATCCAGCACTAAAGCATTCCTATTAACTATTTATTATGACCGAGGGCTTTTCGGTTTTATACAGCTCACCCAGGTGCATAATGTTAAAATGGTTATACTGTAGCTTAGCAAAGTGTCATCCATTGCTCTTATTTATTGATAGTTTACAGACGAACATGAACTTTGGGTCAACTATCTTGGGGCCAGCTACCTCCAGATAAATATGGTTGTGACTCTTTTTAAGGGACAACATAAAGCAATACAACACAAAAAACAACATAATATTCCTTTAAGCATTAATAACCAAACTTAGCCTCCTAATGCTGATAGATAAGTCAGTTATCTCCTTTTCTTGGACAGAGGGTCACTGATGTTACCGATTAGCGTCAGAATGTGACTATAAGTGTCTTGAGATTCTCCAACTACCTATGTAACATATCTTACTGTTTAAACATTTTTTACTTTGCTTTCCTTTTTGAGGTCTCACATGTACAGTGGAACTGTCCAGTATTAAGCAATAACCAGATTTTCAATCATTAAAGTCAGTGGTTTAACAGTCACGGGCAAGCAAACTGATTTAACTTTTTCAGTTGCCAAAAAATCAGAAGTGATGATAAAAATAAGGAGAATTGATTAAATCACTTATTTGTTTTGGTAGCTAACTGATCTAAGGATCTCATACATTCATTTCTTACAAATAGCAAGGATATTAGCTTCAAATTGTTTCAGACTCCTTTATGTATTGAAAGTAAACTGCCTTTCTTTCTTGGTTTTAACATCACTTCTCCATACTTCCTATTTGTGTCCTCTGGTTTGTGTTTAAATGTTGATTCTCTTTAATCTTAGTATGCTGTCTCAAAGTGAATGTATTAACCTCATTTTTAACAGAGGATATCTCCAGTATTCATCAGATGTAAGTCATATCTGTCACTGTTATCTAAACCATATCTAATGATTAGAGAACATGCTTGGAAGATATGGAAAAGTGATCAGTAATGTCTCTGGAATTAAAGATAAATAAGATCTTGGTTGATGTGAATGAATTGCAAGCTGAGAGAATATCAAGGAGAAACAGTCTTGCAAGGAGATAAAACAAGTCTTGCAAATGTATATACAAATTGCCAATGGATATTCACATCCATCCAATTTCCAAACCGTTTTATCCAGTACAGGATTGTGGATGATCTAACCTGACACCAGTCCATTGTAGGGCACAGACAGACTCAAACACACATACACACCAGGTCCAAGTATTCACAGATGCCAATTAATCTACCAGGATATCTGTGCACTGTGGGACAAATCTAGACAAACTGGAGAAAACCCATGCAAACATGGGGACAACATACTACAACCTCCATGCTGATAACGACCCAGTGCTCCAGCGCTGCAAGGAAGCAATGCTAACAACTGTGCCACTGTGCCAGGAAATTCACGTTTAAAAAAAGAACTACTTATTATAGCATACTGATTAGTTCAGGGTAAGGCTCAAGATTAAGTATGCATATTTTTGGTATCTGTATTACACCGTTGTGATGTACAGAAAATAATTTCTTTACTGTGCTTAAGTACAGAAATAGCTATAATTTCATGGACAAAGGTTGTCTAATTTTCCAATTTTTGTACCACAGGCAAATAAGAGACATTTGTGAAAACAGGTACGAAACCCATCCTATGTAATCTCACTGCCACTGACTCTTTTCACCTATGAGGTCCTGAGCAGTGGCAATGTGAGGAAACTACCATCTTCGCTCAAAACCAAGATACAGTGGTGTGTATTTGAGCCAATATGGAAGCCTGTTATTTGAGAAAAGCTGTAGAATGAGGCACAGCTGGTATGAATGAGTTTTTGGCTTTCAGAGGGTGTGAGATTTTATAGCGGGAAAAGGAGCTGTAAGGGTAGGCTCTATATGGAATTAGGCATTTGTTTCTCTGGGCAAATTAAGAAACTTATAAGAACAGTTGGGAGGAAAAGGACACACTAAACCTATAAAATGCATTTGCTGAAGATAATAGAGCAGTTCCTGTATATGTTTTTTTCAGAGCATTGTGCCCTGTGCAAGCTCACAACATACACATTGAAAAGCATTGGAGAACTGTGAAATACTGAAGCCCACTAAAGACTTCCTGGACTGAGGAAGTCCAGGAAGACCAAATAATCACTTTCAGCTACTGTATGTCATCATACCCAAGAATATTATCTTGCAATAACCCACATTACTGAAACCTGTCTAACTATGAAGTTATCCTTGGTGGAGGATACTGAAAGATTCAAGGTCCAGATCCTTGTTTCAAATTTGACTGGGTCAGGGATTAAGAAGTGCACAGAGTCAGGGAACTGCTGACTAACAAGGTCACCTCCCTGCTACCAAGAATTGCTGACATGGCTACAGTTCTCCACTAAATACACCTCTTACATAATACACATAGTCCTATCATATATGACCAACTCTTCCACTGAAGTCTGCAGCAGTGTTGCCTCTGCAAATGCCTCATCTATATCGAACTACCTGAAACAACAGAATTTGCTAGATGATTCTAATCCCCTGGTTTAGTGGAAGGGAGAGTTCCCCCATCAAGCCCAGCTAGCCTGGATGTCATATCTTTATCTAAACCTGTAGAAAGACAGAAGGAAAAAAGTCTAGAAAAATCAAGCAAGGGATCCTCTCAATTTAAAAAAATGGGGCATTTGATCATGTATCATAGATAAGGAACCTTAAAGGACAAAATGCTTGTGTACATACTGTACTTTACTAATGGAAAATGAATTACCAAGGATTCTTTGGAAATGCTCACCTCTACTCCTCTGTGGCCCTTTCCTTCTCCTTTTTGCCATGTATTTTGTTAAGCTTACTGTTTCTGCACATGCTATATAATGCATCAACAACTCCTGAGTGGCCTGTGGGTGGATATTGTTACCGTCCTTCAATACATTTTATGACAATTTTGACCTCCTGGTGTCTGCCTTAATCTGGTCACAACTGGACTTAAAATCTTGTCTTGTAAACAGTATGGAATATTGTGGTGTTTTTAAATTGGAATCCCTTACTTTTTATTTGTACATCCAATTTGGATTATTAAATATTTTTTTTAGCAACAAAGAGATGAAAGAATGTCCTGCCTTCAACTACTGTTAACCTATTATAACCTATGCACTGTACGTGGTATCTCACTTTTAGAGTTATTCATCTCTTGATGTGCAGTGAGGCCTGCAGTGGCCTCATTTGGAGAGCCTTTTATTTCTCATTGATATCATTAGAAGCTCACAAGCACCTAACAAATTCCGAGTAACCCTGAACAATTTTCAGCTGCTTCTTGAGAAATCTCAAAGACAGCTAATGACATACAGTTAGACCAGGCTTGATTTACTAAAAACAAATCTGAACTAAAGTGCTCAACCACCCCACTGAGCAAGTACCTTTACTGGCCAATACAAACATACTGTACCTATCAATGTCCTCATAGATCTTTTAACCTCCTAAACCTTAAATATCACAGCAGAATTTCATTCTTCATTTTCGTTTGCATTTAGTCTAGCAGTGCTAATGTTGAATGAGTTAATGTTTAACAAATTTATATTATAACATGCCCATATGTTAGGTTATTATTGTTACAGCTATAGGCGACTAGGAAGTATTTCTAAGAGTTAAATAGATAAAGTGAAAGTTAGATAAAGTGTGTAACACCTTACAGTGTAAACACTTCCAGCTTGAAAGCAGAGGGGATATTTGCTGAGATGTAGGGGATCCCCTGATCAAAGCCAATTGTAAGGTTTACCTAGTTAATTAAGTTGTGGGTAAATGACAGTCAATAAGACGTCCAGATACACACCATATAAGATCACAATAAGACCACAGAGAGTGAGGAGAAGATAATAGGAAAGGAGAAGAGAAGTGAAGGTCAGTCCACAAGAGAGAAGTCAGCAGGAGTTGGAACTTGAAGTGTGCACCAAGAGAGAGCTCCTACTTCATTCAGGCAAAACCTCACTGGAGCGAAGTATTTGAACCTTGCTAGAGAGGTCTTGCTATTCTGGGTTTTAGGGAAGTCTGATTTCCTGAGCAAAAGATACCTCAGTTAAAGACAGCCTTTCCTACATGTGGGTGCATTTTTAGAATAGGGAGATAGGCTCCCATTTATTTTGTGGCATCTGGGTGTGCAGAGAGAGAGAGATTTAACTGCAGATCATACTGCATTTATTTAGAAGATCTGTTTAGTGTTTGTATGGTCATTTATAATAAATACTTCTTTAACCAAGTGTGCCTGGATTATTCTTCTTTTCACCAAAGCATTGCCAGAGATCTAAGAATTCACATGCCTCTATTTATATCCGGGCATATTCTAGAGAAATCACTTACAAGTTGTGAGTTATGAATCATTTTTACTCATTCAATTCCTTACTGAATGTAACCCTTTATTATTATTAGGAGGAGTAGTAGTAATAATATTACTGTTGTTCTTGAAGTTATTTTCAATTTACTGTAATAAGCAAGTCTGGGCATCCTTCACCTCCTTTCATCAGATGCACTTAATTTTACAAATTTTTTAACTGCACTTATTTGACAATGATATCCCTTCTATTTTATTACAGTCTTACATATTCTAGAAAGAGGTAATAAAAATCTAGTATGAATAAATTACGTGTGAGTACTAATTTCTGAAACTCTATAGAAAGTGATATTCAGGGAGGGTGACAATTTTATGTTTTTTATCATGGAGTGCAGATGACAAACAAAAGATACAGAAAAATTGTATCTATGAAAACATAAGGAAACTTTCAAAAACACCCAAGAGAGGATTTAATTGCATAGCTTGATCAAAAGCACAAAGCAGAAGAACATTATGACCTGAAAAGTAATGTCTCTTCTCAGCTCTGAGAGGAAACACAAAGCTGAACATGCATTGTACTTTATATTACTTTAAAGGAAGCACAAATGGCGAGGGAAACATTTAAATATACAATACAAAAACTGCATACACAATCACAATAGTGGTTTGGAAATTCTTGTAAAGATGGAAGAATGCTACTTACTCATCTATCTATACCACTCACAGCAGAACTCTGGATTTCTGTACAGGTCTCCCATCTCACTACAGGCTTAACGAGATTATTCTAGAAGGTGGTGAAAACATGGCTATTTTTCTCAGCAAACCAATTATCATACTGGTATGCCGTGCTGTGCTTTATATAAGAAGAATACATTTTTTCCATATAATAATTTTAGTTTCAAAGGCAATTCTTTAGTCCCTTTTATATAATCTTATATCTGTTTACCTAAAGTGTAATTACATGCCCAAGTCTTTTAAATAAGACCTTACCACACATTAATTCAGGAAAGAAGTAATTAATCTTGAAATGATAGAACAAGATCTCTTAACCAAATTACAATGTGTAGTAGAAAATATGTTTGAATTCAGTTCTTGATAATACAGACCAAGAACTAACTTAGCTGTTTTTGCACATTCTTATGCTGGTAATCCAATACACAACCAAGAAAATACATTTTTATTTCAAATATTCTGAAGAATCACTTAAGTTACAGGTCCACAACATTTGCAATATTTCTATTTTCCTTATTTGAAAGTTTTTCATGTTGCGTTAAATAAATGAATTAAAACTAGATGGCTGTTAATTGACACCAAATGGTCTACTGTGAGAATTATTATTATATTACATGAACTCCATATATGTATATGTATTAAATGTGTTTATCAAAAAGCATATATGTTTTCAAATGTGAACCTGGCTAAAACATGTTTTAGCTTGAATAGTGCACATCAACTTAATTATGAATAATTTCAGAATTTCTTCATATACAGAGTATGCCCTTAATGCACACTTAAACAGTCTGCATGCAAAGTAAATTTGAAATAGTGAAGGAAGGTGGAAAACATTTAGTAAAAGCAAAAACAAGTCAGTCAACATTCTTCATACAGTATATCATAAATATCTTATGCCTCAGATACAATAAAAGCCTCAAAGCAGAGATAGTGTGGTCATACAAGCACATCACACAAAGAACATAACACAAGAGACCCAAGATCCTTGTAGAAGCTGGAAACTGCTTCTTCATTGAAGATGATGTCTGGGGAGCCTGTTCTGGGTACACACAACACTTTATGTAAAGAATTGTTTTCTAGTCTAAGTCGCAAATTAATTTATATTCTAATCATTATTAACTATAATTAGGTCATTGTATCATTGCTTTACTACTGAGAATGAAATAGTCTTCAGGGTTAACCCTATCAAAATCCCTAGGATTTAACAGATTTGGAACAAATCTCTTCTCAATCCACTTTTTAATTTTGAACAAAGGCGTAATGCTTTTAATCTGTCTACAGTATATACAATATATATCTTACCTAAATCCAGGACAACAATAATTGTTGTTGCTCTATTATCTATAATATCCTTTTTGCAGTATGGTCACCAAGCCAAAAGAACAGTATTCTTAGTTTCACACCTTAATGATGTCCTGCTAATGCATTATAAAGCTTGACCATGATTTCCCTTGATTTAAATTCCACACATTTTGTTATATGCAGAAGTGTTCCTCATTTTTTTATTGCTTCCTTTTATTAGCTTGATGAGGACATAGAAGACCCTACATGAAAACCCAAACAAGAAAAAAAAACATTGGTTGTGTACCTTTAATATACAGTATAACCCATGAAATATCACATAGTGCTATGCTCTACAGTACCTTCCTGTTTGGATCACTTTGCATTTGCAATGTTTAATTTAATTTGCCAGATGTTTGCACAATCCATGATTTTGTTGAAGTCTCTTATTAATTCCCTTGTTGTTATTTCCTTTACAACATATGTTTTTATTACTGATGTTCTGTTCTGTAGCCTTATAAAATATCTATGAAAAAGACCCTAAAGGAAAGAAGGCTTATGACTTCTGGTACATAGTTCTATCATGCTATATGGTAGCTGGAAAGTATTGGTTTTGTTAAGGTATAATTACAAGTTATCTTTATCAGTATAAACTGAAAAGCTTTGAAAATATGATTGTTCCATCTACCACTGATAATATAGCCCTTTGGATGAGATGTTAAACTGGTTCTAACTACATGGTCATTAACTATCCCATGATATTTTCAAAAGATCTTGGTTTGCATAACCTTCACTACCAAAAAGTTCCCCTTAATTCAATTGATGAAGTGATTTCTCGCGTCTCTAGTTTATCAGCTGTATAGTCGGGCTACGGGCACATAATGGCTGTTGCATTGTCACCCAAGTGCTAGATAAAGTGAGTCCCCTGATATGTGTAAAGCCCTTTGAGATCCACTGGGATGAAAGCTCTATATTAATTCAATTAATTATAAAGTGATTAATATTTATTGCATCTTATCTCTAGTGGCAGGATGTGGCAGGTTTTCTTCTCATGAACTTTTTCAGCATAAGTCTGTACCAATGTGTTTAAAATCTCTGAAGTGTTTCTTACAGAAGCAGTTCTTTCTTCTTCTGTCTAAATATTAAACCCCAAAATGAGTGCAAACCTATCATAATCTAATTTGTACTCTCCCGTCTACTTATTATGCATGGTAAAATTAACCTTTTCTAGTTAAATATAATTTAAAATCTTGGAATAATAATTATCTGTACCATTTCACTTACAGTCCTATGGGAACAGGGTCATCACTGAGCACATTAGTTGGAAATCTGAAGCACTGATTTGAAGACCTCTCTAGGCATATCACTTACATGCATAAAAGAAAATATAGTGCCGTGCTCAGAAAAGCATATTTTAATACACATAACAAATTAGTACACAATCTTTTAAACCTGAGAAAGCATTGGCATGCTTGCATATATCTTTAGTACTGCACGTTTAGTGTAGTTTGAGTTTTGTATCCATTGTCCAGTATACAAAAATAGTTGTTCCTACCTGTAGCTAGATTTCTAGAACCTCAGAGAAAGGGAAATCACATAATTCATGGGGTAGTGGCAGCTGTATGTCCAACCATATGTACAGTACACATTAACAACTAATATAAAATAGAGCTATTTCAATTCCTATTGGAGGTAAGGAACTTTCCCTAGTTCTCTCTCCAAATCCTCTTATTATATTATACATAAAATATTAAAACAAGAGAAGGCCATTTGGCCCATTTTAGTTATTTAGCAATTTAGTAGCTAATCTAACCAAAAACTTGGTCCAGCCAGTTCTTAAGCCAAATGCCCAAATCGAACCCCAACCAAATCCAGAAACCTACAATTATTTGTATAAAGAAATATTCTCTTCTCCATCTGAAATGTATCCCCTTTAGTTCCTAATTGAGAACCTGTACCCATGTTTCAATACTGCATCTGAAATAGTCTCCTGAGAGAATGATCTATACCCCTTGAGAATTTATATACTCTGATCTAAAAAGAAATGTAGTTCCTGTGTATATACAGTATGACAATGCTTAAGGCCTACTCATCAAATGGCATTGTAAGCAAAGCTCAACATAGTGTTCTAGATATGTTCTTACTAGTGTTTTGTAGAGATTAAGCATAATTTCCCTGGATTTAATTTAAACATTTTTTGCTATAACACATACCCAATCAGTAACAGAAGTAAGACTGAGTGGTCTAAATTATTCCAATAATGTTTTTGGGTTGAAATATAAGCATTTAAATAAGGGATTTTCGGTCATGCTATTTGAATGTATTTCATCTTTTCACTGGGCTTTCATGATCCCAGCATATTTGGCCTATTGTAAGATCCCTACCCCCTGTTCTTTTTGTTGTTACATCTCAAGTAGTACAGGCCAGGTATATCAGATGGATCTGAATAAGACCCACTTTAAATATTTCACCGATACTTCACTCCATATCATAAACCAAACAATCTCTCTTAAAAGAGTTACATTACATATGTTCATCAACCCAAAAAACAAACAGTAATATTACTAATCAGTCAAATTATTAACGCAAAGTGAGCTGATGAGCCAATCAACTTTTACTGTGAACAAAACTGATGAAAAACACTCCACTCTTGTGAATGCTTAAAATTGCTTTGTTTTCTCACTTGTCGTCAAGAAATGTTGTGTCTTGAGGTTAAGTTTGATGACTGTGCGTGCTATGTGAGCAAACTGAGGAGTATTTTCATAAAGACCATACATTACTTCAAACTTGTCTGTTGTCAGTAAAGTAATGATCTTTTTTTAAGCCTGCAGTTTGACCTTTACTTGAAATATAGAGCTGCACTTGAGTAACTTTCTGACAAAAAAATGTCTTTATACAGTACTAACTTATGAATGATGCAGCTATTGTTTTAGAGGCAACAACTCCTATCATAACTGATTCTCAAAGCAAAGGCCATGCAAAAGCGAACTCATGAACCACACTCAATGTGTGTGTACAGGATTGCCAGCACAAAAATAGGACAGGTACTGAAAAACTGCAGACCACAGAACCAGAAACCACCACCCAAAATTCCAAACAGCCAGAAAGTCAGAAAACTGTAACGAATAATATATTACTGCTTGACTCATAAATCTAAGGTGTCACATTTTGTATGCAGATGCTTATGAGAGCTCCAACAGAATTAGATACAGGTGACCTGATTTGAGTCTTAAGCACTGGAGTGAGCAGAATCCCACGTGAGGCAAATGAGCTGTCAGGATAGGCTGCACGTGAAATTAGCAACTTCTTTGAGGGGAATTAACAGCCTTTTAAGCCTAGTTGGAAAGAATTTGTGTCTGATTCTGGGTTCTAGCCTAGACAAAAGGCTTTGCAGATGGGTATCCTTTTAGAGCTGTAAGGGGCTACAGGTAAATGTACATATACCATATACATTCAGGAATGGAACACATGCTGCTTATCATGTTGTTGAGGCTGATTACCTTGCATTTAAGAAATGTATGGATAAGATCCCCAGAACAATGCTCTACCAACACCCAAATAAGGAAAGTAGATTAAAGTGCATTTTCCAGTGTGTAACCTTTTTATTATTCTTATAGGTAAAAACCGTTATCAAAGGAGCATTTGAACTGTATTCATATTTACTATTTAAAAAGTCTGCTTTACCAGATTACAGGGGAGAGATAAGGCTATGGGGCCTGTTTTAAGACTGCATATGAAAGAGTGCATTATGTGTTCTGGATTCTTTTATTCATTAACAAATAACATTTTATGTTTTTTAATCACACAATGCTAACAGATGACTGCTGCCATCTTATACCAAAACATGTTTACTATCTGTCTAAGGGACTTCTTCCTTTACTGATTTCCCCACAAGACCTCCTTCATTTTCTTGTTTTTAAGACTCCTGCTATTTGATTTCCTAACACGGCTTCAGTGATGATGTAGAAGTGTAATTAAATGTTAAGTAAAACCACATGGATTCTGTTCTCTGTTCTGTGTATGGTTGTGGGGGTGTTTTTGAAGAGTATGTTTTCTGTGGTGCTAAAAACATGCTCTGCAGTAACTCTTATAAAAACAACCTAAAAGTTTCTAAAGGAACATTCCAGTTCTCTACTGAAACAAATAAGTCATCTATAGTTATTTCCATAAAGCACTACTTTCCAGCAATAAAAAAGATCTTGTCTTCACCACCTTAAGATTATTTAACATTCTCTCAATGGCATTAAGCATATTAAACAAAAAAAGTGTAACAAAAATAAAGGATTTTTAAAATACTTCTTAAAAGCATCAGGTAACTTCAGAGAACAGATTACAGCAAAAATCGCATTTGTACAGTGTCAGAGGTATTCTACAGCAATATTTGACACATATTGCATCTTCTTTAGAAGTGGGGCACATTAATCCATCTCTAATCATGTGTTTGTTTTTAATCATCTAGTCTGTAGGCACTATGGTTGCACAAAATTACACATTGTGGATCTCAACAACCTTTTCAGTTTTTTAACTCCTTACAATCTCTTGAATAAACAAATTAGATTGAATGGAACTGTCTCATTTCAAAACTAACATTCTTGTCCATCAATTCTGGAATATTCTCTAGTGACTGTGCTAAATATATTTCTAAGGAAAACAAAACTCACATTCACATCAGGAATGACAATTAAAATCAGCCAAGGAGCACTTGGCAAATTTAAACCACTGGGAATGACCAGAAACCTACAGTTCACTTGAAGATTAACTGGCCTGCAGGAAAACAAAAATGGGAAATAAGCCTTAATCTGAAAGATGTAATGACGACTGCAAATCAGGATTATCGCAAAAATAAATATTATTGATACACATTTCTTGACTGAAAAATTGACAGTGCTAGTTTCAAGGATAAATTAAATTAGCAGTACAGCATAAAATCACATTTCTATTTTGCAAAGATTAACACTAAACTAATGAACATTAACAATGTGCACACCCCTTTTACCGAACTGTTTAACTATACAACAGATCTTTGAATGTTTTAAAATTTTATAGTGGAAACAATTTAAGGAAATTCTAGTCTCTGAAAATTAATATTCAAAAGTTCTTTTAACTTTATTTTAAGACTCAAGTGGTGAATATGCTTACTCTAAGAATTCAATAATCATTGGAAGTACGAGCCTGGGTCATGTACTGTAACGAGTGGATTATGACCATGATTCCCTAAACGGTAATACACAACTGGCTCACCACTTCCTGAGATTTAGCAAGCAAGGAGTCTTTTGGATTTCAGTAAAGCAGTGACTCTTGCAAATTCCCAAGAGTCTGCAGGCTCACAGTGATGTGCCACAACTCCACTTAGTGCTGCTCCTCCTGTACATCTCTGAGTAACTTGTAAAGAGTCAAAACATGAATTGGTCAATAGGTGGGCAAATCAGAGGAGCACGCCTACACTTCTTAATTCTCATTTAATGGGTACAAGGTATGACACTGCAAATAACCGTTATAAAAAAATACAGTATTTGTGTACAAAGAACCCTTGATCTTTAGGCACATGATATACTGTACATTTTCATTCCCATTCCAAAAGAAATTGGTAATACAGAAGTAAAAACTGAATCTTTAATTTATCTCAGACAGCTGTTACCTTACCTTTCATGCTTCATTAAACTCCTGACCCATGTTTTAAGACGATATAGATTAAACACTTCAACGCACATTAAACGTGAATGCTGATACAGAATGTCATGAATGTTGCATTAAAAGTCGATTGATTTTTTTAAATAACATATGGTGATATTGAAAGCTGGCTGTAAATGCTTCTGTTCCAGTGGAGTACTGCACTGAAGCAAATTTTATAAATCTTCAAGATACTAATTTTATTTTCGTCGTATTTTCTTCATTACTCATCTTTTTCACTGACATATTTAAAGTTAAAAGGAAAGGGAGAACCTTAAGAAATATCTTATGTGGCCTATTTTCACCAAGTCTAATTTATAGAAAGTTCCATATCACAGTAAGATTTATGTTTGTTGTTCTGCTTTGGGAATTATTACTATTTTTACACATTTGTGCAAATACAAATGTCACAGCATTACTGTTTCCAAGGGCAAAAAACTGCAGGTGTGGAATGCCTTCAGTAATTAATTTTTTACTTTCCTCAACAGTAATGAAGCGTTATGTATTCTCACCTGTGAAGTAGATATTTTAGTCAAAGATATATACTTGTTTGGATATGCATACAATTTGAGATTTAATCTGCTCCAAAAGAATGAAAAAAAAAGTTTAAAAAAAATGAAATATTATAAACTTTAATTTAAAACACAACATACAATATATTTTGCTCCTTAACAAGACCCATTTTTCAGAACAATTAAGTTTATTTTTCCAAGAGCTATAATCAGAATGATGAATGCAGTTATAAGATGCTACAAGGGCTCTACAATAAAAAAAAAGCATAGGTTGTTGAGGTTATCTTCTTCAGAAAGTGTCAAATGTCCGATTTTAAAAATAAACATGAATCACAATAGCAACCAGAGGTTGTCCTGAAGCACTCACTTATTTGGCATTGATTAAAAAGCAAATAATTTAGAATACCTATTTTAATGCTCACTTTTAAACATATATATATTAAAAGGTTCCAACTGAGTACAAAATAAATAAATTGGTTTTACTATAGCTCAGTGGCTATGAGCTGGTGGTTGAGACATAGCCCTAGGTGTACCTAAGAGGGACTTAAGGGGTACACAGAAAAAGACAAAAATAATCAGAAATGTTGGCTTCTTAATTACTTTAAGCAAATTATTTTAGAGTAGTTGTTGTTCTTTAACTGGAATGGATATATTTGTTGCAGGGAAGAGAAAAGTAGAAGAACACAAATGCCTTTACACAAAGTTCACATTGACTGAAATCTCACGAGTTCAACAACACATATTTTGATTTGGGGTTTGCATACTGTATGTTGGAAGAGCTCTCCAATGATTGTATGAAGACAACTCTGTTAAAAACATGGAAAGAAAGCGCAAGTCTGGTCAGAAAACAATCTGAATATTTTAAATGGAGGCCTGGAATGTTTCAAACATAAAAAGGCTGTATTCACATACAGCATTGCAGTCAGTGAAAGTGCTCTTACCCATGTTCGGTACTGAGAAGGGTGTTTGATATGCAGTTGGAGTTGGCTCAGTTTTTTACTAATTCAGAATAGTGTACTGTCTGATTATTTGATTATTCCCGAATGGACTGCAAAATTAGAATACTTGCCAACTCAAAAGACGCAACATCACCATGTAGCAACCAAACACCAATGCGATGGTCTGTGTGAATAAAAGTTAAAGGATTCAGAGCCTCAGTGTTTCCTTGCCTGAGTGAATGAAATGAGCCTCAAAGGCTTTTGGTATTTCAAATGTAATAAGTGTCTGGTTAACAGTATTTGTTGCTCAGTTTAATATGTATGTACATTTGTGAAATGGAAACAGCAGCACAAATGGACAGAGGCTGAATCAGACATCTACTTACAAACGCTACCACTAAGAAAATGCAATGCTCCACAGCACAAACATACACGAAGAAGACAAACTGATCGAACTGACTAATAACAGCTTTTTGGGGCACAAGCATCAGAGCTATGGACGAAACATCTCGTGTTTTTGGGTGGAAGTGGAATCCAAACATCCAGAACCTTCTGCTGCCATTTGTAACTACATTCTCCACCCAGCTACTATTAAAACAAGGACAATGGACAGAACATGGCCTTTCTGACATTGTTTACAAGGATATATAATCCTAGTTATCTCATTTAAATGGTCAATAGTATCATTCAAGCATGTTTGTTGTTACAGTACATACTGTATTTGCTTAATATTTTCTGTTACTAGATATTATCACAAAGGTTCTAAATTGAAGCATTTTCATAAGCAGTCATGTGTTGCATATCACTGGGTTTATGCTTAACTTTATTTTTTACACTTTAATATTATTTGGAATTGTGTACTAATCAAGCAGCACTAGAGTAACCTGCTGACACACACGTTGCAACTAATTACATTTCATCACGATTCATGTATGGTAATCAGTGTTGCTTGATTCGTATCTGATCTGAAGTAACATTAAATACAGAAATCAATATAAAGGTGAACTTGGGTTGAAATCTTTAAACAGGAGGTGTGCACTTCTTATAAAATGTAGAAAATCCCTGTTATTGCTTATGTAACCTGGCACAAGCAGGAAGAGCTTAATGAAGCAATAAATAGTTTTTTTTGCTGAATTTCTGCCAAAAAGGCTGTGGTTATCTGTGAGTATTTCCTGTTTTATTGTTGCAGCACAGCCAGAATGAAAATCATTGAACAATCTGAAATGCAACAGAGGTGCCTGCGACATAAAGCCACCTGCATAATTAAGAGCAAAATGGGGAAAAAAAATAGAATTATTTTTTGTTACACAGAAGTATATCTTTTATATTTCCTTCAAGTATGGTCTATCTCCAAAAAAAGCATTTTCAATCTTCTCTTTATATGATGAAAACACCATATTTATGAGTGCTATACTATATATACCATCCTTACAAATATAAATCTAAATTCTCCCACCAACAAAGCATAAGCATTCTCTTTCCAAGCAGAATATACTACCTATCCCATTGAAATAACACATTGGTAAGCTGTTCATTATAACAATAAGAAGGGACTGATTCACATTGGAATTTATCAGGTTTTTCTCTAACCTAACCCTGTCACGACCATAAGGAACAACAGAATCATATACAGAAACCCACAATACAACAAAAAAGCACTTGACGAATATGGATTCCATGGCACACTCCATTTCATATTAAAACATGCCCTTTCAATGCTACAACCTACTGAAACTATATACTGTATACAGCGTGCGAAGAACTTGAGGGAAGCTGTTAGACTCTGTGTAATATAACAGGTACAGAGATTAATTGTGAGGTTTTCACTACACAGGAAATTATAAAACTTCCTGTTATTAATAGGAGAATAATGGCTTGATAAGTTTATTATATCTGTGCAGAAAGAAAACAGAAACAAAAATAGAATTGTTAGGAAAGCATTGCGTGGTAAATTACTTCCTACAGCTCTCTCTACTGGATTATTCTGATCTCAAACCAAGCGAGAGAATAAATGACCACAGTTCTACCCAATCAGTGCTCAGCTGGGGTCTGAAAGTAGACAAAGCCAGAGCAGAAACATCACAATTCACAAGAAATAGTGTGGAAAACAATATACTTGGTATTTGCTGTTTAAACAACACTCACTTTCGGTGTAATATAAGGTACTGACAGGACTAAAAAAAAAAAATGTCAAGTACTTCAATTCCAAATATTAAAAACCTTGCCAAAAGATCACCTATACCTATACCCTGGTCATGTCTACTGATGTATAACTATCCAAAATGAAAAACAGGTTCTTTTTAACACTTGTCTTCAAAGTTAATATTTTTTAATCTGAATATACATATAAAAAATATATCTAAAATATGAATGCTCAAATTAAACACTTCTCAAATTTGAAAAGATTGGACATTTTTAGGTCTAAATGCAAAGCCGTATTTCTTTAACACATCACCCAGTCAACACTATCCCCTTACAAATATTAAGTTTAAAAATGCAAATGCAACATTTCAAATGTAATGAAATAAGACATTTGCATGGTACTGTAAATATACACACACAGCTTAATCACAAATTTGATTATGAATATAACATTATATAGAATATAATCTAGAATTTTTTTCTTCATTTGTTAGCCAAAAAAAAGACTTTAAAAAAATCCACTCATAAGTTATTATTCATTTCAGTGGCATTCACAGCCAACTAAATACATGAAAACAGATAAGGTGGATACCCCATGTTGAGTGCCCATTTTTATAGATCGGTTCTTACATTCTGCCTAATTTTAAAATATTTTTTTTATTCTGGAATACAAAAAAATCTAATAGGGTCAGAATCTACAACAACAGATAAACTTAATTTGGTTGAATATACAGTATAACCCATTCTAAGAAAATTGATTCTTTTGAAGAAGCAAATAAAGTAGTAAAATGAAAAGGAAACAGACATAAAATTGTTGATTGAATTTTCATAATTTTGTGCCAGAAGATACATGGGACAAGATCTACATGAAGGTAAATGTGTAGGGAAAGGGGAGTACTGCGTAATATTGATATGGTTGCAAAGGAAGCACAAAATCAATAAAAGAACATGCCATCTTAGCATTTTAAGTATAAAACAAAGAAGTACAGAAACCACACATTAATACTTCATTGGAAAAAAAATAACAGCACTATCTTAGAAGTTATACATTTGTTTTTGCAGGTTATGCAAAATCCATAAATTTTTATACATATATACTTGAGTATGTAAGCACTGAATTCACAATTTTCTAATATTAATGAGAAAGTGTATTTAAAAAAATCAATGGTAACGTGATGAATGGTTTACCTGAATGAGACTTTTTTACTTACAGTATAAACACTACACAACACGATCAAATACATAAAAACCATATACTGTAGCAATATAAAATGTGACAAACATACCAAGACTACTCACTGACCTGCACCTGCAGAAATGCCTTGTTTGCTCTCAAGTCCTTAAATGGGGTCTTCCATTATGTTCACCATTCTTCTCTCGGCCTGGAATTCATTCAGCCTCCCTTCACTGTTAGGACACGGAATTTCATCCACATCACATCCTGTGGATTCCCTCACAATCTAACAAGGGTGAAACTGTCTCGTATGCCATAGCCAATCCCACCAAAACTGGCCTAAGATGACAATGGCTTGGAGGCTCAGACCACCTCCAGATATTGTTTTTATCCACAAAACAATAACTTCCCCTTAAACAATTATATTCTAAAACTATAAGTCTGCTCTAAAAAAAACAAGTACTGTGCATTCATAGACAACTACAACAATTATTTTCAGGTACTCAAATATATCTGCTTTAATAGACTGGAAACTATTCCAGAAAAGCTGATTCCAACTTTTAAAACTTCACACAAATGTGTATGATATGCAATGAAATTGAAAATAATAATAATAATAATACTTGGAAAGATAAAACTGTAAAATGAAAATGTGAATGTACTGTATATGAAACACTATTAGAAAAAAACAGTTAAAAAACACTATATAAAAAAGTTAACTAATGACTGTTGACTTTTAACAAAAAATAGACAAACTATGCATGAGTGCAAGCAATACTGTATTTATGAGGAACAAGTCTAAGAAAATGTTCTCACATATTTGGTAACGTCTGAGAAGCCACTGTTGTAAGAATTTAAAAAAAAGGTTTTTCAGAAACCAAGTCAACTTTAAAATCTAAAACTGTCAACATTATTTGTTTTGTGCTGAGTTTAATTTCGATGGAGAACATAATGTAACTAAACTAATACAAATAACTAATACAAATAAGAAACAAATTCAAGCCAACAGGAGATCCTCGCAAGTATACAACTTTAAGTGTGTGTGTGGCAGTGAAAATTACAGGGCAACCTTGACAATCTTAATGACATACAACTAAGAGTTGAAGAATCAATGTGCTTTACTGATTTATATGAAAATTTACTGACCTTGTGAAATGGCAATGTAATAAAAAATATTTATGTAAGTTGCACTCCTCACTCTCCTGTCAGGCTAATCCCATATTTCAATGGGAGTGAGTCAGGGTACTTGTAAAGCCAGTGCATCAGTTTTAAATCTGTTTTTGTGTTTGTTTGCTAAATTCATCTAAATATCTTAGTTGTTTCTAAGTTACTTATGCGTTTAACCTACCATATTTAGTGTCAATATCACAATTAAAAACAAAATCTGTTGCTATGTTGTCTTCCTAAGGAAACAAAGTTTGAAGAATTTCATAATATTTTGCTCTTACAAAAGTACTTTTGGTTCCTTAGCAAGAGAACTCCAAACTTTCAGATTAGCACACCCATGTTTCACTTTTTAGCAATGCAAGGTAGTGTAACGTAAAAAAACAAACCATGGCTCCAGTGAAGGAAATTAAATGTTATGTTCATTTACCTATAATTAACATTTAAGAGGAAAAGCATTTTGGGAAGATAAAGTTCATTAACAAATTAGGTAATGGCAAACACAAGCAAAAAAATAAAAGAAAAGACAAAATAGTTTTCCCAAGTCAAATGCTAATCATTTATCTTCCTGTCATTTTCAGTTCCATATCGAATCCCTTCGTGTTAAAGGAAATAGTAAGGACACAAGAAGATGATCTGATGTAGAGTGTTGCTACTCAAAAACATTTGCTGAGATAAGCAAGATGTAAAAAATGCCTAAGCTTTTCTGAGATCTGGAATGAGCATTAAACCACAAATATTAAATCAAAGGAGAAATGGAAAAGAATGTCACACACGTCTGACTTTTTCTCATCCAAGAGTAAACAATGTGTTAGAAGAAAATCACACAAGAGACTGGCAGCATGTTTTCTAGTGACTACAGTAATACAGATGGATAAGGAAGCTGTTGCACAAATAGTTTAAGTAAAAGTTCAAGCATTTTTGAATTCGTACAATAATATGAATTACTTAAATTCACATTAATGGTAATGTATTGTTTTTCCAACATAATAATGAGCTAAACACTAATAAAAGCTAGTTGATTAAACCTATAACAATAAACTAAAAAAATATTCCCTGACCTTAACTGCACTTATTTGCAAAATTGTGAAAATGAACACTGTAGCAGCACTGCAGGCTGCATGAAATGATCACACTACTGTATGTACAACTGGGATTCCTAACAAGGCTGTTCATAAGAAAGGTTTTGAGTAAGATGACTGTAACAATTGGCACTCTGAGAACAGCACAGCAAGTCATGCGCTCAAATTTGGTGCTTTTTTAAATGTTAGGTTATCGCCCCTTCGCCTGTTTAAAAGACAGGTACCAGCACTAAAATGTGAATGGAAATATCTCCAAGAGCCACAGCATATGAAATCACAGCACATCAGCAGAAAGGGAATCTCAAATAATCCAATATTATCCGAAATTACAGACTGCGTCAAACAATATGCTCTTAGCTCTGACAGTAGCTCCCCCTGTGTACTAGAACAAAAACAGCTGCATATTCATTCACCCTGAAACCTTACGCTTCAAACACAAGTGATGACTATGCAGCAGACTTTTGGACTCTAGACTTTTAGACCCTTGTTTAAATGGCAAAAGCATGTAGGTGATGTTTTTCCGTTAGAGGCGATAAATAATAAAAATAATCTACTGCATCTGACATTCCAAATTTACCTTAAATTCTGCCAGAACCTCAAACATAGCTTTGGTGACCCCATACATCTTCAATCCATAATATGTGATGCACAACCTCTGCCCACCAGACAAAAACAAAGTCATACTAACAGTAAGGTTTTACTGCCCATGTGTTTGTTTATTTGTTTGTTTAAAAGGAATGGGACAATTCAGAGCGACTGCAAAAAACAAAACGCTTGATATGAAGGCAAAAAAATGCAGTCTCTCCAATAGATAAAATAAACTGTTCTGACATGAACTCAACCATCCTTAATTCCCTAAAACAGATAATGATATACTTAATAACTAAGATGTATCGCTTCTTTCATTTCGGGTTTTTTTTATGTGTACACAACCTCCGATTCACTTTTTCAAAAGGTTTATTTTCTGTTTAAACCCAGACAACTCAAACATGAGGTTAAAAACAGCACGAGACAAATGTTTTTTTTGTTTCTCAAATAACCTGTATATATACACACTTATTTTAAGCATTAATGTAGACATGAAATAACTTACTGTAATATATATACACAGTACACAACATATAATGAGCATCAAAAGAAATCAATTCTGGACAATTTTGCAAAGTGAAAATGAGGAAAATGACTATGGGTAGAAGGCAGCAAGTAGTGCAGCATTTAGTATTGCTGCCTAGCAGCAGTGGGGCTTAAATTCAGGACCTCGGGTGCTATCTGTGTGCGGTTTGTATCGTCTCCTCGTGTTCAGATGAGTTTTCCTTTGGGTGCTCTGGTGCCCTCCCACAGTGTCTGTCCTGTTATGGACTGGCATCCCAGCCAGGATACAGTAGATCCCGCTTTGCAGCCATTGCTTGCCAGGAAAGGCTTCGGCTCCCCTGTGACCCTGTACTGGAGTTTGCATGTTCTCCCCATATTCGCGTGGGTTTCCTCTGGGTGCTCCCGTTTCCTCCCACTGTCCAAAGACGTAGTGGTAGATTAATTGGCTTCAGGGAAAATTGGAACTGGTGAAAGTCTGTGCATTTCTGTGTGTGCCCTACGATGGACTGGTGTCCTGTCCATGGTGTACCCCACCTTTGCACTTGTTGTTTGCTGAGACAGGCAGGGGCTTTCCTGCAACCATGAGCTGGATGAAGTGGGTAGAAAATGAATGGATGGACTGAGGCAAGATAAACATGATGTGGGAAAAAACAGACCAACTTAGCTATTTTTTATACAAACAGTATCCTTTCTTTTGAGAAGGACAAATGATTTCATATAAATTAAAACAAAACATAACATGGGGGAAATTTCCCTACATCACTATGATGAATTATGTGATATTCTAATAAACCACGGTTCTAGTTTAGGGAATAAAAAAAAAATATCCTCAGTTGCCTTAATTAAAAAAGTTTTATTTACATCTGACTAGTGTATGAAGCAGTAAACATGAAGAGAGATCTATATCAAAAGACAAATTACACACTTGTAACTGTCTAGCATGTAACATGAAATTATGCAAACCAGGCTGACAGTAGAATCATGCTTCCTCCAAAGAGGCCTGTCAGGAAGCTGTTAACTCCTTTATTTGCATTCAGAGGCAGCGACTTCAACAGTAGCTAAACTGACACAAAATGCTTCTGGTCAGAGAATGCTGTGTCACTTTTTTCCCCATAAAGTGTCATAGATAATTACAATGGGATTCAAACAGCATGTGGATTAGATCAAAGTAGCACACACAAAAAAGCCCGTCTGTTCACTTCACCAAGAATACCATCTGTTTTTAATCTCCATCTCGTGGCCCACTTGTGGATTATTATTTCCAATCTCTCATATTGCTTAGGAACCTACAGGGCACCATACCTAACTCCTGCTTTCTAATCACAGCACAACTTTACATTATTAAAGACAATGTTCACTTCTTCTAAAGACAAAATATTTACACATGCCCAATTATACATCAATACAGAAACTCAGTTTTCATTACAAAAAATGACCCTGGGATGCAATTTTAGTTCACTGAGTGAACAGAATAAAAGGCAGTTATCATTTTAGTATCATTCTCCACATACAAGCCCGATACTTGTTTTTTATTGAAAAAATGGCTTATAAAGATCATAAAATTTGTGAGGATCTAAGCAGGTTATTAACCGCTGATTGCAATGATAGAGAACATGCTGAAGAACCATCATCATTAACAGTGTAGTGAAAAGCTTCCCCACAGACCACTATAAAAAACAGTGTGAATAGTTGATTGCTAGCAATTTAATGGTCCGTTTGCAATTCTTAGCAACGCCAGCTATTTTGGTTTCCTCATGCATCTGCCTACAACATACCAGCATGTTAGTTTTTACTAATTACAAGACTCTTGCAGCAACCAATTAATAACACAGAAGAAGGTTTTATATAGATATACAGTATTTAGGGTATTCTTATTCCAAAATCACCAGAGTGAACCTCTTCCATCTAAATTAATTGAAAATAGTCTTGCATATTACATCCTCTAACATAAGTCTCAGGTCAACCAATATGAAATTGTAGCAATTTAATAACATAACATTTTTTGCAACACAAAGAGAGGTGTGAGGTTATCATTAGCTGAAAGCAAAATGTCATGACTCATTTCATTTCGCAATCAAATTTACTTAGCATTAAATGGAATAATTGCAGTCACTATGGGGCATAAAGCTTATCCACAGCTGACTGGAGCCTTATGAACTACAGAAAGGCCAGAAGCATTTTTTTCTCAAACTTGCTTTTTGAATGTTTGATATTAAAAAGTCAGTAAAAGATTTGATCAGGGTCTTACATAAAACATACATTCCTTTCAGTTCTATTAACAAAGGAATCATGTATCGTATAACATTTACCATACATCATTTTAGCTTAGCAACACCAAGGACTCTAAACAGAAGCACCAATTAACTCTATTTATCATAATTTTCCTGACCTCATCAGCTTTTACTCCAATCACTGTAGAAGCACCCCGTAATGCACATAAGGAAATACTGCATTAAACTGACACTGCACCAGGCAATTAGATTTTGCACATTTGAGATGGCCAGTAGCGGTTAAATAAGTGATGTATCAAGGTCATGGTAACTGTGACTATAGGTGGGTGATGACGAACAATTATGACAACAGTTCTATTATTACTAATGATTAATTTCACATAAAAACATTGTCTATTAAAACAGAAAAGACATATACAATACATCATGAACGGAAAATACTAATAATCTTGCTGTGGTAGCTGTGAAGGTTTAGAAGCTGCCATAGACAGTCTGAAACTAAGGGGAAAGTTCTGTCTCTGGCATCAGGAAATGTATTTTGATGGTGGGAGCTATTTACCACTTTTGGAATTTCATATTGCAAGGGAAAAAATGGTTTTAAAATGCCTAACCAAAACCACACAATAATTACTCAGTGCAACATGCAATTTGACAGGATATACTGTATAGTCATGGCAAAGTATTTGCTGCAGGAAGTGAATAACAAATTGTTCCCTCACAAGTACTGCTCCCTATAATACCATCCATTCCTGAATTATTTTGTTTCTTTATTACTTTAATTTTGTATCATTTTAAAAATTCTTCATATGGCAAAATCAAAATAGATTTCAGCAAGTCAGGACCCAAAACAGTATTTACCAACCCCCCATCTTTGTTCCAATGGGCGGATTTTCTCTCTATTTCCTCTATTTGCATATGCAACAAAAAATGCTAGAGGGGCATACAGTATATAACTTTGTGCTGATGGTCTGTGCGTCACAGGGCTCCTATTGTTCTTTCACCTCAATTATTATGATTTATGTTTACTGTAAAATTTGAAATTGTTTTTTATTTATGCCTAAAAACGCATAAGCGCATTCTTGTACCTATGGCTGGATCACTTGTTTGCTACACAACATCAGATTCCTTACGTTTGAATCGTTGAACACAGCAATCGTTTAAGCTGGTATGGAGAGCAACAAGACGTTTTCTCTAGTTATTTCCAATTTTCAGTAATCTATAAGAAAATAATACCCCAAGAGAATACAAGTGAGGGGACATGAGATGTGTTGGTTGACTGCATATTTTACTATTTTTGATATTTATTTTTGTTGTTGATATTATCTATATTTGATTATTGTTTAAGTTTTATCAAAAATCCTGTTGAAAAGAAACCTGTGTTTTTTTTTAAATACACTGCAATACCTACAGTAAGTATTGCTATCTTACTTTGAGAATGGTACAGCAGAATGTGGCTAGAAATGCTATATACAGTCCTAGATCTGATTCAGGACTTAGGGCACGTTTTATGTGGGGTTAATATGTTAAGATAGCTTCCTGATTCATTGTATGGTGTTCAGATTTTCAAATGAAGGAAAAAAGATCCAACACAATTCTCCCGATTACTTTCCATCCCATATGTCCAGCCGAAGATTCAGAGATTCAGCGAGGAAGTATACTCACTTTGATCCAAATCACATCATTCTCATTCTTGCTCTGTAAAGCAGGAAGATCATACTTATCTGTGACAGATGGATGAAGGTCCTGCCTGTGATACGTAGAGGCCTGTCTGGTTTACTGGTACTACATACAGTATGCAGGAGGAGGGATATGTTTTATGCTCAGTTACTATTTCTGTGTTGTGATGGTTGCAGGAGATTTAGCTGGTGATGGGCACTGTGGAGAACACAGCAGTAATGTTATTTTTTTTTTGGGGGGGGGGGTTGCAGATGTGTTATTGGCCTGCCCCATCTTCATTTAAGTTGCTATTCAGAATTGCTCAGCTTGCTAGTAGGTCACGAGCAGGGAAGCTCACAAAATGCCTCTGGAGACTTATATCTGACCTACTATAGCTCTGCTTGACAGGTGACAAATTTTTTACATCTTTCTCAAATAATCTGCTTGTTTTTCCTCCCAACATAATTGTCTCTATACCTTTGCATTTAAATTTATATTCTCACAACTGGAGGATACGAATATTCTTTTGCCAACTCTTTTGCCAACTCTCTTATACCACAATGCATATAATGTAATTTTTGACTAAATTCTGCTTTGTTACACAAATGTTCTTCAGCTGAGCACTACTATAAAATTTACATATGAAATATACATACAGTATATATATATATTCATGAAAAAAAATATTTTTAACCTGTCAGTTACCATGTCGCACAGAATCCAAAACAGCTGCTCTGAGTACTCCAATTTCTTTGACCGAGTCAAAAGAAGCTTTGCTGAGTAAGAACATAAACAAATCTGCTAACTGATGATATTTGCTTTTTGGGATCATCTGAGATCATCTTTTTTATGCGAGATGCAGACAACTTTAAATAAAGGCTTCTTTACAGAGACACTAACACTATTGTAATTTCATTGCAATATTCCATTCCCTTTCTGTTAGCTATCTCCCTCTATCCTTACTAAATTAAGATCTGAAACTGTATGTAAAAGGTATCAGCACCCAGATTTGAGAATTAAATAAAGAATTACACATGATTTGTTAATACCTGAATGGAGACAATGTTTGTTGTCTCTTTGAATCTCCTTGAAACTATTATCTCTGACATTGATTACATACAATATCTGCATCTACTCTTGTTTCTAGATGTTGAGAAGGCTTAGAACATGAGAGGCTTTGACGGGATAGAACTGGAGGATCTCTGAGCAGCTTTAGATCATATGAGGTGTGACAGTGCAGTGGGGAGGAGCCGCGGTGGGCACGGGTAAAAAGTCAATGCCCCGGGGGAGGGGGCGAAGCACCAGTGTGAGGTTAGCAGGGACCAAAAATACTACAAAAGAGGTGACACAAATAAACAAAAATACAAAAAGAAAGTGTACCGCTGTGCCTCGTAACCTCCAGGCTAGGCTTACCCTATTAAGGGGGTCTACCCTGGGCAAAAAGAACCACTAGCACAGCAGTGACCAGACTGGACTTACCCTATTTAGTGGGGTCCATTCTGGTAGAGCAGGGCACATAAGGTAAAAACAAAAATAAAACTTGTGGAAAAGGAACAGCCTGCTCTGGTGGTACTGCACAGCGGGTCAGTGGAAAAAAGAAAAAGAAAAGTAAAAGAACACCTTACATGGGTGCAATCCCCTCCAGGACTGTCAGTGTAAAACGCCCCCTTTCCGGGGGGTGTCCCTGCTCGTCCCTTCAGGGGGTGTCTAGTTTGCCCTTATAGGACCTGCCCAGCTGCGGCTCGTAATGTAGAAGACAGGACAGCCGGGACTACAAAGGCAAGGTGTCGCCCTTCTACCAGGGCTCCGCCTCCACACTGGGCACGCCCCCTACATCATGCCACAGGGGTGAGAGACATTTTATCACAATTAAAATAATGTATTCAAATTTTTCAGCTATGGTGTTTACAAGTTCCTTCTGTATTCCTCATGTTATAATACAAAGAGTTAACCAGGACTTCACTTGCTCTGCAATATTGTTTGCAATCTCATTAGAGCCCCTGGCACGAGTGCTACATCAATCAACAGTTACCCCTGCCAGAAACAAAAACAAAGTGAAATATGAATGTTTTGATGCTGTTTATGCTGGGGATATCAATCCTTTAATATTTCATTTTTGTTTGATTTTTCCTGAATTTATCCCTTCTTTTCATGGTATTTTAACATTAAAAGTGCACCGCCATGATATAAAACTTGGGTTGTCACTGCAGATGGGTGTCACTGCCTAATTAAGTCAAACTATCTTTTTTTGTACTTATATATTTTTTCTATTTATATCTTCACTCCAGAATGCATGATATGGTGTTCCCTGGAACACTGAGCTTTCATCTCATCTCACCATTTACATAAACCTCTTTGAACATTAGGGTTTAGACCTCTAAAGTGATATTATCACTATACTCTTTTAAAAAAATACTTAGAATCACTAATTATTTTTGTTATACCCACCAAACTTGGAATAGCCAAATTTATTGTTTTATATGTCTTAGCTCACACCTACAAATCTCACAAGGGAGAATAAGGAAGTGTGGGCAGGTCAGATGAGTCTGCCTACATTCGAGATATTTGTTTTTAACACATCATAGGCACCGTGGCCCCATACAGGAGGTTCAGTGCCAACTGCAGGAGAGACGCATCCTTTACCAACAGCACTGCAAGTCTGCAAATCCAAGAAGGCAATTGTGTGCTGCCCACTTCAGGAATTCCAGTTACAGTTGGCTACTGACACAACTCAGGCTCAAACCAGTGATAACAGAGTGCAGCCAATCAGGATCGTTCTCTTACACTCTTTTATAGAGACCCTGACATAAAACTTTGATGTGATCAACAATATTTAAAAAGGGGGATATCTCTTGTATAAGAAAGCATTTCTTGGGACACTGTTTGGAATAATGCTGTCCAAATGCTGTCCATCACCTAATTCATTAAATTTTATACACAAAACTTTCACTCCTCAGGAATGATTTTTATTATTAACTCCCTGAACTGTGCTACGTTCCATGGCAACAACAGTGTTTGCAACAACAACAACAACAACAACAAGACTTTAGGTGATCATTTCTTGTTCTCTTCCAGTGTAGTTATTCATAACAGTACTTCACTTGATCTATGTCGTAGAAACTAGTGTGGCTGTCTGGCATTAAAATGATCGATGTTGATTGGCAGCATTCCATTCTCTGGCACCAATGGACATTTGCCTTTTTTAATTACCTTTTTATGGAACTACTGCTTGGGTCCATAGGGCCAGGGAAGGGTCTGTGTGGTCCTGGGTAATAGCAGCCCATGCTTTAAAGCACTATTAATTTCATCATCCAATTAATTAATAGTATCAGTCTCCACTTACTGATTTAGATTCCCAGGGTTCCTCTGTTGAACATTTTGGGGGGCAGTGGGAGGGCGATGAGGGAAGATGGGACTGTAAGGAATTAGAATGTTATTTAGCCATGCTTTGTCCCAAGAAATAAAAAAAAAACTCATCACTAAAAAATTTAAAATTAACAGGAATTGGAAGCAAAATGAAAATCATTTGTACTATTTTTTTTCTATACCTTGATATATACAAGAAAAAGTAAACATTAATTTGAACATTGGGCCATTTCATAATGCATGTGAAGTGTTTGTTTTGACAGTTTTAATTTTTTGTTTGTAGTTCAACTAAAGCTGTCAAAAAGACTTAACAGTTTTGTTGGGGCTATTGTTACTCACGTGAGGAATAGCAGAGGGTTGATCCCTGCATCGGCCAAACCCTAACAACACCTCTGCTGTACCCATACACTGCTGAGAAAGCCAAGCATGGTGCCAAAAGATGATCTACTGTAGCAAAGACAAAACAGTGGTTGCTGCTTCAAAGACAGACCAAGCTGTGAGGTCTTGTTATGCCATGTGTAAGTCAAAAGCAGTAAATATTTTATCACATAGTAAAATCAAAGGTCTTTGCTCTGCCAAGCAAGGTCATTCATTAGGGGATGTGTTGCAGCGATAGTGCTTTCCATAAATCTTTTCATACAACACTTAAGGAACTGGCTGCTGTCAAGAAATATTATAATTCATAACCATGTCAATGTCTACATTTTATAAACAATTTATTGCTTTCATTATCGGATGTCAAAATGCTTAATTTTTCCTTGAATCTGATGTCCTTATACGAGGATATGCACAGTATACAATGTAGTTGTGCAGTTTCAGTTGTATTCCACTTTTTGAAAACACAATGACCATTGCTGCTTGTTCAATCTTTTGGAAACGAACATTACTGGCTCCATTGTGCAATATTGTTTTTCAACCTAATATTGAAGTCAAAGACTTATAATATTTCAAACATTAAAGAGAAACAAGTTAATCCCCAAATACCGAGACAAAACTATAAAAAAACTTTCATTAACACTAAATTAAAGACCAACCATTCACTACCATGATTTTTCTCTATGTAAATACTGTATAAATCATTATCATTGTTGACCACCAACCATTGCTAGAATGTAGCCTTATGCACTAACAATTTAACAGATGTGACCTATCCAGTGCATACTGGTCTAAGAGTTTAGTTATTTAATATTGAATAATTTTGTGGTGTGAATACAAATCAGAAGAAATAAACAATCAAAATCTATTAATAACTACATTTACATGCATACCATTTCCAAAACAAAAACATAATATCTAATGAAGTCTTTAAAATACTTCAATCTTTTTATTGTTTCAATTAAATTATGAATAGTTTTATGACAGATTATTACTAAAAAATCCCATAGAACTATTTTTAAAAATCCAATCCAACACCACCAATGAAGCCCAGTTGGTTATCAAAAGTACTTGGAAATACTTGGACTTGTTGAGGAATTAGGCTTTAAATAATAGCTCAAATTGCCACTGAATTAGGTCCTATTTCTAGCATACATAATCAAAGTTATTGGTGGTGATGAACCCATTGTCTCAGAAAGGTCACTAATATACATGTCAGTATCTAACAAATACTATACAAACGAATCTATATCTCCATAAATATTTCTACAGAAAATCTTAAATTATTCTCTGTATTTATTTCTACATGAAACTCCTGTAAAAAAAAAAAAACATGAAACAAGCAAACAGCCATATCACCTTGAAGCTAACAACCGACAACCCGCTGAAGCTAGGCAGGTGTGAGCCTGGTCTGTACCTGGATGGGAGACCTCCTGGGAAAAACTAAGGTTGTGGCTGGAAGAGGTGTTAGTGGGGCCAGTGTGGGTGTGGGTTCTAATGCCCCAGTATAGTGATGGGGACACCATACTGTAAAAAGGAGCCATCCTTCATATGAGATGTAAAACTGAGGTCCTGACTCTCTCTCTGTGGTCATTAAAAATCCCAGGGCATTTCTCCAAAAGAGTAGGGGTATTACCCCAGTGTCCTGGCTAAATTTCCCATTGGCCTTCACCCATTATCATTATGGCCTTCTAGTAGTCCCCATCTATGAACTGGCTTCATCCTCCCCACTGATTATGGATGTGTGGTGAGCATACTGGCGCACTATGGCTGCCGTCACATCATCCAGGTGGGGCTGCACAGTGGTGTTAGTGGAGGGGAGTCCCCATTACCTGTAAAGTGCTTTGATTGGAATGTCCAGAAAAGTGCTATATAAGCGTAAGCAATTATTATTATAAAGAGCCATATGAACAGACACTAACACTGAAATCTCCCATGTGCCTCGTTTTTTACACTCTGTAGAGATTAAGAGCTCAAAAATAGTCTACAGACCACTGTCTTTTTTGTTATGAGTTATTTTTCTTATGGGGTATTCTGATCCATATTTCTCACAAATGAATTAGTTAATAATAATACAATAAGAAAAAAAATATTAGCATAAGAGGTTTTTTACATATATACTACTAATAATAATACCTACTTAAAAAATAACCACAAACTATTTGCACCTTGAACATGACAATATTAATTAACAAGTAATAGGTTTATTCCATGCTGAAAAAAAGAAGAAAGAAAACACAACGTTTCGGCCATGGAACCTTCTTCAGGTGTGAACATTATTTGTTCCTTTGCAGCCTATGCATGCTGACACAGCTACCCACCTGAAATATTAATTAACAACTGTGACTAAGCATATAAATGTGATAAGGAAAGCATACCCATTCAAGTACAAAGGCACATCAAAAACAGCCTGCATGTGAGTTACAGTACAATCAGTACACATCTGTGCAAACTAACATTACATAATGAACAGTCAACATTCCCTTTAAGCCTTCACTTCTCTCCCGATGATGAGATAGCTGCAGATGAAGTGGTTAAATTTACCATTCAAATATTCTGACCTTCATCTTTAACTTTATTATTGAAAGGTTTCCAAAGAACAAAGATTCTAAAATGAGTTTAAGATTCTGCTGGGACATTTACCAAATGTATTCATTAATTCTTGATCATATAACATTTATTCACCAAAACTCCACTAGCTGATTCTCCAAAACCAAATGCAAAATGACACCACCTCTGCCCAAGTACAAGTCATGCTGTATATCTCAAAGTGCTCCACATTTAAAGAAAATAAGAAAAGCAAAAAATAAAAATAGCAAATCTCGATTGCGAGTCATATCATTGGTCAGTTGTGATCAGAATTATTCAGGAGGTGGTGCACTATTTGAGGAGCACTGCCAAGGGAAAGATTGGGAAAGGTCAGTCAAGGCCTGCGATACTCGACAAAACGGCAACGCCTGTGGCTTCCTAAGGCATTTGCATATGTGCAGTGATATTGGTGTGAAATGGCCCACTCCTCCAATCCACATTAACCCTCCTAAGTTACAGTCCAAGCTTGAAAAAAAGACAAGAGACGTCTGTCTGTGCTTGCACATTCTCCTTGTGCAGTATAAGAATCACCGCAGTGAATCTAAGATGTAATGCAATAATCACTATTACAAAAAATATATATTGCAGCACACAAAGACAAACCAGTGCTGTGACATGAATTGCGTCTTGGAGGTTAGCACACCAAAAAGACAAGAAAACAACACGAAGACTTGAACATTCAGGATATTGCTGTTTTTAATGCAAATTGTCCACACCTTTCTTGTGTTGGACAAGGAAACAACAAGAAAAACAAAGCCCACCTTTAGTTGGATAGCTAAGATGTTTCGTAACACAAACTGCAAGAACTACACAAGTTATTTTTTCAGTGGAAAAAATGAGATATTGTATATTAAATTTGCATAACTTAAAAGGAAAATGCTCAGTTTGTGATTAAACAGCTTACTGTCTGAAAATATTTTTCTAAACGTGTATGACTACAGAAGAATATGGTTAAAGCTGAAGGTATTAATCCTTTAAAAGATAAATACTGAAGTGTCAAACAATGATTTTTGTGTACTCCTACATATTGCTAGGAGTCTATATAGTACTTATGTATTTTTTCCTATCACAATAGCAGTTTAAAACTCTTAAATGCTTAACCTCCACCAAAAAAGCCATCTGCATAGAAGCCAAAAGAATGCTAAATTCAGGAACATCAGGAAAAGCTACCCGATTCAATTCAGTTCTATTCAAAATACTTTATTCATCCCCAAGGGGCAATTCAAGCAGCAAGCAGTGCAACATACAACACATTCCAAATGAAACTGGTGAAAACATGGTACGAAAATGTTTCTAAGGAAAAAAAAACAGCTAAAGTTCCATAAAATGATTAGGAAAGTAGTAAAGTGCATGTGCATTGCAAGGCATACTATACTACAGAATAAAGAAATAATCAATTCATTTATTATTTAAGAAAGTTTTAAAGTACATGTACATTTGAAAAGGGGGCACCTCTAATAGAGATCGCATTGATCAAACTTTTTTACACCAATTGTTTGCAAACCTGATGGCCTCTGGAACAAAGATACATTTTCTTCTATGTGAAATGTATTGAAATTCTCCACTCAGTTCTTCGTGTTTAGTGAAGAACTCCCCTCTACTCTGTTTTTACAAAATCATTTTTACTCACCATATTGCATATTTAATTTCTTTTTTTACTTGAGTGATCCACAGTAGAATAGCCTCTTCATTTTATTAACAATACTCTTGAGCTCTTTGGTGACCCATGGCTAATTATTCAGATATATAGTGATGCTCTTGCAGGACATTTCTTTATTAACACACAAAGTAATGTATGAAGATATCAAGTTCAAGTTTGTTATTATACTCGTATACAGGTATATGGTATAACGAAATGGTATTTAGCTAGCTCTCAGACGATAAGTAGTACAAAGAAATATCACATCCACTTGATCATTAAGATCCAAGCACTATAAGAAGCAGGCATAGAGAATGACCCATATGCTCCAGGGTGAGAGCCATAGCACCTCTCAAGGATTTGTTTATGGTGTGTATCACAGCTGACAAACTAGTGATATGCTAAAATACTTTCCAGGGAGCTATGATTAAAATCCCATGAAATAAACTTAGGGGAATCATCAGAGATGTGATCCAATTTATTAATAACACTGACAATGTACTCCACTGCCTTGTTTGCATTGGCACAAGGATGGATATTTACTCATACAAAAAATGTTGTGGGAATTCACTTTGTAAATAGTAAGGGCAGAGAGAAATAGCCAAAAGGTCTATGTCTGATACACAAAGCTGTTCTTGCATTATTACAGATTTACCACCTCTGATTATCGAAGAGACAGACTCCGCCTCCTCTTTATCTCTATCAAGGTAGATTGGTGATTTAAATCCATCAATAAGCAAGTCATGGTCAGTGACCTGGTTGTTTAGCCATGTCTCTGTAAAAGCAAGGACAGATAAAATACTTTTATTGATAATTGACATTCACTTGCAGTTTATCCAGTTTGTTCCACAATGAACTGCATGGTTCATTGATGAGATGGTTGATGAGCAATGAGTTCTTTGGTGTATCGATAGTTCAAGTTAAGTTTCTCTACATCGTATATTAAATTTCTGGATAGATCATGCCCACACAACTGTTTTGAAGACTTAGTATTCCCTGTTCATGATAGGTGAGCGCTGCCGCAAGTGAATAAAACACATGGTGCTGCCAGCTGAATTTTTTTTTTCCCCCAGGACCAATAATCGGCATTACAAACATGAAAAACAAAAAACAGCAAAAGGAATAAAAGCAAACAATTTGCACTTGCATGTCAAAACAAGGAGCACCCAGGAAGTGATCACAGTAAAGTATTATATGCACTACGTATCTGATAAAAGTAATAATAAGTGTAAGAAGAAATCCCATGTTCCTGTGTGCTTTACCAGATCTTCCTGAAATCTGAATTTAGCATCTGCTGTAGCCAGGAAAAATATGGCATTTTAAATGTTCAAAGTTAGTAATATGATAAGGTTAAGACCCCATCCATCCATCAATTGTCAGAAAACCTCTTAATCCTAGTAAGGTTTGTGGCAAACTGGGGACTATCCCAGAAGCACAGGGCACAAGGGAACATCCATTCACGAGCACACGCATACCCAGACTGATGAAGAATATTGGTAAAAGTTTTAGAGAAAATGGCTTAAATCAGAAAAATGTCTTGGGTGAAAACACAGAAGAAACCCACATGAACATAAACTCCATAAAGAAGGTAATCCAGGCTAAAACTGAAATAGAAATTAAAAGAAAACCTCCATGTACCTTTACATTTTATTATAAAGTATATAGAGAGGGGACATATGAAACAATTTTCCAGAAAATGTGATAAATGTATAATTGTGCTTTAATAAAACAATACCAATATATACCTCCACACTGGGCACATAATGAATTTTCTGATGCCTTCCCTCATGGAAAGCATCTTACCAAAAACCAGCCTGGAAATACAGCCAGTCTTCAGTATGTAGTGAGGAATTACATGCGGCTTTATTGAAGTTGACTGAGATCTATGTAAAGATAAACCTGCATTTGTAAACATTTTGTAGACTTCCTGGACATGTACATTCCTTCCAAAACAAACACTACACTTGACTGACATATTTTAATCTAAAATGTTCACAAAAGCACTTTTAACATAGAAAATGCCTGGCCCAACAACACTGTTTTTACTGTTCTATTCAACATCCATTTGAAGTTATCAATGCAAGGTATGAATTATGTTTAGTACTGCACTACTTTTTTAGCCTTAGCTAGTCATAAACCAAAAGGAAATAAGATACAAATGTGGTAGAAGATGACATTTTCAAAGGACATTCATAGCTTGCAGGCATGAAACAGAAGGAATTAGAGACTAAACTTAAATTATTTCATTGCAAAATCTCCAGGTGGCTTTGGAGGCTATCTGAATTTACTCATCCACATTTAAAACTTACCATAACTAAACCAATACTTAGTAATTACAAGCATGCTACTAAGAACCTAAGACACACACTAAACATTATTTATAATAGCCTTATTTTATGGTTAGAACTGAAACGAATTCCTATAAAAGTAGAACTACTTCCATGTACACTGGTTAGGCTCATCGATTAAATATTCTACACAGTTGTGAACAAAGCGTTTGACACCTTAGACACATCCAGGAATTTCAATATAAACACATTATGAGCATCAACAATATAAACAAAAGAGGTACAAGTGTTTTCTACTATAGTAATTTAGAGTGATACAAAACCAGGCAAATAGCAAAGGCTTTTGCACAGTATACTATATTTTTTGCAGTGTATATGTTTTTACTGTGTTTTATTATACATTATATGATTAACTAGCACAGATTTTCAATCCTGCAACTTTACAGAAGAAAAGGCAGAAGAGCTGTTTATTCCTGATCTATATGTACCACAAACAAAATATGACTTGGACTTATATTTATAGTTAAATAGAGGTTACCTAGGTCCCATGTAACCCTGTCTGTAAGATTGCAGCAGAGCTTGTATTGAAACAGATGATGGTACTAGTACCCAGCAGTGGATTTACTAATATACAGGGATTAATTTACAATCACCAATTATTTTCTCTGAAGAAAAAAAAAAGTTCTACTTTATGTGACAAATCTCTCCAACAAAGGCTTTTTTGTCTGTGATAATTTGTCCAAAGACAGCAGCATTTTAAAAACAACCAAAAAAACAGAAAGAATTAAGACCTCACAAGTCTGTAACAACCTAAACAATTGCTCACTGCATCCATGATGCAATTTGTGCCTCTGAAAGCCTGAAAGATGTCAAAGAGAAATCTTACTTAGTGTTTTAACACTGTCAATATTCACTTAATGTCTTAAAAGTACATTAGCACTCTACTTGTGCCAAGGGAAAAGCAGGCTAGAAACAATAGAAAGAAAAATTATTTGTCCTATTTTGAGAAAAAAACCACACTTTTCTTTTTTCCCCTCAGAGGAGGCAAACCCTGTGCCATGCCTATCTAGTTAATTGTTAAGACAGATTCTGTTTTCCTTGACAAAAGTATAGTACATCAATGTATAGCACTCTAATGTTTTTATTATTTTACAGCATAATTTCCTTTGAAATTAAATTAGCACTTGTCACATTATCACTACAATATAGCAAAACATTATTCTCGGAGTATAGGATGTTACTATTATTAACCATTATTTTTCAAAATAATTTAGTTGTGATTTTTGTACAAACATCTCAATCCACAACTAGCAAAAACAAATGCACATCCATATGGACATTTATCAATTAGTAAATTGTAGGACTGAAAGGAAGGCTCTGAGATTAGTAATCATCATCATTAGTGTCATCTGTAAGCTCTTCTTGAGCACTTTATAAGACAATGCACTCTATGATTGTGATATTAAGCAAAAACAGCGTACTTGCACATAATAAATATACTGATGGAAAAAAGAAACACAACACCTCCTCCACACTCTGGCCCTCCTGTCTGCGTGGAACAGGCTGAAGAGTGACTCATCTGTGAAGAGGACCTGATGCCACTGCTGACGAATCCATCGCAGCCTCTGTCTGGCCCAAGCCAGTCAGGTGCGACGTCTAGGAGGTGTGAGCAGAGGGTCTCTGACAGGTTGCCTTGCTCTAAGGCCAGCAGCATGGAGCCTCACTGTCCTGTCACTGATGACTGATGACAGGCATTGTGTCTGCCGGCAGTTTCAACAGCAGTACGAGTGGGAGATCTGAAACGATCTCCAAGATGGACCAGGCTGATGTGTCGGTCCTGCTCTAGTGTGGTCACCCGAGGGCGACCAGATCTTGGATAGACATCTGTCCTGCCGGTCTGCTGAAACCTTCTCTGAAGTCAGGACACAGGGGAGTGGCTTACTCCATAGTGTCTGGCAACGCTGGCACATGACATGCCTGCCTGCAGCATGCCAACAGCCCTCTCCCTTGCTTCTGGTGACATTCAAGGCATTATGGATTGCACAGAAAACTGAAAGTGTGGCCTTGTTCTTGTTCTTGCAGTGACCTAAGCTTTGAATTAAGGCCTTTTTAAAGGTGATCTGATCAGGCATTGTTCCACCTGGACCTCGTTGGGTAAAAGAGCACCTAACGAGCTTTCGTGTGATTGGGAAGTTGCAATGCCTCACTGCACAAGCTGTATTCTTGGTCAGACAGCTTAAAACAAACTGAAAACTAAAAGCTAGGACAGCTGCTTTCAATTCTGGCGATATGGATAAATACAAACAATCCAGATACGACCTCAGGAAAGCTATCAAAATAGCTAAATACAACTACAGAGTTAAATTAGAGTCTTATTATCACGGCTGCAACACACGGACCATGTGGAGTGGTATACGCACCATTACAGACTACAAAAAGCAACCCAGCTATATCGCACAACAGTCTGCCTCTCTTCCTGATGAGCTAAATTCATTCTATGCTCGGTTTGAGGTCAGTAACGCAGACCCAGTCAGGAAGATTCCAGAAATCCAAGACGGAAACCCACTGATCATATCCAGAGCGGATGTGTGTAAAGTTTTTAAAAAGACCAATCCATGCAAGGCTCCTGGCCCTGATGCTATCCCTGGCCGTGTTCTGAAGGCATTTGCAGACCAGCTGGCAGATGTCTTCTCGGACATATTCAATTTCTCTCTAGCTCAGTCTATAGTTCCTTCCTGCTTTAAGAAAACCACCATTGTCCCTGTTCCTAAGAAACCCAGAGTCAGCTGCCTAAATGACTACCGCCCTGTTTTACTCACATCAGTTATCATGAAGTGCTTCGAGCGGTTGGTCAAAGCATACATCACCTCCTTACTGCCTGACACCCTAGACCCACTGCAATTTGCATATCGCCAGAACAGGTCAACAGAAGATGCTATTGTCACTGCCCTCCATACTGCCCTCTCACAAGAAAGGAACATATGTGAGAATGCTGTTTGTTGATTACAGCTCAGCATTCAATACCATAGTGCCCTCAAAGCTTGTCATCAAGCTCCAGGACCTGGGACTGAACACCTCCCTCTGTAATTGGATCCTGGACTTCTTGACAGAACATCTGCAGGTGGTGAGGGTGGGCATATCCTCTACCCTGACTCTAAACACTAGAGCCCCCCAAGGCTGTGTGCTTAGCCCTGTCCTCTACTCCTTATATACCCATGATTGTGTCGCTAGGCATAACTCAAACTCCATCATTAAGTTTCTGGATGATACAACATTCATCGCCCTGATCACAGATGGTGAAGAGTCTGCGTACAGGGAGGAGGTTAAAACCCTGTCAGCATGGTGCCAGGAGAACAGCCTCTCTCTGAACATCAGTAAGACAAAGGAGATGATTGTGGACTATAGGAAACACCAGGGAGGTGATCACACACCTATCTACATCAATGGGACTGCAGTGGAGTGGGTCAGCAGTTTTAAGTTCCTGGGAGTTAACATCTCAGAGGACTTAACCTGGACCCACCACACCAACACCGTGGTCAAAACAGCACGGCAGCGCCTATTCTTTCTCCGTAGGCTAAAGACGTTTTGCATGCCATCACATATCCAGGCCAACTTCTACAGGTGCACTATTGAGAGCATCCTGACTGGTTGCATCACTGCCTGGTATGGGAACTGCTCTGCCCGGGATCGCAAAGTACTGCAGAGGGTGGTGAAATCAGTGCAGCTCATTACCAGCTGTGAGCTACCAAACATCCAGGATATCTACTCAGCTAGATGTCTTAAGAAGGCCAGGTCCATTCTCAAGGACCCCAGTCATCCCAGTCACATACTGTTTTCCCTCCTACCGTCCAGTAAACAGTACCGAAACATTTGGTCCAAGTCCAACAGACTACGGAACAGCTTCTACCTCCAGGCAATAAGACTGCTAAACAGCCATAATTAGTATATGTCTAAAATTAACCTCTGATTATAAAGTTTTGTATTAATAATCAGGAAATGTAAAGTGAGGAGCTACCAATGTAAGAAATGATAAACACCATAAACATGCGGTCTTGTAATTGTTTTATCCCTGTATACTGTATCTTGGGTCATCAAAGCTCGTTTCTTTTTAAAGAGCAAAAGAGCATGCTTTTCTTTCAATTAACAGACTGTGGTTAAGAAGCTACAACATATTTCTATTTTGTTCTTCTTATTCTTTTTTCAATAAATTGAAATTTTCATTCTGTAAACACTAAACAATAACCTTTAACAAATGACACCCTTAAAACCTAAATCTTTCAAATATTTTTAGGCTGTTTTTGGTGTTCTGGGGAAGTGAATTGTGGCAAATATTCAAATTCTGATTTCCTTATATATTAGCTATATATTATTATTTAACATATCACAAATGCTAGTACAAGTTCCAAAACTATATAAAACACATATGTTGCCCCCACATGTACCACTCACTGTCTTTTATAAAGTGTAATTAAAGTTTGATTTACAGTATAAACAAAATCCATGTGTACTTTATAGTTTTAACAAACAGAAATGTCACCACTTAAAGACACTGGATTGATCAACAGCATGTCTGTCAAAATAATCACATTTTTGAATGCACATTTTGAATACTTTGTTAATACAGTATGCTGAAAATAAATTATTTAAATGCACTTTGCTAATATTTTTAGGGTTAGTAGTATCATGAAGTCTACCAGAAGGGTCTATGCACAGGAGAGCAAGTACTATTTGCCATAAGGGGAACAAAGACAGAAAGCTGTCCAAACATCTGTGACAAAGGTTTTCAACTTCCGCAGGTCCTCTAGTGATGATGGTACTTTGGTGATTGGTACAGTACCAGAAATGCACAGAGAGTCTACCACCAGGAAGAGGACAAGAAAATCAAGAAATCAGAAAGAGGACAAGAAAAGTCTGAGTCCATGGGCAACGATAAAGATTACTGATTGATGATCACAATGTTCAAGAAATTCTTGCAACATCAGGCCACAATGTCTGCATGTCCATTCAATATTAACCTCGTGAATCAGGTGTCCATAATGCAGTTCAGAGGAACATAAAAAAATACATTAATCTGCCAGGTAGCCATTCATTGACTCTAAGCAGATTGTGAGTCTTCTGGGCATTCTAACAAGTAGTGTGCTTGGTACAGAATAGAGAATCAGAAGTTGAGATCTGTCTCCCATCTTTCAGAGACAGATCCATTTTGCTCTAGGAATTTATGTATCATTTGGTTGTTCTGCCATTCTTGTTTGAACTGAGAAATGGGGTGGATTCCAAAGTTTATCTGGTTATTTCAGAGAAAAGAAAATATTTGGTCATTACAGTTTCACATAGCTAACATATGGTATGAACTGAAAAAGGCAGATCACAAATACAAGCACCTCGTCTTGAAGGCAAGAGGTCAAAAATGCTCTACACTGGGAGAGTAGTCAAACATTCCTCTTGAAAAGAGTTTGAACCTATAAATTTGCTACAGACTATCAAAGTCAAAGGAAGATCCATAATACTTTTTTCATTATTTTCATTATTGAAATTTTTAAACTATTTAAACAGGTTCAGTCTTTTTGGTGATATGACCCATGTTACCGACATAAATAATATCAATAACCATCCATTCATTTTCTAAATCGCTTTATCCAGTGCAGCGTCACAGGATTTATAATAATCTTTTTTATACACGAAAGGTTACAAATGAGAGAAGGCAATTTGGCCCATCTGGCTTCCTCAGTTGCTAGTAGCTAATTTGTCAAGAGAGTCTCATCCAGCTGTTTCTTGAAAGAAGTAAGGCAATCTGTTTTGTTCCGAAAACTAAGTACTTGTTTTTTGTAAAACAGTGCCTTTTTCTTAGTTTTAAATGGACATCCCTTTGAAGACTCTGAATATGTGAATCAGATCCTCTCACAGTCTTCTGACATGAGCACTTTGTTTGAAGAGCAGTGGTCCCAATACAGAGCACTGTGGCACTTCACTAAGTGTTACTGTAATTTCTGGGTCACCTGTTATTTGTACTCTTTTTTATCCATTGTCCTCATTTTCATCCAACAAATCCAAATATATGGATCACCTTTAATGTCTACAGCCACCCCCCTTCAATTTGAAAATGAGTCCGTTGAGGAATTTTATCAAAAATTTATAAAAAAAATTAACATTCCATTACACTTACTGTTTTATACATTAGTTCTTGTTGAAAAACTTAGTTTACCAAGACCTCCCTTTTTTAAAATTCATGTTGATTATCACTTAGCACCCGTACTGCAATACAGGTGATACCAGAAAGCTTAATATACACCTGCATTGTGGTTGCTGAATAACCTGTTACAATTTATCATTTCATACTTTTGGAGGAAACTGAACATTATAAGTTTGTCATCCTATATAATTTGTTTTAATTATTTTCTGAAGGTCAGGATTTTGATAACTAAATACTCACACTTTCTAAGGATATGAAGCTGGAATTCTGGGTCTCTCTTAATAAAAACAAAGTGTATAAATTCTGAGAGATGAAACGAGATTGAGCAGCAATTCAATCACAGCTCTGCTAAAACAAAAACATTTAAAAAGAGCATTTTAAAGCAAGAATCCCACACGCAGACAGTACCTACTACGTAACCAGACTGACTTGCACAAAGTAAAACTTTCTTTGCTGCTGCCTCTTCTCCCATTCACATTTGATGTGGCTTATGTAAAGTTAAATTCTTCATGTTTTTTGACAAAAGTATTGCCAGCTTTGCCTGGAATACAGTACGCGTTTAGGTATCCCAGAGGACTACAAGTTAACATGAAAACCATAAAGAGGTCTAGTGTTTGTTCACTACACTCATCAACGAATCTGGAAAACATACCTGGTGATGATTTTCCTGTTGACATCTGTGAGTCTTGTCTTTCAACCTGGGGCTTTATGTTCAATCACGGCACTGCCACCCTCTGGCTAATGAGTTGCAGACACACCTGAGACACTAAAAACAGGCAATGATTTAAATTTGCTAGCAAAGACAACTTTGTATAATTTTATCTAAACTGATTATGTTCTTCAACGTGAATTTTTTAATTAAATCTCTTAATCACTACTGTAATTTGAAGTAGTCCAATTCAAGTTTTAAAAAAAGTGATCTAAAGATGAAAAAAAAATCTTTTAATAGACCTGCTTGTACATTACCTCAAAGCGAAATTTGCGGCAGACATGAATCATTTGTTGCCACAGGTTCCTCTAAGCACTGGAACAATAAAACATCTAGCTTCCAGACAACCACGTCCCCCTCATCTCACCTGTTTGTGTACTTGTGAAGTTTTGCAGTAGGCAAGTTAAGGCGTCAAAGTTAGTCATATTGAAACTTCGAGAAATTTAGCAAAGCAAACAAAGCCACGGACGCGTGAGAGTGAAAGAAAAAGGAATGCACCCACCCGTGAAAACGCATTCGCACAGGTATAGATTACAACTTTATCCAGTTGAATACCTACCCTTCTAACCCCGCAGGAAACAATAGACAAATTCAAAGCCCAGCCAGGCAGATTCCTTTCCGAGCCAACCTCTACCAGCCGTTATGCATTTATCAGACTGAAGACGCGATTGCAAAGACAAATGCAATGATCTTTATCACGAATCTTCACTCTGCAGAAATCTTGCTCTGGGTCTTTTATTATCTGGATCAAGCATTGCCGCTATCGTTTGCAAATGTATATACTGTACAGTATATATACACACACACCTCTTTTATTCACTCGCAGTTCTACGAGGAAATGGCTAAGATACACACTTCCCCGTTTAGAAGAGAAATGAATGAAGTAGAGGTAATCTCCGATGTGCAGCGTGCTGGCGCTGCTCAACGAACACAAAGCAAAAGCACAACAGATCAGACTGGGAAGTGCCTCCTTTTGAAAATGCAGACTACACAGCATGAATATTTTATTCACTGCACCTTCCTCTTGCGTTTAGTTCTGCTAGGCGGTAAACCAAACGGGCGGTAAGCCTGATCATTTCAAACCCATCACCAGTTTTAAAGGGAAATAACATCCATAAAATCGTAAACTTGACGACAGTAGGGAAACAGGGGTAATTGCAAGACCTTTTCGTTGTTGTGTAATAAAGGGTAACGTGGTTTAATTTGTTTTAATCTATAAATACACTGTCGCGATTAAAGGTTCGCATGCCCTTTCCATACAATGAAAGTTAATAAAATTGATATTAATTTCATTACATAATACTCTGATTGGTACATACTGTACATTAATGTATGTTAATTCTAAAGTGAAAAATACATAGCGACTGTTGATGATGACCACACGTTGTCCCATTCTGAGCAGCGTTTCCCTTGACTCCTCTCATGTGTTTTTCTTTATACAACACAGTACTATGATATTCGATGGCCATTTATTTATTTTGTTTGAGGTGTGATACCATCCAGATGTAAATTTCAGTTGTAAGTTTTTGAAATCAGATTTTTATATCAGTAATTCTGCTGCCTATTAATCACTGTTACCATGGAAGATTTCTGTCCTTGCTATAAAGGTCAGCAGTCTGTCTTTTTGACAGATTTATCTTTATTCACAATGCCTTATTGAAAAAAGTACAGATTTATTTGAATTGCTTTGTATGCCAAAATCATACTGACATGAATGTTTACACTACCAGTTTTTCAATACTATGCTTTAGAGCAAATATGTAAAAATAAGTGAAATCCCAGCAGCTGTTCTATCAATATTACAAGCAATTAGAATGAAAATACCATTACATACTGGACATACTGTATACACAGTTGTACAAATGTTTTTTAACATAAGCGCAATCAGAAGTTAACAGACAATATATGTATATGTTTCAAGTACAACAATATACTCAAAGCTACCACAAGTCTTATTTGGTTAATATTGATTGTTAATAATACAGATTAGTTTGAGTGAGAAGAACCCAAGCTTGGCATTTAGCCATTTTGAATTCACATTGATCAGTACATTCAAATACTTGATCACAACAACTCAAGGTAAACTGTGCATGAGCAGTCAATATAAAGTGTTGTAGCAGCTAATCCATCACATTTACTAATTAAATCTAATTGATCCAGTGTCAGGTGTTCTTTGTCATTAACATCATTTGTTTCTTTCTGCACACCCATAAAGCAAAAAGGCAAATGTATGTACTAGACAATACAGAATGTATCATGAATAACTGTTTCTGTTTAAAACAAAATTTCAGTAGCAAATTGCCATAGAATTGCTTCTGCATAAAAGGGGTAAAAACTGTTTTAAAACAATAATGCAATACTTTTGAATATACTGTATATATAATAGTCATACTTTAAAGATGATTGCCTTTGAAAGATAAAGATAAATAAATGTCCTATATTAAAAATAAAAGCATATTGAATTAAAACAGATATACTTGTTTTACTTATCTTTAAAGATATCTTTAAAGGTATTTTCAACTAGCATTACCCAAAATGATCATAGTAAACAGTAGGAACAGAACATGGATATCCCAATCTTTGTGTGCAAATAATGAGGTTTCAATTACAGATATACTGTATATGATGCATCTGCCTTTGGAATATATGAACTGATTATGTGAGTATGCATGACATGGGCATTGCTATTTGGAAAAACAAGAATGTAAAGCATGTTAAAAGAAAACTTAACATTTCTTTTTGGTGGATTTAGAGATCAGTCAAGTCAAGGATGCCTAGAGTGACATGGGGGGAATGGAAAATATTAGTCTTTTTGACTGTGTTAAAGTGTACGTATCACACCATTTGATGAGCATTCATCAAAACAAGTAATCTTCATTTGGATCAGACTTGAACTCTCTTTCCCAGGTTGGAGTGGAGGGATTAGGATCTTATGGGACAGTACAGCTTTTCTGGCATCATAAAGCATCTCTTCATCTCTTTTGAAGACAGGTTAATGGACAGACCATCTAACTGATGTTTTTATTGTGACTGTGGAGCCATGTTTCAAGTCTCACTACTTTCAACATAACAACCCACTTCAGAAAATCCTGCATGATTTCTGCAGAGCAACAGTCCTTCCACCATCCCAGTACACACATTCACATACAAAAATGTATTTAGATTGAGTTCTGCTGGTCCCTCTAGAACTCCAAAGTAATTCTTCACATTGTTTTCAGGAAATGTAATGATTTTAGACATAAAATCATACTCCAAGTGCCCTGTAGATCTTTTTTGCTGTAATCATGTAGGCAGCAAACTGCAGTCAGTTTAATGACACACTATGCTATGCCTGAAAAGTAGAAAAGTCTATCTTAGGCATTGTCTGAAATACTCCTCTTATTAAAGGAATATTACCACAAGATTTGAACACATTTTTTTTCTCTTAAATGTTTTTCTTTTCTTTTAAAACTATCCTCAGTCAACATTTTTCAAATACATCTGTGCTACCACAAGCAAAATATTTATGTAAAATGCAAATGGTACAGTTTTACAACCCACAAGCGGTATTTCTAATTTTGCTTGAAATAATATGTTGAAATACAAGTGTCCTTGTAAGGTTTAAAAAAAACATATTTAAAATATTACCAACCTGTTACAGTCTCTTAAAAAAGTATTGAAGTGTCATTACATTTAAAATAAAGTATCACTAAATGCAATTGCATTAAAAAGACAGTAAAGTAGAATGTTGCCGTCTAACACAGGCAACTTCCTATTCTACGGTAATGTTATTCAGATGAAAGTATTCAATACTGAACTGTAGACATTAAAGACTTACTGCTGTTCAAAGAAGATGAATACTACTCTGTCACATGAAGAATCAAAGGCGGTGTGGATGGTATTTTGTCACCAGGGGTAGCTGTCTAAAGCGTTTTTATTGATCTTTCCCCTGTTAACTCCTTCCTTTATCTTAACTTTGTTCTGCTTTCCCCAAAGACTTGGAGTAACAATCAAACAAATCCTCCTATACACTCCACAGTGGTATCTCTTCACAAAAAGTGCTTTGTGTAAGGAGGATTACATAGAGGAAGAAAAAGTCATTTTTTCAATAATACCAAGAAATGCCTTAGATATTCATGTTGACTTTTGAGAATTCTAAAAATTGGAAAAAATATGATTTCATTTGACAAACATGTCAAAAGAGTAAAGAATAAACAAATAGACAAGGAAATCGCTCAGTACATTTACTGCAGAAAAGAACAAAATGAGAATGAGGTTTTGGCAATGATATAAAACAGATTTTATGTCTTTTTCTGATGAAGAAACATATTTTAATTATACTCAGTTCAGAATAATTCCCATGATGACTAGTACTGTACAGTACTGTATATAATTAGATATTATATTATATTAGCATTTGCTAAGAGTGAGATCAATCTATTATGAAACATATCTAGCTATTCATCCATTTTCTAAACTCTTCTAATCTCAGGGCACATACAGACATAAACATGTGCACACTCACACCAGGGCCAATTTTTTAACCAGCCAGTATTTTATTGGACTGTGGGAAGAAGCCAGAGCACCTGGAGGAAACCCATGGGATCACAGGGAGAACATACAAAGTCCATGTACTGTAGATAGGATGCCAGGTCCAGAACTGAAGTCAGGGCCCCAGTGCTTAGCGGTACCACCGCACCACCATGCCATGTAGACTATTGGAAAAAATAAAATAAATGTAAGTAAAGCAGGCATACACTTTGAGAGTTGTCCCTAGGATATGGCAAAAGGATGTGGGTCACCTTGCCCATTTGCTAAAGCTTAAGAATGCAAGACTGTAAGAAAAGTGGCAAACAAGAGAAATGCATTTGGCCTGCCTAGCTTGATTTGTTTATATTAACTAATTGATATGAGAACCATAAGTAACCATTTCTTGAAAGAAGCCAAAGTACCAGCAACATGGCTGGATAGTGGCTCCTAGACTTCAATCACTCTTAAAGTGACTCTTAAAGCCTGCGTCCGCGGCTTGAGGGCTTAGGCTTCCTTTGGCATCCTGACCTAGCTGAGTCCGGGGCTCGGAGCGCCTGGCCTCATCACTCTGTTTTTAACCTCCTGTTCCTGTTCCTGTTCCAGGTCCCGGTCCAGATTTTAACCCTGTCTCATCTTGGATGGATCACCTGGTTTTTTTATTTTGGACTGCACCTGGATTTCCTGTTTTGGACTTCCCTGGACATGTTTTCCTGAGCTCCCCCCTTGCACCTGATCACTGTAGGCATCACCCCCTGTTCGCCATCCCTTCCTTTCCTAACTGTGTTTTCCCTGTAGCCCTTTTCCAGTCACTTCTGGATTATACCGTCTACACAGGGTCATAAACTACACAATACACGGGAGTCAGGACCAGCTCCTGTTACAGTTATTTTAGTCTGTCAAAATAAGTCTCTTTCTTTTAAGCCTGAGAAAGCAGCTGCTTGTTCTGCTCTGAATTGATTATTTGAAACATTGTCACTAAAATTGGACACAACATTTTAAATGAGGTCTCACTAGTGCATTGTACAATTTAACACAACATCCCTTGACTTAAATTCTACACTTTTAAGCATATACTGTATCATGCCATTCTGTTCGCCTTTTAATTACCGTATCTAGAAGATGAAAATGATCTTCACAAACATTCTTCCACATAAGCCTCTTCAGGCTTGGTGTTTATGAAATTATTTTGATAGTTTATTTGCTACATGTATTCAACACCCTGCGCTTGCCTGCATTAAATGTACACCTGAATTTGATTTAAGTTTGATACTTTGGTATCATCAGTGCACTTGACTAGTTTACTAACTATACCAGAATATACATCACTGATACTGTATAAATAAGGAAGAGCTGTGTCCTAATATGTACATGTATTCCTGATATACTACATAGATGTCATCAGTCCAATTTAAGCATTTCATTGAGGTTTTATGAAGTTAATTGAGGATAAAGAGCCTAAAAGCACCCTTTTAATTTAATAAAGATCTCAGATGAGATTTCCAGGACTCAAAAGTTCAATTGTACAGCTTTAGAATTGCTAACCTTTTTCTGATGTAGAGTGATATAGGAATTTCACTATCAGGCTCTTTGTAGATATAACCATTTAGCTCAGTATTTTCCACCTGTATCTGTAATTTACGATTCAGTAGTGTGGTCAAATTCTATTTTAAGTGGAGAAGGGCCATGATTTGCATAGTAAGCATTATTGGGTTAGCTCACCTGACAGAGGATAAGAACAACCCATCCAGAAGGACAGGACTGTCAGAATCCCTCCACCCCTCCCTTAATGAAGGATGAGCCAGAGAGTTGTGCAAGGGCAAAGATGGGGTGGAGGAAGGGATGTGAAAATGAAATGTGAAAGTGAGTAAACAAGAAGCATAGTATTGACTTGTACACTCAGCAGGTGAAAGCAGGCAAGATTAAGTTTTGACCTTCTCCTGAACTTTTGTTTTAAACTCCATTTATTTCTGCCATCTGCATGTAACACTGCATGTTTAAATTAAATGCCACCTGTCAAGTGATGGCCCAGTCAAGAATATTTTTTAATCCTATTGAATTCCATTTGCAGCTGATACAGTATAGTACTTGAGTTTATTCCTATTTTGGCATCACCTGCAAAATTAACTTGTTTATCATCTATACCAGAAACTAGATTATTAATAAAAATTAGGAAGGGAAGAGTAGTGATCCTAATGGTACTATTTACCTCACCCTAATTTTAGCACTCACACCTTATTTTTAGGTCCATTATTTCAATGGGTCACAAAAATAGCAATTTCAACAAGCACATGGTCTTATGCAATATAGAATATTATAAAATCATGTGTTGCAGCAAGGCTAATACACAACTTCATTTCAGGAAAACTCTCTGATAAGATTTAAGGATCACAGTTAATCAGAATCTGATATTATTAATCAGCTTCTACAGTATGTACATGCCGTCAATTATGCTCCCTTCTCAGCATTTTCCAAATACAAGGGAAACCCACCATTAACTAAGATGCCTAAAGAGACTTGAACACATTAAAACTCATGATATAAGTGCAGGAAGCTTTAGTGCATCCGTTTTCATTGTGTACCTCAAAGACACCCTCTCCTAACATCACACTTTTAACCACCCACCACCACCATGTTTTATATCCCCAAACATTACTATTTACACCCCATGTGAGAATGTGGACTTGTACCAGTACCAGTTATCTTATTAATTAACTAATGATCACCACTGTACCTATTTACTTTACTTCTAATAGAGGACTAAATAGACTCTAGTGGCAGGTCAGCTATTAAACAGTACCCTCAAAGATCAACTACACAGGGTAGCTCCACCCTGCATTTATGCCATTTTGCAGTTTGCATCATTCCTAAGTCAATGACTTTAATGGAAGGAAGACAATAGTAAGTACTTACTTACGTCACATTGGCTGAAAACTAACATTTTTTTAATTTTTTACACAGACAGAATGTTTTGTTTTGTTTACCTTTTTACTCACTCATATTATGATCAAAATAAAAATTACATTGTTTTTTTGCCATACAGAATACCAATTACAATAAAATTGTTATCTTAAATGCACTGTAAATTGGATACGTAGGATCATTTTAAAATTTACATTCTGTATACAGTATAAATTCTCTTTATTTTTTTAACGCAGTTGTTTCTTGACCTATTTATTAATGAAAAATTCAAAATCTTATCTTTAGGATGGCAAAATTAAACATGCAGTATTTGTTAAACATTTTCATAGCTGAAAGTAGAGTACAAGACCATCTTAACATTTTGATTGTGCAAAGGTGGCATTTACACAATATAAAACCAATAGAGAACAAAGTACCTTGTCTTCAGCACGCATGCTGAAATATGGATCTCTCCCACAAATCCCACTATCTGTGCAGTACTTGATTCTAAGCATAGGGCAGAGAGGCACCAAAGCTACTTTTGACAGATCAGAGTAATGAGGTGGGAATCCCAGCTCCCTTTCTCAAGGGGACCAGAGATCAAAAGTTGAGAGGGACATTTTAAAGTAGCCAGCCAAACCCCAATTTCTTTACAAATTGGTAGAAAGCTGGAGTACCTGAACAAAACTCCAACAAATCTGCAAAAAAACTCTCAAACTCCACCGGAAAATTGTCCAAGGCTAGAACTCAAATCAGTAGAGGTGAGGCAGCAGCATGAACACCCAAAGCACCATACCTCTGTTACAGAGAGAAAGAAAATGCAAATCTATTTTCACCGCTAAGTATTAATGCATACTTTAACTTTCAATTTCATAGTACTTTGTTATTTTGATCTCCATGATGAAGCAAAGGATGCTGTCTCCCTTTCACTGTAATATTGATTCAGCAACTTTCAAAGACAGCATTTTAGAAAACCATTTCATGATTCATGGTGTAATGGTTAGTATTCCTGCCTTACAGCTCCAGGCTCCTTGGTTTGATTCTGAACTGGTCCAGGTGGATGCTGCACGTTGGTGGTGGTGGAGGGGAGTCCCCATTACCTGTAAAGCACTTTGAGTTGAGTGTCCAGAAAAACGCTACAGTATATAAGTGTAAGCAATTATTAATTATTGAACTGGGGCATTTCCCTGTGTGGACTTTGTGTGTTTTCCCTATGTTTACATGCCTTGCTGGCTGTATTTTAGTGGTGAAGTACAGTAGTATCCTTTTCAGAGTTTAGCTGTGTGCTTTCAGGCCCACCTTTTACCCAGTGCTTCTAGAATTGGCTCCAATTTGCTGCCACTCATGGTTTAAAAACACTAGACTCTTCTTAGCAAAATCATTTGCTCTATATGAAAGAAAAACAGAAATGTACAAATTTAGTTGTAAAAAATAAAAAATATATATTTTAGAGGAAAGTTGAGAAAGTTGCATACAGTATGTCAAGTAGTTAAGCAAAAACATTCTATAGTGAAGAAAAAATGTATTTGAATCAGAGAAAAAAAAGTACATAAGAGTGACACATTACATATGTAAATTGTATAAACTAATTCTTGTTGATCAGGTTGCTGGATATTTACATGTGTGCAATTTAATGTTGCATTTTTTTTCTCAATGAAATATAATGTAGATTGAGTCTACAGCTGTGAATAGTTCCTTTAAACTCTAATGGGTAATTCCTTAGAATGAAATGGAATGGAATTCATAATGGGTTTTCACTCACTGCATTAGAAATTGGTCTCTCTTTTTTCTGCCCAAATAAATGCTTCAATTGGGCTTTCACAAAGCACAACAGAGTCTAAACTAATTTATACAAATTAATGTAAAAGAAAATTTTCGCATTAAACAATGTTTAAATTAGAATGTGAAAACAATATATCTGTACACTACATACACTACATACAGTACTTACCATCTGACACTATACATATAAATTGCAAAATACAGTCTTTACAAATAGTGCATTTAATTGCTGATTATGTATATTCAATTATATATGTTATTAATGTAAATAAAGATAAAAAATAATTGTACATATTTAAATGTATATTTTATCAAATTGTACACACAATGATTCAAGCTAAATTAAGATACACCTGTCCTATCAAACAAACGTTCATGACAATAATATGACTTTGATTTGTGTAGTACTTGAATCAATGTCATGGTTGTTGCCAGATGATACCAGGTTTTGATGTACTGTATGATGAAAAGCATAAAACAGTCCTCACATTTTTTCATGTTCATAAGTGAAACAAATAACCATCACAATGACTAACTCTCACGTGCATATATTGGTACCTGAATTATAACATTTGCTGCTGTACATTGATTTTGCCAAGTTATAAATCATAATAAAGTCATACTTCTTGAATATTATAATTCCTCTTGAATTACAAACAAGAGTATATGCTTCCTATCTGTTAATTTTCCAAAGAATCGCAAATACAACCTACAACAAAAATTAGATTTCTAAACAGTAAATTAAAGTATTTGTAGGTGTAATGGTTAAAATATTGATTATCAGCTCTTGACTACTCACTTGTTTTGCTGAAACTGTAATGTGGCTACTTTTAGCAAACATTCTTCATTATACAGTAGATAAGGGATGTTGTTTATACCGAACAGTATTAATGTTATGATATCAGAAGAACAACCTCAGAAGAGAACATAAAGTGCTCTCCCCCAGCCTGAAGTAAGAATATAAAATAAAAATAATAAAGAGTCCTGTTGAAGAAATATAATATTGCGTTTGTTACTTATGTCACAAAACATTCACAAAATTCCACTTTTCTGTTCAACATGCATTCTTCTCAGTAATGCAAGTTTAAATGTTAATTTCAGCTGCATTTTTTTCATTTTCAGAAAATTCAGAAGCTTTGATGTACAGTATAAGAGAATAGATGAAGCCAATATGTAAATATATATGTCTATACAGTATGTGTTCACTGATGTAACCATCCGTTGCAGAAATAAACTGGGTGCATAAGGAGTACAAAGATCAGACACATAATTAACAAGCCTGCTGTTCATCAAAATCCAGCTCTTGCCAAACTACATTAAGGGAATCAGCAATTGCTAAGATCCAAAATAATTAAAATACTGTTTTGATAGGTCAGTTCCTGTTTTGCTCAGCCATGATCACATTATATTTCTCATTAGTGCTATAGGTAGAGTGCAGTCCCCTCCCCTCCTGACTTGCCTGATTTCTCTTAGGATATTTACTGTACACAGACAGGCAAGACCATACTTGTCTAGTCTCAGCAGTAGCTCACTATAGCCTCAAGGTCCCCTCTAACCCTCTGAGAAAAAAAAAACATACAGTACTGTATTTCTGTTAGCAGCAGGAATGAGTTTCCCTATAAGTTGTTGATCCACAATGATAGATAATTGTGAAACTGCTTCTCAACAAGAACTAAAATAATATTTTATTTTAAATAATAACATTTTATTTGAAATGAAAATAATATACACCAGAAGCTGCATTATTATAAATAATCCTACCACAACTACACCTTTGTACTCTGCACCTACAGTACTGTACCTCCATTATATTTGTATTAAGATAAACTCACTATCCAGCAAAGCAATTATAATAAGTTACCTTGTTACTCTAAGAATTACATCATCTTATCCTAAATGAAAGTGGAATACAGCTAAAGGATACCAAACCATAAGTTGAGGCTTCCAGACATATTATTACCAAAAGGAATGCAGTTTGGCCAGTATTTTCACTACAGTCCTGTACCATTAGAATGCACTTATAGAGGGTTATGAATATTTATTTTAATGATTGGCTTATCTGCTTGGTATGTTCCTTATATTTTCTATTTTGGTAATGTTGTGGGAAATCCTTCATCCAAGGAGCAGGACACAGTCTTTGTGGATTCAGTTGTTTTATTGAGCTCAATAATGACATCAATGCATGTTGGGTCTGCCCCGCAGGACAGACCAACTGCAAGGGTTTCCCAACTCTTATATACAGTACGATCTCAGGAAGATGTTTTGTTTCACCACTTCATGTGTATTCGTCTTGCCCTTTGATATGTAGCATGAGTTGACCGGTTGGTCCTGTCTCAAGTCCTGTCCTTTGATGTGTAGCTGTCCTTTGATATGTAACATGAGTTGACCTGCTAAGTCCTGTCCCAAGTCTTGTCCTTTGATGTGTAGCTGTAATTGTTGGAGCTGCTTAAGATATGTTAAAACAGCCGACATATTACACAATGCACCTGAACCAACACTGTAGTTTTTCTACTTCAGTAAACTCCTGTTTGGAATAGTATACATTTTCATACTTGCAGTTGTTGAAATCACTAGTATCGTATGCATACTGTATGCACAACAAAGCTCTAATAGAATAAGTAATAGGTCTATTCCATGCTGAAAAAAAGAAAAGAGAAAACACAACGTTTCGGACGTGGAGCCTTCTTCAGGTGTGAGAGAGACAAGGCAGCAGGCAAAGGTAATGTAGCGGGAGAACAAATGCTGGGAGGGAGGAGGAGTGAGAGGCAGGAGCAGGGGACAGAAAGAGAGGCCAATCAAGAGGTGTGAAGTCAGATATTTGAGAGACGGGTGGAAGTTGGTGAAATGGTGCAGTCATCAATATATCGCTTGTAGGTATATATATATCTACAAGCGATATATCTACAAGCGATAAATTGATGACTGCATTGGTGCCGCCACATGCTCCAACGATCAACTTGAGTGCTTCCTGCACCATTTCACCAACTTCCACCCGTCCCTCAAATATACGGTTAACATATCTTCCACTGCTCTTCCGTTTCTAGACATCAACTTCTCCATCAACTACCCCCGACTCTCCACTTTGGTTTATTACAAACCCACGGATTCACACAGCTATCTCTTGTATAGCTCATTTCACCCCAAACACACTAGAAACTCTCTCCCTTTTTCACAGTTCCTTCGGCTACGACGATTATGCAGTGACGACATCGACTTCGGGAACCAAGCCCTCAAAATGTACTCCTTTTTCATCAACAGAGCATACCCCAGCAGTGTTATTGACAGGGCCCTTGCCCGAGCCAAAAACACCCCTCGGACCATCAACCCAATCAGGAACTCCCGCCATAACGACCGCATTCCTTTGGTGCTTCCCTACCACCCTAACACACTTCCTATCCCCAGGACTATTAACGACAACTTTTCCATCCTACAGGATGATCCCTCCATTGGGGCCCTCTTTTCTGACCGCCCCATCATCTCATATCTCTGAGCACCTAATCTGCGCAACCTTCTTGTTTACAGCTCCCTTGACCGCCCTCAGCAACCATCCACACCAGGCACTTTCCCTTGCAACAGAGCTCACTGTTTCACCTGCAAGTATACATCTAACACCACACTCATTCAAGGCCCCTCAGGACAATTCCGCATCACCCAGAGGGCATCTTGTACCTCCAGCAACCTTATTTACTGTATCTCTTGCAGTAAATGCCCAGCCATCTACATTGGAGAAACAGGAAGGAGACTTGGAGACCGCTTCAGAGAACATGTCAGGGCTGTGAAGATTAAAGATCTCTCCAAGCCCATTGTTTCTCATTTCACCCCTGACGGCCACGACCACTCTAATCTCTCCGTCTGTGTTCTCAAAGACAGTTTTCCAAACTCATACATCAGAAAGACCACCGAAATGAAACTTATCCTGCAGCTAGGATCACACATTCCCCCTTCTCTTAACAACAGACTACTCTTCTTTTAAATTTTCTCCATTCATTGGACGTTTCATTTCACACCTCTCTACACCGATTCTGACTTCACACCTCTTGATTGGCCTCTCTTTCTGTCCCCTGCTCCCGCCTCTCACTCCTCCTCCCTCCCAGCCTTTGTTCTCCCGCTACATTACCTTTGCCTACTGCCTTGTCTCTCTCACACCTGAAGAAGGCTCCACGGCCGAAACGTTGTGTTTTCTCTTTTCTTTTTTTCAGCATGGAATAAACCTATTACTTGTTTCTTTGCAGCCTACGCATGCTGAAGCAGCTACCCACCTGCTCTAATAGAATAAGATAGAATAAAAAAACAGTCATATTGCAGCCAGCAGACGTATCACCCTGCAACCCACTGAAGCTAAGTAGGTGTGAGCCCGGTCAGTACCTGGATAGGAGACCTCCTGGGAAAAACTAAGGTTGCTGCTGGAGAAGGTCTTAGTGGGGCCAGTAGGGGATACTCACCCTGCAGTCTGTGTGGGTTCTAATGCACTAGTAAAGTGATGGGGACAAAGAGGTGCCATCCTTCGGATGAGATGTAAAACTGAGGTCCTGACTCTCTGTGGTCATTAAAAATTCCAGGGCAGGAAAAGAGTAGGGGTGTTACCCTGGCATCCTGGCCAAATGTCCCATTGGCTTTTACCAATCATGACCTCCTAATAACCCCTAATATGAATTGGCCTCATCATCCCCCACTGATAGTTGGTATGTGGTGAGCAAACTGGTGCAGAATGGCTGCCATTGCAACATCCAGGAGGACACTGCACATTAGAGTCCCAATTACCTGTAAAGCGCTTTGAGTGGAGTGTCCAGGAAAGCACTATATACATGAGTGTAAGGAATTATTAAACATTTATTACTGTACCAATTTGACAACCACGTGCAACTGCGGTACTTTAAGGATTCCCTGTGCCACTTTAAGGATGTGGTGTGCCACCAGACAGTTTTACAGAGTATTGCAGAGATGCATCAGATTATTTGAAAAAATAAAAATGCCATGATGCTGTCCAGAATACCACAGTGCCAATGGCCATACAGTATACCAACTCACACCTCGCACAATCTAGATGGCTGCATCTGTATAAAGCAACACATATCACAGCTGTTCTTAGCAGTAATTTATAAAATACTGTATGTCAACAAAAAATAACTAACATTTAGAGTTAGATAGAAATCAGAGCATCTATTTTCTCAAACAGCACTGCTTCTCTACCCCTTGCTGAGACACAACATACCCATGATAATCAATTTATGCTATTGAAATGAAACTGTTAAAAGTAACAGCTCAAATAATCAACCCCTCTGTGATAAATCTAATTAATATTTCCGTATTATTAGACACTATCCCTTATTCTTTTGAGATTGTTGTAATTAAAATCCTAATTAAGAAACCTGGCCTTGGACACTTACTACTGTACTTTGTGAAATACAGGCCTCACTAAAATATCCTGTCTTTCTTTTATCACTGCTCATGATATTTCTTAACATTTTTTTACAGCACTGAAGCACTTCATCATAGTAGTATCACATCTCTAACAATGTTCTTTTAGATATAAATGTAGGTTTTTAACTATTGATCACTGGCTATTGACAGACTTGTAGTAAGTCTTGGAACTCTGATATTCTCAAGGTTTATGTAAACATGATATCTTATGGTTTAAATCATACCTTTACCAACATATAAATCTGTCCAGATCAACAATGACTTATTGTATCTGTCCAAGATATAACGTTAGTACTCTGTGGGGCTCCACTCATACATCTAATTTTCTCAATATACCACTCCCCCCGGGAGATTACTTTATGTCTGTGATATACCAATAACATGATAAATGTATACATTTATGAAATCAGGTAGCCTGTCATCCAGATTGTTGAAACTAGATTAGATTGTAGACCTTTAAAAATGGAGATCACACACAAGGATCGTGTAGCAAGTTGCAATGACTGACTTAGTGATTCTTGAGTTCTCTCTTTTCCTGGGGAGCACTTAGCAGTTGTTCCATTGAGATAACTAGTGCTATAGGTTTATGAAAAAGCAGCACAAGATTATACTCAGGATCAAAGGCCTGAAGGGCAAATACAGAGACGACAGCTCTGAAGAGCAATGGTGTTCTGTGACCCCATGTGAATTTCGAAGCAAAATGGTACTATTGCAAATGTTTATCCCACTCGAGCAGCCTAAGAGTTTTATGTCCAGAGTCACTAGTGGTCAATAGTACAGGTAGAGATGCCAAAACTCACACATCCACCTACTCACCGATGAATCTCTCTATGCCACAGATACAGTGAGAGTGATAGGGCAGAGGCAAATGCCACTGGTTTCTCTCCACTATTGTGTGAGACAGCATCCATCACAATTTAAAGTTCCCTGCCACCCAGTAGTGGTTCTCAATGTGGAAAGCAGAGTGTAAGTTTATACAGTATATTGCATTGAATAAGAATTAAAGATCTTTAGTAGGCTTTGCCAAGGAAAGATACAGTAAGCAGGGTCAGATTTCTCAGATGTGTACCTTATGTATTGGGCGTACGTAAGACTGTTAGGTAAAGATTTCCCAAAAGTAGTTTCTATGTATTTTTAAGATTTGTGAGCAAAAACAGAGAATGCTATAATCAGGAGCTGTGACTAAGGATGTACTGTTGAGCTTTAGTGCATCATACACTTCATATTCAGATATCAGAATAAATCTTTGTTTTAAATATTAATATAAAGCCATATGTCATCTATTTCCTTGGTTATTTCTTGCATTTTGAAAACAAGTGTTCTCCTTATGGTTCTTGTTTAATATGCATGTGAAGAAAGGAGACAGGGAAATATATCAGATGTCAGTGCCCAGTTGTTACTCAAAATGATGCAGGTTACTGCAGAACATCAATCACCCTACTACGTTGCATAAAACAGCTTTGATGAGTGTTTTATACTTGGTGAAATAGTTACCATTGAAGATGACATTGAAGCATAAACAACAAAGATGGGTTGCATAGCCAACAGTTTGGTATGTATGAATATGGTAAATACTGATGATATGGACTACTGATTTAGAGCTAAAGGCCCAAGAATCAGATATTTATGACTAATCAAGAAAACATGTTAGAAAAGAAAGAAAAAAGATCCAAGGTGAAAAAGACAAAAATGCATATTAGCATTAAATCTGAAAAATTACCTGGAAGTTCTGAATAATTATTTAAAAAAATATAATAATTTAAAAAATGGTAAATAGTCTTTATAGGTTACACTTTAAACATGATATTTAGAGAATTAGAAAATCAATATGATTTACAGGATTAAAATAATTTAGAAGTGCATGGGGTCTAAGGCAGTTTCACAGAACAAAGTGAAAAAGTGATAGCAATGACTTTAGCCCCAGTGCTGAAGCAAGGCAATGCTGCTTGGTTTCAACTTGTCTAGGAAAAGATCCCCATCCCTCACCTTTAATGAGCTTTATGCATTTACTGTATTTGTGAAATAAAAAAGAAAAGCCCGGGATTAATTATCCCAGGATAATTCATCATACCTGTATCTGTTAATACATAAACTGTCAAATTCCTTTCAGAATCAGTTAATTTATACAATGGTGACATTGGTTGATGATTATGAACATTATTGTTATTATATTGATATATTTTAATATAAACAGTAGTCATAATCCTTTTATTGTAACACTGACCAAAAACAGAATGATTATTTAAAAATAGTCTGAATGCCTTTCAATACCCAGGATTAATAACATTTCAAGTTCTCTACATACAGTCCCTTGTAAAAATATCCATACCCTTCTAATAGTGTCCCATTTTGTTAAATTACAAATGATGTATGTGTATAAGCATATTTTAAAGTGAATATTTTAATCAAAACATGAATGCTCAAAATGAACACTTTTACAGATGAAAGATATAAGTTGGTAGTTTTTCCCATCCTAGATTGGTAGATGGTAGTTTTCCCATATCTACAGTTCCTGTCACATCTTTATCAAAGTACGGGATGTAAAGTTTCATCCACTGCTTAATAAATTGCCAAGTACTGTACATATTAAATAACCTGACTGGACTGAGTTGTCTGTATTAAGCCCAAGGTAAAAAGAGAAGAGTTGTGTATCTTTTCAGTTCATTTGATGGCAAACTACTGTTATAATATGATTTAAAAAAAAATGTAGGATATAAATCCTATCACAAAGACACTGCAGGGGAGTGCTCATAAAATCAAAAGCAATAAGACTATATGGTAAAGAAGAACATATCACAAATATTTCTGCGTACATAACTTATGGCAGCATGTATAATAAATGGTTTATTATTTAATCATTGAACTACAATGCCTTATTAAGTGTACTAATTCAAATCAAAACAGATTAAGTAAATTATACATAGAGGTAATCTGTGAGGAAAAAGAAAAATGAGGCAATCTGGAACTATGTACAGTGTGTATATATTAATGTTACATTACAAAATTATATTTTGTAGTATTTTGAAGCCTGCAGCAATAATTATACAATACACCATCCCGAGTAGCTAGCAATGTTTAATTATTCTCATTATTTACTTTGTTTTTGTACACATATTTATTTACTGGGTAATTAATATGTTTACAAAAATGAGTAAAAGTAGCTAGACAGTATTTAACATTCAAAGACAGAGCACTCAAGATTAAATGTATGGATTTGGAATATTACCACATTCTAGTGACTTTTGCCCCCCATTGTCAATAATGCTACTGTAAGTAGGTGTTTCAGGCTGACCTTTTTAGTCTTTCCATGGGTGATGCATTGGGCATGTTTCCTGTATTCCTGTATGTATTCCTGTTCTTAAATAGTAGAATGAGCATAGAAATATGCAAGAAACCTATACTTAATTCTACGCTTTAGCTTTCCTTTTGCCTACATTTATTGTTTCAATGAGTTGGCTAATTTGTAACAAATGTGCACATGCAGAACTACAAATGCTTATATGATAGTGCTTCACAGTGTCATTCTCATCTTTGTCAATGACTGAAAATGTATCAGATTTATTTAGAAAACTGTAGTTCTGCTCACCATATTCTCAGATAATGGAGATTGTCTATGGAACTAAGTCCTAAGTACAGTTAATAAATTTCACTAGGAATGACAACGCCCAAAATCCGAGCTTAACAAACTATTGTGGAGCGAATATTTGGCTTAGTCCGCTTGGCTGAGGGCCGACCTCCTGGCCATAGGACGAGCAGCCCAGGACCCCCCCGCAAGGTAACCAAGGGGCAGCTGCAGAGGTGGAGTTGGGGTGGAGGTGGGATGCAAAAGTCGCACGCGAGGGAGAGAGATATCGCATTTGGTATTTATAGCGTTCGGTAGAGGCAGGATGAAGGGAGTGATTGAGCGTGGTTGTTGTCATCCCTCCTGAACTTTACTTAAACTCCATTCAGTGAATTAAATGTTCTGTAATCTTAACTAATTAAGAGCCGAACTGGAAACCTCTACTCTAAATTTCAGTGTTGCTCAAGTAAAGGAGTGGTAGTTTAGTTTCTTTTCCAAACTTGTTTTTTATGTAGTTATCTGCAATGTTTTGGAATATAGTCTCCCTCTAAAAGCATCCGTAACCATTATGACTTATAAATGAAGGAAAAAAACAATAACTTCCTTTACCAGTCGTCCTTTTGAATTATTCAAAATAAAACAACATTTTAAACAAAGTAATGCACACACAATGAAACATTATTACAGTACTGAGTTGTGTTTATATCAACAAGTGAATAAGGAGGCTCACAGAATAAAGAAAATGTGACTACTTTGACAGATTTTGAAGATTAGAGAAAGTATTTGACCATGCTTTTCACAGATATTGCACTAACAAATTAACGACATGTGACCTACTCCCTAGTAACACTTCTTACCATAAGAACAATATCCAATAATGAATGTAACCAGGATATGTCAGTTGCTCCCCAACTCCTTAAAATAGTGTTTATCGTAACATGACTTTTAGTGTTGTCGATGATAAAGAGCAGATGGTGACTCAGTGTCACAGACACACAAGTCACAGCCAATATTATATTAGTCACACACAGTACATCCAAAAACACTCTATCGAAGGACACTCCTAAAACATAAGTGGAGTAGTGTACTTGATCCTTTAATCAGGTGCTGTATCTTGGAGGACCTGTGTACATTTACAGTATTACAGTATATCCTATATACTGTATGAGAAATAAACAGGTAGGTTAAACCACCCAATATCACTTTCCATAGCTGTTGTGTCACTTGTTCATTACCTGAGAGTATGTTGGTGTTATATGCAGATAATCCAACTACCAACAGATTCTATTTATCCTTAGGTCTAACCTTAACTTTAAATGATAGTCTCTCGAACATAGCAACCGTCTGAGTGATGTAAGGTCCCCAACAATGTACATGAGACTTGTTGGTCTCATTAGATAAGTCAGTAATTACCTGTTTTAAGATGTTCTTTGCTTTTTGACTCACTGGCAGATCCAGTTTGGCCCAAGGTTGGGACTAAAAGAATGTCTCCAATAGGCTGAACATTGCAACTGTCGCTATATTGTATATGTCTTATTTGTATAGCCAAGAGTTTATTATTTCATACAATAGATAATTGTTTGTCTCCCCTGAAACATGACTTTTTTACCCTTCTATCTCAATAGAAGATAAAAAGTTTCTTTCCGTTCTCTTCTATAGTGAGGGAAAACAGCTTACTGCAGGTGCAACTGATTTCTTTAACTCTCAGAGTCTAGGATACATAGAAAAAGAACTGGTGGGAAGGTAAAAAGTTTCCCTCAGATCCTGACATGTGTGCTGGTTGTAGTTATCAACAAAGATGTCATCAAAAGTAAAAATATTTCTTGTAGAGGAAGATGGGTGGAGAAAAAGCTGACAACCTGACAGAAAGAGGTGTTACTCCAAATAATCGAAAGCTTATATGAATTATACTATACACTGCTGTCCAGTAAGTAAGGATTAAGACCATTCAAAGTGAGACATTCTTGCCCTTGGGGATAGAAAAAAAAAAGATCTTTTCAGTCTCATTTGCTTAGTTTAATCTTTTCCAGTCAGGCGCCATGAAGATGATGATTTTATCTTATATCTTCAACTATAAAACCTACGATTATTGCTTAGAATTATGTACAGTCAGACCACCAAGTGCAGTAGAGTGCAGTAAAGTTGTCAGCATTTGGCTGCTTGATCGTCCAAATGAAAGCACAAGCATACTCATGCAACCAACCATACAGTATTAGCCATCGGCCTGTGCTGTTACCATTTGAACTATCTCCTGTTGAAAATGACTTTTTTATATTTGCAGTCACAGATGGCAAAGTAACCCCAACTCTGCATGAAGCAGTTATTTTTATGGATTCAGATCTGTGTGGAAGAAGTACAGTACTGGATAATCGGTAAGCAGAATGCTCACTGACATCCTTATGCTGTATAAGAAAATAAGAAAGGTGGTAGTTTAGAAAAGAGATAATTGTGATTTTTTTCCCAGTCATTTTCTGAAAGATCCCACACTTTAGGTATCTTTCACTTGGCTGGAAAGTCTGTTCCAAATACCTATAACTTGTGTTATGAACTGTTTCCTATTTCCTAAATGAATTCCCTCTTAGTTTTCATGTGTGACCCCAAATTCTTTTTCTGCCAAAGGAAAATGTCTTCCCTCAATGTCTTTGTTTCTACAAGGACCATATTTTGTTCTAGACTGAAATATTTGGTTTCTTCAACTTCTTGGTATATAAGTACTGTATTCCCAGATTCAAGGAATCACTCTTGTTGCCCTTCAAATTATTTTTGAAGCTATAATACTTTTGTAGTACTCTGACCACAATGGTTTACGATATACCAAACGGGGTCTTTCTAGTGTAGTATAAAACTTGCATTAATTTGAACATAACTTATATTAATTCCGCTCTTTTTGCAAAAGCATTGTTTGGTTTCCCATGTTGTCCTGATGTGGGCATAATATTCATTAAAACCCATATCCTTCCAGCTCTGGAAACTCTGATTGAATTTTACCCAACTTGGAAAAGTGGTCTGTATGGATGATAAATGGTCGGTTTCAAGTAAGTGAACTGTAATGCATATTTTCATGTAGTATATTCAATAAATAGAAATATTATGAGGAATTTCTGAATAGAAATTTTGTTGTGTGAGCACTCTGCACTCTAAGCAACTAATTGGAAACCTAAGTACAGTACTTGCTTCAGACTACTATAAACTTTTTTTCAAATTATACATTTTATATTTTTATAGTAATATAATTAGTTATAAGATTCATGTTTGTTATGAACTTTTCTATCTACTGACAGTTTTAAAGAAAGAAATGCTAGAGAGGCAGTTACATGCATATACTGTAGATATAGATTATATAGTTATATATTTTAGAACTGTTTAACTATTTAATCAGTTTAAACAACAACGCTGAGATTTCCCTCCTAAAACTTTCTTACTACCAACCCCCCCCCCCCCCACACACACACACACACACAATGTCAAACATTTACTGTTGTCAATAAATTTAAGAAGGACTGAAGATGTTATTTTTATGTTTATTATTACTTTAAGTAAATAATTTAAAGGTTTACATATAAGATATACTGTACTTCAAAATAAAGATTTATCTAATAAGTTACTTTATTGCACAACTGTACAACTGTACATCATAGAGTACAGTATATACAGTACTATACAGTACAGAGCACAATTATGAAAGATGTTTTTACAATTATAACTGTAAAATTGGCTTAATTTACATTTCATGCCTCATCTTTTATTTTTATAATTCAATAAAATTTAAATAATGTATTTAGACTGAATCCTAAACATATGTTCTGGTCATGTTTAACCTGTTAAAAAATACATGCTGTATAATTACAGGAAATGCACTTCAGAATGTTGTGACATTACGTCCCCTTTATTAGCATACTGTCTGCATTGAGTTACCACTTTCTGAGTTTCCCTCAAGTGAGTCACATAATACAGTTACATATTATAAATACAGATTTCACTGAATTTATAAAAGATGTATTTTGTTTTTGGTTTTCTGCTAATAGTGAATTAGGGATCAAGGAAAATAAGACACTAATGTGAAGAAGGACATTGGTTTAAATAATGGTTTTAAATACCATTTAAATACCAATGTAGCTTGTAAAAGAGAACATCAAGTTAAATTTACTTCATGCATATTACTTTATGCAGGATGTCAAACATATTTTTGAAGATTCTCATACTCAAATAAGTAAAATGACTACAATTAAATAGGAATATGGGGGAAGATAACTTGTCATTGCATATATACAGATCAAATGTTTCAAATGTATACAGATATATTTGGACAATTTATAGTATTTCTGGTGGGTCTACTAAGGGTATCTAAGTAAGTTTCAGATGTGGGGTGTAGAATTAGAATTATTGGAGAGACACAGGAGAATGCCATCAGCACAGAGGGAATCACAGAGGGAATCATGGTATGCGTGGACCCCTCTACGACAATGAATGAAAGAACATACCCTGAAATTGGGATTGCTAACAGCCCTGTTGTATACCTCTGTCCAGTGTAAATGAAGGAATGTCTCCGACCTGGTCTTTACACAAAGGTTAGACTACTAAACATGGAAGACATCAATTAAGTAAATAAATTAGGTTATAAACAAATCATTCTCGAGCAGCCCATAGGTAATTGTATTCCAGGTAATCAGATGCCTTCACTCAATCTAAATAAATCAGTGCATAAGAGGCTTCTTGATGATGAGGGAGTAAATCCAGTATGGATACAATATGGAAGAGAAGCAATATCTTATTGGAAATTTATCCGCATTTCCAAGTCTGTCTAGTCATGGTGTATTAAATGTCATGGTGTATTAGATTTTGCATCCGCTTATAAAGAGCTTTTACAGATAATTTTATGTCAGAATTTAAAACCAATAGATATTATAATACATCAAATGTAGTAATACAGTTAAATCATTCTAGTGGATCTTTGTATTTTGAAGAAAAGGGAAAATCAGAACAGATTTTTTTTTTATCTCAGTCAAAAATACAGACAGCTATACACTTGGTGGAATGCCATCTGGGACATGTTCCCGCTTATACATACTGTAGAAGTAGCAGCTGCCTTTAATTCCTGCAAATCTATACAAGCATCTAAAAGCTCAGACAATTTAGGATATAACTGAGGCATGTGCATAAGGACATACACTGTGCAGTAAGAAGGGCTACAAAGAGGCCACTTGGCCTACCGGGATGCAAGGAGTAATTGCGTAGTCTAGTGAAGATCTGAGATGAAATTAAGTAATTTGTGATGAAAGCAGACATTATCAGATAACACTGGGAGAAGACACTCCCCAAGTTGTATCCCCCACAGTGTCCCAGATTTCAACACTGTACAACTATGGACACCTTATGCTATTATCGTGAATAGGGATTTATGAGTGACCATTGCATTTATGGCACAGTGGCTATTCCTGATAATGTTATCCCAACCTTTCAGCAATCCTTGAGATGTCATATTCAACAGTGGGTGTCTGTTTAAAAATGCATTCAAGCCAGGAAGAATGTCAAGAGTTAGATTCCTTCAGTCCCGTTTAGCTCATTTTATTGCTGGAAGCAAATTGATCCAAGGGTCTCAGTTTGACTATTTCTTAAAAGAAGCTTTGGTATTGCAACATGGCTGACTAGTTTGTACAGGATTCTCACAAAATATTGTATAAAAAGTACTTCAGTTTGGCCTCGGTTTTAAATGCACTCCAATGTAGTTTCCACTTGTGTCTCACTATAGCCAATTGAGTGTAAAGAAAAGTTAAATGAAAAGTAAGTAAGGTTGTCACTGCCTCAGTCGATGGACTTTGAATTTCTGAATCAGGTTTCCTGTATTCAAAATGATAAAATCAGTTCTTAAATTGGATCAGTGTAAAATATTTTCTTTTAAGTCCAGGAAAGTATCGGGTTTCTTTTTTCCAGACTGATTCCAGAACACCAACATATCTTTTGAAACGTGGAGATCACACCTGAACACAGTGTTTAAAAGAGATATTAGTAGACAATGCACAATTATCAACACTCCTTGATTAAAATTCTATACTTTTAACTAGTTCAAGCAGGTAGCTGCATCAGCATGTGTAAGCTGAAAAGGAACAAGCAGAATTTATTTCACGCTGAAAAGAAAAGAGACAGAACATTTGGCTGTGAAGCCTTCTTCAGGTGTAACGTTTAACTACAGTATGTGTTCTAACATTGTCATTTTTTGCCTTCTACACATTGCCTATAATGTGCACTGTGCACTTATCTTCCTTACATATAACCTACTCATTGTTTGAATTCTGAAATCTTTTTGAATTAGCAGCTTCAACAACATTTGCTAATCATCCTACTGTATTTTGGTATAATTGTTGTAACAGACAAATAAGTGCTGGACCCCAAGATGACATTTAAACAACTGAGTTTGTTGCATGCAAGGAACAATAAGACCAAAGTATTGTGCGAAGTATAGGTACAGAACTTTTATATAGCAGTTTATACCAGTTTATATAGCAAATTGCAGCTGCTTCTGACACAAATTGTTACCATGGTAATAGGGGGGACACCTATGTTTGGACATTCCCAAGTTCTTCAACACTTTTAATGGTTGGTTTTACCTTTCCTTAGTTAGGGGGTCTCTAGCTTGCACTCGGAATTTCATATCAATTAACTCCCATCCCTGCCATATCTCAAAGGTGCTTAAGCATGGAATGTCTTGTGTCACAATAAGTCTTTGTGCAGAAAGAAATCAGTTAACCTCTTTTTTACATCTTATATTGTCAAAAATTTGACTTGTTTGTCTATTACCAGAAAGTACTTCATTGGTAAAAAATAGAAAGAGCAGTGGTGCTAATAGGGATTCCCATGGTACTACAAAAAACATCACTCTATATACAGATATTAAGCACAAAAATGCTAGTTATTTTTAGTTTACTGTTTCAAAATTGTTTTTTTCTGTTATTTTCAGTAACAGAATTCCCACACAAACATGAACTTCAAGAAGAATATGAATGAAGGTTTATATTTGCTTAACTACTAAACTACCAAACAAGCAAGATAAGGCAAATGGCTTGTTGTAAAATACAGCTTTTATTCTTTTCTTATATGAATGGTTACTGCTGTCAAAATGCTATGAGATGCTTTAAATGTGAGAGGCAGAAGGTTGTAACACAGTGGAGTGTTTGTAGCACAGGACTGGCAGTAGCTCAATTGGTTTAGGGATGAGCCTCCACTAGTCAGCTTGGTCAAAGTCTGTTAAGCATCTTCATTCAAATTGCCGTGTGCTAATTGGTCAAGGTGGGTTTTATATAGCCATTGTATATCTTGGATTACCTTGAAACAATGGATAAACAGACCTTTCAGTTGTCATTGATCTGGAAGATTTGTCAGCATTAGATATGTTTATCCTCAGTTGGATTCTAACTCAGCTGTAGGCACTGCTGCATTCAGTGTGAAGAGAGGCAGATGACTATACAACATGTATTAGAATAGAGGACACATGCATGTAGCCATCATCCCTCCTGTGATAATGTAAAGTATGGAGTAGTTTGCTGAGCTGATTTACAATTGTTGGTTTTAGGTTCCTTTTCTGAGATTACTGCTGTGTTTTGGTTTCACTAATGTCATTCCCTCTTTGCCAAATAGAACATTGATTCTCTTAACAAAATTATATAATATTCCAGATCACATTGTTTTTAAGCAAATAGATGATTTTAAAAAAGTGTAACAAAATTACACTAACTTTTTACTCAAATTGTTACATCATTTCCAAATTAAGAACTGCTACTTAATTCACCCACAGTAATAGTAATAAAAAAGTTCAGAATTTAATGTAAATGTTTGTCTTTTTTCTGTTTCTTACAATTATTAGCAATCATAAAGTAAGCATTTATGTTTTGTTAAATTAAGCCACCTTCCACAAAAACCCTGTTCTACCAAAAAATGCAATAATATTAATCAGCTGTTCACTCGGTTTGATTGTTGGCAGGAAAAAGTAACAGTCAATATGTTTTATGTGTTTAACACACGTCTTTAAATCAATAGTATTCATTTCTGCAAGGGGGTAATGTTTAATTTACTTATTCATTCTTAATTCCTTTTCTCCATTCCTTTTCTGCACAGTTTTGCTTTGTTTCACTAATGTCATTTCCTCTCTGCCATTGGATAATGATGCTATTAATGACTGCTACTTGTATTTTAGCTTAACATTAATCCATTTTGTTGCTCACCTGTCGTTAAATGTTTACCTTCCATCTAAAGATGCATTTATCAATGGTCAATTTGTATTCTGGCTGTGAGGTGGAACTGAATGGCCATGCGTTCAGAGTTTCCTTTGTTCAATCATTTCAGCTAGTTTTAAGTCAAAGACTGAAAGAGCAGTGACTCTAATTCTTTGTTTATCAGGCAGTATATAAGTTCAAAATTCAAGCTGTGAAGAGACCCCCCAAAGACACAAATTCCCGGTTAAGCATTTCATCAGGTTAGTAGGTTAAACAATGATAGACAGCTTTTCTTTTGGATATTGTCAAGCTAAGCAAAGGTTCACAGCCGCAGCTTTACAGGAATGTTAAATGCTTTGAACATGCCTGGCAAAGAGCAAAATTAAGCATTTATTGGATTATGTTGGTTGCAGGGAGGCAGTTTTTTTCTTTAATTTGTGTCTTAAGCAAAACATTCCTTTCTGTAACAGGTTGTCTTGCTAAACAGCACAGAGGTCATAGAGATGCATCGAGCCTCTGTAGGTGTTTATATTTGATAAAGACTGCAGTTACCTACTGTATGTGTTAAAAGATACTGAATTAGAATAAATGAAATACATAGCACAGAAAGCAACAGGAGCAAAATTGGATGCATAAGCACACAGGCAAGGCTACAAATAAAGGGAGGTTGTTTGAGTCATGTAGTGTCTTGGGTTACTAGTAGTTAATTGGTCTGAGAATCTCATCGAACCATTTCTTAAAAGAAGCTAGAGTATCAGCACCAGCAGACTGTATAGCTTGCTCTAGACTGCCAGATCTTTTTTTCAATGCCAGCAGTATATAAATTTAACTTTTAGTTAATTAAAGATTTTAGATCATATGAAATAAAATGTCCAGTGTAAATATGTATATTGATATATTGCAACAGGCTATGTTCTGAAGGGGCATTACTTTTCCTAACAATTTTTCAAAGCTCTCCCTCTACCTAACGTGGCAGACCAAATGAATAGCTCCCAAGAGGGTAGACACTGGCAATCACTGGAGCAAGGATCAACTGCATGTCCTGCTCCTGCCCACATCATAAATAGAAACCAGGAACCAGGAACACCGGGTGACATACAGATGAAAATGTCTGAGTATGAGTGACACAAGACTTCCTTTTTAGCCTCTGCCCCAGCACAGATTGCTACTCCACCAAACCAGCCTCCAGGCTAAAGATTCCTTCTATTCAGCTGCATAACAAGCGTCCAGACTGAGGGCAGGCTGTGGTTCTACCATGCCAGCCACACTATCACATTGCAGGCTGTTGATTTACCAAAACAGACACAGAGCTGAAGATCCCAACCACTTGGCTACTGTACCTTTTACGCCTTGAGATAGAAGACCGGCTGGGGAGCTCCCAGCCAACCCCATTTATTACAATGCAGGCTACTGACTTACCAGAACAACCACAAAGCATGAAGATTACAGTAATTCAGCTACCTTACACACCTCAGACTAAAGATATGTGACACTGCTACTACCTTCAGCACCCCAGACAAAACATCGACCACCCTTGTTACTGTGCCGAATACAGAGCTGGTATTATACATATCACTCTGCAACTCACAACTGGCAACCCACTGTAGCTAAGCAGGTGTGAGCCTGGTCAGTACCTGGATGGGAGACCTCCTGGGAAAAACTAAGGTTGCTGCTCGAAGAGGTGTTAGTGGGGCCAGCAGGGGGCTCTCACCCTGCTGTCCATGTGGGTCCTAATGCCCCAGTATAGTGACGGGGACGCTATACTGTAAACAGGTGCCATCCTTCAGATGAGACGTAAAACCGAGGTCCTGACTCTCTGTGGTCATTAAAAATCCCAGGGCACTTCTCGAAAAGAGTAGGGGTGTAACCCCGGCATCCTGGCCAATTTCCCATTGGCCCTTACCAATCATGGCCTCCTAGTAATCCCCCTCTATGAATTGGCTTCATTACTCTGCTCTCCTCCCCACTGATAGCTGATGTGTGGTGAGTGTTCTGGCGCACTATGGCTGCCGTCGCATCATCCAGGTGGGGCTACACATTGGTGGCGGTGGAGGGGAGTCCCCATTACCTGTAAAGAGCTTTGAGTGGAGTGTCCAGAAAAGTGCTATATAAGTGTAAGCAAATATTATCATTATTAAATAGTTCTAGTGAATAAAGAGTAGTTTGACTTCAGATGCATGTGGGGAGTATATCTTTGATCTGGTCCCCAGCTAGAATCTGTGCCCTGGTTGTGAGTCACCCAACTCCCTAATAAATTGCATTTTGTGTCAGTAAATGGTGGTAGAAATTTTACTGGAGCTGTACATAGCAGAATGCCTCACCACGTCTGTCAAGCTTTTTAGGCAGTGCAAAATGTTAACATTCCAACTGCTGAAAAGAGCACATGAAAAAAATATTTGTAGACATGAATATGAAGACTCTTTTAAACATTTGCATTTGTTTTGGAAATAGTACATTTTTAAGCCAAAGCTAAATCTGAAACATTTTTTTGGGTATTAGTTCCATTCTAAAACAGATATTCGTAAGGGTTAGCCCAAGAAGAGACCTCCTTCTCAGTAGATACAGCGCTTAATGCAAATTATTACTTGAAGGTGAATTTTAATTTACATTATTCATGAAAATCTTCTGTAAATGGATATGCGGTCCTGTTAATTTTACTGACACTTCCTACATAAATCACAAAAGGCTTTTATCACTGTTGCAGCCAAAATGACTGCCAGCTGCTGTTGTGAATGAAGTGATTTGCTTCTCATATATTTCAGAATAAAATCCTACATACTGTATGAGTGTGCATTCAGACTTAAATAATGCATTGCAAATGAATATTGTTTGCTTCATTATTTCCGTGAAGTGTTTTTTTCCTTCTTTTGTCTTACAATTTCTAAGCTTTTCATTTTCTTGGTTTAGTAGGTTGTGTTTCAGAGAATATCAGTATGACCTGCCCTTGCTGTTCTTTTGTGTTTACAGATGGAAAAAATGCTATTTTTTTCCCAGGGCAGTGACAGATATTCTGTGGTTTAAACTTTAGTGATTCAATGATCACATATTCGCTATATTTTTTGTGCATAAAATAGCAAATATAGGGGAAACAAACTTTGAATATCATCATTGTAATGAGGAGGTCTCTTAAAAATTTGTATGCATCTCTGAAGATTTTACCTCAGTTCTAATCACTGCTTTGCTCTTAAAACTCATAGCTCATGCTGACTGCTGTGGTCTGCTGTTAATCAAAGCACTTGGCTATGTGACATGATTAAGAAATTAATAATAAAGAGTGTTTCAAACTTAGTTTTTTTGTAAATTATACTGTATTTGTTGTAGAAAAGATTGTTATACCTTTGAACTACTTTTATCTAACAGGTCTTAAATCAACAAAAGCACACATTCAACATTCTACTTCATATGGCTGCACAATTGTTTTGCATATTAGGGTTGCTTTTAGCTCTACCACAGCACTGTTAGCATGTTGGGTATTGGATATGCATATTTTCAATCCAGTATCCGTAAAGATCTCCATCCACTTTGGGCATATCGATTTCATGGTAAATGGAACATGCTCTTGCAACACAATGAGCTTTTGTTTCGTTTCTTGCAGGGGATGAAGGCCGAAAGGGATCAACTTTGCTCCTTTCACATTTAGGACTAGTGAGAGGAGCAATGTTGAAATGCATTTATTTATAGCTTTTCTATTTGTGTTTTTGTTAATTATCTTCTTATGTTGTCTTTGTCCTAATTATGCAATAAGGGTATTTGACAATTTAATTTTGAATGCAAGAGAGCAAGGTGAGTTGCATTAAGAAGTGTAATGTTTTTGATTCATTTTTCTATATGCTTTACAAGGCACCTGAAACAAGTTGTAATGCTTGTCAACAGTGGCTAAAAACTAAGCAATAAAGCTCACTATAATAAGTTACACCTCTTATGACTTTTAAGATTTAAGATCACTTTATTAGCCATATACAATTTCTTGCATTAGGATTTGTCTTTTCACATACCCCAGCTTGCTCTTCATGAGACACACAGGCAGGGAGAGAGAAGCTTGGGGTCAGAGCACAGGGTCAGCCATTAATACAGAACCCCTGGAGCAGTTGGGGGTTAAGGGCCTTGCTCAGGGGCCAGCGGAGTAGGATTCCTCTGCCAGCCGCGGTATTTGAACTGGCAACCTTCTGGCCACAGGCGCAGATGGTACTTTTCAGGTCAATTCTATAAAAAACAAATACCTAGTCATTAGAAACAGAATATAGAAATAGAATGTGTCTATTTATCTGCAATGTGTCATGAAATGTTTCAACATTTCAAATTAAGGAATTTAGTAATTTCATGATTCTATGAGAAAGAGGTAAGTTAAAGAACATTGCCCCAGTTTAATGGTCTTTTTTAAAAAGGTCCTGCTTATCAATTAAGTAACAGTAGTAATTAAACCTTTTTAATGCACAAGGCTAATCTACCAAATACAGTATGAATGTGTTTTAGACTCATCCGCTTTTTGCTCTTTAATTGATTACTTTTACAGTACATCATTTTCAGTGTAACTAATTTTAATGTTAAAGTATAGTTCTGTATACATATATTTAAAAAAACAGCAAAATAAAACTTCATTTTAATGCTAATGTTTTCAATTTCTGCATTTCTAGAATTTCTGTTAAATTCACAGTTGTACAGTATATTCAAACAAAAAATGAATGTAATAATAACCAATAACAAAAAAAATAATAATTATCTTCAGGTCATTTAAATTGGCATTTAAATGTATTTGGAATTGGATTGTGAATATTAATATGCTCTTTTAAAAATAATTTAATCTGCTAAAATGTTTGATCTCTATCAACATTTTATTGACTGACTTGTATCTAAGGCTGCATAAATAACTGACATAATTTCCACAAGCACAAGATAATAATTTAGTGATTCAATTTGAAGTGATTCAGTTTGAAAATAATAAAGCTGCCAACTGACTAACATGATCTGGCAAAGGGAACGCAGTGTGACAGTTTTACCCTTGTTGCTGTAGAGATGTTCTGTAGGATGCTATTCACCTACACAAATCATTCCTGGGTAGTGTCATATGACAGAAACTAGTTTCCCATTGTAGGAAACCATGGCAAGAAGGTGTTATTCTAAGACCAACTAATACTGAAATCAGGTTCACATGCTTGTACTTCCATTTTGCAAACTTTGATTAAATCAAAGTGGAACATTTTGCACCATCTTCCTATTAAATGTATCTTACTCCTTTTAATAGGCTTAAAACCTTTTCACATTCACACTTCATGAATTAATTGTATCACCACTTTAAAGGTAACAACATTTGTTCATTGCTTATCTGCGATTTCCATTTGCGTACAGTAGAAATTGTAAAGTAAAAAGGGATAGTTTTTCCTATTTTTCCTGGCAGCTCTATTAAAAGACAGTTGTTCACGTTCTGAAGAATTTTGAGAAACTTGAACAAGTCTAGAGTGTTTTAACATCTTCCAATTTCTAGTGTTAAACATGGATCAAAGAGATAATTTCAGTGTAATAGGTATTGCACAACTGAAAATGCTACACCCCAATAACCAGTGACCAATAACTACTATATAACAAAGGAAACTGTAGTTGGAGGTAAGGTATAGGTGGAGCTTGAACAATTTTTGTTTTTTGCCTAGAAACTTTGCAACCACACACAGGGGAAAATAAGAAAGTATAGGCAGACTCCTCCAACCTACATACTGTACCTTCAAGCCATTTATTTTTTAACATATCACAGGAAATGTAGCCCCATATTAGAATTCAATGCAGATTGAAGGAGAGTAGAGTCTCTCATCGGTAACACCCTAAGCCTCCCCATGTTAACATATGGGAGACTGTAAGGGGTGTTGAGAGTCAATTGAACCCTCACTAATTCCACTCTTCCGACTTCAGGAATCCTGATCATAGTCAACTAGTGATCCAGGCTTGAACGCATTGTATCAGAGACCTCAATCTGTGCTCACACGAGTGCCTTAAAAGCACGCAATTAAATTTCAGTCAACAAAGATATGGAGCCACATGGGAGGCCCTCTCAATATTTTTTATTAGGCAAATACAAATGGATCACACAAATGGCTTCAAGTAAGAGGAGACCATTCATTCTGCCTCACCTGAAGGAACTATATCTTGATTTACATTTCTGGCTACTTTTATCCAGATACCTAAAACTCTACAGGTGCCTATTATTTTAAAATAAAATAAACAGTGCTTATTCTAAAAATACGCACTACACAATAATACAAAATAAGAAAAAACTACAAAATGCTGGGATACACAATGGAAAGAAGACATTACTCTAAATCAAATTAATAATATTTCAGTTCCACACTTTTCAAACTTATTCAAGCACTTCCTAATTGCTTTTAATTCAAAGCATATTTAATTGCTTCCCAGCCAGTCAAGATGAAAGCAATGATTAATCAAAACAAACACCTACATTCTTTTCTTTGTATGTTTCTGCAAGTTCATTATCACCTGTCTGTTATTTAAATCACTTGCATTCTTAGTTTCTGTAACGTCGATCTGTGCACTACAGTACAGTACAATATATAGCTTTCACTGAATTTCATTTACCAGGTATCAGCTTAATAGTGAATTCAGTATAAACCATTCTCTATACTATGGTTAAAAAGTTTGTCATACACTCTCTGTGTGCACAATCTGTAGATAAAACCAATGTATTTACCGCTATCCACGTTAGAGAGACTTAAGACCTAATATACAGAATTGTGGCGGGAATATTAGAAATTAGGAAAGAAATTAGGAAAGAGGAACAAATTCTAAAAATTGCTAACTCTTCATAAAACGTTTTCTTATAATGCATGGTATTCAATTTCTTTGTGTGGTTTCCTTTGGATGTATTGTACAAGTACAAATATGAAGGCATTACTAGATGCTAAATTAAACTTTAGCTGATGTGATGTAAAGGAATCAGAAATAGTCCAGTAGCTCTTCAGGCTGGAGCTCATCCCAGTTTTCTGTGGTGTAGAGCAGACAGAGTACATAATTCCCCCAAAATGGGAAACTGGTCCATCAATGGTTTATGCTTTATGGTTTATCTCTTTTTTTCTAATATTTTATTTAATACTGAATTTGAAATTACACTTTGTTCCTCTACATTCCAGTTCACTGTATTAACTCATGGGGAGAACAACAATGGGCAGATATGCTGCTTCTCTAATCGTGCCCATTCATCTTTTGCTCCACACAAGCTCCATGTTGCTTTACAGTACTGTTGTCAACTGTCATCAATTAGAGGAATGGATCATCTCTCACTGAATTACTATAAACCTGAAAGAACCCGGGGAGGTTGCAGAAGTCAATCAACAAGTGTTGAAGAATGCCAAAAGATCTCTGGCTGATTACTCTCAAACCTGCCCAGAGCATTGCTACTGTGACATCTGGATCACAGACTTTAACCTGCTCTCTGAGTGAACTCATTTACAGTACTGGTTGAGTCATTTGGGAGTTTCTTATATTCATTAATTGTCTTTGCACTTCTACAAAGAGAACAAATAGACATGCTCCTAAATGATTTCACTATATAGATACTAGTTCATCTTCTAGTAATGCCCATATATCTGTAGTAGAGCTGTACATTAAGAATAAATAGAAGTACAGATAGTTGGTATGTAATTACTCTATCTAGTTAATTTTTCCCTTCATATTGTGAAAGAGTTATTGTTTTTTTTCAATCTGCTGGTACAATCTGTGATAAAAGAGCCAAGCTAATGGTCTAGAAATAACATCCTTCATTTCTTTCAATTGGAAAAATATTATTAACTCAGGCAGCTTGATTCTTGTAATTGCTCCCAGTCATTGTAACACTTACTGTCCTTTGATTTTTTTATGTGTGGGAGGTCCCAAGCCATGCTATTTCCTTCCTTAAATAACAATATCTACAGTATGTAAAATATCACTTTTATATACTGTATGGCCTTTGTTCCCATTTTCTTCAATTATTCTATCAATATTTTTAGAATCTCTCTTTTGATTGTTGAATGTTCATTTTGTTTTAGCTTTGGAAAAGTCATTTAGTATTAATTTTAGCCCTCACAGCAATGAAGGTTTCAAAGTCGGATTAGCTTTCTTATTTATACTTTTGCTAATTTGTGCTTGTAGCAAGTTGTTATTTCAAGTGATCTTTGCCCCTGTCATATACAGTATTCTATAAAGTCACTCATTCATCTTTATGCCTTTCTCATATTAATTCACTTAGATCTTTATATATTTATTTTAAGAATTAAATTTTCAACTTTCTTGAACAGATTTTGTGCCTTGTGGAGAATTCTATTATTTCTTTTTTTTACATACAAAATTATTGTTGTGATGTTTGGAACATTAGTCAAGTAGTCTAATGACAACATACTGTATGTAGTGATTATAGAAATGTTCTGGTACAGTAATGTATGTGTAGCCTAGTTTTTGTTTAGTGTATTTCTCAACAAAAGAAATATTACAAAAAAACAAGCAGTGTTGTTATGCTTAAATACAGTAATACTAGCACAGGATATAGTATCTATAGTAATTAAACTACCATTTTTTTTTGTCCTGAATTGGGAAAAGCCACTACTTTTCATGAGTTGCTTATTCATGAAAAGATGTGTCTAACTTTTTACCTTTCTTATTTTCTTCTAACTAGTGATTGCATTTAACTTCATAAAAAAAACATTCATAATTTTGCATAAAATAATTTTGCATAACTTCTGTATTAGAAATGGAGTGGAAGGGCCATTACCCTGCATGGGATACTAATCATATGAAATAATATCACAAAATAATATAAATACACACAAAAAGTGAACACTGAATATACAGCAAATGTGTTATTCCTTTTTAGCAAACACACCATAAATACACATTCATCATAGGCATAATTAACTGATCCTTTTTCTACACAGGATGTTCATACCAGTTGTCTGAATATGTTGTTGTTACTCGGCAATTCATTATATATTTGTGTCAAAACTGAATTGAGGTGAGATGCTGAGGAAGGAAGGTGTTTTAACAAATGAATTAGCAAGTATTGCTTTGTGATAGTGATGAGAGGTGGGAACTCCTATCAGTAAAAATGACATTATCTCTGTTTAACATAAAAAAGGTATTTTCAAGGCTTTAAAATGACATGGTACAGACAACACAAAACACAATATGATTTGCAATTCTATAGTAAAATTATAATTGCTAAATAAAATGAAGATTATTATAGAATAAAAATATATGTTATGTTGTCTGTAGAAAAACATAACCTTTATTTATATAAATAATTTAGGAACAGGCAGTGTACAGTAAGTTAAAGGATTCCTTTAACTTTCTCCAAACATGAACCCTTCTAGATGTAGGAAAAATAATAAAAACTTGTCAGACAGTATTACTTCTTTTGACTCCTCAGACATCCAGGTTTCCAAATGGCAAACCTACTACAGATATCAGCTTTGTGAAGCTCACAACTTACTGTTTTTTTTTTAGACTGGGTCATGGGGGTGTAGATTCAGTTCTGTAGTAATTTTTGAGGCTGTTTTTTTGTTGTTTTTAGCAACTTTTCTGTTATGCATCTTTCTATCCGTGTTGGTGAGCTTTGACTTGCAACCATGGTAGCAATTTCCTGATTCTGTTTTCCCCTTGTTTGGCATATGGCATCGTGATTTTCAACACTGTTCCCTTTGAAAAATAGTAGTGGTGATGTATAAACTGAACTTCTTATCAATTACTGTACAATTTACTATTCTTTAAAATTAAGTTTAGCTCTTTTAACTTTCTTGGACAGGATTATATTCCCATATTTAGTTTCACTACTAGATTATTTCAACTGTGTAGCTGAAATAAGAAACTGACTATTGACTTTAACATTAGAAGACAATCATTCAGAAACAAAGCACATTTAGGGGACTATAATACTTGAAGCTCGCATATTAGTTGTAGGAGTTTTGTGAATTCACTGGGACAATTGTAACAGTAAATTACGTGGTGGTTCTTTTGGCTATTAGGACTCAATCATCAGAATAATAAGCGATACACACACACTGGTTAAAATATATGAAATACATTTACAGGTATTAATACATCAAATTGTGCATATAAAAACATATTACAGTCATATACAGATGGCAGATCATATGGTGAGGGTTACCAAGATACAGAATACTGTATATCACAATCACAAAAAGATTCCAAACAAAGAAATATGCATTTAGTATACCATTCAGCTACACTATCTCATTAATCAGTCTCATTAATACAGATTCTACTTTAGATACTCATACAGTATGTAAATACGTTACTTATACAAATTAAATTGATATCAACCTGTGTTGAGATAACAATTGAATTCTCAACATTGGTAATGTAGCATATTGGACTTATACTCATCCAGTATGGATTTGTATTTCCCGGCATGGAAAGCGAAGGAACAGCTGACAGGACAGGCTCTGTCGAAGTGGTATCCAATCCGTGGTCTCCTGGCTCGATGCGCAGCAAGTCCCGGTGCGGCTCGGAGTCGTGGGGAGAAGGAGAGAGAGTTCCTCTGTCGGCTTTGCGTTGGACAGTTGTTACTCTCCAGGGACCTGCTAGTTAGCCTCGCGCTGAACTAGCAGTGCACAGAGGTGACTGCGTGGTCAGAGCAAGTCACTCTTTGTGGGGAAGAAACTTGGTTTGCTTCCGGTGTAGCGGCTACCTCTGAATAAAAGTATTCAGATGTCGACAAAAGTCCAACCATATTGCTCAGTTGATCAGGCAGAACGACGGTGGTTGCTAGCAGTTCACAAAGTCTTGCTGCAGGCTTGACCTTGGGCAGAATTCTGTCTTTACGTACTGTACCTGCTCCCTCCGGCTCAGCATGGGAAAAAGTTACACATCCCAACACTCAGACTACAGCACTGGCATTCATATGATTGTCAAATAGCCAGGTTGCTCAGATGAGTCTGAAGGAATGTGAGGGTCCACGGAGGAGCAATCATGGAGCTCTGTACAATGGCTTTTAACTGGAGGACAATACGGTTTGTGATTGGTCAAGAGGTTGCCGGACAGTTGGGGTTTCCACACCCTGCAGGTTCCTGATTGGTTGGTCAACTTGAGGAATGATTGACCATGACCTCTGATTTTAAGATCATAATCCAGATGTGCTTAAAATCTCACTAGACAACCAGGTGCCAAGAGTGGGCATCTATCATGATAGCTGGTTGCATCCTGATCCTGGGAACTGTTCCTTATCAGGAAGACAAATATCCCTAAATCAGTGCACCAACATGAATGGCTTCTTTGTGGCTTGGACAGAGATGAGAGAGAGGTGCCTCACTGGGAAAATCACAGCAACACGTAAGTCTGTCTCATTAATAAGCATTGCTGCTACATAGTTTTCAATGTATTTTTCTTCTTTCTCCCATAGTGATGTTACATATTCTTTAAACATACTGAATTATATTATAGTCATAACATCTCAGTGAAAGGTCAGACCTCATCAGCCTTTCCACCCAATGGACCTTGACTCAGCACAATCTTGTAGTATCTTGTCATTGTTATTCCAGCTGAACTTTCAAGGACTTAATTGAACATTTAATTTGACTAATTACCCTGCTTAATTAGACATTTTATTAGTCTTCAGCCTGTAAAATAGTTGGGTGATTTCAAGTTAACCTTTAAAATTACTTGAAATTTGCAACATTTCAAGAGATGAAACCTGCTTATAATGTCTAATTAAGCAAAGTATTAAGAAAATTAAGGATGTGATTAAGTCACTGAAAGCTCAGCTAGTTTGAAAACAAGAAGACACTGGGATCTCTAGGGAGGAAGATTGTGAGACTCTGTACTGCACCATGATCTCTCTAGTAAACATAGCCATTACTAAAACTACTTCAGGAAATTATATTATCTGAACAGTATTCAGGGGTCTGGTGCTTACAATTGATTTAAAACATATAGATTCAAACATTTGTTTCTTATTTAAATTGCTTAAAACCATGTACAGTGCATTTTAGTAAATACCTCATTCCTAAATCCACAGCTTCTGGAAAAAAGAATCTAATAATATAAATTATTGTGCAGTGTTGTCCTGGGACACTGAAGACATTCCTGTTCCGATGAAGAATGAAATATGACAAATTTGATTATATTATGCAATCACCATAAAGCACTACTACAGAACTGTACTTCAGAATTATACTGTTTTTTATTACTGTTCATTTTATATACTGTATAATACTAAATACAATATTTCATAAGAAATGTACATATGAACATTCATGACAAAATTAGAAACAAACACCATATATATTATAAATAACATAATTTATAATAGAAACAGATTAAAACTTATGACCACTGGCTCATATACTGGTGAATGAATTTCCAGAAAAAAACAAGTGAGGAGGGGTACATTTGTCCTAGCAAAATAAGTGCTTTCTTCATACAATTAAAATCATAATCAAATCAGGTTGAATAGCCATTACTTTAATCACTTCTATATTATTTAGACATTGTAAAACACCAATATAGCACATACAGTACTGTACCATCAACATTTCATAACCTATTGCATTCACACAGTTATGCAAATGGTTACAGTAATCCATTTTAAGCATGGATTAAAATGGGCAGAGCGGTGGCAGTGTGGCTAAGGATCTGCACCTGTGGTTGGAAGGTTTCAGGTTCAAATCCCACGGCCAGCAGAGGAATCCTACTTTGTTGGGCCCCTGAACAAGGCCCTTAACCCCAGCTACTCCAGGGGTGCCGTATAAATGTCTGAACCTGTGCTCTGACCCCAAGCTTCTCTCCCCCGTGCCTGTGTGTCTCATGGAGAGCAAGCTGGGGTATGTGAAAATACAAATTCCTAATGCAAGAAGTTGTTTATGGCTAATAAAGTGATCTTCATAAAGCTGCAACACTGAGGGACAACAGGCTCAGTCCAAGGGCAAGAGAACAAGACAGCCAGGACATCTTGCACAGCCCCCATGTAGAACCAGGTTGAGCAAGGGCAAGTCAATGAAAATGATCTACTGGGGTAGGAATATATGTTTTAAAATTCTATTTAACACTAAAATGATTTAGTCATAATTGTAATAGTTATTATAACAATTATTATTATTACTAATAAGTAATAATTATCATTATTGCTAAATATATGGTAATTATAATGATGTTTTTGCTGTTTTTGCTATTTATTAACTTAGATTACATAAAATGGCATACAAGGTGAAGATTTTAGCACAGTATATTTTGCTGAAACTTTTTTTTTTCTCAAACCCAATAATTTCGTTTTAATGAGGCACAACCACATATGGAATTTAGGAGGAAGTCTAAGATTGACTATCCCTTTGTACATCTTGTTGCACCCTTCCCTTCATTTCTTTGTGATGTGAGAAAAGGTCAGGCTCCTATTTATTCAGCCAGGCTAAATAAACTTTTACTACATTACCCTAAGATTTTTTCTAACTTTGCTGTTGTGTCACATTATTTGGGATTTGACTGAAATACTGAACAAGCTAAATTGTGTCAGAAAAAAATCAGCTCAAAGACATTATAAGCAGTTGCAGATCAGAAAGCTATATTAACTTTAAAATGTTTGCATTTGGTCTTTGGAAATAAAAAAAAACGAAAAATAAAACAGCACATACAATCTGGAAATTGCAATAACAGCTTGGATGTAGTAGAGTTTTAAACAGATATAGAATAGAGTTTTATTCTAAAACTAAACTAAATCATGTTTGTAACCTTTCTTGTATACTGTAGTTATGTTCTTGCTATCAGCACTAGCATTATCACATTGTAACCTGATCTTCTCAAATATCAGAAGTTAAGCAAAGCTGGGCTTGGTCAGTACCATGATGACAAACCTCCAAGGAATATTTGTTTGTTGCTGCAAATGGTTTTGGTTGATCAGTAGTTGCTGATCTTTCCTCTTGAACAGAATTTCCAAACCAGTGCCCAGATATGGTGATCTTGGACAACTTGGTAAAGGAACTACCATCCTTTTGATTTATAATAAATTCCTGACTATTTGGTCATTAAAATGTTTTTAACAGTAAGAGTGTTTACCCTGGTGTTCATGCTAAATTCTAAGTACAACCTGACCTATTCAATAAGTGAAGCTGTTTTCTGGCACATAATGGCTGTTGTACCAACTTAACTTACCTACCGTAAGTGGTGAATAAAGTGGGCTACAGTATATAATGTAATAAGTGCTATGTAAATGTGAGGAGTTAGGATTTATTAACTAATAAAAAAATGATAACACAATTAATTACAAAAAATAACACAACAACCCAAAATCATTATTTGTCATTACTTGACTTTGGTAGTAAGGACAGGCCATAACATTTCCTGATAAGATAGCATTTACAGTACATGCACACATACCTGTACAGTAAGTGAACCACAAAACATATACAGTATCAGCTGTGTTCTTTGGGTCTCTCAGATTAAATTCTAGGAAGGTCTCTCGAAGAAGGAGAACTAAGAATTTCTAAGACAAATAATAATCAGCCTCATATTTTTTTTTCACATATTTCTTTGTGGTTTCATTTAAATTCGTATATTCCACCCACTTAGTCCTAATCAATCTTTTAGAGCTTTGTCTAAGTCTTTCATGGAAAGCTATTTAACGAATATGCATAATTGATGCTGCTATTAAGCACTATCACAGCTGCAGAAGAACAAAATGCCTTAAGTGGCTGTATTTTTTATCATGCAAACATGAAAGAATAAAGTGTTACAGAGAGTGGAGGAGTGGCATCAAATAAGCCTTACATTTTTAATTAGATTTCACATTGTATTTTTCCATTTTCTTTCATTTCTGCACATTTATGAAGCAACAATGATTTCTCATTATCTATGAAGAGAATTCCTAGTTAATGCATTATTTTGTTAGGCTTAGAAACATCTGCAATATTAATATTGTTGTTGTTAAATTACTGTATATTAAGGTGGTCATTATGTGCAGGTAGAATTTAAGGCTAAATTATAAAGCTTTCACTTCCTTATTTTGTTTCAATGTGCATAAAACATTATGTGTCAAACAAATTAGACTATAGAGACTTCACAATGGGACTGAGTTTTGGTAATTTTAGTCAGTTTTACATCGTAACTGTTTCCTTTCTACTGTCAGGAAAGCAGTTCCTACGGTTCCTCAGAACTTGAGTAAGGAACCAGTTCTAGTCCTCACGTTATTTATCTTTGATACTTTATTTATTATGCTAACATTATTATCCTCCATAAGGGCAACACCTATGGTATAGCAGTTTTCTTATTTACTTTCAACAGTCAGAGTGCTTCAACACTGTTCAGCTTTCTGTACTGCCTCGCTGTAGTCCTCTCTGAGCTCCTATGGAAACACAATCCTTTGTTTTCTGCATTGTCTGCGTTTAAAGCTTACTTTGAAGTGGAAGACATTACTACAATAGATCTTAGTCAGGGACTTCTGAAGTAGTGTTCTGAAGTAGTTAATCCAGAGTGCCCAGACTTGTCCAGGTGATGACTTCATAAAATAATTTTAAGTTATCTGTAAAATCCAACTGTTTGAGAAAGATCTGTCACTCCAGGAAAAACCAAAGGTCTTTTTTTATTTCAGACAAGTACTGTAGTAACTTGGGTGTAGGATTTATCAGTTTGAAAAATAATTAAGAACTGATGGCTGATGGGCTCTTTGTTGAAATTTACAGTATATTCTAGGAGTGAGAATCATCAAAACTGTGGAGATGTAAGGATTTTCAGCAGAACAACAAAAGTGCAATGCAAACAAAATTAAATAGTAAGAAACAGTAAGATCTACAACAGTATACAGTACAGACACTATGCATACACAGCAGGAATGTAAACAACCTCAAGGCACAGTATGTATTGTTTACACTCTTAATTATAATTAGAAAATTACACTATCAACCTGAGGATTTTCAAAGCATCTGAGATGATAAATTACATTTACCAAAGTTATTTTTTGTTAATAAATCTAGCAAGTTTGTGACTATTTTTTTTCAAAAGTAACATGTTGTGAGGTGCTTATTTTTAATAGCGTTCTTACATTTTAAATATAAACAACCAAAGCAGAATGTTTCCTTATTAAATGTGTCTAATTCCATGCATAGTAGAGGCCCAATTTGCCTGCAAGGATTTCCTCCATATCCTATTGTATTTAGTGGAGTGAATGTGAAAATGAAGTCATCAGTAATGTTCTCTTTCTTTTGCAATATAAGTTGCAATGTCTCTTTTGAAATAAATGTCTTTATTTATTTGGTTTTAAATTACTGCTTCATAATGCACATAGTAACAGGACTGAAATGGATTAAACAAGTAAGGAAATGACATGTTGTCCTCTTTTCTTGTACTGTAGTTGCATTATTTTTGCAAACAGTATGTACTTCCCTTCCAAATTAATAGTTAATATCTCTAATGGCAGGATGGTCTACTTCTAGGGGGTATTGTAATATAACAGATAAGTCATCTCATGAGGATTATTAGAAGGCCATGATTGATAAAGGCCATTGGAAAATTTGGCCAGGATGCCAAGTTAATACCCCTATTCTTTCTGAGGAATGCCCTGGAATTTTTAATGACCACAGAGAGTCAGGACCTCAGTTTTACTTATCTGAAGGAGTTCACCTTTTTACAGTATTGTATCCCCATCACTATACTATACTGAGGCATTAGGAGCCACACAGACTGCAGGGTGAGCATTAGCTACTGGCCCCACTAACACTTCTTCCATCAGCAACCTTAGCTGTCCCAGGAGGCCTCCTGTCCAGGTATAGTACCTGCCAGGCTCCCACCTGCTTAGCTTCAGTGGGTTGCCAGTTGTGCGTTGCAGGGTGATATAGCTGCTGGCTATTATAGAGATACAGATAATATAGAGAAAGATTTAACTGTAGATCTGTTTTATTTAGATGGCAGGTTTATCACTCTATTTGGCAGGTGTGAGCCTGGTCAGTACCTGGATGGGAGACCTCCTGGGTCTGCTGGAAGAGGTGTTAGTGGGGCCAGCAGGGGGCGCTCACCTTGCGGTCCATGTGGGTCCTAATGCCCCAGTATAGTCACGGGGACACTATACTGTAAACAGGCGCTGTCCTTCGGATGAGACATAAAACTGAGGTCCTGACTCTCTGTGGTCATTAAAAATCCCAGGGCGTTTCTCGAAAAGAGTAGGGGTGAAACCCTGGCGTCCTGGCCAAATTTCCCATTGGCCTTTACCAATCATGGTCTCCTAATAATCCCTATCTATGAATTGGCTTCATTACTCTGCTCTCCTCCCCTGATATCTGATGTGAGGTGAGCGTTCTGGCGCAATATGGCTGCTGTCGCATCATCCAGGTGGATGCTGCACATTGGTGGTGGTGGAGGGGAGTCCCCATTACCTGTAAAGCGCTTTGAGTGGAGTGTCCAGAAAACGCTATATAAGTGTAAGCAATTATTATTATTATTATTTTAGGCATTATATAGTACTCGATAAAAACTTGATAAAACAATGTAGTACTCGATAATACAATATACTGTATAGTAATACTTGGTGGAAGTCTGGTTATTTTGTGGGTTTTTTTCTGGTTGGTCAGGACATAAGCCTCAGAGATGCCTTGTTTTAAGAGTGTGTTTTAACTTGCGTGTTGTATTTTATATTGTGTGTTCTTAGAATGTGTTATTGTCATTATGAATATTTGTTTAATTTTTTACATCTCTTTCTCAAAGCTGGACCAAATTGCAAGTGCCTCTAACTACATCAACTGCTTGGGTATATTCTTGGCCTATCTTCACAATTTGTGGGTTATGATTATTCTATTTAATTATTGATTATCTCCCTCAGTCTATTTTTCTTAACCCCTATTTGTAACTATATATTTATTCAATAGTAATGCCCTTTCCATCAGGAGAATACTATTAAACAATCCTATTTAACAGCATAACCAACATTTGGGCTGTGGAACCTTCTTTAGTGTAGGCATTTTCAAGCCTTCTTCTTGACACCAAAAAAAAAAGAACAAAGAAAAAAAAACTTGTATAATCTTTTTAAAAGTGATTTTTTAAGACAGGTCTGTGGATCAATCTGTGGATGAATCTTGAATCTGTGGATGTATTTCAATAATATCAGTGGTGCAACAGCCATAATGTGTAGAATGTTTTGGAGGTGGAACAAAAGGCTCATCCCAGTCAATGGCAAGGTTGTGTTGGACCACAGTTAGGGTGCTGGCTCTTAAAGGACTGGAACACAGACCAAGTGAGAGGAAAACTAAACAAGAAAAGCAAGAAAATAGGTCAGAAAAGATGAGCATGCTTTTGTTGAAACATCATGTTTATAAAAGTCATGTTTTATTTTTTAATTGATCACACAAGTCCTTTAGCAAAGTACTGTATAAGTAATGTACATATATGTTTAGAATTCTATGTTCTGAATTAATGTAGCAAATAATTTGTTTTTTAAATAATTAATCACATATACATCATACAGTGCGTAGGCACCTATAAGTACTTATAATAGTAAACAATAAACAATCATTGTAAAATACATAAAAATCAAAGCTTCATACTGTATGTCACTATAGTTTTGAAAACATAGATCAGCACCAAGAAATTCCACTAATAGAATTAAAATCATAGAAGTAAACAGTTTAGATTTTAATGTAAATGTTATAATGACTACATTATTCACTAATGAATTACAAAATAAGTCAAAGATTGCAGCTTATTAAAAAACAGCATGCTAAATGGCAAATAATATAAAACCAGACAGTCTTTAAAACATTTCTTCTGGTTTATCTGATATTGTGGGGGCAGAATTAATTGATTAGTACTGAATCTAATAAGGAAACACCAATTAAATTACGCGATAAGATTATTCCGGGAGCAGTAAGCTTACTCATGAACACATCCACTGTATTTTCGCGTGCCCTTTAATATATATACCATAATCCGATTTATTGGAATAATGAATTTGAAAATACAGCACAAACATGCAAAGTCAAAAATAAAAAGTTCACTAGAAGATTAGAGCTCACTCAAGGACAACAGTTGAAATTATTATAGTAATTCAAAATGGGAAATATGAAGGACTAATTTATTGTCTTTCACTGTGTCTGATAATTGTGACACCTGTGCTCTTTTTTAAGTAATTGCAATACTAAAGCATTCAAACAGGAAAAAACTTTTAAATATAAAAGGGAAACTTCAAAGGAATAAGGTCATGAAATGCCTACCATTTGAACTTAAAAATTACTTAAACACTCAAAACTGACTTCATTTATCCAGAAAAGGAGAGACAAATAACTGACCTGAACTAAATGAGACACTGAAAAGAGAATATTGTAAACATTTTGTGAATCAAAAGTCACAACTGCCTATGACTATTTAGCATACTATGCCTTGTGTTGTTTACTGCAAATTACTTTACAATAATATACAGTACAGTACAACTAGTTGTGAGCAGCTTCTTCCTAAATACCTTGTTTATACTGTAGCACTTAAGTGCTGATGGTCTATTGGTAATGGAATTTTTGCTCAATAGCAAAAGATGCCACTCAGGGGTAATGGCTTCTGCTTTATTGGTCAAGCAATTAACAAAAGCCCCACCCCCAGCTCTCTCTCATACAACTGTTCACCACCAGACCAGCCCATAGACCACTGGAGTCCAGTGTATGAGGGGACTGGTGGTTTTGGCACTGACAGAGTTACAAATACTGACCCGTCAACTCCTCTCAGCTCAACACCTTCTGTCTGACTATAGTTCCGCTTTCTCACTTTCGTCTGCCAGCTTGATGGTAGTGCCAACTTGCATCTACAGATGCAGCCATTCAAAATGCACAGTGTGTGCAAAATGCACCCGCGGTACGGGAAAGCCACCGCAGGGCACCGCGGTAAGTGATTGGCTGGCCAAAATGACCGACAGGGGCACTCGTGGTGCATTGGTCGGTAGTGAAAAGATTTAATCATTTAATCTCTTTACTGTGCACATTTTAATCCGCTTAGTATTGAATATTTATATGAAATTTTACCACTAAAGGGAAATTTTAGTAGCTGAGCATAAAAAGAAGAGGAGCATAACGCATCTGAAGGTCATAAACGATATTAATTTAGGAACATAAACATTACTGTATGTAAACTGTACTGTGTATGGCTGGTCTTGGTAGTTTAAAGAAAAAATACACACCAGTCTTCCATTTCTCCCTAAACATTTTAAGCATGAAAGTTTTATGAAAAGGTACCCAAATATGCGATTGCTGTATAGAATGAATTTTAATTAAAAAAAATTATTTAACATGAAAATTAAGCTGTTTACATCTTCCGCCTGAGAACATAGTCACCCGTTGCTACCCAACGCAGAAACACAGCCACTAACTAGCAAAGAGAGGACATTAGCTAGCCAATATGATAAAGAAATAAATGATTATTTTGTTTATTTCTTTTGCACATTTATTTGAACATTTCCATCGATTGTACAAGCACTTGGAAACGCCTGTTTTCCATGTAAATAGTTCCCTGGTTCCGCACCCCGCACCAAACAAATTTATATTTCTAAATATCACAACATGATCCAATTTAAGTCATTTTAATAACAATGAATAGTCACCTATGCGTTACAATATAAACATTTATATTGATTTAAATCGCGTTTAAATCGCCTTTATTTAAAACCCATAAATAAAGCTGATACTGTTTAGACTTTTAATTATTTAAAACTGTATTACAGCAGCACAATGCACAATGCAACGTAAATCGCTATCTTTGTCTTCTGCGTAATAATGTTCACCTCTCTGTCCAGCAAATTAACAATAATAATAATAATGAACTTTATTGTATATGGTGCCTTTAAAGGTGGCTCCTCAAAGCGCTTTACAGGATAAAAACAATAACAACAATAGTGTTAGGCTGGGCAAACGATTTTTTTTTTATAGAAATACAAAATGAGATATAATGATGTGTTCCGGCTTAGACATTAACGAAGAGCATAACACATGGGTGGCGTAGCGGTCGGCTCTGGCTTTCCCATCTATACCTATGAACTGCAAGTACAACCCCCCTCTCTGTGGGAGTGCTGGCTGTGATGAATTAAACCGGTTTCACAGGTATTTTCAAAGTAGAAGGGGGCGAGATTTCCAGCGAAAGACACCTCCAAAACCCAGTAAGTACAGTACTTACTAGTTAAGAAAGCTAGGCTCTCCAATGAAATCGCTTTAACATGCTAATGCGTTGGTGTAACAGTCCAGGCGTGGCAAGCTTCTAATGTCTCCCGACTACGGCGAAAGGAACCCTTCTTTCATTGGAAGACAATGAACATATTCTAGCCCTAAATGAATTAATAGCAAACATGGTTTACATAAAAGACATTTTTCCAAGAAAGTTTAGCCTTTGTCACTAATGAAACCAATAAATAAAGACATAAATATAGAAATCTTAAGATTTTTAAAATACATGACTTTGCTAAAATTTATTTTAAAATAAAAACGATTACAAACGCCAGCGGAGAGAGAGAACAGGGGAGGGATGTTGGTTTTGCATAAGGGGCGGGGCTATGGAAATAAGGTCTATTTGGGAATGTGGAGTTACATGTTCTGGCTGTTTGTGAATTATCGTTGTTGAGTATGGAGTGTTGAGGTATTGATTTTGTGTTATGCTTTATGTTGAAAATTGAGGTGGATTTTGTTTATGATAAAGAGGATAAACTGGGATGGGAGGAGGGTTTGGTTTTGCATAAGGGGCGGGATTATGATGATTGGAGGAATTTGAGAGAGTTTGCGGGCTATTTTTGGTTTGTATTACAAATAATTTGTACAAGATATTGAGATTTGTTGATAATTGGAGGACAGCTTTGCTTTAATGGTTTGATATATTTAATTTTGTATTGTGGTTGTTATCTATGTTTTTGGTTGGTATTATGTTTATATGGTTGTTTTTGTTGGTTGGTCGTTATTATGGTTATTATGTTTATTGTGTCATTTTTGATTATTGGATGTATTATTGGAAGAGAGAGAGAGAGCGAGCGCCTTCTTTTTACTTTTGTAGCCAAAGGGCCTTGCAGATCAGATTCCCTTCCCCCTACAGAAAGACAGACACACGTTTTCACAGTTTAGAAGCCGCTATTCAGACGCAGGCGAGGCGAGCAGCCCCTAGATAAAACATCAACTTTATTTAAACTCCAACGAAAGTATTAATGGTTTTTAATTACCGTACTCTTATGGAACATGCCACCAGCCATCTGCATTGAACGATTAAAAATAAAAACGATTACGATTGTCACTCCTGTAGCTTTTTCACGAAACCTCCTTTTTCACGAAACTTCCAACAGAGCTGTTCAACCGGTTTTTTATCGGTCACCTCTTATGTCAGGTGTAAGCGATAAATATACAGTATTTAGCTGAAAAGCTGTACAATGCAAGACATTTCGTTACTGTAGGAGGTTTCGTGAAAAAGCACATTGTGCTGCTGTAATAGTTTTAAAAAAAGTCTAAACAGTATCAGCTTATGTATGGGTTGTAATTTAAAAAAAGTCAAAAACCGCACTCAAAATGCAATTTAGCGCTTTTAGATACGCGATTCCATGTTTTTCTTTAATCCTTGGCGGGACCGGGCGTCCATAAGAATCAAGTTATAGGTTTCATTGCGCTTTGACAGAAACCAAATTATATCGTTATTAATTTCTTTAGATACGCGATTCCACATTATATTCCCTATTAATCAAATTCTAAAAGTATGCTTGTTTACTCCGGTATCGAGCGTATTCGCAGAAAAGCTTAAAACTACCACTTTTTATACACATGTTATTTCACATTAGTTAAAGACTGTGATGCTAAAAATGTTTAGGGAGAAATGGAATACTGGTGTGTATTTTTTCTTTAAAGTACCGAGACCGGCCATATACAGTTTACATACTGTATGTTTATGTTCCAAAACTAATATTGTTTATGGATTTCACACACGTTATGGTAAAATTCCATATAAATATTTAATACTTAAACGGGCACAGTAAAGACATTAAATATACATATACATACTGTATACAGTACAGTATACATGTTCCTAAATCAATATCTTCTATGAGCATGTGAAAGGCATGGTGAATGTGGACCAGGGCAATACTTTGAGTTTACAGCTTGTCCAAGGTCATTCATTATACTGTAAATACTATTAGTAATATCTTCGGTATTTGATGGCGACAGCTCAAACATGCTCCCCCCCCCCCCTCGATTCATTTCAATTTAAGGTGCTTTATTAGCATGACAGATGGGTACAATCAGTGCTGGGTATTTACTTTGTAATCTGTATTGCTTTGAGATGCCACTTTTAAAGGTGATATATAAAATCAAGGCTTTAACTTGCTTTAACTCCGCAAGTCTGAGTTCTTGTGTCCGTCCTATCCGAGCCCGAAAGTATTATATCTTTATAGCAGGTGGTGTACAGCTTTTTAGTATAGATTACACTTTTCTAAAATGTATTTAAAAAATAAAAACGATTAAAATCTAATCTTTCCATGTTTGATCCCAAGAAAAATAAATCTAAACAGGGAGAAAGCTATGCTGAAAGTTTATTAAGATACTTAGAAGACAAAGATATAAATTTATGTTGCATTTGTCTGATTGTGAATCAAAAAACACATATATTTAAACACGCGTTTGCAATTTAAATCAAAATGCGATTTAAATCAATATAAATGTTTATATTGTAACGCATACAGTAGGTGACTATTCATTGTTATTAAAATGACTTAAATTCGATCATGTTGTGATATTTAGAAATATAAAAGTCAATTGTCCATAATATTGCTATTCTATTTTTTCAAAGAAATGTTGCAGTACATGAATATAATTATATCGTTATTAATTTCTTTAGATACGCGATTCCATATTATATTAGGAGAAAAGCTTAAAACTACCACTTTTTTACACGCTATTTCACATTAGTTAAAGACTTCGATGCTTAAAATGTTTAGGGAGAAATGGAATACCGGTGTGTATTTTTTCTTTAAAGTACCGATTCCTGAAATCTGACTGGCTGACACCCTTCTGAAGTGGTTCCATAATATCTGGTATATGGAAAAGAAAGCGTTGATTTTATGAAAAATCAATTATGAAATTATGAAATGCTCTGTTAAAAGCAAGGGAGTTTTTATGTCCGTTGCAGTAAAAGAAAATGCCTGACAAAGTAGGGCTTGGACAGATTCCAAGTGCTTGTACAAATGTGCTAAAGAAATTAGCAAAAAAAGTCATTCCTTTATCATTCCTTTATCGTATTGGCTAGCTAATGTCCTGTTTGTCAAAGAAAAAACTAAAAGTATTTTCGTTTAAAATGACGGTTAGAAAGAATGTGGACCAGCGTAATACTTTGAGTTTACAGCTTGTCCAAAGTCATTCATTATTAATACTATTAGTAATATCTTTGGTAAAGGCTTTGATGCATAAATATTTCTGATAAAGGTAGGTTGTGTACTTTTGTCCAGCTGAGCAATCTTGCTTTCATAAAATATACCAACTTTTTAATGACTGATGATTAACATGCTGTAATACACAGTTTAAATTTAAAAGCTCAAATGCTGTACATGAGAGGTTAAGCTTTATTGGCTTCTCCTGGCGGTTTTACAAGGTGATTCCGGATACTTTCCGGCATGACGTCAAATGACGCGATATACCGTGTGATACTGCGTTTTGATGCGACACGCCCACCAGGGTATACCGCGAAATACCCCACCCATTTTGAATGGCTGCATCTGTACAGAGTCTGTAATTGGATTCATTCTCCTGCCACCTGGCTGCTGCAGTCTCCAGGTCAATGCAGCAGATCTCCAACAACATACTGTACACATTAAAATTAACCTTAGCATTCCTTGTATGCCATCAGAACTTTAAAAAGTTCTAGAAAGCTAAGCACCTTTGGGCCTGATTAGTATTGGGATGGGAAACGTCTGTGGAAAACCAAAAGGTGGCTGTTTTTGTGCCCTACTATGATGAACAGGACACTTTACGGAAAGAGGTGATATCCTGCAGATGAAATATTAAATGGATTTCCTGACTGATCATTAAAAATCACTTGGGACATTTTGATAGAATAGGGGTATTAAACCCAGTGCCAACTATGTGCCAGTACAATCTGTCCTTTCTGAAGCCTCCCTTTATTTAATGTGTGAAGTAATTAGGCCACTTTTCTTCTTGATTTGCTGTGTAGTGGGGCAGTTGACGAATAATTACTATTGCATATTACTCAGGTGGGTGCTGCACTATTGGGATGAAAAGTATTATTGGTTTGAATTTCTATATGGTAATTTAATTAACAGTAATTAAATGAATAGATAATACTAAGAAAACCCTAATTAATTGATATATGGTACATTCATAATTCTTTTATGCAGCATCATTAGTAATGACATATTATTATTAATATTATACAGTATAAGCTACTAGTATTACTAGTATCCCTGTAGTAAAGCAACATTCATTTTAATGTACTGTAACGCTCCGGGGTTTACGTGGGCACCCTCGCCGCTGCCGCATCAAGTCGGCCCCCCCACCGTAGAGGACTCGAACCCGGGCCTCTGGTGTCACTCAACAGGGACCCAGCCACTTGAGCCAAAGGGAAATCTCCCCTTAGCCTGGCGGCTGCAGTCCATGCTATTCACAGGGAAGGGCGGTGACGTCACCGCGCTGGTAAGCCAGCTCTCACAAGCAATGGAGGCCATATGCGTTACACTATTAAATAAAACTCTAAAAATGAAAACATACTACTATTAATTTCAATCGATTCAGCCTATACACTAAGAACAGAAGAAAAAACCTTTATGAAATGTTAATCCAGTTGACAGAATGGGCTTTTTAAAAAACTGCTACTCCTCTTTAGTTTCATTCAAAAATATTTAAGGTGTGTAGAGAAACTATAGCTTCATCCTTGTCTGATTTAGTCGTGCTAGGATAGGGAATCCAAAGGAGTGCTTGTTGCATTTATGAGACTGTTCTCTACAATAATCATCAAAGATAACTTTTAATATAATAATATATTATAGCCTCATATGCCAGTGCAGCACTGCTGGAATGTCGGAATAATGACATCTGGGTCACTAGGGTTGATGGAGAATATGCTAATACATACTAACTGAGGATTATGAGCCCTGGGACTAATGGGTTTTTTTTAAATATTTCTGCATTTATTGTAGTGCATTACCCTGTTATCATCTATGTCTCCCTGTATGACTCGTCTTTGTGTGAGTGCCCAGTAGCCCCAGCTGGGATGTAGCTCAGGAAGCAGGTTGCACACAGGTACCACTCAGTTCACAGAATCACTGTGTGCCGTAGGTAGTGCTATTCCAGAGGTGCAGAGTTGTAAAGGCTTTGTGCAGAGGTGCCAAAATAGAGCAGTATAACATCTGCTGTGTGTTGTTCATGAAATCTAGAACCCAACTCATGGACACTAGTGACAAGTTATTATTTGATGTTTTGCATTAATATGTATTCATTAGTTATGTTGTGATACATGTATTATATCTTACTGTTCACCACTATTGATGTTTACAAAACAGCATTAATCAATGTGAATAAAGTTTGCAGTGTACAACATCTCTGGAAATACAAATGGTAACAAAAAGGCAAATGATTAGAAACATTTTCTATTCCTGTGTTATTACACAGCCAGCATTTTTATAGGTACTGCACTTTTTTTCCAAATATTCCTCTTAATATACCATTTTAAAAGGCTTGAATAAAGACCTGTCAGTATAATGAGACAATCATGTGTTGGAAATGAAAGATTAGTGACAAGTTTCTGAGAATGTACATTGTTTTGTCCCATTTTTTATATCAACAGTGATTATAGTTTTGTGACTATATAACCAAACACAACACATAAAAATTGAAGTGCTGATGCTGCTTCTCTGGAATGGCTTGAGGACATCAAATCATTCTAAGAGAAATGTAAAAATGACTAATATTAAAGTAACGCAATATTGTTAGCTTTCTGTAAATTTAGGGAAATTGCTTAGTGGATGGAAAAGTGGAGCATTTATAAAACAGAAAGGAATTACTTACAACTCTCTGAAACATACAAGAGAATGCATTTCCTGTATTTCCCTATGGTACAAGGAGCTGAAGTGTTCTATAAAATCATTAGGGCACAAGGTGGCTGCTTGTGCATGTATAAAATTTACAACAAAATCATCTAACGATTATAGGCATGGCATGAACTCTGTCAGTTCCTCTTGCATCTTTTAAAAATAAAACAGTAGATAAAGGCATTGGAATAATCTGTCTTTTTTAGCACTTACTGAATTCATGACAACTGCTAAAGATAATTTTATTGGTAAGGGACCCAGTGAGTCTATTTGATATAGCACTGTAAAGTGCCTCATATTACTGAAGTAATATGAAATAGATAATGAAATAGTAAATTTCCCCAATCCTACCCTAGTAAATCCAGTAAAGAAACATTATTGAAATCTTTTTTAACTATTATTTTATATTAAAGAAACAATTCTAAGAACAACCCTTGAGAAATCATTACATACTGTAACAGACAGCCAAGCTTGCAGGTCCACATCTCTCTAATACGGTGTACACATTTAAACTCAAGAGACAGGCTTAGAAGTCTATACCTCAGGTGTACTGTGTATATAGTTCATAATCAAAACTTAATTGAGTCTGTACACAGGAGAAATTCTATATTGCACTAAAAAAGATCTGGTGGACTCAAACATTGATCGTCTCTCAGTGGCTTTAAGGTTCACCATTAGTAGGGCTTGATATGACTGCCAACAAGATGGAACAGTACAGCACAGTTCTTCAATCTCACTCCTTTATTGACCATCAGCAGTACATATATACGATAATGATGACAGATACTCCTAGAGGAATTAAGCCTACAAGCAACAATCAGCCTGCCAAGACATGAAACAAAACATTTTTGGATGTAGAGGATGATGCCATGTATCAGCTCAACCATTATATTTAAGCTACTTTTGCTTTATGTCATACAGAAAAAGGTTTATGGATAATAGGGATATAGTGATCCTAGCAGTCTGGTACTGATTTGACATACTTTTAACAAAATGCCTCATAAAATAGAAATATATATCATTGTAAGTAATCTTCTCTGTCAGCAACTGAAATACAATAAGTGGACAGTGAGAATTTACAGTGATTCTCCTTTCACATTTCTGATCTTTGGCCGAGTGCTTAGGTTATTAAGACAAAAGATTTAAAGGTTATTCTCTACAGATACAAGACGGACTTGGAACACTCTGTACTGACAGCAATAGTGAAAATTCCTTCTCTGATGATGATCAATAGCTAGAGAGAAAAACATAATTTAAGGAGTATTGAATAAGACATCTTAGCCGTAATAATAACCAAGACAGATACCTTTCAAAATCAAGTTGGTGTTGTTGTTGTTCTGTAACATGTTAGTTTAACATATTATATATCTACTATTTTTAAAAAAGTATTAAGTGATGGAAACGAAAATTTTGCTGGTAGCAGGAAAACTACAGTGGTGAAAGGAACTACCTATACTATATGAATCAGGTTTGCAGGTAATTTGCTTGGCTACTTCAATCTCCTGCTAAATTCCACTGTAATTTGTATATTCATTTATTCAATACTAGATAGCAGATACTGCACACCTATAATAATAGGAAGTGGCATTGTAGCTGCTTCAAGTGCCAAGAAATTATTCCACCACCTGCTTTATGATTTTCAGAACCCAAGTTATCTACTGTATTTTATTCCTTTGCTGTAAACACAGTTTTGAAAAGTAAAATATTCAAATTTATTTAAAAGTATGTCTAACATTATATACAATAGACACAGTATATATGCTATAACTATATGCATTATATAGGTTGCAAGTAGAAATTAATTTCGTATTTAAAAATAAAAAGAACGAACAAAAGAACATGTTTGGATTTAGACCCTTCTTCAAGCATAATGGGGAAGGAGGGGGAGAAGAGAAACATGGAACATGAGAACAAAGGAAACAAGTAGGATAAGTAGGAGGAGGTAATAAAGGGGATATAAAGATATGAAAATTCAGGAAAGAAATTCCAAAAGATGTGTGGAAGTCAGAAATGACTAAATGAATGGAGAAATTTAGAAAGAAATGAAAGAAACTTATTTGAAGGATAATTTTGGCTCCTGATGTTTTTTATGCATTAGGAGTCAGAAATCCTAGTGAAAGGATAGAGACAGAGAGTAAAATGTGGAACTGTCATCTTGGAGAGATCGTTAAAGCTCACATCTCACTCATGTTCGCGGTCTGTCACTCACTCTTCTTGCTGTTTTAACAATCTAAATAGCAATGCACTTTCTGCTAAAGAAAAAAAAATGAGATTGTTGAACAAATATGATGCACTTTGGGTGATCCTGAAATAGCTATAGTAGTCAGTTTTATGTGTCCCATTGGATGTTTATTTGCAGATGATACAGCAGCTTCTCTTGCTAAAAAAATGCCTGGCATGAATGGCTGACATTTCTCTCAGGGTTCTTTCACAGGGATTCAGATTCTACTTTCCATAAAATTTTCTTTAAAGTAGGCTCACACCGTCTATGCACTGTCTGTGATCAAATTCTCTCTAAATCTCTCAGATTTTAACCTCTAACATTTACTCTATTTCTGTATTCCTTTCCCAAATTTTAAATGTTAATACAACTTGTTTTATTGTCTTACAAAACGGAAGGCATCTCTTACAGCATAGTGTCCCCCGTCAGCATACTGGGCCAGTGGTTTAGAAATTCCAGTCCAGAAGGAAGAGCGCCACTTACTGGTTCACCAGTGCCTTGTGTTCTCTTCAGTTCCTTGGAGGTCCCGAGACAGGCCAGGCCTAGTCCTGATTGGGTTCTGTGATCTGACAAGATCAGGCTAGTGCCTGCTTGCAGCTTGATATGCATTGGACTCCTATTGTTTATGCCTTGCCATTTCATGAAAGTGATCAGACTGAAGCATTGTGAAGTCATCAAGGCACAGTATCTCAACATTTGCTAATATTTATATTAGTCTCTGGATAATGGATTTTCTCAGTAAGTCTGACAAGAAGGTTGAACAGGCTTCTAAATGGCTCTCTGCAAACTGTGTTAGGCTATTCAGGTGGGTATGAGATTTCTTGTTCAAGCCCTTGTAGTGAAGCTTTTTGTACTGACTGGGGATTGATAGAAAACTTTGCATCAGGCTTCTCACTCTAACAGGATGAGGAGGGATCAAGAACCCATTAAGGAAAAGGCCCTTTTCCATTACTTTAAATTGAATTTTCCTGAAGACCTAACTCTGAGATCACTTCACACAGTAGGGGTCCTGCTTAAGGATTTTCTCTTCACCATATTACTTTTTTTTAAGTAAAACAACAGTGACATTTAAAAAGGAGCAAAAAAACGACAACGTTTATAATGTGGGTTAGTGTTTCTTTTTTGATTATTCTTTATTTAATATTAAACATGACTATTATCTCAGATGAAATTCCAATTGTCTAATCTCACATATAAAAATATCTGAATATTTACTGATACATTTTAAGCCCTTGTACTGAAGAATAATATATTCTAGATGTCTTAAATTGATCTGTGAAATATCAGTGAAATATGAATAAATGAATAAAAATATAATTTACTATTTTTTGGAGAATCTCACGGGTCTTAATTGTGAGCAGAATTTCAAAGAAGATAAAAAGCACATGAAAAATTACTTTCAGTTCCAAGTTAATAAATTCAAAATTTTATCAAACTTTTTAATTTACTTTTATGTATGAAATTTAAGAATTTGCCAAAGTTATTCTGTAGTTGCCAAAAATATCCAAACACTATTAGAAAACATTGTCAAATGTACATATGTACAAATGTACAGTAGATAAAATATTTCTTTTCTAAAACTGCCTATTTGACTGTAAACCAAATGAAGTAAGAAAGGGAAAATGTAATTATATAAGGTTTATCATACCTGGGACAGTCTGCAACCTTGATGGTTATGGATCAGTCAATAAACCATGACATTACGAATTCCAATGCTTTTTAGCAAGATGTTCATGCCTGTTTCAATTCCTAAATCTTTCCTTCTCAAAGTTTTTGAAGGTTATTGGAAGTGGAATGAATCACAGAGCCTACTGTATGTGTTGTGTAGTTTCTTAAATATAAATGACTTTGGATGCTGTGACTGCAGATACTGCAATTCAATTGTAATATGCATATGCATAAGTAGCCCACATTTCAGATGTGCAAGTAGTACATGTTAATGCCATTGCAATATGTAACTACATTACATATTAATCAATAATGAGTAAAGGCAATAATCATAAAAGGTTTCTGTAATTACTTCAGAAATTGTTGGGAAAAACGGTAATCAAAAAGCTAACTTCAAAAGCTAAACATGGCTAGGCATGGGCAGTACTGGGATGGGAGACTTCTAAGAAAAAACGGGTTGCTGCTTTGAAATGGAAATCCAGTTTCATTCAGCTGAAAAGTCAACAGTTGCAACCAAGCTTACATAATACCTGAAGAGTCATAAGGGGATTCCTTGAATAAGTCTTGTGAGAAAAGTATTACAAAATATTCAAATGCTTTTGATATGGATTTTAACAAAACCACAATTATCTACCAATAAAGTTTAGCAACTGCACATGGGTAAGACATTCTTCAAAGTCCACAAATTAGCACTTGCCAGTTCTAAAAATCACCTTTGCTTGATTGTAGGGCAATTCACTCTGAGGCACTTATGGGTATAATGCAGACATAATGCTTAGACTACATTAGATGTGATATTGTTGCCAAATTAATGCTGAGTACTGGCACAAGAACTGTACTGAACAGATGAGTAATAACATGACACAAAATCACAGTACAAAAGCTGAATTCACAATTTTTACAGCAGCTACAGTAAATGTAACTGAATCATTATAATAATAGGATAGTAATAATAATTCATAGTATATCAGCAAAAATACTTTAAATACTTGGAAAATAAAACAAAATGTGTTCTGGGATACTTTCTTTGTCCAGGCTTTCATTCATTCACTTTATGCATAATTTTCTGTAAGATGGATAATTTTCAATGACCCTACCACGTTTTATTTTTTGTAGTATTTTTTGTAGATATTCTAAGAGGTCATTCAGATGTGCCACTTCTTATGTGATGATTGTGATGATGATTCCCTTGTGCAATGCTGAGGAGATAGTAGCATATCAAAAGATGAATGTCTTGATGGGTGAGTGGATTAGAGGAGCCTGTCTAAGCTTCCTATGAGTTCAGTGATTATTCCCATGAGATGAGATGTAAATGGTAATTTCCAGATCGGGTGGAGAAATTAATAAAAATAATAAAGAAGGGTACAATGATTTACTTACAGATTTCAAGTAAGTATAATATATAATATAAGTATTGGTATAAGATTCAGAGTTTTAGATAAGAGTTTTCATTGAATATTTTGATTTAAACAGGTATTCAGAAAAAAAACCCAGATGAAATTACAATAGAGAACTAGTGGAAGACATAGCAAACATAAATTTGGTTTTTCATGATCTCCTGCTCCCTTCACCAGCATGCTGCATAGTCAATTGATTTTATTGCTTTATAAGACCACTGAACATGAAATCATATAAATTTTAATACCAACACTTTGCTTATTTCTATTTCATTAATTGGTTGTCCTTTATGATGATTGTCTTCTAAAAATGATTGGAACATGATTTATGAAACAAAAGACTCTGGCAGGCTGAGCACATAACCAGTTGGGACATAACCAGTTACCAGTTACCATAACCAGTGCTTCTGATGCATGTGTAAGGAATTCCCAATGAGGAGATATGTGGATCCTGTGCAGACGCAAGAGTAGGTAGGTGTCGAGGCAGGAGAACAATCTGGTACGACAGGCCAGTTCGTGGTCGAAAGGAGAAAGGTGGTTCGAAATCCAGGAAGTACAAATAGTGGCAATCCGAAACGAGAGGCAAGGTCCAAAGTCAAAAGGCAAAAGGGAAGTCCAGAATCCAGTAGAGTGTGAGGTACAGAATAAACGCCAGGTAGAGCTCTCAAAGAGTAGACACAATACCAAGCAGCAAGAAGTTGGTTTGAATGGCTTAAATACTGCAGCCGGCCACACGGTAGGGCGTCTGGTGCTGAGTTAACACGTGCAGCAGCACTTGTAATTATCGCCTTGCTGCTGGCACTGGTTAGCTCTCTTGGGGACTGGTCTGGGCAGGTTGCTGGTTGTGACAGCATGCTCTCTTAGATGCTGTGACTTTGGTCATCTTTGGTCACCTCTATGTATCAAAGTGACATTTATATATTGTTCAGTCAAGGGAAATTAACCTCCAGGAATGGAATTAATATTTTCCATTTCTTTACATATCTTTGAAATGCTTCCTGTTGTCTTCGTCTCCCAGCCTCTGAGAAAAGAATCTTCTTTGGGATCGTGGAGTCTAATGTGAACAAAACATATCCAAAAGAGTCAGATGATTATACAGTAATTTCAGTGCTTGTGATGCCTATTTGAGAGAAAACACTGATGTTGATGGATCTGTCTTCCCACTTGATACATAAAATGCAATGTTAATTAGCTGCATACATGACCCAGTATCAAATCCATGATTATGGAGCTTGTCCTGTGCCAAGCCCCTTTACCAGTTGAGCAACTTTGGATGCCCCTAAATATATCCTCTAAACAGACCAGTTACCCACTTGAACTTCTTAATACCAGTAATATATACAGTACTCAGTAGCCCTTTTAAAGTGTTAGTATCATTCATTAATTATCAGAAAGCTCCTTATTTCTGGTAAAGGTCATAGGAACATGGCACCTATCCAGGAAGTGTGGGACACAAGGCTGGACTACATCCAGTGATGGACACCAGTACCAGTCTATTGTGCAGGCATCCAAGGACAATTTTAAAGATAACAATCAATCTAGTCAGCATGTTTTTTTAAGGTAAGAGTAAAATCATAGCAAATAAGGAGGTAATACGAATTCCATATAGAAAGGCACCCCAATCCAGAAATACGTTTAGTACCCACAAACTATGAAGCAGCAATGCTATCTTCCACACTACTGTACCACCTGTGGTACCATCAATCTAATTTAGGAGTGTGGGTTTCCTAAGGTGTGCTCTGCAGCACAAGCCATTGCCCGGAAAGTAAACAACTTTGCTGTCAAAATTAGAAATGCACAAGCAGGTATAATGTGGAATTAAATTTGTACTTTCTATTTCAGTGCTACATGCAGTACCCTACACCTGATAGACACAGTACACATAACATGCTCATCATGCAACCTGCACAAACCACATATTGCAGCAAGCATAGTAGCAAGCACTTCTACGCCACTACAAAAACATCAAATGACTGCAATAAATAAGTTGTTTTATCTGCATTAAAACAGTTTGAGTCAAAATAAAATAGTTCCTTTTCTTATTCAATTAACAAGTACAGGCCGTAGCTTTACGGATCAAATAGGTATATTTTTTCCACTGGGTATTTTTAGGATGTTTTTCTCTCTGCCTAATGAAAGCCATTGACCTGACAATCTTCCCAGGAGTTTATGCTTGGCAAGGTAGTTCTGCCATCTCTTATTTTCATTTCTGATAGCCTACATTATTGATTTAATCTGCCATTAATTTCACACTTTATTGTGTACTGTGTGAGGAATGTAGACCGTGAATCAATTAAGAAAAAAAGAACAATCTTGTCAACAAAGCCATTTCTAATTCCATCTCCATGGAAAGTAAATACATCCTGTTACAACGCCAATAATGGAACAACAGGCCTAATCATTTTTCAGTGGAGTCTTTTCACTTTGCCTTCACCATATGCATGCTTAAAGGCCTTTTTTATTTGCTTCTTTATCTTGTCAATATTTTTATCCACCTCTCAGGTCACATCTACTGTGTTTTTGTCATTGTCCCTTTTGAGTAGTAACCCATTTTTTAAGGAATCAAAAAGGTTTTCTAATATACTTTTAGCATTTCAGAGAAAATAGGAATTATTAGAAGAATTATTGGAAGAAATATATGAAGCAAAAGATTTTACTTATCAAACTCCATTGACACATGAAGCTTTTTTTTTCTTACACAGATAATTGGAGACAGCCGTCAAGGCATCCCACTATGCTGAGATAATTGGGCCATTCCTAATAACTGTTATCTCACCCTTATGTGTAGAGACTTGTAGTTATTATAACAGCAGGTTGTCAAGAGTTTCGACACTTGTTCCTGCAGTTTCTTTCACTAGTAGGTCACACAGCTACAGTGCTGTATACTACAAGACAGTCTCTATGATTTTATTATAACAGATCTCCTTGTGTGTGGATTTCTTAAAATATCACATTCCATGCATACAGTAGATTCCTGCAATGTCCTCCTTTCCAATCAGTTTTATATGAAGCTCTAAAAAAATAGACAATTAAAAAAGATAATCTGGTTTTTAGTCCAGAAACTCAAGATATTATTTATTCCATTGTAGTTAATTTTAATTGAAGAGTAATAAAGCCATCAAATAATCAGCTGTGTAATATTTTGGTAAGGATATTTTTTCTTTTCAGTTTCTTAATTGCCACATTATTTTATGAAATTATGTAATTAGTGGTATCCTTGGAATGCCAGCAGCCATATCACCCTGCAACTCACAACTAGCAGCCCACTGAAGCTAAGCAGGTGTGAGCCTGGTCAGTACCTGGATGGGAGACCTCCTGGGAAAAACTAAGGTTACTGCTGGAAGAGGTGTTAGTGAGGCCAGTATGGGGTGCTCACCCTGAGGTCCAGGTGGGTCCTAATGCCCCAGTATAGTGACGGGGACACTATACTGTAAATAAGCGCAGTCCTTCAGATGAGACGTAAAACCGAGGTCCTGACTCTCTGTGGTCATTAAAAATCCCAGGGTGTTCCTCGAAAAGAGTAGGGGTGTAACCCCAGCGTCCTGTCAAAATTTCCCATGCCTCATAATAATCCCCCTCTATGAATTGGCTACATTACTTTGTTCTCCCTCCCACTCTGACGGCAGGCGGAGCGACGCACCGGTTGGAGTATTTTTCTCGGTCGCAGTTAATGGCAACGTCAGCTTAAAGATTTGGTTCAAACCATCAAATGGAGACTGGTGTGCTGACAAGCGGACCCTGCTGATGCGGGATTAACGCTAGGAAAGAGAGAGAGTGGTTTCCTTGGAATAAGCAAAGTAGTTTCCTTGTTGCTAGGTTGGTAATTTAAAGTAGACTACATAAGAAAATAAGGAAAGTAACAAAGTAGAGAAGCCCATTCTGCCCATTTGGACAGTTTGGCAGTTAGTAGCATATTGATCCAAGGACTTCATCTGTCCATTTTGTGAAGGAATCCATGATATTAATTTGAACTACTTGGAGGGGCAGCTTGTTCAATATACCCACACCTCTTTGGTTAAAGAAGCACCAGCTGTTTTCAGTTCTAAATCCACTTCCACGTAGTATCCACTTGTGTCTTCTGGTTTGTTTTTCACTGTTCATTCTTAATACCTTTACTGCTCTGAGTTTGTCAATGTTTTTTTAAGGATTTTGAACACTTGTATCAGTTCTCCTTGTAATCTTCTCTGTTCAAAAATAAAAAGTTTTATGTATGTCATCCCGTAAATGCTCTAAAACTATATTAATTTAGGGACACAAAATGTCCTTAATTAGCCAAATAATTGAGTGCCTTATGTTTTTGTGCAATAATAGCACTTCTCATCATTGCAGAATAAAAAAACACCCGTCTCTGTGAAGTTTCTTGGTCGGGTAATGAATATCAAGCAAAGATTCAATGATGAAGACTATGAAGTTTACAAAGCAAGGGATAAAGTCATTGAAAAAAAGAGAATGGGACAAAATGTTGAAGTCTCTGAATATCCCCGTAAGCACCGTCTACTCAGTCATCAGGAAATACAAGGTGCATCATACCTCCCATATACAGTACTACCAAGACTGTCCCTGCAAACTAAGCAGCAGGGCAAGGAGGAACTGGTGAAGGATGCCACCTTAAAGCCAATGACAAGTTTGAAAGAGCTACAGAGGAAGCTCAGATGGGAGAAAATGTCCAACAGTCCAAAACATCTTATTCACTCTACAAAGCTGGTCTTAATTACAGAGTTGAAAACACATTTCATACACCATACAGAGTTTTCAACAAGTAGCTGTGTACACCTGCAAAAGCTGAGGTCAGGTAAGACCAAATTGGATGTTTTTGGTCTAAATGCAAACTGCTCAGTTTGACATAAACCCCAAACAGTACATCTACAAGTCAAAATCATCCCTACGGTCAAACTACATTTAAATTTAAATTTTACAGCTAATGACTTAAAACTAGGACGTAAATTAACCTGTCAGCAGGAGAAGGACCCAAAGTACAAGGCCAGAAAAAGAAAGTGAATGGCTTTGAGTAGCCCAGTCCAAGTCCTAACTTGATTCTAATTAAGAATCTGTGAAAATACTTGAAAAATGCTGTCCATGAGAGATACTGTATGCAATCAGCTTGAGAGAGCTTTAATAAATCTGCACAGAAAAATGGGCAACAACTACACCAAGCCAGAGTAGAAAGTTGGTAGAGACTAGTCCAAAATCACATCACATTTACAGCTGTAAACTGTTACCAAAGTTGCTTCCAGCAAATATTGAGTTAATGGAACTGAAAATAATAACAATAATAATAATAAGGAACAAGGAATAGGTTTATTCTATGCTGAAAAGAGAAGAGAGAAAACACAAGGTTTTGTCTGTGAAGCCTTCTTGCTCACACCTCATACCTGAAGAAGGCTTCACAGCCAAAGCGTGTTTTCTCTCTTCTCTTTTCAGCATGGAATAAACCTATTACTTGTTCCTTTGCAGTCTATGCATGCTGTCACAGAAACCCACCTGAACTACTATAATAATAATAATAATAATAATAATAATAATAAATAGTAGATTTATGGTCACTTACCTTATCCTTAAAATATGTAATTTCATAAAATAGAACACTCAATACTTTTGCAAGGCACTATAGATCATTTTATAGTAGCTATCCTAAAAGTCTGCAGACTTCTAAAAAGCAACCAGGTCTGACTATGGGACATTCAGATCCCTGGCATTTTTAATTACGCCATTTTTTCTTTTTTATATACAAGCAGTTCATATACAGTTACAGTAGCTACAGTATATTTTATTGTAGTACTGTACAGTATACATGCAGTACTGTATGTCATGAAAGTACTTTCAAATTTAGAAGTGAACATTCTTTAAATAATTATACCTAGTCCTTCCTTACACTGTTTTATGATGATATATTAAGATTTCTTGTAATTTATACCATATTTATGCATGTGGTATTGATATAGCCATCTATTTTCTTTTAATCACCTCTACATTTCTCCAATATTATTTGTATTTTGTGTGACAATAATAATTTTATCAATTATTTATCAACACTTACATACATACAATTGTATGCTAAATATTTAATAATGAAGTATTTATACACTTGGGCACTTTGTAACACAGACAAAAACATGCATATTTATTTCAGTGAACAAAAAGATATTGCAAAATATTTTCAACCCACAAGGAATTCCCAATGGCGTGATAATTATTTTCGTACAGGAATTAATTGTTCAAAGTAAAATGTTGTACACGGAAAAAATAAACTCATAATGCCATTCAATATTCTCTGAAGGCCACAGAACTATTTAGCTCTATTAAGAACAGTGAAAAGTCATAAATTAAGTAGTTATCTTACACTAAGGCAAATGCAAAACACAGATTGCATCTGAGACAGCTAGTCAATAAAGAACAAATAAAAGTGATAATAATGTAATTCAATCATGGAAGTTAAACTCTAAGCATAATAATCAATGAGGTGAGGAAAGCTGAAGCTGAAGCAGAAAGAACGAGAAAACAAATGAAGGGGTATGGCAGAAATGGAAATGTAACTACATGAAACAATGGTATTTTTTAAGAAAGCACCGTGCCTTACAAAGTTGAAATATTGTTTCTGGTCACCAAATCAAAACTTTATTCAATGTATTCCCTGCTTAACAAAAATATCCCCAACAGAATTAGCTAAGACAATACATGTATGGTGCTAAATACTTTTAGTATAATAATAAATGCAGATACTTTTGAAATTTTCTAGACAATGTTCTGAAGTATTAAAATAATATTAATATCATTAAAAATATAATACCCTCCACTGGAAAGTCTGCTCTCTAAAAATGTTGCTAAATTGAGAGAAATTAAGAGAAATCTCTAAACCAGATAATGCCAAGATGCATGCACTGCATTTAGGGTAATAAAATAAAATAATTCTACCCTCAGATATAAAACTTTTAGCCCTTATAGTCTCTACATTTACTCTCTTCACTTCTCAGAAATACCTTTTTAAGTTTTATTCCTCTAACAGCAGGTCTGAATTGCAGCTGCTTTGTTCTGTGTGAAGGTATAACTAATTTAGGTGTTCTTGCTTCTTCAGCCCATGGAGGATGAGAGAGTTATGGATGACTCATGGTTCTGAACAGTTCTATATGGTTCTAATATTCAAAGTTTGTTTTCCTGACCACCTCACTCACCTAGCTTGCTATTTATTTACTGTTTATGGGCAGAGATCTCTGTCTGTTGGTACTATACCTCTTCCTCCAAGAAATGAGATTTGGTATATGTTGATAAGGATTATCAACTCCTATTTTATGGCCCTACAACACTAAAAAGCTGACTCACCAGGCTATCCAATGTTCTGTGACAGCTGTCTGATTGGTGGTCTGGAGGAAAACACTCTTAACGGCTCCAGCTTGACTTGAGACTCCAAAATCTGCATTGCTTTCTAAATGTAGTGGAGCCTTTGGCAGTGGCCACAGTAAACTATCTGCATTTAACCTTGTTCTGTTTTGATATGTCTTTCCAGTTTATGATGACATTAAGTTCGTTCTCTTGGGAAACTGTTCAGTTTGAGCACTCAAGGTCTGATAAAAAATATTCACTTTAAAAAATGTGTATACAATACAATTCAACAGAATTAGACACTATTGGAAGGGGGTTTGCATTCCAGCAAACCATTTTATTTCCTATACCAAAGATAAGAAATCAATTTTTAGCTGGGTGCATGAATTTACTGGAATAAATATACAGTTCCTCCTAGGTCCATAACAAATCTAATACAGGTTTCCTAAATGGAAGTTATATGAACCATACAGGGTTGTAACATACAGCAGTAGTGTTTCTAGAATTACCTGCTGAAATCTTGTTAGGTGTCTTGAACCCATAAGGCCTTTAGTATGCCTTTTTCAGCTTTGCCCTGAGCAATAGAGATAGCAATGTTTACTTTCCAATCTCCTGCTCAAAGGAAAAACAGAAAAATGAATTCTTTGTGAATCTGTAAAAAAGCTTACGCTCAAGGTTTTATGTCCCAGGAGTACAGTACAATGGAGCAGGTGGAAATCAGTATAATGTTATGCACTCTTTTGACTAGCAAAAATTAGATTTAATACAAAGAAGAAATTCTGTACCACAGCAGTGCTGTAAATTAGAAATCAATCTCTGATTGTATGTGAAGAAAATCTCCTTTTTCAATAATCATCAATGCTATCACAAGAATGTAGCAGAAGGTTTAAGATAATATTTACCTTTTTATTGAGATGCTGGTATAGTCAAAAGGTACATGTAAAACTAAAAATGTGACACTGTTTTCCATGCTGTTTGTCAAACTTGTCAGCAATAAGAGTTTTACTGCACCCTCTAACTGCAAATTAGACCATAAATAGTAAAATGTATGAATATAAAAGCCTTCCGAGTCAGCCAGATGATACAACAGATGATTTTGTATGTCACTATGATGCTATGTTTCCATATGAATTTCTAGTGCAAGCTCTCAATATGTGGGGAAGACATTTATAACAATATCAAACAGTGCATGAAAATCTTTGAAACACAGGCTGTAAAATAATGCTTTACACCGATAAGCAAGTTTGGATACCCATAAAGTTTTTTCAAAACACATACTGTGCTAAATGCACATGCTCCTTTGAATTATAAATAAGTAATTAATAGTACATAACAGCAATAATAGTAAATAAATACTGTAAAATGTATTTTCCATTTTGTAGCTGTATCTCAGAAGCTAAGAAAATGTGGGCTTGGTCACTACTGGGGTAAGAGACCTTTAATGAAAACCAGGCAGCTGTGTGAAAAAATAAGTGGTACATTTTTCTCTGGACCAGAATGTTCAGGTTGAAAGCCCAGGATGACAACAGGGGGCACTGCTGAGAAGATAAAACAAATACTTTTATTCCTGAGTACTTGATTATTAAAGTTTCAGTGGCATTTTTGGAACAAGTAGAGGTGTTAACTCTGTTGTCATTGCTAAATCTCACCCTGAGCTTACGCAATTCGCTCTTACCTAAAGTTTGCTCTACAGATGCAGCCACACAGAATGCACGGTACTTCTTTCAAATACGTTACTTGTAAAGTGGCATGTTGCATTATGTAATTAACTGGCCAAAGACTATCGATAAGTGACATCTGGTGTGTGTTAAATCTTAGTGAAACAAATGCTTCATTTATTCTGTTTCTCTACTGTGTGTTTAAATCCCCTTACTATGGAATATTAATATAGAATTTTACATCTAAATTTTGGGAATTTAACTTTGAATTTCAATTTAGAAAAATATAGGACAATTAAAAGGACAATAAAGACAATACAAGTTTAAAAAAAAACATCAAACAACATTCAAATGTTTCCAAAATATCCACAAATGATATTTTTAACTCCCAAAATTTCTTTAGTTACATGATTCTAAATTAATATTCCCTATCAAGTGGTATTAAATCAGTATTACAACTTTTTACAACAATAATGGCAAGTGTTCATCATACATTTTCTTAGAAAAAAAAACATTATATCTTTTTATTAAGTTTTTAAGCTTTATATAGTTAGAAAAAGCATATAAAAACTTTTCCACAATAACCAACATAGATTACTGAGTTAAAGACGTTGATGCATAAAATGTTTATAAAGAAGTTGGGATACTGTTGTCTACTTTGTTTTTTAACAACCACTACCATCTACTGTATGTACATAAGGTATACAGTATATTACGTATGAGACTGTAATACCTTAAAGCCACTCTAGTACAGCATGTGTGAAATGTATTTTTCTTAATCGAAATTTAATTGAAAAGTTAAATTGTTTCCCGATTACTAATTCCTGAAATTTGCATTAAGGCAAAATATAGATTACTCAATGCAGACGTAAACCTGAAAGAAGCATATTGCATTCAAAACAAGCTACAGTATAATAATGAACTATTTTTTATATCCTATTTTATTTTTGTAAAATAGCCCTACTTTCTTTTTAAAATTAATTAAATATTTAACATATTGTAATACATGGCTTAAAATGAATAAAAGCCTAAACAGTATACAACTAAAATTCTATAATTGGAAAAAGATTGTCTCAAGGGGCTCAGCGTTCGAAACCAGGCATTTTCTGGCAACAGCCCAAAAGCTTCATCGCGCTTTGTTAAGCATTCACTGCTCCACCTGGTAGTTTTACAAAGTAGTGCAGTCTCACAGTAGAATATTCTTAAACTTGTGCAGCATACGGCGTTGTGCGTGGCACAATGTGCCGCATTATCCAGCGTGCTTTCTGAATGTCTGTAAGAGATTTGGCTACTCTTCAGATGATAGATGAACAGCCATGCAATACTGTACACTTGTCCTTTTCATTTTCTTTATTTTCACACAACTGTGTGAAGTATTGCATACCCCTGTGAAGACATGGGAATTAGGATGGATTGGTTTTAGGATTAGGTTTTAGAGGTTAAAAAAGGCGGATGTCATGGTAAACTCATTAGTCCAAAACTTTTGATTGGCTGGATGTCACCCTTAATCCCCTGTGTTTATCCCATATTAAGGATATAATGTTCTTTATAAAAGTAGAAAAAAGACTGACCATAAGCTACAAAAATAAAACCATAGTTTTTCTTTATTCTTTTGTTTGTATTGGACTTGCTTTGTTTTATCTGTCTCGTGTATATCAGATGAGGTGAGGATCAATTTCATTTAATAACCCAAGAAAATCTGTTTGATTCTGTTTTCAAATGTAATTTAGGTTTTTATAAATGTTATTTAAAAGCTAAAGAACTCTTTTATGTATTGATTGAATCTTCGGGAAGAAAAAAAATTAGAGAATCTCTTCAGAACATTGTAGTGGTTATTGTATGCTCGCCAGACATATAGCTGGAAGACACCCTGGGGCTGGAGTGCCTGATCCTTGAACTGGAAATAGCTCTTTTTCTGGTCAGACAACTGAATGATTCTCTGGCAGGGCCTGGAGGCCCTTGAGCAGTGAGCAGGGAAACTCTCATGCCAAAATTCCTCAGGACACTAAGTAGTTCAGACCTCCATGTGAGTTCTTTGTTTATTTGGGACTTGCCCTCCTTGTAAGTACTTGCCTTGTCAATGTTATTCACATTGGGATATTTCAGTTTCCCAATAACTGCACACTACAATATATTAAATGAAAGAAGTCAAAATGATATACAGTACAGGTATCCTCACTCACTGCTTGCTTAAGATTGAAAACATATTATACATACATTAAATTCTCATGCAATTTCAAAATATTTTAGTTCTAAAATAAGAAAATTTAGGAAGAGTAATGTTTTTGTTAGTGTAAATGTTTAATTTACCATTTCTCTTTTTTGGTCCCTACCATTGTTTATTGAGGCATAGTGGGATTTTAGCTTTTTCTTTACTATACATTCAGAGCTGCGACAATATATCATAGGCAAGCTACCATACAATTTAAAATGTAACATGGCTGTAGAGTTTTGTTGTTTAAAGGGGATTACATGCCATACTGTAAATGGAGCCTGGATCACACTTAATTTTTTTTATGAGCCTGGTTTTACAGAAATTCTCAGAAAATAATTAATTAAATTTTATAGTCGTGGAGTGTCGGTGATCAGTCAACAATCAATAAGGTAAGAGTTCAACCATTTAAGAGCAATTCCGAAAACTACAAACATAGTCTCAAGACGAGAGAGTAAGATTTCAGCAGCCATAAGAAGATCATTAGTAACCTGAAGTTACTAAGGCAGTTTTTGTGCTGTGTAATTGTCTGAGATCAGATTGGAGATGTTTGAAAAGTCTGTTTGCAATGAGATGGTTGTTTAATTGAATTGCAACAGCACATTCTAAAAATTTAGCAGGATAATACAGGCTGGATATAGGGTGAAAATTGTTTAGACTGTCTAGGGCTGTAGTGAATTTGTTTTTTTTTTAGGCGCAGGGGTTACTTCAGCCATTTTATGTGCTGTTGGCACCACTCTAGCGATCAAGGACACATTTATTATGTTGAGGTCAGAAAAACAGGACTGAAATATAAAAAAAAAAGTACATCTTATGCATTGGTCAGGAAATGTGCACAGGTCTTCTGCATGGCAGGCAAGAATTCTACCCCTGAACCACTAATGCGTAACTCTGATTGGACAACTAAACGTGTGGGACAGTGGGAAATGTACAGATGTAGCCATTCAAACTGCGCGGTAAAACCGTGTACCGCTGGCCAAAGATGATTGACAGGTGGCACTTGTGGTGTTTTAGTTGTTAGTGAAACAACCGGTTAATATGGAATATTAATATTAAATTTTACAACTAAATGGAAATTTTCATAGCTGAACATAAAAATAACAGGAGCTCTGCATCATATTGTCAGAAACTATATTAATTTAGGAATATAAATATATTATACACACTGTATATGGCTGGTAGTTGTAGCTTAAATCAAACTTACACAACAGTGTTCCACTTTCTTCTTCATTTTATGCATCAAATTCTTTAACTCAGTCACTGTGGTTATTTTGGAAAAGTTTTGATGTGCTATGTTATAACCTTTTCTATGAATACTTGCTGTCGTTATTTCAGTAAAAATTTGTACTTTTAAGAATCCGCTTAATAAGGAATATAATATGGAATCACATAACTAAAAAATTAATAACCATATTAATTTAAGGATCTAAATATAATATATTTATATAGCTGGTTGTATTACCGTAGTCCACTTTCTTTGTAAACATATATTATTTTTTCTTTGACCCATTCACTCATGATTACTTTTGAAACATTTTAAGCTGTTCATTTCAGCATCCAAATGTCCAGTTGGTGCAGTGGGTTGGTCAATAGGGCTCTATTTAGGAGATCAGAGTTCAATACCTGCTTAGGGCACAAGTTTTTCTTCTAACAAAGACTCCATTTTAAAAAATAAAGTAGTAAATATTATGTACACTATTAACAATTATTTATTGTTTTTTTTTATATATATCACAACATATTCAATGTTAAATGACATTAATAATGAAATAAAAACGTGAATGAGCAAATGCGAATACTGTCAACAGTAGGAGTAAAAACCAGTTCAACTGGTTTAATTCAATTCAGAATACTTTAATCAGTGGGGCAATTTAACACAAGCCTTTACAACAAGCCTTAAAATGAAATCGTATACAGTATATTATAATTATAATCAAGAATAAAAAAGTGGTATTAAAAAGACCACTGAAACTATAATACTGTATCAGATCATTATTAACAGTAATAATTTATCAATAATAAATAATATAATATAATATAATATAATAAATAAATAATAATTTAAAAGTTCTTGTATGTTTTTCAGAGTCATTTGTTTTTTCTGGTTTTCATAATCTTTGCTTTTTTAACACCCAAGCCGGACAGGTCTGTAGTGATGGGCCAGACGAAGAGTGGTACCCTGGTGCCCCAGGTTGAGGGTTGGCCGTGACAACTGATCATTCGCTAGAAGGCTGCAAGTTCAAGATGCAGCCTAAGAAGATCCACTGCTCTAAAACAGAGGGAAAACCACGCCTCGACATCACAAAGATGCAAGATCCTGAAAAAGTAGCCTAGTTTGCAAAATCTATGGATGAAGCTCTGAAAGTCACTCAGAATGGTGATTCTGTCACCGACATAGGAAGAACTGCGAGAATATATATAGCGTTGTTTTTGCTACGTATGGGAAAAGGACCTCCAAGAACAGAGAATGGTTTGAAGCCAAGTCTGGCGAGATGAATCCCATTATTGAAGCAAAGCATGCAGCCCTCATGGACCACAGATGTTCACCAAGTGGAAGGTGTTTGCAGATGCTGAGAGCTGCCAGAAGGAAAGTCCAGCAGATAGCCAGGAGCTGCGCAAATGAGTATTGGCCAGAACTTTGTGAAGACATCCAAACAGCAGCTGCAACAGGTAACATCAGAGGGATGTACAATGGCATCAAGAAAGTCCTTGGTCCTGCTCAGAACAAAACAGTATCCCTCAAGTCCTCCAGTGGGGAAATGATTACTGACAGAGGCAAGCAGATAGAGAGATGTGTAGAAGATTACTCTGAGCTTTACTCTTGAGAGAATACGGTCTTTGGTTCAGCACTTGATGCCATAGAGTGCCTGCCCATTATGAATTAACTAGATGCAGAACTCAGCAAGGCCATTGACAGCTTGGCGTCTAGTAAACACAACACAAGTCCCCTGTCCCTGTGGTGTGAAGTAGATCAGCAGTTCTTTTAATAATAACATGAATGAATGAACGTCCAGACCATCTCCAGGATACTCTTAAAGGAGGGATTGTTTCATGCCAGCCAGCTAGCACATTATCACTTTGCAGTAGGGGGAAGGGAAGTGGGCTGTAATTTCACTCTCCATCAATACACAATCTTAATAGTCACTGATGCTGCTTTAGCTATGTTATTCCTGGTTTAAATTCTGGGTTTTAAGAGAAGAATGCTATTTTTTGTGTATATGTTTCGTGTTACTTTCATAGCATTCACAAAGATTCTAAGCTAATCACGAGGAAGAAAAAGCACCTGCTTTTCGTGCATAATAAGTGGTGTTTAACTATCTAACAATGTTTTTTATAGCTTTTAATGTCATGCAATGTCTAAGTTAGGCAGGGACATGTCATTGTTTCTTATTTTTGATTTTCTTTTAAAAATGTTGAAAAAATCAGCTTCCCACTTTCACCTTGTCGTAACTATAGTGGGAATGTAGTAGATTTGGGGGCTTGTTCAGGATCTTTGATTTGTTTTGTGGAGTCAATATTTGTTCCTTGGTTCACGCATGCTGCATTTGAGGTTGTTTTAGTTTGTAGTGGTCCTTTGTATTATAGGTATTACTACAGTTTGTATTACGGGTAATCATCATGGCTTTCAATTTTGAGGATTTTACTCTGTGCCTAACTTTGGAGCAGTTGCCTTGTGTTCCACTTTGTCCTGAAAAATTTCTCTCACGAGTGAGTCAGTCAGTTGTAATCTTAGACAGTCCAGTTTCTTCTCTAGAGAACAGGCGTTGGAAAGAAAAATTGACGGGAGAGTCAGTTTGTGAAGATTGGCTTTTAGCCTGCCATGGTTTCCGGCTCTCTTACCTCACTTTTGCTTCCTTTCCCACTGCTTTCGGTGTTTCCTCAAACAGGTGGCGCCGCCAGTATGGGACCAGATCCTCGCAGTAAGTTAAGGTCGCCTGATCTTTCCGTCAGAATGTTTAGCGGATAGTCTTTGCATTGTTTACCAATGTCCAGCAGGGTCAGACGATCGTAGACTGCTGGGAAATTAGGACTAGAGACAATATTTAACACAGAAACAACATTTAGCACCATTTTTACCAGACCCGGATAAGCCGCTGCATTCGTGCGCACCACCATCTTGGTGTTAGCAGAACACTGTATAATAATAAACTTTTTATATATCCAACTGAGCAATCTTACTTTTATAAAATATACCTACTTCTTAATCAGTTTAATATTTAACATACTGTAATATAGAGTTTAAAATGAATACAAGTCAGAACAGCATAGAACTTAAATTTTATATTGGAAAAAGATTGTTTCTCAGCATTGACTGTGATTTGAAATCAGGCGTTTTCTGATGACAGCCCATATGCTCCACATGCCACATTAAGCTTTCACTGCTCCATCTGGTGGTTTTACAAAGTAGTGCAGTCCCACAACTGAGTATTTCTATAAAGCTGTGGTACCTGTTACCCTGCAGACACTGAACTGCAAACTACTGCAGTATTACCCGCTCCCATTCTGAATGGCTGGATCTTACCGAATGGCTGATTTTACTTTGTGTATTTCTTGCTTTTCTTGCTAAGAGCTAAAATAAAAACTACAAGCGTTGGTTTATTTGATTTATTAGTTGGTTTATTAGCGATGGGTTTATTTGATAGGAAGTCTCATCACACTGCAAAGAAACATTATATATTATATACATTTTTCAAGTAGGTTGCTGCATCAGCATGTATTGGCTGCAAAGGAACAAGTTAAAGGTTTATTCTATGCTGAAAAGAGAAGAAAGGAAACAACGTTTTGGCTGTGGAGCCTTCTTCGGGTGTGAGACTTGGTGGATATCACTTCCTTTTGGTAGTTAATGGTAAGATCCTGTTGGAGAGTATGGTAGGCAGAAGTATTGGTTAGTTCAGGTGGGGAGCTGCGTCAGCATGCATAGGCTGCAAAGGAACAAGTAATAGGTTTATTCCATGCTGAAAAAAAGAAGAAAGAGAACACAACGTTTCGGCCGTGGAGCCTTCTGGAGGCTTCATTAATATACAAGTCTTTTTGCAACACCACAACAGCTCCTCCTTTGTCCGCTGGTTTGATGACAATATCATCTCTATTGTGGAGTGATTGGAGAGCTTGAATTTCTCCTTGGGTGAGGTTAGACCTGTGTTTCCTGGGTGTGGAAAGGGTCTTGGGAGCTTGATTGTTGTGTTGGTTAATGAAGTAATTGACTGGTGGAAAATGACTGGAAGCAGTCAGGCTGAGCTGAGACTAACCTAGGTGCAGCTAATAAGGCAGAGTAGGACAGGGAAGCTACACTGCCAAGCAAAGCTAGTAGGCAGAGGTTTGGCACAATACCACTGGTCTGGTGTTCAGCTGGACAGAAGGGGTGATGGATAGCCAACTGGCAGCATGGTTCTGGAACCAGACAGTTATCTGGACTGAGTTCAGGAAGGATATCCTTCTCTTAAGTGGGCATATTGTGCTGTGAGCACTTCCCTAGGAGCAGGAAGTTCAATGACTGAGAACCAAACCATAGGCAGATCAGTTAAAATATCCTGGATGAAGTGGGATGATTACACGTTAAGTGGGGGATGTGGCTGGGACAAATGGCCCAAATCCTTGTGTCCCTGGGAGGTGTTTGACTCCTTGTGCAAATGTGGCTGGTTTCCATGGAGACCAAGGGCAGTAAGCTCTTGGCTCACCCAAGCATAAGAGATAATGAAAAAAGAAAAACTAAACGAAAGTTTACACAAAATTACTGAGAAACACAGCAAAAAGCAGAAACAGATGAATGTGTAAGATGACAAGATGTAAAGTTGTAAAGTATTATAGTGTACAAGGTGCAACGTTTTATGTTCTGTTTTAAAAGTATTTAATATAGTAACTATAACTTTAATATTGTAACTGTTTCACCTGTACGTTTGTGGTGATTTTCACCAAATTAGAACATCAGGAAAATAAAGTTTTTTTTATTTTATTTTTTACAGTTTTGTAAAATAAACCACTAAAATTAGAGTTTCTGTGTGTGTAGACGGGGCATGTATTTATCAATGCTTCTCTGGTTTTATTTTCATTCAACACACTGATGTTTAAACAACTGCCATTTGTGATTTTTCACAACTTTTGTTTAAATAATATATAATATGTAATTGTATTTTAGAAACCTTAGCTTTTTAGTTATGTGCAATTGTGTGGTGTAACCACGGTGTACTTGAGCTCATAGTGTGAGAATTACTACTCAACAGGTATTTATATGAAATACCTGCATATGGCCATATAAAGCAGAATACCGCTCAAATTAACTCAATATTTCAATTATGCATTGTAAGTGTATTGCATTCAACCATTCTTTGATTAAAGAAAAATCCTTTATATTGTGCAGACTTGTATGAAATACATTGCAACTTACAGTACACTACTAAAAAAGATATTCAAATAACTACTCAAATCTTATTTTAATCTGGCCGCCTTTTTTTGTTTATTTGCTTTTAAATATGTCTTTAAAGCCACTATGTGTAACATTTTTTAAAAACAAAATCTAAAACAAAATGATCTGTTTTCTAATTACTATTAATACACAATTACTAACAAATCTATATTTATATTTACTGTATGTAAATAAAAAATGTAAATTCTGTTAGTGTTATAAAGTATTGTGACACATTATCTATTTGGAATTGTGTTTCATCATTGTATTTCATGAAATTGTCCTTAATACAGTATGCATACAGTATGATAAGCACAGCAAAGCACTAATGGATTAAAAACTAATACTGTACCGATTTGTCAGAAAACCACATGTAGCTGTGGTACTTTATGGATTCACTGCAGCACCTGGCAGTTTTACAGAGAAGTGCAGTCCTGCATTAGATTATTCTAAAAATTAAAAATGCCATGATGTGGTGCTGTCTGGTATATGGCAGTTTCTTCAGTGGTAGGCCAACTGACACCTTGTGCATTCTAAATGGCTGCATCTGTAGGTAAATTCAAACAGCAGAAGTACACATATGCTTCCATTTGCTATAGAAAGAACATCACAGAGACCAAGATGCATTGAACACTGAAAAGAAATACATTTCCAACAGCATATTTCAGTTAGAACAAATCTTGAATGGATATGAATATTTTAAAGCAGTAGCTCATAGATCATTTTATGCTTGTGCTCAGAGAATTAATGATAAGTGTCGTAAATGGCACTCTTAAGTCTAAACAAACCTGCCTATTAGAATAAAAACAAGTCTTGAAGTCATAATTTCACTGAAGTCATAATTTCATTCTTGCTCTCCACAAAACAACATCATATCTCACAGAAGGTGCTGAAGGCAGTGAAAGACCATTTAACAAGAGGTAGAAACAAGGGTTACCTTCGAGCAAAAATAAAAATGTATTAGATAAGCAATTTATTTACTTTCAACTTTGCCATTTTTTTATTTGCAAACATTCTTTAAATTAAATAGAACTCAATAAAATAGATTAAATAGAATTTAATAGATTTAACAGAACTCAATAAAAAAAAAACATTTTAAACTCCAGTCACAAAAAATTACAATCTGGATAAAGTGAGACAGTAGTATTCATGCTAAGTTCCAAAAAGAGGCAGAAATGTTTTCATTATGTGTACATAACAGATATATTTGCACATTTTAGGGTTTTGCTGCAGGTAAATTTCAATCATAAATACCATTCAATGTTATGTATTTCCAAACATTCTTAGGTCAAATGTGATTAACATGTTCCCAATACCTCTTATACTGCAAAGGCACAATGTAAGCAAAATATTTTTTGTTTTCCCATCACACCTTTTATTGATATTGTTGATTTATTATTAATTTATAATTCATACATTAATAATGTATGCTCAAATTGCTCAAGTTCAATTTTAATATACCCTTTAAGATCATGTAAAATACTTAACATTTAATTAAAACAACTTCAATGTACAAATTTTGTTCTGTTTTGTGAAATGCTGTATTTTTGAAAAGGTAAGTCTGCTTATGTAATAATAAAGTATGTGCTAAAACTTATATAGAAATAGTCTATTGTTCTAACCTAGGTCTTTCCTACTTTTAGCACTAGTGTCACGATCGCTACTCCCCCTCTTAAGGGCGCTCCAGCCCTTCCTCGTTTTCCCCCATTGCTTACACCTGTTCCTTATTCCAGCCCCGCTTTAGTTCCACCTTTAAAGCCAGACGCAGGCGTTTGCCCGAGGCTTCTCCTTGAATCCTGCTTCGTGAGAGCCCGGGGTCCTGCCGTGTCTGGCTCCGTCATGGTTTTAGTTTCCTGTTCCTGATTCCCTGTCCCGACCCGGTTCTTGTTTTTAATTACTTCTGATGGATCCCCTGGCCTTGGACTACTTTAATTACTTCTGATCGATTCCACCTTTGGATATACCCTTGGATTGTTCGCCTTGGATTCACTCCCCCTGGACACCTGCACTCCTTGGACACGCCCCCCGTCTCCAGACCCTTCTCCTGCATGACTATTTTCCCTATTGTATCCTCACAATTCCGGATTGTGTCGTCCGCATAGGGCCCGGAAAGAACTGTTCGTGACATCTAGTTACTTATTGGTTGAGCCCATGCTATAATTATCACTTCAGTAAAAGTAGACCTTTGTTCATTAGAATGACAATTAAAACTATCAAGAGTAGCAGAAGAGCATTTAAAATTACAAAACCTAATCTTATTGTAGAGATTGAAGTACTTTAAAGCACAACAAAGAAGAGAAATATTTTACAAAACCATAATCAGGAGCTCTGTAATGAAGTGTACAAAACAAATATTTTATAAACAACAATGCAGTGAACACTATACAGTACACCAATGCAAATCATCACAGAAAAGAACAATATAAAAGAGAACATACGAGAACAAGGCACTTCATATGCTGATTTTTAAGGTCACAATAAAGCATTTAATCTAGTCAAAGTAATATATGAGCATTATTTAAACATCTGTTCACTGTCTTGTTAAGCATGCTGCAGCTGTAAGGGATTCATAGTACACAGTGTAGCAGATAAAAGATTAGATTTAAATTGCACTAGCTTATGTTTTTGTAATTAGAAAAGTTTTTTAATTTATTATTAATAATATAAAAACTTGTATTATCATAATTATATCTTTAACAAAGTGTGCTGTGAAGTGGGCTTGATTTGAACATGTCAGATCTAAGAGGCTAAACAGAGTTGGTTCAGGTTACTAAAATACCTGAATGAGAAGCCTTACAAACATACATAGATACTGAAGCTCTTTGTAATGTCTCTCATATTTTAAATCCAGTTTGAATTTTTTTGCTCCAATGGTTGCTGTTTATACAGTATATGGTCAAGAAAGCTCAACACAGGCTGTTATTTCTGAGACAGTTAAAATGTTTGGAGTGTCACAGGAGGCAATGACCCTCTTCTACAGATCTGACATTGAGTGTGCTTTGAACTTTTCCATCTCTGGGTGATATGACAACAGTTCCGCCCAGGACAAGATGTGGCTAATACATAAAAGTGTTTAGTTTAAAAAGTTTTGATTAAATGTGTATGCATCATTTTTAAATTCAGTAAGATTGGGCATCACAGGAGAATGGGTACTTTGCAGGGCCAAATATGTTCATGACCAGCTGGGGTCATCTGTTATAACAACATACATGTTCTGTATATACTGCATTTCCTCATACATGTGCCCTGGTGTAGCTTTAGGATGAGTGAATGAGCTTTAATTTATTTCTAAATTTGAGGTAAAGAAAAAAAATGTGTGGTTGTTAATGTGTGGTTGAAAATGTGCCCTGGAGTTTACAGTAAAAATAAATTCACACCTTGGAAGACGTGGTGGAGAAGGAAAAATACTTGAGATAATATACCATGCCAACCATTACTGGATATTTTGGGTCTCACAGATAAAGAATACTTTAAACAATTTTGCTTATATAATACAACAGTTTTTGTGCTATTCCACTTGCTGTGTAACAACTGTAAAATTAAAAAAACTTCAAAGTGAAATAGAAGATTTACAGTATCTTTCTTACATCATAAATGTAACTGACGCTTTGTTATTTTTTGGTATAGGAACATGCTGATGAGAGTCTGGTATTATAATGTGAATAAGCCAGTCATCTATACCCTGATGCATTATGTAGTTTATTGAAGCAGTGCTGAAGCACAATGATTCTTTCTACCACTTACCGATTCACTGTGAAGTATAACAAAATATTCAGGAAGTCTATTAGTCTACTGGTGGCATTATAAATGTTACAGGAGAGATTCATTATACCCATGTGATTTGACGATTGTATCACTAGCACATAATGAACATTTTTACAGGAAAAGAAAGCAGTAACATGATACCAGTTATGAGTAGTGTTTCTAAATCGGTACATAACATTAGACCTACAGTATAACCCATGATATATTTTGCACAGAGCATCCCTTGTCCATAAAGTACAAAATTGTTAAAAGTGGTTAAATGTGGATTTCATACACTTACAGTGTACATAAAGTCCACATATTGAAAAGCTGGAAAATACTGTCAATAACCTAATTTAACAAATGAGGCTAGCCACTCCTGCCATAGCTAATGACACCTTTCATGGCCCCCACTAACTGGCAGGAAGGAAACATCAACAATTCTTACTGAGTCACTGAGTCATCCAATCTATGAGTCACCAAGTCACCCAATCTATTATTGATAGGACATTTAGCTTTTTGAATAGCCGGCTCAGATGAGCAGACCAGGAGGCAATATTTAACTTCCACCGTGAAAGATCTGTGACATGTTTGTGTGTTATAATTCTCTTAGCATTATTGTTAAAGGACAACCTTGTACAACCTATAACCTGTCAGAAGATTAAGGTAAGGAGGATGAAAAATCCGATGCAGACTAACAACAGGCATTATTTGTAGAACTAGCAACTCTTCAGGATGAAAGAAGGTAATCAGTGAACAAATATTTTTCATAGGTAACTTTGCTTTAAAGCATTTTGTTAACTTACCTTTTCTTAAAATTGAACATTCTACATACAGTACATACTGTGCTTGCAGACAGGTCCGAAGAAGACATGCAATGCATCCACTCCAACCTGAATAGTGTAAATACAGTAGCTCATATCCCTCAGTATTGTCCTACCATACTGTTACAAAAATACAATCCAAAAACAGAGACAAATCAACACCATGTGTCATCATCACCAATAGCATCCAAGTGTGTTTGCTATTATTTTAAAAACTGCTGCCTGTAATTTGTACAGCAAAACATATAGGTTTTGCTAGAGCAATATAAAATACTTCATCCCATTACAAAAGCCCATTATAGATTACCCATTATTAAAAAAAATAGCTAAATAATTATGTGAACTAAAGTTTAAATTGTAAATTACATAAGCTTTAATTTAAAATGTTTGCAGATAAAAAATATCCTGCTACTAATATTGAATAACATGACATATATCAAGGTCTGAAATAACCTCCCTCTAGCAGTACACTGCTGTGTACTTCATACGTCTGTTGTGTGGATTGGGTATCGCAATGAGAAATATTACATTATATTGAATAATATTAACACAGTTTTCCAAAACCTAGTGAAATATACAACCTTCAAAATCTGAAATTGCCACAAGCAAATATTTAATTTCAGTGTGACATTTAAGATTGTATGTTAAGACTAATCAGCATTAAAAAAAACTAGTATAATATTTGTAACTACCAATGTGCACTGTTATTAAGAACATAAGGTAGGTTACAAATACATTAAGAGGGGGCCTTTTGGATCTTATAGCTTCTATGTTTTAGATACATACAGTACATATCTCACAAATAGGGGTCTGTTTTTAGAACAAGACAAACAAAACTCCTTTATAAGTGTTCCCTGGTGGTAACTTTCATTCAATGTTGTAATTTGTATCAAATTTACATAATTTCATATGAAGGATTGTTAGTTAACATGACTTATTTTGTAATGAAGACAACATTTGTCTTCAGTAAGATTGTTGTGACACAAACAGAAAATGTCAAGGAGACAACATTTATCAGACATTATGCACCCTATCCTCGGAAACCCCATTCATCCTAATAAATGTGGCTTGTAGACTTAATGACCTTTGTTTCGTGAAATCATTTTTAATGATTTTAATTAAAATCTGTAACCTTTCTGTAAGTACATGTGTAAAATATGTCAATGGAGTGTAATTTTGATGCTAACATATTTAATAGATTTTATCACAAAAGGTCACTGCTTGAAAATTGTGGTAGATTTTATATTAATCTTTGGGAGTATGATATACAATTTTGATTGCTACATGACACAGTGTAAATATTTTCAACACAACTACCTAACCAATGATTAGTGCATTAAAAAAAAACATATCATCACTTCTGTCATTGCTTTTCTCCTGCTCCTACTTACTACCTACTTTTTTTGTGAGACAATTAGAAGAATATGTAATATGTTAGCTGTATGAGCATTTAAATCCTTCCACAAAAAAAATAAGTGTCCAGTTTTAAGAAAAGAACATGAAATTTGTAAATGATAAGTGATAAAATGTTCAAACTTTGAAAGAAAAATAAATGTTTTTTACTTAAAGACCATTTGAAAAATGGTTCTATAAATCTTAGGTTGTATGATCAAGTTGTTTGGGCAGTGTATTTTTTAATTTTATTAGAGAAAGTGTTGTAGAAGTGTTGTAAAAGTCATACAATAAGAGCTGTGTGCATGGTGTTAATTTTTTTAACTGCTGAAGCATTTTTAGCCATCTCCCTGATGTGGCTCTAAAACTAGAAACATATGTTACATACTCTGTGATCACCTTGCCCCTTTCATATTACATTTTGTAGTCATCCTTAAGGATTGACAAGTAGGAGAGAGAGCAAAATGAAATTCATAATGTAACAGAAATGTATTGAAGTCATGTTAGGGACAGCTAACACTGCATCTATATACAAAAAATCTGTTTACTAATTGGAATCCAGATGTTATCTTTTATCAAATATAAAGAGAAAACATTCAATTCTGTGGTTTAGAGCAAAATGTTTCTGATTGTCTAAAAATATAGTATCAAAGTTGAGATGGAGTGAAATACCAAAAGAAAAAAAAATATGCTTCTTGTTCAGGAACAACTTAGCTAAGGAAGAATTCTATAACCTGTGTAACAGAATGTGGGGCAGGCAAAGAGTTTTGAGAAGCATCTCAGACAGTAACCCTGTCTGATTAATTTTGAAGTTTGTTCTGCTCTTTTCCCATGAGTAAACTACATTTTCTGGCAGGCAATTGAGAAAATGATAAGCTCATTTCCTGTGTGATAAAGTCCGGCTGTTGAAAATTAGACTGTATCCAAGAGTATAAAAGGGCAGGGTAAGGGCAGTGCTAAGTTTTTTTGTGTGAAAGACCTTTGGGACACTGGAATCTTATTTGCCTTATTACCGAACCAAAGAAATAAAAGAGACTTAAAGAAAAAAGATAAGGGGAAAGCCAAAGAGCACTGCAGTTATTGGTCAAAGGTTGGAAAACTAAGATTTACCCAGCCATACTGTTAGACAGAGAACCTGTACAGTATACTGTATGTTCTACAGAGAAGTTTATTTTTGGAAGGGAAATTGGTTATAACCTAAAATGCTTTATTCACTCAAAATCGATACAAACACTTATTTTTATTGTTTTTTGTTGTTGCTGTTCTTAGTTCTGAGTTTCTCTCTCCCCAGTGCTCACGTAAATAACTTACGATCGACAAACATGAACAAGATCAACAAGACTATCACTTAGTCTGAAAGATCTGGGCTGCATCAGCTCACACAGACTTCGCAGACAAGGCCTGGAAGCCACAGTATCACCTGAACAAGGTAACCAAGCCAGGAAGCGTCGCAAGTGATGTGAAAGAAAATGGAAATGTGGTAAGCGGGCTGGGCTACAAACTAGACTAAGGATCAAACACAACAAACATCCTTAACTAACCATTTTACTCGCCAGTGTCCAATCCCTCGACAACAAACTCGATGAACTCAGACTGAGACTCTCCACACAAAACGAAAAATTATGAAGAATGTTGTGCTTTTATTTTCACTGAAATATGGCTGACAGAAAATATTATGGACTCGGCTATACACCTAGACGGGTTCGTTATACCATATACCTGTGTGAGTATAATGACAATAAACTTGAACAATTATAGCTACTTAAATAACAGTTTGTGAGGTTGGGGGTTTCCAAACTGTACACAAGAAGACAAAGCTTAATGAGTTTGGATAGTAGTCACCTGGAACCCCAAAGTATCACAAATGATTCCAGGTTTTTTGTGGAGGGTTGAAGTGAGAGTTCAAGGACCTCAGATCAGATGAGACGACCCGCTGAATTTAAGCATATTACTAAGCAGAGGAAAAGAAACTAACCAGGATTCCCTCAGTAATGGCGAGTGAAGAGGGAAGAGCCTAGCGCCGAAACCCCATCCACGCCATCCACGGGCGTGGGAAATGTGGCGTACGGAAGACCGCCTCTCCTGGTTTTGACTGGGGGCCTGAGCCCTTCTGATCGAGGCTCAGCCCGTGGATGGTGTGAAGCTGGTAACGGCCCCGTTCATGCCGGAGTCCAGTCTTCTCGGAGTTGGGTTGTTTGTGAATGCAGCCCAAAGCGGGTGGTAAACTCCATCTAAGGCTAAATACCAGCACGAGCGATAGTCGACAAGTACCATAAGGGAAAGTTGAAAAGAACTTTGAAGAGAGAGAAGGGAAGTGCCTTTTGTCTTGTATGGTTTTGGCAGTCAGTGAAGGTTAGCTAGGGCATTTGAAGATGCTGAAGACTGTGTTTCGGGTTTTCTTTTGTAGTTAGGTCAGCTTCCCTCACTTTCTTAGCCAGTTCCATTTTGTTTGTTGTTTTCTTTCCTTTGGCACCACTCTAGTTCCCTACCCCTGTGTGTTAACCAGTCACTTATTCACCTTAAAATAATCACTGTTTGCACCAACCCTTGTTATCACGCTTCCTAAGTCACTCACCAGAACTCACCTGCATCCACAAATTATCCTAAATGTTACACCCCTTTACCCCTAGACACTTGGGGTCGTAACAGTTTGGAATCTCAGCTTCATGCATTACAGAATAATCATTGAATTCTAGGTATGATTATTAACTATTCCTTCATCCAATCACAGCATTAGAGGACACTACATTATCTTGGCTTTTCATTCTGCCTTTTTGAACACAGCAAAGTCGGAATAAAAAGTCATAACACAGTCTGTCTTCTGTAGCATTGTAATTAAATGAAGATATAATTAATTTTTCACCCATGATAAATGCAGTTGCATTGATTTAACTTCCGCCATAACAGGGAATAGTGTTTGTGCTAATGGAATAGAATTGTTAAATAAAATGTTAATTGTTATAATTAGCTAATTATTCACTTTGGTTTCTTATTTTTTAGATTAATTACATGAATCAAAAACATAACGTTTAAAACTAATGCGTAGTAATTCTAATTCAGCCATGAATGGTTCAATGTCTACAAATAAAGATGCCAGATTATTTTCTAAAATAATTTTCTCTCAGATTTCCTGATTTAAAAGACAGATTACTGTGAAATTAATCTTTCTTTAACAGTAGATTCTTAGACCACTGCATTCAGAATGCATCTCTCTAAACATGATGCAGCATAATCATTAGATGTCTTAATTCAGAGATGTGTATTTGGCAGCATAAAGGTTGTTTTCGTGCACCACTCAATGAGCCTTGGCTCTGACATCCCTGTTCTGAAATACAATCACAAAGAATTAAGATACCTGCCAAATCAAATCTTCAACTAAAATGCTTCACAATTTGGCACAATATTTATATACAGTACAGTACATAACCACATTTAAAGCTTTCCTTTAATTTAATATTAGCAGAGGTTCTTACAGTAAACACTGTACACTGCTGTACAAAACACCCATCCATGTTTCTAACCGCTTTATCCAATCTAGGGTCGCAGGGGAGCCAGAGACTATCCCAGCAAGCAATGGGTGTAAGGTAAGCTACACCCTGGACAGGACTGGCCAGTCCATGCAGGGCACACACACTCAGACACTCACACCCTAACACTAGGGCCAGGGGCCAATTAACCTACCAGTACTGTGTGTTTTTTTGATTGTGGAAGAAAACTGAAACATCTGGTGGAAACCCACATGAACATCAGGAGAACATAAAAACTCCACAGCTAGAACTGGGTGTTAATATTGCCATTTGTTTTATGTCAATAATCTGTTTTTCATTTTAGTCAACAAAGACAAAACACTCATGAAAATAATCCGCAATGACAATGAAGAGGACTAAATGGCTTTGCATTTGTTATCACATTTATGAAATATTTTCTTTGAGTAACAGTTCAGATTCCTAATCTGTTTTATGTACTTGTTCCTTGCTTAACTGTTTAAGTAAAAAGTTGGTACATAATTATAAGCCAGTCTTAATTGATCCTTGTTGAAAAATAACTAATTTGTAATAACCTTCAGGTGTTTGTGTGCTGAGCACCAGGTTTGGGAAACCCTACTGTAAACTACACTTGAGCACCCCATGTGAATAATTAAAATTGCTGGTCCATCACACTGCACAATCAAATGTAATTAGCACACTATAAAGTGTTCTTAGTTATTACCATATCACATCCATATAGCTATTTATTTTGTATTTTTTAGAGTATAAAAAACAAAACAATCAGATTTAACGTTTAGCTTAATAAAATGGACAATATTTCAGTAGAGGATTGAAGTCAGAATATTGTGTTTCTGCATACAGCAGGAACAACATTGAGTGGAAAGAGTAAACCAATGCAAATGTCCATAGGATTTCTCATACAGTAGCAGCGTATAAATGTGTGTGAGTTGTGGAAAAATGCCAGTGTTAGAATCAGCCACTTCACAACCCATACAGCTACTGTGGGTAGAAGCCAAAGTCATCTGTTATTTTATCTAACATTGGCATCTGCCCAGGCAGTTACCAAAATGCCCACTGCCACTTGGGCATACTAAGAAGACAGGTAATGAAGTAAGCCTGATTTTACATTATCATTAGTGGAGCTTATGTGGGCCTTTTGAAGTAAATAAAACCATATTCAAAGCAATACCTCTTAATCAGTGACTTTCAGAGAAAGTTTTATTGTTTCCAATTTGAGGTGTGGTACAATATTTGTTTCTTAGGGATCTGCCTCACTGGCAGTGGGTATTTCTCAAACTGTCTAGGCAGTAACCATTACTGTGAATTTTGCTGACAATAGCCAAGCAGTTTTTGAAGTGTAACATACTGTACCTGTAACATACAGTAGAGGTTTAAGTGGGGAACTGCATCAGAGAGCATTGGCTTAAGTCAAAAGGAAGAAAGAAAAGACAAGATTTGAGGCAACTTTAGCTGTTTTCTTTCTTTATTTGTTCCTTTGTCCTTAACACATGTACTGCACGTACAGTATGTGCATCTGAAAACTTTAGGAAGCATAAGAAAAATCTAATTTTCATATAATTGCATGATAACTGGAATGCATTGTACACCCTCCTATTATTATCTTGCCACTATACAAAGTACACATTTTGTTACATATATTGTTGAAGTGTACTGTAGTTAATTCCTTGGTCTTCGGAGATTACTTTTCACAAGTCACAGGAATTGTGATGGAGGAGTACTCTGGTATCTTATGCAAAAACAAATACACTGAGCCAAGTGCAGTTCATACAACCAAGACAAATGAATGTTGAACACTATCCAAAATGAGATTATTGCACTTCTTCCTCATGTCGTGTAAAAGCAAAATAGTATCAGAAGTCCATTCCTTGAACTAACTGTTAGTGTGTGCATTTAAAACTGAGAACAGGAGGCATTTTTTACATATTGAGTTATGGAGGTCAGCAGGTTTCCTGGCCATGTTGTCAAAACTGATACCATTGTTTTTTCTATAACAGGATAGGATCCTTAGATATATTATCAACTAGGCACACAACAGAGTAGATTGGCCAATGAACTCCTTTAATTAGAATCTTATTACAAATCATATTCTTACGTACTCTAGAATATTTCAGTCTCAGCAATATAAAGAAATGGTCTTAAACTCAATTCCTGACAGGCATATTGATTTTTATTCCATTTAATCTCAACTATGTGGTCTAATGTTTTAATAAACAGTATAATTGCAATACATAAATGTAATACAAACAAGGCTTTGTGGTGATTTAAGGTTAGTTACCTCTAACTTTAATGATGTGAATTATTTGAGCATTGAAATATAAAATACCCTTAGAAAAAACAGATATACTTTATAACTAATAAAATAATAAGGTTAATTGTTCGATTAATAAGACTGATTGATTACTCAGGTTGTAAAAAAACATTATACATTAGGCCTTACCAGAACTAAGCTTAAGACACTTGTTCTAGAGATGTATTTTAGATTTTCAACTGGTTTGCTTGTTTGACATTTCTGTTCATCTTATGAAAGCTGTCTGTTGTCTTTTTACTGAAAAGAGAATGAGTGATACAATACAATCCGATTTGTTAATCCACAAGGGGGAAATTAAATTGCCACCAAAGCTCATGATATGAAAGATCATAAAACTCTACAAAGACATGACAATAACTCCAAAAACATTGACACAAGTGATCAAACGATGTGATGCACTAATCTTAAAACACGGACAGTAAAAACAATCCAAGATAAAAAATCTTAAAATACTTCAGAGCTATTCAATGCATGGATGGCTGTGGGTGAAAAGGATCTCATAAACCTCTCTGTGATGCATCATGGAGCCAAAAAGTGACCACTGAAGAGACTTTTTTGATCCAAAATCACTGTGTGGAGAGGGTGCAACACATTGCCCACTATAAGTATGGCCTTCCTCAGGACCTGCTTTCGTACAGTATGTATTGAAGATGTCTGAAAAGTTAAAAAAAAACTTAATTCTCATTGAGCTCCTGACCTTCTCCAAGTGGGAGTATACTCTGTGCAGCATAAAGAGGATTGCATTCTTCACATACTGTATACAAACTGCAGAGGATTCAGATCACTCTGTTGTTGTTTTTTAGGTACTGTATGCTAGGATAATTTGTTCAAATATCTGCATGTGTGAAGTGAGGGCCACTTGTTTTAGGGACAGGAGAGGGACTGTATTTCTTAGGGACTGGTACAATACAAAAGTATTCTAAAGCACTGGTACTCTGTGAAGTGTTAGTGATAGTTTGAACAATAACTGAAGAATAGAACACAATTGATTTGCACGTACTAATGTCATCAGGCCCACCTGCCTTATGTGAATTAATGTACAGTACCTCAGCTCCTTCCTTACCTGCTCAGAGGTAACCACAAACCCTACAACTTCCTCGGCAGATATAAAAAAAACAATTATCGGTAGATAACTCATCCCGTGAGTCAGATCTGTTACAAAAGTGTTTAGTACATTTGCCTGCTCTATGTTACCGTCTAGGTAGGAGGACAGCCCTCCCCATATCCAGTACACCATTAATAGTATTAATAATAATAAGTTTTAATTCATTCCATACTTCCTTAACATTGTTGTTCTGCAGCTTACTCTTACATTTACTTCTATAATTATTTTAGCTTGCTTAATTTTATTTTAAGGTCCTTCTGCACCTTCTTCATTTCCTTCTTGGTTCCCTCACAATTTTTTTTCTTTTTATTGAGTCCTTACTTATCCATAGCTAACTATTCAGATAATAGTGTGCACAGAACAGCTGTTTCAACACAAACATGTATATTAACTGTTATACAGTATGTTCAATTAATCCATATCCAACTCCTAATCCTCATTGAATATACTCCAGACCATGGTTTCAAAGCAACCTTTCAGTGTCCACAAATGGAGTGCATAAAGACGTTACCTACTGTATGTAATACTGACTTGACTCATATTTAAGAAGCAAATTAATCATATTGTTACAAATATGATTTGTTTACAGGGTTACAGGGTGTTACAAAAATTGTGAATATCAGAAAATAACCAAGTGGATTAATCAATAAGTAAATTATATAATTATAACCTGTAAATTATTTTGCCAAGAATATTCCTAAATTGTTGGTATAATTGGAGGAACCTAAATTCTTTGTTTTCTGGCACAGCTTTGGTGAAAAGAACCAAATAATTCTAATTATAATTCAGGCACACTGGGTTAACATTTAACCAAATAAACATTTATTAACACTGACAACACAAACACTAAACTACACAGAACATAAACATACAACATACAAGTTAGCTACAGTATTTACAAATTTACACTCAAAGCTTGGGGTGCCAAGATAAAGTTTACAATTGCTTTGATCACTAAATTTCACACCCCCGCATTTCAGCAAACATGTCCTTGCTTTGAAGCCCCCCTGAGAACTGGAAATTTTTACATTAGCCAGGTGTTATCCACTGTATCTAAATTCTGAATGACGCTTTGTAACAATATTGTGATTGTGATTGTACCAGAGGAGCCAAAGCTTTTGAGATGTATGCCCCTTTCACATTGGCATATAATAAATCCAGAGTGTTTCCATTTTGTATTGGACAAGTGACATTGTTTAAAAGAGGCAAGTATCAATGCCATTAAACAGGTTTTAAAATCATCAGAAATTATCAATAAGATGAATGGTTCTTGAGTAAAATTAAAATTACTCACTATTTTGCTTGCCAGCAGCCATATCACCCTGCAGCTCAACTTAGCTTCACTGAAGCTAAGCAGCATTGAGCCCGGTCAGTACCTGGATAGGAGACCTCCTGGGAAGCTACTGTATGGTTGCTGCTGGAAGTGGTGTTAATGGGACCAGCGGGGGGTGCCCACCCTGTGGTCTGTGTGGGTCCTAATGTCCTGGTATAGTGGCGGGGACACTATACTGTAGTAGCGCCATCTTTCAGATGAGATGTTAAACTGAGTCTTGACTTTCAGTGGCCATTAAAGATCCCTGGGCATTTCTTGATAAGAGTAGGGAGTTATCTCGGTGTCCAGGCCAAATTCCCCCCCTTTTTAGTTTGGCCTCTTAATTGTCCACATGTATGATTGGCTTGCACTTGTCCAGGGTGTACCCTGCCTTGCACTCGTTGCCTGCCGGGTAGGCTCCGGCTTCCCATGACACTGTATGGTATAAAGCGGTTTGAGAAATGACATGACATGACTTAAATTGCCTTCTCTTCAGCTGCTATCTCACCCCTCCTTTGCAAACCCATCTTCTTGGTCTCATTTTTGAAGGTATATCTAACTGCGGACAATCACAACCATTATCCCTAGATCTGCAACTTTGTTCATAATTGCCAAACATAAAAACATTAAAACATACACCATTAGACACACAATGAGCTGAGCTGATGTGTTGCTACAGGGGCAGTACCATCTATCATATATCATCTACCAAATAAGTACATTATTTGGTAGAGTTTGCGTCAGGTAAAATGCTAGCAGTATAATTATATCCACTCTTGTAATTTGTCTTTAGTTACATTAAGGTGATTTAAGATATTTTTTGTCATACATATTATCTTCTTTTCTAAAGCCCTCAATCTGTAAATGGAGATAAAAGATACATATGTTATAGGGATGCCAGACTGCACATATTAGTTAGCATGCAATCTGAAGAAACATTATACAAAAGGAAATGGTAACTCAAGAAAATAGGCAGCTACACTTGAGTGTCTTGTCAAAGTCTGAACACTGAAGCATTCCACGTCAAGAAAAACTTGACATGACTAAATTGTCAGGAATCACCATCAGTCTCTGCAGTTGTGACACCAGTCCAACAGTAAAGGATGATTACATCTGAGGTTTTGAATGTGTTTTAACCAAAGATTAAAAATAATAATGTAATAAATAAAAACAAATCAGTCTGTTCATTTCGTGCCATACTGTAGGTTTTAAAACAAAAAGGTGATATAATTCTCATTTTTCTAAACTAACAACCACATGGAAATAACTTAAAAAGCTTATCAGATAAACTTTCTGATAAAACATTGACAATGTTAGATTTGGAAAGAGAATCAACAATGAAATACCAGCATTTATTTAACAGAAGATTTTACCATTAATACTGTCGCTGATTACTGTACATATTGCTTTCAAAGACCTCCAGCATTACTACCTGATGTTTATTGAACATTATACCAGTGTTACTTTACTTTGCCAGCTTGTGTCAACATTGAAATCTTGTATGTGTTCAATGGCAGATTTTAAAACTGACTCGGGCTGACAGAACAATGTTGAAATCTGCCATTGAATCAGCTCTGACATTTCAATATTTATTAGAGCAGGCAAAATAATGTTTAAACAGAATGCAGTCAATTTGAAAGCAGTTTGTTAAGCAGATGTTGGAAACGGTGGTTGCAAAAGGAATTACGTTTCACAGCAAAAGATTTATTAGTAACCATTCAATGGATAACTACAGTAAATCTGTTTATGCCACCAATATTACAGCAAATGTTCCATACCAGATATGATTTACAATATATATCCACCACCAGTGAGTGTTAACTACAGTATTGGAAACAAACACCAGTATTTTCACTGCTGCCTTAGTATAAATGAAACATCCATATATACTGTACAGTATATATTTACAAGAGGTTATAACTGCAAAATATCCTATTTGTTAGATTAAGCAAAGAGCAAATACTGCAATATGCAGCTGCTTGGTACAGGTACTGCATGATGCCTGCCAGTGACTGGGTCTTCACACTGCCCTAATAAAATCTGGATCGTCTGAAATATCCTCTGCTGTGACAGTGTAAAACTTCCACATTTCCTACAAAAAACCTTTGACCCCCCCAATGGTCTGACCTATATTTGCTGGGAGATTGTAGCCATATCACCTCCTTTTTTTGTAATTGCTAATTTTAACACACACAAAGACACTCCGTGAACTGAACACCCCTTAGTGAATACAGTTTGTGTATTAATTACCCTGCTAACAATGTTGTGTTATTAGAAGTATTAAAAGTTAAAAAATAGGTTCTTTATATAAAACAATAATATCCAATGTTTGGGTTTATTTTACATTTTATCATTTTAAAACAAATGATAGTAGAAGTTGGGGGTTGACAAATATCAACTAAAGAAGGTTATAATACAAACAGAGAAAATCAGTTCCTGAAACTAGCAAATTATAAAAGTATACACACCTTACTGTCAGGGAGTATTGAGTGGTAATACTAATAACTATGTGTTTTCTTTGCTTACAGTGAGGAAATAGAGTAATAAAAAAATCAGAAAACCTAAAAGACAAAGTTTATTTGCAAGTATTTATCAAGGCACAACATTTACTACTATTATATACAGTATTTACAAGAACTGTGAGTACCGAGGCCCTATTTTTTATAGATTAAAATGGAAGAGAAAAAAATACTGTATATTTTAACAACTATAAGCCAACAGTCCCTTATCTATCTAAATCCTAATATCTTTGCTCTTAAATTACCTAAAAGTGTTCCGTAGTTTGGCCTGCAAAATGTGTGGCCACGTATGGTACACTTTCTTCCTTTCTCTCCCATATTATCAATTTTTCCTTTCATGTGGTGTCTTATATTTTATTAATGCTAAATTTGGACTGATTTTGTTACTGTACTCCCCAAATACAGTAGGTTAGATTACTTTTTCTAGTCATTGTTAAATATTAATAAAATTGCCTGACCAGTGTAGCTGCCTTGATTGACAAAACAAGATAAAGGACAGATGTGGAGCTTCAAAATCCCATTGCCTTAACCAAAAGCAGGGCTCGGCAAACTTTACAAGCACAAAAGCTAAACTCATATACTGTATACAGTATACTGTATGTTGAGCCAAACATGGAAAATAAGGTCAAGCTGATATTATGCATTATGTTGTTTCCAGGTTTGCAGAATCAGATTGTCACTGCACTCCAATTTCTTCATGTCAGCCCATTTGTGCAGTTTAGCCAATTCTGCATATTGTCGGTCAAGACTTTCTAAATCCAAATTCAGCTGGACAAATTTATCCACTCAAATTCCACTCTTGAAATCTGCTATTTCCATTTCCAAATCTCTGAACTGAGATGCCCGGAATGACTGTCAAACCTATTTTTTCAATGGAAGTTTTACGTAGATGAATCTTAAAATTAAACAGTGCCGTGTGTAAATGTCGACTAAATGAGACATGAATTCCACCAGGAGCTCAGAAGCAAACCCAGCAAATGGTTGTAAAACAAAGCTGCAGTTTGGATTCTCTGCCTGATACGAATCACAAAAAGCTCGTACTTCTTCTAAATGTGCCAGTCTGTCTGTCTTGATATCTTTGATAAAGACAGTCAATTTTGATTAGAATCCAAACGCTCCCTGCTGCAAAGTCAAGATTTTATTTCCCTACCCTTGTAACTTTAGGTTCAACTCATTCAAATTATCAGTAATGTACAGTAAAATTTGAGCAATCAGTCATAATCAGAAAACTTGGTGAGTTTCACCCTTTACGTCCAAAAATTACTTAATTTCATTAATACAGGCGGGAAAACGAGACAAAACTTTGCCATGAGATAATCAGCAAACTGTTGTGCGTGAGTTCATTGGGGAATTAAGAAGTGTCTTCCTCAAGCAGTAACTGAAATTGCTATTGATTAAGGATTTGAACAAGAATCCAACTAACAATGCAAATGACTAGTCTTATTACATTTCCAAGTTTGGTTCCACAAGATTGAGCAAGGAGTGTTTCCAAATGCACAATGCAAGGAAAGTTCAAAAGTGGGTTCAGCACTTCTGAAAAAAGAGTGAAGAATCCCCTGTACTTGCAGACCATTCTAGGGTGTGCTGTCCAAAGACACAGCCCAAAGATTTAGCAAATATTTCTTTCTTGTTAACAAAGTTCATCACAGTTTTAAGAATGTCTTCATCCTTTGTTTACATTCCTACCTTTCCGACCATGCCAGCAAGCTCTTTTGTCCAAACTTCATTTTTCTTGCAGGCTTTTCTTCTACATTTAACTGTCTATATTGGTTGCCTATAAAGTCATGTATTCAATACAAATTTTTGTTACTGACTTTCAAGGTTCTAAATAATCTGGCTCCGTCATTCATCTCTGAACTCCTCCATGTTTACACTCCCTCCCTCTACAGGCTCTGCTCAGTTGAGACTGGTTCTTTGCTCACTGTACCAATGACGAAATCTTGGACTTTTGGTGGCCATGCTTTTTCTGTCACTGCTCCTTTGTTATGGAATGTCCTTCCTCAGACTCCATGAGAGACAGATTATTTTACCGTCTTCAAATCCAAAATCAAAACTCACCATTTTACCTGTGCTTAATTTGGACTGCCCTACATTTTAACTGTATGAATTTGTATGTTCTTCATTTTTTTTCTTTTTATTTTACTTCTTTTTCTTTTATCATTATGTACAACATTCTTAGTTTTGGTAAGGTACTTTATAAATTAAATATAAATTATTATTATTGCGATTTACTTATTTACTTTACTGATTGTGATGTACTAGTGTGAGCTCAAATTTTCAATTATTCCAGTTAATGAAAATGGAGACGTCGTCGGCTTTAATTGTTTTAACATTTTTTCATCCAAATAGATATCTAACCTTCTTCCACTTCTGTTGTTACTGTTTAGATGTGTATTTTACTAGGTATTTTCTTGAATATATTTCCATTAGAATTAATTGCATTTATACAGTTTTAATCTTTCTAAATGCTCCCAAAGAACTTTACTCACACAGAACAGAAGTGCAGCATCCACCTGATTGATGTATGGCAGGCCTTATATACCATGCCTCATGGTTCATGGATGCATGGTTCATATTTAGCCTCTTTACACAGAAAACCAGGTGAAGACGTGGGGAATTTACCAATTGAATTAATTCCAAAGAGCAATTAAGTCAGGGAACTGGGAATAACACTTCTACTGTTTTGAGCACTAGGATGTATCTTTAATTACCACAAGCAGTCAGGAACTTGTCATAACATCCATTCAAAGAAGTGCACTTCCTACTGTTACGTCACGCCCTCAGAGAACTCACCGCCCTTAATCAACTCCTTCACATTCCAGTGCAGTTTCCAATTAACTAATCAGACAGACCTTCCACCTGCCTACTTTAAACCAGCCTGACACATCACTCCTTGCTCAGTATTGGGTTTCACCTAGCTAGAGTTGCATTGTTCCCTGTTTCACAAGATTTCTAGGTTTTTGGCTTTGACCCCTGGCTTTGTCTCTGACTTCGTCTTCTGGATCCTGACTTGGTTATTGTGGATTTACTGGTTTTTGACCCTGGCCTGACATCCTGACCAATGTATTCGGATAAACTCCTGCTGGTACTTTTGAGTTTAGAGGATTCTGCTTGGGGTCCTTATTCCGCACTGTAGCACCTACAGCGCGGTGTCCCCGTTCACCATATTGGGGCATTGATTTGGAAGTCTGGGTCTGGTTTTTGGATAGAAGAGAGCCACCTATTAGTCCACCAAATGTACAGAACCAACCTTTTGTTTTCCTCTGAGGTCTCCCATTCCTACAGTACACTAACCAAGAAAAATGTTGTTCACAATTTTTTTTTCTACCAGTTTGAAAGAGTTGGATATTTTCAAATTACTGTTCACTGTTGATTATAGTAAATAATTATTTGTTTACAGTAAATACTTTTCTTACAATTATTTACAGTGGCCAATAAAATTATTCAGATGTTTGCACATTTTTCACATTTTGTTCTTTAATAGCTTGCAGTCATGACACTTTAAAGTAGCAATTTATCTGTTTTATATACATAACCTACTCCACACATTCAAAGCAAAAACTAAAAAGTAGTAAATACCATATATAATTAATATGAAAGAAAATGGAGAAATCAATATTGTGTAATAAGTTTTAATATGTAGGAATGCTGCATAGAGTAAGCATTCAAACACATTGGAGTGGCAAACCTAATTGAACTTAGGGACAGTTGAAGCTTTCTTCCATGCTGAAAGGAAAATAACAGGCAGCAAAGAAACAGATAAAGGTTTATTCCATGTTTTTTTTCATTATCACATTATTCTCTACGATGCACAGTATTTATTATTCTGGTTGTTACCATTTATTATGTACCCTGTTGTCTGTTGTACTGTGTTGTCTGCTGTACTGTGCATGTTCTGAGAGATTGGTGCGAATAAGGTTTCCAATGTGCATATGGCAATAAACTCCTCTACCCTACTTTACAAAAAAGGTTGAGAATTCTTTGTTTCTCTTATTTTTTTAACCCTCTAGCTTAGCAAATGATAAGTATACTTTACTCAATACATTATTTATTCCTCTTTGACATTAGCTTTGGTCTCTGATAGATGTGGCTAATTTTTTCCATTTATCCTTGAAAATATGTTAGCTAAATTATTCAGCCATATTCGGAAGTTGTTTGGATTTGCAACTTTGGAATAGATAATGTTTCAAGAGTCGTATCTGAAACAACAAAATATTTGTATGAACTGTATGTGGCAACCTCCATTCTTCAGAGAACAAAATAATTTGGGAATTTCTATACTGGGAATAGGTGATGCACTAGGGAGACTAGCATATTTTAAACTTAATATTTCAGCCTAAAGCTTTGTGCAAATAATTTTTGTAAAACATTTCCTGACCAAATCTTTGGTGGGATGCAGGGAAAAATGTCATTAAATGGAATTTTTGTATGGGTGCCTACAACTGCATATATCTTGCTAAAATTACTGAATTGTTAAATAGGTTTAGTTTTCTTCAGTGTCTACATTTTTAAAGCTACTGTACTGGAAATTTACTGAGTTACAAACACCGTACATTTGCTATTTAGATACAGTGTTGAATTTCATATCTATAGGTCTTGATGGAATTATTACTTTAAAGGCAATTGACTCAAATAATTCTTAACTTTGAGAGTCAGTGAATTCTGTGCAGATATTCCTGCTATTAGTTCAGGTGATACTATAGTCAGATCCTTTATAGATAAACAACAGGTTTTTCATTTTTTAAATCCTTTTGACAATCAATTTGATTTGGATTTATTCAGACCTACTGTATGTTAAGATGTTATCCTGCCAGTGGAGAGTTTTATGACCAATTTGGTATACCTGTCACACCCTCTACAGCTAGAGGGCACTCCTACTCTGTCCTGTCCCTGGTTTCCTGTGCTTTGTTTGTCCTTCCAGTGTGTTTCTGTCTGGGGCTATATATTTCCAGGTCATGCTTTCCTCCTCACTCAGCATTGAGGTTTGGATGTCCTGAGACCAGCCTAGCATCAGGTCACCCCACATCCATGGCCTGAGGGCATAGGTTTCTATACGGCATTTCCTGAACAGCTGAGCCCGGGCTAACCCCCATCCCTCCACTACTCATAGGGTCTTTTTTCGCTCTCCTGCCATTCCATGGTTCGTCCCTTCCAACATCCGTGACATTACCACCAGTATACCAATTTTTATTAAAGGGCATCTTGAGTCTGATAGCATTTTTTAATGCCTAGTCCATATAATACAGTGCGTGCAGCCATAGATATTGGATATTGAAGAAATTGAAATATCTATGGTTTAAGATTATATGGATTTAGAAGCAGGTTTCATTACTATGATTAGAATGTTATATACCAGTCTTTCAGCAATGGTGTGAACATGCATAATGTGTTCTTCCCAGTTTGATATTTCTGGGTGCCAGGTTGGGTTAGCTTCTGGAGGATATAATTGGTTGGAGTAGTTAAGGTGGGTAGCTGTGTCAGCAGGCATAAGCTGCAAAGGAACAAGTAATAGGTTTATTCCATGCTGAAAAGCCATATACACTGGGCTTATACCTATACCATATACCTCTCTCCTGGCTTTTGTTTTCCCAGGCTACATTATCTTTGCTGACTGCCCTATCTTTCTTACACCCGAAGAAGGCTCCACAGCAGAAACATTGTGTTTTCTTTCTTCTTTTCAGCATGGAATAAACCTATTATTTGTTCCTGTAAAATTGGTTGGAGTTTGGTGGCAGGACATCATCAGGGTCAGTTGCTTGCCTTCTCTTTGAAATAAATAACTTGAGCTGCCTGCCTATGTACTATTCCTTTGCCTATTTCCAATAATAATATTCAAAATTATTTTTATGTAGATTATATATTTTTATATGTAGACAATGTCGGCCAATCCCTGCCTCATCTGCCAGATATTTCTAATGATTTCAGTGTTCTTTAAGGATATAAAATCACTTTGCCTAATTCTGCATTACTGTTTGCAGTGGAGCAAGCCAAACTACAGTACCTCTGATGGTGTCACTTGTCAAATTTGGTGGTGAGATTTACTTATCTTTACATGCCATCATAGTAAACATCAATAAGATGTTTTGATTCCTGTGCTGATAATTATTATTAAGTTATTATTTCCTGTTCCTTTCCAGGATATTGGATGTTAATTTCTTACTACAATGTCTAAATTCATAAAGAAAGGGAAAAATCAGGAAAGCAGGCTTAAATCTACCAGATTTAATTTTTTTTCTTTTCCTTTATTTTGTGATCACTGCCTGCTTTCTTGAATTCTGTATATTGGAGTCCACTTGAAGAAAGTCAGGTCTCTCCATATATAGTACATGTCAAGATGTCAATTTGTAATGGTATTCCTGGGAGAGACACAGTAGTAAAATGTGTTTTGGCAATTTGTAATTATACATTCAATCAACTTTCCTGTATTCCATAATCATAAATGTATTACAGATAATGATCATTTCCCTTTGTTTATTTTATAGAAATAAAGGAATTCCCATTTTAGAAGTGATTTTAATGAGAATGGTGTTTGATCTTCCCAAGAATGGTTCTTTCTTTGTCTTTCGTGCCTCTTTCCTAGTTGGCTTGTATTTCTTTCTCTACTATGTTATTTCTAGTGTTTCTCCTTCTGGGTATCCACACAATCAATGCATAATCTGCTATAAATCAGGGGCAAACCAAAGATATTGGCTTCCAACATTTGTCTTTTGGGGCTTCATACAGACCTTTAGCAGCTGTTATGGTTTGGAAAAGAGATTTTGGTGGTACAGAACTTCCCTGACAACTCCCTGAGACAGAGTTTGTGACAATACAGTACATATAGTAGGGTTCCAATGGTGCTCATCATGGTATGAATGAAAACAAGGACAGAGAGAGAGCTCACACATTTCTGGGCACTCAGTCCAGTAATCATTACTCACAGAGAATGCAGTCATTACTTTTTTCATGTCTTCTCCCTTGTTTTTAACCCAATTCAGATTGTTCTCAGGTGGTCTTCGCAAGGTTCAGTAAATTTAAAAAATCACTCATGTAATCCCACTCTCACCCAGCATCAAGAGGAGAGAAACTGCAGAGCTGGATGATGCAGTAGTGTTTGATTGACAATTTTGGCTGATGCTCTCAGTGATGTGACAATTCCACGTCATCAGGAAACAAGGGTAATGATTTTATTACCCACATGTCTTACAGTACATCTGAGAGGTCCTCAGTTAAATATAGGCTTTAGATCATTGGATATCCAAGCCCTCTTTTGTTCAGAGGGGGACTGTCCCAGCCACAGGCTGAGGTGGGTAGCTTAAGTAACTTTATTGTGTGTGTGTTTCAGTCACATACAGTATCTGCACTGCACTTATATCCACCTTTACTTTATCGGTCCAATAAAAAAGTGTGAATAAGTATTATTGATTAGGACATGTCCTTGGTTAGTTTTGGGGTTAGCAGAAGAGACTTAACAATCCTAGAGATTTTCATTTTCAGTCAAATTTAAGAATAGAATGGAAGTTATTTTTTTAAAAACTGCTTGTGAATATTAATTTTTTTTCATGCTATTACATATATATTATACATGCAGAAATGGTTTAGAATTTCAGGAAAGTCGCTGCCAATAAATAAAAAATCTCTAACAATACAGTCATTTCATATTAGTTTATATGACAATGTTGAATAGTTGCCTAAGAGTGCACTTTTATATGGTCATATGTTTTTCTGGGATTGTGAATTTTTGAACAACTTTGGTTATTTCATCACAAAATAATTTGATTGTTTTTGAATACTTTGATCAAACTGTACAACACCATGACAAATTTAAAAGTAGTGTTTTTGTTGAAATTAATGTACAAGTTCTAGAACAAGTCAGGATCCCATAAGTCATAGTTGAATTACAGGAATTAGTTTTATACATTGGTACTGTATAAAATGCACAATGCACCTACCAAATCTTTTTAGTTTGCTGAAGCATATAAAGAAAATAAGGACTATGGTGTGTGCTCTGTTTTACTATGCGCTTTTCTCTCTGCTTCACAGATGCATGACCTTGTCCTTGTCGTATATTACTGACGCTGCTCATGTTCATTTTTCAGTTTTCATCCTGAGCCTAGCACACCTTATCACTTGTTAACTCTTGGCACCCAGCATATCAGTTATTCTGTCTCTTCTCTTTTTCTCACTGGAAAGTTTCTGAGGCTAAAAAAATCATAATATCGATTTTCCTTAGCAGCTGTTTGTGTAACACAATTGTTTATTAAAGTTTCATGCCTGGCTCAGACAAGCCAGAGTCTTTGGAGCTGACGGGTAGGTGCAGGTGGACCCTGCGTTGTAATGGCCAGTATTTTTTATTCTCCTAGCACCGAACAAATAAAGTGTCACCTTATACAACACCTCTGCCTGTAAGTACCTGCCTGTGGTGATTTACCACATCATTTTGGCATCATGAACAAGATTCACTGACAGGACCAGAAGGTACATTTCCCTCTAGAGTCACAGACATTGAGGGTGAGTACATTTTTTCTTACAATCCATTACAAGTGAGGTCTGAGACCAGGGATTCCACTGAGGTTGCAGAGACATAGGAAAAATGGGGACTGCAAGGTTTGGGGGAGGGGACATTGCACACATTTTAGCACACCATACAGTATGTATAGTTTAAACTAGGAAAGGGAGATTGGTTTGATAGTCATTTTTGGGCAGTTTAGGCCAACAAGGAAGACTGACTCAATTACAAACATAGATGACTGATGATGATGTTTGCCACTCTAAATTGGGTGTCGACTTTTACCGGTACTCTTTGCGGCTCCTCCCAATCCTACATTGTCACAGAGGGGATCCAATTTACCTATTACTCAAGTGCATTTTCTACCTGAGTAGTGCAGGGCCGCCATAAAACATCAGAAACCCCAACACACAACAGAGCAAGTAAAAGTGAAAAATTGCCTCACCAGCTGCATTAAGGGAGATCTTTAGGTCATTGTCGTCATTTGCCCTTTTTGGTTCATTTTCATCTCATTTTCCATTGCTAATTCTTAACATGATATCTCTTTTTAACATGGCTTTCTGCCTTAATCACATGTCCAAAATATGCTTCAGTATGAACTTTTTGGTGTCTTTTTGCATTTCTTGTGCACTCCCAAAATTTCCCTCAGGCATTTCATCTCAAACACATCTATTCTTATTTTTTCTTAATTTCCCTGCTTCACAGCCGTATGTTGCCACTGCTGCTGTGCTATTTTAAGTTTGTTTTATCTACAAATTCACATTTTTGCCTTTTCTGTCTTTTATTGCCAGCTTGGTAAATAGTACTGATCCCCATACCAATCTTGGTTTTATTTTACTTCCACATTCTGTAGTTTCTGGTTTCCTGAAATATGGTATGTGCATTCTCTCATTTGTGCCATTTACATCTGTTACACAAAACAACTTACAATGTAGACACTTACATCTGTTGAAAATGATAAATGGATGCCAACATGTTTTAATGATGTGACCATATAGCACTAACAAGAGTAATGATGCACTTGGTCTACACAAAACCTTCTTAACCATAGGGCATGCTGGCACCGATGGTAAGATGGTGTAATATGCTGAGATCCAAATTAGAGAAAGATGTCATGCAGCACAAGTGTTTGATCTAATTATGGAGGCATTCCATAATGAAAGGTACTGCTTTCAAAGGAGAGATGAAGAAAAAAGATTTAAAGCCCAAAGGAGAAAGATACCCACAAATTATATGGCAAAGCAAAGCTAAGTATATAAGGGATAAAAATTCTCATTGCATACAGATACAAATATAGTACTGATTCTGTCATGTGTATCCTTCATTTCTAAGCTTCTCTGTCTCCTTTTGGTTTGTGAAGACTGACATTTCAGAATACTGTAAAACAGAATATTTTTGAGGCAACTTAATGTTGCCAACGGCCTTCAAGATATATTTTTGCGGCAACAAATGTTTGTACTTTTCCTTTTAATATACTGTAAATAACACATTTATGAATAATACATTTCACTGCACATTCATTTTGCAGGTTTTCAATAAATCTGGATAAAAATAGTTATAAATAAATTATTGTTTATATTTTTTCCTGTTTTGCATTTTTTCTAAAAAAAATGCTTCCAAATGCTTTATCTTACACTCCCTCTTCCTTTTAGTGGTTTCCATGTACAGTGTCATTACCTTAAGACACACTATCTTAAGGTGTACCTTGTGCTCAGATACTCCTTATCATAAGGGTTGTGCCATTTTTTTTACTCACAACCATTAGATAAAGTACACCCTGCTATACTAATGATATCATAAAGATTTCTGCAGCATATATTTTAATAAAGGGCAATCACCTTTGTGAATACATCCTTAGCTATAGTTATTAGATACATCTTACAGGACAGCATTTTCACATTTTATGTTGATTTTTAAGAAAAATTTTTAGGCTGTAAATTAGTTTATTTCTTGTAATTCAAGACAAGGTTAAATAAAAAAACTGAAAAAAGTAAATATAAATCAAGTTAATTTGTATATTTTACATGCATGAAGAGCAAAGAGACTTTCTTTCTTAATACACATCATTCTAAAACAATTCAATTAAATATTTACGTGGCATTTTTGTCATACATCCCATGTTAATTAATATATTAATTAATATCCCATGTCTGATATTAATTAATACTTTGAAAAATGAAATTTATTTTTTATAATCCAATATTTTTATTTTACTTTAAATGCAATTTTCCACTAGATAGCAATAAAGACAAACAAATAGCTGGAAAATACAGACAGAATGACAGGGAGAAACTATTTTGTACAAAACCAGTTTGTACACTGCTCCAGTGAGGGAGCAGTACGAGTCCATTCTGTTGAGAATTTAAGTACAAGAAGTTGACTATTGAATAATCTTTTTTTTTACTTCCAGTAACAACAGTCAAAAAATGACAGACTGCATGACTGCACAATCAGGCATGAAATCAGTTATTACATTGTACTTGGTAGAAATAGTTGTGATATACGTTTCACATAATGGTGGAATCATAACACATATTCAAGTATGTAACATTGTATGGCCATAGTACCTACTGGATACCTGTATATACAGTACAACTATGTTACACCTAACAGTATGTAGCACAATAAACATACTGTATACTGTACACATGATACTATGCACATCAGAAATATATTATATAAAGTATCTGCTATCTGTGTTGTGTATTTACATACAGTACTGTCACGGAAGCCAGAGGCTAGCCGTTGAGAGACCGGTGGGACGAAAAGACCGAAATAAATAACCAACCACTACCAGACGCACCGGAAACACAAGAACAGGCACAGGGAAGCTAGGAACAAGACAGAAAGGTGGAGCGTCCTCTAGGGGTAGGAAGAGGGTCATGACAGTACCTTCCCCCCCCTTCAAGGGCGGCTCCAGATGCTCAAAAATAATAATAAGCTGCACAGTACTGGGGGGAGGAAAAAACTCATTTAATTGAAAGGAAACCTCCAGGAGTCTACGGTTGAGAGCTACCCCCCTCCTCCAGGGTAAACCTTTATTAAGAAGAGGAAGGGGGAGCTGGCCAAGGCTCCCAAGGACAGAGAAAAAAACAGACAAAACACATACAAAATAACGTACAACAGAAATAACCCGGGAATCCAAGGCAACCAACAACACATAAAAAATAACATACAATATAAATAAACCCTGACGGAACAGGGGAACAAACAACACTGAAAAACCCTGCAATCCATGGGGACACAAAAAAAGACCAGGGAGACAGGGAACCAGAAATCGGAAAGGCCAGGAAACCATTAGCCAGGGAGGCTAGCCATAGAGAGACCGGCGGGACGAGAAGACCCTATGTTTTTCTAGCTTTTAAAGTCGTGCGATGTGTAAGCAGGAACACATCATTATACAGTATCTTACATATGAAAAATACATAATATGGCTCCCAAACAAACACAAACGTGTTTTTAATAAAATGCTTTTATTAACTCATAATCTGACAATTTCAGGAAGACTAAGGAAGGACTAAGGAAATTGTCATCTGTTGTTGAATCTCTGTGAGCTCGGTGACTTTGAGACCACTTGTTATCCCAAGTTGTTTGAATCGCCACAATTCAAATAGAGAAAAAAGAGCTGACTGACAAGATTTAAGATGTGGCTGTCAATGTTGGATTAAAAAAAACATGTTGCCCGACGTTAGTTGCATTGCTTGAAAAATAATTTTATTTCGAGAGACTGGATAAGTAATTCAAGTGTTTTTTTAACTTCCTGAAAAACAAGTAATAATTTAACAATATGTGCAAACGTTTTATGATATGTCGCTGTTGTGAATGTCTGTGGAGTGTATGTTATTTGCCTGTCTGTCCTGGCTGTGCTCTCTCGCTCAATTCAATTCAAGGTGCTTTAACTTTAACTTGCTTTAACTCCGCAAGTCTGAGTTCTGAGTTCTGAAGTCTGAGTTCTTGTGTCCGTCCTATCCGAACCCGAAAGTATTACAATATGTATCTTTATAGCAGGTGGTGTACAGCTTTTTAGTATAGATCATACTTTTCTAAATGTATTTAAAAAATAAAAACGATTACAATCTAATCTTTCCACGTTTGATCCCAAGATCCCAAGAAAAATAAATCTAAACTGGGAGAAAGCTACGCTGAAAGTTTATTAAGATACTTAGAAGACAAAGATATAAATTTATGTTGCATTTGCCTGATTGTGAATCAAAAAACACATATATTTAAACACGTGTTTGCGATTTAAATCAAAACACGATTTAAATCAATATAAATGTTTATATTGTAACGCATAGGTGACTATTCATTGTTATTAAAATGACTTAAATTCGATCATGTTGTGATATTTAGAAATATAAATGTGTTTGGTGCGAGTGAAGTTTTATTTAATCTCTGAGCCAGGGAAACGTTTTATTTTTTCAAAGAAATGTTTGTTAAAAAAAAAAGTCATGGCTCCAGCTGGATTTAAACACCCAGTGTGTGATGTGGGAGTCAGGAACCTAACCCACAGCGCCACCGGCAAGGTCACATGAGAAGTGTTGAAAAAGCCCTACAAAACATTATCAACAGACATCGTACAGCGTGTACAATTCTTGTGTTGCGGTACATGAATATAATTATATCGTTATTAATTTCTTTAGATACGCGATTCCATATTATATTCCCTTTTAATCAAATTCTAAAAGTATGCTTGTAGACTCCGGTATCACGTTAGTTAAAGACTTTGATGCTTAAAATGTTTAGGGAGAAATGGAATACTGGTGTGTATGTTTTCTTTAAAGTACCGAGATCAGCCATATACTGTATGTTTATGTTCCAAAATTAATATCGTTTATGGCCTTCACACGCGTTGCAGTATGCTCCTATTCTTTTTATGCTCAGCTACTAAGATTTCCCTTCAGTGGTAAAATTCCATATAAATATTCAATACTTAAACGGGCACAGTTAAGACATTAAATATACATATACATACTGTATACAGTACAGTTTGCATACGGTAATATGTTTATGTTCCTAAATCAATCTCTTTTATGAGCATGTGAAAGGCATGGTGAATCGATTCTCAAAAATTACTGTACTTTGCATGATTGGAAACAAATGCGTGATTGCGAAATGCTGTGGTGTTACTTTTACAAAGACGGTCAATGAAAAAAAGAATGTGGACCAGGGCAATACTTTGAGTTTACGGCTTGTCCAAGGTCATTCATTATTAATACTATTAGTAATATCTTCGTTAAAGACTTTGATGGCGACAGCTCAAACATGAAAGGTTGAGCTTTATTAGCTCCACCTTGCGGAAATTCCGGATACTATTATTTTACTTGCGGTACTATACGAGAATTTACGGTAACTCGCGGTAGACTGCGTAAAGCGCACCGCAAAATAATGCGGTATTGCTCACTTGTTTTGAATGGCTGCATCTGTATTTCAGCTTCTGAATGAATTTATCGAAGAGAATGACATCGACTGGATAAAATGCATCTGAGTTTGTACAGACGGTGCTAGAGGAATGACAAGCCGACACAGCGGTGTAGTTGCACAAATTAAGAGAGGTTGCTCCAGAAATGAATGGACGCATTACAACATCCACCGCGAGACCTTTGCCGTCAAGAAAATGCCTGGCGATTTAAAATCTGTTAGACTCTGTTGTGAATTGTATCAAGGCTCGAAAAATGAATTCACATCTGCTTTGCTCGACTAAACAGGCTCACCCCTCTCACTGAAATGTCCTTTTTTATTTGTTGTTGTTCCAGTTTTTTTTCTGTAAAGCACTTTGAGAAGCCACCTTTAAAGGCACTATATCAAATAAAGTTTATTACTATAAAATTAATTATATGTGTATGTGAGTATGCTCATGTTGGTCATTGAGAATTTCTGGGGTTCCTATGAGACGATGACTTGTATGTGGTACTTGGATGCTTTGGTTTGATCAGGGGTGGTACTTGGTCGAAAAAGTTTGAGAACCACTGATGTAGAACACATCATTGTTCTAATCATAAAGCATGCCATGGAATACGAATACTGTAGTTAACTCCATGCTATCATCATGGTTCACATATTGAATCTATTGTAACTAGGGTTACACCGCAGTAAAGCCAAAAAAACATATTAAAGTACACAGCATGGTATAACCATAGTAAACATCAAAGTATTTCCATAGACTGTAATATATTACATTGTATTCTTATATAATCCTAGTGCACACCATGCTGTTATATTATTTATTGTAATTTAAGTACAATCTATCCACACCTACATTGAAGTCACCCTTTCTACCAAAATAAACATTATTTTATGAAATTATGTAAAGCATGTGTCACCCCCAGGCTAGGAGTGGCTTCCCATTCCCATGAGTGGTGGCTTTAATGCTGACACGTGAGGATGAGATCCGGCTGTTTACCTGTTATACAGTTGCCTAGCAGTCAGGCAGCCAATTATCTACTCAAGCCTCCGATTAAGCACCACGTAAAGGCTTTACCAGTGCTTTGACACTGAGCTACCAACAGCCTTCTGGAGATCAGCTCCATGTTCAACCATGCCCATTCATCAGCCTAATTCACTGGGCAGACTTTCACTACAAGCCTGCCACCTGCTCTCCCTCCTCAGCGTGTTTTGGAAATACTCAAGTGCCCTGTGCTTGGATTTCAGCTTTTCAGATCGCCTGTGACTGTGCACTGGAGTTGACCATGATGTAACAGCATGGTTTTACACTGTTTTTATTATTCTCTAATAGATATTAGAAAGGGTTGTTTTCTTTTACAAGGAAACTTATGTTTTTCACAACTGTGACTTGGCAAAAATATGTTAAAAACATTTGTTTTTTGCATCTATTCTTAGGTTTATAAAAAGCATTATTCACATAGTATATGATGCAGTTTATTGAAATACTGATTTGCAGTATATTAATTCTTAATTCATTTTTATATTCTGTGTTGTTTGTTGAAAATAGATTTTAACATTTTTAAAAATAATTTTACAGGGAATTTGTTATGATATGCCATCATAGAGTTCTGAAACAATTCACTTTTGTATTTTTTTTACTTATTTTATGTATGTGATTGCTTAAAGGACAGATATTGATTATCCAAGAATTATTAAAAGTCATTGTATTAGCTAATTATTGGTAATGAAATACAGGAAAGTATCTTACAGTATACATGAGAGTATACTAGGAACTATTAAAGCCTTTTATCATTTTAGTTTATTTGTTCTAGTTGTTGGAAATGACAAGCAAAAATTAACTTCAGAGTTAAAGCTCTAAAGTTTTTCTCCCTGCCAAGGGTACAAATGACAGCTCTACAAAGGCAGAAGTACAAACAGTGTTCCCCGAGGTATCAGACACACCATGCTGCCCTCTATTAACCTGTTCAAAAACACTGACACCTAAAATAGTATATCTAGCTTTGAGTATGACAGTAAGCTTTGGCTTAATATATGGAATGTTAGGTAGATTACTAGCACAGAAAATAACATAGAAGTACTAATGAACTATTTAATGTTGCTTTTTGACATTGAATTACTTCAAGAAAATAATTACATTGGTGGAATCATTCCTTTCCTGAATTTTAAACAATGAGCAATATCTTTTCAAGATATTTAAATAAACAAAATAAAAACAATACCTCTCTCCAGGAACAGGATTCCTAACACAATGTTAAAATATTTAATAAATATTTATTACAATTGTATGTGACAATGTGTACATGGCAATAGATTATATCAGAAACAAAGTGAATATTAGAACAGATTATGAGAATATCCATCAGGTGACTGATAAAAGATAGTCCTTTGTCCATTTTGATTTCATGTTGTCTGTGATTTTATACCCAGAACTCTCAGGTAGGAAAAAAACCTGCATGTTCGAAATACTCTTGGAACCACCCATGGAAATGGGCTGTTAGTAGTGAATGAAACCTTACCTTCATATCTGTAGGTTGTGGAAGACAAACAAAAGCACTAGTGAAAACCCACATAAACACAGAGATTATACCTAGTACCACTGCTCTTTATAATATACATCATATCAATTATCTAGATTCTTGTTATCCAGTGGGTCTAGGTTATAGTTATTAAACTAGTAAAATACACAGGTATCAAATAAAGGGATTAACTGTAAAAGCTGGACAGAAAATTGATAAATATTTAGATAGAATTCAAGACTGTGCAGTTGACATTTAATGTACACAACTGAAGAATGTCATATGCAGGTTGAAGAATTTAATCTTATAGATAGAAGATACTTTCTACTTTATGTGATAAAGATTTATATGCTTATGTTGAGATTTTCATTTTCAGCACATTGTGGGAAATCGCTAAATAATGTTAGGTTTATACTGTATAATTGAAACTTAGAATTGAATAGCAGGACACTGCTAAAATTGCACAATACAGTAATAGGATCTCACGTTGAACTGGGTGTAAAATGTTGATCTGTGAAAAGGTTATAAATACCCAAATTTAGTAAAAATAAAACATTGGAGGGTGATACTATAGTGCACTGGTCAACATTGCTGAGTTCAGTTCCTAGGGTGTTACGGTATCTGCATGGAATGTGTAAGTGATCTCTGTGGTCACATGGACCTCCTCCTCCTCTGGGAGGTCCAGTTTCTTCCCACAATCCAAAGACATACTGGTAGGTAATTTTTCTGCAAAAATTGGCCCTGACCACAAAGTATCTACCATGTACCTTTCGGCCACTGCTTGCCGGGTTAGGCTCTGGCTCCCCTGCAACGGCAATGATTATAGATACCGTAAATCAAAGCCAACACTCAACTTATTTGAAAAAGGATAAAGAATGCAATACATTTCTCCCATTGTTTATTTTCCCATTAATTTAACCAAACACCAGCATAGTTTCCATTAATTATTACCCCACATATTTATCAGAGCAGAACTGATGTGATGGCAGACTAATAAATGAGTGTGTTTAACCTCTGTATCTGATGATATTAGGTCTAAACTTTTGCTTAACCAATAACATTGACAGCAGGAGCCTGTAGTCATGCAGAAAATCACACCATTATTTTAGAATACATTATCACCAATTACATTTGTAGAGTATAAATAGATGTATCCTTGAGGGACAGCAATGCTGCATCAGACTCTAACTACACTTCACCAACTGAAGTCAGTTAAAAGAAAAGGAAGATTGGGAATTCTAATTTTGTGAACGATAATTTTAGGTTATGTAACAGTGACTGTGCCGAATCCAAGTGTTTGTACTGTACAGTATATCCATTAGGTATGTTATGTATTGAATTATTTTATTTGACAAAATAATGTTTGAAGCCATTTTACCATTTTATCAGTGTTCATTTCCATAATTCCTCAGGAGTTAATTTATTCATGGTAATGCAAGTTTTAATTACAGAACTTATTGTGAAATACAAATGCAATGGGATGTCCTGTGATATTTTGGAGTAATTAGGAACAAAAGGCTATGTCCTAATTGAATTTGGTAGTTTTCATAATGATTAAAAAAGAGTAAAGATGTGGCTTTCTTTACTGGGTTCAATTTGATAGCTCCACATTTTTTTCTTAAAACAGGGTATTCTGTAAATACTTTAAATTTTCCTTCATTAGATTTTTTTTCTGGGTACACAGTCCTTTATGGCTAGCTGGGGTTTTCGTTAATCTCCCCAATTTAGAGGAAGTCCCCCTCACATGCAAATCATGTTTCATTGCAATTCTCAATTCTATAGCTAAGCCATATCATTGCACTGATCTCTTCTCTTAAACTCTCTCAGACGAGGTTGCAGCTTTAAGACAAATCACATAGAGAACATCAATGTGACGGTCTGATTATTTTAGGTTTTGGTAAGGATTTGAAGTTGGGTAACTTGGGTTATAAAACCATTTCCAAACAAAATGAAGTCCAACATTCCACAGTAAGACAGAATCTAGAAATGGAGAAATTTCAAGACCATTGCATTGTACCCAGGAGCGGCTGTCCTATCAAATTCTCTCCAAGATCTGACCATATGATGCTCCTAGAAGTCTCCAAAAGCCCTTCAAATCTACTGGCCTCTCTTGCTACAGCATATTAAATGTCAGTGCAAAACAGCACTGAAATGAAAAGCAAGACAATGTGCTCTGAAATGATGAGTCAAAAATGGAGCTGTTAGCCTTTGACTAGAAGAACCTCATACCAATAACATCAAGCATGGTATTGTTAGGGTGATGGTTTAAATCTGCTTTGTTGACTCCCTTGGGTCTACCTTGAATTCCAAAATATACCAAAGTATTCTAGAGGAAAATGTCAGACCAAATTGCTAAGTCTAAGTCCAGACCTAAATCCCATAGGGATGCTGTGATAGACCTAAAGAGAGCCATTCATACAAGAAAGCTCTAAATCTAATCTAATTTGGCCAGAATGCCAGGGTTACTCTTTTCAAGAAACACCCTGGGATTTTTAATGACCGCAGAGAGTCAGGACTTCAGTTTTACATCTCATCCGAAGGATGCCTTTTTACAATATATTGTCTCCGTCACTATACTGGGGCATTAGGACCCACATAGGCCACAGAGTGCCCCCTGCTGGCCCCACTAGCACCTCTTCCAGCAGCAACCTTAGTTTTCCCGGGAGGTCTCCATCCAGATACTGACCAGGATCACACCTGCTTGGCTTTAGTGGGTTGCCAGTTGTGAGTTGCAGGGTGATATGGCTGCGGGCTAGTGTATGGGACGGCATCTGGGGTCAATCTCATGAACTGTAATACCCTACAATTCTTTCACTCAATCCGAACAGTGGCACTTGCTTGTAATACGATTCATGCCTGCCTTTGCCCCATATTTTGACCCCCTGAAATTGTCTGGCTCAATGGTGAAAGCATTAAGATTGGGTTTCATGAGACACGTTTGGTCCCGATCCAAAGTTAAAGAATCCATGCCTATCTGTAATATTTAAGACTCAGCAGTTTATATCTATTTTATAAGAATTTAAAGACATAAGAAAGGAAGAGAGGTAATCATATAGCCATAGCTAGCTTGGTTGAAAGTTTAATAGCTAATTAATCTAAAATTAATTAAATAAATAAAATTAATTTGATTAACTGACTGAAGTCATCTGGCTGAGAGAGTGACACTATCTTTTTTATGAGAGATGAGTCAGATGGCTACACAGATAAAGTGAGGGCCAGAGGAGCTTGTATATTTATTTGCAAGTAGATGGAAGTTTGTGAGAGGATTATTTGAACTTTAGTGTAAGTTTAATTCTATTTTTCTAACCCCCAATGGGAATCTCCATGTGGAAAGGATTATATACCATACTGCTGTATTCGCTTCTATAAAGTGCAGCATTTACTGATGCATTGTATACAGTACGTGATAATGTTAAACTGGATGTCTATCCATATGTAAACATACATTTTCTGGTTACCTTTTTTATTTATTTTTCCTGTGGTTCTATCTGTGTAGAGTTTGTACAGTATGTTCTCCTATTTTCGTGTGGGTTGCTCTGGTTTCCCCCCACAGACTACACTAGTAGGTTAATTGTTTTCTGGAACAATTAGTCCCGGTGTGAGTGTGTCTGTGTGTGTGTGTGATAGATAATTATAAATGCTTATATTATTTAAAGATTTTTACAGTTTAAACAGATTATACTATAAGAACAGAACAAATTTATCCCAAGAGTAAATCACGTTTTAAAAAGTAATATCCAAAATGGTTTCTACAATTCATTTAGCAGAAATAACAAACATTTCATTTGTCTATTTATTTGCTAATCTAGATATTCTAGAAGATTTTAATGATGTCATTATTTCCTGTTTTGTATTCATAGTTTGATTTTGCTACCTGCATGCAAATCTTTCACTTGTCTCCATTAGACACCATCCTCCAGCTGTTTGCCCAGTCTTGGATATTATTGTAGTGATGTGAGGGTTTTTAATTTACTGAAGCAATTAAAAATTGGAAGAGTACATTGGGAGAATGCTTTGATGTCTGTTAGCAACAAATCAAACTCAAATAACAAACAGTTGTACACATAGATTCTAAATATGCAATATACAATTCATTAATACAACACCGAAACATGCATACTGTAGCAAACCAACAAGAGTAAACATATATACTGTATGTGACTCAGTCTGTCGTGATACAAATAAATGTTCATTCATCAGAGAATGCAACGAAATGAATGAATATTCTTACAGTTAAAACATGGTATTGTCTACCTCGTAAGTTATACCAATCCTATATAGTTAATATATTCATTTTTGCAGATGATACAGTATGATAAATTGCCATTTAGGATTGTGAACTAAACTTTGTCCAATGTGTTTGGAATAACAGTCCCTTGAGAATGAATTATTAGAATTTACACTCACAAACTCAAGGGTGGCATGGTGGTCAGCATGGCTGTCTTGCAGCCCTGGGGACCTGGGGTTCAAAACTGGAACATTGGGGAGATTGTACTTTTGTACTGCTCTGTCCATTTTTGTGTGGGTTTTCTCCTGGTGCTCCGTTTTCCTACCACAGTCCCAAAACATACTGGTAGGTTAATTGTCTTCTGGGGAAATTGGCCATGGTGTGGGTGTGTGCAAGTTTGTGTCTGTGCTTATGTGTGCTTTGCAATTTACTGGTGTCCCATCCAGGGCATACAGTAACCTGACTGGCGCTTGTTGCTTGCAAGGATAGGTTCCAGCTCTCCTGTGACTCCGTATTGGATAATATCATGAGAAAATGGATAGACGTACAGTATTCAAACCAAGGTTTGCTATACAAATGTTTTTTGAGAATTCTAAACTTCCCACTGAAGATGGAGCAGGGCTGGGTTTGTTGCAGTTGTCCTATCTCACTCAGGTGGCTCTGAAAGTTGCATATCAGTGATAATATTTAGATTTTTAACAGTTTGTGCAGAGTCTGACTTGGACAAAGGTATAGCTGAAATGGGTGGGGAGAACTCAGTTCTTTCAAACTATAACTCTGTGTGTGATATTCAGACTGTTGACAAAAAGATCCAACAGTATTCATTTTGTTGATCAAGAAAAGTAACAACGGGTTTGCCAGACACTAGATTTCTTCGGTTGCAGAGAGAATGTTGGGAAGAATTCTGTAACGTACTGTACTAACACTCAGCCTGGCATATTGAGTTAAAGATAAAGTGGTACTTTGGTACCTTTCTTACCATTTGATCCTCTAGTTTTATTGTAATAATTGTTTCCATAACCTTACACGCAATAGAAGACAGATTTACTGGTCTATAATTACTGGAATATAATTTTTCTCGCAATTCATATGGAAGGGCAAGTCCACTTTACTCTGGGGATTTATTTATCTTGAGTGATTCTAGTACCCAAAACATATCTACCATTTCTGTGGTCATATTACTTAATAGAGAACTTTGTCATTCCACATACATTAACTCCTAGATTTTTCTCATAATTGCTTTCTTTGGTTCAATACCATCCATATGACAACTGAATCGCACATTCCTGCTTCCTGATGTATTATCTTGTAACTACCCACATTAAATTTTAATTGCCATGTGTCTGCCCAGTCTTGAAGCTTGTCAAAATCATTTTGAATAGCTTGTGCTGCTGTTAAACTATTTGCAAAACCACCTACTTTTGTACCATCTGTGAACTTGACAGGTTTATTCACTTTTTCTGTGCCTACATCAGACAAAGGAATGAAAGCAGTGTTAGAACTGATTGATTAAAATTAACAAAAAGTGACATATACAGTATATACCCTGTAGAACAAAATGTTTTCAACATGAAAAAAGCCAATTTACAAAAAGACCTAAGCCATTATAGAGGTGATATCAGAAACAGATGCCACAATACAAACAATAGGGGAAGACCTGACTAACTAGTAACTATACAAATATTTAAAGGGGATAAAAATGTTTACCCCCAATATTTTTGTAGCTTACTTTCTGATATCTTCACTCTAAGGTTTGTCATTCTTTTTATACACAGAAATATACAGTATATATTTTAATATATTGTAATAATGTATGTAATATATTTGTGATATTGTATTTACATTTATTAATGATGTATAATTTGTTATTATTTTCAGCTGAAATACTGTAACTGCTATGTGTCATCTTTCAGATGAAGTTTCCTGTTTTTTGAGATTTTGAGAATTTAGCATTCTATAAGCTGTAAAGCTTTCATTATAGTTGTGCTTTCATATTTCCTGACACTTAAACTAATACTGAAATCATACATTTGTTTGTCACATCTTTATCATAATCTAATGTCATACTACTGTATGAATCGCCACTATAACTATACACATTAACTATAAAGTAAAAGAAAACACAAACTGCAAATGTAACTAAAATAAATCCAAAAATAAACGCTAAATATTAAAACATAATATATTCAATTAACTAGCACAGTTCTGATTTCATATGGATATCTCTCTCAAGTTAATCAAAAGGTTCATTGAGCATTTATCTGTGCAAGTGCAGCGTGAAATGCTACTTGAGTTGTCGTCTACATCAGGAAAAAAAATGATACTTTGAAGTGTGTTAAAAATAAAAATGTAAAAATGACCACCATTTATTTTGGGCTCTTGAGGTTGAGAGAGCCTTTCAAAGCTTATTCTCCTATTTCTGACCTGACATTGGTTTTTTCCTTTGCTGTCATTTCTGTCAAGTTCTGCAATTGCAGTGGATGGCTGTATGGAAGCAAGAGATAAACTTTAAAAAGAACTCGCCCCTGAGATGAGATTGAGCCTGATTCCATTATTGTCACCGACCAAGCAATGTGTGACTGTGTTCAGAAATCCTCTGTCCCATCCTCCCAGAACTGTCACTGTCGCTAAAACGTGATGATGCATGCCACTTCTGAAGTTCCTTCTTTCAGTCCTGTTCAGGATATGGGCAAGTAATTGTGTTAAATCCTGAATGTATGCTTGGTTTATAAATACTGCTACCATGAATTCATTGCTACCATGATCATTTTAGCTTTAGAAATATTTGACCTCAATTACAGTAAAACACATTCACATTCAGGGGTTACTCTATAAAACCATTCTGTTTGCTTGAATATAGCTTAATTATATATATAATTTTTAGAAGTATGTTATTATTAAAAAATTATGAAACTCTACATAAGAGAAAAATCATTTATCCCCACCAATATGTTTTCAGTGTTTGTACCTCATTTGCCTTTATCATTACAACATGACAGGCCTTGTCCTCTCAAATAAAGAAGCTTCAGAGCCTTTCAGTATTTCAAACGGCGTGAAGAAAGGGTGTGTGTTGGCCCCTGTACTCTTTAATCTCTTCTTCACATGTGTACTGAACCACGCAGTCAGTGACCTTGAACATGGAGTATACTTGAAGTACAGGCTTGATGGATTGCTCTTTGACCTGCGCCATCTGAATGTCAGGTCAAAGGCATTTGAAGAAACTCATCCTTGAAACACTATATGCCAATGACTGTGCCTTGATGGCCCATATGGAGTCTGATCTCCAGCTCATTGTCAACAGCTTTGCAGAAGCCTCACTCTTTGGTCTCACCATCACCCTGGGGAAGACAGAAGTCTTATTTCAACCTGCTCCTGGATTCGCTGCTGCTCCCCCTTTCATCACCATTGAGGGAATAAAACTGAAGACAGTAGATGAGTTCAAATACTGTACCTTGGCAACGTCATTTCCAGTAATGGCTCCTTGGACAAGGAAATCAGGATTGGCAAGGCTAGCCAGAGCCTTGGCAGTTTGCGATCGCATGTGTTGAACCAGCATAACATTCAGTAGTCTACAAAGCTCAAGGTGTATAAAGCCATTGTCCACAGCAGTCTCTTGTATGGTTGTGAAACATGGACTGTATACAGAAAACACCTCCAACTGCTGGAGTGCTTTCACATTCATAGCCTGAGATCAATCCTAGGCATACGCTGGCAAGACTGAGTTACAAACCTGGAAATCGTCGACAGAGCAGAGACCACAAGCATTGAAGCCATGATCCTGAAAGCTCAGCTTCATTGGACAGCACATGTCATACGTATGGAGGACTCCCGAATCCCCAAACAGCTATTGTATGGCAGGCTGGGCAAGAGAAACCAAGGCAAACCTCATAAGAGATTTAAAGGCCAACATCACATATGCTGGGCTTGCTCCCAAGCAATTGGAGCAGGGAGCAGACCACACAAGACTGAACTGGTGGCTCTGTGGCTAAGGGTCTGTGCCTATGACTGGAAGGTTGCCAGTTCAAGTCCCACAGCTGGCAGGGGAATCCTACTTTGGTGGGGCCCTGAGCAAGGCCCTTAACCCAAACTGCTCCGGGGGTGCTGTACAATGGCTGACCCTGTACTCTGACCCCAAGCTTCTCTCTGTGTCTGTGTCTCATGGAGAGCAAGCTGGGGTATGTGAAAAGACAAATTCCTAATGCAAGAAATTGTATAGGGCTAATAAAGCAACATTATTATATTATAACATTCATGCCTTTCAAGACTTGGACTCTACAGTCACCTTTGAGTCCACAACAGATGAGCTGCACAAGCGTCATCGTCGGACACAATGGTCAACCATCATCTCAACATTGATAAAAATGTCAAATCAAAATATTTAATAAGCATGTGTACAGATAATCAATAAATTATTATTTTGTATATAATTTTAAAGGAAAAACATTGAATTAAGAAATAAGCTTAATATTTCATAAGAAACTGCATTTTTATATATGGTTACCAAAATTTGTTTTTGCTGCTGCTGCTGTTTTTAGTTTCAAATTGGCAGCAGCTAGAATGCCATTACATTAAATGAAAGAGTCAGTATGCAAAACAAAGTTGCACAGTTATGGAAGTGAACCCAAAAACAATTCATTTTGTCAAAGTCAAGAAAGGCTGTAATCTCATTCCCATGAGGCCACTGAGAGTGTAGTGCTTAATGGAGCATGTTCCCCAAAGACTTGATGACAGACAGATATGATATAATCACCTCACCTCATTATACTAGAGCAGTGGTTCTCAAACTTTTATCGATGACAGAACCCTTTTCTGTCGAAGCTAATGTCGCAGATCCCCAGCAACCTTTTTTCTTACTTTTCAGGATCAGCTATGTCAAATCAGCTATGTGTTCTGCAAAAAGCATTCTAGGAAAACAATTCAGAGGCAATTTAGCCAATTATTAAGGAAAAAACTATTGATCGCTTTTGTTTCAATTGTAAGCATCACATGAACCCATTGAGTTTATTTCAGTCATTAATTAATCACGATAACTTGTCTATGATTAGCACCCCTAGAGTTCAATAACATTTAATCACTGAAAGTTTCTTTGAAAATAAAAGAATCAACGTTCTAACCGCCGGTTTGACCAAGTTAGGGTTTTCTTCTGGTTTGAAAACTTTAATTTTTTTACATTGTTAGAAAAGGGGAAAAAAACTCTTAAATTTATATAACCAGACGGCACTTTCCATTGTCTAACCAGGCACAAATAGGAAAAGAGTTGGTAGCAAAATAAGTAAAACACAGTGAGACAACAACACATGAGGTTTTAAAAAAACTCTGCCAACTGTAGTTCATTAAAAGGTGTTTGTAAGGAAGAGTCTGAAATCAGGTCAATGAACTTTTCATATTCTTGTGGCATGAAGTCTCGAGGTTTCCCTGAAACTATGATCGCTCGTTTGGGAATTACTGCAGACAGACTCATGTAGGTCATTTAAATGTTGGATGATTTCTTCGGTGAGTTCATCAAGCACTTGGGTGTCCTCATCAAGCTCTTCACAAAAACCTTTCAGTGTTGCGAAACAATTGAGCTTGTACTTTTCTAAGCTGCTGACAAAATTCTAGCTTCTTGAAGGCATGTATTTTGTCAATGGTTTTGAATACAGTTGTGCTTCCCCTGCAATGCCAGATTAATTTAATTAATTTTTGTAAATACTGTATGTCCACTAGGTAAGCCAATCTGAGCAACCAATCCCTGTCATTCATTAGTTCCTTCAAATCAAAGTTGTGGTCCATTAAGAAAGCACACACTTTAGCCCGCAGTTCAAACAGTCATACCAGTACCCTTCCGCAAGACAGCCATCGAACCTCTGTGTGCAGTAGCAAGGATGCATGTATGCTTCCCATGTCATCACAGAGGATTGTGAATAGCCTTGTATTCAGTGGTCAGGATTTTATGTAGTTGATCATTTTTACAGCTTCTTCGAGGACATTTGTAAGAGCAAGTGGCATTTTCTTAGTCGGTATTAGTCGGTAATGGTTCACACAAAATAAGGTCCTCTTCCAAAGACTGTTGGTGCCGATACCTCATGAATTCAGGCAACACTGCTAGTCCTGCAACATCTGTGGACTCATCCATTTGTAGAGCAAAGTTAGAACGCTTTAGGTGGGATATTAGTTCAGTCCTCATGTCTAATGCCAAGTACTTTATATGGCGAGCAACTGTATCATTCAAAAGGGGAACTGCAGATATCTTAACAGACTTTTCGTCCAACATACATTTAACCAGATCAATAGCACATGGCTGTACAAGCTTTTCCGCTATTGTGTGAGCTTCTCCCGCACGTGTGATATGATAACTAACAATGTAAGATGCCTCAGTGGCTTTTTCTGTCACAGTCTGTGATGCCTGAACCAAACATTTTTGTTTTTAAAAGTTCATTTAGCTTCCGAATAAAAAAAAAATCAATGTTCTTGCTTTGACAATCTGGATGCATACTTTCAAAATGGTGTATTTTAGCAGGTGCCATCAAGCTATTTGGGAAGACTTTCGCACATATTGTATGACGCATTGAGGGGAACTATTACCTGTGTCAATGAATCCAAGGAATAAATAACTGTCATCATATTTTCACCTTTTTACAGTTCCAGGTTTATTTGAAGCAGGCTGGCATTCTCCTTTTTTTAGTTTGTCTTAGTGTCTGTTTTTCCATTTCCACGTCCTCAAAGCTTGAAAACTCAGCTGTCACAGAGGATGGTAAATCCATATTAAATAATGAGTTTGAAGTCCCAGGTATTGCTTCATAATTTTCTGGGGTGGATTCTTTTGCAGAAGATGGTAGGCCTAAATCCCTATTCTCTGTCTGGAGCCATGGTAGCTCAGACGGCAAGGGCATCTAGCTCCTGACTAGAAGATCCTGAGTTCAATCCCAGATAGGGGCAAGTGATGTAGCTTGCCGGAGATGTGGTGATGCTGACCACATCACCTCCACTTCCAGTGTTGGATTGTTGAGAAAAATGGTGGCCCTTGCCCCCCATTCCCCCATGGGCCTTTATGGCCTGAAAAGGGGACCTAACCTACCTTCCTGCTGCTATCTATTGTGCAACCTTGAAAGGTTAAAGGACCATTAACATATGAAGAAGCAATGGATATGGTGAAAATCATACTGCAAATCAGCCGCAGTATAGTAAACGAATAGATTCCAGTAAAACAAAGAAAAACACATGATAGTGTCTGGTGACACCTGTAAAATACTCTTTGAAGCAACCTCTTTTACAAACAGCAAAAAAATAAACAGAATGCAATCATTTGTGCTGTTTTTTGTTGTTGAAAGATATAGTTACTTCTTTTTTTGGCGTGTGACATCATTTAGCCTCCTGCATTTTAAAACGGATACTGGACTACACACTTTAGCATATTTTGACACATATTATGTTTGTACAGCAGTACAATAGAAGATCTTACTGCTCTTTAATACTGGCAGCTACTTGATTTAATCAGCCTATAACAGGCAGAAATCAAACCTGCAGATATTTATACTAAAATATTCTCTTCAGAAAATAGTGGGTCTAAGTATCCTAAATTATTGGGCAGATTCTCACTACACCTTGTTTCCATACAAAACTAAACACTGTGCTGAAGTAAAATAAAAATGCATGTTCTTTGAAAATAACCACAGATATATAATATAATTAAGGTTTACCACTTAAAATTAGTACTAACTTTGTAGGCGTTTTCGTATTTAATTTTTACAGTTAAACCATAGGGAAACCATGCAGTTTCACTGCACTTCATCTGAATACTCAATATCCAGAATTAGTTGTCCTAGCAACTAAAGCCACAGGTGTGCTAAATTAATGAGCTGCTGCAGTGACACCATTGAAAACACTCACGATATTAAAACAAGAAATAAGCACAGACAAATGTGCATTTGTATAAATCATAAGAAAATTATATTGTGTATTAAAACACATAAAACATGTGACATACAGTACATTCATACATTATACAGTACATACAATCACAAAAAACATAGTCTATATATGTTACTTGTTTCATTCAGGAAATACCTGAGCAAGTTGTTTCCAAAACTATAAATAGAATGAGGAGAATGAACAGGGAGAGACTGTAAAACACAGACCGGCATTTCAGATAAGTACGCACAACATAATCAGTTTGCAGCCTATATCCTATGTGCTCCCAGAGACATGAAAATACTCTGTGCTTGGAAGTATTTTCAAAAACTCATCTTTTTGAGTATCAACTTGAACAGCAACAGCTTTGAACTTTGGGGGCTAAATATTACAAACATTTTAAATAGAATCTTATAAAGGGAAAAAGATACATCTTTCAAGAAGATGTAGATTTTCACTCAAACCTATTATTTCTCACCAATGACTAACATAACTTGCCTGTTTCCCTTTAAAATTACAAAAATCATAACGTGGAATATTATTCAACATATGTAAGTAACAATATTTTGTAATTAGATTATTACAGAACAAATGATAAAAAACAAAATAATGAACTTTCAAATGTCAATGTTTGCTTTTATAATGTAGTTCATTGAAGAAAAAATAGTAACACTCTAACACCCTAATGGATCCTGGGAATCCTGGGAAGTGTAATTCTAAACCTGTATCTTTTACAAAGAATGCACCCAGAAACCTATTGTAAAAATAAAAGGGCAATTTAAGATCAAACATGCCAACTTTGATTTTACCACATGAAATACGCCATTTATCATTAATTTCTTAACATACTTTTCCATTTTCAAAGTCCTGCAATACCATTGTTTTTAAGGGCTCTCAATACTTCATACTTCTGAATTTCATTTCCATCACCAATTTTAATCCATCAAACCATTGTCATATTGAACTACTGTAAAGATAGCCTTTTCAGATATGTTTGACCTTTTTAAAAAACAATTGCAATATTAATAAACCTTTGTTTGGTTGCTAATATCCCTCACCAAAATAAAAAAATAAATTAAATAAAAGGCAACAATATGATGTTGGGGGGGGGGGGGGAAGGAGATACTACCCATTGTACTGTATATATATATATCCATTCACAGAGCAGTATTTATATCAGTAATAAACACTCTATACAATGTGCTCTGACGAGTAACTTCAGGCTTTTGATTAAATACAACCAGATTAGAGAAATCTCTATTAAATCAATAAATGAGAGCATTTCAGATAAAACCTAAATTCTTCATACATTACAACACTTTTTGTTCTCCTGCATTGATGAAATTAGCCTTTCAGTTTAATGTCTGCAGCCACAGCAAATCTTCTCCAGAGTGCAGCAGTGTGTATAATCCTTGTTCAAAAGCTGCAGTACAATATCACATCTTGTAAGCAGTCACAGCTAGAGCAGCTTCAGCATCTGGTTTTGTTCATTCTTAATATGAAAATAAAACTAAATTACTGGAATAATTTCCATAATATCAACATTGAACTTAACATGGCATTAGTAGTGAAAAGTAACAAGTAATAGGTTTATTCCATGCTGAAAAAAAAGAAAGAAAACAACGTTTTGGTCAGGTGTCCTGAAGAAGGCTCCACTGCCGAACCGTTGCGTTTCCTTTCTTCTAAAAACGTTGTTTTCTAGTACTTGTTCCTTTGCAGCCTACACATGCTGACGCAGCTACCCACCCGAATTAGTAGTGAAATATCTGGGAGGGACAAAATATTATTCTTTAAAATAAGTGAACCACTAATTTATGCATGGTATTAAATATAACTTAAAAAGTTACATTAAGAATACTAATATAATTTATTTCAACAAAGCAAAATAGTTTATAAAGTTTACAAAGTTTATATAGTTAATCCTTTGAATTAATGAAAAGCATTGCAACCTTCTACTACATCCAAATCAAGTACATTTATGAAAAAAAATGTGTTTCTAGACTTACTTTAAGTATAATGGAATTAGTCCACTTGATGTGCCCAACATTTTGACCAGGCACAGTTTATTAATTCATACAACTAATTTCATGTTCATGATACTGACAAGAAGAGAACCAACCCATGACACAATATTCTTGTAAAGTTATCTATAGGCTGTATTTTGGTTATGACATACACAGGTAAGGGCCAAGATAAAATTGTAAAACATCATAATTTGGCCACATAATGTTGCTAAACAATTGTACTTTATGTGCATACAACACAGCTTGGCATAAACATTTAATGAATTTCCTAATGAAAGTTTTCTTTAAGTATTACAGTACACCTCAGGGACGTCATAGGTGAATCAGCTGTTGCTCATTTTCATACTTTACAACCAGTATTTAGTTTGAACAGTTTTTTTTTCTTATTGGTTTTGACATTTGAAAAATGTATTATAGCTTTGAAATCATTGACACAAGTAGGTGGCTTTGATTATATGAGATAAAATGTAATATTCTTTCTACATTCTTATTGGCTGCACTCTCAAAGCAATGTAAATTAATGTTATACAAATATACACTGCCACGTGGTGAAAATACAAATCAGTGCTGTGTGAGTATTCCAACAATGCTGCACTTCAATAGAAACTTCCAACATTGTAACAGTAGAAACATAAATCTGAGGAAATAGCTTAGCTTCTACAGGAACTGATTCAGAAGTAATAGACAAATGGACTTGTGAAGTGGAAGGAAATTGCAGAAATTTGCCTAATGCAAGGATTTACAATCCTGGTCCTCATTACTCCTATGCCATCTAGTTTTCCTTCCAGCTCAGCTTTCAGTTAATTAACTGAAACATTAATTAAACTATTTCATTAATTGACTTAATTTAAGGTAAACTGAAAATCAGTATTCTTAAAAGATTATGTTTTATTAAAAAAACTAGGTGAGAGCTCAGCTGAAATTGAAATCGGGATAAACTGAGGTAACAAATTAACAGCTAGGGAATCCCTTATCTGACCTGTTTTTCAGAGATCTTGAAATCTGACATTTTGTGTTCATCACAGAGACTGGAGATTTAGATCTTTCAGGTTCAGATTGTAATCATTGCTTAACATAAACATAAGCTTTACCATCTAAAGTTTGTTCTACATATTGATGAAGATACAGAGATAGACTTACAGAGAGAAAGATAAGTTTCACTTGAAATGACATGATTCTGAACACTGACAGGCTTTTTTGATGAAGCCTGTCAATTTTATTTTGTCATTTTTAATAAATGTTATAAAACTACAACAAAAAATAAAAACATCAGTAGTATTATATTTCATATGTATTTTATTTATGTAATATCAAAGCCATATATTCTACTACTTAACTTACTTTTTAATTTTAATTTAGCTTGGTTACAGTATTTTACCTGCTAAAACACCGCTACTCTGAATCAATAAAAGAACCTGTGTTAATGTCATTGACCACACATATTCTTACTTGTGTAGCAATCCCAGGCCCAACTAAAGAACCAGTGCTGGAGCATGCGGTGCAAACTTCACCGGATTATAATTAACAGTTGAATATGTTTTGCTCCACTGCATTTGCTTACATTAAAACAATATTTGGAAATTGATCATATTTTAACTGGAACGTTGTTATGCAAATGTTTTTCACAACATAAGCTTGCAATGTTGTAATAATGTCCTCCAGAGTCTACAATTTAGCATTGCAAAAATAATAATATGGCTCTGCCTGTTGTCACAACAGAAATCCAGTCATGTTGCAATATTGCCACTGACGGCACCAGAGGATACTGTGACTATCCAGTTATCCGACAGTCATTTTCCAGCATTATTTCACAATGTTTTGATAAAATCCCCAGTATGTACAATTTTATATTGGTACACTATTACATAGGTCAATTGATGCAATATACAGTAAGTGTGATGATGGAGTGTTACCACTATTAATGTTATGATGTGGTTGTAAGAATTTTATTAAATGTTAGTTTACAATGTTATATTTTTAAGAAATGGCACGTTGTTGTATTATTCTGTCACAACAACAAAGATGATACCTTGTTTGATTAATGAACAGTTTTACTGTATTGCACACAATTTTCAGAACATAACAGATGAACCCAAGTTATAATTTTCTGTCAAAATGAACTGAAAATGTGCTGCATGTGCCGAAACAAGGAAAGTGGCATGTTTAACCCCTGAGTGAATTGCAAAGTGGATCAGATTGAAATCAGAAGATGAGCTATTTTACAGCTTGTGGGTTTGTAGTGGTTTTGGTGTGGCTCATTTGTCTTATTTTTGGTGAAAGTACAGATAGGAAGTTTGCAACAAATGCTTGTTACAAAACATACAGTATGAAACACCAAACCAGTTACATTACTTCTATGCGATATAGAACAGCTGAGTTGAATTCTCATTTACTTTTGTTCCTTGTTCAATATTTTTCCTTGTTCAGCTACTCAAGCATGATGTACAGTACTTGTAGTAACTAGCTGTACTGTAGCTAATTAAAATGGCAGCAGGATGGATGGTAGGAAATCAATAACGAAACAGATAATGAAATGTTTGTAAAGATGTAAGATCTTTAAAACAAGTTAGATGAGACAGAGTTAGCACTATAACTAATTAACATTGGTGCTCACATGCAGTGTGCTGATACTATTGAATTGCCTAATCTAAATATTATTTCTCAAAACAATGAAATACAGTCCTGAAAAAAATTACACAAACTTAAAGAAAAATTGCATGAAAGGAAGGAAACGGAACCATCTAGATATGTGGAATAATGCTTACGGTAAACTCAGTTATCACTGTGTGTCTTTACATTGACAGCATGTTGAAGCTGTGAAAGAAAGAGTTCTGTGTATAAATAAATGGAACAGTTCATTAATGAAAAACTGTAGAGAATGCAAGGCCAGCTATCATTCAGTTCATAATGAAGACAAATTTTAATTACCTGCTTTTGAGTCTAGATTATGCATTGTATAGGAAAGGAAGATATGGCCTCTTTGAACTGCAATATCCTAAACACTGTGCAGAAGATGTCTTCAGCCAGGAAATTTCTAGTCTTCTTGAGGCTGGAAAAGCTTTGGCAATTTTCTTAAAACAGTCTAACTTACTGAATCAGCTTCTGAAGAACGTAAAAACATAAACACATTGGCACATTCTTTTTACTAAGCTAGAATCAATCCATTCTCAGTATGATGACATGTATAGATACTGATAGCAAGGAGCAAAAAGAACCAGACCTGGTACTTTTGAAGTTTCTGGTATCTTTTCCCCAACATTTCAGAGAAGCAACACTGGCCCTAGAAGTTTCAAAATCTCTGAGTTGGGTCTTCAAGATCAGACTGGCATAATACTTTCCCCCACACTGGAAAGCTGATTCAAACGTTCAACATACAGAACAACATTCAGTCGGCATACTGACCTGTCCTAGATTTAAATCTGAAGAAGCTGCCTCAGGCAGTATTCAACAGTTTCATAAAGAAAGTGTTGTCTTTATCAGGAACCTCTGTCATTCATACAAACCCTGTAGTTGGTACTTCAATGATTCTAATTAATTGCACTGTGTTTTGATCTTGTGATTTATATTAACAATTTACATCAGAATTTGATATTTAGACTGGAAATACAAGTTATAAGGAACACATCACTTCAAAGAATGTAGGTAAAGAGTATGTATTTTTTTAAACCCAGATTTTAGACAACCTAGAACACATGGCACAATACAATACTGTATATCCTTCTTCAGTAACACATTGATGAAATCCTTGTGCCAACAGGTTTTCCATTCCTGCATGCTAATGTGAACATCTTAATTTTGCATCAAAACAATACAAGATGGAAAAGCACTAGAATTACAGTGGCACAAATTCAAAAAAGTGTCAAGGTCTTCCTGTAAGTGAGCTTTTTTTCCCTGACCAGAGTCCAATACTTTGTCCAATCTACAGCACAAACTTGCCAATGCCATCAACAGAAAACAAGTGAAACCTGCCAACCTTCTCCAGCTTGTTGCACCTGCTGTGGAAGAATCATTGGACATCTCACAGCAATCTTTCCAGGGGGCCGATTAGACTAATTGGGTCAGTGCTGCCAGGATTGCAGTAATCCTCAGACTTCTACATTCTGTAGCTTTTACAATAGCACTGCTGTATTTGACTGTCACAATACAGTATATTGAGGCTTGGAAAAAAATGCCAGTTTTACAAAAGATTATCATTACCTTATTTGACACATTAAAATGACACTTTCGCTATCTGACCTTAGTTGCCGTTACATGACAGATTGGATTAACTATGCAGTTTTACTTATCCTCTGATCAAATTCGGGGGGGGGGGTTGATTTTTTGGGGGGAGGGGGATTATCAGATACTTTGGCCAGCAACTGGTGAAATTGTGCACTTGAGTATTGTGGTGTCTCTGGGGGAATAGATAAATGTAATAAGTACGAAAGTACTCACACCACACACTCTTTTATTTTCGTGAGGTTTCCTCCTTTTCTTTCGTTCGTCCGTCTTCCAAACCAGTCCGCAATCCGTTTTCTCTGTCCTTGTTCAGTCCGTGTTCCAAAAGTTCGTAAAATCCAACAAATCTACGCCAAGTCCAAATCACAAGCCACATACCGTTATCCTTTATTAAATTCCGTAAATCCGTTGTCCTGAAATCTTTGTCCACTACAACCAAACTCCACTATCTTTTCCAAAACGCATTCACCTAGTAGCGTCCGCGCCGGTTCACTGTTTCTGGGGCATATATATTTTGTTTCCTGATGAGACCCACCTGCGTCTCGTTGTCTTTCAGACTGAGCCCTTTCCATCTGTGGGTCAGCTGATTTCTCTTAGCGGTCATCTTGGTCAGGTCTAAGTCAAGTATAGTGAGCAGATCGTTCCTAAAATACCTGTCCTGGATGACCCTTCCTCTGGTCCTCTTACAGTATGTAACTGACATCACAATCAGAGCAGGCAGAGTGTATATAACTATGGGAAATGTGGCGCAAACTATAAATGTAGGCACAATACACTTAACTTCAAGTGTCATAAGAAGTGGATGCAATTAAAGTTCCTTTCATATTCCAACGGCATATTCATTTACAACTTTTAGAAAATGCATATTAGAAATAATCATTATGAGGAAACAATAAAAAATTATGTTTTGTACTGTCAAAGAGAGCAATGAAGAGTAGTCTCACAGGTAAACCCGGGATTCTAAATAAAGGACAAGTCATAACATATTTCTGAAGCTAATTTGCACTTTATCAGACAACAAATTAAAATAACAAAGAACTTTACTTTACTTTGTTGTAACTCATTTTCTTCTGCCTATATTACTCTTGTGGGTAATATAAGCATAGTTAATGAGAATTGGATGTTGTCTTAGCTATGATGCTATGTATAATTTTTCTTTAAGAAAGAAATCTATTTAGATTAAAAGACAAATCCTTTTGTAAAAGCAAACCAATTTACAGTGGATACAAAATATGTAATGAAATGTATTTTCCTTTTTGTTAGGAGTGTCAGGTATGTACGAAACTAAGCAGATTACTATGAAACAGAGGTTAATGGCCTTAATTCTTACAGAAAGTGCTAGTCACTGAAGGTTTTATAAAATAATGAATTTGCTGGCATCACATGAGGCACAAACTAAGTCACAAAACTGTCCCAATTTAAGCAGGGGAAGGAATAGGGGAGATGAAAATGCACAAGGAGTGGAAAGGGGCAGAGTAGCAGTACCATTGGGCCAATTCTGAGAGTGGAACACTAGAATAATAAGTACATGTACAGTAGAAGAAAACAAGAAATAAGTGATGAATGCAGCTCTGACTCTGCCAGGATTCCATGACACTTGCTTATGAATCACTGCAATGTTAGAACCAAACAGGACTTCTCCCCAGGCAGCAAGAATTTGCTATGCTAAAAAACATTGAGTCTCCTGTCACAGGAGAATTAAATGCTATAAATTCTCAGAGGCTGATGTCACCTTCTGTAACAGGCTCACTGCCAAAATGCAATGTTACACACAGCTATACATAGGTTATACTGTAAGAATATAAAGTAAAACAGGGAAATACATACAGTATATGATATACAATGTATTGTGATGAAACCCATAGATTCAGTGAGTCCTCAGGATAGAAATGCCTAGAGATACAAGCCTTTAAATACCTACACTCACTCAACCCCCTGCAGCAACCAGACTCCTCAAAGACAAGTAGACTTATGTGTTTATCTCACCTATTGGGGGCCATAATTCTTGGAGAGAAAAAGCTTTCTGTTTCTGTTTTTCCAAGCCTCCATCAGTCTAATGGGGCACCTTCCACTGTAAATGCTCTCTCTTCTTCATTGGTGCTGCTGGACCGCTGAATGCCCATAGCTTCAGGGCTCACACAGACAGCATGTCAAAATAGCTCCACTCTCCTACAGACATGCTTGCGCATACAGACTGGGAAACAGTGAGAACAGACTTATGTACAAGTAAAAGTAGAAAAAAAGTTCAGGCCTAACACTTCTGGAACTAAATGCAATTGTATTGTATATCCTTTAATATTTTATGTGTTCAGTGTCAGGCTCACCCCTCCAGCTACCATTTGCTTTAATAGCCTGCCACTCTACTGTCACTTGGCGTCGGTTACCATGGGAACGCATTTCAACAGGAATTATGCATCATCTGCAAGCAATTTCCACCTACACCTGTATCAGGTGGTGCAGAAGATTTTAGGATAGCTCTGACATGGCTCATAGTTTTGGTATGGAGGCACGTGTAAGTAACTCTGAGTAAGTCTCGAGTTCTCTCATTCCTTAGTTTCCTGCTTGGTGCTTAATTTTTCATCCTTGACTGAGCTTTGTCTTGACTTTGCCTCTTGGATTGCCCTTGGTCCTTTTATACTGTTATTCCCTGGTTTCTTTGGACCATGCTTCCTTGTACTTTTGCCTGTCTGCTTGCTGACTGGCTACAAACCCTGCTTTGTTGGTGGACCATGCCCCTGGACTGTGTTTTGCCTGTTTCATGCTCTGTTTGTTTCCCTAGCTCGCAACAACATCACGTCCCCTGTCTGTGCAGTGCCTGCTTGACCCAATCTGTGTGCTACTGCACAGTTTTCCCTGACTGCATGCTGTTGTGTGGTTTCCCTTGTCAGTGCGCTGCCATGCAGTTTCTCTGGTTCTGTTAGCTGTCTAACACAGTGCATAGGTTCATCTCACGATTCATATATCCACTGCTAGTCAACACCAGCAGCATGTTTCATTCTGAAAATGCATGTTTCTCACCTTTAGCTTGCTGCAACCATGGCTGTTGGTGCTGCTGTACATGCCATTGTGTGCCTCTATGTTGGCTCCCCACATGTCCAGATGGTGCCTGGGCTTGGCACCATCTGAGTTGGATGCTGCATCGCCGCCATGGATCCAAGAGGGGCATTGTAGATATAGCTATCGTTTAGGAGGAATTTGCTGGTCTACAGAGATCTGCATGGAGTACTAACATACAGAAGACATGATAGATGAATGGATTAATCCCCCCATTCATTTATTTCCTTTTTTAAAATTATATAATATTAGCATACCCAAAGGGGTTGGGCAACCAGTTGACCTTGGACCCCTAGAGTTTTTTTTCTCTTTACTAAGGAGTTTTTGGTTCCTCTCTTCCGTTATCTTCTGGTCTTCTGTTCTGTATTCTCAAAATGTGTGGTTACCTGCATTGTTAAGCGCCTTGGGACAACCTTGTTATGAAAAGCACTATAGAAAAAAAATAAATTGAAATTGAATTGAATGTTTCTTTGGTTTGTATTTTTGTATTTCCTTAGATCCATTAGACCTGTGTAGCATTTCTTTTGTGCATCACAATATGTGCAATGCACACGGTGTGTGTAAGTGTAACGTGTCTAAAACTCTTGTTTTTAAAGGGTTGTGCTCTCTCTAACTCATGCAATCAAGCTTGCTTTTATATTGCTGCTTCCTCTGAGAAAGATTGTGTAAAGCAGTCAGTACTCTTCCCAAGAGGAAAAATTCTGACTGTGAGGCTAAAGAACTTGCCAAGAAAAACTAATGTTTTCAGTATAAGAATAATTTCAATACAATGAGGAATTTTTAACCACAAGAAACTTTTAAAATATTTTTTTTTCTTTTGAAAGCATAAAACACACTTAAATTTTATGTACGGCTTAAAAATTCAGTTATGTAATTTAATGTATATTATCTAAGCATTAAGGACAGTGTAGCCTATAGCAAGTTCTGTTTTCTTTGCTTTAATATGTAAAAAATTTAAAGTCTTACAGTCACAAAGTCACAAATATATATCCAATTTACCTGAGAATCACAGACATGCTGTATGTTACAATCAGCAACTGAAAGGCAGAAGAGAACAAAGTTTATAACTAGGCAAAATGACACTTCATTAAATTTTGTTTACTGTCCTAGGTGCACATGATGTTAATGCAAGTGGTTCTACACATATTGGTGAGTGTGTAAATTCATTTATTCTGTTTGAATTCCTGCCAGTAGATACAGTAAGTACATATTGCCTATTACTAGGAATTATCAGTTCCAGTAATGCTTGTTGCCCAGCATCTTCGATTACAAGAGTTTAAAAGCAAATTGCAGATTATCAGTAGTGATGGAAGCATCTTCACTCTGTGCCTTGAATCCATTCTGTCTTGGTTGCCAGAGTAACAGCATCTTCCAAATATTATTGTTTTCCAGTCCTCCACTTGATCTTCTACTCACCTTCTCCAATGTTGCTGGTGAACCGGTCCTCTGCCAGGGTGTGCTATATCTGGGAATTTGTAGTGTGAAAAAGCGTTTGACATAAGACATCGGAAAGTTTAACCATTAAACCTTCATTTTTTGCCTTTATTTCAGTCAATGAAGCATTTTCTAGCTCAATCGCCACATGCAGATGGCTTTAATACTTGTTATATGGTGAACTCGAGTAATTCAGATTTTGCTTCACAACTGATAATCCACAATATATTTCATTGGCCTTTCATTTCAGGAAATCTCTCCATTCTTGACCTGCTCCTTTGAACACATCAGGCATGATAACTCAGTATGAAATGTTCCCAGCTCCCCACAGCTTTCCTGCAGGGGGATTGTCATCTTCACCTTTTTCACAGCATGCTGATCATGGGAAGAAACTCTGAAAGATTTCAAATTATTTATTACACATTTGCTCTATCCTTAAGCAACAAGTATGAGTTTTCACCTTTCAGTGTTCTTTATTTAGGGAATATGTGTTTAAATTTGTTAAATTTTTAGAAATCTGTCACCAATCCCAGTTTCTGTGATGAACATTTCATATTATGAACATGTGTGTGAACCTATGGTAACAAACAGGATGCAGGTATACAGGTTGAGATGCAGATAGTATCACAAATGGTAGTTTCATACCTGTAATAATTTACTTTTTTGCCATATCAACAAAATTGATTAGAATTTGCTCCAGTGCAGTCTGCATAAAATAACAACAAAACACATATTACTCTTACACATACACAGGTCAATCAGAGAACCAGCCAACATCTACATATTGAGGTGCCTAATGTTCTCTAGATAGGTGCTATTTTGGAAATGATGGTTTGAAACCTCTCTCCCAAAGGTATAATAGCTGTTTAAAGAAGGAGCTGGCAGGATGGAAGGGGTCTGTGGACACCTTCTTAGCTTAACTTTTGATTCAGCTGTCATAAATAGAGGCAACAGGGGAAATGTGTATAATGAGTAAAGCAGTGGTAACAGAACACAGAATTGTGGGGGGGCACCGGAACAATAATATAACAGTTAAACAAGTTACTGAAGCAAACACAGAGTGCATTCTGATTTAATCACTTTTTAAAAATAATTGCCAAGAGGATAGGGTATTTTAGGCTTTCAATAACACAATAAATAACAAAAATTTCACAGGAGTATTGTTTTTCTGTTTATATTTAGAACTACATAATGGTGTGTCCATCAGAGCTGTTGTTTCACAGTTTTTGAGCCCTGTTTGATTCCAGTCTAGGATGATCTTCTGTAAGGAATTTGTCTGTTCTCCCTGGGTCTGTGTGAATTTTTTCTGGGTTACTCTAGTTCCCTTCCACAGTCCAAAGACATTTTGACTAGGTTAGTTGCTGTCTCTAATTTTGTTATTGGGTGCTTGCGTTTGTGTATGACTGCTATGGACTAGGTCCCACCCAGAGTGTAAGGACATGAGAGAAGTTACAAACACCTACTTTATCAAGCCTATTTAGGTGTTAGTAGCCAATTGCACTGGGGCATGTAATCCAGCCATTTGTTGAAAGACTCCAGGATTTGGGCTTTAACAACATGGCTGGATAGATTGTGCCTTCATCCATACCCATCTGTGTAGAGAATGGTCTACTGTTCTCAGAGTTAAATAACCTTCACATAGGTTCCACTTTACCCTGCACTCTGACCCCAGCTTGCTCTCCATGAGACACACAGACAGGGAGAGAAGCTTGGGGTCAGAGCGCAGGGTCAGCCATTTACAATATAAGGCACCCCTGGAGCAGTTGGGGTTAAGGGCCTTGCTAAGGAGTAGAATTCCTCTGCTGGCCGAAGGATACGAACTGGCACAGGCACAGATCCTTAGCCACAGAGCCACAGAGCCACCGTACCGCCCACTTAGTTTCATATTTTACTGTTTTTGCTAAAGAAATTCACTGGGTTGACTTTGCCAGTGCCTTGATATTGAATATTTGGATAGGGTTCTCTTGTAGGCTTCTCTTGTCAAGACTAAAAAGGCTAAACTCTTTAAGCCTGCCAGTGTTGGGCACTTCTTTTAGTCCTGAAATCTGATTGCTCATCTCGGACTGATACTAGCAATATGCTTCAAGCAGCAATGTGGTTCTTAAAACTGTAACCAAATTGTATGCAATATTCTAAATTAGGTCTTACTAGTGTATTGTACAATTTTAATACAAAATCCATTGATTCAAATTCTACCCTTTAAGCTATATTTCCTAACGTTTTATATGACTTTTTATTTCTTGGTCAAATTGTTTAAAGGATCTAAATTCTGTGTCAACATAAACATCTAAGTATTTTTTATTAACATGTTCTTCAAGTTTTTTTATAAATAGATCCTCCAAGTTCTGTTTCCCATTTCGTATTAGTAGTTTAGTATTAATCCCTAAATTTGTCTAGAGCATTAAATGTTCTTTTGATTACTTAATGCCATGGAAATGAGGATAAACTGGATAGGCTGTCCAAATCCCCCCTCACTTTAACTACACCTGAAGAAGTTCCACGGCTGAAACGTTGTTTTTTCTTTCTTCTCTTTTCAGCACTAATGAAACCTGTTCTGTTTGAAAAAGGATCTACTACTTTCAAGGGCACCAATGAAGTATTAATAAATGCAGCGGGTTTCATTATTTGTCCTGTTTGTAGGGGTGCGAACTTCATGGAGCTATTGTCTCCATGCAGTACAGGGTACTTGGGGAACCTCTTTTATAATACTTGATCTGTCAAGAAAAGCTCTTTGCATTGTAAAGCCAGCAATTTGTAACCCTGTTTAAGTTAAATGTCACTAAAATTACCTCTAAGCCAGCTAGAAATTGTGGTTCATCTTGTTTAAATTTTGGTAGCAGTTAGTAACAGGGACATTTTTTTCCTGAATTTCAGAAATTATTACATAGTGTTTCACATACTGTAGACATGAAAATCTGCCTTACAATCACGCTGACCTCCCCATTGTAGGAACAATGGGAAAAAACAGAAACTTGTGGAGAAGGACATTTCCCTAACAAAGTTTTAAATTAAAAAGTTGTAATAACTCAGAAAAAATATAAAAACTACACATGCTGTTGAAGGATACAGCGTTGTCTTGTTCCATTTTAATTAGACCATTTAAAAATAAAAAAACTTTAAATTATTTTAGAATTGTAAAATTAATAAATGCCACTCAGAAAATCCAAAAGTATTGTAAATATTTGTCTTTGTATCTTCTATAGCTACAATGCAACTTACAGTATGTGATGACAAGGACATTCAAATCACTACTCAAAACTTATTTTAATCCGTCTTTATTCTGTATTTATTTATCAATCTGCTTTTAAATATAATATGTTTTTAAAGTTACTGTGTATAATATATTTTAATGATCAAAATCAAAAATTAAATGCTGTTATCTAATTACTACTGACTAACACCTTGCACATTCTGGATTGCTGCATCTATAAATGTACCATCTCATATGCTCTGTGTATGCATTACTGTCACTATTTGTACGTTCGAAACATACAAGTAAAACGTTAGATAAGCTAGCCTATGTAGATGTACTTCTTCCTCTTCTGCGTTAATACTATTTAATACAGAACTTTGTTTCTCTGCCTGATGCATGCTGTTGACTTCTTCCTTAGGGACTTCATTTAGTACGTCAAACATTTATCTTTTATTGTCTACAAGTTTCCCATTATTACCCCAGATATTTTTTACTTCATCCTCTATAAGAGCTTTTAATTATGTATTCAACATCCATTACATTTCTGTCCAACTCTCTCTTGGACATTCTAATTTCTTTTCTGCCAGGGACTGCAATTCATTGTACTTCTTTTTAACTGGATCATGACATTTTGATAATCATTTCATAAAGTGCTTTCTTGAAGTGTAGTCCCACCATGCACCTTATATTTCTGAGATATAGGTTGCTGTGACTCATACAAAATATAAGTGGCTTTCTAACAATGAATGGTTCATCATTCTTAAACATTTTAAATGTTTTTTCTTTTACAATATAACACATAAAGCCTGAACACAAGAACACTTGACTTTTTTATTAGTTTATTAGAAAAGAGAATGTGTAATAAAGAATTCTTTTATAAATTCTTTATACACCATTTATGTACAACAGGGACACAATATTTTGCTTGTACTGTAGCTTCTTACCAGAAAGTATTTAAAAAAAAACGTACAGTGTACAGAGCTAGCAGTTATGCAAATGAAAATCAGCAAGAAGGAATACCATTTGATTTTTATTAGTTTAGAATTAGAGATTTACATTAGTATTAGTCATGAACAAATTAGGAGCCAAAGTGCTGAATTGTGGTATTCAGCAGCACGGGTTTAACAGAGTAATTCTCCATAAACAAGCATTACAAAAAAAACTTATTTGACCACATTCCTTGGTGTTTCATTTTGTGAAATTACTCTGAAATGGTTCAAGCTTTACCTCATTGATCGCTGTACTTTGTCTCTCTTGGCAGTTTCACTTCTGAAATTGAACTTGTTAAGTCTGGAGTGCCTCAGGGCTCCATACTGGGCCACCTCCTCTTCAGCACTTACTGTACATGTTCCCATTTGGTTTGCTATTAAGATTACATGGTCTAAATGATCATTTCTGTGCTAATGATACTCAAATCAATGTCCATACAAAACCTGAGACTAAAATGGCTGTCTCTGCTGTCTAATTGCCTGACATTATAAAATGATATTAATTTAGGAACATAAACATATTATGTAAACTGTATATGGCTGGTATTGGTAGTTTAAAGAAAAAATACACCCCAGTATTCCAGAGTGAAGCTGGAGGCCCGGGTTCAGTTCCCCAGCTGGTAGGGCGTGAGCCTGAAAGCGCTACATTATTAATTCTATCTATCTTCCATGTCGCATTAACTAACTCTTCAGTTTATTTCACCAGAAAGTACATGAATCTAAGTATACTGTATTGTTATTAATTTGTTTAGATACGTGATTCCATATTATATTGCCTGTTAATAAAATTCTAAAAGTATGCTTTTGTTTATGCCGATAATGAGTGAATTCACAGAAAAGGTTAAAACATGATCACTTTTCACAAAGTATATAAACTTAATATGGTCAGAAGGAGCATGTAAAAACGTTTCCAAAATAACCACATGTAAGGCTTTGATGCTTAAATTTTTTAGGGAGAAAGTGGAATTCTGGTGTGTAGTTTTTCTTTAAAATACCAATACCAGCCATATACAGTTTACATAATATGTTTATGTTCCTAAATTAATATTGTTTATGACCATCAGATGCATTATGCTCCTCTTCTTTTTATGCACAGTTACTTTAGTTTTCCCTTTAGTTGTAAAATTCCATATAAATATTCAATACTAAGTGGATTAAAACATGCACAGTAAAGAGATTAAATGATTACATCTTTTCACTAATGGCCAATGCACCATGAGTGCCCCTGTCGGTCATTTTGGCCAGCCAATCATGTACTGCAGTACGCCACGCTGGCTTGTGGGTAGTTGCGTGTGGTACCGGTTTGTACCGCGCAGTTTCAATGGCTGCATCTGTATATAACAACTGTCATGATAGCAAACTTTAATGCATCAAAATGTGAAAACTGTGCAACATACCGAATACATGTACAAAGGCACTCTCTTTCCCTAGGAAACACTTTATATTTAAAAGTAAGAAAATGAGTTTGTTATTTTGAAAACAACTTGATAAACAAAAGGTAATAAAAAAAGTACAAAAGGACATAAAAAGGTTCTTTTAAAAATACAATAATACTGAAATTGTGGGCTTTTTACAATACTGTATATCACTTAAATAATAAAATAATGTCTGGAAATGCCTAACAGTTAATTGACTTTCCTGAATGATTTAAAAACAGAAATGTTTAAATGAAGGTAAATTACTTCAGTGTTGCCACAGAACATGCACTAATAGACTACATCATCAGATGACTAGAATCTGTTCTTTATACTGGTCCCAGCTGAATTATTATGAGATTGATAATATATTATATAATCATACAATTTCTATGCTTTCTTGGTAACAGAGAAGAATTCTAAACAATAATCAGTAGTAAACAGTTTCATCAAATATACCAGATAAGCTTACTTATTAGCCATTACACAATGTGAAGAAAGCACAACAGGGATGGAGCACCAACCGTCCAAAAAAGAAACAATGATAAACAATTGTCAATGCATTGCTTCTCCACAGTATGTAGATCCACAAAGAAAAGGTGTCTTCACTAATCCTTGACATAAATCAAATATAAAACTATAATGTTTAATATTTAGAAATCTAAAATTAGATTTTGCTTATAGTTAAAGATATAAACTGCTGTATTTACTTAAGACTTCATGTTGAAAAAGAAATGATCAGTTTTACAAACTGATAAAACTGAGACTAACCACTCCTATGGAAGTGTTTGTGAACATTGTTAGAAATCTTTAAACCATGGCAGGCACACAAAAACTCCAACTTCAAAGGTGGCTTATTATTTATAAGATGATAGTGACATCTGATTAAGGGGCAAATTAGTAATGACTAAAGAAGCCTTACATGCATAATACAGCATACAAAAACTAAATTACATGCATAATACAGAATAAAAAACTAATTCTACACATCATATCAACATAAAAAATAAAATTAATATGCAGAATACATCAACAGATAAGTAAAAAATAGCTATATTTATTATTATTATTATTATTATTATTATTATTATTATTAATAATAATAATAATAATAATAATAATAAACCTGTCTAGGGTCAGTGATTCAATTCCAGAAAAGGGGTACTCTCAGCATGGAATTTGTAAATGCTCCCTGTGTTCATGTGGTTTTCATTAGGGATATTGCAGTTTTGTCTCACAGTCCAAAAACATAATGGGGAAAATTGACCCTAAGTGTGAGTGTGTGTCTGCCCGTGGATGGACTGGTGTCCGAAGTGTACCCTGCCTTGGCACCGGGGCTTACTGTTATAGGTTCCACTTCCTGAATTGGAAGAATCGGTTAGAAATGAATGGATGGATGGATTTTCTCTGAAGCACTTGTTCTTTTTATTTTAGCACATATTTGCTTTTACACATATTTGCAGAGCTAGGTTTGCTCATAAATAGGACTTTCTTTTCCCTTTGGATGATGTCAGGAACTCTGCTCCAGGATGACGGCAAACTGTTATTGTCCTAGGGTCCTTGATAAATAACCTCAGTTGCAATGTTTCTGAGAATGGAGTCAAGAACAGCTACTATGCTTTTTCTCATGGTTTTGGTAGTGTTATGTTTTGTATTCTCACGTTTTGTTTTTTCCACCATGCACTATTAAAGCATTTAGGGGTTGGGGGGGTAATACAGAATTTAACTGATGGAGTTACTATTCAGATTCATGCACAGATATTGCAATCATAAATTTTAAAGGTCATGTAAAGTAATATGAAAATGCTAGGTCAAGCCACTGAAAAAACTCAGCAGGTGCACATTCTGATTTGCTGATTCATATCAATGTGCACAGGAAGAAATAGGAAGAAACAGAAATAAGAATATTTGCATCCACTTGGATCACAACATCCAATGCTAAATGGTAGTGTTTAATGTTCAGTGGAATTCTAAAATAATATATTTTATAAAGATAAAAAACTCCACTTTACAACCTGACAATTATATTCAAGATTACTGTATATACTTTATGTAATAACTTACATATATTTTAATAATACATTATTGTCTCTTCAATAAGTAGTTCTTTGTGGATACTACCAGCCCACTATCAAAGGAATACATAATCCTGCCATATGGATTAAAAAATAATTCTCTCTAGAAACATGTTTAGATGACTAAAATCAGATCAGGGTCATATGTCCTTGAGATTTATATGCAATTGCGATCAATCTCATGTTTTGGCTGCATACTGTCTTATAGAATACAGGGTTTCAGAAAACCAATGTCATAGTGCTTTGGGGCTCAGCTTTTAAAGCAAACATGCTGCACCAATCCATCCTCATCCTTGTAAAGAATAGAAAATGTTATCAATAAATCACTATCTGGCTGTTAAAACTAGGTTTACACTCATGCTTGAAACTTTAGAGCTTTTTATGTTTTCTTCAAAATAAAGATTGATGTGCTAGACTTTCAAGGATACTTTGTGTAAAACAAAAAAAAGAAAAGAAGATAGGGAAGTAGATAATGTATTAACAATGGAATTTCAAAGTATTTAGCAATATTAATTTGATTAAATTGTTCACTGCCTAGTGATTATTTTAGAACTCACTTTTAATTTAATTCACAGTTATCTTGACAAGGTATTTTGCAGAGGCACAGTTAACCAACTCCTCAGTTTTAAAATGTCATTAAAATTATACCAAGAGATAATTTGTCTGGGAGGTCAACAACATTGCTCCCAAATGACAAATCTAAACAAAACTTAATACACACTACTATGGTAATTAAACAGGATGGATAAAATTCCAGTTATGGCAATCTCTGATAGCAGACATAAAACAGTATCAGCAGCAATCATTCAGAAGCACAGTCCACCTGACCTTATGTGCATCCTGTCCTGTGATGTTCCCAGTTCTTCCCCAGAATTCATCACTCAGTTCTGGCTTTACAGCTGACTCATCCACTTATTGAACAGCCAGCATAAGCCTATCATGCATTTGTCAACTCCAGCACACCATGAGCACACCACACACAACCAGTAACAGTGTGCCTTCAAGTGGAGCAAAAACACCAAGTTCCCTTTTGGAGCACTCCCCTTTCTCTCCTCCCATTTTTCACATTTTATGAAAAAAAAATACTGTAAGCAAGAGACAGATGACAACAGAAACGACAAGAAAAGACAGAAAGAGAAAGAGAAACTGACAGAAACTGAAATAAAGATGATTTTCTTTATTATATGAAATGTGTGTATTTCCTCACTTTAGTTTAAGACCTTAAAAATCTGTAGTGGGTGATCATTTAGAGATTTAGAGATCAGAGATAATTAATAAGTGCGTACACTTATATAGCACTTTGTTATACACTCCACTCAAAGCGCTTTAGAGGTAATGGGGACTCTCCTCCACCACCACCAATGTGCAGCATCCACCTGGATAGTTATTTTTGTATTTCATGTTCTTATTTGTTCGCAAGCTTGTAATGGGAATCAGGTATCTTGTACTTGTACTGACAAGACAGATAATTCTTATTAATACCAGATGTTGAACAGATATGATGGAAAATTGAAAATCTGTTCTTGGCAGATGAACCTTAATTCCTCTCTCACTCTACTGGATAAGCAGTTCAACACAAAACTTGCTGATATATGCCATGTTATTCTGTACAACAGATAATGATGGAACCATCTGGCCACTGCAGTCATTTCCCAAGAAACCACTCTTGCATAAAAATGTGCACCCTTCCAGCATGAATTTATTAAACAACCTTAATTACATATATAGCTACCTATGGGAAAAAAATGCATGGTTAAACAACTGAACAAACAAAAATGATTACATTAATAATTATGTTGTGAGGCAAATGAAACAAAGAATTATTGGGATATTAGTTATTCCACTCTAGTGTGGAACCTTTTTAAAAATTGTTTTTAAATTGTTTATGTGTTTTGTATTGTTATTTTATCTGAATACAATCATATTAAAATGCTTTTGTCATATTTTTATAGTTTACGTAATAAATAACATATTATTTCAGGTAATTTCATTTTTATTGTTAATGTTTTAGATTAAAATATTGGTAAGCCACTACATAGCCTTTGTGCAAGACTCAACTTGGGATATATGACATTTACAATGCCTACTTTGTTTTTTATTTGCTGTGATATTTTAACTCTTGTCTTCGCAAGCTGTTCTCAAGTAATCTTTTATTGCTCACTTCATAGAGATTGAAATAAGACAGAGCAGCAGTTACACCTCAACTAAAGCAATGTCAGAACAGAATGTTCAAACCCACTTTGTGCATTAAAATAAACTAATTTTGTTGAATGGGTAGAGATTAATTTCATGATGCATAGAAGAAAGAAAATGTTTTTGGCTGTGGAGCTTTTTTCTGTTTTGAGGAAGAAAGAGAAAATGTGCAGAAATAAAAAACAAAGGAGTGGCTAAGGATAACAAAAGAGAATTTGAGAAAGTGCACAGTAGGTGAAAAAAATAAAAGAATATAAAAATTAATGGAAATCTGGGAGACAAATTCCAGGAGACGTGTGAAAGGTTATCATCTGTAAATGTACAGACAGGTTTGAAAAGAAATCAGTTTGCAGTTCAGGGATGGTGGAAGATATTAGTTCTCACTGCTGTGACCTGTTCCCTGAAACTGTCGGTTAGTCTTCTTTCTGTTTCAGCTATGTAAATGGCAGGGCAATTTTTACAAGAGATGAAATAAATGAAATTGCTGGACAAGTATGATGCTATCTTGTTGATCTGGAAATAACCTGCAGCCAGGAGGGCCATTCAGAAGTGAATGGATATTATATACTGTACAGTATATATATACTGTATATGAAGGCTATGCACTGGCTTCTGTTGCATTAAAAGGTGACTGATATGGACAGTTAAGGGAACTGTGAATAAGAAGGCTACATAGATTAGGTGGTCAGGGGTATGAGATAATTGATGGGTTTGGAAAAAAAATTCCAGCAGAGTGGTCAACATGGGAAAAAAGAGAATGTTGGAAGGGAAGGCAAATGGCTAGAGGAATGAAAGGAATTCCCTGTGGCGTTGTTCAATGGGTTATTGTAGGTTCATCCGGGAGCACTGCCAAGTCTGTATGAGGGTTTTCCCTACTCAAGGAAAAAAATGCATTTTAAAGTGCTTTGTTTTGCATAGCTGACAAAATCAGAGGAACTATGAGAAAAGAGGGAAGCCTTTAGTGTGTGTAGGATAGAAGGAGCAGTAAAGAATAGAATGGTGAATCAGTGGGTTTGTAATATACAAACATTGTAGTACTGTATATATAAATATATTCAGTGTTTTTCTAAATGCTACTTTGGTTATATTGAATAATCACTATCTAGCTGGATCAGAGTAAAATTATTGGTTTAATTATATTACAGCTGGGTCATTATAATAGTAATTAGTGAACTGTTTCATAAGGGTGAGGTCTTGGCTCATCTGTGAGAGATCACTGGAGGAGATGTGCAGATGGAGGATCCAGCAGGACTTATGGAGATTGGTATCTTACAGTAAACTGGTCAGAAAGTTATTGGTTTCTGCTGATGCTTTTGAATAAATTTCTTTATGGTTTACTTAAATATCTACTTTCTATCCAGGTTTTGATATTGACGACTCTGATTGTCAGTATTATTGGCTCTTAAAATAATAGGAGTGAAAGAAGATATTATAATTTAAAAGAAGAAATTGTTTTCACTGGATAAGAAATTAGAGTAAAAATCCCCAGGGAATAAAATGTTAAACTTTCCCTACCTCGACTACTTTTTATTCTTTGGTGTTTATTTTGTAAAGAAATACTTCACTCTACAAAAGAACAACAAGGAATTGGAAACTATCAGCTGATTGAACTATGTTCAGAATATGTATTTGTAACTACTGTATATTATGCAGGGAAAATAGTTATTTTTAAAATAGAAGTAGATTTGTTTTTAAATGCCACTATTAATTGCTTTAAATGCTTTCTCTTTTATTCTTTTCAAAGTTATACATATTTTTAAACTTTCCAACCTTTCCTGTTGTTCCTTATTATTCTTAAGAAGTGCTCAGTTTGTCAAAAGAACATTTTCAGTCTTGGCTATGGCTAAAACAGGGGCTAATGCATAAGAAATATATGGAAAAGAAAAAGTTGTCAGGGATACATTATGTTCACAGTGAATCTAAGAGATTGACAGAAATTGATGAAATAATGTAGACATTGCTGTAGCTGATTGCCTGAGCAGGTGGAGGCACCAACCAAGCTATCGATGTTTCAGTTGTAGAGCTCAAAATTGTCTATCTATACACCTAAGGGTGAACACTTTTGTGATGAGTGACAGAGATTAACTGAATTTGAACAACTATGGCTTACACTCTTCAAACATATAACACCTATTTAGCTCTGTTATCACAGCTACATGCCCTTTTTTACTTCAATGTGATTAAAGTGCAGATAACATTCTTTTTCTTAAATCTATTGTTAAACCCCATTTTATTAGTTAATAAACATTGAGGTTACACTTACTGTATATCTACTTAGTTTCTTATAGGTAGGCCCACATATGCAAATGTAATTAACTGTTTCATTTTGAGTCTTTTTTCGGTAGACAACAATAAAAACAATTACTCAGCCAACAGAGTAGGACTGTTTGGTTCAGATGCTACCTTTTATTTTCCATCATTATTATATATATAATAATTATTCTATGAATTAAAGAACATGTATGTACAAATACAGTATGATTTACAAGATCTTGCTTTTCAGAAATGATGTGTTATGTTTTTTTTTTTAATTCATAAAATGAAGAATACAAAATCATGTCATAACTGTCATTACAAGGTCAGAAGTGGAAGCCTTTCTTGTGAACCTTATTTTTGTTTAAAGCAATTTATACCAACAGGGTGATCCAGGGTGAAAAAATCTTAAAATTTAAAGTCGCATTTAATGACTAAATATTAAGTATCCTGCATCAGAAAAATTAAATCTTAACAGCATACTCATCTCAACGTTGTGTTTACCCTCCTCCTTAATCTTTCTGTTAAATTTTCCTGCCCTCATTTTTCTCTTCCCAAGACCTTAAGCTTCTTTGCATCCTCCCTGTTTCATCTGATTGTCTTTCTTATTCCTATGACTGGATTCCACACAAATTCACCATAATATTGTAACGTTCCAAAGGAAGGTTTTATACTATTATTGTTGTTGTTGTTTAATTTTGAATGTACCGTACAGTATGTCATTTAACAGCTGTGTCCAATCACAATCCACTACAAGCGCATCAAATGAAACTACAGGATTAACTGTGTTGCATATGATGCAACATATGATTACCTGTATATGATTTTTAACTGCTATCTGCTCTTGGGGACCAGTTAAATTCTTAGCCTTGGGGGGTCTTGTCTTCTTTATCAGCATGTGTCCAACAAATGTTTTAAATATACAGATAATACAGTTGTTCTAATTCTTAAATACCATATATACTTTCATAAGTATTAATAAAATATTGAAACGCCCTCGCCTGGTGGTGAGGAGGAAGCGCCCCTAGGCGCTCGTAGTACCGCTGGGCATGCTGGGAGTGGTAGCCGGGGAGAGTCTGAGGGTCAGCACGATGACCAGCGGCTGACCCTAGCTGTGTAAATAATGTCCTAGTAGTTCTAGTGCCCTGTGTAGTCTTATAAAAGTATAGCGTGTTGTTAAGTAATTACCACCCTAATGATGTGTACGTGTTCCGTCAGTCTCCTCATGTGCGTGTATATCCTGTGTTTGGTTTTGTGTGGTTGTTAATGAATAAAGCTAGCGCTTGGTTTGTTAATCGCGTCTCCACTGGTCCTTTGTTCTGAAAAGAACCTGAAAACGCTACAATATCAATTAAATTTATGTAATTTAATCTATATTTTAAACTATCACATCAAGTTTACTTTTTCTTTTACAGTAGTGTTGATCAAATCATTGCCATGTATTCTATTCTCTATGGAGTCACTAATATGTGGACTCACTGTAAGCTGCAGAAGCCAGACATATTGAAGGCATGTGTGACATGCATTGATGTTGGTGAAGGAGAACAATGAGGTGAAGGAGAAAAACGTCACTGCAGCAAGTCTTCCCTCCCATCTGTCGATGTCTGAGGATGAATGAGAAATAAGGTGGAATTACTGTGAGAAGAATGGAAGACGATGTGTGGTTTGATGACACTGAGTGAAGTGAGTGTTATTTTGAGATTAATGTGAAAAGAAGTGAAGGTGATAATGTGTGTGTGTTGTGATTTTAAGTCTAGAGCAGGAAACACATCCTGTATTCTCCTAGCTCTTTTGGAAGAAGAGTAGAAGGGGCCGAGAATCCAGCTCTTGGTGCTGAGTGAAGTCTGGTGTGTGTCCAGTGCAGGAATAGAGAAGGGCCTTGACAGGGCTCAATACATGAAAGACTCACCTTTCAGTTATTAGCTGTGAGAAGATCAGGTGTAAGAAAAGTAGGAGAAAATTGCCCTTGTGATGAGAGAAAAGGTGTGAAGAAAAAGGTGAAAAGGGGGTGTTAAGAGTGATGACAATGTTATAAATTAAGCAGTGTGGAAAAACAAATCCTGCAACAAGGTCACCTAGCAGGGGTGGGGCCTATCTGGTACATGCTGCTATTCTAATCTCTAAAGTTATGATTTTTAAATTAATTAAAAAAAACATATTTCCATGGTACTTTTCAATTATTATTTTTTAATTATAACTATTACTTTATACATGGTTCCCATGCTGAGAATAAGCCGCATACCCATTATAAGAATTCATGAGGTTTAGCAAATTGTATAACTACAGTATATAACTTACCTGTTTAATGTTCACTTTACTGGTAATATAAACTAGTAATGTACTGTAGTCACTTATGGCATCAATAAACAGTAAGCTGCGTTTTTGTTTTCACTTGCATCTTTTTTGGAAGGAAAGATGCACATTTTCAGCAAAACATATTTTGGCTGAGACAAGGTAAGTTCTAAACTTATTTCGTGGCCAAAATGTTTAATTTATTTAAAAACTGAATCATTGTTTTCTCCCTCCCCTACAATTTGTTCTCCTTTTTCCATCTTACTTTGTCACCTTCATGTACACCACCCTGTGTTGCTAACAAATAAACTCTCTCCTCTGTTATTTTTATTCTGTATTAATTAGTGGTTCTAATGTGAGATACAGCACATGCCAACTGTTCAGGCATGTCTTTCACACACCTGTTACTTTTGAGAGTATACTTAGAGTTTGAAGCTTTTTGGATTTATTTTTAAGTAATAGACTATTATATACTGTATACTCAATAGAGTCTTTAAAGGGGAACTGCAATGGTATTTTTAAATTTCAGGGTTATAAAGGATATGGATTAATGAGTTCATTTGAAAACACATTTGAAGTACAAAGTATACGGTAACATGTAAAATCTTCAATTTACATCACAAAATAGACAAAATTTCTAGGTACAGGTATGCAGAGGTCTATAGAGGCATAGATGGCAGGGACCTGCTTCTAAGCTCCTGCAGCTCAGGAAGGGAAGAGTGTGTTTGTTGGATCCTCAGTTGTAGATAGTTTAGATAACACAGTAGTGTTCAACTCCTGTGCTTTCACATCAGCAGCTAGCAAGCAGTTCTATGTCCAGTTCAGGTTTGAGAAGTTGGAAACAGATAATGAAGAATTGCAAGGAATTTGTTAGACATGGGATTTAGTAAAGATAGATGGATCCAGAGAGAATGTAGTAGTCTTCGTAGTGTGTATTGTATTCCTGGGTAAGTTGGAATTCCCTGTAGTCTTTATAGTGTAGTAAATTAGTTGTGCTTACAGTTGGAACCTAGGTGCCAGAGGGTAAGGCACAGCAGTAGGTCTCAGAAGAGATGTGGAACATGTATCTTTCAGTGCAGGGAAGACAGGTCATGGATGGAAGAGCCCAGCTGAGTGTGGCAGGGGTTCCAGGAAATGAGTAGAATGAGTTTCCTTTTGTATAGAAGAAGAGAAATGGAGAATCTGGGAGTTCATTAAGGGTAGGGGTTCTGCAAGCTAGCAGTGATAGATAACCGAAACACACACTCCTAAAGCATTCATTAGAGTCTTCAACATAATTATGATCAAAAGGATCACTTAAAATATATTGTTAAGTGATCCTGTTATTGTATGGTAACCTTATTTAAATGAATACAGACAACTGCACAGAACAATGCTGATCAAATTTTAAAAGTTATAGATTTCTTTTCCAGAGCTTCTAAAGTAATGCTAACCTCCTCCCATTTTTTTTTGCTTAAACAACAAAAATAGATGCAATACAAACAAGAGCACATATAACATATCAATAACATCATCTGGGGTACATACTATAATACAAGATAAATAAAGATAATTTCTGCGCAACTTTCATGTTTTTACATTTAGAAATAGCCTGTAAATACGCCTTTACACCTCCTCCCAATTCTTTTGTTTTTCCTCCTCCCAATTCACAAAGAGTGGACGAGTGGAGAGCTCACAACAATGACATCATCAACTATGGCAGTCTCTTTAAGGGAAAGAACAGTTACAATGTCAACAAAATTCTTCAGTGTAATTATCAAACCAACATGAACCAGCATCCAACACGACATGGATACGAAACCACACCCATACAGCATAAATCAAGATTTGGTGAAAATCCACAAACAACATTTTATCCTGGTTACAGACAGATATCATCCTCTCGCTGCATTCTCTTTTCATTGGTTATTTTTGATGAGCAAAAATGGTAGTAATGGCGCCTGGTTTTAGTGTTTTTTTGTTCAATATCTAAAAAGAAAATATACAGTAGTTCATATTACAAATGTCACATGTCCAGTGGGCGCTCCTACTCTGTCCTGTCCCTAGTTTCCTGTGCTTTGCTGTCCTTCCGGTGTCTCTCTCTCTGGGGCTATATATTTCCGTCTCTCTCATTCACCTTCGCTCAGCATTGACGTTCGGATGTCCTGAGACCCACTTAGCACCAGGTTGCCCCACGTCCGCTGCCTGAGGGCATTGGTTTCTATATGACTCCTAAACTGCTGAGCCCGGGCTAATCCCCTGTCTCGCCTCTACGCATAGGGTCTATTTTCGCTCTCCTGCCATTCCACAGTTCGTCCCTTCCAACATCTATGACAACAAACTGTCAGGCTTCATAAACATTTAGGCTCCAGAGCAGAGAAAATTTAAATACATATCTCTTATTCCAAATTAACAATATTTGAAAAACAACCTTTCTGTTGCAATAAAGCACATGCTTTAGACCAAAAGTAGCAAATTTTGTTACTCTGAATTTATATATAATGTTTTGAAATGACGCATACAAAATGACATGTTTTTACATACTTTAACTTGACTGCCGAATTGAATGAGTGCAATTGAATTGTATCAACATAACGACTTAAAGATGGTTTTGCTGACAAATACTACTTATTAACTATGCATACAGATGATGTTGGAAAATTTCTGTGGTGAAATGTCTGCTGCAAAATCTGTACCCATTTGCTCATAAATCACATTACATTAGTCATTACAGTGACTAGTGAGCAGGAACAATTTTACATCACAACTCTCATGAATTCTTGCTATTGCCCAGTGAAACCAGCAGTTTGCAACAACATGGCACCCATACAGTACTTTCACAAAGTTCACAATTTTGTGCTAAATTCATAATTTAGTAATATCATGATTTTTTTAATACCATCAATTAATTTATTTTGTTACCGAGATTTAATAACTGATCTGATTGCAGTTCCCGTTTAAGTAGTAGTAATGCATTCCTGCAGTAATAAGCATTGTCTCAATATCATCAGTTGTCTAGACCTGGCCCAGCTTTAATTGATTTTCTGAATAAAATTCTTAGGCCATTATGTTGCTCTGGAATAATGGGAGATTATTTATCTACAATAACAATTCATACATGTTTTTGCTTTGACATTACACCTGATGTGAAAAGTAAGGTTCTGGCAGAAATTTAATCACAGCTGCACACAAGCAGCTCTGACTTCAAAAACACAGTTTTTCCCCAAACAGTGGAGGATTCTCTATTTGTCTCTAAAAAGAAGAGTCTATATCTGTGGAACATTCAACGCTATACATGTTCAAAAGGAGTACTATCACATTCTGTAACAGCATACTGCCAAATGAGCCCTGTTGCACTTGCACAATTTTTTTGGCTGCATGATGTTCAAGATTTGAAATCTTTCAGTAACTCTTGAAAGAACAAAATAGCATTATGTCTCCACAGATGGTGATACAATATAGAATTAGGTGCGAATTATAATTTAGGCACTTCATAATTTATAAAAATAATCCTTCCTCTTCTATAAATTATTAGTTGTGCTTGTGTGTCTGTTAATTTTATGTTTTTATATTGAATTTGTACATATACAATATACATTTGTATATAATAGTAATGCTGTGCAATACTTTGTCATATGTGAATGTAATTTGTTTAGTTTTTTAAGTAGAAAATTTCATATCAATATTGTGGTTTCTGTTTCTCATCAGTTTTTTTATACATACTGTACAAATTAAAAATGTAATATCTGCATTTTGGCTAGAATATCTTTAGGAAGGGAAAGGAATATATTTGTATTGGTGCTCTCCAAAACATACATGTAGGGACTATTTGTGTTAAACCTAACAGGTACTGTATACCTGACAGTGTTTATAAATATAGATGGCATGGGTATAATCTTATTTTTTCATGTACATATTTTTTATGTATCTTATATTGTACAATAAAATTTGTTAATTTAGCATTCCAGGTATAAGCTATTTATTTTTGAGTTCTCAGAGGTGTTGAGTAAACCAGAGATGGCAAAAGAACCCATCCACCAACCCTGAATAGAACCCATGACAACTTAAAGCTTCTTTCAGACATTTTTATAAACACATTTTGAACGTGCTGAATAGGAGGGGAGGCTTTTTGGAAGATCTAGTGTGCCTTCTGGAGCCAAAAAATTTTAATTTTGCAGTTGCTTCAATCAGTTTCTTAGAATGTGTGGGTGATTTGGCAGAATCATGTGTGGAGTTGTGTTTACTTTATCCCAAACATAAAATCTGTCTGTTCCCAGATTTTTTTCATATTACATACAGTATGTGTTAATATCTTTGTTGTTCACCTTTTCAGAAATTGCCAGCAAACCATCATGTACAATACTTTCATAAGTTTTTGTAAGTCAGACAGGCTACACAAAGCTAATAACTGTCAGAAATGTAATACATGCTGTGATAAACAATTGTCTACAATTGCATATACTCTCCCATCAAAGAACACATATCACTCCACCTTATTTATCTCTGCTTTATCCAGTGCAGGGTTCTGGGGAAGCCGTAACCTATCCCAGAAAGCAACAGGCACAAGACGGGATACATCCGGGACAGCAGTCTATCATAGGAAATACTGTACACAGACAAACACGTACATACTGTACTCACACCTAGGGTCAAATTTTCCAGGAACCATTTCCGGAGAAAACCCATGAGAACACAGGGACAACGCACAAACTCCAAGCGGGCAGCACCCCAGGTCCAGAATTGAACCCAGGGCACCAGCAATATGAGGCAGCTATGCGAACCACTGCACCACCATGCCACCCAAGAAAACTGTATAATTACAGTATATCCAGATGTCAACTGTTAAAGCTTGTATGTTGATTTTCCATTTCAGAGAAGATTTTCCTTCATTTGTAATGGAAATTACATTGTTAAAAAATAAAAAAAATAACATTGCAAGACAGCCCTGCTTTAGCATTGTGTTTTAGCAATCCAACATTGTGTCTCGGTCCCTGTCCTACCCTGCACCTTTGGACCGCCAGCCAGTGGTTTTCCAGTGGAGTTCTCCCTGCCTTCTTCCTGTTTTCTCTCCACTCCTGCTTTTCTGCTTGCCTGAACTTACAGTACCATGTTGCCAGCCTGGACTCCACTTGGGGAATCTGTCATTTGCTGTGCTCTCCTCCACTACTCTAGCCTGCTGTGTTCTGCATGTGGCCATCTCTTCGTCTGTTAGCAGCACCATGCGGGGTTGTAGACTTGGTGCAGTAGCTACATGCTGTTAGCGTGTGAACTGCCATTCCCCTTGCACTTACATTGCACTGCATTCCTTTCACAATGGGCGTGAGATGCTTCTAGTTCCCTTCTTTCTACAGTGGGTGTGGCACTTTTCTTCTTGGTTTATGCACTGGTGGTGAGGACTGCTGTTGCGCTGGGCTCGCAGTTCTCATGGGGTTCTGTGGTCAACCAGGGGCCTGACAGTCCCTGTGAAGCAGAATCCTTTCAGCATCATGCTGGCCAGTACCCCTGGACTGTGATGCCATTGCACTTGGGTCTGAAACAACTTCTGGAACAACTTGGGTCTGAAACAACTTCTGGCAAACATCCAGACAGTGAGTCTCTGATATATTCACAAAACAAATGCAACAAATTCACAAAATAATGAGGAAAATGATAAGTAACATTATGAAATAAACATTATGTTGATTAAGATCTGTCAAAAACAATCATTATCATCTGGGGGACTACTGTGGAAGTCACAGATAAGAATTGTGTTTGGTCACATACAGTAGGTTGCAGATACTGTCTTGAGTGATTCTGTCCCTACAATATATTATGTCGGAACAAACATGTCTTCCTAGCTCATCCCACACATCCAATTGGGATGAAATATGGTGAATAGTGCATCCAAGACAAAAAGGAGACATATTCATCTTGCAACAAAGCAGTTGATACATGAGCAGTACATTGTCATTAGATGAGTAGGATAAGGACAGGAAGGGATAGCAAGTGAGATCCCAGAACTTGATTAATGTATCAGTAGATACAAATTTAACATTTGTGGCAAGCTGTCATGCTTGGACCTCACCATGAAATAGTCTGTAGAATACAATTATTTCTGCATGTCTGCACCATACTTGCTGATGCCCATCAGGGTGTCTCATATTATGTATCTGTGTTTTTCTTTTTTTGATTTTCACCAGGCTTGGTATCCAACAAGTTAAACTACCTCATCACCTGTGCCTAACCAACTATAACCCTAATAAGGTTGTAGGGGTTTTGTGAATTTACTGGAACAATTTATTAATTGTAGCAGCAATCACAAGGTGGTTCGTTATGGGTTTTAGAAAATCAATCGATCAGCGACACACACACACACGGATTCAATAAACGAGATACATTTATTAATACATAAATTGTGCATAAAACATATAACAATCTGCCTGGATACAGGTGGCAGATCTTACTGTCAAAGTGCAAGGTATATCACGAAGAGATGCAAAACACAAAGAGATACAAAGAATATGCTTCAGTATACCGTTTGGCTATACTATCATTAATCGGTCTACATTAGCTACTCAAAAGTAAATACATTACTCATGTGAATTGAATTGATATCAACTTGTGTTGAGGTAACAATTGGATTCTCGAGATGCAATGTAGAACATTGGGTTTACTTATCCAGATATGGATTCCTATTCCCCGGCACGGGCACCAAAGACCAGCTAGCGGCTGCGTCCAATCGCTATGGCATTCAATAGGCGTTGTCCTGGCGTCCTCTGGCTCCTTGCCAATGAGTCCAGGTGCAGCTCGGAGTTGGACAAATTAGGAGGAGAGATTTCTGCTGTGGCGATGCGCCAACAGTCTCTCTCTCTCAGGGACCTACTAGTAGTCCGGCTGACTAGTAGAAAGTCTCTATGCACAGAGGGTGACTGCAGGTCAGAGCAAGTCACTCTTTAGGGGGAAGAAACTAATTTTGCTTCTGGTGCAGCGCTGTTGCTGAATAAAAACTTATTCAGGTTGTCGAGTCCAAACGTATACTCCAGTGATCAAGCGAAGTGTCCACGTTGGCATTGGCTAGCAATTTATGTACAGGCATTCCCCGGGCCGACACTTTGCTGTAACAAGGTTCCAGCCCCTATACAGACAACACCGGCCATCACGTGATTGTCTCTGAGGGTCTGAGCAAAGTTTCTAAGCTGTGCAATGCCTTTTAAACCAGGACCAAGACAGGTGGTGATTGGCCAAAAGTTTAGCGGGCATTTCAGACCCATGTGGCGTTACCACACCCTACGGGTTCCTGATTGGTTGGTCAAGGTGAAAGATGAGTCACAATGACCTCTGACATCTAGGACCGCAATCCAGATGTTCTCAAGAATCTCAGACACATAGGCGCCAGGAATGACCATTGATCATGATAGCCAAGCATGGCTGGGCGCATCCCCACTTGGTATCTGCTCCTTATCTGAGAGAAAACATCCTAAATCAGAACTGTATGAATAGCTTCTCTGTGGCTGCACCACAGAGATGAGAAAGAGAGATGGGAACTCATTTAGAAAAGCACAGCAACACTTAATTCTGTCTTATTAATAAGCATTGCCGCTACAAGGTAATTTAGTGCATATGTGAAGTCCTTGTTTTTTTCATGTATGGACCAAAACTAGCAATGTGTGATAGTGTTTCACTGCTCTGTACAAAAGGAAAGGTCTGCATAAACATTTAAAATGTCATTTGAAAGTATCCCTGTCTTTAAATATTTCTCTAAAAGAACTTTATGCCAGAAGGAATAATTCACATTTTACAATACTTTTACAAAAATATCAGAAAATTTGAAATTAGAGCAGGTTTGATATATAAAATTATGCTAAGAAGAAGACGGTATTTGTGTAAAAAAAAATGTAATGCCTCTCAAGACACCAATTAGCTCATCCCCAGGCAATAAGCATAAAGTCAGTTAATAAGGTAGCTGAAGGACCATGCCCTGTGTAGAAAATCTATTGGAAAACTAAAGAAGCAAAGCAAGCCTGTTCACTTACCTTTCAAACAAGGCTAACATTACTGATACACTATATGGAGTTATAAGAAAGGTATATTAGAAATGCAGGAGGAAGGTTAGATTGTAATCTTGTACACTTCCAGTCACCTGCAAATGTAAATCTCACACTTGGACTTCCTGTAGCTGATCACTCTTGTACCTGTTCTGCTTCTCACCCCCCATCTACACCACTATGGCAAATTCCCAGCTCCATCCTTTCACTCTTGGGGAAGGGGGTTCTGGACAGTCTGATACTTTTACCAAAATTTACTCTGCATATGTTGTCTCTCTCTCTAGTATTTATTAGGATCTAGCTGAACTACTGAGTTTTTTAGATGTTTATATGTTAAATACACTATGTTGTACAGGTATGTGAGTTTTATCCAGTTGTATTGTCATATTAATAGAAATGTATGATTTTATTTGTACTTTTTCGGTGCCTTGGGGTGACAAGACTTTTTTCCATTGATTGTTGAACTTTAAAATCACTATTTAGAACAATAAAATAGTTCATGATAAAGTTCACCCTCGGCTAGCGCTGAAAACTTGTTTTGTAAACCAAGGGCTAGCCATCAGTGTCCCAAATGATTTAATAAATCAGTTATGAAAAATACAAAGATAAATTAACTGACTTTAAAAAGGGATTTAAAAAAACATGATCTAGTTAAAGAAAAGGAATATACTGACTTGCAGTTACTGTACATGCAAAATACGTACTGTATATCGAAAAAGGCCAAGAGAGTTACAGTATACAGTAGAAAGGAATATTGTAATGATGACTAAAATAAATAATAATTTTTTTCAGTATTGCAACAGAAACAGAACAGTAAATGAGGAAATAAAATGTATTGGGAATAATAATGGGACTCGTCTAGATGATGAAAAGGAAATGGCTGATGTGCCGAATGAATATTTTACACAGGTGTTTATTAATAACATACTGTACTTCAGACTGAGGAAGAACAAAGGTATGTATTAAATTCTATTATCATAGAAGAGGAAGTCGTGTCACAAAAAAGACAAGCTGTCTAACGCCTTTTATGTGTATGGTTACTGAAACATAAAAAAGGTATAGTCCATACCAGAGTCACAGCAGGATGTAGGGCCAGAGCTCATCCTGGTTTTTGTAGTAATACGAGAACTAGAGAGCATGTGACTTCTCTCCCTTGGATGATACACTTTTCCATCCCAGCGATTATTCCTCAACGATGTTGGTCTCCACATACACAACTTGGTGGACTGGAGCGACTGTGGTAAAATACCTTACTGATGAAAAAATAAATTATAGCTAAACCTAAAGGATCATCTATATGTAAATATGACCCTAAGGGAAAGTGAACCTCATTTTACAAAAGGTGTGAAAGGTGGGTCTGAAGTGATGTATTAAAAACTAGTTAATGGATAGAAAATGGAGGTTGCATATAAGGAGTAAATGTAACCTCCAAGGAATAAACATTACAGTTCAAAGTCCAAACTGCATTTTTCATTACAAATTCAAATAATAATTATTTTTTTATTGAAAACAATAAAAACATATTTAATCTTGTAGCTTGTATTTTCTAAGTCCTCCTCTGGCATGAATTACATTGACATGGAAAGGCATAACATAAATAAGAACAATTGGATCGTGTCTTGTGATTTTAAGGATGTTTTACTTTAGGACTATATCTGACGTACTGGGTTCCCATTGATGATCAATCCATTTTGATAACAGTTTTGCTAGGGTGGCATTACACGTGGGTGTGCCCAGTGTGGAGGCGGAGCCCTGGTAGAAGGGCGACACCTCGCCTTTGTAGTCCCAGCTGTCCTGGCTTTTAGATGATGAGCCACAGCTGGGAGGGTCCTGTAAAGGCACACTGGACATCCCCCGAGGGGACGAGCAGGGACACCCCTGTAAGGGGGAGCTTTACATCAATTGTTTAAGCGCATCTAATCTAATACCATTTTTGCCTATAATACTGAGTTTTCACATTGAATGACCTGAGGAATGCTGTTAGTTTTTGTTTTTTGAAATATACAGCTGAAAATCTTGAAAATCTTTTTAACTGCTAAAGACATTTAACCCTTTGCATCTTTGCATTCCTTGTGTTAAATATTGTATTTTAATATGGGATTTTAGTTAAAGTAAATCCTGTCCAAGGTACTCACAGTGTTGATTTAAAAAGCTCAAAAGAGTAAAACAGATATTCTGACAAAGAATAATGTTCACCTTTCAATTGTGGAAATATATCTGTCTCTGAAACAATAAGTAGAAATAAACGTCTTGCTACAGTATGTTTGACACAGTAAACTACTTTCTCTTTATTGGGCAAATAGGCTTTATTTTTATTCATAATAATATACTGTATTACTGCTAATCATATATACTAATATTTTTAATGATCTTTTTTATAAGCTATGGTCAGACATTGTTTTACATCATATACTGTAAAAGATAATACTGATAGAAACAATGCAGACAAGTATTCTGTCAAAAAAAACATAAAAACCATTATCTTCTCACATTTTATACAAAAAGTCATTTACTTATTCATATGGCTGTTGAAAATCACAAAATCAGAATTGCTCTATTTTCAACTATTGAAAACACTGAACCAAAGCAACGTCATAAACATTGTGTCCTCTAATGTGAAAATTGTGATGCTACTGCAATGTTTGATTTTCTGTAAAAATTAGTAGGTCTATCAAGACACACTAGGATGAAAGAAAAAACATTTTTAATGATATGAACTCTTCAGACCTGCATTTTTCAAAAATGAATGTTGAACTGCTGAGAAAAATCATGTGATTAGTAATAATTCTGATTATGTCCCCAAATAATATTTTTTACCATATTGGAAGTGTATCCTGCATTTTTAACTGAAAACATCTTGTGTATTCACTTTGCCACTTACTGTTGTTGCTTTCATAGCTTGAGTAATTTATATAGAGCACCATTCAAGGAATTCAAGGATAAGGGCTCCAGTTCTTGAATGAAAAGAGCTAATTAAAAGGAAGCTTATAGAACAAAACATAAAACTGAAACCCTATTGTGAAGGGCAACAACAGCAGTTGATGTATTTTTCCTTAACAGTCAATTTAACTAAACATGTCTGGTAAAAGACTGTTTATGACTAATGCCAATATAAGGTGTAGTTCAACCATCACCAGGTTTTGAGTACAGACATTTGTGTGAACCCCAGGATCAGAGCCACACAGTGCAAACATAATTCACAAGGGTGAAGAGTTCTTTAACATCAAAAGGCGTCCTGCTGGAAGATAATTAATTTCTTTCTAGGCATCATGGAGGTGATATCACTTCTAAAATTTTAGTTCCATTGTTCTACCTATGAAAGAGACTCAATAACAACACATTCACAGGAAGAACTTTAAATATCAATTTAATCTTTCAACTTAATATCATGTCAGAAGACATACCAATCTTAAAAGAGATGCGAGGCTGTACCAAACCATTCTTCAGGTCCCACTTCCCATTTCACATTTAATTTGTATTACTTTTATTCTGAATTAATTCGGTATGATGACACAAAAAGCTCTTTGTAGTAGTAGTAAAAGAAACAATCTACTGTGTCTATGTATATAATGATCTCAACATTTGAAGGAAATCTTCATATTTGATATATAAACAATAACATATTTAAATGCATATCATAATGTCAACTGTGAACATAAGAATATGAAGAAAAGACCCAAATGAATGGCTCCCATGAGACATTTTTATTATACTGTTAATTTTACTAAATTTTTATTTCAATAGTTTTTTAACTAACGAAAGTGATAGAACATAAACCCGTTTTTGTTAAGATTTTGAAACTATTAGTGTAAAACTATCTTAAATAAAAAAGTATCTATTGAGGATATATTTCAATGTTTTGCACTCACAATTAGTGCTGATTTTCAAAATGCTAGTCTAAACATCATCATTTAGTACTGTGACTCAAGTAACTAATTATATGTCACTAGCAGTTCAATTACTGCAAACTCAATTGTAATTTTCTGCCATTTACTAGCATCTAATGAACCCAATACGGAATGAGTTTTTTCATGACCACATTGTTTACCGATTAATCAGAGGAAACTAGAGCTTAAGGCTAGCATTAATGTTAATGCCTGGCTGAAGTGTAGCTGCCTTAACACCTCTAAATTCAATCATTCCTTTGCTTGATAGTCAGCAAAGCCTTCAAGTTCAATCATCTCTATTAGGTTTCAAAGTAGGTGCATTAAAATACCATTAAGTAGGGCACATCATGTAAAGTGGTAAAAGTACTAAATAACTCAGAGCACATACACACTTATTTTTGTCTTACCACAAACCCGGAGAAAATCACATCATTTTTCAAGTGAAGAAGGTATTATTCAGAAGTAATGCATTCTACATCTTCTGCAACTGCTATTGTCAACCCGATATCACTTTAATGTGCATATGGAAATTAAATTGCAGGGACCTTCATTCATTACAGTACACAACAGCCAGCAGAAAATAGTCAGGATTTCAATTATATCTGTGAGCACTGTCCCTTTATTCTTAACTGATCTAAAAATATGTTTTCTTAAATACAGTGTAATATATACTGTATATCTGAACTTTTCTGGGCATCGGATATTGACATGTTCCCCAATCCAAAATGAATGAGTGAGAAACCAGACCACTGATAAAAGCTTTTGCATTTGAAAAAGATTCATTAGTGCTTGGTTACAACTTTTGATCCTATTGACTCAGTGTTTAGATAAAATTTTGACCCCAAACCTAAAGGTATGAGTGGGAAACAATCAAGACCTTTGATCAAAGCTCTTGCAATTAAATGAGATTCAATAATGCTCGGTGACAGCTTTTGATCCCACCGACTCTGTTTCAGGATACAACTACTGCACGGTGCACCGCGCCACCCAGGCCCCAGAGAGTTTCTGAAAAAAAAAAATGTTCAGGTAGAAATACAAAACCACTTGTCCTAAACCTGACTAGGGCCTAAAAACCCAGCACCGAGTTTAAAATTGTCAACTTTGTTTGTGAATGCTAACCCTAACCCTACCTGGGGTGTCAACTGAGCATTTCCGCGATCTCTATCTTAGCCTCTCTGGACAAAGATTTTGACATGTTCCCCAAACCTAAAGGTACAAGTGGGAAACAATCAAGACTTTTGATCAAAGCTTGTGTAATTAAATGAGATTCAATAATGCTTGGTGACAACTTTTGATGCGACCGACTCAGTTTTGGGATACAATTAGCGCATGGTGCATCATGCCACACAGCCCACAGAGAGTCTCTGAAAAAATAAATTTCAGATAGGACTAAAAACACATCCTAAACCTGACTTGTGCCCCCAAAATCCAGTGCTGAGCTACAAAATTGTCTAAATAGTGTGTGAATGATAACCCTAACCCTACCTGGGGTGTCAACTGAGCATTTCCACAATCTCTATCTGAGCCACTATGGGCATCGGATTTTGACATGCAAAGGAACAAGTAATAGGTTTATTCCATGCTGAAAAAAAGAAGAAAGAGAACACAACGTTTCGGCCGTGGAGCCTTCTTCAGGTGTGGATTTTGACATGTTCCCCAAACCTTAAAGGTATGAGTAGGAAACAATCAAGACCACGGATAAAAGCACTTGCAATTAAATGAGATTTAAGAATGCTGGGTGATAACTCTTGAAACCATAGACTCAGTTTTGGGATACAAACTCCCAAAACTCCATATTTGCTGTTTTGGCTTGTGAGCAAGGAAGCAGATATTACACAGCCACATGATATATCCACTCTTGCTACCATTTGGAAACATTTCCCCCATGGTCCCATTCCTGAATCTGTACTGAATTGAATTGATTCAACCTCTAAAGGTCTCCAATTACAGTTGAACTTTGTCTTATAAATAGGCCATTAATTTTATAAGCCCCTGTGCAAAATCATGTAATACAAATATACTTAATTATTCTGGCTTGTTTTGCAATTACACTCACTACATTTATTTCTTGTCTTTTTTAATATGTTATTAATAATCTGTTATATGTTCAGTTTTGGAATGACATGAGCAACAAGTAGTTGGACTGTGGGAGGAATAGTGTCTGGCAGATTTGACAGATGGATTAAAATCTGATTGCATAGAGCAATAGATGTGCCCTAAGGGCCTATTGTGGCTGCACAATCTGAAAATAAAATAGAAAGACAAATAATTAGGACTTATTAAAAGCAGAGTCCTCTTCTGTGATGGCAGGACAACATTGTTCTATTTCTCAGGAACACGGCTGTCTTCTATCCAGAGTGGAATATTGAGAGTGCTTTCAAAGCAGAGCCTCCAGAGCCTGTTTTAAGCAGCTAGGATGTTCTTCAGCAAAAGCAATGAGATGGTTCTACATGACGTTTGTATTGATCGTGCCTACAATCGGCAGCAGAGGGATCTCTGTGTAATTTTCACAGATGGATGTCTACCCTTTCATGGAGCTTTTCATAATCATGTAATTTTTTATTTTTATTTTGGGACCTCTTAATTCTAGATCTGTTTGATAGTGGTGGGATTCATCGAAAGAAGTTGAAAAGTATTGTGAGATAGCTTCACTTTGATGTTATCCAGCTTTGTCAATGGGTTGCAGAGGTCAGCCCATTGTATGTACAATGGTATTGATAGGTACCAATGTTTGTATTGAGCTCAGTAGAGCATATGTATTCTGCCCGGGCAATTGGTGAGACAACAAAAAATATCAACCATAGAAAATGATGCCACAGCTGATAATTTGGAAGTGCTTGCAGTTTTTCTCATTGCAGAGGTAGTAATGGGTTACATTGAACCTGGCCCAAGGTACACATAGCACACAACACACAGGATAATAACCTATCAAGCTCCATTATGAACATTCCTAAAACAGTAAAATCTTGGAACTTTGTTATTAAGACCCTTGCCTACAGTATTTATTCTTAAGGATAACTGGCCTTTGCTGAAGTTAAAGACAAAATGACCAAAAGCTCTTCCTCATTTATTATGTGTGCTGATGTGCTTCAGCATCATGAAATAACATTTTATATATCAGATATAATCAGGGACTTTTCAATACCAAGTTAAAACATTATGAGAAGATAAACAAATAATAGCCATTATCCTATTACACACAGGCAAACTACATTTAAATAATAAATGTAAAGGAAAACTAAAGGTGATTTGGTCTGAAAAAGCAACAATCAATGGAAATATTTTCAACAGCTTATGTTGTTGTGTAGTCAAATTACAACAGTGATAGTTGACAGTGGAGAATAATTTAATAATAGAAGTTTTAATTTTTAAATAATTTCAAAAATAAGTTTTCCTTAAAGGACTCCAGTCCTGGGCAGAATGGTGGTTAGCATTGCTGTCTTCCGGTACTGGGGCCCTGATGGGCTATCTGCATGGTGTCTGCATGTTCTGCCCATGCCCACGTGGGTATCCTCCAGATGTTCTGGTTTCCTTCCACAGTCCAAAGACATACTTGCAAGTCAATTTGCTTCTGTAAAAACTGACCCTGGAGTGAGTGTCTGTGTGTGCCCTGCAATGTACTGGCATCCCACCCGGGGTGTATCCCACCTACTTTACCACCTGTTGCTTGCTGGGTAAGGCATGAGCATCCTCCGTGACCTTGTACTGAATAAAGCAGTCTAGAAAATAGATGAATGGAATCCAGTTTCAGTACTGACTAGGCTCAGCCTCACACAGCTTTCAAGATCAGCCAAAAACAGGCAAAAAAGTGGTTAATCTGCTGTCAAGAATCTCAGGACATAAAAACAGCTGTTGTGTAAGCCATGAAGATAAAAGGCATGTAACAGATTTATGTAGCATCTAAAATATGTGTATCAAAGTGTTATTCAAAATCCTATAGTAGGATTGAAATTTTAAAACATATAGATTAAATATGAATTAGAGGCAATCCAATCCACTGTGTAGACAAAAAAAATCTCCAGTGCTTAATGTCTGTACTAAACTCGCAGCAAAATCCTTTTTGTCACAGAAAGTGAAACAATTTTAAAACTCACATTTCATAAGAACAACCAGAAAATTAATCCCAAATCCATACACATATCTTGTACTTGAAAAGATTCTTGTGAGGCAAATAAATGCATTTGTAATCCAGTCTTCTCAGTGTGAAATACACTAGAGCAAAAGAATCTCAAGAGGTTTTAAGATAAGACAAGTACAATTGAAGCTAGTTCCTATAGTTTTGTTTTTATGGCTATAGACTGTGACAGAGGGATCTCTATCACTGTCCGCAGACGGTACATTACACGACACACATTATCCCACTTAAGTTACACACGTTCATGCATCCACTTTCCTATCAGCTAGCTAGCTCATGAGGGTGCACACTCGGGGCTTGGCTAGCAGTTTCCCATTTCATACACGCAAAATATAACCACATTTTATTTCTAAATCAGTTCTTGTTATCTGTAGAAACCCAGAAACAAACACAAACTCTGAGGGTCAATTGCAACTAGCCTCCCGAGTTAGTACACAGCTGCGTACTAAGTTGCGGTTTAGTTAGTACGGTACTTTCTGGAGATAATCTCCAGCTCTGAGTTCAATAGCAGCGAAAAAACGTGTGGAACAAAGCTGAATTTGTGCTCAATCCAGTTCCCGGGGCTAAGCGTTGTTGTTGTCCTAATTAGCCCGAACTGCAGGGGACTGTGCATCAGAACATTTCAATCAATCTGATTAGTAGGTCAGAAGCAACGTAAAAATATCCTCTATTCCTGGAAATACAGTAGTTTTCATATTTTGTTGCTTTTAAGCTTGAAGTCATGACTCTTTGAAGCAGTTGGTATTTGTGATAAAACATGTTACTACTCCACACATTAAAAGTAGAAAAAAAACATATAAGTCGATAATTCACACAAATAAAAAAATTGAAAATGACATGATCACTTAACTATTCCAACTCTGAATAGGTGCACACAATTACCATAATCAGCCATACAATTATTTGAGTGGCCATTATCTATAATGACAGTGCTTCATATGATTTCACAATAAATACACATATTTTTTAAGGTCTCTCAGTAAAAGAGTATATTTCAAGTAAAGATCCAGTCATGAAAATCAAGGAGCTTTGAAGCAGCTCAGGGGAAAAAGTAATACAAAGGCACAGATCCTGAGAAGGGCATAAAAATATTTTAAAGACCCTTAATATCTCTTTCAACATGTTGAAGTAGTTCATTAAGGAAGAGAAGGCATCCAGAAACTGCCTAGATCAGGCTGTTTTTCCAAACCAAGCAGCTGGGCAAGGGAGACATTGGTTCGGGATACAACAGTGAGGCCAATGGTGACTTTGAAATGTTCAATGGCTGAGACAGGAGAAAATGTGCATGACTCAACAATATCCCACCCATCTGAAAAAGTTGGCCTATATAGAAGAGTGAAAACCCCATTTCTAATCCCAAATAGAGTCTGTGGCAAAGCATACAGCAAATATGTGGAAAAAGGTTTTGTGCTCAGACAAAACAAATTTGAAAGTTTTGTGCCTAAATGTAAAGTGTCGCATGTAAAATGTAAATGACGCAAGCCCAACATACTGTATCACTTATTCACCGCCTTCTGTACAGTAAAACACAGTGGCGGTAGCATTATGTTATAGTTCTGCTTTTTTTAATCAGCAGCAGATTTGTCCAGATTTGAAGGGAATATAAATGTACAGTATTGGCAAACCTACTTTAGTCCTAAAATTGGGAAGAAAATTAATCTTTCAGCAGGACTATGAACCAAAGCACAAGGACAAAACGACTGTACATTAGACTGATTTAAGAATAAGAATATGTCCTTGAGTGGCTCAGTCTGGACTTGAATATTATTAAGAATCTGTGGAAAAATTTAAAAAGGAATGTTAGGTTTTACAAGAGAAGTGTGTACACCTGTAATTTTCAATTATACTTAATACTGTTGCTGTATTGAAAAAATAAACAGTGTGCAAACTTCAAATTTGCGGAAGACTCCCTAAAATAATATAGTACATGTTTTACAGCTCATATGAAAGTTTCCACACAAAGTAAAGGAATTGTAATTTTTATTGTAAAAGCACTGGCAAACACGTACTGTACTGTACTGTACTGTAATAACATATGCTAGCATCTGACTTTTTGTTTTAATATTCTCTGTGACCTGGTTTTAGATTACCTTAGAGATTCTGTTCACTGTGCACTGTTTATCATGTTCCTTGTAAAGGTATTCATGTCATGCATCTGTCAACCTGCTTAAGGATATATGAGCCGGAAAGTAAAAAATAAACAGCATCCATATTATGAAGATTTGCATACTCTTATGGACTTTATCCATGATGTCCAGTTTTTATATACAGTTCCTTTCTGGCTATACACAGTAATTAGAGTTAGGGAGAGGATAAGAAGAAAGAAGCAAAATTGATGTTGACATTTATGCAAAGGTGTTCCTGTCATCCTGCATAAGCTAAGCAACATAGCAACTGACAGGAGGCAATCATGATTGACCTAGACCTGATCCATTATACTCAATAACCCAATAATCATACTGGGGTTTCTATTATTATCTGTGAAATTCACATTTATTTGATTTTATTATATTCTGTAATTAAAATACAATTTTCCTGTGTGCTTCTCTACTCTTAGTGTAGGAAATCAAAGTTCACTTGTACTTTGACTGTTATCCAAAGTAGAAATACGGCCTGTTTTTACTCTGTAGGCAAATGTTTGGTCAAATGTTCACTCCCTTCAAAATGGCAGTTTTTCAACAGGCTAGCCACCAACATGCCAGTATGTGGAAATTATGGTGTGATACAAAATGGCAAATAAACTAAAATGTCCATGGACAATCTTTTACAGCTAGAATATGTTTGAAAAACAATAAAAAATTGGTAAATAAGACTTGCACAAATGTATACTGGAGGGAATGTGATTACATTGATAAGTAAAAAAAAATATTCATGATTCATTCTTATTTTTGCTGTTCTGTAAAGGCTTACAAATATTTTTATTGAGTGATTCTAAGGTTGGGTTGAGAATTTAAACATTTTGAATTGGTCCCATTTTTTTCATTTATTGACAAAAATCTAATTTCAACTGCAGATATTCTAAATGTTTCCAAATGTTAGCTCCAGCTTCCTTGTATAATCATCTAAGCATTACAGATCACTTGCTGTATATTCTGATACCTGTCATGAAGGAGCAACTGATGCAAGCATAATTAAAAACAGAGAGAACATATTTGTGTTTAATCATATTTCTTAATGTCAGCTGAATTTGCTTTGGAATAATTAGTTTGTATTGCTTCAGGTTAAGATTTTTGAAGAACTTGTGTTGATGTTTTAAAAATAGTTTTTAAAACAAAATATGACTTCTTACTTTATTTAATGTGAAAGCTATGTTACATTAGATACAGAATTCTGAGTTAAATTTCAATGAATGTCTTACAACTTGGCTTTCTAAGACAACTTTCTAATCCATGATTAATAATATGTGTGGTTCATAAACCAGACCCACCAAATAGTCTACATTATTTACAGAACTGTATACATTTTAATTTACTAAATGTTTGCAGAGTTAAAATATAGTATAGCCTTCATAATATGTAAGAGGTATATTGTAATTGTATTGTTATTTATAAGAGGAGATTATATAAGGAGCCGTGGATGTACTGTACTTATTAATAGGTTATAACATTTTGTCTCCTTAACTTCTTGCCAACACAAAGCTCCAGTGAAGGCCAATTGTAAAATAATAATTATCTGCCTTTTTAAATGTATTCCACTTTATTAGCTTCACAAAACATTATTTATTGTTGTTGTACACATTGCCTGTTGTCTCTGTCTTTCTTGCTTATACAATTGTATTGTCGTTTATTTGTACTACTTACCGTCTGAGAGCTAGCTAAATAGCATTTTTTTATACCATATACTTGTGTATGAGTATAATGACAATAAACTTGAATTTGAACTATCAGGTTTCATTTCAACTTGAGAATCCACATGCTGTCTGAGCTACTATTGCCTACTCCCCACCTCCCAACCTTTGCTCTTCTAATTCTGGTTCCCTATCTGTCTCCCAAGCCCGTCTACAATCTATGGATGACAGGGCCTTCTCCTGTTTTGGAACTCTATCCCTAAGGATATCATAGAGTCACCTTCCCTATGTTCTTTCAAATCTAGACTCAAAACCTTCTTCTTTAGAAGGGCCTTTACTTAACTGGTTCTGTTATATACCCCTTTGCTCCTGCTGTTATTCAGTACCCCCATCTATTGTCTTCTGTCATTGTGTATTTTCATTGTTTACATCTTGTATATTTTTGTTATTGTTAATTGTTATTGTAATAATGTTATTGTTGACATTCTGTTAAGTGCTTTGAAAAGCCACCTTTAAAGGCTCTATATAAAATTAAAGTTAATTATTATTAAAATTCATCTGAAAAAAAAACCCTTTTTCTCTGAAACCCATCACTATTTAAACATTTCAAAACATTCATAAATACTGACTACTTTCTTCAGTCCATGGGCAGTCCTCCCACTTGTGAAATGCATGCAGAAAAATTATATTATCAACCCCTTCAAACAGGAAGACCTATCGGCTTCCTGCTTTTTAAACAGTCACCCAACCAATTGTCAACCTGCAACTGGTAAGGTGACTGAGAGTAACATCTAATTCCCTTGTCTGGCAAATGTGGTCCCGGCAGGTCTGTGTTTTCACAGTGAGTAACATAGAATAGTTAATCATTCTCTTGTATTCATTTCTGTTCTCTCCTGTATTAGAGACATCTGCCGGTAAATTGTAAAGTGTTATTCTGTTGTGAATCTATACAGTTATTCTGTTCATTGAGGATCACAAGTTTGAGAAGGGAAACTAAGGAATGTTAAGTAAATGTTTTTTATAGCTTTCATTTTTATTTTAAAAAATCAATTCTGAAGTTATTTTTTCATCTTCATTGGTTTGGTTATTGCTTTGCGTTACCGAACAATAAAGTTTTGTTGTTGCTTCCACTTCACACTCTCAGTGGATTATGTTTTGTTTCTGTTACACGTTTCCTGTTCAACATTACCTTCACTTCCCTGAAGTGCAACATGGTGCAGATTATTCTCAAAATTGCACAGCTTCTTTTGTTTCCAATGGAGCTGCACATTACTGCTTTGTGATTTTCACAATGCACCCTCTGTTGATTACAAACATTAATCAAAATAATTAATTTAACTGTTATTTCTTTTCAATAAATTGTCAGTCCACATTTTTTTTTGTGAATTCTCTGATAACTTCATGAATGTATAAGAAATTATTTTTTTCTGGTCAGTACATACAATTCTTATTCAACAAAAAACAAATTGAATTTAATCAAATCCAACACTTATTTGTATGGAATATTTGTGGACTATGCTATGTAGACTTATAAAGATCACTCTCTCATTCTCAGAATTTATATATAAATAACTACAGTATATATTATTTTTTTCCTTAATGTACCAAGTATGAAAGGAAATTGAATTTAGGTATGCAATTTTCTTATTTTGGGAAAAAAGCATCTCTGACATTTTTATATTTGTTGTAATGTAACATATACTGTATGAGAGCTCTGGCTCTCTACCTCTCTCAGATGACAGTGAAAGCACAACCTCTCCGCTCTAGGCTGCCAGGTCTGCTTTTGTCCAGGATGTGGTTGCTGAGTTTGCTTCATTAGGATTTGCCTCTGCTTGTTTCTAATTCTAGCAGGTGCTCTGCCAGGGTGCAGTGTGTTCCAAGGGTCCAGTGTGTTTTCCTGGCCTGATAGCAACACAGTCTGTATTATGTTTGTATGTGTGTGAGTGATATGTTTATGTTGCCTTATAATAATAATAATAATAATAATAATAATAATAATTCCTTACACTTATTTAGCACTTTTCTGGACACTCCATTCAAAGCAATTTACAGGTAATGGAGACACCCCTCCACCACCTGGATGATGTGACGGCAGCAAAAATGTACCAGTACACTCACCTGATTGGTAAAGGCCAAAGAAAATTCGGCCAGGACGCTCGGGGTAACACCCCTACTCTTTTCAAGAAAAGCCCTTGGATTTTTAAAGACCACAGAGAGTCAGGACCTCAGTTGTATGTCTCATCCAAAGAAGAGGGCCTTTTTACAGTTCAGTGTCCCCATCACTATACTTGGGCATTAACACCTCTTCCAGAAGCATCCTTAGTTTTTCCCAGGAGGTCTCCCATCCAGCTACCAACCAGACTCATACCTGCTTAGCTCCAGTGGGTTGCCAGTTGAGAGCTGCAGGATGATACAACTGCTGGCTGGTGGTGGTATTAATGTGAATGGCTTTTTTAAAATTGGAGCCAATATTTCAGTGCTCATTTCTGTATACTAGTTAGGAGTTGGTAGCTGCCTAATTCTACCCTGCAGACTTTGTTTAAGGTGTTTATTTGGAATGTTAGAAGAATGTTATTACAGAATTGTGTAAAGCATTCGAATGGGATATTTAATCAAATTTGAGAAGTTGTGGTTTGTCAGCAGATCCCATACTATCTTTGATGTCTTTAGACTGTATTACATTTTCAAAACATTTGTGGCACAATTTGTATGGATGCACATACGAATTAGACAATTTTCTCTTGTTGGTGTAGAATACCCTGTGTGCTTTGGCTCCATGCACTCATTGCCAGACTGAAGGCCTCAGACCCAGGTGCATTCAGGACACTGTTACCAAAAATGAAGTGGGACCTGTTCTCTGATTCCTGGGTCTTTACTGGAAACCATAGAAATGCAGCCACTCAGAATGCTCAAAGCATAATGCGCCATACCACAAGGTACATGGTGTGTTACAGCGCAAGTTAAAACTTAACACCTCCTTATTTTTTCAATCTGATGCAGGATTCTACTACTTTGTAAAACCACCAGGTAGCACAGTGAATGCTTAAAGTAGCATGTGTAACACAACATGTACAGTAAATCACACTGTGCAAAAATAAAACATAATGTCCATTTAAAATTTTGTATTTAAAATCAAATGTGTTTACAAAAAGAGGTCAGTTGTTTTAAATGACTCAAAGAATGGTCATATACTTTAACTTGGTCAGAATGAGGCATTAGTGATTCAGGGAAAGATTTCTGGGCTGTCACTTAAAATGCCTGTGATTGACACCCGTCTGTTGCCCAGCACAGTGAGGATAATCTCTATTAATGTAATTTATATTCTATATTAATATTGTTTTAAATTTTATATATCACAGTGTGTTAAATATTAAATTAGTATTGACAATTAAAGTATTTCACAAAGATAGATTACTCAGCTGGATATATAAAAATAGTTTATTGTTATAGGCCCTTGTGAAAAGGACCAAAAAGATCTCACACTCTGTTTTAGTGCAATATAAAATATTTAAAATGAGAATATTGCTGTTGACCAGCCCATTGCCCCGCCCTTACTGAGATACTGTTGCCGACTTAGTTGAGCTAAGCCACTAGAGAAAGTAATTGAAAAACTAAACAAAGCATTAATCATAAACTCACATGTGGATTAGGTTATTTGTTGTTACTAGACTAATAGTTAATTGCCCAAATTTACTATGCTGAATCTTAGAGACCCTCACTAAATGAGTTAATTTATCATAGATGGGGCCACACGCATTCAAAGAAACAGTCCAGTGCAAGACCCGGTCCTTAAGTGTCATCAAGTTAAAGCAGTTTTATAAAGAAGAATGGGCTAAAAGTAGTCAAAAAGGATACAGGAAATGATGAACAGCTATAGGAAATTTTTAACTTAAGTACCTGTATGTTATTTTACTAAATACAGTATTAACAATGTGCTCCATTTCTGCAACAGAGAGGAGGATTTGTGCTACTTTGGTTTCCAAGATAAAGCATTTTTTTTCAGTTCCACTACAGAAGCGCAAGAGATCAAACTCTGTTTTGTTTTGTACTGTAATTTCTGTGTTTATTTGCCCTTAATACAGTATGATGCTCTATGGTTTTAAAGCCACTACAGTCTGTTTATACTACATTTTATAATCAAATTCTAAACTAAATCTGTTTCCTATGGGTAATTACATTTTACTTCACTTAGCATTCAGACAAATATAGATTATTTTAATGCATATATAAACCTGAAAAACCACAACATGCAATTTTTTATATATTCACCTGAGAAATTTTGATTTGTGAAATAGCACTACTTTTATTATTTTATTAAAAACATACTATAATATATGAAACAATATTAAAATGTTAATACATCATAGATATTATATTTTATTATTAAAGAAGGAGTCTTTATTTGTTAAAAATAAAACTTGTGCACTGACTAGGAATCAATCCCAGAACATGGGTCCAAGTAGCAGAAGTAGCATAATGACAGCAAAATGTAGTTAAAATGAGCGTTAAAACTTTTCCAAAATTACCACAAGTGAACGAGTTAAACAATTTAATGCAGATGTATGTTATAAATAGCTGGAAATTGCTACCAATACCACCTAAATAAATATATTATAATCCATATTCATTTTCCATTTTAAAGTGGCTTTAAAAAAGTACTACAACTTTTGTTATAGGAAGCTAATGTTTTCACCAACATCTAATGCCACAAGTGCTACTGTACCTATAGATCATCTTTGGCCAGCGAATCACACCGCAGTACAGTGAAGCAAAGCTACTGTTATACCTCAATGGGTTCAATGGGTTACACCACAGATCCTTTAGTTCTGGACTAACAGTGCCACACTCAGTGGCAGTTTCTGGACTTTTAAACAGAGGTCACCATGAAGAGATCAGATTCTAATTTAACCAATACTTCGCCAAAAACTGACAGGAATTGTATAGATTGCCTAGGAATTCCATATATTGTCTGTTTTTTGTACTTTGCTCCTGGTAACATAAACACTAGTGTTGTATTTGTCATTATCACAATGCTAGCAACGTTTTAGTGATTACAATTACATTATGGTCCCATGCTAATTCAGCAGTTTTTATTTTTTGTATTTTATTAATGATATTTGGTATGAGCAAAAAGTATGTGTTCATTTGACATTTCATTTTTCCCTTGGTTTATATTTTTGGCTCGGCTCCTTGTGTATCATATTTGAAGGCTTGGATTGTCCCGTTTCATTCTGGTTTGAATATTTTTAATTTCTCTGCAGATCCTTGCCCCAGGCCTACTGGTACCATCTCTTTCAACTGTAATTGTGGTACTTTGTCCCTCTCACCTTTAAAACTACTGAACATTGTATCACACTTTATGCTAAAGATGTCCTGTGTTTTGAGAGTTTTGGTCAATCACTTCCTTTCTTTTTTGATCTTGTAAATGATTTTAACAGAGGTTTGAGAAATAAAATTAATTGGGTTAGGTCTACCTGACTGCCTTTGAATTTTTCACTGATAAATTTGACTTTATTTGTGAACATACAGATGGTTAAGCATTTTACATATCTTGACATTGAAATCTACACTTTGTTACACATGATTGCATTAACTAATTTTAATACCATACAAAGAAAAAATAAACTATATTTAAACAGATGGATGCAACTTGCAAATATCCTTCAGGCGCTCATTTATATAATAAAAATGAATGTGTCCCACATTAATTTGTTCAGCTTGATGCATTCACTCCCTCCCCTCCTTGTATGGGAATAAATTATACACAGTATTTTAAATGTGTATGGATGAGGAAGCAGAGAAAACTGAGTTTTCAGGTGGATGATATTTACTGAACAAATTTTATTTTCAGTAATTAATATTGTGACTAGTCACAAATCAGTAGATTGATACTGTAACGAAACAGGTTCAGCGAGGATGGAGACAAGAACTCATGCTCTTTTAGTACAGACAGTCGGTGCTTTATTAGTCAGACGGGTGTCTGGCTCAGCAACAACCAGACAAGAACTAAGACAAGACAAAGCAGGTTACAACACACTAGCGTCATTTCGGGTACAGGTACGTAGGTATAGGGTGGTAAGTGGGCACAAGTATTAAAGGAGTGCAAAACTGGACAATAACTATTTTACAGTGATCTGGGCAACCTCACACAGTGAACAGCCGTTCCGGATGATCAGCGGCGCTGGTCAGAGGCTCCCTAGTCCCCGCCCTGGCTGTTATTCCCATCCTGCCCTTCACCACGCACTTTAGCCGGGCGAGGGCACCACAATACTTTTATCTAGTCTAAGCTATAAAATTTAATCTTATAAATTACAAGATCAAATTTAGCATTTGAAGAATAGAAACCATCATTTGCCCCTATTATTTCTTTATTTGATCACGGTATGGCACCTGGTGGAAGCATTGGCAGAAGAGTAAAATTGAAACAAAGTGGTACTGTATTTGGATATGCCGGTTTTCCATTATCATACGTTCACATTTCCCCAGTGGTCTAACATGAGAGTTCACACTCTGGTAGATGTCAAAGAAGATGACTACCTTTGACAATTCAAGGATCTCTAATCACACTATATTTCAGCTGGTACTTCCTGTTCTTTTAAGTAGGTAGCTGCATCAGCATGCATAAGCTGCAAAAGAACAAGTAAAGGTCTATTCCAAGCTAAAAAGAGAAGAAAAGAAACAAAACATTTCGGCTGTGGAGTCATCTAGAATTCTCAGCATGGAATAAACCTTTACTTGTTCCTTTGCTTCCTGTTTTTTATCTTCTTTGGGCCATACTTGCCTAGAAGGTTCCCAGCTTTACACAGTTTTTGTTTCATCCATTACATAAAATGCTCAAGGAGCAGAACAACAGGATCGGTCCCTTTGCTCTGTTCTCAGCAAATTCACATAAACTGCTGGTGATCAGTGCAATCTGGTAGAGGGACATATTCTTGTTGTTGGAAGACATTTCTTGGGATACAATTTCAAATATTTTCTGGGTGTCCTCTAAAAGTCCTGAGCATCACTTGAGCCGTTTTATTTTTTTCTTAGTGCGATTCACTTACACCCAGAGAGGAACAACAGGCACCATTTTCCATAGGATGTGGGAATGTTCAGTTTCCTGTGTTCCAAATATGGGCTTCCTCACAACTTACAAGTATGTAGTGTTCTGTTCCTTGTTGTCTGATGTTTCATTTGTTGAATAATAACTTATCGCTTAATTGTGATTACATAGCAAAGAGAGATTTTGCTGACTACCATTATTGCTTTTAATTTGCCAAGGTATAATGAAGGGTTGTGGGTGCAGCGTCAAAATAAGGGATTACTGTTTTTCCATCTTTTACTGATTATGTGGGGAAGCTGGGGTTGTTACTTGGGTAGGGTTGTAGGGGGGTGTAGGAGGCTTGAAAGAAAATGGGATTGCTTTTTGTTTTGTTATATTGCTTTTCTTAAAAAAAAATAAATCCAGAAAGATAGGGATACCAGGCAGTAAAGCTGCTGTCTTGGTATAGTTCAGATCTGAGTCAGTGACAGCTGTACTGAAGAGTTCAACCTACTCTCTGAGCACGTGGCTTGACTGTTTGAGCTACCTGCAATCCCCTATGCACTTTTTTAGAAGAGGAACAGCATGTGATTCCACCTCCTTTATGTATCTATCTCATCAAAATTCTTCACAAATATTAAGCACAAATTTCACTTTTTATAATGCTGAATGATTGTGAGACAACATTACAGCAGATCTACTGTACATATTGCATTAACAAATGTTGAATTTTGTAGCCAAGCAACCAGCTCCTCTAAATCCAAATTAACATCCTTAGAATCCTATTTTACAGATTTTCTGTTTCCCCTTGAGCAGCTGTACATTAAATAAGAGATGGGTATCATGATACTGTGTTCAAAAATATTATACCAGCTGCTAAATGCAAATTTGCTGTATTTATATCATTGCATGTAAAGCTCTGTAAATCCAGTGCTCTCAACTCAAGTCAGACATAAGTACAGTAAATCGCAAAGTACTTCTTATTAGAGAATGACAGAGTTGAGAGAAGGAATTGTCACAGTTCTGCAAAACAATGATTTATTCCCTATGCAGTTGAAGCTAAAATCAATAATTTTCCTATCCCAGTTGTTGTCCTAGGATGACAGATTAATAACACAGACACTATGAGCCACCACCTCTTCCAAGGACTGCAAAACATAATGCTTTTGTGCAATTTATTACTGGCCAGACATGAAGGCTTGATCAATACAACAACAACAATGTTTGTGCTGGACATATCTCTTCTTAGCTTTAAGAAATACACAGATACTAAAAACAGTAAGAAACTTTAATTACTTTGCTATTTTGTAGCTAAAAGAACAAAGTAGTATCATGATTGGTATTGTACTTTTTCTTAGGTAAAATAAGAAATTTTCTTAATTGAAGAAGGGCTTTTAATAGTAATTATTACATTAATGAACTAATTACATTAACTGTTTTAATTATCATGTAGTGTCACTATAGTATTCTAATAATAATAATATGACTTGTAGTCTTAGCTTGATACAGTATTTCTTTTCTTAATCAGCATCCCATCAGTACTTGGGGGAGAGACCTCCTAGAAAAAACAGGAATTAGTGAACCAGTAGGTGGCACTTTTACTGTATTTCTGGCCCAAACCAAAGCCCTAGTATATTGATGAAACACCTCAACCTAAAGCTGGTGGTACATAAGTTCTGCAACACATCACGCGGGTGGGTACTGTCCATCAGTGGTGAATGAAATGGGTCCCCTCCTATACTGTATGCGTTTTGGCATCCTTCCAGTGAAAAAGTGCTACATCTTTAAATACTGTACAAACAATTGTATTATGATAAACTTATCTGCAGATAATAACAAGCTATCATTCTTCTCGACTGTTCTTTCACTTTATCTCTTTATAAAAGCTGAGGTGTAGTTCATCTACTATTTCGAGCAGTTTCAACGTTCTTTTTATTTATTATTACATTTTTTTTTCTTAAATTGGTCAAGATGTTGTGGAATATTACAGTACATATCCTTTTAGCCATTTTAAAAGACAGAGCACAACTAATTTCTTACTTTTGGAGATATTTGTTTATTTTAATGGCAAAAATACTTATTTAAATAAAATTTGACGGATTCATACAACACCACCACAGCAACACATTTTAAGCAAAGGGTAATCTGTATTAGATATTTCAAATCAATGTCACTCATTCATGTTTATGTTTTGGGAAAGGGAATGCTCTTTAACTCAAGAGCAACTAACATGACTTCACAGAGAATATACTTTAAAATTAGGGGTAATGAGGGTACCATCAGTATTAAAAGAACATGAAATCATTTTTTTTTCATCATTCATTATTTATTAATCTAAACTGACTTAAGTCCAAGTTTTCATTGTAAGAGAGCTAGTAGCTACAAAGATTAATTGTGTTGTGTTCTTAGTTAATACTTAACAGTAACTATTATTATGCATGATTGTACTTTCATTAAAGCTGGTGATGGTCTTGTTACGACCACGCACTGCACCTGTCACTAATTGCACCTCATTACCTAATTAATTCTACTCACCTGTTCCCATCACCATTTAAACCTTCAGTTCCCACAACCCCTTGCTTTGTATTGGAGTCTCTAGCTTGACAGTTTGCGCCTTGCTCAGTTGCTCTCACCGCGCAGTTTTTCCTGTACTACTCTTCTGGCTTTTTGACCTTATTCTTTGACTTTTGGATTTCTCTTTTTGGATTGCCCTTTTTGGATTTGCTACCTGGACGTCGGCACTCGCCGAATAGGGTCCTGTTTTAATTACGGCGTCAACCTTAACAGGTCTCTAGGGCTGTGCTAAATAATTGCAGTTTCAAATCTTTCAGAATGGACTACACTATATATATTTTTATTCTTTAAATAGACACATATCAGCAAGATATCCTGCATCCCTTGAAGAATGGAGTTTGATACTCCTGGTTTAAATTCAAGAACACTAAGATATTCTATGTATGCTGTGTTATTCCATGACCCTTGCATTGCTGGAATGATAGATATGTCTCAATTTTTCCTTTGTGCCTTCAAGGACATCATTTCATTATGCAAGAACTCTCTAATGCTTGCAGTGTGAAAAAGCATCTACAGGACTGTTTGGTTTTCATAACTGTTTAGCTGTGCATAGTAAAGAAATTCACAATGGATTTTTTTAGCTTCTAGATTACATAACTAAATAATTCTGCAAGCAAGTGGAAAAGTTGCAGATTTCATTGGATGCATTTAAATGCAAATAGCTTCTCAATGTAAAATAAAGCACCAGTGGGTAACAAAAATTTACTAGGTGGCAGTGCTTGACTGGCAGTGAAATTGATACAACCTGATGTAAGACTGCCTTCATGACTTTAGGCATTTTGAGTAGATGAAGTCTACCGAAATGTCTTTTAAACAGCATGCTTTGCAATTCAGCCAATATATTTATGAGCCCATTAACAACTGACAAGCTAGTTCATTTGTCAGTAAATATGCTTGAAGCTATTATGTTCCAGTGAATTCAACTTTGTTAACATGGATAATACATTTAAAGTTTCTCTTTTCAAAGGATTGTACTTCTTTTGTTTTAAGCAACAGTAAAGAAAACAAATTAATAGTATAGAATTTAACACTAACTGTATATTTCCCATGGGGTATTACTTTTATTTTGATTTATATTTTAAACCTATAAGTTACACCTACCATCTTAATCAACAGTTTACCAATCTATGGGTAAAAGATTCAGTGAAGTTCCATTAAAAGTTCCTTATTTTAAGGAATGACACCGATATTACTGTGTATGCCTTGTATTTCAAACTAAATATTTGTCTATCATATCCGTCCATACATTTTCTAACTGCTTTTCCAATACAGGGTTATGGAGGAGCCAAAGCCTATCCCAGCAAGCAATGGGCACAAGGTGTGACTCACCCTGTACAGGACATCTGCTCAATCATAGGGCAGACGCACTCGTACACACCAGGGTCAGTTTTTCCAGAAGCCACTTAACCCATCAGTATGTCTTGGGACTGTGGGAGGGAACCTGCCCCTGCAAGAACAAGAACACAGGGAGAACATACTAACTCCACACTGTGTCCAGAATTGAACCCAGCGGCCCTATGCTTCGAGTTGACAATGCTAACCACTGTGCTACCATGCTGCCATTGTCTATTATAGTTTATTCTGAATATTAATGTGCTTTTAATAAAATCACAACACTCCAGGAGTCTTTAAGACTGTTCCTTCTCCTGTAGCAATGTGACTGGATGCTGTGTTAAGTAATAGCTTTACCCCTGATTTATTGAGTTAGTTCTCTAGCCTGACCCTGGATTTCCTAATGAGTGCTCCTGTCCTGAGTCAGTTATTTCCTCCAGCACATTCTTCAGCTCAATGTTTTAATGACTAAGAATTAATCAAATGTCTATATGCTTGGAAAGGTGAACATAAGAGCTATTGCAAATGAGAGGAGGCTATTTCCACCATCTAGTCCGTCTTGTAGCTAGTAAACTAATTGATCCAAGCACCTTATTCAGCCATTTCATGAAAGAAACCAGCGTAGAAACAACAACACAGCTGGAATTCATATTCTGAAAACCCTCTGCACAAAGAAGTGCCTCCTCTTCTTAGTTTTATATTCACTTCCATAAACAGTACAATAGCTTCCACTTGAGTTCTTTGGTTCATTTTTTATTGTTGATTCTGTAGACATACTGTGTTTGCTGTTTTCAGTGCCTTTGTGCATTCTGAATTCTTGAACAGGGTCCCTTCTAAGTTAACCTTAAAGGGTTAAATTTTTTCAGTGTAGACGTTTTTTAAGCCTGTGAATGTAACAGATGGAATTTCAATTTAAATTGTGGCAAACAAAATCATACAAAATATTCTAATGAGTTTGTGCATTGTAAAATTTTAACTTAACATTCCTTTACATTATATACTTTTTGACCATATTCCCTGTCACCTTATTATTGCATTCCCACAGTGTCTAGAAGATGTAAATTACAGTATCTGTCAACATAAACACCTATGTCATTTTCATAAACAGCATCTTCAAGCTTATTTTGTTCTAATATCAATCTTAATAATATAAACTAAGACACAATATAAATGGAATTTCCTGCATCCTGCAACGAGTAATCATGGAATATATCAGTTCTGTTAGTGTTGTTTAATTAATTAGTGAGTCATTTTCGTGAAGAAAATAAAGTGTTGTTCTCAGCAAGGATGTAATAATGGAGGCACACTGTGTATATCCCAGTCTGAATCTGATATAAACATTACATTAATGAGTTTTATACTTTATCATCAAATTTCCACAACTTGACAATTGCAAGGAGAAATATTTTTGCCTTTTCAGTCAGGATAAATCACATGAACAGAGGTTCATTAATATAGCAAATCTGGTAGAAAGATAAAATCCTGCTACTAGAGTATACATATTGAGTCCAAATGATACCAGTGTTCATTGTGCTGATAGATTGCTAAATAATATCACAATCAAACATCTTAATTGTACCATGGAGGTCATATGTTAGTGACCTTCAAATATATATATTTTTTTAAAGTTAAAAAAATTCTAATATCTTTTTTTTCTAATATCTGCATCATTTCTTGCTCTCTATGTATATTCTTAGAAACTGGGATTCACGTACCTCGCATTGGACTGCTCTTCCATTACAATATGGCATCCAACATTTTAAAAATTATATATTTTTCAGAATAACTGATTTGACTGAAGTCATATAAAACGAAATTAGTTCAAGCTAGGTAGCTGTGTCAGCATGTGTAGGCTGCAAAGAGACAAGTAAAGGTTTATTCCATACTGAAAAGAGAAGAAAAGAAACACATTTCGGCTGTGGAGCCTTCTTTGGGTGTCCACACTCGAAGAAGGCTCCACAGCCAAAACATTGTGTTTTCAGCATTGAATAAACCTTTACTTGTTCCCATGCAAAATGAAAGGCTAAGACTGACACTGGTGAGAGAGGCTACTCTGAAAAAAACAAGGATACTACCATACTGTAGTTCAAGGTTTTACAGAGACATTGAGGCTGATATTCCCTTGGAAAAAGCTGACTATCTCAAGATATGTACATTTCTCAACAAACATAATAAATTGTAAGACAACCCCTACAGTACATCAACTGAGAAAGGAGTATTTACTCCATAGTGCTGATTTGTACAAAAACAAAATTAAAGAACTAAGCAAAATGTCAGTGACAGAAAAAAAACTACAGATGTTAAAAGATCAATGTTTTCTACATATTTGTTTCATGAATCATGTACTGTGAGCTAACAGTCATTCTAGCAGATAGAGCTAATCTGCATTCTATGAATTACCCAAGGCATTGTGAAATGTTTATATAATGTGAAACATGAAATGTATATTGAAGTGGATTTTAAAAATGTGACTGGATAATGCCTCACATAATGCCATGTTCAAAGCATATAAATGATTTCCTTTTATGCTTATTACTATTGTCCTGAGGTTGTGTTGAAGACCCAAATGTCCTCTGTATGTGTCCTGAGGTACTTACACCCGAAGAAGGCTCCACAGCAGAAATGTTGTGTTTTCTTTCTTCTCTTTTCAGCATGGAATAAACCTATTACTTGTTCCTCTACACAGATAGCCCACTAGGTCCAGAATAGATTCCAGCCCCAGTGCTATGACACAGCAATGCTAACACTGTGACACCATAACGCCCTATATGTAACATATCCAAGAAATAATCCCTGCCTTTATTTACTTAAATCTTATTTCCCCCACCTCCTATTACTAGACCTACAGAAGGAGTTAGCTAGATTTAGATATCACTGACTTAAAACAAATATAGGTTAAAAAAGACTAAACTTTTTAGCACATAATTCATTAAGTATACTTGTATATCTCATTATGTGCTATCACAAACCTCTCAAAGCAATTCTCATTAATCTGTTACCACTGCATCAGCTACTGTATATCTAAAATTTTAACAATAACAGAACTAAGCAATACAAACAAGCATCAGATTCAGAGCCAGTGCAGTATTAATGAATACCAAATAAATGCTGAACAAAAGCTAAGAATTTTCTCAAGACAATAAAAAAATGAATTATTAAACAAGTTTTTAATTTTATTTTAAAAAGTGCTAAACTACATGGAAGCCTAATACGGTATTTTGTCTTTTGAATTTACCTAAGAATATAAGAACATAAGGGCCTTTCAGTCCATTTATTTTAATAGTGCCAATGCATATGTCTGTATTAATTCCAGGTTAATTAATTGAATCCTTGATTCAACTAATATTTTGCTTTACTGGATACTTTTGCAAGTTTTTTTTCTACTCAAAGTATTAAGAACATGAGCTACTTAAAAAATGTGATTAAAGATCCAATATGTTTACAAAACCAGCAGCCATATCACTATACAGTATATGATATAGCCAGCAGCCATATCACTCTGCAGCTCACAACTAGCAACCCACTGAAGCTCAGCAGGTGTGAGCCTGGTCAGTACTTGGATGGGAGACCTCCTGGGAAAAAGGTTACTGCTGGAAGAGGTGTTAGTGGGGCCAACAGGGAGCGCTCACCCCATGGTCCATGTGGGTCCTAATAGTGACAGGGACACTATACTGTAAACAGGTGCCGTCCTTCAGATGAGACGTAAAACTGAGGTCCTTTCTCTTTGTGGTTATTAAAAATCCCAGGGTGTTTCTTGAAAAGAGTAGGGGTGTTACCCCGGCGTCCTGGCCAAATTTCCCATTACCGATCATGGCCTCCTAATAATCTCCATCTAGTTCATTACTCTGTTCTCCTCCCCACTGATAGCTGATGTGTGGTGAGCATTCTGGCGCACTATGGCTGCCGTTGCATCATCCAGGTAGATGCTGCACATTGGTGGTGGTGGAGGGGAGTCCCCATTACCTGTAAAGCGCTTTGAGTGGAGTGTCCAGAAAAGCACTATATACAGTACTGTAAGTGTAAGCAATTATTATTAATTAAGTAAAGTTCTAATTAATACAAATACTAGATCAATAAAGGTTCAATTATGTACTTAATTATGCTTAGCTGGAATAAAAATTAGCAGGTGTGTGGATCCCCAGGAACATGGTTTGGAACCTTTCAATTTATCTTCAAATCAGTTTAAAAACTTAAATATTAGTTAAATGTATCTACATTATATAAAGGTATACCATTTTCTGTATAATAGCCCATTGATAATGAACACCAAAGTAATCACAAGTGTGATATTTGATGAAAAGTTACAATACTCCAACCAAAGCCTGCGCATAAGGTCAAGATATTTGTTCAAGGAACTTCTAACAAATCATAGGTTTACAAGCTTATTTTAATGGGTATTACAGAAAGGTCTATGTCTTAATTCTGTTGACAGGAGACCTGAGGTAGTTTAGCTTGTTACTATTTCAGTACGATAAAAAGATAATAAATTGAATCAATAGATGGGTCAAGGTACATTATGCCCTGGAGCAGTTCCAAGAGGCTTAAAAAAAAGTACAGTCAAATTCATATTTGAGCTCAATTTTTCTGAGATGGTCAACAGGTCTGTTAAATATGCCATTAACCTGGCTCTCCACTGTATACTCCAGCATTTGGAGAAGCCAAATTCCTATATCCAGATCCTTTTTATGGATTTCAGCTCAGCATTCAATACCATTAATCCACATAAATTAAAAATGCAGTAAACTGACAGACTTGAACATCAACCTTGCTATGTGTCATTGGATTTTGGACTTTTTAACACATCGCCAAAAGATTGTCAGGGTGAATAACAGGACATCTTGCCCTCTGACTCTCAGCACAGGTGCTCCTATCTACAAGGCTTTTTCCCTTTTCACAAATTACATCTCGGGATGACTCTGTCAAGATTTTCAAATATGCAGATGACACTACTACTGCTAGTCTCATCTCGAATAATGACGAGACTTGTTAACGAAAGCAGATTGACTTGGGAACAGCCTGGTGTTTGGACAATGATCTCAATGATTCTAAAGCCAGGGAAATCATCACAAAAAGCACAGCAGAGGATGTTTTTTCTCAGGCAACTCAAAAAATACAGAGTGAACCGGCAACTGCAAAAATTGTTGGTTGTGAACTCCCTTCCATTTCATTTGTCTACTCAAGTTGCAACTCCAGTTCTGCCAAGAAAATCATTTCAGACCCCACTCATTCAGCTCCTAATCTCTTTCATCTTCTCCCTTCTGGAAAACGTTTCAAATCCTTCCTCTCAAGGACTGCCTGTTTCAACCTCAGTTTCTTTCCCACTGTCATACGAACTCTGAATTGTATTGTGTAATTATGCTGCTACATGGAAAGTTGTTTACATATGTATGTGATGATGTTTGTTTGTCTTCTGTCTTATTTATATTTGTACTGTAAATGTTGTATGTATGTTTCATTTGTGTTCTTTGCTGTACCAAAAGCAAATTCCACCAACTATTGTTGTGTGGCAATAAAGAATAAAGAAAGAAAGATAAAGAATAAAGAAAAGGCTGCCATGTATCACTCATGTGCACGCTTCAGTGGTGAATGAAGTAGTTTCCCTTATATAGAGTATGTAAAGCTCTATAGGATACTTAGACATGAGAACTGATAAATAAAAGCAATTATGAAAATTCGACAATCTAAAGTCTAAAACCAAAAAAGCAAAAATCTACAATGGGTAAAACCACAAAAATAAAATCCACTTCATTTTAATTCCTGACACTTACAGTATGTAGCACTTTTCTGGACACTTCACTCAAAGCACTTTACAGGTAATGGGGGCTCCCATCCACCACCACCAATGTGCAGCCCCACCTGGATGATGCAAGGGCAACATTAACGCTCACCACACATTAGCTACTGTATCAGTGGGAAGGAAAACAGAATGATGAAGCCAACTCATACTGTAAGTGTGGATTATTAGGAGGTCACGATTAGTAAAGGCCAGGAAATGTGGCCGGGATACTGAGGTTACACCCCTACTCTTTTCAAGAAACGCCCTGGGATTTTTAATGACCACAGAGAGCCAGGACAGTTTTATGTCTCATCTGAAGGACGGCACCTTTTTACAGTAATGTGTCCCTGTTACTATACTGGGTATTAAGACGCACATAAACCACAGGGTCAGCACCCCCTGCAGGCCCCACTAACACCTCTTCCAGCAGCAACCTTAGTTTCTCCCGGTTGGTTTCCCATCCCGGTACTGACAGGGCTCACATCTGCTTAGTTTCATTGGGTTGCAAGTTGTGAGTTGCAGGGTTACATGGCAGCTGGCTATTAAATTTGGTCACAAAATTTCATGAAAATATAAACAAGCCTCACCAACCATCTGTATATTGTTTCAACAATGACAAATTCCTCAGGAGCTCACCATATGTCTGTTACATTTTTTTGCTTTTATTTCTGATACCCTTTTCTCCTTTGTATCTTCTGTGAACTTGATACGTCTCTAGTCCTCTCTACGTGTTTTTCTTTGTATATAACTACTCATGTTAAGAGCTCTCTCTCTGTAAAGGTCTCTCTTTTGTTAAGACATCCTCACCTGCTAGATCTAAAGGTCTTTTGAAGCATAGAACATCCAGGATTTGCTAGGAAAACAGATCACCAGCAGGACAATGGAGAGAACAAGCATGAAATTTGCTAATGGCAGAGATGGATGGAAAAAGCAATGGGTTATCACAACAAAATTTAATTCAACATCCAAATTAGAGGAAAAAAATAATGCAACACATCAAAATAAATAGACCAAAACAGTCTTGAGTGACAGGTATAAATGTGATAAGGGTACCATCATAAAAAAATAAAAAGTGGTTTCAACTGCTCAACACTATCTGAACACAGTTATCAAAACATATTTTTATTTATGAAATGATGTAAGAAGAACAGGACAGACAGTATGTTAAGGATTCATCAAGTCACAAATATACCATGTCAAGCTATCAAATGTTAGACATATTTCTATGGACAAAAAAAATGAGGACACCTTACAATAAAAGAAATCAAAAAGAATATGAAACTAATTATAAAATACATTAATAATATCGGTTGAATTCTCCAAAATTGTATTCTATCAAAGCAAGATTTACACACAAATAAAAACTTGCAAAACATACAAACAGTACAACTAAACATTACATTAAAAATAAATCTTACATAATAGAGATCAACTAAAATATGACATTGTTATTCCATACCACATTATACATTCACAGATCACAGAATCACATGAATGACTTCTAGCACCAAAAATGTGTAACCTGCAAAGAAAGTAAATACATTGTTGTACTTAATTACAAATAAAGTCAACATATAACTCTGAAGACAGATTGTGTGTATTATCTGACATTTATAGGATTATAACTTGCTTAATGGGCTCATTACTAATTATTATAATCATCAGATTCAAGACCAAAGACAATTTCTTCAATTTTTCTAGTATTTAAATTAAAGGCATTTTGGTCACATCAAGCAATCCAAAGTGACTTCACTATTATAATAATGGTTGGGGTCATCATTCAGAAAAAGTAAGGCGGAATCATCAGAAAATATGAGTAGGGATTGGTTTGGACCACTGCCAACACAGTTATGGATGAAATAAAAACAAATATCATATTTTGTAAAATGAAATAACATCATCAATAAAGCAAATATAGAATATGCATATGTATATGGAATTTAAATGAGGAGATACTAGGTGTGTGATGTTTTAATTTAAAGAAGGGGTTAATGTTTTGATTACACTCTAGGAATGGGACTTGCTGAGATCTACTGCAGTTCAAGGCAAACAGTCAATAATAAAAAGAAAAACAAATTTCACCAGTCATTGAAATGTGCTACTTATAGAATGCACAAGTATTATGCACCAGTATTATTGGAGTTTTGAAAAGTTAAGACCATCAGTAAATAGGGAAACTTTAATGCCAAATAGCCACCAATGACATCTGTATAAGAATAAATGTTAATGAAAAATTACATCAATATAATATTAGAAGTAACATTATGTAAATTGGCTCCAAAAACCTCGTTAAGTTTTTATGCTTTAAAATTGACAGATATGTTTCAGAATTATTTTTGATGACTTTGGACTTTTAAGATCCATAAGAAAACAGGAGCTTTAGAGTCGTATACTTTTATTTTTTTAACCCACAATCAAAGTGAAATGCTAAGAACAGATGAATCAGTATTTGAATTCAATTGAGCTGTGAAGATCTCAACAGTCTGAAAATGTCGATTTACCCAGTTGGAATGTCATTCCAGAATGCATTATGTCTTTGTTGATAAAAGAAGAGCTGACTGTGCTGTTGGCAGACTTTTTTGGTAGATTTATTTATTTGTTTAATCCCTAAGATCTTCCATCATGTTAGTTCTAAAATTCACTCTATACAGAGTATTCCATTACTAATAAATACCAAAGTGAAAAACTGAAGACACCTGCTAAAAAAATCTGGTGAATAATAGATTTTTTTCTCTTATGTTCCAAAAAACATACTGAAGATAGAGAACACAATTATATCCTTTAACCTGAGGCAGGTCATTCTAAATCACAAAATCTCTCTCAGACACTCAAACACACACTTGCCTAAATGCCACCATTTTAGACATTTGTGGGATTCAATGTATTTTTTGCATATAATAATCAGTGAGATATGTACAGAACATACTTCCATATCTGAGCTAAAGTGGCTCACTGGTTCACAGCTTATCCCAGTTTCCTTGGTGATGACAAATGAGCACATGACTACACCTTGGTGGGTTGCTGGTTCATCACCAATGCTGGTACCCATTCACATAGGTATGTGGAGCAATCAGAAACAATACCTTGCTCAAGATACAACAGTAGTTGTAACAGCAGTGAAGCAGCAAGGAATTAAACCCAAAATCTAACAATTCTGAGACCAGAGACTAACCCACTATGTGTCACGATCATCTCTCCCTCTTCTAGAGGGCGCTCCAAACTTTTTGTATTTTGTTTTGTTTAAGTTCCTGCACCTGTGTCTTGTTCCGCCTTTCCCCTATTTAACCCTGCCGTCTCCGTAGCTCTCGGCTCTGCATTGGAAGGTGGACACCCGGAAGCCTACCTACCAGCAGGTCCAGGAGAGACCTGACAGCATAGGCTTCAGAATGGCATCCTGACCAGCTGAGTCCGGGGCTCAGAGCGCCTGGCCTCATTACCCTTCTTTTAACTTCCATGTTCCTGGTTCCATATCATCATTCCCTGTTTTTATTCTTGTCGTCATCTTGGATGGACCTCCCGGTTTTGGATTATGGACTGTGCCCTGGTTCCCTATTTATGCTGGGCTTGTTCACCTGCGCCACGGTGTCCCCCGGAGACTCCAGTGACTTCCGGATTATACCGTCTGCACAGGGTCCTAAACTATACATTCGGGAGTCAGAACTGGACTCCGTAACACTATGCTACGCTGCCCCCCACCAATCAAATAATGGGACGAAATGCATAGGTAATTCAGGAGTACTTTTAAAATGATATCTTCTGAGAAATACACAACTTTATGGTGAAAATGTATTTGTCATCATCTTCAGCAATAAGATATATGCATCTCTACATTTCTATAGTAACTTAACTGTGTGTGCTAGCAAATAGACCATAACTATTACATAATCAAATAATTTTTATTAGTTAAGCCTCTCGCTTGTAAGACGGAGTTAAAAAATGAGTTTTTTATTCTCTACCACAGCACTGGAAAAGAGTAATAACTCAGAGACAAACTGAAATAAACCAATAATTACAATCACAACAACAAGTAGATAACATACAACATTAGAAGTTATGCTTGTTAGAAAACAAGGTATCTCAGGGGTTTAGGTTCTATAAACCCAGAAAACCTGTGTACTGTTAACGTTGTTGCAAAGCTTTGGCAGATTAATGAGAGATGAAACCTTATGTCCTAAATAGTTGAGAAACACACAGTGCTATATCTCTTTTCCTTATATCCTGGATGCCCGTATGTGAATGGAAATCTATCTCCCTATTCTAAAGATGAATCACCAAATTTGGAGAGAAAGTCTTTAGTCTGATAATTCCACAATAAAGAAGATCGGAATTTCCTAAAAAAAAAAACCAGGCAAACTTAAAAAAATAAAAGTACTAAGACTCTAAAGCTCCTGTTTTCTTATGGCTCTTAAAAGTAAAGACTTTTTAGTCTTTACTGTAAAATTGCATGTCTCAGAAATTCCAGTTCAGATACTTACAACAGCATTTGGAGTTGCTCAGCTTCAGTCAAGCATCATAAATGATCCGCAAAACATTATTGGAGTTTTGATTATGTTCAGGCTGCCTTGCCCGATAATATTGAACTGCAGATATGTTAGAAAAAGAATGGCAAACATCATTCTTTGAAAACAGCTACTGTACGTGCTGATCCTTTATTGTGCATGTTTAAATCTGACAAACTCTGGAAAGGTCCTGGACAGTGCAAAAGTAATGAGGTCTCATCTAACTTTGTGTAGAGTGCTTTCAATAGGAACTTTGTAGGTACAAAACCTCTTTCAGTTGGGGTAAAGGATGGCTATTGATCAAGAGGAATGTTCAGTTTTCTCAGGTCCAAGCAAGATGTACAGTGTATGTATTTTTGTTTACAAAAAATTAGAGAAACCCACTTCGAGACTTTAAGTTCAATCGCATCTTGTTAAACACGTTCTCTTAATTCATTTTTAGACAATATTTCTTATCTTCCTTGGGACTATGGCAGATGGCCTATCAAGTGCTTTACGAGTGTCACATCTCATTGTCATCTGACGTAATTTACAAAGCCTGTAGTGTAGCCTAATGAATCATTATGTGTGTTGTTTTTCAAGACTGGAATTACTATTGGCATAGTTTATTTTTGTGTTTTCTTTTCTCTCACATTAGATTTTTTTCTTTAGTAATTAAAGATCAGGATTTGTAATATAACAAGCAGAACACAGAATATATTAATAGTAATAGGGAAACAGAGTAATAATGTATGTGACCAAAAGTCATGATAATATTGCCACATACTGTAGCACCTTTAAGAAAATGTCATTGTTAAGCATTTGCACCTCCAAATGTTCAGCAGTATAGTTTTTAAAACATTTTGTTGTATTACTTGTCAAGTTTTTTTTTATTTTTGTCCTAAGGATTTTCAAGCTTGTAATCCCTTGAAAAAAGCTTTTTAGTGTGATTAAATGTGTTACATGAATACAAGCAAAGATCAACTAGAATTGTTGTATTTTGAGGATTAATCTTACTGCAACATTTGCATATGTTTATGTTAAAATTACAACAAATACAACCTAATTGCTAGTTAATAATAGTGATAGAATAGTCTTGTTTTTAAGGTTGTGGAATTAGATGATAATATTACTGTTGAAGATTTTCTTTTTGTTATGTCTGATCCACAGTGTAACTGGATGTTTTCAATTGAAGCCTGTGTATATGAAAACCAGTAATTCTCCTGTGACTGCTCATGGCTGTCAGGCTTGCAAAGGTCCTTTGATGTATTACTACAGGGTCTTGTTCTTGCTGTATCTAATTTACTCATTCCATTAAGCCTTTTCACAGTTGCAGTCCTTCAGAAAATTGTACCCTTTCTTAAATGAACAGCTAAAAATTACTGTGCTCTTCAAGAAAAACAAGTCACACACATCAACAGGCAAAAGATGCAATCACTAAAAAAAACAAAATGAGTACTGTATATACAGTACTTAGGATAGAAAAACAACAACAAAGGTATTATGCCAATAGGAAAAAATAAGAAATTCTAAAGTCACAGATCCAAAAATTGAAGAAGGTACAATAGCTGCATCAGCATGCGTATGCTGGAAAGGAACAGGTGAAGGTTTATTCCATGCTCAAAAGTAAAGAAAAAAGACACAAAGTTTCGGCTGTTAAACCTTTGCGTCTCTTCATGTGTGAAGAAGGCTACTGTACACTGCCAAAATGTTTTGTCTCTTCTATTCTTTTGAGCATGAATTAAAACTTTATGCATCACAGGGTATTAAGTCAAACATACAACCATACTGATGCATTCCATTTGTGACCATTCAGTGTGTACCTAGACTTTCCTTCTCATTTTGTAACCTCTAAATGCAAAAGAGAAGCAAGAATGCAGACGTTTCAAAAAGAACATTATCCAGATATACAAAGCTACCCAATACACCGCCAAACAAATGTTATCTACTCAGCTGCTACATGAGAGAAATGCAAACAAAGCTCCTGTATACTGTATAGTGGACCTACACATACACAAGGGCTCCAGGCAAACAACAGGACAAAAGCAAGAATACAAAAGGTGAAATACCTACTATAATTAATCATACTTTCTTGAACCATTATCCTCAATTTATTCAAACCAGTCTTGTTTTAAATAACCAGATGGGTTACAGTATATTTACCTGTTCATTTATTTTTAGATGCAAAGATGTCTGAAGTAGAAAAAAAAAATTAAGAATCAGTGTATGTGAAATAATGAGAACTTCTAGTTAACTTACCGCAAAAAAGAGAGTAATTGGAATATGGTATTTATTGTAAATAATTGAGTAAACAAGGGCTGAGTTTGGGCAGCCCTGTTCTACAGTATACAGTATAGTCATCAGAAACTTTGTGGGTTTGTTGCAATTTGAAAGGGTTTGCAAGTATAACCGTAAGAAAAATAACTCTCTACAACTGTGCAGATTCATATTGGACACCTGAATGGCAGTCTTCCCATTCTCTCTACCTAGCCTGCTACAGTAAGTCACCTATCCATTACAAATGCTGTAGTAATTAGCACCAGTAATTTAACCAACTGTGTGACTTAACACTGACCCCCTGCTTTTGGCTTAGTGTGAATGCGTCACACTGTGGGTGTTTACGTAGTGAAATCCAATATAATTAAGCAAAAAAAAAAGTAAAAACAAAGATTGAAAGACTGCAGCTAGAAGTAAGACACTTAAGCACTTCCTGAATTTTAAGTAATCTGCATCAGAAGAATTATGAAAGTAATAATTGTAATTACTGTACATTAAGGAAAGTCACTTCAGTGCCTTAAAAACATATCCAGACTCTTCTTGATGTCCCATTTTGTGAAATTATAGACTGAATTTGTGATGCCCAAACTGAAGACTACTGTTGTAACAGAGAAATAAGTTCTGCATCCAGAGATTAAGTTTAAACAACTGAGTTTATTGCATGCAAGGAACAATAAGATCAAAGTATTGTTCAGCCGTTTCTGACGCAAATTGTTACTGTGGTAATGGGGGGAGGTCACCTGTGTTTGGACATTCCCAAAACCTTGACCACTTTGAATGGCCGGTTTTATCTTTCCTTAGTTAGGGGGTCTCTATCCTGCACTTGGAATCTCTTATAAGTTAACTCCCATCCCAGCCATAACTCAAAAGTGCTTAAGCATGGAATGTCTTGTGTCACAAGAAGTCTTTGTGCAGAAAGAAATCAGTTAACTCCTTTTTCACATCTTATATCTTTCTTCACTACTAACTGTAAGCAAATTAAAGTAAATGTCAGCAAAAATAAACAGAAAAGAATGAAATACAGTATATTGACTGCATTTTGTTAACCATACCAATCAATTTTTGTCATAAATATACAAGCTCTTTATTTCATGTGTCATAAATAATGTATACTGTATAAATTTTGCTAAAGCTTATGAAACGCCATCAACCATCGTAAGTGTTCGAGAAGTTTTCCCACTTCCCTTTAAAAGACAGTCAGGATTCCATCTCAGAAGTTAAAAGAGGTTTTTATTTCATGCACATGGGAGTGAAACACACAGAGATGCTTGGTGTATTTTTCTCAAAGCCATAACAACTACAACAGTCCATAAATATTTTTTCTGTTATCCATCACACTTCCCTGTGCTTATTAGATTGGCAGTGTTCCAAAATGACGCACATCTTCCTCTTCCTTATTTGCCAAAGATAACTTACAGTATTTGAACACAGTTGGTTGCTTAGTTTCATAGCACAAGTTCCTATATAACACAGTATAGAATTACATAGGAACAAGTAATAGGTTTATTCCATGCTGAAAAAAAGAAGAAAGAGAACACAACGTTTCGGCCGTGGAGCCTTCTTCAGGTGTGAGAGAGACAGGGCAGTAGGCAAAGGTAAAGTAGCGGGAGAACAAAGGTTGGGAGGGAGGAGGAGTGAGAGGCGGGAGCAGGGGACAGAAAGAGAGGCCAGTCAAGAGGTGTGAAGTCAGAATAGGTGTAGAGAGGTGTGAAATGAAACTTCCAATGAATGGAGAAAATTTAAAAGAACAGTAGTCTGTCGTTAAGGGAAAGGAGAATGTGTGATCCTAGCTGCAGAATAATTTTAGTTTCGGTGGTCTTTCTGATGTATGAGCTCGGAAAACCGTCTTTGAGAACACAGACGGAGAGATTAGAGTGGTCGTGGCCGTCAGAGGTGAAATGAGAAACAATGGGCTTGGAGAGATCTTTAATCTTCACAGCCCTGACGTGTTCTCTGAAGCGGTCTCCGAGTCTCCTTCCTGTTTCTCCAATGTAGATGGCTGGGCATTTACTGCAAGAGATACAGTAAATAAGGTTGCTGGAGGTACAAGATGCTGTCTGGGTGATCCGGCATTGTCCTGAGGGGCCTTGAATGAGTGTGGTGGTGGCTGTGTACTTGCAGGTGATACAGCGAGTTCTGTTGCAAGGGAAAGTGCCAGGTGTGGATGGTTGTTGAGGGCGGTCAAGGGAGCTGTGAACAATGAGGTTACGCAGATTAGGTGGTCGGCGATATGAGATGATAGGGCGATCAGAAAAGAGGGCCCCAATGGAGGGATCATCCTGTAGGATGGAAAAGTTGTGGTTAATGGTCCTGGAGATAGGAAGTGTGTTAGGGTGGTAAGGAAGCACCAAAGGAATGCGGTTGTTACGGCGGGAGTTCCTGATCGGGTTGATGGTCCGGGGGGTGTTTTTGGCTCGGGCAAGGGCCCTGTCAATCACACTGCTGGGGTATCCTCTGTTGATGAAAAATTAGTACATTTCGAGGGCTTGGTTCTCGAAGTCGATGTCGTCGCTGCATAATCGTCGTAACCTAAGGAACTGTGAAAAAGGAAGAGGGTTTTTAGTGTGGTTGGGGTGAAATGAGCTGTACAGGAGGTAGCTGTGTGAATCCGTGGGTTTGTAATAAACTGAAGTGGACAGTCGGGGGTAGTTGATAGAGAAGTTGATGTCTAGAAACGGAAGAGTAGTGGAAGATATGTTAACCGTATATTTGAGGGACGGGTGGAAGTTGGTGAAATGGTGCAGGAAGAACTCAAGCTGATCGTTGGAGCATGTGGCGGCACCGACGCACTCATCAATATATCGTTTGTAGAGGTCAGGGACATAGCCAGTGTAGGAAGCGAAGAAGCATTCTTCTACCCAGCCAACAAAAATATTGGCATAGCTGGGTCGGTCCCATTCTGGTGTCCATGGCAACTCCACTGACCTGTTGGTAAAAAAGATTATTGAAAGAGAATGCGTTCAGTGTGAGAACCAATTCTGCAAGGCGTACCAGGGTGTGGGTGGGTGGATCAAGCACTGTGCGTTTGTCCAGCGTGTGCTTGAGGGCTGTAAGGCCGTCATTATGAGGAATGACGGTGTACAGAGATGTGATGTCCATGGTAAAAATGTAGCATTCGGTACCCTGAAATTGGAAATCATTAAAAAGTTGGAGCGCGTGGTTGGTGTCTTTGACGTATGAGGGAAGATCTTCAACCAGCAGTCTCATGAGGCTGTCGAGAACGACCTGTGAGAACGACCTCTGAAGGCCACGACCACTCTAATCTCTCCGTCTGTGTTCTCAAAGACGGTTTTCCGAACTCATACATCAGAAAGACCACCGAAACTAAAATTATTCTGCAGCTAGGATCACACATTCTCCCTTCCCTTAACGACAGACTACTGTTCTTTTAAATTTTCTCCATTCATTGGAAGTTTCATTTCACACCTCTTTGCACCCATTCTGACTTCACACCTCTTGACTGGCCTCTCTTTCTGTCCCCTGCTCCCGCCTCTCACTCCCCTTCCCTCCCAACCTTTGTTCTCCCGCTACTTTACCTTTGCCTACTGCCCTGTCTCTCTCACACCTGAAGAAGGCTCCACGGCCGAAACGTTGTGTTCTCTTTCTTCTTTTTTTTCAGCATGGAATAAACCTATTACTTGTTCCTTTGCAGCCTACGCATGCTGACGCAGCTACCCACATAGAATTACATAGTAGCTCTTGTGTCCAGCATTCTTCCAATGCAATTCAAACCAGTTCTGAATGTCCACCTCTTAATACTGCAGCTTCAGCAGAAAAGTGCGTACAAAGTTCACAGACACCCTCTCAGCATTAGCAATTAGCTTCCCGTATAGGGCACCATTGATATTCCTAAATTTAAAACCTATGTAATATTTACTTTTACCTTGCTTAATAACTTGTGCATTTTCCTATTATTGTGGGATAAGTCTAGTATTTTCTGATTTTACAAATCAAATTTTCCTTTAACAGATTTTATTAGTCAAACGTAAAGTCAGTTAGACTGTTGATTTTCTGTATGTCCCATATTTAGGTCTGAAGGAGGTTTTTCTCTATGATTTACCAGTTGTTTTGTTTTGTTGTGTCTACTGTATGTTTCTTTCAGTTTTGACAAACTTCTCTTCCGTTTATGAGAAGCAGAACTGTAACATAATGCTACCACCACCATGCTTAACTGGAGGCATGGGGTTAACTGTGTGATGTACTGTGCTGGATGTAACACTTCAGTATTATTTTAGGTAACATACATGCACCATATTTCCATTGTTGAAGTAGTGCTTTGTGGTAGACAGGGAAAAATTTTGAATACAGTCAATCCTGGGCATGACATGTTATACTGTAACACCTCCCTGACATGTTTTGTATGTGATTGTACAGTACCTGTATATTGATGAGAATATGTACAGAATGGCCAGCAGCCATATCACCCTGCAGCTCCCACTGTACCCACCATACCCACTGTAGCTAAGCAGGGTTGTGCCTGGTCAGTATCTGGATGGGAGACCTCCTAGAAAGATATGGTTGCTGCTGGAAGTAGTATTAGTGGGACCAGTTGGTGGCACCCACCCTGCGATTTGTGTGGGTCCTAATGCCATGGTATAGTGGCGGGGACACTATACTGTAGTGGGAGCCATCTTTCAGATGAGACGTTAAACCGAGGTCCTGACTCTCAGTGGTCATTAAAGATCCCCATTTCTTGATAAGAGTAGAGAGTTATCCCGGTGTCCAGGCCAAATTTGCCCCCTCGGCCATTACCATGGCCTCCAAATTATCTCCATGTATGATTAGCTTGCACTTGCCCTGCGATGGACCGGTGCCCCATCCAGGTTATACCCTGCCTTGTGCTCATTGCTTGCCGGGTAGACTCTGACCTTTATGGTATAAACTGGTTTGGTAAATGACATGACATGTACTGTACAGAAAGTTTCTAATATAGTTACAGTTAGTGGAAGTAGCTATTGAGGTGTCTTAAAAATCTAGATACATTGGTTTACACCTGGCCTGTCTCAACATTTGAAGGTCTTGTGAGCTTAAAAGCAAGAAAGAAACTGTAGTGCTTACATAGGTGTGCTGGGTGTGAGACACATTGATCAAAGGAATCATCTGGTTTACCTTGGTTAATTAAGTTCTTTGTTATTGATTAAGAGTCATCCACAGCTGAGGTATAGAGGATAAAAACATTTAGGACAGAAAGAAGGAAGAAATAATTGAAGACATAGAGAAGAAAGGACAAAGAGAGGAGAACACAGAGAGAGGAGAAAGAAAAACACAAAGAGAGAAAAGAAGAGAAGGAGCAGAGCGAGGAAGGACATGGGACAGACAGAAAGAAACAAGGAGAGAGAAGAAAGCATGTGCCAGGCGAGAAACCCTTGTCCAGATCATCTGTAAAGAGCAGGTTGTAATTATTTGATTCTTATTAAGAGAACCTGCCATTCTGTTGTTTTTAGGTAACTCTGATCTCCTGTAAAAATAATCACTAGGTTAAAAACAGTCTCTCTTGGTTAGTATATATTTTTGGAATAAGTTTCCCATTCACTCATTGCATCCAAATTTACAGAGAGAGATTTAACTATAGGTCATATTCTGTTTAGTTTAGAAGGCAGATTTATCTATCTTGTCCTGTTTAGATGTTATATAGCAGTGGTTCTCAAACTGTGGTACACGTACCTGCAGTGGTACGCGGCGTGCCGCCAGGTGGTACGCCAAATGACCCTGGAACTGTGTTGTGTGCACTGAAAAATCGGGACGGGTTTTCATATTTTGTATTTTTATACGTGTCGAATACGCAGTCTACGTACTACGATACAGTGCGTGCTAATACTTCAGTGGACACAAGAGATACTCTGTAATTCTATACCACTCTATAGGAATGCGTGCTACGGACGCAAGTGACCAATTGTATTTTAAAAAAGCTACTGTATCTCCAGCAAATAGGGAGGTACAGATGCAGCCATTCAAAGTGCGCGGTACAGACACGTACCGGAGGTAATTGGCTACGGCGTCGCACATTGTGACACACGATGACGCGCGGTACAGCGGTACGTGATTGGTTGACCGACAGGGGCACTCGTGGTCCGTTGGTCGGTCGTAGAAAGATTTACAGTAAACGTCTTTACTGTGCCCGTTTTAGTATTGAATATTTATATGGAATTTTACCACTGAAGGGAAATCTTAGTAGCTGAGCATAAAAAGAATAGGAGCATACTGTAACGCGTGTGAAGGCCATAAACAATATTAATTTTGGAACATAAACATACAGTATATGGCTGGTCTTGGTACTTTAAAGAAAAAATACACACCAGTATTCCATTTCTCCCTAAACATTTTAAGCATCGAAGTCTTTTACTAACGAGATACCGGAGTCAACAAGCATACTTTTAGAATTTGATTAAAAGGGAATATAATATGGAATCGCGTATCTAAAGAAATTAATAACGATATAATTATATTCATGTACCGCAACACAAGAATAGTACACGCTGTACAGTGTCTGTTGATAATGTTTCTGTAGTGCTTTTTCAGCACTCTGCATGTGACCTTGCCGGTGGCGCTGTGGGTTAGGTTCCTGACTCCCACGTCACACGGTCTGTGATCGAATCCCACTGAAACCATGACTTTTTAACAAACATTTCTTTGAAAAAATGAAACGTTTCCCTTGGTCAGAGATTAAATAAAACCTCACTCGCACCAAACAAATTTATATTTCTAAATATCACAACATGATCGAATTTAAGTCATTTTAATAACAATGAATAGTCACCTATGTGTTACAATATAAACATTTATATTGATTTAAATCGCGTTTTGATTTAAATCGTAAACGCATGTTTAAATATATGTGTTTTTTGATTCACAATCAGACAAATGCAACATAAATTGATATCTTTGTCTTCTAAGTATCTTAATAAACTTTCAGCATAACTTTCTCCCCGTTTAGATTTATTTTTCTTGGGATCTTGGGATCAAACGTGGAAAGATTAGATTGTAATCGTTTTTATTTTTTAACTACATTTTATCAAAGTGTAATCTATGCTAAAAAGTTGTACACCACCTGCTATAAAGATACATATTGTAATACTTTCGGGTTCGGATAGGACAGACACGAGAACTCAGACTTGCGGAGTTAAAGCAAGTTAAAGCCTTGATTTTATATATCACCTTTAAAAGTGGAATCTCAAAGCAAAGTGAATACCCAACACTGATTGTACCCATCTGTCATGCTAATAAAGCACCTTGAATTGAATTGAGGGAGAGAGGGGGGGAGGGCGAGCAAGAGAGCACAGCCAGGACAGACAGGCAAATAAGATACACTCCACAGACATTCACAACAGCGACATATCATAAAACGTTTGCACATATAGTTAAGTTATTACTTGGTTTTCAAAGTGCAATGAAATACAATATTGTTGTTGTTGCTGTTATTGTTGTTTTTATCCTGTAAAGCGTTTTGAGAAGCCACCTTTAAAGGTGATATATAAAAGCACTGATTCTTATGGAATGTGTTCCGCCGGGGATTCAAAAAATTTTTTAGTTTTTTTTAATCGCATATCTAAGGAAATAGCAGTATAACTTTGTTCATGCACAAACAGTGGCATGTTACATTATTAATCTGGGTGTCTCCTCTTGCCAGAAAGCTCTAAATTGCATTTTGAGTGCGGTTTTTGACTTTTTCTAAATTGCAACCCATAAATAAAGCTGATACAGTTTAGACTTTGAATTATTTTAAACTGTATTACAGCAGCACAATGGACAATGCAACGTAAATTGCAAAAATGCACTTGGAATCTGTCCAAGCCCTACTTTGTCAGGCATTTTCTTTTACTGCAACGGACATAAAAACTCCCTTGCTTTTAACAGAGCGTTTCATAATTTCTAACTACGAAAATTATTTAAACTGCGACACTTATCATTCAACCAGAGCTCGAAATGTCACAAGGACCCTCAAGAGCACAGCAAAGACTGAATTAAAAGAATCGCGTATCTAAAGAAATTAATAAGATATAATTATATTCGTGTACTGCGACAGGGCTGTGTAGGGCTGTTTCACCTCTCTCTTCATGTGACTCTATTCAAAAGCCATTTAGCAGAGAGGGGATGAGAAGAGTGACAAACTAGTATATTTTAGATCTTTTTTTCTGAACCGGGGAAAATCTGATCATGTTTCTCTATAACAATAATAAAAAACATTATTTTACATATCACCTTTAAAAGTGGCATCTCAGAGCAATACAGTAGATGGAAAAACAGGTAAAAGGACCAAAGTAAATACCAGACAAACGCAAACGCTTTTATTCATTCAGCAGAGAGTGAGAGGGACATCTAGCAGAGAGAGACACACACACCGGTTTTCATTGACAAAAAGTAATTGTTTTTTTACATTCCTCTTGTCTAACAGGAATGTTTTGTTTGTGGACAGACTGTTAGACTAGAGGAAAAGAGTGCCTCCTTCTACGGAGCATTCCGTTGATCCGATCACGAATTCTTTTCCAGTCGCACGAAGTAAGGGTTGAGAATCTCCGATTCACCATGCTACTAATGGTTTCCCGGAGATTGCAAGGCAAGGCACTTTTGCCTCTGTACCCATCGAAATTTAAAGACGTGGTCCACCCCCAGTAAATTTCAAAAGTCACAAGATTTTGAAACACGAGGGCGGCGTAGCGGTCGGCTCTTGCTTTCCCGTCCAATGAAAGGCAGGTTCCTTTTGCCGAAGTCGGGAGACATCAGAGGCTTGCCACACCCGGACTGTTAAACCAACGCATTAGCACGTCAAAGCCCATTGAGGAGCCGGGCGCAACAATTGTTTTGTCCCTTGATTTACTGATCTGCATTAATTACAGAAATTGAGTTCCTGCTCTTTGCAGACGACCTGGTCCTGCTGTCGCCCACAGAACAGAGGCTGCGGCAGAACCTGTCACTGCTGGAGCAGCACTGTCAGACCTGGGCGCTGACAGTCAATCTGGACAAGACCAGAGTTATGGTTTTCCAGAAAAAAAGCCAGACCTCAGGGAAACAGGTACAAATTCACACTTAACAACAACACATTAACACCTAACAACGGGAGCAGGTCCGAATTAGGCCAGTACCCACTATTGTTAAACATACAGAAAAGAATATTAAAGTATTGGCTTTAGTATTAGCCATACAGAACATTAAAGTGCCCCTTTCCATTCAGCGGGTGTCTGAGCCGCTGTGTCCTATCTTCTGACAGTCGCTGTTGTGAATGTCTGTAGAGTGTATCTTATTTTTAGTACTATATTTTTATATTATATTCCCTATTAATCAAACTCTAAGAGTATGTATCGGCTTGTCCCCCCCTCCCGCCCCTCTCTGTGTACAGTAGAGCCTCCTGTCCAGCCAGCACATGTCCACAGACATTCACAGCAGCGACATATCATAAAACGTTTGCACATATGGTTAAATTATTAGTTGTTTTTCAGGAAGTTAAAAAAAACACTTGAATTACTTATCCAGTCTCTCGAAATAAAGTTATTTTTCAAGCAATGCAACAAACGTCGGGCAATGTGTTTTTTTTAATCAAACATTGACAGCCACATCTTAAATCTTGTCAGTCAGCTCTTTTTTCTCTATTTGAATTGTGGCGATTCAAACAACCTGGGATAACAAGTGGTCTCAAAAGTCACCGAGCTCACAGAGCTTCAACAACAGATGACAATTCCCTTAGTCCTTCCTTAGTCTTCCTGAAATTGTCGGATTATGAGTGAATAAAAGCATCTTATTAAAAACACGTTTGCGTTTGTTTGGGAGCTATATTATGTATTTTTCATATGTAAGATATAATGATGTGTTCCCGCTTACACATCACACGACTTTAAAAGCTAGAAAAACAGGTTTCGATTCACATTATCTGGCGAGCCTTGTTTTGTCAAAGGACAGCACAAAAAAACAGACAATACACGGGGGGGGAGGGCAAGCGAGAGAGAGTTTTTTGCCCTCTGTCAAAAAACCCCAAATCACCCGGGGCAGAGACTCTGGGGTGATCATTGTGTGGTACAGAGCGGAGCTCAGTCACTCCAAACAAGTAGTAAAGAGAGAAGAGTCAACAGTTGATTTAAGGACGCTCTGTCAAAGTGCAATGAAATACAATATTGTTGTTGTTGCTGTTATTGTTGTTTTTCTCCTGTAAAGCGTTTTGAGAAGCCACCTTTAAAGGCGATATATAAAAGCGCTGATTCTTATGGAATGTGTTCCGCCGGGGATTCAAAAACTGTTGTTTTTTTTTTTAATCGCGTATCCAATTAAATAGCAGTATAACCTTTATGTGATATCACCTTAAGGACAGCACATACAAGGGTTAATTGCACAATGAACCGCGCCAAGAAATTTAAAATAGTCTTCTTTAGGTGTGAGGGTAGGAGTGGATCACAGCAGGCATAATCAGCAAATTAGGAAAACAAAGAACAGGACAGGTGAGACGTGTATCCAGAGAGCGAGTGATCGAAAAAGGGACAGCTGTTGCGCCCAGGTTTTCGAAGCAATTGTTTTAACTTGCTAATGCATCAGACACATTTCCTGGTGTCCTGGTATTAGCTCATCGGTATCTGTACCATACCATACAGTATATAGGTACAGAATTCAAGCTGCACCACTGTATCGCTTTGGTAAGGAGACGAACAATGGCCAAAATCACGAAGACTCTCTCACACCAAATTATGAAGATGAAAAGAAACGGGAAGTCAACACGGGACATTGTACAGCATTTGGTTTCGATGGACATCTTCGTTTCTGAAAGCACAGTGAGACGACATTATAAAGGGGAGAGGAGGCGAAGAGAATCTAAACCGAGGACGATTCAAAGGTAAATAACTTTCTTAAAATACTTTTCTTGCATGTAAATACAACTACGCACATTATTTTTAAAACTAACTGTTGATCTCTTTTTTTCAAGTCCTATTGTGCGAGCTATCGACAAACTGACTGATGAAAATGATGAGCTACTGGCGATGCAAGTCCAAAGACGGCTATGGGCTGACCTCGGTGCGACCGTTAGTCCGACATTGATAAGAAGAGTGCACAGGAGGCTTGGATGGAGATACAGAAAAACCAACACATACCCCATGATAAGGCTAAAAAACAAAGAGGAAAGACTCAAACAAGCGCTCCAATGGATTGAACAGGGGGACGCATTTCAGGATGTACTTTTCACCGACGAAACAACAGTGGCTCTGGAACAGTTTTCAACAATGTCATTTTGCAAAAAGGGGAGATATGTGGACAAGCCAAAGCCCAAGCATCCACTGAAGGTTCACGTCTGGGGGGGTATATCTAGAAGAGGCCCAGGACCACTTCTTATTTTCGAAGGAATTATGGACCGTGAATTCTTCAAGGAAGTCGTGGTCACACAGCACGCCGCCCCATACATCAGGGAGCACTTTGGATCAAGGCACCTTCTCTTCCAAGACAACGATCCGAAACACACAGCAGCAAGGGCGAGGCTTGTAGCAGAAGGAGTGAACTGGGTGAAAACTCCAGCCGAATCCCCAGATCTAAATCCGATAGAGATGGTTTGGCATTCGCCGAAAGACTACGTTCAGAAAACTGCTAAGCCCGTCACAAAGCAGGAACTGATCGATGCGATCTATAAATTCTGGGAGGAAGAACTGACCGAACAAAATTGTAACAATTTTATTAACAGGCTGTTTTGTGTTCTTCCTAGGATTGTTGACCGGGGAGGGGACATTCGGGACTGTGAGTCTGAGAAAGACAGTCTCACGTTTGTGGACAGTCTGTCACAAACAAAACATTCCTGTTAGACAAGAGGAATGTAAAAAAAACAATTACTTTTTGTCAATGAAAACCTGTGTGTGTGTCTCTCTCTGCTGGATGTCTCTCTCTCTCTCTGCTGAATGAATAAAAGCATTTTATTAAAAACGCGTTTGTGTTTGTCTGGGTATTTACTTTGTAATCTGTGGTTTACATCTACTGTATTGCTTTGAGATACCACTTTTAAAGGTGATATGTAAAATAAAGTTTTTTATTATTGTTATAGAGAAACATGATCAGATTTTCCCTGGTTCGGAAAAAAAGATCTAAAGTGCTACACCTAACTTCCTTAATTCGATGTATTTAAAGCAGTGAACTACTGTAGGTGTAACATAACATTCAGAAATACAATCGAGAATAGTTTTGTGGTGTTTGTATAGATGAAACGTTCCTAAAACGTATAACGTAACAAAATTAAAGACGATTAAAATCTGTAATCTTTCCACTTGTACTGTATGTCATCGGAAAATACAAGAAGTTTCTGCTTTGTGTAAGGATGGTATCAAAAAGTAATCTAAGTGGTGAGAAAGCTGTGCTCAATGTATTTAAGGGACTTAAAAGTAAAAGGAGATGCTTCATATTGCTTGACTAATTTTAAAAACTAAGTTATAAATGCAGACGCTCCCTCGGTGCCGCACCGGGTGTAAATATCTAAATATACATTCGTCCCGGGCAGAGGCCGAAGAGCGCCCGGCTGGGGTGCGCGGGGAAGAGCAGGACAGGAGTGAAAGTGGTCAGGGCGGGGTTTAGGAAGGCCGCCGACCAGTGTGGCTGTCCCACAGTGAAGCGGGCGTACAGTCTGGGCAGGTATAGATTACACTTTTCTAAAACGTATTTGAAAAATAAAAATAATTACAATCTAATCCTTCCACGTTTGATCCCAAAATCCCAAGAAAAATAAATCTAAACGGGGAGAAAGCTATGCTGAAAGTTTATTAAGATACTTAGAAGACAAAGATACTGTATCAATTTATGTTGCATTTGTCTGATTATGATTAAAAAAAACACATATAATTAAACACGCGTTTGCGATTTAAATCAATATAAATGTTTATATTGTAACGCATACTGTCCAGCCTCCATTTCTCTATAAAAATTTACTCTATTACAAATTTACAATTTGTTGATAATAGAAATGTTAGGTTCTCTAAAGCTTTGTGATAGTTGACCCACCCAGTCAGCAAAAGATCAGCTGCACTGGTAAGATGCGACACCGAAGATATGATTAATAACCTTTTAAATCTGAAGGGAGATCTGAAGGGATCCCCCCCCACACACACACAATAGAAGCAGGAAGCAGAAGCAGGGACCGTTGTCAGAAGGGAAGAAGGTGACTATTCATTGTTATCAAAAATGACTTAGATTCGATCATGTTGTGATATTTTGAAATATAAAAGTCAATTGATTGTCCATAATATTGCTATTCTATTTTTTCGAAGAAATGTTTGTTAAAAGAAAAGTCACATCGCCGGCTGGATTTGAACACACAACCCATGAGTTGGTAATCAGGCACGTAGACCAGTGGGCTACAAGGGAAGTCACATGAAGAGAGAGGCGAAACAGCCCTACACAGCCCTGTCGCAGTACACGAATATAATTATATCTTATTAATTTCTTTAGATACGCGATTCTTTTAATACAGTCTTTGCTGTGCTCTTGGGGATCCTTGTGATATTTCGAGCTCTGGTTGAATGATAAGTGTCGCAGTTTAAATAATTTTCATAGTTAGAAATTATGAAACGCCCTGTTAAAAGCAAGGGAGTTTTTATGTCCGTTGCAGTTTTTTTGCAACATGAATATAATTATATTGTTATTAATTTCTTTAGATACGTGATTCCATATTATATTCCCTTTTAATCAAATTCTAAAAGTATGCTTGTTGACTCCGGTATCACGTTAGTTAAAGACTTCGATGCTTAAAATGTTTAGGGAGAAATGGAATACTGGTGTGTATGTTTTCTTTAAAGTATCGAGACCAGCCATAAACTGTATGTTTAAGTTCCAAAATTAATATCGTTTATGGCCTTCACACGCGTTACAGTATGCTCCTATTCTTTTTATGCTCAGGTACTAAGATTTCCGTTCAGTGGTAAAGTTCCATATAAATATTCAATACTTAAACGGGCACAGTTAAGACATTAAATATACATATACATACTGTATACAGTACAGTTTGCATACGGTAATATGTTTATGTTCCTAAATCAATCTCTTTTATGAGCATGTGAAAGGCATGGTGAATCGATTCTCAAAAATTACTGTACTTTGCATGATTGGAAACAAATGTGTGATTGCGAAATGCTGTGGTGTTACTTTTACAAAGACGGTCAATGAAAAAAATAATGTGGACCAGGGCAATACTTTGAGTTTACAGCTTGTCCAAGGTCATTCATTATTAATACTATTAGTAATATCTTCGTTAAAGACTTTGATGGCGACAGCTCAAACATGAGAGGTTGAGCTTTATTAGCTCCACCTTGCGGAAATTCCGGATACTATTATTTTGCTTGCGGTATTATAGGAGAATTTACGGTAACTAGCGGTATTTACCGGTAACTCGCGGTAGACTGCGTAAAGCGCACCGCAAAATAATGCGGTATCACCCGCGCATTTTGAATGGCTGCATCTGTAGGAGAATGTGCATGATTTTGGAACAATGCCAACATTGTAAACACAGGAATGCATAGAAATGCGTGCTACGAACGCTGGTTATCTTGTGAGCACAGGAAAGCGTGAAAAATAACAGAAAAATATTTAAGAACTGTTCTAAGTTAATTTGAGAAAAATACACCGAGCGTCTCTGTGTTTCTCTCCCATGCGCATGAAATAAAAACTTAAAATAAACACTGAAATAAAAACGGAAACGTGGAAAAATGCAAGCTTGCGGATTGCTAAAGCAGGTAAGCCTTACACTATTATGTGTGGAGAAAAAGCTGCTGAACAGCTCGACCTGCTGCCCCCCCTGAAAGACACAGTCATTCATAGAATGAAGGATTATATCAAAAGTACGCTGACAGAGCGCGATAAGATGAGCAGATGTTTTTCACTGCAATTAGATGAGTCTGTAGTCGATTTGGCCAATTTGCTCGTTTACGTTAGATACGAGTTTGAGGGTACGTCCCATGAGGACTTTCTGTTCTGTAGACCGCTACCAACAGGAACTACAGGAGAGCACATATTTCAGCTTCTGAATGAATTTATCGAAGAGAATGGCATCGACTGGATAAAATGTGTCGGAGTTTGTACAGACGGTGCTAGAGCAATGACAAGCCAACACTGCGGTCTAGTTGCACGAATTAGAGAGGTTGCTCCAGAAATTAATGGATGCATTGCAACATCCACCGCGAGACCTTTGCCGTCAAGAAAATGCCTGACGATTTAAAATCTGTTAGACTGTTGTGAATTGTATCAAGGCTCGAAAAATTAATTCACATCTGCTTTGCTAGACTAAACAGGCTCACCCCTCTCACTGAAATGGTGCTTTTTTGTTTTTATTTGTTGTTGTTTTTTTCTGTAAAACACTTTGAGAAGCCACATTTTTTATATCAAACAAAGTTTATTATTATAATATTTATTATATGTATGTGTGAGTGTGTGTGCACACGCGCTCATGTTGGTCATTGAGAATTTCTGGGGTTCCTATGAGATGATGACTTGTAGGTGGTACTTGGAATGCTTTGGTTGGATTAGGGGTGGTACTTGGTCCAAAAAGTTTGAGAACCACTGTTATATAGGATTTGAAGACTTGGTAGCGGTCAGAGGTTTTTGTGGTTGGTCAGGACATCAAATCACAGGGACATCAAAACTCAGGGACACCTCTAATTATTCCAACCAGTTGAGTACTGTATATTCTTGGCATAATCTTTACAATTTGGGGTTATGGTTATTTAATGTACTGTACTTTCTGGTTAATATTCTTGGTCATTTCTGGTATTTTGCTATTTTTATAATCTTGACAATATAGATTTGTAATTTTAACTGTTTAGAGTTCAGAAGAATATAATCACTGCTTACTCACTTCTAATGATTGCGTATGACTTTGAGAGTAAGTTGAGTAAGAGTAAATTGTCAACGTCCCACCTTACAATGTGTTTTAGAGATTAAATTATTTCTTCTCTGTGCATATTTCTGTGCCATTGCAAAAGGGTCTTAGTATTTAATAAAATTAGACAAGGTGATGTACCTCTTCTCTGTTGCTTCCATATAACGGTTTTGATATTTCTTTTGAGGTTTTGTGGCTGGAGGGCCATATATAAGCCAGAAATGTGGATACAACAATCCAGTTCATGTACATTCCCAAGCTAAAAAATAAATAAATCTTATTTAACTTTAAACAGAGGGGACCTGAGTCAAGCATTCAAAGTACTCAAAAAAGATTGACAAACCTTACCCCTAGGGCATGTTCAGCATCAACAGTGAAACACAGGCTGGAAGACAAAATACAAATGGAAATTAAAAGGAAGTTTATTTAGAACTAAGAAAGGCTGCTTAAAAACAAATTAGATGGCCGAATGAATTGTGAATTTACTAGTCACTGGATGGACTGTTGATCTAGCATGTTTTTATACTGTAACCATTGTTTTTATCTATCCTGATGACAAATTTTTAAAAAATTCATAACACTATGTTTTGTCTATCTTAATATTACCTTTACATTTATGACTTTATGACAAGGTGACACACCTTGGCAATTTCTCTGTACCTTGTTAAGTTTATTTATGTCTTATGTTCTGCAATATTAATCACTATTAAAGTCTAAACAGCTCTATTCCTATCTTAATGAGTTCAGTGTTTAAATGCCATTAGAGGGGGGAAAGGCCACCAATTAATTTTCATTAAAGGTTAAAACATAAAAAAAGGTTTTAGGGTTAATCAAGCTTCAGAGAAATAAAATCATGAGACAACTGTCATTAAGACAAATTGGTATCTCCTGGTTACACGCTCTTTTCTTCACTGGGCTCCTTTATTTTCAGTACTACAGTACAACAGCAATAGAACTATTAACTGTAAATCATCTGACTTTTTGTTTTTGTATTAAAAAGTAGGAAGTGGTCATTATGGTAGGTACAGTATGCCACCTTTAATACTGTAACTCATGTTTTCATTGTTGTACAACAATTTTTATAGACAGCAGCACATAGTATGTCCCTCTGCACCTACTGTATAGTATGTATGTTGAATGTTACAATATTGAGTATTTTGATTTTGTTAGATTGGAAATGGATTTTATAAAGATTGTGCATATATTGTTTAATACATACTGTAAAACTGATATACTGTATCATAGAACGATGCTGTAGCTACAAATGATTACTCGGGAGTTCAATGGAAAATACTATTTTATGATCGCAGACATGCAGACAAGTACGTTTTTTTTCATTCACAGAAATAAAATGTTTGTAGATCTTGCAGCTTAAATATGGGCAAGAAGTAACTGTTTTTAGTGAAATAGATCCTACATCCAGCTCTTTCAGCAGCCATCTCTGGCCAGTGTCCACAATCTTTTCACATTACTTTGCAGTTCAACCAGCCCGTATACCCAGATTCAGAAGCTGTAGACCTTATCCACTGGAGAGACTTAAAGTCCTAACAGACCATAAATGAGTAAGGATGAAGTAAAATGTTTCCCTAAAAAAATGAGAATCTTCTAGAAAATGAAAGGAAATTACTGAATGTACTAAAATAATATTTCACTCAGGTGTTCACTCAGGAAGTAGTTAACAGTAGTCAAGCCCAATAACTTTCCCGCCTCTCCTATTTTCAACATCATCCACAGAATGTTTTGGGATGCACTTCATCACAAAAGCCCTAATTGGGAGTCTTGATCTGCTCTCATCTGACCAGTTCAATATTGTTTCTGATCTAGAAAAGAACATAAAGCAAAAGAATAATAGGATGCCATTTAACCCATCTTGCTCATTTAGTTACAATGATCCAAGAATCCCCTACAGACATTTCTAAAAGAGGCATCTTCAACAACCTGGCTATGGAGCTTGTCCCAGACCCTCACAATTCTCTTTCTGTTTTTTCTATCCTCTGTGCTCTAAAACTTAATTTCCACCTGTGGTCCTGTTTTAAGCCAGCCAGACTTAACAGCTGCACTTTCATATTGTTTTTACATTTTCTTTAAATCCTAGAATTAAGAATTAATACCCACATAATAAAAAGAGACACTAGTCCATTTATTTAAGTGCAGACTACAGTCTTCAGCAAGGCGGTGAAGTGCTGCTTCTTGTAATGTCAGTAAACCTCATTGCACCTTGATTACAAAGGGGTACACTTGCATTTGATGTCATCATGGGAAATATAACTAATACACTTGCTTGTGCAAATAAAATGTCTCAATGGCTTAGCATGTACATATTAAAAATTAAAGTCCAAGGTATCGGCTTTGTTAATATAACAAACAAGATTTAATTTTCTCCATTTATAGACTTTAAGATGGTCTATTTTGTTAACTTTCTCTGTTTTACATGTAAACCCATAACTGGTAAGGGACAGAAACATTTCAAATATATCTAAGATACTGTTTTTAACTTTACATGAGAGAGAACCTTCTTTCATATATAAAAAATATAGCTGTGCTTGAAATAATTTTCTTCTTGTTTAAAGAATGTTTAAATTACTACTGATTTCTGCTCAACAGATATATTTTCTCTTGACAGCAAATTCATACTTATTTTTAAATAATAAAATACTATAGCTAAGAGGAATCTCTCAAAAGAAGATGTTTATTCATTCTGCTGAGCCTCTTTCCTTCAGTATTTAAATACGAAAAATAAAAATAATTTTCAAAGGAAGCTAATGTAAAACTAAGCACTGAAATATACCTATATGGTGCTATTTAAATCCTTATTGTCCTTCTTTTGTAATATTTTATATTAATTCAAAATTAATATTTGTATTAATATTTGAACACATAGAAGCTAATTATTGAAGTTGACTGTATTGTAGTTACTGCATATAGGTTTTGGAAGTAATTTGAAGATAATTATTTCTTTTTATTCCTCATACATGATATTACAGATGCAGCCATTCAAAATGGGTGGGGTATTTCGCGGTATACCCCGGTGGGCGTGTCGCAGTATCACGCAGTATCACGGGGTAAATCGCGTCATTTGACAATGAAGAAAGATGTGAAGACAGGGGTTTGAATTTAATCCTTTCTGTAAGGGGTTAAGACTTCTAAGTCACAAGCTGGGGTTTATGGCAGGAAAGGGAGTTAACTAATAAGGATTGCAGATGCAAGCTAGGAACCCCCCTGGGTGTAATCTTAAACTGACCATTTGGCCAGGACATCGTAAACTGGCCAAATACCATGAACCCCCCTCTTTACCATCAGACCGAGTGACGTCAGAAACGGAGAAGAAGACACTATATAACCCAAAAGTTTGTACCAGTACGGGGAACAATACTTCGGTTTTGTTGTTTCTTGCGGGAAACAAGACTTCGGCTTTATTGTTCCTTGCATGCAATAAACTCATCTGTTTTACTTCATCTCGGGATCAAGAACCTTATTCTTTCTGTTACAACAAATTTGGCGTAGTCTGCAGGATGCTCCAGAAGGCGCAGAACTTCCCATCGGCAGGAGAGACGGTCAGCGCGCACATTACTAAGAGGTAAGGACTCCTCTTTTATTTAAAAGTCCCGACTCTCTCTGACCGATTGGGAAGTCTCTGCTCCCTGCGAGAATCGCCCGAGATGACGAAGTAAACGTGAGTTCCCGAATTCCTCTGGCCCGGGGAAGACACCGGTGTATGTAATGGGTTGTTTGCTGTAAGCCCAGAATTTGGTCTGGCAGGCGGTCCGCGGTATTGTGTACAAGCGTTCGAAGCTGGTGTATGCCTTAATTGCGCGTGGAGTTTTCGAACGGGTTTTGGACCTTTACCGTGAAGTTCAGGACTGGTGTGGGCCTTAATTGCGCCCGGAGTTCTGAAGGTCAGGACTGGTTTGGGCCTTAATTGCGCCCGGAGTTCTGAGGCTCAGGATCGGTGTGGGCCTTAATTGCGCCCGGGGTTCTGGAGCAAGTGGTGCATTAAATGCACATAGTTCAGGACTATGTGCTAATTGCGCCCGGAGTTCTGAAGGTCAGGACTGGTGTGGGCCTTAATTGCGCCCGGAGTTCTGAGGCTCAGGATCGGTGTGGGCCTTAATTGCGCCCGGGGTTCTGGAGCTGAGTGGTGCATTAAATGCACGTATAATCCAGGATTGGTGTGGGCCTTAATTGCGCCCGGGGTCCTGAGATTAGCTACGCCTTGATCGTGCACGGATTGGCGTGGCGTGGTTTTTTGTTTTAAAGGAAACAGAAGTAGGAGGTATATATATGTATGTTTTTTGTCCTTTTCCTTGTTTGTGAAATACATATACACACGCACGACACTAACATAAACACACCTCATAATAAAAGAGCAAAGCATTAAGTAGCAGGATTTAAAGGACGTTGAGACCCGAGAATCGCCCTGATTGAGCTCAGTGTGTAAGTCCACCCCGGGGCAAAAGCAGCGATGCTGGCGTTCTGGGGATGGTGAATTACTGATCAAGAAAGGGGGTTTTCGAGGTCTCGTTCCTTACCTGTGAACAGTGCGGTGTAAGTCCTCTCTAAAGTCTCTGAGAGGCATTTAGATCTGGAGGTAACAGACGCCCTTAGCTGAATGAGTGCAGTAATGCACAGGTCTTTCCAAGTGAAAACATCCCCCTACTGAATGAGCTGTTACCTCAAACACGACAAAAGTAAACCTTAAAGAAACCAAACATGTGTGCTAATTGGGTGTTTGAGAAAGTGGTGGAAGTATCTGATTACATATCGGAAAAGTGTAAGTTAACTGAAAGGGAAGAAAAATATAGGAAGAAGCTGAGTCTGTCAGAAGGAGTTTGGGGCAAAGATGCCTGTAAAAAAGCATATGAACATTGGAACAAAAACAAAGATTTAGCTGCAGCCCTGGTGATCGGCCGACACCTGAGGTGGCAGATTAGCATGAAGGAGAAATCAGAATGGGATAAAAAAGAGAAGGAGTTCACAGAAAAAATAAAAGCGTTAAATGAGAGGAAAGATAATTTATTCGCGGCAAAAGAGGAACTAGAAAAAAAGCTAAAAGAGGCAGTACAGGAGAATGAGAAACTAAAGAAGGAATTAACTCCTGGTCACGCTGCACTGGTTAATGTGCTACAGCCGGCGACTAAGTTATATCCTGCTCTCCCACAGGGGAACAAACAGGCAGGAAACGAAAATAATTGGGATCAATTCCTACAGTGGCCATATGGAGATGGGGGGTCTGATTGGGATAACACTTGGTATGAGTGTGATAAAGACGGATCAGGGTCTCCCCTGTTAGAGGGAGGGCGCCCGCAGATCTGTACTCTCACCCGAAGTGGGAAAGGACTTGATGTAGCAGGGGCTGGCGCCGTTGATGACAGCGCCACTCTAACTCCGTCTCGCACCCTGCCGAGGGGGTCCGTTCTCGCACCTACCTTCCCTGAACCCCCAATACGATCAAATCCAAAACCGGAGGATATTGACCGGTGGGCTAGAGAAGTACCGCACCCAAAATTAGGGATGCAGCGAACCTGGAGTGCGCTTCAGGAATTAAAAGATACTTATGGTATCTCCCCCCTGACTGCCGCTATGATCCTCAGAAGGACAGGGGAAAAGCGGGTCGGAGAACTTAAACAATTGTGTGAGGATAACGGCAGGGGAGGGCGATGGGAATGGGTTTGGCGATGGCTTAAACAAAATTATCCACCAAAGACAGATTGGAAAAAGATATCTGCATGTCAGCAAAAAGAAAGCGAGGATGTGGCTGACTTCACTGACCGCTTCGTCACACTATGGCTGGAATGCTCAGGATTAAGTGACGAAGATGATGTGAATAGCGACGCCTCTGCTGTGATTAAACAAATTTATTTGAGCGGTCTTAAGCCTGATATAGCCAAAGCCCTTCAGTTAAAAGAGCCCGAAATAGGGCAAGATACGAACAAACAGTTTGAGGAAATAGTCAAAATGGCACGGCAAATCGAGAGAAATATGTATGCTAAGGTGCGGGCAATACAAACAGGGTGGACACCCCCCATACTGAAGGGTGGAGCTGGCCCTGACACCCGACTAAGTCCAAAAGGGGAAATTACAAATCGGTGCCATTATTGTAAAAATTTCGGACATTGGCAAAAGAATTGCAAAAAGCGATTAGCCAGTGAAGGCAGGATTGGAAGATACCGCGATCCCCCTTTCAATTCCTCGAATCGAGAGGGGCAAAAAAGCCTGTTGTCACAATTACAGGATTTGAGCGAAGCAGACAAACGCGCTATCAGGGATCTTTTAAACTAGGACTCCCCCTAGTGGCCTCCCTACGCCTATCTCAGGAGCTGAGTGAAAAAGAGCTCAAATTACAATGCACGATTAATGGGATTCAAATGTCACTTTTATGGGACACTGGGGCTCAATTATCTTGTTTATCTGAACAGTCAGCCAAATGGTGTGGTGTCATGTTCAAAGGGAGGGAGCTGGAGGCCACTGGTGTAGGGGGCAATCGAATAACACGCAGAGAAACTCAAAAACTCAGGATTAGACTAGGAGATGGGGAGGTAACATTTAACGCTGTCATGTGGGTAGGACCTACCCCAGATCTGTTGGGATGGGATGCTCTGAAATACCTACAAGGGGTTACATTAACCGTACATGAGGAGAGGGTGGAGGTAAACATCTGGTCCCTCCAAAAAGACGAACTAAAAGGGCATTCAATCTGGACTATGGATAAGGACGAATGCGGGCTTCTGGATATGGAACCCGCCACATTTACTGGGAAATCCCCGCCATACACAAAGCCATATAAAATCAACAAAGTGGCGGAGGAAGGGGTTCGACCAGTAATACAGAAACTATTGGCTCAAGGGATTGTACGAAAAACACATAGTACAAGCAACAGTCCAATATGGCCTGTAAAGAAAGCCAGCGGAGCATGGCGATTCACAGTTGATTACTCAAAAGCTAATCAACACATCAACCGTCTCACCCCCTTGGTAGCAGACCCCTCTGCTATTTTTCAACTGCTGACCCCTGAGCACCAGGTTTTTTCAGTAATTGACATGGCTAATGGGTTCTGGTCTGTTCCTCTACACCCAGAGGTACAAGATTGGTTCGCTTTTGTTGTAGATGGAGAACAATATACTTGGACCAGGTTACCACAGGGGTTTCATAACAGCCCCACCGTGTATCACATGGCACTTCGGAGGCATCTCCGGGAGTTGCCTCAAGTGTCCTTCGTCGTTATCCAATATGTGGATGATATTTTAATCGCGTCTCCTGACGAGGAAACCCACAAGAAGGACCTCCAAATTATTCTCGACCATTTGGTTAAAAAAGGACACAAGGCTAGTTATAGCAAAGCACAGTTATGCCTAGACACCGTAATTTACTTGGGACAGAAGATTAGTCAGGTAAAAAGGGAATTGACAGAAGATCGGGCCCAGGCAATCCGAACACACCCTAGTCCCAATACGGTGAGAGAGCTCCGATCATTTCTGGGTCTGTGCAATTTCAACAGAAATTGGGTTGATGCTTTTTCCGAAAGGGCCAAACCACTTACAGACCTATTAAAGGGGGGAGGGAGGTCCCTTGATCCTATTGCTTGGAGTCCTGAAGCTGAACACGCTTTTAATGATTTAAAACAAGCTCTGTTACAGGCTCCTGCATTGGGGTTTCCTCAGACAGATCAACCATTCTACCTCTACGTAAGTGAAAAGAATGGATTTTGGACAGCTGTACTAACACAGGAACATGGGGGTAGGTACCGCCCGGTAGGGTATTACTCTGGATCCTTGGACGAGGTAGCCAGGGGCTGGGGACCATGTCTACGAGCCGTTCAGGCCGTCTGTCTAGCAGTACAGGCAGTCAATAACATAGTGCTAGATCAACAACTGATTGTTCGATGCCCACATGCGGTACACACCCTCATGTCCCTGAATCGGGTCAGTCAGGTTAATGCGATATGATGGAGCAAGTGGCAGGTCTTGTTAGAGGCTCCAAATATTACCATTGAACGTGAAGGAGCTCTAAATCCAGCCACATTGTTACCTGACCCATCAGAAGCCTATATGTTAGAACACAGCTGTGATGTTTGGGCAATGGGAGAAGATGGGGGCATCAAAATAGCCGAGCAACCACTAAGGAATGAAGACCTCATCCTCTTCACTGATGGAACTTCATTCATAAATTCTAGTGGGGAGAGGAAAGCGGGTTGGGCTGTGACTTCAGAACATGATATCCAATGTGGGGGAAGATTTGAGGTACCCACGTCAGCACAGCGAGCTGAACTGAAAGCTTTGGTGGAAGCCTGTAAATTACCAAAAGGCAAGACCACCACAATATACACAGACTCACGATATGCATTTGGAGTATGCCATGACTTTGGAAGGTTATGGAGTAATAGAGATTTTTTAACCTCTGCTGGCACTCCGGTAAAGAATGCGGATCTGGTGTCTGAGCTGCTTGCGGCTCTCCAACTCCCAAAGCAGGTAGCTGTGGTCAAATGTAAGGGCCACAGCAGAGAGGACACTCCCGAGGCCAGGGGCAATAAGCTGGCAGACTGGACAGCACGTCAAGCTGCCCTGGGGCAATGGGAGGAGTGGTCTGTAGAAAAACCTCTTCAGATTATTTCAGTTTGCACAGTGAACATACAGGCACTCCGGACGGAACAGCTCAGCGAGCTCCAGGCCCAGGCCCCAAGGATTGAGAAATGGACCTGGATGGAACGCAATGTGGGGCTGCAGAAGGATGGGACCTGGAGGTGCCAGCGTACAGGCAGACCCGCCTGCCCCAAGCAACTAATGCCCTACCTGGCACAGCAAATACACTCCACAGGGCACCCAGGTGTTAGCCAAATGACTCGACGCTTTGCTCAGAGCTGGGTGGGCACAGGCTTCACACCCTTCGCAGCTGATGTGGGACAACGCTGTGGAGAGTGCCAAAAAGCCTCTGGAGCACCGCCGGTTCGGGCTCCTAATCTTCGACGTCCTGCACCCGAGGGGCCCTTTAGACACTGGCAAATAGACTATTGTTCACTGCCACCCTGTAAAGGGAAAACAGGCCTCCTAGTGATGGTGGACCAGTTTTCTAGATGGGTGGAGGCTGTCCCTGTCAAACGAGAGACTGCGCAGACAACTGCCAAATATCTTGTGACAGAAGTAATTCCCCGATGGGGACTCCTGTGTCGCATAGACTCAGACCAGGGCACACATTTTACTGGAAAAGTGTGTCAGGTGGTGGCAGACCTACTAGGGATCAAATGGGACCTGCATTGCCCTCATCACCCGCAGTCCTCCGGCATGGTGGAACGGGTGAACCAAACTTTGAAAGCTAAATTGACAAAGTACCACCTGGGAGGGATCCCCTGGGTGGATGCATTGCCCGCCGTACTGTGCAGCATCCGGGCTGGGACAAATCGAATAGTGGGGCTGAGCCCGTTTGAGGTGATCACGGGGCGTCCCATGAGACTGAGTGACTCTCCAGGACATGACAGAGTAGGCTTGAGTATACTAACTGATTCTCTGTTACAGTATTGCAAGTTGCTGACAGAGGCCACCCAAGGAGCCCGCGAGCAGGTCCTGGAGGCGTGGGGACCACCACCTGAAGGAGGGCACGACCTCATCCCAGGAGAGTGGGTGTGGATCAGGAAATTTCCCTCACAGGTTCTCCAGCCCAGGTGGGACGGACCCTACCAGATCCTGTTGACAACCGAGTCTGCGGTTCGAGTGGAAGGAAAAGATCGCTGGATCCACGCGTCACACTGCCGACGAGCCTCATCCCCAGTTACAGAGTCAGAATGAAATCATTTCTGTTAATAACGATAATTGTTGCTGTAGGACTATGTTCCACAGGGATTAATGATCATCTCTCCCACAAAGGAGAACATGGAATTAATTCCTTTTTAGGCCTCTCCTATCTGACAGCTAAGAAAACCAACCAAAGTGCCTGCTGGGTGTGTGCCGCATTACCCAAATATGTACAGGGAGGACTTCCTATGGGGGCCATTCCTTGGCGTCTCGAAGAAGTCATAGGAATGATCATTTGGAGAGATAATATAGGAGATTTTAATATGACAAACTATAGGGGTTGCCATAACACGACTTTAACCTGCACAACATTACAATATCTACAGGAGCGAGGCTTAGAGCCCACGAGCTTTACAGGCTCTTACGCTCCTAAGTATAACAGAAGCCATACACCACCATACCTGACTCTAAATAAGGAACGTGAGGGAAACATATGTTTTCAGCACACTAATGGTCTGCACTTGGTTGGATGGAGTCGTTGCAACCTTACCATCGCTGCAGATATATCCACCTCTACCTTCCAAATTCCAGGATGGGATCGGCACACCCCACAATTCGGTATAAGTTTCTTATTTTCAGAGGCATGGGGAGCGCCAAACGGAACATATTTCATTTGTAGAAAACGAGCCTACCCATGGTTGCCAGCCCAGTGGTCTGGCTCATGTTATTTAGGATATGTGGTTCCTCATATCCGTGTTCAAACCCACAGCCCCTTCAGACCTAACCACAGACCACAAAGAAAATTGGCTGATTGGGAATATTATTTAGGTATAATATTTCCACAAGCCGGCATGAACTTTCTGAGTCGAGAGTTCATTCAAATGGCCTCGACTTTAGAGGAATTAGCAAATTCTACCTCATCTAGTCTGAAGGCTGTTAATGATGAGATGGTAGCCCTCAGAACAGTGGCCATGCAGAACCGACTAGCTTTAGATTATGTTCTGGCGGCCCAAGGAGGAACTTGTGCAGTAATTGGCACTGAATGCTGCACATATATTCCTGATAATTCTGAGCACATCTCAGATCTGGCCCAACACATTTACAATGAGGGACAGAAATATCAGGACTATTATACTGAAAATTGGGGAACTGGGTCTTGGGTAAAGTCTGTGTTTGGGGCCTGGGGTGGAACCTTTTTACAGTGTTTATTTGTAGGAATAGTTTTGCTTATATGTGTAATTGTAATCATCACGTGAACAAAAACATGTATCACATCTTGCTATAACCGTGGAACGTACAATGTCATGGCAATACATACCTGTTCACCTAGAAAGAAAAGATCTGCCCTGACATTGTATGTATAAAATAGGCTACACTGACGTATGCCGTATTTTATAAGGGGGGAATGAAGAAAGATGTGAAGACGGGGGTTTGAATTTAATCCTTTCTGTAAGGGGTTTAGACTTCTAAGTCACAAGCTGGGGTTTATGGCAGGAAAGGGGGTTAACTAATAAGGATTGCAGATGCAAGCTAGGAACCCCCCTGGGTGTAATCTTAAACTGACCATTTGGCCAGGACATCGTAAACTGGCCAAATACCATGAACCCCCCTCTTTACCATCAGACCGAGTGACGTCAGAAACGGAGAAGAAGACACTATATAACCCAAAAGTTTGTACCAGTACGGGGAACAATACTTCGGTTTTGTTGTTTCTTGCGGGAAACAAGACTTCGGCTTTATTGTTCCTTGCATGCAATAAACATCTGTTTTACTTCATCTCGGGATCAAGAACCTTATTCTTTCTGTTACAACAACGTCATGCCAGAAAGTATCCGACATCACCTTGTGAAACCGCCAGGAGGAGCCAATAAAACTTAACCTCTCATGTACAGCATTTGAGCTTTTAAATTTAAACTGTGTATTACAGCATGTTAATCATCAGTCATTAAAATGTTGGTATATTTTATGAAAGCAAGATTGCTCAGTTGGACAAAAGTACACAACCTACCTTTATCAGAAATATTTATGCATCAAAGCCTTTACCGAAGATATTACTAATAGTATTAATAATGAATGACCTTGGACAAGCTGTAAACTCAAATAATTTCTTTAGCACATTTGTACAAGCTCTTGGAATCTGTCCAAGCCCTACTTTGTCAGGCATTTTCTTTTACTGCAACGGACATAAAAACTCCCTTGCTTTTAACAGGGCGTTTCATAATTTCTAACTACAAAAATTATTTAAACTGCGACACTTATCATTCAACCAGAGCTCAAAATATCACAAGGATCCTCAAGAGCACAGCAAAGACTGTATTAAAAGATACTTGTATCAGATACATGAGAATCCAGGATTTTTTATCAACGCTTTCTTTTCCGTTTACTAGATATTATGGAACCACTTCAGAAGGGTGTCAGCCAGTCAGATTCCAGGAATCGGTACTTTAAAGAAAAAATACACACCGGTATTCCATTTCTCCCTAAACATTTTAAGCATCGAAGTATTTAACTAACATGAAATAGCGTGTAAAAAAGTGGTAGTTTTAAGCTTTTCTGTTAATATAATATGGAATCGCGTATCTAAAGAAATTAATAACGATATGATTATATTCGTGTACTGCAAGAGGGCTGTGTAGGGCTGTTTTGCCTCTCTCTTCATGTGACTTCCCTAGTAGCCCACTGGTCTACGTGCCTGATTACTAACCTGTAGGTTGTGTGTTCAAATCCAGCTGGCGCTGTGACTTTTCTTTTAACAAACATTTCTTCGAAAAAATAGAATAACAATATTATGGACAATCATTTGACTTTTATATTTCTAAATTTCACAACATGATCGAATCTAAGTCATTTTTGATAACAATGAATAGTCACCTTCTTCCCTTCTGACAACGGTCCCTGCTTCTGCTTCCTGCTTCTATTGTGTGTGTGTGTGGGGGGGGATCCCTTCAGATCTCCGTTCAGATTTAAAAGGTTATTAATCATATCTTCGGTGTCGCATCTTACCAGTGCAGCTGATCTTTTGCTGCCTGGGTGGGTCAACTATCACAATGCTTTAGAGAACCTAACATTTCTATTATCAACAAATTGTAAATTTGTAATAGAATAAATTTTTATAGAGAAATGGAGGCTGTACAGTATGCATTACAATATAAACATTTATATTGATTTAAATCGCGTTTTGATTTAAATCGCAAACGCGTGTTTAATTATATGTGTTTTTTTTAATCATAATCAGACAAATTTTCGTAGTTGGAAATTATGAAACGCTGTGTTAAAAGCAAGGGAGTTTTTGTGTCCGTTACAGTAAAAGAAAATGCCTGACAGAGTAGGGCTTGGACAGATTCCAAGTGCATTCTTGCAATTTACGTTGCATTGTGCATTGTGCTGCTGTAATACAGTTTATAATAATTAAAAGTCTAAACAGTATCAGCTTTATTTATGGGTTGCAATTTAAAAAAAGTCAAAAACCGCACTCAAAATGCAATTTAGAGCTTTCTGGCAAGAGGAGACACCCAAATTAATAATGTAATATGCCACTGTTTGTGCATGAACAAGGTTATACTGCTATTTCCTTAGATACGCCATTAAAAAATTGCGTATCTAATTACGCGATATTTAATATATATTAAAGGTGATATATTTTATATATCACCTTTAAAGGTGGCTTCTCAAAACGCTTTACAGGATAAAAACAATGATAACAGCAACAACAACAATATTGTATTTCATTGCACTTTGAAAACCAAGTAATAACTTAACTATATGTGCAAACGTTTTATGATATGTTGCTGTTGTGAATGTCTGTGGAGTGTATCTTATCTGCCTGTCTGTCCTGGCTGTGCTCTCTCGCTCGCCCTCCCCCCATCTCTCCCTCAGTTCAATTCAAGGTGCTTTATTAGCATGACAAATGGATACAATCAGTGTTGGGTATTTACTTTGCTTTGGGATGCCACTTTTAAAGGTGATATATAAAATCAAGGCTTTAACTTGCTTTAACTCCGCAAGTCTGAGTTCTTGTGTCTGTCCTATCCAAACCCGAAAGTATTACAATATGTATCTTTATAGCAGGTGGTGTACAACTTTTTAGCATAGATTACACTTTTCTAAAATGTATTTAAAAAATAAAAACAATTACAATCTAATCTTTCCACGTTTGATCCCAAGATCCCAAGAAAAATAAATCTAAACGGGGAGAAAGCTATGCTGAAAGTTTATTAAGATACTTACAAGACAAAGATATCAATTTATGTTGCATTTGTCTGATTGTGAATCAAAAAACACATATATTTAAACATGTGTTTATGATTTAAATCAAAACGCGATTTAAATCAATATGAATGTTTATATTGTAATGCATAGGGACTATTCATTGTTATTAAAATGACTTAAATTCGATCATGTTGTGATATTTAGAAATATACATTTGTTTGGTGCGAGTGAGGTTTTAATTAATCTCTGACCCAGGGAGAAGTTTTATTTTTTCAAAGAAATGTTTGATAAAAAAAAATCCATGGCTCCAGCGGGATTCAAACACACAGCATGCGACTTAGGAGTCAGGAACCTAACCCACAGCGCCACCGGCAAGGTCACATGCAGAGTGCTGAAAAAGCACTACAGAAACATTATCAACAGACAATGTACAGCGTGTACTATTCTTGTGTTGCGGTACATGAATATAATTATATCGTTATTAATTTCTTTAGATACGTGATTCCATATTATATTCCCTATTAATCAAATTCTAAAAGTATGCTTGTTGACTCCGGTATCACGTTAGTTAAAGACTTCGAAGTTTAAAATGTTTAGGGAGAAATGGAATACTGATGTGTATTTTTTCTTTAAAGTACCGAGACCAGCCATATACTGTATGTTTATGTTCCAAAATTAATATCGTTTATGGCCTTCACACGCGTTACAGTATGCTCCTATTCTTTTTATGCTCAGCTACAAAGATTTCCCTTCAGTGGTAAAATTCCATATAAATATTCAATCCTAAAACGGGCAGAGTAAAGACATTTACTGGAAATCTTTCTACGACCGACCAACGGACCACGAGTGCCCCTGTCGGTCAACCAATCACGTACCGCGGTAATTTGCGTCATCACGCGTCATCACGCGTCACGATGCGCGACGCCGTAGCCAATTACCTCCGGTACGTGTCTGTACCGCGCACTTTGAATGGCTGCATCTGTATGTGTTAAATACATATAATTGTATTACTATTACTGTCATGGTAATGGTATTAATGAGTATAAATACTTGTGCACATCATTTACTCAGTTAGAGTAATATTACTTCTGTGTTCAATCCCCCCATTTCATGCGAGCATTAGTATTGGGAAGGTAGGCTGGCAGGTGTTTCCTGTTGCATTGATAGTGCACACATAAAAGGACTGTGAATGTACTGTATACGGTTGGATTTAGCCCTTGCTTTTCCCTTTGGTGTCTGCCTTTGCAGTCAGTCAGTCTAAACCAGCACTGATCACTAGAGAACTATCTTTGAAAGAAAAGGAAGCAATTTGTATGCTGAATGAAAAACAAATTCAACAGAAACTGCCCATAGCAAAATAAACCATTTGGAATATGTTGAAAAAGAAAGAAATCACTGGTGTACTTTGCAATCGGCAACGGCCAGGTCGGCCAAGGAATATATGAAATTGTTGTGAAATATATCAAATTTATGATAGAAACATTTTAGAGCTGTGAACAAACTCTAAAACAACTGTTCCTGAAATCACCAACAACCTACAACAACACCAACTCCAAAGTGATGAAGGTATCACAATCTACCGTTCACAGAAGACTTTGACAGCACAATTATAAAGGCTACACCACAAGATGGAAACCTCTCATTAGCGCAGAAATTAGAAAGGCCAGATTACAAAATTTGCTAAAAATTCAGAGATTAGCCAATAGAATTCTGGAATCAAGTTTTATGGATAGATGAGATAAAGAAAAAACTCTACCAAAGCAATGACAAGGTGAAAGTGTAAAGAAAGGAACAAAATACTGTACAAACGATCCAAAGCATACTTTCTTTCACTTCATCTGTGAAACATGGTGGTGGTAGTTTCATGGCTTGGGCATGCATGACTGTTTCTGTATACTTTTGAAGTTATTCTGCTGCTACAATCATTAGTTTCATCATCCATAAAAATGAGTGAACCAGTCTTAAGAGACCAGAGGATAAAGTGGAAAGTCTTATACTGCCCATGTCAATCTACTGATTTATATCCAATCGAACATGCATTTCACTTGAAGAAGTTCAAGTAGCTATCTGTGTCAGCATACATAAGGAACAAGTAAAGGTTTATTCCATGCTGAAAAGAAAACAGACACAATGTATCGGCTGTGGAGCCTTCAGCCTTCCGGAACTGAGGAAGGCCCCACTGCCGATACATTGTGTCTCTGTTCTTTTATGCATTTTGCTTGCTGAAAAGGAGACCCAAAGGAGGTCACCCCAAAACAAACAGCAAGTGAATATGACTAGACTTGTTAAAGCATCTTAAAAGAACAAACCAAGAGTCTGGTGATGTTGATGGGCTGCAGACTTGATGCAGTTATTGCGCGCAAAGGATTAACAACCAAATACTAAACTAAATACATTTTATACCATTTTAATCTAATTTGTTACATTATTGCAATACTTGCAATACTTATTGCTTACCTGAAAAAAGTTTCAGTTTGTGTATGTGGACTTTTTAGAAATAACTCTTCTTTGATATTATAGATACATGTGAAGGTAAATTATATTTCAGTAAGATATTTGCATTTTAATTTAAATCTTTAATTGTGGCGTAAGAAAAATAAGCAATGAGGGATAATCTTCCATAATTTCACACCACATATTCACTGAAGTACAGAATGTATTCACATTTAAAATGGCATTTTAAGTCTGCTAATAAGACCATCAGGCTGGTAGCCTTATGGTACATAATTTGCCATAGGTTTCCATGGAGCTAGGTCAAATACCTCCTTGAGTTTCATTAGACATAATGGAAATGTATTATAAATGACAGCTCCAAAATATTAGCTCCAATAGAAAATCATTACATTGCAGTTGGAAAATGTCTTGAGTAATCTATGTTAAAAAACTCATCAGAAAATTGCTGAACACAATCATGAACTCATTTTTATTGCAGATTCAGTCCAGTATATATTCATAATAAGCAATATACTGCAGTTTAGGTCATCTTAAGGCAATAATAGAATATTTGAAATGATAATTCAGCCTATGAGTTATTATAATACACCATTTTTACCAATAATATATTGATATATTAATGGGATATACTGTGGCACTTCAGTGAAAGTTTGCATTAACAGCCAATACATATAAATCAGTTTTACATGTTCTATAAATCTAGTAATATTAAGAAAACTATTTAGGTATATATTCTGATTGAGAGTAACTGACCATTTTTTAGCCGTGAAAATGATGTCCTGAATTTTTGTGTAGGAGCAATTCATTTACTTTTTATAATACTACAAAGTTGCAAATTTTAGGAGTGCAAATACCAAGCTACAGGGTATGTATAATTTGACACTTGCTGTAACATTTTTGTTTAAGGATAATTAATTACACTAAATATCACCATGATCACTACGTGAAGCACAGTATATTTTAAACTTTTATCTTGTAGGGGTTTTGTGCATTTACTGGGACAATTATTAATTGTAGCACTAAGTCACAAAATGATTCTTTGATGGCCATTAGAAAACCGACCTTGTAGAATAATTCAGCAACGCACACACGCGGATACTAATACACGGGAATACATTTATTAATATATAAAATGTGCATATAAACATAACAGATCTTATAGTGAGGGTTAGAATAATACAAAAGGTATATATTAAATCACGAAGAGTTACAAACCAAGAGAGACGTATACTTACTTAGATACTTTATTGGTCCCGTGAGGGAAATTGCAGTGCAACAGCAGCTTAACACAGACAACACAGCCACAGTGTAACAAATGATACAGTAATAATAATACAATACATACAATACAATCAGTACAGTGAGAACTGCACTAAGAGTTACTCACAGTCCAGAACACACAAAGAACAAACTGGAACAGAACAGTGCACATAAAAGTCATATTGCACAAAATGAATATAAATATAAATGTATTGCACAGGTCCCTGGCATATATTGCACAAAAACGGTTGTAAACGGGAAAAGGAAAAGATATGAAAAAGAAATGGTATATATTCAGTATACCATTCATTTATACCATTTCGTTAACAAGCTTTGATTACAACGTCTACACTAGATACTCCAAAGCAAGTACATCACTCGTAGGAATTAAATTGATATCAACTGGGGTTGAAGTAACAATTGAATTCTCGAGCTGTAATGTAGAATGTTGAATACTCATCCAATCTGTGTGGATTCAGATCTCCCGCGGACACAAAGGAACAGTGACAGGCTGATGCTGCGTCCAATCGGTGTCCTCTGGCCCGGTGCCAGGCAGTCCTGGTGCGGCTAGAGGTGTGGGAGAAGGGGGGAGAGATTCCTGCTGCGGCGCGCTGGCAGTGGGCTCTCTGAAGTCTGGCTAGTTAGTCCTGGTTGCACTAGCAGTGTTTGTGCACATGGAAAAGTGACTGCAGGTCCAAGCAAGTCACACTTTTTAGACAGGAAGAAGAATGGTTCATTCCCGATGTAGCGTTATTCCTGAATACTGAGATTCAGCTGTTGACAGTTTTGACCGTAGTTCTCTCGTTGATCAGGTGAGCGTTCACGGTGGGGTACCGGCGGTTCACGAGGCTTGCTGCTCAGCTAACCTTGGGTGGATCCTTTGATTAAGCGCGGGTGACCTCTGGTCTCGACTCTTAGAACAAAGTAAAGTCCTGGCACTCAGACACACTGGCCATCACATGATTGTCCAAACTAAGTTTGAGAATGTCCTGGAGGGGCACCTTCTGGGCCCTGTGCTGCCTCTTTTATCTGGAGGAACTACGGTCGTTGATTGGTTGAAAGTTTTGCAGGATTCAAAACCCACGTGGGGTTACCCTGCCCTACCAGTTCCTGAATGGCTGATCGAAGTGGAGGATGGATAACAATGCACTCTGACCTTAGGGTTATAAACCTTGGGATAAGACTCTCCCAAGGAATCTCCCAGACAGTAATGCGCCAGAGATGACCATTTATTAGGGTGGCTGGAGAATCTTAGCCCTGGGAGTTGTTCCTTATCAGGAAACTCTATCAGATAGGAAAACATCTTAAATCTGAACCAAATGGAATGGCCTCTCTGTGTCCAGCACCACTAAGATGAGGGAGAGAGAGACTGGCAAGGGAGCAGCAAACAATTCCTGTATTATTAATAAGCCTTGCCGTTGCAATCTTATACATTAAGATTTAAAATTATTTCCAAGTTACCTCAACAATAATTTATCAGTGAAACTTATATTTAATAAAAAGTGTTTTGAATTGTTTAGATGATTATTCAGGAATTTTAGCTTGCTTCTTTATGAGAAAAGTTTGTGAACTCAATATCTATCTAATTAAATGTCTATGTTTAGTGCAGTGTAATTTGAATTAAAGTAATTCCATTCACACAATTGATAATTAGAACAAAAACACACTTAACGTATGTGAACCTAGTATTTTCAAGAAACAACAAATATTGGGGTACCCTCATTCTAAGCAGACTTCAAGATGTAAAAGTCAGTATTTGGTTCCACATCCCTTTGAGACGATAATTGACGCATTGAACTCGCCAAACATGATGCTTTGCCAAGCCTTTGACATTACCAATAAGTACGGAAGCATTTTCTTCTGCTATATAAATGTGCAAAATGTTTCTGTGAAGTTCAAGTTCTGTTGCTGCCAGGATTAGATACATTAATAAAGATAAATGTGCTTGGTTCAGAGAAAGTCATGCATACGTAGGCTAGGACATTATCTCCACAATTGTTCACAGATGCGGTGGTGTATCTGCAGTTCCTTTCTTTTTTCATACTTTGAACTATAACTCTGATAAAGCTTTATCTTGGTCTCATCAGTCCATAAAACTCATAAACATACCTGGCTCATCTCAAGCAAACTAATATGGCTAATAAGAATAACAGTCGGAAACTACATTGGAGTGCATTTACAACTGTGAACAGGAGGGTATAGTATGAACGAGCTACCCAGCCATGTTGTTTAAGCTAATACCCAATGTGTTTACTTGTCCCAAGAGTGTAGAACTAAATTGACATAATTAAAATAACTTATTAAGTGATTTAAGGATGAACATATTCACAATGTGCATTAATACTGATTACTAAGAATATTTTGCCTTTTCATTTTAGAATAAGGAATATACAGTGAAACGTCATAACATTGTCAATATAATTACAGAAAACAATTATCTTATTTAACAGACCAGAGGTTTCATATTTTAAAGTATGGAGAATGGTAACACATACAGTAGCTGCAATAACATAGAAGAAATGTGTAAATATATATTTGAATATTTATATTTTTGTGTGTATACATACTATATACAGTATACACATACTGTACAGTATTACAAATATAAAAATTAGTTCTTAAAACTTCACAACATTAGAAAGCTGAACCATCTAAAGAAACTTTAGACGTGATTTGTATATGTTTATTCAGAGTAAGTGCAGGTGCTTCACCATTATTTATCTGTAAGCAAAAAAAAAAATCTCTGGAAGTAAAAAGGGTACATACAGGGTAGGGTAAATACAGTACTTTTTAAAGAATAGGAGATCAAAACCATATAATTGGGGTTTAGTCCTCCAAATTAAAATAGACAGGATTGAGTTAATCTCCAACATATTCTTTGATGTATAGTACTGTAAGACCAATATCATGGAAAGTAATACATTAGTATTTGGATATATTATTATTTTTATAGTGGATATTCTACCATTTGGTGTTAGGTTTGAACAAGAACAAAAAAATATGTTTTCATTTTATTAAAGATCATAGTTGTTTATATTCCCTATTATAACAAACTTATTAAAATATACAAACATGGTGCTATTCTTATCTTAATGGACTTTTACTTTTAGACTTTTTGAATTATGTACTAAAATGGAATGGTGCCTTCAGGTCTCTGGTCATTAGGCTCTGCAATAAAATAAATAAACCTTTAGATTATGAATGGCAGCTTCTCAATTTTTCTAATTTTTAATTATAACTCTTAATTATACACTCATCTCTGATGAGATTTCACGTGTGGTCTGTTGATCTGTAGTAGAAAGCGGTAGGAAATGATTATGTAAATGAGTCAATGGTATGATCCTTCTGTTGTGAGTTCACAAGTACATGACTGAGTTTTTGAATGGCCTGATGCACTGTTTGTTTTATTGTTGGTTAAATGTCAGTTAATAAGCTGTGAAATGATGTACTCCAAAATCTACAACTCCAACTCCATATTCTCCCCCTTAGGTGGCCACACGAACTGAGATGAAATGAAGCAAATTGTATTCATTTTATTGTATATGTAACACACAACCTCTGAATCTGTCTTAATCTGTCTTGCTGATTAATTCATGCAGATCAGGATTTTAAGAAATTCTGTGTATTGGGAGAGGTAACTTGGAAAGTATATCATTTTGTTTTGATTTTATGGTTTGATAATGTTTGTCACTGAGCCAGGGATGCTCCCTTTTTTGCTTATGAATTTATTTATTTACTTCATAAGGTGTACTTTTCTACTGCTGCTTTGATATATCAAAATATCCGGTTACAGACTAACTAATAATATCATTATTTTTAATTAACTTTAACAGATTAGATTAGCACAGCAGGAACTTAAAGAACCACTGGAAAGAATTTTTGACTCACATTTGAACGTGGCGATTAAAAAAGTATGTCGTGTTGCACATTGAGGGGGTCCCCTGGTGGCTTTGGGGCCCTAGACAGTCACCTAGTTTGCTAAAGCCAGCTGTTTCTACTTAAAATAGACAAATTGGCAAGAGACGGCAAAAACTTTGCATCCATGTTGACACATACAGGCATAGTAAAAACATCTTATTATTCAACTTACAAACATGATTTGATGAACTCTGATAGACAATCTTAGGTCTCAAAAGTTTAAATAAGATTCTTGAATGTTTATTTTCTGGGAATCTTATTAAACTTATACATATTATTACTCTCCACATATGACAAAAATAAAATGGAAAAGTGATAAAAAGTTTGTATTTAGAATTTGATTTTGAAATTTAAATTTGAATCAACAAATGAAGTCTAATTACATTATGTAATCAGAAAGAGGAAATACTGGAAGTGTTATTTTGTCTTTGAGTTTAATAAAGCCAATAGAATCAATGACTAATGAAGACAGATTATGACAATGAATATGATTAGATTTCAGGAGTAAATCTGAACTTCAAGAAGTAAGAATTGTTTCTCTCCATTCTGTTCTCATTAAATGGATTAAATTGCTTCTTATTGAAGGTCACAGTCAGCTTTATATACAAATCACTAATTAGACTCTTTACCATAACTGCTGTCACCTGAGGTGTGGAGTGCTGCATGTGAATGTTTGAGATGGAAGAAAATTGATTTCCAATTAATTCACCTGCCCATACAATACGTGACTTTTACAATATTCATTAAGAATGTATAGGTTCCGTGTATCCATTTTTAAAGATAACCAAGTGCTGCATCATGCCAACCAATCATAGTTTAGAAATATAACAAGAAATGGCACCTTTGTGGATATTTAGAATGTATAATTTTAGTACCTTCCAAACTCCATTTTCCTGTCTGGTTTAGGAAAATGGCCAGTTTCAATTTACATGTTTTCTGTTACGCCTGGTCCGTAGATGGAAAAAGGGGCATGGCAAAGTAATTGTTCTCAGAGTGACGATTAGTGACGATGATTAGAGTTTATTACATGAGCGAAAGATAATAATGTGGTCATGGGGAAGCAGAAGGGAAAATGACTGGCATTTGAGATGTGCAGGGGAAGCAATCGGGTCTGGAATGGAACCAGGAGGAGATGATTGATATTTAGCCAGTGATGGCTTCTGCAAACTGGAACCAGAAGGCTGCAGCTGGGAAAAACTGTGGGTTAACTCCTCACACAAACACACACACTAGTGACTCAATATCAGAGCCCGGCCTGATCTTGTTAGAGATGGCCCTGATGAGCTCCGTCCACGTGTGGAATGTACTGTTGTGATTGAGGGTGCTGATGTAGGAGCACTGGAGCTTGTCAGGGCATCACATTTTCTCCTCATTTTAACATCCATCCACCAATTTTCTAATCACTTTATTCAATACAGGGTCACAGAGGAGCTGAAGCCTATCCCAGCAAGCAACTGGAGGGAGGCAGGATACACCCTGGATGGGACTACAGTCCATGCTAGGGCACACACAGACACAAATATGCACACACTCACACCAGGGCCAATTCTTACAGATGCCAATTAACCTACCAGTATGTCTTTGAACTGTGGGAGGCAGCAATGCTAACCACCTTACCACCATGTCACCCATCATATTCAATAATAGACAGGTATTTTACAGTTCTTTACAATTTTAAAATATTTTACTATATGTGTTAGAATGTTAGATGCAGATCATAATAGGGGATACAATAGTTAGAATTTGTTAAAGATAGAATGGAGAAGGGACTTCTTGGAAGGTTTATGAAATAAAGTATTTAAAAAAATGTTTATTTATTACAGTATATAATGTGTATAATGGATATATGAATGAGTGGATGAGGACTCGTTTTTGCTCCACATAGAACCCAGAGGTAACAACAGTGATGACAAAGGGTACAGTTCACAAAATGCACCAAAGATTTATGAGGCCAAGGAGAAGTAAACTATTTTCCTCTATAAGGAACTAAAGCCTAGGGACAGTGCAGCACTGGGGAAACGCTGGAGGTCTTTAGGAGAATGAAAGTAGATATTGTTCAAAAGTCAAGCTAGTTTATTGCTCCAGACACAGATGCCAGATCCTTAATTCTGCTAACATTTGTTGTCTGTGTTAATACAGTGATACTGACATTTTCTGAAAAAAAAGGTTGAAAATATACAGTAAGTGACAGTAGATGCAAAGGGATGGTGCACATAGTTTAACTTAAGTGACTGGGGAATTTAAAGAGCATGCATTGAATAAGAGTGAAAAAAAGTGGTGAGAATTGTCCTAATACAGCCAAATTTGGCTTGTGGCAAAAAGGCTCAAAAAGGTTGGAATCAAGAATTATCCCCTGGGACCCGAAGCAGGAAAATTGTTTTTTCCATGCTGAAGGGAACTCAGACATCTGAGAAAAAAACAGTTAAGGCTGAAAGAGCTATACTGGGGTAGCATCAATGTCATCTCAAAATGAAGCATGGAGGAGAAATTGAAAATGAAGGAACATTCAGTGGAGGGGTTATGAAAGTGTCGACAAGCTTTAGGCTGGTGTGGCAAAAAAATACTTATCTCACCAGTGCACATTTTGAGGTTCCTGACTTTTAGGGACAATTTTAAGGGCATTGATGGTTACCACAATTTAAGTGCTCCATCCTGCTGCTTTGAACAGGTACAGCAAGGTCAATGACTTTGTGGTGCAGAGAAAATCTCAGTGAGATTTCAATGACTGGGACATTTGACAGTGATAATGGAAAAAAAGGGTCTTTTTTTCTGAGAAAGAAAGTGAGAACAACAAAGATAATGTGGCGTCTGAAGGTATAATAGTTAGGATGTTTTGCAAGACCAGCTACTGGGAGATGTGCATTAATGCAATACTTTCAGGCTTAATTTCACTTTCAAATTAGCGGGAATTCTGTCATTGGCCATTAATAAGATGGGTTTTTTTTTTCTGAGAAGCTAAAAGATAAAAAGAAGACAGAGAGAATTGCATGATGTCTCTAGTGTGAGCAAATGCTGGAGTTTCCTAACTTACTGAAACAGTGGAATTATTGTTTTCTGGGGGGGAAAAAGCATGATAAGGCAAGCCTCTAGTGACACCAACAAATATGAAAACATGAATCAAGAAGCATCATATACTGTATATGACAGCTGAAGTGGGTGAGGTTAGGTTTCGACCTCCCTGGTCTCTTGTTTAAAACTCCATATTGTTTACCAATGTGACTAAAGAATGATTTGACTCCTCCAGTGAAATTAAAAATGTTTGAAAACTCTTTAAGGATTTTCCTTAAATTGTTATCATTATTAACAGGCTACATTACACTTGATGGGATTTTTTAACAGTGAAAGCCCCAGAATCAACAAAGCAGTCATGTGCACTATGTTTAGTTTATGCATCCCTCATTATATTTCAATCACTGCTTGCCACTGGGGAAAAATTATAATAGACTGAGCAAGCAATTAACCGTTTCTTTAAGAATTTGATCATGCTTGGTTCCCTAGCTCCACTCATTTTTCTCTGCTTATTGTTTGCTTCAAAGATCATACAGAAATACAGCTTTCCGATTGACTTTAAAAAGTCTCAAGGCATGGAATTCTTTATATTAAAAAAAAACTATACAGCCCCGGTACATATCCATTAATACTTCTACTAATAGGACTGTGTATTACAAGGAAGACAAAAAAAGGGATATTTGAAAAGTAATCTCTCCATGCCTTTTTTTTATTAGTTCAATCGAATGCTCCTGCATTACCTCTCCGTATAATTTTTCAATAAATCTTTTCAGCCCTTGGTACTAAATGGTATACATAAAATTATTATATAAAACTAGACTGATACGGAATACTGATTTGGGCCCTTGTCTTCCTACTACTAAATGGGGCCAGACAACTTCCATTTACAGTGCCCTCTTAACTATTGGGACAGTGAAGTCATGTAAAGGAAAAGTACAATACAGTATAAGTTTTATTTTAGGGTTATTCCAAGCATGTAGTTAATCATATTTTAACATATACATACTGTATGTTCTACCAAGCAATTTCAAGTGACCAGAAGCACTGGGACATATTCATTTTAAGTACTTTTTGAACACAACCAAACGTAACAATTGGTATTTGTTAACACATCCTTTGCTTACTAATAACTGCAATGAAATCTGTGATGCATTGAGGTCACAAAACTATTTGTGTAAGAATCTGAGATTCTTGCTGCAGCCATTTGGAATTGTTGTTGTCTATCTAAACGAACAAAAAGTAACTACTTTATCGCAAGCTGCTGTTTTGGCAGATAAGTTCGTGCTCACGCATAAGAACGTTTTCATGTCTGCGCGTGTGGAGAATACTTTGTCTACTCCAAGTTCCCAGTTTCAGTCTCTCCAAGTAAAAACTAGTTCCTCACATCCTAAAGAGGAGCGTGAATGTTTTTATTGTCACAGGAGAGGTCATATAATTGCAGATTGTTTGGCCCTAAAACGTAAGCAGCAGCAGCAGCAGCAGCAGAAAACTAAGAGTGTAGGGCTTAGCAATGCTGTTTCCCATGTTCCTGTTCCTTCGACTATTGAAAATACTCCTGACCCTTGTAATGAACCATTTCTTATGAAGGGATTTGTTTTGCTAATTGGTAAACGAAAAGATCAGAAACCAATTCAAATATTAAGAGATACTGGAGCAGTCCAGTCGTTTATTGTTGCGGATGCTCTGCCCTTGTCTGATCAATCTTTTTGTGGTTCGAGTGTATTAGTTCAAGGCATCGAAATGGGTTTTATGAAAGTGCCTTTACACCATGTACATTTACAATGTGGTTTAGTTACTGGATTTGTTAGAGTAGGGGCACGTCCTTCGCTACCTGTTAAAGGGGTAACTCTTACTCTAGGAAATGACCTGGCTGGGGGTAGAGTATAACCTATTGTTTGATTGGTTTTGTTTCTTAATTGTCCAAACATTAGATGTTTGTTTTTATGGGTGGGGGTGTTACGTCCCAGTGTGTGTTCTGTGTGTGTTTTTTTCTGTTATGTCCACACTGCTAACCCTTGATTGTTCTCCTTTCCCCATTGGCCCACCATAACACCACACTTTCAGTATGACGTCATCATCAATTAGCTCTCAGCCAATCAGAACACATCTTATTCAGCATATAACATGGAGGTTTTCAGCAAGGAGGGGCCTTTCGTTTGACTTTGGTCCCGTTTGGTTTTGGTTCTTGCTTCGCTTCACTTCGCTTCTGGTTATTGCTTCGGCTTCGTTTGTTGGTTTGTTTTTCTTTGTGTGTGTGTATTTTCGTATAGCTTCGGCTTTGTTGTTTTGTTGGTTTTTTTGTTAGTTTCTTTGTACTTTTGTTTGTTTGTGTGTTCATCCTTGATTTGCCATTACCTTGCCCCAGTGTTACATGTTCAACTTTTGTGTTCTTTTGTACCCTGCTCCTGTTGATTACTCTTGTTTTCCCTTATTTGTATTCCTGGTTCACTTGTGTTTTTGTGTGAACTTTTGTATATAAGGTTAGTTTAGGTTGTTGGGTACACTTTACACACTTAGTTGATTTTGTATTAGTACACTAGTTTAGTACGGGTGAGTGCCATTTGTCTTGTATGGTTTTGGGTAGTCAGTGATGGTTAGCTAGGGTGTTGAAGACGCCGAAGACCGTGTGTTTCGGGTTTTCTTTTGTAGTCAGATTAGCTTTCCCTCACTGTCCTAGCCAGCTCCATTTTGTTTGTTATTTTCTTTCCTTTGGCACCACTCTAGTTCCTTACCATTGTTATCATGCTTCCTAGTCCCTCACCAAAACCCACCTGCTTCCAAGAGAATTATCCTAAATGTTACACCCCTTTACCCCTAGACACTTGGGGTCGTAACACTAGCCTATTCTTTGGGCATTCTGACTTCATTTATTTCTTCACTATGCAAAATGTACTGCATGCTGTAATGGCAAAGCTTCTTGTATGACTTTCAAATATTTAGAATTAACTGCTCAGGAAGATTATATTATCCACATTTCTTCTACTTTTAACTAAAAACGAGCCTTGTGCAGCTTAGCTCCTGTGAGTTATTTTCTTAATAATGCTTATAGGTTCCTAATATGCAGAAAGCACTGAGAATCTGTCACAAAAAAGGACAAATTGGGTCAGTTTTGACACCTCCTATATTGAACTGTCCATGCTATTGTCTCATTGTCTACAGCTTGAAGAATAAGACACACCAGGACTGAAAATTATAGAAAGACCAACCTATACATGTACTGAATATATACAGTGTTGTAACAGAAAGAATAAGGTTCTGGATCCCGAGATGAAGTTAAACAGATGAGTTTATTGCATGCAAGGAACAATAAAGCCGAAGTCTTGTTTCCCGCAAGAAACAACAAAACCGAAGTATTGTTCGATGTGCCAGTACAAAATTTTAGGTTATATAGTCCTTCCTTACTGCTTCGGACGTCATTCAGTGTTATGGTAAGGGGGGGTCATGGTATTTGGCCAGTTAATAGACCCTGGCCAAATGGTCAGTTTAAGATTACGCCCCCAGGGGGTTCCTAGCTCGCATCTGGAATCCTTATCAGTTAACCCCCTTTCCTGCCATAAACCCCTGTTGCTTAGAAGTCTAATTATCAGGCAGAACTGACTTAAGTTAACCCTTTTTACATTTTGTGTATTACTTCAACAGTAATAGATATTATCAGACAGATATTTCTGACTATACATGTACTGTATATATACAATAATATATATTATCAGTCAGATATTTCTTAACATAAAAAGTGCTGCACAGAAATTTGGAATTGCTCACTTCACTCCTGGCAACTCAACAAGCTAACAACTAAGGCTCCACGGCCAAAACGTTGTGTTCTCTTTCTTCTTTTTTTCAGCATGGAATAAACCTATTACTTGTTCCTTTGCAAGCTAACAACACGACTATGATTTTCATTAATTGCAGTTCATAGTCTAAACTTCCAACAGCTCAACTGCTAAGCAAATTAACTAAAGCTAACTACTGGACATAGAGAGGAACTGTACATAAAACAGAATTCTGCCTAAGACTATCTCTGCCAAAAAAAAGTCTTATGATCAGCTCTCCCAATTGTAATTTTGCTTTAACTGCAAAATAATGCGGTTGGATGTTTGTTGACAACATTAAATATCACTGAAATTAAAAGTAGCAGCTACAGCCAAAGGTATATTTTCCATTTACCTGTGCCATTAAATATCCTTAGCATAGAATCAGCAGCAAAAGATAAATTTCGCAACCTAGAATCTAGCATCCTCCTTCTCTTTGCTGGATTTTCAAACTTCATCTGGACAAGCAATGGGCAGCTTATAAATTCAATAAATAAATACAAGTTCAATATTCACATTGTAACACATTGAGAATTAATGTACTGTATTCTTCTAATCATGTATATTTTTGAGCAGCATTAATTCAGTACAGGAAAAGTGAGACAGTTTGTTTATGAGTTGACTATTGACCTACTTATAGTCAGCATATCTTGACCCAACCTTTTATTATTCTTTTTTGGTAATATCTGAATGATTACTCTAATAAATAGCTAATTGATCTGAGGATCATATCCATTCAAATCCTGAAAAAAGCTAAGGTACAGTATCAGCTTCACATCAGCTTCACAAAACTGTGTGGAAGGCTACCTCCTGATCTCAGTTTTAAATGCATTTCCACATAGTTTAACCTTATGTCCTCTGGGTCATCTTTCACTGCTGATTCTGAAGAAATGTTTTTCAATGCCTACGAGTATTTTGAATTCTCAAACAATGTCTATTCTTGGTTTAAGTTTAAGACTAGGAAAAGATTAATTCTTTTAGCTGGTTGTTGTAGAACTTTCTTTTAATATACTGTATCTAATGTACTGTATTTGCTCTTCTTTGGACTAGTTCCTTATTAACAATATCTTATTTAAATGGAAATTGCACATATTTTGTGCTTTTAATTATACCGAATATCTTAACTTTTACTTTACCTTTATGATTGTTTCCCTACTTTTCTAAGTACTGGATCAACATACTTGTGTTTTCGAAGCTTTTCGAAGCTTCCTCAATACAATGTTTCACATTTTTCACCAGTAGTTTTGGTATTTACCACGTGCATGCAATGCTGCATTGGACTACATTAAAATTAGTCAAATGCAGTATCTGCCTAAAGTTTTCCCTGTCTTGCATTCTGTTTCTGAATTACCTTTACAGCTTTAATAGCGATGGCTAATCCTTCCAATTTAAGTAAAGATTAAGTAAAGATCTGAAGTCAATGTGGAGAGTGGTCTTCTAAGAATGCCATACTGTATGAGCACTGAAACAGAAAAAGATACATCAGGAATTAAATCTACACTAATAAAGTGCAGCCTGAAAAAATCAATTTTTCAATTAAGCAGCAAAAAGCAAAAATCGCCTATATATTGACTTTAGGCTTGGAGGTGTATATTTGTTTTATTCTGAAGCAAAGATAGTTTCCATTCCATTGGGCTGACCTTTGATTTACCCCAATACTAAATTACCATTTAGTTCCCCAAAGAAGCTGTGTTTGTGGATTGCCAATTACATGTATGATGCTAAGCGATAAATCTAATATCAAAATGTGAATTTAGCTTTTTTAATCTAGATCATACTATGGGTATTGAGAATTGGATATATTAATTTAAAAGTTTACAAATGAATAGCCCATAAGACATTTTCTTTCTCTGGTACCTTTATAGTTTATTAGGTATGTTCAATGACCTGACAGGATTTTACAGGTCGAGATCAATCCTGTTGCCTATTATTACTAGTTCACACATCCCTAGGCTAAATTCTATTACAAGTTGATTTTAGTTCAGTTTATTAATAGCTAACAGGGTTCCAGTGATAAGCTCTAAAAGTTTTGGAGATATTTAAAACGTAAATTCTAATACAAATTGTCAAAGATAATCTGTCACAAATTCATAAAAAATTATCTTAATCCTAGAAGAGGCACAATCACATTTATCTTTCTATTTTTAGTGCTCTGGTTTGTAATTTCTCAGGTTCCTGACTTTAAAATTGTCCTGAACACAAAAAAAGCATGAGACAAGTCAAATCTATCTTAATACCACCAGTGACTCTTCCCGTGCACATTCAGCTATTCTTCAACCCTTCTAAGCCTCCCAAACCAATATGTGCTTTGGCTAAGCTGTCAGGTTATCCTGCACCCTGGAATCCGAAATCTTGAGATAACACTCAATGAAATGTATTGAAATACTATAGAAATATGTATGATTTTTTTTTCTGCAGTAAAATGTAATAGCCAAAAAAATGTAGTATTGATTTGTGAAGTTTAAAATCAATATTTAAATAAAAGGATATTTTAGAAAACATTTGGTATATTCTTTAGACCCATAAGAACAAGAAAAGGCATGAATAAGAAATGGACAGACTGTCTATCCAGGCTCCCTTATAATTACATTTGCCATTAATTGAAAGCAAATAAACCAGAAGGTGTGCAACATGACATAATTCTGAGCCATGTTGTACTTCCCTATCCCCCCCATGCATATCACAGCCAACTTGTAGAAAAAAAAAAACTTTTTGATACTGGTATCTGTTTAAGCCTTTGTCAATTAAACATAGTACTGATGAGTTTTTCCTTTTTAATTTCTTATGAAGCACTGTAGTCCTTCAAAAAATGGTAATATATAAGCTAAGTAAAAAAAAAGGAATTCACAAGAGTTTATGCATACAAAATAAGTAACATCGTATTTAATACAAATGAGTCAATAACTTCAAGTGAAGAGAACATGACTGCAAACTAAATTCTGCTTAATGAATATAATTGTCTCTCAGAATAAATAAAAACATGTAATATAGCAATAAAAACATTGGATGTATTGTAATGAATACAGAGCCCTAAAGACTTACAATGGACCTTGATCACTTCATGATCTATGTTCTGTTTCCTCACTTCCAATTTTCCTTGTTGTTTCTTTGGTGTTGTTGTATCCGTGACAGTGTTTTTTTCAAGGTGTAGCAGCATCTTGCTGTCAGATCCTTAGCCTTAGAGATTTGGGCACTAACGCAGCACACAAGGTCAGGGTAGGAGGGTTGGTGGTACTTATGAACAGAGGGACACCCAGCGGGGTGATGGAGCTTTAGCAGATGTGGATCCCTGCATGTGAACAAGAAGTTTTGTTCCCCAGAGTTACTGTTGTGGAGTCTGTTTGCTGCAGGGGTGGAGTGCAGATGTTGTTTGCTTATAAACTGTAATGTTCTTTTTTTCTATCTAGACATTGTATAGAATACAAATGGCATACTCTGTGTTGATGACACACTCATGTCCTGAAGCAATTCTATCCTGAGAACTCACTGAACTCATGAATTTAATCAAAATATTAAATGTTTTGGACAAACTACAGTCTCAGGATAGTAAGACAACATTCTCCCCTTCGTATAAAGACACTCTGGTGGAAATGACATATTTAGCCAGAAGAATTTGAATATCACACTGAGTATTACCTCTGGCAAAGGGCAGCTGATAAATTTCCACAATGTACCAGAAGCTGGATCACATTATGCACATGATTTTATGTAGTAAAATTGTGTAAGAAAACGTGTGCAGTACTGAACATGTACAGTACTGTACATTATTATCCTGTAATGTGGTAAACTGTGCCTTGCTTGGAAACCATTTCTGTTTCTTAGTAAGGCTACTACTGTAACCGGTGTTTAATATCATGATCCGAGTCATGATATCAGCTAACGAAGCTCAATATTTGTTTACTCTTACTGTGTGTTCTCAGATATTTAATTATACAAGAATCACATAGTTTTATTTTTTACATGATGAGTCTTCTAAAATAATACTGTGATGTTGTGAATCAATAGTTCCATAATCCTTAGGAGATTTTGGATTCTTTGGGGGAATTTTATTTTGAGAAGAGAGTTAGCTGTTAGATAGTATCAGTAATCTCCTTGACAGGAAAGCAAAAAAGATTATGCTAAGAAACCTTTCAATTTGTTCATACATCACTGAAGGTTAAGCCAAGTTTTTTTCCTTTTATGATTTTTCCTAAAAGTATAAATAATTCTGTTTATGTTCTTTTTTTTTCCTTTGAAGGAAGGTGAAGCCTTGGAAGTCTCCTCTATGTATGGTAAAGAGTTGTCACGGTCACCATCCTCTCCTCCAGAGGGTGCTCCAACCTCCTCACATTAGCTCTTTTATTTATTACCTGCATTATTTCCTGGTGTGCCTTGTTTTAGTTTCCCTATTTAAGTTTACTCCTTCCTGCCTTTGGGGCTCAGCTTTGGTACACGGTAGCTCGATAGCCTGCCTAGTACCAGGTCACCCCTACCTCCGAGGCCTCACTTCCTCTGAGCCCGGGGCTTGGAAGTGAGCCCCGTATTTCCTGGATTCTTGTCGTCTTGTCTGTGTTCCTATTTGTCTGCGTCTTCTGATGGATCTCCCAGGAATGGACTTATGGACTGCTTCCTGACTTCCCTTGGGAAATCCTTGGAAATGTTTGCCTACGGATTTTCCCAGCACGTCTGCATGAACCTCCATACTTCACTGTGAGCACCAATAAACCCCCCTGTGTCTTCCCTGAACCCTGTCTATGGTCCTTTTTCCAGAATCGCCAACTCCAGGGGTCTAAACTCCACCTTCCACGGGAGACCAACCCAGCTTCCGTGACAGTACGTAGCCTTAGCAAAAAACGTCTCAATAACTTTAAGAAAGGACCCACCTAAGTAATGAAACTCTTCATTAGCTATACTGCCTTATAGTAAAATGGAGATTATTGTTTTGAAGAATATCTGTGATTGGATTGCCATACACTGTCAGTGCTCTTCAATGGGGCTTGTGTTTTATATCATGGTCAGAAGGAGAGAGATTGAGAACGAACACTTGGCTTTTCAAAAGGATGTGTGCATAACATCATCACCAAGTTTAATGACAATGAGGTTATAGCTTCCAAGCATCCCACTGGATGACTGTTTAAATTCATTGTAGTAATTACAGTAAATATTTATATGTGCTTAGATTTATTATCCAGTTGGTGGCGCCTTTCCATCCTGGAACATGGTTCCAAAACAATACCCCAGGATGGTGACCACTCATACTTTGGATGAGACATTAAACCTGGGTCCTGACGATTGGGTAATTAAAGATCCCATGATTATGTTTGTAAAATAGGGATGTTAACCCTATTGTTCTGCTTAAATTTGGCCATTCACATTTTAAAGTTCCCTTTAATTAATTCAATTTCTCATCGCCCTGGTGGATGTTGCACTTCAGTGGTGAAGGAAAGATGTCCCCCCAATTTAAAGCACTTTGTGATCCTTTGGAATGAAAAATGCTATATAAATAGAAGGAAGTATTGGTTTTAGAACATCAAAAATCTTATTTTCTTGAGTAGCTGCTGCCTTGTGCAGCACATAACCACCTACAACGTTGTATATTATGCACTATGCTACGTGTAGTGATGTTATTAAGCTTACATCGTGTATGCATACCATAATTTAAATATTTTATAAACACATGTAGTTTGCCTCCCCCATACATTACAGTGAGGTTAGTATTTTAAGGTTATTCATTACAAGGTTCAGTTTTTACCTGATTAATATTACCATACTGTACGTTTATTGATTGTCAAATTACAGTATATGCAAACACATGCTCTCAGCAGAAACACCAAACTGTGAAATTGATTTATTTTTAAATAGAATATAATAATATAACAGATGGAATAGTTTTTTGCTATTTACACAATTAGTTTCTTTATTCCTATCATTAAAAACAATATTAAAATAATATAAATCAACACTGTGAAATGTTTGTATTTACCGTACAAAGTAACTTATAGAGTGAACTAAGCTTAACTTTTTTTCCTGACACATTGACAACACAGTCTATATAGGCTGACCCAAAGTGCTGACACTTTGATTAAAATTATTTCATGTCTCAGCAGCCTTTCAGAATGTCCTACTTGTTGTGCAAGATGAGTGTTGACAGGATATTTCACACCTGTAGAAACTACAGAAATTGCAACCCAGGTTGTATTGGAACAGTCAAACTATGCCATCTATTATAGCCACATTTTATTGAAAGACTTAGTCTCTAAGATCAGCGGAAAGCAAAAACAATTTGGTGATTTAAAATTTTCTTATCTTTGTAAATGATAATACAAATATAATTAACAAATGCAGAAAAATAGAAATGTATTTGCTATTTTTAAATTTATATTTAAATTTGAAGAAAAAATATTATTTTAATGCTATACTGTTGATTTTCAATAAACTTTATATTAAAAACTAATTACCTGTATATAAATACTCCAGTCTCAAATAGCAAATCTAATTCTAGATAGTGGGTTTCCCTTGTCTACAAACAAGCTTTATGGAAACAAAAAGCCGTTATTATGTACAGGATATGTTAACTGAGGCTGGTAAAAAAAGTTCATATTTGAAGGTTTTATTTTGAAGACTAAAACTGTACACTGACCATATAAATCATTACTGCATGATATTATTTGTTGTCATTTTGCCTTTATTAGTCTATTTGATGATCAGCAAATGTGAAGAAATTCGATAAAGCATCTGGTTGCACAGGCAGATTCAGTGTGGTGTTTATTTTTACAAAAACCTCCAAAAATAAAGACTTTAATCAGTAAGCAAGGGTAAAAATAAGACAACAGTTAAATTACAGATGATCCCTCTGCTGGAAATGCCAAAACAAAACAAGTGTAACATCCAGATACTTTTATTTTCTCTACAGGCACTGTATGAGGAGAATGATTGGAAAAATAAATGAAAAGCTCCAGCATTCTATATTACCTAAAATACAGTGTGCACAAAATACAGCATGTACAAAAATCTGAATATGTGTACTGGTACGCAAAGCACTAGTAAGCTGGAATCTGTTTACATAAAAGTCTATGTGTGCCTGCTTCTTTGAAAATACAGTATCCTATAGTATTTTCAAGATATACCATTGATACCATCCAGTTTGTTAATGGGCAACGTGGGGAGGTGAGAAGTAATCAATGTCACCTCAGGATTTTTTTTTCTATTTTGAGTTTTACAGACAACGGATATGAATCTTTGGTTATGATTAACATTCCCACCTTCCTTCCATGTCTAATAGTAATTTCACTTTGACCATTGCAACCCACTTTATGCAATTTATCACTCCACGTGGGCCCATAATCACCAATGCAGATCGGTGCTGTAACTGATCTTTTTTGTTTTTTCTGCACTTAGGTCTTTTTGCTTTCAAAAATACCCTAGATGAAGCAAGCATTTTAATCATAAAGAACTTAATTTATTCTCTGTTCAACTTGCTAATCCTTTATCCTTGACTAAAAGACCTTAATAAAGTGATCAGTTTAAATGAATGGTTTTCTTTCTGCTTACAGATGCAGCCATTCAAAATGCACGGTACAAACCCATACCGCGGGCAACTACGCGTGAGCCACCACACCGTACCGCGGTACGTGATTGGCTGGCCAAAATGACAGACAGGGGCACTTGTGGTGCATTGGTCAGTAGTGAAAAGATTTAATCATTCAATCTCTTTACTGTGCACATTTTAATCTGCTTAGTATTGAATATTTATATGGAATTTTACCACTAAAGGGAATTTTTAGTAGCTAAGCATAAAAAGAATAGGAGCATAATGCATCTGAAGGTCATAAACGATATTAATTTTGGAACATAAACATATTATGTAAACTGTATGTTGCTGGTATTGGTAGTTTAAAGAAAAAATACACACCAGTATTCCATTTCTCCCTAAACATTTTAAGCATCAAAGTCTTACATGTGGTTATTTCAAAACATTTTTACGTGCTCCTTCTGACCATATTACAGTATGTTTATATACAGTACTTTGTGAGAAAAGTGATAGTTTTAAGCTTTTCTGCGAATACACTCGATACCGGAGTAAACAAAAGCATACTTTTAGAATTTGATTAATAGGGAATATAATATAGTATCTAAAGAAATTAATAATCATTAATAACGATGTTCATGCTGTCAGCAGTATTGTGTATACAGTTTTATGTACAGGCTGTGAAAACTTTCACGAGTAGAGATCTTTAAAATTAAGTTGGGCAAACGATTTTTTTTATTCTTAAAAAATAAATAAATAACAAAATATAATGATGTGTTCCTGCTTAGACATTGCACGACTTTAAAAGCTATAAAAACAGGTTTCGATAGTTAATAACCACTTTTTATGTGTGAAACACGGGTGGTTTTTCTTCCTCCTGATCACGTTAGAATCTGTGTACACTGTAAGGTTTTTACTTCTTAATTAAACGTTTAAAATACATGTTTCGAATAGAAAAAATCATATTCTGTTGTCTTCCTGGTATCTAGAACAGATCAGCAGGTCTTTTTTTCCCTAATCAGAGGCTCACCATAATTCACACTCAACCACATCACGGATCTGCCACACACACACGCCTCAGGACGGTGACGTCACTGCCTTCATATGAATCCTTTCGTATGGAAACATTTTGACACTGCGCTTAACAATCTTAGGAAAATCACAAAACAAGCCTGTTAGCCTGGTTTTTGCCTAAAAAAATCACACCCGAGAAAGTGAAATAGCATTAACTAATAAAGGTGTTTCCCAGACGTAGGCATAGTATGTAATTCAGGCTTTATGAACTCTAATAATTAATAATCCTAATTAATCGAATCCCAGGTGTGAGTTCACAAAGCCTGAATTACATACTATGCCTACGTCTGCGAAACACCTGATCATCTACTCTAAAGATTTCAGTGCTTTGTGTATATTCTAATCGCAGTGGAGGCAGGGTGTGTGGGGACAGGTTTGGTTGAAATTGCATTGGAGATCTGTGTTCTTCACACCTGAAACATTTTCTCTGAAAGCGTTTTCTTCCCAGTTTAGCTGATTTTTTGCTGCCTGCGCATGCTTACACAGCTCCATAGGTAAATTATCATACTTGACTGAGAAAGCTTTAGAGAACTTAACATTTTTATTATCAACAAACTGTAAATACGACATTTACACTGGCGTTATTAATTTTTCACTTGAGTGTATTGAGGAGTGTCAGCTGTCAATGAGAGCAGACTCCCCCTCTTAGGCTGGGCAAATGATTTTTTTAATTTTTAAAAAAGAAATAAAAAATTAGATACAGATGCAGCCATTCAAAACAAGCGGGCGATACCGCATTATTTTGTGGTGCGCTTTATGCAGTCTACCGCGAGTTACCGTAAATTCTCCTATAATACCGCAAGTAAAATAATAGTATCCGGAATTTCCGCAAGGTGGAGCTAATAAAGCTCAACGTCTCATGTTTGAGCTGTCACCATCAAAGTCTTTAACGAAGATATTACTAATAGTATTAATAATGAATCACCTTGAACAAGCTGTAAACTCAAAGTATTGCCCTGGTCCACATTCTTTTTTTCATTGACCATCTTTGTAAAAGTAACACCACAGCATTTCGCAATAACGCATTTGTTTCCAATCATGCAAAGTACAGTAATTTTTGAGAATCGATTCACCGATTCACCATAGGAACATAAACATATTACTGTATGCAAACTGTACTGTATACAGTATGTATATGTATATTTAATGTCTTTACTGTGCCCGTTTAAGTATTGAATATTTATATGGAATTTTACCACTGAAGGGAAATCTTAGTAGCTGAGCATAAAAAGAATAGGAGCATACTGTAAAGCATGTGAAGGCCATAAACGATATTAATTTTGGAACTTAAACATACAGTATATGGCTGGTCTCGGTACTTTAAAGAAAACATACACACCAGTATTCCATTTCTCCCTAAACATTTTAAGCATCGAAGTCTTTAACTAACGTGATACCGGAGTCAAAAAGCATACTTTTAGAATTTGATTAAAAGGGAATATAATATGGAATCGCGTATCTAAAGAAATTAATAACAATATAATTATATTCATGTACCGCAACACAAGAATAGTACACGCTGTACATTGTCTGTTGATAATGTTTCTGTAGTGCTTTTTCAGCACTCTGCATGCGACCTTGCAGGTGGTGCTGTGGGTTAGGTTCCTGACTCCCACATCACATGCTCTATGTTTGAATCCCGCTGGAGCCTTGACTTTTTTTTTAACAAACATTTCTTTGAAAAAATAAAACGTTTCCCTGGCTCAGAGATTAAATAAAACTTCACTCGCACCAAACAAATTTATATTTCTAAATATCACAACATGATCGAATTTAAGTCATTTTAATAACAGTGAATAGTCACCTATGCGTTACAATATAAACATTTATATTGATTTAAATCGCAAACGCGGGTTTAAATATATGTGTTTTTTGATTCACAATCAGACAAATGCAACATAAATTGATATCTTTGTCTTCTAAGTATCTTAATAAACTTTCAGCATAGCTTTCTCCCCGTTTAGATTTATTTTTCTTGGGATCTTGGGATCAAGCGTGGAAAGATTAGATTGTAATCGTTTTTATTTTTTAAATACATTTTAGAAAAGTGTAATTTATACTGAAAAGCTGTACACCACCTGCTATAAAGATACATATTTTAATACTTTTGGGTTCGGATAGGACAGACACAAGAACTCAGACTTGCGGAGTTAAAGCAAGTTAAAGCCTTGATTTTATATATCACCTTTAAAAGTGGCATCTCAAAGCAAAGTAAATACCCAACACTGATTGTACCCATCTGTCATGCTAATAAAGCACCTTGAATTGAATTGAATTGAATTGAGAGGGGGAGGGCGAGCGAGAGAGCACAGCCAGGACAGACAGGCAAATAAGATACACTCCACAGACATTCACAACAGCGACATATCATAAAACGTTTGCACATATAGTTAAATTATTAGTTGTTTTTCAGAAAGTTAAAAAAACACTTGCATTACTTATCCAGTCTCTCGAAATAAAATTATTTTTCAAGCAATGCAACTAACGTCGGGCAACGTGTTTTTTTAATCCAACATTGACAGCCACATCTTAAATCTTGTCAGTCAGCTCTTTTTTCTCTATTTGAATTGTGGCGATTCAAACAACCTGGGATAACAAGTGGTCTCAAAGTCACCGAGCTCACAGAGCTTCAACAACAGATGACAATTCCCTTAGTCCTTCCTAAGTCTTCCTGAAATTGTCAGATTATGAGTGAATAAAAGCATTTTATTAAAAACACGTTTGCGTTTGTTTGGGAGCTATATTATGTATTTTTCATATGTAAGATATAATGATGTGTTCCCGCTTACACATCGCACGACTTTAAAAGCTAGAAAAACAGGTTTCGATTCACATTATCTGGCGAGCCTTGTTTTGTCAAAGGACAGCACAAAAAAACAGACAATACACGGGGGAGGGCAAGCGAGAGAGAGAGTTTTTTGCCCTCTGTCAAAAAAACCCAAATCACCCGGGGCAGAGACTCTGGGGTGATCATTGTGTGGTACAGAGCAGAGCTCAGTCACTCCAAACAAGAAGAAAAGAGAGAAGAGTCAACAATTGATTTAAGGACGATCTGCCAAAGTGCAATGAAATACAATATTGTTGTTGTTGTTGTTATTGTTGTTTTTATCCTGTAAAGTGTTTTGAGAAGCCACCTTTAAAGGCAATATATAAAAGCGCTGATTCTTATGGAATGTGTTTTCTTTCTTCTTTTTTTCAGCATGGAATAAACCTATTACTTGATTCTTATGGATGCCCGGTTCCGCCGGGGATTCAAAAAAAAATATTTTTTTTAATCGCGTATATAAGGAAATAGCAGTATAACCTTGTTCATGCACAAACAGTGGCATGTTACATTATTAATTTGGGTGTCTCCTCTTGCCAGAAAGCTCTAAATTGCATTTTGAGTGCGGTTTTTGACTTTTTTTAAATTGCAACCCATAAATAAAGCTGATACTGTTTAGACTTTTAATTATTTTAAACTGTATTACAGCAGCACAATGCACAATGCAACGTAAATCGCTATCTTTGTCTTCTGCGTATTGTTCACCTCTCTGTCCAGCAAATTAACAATAATATTAATAATAATTAACTTTATTGTATATGGCGCCTTTAAAGGTGGCTCCTCAAAGCGCTTTACAGGATAAAAACAATAACAACAATAGTGTTAGGCTGGGCAAACGATTTTTTTTTAAATAGAAATACAAAATGAGATATAATGATGTGTTCCGGCTTCGACATTAACGAGTACAACCCCCCTCTCTGCGGGAGTGCTGGCTGTGACGAATTAAACTGGTTTCACAGGTATTTTCAAAGTAGAAGGGGGCTAGATTTCCAGCGAAAGACACCTCCCCCCCCTCCGAAAGTACAGTACTTACTAGTTAAGAAAGCTAGGATCCTCAATGAAATCGCTTTAACATGCTAATGCATTGGTGTAACAGTCCGGGCGTGGCAAGCTTCTAATGTCAACCCGACTACGGCGAAAGGAACCCTTCTTTCATTGGAAGACAATGAACATATAAAAAAATCTCAGCTGGAGATAAAAAGTTTAGACAGTGATCCCCAGGATTGAGAACTACTGATTAAAGTTGGATCAACCACATTAATAAAAATATGTCCAAAACTTCATAGTCTGTTTTCCTTAATGTTATGACTACTTAAATCAACAAATAATACGCAGCACATAATCTAATTGTCAATTACTTTACTAAGATTATCAAAATAAATCAGAAATATTTTAGAAAGAAATTAGAAAAACAAATCCAGAAATTATTAAATACTGTATCATATACTGTATGTACAGTACATCACAGATTTAAATTTTAAATATTGAGAATAAGTTTCTAATACAAAATCTTGAGGTATCTCCTGTGCAATGAGTGAATTTACTTTTCTTAATTTTTTAAACATCATTTCAAGCTCAATTGTTATACAATTAACATTATTTTTATATGTGAATTAATGTTAATTAACCAGCTGCTTGTTTTTTATGACAGAAATGCTCTTACTACAGAATAATGTACTGTAAAACATTTTTTGAAATGTGCATTCCTTTGTCATTAAACATTTTCATGTGATTAATATAAAACTGCAATAAAATTAACTAGATTTTATAAATGACTTACTTGATCATTTTGTACAATTAATATTATATTTTGAATAACACAAGAAATTGTGATTGTCAGTTTATTGTGTGAATAGTTCTTTATTCAGCAAATGTTTTTAATAATACAAGAATATCAGAAAATCATTTAATGACTCAAAAGAGACTTGGATGTAACAGCTGTTACAATTGAGCTAAAAGAGTTCTTTAATTAAGGTGCCCTTTTAGGCACTACATTTTTCTCCCATTTTATAAATTGGCCTATAGATAACCTCATCCTTTAAATCTGAAGATAATAACAAAATCTGACATTCATTAACTTTTCATTGTTACACAACAGTTTATTTTCAAAAATTAGTAATGAGCCTACATCCAAGTGCGCTTTATATTTTAATCTGTACCATTGGAAATAACATTAAGAGAGATAAATATAAACAGATGAGCATAAGAGATCTCCCTTTTGGCACTCCTACAAAAACAAATGCCACAAGGATACCTCTGTTTTATAGGCCTTCTTTGGGGTGCTGCCAAAGGTGTGGGCCCATGCCGAACTAAAGTCAATGCCTTTATTTCCTCAAAGAACTTTCCTGTACATATCACAAACCATAAAAATTCTGAAGATCCAAAGTGTCAGTGTCCCATGGATTCTGACCAGGGTGTGACGTTTGGGTACTTTGCTATTACCTAAGGCTTGAGCTTCACCACTGGGCAACCTGGCCATGCACTGCAGTCACAGTCAGATGCATGCTGGGAAGCAACAGGCCAGCAGCTTGTGTCATGGCAGACCCTAGATCTTAGACCCTAGAACCAGCCGATTCTTTTGAAATGTACATAATTTATGTTATGCTGCAGCCATTGTTGAGCAGTGCTGCAGCAAATTGACAGGTATTTCAATGATGGAGGTGAGGCAGCGAATAGAGAGAGGAGATAAAGAGATGTGCAAGCAATCTTAGGCTAGGAGGGAGCAAAAGCTGTTATTTGTAGAGAACTATCTGTGGAGAAGAAGGTAGGGAGACCCGAGGGAGAGGAACTGTCTGGAAAGTAGGCACCAGGGTTGCTGGGGATGATCCACCAGGAATATACAGACAGCAGAAAAGCAGAATCTACTGTACAGCGTGTCCAGAGTTGAGATCCTGAAATGTTGGTGAGAAGATTTCTAGGGAATGGCAAGTCTCTGCTGGATCGGTGCTTGCTGAATATTAAGGGGAAAAGGTATCATTTAAAGAGGTGTGTAAGCAGTAGCCTAAACTTGGTTATAACACAAATGTCGGAGCAACAATCTAGCGAAGATTCCTGCCTTAAATCTTCTGCTTAATGGGATGATTGACCAGTGGATTGGCTGCCTGATTGATAGATATTTGTTCTTATTGAGAGGCAGCCCAATCTTGTTCGCACAGGCTAGTGAAAGGCTGAATCCCAGTGCAAATGTGTTCATTGACCCCAGCAATGGCAGGACACGAGCTGCTCCCACCTTGGACTTAACAGTTAATGAGTCAATGATGTTATGCATGTGCTTTAAAGTTTTGTTGAATAAATGGCCTGGCTAATAAAAAATAAGAAAGGAAATAAATAAGAGGAAACTATTGAGTCCATCTTGCTCACTTGTTAGTAGCTAAGTTAAACTAAAATTTTGTCCAAGCTTTTTTTCTTAAAAGGACTCAGCCTTTGGGTAATTTGTGCAAACACCCTGCTGTAGAGCCAGTTACAAATACCCATAACGGTATTAGGTGGTTAGGTGTGTAATGTTCAAGCAGTTCTTATGGTTCATACAAAAAGATGTACTGTAGAAGCCATCTTTTCTTTGAAATGTAGTAATCTTTTTACCAAGGCAAAATATTATAAAGGTATAAGCAGAGACTGATTTTTTTTTTAGTTTAGAGAAATAACATGGAGATTGAATTGATTGAAAGACAGTTTTAATATGTATAATGATTAGTCATATATTTTTTAATATTTAAAATGAAAAATTAATAATAACGTCTTGAGTTGAGCCCACTGGGAAAGGATGGTAATGATAATTTCATATTTGTGTAAAGTAGAATCAGTGTTAAGGCCCTATTTTGTTACCCCTTCTGTCTTTTTAGAAGGAAGACTTGAAAACCAGTTGTATTGTACCAGGTGGTTCCAGGTACCAGGTGTGTTCATTGTTCCTCATTGGATAGAATTTTCTATTATTTATGGTACATCAGGTTCTCTGTGATAAGAAGTGTTGAAACCCAAAGGTAAGTTTGTGATTCACAAGTGTTATAAACTGTGCCTACTATCTTCTTTAATCCATCTTTAATCCTTCTTTAATGCATTGGAATTTAAGGGGATGTGACAGACTGAGCTCTTAGCTTAATCAACTCAATATTAACTAATTAGAACCCATTTAGCAACTTCTGCCTCCTTTTCTGGAGCTGGTGCTTTAAGAAACCCTGCAGAAAAACTAACCCTCCAGGACCAGGGTTACCCATCCTTGTGTTACAATTTGATTTCACTACCAATTTGAAAGTCTTGGCATTAAAAGCTCCACTTTAATATGTTTTAATTAACTTGTTATAAACATTGCTAATGACATATTTATACTGTATTTATGTAATTTACGATTCTGTGATTGTTTTTTTTTAGATCGTTATCCTCATTTTACGACAAACAATGCTTCACATCTACATTATTGTATTTACTGTAGTCAACATAGGTAGTAGTAAGCATAGTTACTGACATTGCTCTTAAATGGTTCAAAACTTACCTTATGGATCGCTGTCACTTTGTCTCTCTTGGTGGCTTTAGCTCTGAAATTGGGACTTGTTAAGTCTGGTGTTCTTCAGGGCTTGATACTGGGCCCCCTATCTTTCAGCATCTTCATGTTCCCACTTGTTATAAACTTAATTAAGATCACATGATCTAAACGATCATTTCTACGCTGATGATACTCAAACCTATGCCCATACTAAACCTGACACTGATGTGGCTTTCTCTGCCCTAACTGCATCTCTGAGTTAAAAACATGAATGACTCAATATCTTACCTCTGAAATATCTCCAGACTATGTCCTGTTGTCATTAACTGTCACTGAAAAGATGGTCAACACTTTTGTCTTTTCTTGTATTGAGTACTGTAACACCCTATTCGCTGGGGTATCTAAATCCACATTGAACAAACTACATTATGTCCAGAATTGGCCACCAGAATCCTGGTCAGGTTTAGTGCAAGTAACACATTACTCCTATACTGGAGTCTTTGCACTGGCTTCCTATCAGCTTTTGTGTCGATTTCAAATTTCTCACCTACAAGGCTCTGCATGGCTTGGCAGCTCACCATGTGTCTGAATTACTATCTTCCTACCTCTCATCTCACAGCCTTTGCTTATCTAATTCTGGTCTGCTGTCTGTCCCCCAAGCCAATCTTCACTCCATGGGTGACAGGGCCTTCCACTGCTATGACACATATCTGGAACTCTATCCCTATCTCTGTCAGAGAGTCACCTTCCCTGGGCTCTTTCAAATCTATACTCAAAACCTTTTTAGAAGGGCTTTGACTGGTTCTCTGTGCCTCTTATAATAATAATAATAATAATAATAATAATAAATAAAATAATAAATGAAATACTAGCACAGCCCCATGTACTTGGGAGGTCAGTCTTCTGGTAACATTTTTTAAATGTAACCCCAGTTTCTGTTCTAACACAAAAATATGTTTGCATATTCCGTCCTAGCTTCATAACTCTATATAAAATAATATTTATTGGGAATCATGCTACCTCATCCTTGTCATCAAATAAATTAATTGTGAAACAAAACAAGAAAAATATATTTCTGTCTGCACTTCAGAATGTTATTTGTGTTTGTAGAATAATTGTGTGAACCAAAATATCTCCATAATTCCACGTTCTCAAAAAACAGTCCATTTGAAGCAGCCTACAGAGCCACAGAAGATGCCTTCCTCTTGTACATTGGTGATCTATCACAATATGTTGTTGCCGTGACTGCATTAAATAAACACTCTTAAATTTCTGTGTGGAAATACCAGCTCCAGAGCATGTTTTGATGTTCTGAAGAATATGAGTATGCAAATCTTGAGGTGTTATAAATACTTTTTAAATCATAGGCTAAATCATAAAATAAAATCTTTGGATCAATTTAGCATGAAAATGTGTAGCTGAGAGTTGGAAGCAAAAAAAACAGTGCCTTGGGATTTCAAAATCTGATTACCCTTGCTTGAAATGTATTATTTTATTTCAGAACATCACTTGATTTGGATTGGAAACTTATCTTATGCTTTCCATGTTCAAAGATTTTCCAAATCCACCAAATAATAAAACAAATTCTTAATATAATTTATCACTGAAGAGCCTGTTTTTTCATACTTTTTATAGCTTGTGATGATTTCATATTAATGTGCTACATCAAAAGATATATACATATACAGAATATGAAAAAAGAGCTTTATAGCCTGTACCTAAGAATGTGCATTTTACACCTTACCATGTATTCAGAACAGGCAACAATGATACAATAACACTATAAATTTTATGTGGCCAATACAAGGTGCTCTTAAAACAATTAAGAACAAAGCAGTTAAGAACAAAACAGGTGTAAGGAGAGGAGGCCATTAAGTACATCTTCATTTTGTAGTTAGTACTGTAGCTAATTAACCCAAAGATTGCATCCAGGCATTTCTTTAAAGAAGGCACAGTATAAGCTTTAATAATATGGCTAGATACTGTAGTTTGTTCCATACACCCACAATCAGTAAAACCAAATATTTTATTGCGCTAGTAATGTGACTGTTGACTAATTCATAAAAAGGCACTGACTTCTAAAAGCCTTATTTTTTAATAACATGCCATCTGAGACATACAGTAGTTTGTCCTTTATAAAATGATAGTTACAGTACACATCACAACAGACTAAGCACAATATTTGAAATGTCATTATTCAGTTTTTCTAGTTATTCTCTAGTCATCAACATGAACATATGTTCAAGCCAAAAGCAATATTTAAGCAAATGCATCTCTTGTGAAAATTGGACAGTATGTGTACAGTATGTCAGCAGAACACACACACACTAAACCACATTGAATAGTATTTGATTTTTATAACAGCAGTATAACACCTACTGTGGCTAATTACTTATTAAAATTAAAACCATTGTATCTGAAAGACAGTTACAGTTATTCTAACGACAAGACACTGGACTTAAAGACAATAGAATCATGTCATGTTTCTATGTAAATGTAAGAAAACATTTACAAATAAGTACATACTGTATATTACAATTTTCAGTGAAAGACTTGAAGTAGCTCTTCACATTCTTTGTTTTGGATATACTATAGCTACTAGATAGTTTACTAGACATAATAATACAATTTCCCAGTAGCATTTGTGAAACATCAAGAGTACAAGATTTAGATTTATAATAAATCATATTGTACCAGTATTCTATTGCCTTACCACATGCACTAGGTAATGCTTGTTTGAGAATTGGTATGGTATTGAATGTTTCCTAAATAGCAAATTCCAGGGTCTGTCACATATGGAGGAATATACTCTTTCATTGCTTTGATTTGGTGACTAATGGACGTGCTTTTCTTACCTCTCATTGTAGAATAATACTAAGAGAATTACAGTATATTGAAGTCCTTTGATAAATGAATTGCTGAAATTAAGATTCTTTAGAGAGGACTAGTCATTCAGTAGCTTAGGAGAATCACTGCTGTATATATGTTGCAGTCAACACAGGCTTTTTCTAAGCTACTAGCCTTTGTTTCTCAAGCTTCTGTAGGACCTGACAAACTATTTTCACTCCTACCTCCTGACAGGTTTAGACAAGTGTCTTTTCAAATTTGTTTTACAGTGTAATGTTTAACAGTCATCCAGTGAGATGCTTGGAAGCTATAACCTCATTGTCATTAAACTGGGTGATGATGTTATGCACCCATCCTTTTGAAAAGCCAAGTGTTCATTCACAATCTCTCTCCTTCTGACCATGATATAAAACACAAGCCCCATTAAAGAGCACTGATAGTGTATAGCAATCCAATCACAGATATTCTTCAAAACAATAATCTCCATTTTACTATAAGGCAGTATGGCTAATGAAGAGTTTCATTATTTAGGGGTGTCCTTTCTTAAAGTTATTGAGACGTTTTTTGCTAAGGCTACGTACTGTCACGGAAGCTGGGTTGGTCTCCCGTGGAGAGTGGTGTTTAGATCCCATGTGAGGCGGCGATTCCTGAAAAAGGACCATAGACAGGGTTCAGGGAAGACACACGGGGTGTATTGGTGCTCACAGTGATGTAGGGAAGTTCGTGCAGGAGTGTGGGGAAAATCCGAAGGCAAACATATCCAGGGACGTTCAAGGGGAAGTCAGGAAGCAGTCCATAAGTCCATATGGAGACGCATCAGGAGATGCAGACGAACGGGAACACTGACTAGACGAGATGAGAATCCAGGAAATACAGGGCTCACTTCCAAGCCCCGGGCTCAGTGGATCAGGGAGCGTATGCCCTCAGGTTTCCTTCCAAAGCCTGGTGATAGGTGGGCCATCGGGCTTCCAAACCTGAACCCCAAAGGCAGGAAGGAGTAAACTTAAATAGGGAAACTAAAACAAGGCACACCAGGAAATAATGCAGGTAATAATTAAAATAACTAACATGAGGAGGTTGGAGAGCCTCATAGAGTAGAGGATGGTGACCGTGACACGTACTGGATCAACGTATTGGAACTACATAGGACTATCATGGAACATGAACATTTCCTATAAACCACGAGCACAGATTAGGATTTTCCTTCAGATTTTTTGTAGATGTACATATGATTATTTTGCAAAGGAACAAGTCAAGCTTTATTCCCTGCTGAATAGAGAAGAAAAGAACACATCGTTTTGGCTGTGGAGTCTTCTTCAGGTATGAACACGGAATAAACCTTTACTTGTTCCTTTGCAGCCTACGGATTCTGACGCAACTACCTACTTAATAAGATTATATGTGAACATTTTATATAATATATGAAGCTGTCAGTTCATAATTCTTGGACTTCTTAAATAAAATAAGGACTAAAATAAGGAGGAAATAAATTAGGACTTTCCTAATTTCCTAATGACTGAAATTAAATGTAGTAAATTGTTTTTTTAAACATGCAAAAATTATTTTCAAATTGCAGCTTCTTACATTCTTGATGAATATCTCTTTCTCCTATCAAAATATATGGCAGTTTAAATAAAACGTTGTTAATGTTTGTCATAAAGCATTTTCTTTAAACTAAAACTAATTGATATATTGTACACACATGGTGTATTTATTTTCTGTCATTTTGCTTTCTAAAATGTAACTTATTGCCGGTAAGACTCTGATGTCTTATATATGAGGGAGAAGTGACTTAAGGGGTTAAGGGGCAGCCACTTATTTGCCGATATTTAGTCTATGGCGGAGCATTGCTATGCCAAATATCATTCAATTTAATATTTTCAGTTAAAATGATGGCTTCTTCAGTGGTCATGAAAAAAAATCACAGTTCTAAAGTAAAGAATACTCAAAATACATTTAATTTAGGTCGCAGGAAGAGAGAAATATTATTAGAATAAACCAGAAAGACATCTACAAATTAATATGCAGTGTACTTCATATGCCACTTTTAGAGGTCATTGTATTGACCTATGTTACAGATCTCTCCAATTATCTTTTCCCTTTATTCTATCTGCTATATCGTTTCCCATAAGACCTGAGGTCAGAATGGGATACATTCTCTTTCATACACTTCACTGCTCAGGTATTTTCTACTAACTCAGAGCTTACCTTAAAATATTACAGTGTGCGTGACCAAAATTTTAGATCCAGTATTTTATTTTTTTACTCCTTGTAAAAAATGTAATTTTCTGGTGAAAAGGGGTTCTGAATAATAAACAGTGTTTTAGATGGTGATAGTTATGCAACTCTTATCATAACATACATACAGTACATGAAGAACAGAAGTAAATCTGTTAAAGAATTTTAAAATATATAAAGCTATTAGCATTTAGAGCTATGATTACAAGCATCAATAACACTCTTGGAGGTATTACATTTCACATTTTCCAATTTTTTTAATACTTTCTCTTCATAATTATTAAAAATCTCAAAACAATCACAGGGATGTTACAGTTTTAAATTTTTTCATGAATAACTGAACCATTTTAAGGAGATACTAGAGCTAGCTGTTACACTTAATTAAATATTAATAGCAACAACAGGTTAATATTAACAGAAATGTTTTCAAATAAATGTTTCTATAAAGTACAATAAATCACATTTTGACAATTCCTGCATTTCTGCATTTTCTAAAAGGACAACACTAACATTCACAGTAAATAATGATAACCTTAAATCTAATTCTCAGCTATAAATTTATTTCCAGTAAGTCTGCTAGAATATTATCTAGATGTCCTTTGCATATACAGTATATAAATAGTTAATGTGCAGTAAACTGCTTTGCAGAAGAAGATTTGGACATTTTGCATGGTTCTATTCTTTTCACTCTTTTCATGATCTATTAAAATTATATCCTTTTTCTTAATAGAATTGTATTTTCTAGTACAAAATGTAGACTTAACTTTCAGGAAATGTAATACCTTGGCACAGCAGTATATATAGGTGACACGCTCCAGTTCATTCAGTATTTTTTGTAGATGACTGTACAATCAGTACATTTAGTAACTCTTTTAAAATTAGACTATTTTAAAGCCTAAGGCTGTTTAACTCAGTTTAATGTAACTAGTAAATGGAAACATATATTTTGTCATTCAAATGACTGTATTAAAGAAATATTAGGCACTGATACGTTTGTTTCATATACTTAAGATCCTAGATTACAAGAATTCTCCATTAACTTTTTTTTTAAAATTGGAGATACAAAGAATTAGGCTCTGGTTATATTCTCGGATTTTGATTGAATAATGCAGAGTACAACAGAGGGCTAAGAGTAGAAAAAGGTCGAAATGTGTTTAGCAAGCTCATTTACACTCACCAAATTATCTGACCAGAAGATACCTATTTCACATGATCTTTGAACTGTAAGGATAAACTCCATTTACTGATATATCCTTGACTTCTTTGCATTCTGTGAAATATAATGGGATATGATACCAAGTATTGAGGGACCATCTTATTTTTTCTTTGAATTTTAGAAAATTTTCAATGGCACATTTACTGTTACCAAAAAATTTTTAGGACTTCTTAAAAAAGATTTTTGGGTATAATTTTTAGGTATAATTTCTCCATTATTTTACTGAACTGTAGCAAAAACGTTTATTTCTATATACTGTACAGTATGTGCCTAGATTTATGTAAGGAAACATAAAACCCGTTCTCCTGTTTAGGATGTTCAGTTAGTCAATGACCACTTGGTCATTGGGTTCACTTCCCACAAGGTCTCCCTCTGTATTGTCTCCTGCTAGCTTGTCTGTTTCACTTTCAGTCTCACCTTGCACATACATAATAATTGTGTCATACAGTCTCTTTCCTCTCTTACAGTTAGTGACAGGTGATTTACTGCACTTGTCCTCAAGTGTGGAAACAGTGTGAATTCTTCTTTATCTAGGTTCTAATATGAGTGGAAAGGGCTAGTCTTCCATCACACTAGTACTTGTCTCCAAACTAAAGACATTCTTTTTATACACAAAATCCTGGGGCAAATCGTCAGGCAAAAACTCTTCACATGGGAAACTTAAAAAAATAAATTAACAAATAGAGATTGGTTTTTCATGCTGAAAGTCTTTGCAAATGAGGCATCTCCCCATTCTAACATAAAATTACAATTTTTATTTTAAAATTAAAAATATGTCACCGGGAAGCATCTCTGTGAACTAAAAAATTACCTTTTCATAACATATTGCTTTAAAGATTGTACTTGAAGATTACCTCTGACTGGATGAGCTCTAGCACAGGTATCTCAATACCTCTTGAAGACAGAAGAATGAATGTTGAGAAGTTCATGTTGGACACTTAAACAAAAAGCATGCTTCATTTACACATTATCCTGCAGTTGTCATTCTCTTTGGTCAAAATACAAGTAATCCAGTTAGAAGGTGGCACCGTAAGTGACAATTCCTAAAACAATTTACCACAGTGGTAATTCCAATCACAAGTTATCACAATATAACAATGATAATAAAATTACTGGTTTCATAAGCAATATATACAGTACTCTATAGAATAATTTACAACTATTGTGTACATACAGTAATTTGTAATGCTGTATATTATCTATATTTCAGAGGGAAAATAAGCCACAAAATAATCCGTTAATACAATGGCAAATATAATTGCGATTCTACTGTTTATCACCCAATATTATAAATAATACAGTATGTGTGTGTTGTACTAGTAATGTCATTGGGTGTACAGTATTACTGAACAGGTAAAGTTTTAACATTTTCACAGTGAACATTTTTACTTTCACATACAGTACATTACACATTATTGCAGTGGTACATCAATCTGATTGGAAGACTGAATGTATGGTACAGTTCATGTATTTAGTGCCATGAGCTAAATTAAAAACTTCAAGTGTTGCTTACCGATATGTTTATTTGATAGGAAGTCTTTTTCCATTATACCAAAAATAAACATTATACTGTATATTGTATATACAAACATCATAAATGACAAATGACAAATAATTAAGATTTCTGATGGTGTTATAATTGCTTGCAGAGTATGGGAAACCAAACAAACACTTACTGTATATGAAATTACTGAGAAACACAACAAAAACAGCATATTTTAAATCAAAAACATTTTGTTGCAAATATTAAGGCATTGTAGTAAAAGTGAAGTTTCTGCTCCTTATAGAGAAGCTTTGGTGTTCATTGAATAATTACGGGACTGGGAAAAACCGAAACAGTTAAAAAAAGAGTAAAATATTTCCATCACAATAGAATTAGGACATGCTTCAATGTAAGGGCAGAAAATTCCCTAAAGTACTGAAATGTACAGTATAGGATTGCCCTTCACTTAACTGATTCCAGAACAAGAATTTCTTTAATATAAGTTGGTAACCAAAATTGAACCCAATATTCTAAATGAGGCTTTATTGCACAGTACATTATACAATTTTAACACAAAATCCTTTGGCTTAAATCCTTTGCTATTAAATATATATCCTAACAATTTGTTGGCCTTTTAATTAATTGCACCGGAAATAATGTTTTAGTAGTGAAGTGATACTGCCACCAACTGATGCTGCTCTCTGCTTGATGGTATCTCTAATCAATTATCCCTGCCTATGTGCTATTTACCATGTGATGTACATTGTTTTCTTTTCAGTCTGTGCTATATACAGCAGGTTTTACACTTTGATCATGTGCTTGCTTCATTGTTTTGTTTTTTAAATCATTTTTGCTTTAATTTTTATTTTTTCTTCAGTATTCAGTTTGTTTTTAATCGTTTTTACATTTAATTGTAACTAAAACATTGCAAGTTGCCCTAAATAAGTGTACTGTACTAAAAAAAAAATACTAAAGCAGGTCTGTGCTGTTGAAAGTAGTATTTGAAGTGCTTTTGTTCCTGAGATAAGGCGACTTCTTTTTTTGTGGATGTGACATCACTCAGCTCCCCTACAATGGTACAGGATAACTGAACTGGTCTCATTTGTTAAAACTCCATTAGTGCCAGTTTGTTCCATTGAAAGTAGCTTTCAAGCTGCTTTCATTCCCTAGATATAGTGCCTTATTTTTGGGGGTGTGATGTCACTCATCCCACCTAAATTAATTAGATCAGGACAGTCTGCCTTGCAATTGACAAGGGTGTACCCTGCCTTGTGTCCGCTGCTCGTAGGGATAAGCTCCAGTTTGCCTGTGACCCTGTACTAGATAAAGAGGTTAGGAAATGGATGGATAGATCATGAGTCAATAAAACATTAAGTGCTAGAAAGATGTGCACAGCACACTTTGTGTAATTATCATTTTTTTGTTTTGTTTCTTATGTTTAAATGTTAAATGCTGTCTTTCAGCTATGCTTATTAATTGTTGCAGAAAATTCAAGAAGGCACATTACTTCATTCATTCTTCTGTGAAGAATGGGGATGATTTATCATTTGACTTTTATAATTTGCCTGTTAGGACTGACTTAAGTTTGACTAATACTGAACTTCATTTTACATATAAACATATATTGTATGAAGAATCCATACGCAATGATTTTATACCTGATAGAAAATGTGTAATACCCATTTTAGTAGCAATGTATTGCTTCATTGCCACTACAATGGGTAGTAATACTGTAGCAATGCAAGACAAGAACACATATGTAGTGTTAAAATCTACAGTAAGTATTTTGACTATTTTGTATCTCTACCTTTTATAAGGGGATAAAAGGCTTATAATTAGATACAGAGGTAGACAGTAATATAATCCAGTAAGTGTCTAATACAGATGCAGCCATTCAAAATGGGTGAGTTATTTTGCGGCATACCCCGGTGGGCGTGTCGCGGTATAACACGGTGTCACGCAGTGTCACGTGGTTAATCGCGCGTCATTTGACGCTCTGCCGGAAACTATCCGGCGTCACCTTGTAAAACCGCCAGGGGGAGCTTAACCTCTCATGTACAGCATTTGAGCCTTTAATTTTGAACAGTGTATTACAGCATGTTAATCTTCAGTCATTAAAATGTTGGTATATTTTATGAAAGCAAGATTGCTCAGTTGGACAAAAGTACACAACCTACCTTTATCAGAAATATTTATGCATCAAAGCCTTTACCGAAGATATTACTAATAGTATTAATAATGGATGACTTTGGACAAGCTGTATACTCAAAGTATAATTTCTTTAGCACATTTGTACAAGCACTTGGAATCTGTCCAAGCCATACTTTGTCAGGCATTTTGTTTTACTTCAACGGGCATAAAAACTTCCTTGCTTTTAACAGGGCGTTTCATAATTTCTAACTACGAAAATGATTTAAAATGCGACACCTATCATTCAACTAGAGCTTAAAATATCACAAGGAAAAATACACACCGGTATTCCATTTCTCCCTAAACATTGTAAGCTTCGAAGTCTTTAACTAACGTGATACCGGAGTCAACAAGCATACTTTTAGAATTTGATTAAAAGGGAATATAATATGGAATCGCGTATCTCAAGAAATTAATAACGGTATGATTATATCCGTGTACTGCGGCAGGGCTGTGTAGGGCTGTTTCGCCTGCCTGCTGATGCGAGCTGTCTTGTAGCCTACTGGTCTAGGTGCGTGACTACCAACGGGCAGGTTGTGTGTTCAAATCCAGCTGGTGCTGGACCTTCCAGTTTTATTTATTTATTTTTTAATCGCGTAACATAAACATATTACCGTATGCAAACTGTACTGTATACAATATGTATATGTATATTTAATGTCTTAACTGTGCCCGTTTAAGTATTGAATATTCATATCTAATTTTACCACTGAAGGGAAATCTTAACATAAACATACAGTATATGGCTGGTCTCGGTACTTTAAAGAAAACATACACACCAGTATTCCATTTCTCCCTAAACATTGTAAGCTTCGAAGTCTTTAACTAACGTGATACCGGAGTCAACAAGCATACTTTTAGAATTTGATTAAAAGGGAATATAATATGGAATCGCGTATCTCAAGAAATTAATAACGATATAATTATATTCATGTTGCAAAAGAACTGCAACGGACATAAAAACTCCCTTGCTTTTAACAGAGCGTTCCATAATTTCTAACTACGAAAATGCCAGGTGAAAGGATTTGTAAACATATTTTGTTAAAGCAAGTCAGTTTTTTCTGCAACACATAAAATACATTTTTCCAAGAAAGTTTAGCCTTTGTCACTAATGAAACCACTAAATAAAGACATAAATATAGAAATCTTAAGATTTGTTTTATTTAATGTTGGTAGCAGGATGAACTGTCAGAGTGTATATTTTGTTCGCAAAGTTGCTGCAAGATGTTAACAGTGAAAAAGGTATTTAGAAATGAGTTATTTCAAGATGAAAAAGAAAACATACACGAAACATGGTTTCATTACGACCAGAATCGGTCTTGAGATATTTTTAACTTGATTTACAGTATTTGAGAGGTATGTCTTAACACCGATACTACAGTGCTTAAGTACTGCTCACGTATATGTTTCTAGGTTTATATTATGCATTTCATACGGTCAAATTACTTTTGAGCAACTAATAAGAAGCGCGAAACGGTATGCATTTTACTTTCGTTTTGTGCTGGGACCCGTGGATTGATTAGAGATATCAAGTACATACAAGTCATTTTTTAAATGTTGTAGTTCGTCTTGAAAAAATGTTACGAGTACATCATCTATCAACAATCACACAGGTTCTGTTTCCATATTGCGGATTTTGGTTAGGTATTATCAAATCCAGTGGCGCTGTTAGTTTACTGAGTCCCATGTCACATGGTCTGTGATTGAAGCCTGTAAAACCGGTTTAATTCGTCACAGCCAGCACTCTTCAGGTGTGAGGGTCTTCTGCTCAGAATGAAACGCTAAAATGTTTGTGTATATTCTAATGGTAGTGGGGGCAGGGTGTGTGGGAACAGGTTTGGTTGAAATTGCATTAGAGATCTATGTTCTTCACACCTGAAACATTTTCTCTGAAAGCATTTTCTTCGCAGTTTAACCGATCTTGTTACAGCATGTTACAGTTTACTTTTATTAACCATATTAATTTTAAGTGCTTAATGTAAAATCTTGTAAAAATATATTTTCATTGTTCAAATATACATTAAGTCTGACTATCATATAATAAGTTAAATACAAAACTAAAGAAAAAATAGGGTTAAATATAATTCAAAATATTTTGCTAACAATGTTAACTGTTTATGAATAATAAAATGTATTAACTAAGGAGTAGGATGGCACAGTTGTTAGTATGTTTTTTGTTTTGTTTCTTTTTCATAAATACAACAGTAGTACCTGATGTCTCAGTGGCTTTCAAAATTAAATTATGCAATAAATAACCACATGTAAGACTCTGATGCTTAAAATGTTTAGGGAGAAAGTGGAATACTGGTGTGTATTTTTTCTTTAAACTACCAATACCAGCCATATACAGTCTGTAACGTAGGGATTTCTATATGTCTTTATTTAGTGGTTACATTAGTGACAAAGGCTAAACTTTTAGCTTCAGTAATGTGTACATATCTCCCCTTTTTATAAAACGACATGGTTGAAAACTGTTCCAGAGCCACTGTTGTTATAACAGTGAAAAGTACATCATGAAATGCCTCTCCCTGTTCAATCCACTGGAAAAAAGAAAAGGAGCATAAAGCTTCTGATGGTCATAAACGATATTCATTTAGGAGCAGCATCAGAGGTATGTTTTTAACTGCACTGCATTGGAGAGAATACCATAGTGTGTTTTTTTTTTACTCCCTGGCGGAAACTGGCTTCCAGAAGAATCAGTATGGCTCAGAGATTAAATAAAACTTCACTCGCACCAAACAAATGTATATTTCTAAATATCACAACATGATCGAATTTAAGTCATTTTAATAACAATGAATAGTCACCTATGCGTTACAATATAAACATTTATATTGATTTAAATCGCGTTTAAATCACCTTTATTTAAAACCCATAAATAAAGCTGATACTGTTTAGACTTTCAATTATTTAAAACTGTATTAAAGCAGCACGATACACAATGCAACGTAAATCGCTATCTTTGTCTTCTGTGTAATAATGTTCACCTCTCTGTCCAGCAAATTTACAGGTTAAAAACAATACTGTTAGGCTGGGAAAACGATTTTTTTTTAAGAAATACAAAATGAGATATAATGATATGTTCCGGCTTAGACATTAACGAAGAGCATAACGCGTATACTGCATACACTGCAAGTACAACCCCCCTCTCTGCAGGAGTGCTGGCTGTGACGAATTGAACCGGTTTCACAGGTATTTTCAAAGTAGGAGGCGAGATTTCCAGCGAAAGACACTCCCCCCACCCTCAAAAACCCAGTAAGTACAGTACTTACTAGTTAAAGACTAGGCTCCCGACTACGGCGAAAGGAACCCTTCTTTCATTAGAATACAATGAACATATTTTAGCCCTGAATGAATTAATAGCAAACATGGTTTACATAAAAGACATTTTTCCAAGAAAGTTTAGCCTTTGTCACTAATGAAACCACTAAATAAAGACATAAATATAAAAATCCTAAGATTTTTAAAATACATGACTTTGCTAAAATTTATTTGAAAATAAAAACAATTACAACCGCCAGGGGAGAGAGAGAACAGGGGAGGGATGTTGGTTTTGCATAAGGGGCGGGGCTATGGAAATTAGGTCTGTTTGGGAATGTGTAGTTACATGTTCTGGCTGTTTGTGAATTATCGTTGTTGAGTATGGAGTGTTGAGGTATTGATTTTGTGTAATGCTTTATGTTGAAAATTGAGGTGGATTTTGTTTATGATAAACAGGATAAACTGGGATGGGAGGAAGGTTTGGTTTTGCATAAGGGGCGGGATTATGATAATTGGAGGACTTTGCGAGAGTAAAATGGTTTGATATATTTGATTTTGTATTGTGGTTGTTATCTATGTTTTTGGTTGGTATTATGTTTATATGGTTGTTTTTGTTGGTTGGTTGTTATTATGGTTATTAATAATACGATCTATAGTTGAAATCTGAGCCTAAATAAAAAGAAAAAGCAAGTGATTAGGTTTATGAGCAATCTAATTACTTATTCGTTTAAAACGCTATATAAAATAAAGTTTATTATTAATTTGCTGGACAGAGCGGTGAATATTATTATGCATAAGACAAAGATAACGATCCTGATCAGTTTAGAAATCTGTGTACGCTGTAAGGTTTTTACTTCTTAAACTTTTAAAATACACGTTTTGAATAGAAAGAAATCCTCTTCCTGGTACAGTATGTATAGCAAACCAGCACGTCTTTTTTCTCCGATCAGAGGGGTGTCAGATGGTGTCAGCCAATCACCATTCTGCGTTGGGTAGCAACGGGTGACTGTTCTCAGGCGGAAGATGTAAACAGCTTAATGTTCGTGTTAAATATTTTTTTAAATTCAATTAAACGGGCACAGTTAAGACATTAAATATACATATACATACTGTATACAGTACAGTTTGCATACGGTAATATGTTTATGTTACGCGATTAAAAAATAAATAAATAAAACTGGAAGGTCCAGCACCAGCTGGATTCGAACACACAACCTGCGAGTTGGTAGTCACGCACCTAGACCAGTAGGCTACAAGACAGCTCGCATGAGCAGGCAGGCAGGCGAAACAGCCCTACACAGCCCTGCCGCAGTACACGGATATAATCATACCGTTATTAAATTCTTGAGATACGCGATTCCATATTATATTCCCTTTTAATCAAATTCTAAAAGTATGCTTGTTGACTCCGGTATCACGTTAAAGACTTCGAAGCTTACAATGTTTAGGGAGAAATGGAATACTGGTGTGTATTTTTTTCTTTAAAGTACCAAGACCAGCTATATACTGTATGTTTATGTTCCAAAATTAATATTGTTAATGGCTTTCACACGCGTTACAGTATGCTCCTATTCTTTTTATGCTCAGCTACTAAGATTTCCCTTCAGTGGTAAAATTCAATATCTACAACGGGCACAGCAAAGACGTTTACTGTAAGTCTTTCTACGACAGACCAACGGACCACGAGTGCCCCTGTCGGTCAACCAATCACGTACTGCGGTGCCGCGCGTCATCTTGCGTCATACTGAGCGACGTCACCTGCGGTACGTGTCTGTAACGCACACTTTGAATGGCTGCATCTGTATATCCAGCACATTAATGATCAGTAACATACAGTATATGAAACTGGCAGATATAAAAAAGTTATTTTTATTAAAGTTAGTTTTTATTAAAGTCTCAATACAATATACTATTTTATACTATAGGTACCAAATGTAGATTATTTCAGTGTTCTGTGGACATACTGTATGTGGAAATTGATCGATGTTGGACATTTTATTTGGAGTTAAGTGTTATTTCAAAACATCTTTTAAAACAGTGGGTTAATATTTGTGCTTATACTGTATTCATTGACATTTTGTACATGTATTTCAGGTTAAGGAAATCACTCAAATTGGAAATAATTTGCTATTTATAAAGATAGCTTTGACCTCTTATTACAAGCTGTGCCATTGATTGTATCCAAATAACTAATTTTATTTTTCTGTTTTATGAAATCCCTGGAAAGCCTGTACTCACAACATAACCCAGGATATGGCTGGAAGCTGCACATGTGATATAGCTTAAATATACCCTTACATGCAGTACTGCTTTGCTTGCTTATCCTCAATTTCAGCAAATCATGATACTAGAAGCATTTGCTAAGAATGCACTTTTACACTTCTCACTCCACCACAAGTACTCAGATCTCAGTACACACATTCTCCTCCCTGTAGGAAGCAAGAATGATTTAAACTTGGCACACTGCTTGGCATAAATTAGATGAGATTAGGTAGAATGTCTCTGATTTAGGGTTAAAAGGCTACAGTGCTGGATGAGTATGGAATTGATATTAACACAAAGTTTAGATTGACAGTAAAACATCACATAAGGCAAGGAAAATAAATGTTAAATAAATTTAGTCTTAATTGTTGCAATGGATCTGAAACAATACAAAATCAACTGATAATCAGACAAAGGAATCAACATTTGTAACAATGATAAAAATAACATTTTGTATTATTTATGTCACCTAATAGTAAAATAATGGAATAATTACTGAAAAGTTTTTAAAACATTTTTGTTTGAATGTTTGATTTTTCTTCATTTTATTTTTGGATATACAGTACATCTGAAGAATAACGTGAGTGTGTAACATAATGCAGATTGGATTGCTATATTTTCTGGAGGAGTTATTAAATAAGATGATCTGTTTCATTTCTTTAATAACTAACAAACTGAAACAGATTTTCTGCAATGATAACTGGCACATCTGTAGGGCAATAAACTATCAAGGTTCACATACTGTATGCACAGCAAGCTATTGCTCAGCTCTCAAATATTGAGGTTCTGCTTATATTACCATGTGACAAATCCTAATTAATGTGACAAAGAGATTAAATGTATTGAAAGTTTGAAATATTTTAAAAGTTCAGTGTAACTAACCTGCCTGAATTAAAGTCAGCCTACCCTAGGACAAATAACTAAATTTAACTAAATTAATTAAACTAAATTGAACAATGAGGGATGAATTTTGGAAAATTATACTCTGGAGATATGTGTTTGAGTGAGGGCAAAGAAGGAGAATGAATGAGAACCCCATAATATGAAAGCAGAATCCATAACTGTAGAACATGGTACAGTAAGTGTTAATAAAGTCCATAACATCAATGGAGAAATATTAATTGATTATAAATTGCAGATTGGTATTCCTTGCTTAGAAGTGAAAAATGGTGAGCTAATAGAAGGTATAGCTAAAAAGCATTTGGTGATGAAGCTGGCTTAGTAAGTGCTTGAAGGAGAGGTGTTGGAACCAATGTCAAGTCACTCACTATCCATTTGTATCCACTATCAAAGAGCAGTGGGTCAGAAAGGATTGCGATGGTTAAGTGAGATAGTAGAAATTGGGAGATTTGAAGCAATGAATGAGTAGAAAATGAATTAATGAATGTTACAATGCTCAGAGAAACTGAATAAAGAATATGATGCTTTCATGCCCAGGCCAGCAGAGGCTCACAGCCATGGGGACCGCAACACTCACATGAGTGATTGCATTTCTCATGGGGCTCCAGTCTGAGCCACTTGTCCATTCACCCTTCTCCCTAACAATCAGGTACTCCATCGTCCATTTAATGAAACACAGATTTCCCTATAAAATCATGAAATGTCACTGGAAAGGTGCTCTGCCATTGAGCTTTCTGAACCAGCACAGTGCTCAGCTCTACTAGAACAGATGTGCTAACCAGGAAACACTGGACCCTGAAACCCGAGACCCGAGACTAAAGACCTGAAACCTGCCTGCATCCCATTTGACTAGTACCATTCCTGTGGTGTTTTTCCCTGCCTGTTTGTATAATAATGTATAATTAGTGAAGTGATACTGCCACCAGCTGACACTGCACTCTGCTCAATGGTATCTCTACTTTACTATAACCAATGCTTCCTGCCTACATGCCGCTTACCGCTCAATGTGCATTGTTTTCATCTTGCTCTGAGCTTTATGCAGTAGGTATAGCACTTTGAAAACGTGTTTCCCTTACTGTTTTGTTTTTCTTACCGTTTACTTTTTAAATTGTTATTCTTCAGAAATTGAACTATTTATTTTTTATACTACTTCATGTCTTAATGTATACTGTGTTAGTTGCCCTAAATAAGTGTATTTACTAAAACATTATTATTAATTAAGGCTACCCTCAGCTCATAGTGAGGACTGTAATTATTGATTTAATTATATTTCAAAGCTTTGCATAGCAATGAACCAAATTGGCTATCTTGTTCACCTTTTGCCTGATTATATCTAAGCTCTGAAAGTGGTAGAAATAATTTTGGTGACAGTGCAATTGATATATAGAAACATAGCATTCCTACTGTATGTAAAACCATGTGAGTCACCTGACCACTATTTTTTCAAAATTATTGCTTTTCAGAAATGGTTTATTAATGTCAGACATATCCCAGGCCAAATCGGGTTCTCCCACACATGATATTACAGCCATCTGTTGCAAGGCTGATGCACTATTTTACATCTACAGTAGCTTTGCACTGAGTCAGCACAGTAATTTAACGAGATTTCTAAAAGGCAAACAAATAACACCAGCAAATAATGAAACAATGCATTCACAATTGCTGCTAAAATATCTTACAACTTCACAGAGTCAAAGTTCTGCTTGGATATACTATGTGTAAACAATTATTGTGTACTTATACATGGATCAAGTTAAATATTCTCACATACTGTATCTCACTCTTTACTACAAGCCCAATTCTAGTTACTGCTGTGGATTTTGTTCTATGTGGACTTATTTTACTGTGTTTTTATGTTTTTTTTTAACTAGCTTGCATAAATGAGCCTCCTAAGCTTGAATGAGAAGATAATAAATCTGCTATTTTTAATTTCAAGGTGCATAATGTTCTGTCATGTTCACCAATTAAACTCCATTGGTGACTGGCATTTAGACTGGCATTGGTGACTGGCATTTAGAAAAGGGAGGTAATATTTTGTATGTACTTTCCTATTTTTCTGTGTGATACTATTTCACTGTGGTTTACCTGAATTTTAGATTTGTAGTTTTTTATTGCTATGGCCTTTCCCTGTTTCCATTTCTAATTCATCTGATCAGCCATACAATACCACAATTTACTTCAAGACATTCCGAAGAAGGATAGATGGAGTGTATTTCAATATATAATTTTCATTTCTTTGATCAACTCTAATACAATATCAATGGAGTTTATTTAATGAAAGTTCTGGAGGGATGACAACAACCAAGCTCAATCACTCCCAGCCGTCAGTGATTAGCAATCACTCCCTTCGTCTTTCCTCCACCAAACACTATAAATACCAAATGCGATATCTCTCTCCCTCGCGTGCGACTTTTGCATCCCACCTCCACCCCAGCTCCACCTCTGCAGCTACCCCTTGGTTACCTTGCGGGGGGGTCCTGGCCTCCTCGTCCGATGTCCAGGAGGTCGGCCCTCAGGCAAGCGGGTTAAGCCAAATATCAGCTCCATACTAGTTCTTTATGCTTTGATTTTGGGCGTTGTCATTCCTTGTGAAAAATCTTAGTGATGTAATGAAAAGCAAACAACACACCCTGAAATCCTTTGCCTTGAGTGGATGTTTACATCCATCCATTTCCTAACTGCTTCATCCAATTCAGGGTCACGGTGGAGTCGGAGCCAATCTTGGCATGAAATAGGCGCAAGATTGAGTACACCCTGGATGGGATGCCAGTCTATTGCAAGGCACACACAGACACACAGACACACCCACACTCACACACTCACACCAGAAGCCAATTAACCTACAGTACCACTATGCCTTTGGACTCCGGGAGGAAATTAGAGCACTCAGAGGAAACCCATGAGAATATGGGGAGAATATGCAAACTCCACACCAATAGCACCCCAGGAATAGAATTCAAGGCCCTAGTGCCCACTGCCCACTGCACTACTGTGTCATCCCCAGAATGTTTCTACTGTATGTACATGAGTTCATGGGCAAGAAGGTGAAGTGATCTCTGACTAAGATCGTTTTTGGTGAGCAGTGGTTACTTTGGAATATTAAGTGGAAAGACACAATTTCTAGTTTTCTCTTTCAGACTCATTAAGTCATAAAAAACAATTTGACGTGTTCTGTTTAGTTACTGATGAGTAGAAACGTGATGCATAGAAGAGTTGTTAACTTCCTGCCTCATCTCACAGTTGAAGATTTGTATCCATTTAGCAAGGTGTAGCACTGAAATACTTTTTTTGTTGTTGTTGCTATTCTTCAGGGGAGTTCTTCAGATCATGAATATGAAAACCAGCTACAGTGTAATAACCTTGTATATGGAAATAAAATATTTAAACATATTCAATACCAAACTAGAACTCAGTGAAACACTTTGTAATGTCATATTTGGTATAATTTCTTTCTTACTTTTTGAAACTTTGAATGATTCAAATGAAGAGTTCAATTATTTTCACCATATCAGTTTTAAATATTCACAAGTTTCAAAAGTCTTTACTCTCAGGAGAAAGGGTCTTATTTCTTTTTCTAACTTTATCTCATTATCTTTACCCTTTCAATGTAGACTGAACCTCAGGGGTGATCATCTTCAGTTGAGTGTCTAGTAAATAAACTTACCTGTTTCCTAATGATACCAAAGGGTGGCACTTAAAAAAGTTATGTCAGCTTGGAAATTACTCTCTTTCTTTAATTTATTATTGTAACCTTTTACACGTTTAGAGAGTCAGCAACAATGAAATTGCAGCTGGTGATTCATGAGCTAAAAAAAAAGCACAATTCACTTTTGCTCCTAATCAGGACAGACTACAGCTGACTATAATGTAAGCTGTGGATTTTTGGTGAAAGCATAAAAAAATACAATTCATGAGTGTTTACTTATTTTTCAAATGTTTTTATGTGTTCCTTACTTGCGAACCACATTAAGCTTATCAAAAAAATAATTAACAATGAAAGTTGCACTTTCTTTCATGTCTGTCAATTGTCTAAAGAAATCAGTGGTTTAAAAAAACTACAGAGGTAACAAAATTTATTTATATAAATTTTTTTCTGATGAAATACTAAATAACGATCTTCAATTCCCTCTTGGAGAATGAAAGTTTTGGTAAAGACAGTAACTCAAGGACAGAAAAATAATATCTTATTTGTATTCCATATAGGGCATCACAGTGAAATGGGGGTTAGCAAAGCTGAAGCTTAGGTTTAATTCCAGTCTGAGGCTTCATCTGTGTGGTATTAAAATATTTCTCACTGTGTCTTTGAGTGTTTTTTTCTGGGTGCTGCAGTTGCATTCCACCCCCCTAAGACATGTATGTTAGGTTAACTGGTGTGCGAATTTCTGTGGGTCTGTGTACCATGCAATTGACTAATGTCCTGTGCTTCTGGGAAAGGACCTGGGCTGCTTTGACCTTTACCATCTTTGTGATAAGCTATTGTAAGTGGTTTACTCATAATGGATGAATGGATTGATTTGTATACTTACTGTATATAGATTATACATTAAATCAGTGAAACTCAGGCTTAGTACATTAGAATTAATTTGTAGAATACAATAGCCATTGCACTTAATATGAGACTGTTTCTTTTTATATTTAATGTAAATGTTTTATCAGTAAATTAATTATGAGGACTTTTTACTGTATAAATACTAAAGGTATTTATAAACTAAACCTGATATGGCATTGACTAAAAGATGAACATGATACCTTATTTCAAAGCAGAGCACACACTATGTGTAACAAATTAAAGGTGATTTTTTACATCTTTCTATCATTACAGACCATTCTTTTGGATGTCATCCTTGGAATAGACAGAACTCCAGATTGGGATTTTATTTAAATATTATATACATTATTCACAAAAGTATCATACATCTAAAGAAATGAAATGATTGATAAAACCAAAAGTATCTGTATTTTCAAACCTATTTAGTAGTAGTTATGACTAAACTATTTTTGTAATATCTTCGTAACTACTCAACAGTACTTGTAATATATTACAAAAGGAGATAGTATTCTTTTCTTGTTATGTACAATCTAATGGTTAAGAACAAGAGCTCCTGTGTATTTATGTTTGAGTAATATTAAATATTCTGATACAAGTAAATTAGATAGAAGGTAAAACTATTATCTGAGTTTTTGTGACAGCTCAGTGAGAGTTTGTGAAATACAGTAGCATTTAAGCATCTGACAGATCAAGCAGAGAAAAGCAGCTTGGACAGGTGTTAAAAATCTCACCCATCTGTTGTGCTAATAACCTATGAGACACTATGCTGTAAAGCTATTAGGAATAGAACCATAATCTCAAGAAACCAGGGTACCTCAGTGACATTCTCACACTAATTAAATGTGCAGCATGAAGAATGGCTTTTGCCAAAGGTGACTTGAAAGAGAAAAGCTATCTTTAGCAAAAGCAATGGCTTGAAAAATCCTTCTATCATATCTTTTAGCAAAACTAAGAAAAAAACTTATGATTTCCTGCTTCATAATGCATTGGCGAAAACAATAAGGAGAACTTGTTTTTGGAATAACCAAATATATCCTTGCAGTCAAGAGGATCCGATTTATGTCCTCAAATTTCAAATTATGAAAGTTGTACACATTTCTCAAGGTAAACCATATCCAAGCATCAGTATAACATCCACAGACATGGTCTGGCAGAAATATGAAAATACTTAAATCCATGTTGAATAAAGTGATCATCAGGGACAGCAGGAAATGAAATGTCTTGATCCTATTAACATTTGTTGTTAAAGATCTTCCACAAGCCAGCACAGGGTTCTCACTATTTTAATTGTTTTAGGTGTGAAACCCCTAACTGTAACAGAATGTGTAACAATTGCTGCCCATCATACAGTACATTCCATTGTAGTGGGATGGATACAGAAAGCAGAGAAACCTTACTACTCTCCCTAGGTTTTCTTTGTGCAAACCCAATGTTAGTTGGAAATTAATTTATGTTCTTACGCATCTAGCATGGGATAGACAGCAGTTCATTCTCAACTTAGGAATGGGGAATAACACACTATCCTGTTGTTGACTACAGTAGGCTCAATACCCAAGATACATAATTCACCATAGTGAAGAAATATCTAGCTACCGTATGCAGTGTTGTACTAGTTAAGGATCATACTCTTCTTAAGTGGATGTGACAGGATAAACACAAAAATCCTATAGTGGTTTCTTTGATGGAAGAATTTAAAATTTAGTGTAGAATTAGATTGCATCTTAACATAATGATGCCAAAGGTATTTCCGGGATTCACTGCTTCTGGAAAATTGATCCAGTTAACAATGGTCCCAATTATACCCCTTGAAACTTTGCTAAGCAGAAATTTGTAGTAATTTTTGTGCTGCTGTGCTGACTAAAACTACAACTTCTAGAAAGCTATGGTCAACTGTTGGTAAGACATCTGATAGTGTATCCTGTGTTGATTAACTTGAAGCTACTGTATTTTATCTGTCCACTGGGGCTTTGTGAATAAAAAGGTGGATTAAATAATTCATTTTTTTGTATGAGTCCTTCATTCCTGGTGGAGCCATCTGTTAGTTGGAATTTGTAAAGAAAAAGATGTGAAAATTTAAGAATTCTGTTCAATAAAAAAATCATAGTTCAGATAGTACAGTAGGTGTTGTGTATTCAAGATGTGCATTTGTCATACTTTACTCTGTAAACATTACAGTTAAGTCTTAAAAGAAAAAGAAAGTTCTTTATTATTCAGATTGTATGAAGCAGCATCCTTGAACTTTGCATTTTGTAGCTTCGCTGTAAATAATTGCACCTCTGAACTAAACCTGCATAAAATTGTGGATGGTGAAGTTCTTGGAACAACACACTTTTGGAATGAGTATTTTTGAAACCATGGACTGTGTGTCAAAAAAGTTAAACAAAGTTAAACAAAACTGAACAAAAAAACAAGTAATAGGTTTATTCCATGTTGAAAAGAGAGGAAAGAAAACACAATGTTTTGGCTGTGGAGCCTTCTTCAGGTGGGGCCTATCAAAGATTATCAGCTCAGTTAGAATGTAAGACAACAGATGCAGTTGTTCCCTAGGACCAGGACTGGGAACTACTGCACTAGAAGACAAGTAAAAAGAGCTAACCCTAACCCCAAAGAGTTGCATCAGTCAGAGTATTGTCTTTTTGCAGCTAAGCAGCTGTCAGCACTTGAAACACAGAGCAATTTTCTCTCTGGTGACAGATTTCAAACTTACATTGAAGCAGAGACACCTTGACAATTTTGCAATACACTGTGAATGATTCCATTTTTAGTGGAATGTCAGGCAACCTTACATAGATCATCAGCATTCTTTTGTTTTGTTTTTCTTATGAATTAATATTTAGATGTAAAGACACCCTTCTAAATATAAAACCTCTCCATAATATTTAACATAATTTAAAAAATTGAGATTCTCTTCTTAAACCCTGCATTTAAACTGAATTAATAGGTTTTAGGTTATAGACATTTAAGAGGATTTACAGGGTGGCAGTAAGAATAGACTGACTTTGGTAATCTGTGTAATCTGTGAGATTAAATCTATAAAAAATAGTTTGTGAGAATTACTCTGTGTGATACAGGTTCATTGGATAATTAAAAAATGTATATAATAATAATAATAATTGCTTACACTTATATAGTGCTTTTCTGGACACTCCACTCAAAGCGCTTTACAGGTAATGGGGACTCCCCTCCACCACAACCAATGTGCAGCATCCACCTGGATGATGCGACGGCAGCCATAGTGTGCCAGAACGCTCACCACACATCAGTTATCAGTGGGGAGGTAATGTAGCCAATTCATAGATGGGGATTATTAGGAGGGCATGATTGGTAAGGGCCAATGGGAAATGTTTGCCAGGACGCCGGGGTTACACCCCTACTCTTTTCGAGAAACGCCCTGGGATTTTTAATGACCACAGAGAGTCAGGACCTTGGTTTTACGTCTCATCCGAAGGATGGTGCCTGTTTACAGTATAGTTTCCCTGTCACTATATTGGGGCATTAGGACCCTCATAGACCGCAGGGTGAGCGCCCCCTGCTGGCCCCACTAACACCTCTTCCAGCAGCAACCTTAGTTTTTCCCAGGAGGTCTCCCATCCAGGTACTGACCAGGCTCACACCTGCTGAGCTTCACTGGGTTGCCAGTTGTGAGTTGCAGGGTGATATGGCTGCTGGCAGTCATATATGTTACGGGTGCAGCTGGTGTCAATTAACCTTCATTATCCAATTTCCATTCCACATCCCTTCCTTCACTATATAAACCCTCCGTTCACTCCTATTCACTGCTTGTTATTAGGAATCTATCAGCCTCCTGAGCTCGCATCTTCCTTTGCCTTTGACCATCGTAACGAGACTCTTCTCACCTTGGACCTTTCGACAACCCTTTCGCCTCGCCCCTCTCATATTTGTTCGCCTCGTTGTTTTCTCTACCTGGATTCGACCGCCTCGCCTGGAACTGTGAACTTGTTGTACACCAGGGGAAAAGGTATAGGTAAGGTCACCGGGTTACATTGTGCACACGTAGGTTTGTTTTTGTCTAGACACACTAGGTTAGGGGTGAGTGCCACCTTTGTATTTTTCTGGTTCTGGTTAGGGAGGTTAGGGCATGTGAAGATGCCAAAGACTTTTTGTTTCTTGTTTTTGTTTTGGTTAGTTAGGTCAGATCTCACCGTCACTGTCTTAGCTACAGTAGGGCCGTTTTCTTATTTTTCTTTTCTTTGGCACCGCTCAAGTTCTTTTTCCCTGCGTCTTCTTTGTGTCCTATAATACGTACCAGTCACTAGTCACTTATTCACTTTTTTTACTTTGTAAATAAAGCACTTTCCCCTGAAATGTTCCCTCACCAGAAGCCCACCTGCAACCAAACCCATCCTGAACAACCAACATGGCAAATAAAATTGCAGTACTGAACAAAATAATTGGCATGAAGAGGAAAAAACTCACTGAAATAATCTGCAGGTTATATGAGATGTCTCACTGTGTGTACTAAATGGTACAGTATGTCTAGATTGCCAGGTAGAACATATGACTCATTCGTCTGCATAATGGTGTGTGATGTCAGCTAGAAAATGGTGCATTGACTCACTGATAGCTCATTAGTAAGTAAACTCTAACTACAAGTGTAACAGTTATTGCTTCACAAAATGGGTAGTTTTTTGTCACTATTGAGTTATACAGTACATATACTGTTCTCCTAGTTGATTGGGAATATGCACTGAAGACATGTTTGATGACACCACTAGTAAATTCAGACTCCTGAAGAAAGATGATAAAATTCAGCATATACAGTACTATACATGTCCAAGGACTGCATGCAGAACTCAGTTGACATGCATAATTTACTGCTTTACTCCATGCATACTTCAGTATAATGCAGATAATGTGTGAAAAATAATTTTTGTATGATGCATAATGTATTGTATAGTATTCCACCATGGGCAGAACCTACCACCAGTAGAATTATGGATAACTAGGACACTACTGTATGTCCGATACTCAAAATATCAAAATATTGCCAGCACAGAGTTGCCCAACACTTATGCCATCCAAAGTAGGTAGCTGCGTCAGCATGCCTAGGCTGCACAAAAACAAGTAAAGGTTTATTCCATGCTATCACACCCGAAGAAGGCTCCACAGCCAAAACGTTGTTTCTTTTCCTCTCTTTTCAGCCTGGAATAAATCTTTACTTGATCCTTTCTACAGCTATTAACTGTTTACCAGTATCACTTAATATAGAGATACAAATTCTAAAATACAAAACATTTGACAAACAGTTTAATTTCCCCCTTTCTGTCTGAATTAATTATCAAAATAATACTGCAGTTTAATGTACTGTACTCCTATTGTATTGTTAAACTTATGTTTTAAAATGCTTTAAGATGATAAAGAACTATAATATTGTAAATTTCTAATACAACTCATGTGACAGCTGAGGATGATTTTGAAAATTATGGTCTCACAGCTGTTTTGTGTCTGGATTTAATGCAAATTTTATGCATTTAATGGAATCTGCTTATCAACCCAAAAATTGGAAAAGGGAGTTAGTAATTAAAAAATCTACATGTTTCTTTTAAGTAAGCAGGAGGAAGATGTGACTTACTAAGTATCATGATATGGTGGTTAGATCATAGAACAATCAGCAGATGAACTGCTACTTCATATTCTGGTTAATGTACATCCAGTATAATCATGATTTAACAGAAGTTATAATTTTACATATTGCTTAAACCAACATTTTTTATAACATTTCACATGTAACACCACAAAAATATAAATCCAACATTAGCCCTCTTGAAAAAGCAAAACACACCAGGATGAAGAAAAAGGAAAAAAAACTGGCAGCTAATCCATGCATACCTTTTTGGAATATTAGTGAGTTAACGTAAAGACATCTAACATAAAGTATGCATTTAATATGCATCATGCAAACTTAGAGATGAAAAGCAATCACTTGTTATCAATTAATGAGAGCTATTTACAAGGTTCATTGAAATATTAAGAAGCTCATACTCCCAGAAACATTGAATTTCAATTATTTCCTTGAGGCAAAACTTCTTATACATCCTCTTGTTTGATGAATGCATACAGGAAATGCCTTTTCACTGCATGAGGAATCTAGGAGTTGCCAATAGTTACTACAATGTGAAACAGACCTGAAGGTTAATGGTAGAATAGTGTAGCTGCAGGCAAGGTAAGTAAGGCTGTCTCAGTTGAATTGCTTAGTTTTACTGAGGTTTCTCAATGGACTGGATGTACTTGAAGAAATATAATGTAAAGCACATTGCACAAAATATCCACAAGCACTCACAAAATGAGTACCGAAAGAAACAGAATACATCTGATATGGAACAAGACAAGATTAATATTTATTCTGTCAGTTCACAGGGTATGTAGTGCACTTAATTAAACATATGTTAAAGTACATAAAGCTCCTACTGAATAAAAACAGTAAATTCATATTGCAAGTTCAGGCACATGCTCATGAACAAATAATCAAGTTTTCTTTACTGATGTAAATAAGCTATCACTTGCCTTCATCTATTGCACGAATTGAAAACTACCCAAAAACATTCTCTGGAATGTAATATCTATGAAGAAAAGAATTAACATCTTATTCACAAACTACATCATTGATGTGAAGCTGGAGAGTATGTGCAATAATTTATATTTGTCAGATTTGTTTTGATTTAAAAGCAAATAATTAATTTATATTTTATAATTCAGATATACTGTACTATATGGATCAACTACGATATTTCAACATTTACTGTGAACTAAACTAGTTTTCAGTAAGATATACTGTACTTCAATGTCTCACCATTTGTATGGAAGCCTGTTAGTACCACAGAGATAACTTTGCATTTTTAAGAGATACTGCTGCTAATACATCGCCACCAACAGAACTCTCTTCATAAATACATGAGTCTTTTCACTACTGCAGCAACTTGTTTGCCATCCTGGAACTGTTTTTGGTTTTGTTTTGCATTACCCTCTTTCACTAAATTCATGTCTGTGCAAACCAACACAGGTACAGTATACTGTTTATTCTCCCTTCACATGACAAGTTTCTTGGCAGTTGCTGTGTAATTATAAATTCAAATGAATTTGAAATAAGAGGCTGAAAGAAACTTTTGGTGAATCTATGATTAAATTTTCAACCACCGACCAACAGTAACAGTTACAGTAACCTCACACCTGAAGAAGGCTTCACAGCCGAAACGTTGTGTTTTCTTTCTTCTCTGTTCAGCATGGAATAAACCTATTACTTCTTCCTTTACAGTTACAGTATTGCAACATTAGGTATAAGTCTCACTGTCAAGTCATTGTAAACGTATTCTGTTCATTGTTTATGCATTAGCCAACATCTTATCTACATGTTTTTTGCAGTTTCACATCAAGAATAAATATTTGTGAAGTTGTGTTTTTTCTGTTTTTCACAAAAATGGTGAAAATCACGTGTTTAACCCAAGAATGCTCAATCACAGTGTTATACTTCCTGTATACAAAAGACAGTACACAAGGTTCTCTATACTGATGAATTTGAATTTGAGTGTGACAATATTCTTCTTTTGTTAATAAAAATGGTGCATGGGACACCATTATTGTCTATATATTCCAATATTTTTACTAACAAATTATTGTTTTTAAATGCAATGTTTACTCATTTAAACATAATATTATCTTGTTTAAATGCAATTACTATTGCTTTCAATGTTATCTCATTCAAATACAATAATAATTGTGTTTCAGTGCAAAGTTATTTATATGTATCTAATAGGTATATTTGTGAAACACATTGCCAAAATGTGACATTTAAAAGTAGTATTGCTCATTTTATCATTATTTTCCACTGTCAGTTTTATTGTTATTGAACTATTTTAACAATGAACATCAGTACTTCCAAGGGTTTATATGTACAGTACATACAGTATATCAGAAGATAATTTTTTGAGTTACCTTAAATGTAGTGATTTTGAGAAGAACTCATGTGGCATAGACTGTATCTACTTTAAACAGAAAATGGATAGGACATACAGTACATGGTGCAGGAATAATTTTAACACTAACACAGAATGTAGTTTCCATTTTCCAATTGCTCTGAAAAGTCACATACTGCATTCTTTCTGCAAACATTCCATCTAACAGGTATCTCCCTTAATTTGCAGCAAGTACTGAAATTAACCCTTTCATGCACAGATCAAACTCTACAATATATAGCAACATAAATTGAGAACTGGGGGAAGAAAGAGAGCAAGAAAATGAGGGTTATAGCATTAGTGATAAATCACAAAATAAAATGTATTAGAAATAGACCTACTGCTTTTTCAGATTTACAGTATATTAATGGATCTAGACTCTGGTATGCAGAGTAAAAGTGTCTAAATTGAAGGTGAAACCTAAGTAACAACCTACTGTAAGTTGCAAATAATTTTGCAGAAGTGCCCTTGAAAGTTTAATACCTAGACATCATGCAGATCTTGGCATACACTTGGAAAATTTTTAACAGGTAAAGCAAGCTGTTACATTCAAGAAGCTAAAATACACATTCGTGTATAGAAGAGCTACTGTATACTTTGGAATAGGCCCCATTGAGGGTGGGTGCAAAATGAAAAATGTATAAATGTCCAAATCTTGAAGCATAAAATGTGCCATCCTACACCCTCAACAGAACAAAAGAATACTTTACTCCCACGAGAGACTTGAGAGACAGTCTGTCTTCATGCCATCCTCCATAAATTCATGTCTGTGTCAATCAACAAGTTTATGTAGAAGTATTTTATATTATAAATATTCTAATGGTTGCTTACTATTGTTTGTATCATTTAACCAAAATGCATATTCCAATATATTTTTTGTGAAATGCAAAAATATATATAATTCAAAGAGACATACATAAAATGAATAAACTACATAATGTGTTGTACAGTATTTTTCCTTAGCAGAAATAAACACATGCAAATTATTTCAATAGAGATGATTCATTATACATATTATGCTTTGTATATTGGTTTTGCTTTAAAATATTATTGTTGCTTTTTAAACACAATTTTGTTTAATTGAACCTCATACAGTATATATGCCAAATAACTAGTTGGTCAAAGCTGTCCCCTTTGTATTGCAAGCAAATGCCAAAGTAACACTGTTTATATCCTTGTATTTAAAATGTAACAACACCAAATCGGTGCTATTGTATATATACTGTACTGTATATATTAAATTAATTTAGTGTAATGTAAATGCTGTATCTACAGTACATTCATATGAAGTCTACTGTATGTGTGCTACCAAGGTATTTCTCATTCATAGTTTTAAGGATGAAGAATATATATATAATTATAAGACATCCTGGATTATTATTTTATTTATTTTTGAATAAAATCCATAGAAAATTGATAAAATGAAATCACCTTTGAAAAAACAAAAGTATTATATCATTTGAAGCATAAATGTTTGTGCTGATTAATACATTACTTTGACAAGAAACTTCACAAATTACATTCATTCATAGTAATTCATACATTACTGCAGCTAGCAAAAATAAAAACCATGCCTTTAATAGCCTACAAACTCTTGAATAATGATGGAGATCATAGCATTTAGCATTTTGTACTTCAGGTGCAAAAAGGGATGAAGGGTTTATTCTGGACAGCCAACCTGAAAATTACTCCTTTACAGATGAATAGACAATGCTTTCAGCACAATATCCACTGATAGAAAGCTTGTATTTCTTTACCGCAGATAATGGAAAACCATCTGTCCTTTGTTTTAATGTCCTATGAATCCAGTCTTGCCTAACATTTTACTGGATCTTGCTTATGAAGTAATAAAAAAGTCAGCAGAATGGTTACCAACGCTTTCAGTCTTTATTTTTTTTATCGTTTTAATTGCAGTCCATTATTTTTCGTGATTTTTCAGTTTTCTATTAAAGCATTTATTCAGCCATTTTTAGCTGATGTAGGGTGTACAGTAAGTTATATGAGAAGCATAGACAATAAAGCATCTACAGATGCATTTACATAATATTTTTAAATCGGACATAGCTTTCAAATCACAGTAAAAACAATTAACATACCTATAACTTCCTGTTTCAAGGAGAGAAATGGATTATCTGATCAGATGTTCCACTTTCTTTTTTATAAGCCCAGAGCGGCATTATGTTATATGGATATTTCTCATTAGCAGAGACTTGAAAGCTTGTCAGTTTTGAAGGGAAAATGTTTAGTGCAAAGTATAGACAAATCCTAGAGGAATACTGTACATGCTTGAGTCACCAAACAACCTAAAACTGGGCAAAATAAATAATATTTTAGCAGTCTAAGCTCAAAGCCCAAACTACGTTGGATTGGTCTGACAAGATGATTTTGAATGCCCTTGGGTGGCTAAGTCAAATTCTTGACTTGAATCAAATAGAAAATGTATGGTGAGACTTGGTGATTGTAGTCCGTCATTAATTCTAACAAGCTTGTCAAAACTGGAGCAATTTGTACAGGAAGAAAGGGAAAAAAATACATCATCCAACTATGTACAACTGGTAGATAACTATCCGAAAAAGTCTCAACAAGAGTAATTCCTTCCAATTGTGCTTCCACCAAGCAGAGAACTAGAATGCTGATTAATTATGCAAGGTAATGATCTACTGTATATATCATTACATGACTTCCTCTTCTCTTACAACTAAAATATTTGGTAGCATCATCAACAAAGGCTTTACCCACTTTCTACAAATCACAAAAGCTTTACTTCCTTTTTTTCTGCATTGAAGAATGCAGCTGATACTGAAATAATTTTAATACTCACATGTGGAACAGCTTCAAAAAGAATAGTGAAATACTTGTAATTAACTTCCTTACTTGCCTAATATCACTTAAAGAAAATGGTTTTATATTGGTCATACTTTAAAGAAAGAAAGTAAAGCCGTTGATTCCTGTCACCTGGTCTTTTCATTTTGTCATGTAAGAGTCAATCATGTTTGGAACACTAAGTGGAGTGGTCTGTATAATAACAGATAATAAAATATTCCTTTATTCCACTAAAATATTCCTTACATAAATACTCTTGGCAGCATGGTAGCTGTAACAAACAGTTCTTTCCAGACTCTATGTGGATGACACAATCCGGGGTTGAGTGAGAAACACAGGGGAAAAAGCCATGCAGGAAACGGGGATCAAAACAGGGGGCGTGTCCTTGGTGCGCTGTGTTCGGGGAAGGTGTGGCCGAGGCAAACAATCCGGGAGAAAATCCAAGGGGGAATCCAAAGACGGGCAAAGTCCAAAGCCGGGCAGTCCATCCAAAACAAACTAGATAAAAACTGGAACCAGGTCGGAACCGGCAGGGGGGGAACAGGAACAGAGAATAAAACCTTAACGGGACCAGGCACTTCCAGGTCCCGGATTCACATTGTTACGTCCCAGTGTGTGTTCTGTGTGTGTTTTTTCTGTTATGTCCACACTGTTGACCTTTGATTGTTCTCCCTTCCCCATTGGCCCACCATTACACCACACTTTCAGTATGACGTCATCATCAATTAGCTCTCAGCCAATCAGAACACATCTTATTCAGTATATAACCTGGAGGTTTTCAGCAAGGAGAGGCCTTTCGTTTGACTTCGGTCCCGTTCGGTTTTGGTTTTCGCTTCGCTTCGCTTCGCTTCTTGTTATTGCTTCGGCTTCGTTTGTTGGTTTGTTTTGCTTTGTGTGTGTGTATTTTCGTATAGCTTCGGCTTTGTTGTTTTGTTGGTTTTTTGTTAGTTTCTTTGTACTTTCGTTTGTTTATGTGTTCATCCTTGTTTTGTCATTACCTTGCCCCAGTGTTACATGTTCAACTTTTGTGTTCTTTTGTACCCTGCTCCTGTTTATTACTCTTGTTTTCCCTTATTTGTCTTCCTGGTTCACTTGTGTTTTTGTGTGAACTTTTGTATATAAGGTTAGTTTAGGTTGTTGGGTACACTTACACACTTAGTTGATTTTGTATTAGTACACTAGTTTAGTACGGGTGAGTGCCATTTGTCTTGTATGGTTTTGGGTAGTCAGTGCAGGTTAGCTAGGGTGTTGAAGACGCCGAAGACCGTGTGTTTCGGGTTTTCTTTTGTAGTCAGATTAGCTTTCCCTCACTGTCCTAGCCAGCTCCATTTTGTTTGTTATTTTCTTTCCTTTGGCACCACTCTAGTTCCTTACCCTTCTTATCACGCTTCCTAGTCTCTCACCAAAACCCCCCCTGCTTCCAAAAGAATTATCCTAAATGTTACACCCCTTTTCTCCTAGACACTTCGGGTCGTAACAACATGATTCGGAGATCTGATGCAGAGCCCGGATTAACGTCAGCGCCTGACTTTTAAGGAGGACTGGGAACAGGCTGAAACAGGGGACAGGTGCACAAAATCAAGTCCGAAATGAAAGGGCCGGAGCGCCCTTAAGGGGGAGGGACTACAGTCGTGACAGTAGCGCAGTGGGCTAGGGTTCAATTGCAGACCTGGGGGGCTATCTGCATGAATCTCCTTCGCCATATTGTATTTTGATAAAGTGGTTATAAAGATGGATGGATATAAATACTGGGTATTATGTGTATAATGCAAAGCTTAATAGATTAAACTTGCATTTAATCAAATATTTAAATTCAAGTGCTTATTCCTCATGTCATCTTTCACCAATCAAATCAATGCGAAATTCCTTTATGGAATACTGATAAGAAAACAGAGGAGCAAGAACCTTTAATCCCCAAGTGTGTTTTTTTTTTATTTCAGACAGTAAATGTCTGAACTAGGTACAGTAGGAAATATATTAAGGTAGTTATAATGTAATAAGCACTTCTGAATACATATTTAAAAAAAACAATATATATATTGTGACATAAAATGGGGTAAAATTGTTGAGGGGGTATACTGTGGGCCTAGAATTATGCAGTTTGTACCCTGTGCAATTTTCTGAGCTTCCAGCTAAGCTTGAGCTACATTTTTTCTGTTCTGTTTTGTAAACTGATGATTGAGGTTAATTGAGACAGTCCCCCCCAATGGAGTTGATTGAACACAAGGTACTGTTGTTGGGCACAGGTGCTGTCAGTTAAGACTCGGCTTACCATATATAAAGGTGTGGCAAGGAGTAATATTGTGCTTTTGTTTGAACACTAAGGAATGCTAGTGATTATTTTCAGCACTGTAGGTACACTATGCTTGTCTATTCAGTATGTATATGGTGGGGGGAGGGGAAGTCCTGCAGTTGTTGGTATAATTCTTGGAAAATTTGCATTGATATTCACTTTAAGGGGGCATTTTGTCTGTATTTCAGTCTTTGCATGAAAGGAAAATATCACAATTACTATATGTCGTCACAGGAAGTTGCCTTAAAGTTTTTTTTTTCTACTTGTTTTTCTGTTTTTACATAATGTAGATCTGAAAACTCAATAAATGACTTCATTTTGTACTGTTATAAATGTTTCTACATTCTTAAGATAATATTAAAATGACAAACATTTTATACTAATGTTAAATGTGGTGTTTAATGATTAGTATATGAAATCCCTGAAGTATTTTTTATATCTACTATATCATCCTGCACCTCATATAGTATAATTATAAGTATAACTAACACTGTGCCTTCAAGGATTTGATTTATGGCTTACAAAATCCATAAATGCTTATTACTGGTATGAAAGGCAAAGGTCATATAGACCTCTAAGGGGTTCCATCTTAACTTGGGATTGCTTTAAAAGCATTTTGCACTCTTCAACTTGTATTTAACTGGGTGGTGATGAGATAAGTGTGTATATCTTTTATAATGTGCTTTTTAAAGCAATATACTATAATGCATATAATTGGGTTTGTGCCAAAGTATCTCCTTGACTGTTACCATCTACATGTTTGCCTTGTTCGTGTCGGGTATCATCCAGACATCTGACATTGGAGAAAGAATAATGGATTCTCACAATAGTTTTCAATCAATTTATTATACAGTTTCATGTTCAGGTTTCACATGTACCCAAGTACAAAGAAAATGCTTGCTTGCATGTTTTCCTCGCATAACAGATGACAACACTGACAGAAAATTACATCACAATTCGTGGCAACAGGAACAGGGTAGCAGCAATAATTTAACCAGCATTTAGTGTAGATAGCGGTTGTATGTATAAATCGACTCTGGCACTATTTTCAGTTTAGTGCAAGACAGAGGAGTGTAAGTGGGCGGGGGGTAGGAGGATTTAAGAGGTGTTTTGGCTTACCCAAAGATAGAAGCTTTCTTTGAATCTAGAGGTCCCAGCTTTTATAGTCCTACATTTTTTGGCAGAAGGAAGACTAAAGAATAATGCTCTTTGATTATATTTGCCACTCAAGTGTTCTATACCAATGATGGCCTTAGCTGTTTCCACCACTTTCTGTACATTTTTACATTCATGAGCTGAGCATTTGCCATACCAAACTGTAATGTATCCAGTGTTCTGTGGAAATTGCTATTTGTGAAGACCTACACTACCAAATCTCCTGAGGAAGTAGAGGCACTGGTGTGCTCTTGTGATTACTTCATCTATGTGAGGGGACCACATCAGGTTGTTGGTGAAAAGCCCAGGAACTTAAAGCTGCTGACCATTTCCACTGCAGCCCCATAGATGTAGACAAGGGTGTGCCCTCCTCTCTTTCTGAAGTCAACAACCAGCTTCTTAGTTTTGCTGACATTGAGAGAGAGGTTGTTGTCTTGCCACCTTACCACCAGGTCCTCAACCTCTTTACTGTAAACTATTTTATTATTGGTGATCAGACCTACAATGGTGGTGTCACCAGCAAAGACAAAGATGAATTTGGAGCTGCATCTATCCACACAATCATGGGTGAACAGGGAGTTTCATGGTATTCAAAACAATGTTAATTTCAGCCACATAAATAAACAAGTCAATGTAGAAAGACACAACAAGCTTTGTCTAAATTGCAGTGGACTTAGATACCTGACCATTTAGTATTACCAAATGCAGTTTCATTAAAATAAATATATGTTCTGTGCGTCCCCTCCATGACTCTAAAACTATTTGTAAATTCTGGTAACAATAGGATCTAATGTCTGGTCTATTCATATTTTAGTGGTTTCATCAAACCATAACTAATGTAGAGTGAACAGGAATGACTCAGATAGTGAGCTTTAAAGGGGTAGCTTACCTTGTACGTAATGACCCTCTTTTACAGATCTGTCATTGTTTTGACCTTTTCCATCAGTGGGTGATATGGCAACACTTCTGCCCAAGACAAGAAGAGCTAGAGTGTAGGATATAATTGCTTACACTGATATAGCGCTTTTCTGGACACTCCACTCAAAGCTCTTTACGGGTAATGGGGACTCCCCTCCACCACCACCAATGTGCAGCATCCACCTGGATGATACGACAGCAGTCGCAGTGTGCCAGAATGCTCACCACACATCAGCTAATAGTGGGGTGGAGAACAGGGTAATGAAGCCATTTCATGGATGGGGATTATTGGAAATTTGGCCGGTTGCCAGGGTAACACCCCTACTCTTATTGAGAAACGCCCTTGGATTTTTTTGACCACAGAGTTAGGACCTTGGTTTTACTGCGCATTTTTACAATATAGTGTCACTATACTGGGGCATTAGGACCCCTGCTGGCCTCACTAACATCTCTTTCAGCAGCAAGCTTGGTTTTTCCTGTGAGGTCTCCCATTCGGGTACTTACCAGGCTCACACCTGCTTAGCTTCAGTGGGTTGTCAGTTGTGAGTTACAGGGTGATATGGCTGCTGGATTTGCCTTCAAAATTGTAGATTTCCTCCTTCCCTCTGTGGACTCTAATTCTCTAGACTGAAATGCAAAGCTCTAAAGATTCTCATTGACCCTTCGCACCTGGCACAACCTCTGTTCACTCTCCTCCCCTCTAGTAGGTGGCTTAGGCCTCTCAAGAGTACTACTAGGATCCGTAACAGCATCTACTTAAGGGCTGTGAGATGCAGTGCATGGTTCATTGATATTCTATCAGGTCTCACTGTTATTTGTGGTATACTGTACATATGGTAAGTACTGATAAGTACTGAATGTAAAGATGTGTTGGGCTGATGCTATCCATTACTGGTTTGTTGTATATTTGTAAGTCTTTTAATTGTATGAGCTCACCAAACTAAATTCCATGCAACCAATAGTTATGGCAGTAAATATTGAACTTTGTCTTCAAATGTGTAAATATGTCCATCTGAACCAGGGGGTGTCATCTGTAAAATGCAAACCAATCTTGACCTGACATAAGTTAATTGTAATGAATATTTGCTTTAATTGTTTTCACTGGTCGGAATTATGATGTTACTGTAAGAAAAATATTCTGGTTAAGACTAATGGTTCATAACACATTTGAAAATTACAATTTCTAATGCAAATCTGGAATATTCTCTGAGCTGCAGCTGTCTAAGACACATTAATCAAAAGAAATCTTCTAGTTTACCTTAATAAACTTCTTGTTAAATTATAAACAGTCATCACTAGAAGGGAGAGGAGTAAAAAGCATGCGAGCCCAAAGGACATTATTCAACTGAACCTTAAAGACCATATTCTAGCTACATATTTGAACCTTTTGTAAGAGCTTGTTGTTCTGTTTTAGAAAACTCAAATTTCCTTTGAGGAACCACAAAGCTAAAAATGTTCTCTCTGTTTAGTGGATGCATTTTTAGAATAGGTAGATGCTGTAAATTCTCATTTATTTTGGAGGATCCTGATCCTGAAGAGACCTTTTCTCTAAAACCAGATTATTTTTTATCTCCTAGTGCACCAGACAAGACGGTCATCTTACATAGTTTCCCATTTTATTACATAGCAATTACAGTATTTATTATGGCCTACTCAAACAGAATACATTAAACATAAGGTATCCCAAGGAACATGCATTCCAGACCAGCACCAGAACTCCATTGACCCCATTTACCAAAACCCAATGTCCCAGAGGAGCAGCCCAACAGTGCTGTTCTTTAAGACGGTACCTTATTCAGTCCAAGCTGTCCAAAACATTATGGTTTCTAAACCTCCCCCTACCCTCTTTTTTCCCCTTTGATTCTAGCTTTAGGTAGGGATTCTGCAGCTTTTTTCCACTGCTCTCTGTAGAATTCCTAGCGTCCAAGTCCGCTCCGGGGTGCTACAGTGATCCTGCAGTTTCTTCTGCTAATGTGCCCTTTGTGAGTCATCGCTAGGGTTTTTGAAGGTCCCCTAACCATGGCACAGGATTCTCTACGGGATAAGGAGTGGAAGTGTCCCTTTCATATCCTGGGTAAGGGCTGAGCTAACTGCTTGGGGTTCATTGATCAACAGGATATATGCAGATTGCCATTCTGTGACTATCTTTGACCATATTAGGGTTATGATTATTTTAATTATTGATGCACATTCTCAATATTGTATTTTTATAATCCCTTATATTTGTAACAATTTAAAGATGTAGTTTATACATACAATAACTACAACAGTAATCATTTTTAGGGATAATATCCACATGAATTTAAGCATACTGAAACTGTTAAAACTAAACTGAAAATATTAATCTACTACTCTAATCTATACTCATATCAGCAGAGTTTCAGATGCTTCTTTTAGGAAAATTATATCATTTTGAAAATGATGACATTTTACTTTGTTTTTGTCAATTGTTCTACATGTGTTGCTCTACAACACAAAAACAAGATTGCACTACTTATGGAATTATCTCTATAGTGTGCTCAGAACTTAAATCAGATTCATTTGGACCAGTTTAAAAGTTGGTAAACGTGGCATGTGGTAAACATTGAATAGTTTATCTGAGAAACCTGATGAATTTAAAAAAAAATGAAAATGTTTGCTTAAAGCATGGTTTGTCAGTCCTATAAAATCAAAATCAGGTAGTTCAGTGAAAATTTCATTTTTGCATCCAAGTTTTAAACTGGGGTTACTATGTGTTAATCAATACATTACATGTACACATTGTGTATATATATATATCTTTTAAAGTACTGTAATAGAGAGGTGAGAGGATAACTTGTTTTGTATTCTCTAACAGAAATTATTTCTTAGCATTTAGTAAAATATGAGCTCCTAATATGTAAAATGTGACCAAGATGTTGCAAGGACCTGAGCCTGTGAATACCCATAAAATTGATAATGATGACACATTATGGAATAATTCAAAGTTTTACAATTTGGCTACAGGTCCATATCCCTTTGCTTATGCTTTGCAGAATGTGTGCATAGAAAGTCTGTATTTTATCCTATATCTTATTCTCATTCATTAGATGGCATAATTGCATGTTGAATGCTTGAACTCTTCAACAGGCCCATAAAAGACAGGGTCAACTGCACTTATGAACTTTAAAATTGGTGAATTAAGTATTAATAACCCATAAATATTTCAATAAATTCCATTAAGCATTAAATATTTACAACCACTGAAGTAGAAAGAAACAAAAGCATTACAATAGCAAGACATAATGTGAGTTTTATACTGGGTTTTAAGAAATATTTTTTGTTCGTTTTTATATTTAGCTTCAATGAGAAGTAACAGGAGCAGGTTCTCATGTGTAGAGCTCCATAAAAGAAAAAGCTCCATTTTCCATTAAAAACTTTAATAATTTGTAAAGATTTATGCTTTTCCTAAATATTTTTTACTGTGCTTTCAAGGTGAAATATTTTCATACTTGCTAACATACATTTTTTATATAAAGATAGAAAATTACATTAAACTAAAGCTTTCTACAGCAAGAAAGTAAATCTGTTACTTGTTTCCAGACATTAACATTGTTTCTCCTTCAGCAGCTCCATATATGTATTACTTTGATGGAAAGGCAGCACTCAATAAAAAATGAACATAATAAATAAATTATAAAGAAAAGTACTTTATGGAAGCCATAAGAAGTAACCCAAGAAGGTAATGGGGCTCTAAGCAGTTTATGCTGACTCTCAGAAATGGGATGCCCTTGGTAGAACATAGCAAGGATTCTTTTATTTCCTGCCATCTTTATAACAAAGGAAATAATAGACATAGTAAAATATTACAAAATATGTTTTGTTCTGATATTTTGTCATTTTTACACTTTTAAATAATGCAGTCTTCAAAATACGGTACCACACTTTTTGAGCTCTTCTCTTTCTCTGGTGGATCTAAATTGGAAATTATCATTTTAGTGGCATATGTCTCATGTCCGTTAATGTTTATATATACAGTATCTGTATGCTTTATTACTATTTTTTGTGATTATTTTGCATTTTATTCAGCTGTGAATCAGCATTAAATTTACAGATAAAAAACTATTAAAGATTTCTTGGTTTGTTTGTATACAGTACATTGTCTAAAATGAGCCCAAATTCATTCAAAAATACCCAAATACATTTGTATCAAAAATAAGGGAAATGGCTATATAATTACATTGTTTAATGAATATGTACAGTATGAATACCTGTAGTTTTCAAAAATAATACAGCTTGATACTAAGGCATTAGGTCTAGACAGAAGAATCAAGACTGTGTTTTCTTTATATAAATTGATTATTAATTTCCTACAGTATGTACTGTATAATTGCATTCTTACTATAAAGCAAAGAATTCTAATTTGGTACCACACTTCCATACATTTATGAAATTTGTTTAAATTATACATTGAACAATTTAAATGAGGATTCCAAAAATAGAGCATGTAAATGTGTTGTATGAATTAATAACATTTGCTTGCATTTGTGTAGCAGTTTTCATTGCAAAGTATTCCACGTTGATTCACAACTAAGAAGGAGCCTACTTTATCCATCAATGAAGATAAACACTTGCCTGGATAAAAAAGCACAAGCCATTTCGCACTAGCAACTCCACACAGCAGAAGACGGAGAAGTGAGATATAACCAAACCAATGGATTAAACAGATATTTAGGTAAGCCAAGGTGCATAAGTTCAAATGAGAATTTAGCATGCACACTGGTATTAACATCTACTACTCTTACAAACAGCAAGGCGGGGATTTTTAGAAGTTTTACAATGGGATTTTCGCCATATACCTGTAGTTAGGATCTGTAATTCTCATCTGAAGAACAATGTCACTTGTCATCACACTGGGGCATTGGCTTATAAATTCTGGTTAAGAGTGAAGAAAGATATAAGATGTGAACTGATTCTTTCTTCACAAGGACTGGACTTCTTGTGACATAAGACATTCCAGGCTAGAGTTATGGCAGGAAAGGGGGATAACTGATAAGGATTCCAGATGCCCCCCTTCTCAAGGAAGGAAACCTAACACTGACCATATGACCAAAGTCCGTGAACTGTCCGAGCACCGTGACCTCCCCCCATTACCATAGTAATGAGCTACGTCAGAAGCGGCAGAAAAGGGCTATATAAACTGGAAGTTTTGTACCGGCACTTTGAACAATACTTCGGTTTTTAGTGTTCCTTGCATGCAATAAAACTCATCTGTTTAACTTCATCTCGGGATCCAGAACTTATTTGTCTGTTACTACAAGAGATAGGTGCCACCTACTGGTCCGACAACATTACTTACACAACCTCTAAGAAAAACTAGTTTTAATTGTAGGTCTCCCATTTTAATACCAACCATAGCCCATTGTTTAGCTTCTGAGATCTGACTAGATCCATCTACAGGGTAACTTTTCTGCACTGCACTTTTCTGTTAAGAGTATTAAGAATTGATTATATACAGATGCAGCCATTCAAAATGAGCAGTAAAAACCCGCGGTGCAGTAACCAACCCGCAGGGCACCGTAGGGCACCGCGGTAAGTGATTGGCTGGCCAAAATGACGGACAGGGGCACTCGTGGTGCATTGGTTGGTAGTGAAAAGATTTAATCATTCAATGTCTTTACTGTGCACATTTCAATCCGCTTAGTTTTGAATATTTATATGGAATTTTACCACTAAAGGGAAATTTTAGTAGCTGAGCATAAAAAGAAGAGGAGCATAACGCATCTGAAGGTCATAAACGATATAAATTTTGGAACATAAACATACAGTATATAGCTGGTCTTGGTACTTTAAAGAAAAAAATACACACCAGTATTCCATTTCTCCCTAAGCTTCGAAGTCTTTAACTAACATGATACCGGAGTCAACAAGCATACTTTTAGAATTTGATTAAAAGGGAATATAATATGGAATCGCGTATCTAAAGAATTTAATAATGGTATGATTATATCCGTGTACTGCGACAGGGCTGTGTAGGGCTGTTTCGCCTGCCTGTTCATGCGAGCTGTCTTGTAGCCTACTGGTCTAGGTGCGTGACTACCAACTGGCAGGTTGTGTGTTCGAATCCAGCTGGTGCTGGACTTTTCTTTTAACAAACATTTCTTCGAAAAAATAGAATAGCGATATTATGGACAATCAATTGACTTTTATATTTCAAAATATCGCAACATGATCGATATTTGCGATATTTTGAACATATCTTCCCTTCTGACAGCGGTTCCTGCTTGTAGTGTGTGTGTGTGCAACAGAGTAAATTTTTATAGAGAAATGGAGGCTGGACAGTATGCGTTACAATATAAACATTTATATTGATTTAAATCGTGTTCTGATTTAAATCGCAAACGCGTGTTTAATTATGTGTTTTTTAATCATAATCAGGCTAATGCATTTCTACATTTTCTGTATGAACCAGCTTAGAGGTTCATACTGAAAGACAGCTTGTGTTTAAATTGAGTGTAAGGTAATTTATGCTTCTAAAGTCATGGTCAGCATTTATTATTGTACTGTGCTGTAAACTTTTTCAGTGCCTAGTCACATTATTTTATAGCGTTTTTATTGCGTTATTAAATCCGGTGGCGCTGTGTGTTAGTTTCCTGACTCCCATGTCACATGGTCTGTGATTGAATCCCATAGAACTATGACTTTATTTTTTAACAAACATTTCTTTGAAAAAATGAAACGTTTCCCTTGGTCAGAGATTAAATAAAACCTCACTCGCACCAAACAAATTTATATTTCTAAATATCACAAAATACGTTCATTGTCTTCCAATCGAGTCGAGTTGACATTGGAAGCCTGCCACACCCGGACTGTTAAACCAACGCATTAGCACGTCAAAGCCCATCGAGGGTATTGAGCCAGTATTGGCTTTAGTAGTCCCCCCCTCTCCCCTCAATTCAATTCAATTCAAGGTGTTTTATTTGCATGACAGATGGGTACAAGCAGTGTTGGGTATGTATATTGTAACGCTTACGGCAGACAGGCACTGTGTAAGAGCCAGCGCACCAGAGCAGCGCACCGAGGGAGCGTCTGCATTTCTAACTTAGTTTTTAAAATTAGTCAAGCAATATGAAGCATCTCCTTTTACTTAGTGCCTGAGCATAAAAAGATTAGGAGCATACCGCAACGCGTGTGAAGTCCATAAACGATATTAATTTTGGAACTTAAACATACAGTATATGGCTGGTCTCGGTACTTTAAAGAAAACATACACACCAGTATTCCATTTCTCCCTAAACATTTTAAGCATCAAAGTCTTTAACTAACGTGATACCGGAGTCAACAAGCATACTTTTAGAATTTGATTAAAAGGGAATATAATATGGAATCGCGTATCTCAAGAAATTAATAACGATATAATTATATTCATGTTGCAAAAGAACTGCAACGGACATAAAAACTCCCTTGCTTTTAACAGAGCGTTCCATAATTTCTAACTACGAAAATGCCAGGTGAAAGGATTTGTAAACATATTTTGTTAAAGCAAGTCAGTTTTTTCCGCAACACATAAAATACATTTTTCCAAGAAAGTTTAGCCTTTGTCACTAATGAAACCACTAAATAAAGACATAAATATAGAAATCTTAAGATTTGTTTTATTTAATGTTGGTAGCAGGATGAACTGTCAGAGTGTATATTTTGTCGCAGAGTTGCTGCAAGATGTTAACAGTGAAAAAGGTATTTAGAAATGAGTTATTTCAAGATGAAAATTTTCAGAATAATTGCAAATCTAGCAGGATAGAGAAAGCACAGAAAACTGGCAGTTAGATTGATCAGATTAGTATGAAAAGTCATTTAGCAAAGGGAATGTGAAGAGTGACAAACTAGTATACTTTAGATCTTTTTTTCTGAACCAGGGACAATCTGATCATGTTTCCCTATAACAATAATAAAAAACTTTATTTGATATATCACCATTAAAGGTGGCATCTCAAAGCAATACAGTAGATGTAAAAACAGATAAAAGGACCACAGATTACAAAGTAAATGCATATAAGAAAGACAAGCAGTTAGAGGTGCTACCAAAATTAGAAAATGAAGCAGATACAGACACTAAGTCTTCTGAAAAGAAAGGTTCTGAGGTTAGATTTAAACTGGCCCTGGTGTGTGTGTGTTTGTGTCTGTCTGTTCTGTGATGGACTGGCGCTATATCCAGGGTGTATTCTGCCTTGTGTCCGTCGCTTACTGGGATAGGCTCCACATCCTCTGTACTGGATAAAGAGATTAGAAATGGATGGAAGTAAAGGCACTGTGTGGATGGAACTATACACAGTATTAGAAACCCACTATGCAATGGCAGCATCTCACTGAGAATAAAACATTTTATAGTGCTGGCTTAAGGAAACAGCCTTTCCACCTCTCTTGCACATCAGTATCCATGCCTAGTTATTTAAACAAATTGCCTCTAATTATAAACATCTTAATATGCTGGCTCTGTGGATCCGCATCAGCTATGTTTGCCCATTCCTTCAATTCATGTGCATCCAACACACAGTTCAACGCTAGCAACTACACAAAATCTAAAATATGAGCTCTACTTGCCACTTACAGTACCAACAGTACCAGCTAACTTTAGTAGTGACATTTTCATGGATCTTTTTAACAATAAAATTTACAACATCAGACTTCAGACACAATTAAACAGGCCTCAAAAAAGTCTGGTACAAACATTTTCAGCATGGAATAAACCGTTACTTTAATGGTATAAACCTTAAATGGATTCATATTCTCAATACGATTTGGTGCTCAGTAACATGACTTAGAAAATGACAGAAGACATACGTATCATGCTTATCCTTCTATTTTTCATAATCGTAAACTCCTTAAGGCAGTTACATTTTCTCTGTTCTGACCTGGAGTTACAGAGAAATTTAAATTCTAATAAGAGATTTGTAATGAGGAAAGTCATACCAATCACTCATACAGTACCAGGATTTGCAATTACAATACAAATACTTTCTTTCTGTATGTGTTTATTTTGCAGTTTGAGTCTATGGCATTCCTTTGGGGGTCTATACTCCAAGGCATGACTTTTTTATGTATAAACATCAGTATTTACTGCTATTAATTACTGTACGATTTATAGTTGAAATCTGAGCCTAGATATAAAGTTAGATATAAAGTTAAAAACTCGACAAAGCAATGTAGGAAATACAGAGAAAATAAATCCTTTCTGACATCTAAAATCAGTTTCGATCAAGGTCTCTAAAACGAACAAGAAAAAGAGGATTTTCGGAGGGCAATTACGCTGTGTTTATATAGAATAAGTGATTTATGAGCAATCTAATTTCTTGTTCATTTAAAACAGTGAAATGTCAGCTGCAAAAGATCGCACCAGAAACAGCACTCTCTCTGCCTGTCATAGACGTTCAGGAAAGGCTGAATGAAGTCATGTCAAGTACAATAATTCGGAGATCAATAATAACAGTTGTAGGACAGTATATAAGGAGGATAAGGATTTTGAAGTTGACTCGAAATCTGATAGGTAACCAGTGCAAGGACTTGAAAACAGGTGTAATGCATCCCTGATAGGATTCTTGCTGTCATATTCTGAACATATTGAAGATTGCTCAGTGTGGATTTAATTTCCCCAGTGAACAGGATGTGCATTTATTAATTCTAGAAAAAAAGCCTTTCTTGATTTCTCTAGTTCTTAGTTTCTCTAGTTCCCTTTAAAATAAACTATTATTCCACAATGCAGAGTATTACATGGCCAGTATTTACACATGATATTTGTGATTTAAAGAAATTAACACAAGCAGCTTTTGGAGATTTAAGTGTTGGCTGAGTTATTGCAGGATAAAAGACTAGAGATGTTGGCAAGAAGAAGATAATTTGGGGAAAGCTGAGGAATACACTTATAACAAGAACACTTCCTAATGGGCTTAGGCATACTTTTGATGAAGATGATGAAGTTAACAGACTATATGTTTACATAGATACTGAAATAAGGATTGTATTTTAGATTATGTGTAGTTGCTGGCATTGAACTGTGTGTTGGATGCACATGAATTGAAGGAATGGGCAAACATAGCTGATGCGGATCCACAGAGCCAGCATATTAAGATGTTTATAATTAGAGGCAAGTTGTTTAAATAACTAGGTATGGATACTGATGTGCAAGAGAGGTGGAAAGGCTGTTTCCTTAAGCCAGCAGTATAAAATATTTTATTCTCAGTGAGATGCTGCCATTTCATAGTGGGTTTCTAACACTGTGTATAGTTCCATCCACACAGTGCCTTTACTTCCATTTCTAATCTCTTTATCCAGTACAGAGGATTTGGAGCCTATCCCAGTAAGCAACGGACACAAGGCAGAATACACCCTGGACATAGCGCCAGTCCATCACAGGACAGACAGACACAAACACACACACACCAGGGCCAGTTTTCCCATAAACCAATTAACTAACCAGTATGTTTTGGAGTGCGAGAGGGAGTCATATCACACATATGGAGAAAAACCATGTAACCCAGAGAGAACATGTAAACCCCACACACACAGGATGGCAGGAATTGAACCTAGGACCCCAGTGCTGCAAGATAGCAATGCTAACCACTTTGCCACCATTATAAATGGATGGATATCTTAGTTATCTTTCTAGTTCACAGGTTTGCATGCATAATTTAATTTTGAAAGCCACTGAGACATCAGGTACTACTGTTGTATTTATGAAAAAGAAACAAAACAAAAAACATACTAACAACTGTGCCATCCTACTCCTTAGTTAATACATTTTATTATTCATAAACAGTTAACATTGTTAGCAAAATATTTTGAATTATATTTAACCCTATTTTTTCTTTAGTTTTGTATTTAACTTATTATATGATAGTCAGACTTAATGTATATTTGAACAATGAAAATATATTTTTACAAGATTTTACATTAAGCACTTAAAATTAATATGGTTAATAATAGTAAACTGTAACATGCTGTAACAAGATCGGTTAAACTGCGAAGAAAATGCTTTCAGAGAAAATGTTTCAGGTGTGAAGAACATAGATCTCCAATGCAATTTCAACCAAACCTGTTCCCACACACCCTGCCCCCACTACCATTAGAATATACACAAAGCACTCAAATCTTTCGAGCTAATGATCAGGTGACCCGAGAGAGAGCGAGAGAAACACCAAGGGGTGCGGAACCAGGGAACTATTTACATGGAAAACGGGCGATCTCCCCAGACTGTCCGCCCGTTTCACTGTTACCTGGATACCTCTTTATTTAGAACTCACTAACACTGATTTTTAGTTTAGAAGGATTCAAGTAGGGTTTTAGATGAAAGGTAGCGACCTTAATCAAGCCCAAATCATAATTGAACCCATTCAGAGCCTACATTACATTTTAGCGTTTCATTCTGAGCAGAAGACCCTCACACCTGAAGAAGGGGGAGGTGTTTTTCGCTGGAAATCTCACCTGCTTCTACTTTACAACCAGAGTGCTGGCTGTGACGAATTAAACCGGTTTTACAAGTTTCAATCACAGACCATGTGACATGGGAGTCAGGAAACTAACACACAGCGCCACCGGATTTGATAACGCTATAAAAACGCTATAAAATAATGTGACTTGGCACAGAACAAGTTTACAGCACAGTACAATAATAAATGCTGACCATGACTTTAGAAGGATAAATTGCCTTACACTCAATTTAAACACAAGCTGTCTTTAGCCCTCTAAGCTGGTTCATACAGAAATGTAGAGATCCAGGCTCAGAACACACAGCTTCATTAGCGAATACATATGCAGGACAACTAGAGAAGACGTTTTACAGAGGATGGATTTTTAGAAACATCCCATCAGTGACATCACTGAAGTCAACTCCTAGGTACTGTAACTGTCGTGTGGATAGTTTCACAAGAATCAGACAAAGGTTTAAGCATTGCTTGTTCTAGATAAAACTGCACAAAAAAAACCAACAACCCATAATGTACTTGTGGCTCTGTTTGCCCAAATCATATATTCACAACGTGAAATCTAGAAAATAATATTACGTAACCAAAATCCGCAATATGGAAACAGAACCTGTGTAATTGTTGATAGATGATGTACTCGTAACATTTTTTCAAGACGAACTACAACATTTAAAAAATGACTTGTATGTACTTGATATCTCTAATCAATCCACGGGTCCCAGCACAAAACGAAACTAAAACGCATACCGTTTCGCGCTTCTTATTAGTTGCTCAAAAGTAATTTGACTGTATGAAATGCATAATATAAACCTAGAAACATATACGTGAGCAGTACTTAAGCACTGTAGTATCGGTGTTAAGACATACCTCTCAAATACTGTAAATCAAGTTAAAAATATCTCAAGACCGATTCTGGTCATAATGAAACCATGTTTCGTGTATGTTTTCTTTTAAGTTCTGAGACCAGCCATATACTGTATGTTTATGTTCCAAAATTAATATCGTTTATGGCCTTCACACGCGTTGCAGTATGCTCCTATTCTTTTTATGCTCAGCTACTAAGATTTCCCATCAGTGGTAAAATTAGATATGAATATTCAATACTTAAACGGGCACAGTTAAGACATTAAATATACATATACATACTGTATACAGTACAGTTTGCATACTGTAATTTGTTTATGTTCCTAAATCAATCTCTTTTATGAGCATGTGAAAGGCATGGTGAATCACTGTACTTTGCATGATTGGAAACAAATGCGTGATTGCGAAATGCTGTGGTGTTACTTTTACAAAGACGGTCAATGAAAAAAAGAATGTTGACCAGGGCAATACTTTGAGTTTACACTTACAGCTTGTCCAAGGTCATTCATTATTAATACTATTAGTAATATCTTCGTTAAAGACTTTGATGGCCACAGCTCAAACATGAGAGGTTGAGCTTTATTAGCTCCACCTTGCGGAAATTCCGGATACTATTATTTTGCTTGTCGTATTATAGGAGAATTTACGGTAACTCGCGGTATTTACCGGTAGCTTGCGGTAGACTGCGTACAGCGTACCGCAAAATAATGCGGTATCGCCCGCGCATTTTGAATGGCTGCATCTGTACTCTTCAGTGAGCAATAACGTTTCAATTTTTATGGAATATTGATTTGTTACTATTGGAAAAAGGTTCATTTTATCAGCCTTTAAAATGCAATTAATGTTGATCTTTAAGATTTAAATAGATTTTATATGTTATGATTTTAAGATTTTTCTAAGCTTAAAAAATGATTGACGTAACATGAACATGGTTTTTTTTAACATATTGGTAGGAACAAAATATGCGACAAAACATTGTAAAAAAGGCATGTATTAAAATAAAATGCCTGTTGAAGCCATTTATTCCAAAAATTTCTTCAGACTAATATATATCAATTTTGGAGAAATTTCTTTGGGGGTAAAAAATGCTTGAAACTGAGTAAATAAAATCATTTACAATAGCAAAGTTTTTGCAGTAAAGAACAGTAGAACAATAAATAGAATCCGAATATTGCTGCATTCAGTTTTGAAAAGTTTTTTTTTTATTTTGTGCATAATCTAGGTAATGGCAATATTCCTTACTTTTTAGGTTTTACAGACTTTTTGAATGTTTGCTTTTTTCTTTCAAATTGGATAAATATTTAAAAAATCCATATTTATCTAACCATCTTCGTATAACAAGGTTCAGAGCTGGACCCAGGGTCCCAGTGTTGCAAGGAAGCAATGGTAACTACTGTTCCACCACACAGCCCATTAAAACTCATTTAGCATCTGAAAATACCTTTCATTTTGTCTTGGTTTTATTTCACTAAGGAGAAATGAAGAGCAAGGTCTGCCCATAATCTCAGCCAACAGCAGAGTATATCTTTTTCTTTTTAATTAAACCTAGTATGTTTTCAGTTCTTCAGAACACTGTGTACATAGATCTTTAAACAACCTACAGTATATATTTAAAGAACAAAGTTTTGTGTTGTAGTGGGAAATTATATTAAATGACTCAGTAATACAACTTTAGTTAAGGCCATTTAGTTGATCCGATTGTTTTTGCAGTTGCTATGAAAATACTAAAACATTGTGTTTTGTATGACTAATAATTGGACAGAATAAACCATTAGTCAGAATTAGACAGAAAATGACAGAAGCAGTATAATTCTGACAGTTAAAATATCAAATTTGATTAAAAACATTTTATATATTGTTTCTTAACAATAGTTCAAATTCAAGGTTTACACTTTACATGGTTTGAACTTACTATGTAACAAAGAAACTGTAATTTACTGTATTCCTTAGATACCTTATCTATTGTAAACTCTAACACCACATTAATCCTGTGGCACAATTCTCTGTAGTGGGAATAGGAGCTTTATTTAATTGCATTCTCCCATTTTCTGTATGGCATTATCACTTTCCCTCCATGCTACCTTTTGTTTTCAGAATACCTAAATCAATCTTGATTGAGTATAGTTTGCTTTTGTAAGCAGTAAATAGAGATCTAAAAATGAAATTTAGATTTTAAATGTAAAGCATGTTTGGGAATGCTTAGTGTTCCTATTGAACAAGCCAAATCAGACGGCAAGAAAAATGAGAGCAATTACTTCAAATATTTCTCTTGAACTCCCATAAGAGAATACAGCTCTAATGATTTTATTAGTGATGGTTTTCTTACTACTTCTAGTGGTGGAGAAAATGTCATAATGAAGAGCTGTTTTCATATTGGACATAAGTTTCTCCATGAAGCACTTTGATTTGAATTCGTAATTCGTAAAATAACAAAAATCTGTACCTTAAAATGAAAGTTTAAGGAATTCAAATGCGTAGTATTGCAGGCTGGTAACCCAGAGTTAAATTTCCTGTTGCTAGTCACCTCACCACAAGATGACAGAAAATGTTGGGCTCTTCTCCCAAACTTCTTCCCTGTATAATAACTCTTTTGCAGTCACTCGAACAAAAGACGCAGATTCTGAAAACTAAGATGGCTGCATTGAGCTCACAGAATGTAGTAATACCGGAGACATTGAACGCTTAGATGTCAATTGCTGAGAAACTGATATTGAAACCGATATTGTTTTTTTTTCCAGGTGAACAATCGAAACAAAAAAGTGAACATTCCTGCAGCAAAGCAGGCAGTCGAGCTGAAAGATACTGTAACTCACAGTGAAATTATGTCTGCATTGTGAGTTTCCTCGGGGGAACTCACAATGCAGACTACAATTAAATTTTTACTCTTACTCCTTTGTGTTGTAATCATTTTCTGTCTACTGTAATCCTGAAACAGCTATATCTTGATGTCCACAAAAAAATATTCTTACACATAATTCCCATTTCTTTGCATCACTTATTTAAGGAAACATTTGAGAATAGTAGAATTGATCCAGTTCGTCATGGGATAATAAGTGGCCAGTAATTTGGGCTTCTAAATTTTATATTAAATAATTATTTTAAACTTACTTATCAGGTTGTGCATGGAGCCACATCAACACTATAATATAAAGAAAACCCTTAGCTCCTTGTATGCATTCTCTCCAAGGAGCACCTTGGTATCTTTTGGAATATTCAGATGTGGTAAAATTTATGAAAGCAGTTTTTCTTTGTCCACTATTCTACTATTTTAAACAAGGGTATTCCTTGATCTCACCTAGTAAGTTTGTTAAATGGTCTTGGCATTTTATGATAGCATATATCTGGTTGGCAAGTCTCACTGCAGGTAAAAAAATTAAAATTATGACTATTCATACTGCTAAAAAATGGCTTTTAAACTGTATTTAGCAAAGAGGTTAATTATTATTACAAACATAAGACTTTATATTCAGTACCAGTAAACAGCCAGGTGTTTACATCAAATGAAATTGCTTTTGTAAAGAAATACAGCAAGTATTCTAAGAAAAACCTGCCTATACTGTACGGGAACACAGGGTCCTTCTAAGTATTAGTTCAAGGCAAGCACTCATGCCATGGGTTCTATTTAGAAAATATTGGCTATTCTCTTATCCGTATTAGTGATGGGTGACCCAGCACTGATTTAAACTGAAGTGCCTCTAGAAATCAATGCTTCAGACAAAAAAACAATTTTTCAAGCTAATGCATTGAACAGCTTGCCTAAAAGTGTCGCTATTTCATTGTTGATGATCTTTTTGCAATTTCAGTGGCATAGATGTTTCTGCTGTTCACAAGATTTCTATTTTTGCTTTATACTCCTGCCTTCTAAAATGTAATTTCACCGAATGTTTATTTCTAAACCAGTTCAAATCAGTGCCCTTATCTTGATAATAATTCTGCTAAGTTCTATAACAAGCATGAAAAACAAATACTTTTCAGTTAGGTTTCCATTATTTAAGCCTATGTTGGTGGTGATATTGGAGGAGAGGGATATTTATTGGAATACAGCACTAAAACTGCTAATTTATATAAAATTGATTTATAACATACTCTATTACCAAAAATATGAAGACAGTAGCCAAAAAAGATAGCTGATTACAGTGTATTTATTAGGGTCAAGGTCAGCAAGAAACATCTATCTCTGCATGTCCGTTCCTAAATCTGTTCCATTTCATATTGCTATATAACAATTAATAATAACTGAACTGAGAGCAATTATCCTGAATACTACTGTACCTTCAAGAATAAGCTAACATTATTGTAAGTGTCAATAATACTATCTGTCTGAGATACTTCTGGACTTATCTGGTGATGGAAAGCAATTTTTAATACAGTGAGAACTCAAATCAAGAACATCTTGCTCTCTTCAAATAATGCAGCTATTTCATTTATTTTAATCTCTATGCACTTTTAGCTATCTTGTAAACAGTTTGTAACAGTATCCACTTAGTAATCCGCATGACTAAGATAATATTGTAAAAGCTGTGTTAGGTTCTGAAAATGTTTGACGAACACTGCCACTGGTTATATAACATTTGGAAAGCATACTTTTTCATAACTAATAAATAAGAGACTTTCTCCACAGGAACCTGTAACAAACGGCATTGGAACAGACAACAGTGGAACAACAGTAACACATGGCATACCATTAACGCTTCTACTTTGGACTCCCCTGACGCAAAAGGCCTACAGATGCAGCCATTCAAAATGCGCGGGCGATACCGCATTATTTTCCGGTACGCTGTACGCAGTCTACCGCGAGTTACCGGTAAATACCGCAAGTTACCGGTAAATACCGCTAGCAAAATAATAGTATAACGAATTTCCGCAAGGTGGAGCTAATAAAGCTCAACCTCTCATGTTTGAGCTGTAGCCATCAAAGTCTTTAACGAAGATATTACTAATAGTATTAATAATAAATGACTTTGGACAAGCTGTAAACTCAAAGTATTGCCCTGGTCCACATTCTTTTTTTCATTGACCGTCTTTGTAAAAGTAACACCACAGCATTTTGCAATCACGCATTTTTTTCCAATCATGCAAAGTACAGTAATTTTTGAGAATCGATTCACCATGCCTTACACATGCTCATAAAAGAGATTGATTTAGGAACATAAACATATTACCGTATGCAAACTGTACTGTATACAGTATGTATATGTATATTTAATGTCTTAACTGTGCCCGTTTAAGTATTGAATATTTATATGGAATTTTACCACTGAAGGGAAATCTTAGTGCCTGAGCATAAAAAGAATAGGAGCATACTGCAATGCGTGTGAAGGCCATAAACGATATTAATTTTGGAACATAAACATACAGTATATGGCTGGTCTTGGTACTTTAAAGAAAACATACACGAAACATGGTTTCATTATGACCAGAATCGGTCTTGAGATATTTTTAACTTGATTTACAGTTTTTGAGAGGTATGTCTTGACACCGATACTACGTAAATACTGCTCACGTACTGTATATGTTTCTAGGTTTATATTATGCATTTCATATGGTCAAATTACTTTTGAGCAACTGATAAGAAGCGCAAAACGGTATGCCCAGGGCGTTTTAGTTTCGTTTTGTGCGGGGACTGCTTTAACTATATCGCCGTGGATTGATTAGAGATATCAAGTACATACAAGTCATTTTTTAAATGTTGTAGTTCGTCTTGTAAAAATGTTACGAGAACATCATCTGTCAACAATTACACAGGTTCTGTTTCCATATTGCGGATTTTGGTTACGTAATATTATTTTCTAATTTAACGTTGTGAATATATGATTTGGGCAAACAGAGCCGCAAAGAAGTACATTATGGGTTGTTGTTTTTTTTTGCAGTTTTATCTAGAACAAGCGATGCTTAAACCTTTGTCTGATTCTTGTGAAACTATCCACACGACAGTTACCCACAGTAGGAGTTGACTTCAGTTATGTCACTGATGGGATGTTTCTAAAAATCCATCCTCTGTAAAACGTCTTTTCTAGTTGTCCTGCATATGTATTCGCTAATGAAGCTGTGTGTTCTGAGCCTGGATCTCTACATTTCTGTATGAACCAGCTTAGAGGGCTAAAGACAGCTTGTGTTTAAATTGAGTGTAAGGTAATTTATGCTTCTAAAGTCATGGTCAGCATTTATTATTGTACTGTGCTGTAAACTTGTTCTGTGCCTAGTCACATTATTTTATAGCGTTTTTATAGCGTTATCAAATCTGGTGGCGCTGTGTGTTAGTTTCCTGACTCCCATGTCACATGGTCTGTGATTGAATCCCATGGAACTACTGTACAGTATCACTTTATTTTTTAACAAACATTTCTTTGAAAAAATGAAACGTTTCCCTTGGTCAGAGATTAAATAAAACCTCACTCGCACCAAACAAATTTATATTTCTAAATATCACAACATGATCGAATTTAAGTCTTTTTAATAACAATGAATAGTCACCTATGCGTTACAAAATAAACATTTATATTGATTTGAATCGCGTTTTGATTTAAATCGTAAACGCGTGTTTAAATATATGTGTTTAAAGGCGATATACTGTATAAAAGCGCTGATTCTTATGGAGTGTGTTCCGCCGGGGATTCAAAAAAATTTTTTTTTTTAATCGCGTATCTAAGGAAAATTGCAGTATAACTTTGTTAATGCACAAACAGTGGCATGTTACATTATAATTTGGGTGTCTCCCCTTGCCAGAAAGCTCTAAATTGCATTTTGAGTGCGGTTTTTGACTTTTTCTAAATTGCAACCCATAAATAAAGCTGATAAAGCTTAGACTAACTGTATTCTAAACTGTATTACAACGTAAATTGCAAAAATGCACTTGGAATCTGTCCAAGCCCTCCTACGAAAATTATTTAAACTGCGACACTGATCATTCATCTCTAAATAAACTTTATTTTATATAGCGTTTTAGGCGAATAGGTAATTAGATTGCTCATAAACCTAATCGCTTTTTCTTCATAAACACAGCGTGATTGCTCTCTGAAAATGCTTTTCCTTTATATTTAGGCTCAGATTTCAACTATAGATCGCATTATTATAAACTTTCTTGGAAAAATGTATTTTATGTAAACCATGTTTGCTATTAATTCATTTAGGGCTAAAATACGTTCATTGTCTTCCAATCGAGTCGAGTTGACATTAAAAGCTTGCCACTCCCGGACTGTTACACCAACGCATTAGCATGTTAAAGCGACTTAATTGAGGTGCCCAGCTATCAGTTAACACTGTACTTCGTACTTTAAAAATACTTGTGAAACCGGTTTAATTCGTCACAGCCAGCACTCCTGCAGAGAGGGGGTTGTACTCGTAAAGTAGAAGCAGGCGAGATTTCCAGCGAAAGACACCTCCCCCCCTCAAAAACCCAGTAAGCAGCAAAGCTTTATGTTGAAAATTGAGGTGGATTTTGTTTATGATAAAGAGGAGAAGCTGGGATGGGAGGAGGGTTTGGTTTTGCATAAGGGGCGGGATTATGATAATTGGAGGAATTTGCGAGAGTATAATGGTTTGATATATTTGATTTTGTATTGTGGTCGTTATCTATGTTTTTGGTTGGTATTATGTTTATATGGTTGTTTTTGTTGGTTGGTTGTTATTATGGTTATTAATAATACGATCTATAGTTTAAATCTGAGCCTAAATAAAAAGAAAAAGCAAATGATTAGGTTTATGAGCAATCTAATTACTTATTCGTTTAAAACGCTATATAAAATAAAGTTTATTATTAATTTGCTGGACAGAGCGGTGAACATTATTATGCATAACACAAAGATAACGATCCTGATCAGTTTAGAAATCTGTGTACGCTGTAAGGTTTTTACTTCTTAAACTTTTAAAATACACGTTTCGAATAGAAAGAAATCCTCTTCCTGGTACAGTCGCATGAAGAGACAGGCGAAACAGCCCTACACAGCCCTGTCGCAGTACACGAATATAATCATATCGTTATTAAATTCTTTAGATATGCGATTCCATATTATATAAGCAGAAAAGCTTAAACTACCACTTTTTCACACGTTATTTCACATGTTAGTTAAATTTAATTTATTTATATATTATATATTTATATCTCTGACCAAGGGAAACGTCTCATTTTTTCAAAGAAATGTTTGTTCACAACGGCGACTGTCAGAAGATAGGACACAGCGGCTCAGGCACCCGCTGAATGGAAAAGGGGCACTTTAATGTTCTGTATGGCTAATACTAAAGCCAATACTAATATTCAATACTTTAATATCCTTTTCTGTATGTTTAACAATAGTGGGTACTGGCCTAATTCGTCCCTGCTCCCGTTGTTAGGTGTTAATGTGTTGTTAAGTGTGAATTTGTAGCTGTTTCCCTGGGGTCTGGCTTTTTTTCTGGAAAACCATAACTAGTCTTGTCCAGATTGACTGTCGGCGCCCAGGTCTGACAGTGCTGCTCCAGCAGTGCCAGGTTCTGGCGCAGCCTCTGTTCTGTGGGCGACAGCAGGACCAGGTCATCTGCACAGAGCAGGAACTCGATTTCCATAATTAATGCAGATCAGTAAATCAAGGGACAAAACAATTATTGCGCCCGGGTCCTCAATGTGCTTTGACGTGCTAATGCATTGGTTTAACAGTCCGGGTGTGGCAAGCCTCTAATGTCTCCCGACTTTGAAAACCAAGTAATAACTTAACTATATGTGCAAACGTTTCATATGTTGCTGTTGTGGATGCCTGTGGAGTGTATCTTATTTGCCGCGCGCCCTCCCCCCCTCTTTCCCTCAATTCAATTCAATTCAAGGTGTTTTATTAGCATGGCAGATGGGTTCAATCAGTGTTGGGTATTTACTTAGCTTTGAGATTCCACTTTTAAAGGTGATATTTAAATTTTTGACTAAAATAAATTGATATCTTTGTCTTCTAAGCTCTCCGTGTACAGTGGAGCCTCCTGTCCAGCCAGCACATGTCCACAGACATTCACAACAGCGACATATCATAAAACGTTTGCACATATAGTGTGCAAAAATGCACTTTATTTACTAAAAATAAGACAGAGATACTGTATCAATTTATGTTGCATTAGCCTGATTATGATTAAAAAAACACACATAATTAAACACGCGTTTGCGATTTAAATCAATATAAATGTTTATATTGTATCGCATACTGTCCAGCCTCCATTTCTCTATAAAAATTTACTCTATTACACACACACACAATAGAAGCAGGAAGCAGAAGCAGGGACCGTTCGTGTCGCAGTACACAAATATAATCATAACGTTATTAAATTCTTTAGATACGCGATTCCATATTATATTAGCAGAAAAGCTTAAAACTACCACTTTTTCACACGCTATTTCACATGCTAGTTAAATACTTCGATGCTTGAAATGTTTAGGGAGAAATGGAATACCGGTGTGTATTTTTCCTTTAAAGTACCGATTCCTGGAATCTGACTGGCTGACACCCTTCTGAAGTGGTTCCATAAAATCTGGTATACGGAAAAGAAAGCATTGATAAAAAAAGCCTGGATTCTCATGTATCTCATACAAGTATCTTTTAATACAGTCTTTGCTGTGCTCTTGAGGATCCTTGTGATATTTTGAGCTCTAGTTGAATGATAAGTGTCGCATTTTAAATCATTTTCGTAGTTAGAAATTATGAAACGCCCTGTTAAAAGCAAGGGAGTTTTTATGCCCGTTGAAGTAAAACAAAATGCCTGACAAAGTATGGCTTGGACAGATTCCAAGTGCTTGTACAAATGTGCTAAAGAAATTATACTTTGAGTATACAGCTTGTCCAAAGTCATTCATTATTAATACTATTAGTAATATCTTCGGTAAAGGCTTTGATGCATAAATATTTCTGATAAAGGTAGGTTGTGTACTTTTGTCCAGCTGAGCAATCTTGCTTTCATAAAATATATACGTGATTCAATATTATATTCCCTTTTAATCAAATTCTAAAAGTATGCTTGTTGACTCCGGTATCTCTTTAAACTGTATGTTTATGTTCCAAAATTAATATTGTTTATGGCCTTCACACGCGTTACAGTATGCTCCTATTCTTTTTATGCTCAGCTACTAAGATTTCCCTTCAGTGGTAAAATTCAATATCTACAACGGGCACAGCAAAGACGTTTACTGTAAGTCTTTCTACGACAGACCAACGGACCACGAGTGCCCCTGTCGGTCAACCAATCACGTACTGCGGTGCCGCGCGTCATCTTGCGTCACAATGCGCGACTCCACCTGCGGTACGTGTCTGTAACGCGCACTTTGAATGACTGCATCTGTACTCTTAGGTAATTACACTTCCATGGATGGTGAAACAAGGATGGGCGATCTTCCTGGATGTGGGCGAGACACCCATTCATCAAAACTTAGTCAACCCACAAAAGTCACTGCACTAACATCCAATTTCCCCACTTGGCTAGTCCTCTGCACCCATGCCATCTCACACGTGCAGACAGAAGACTGGCTGAACCTAAAACAATAAATTATACAAAAACACAACAGTTCGCATTTCACTCTGCTTGTGCCTTCAAGGCTTTGTACTGTATCTATCACTGTAACAAAACAAAAAGCATTTGTATTACTGCAAGGATAACATTAAAATGTTATTTAAAGTGCACTCTGCGTGTTAATTTTACATAAAACATGCATTTTACATTATCCACTGCTGTGGACAGTTGTATAGAATTCATGGTATAGTCACAGCAGGATTCAGCAAAATCAGAAAAACGATGTTTTGTAAATGCATTTTACTTAATTGTAGAATTTTCTAAGTTATTGAATTTTTCTATCTTTTATCCCAGTACTAGTTCTGGAAATCTGCTTCTGCGATTTGACATCAGTCTAAAAGAGGATAATGCTATTAACATATGTAAATCTAGAGGTCGAGATACGTTCCCTGTTCTGCTGAAATATTGTTTAAAACTTCTATTAATGCATACGGTATGAAATGCAGGTCTTGTGGAAATAGTTTAATTGTGTTCCCATACTTAAAACCCCAAATCAATCACTAGAAAATATGTAGTGCCCCATGCTTTCAACATCAATCTGTCTGAAATGTTTTGAAAGTTTTGTAAGAAGTGGTTGCTGAAAGAGGTAGATGACTTGTTGAATCCACTGTAGTTGAGGCTTTTATTGTAAGTGGCCCATATTATGTTACTGTAAACAGAATCCGATCAGCAGTTACTCATAGCTTTAATGGAGTTTCGTAAGGCTGTTACTTCTATGCTTATTTTACAAATAACTAAATAAGCATACAAGCAACGGAATTGCTTTAACTTGCTAATGCGTCAAACAAATTTCCTGGCGTATTGTGTTTTAAAGAAGATGGGATTTTTTTTTAATTCATTTTAGAAAAGTGTAATCTATACTAAAAAGCTGTATTTATTCAATACCACTTGATAGTTACATTAATAGAGATAAGAATTCAAGTTGATACTGTTTAGACTTTTAATTATTTTAAACTGTATTACAGCATCGTACACATGCTTAAAGCGCCCGCGCACCAGCAATGAGAGAGAGAGACACACACACTTTTTCATTGACAAAAAGTAACGCCACACTCTTGTTTAACAGGAATGTTTTGTTTCTGGACAGACTGTTAAACTAGAGGAAAAGAGTGCCTCCTTTTTCGAAGCATTTCGTTGATCTGATCAGGAATTATTTTCCAGTCGCACAAAGTAAGTGTTGAGAATCTCCGATTCACCATGCTACAGTACTAAGACTGACATAGCTTCGCGTTGTGAATCTGTTTTTCTTAGAAAACATGTGAGTGGGGGAGGTGGACTTGCCCTTATTCTACTTTGAAAATACCTGTGAAACCAGTTTCTTTACAATGGGGAGAGAGAGAGCTCAGACCCAAGCACAGATCAAACAGCAATATCTCACACACTGGGACACACAAACACAACATAAACTGGAATGCTACAGAACTCTAAACAGACAATACACACTAGCTGAATATTTGACCAAGATAAGAAACAGACCCTGAGGAAGTACAGGCTCAGTGACCACAGCCTGGCCATAGAAACTGGGCAACACAGGCAGACCTGGCTGCCCAGAGAGGACAGGCTGTGCTCCGACTGCCAGCAGGGAGAAATAGAGACAGAGGTGCACTTCCTACTGCACTGTGACAGATACTCTGGGATTAGAGAAACATTCTTCCCTAAATTCAGAAATCTAATCCCAGAGTTCCCACACCTGCCAGAATCACAACGGGTCCCAATCCTACTGGAAGAGGGAGGAGGGAACTCAGTTGAACTGGCAGCCCAGTATGTGATCTCCTGTCACAGCCTGAGGAACAGTCTCTCTGCTCTCATTGACAGCTGACACCCCTCCATACACTCAAGTGAAAAATTAATAATGCCAATGTAAAGTTGTATTTACAATTTGTTGATAATAAAAATGTTAAGTTCTCTAAAGCTTTCTCAGTGAAGTATGATAATTTACCTAGGGAACTGTGTAAGCATGCGTAGGCAGCAAAAGATCAGCTAAACTGGGAAGATGCGACACTGAAGATACAGTATTATTAATAACCTACTGGAGCGATTCAGAGGGAAAGACGGTGACTTCGTTATTAAAAAATGACTTAGATTCGAACATGTTGTGATATTTAGAAATATAAAAAAGTCAATTAACTGTCCATAATATTGCTATTTTAGTTTTTCAAAGAAATGTTTGTTAAAAGAAAATTTGTGACGCTAGCTGGATTTGAACAGCCGACCTCTCTCTTATAGGTCAGGTACTTAAACCATCACGCCACTAGCACAGTCACATGACAAATGGTGAAACAGCCGTGCACATATCAATAGATACTGTATGTGTACAGTATATACTACTGTTTGTGTCACGGTACATGAATATAATTATATCATTATTAATTTCTTTAGATACGCGATTCCACATTATATTCCCTATTAATCAAATTCTAAAAGTATGCTTGTTTGCTCCGGTATCGAGCATATTCGCAGAAAAGCTTAAAACTATCACTTTTCTCACAGAGTACTGTATACATTTACAGTAACAGTACATGGTCAGAGGGAGCAAGGAGCACATAAAAACATTTCAGAAATAACCACATGTAAGACTTTGATGCTTAAAATGTTTAGGGAGAAATGAAATACTGATGTGTATTTTTTCTTTAAAGTACCGAGACCAGCCATATACAGTTTACATAATATGTTTATGTTCCTAAATTAATATCATTTATGACCTTCAGATGCGTTATGCTCCTATTCTTTTTATGCTCAGCTACTAAAATTTCCCTTTAGTGGTAAAATTCCATATAAATATTCAATACTAAGCGGATTAAAACATGTACAGTAAAGTCATTAAATGATTAAATCTTTCCACGACCAACCACGAGTGCCCCTGTCGGTCATTTTGGCCAGCCAATCACGTACCGCAGTATGACGTGTTATGACGTAGGGAAATGCCTGCGGTAAATGTTTGTACCGCGCACTTTGAATGGCTGCATCTGTATCTTTCAGGTTTTTGCAAATAGTTTTATTTTCTGGTGTTATTTCAGAAAATAAATGCAAATTATAAATCATTTTGAACAGACAAATGCACTTCATATTATAACTGTGTAGGCTTCAGAGACAGCACAATCAGTGATAAAAGTCTTCTCTATGTTTTTAAGGGGCTGGTATTATTTTGCATGAATGAGTCTGATACATCCTTACAGTTGATTACTCTTTTATTGCTTTTTGAAATGTGGAAAGTACACAATATGTTAAAACTTCAGTTTAAGATCAGCTATTAGAAATTGCATATACACACAGTATACGTTATACGTGATTTGCTCCTTAAGCTATATCTGTTCAGTTGGTTAATTTGTTAAGATAGTGTTTTATTATTTTTTTCAAAACTACTTTAAACTCAGTGGTCTTATAATTTATATGTACAATGTACATGTACATGTACAATGGCTCATTACTTATTTATTTCCAATTTAAAAATACTGGATTACCAATTAGGCACTGTTGTCAATGAAAGTCAATTTGGCAACTTTGTTTTGAAATAAATTCTTAAAAAAACAAAGACATTTGCTTTTGTCCTTACTGAACAACTTTTGTCCTTGTTGAACAAGTCTAAAATTTCCCATTTGACATTTTTCTGTATCTAATGCAGTATATACAGTATGTATTCTGAATTATCTTAATGATTTAATGAGTAGAAATAGTAATATTCTTCAAGGATTCCTTTTTGTTGCTGATGGCTTTACTTGAGTCGTTGTTTTGAGATTTTGCCACGTCATCTAAGTTTCTAAGAAATTCATTATTAAGATGATTTTAAATACCAGCTTGGGAACTTTAACTATCAGATTAAATAATTGTATGTTTCACTATTTTTAAATACAACAAGCATTTCACAACACCTTCTATAAAAAATATAGCAGACCAACAAAAAATGAAGTTATAGACCAACTTTAAATTCTATTCACAGAGAAGATGCATGGAGTAAGTGTGGAAAGCAGAACTTGAGATCATTTTCAGAAAGAATATCAAGAGTTTTGGGTAATTATGATCTTGCTGTTTATTAAACTATTTTTTCATCATATAAGGTCTGTTTCCTGAATGAGTTCGAGGAAATGCTCAGTGGACACCCCAGGTACGGTAAGGATAAGCATTTAAACACTACTTAGAGAATTTTTATTTTCAGGGATGGATTTTTAGCCCAAGTCAACTTGAAGAAAAGTGGTTCCGTGATCCTAGCTGAACTTTTTTTTTCAGAAACTCCGGGGTGCCTGGTTGTCACGATGCACCACGCGGCAGTTGTATTCCAAAGCTGAGTCAGTCGGATAACACGAGTACCCAAGCATGATTGAAACTCATTCAAATGCAAGTGACTTTATCCGTGGTCTTGATTGTTTCCCACTCATTACTTTTCGGTTGGGAAACATGTCAAAATCCCATGCCCAGAGAACTTCAGATTGAGCTCACGGAAATACTCAGTGGACACCCCAGATAGGTTAAGGGATCAGCATTTACGCACTACTTATAGAATTTTTATTTTCAGGATGGATTTTAGCCCAAGTCAAGTTGAAGAAAAGTGGTTTCATGATCCTAGCTGAAAATTTTTTTTCAGAAACTCCGCGGTGCCTGGATGTCGCGATGCACCACGCGGCAGTTGAATTCCTAAACTGAGTAAGTTGGTTCACAAGTGTACCCAAGTATTAATAAAACTCATTCAAATGCAAGGGCTTCTATCTGTGGTCTTGATTGTTTCCCACTCTTCCTTTTGGTTTGGGGAACATGACAAAATCCTATGCCCAGAGAACTTCAGATAGAGTTCGCGGAAATACTCAGTGGACACACCAGGTAGGGTAAGGATCAGAATTTACACACTACTTAGAGAATTTTTATTTTCAGGATGGATTTTTAGCCCAAGTCAAGTTGAAGAAAAGTGGTTTCATGATCCTAGCTGAAATTTTTTTTTCAGAAACTCCGCGGTGCCTGGATATCGCGATGCACCAAGCGGCAGTTAAATTCCAAAACTGAGTAAGTTGGATCACACAAGTAACCAAGCATGATTAAAACTCATTCTAATGCAAGTCTTTCTATCCGTGGTCTTGATTGTTTCCTACTTATTCCTTTTGCTTTTGGGAACATGTCACAATCCTATGCCCAGAGAACTTCAGAAAAAGTTCACGGAAATGCTCAGTGGACACCCCAGGTAGGGTAAGGATCAGCATTTACACCCTTCTTAGAGAATTTTTATTTTCACTTATGGATTTTTAGCCCAAGTCAAGTTGAAGAAAAGTGGTTTCGTAATCGTTGCTGAAATTTTTTTTCAGAAACTCCGCGGTGCTTGGGTGTCGCGATGTACCACGCGGCAGATTAATTCCAAAACGGAGTCAGTCCGATCACACGAGTACCTAAGCATGATTGAAAGTCATTCAAATGCAAGTGCTTTTATCCGTGGTCTTGATTGTTTCCCACTCATTCCTTTTGGTTTGGGGAACATGTCAAAATCCTATGCCCAGAGAACTTCAGATAGAGTTCGCGGAAATACTCAGTGGACACCCCAGGTAGGGTAAGAATCAGCATTTACGCACTACTTAGAGAATTTTTATTTTCAGGGTTGGATTTTTAGCCCAAGTCAAGTTGAAGAAAAGGGGTTTCGTGATCCTAGCTGAAATTTTTTTTTCGTAAACTCTGGGGTACCTGGATGTCCCGATGCACCACGTGGCAGTTGTATTCTAAAACTGACTCAGTCGGATCACACGAGTACCCAAGCATGATTGAAAGTCAATCAAATGCAAGTCCTTTTATCCATGGTCTTGATTGTTTCCTAGTCATTCCTTTTGGTTTTGGGAACATGTCAAAATCCTATGCACAGAGAACTTCAGATAGAGTTCTTGGAAATGCTCAGTGGACACCCCAGGTAGATAATGGATCAGCATTTACAGATGCAGCCATTCAAAATGCGCGGGCGATACCGCATTATTTTCCGGTACGCTGTACGCAGTCTACCGCGAGTTACCGGTAAATACCGCAAGTTACCGGTAAATACCGCTAGCAAAATAATAGTATCCGGAATTTCCGCAAGGTGGAGCTAATAAAGCTCAACCTCTCATGTTTGAGCTGTAGCCATCAAAGTCTTTAACGAAGATATTACTAATAGTATTAATAATAAATGACCTTGGACAAGCTGTAAACTCAAGGTATTGCCCTGGTCCACATTATTTTTTTCATTGACCGTCTTTGTAAAAGTAACACCACAGCATTTTGCAATCACGCATTTTTTTCCAATCATGCAAAGTACAGTAATTTTTGAGAATCGATTCACCATGCCTTTCACATGCTCATAAAAGAGATTGATTTAGGAACATAAACATATTACCGTATGCAAACTGTACTGTATACAGTATGTATATGTATATTTAATGTCTTAACTGTGCCCATTTAAGTATTGAATATTTATATGGAATTTTACCACTGAAGGGAAATCTTAGTGCCTGAGCATAAAAAGAATAGGAGCATACTGCAACGCGTGTGAAGTCCATAAACGATATTAATTTTGGAACATAAACATACAGTATATGGCTGGTCTCGGTACTTTAAAGAAAACATACACGAAACATGGTTTCATTATGACCAGAATCGGTCTTGAGATATTTTTAACTTGATTTACAGTTTTTGAGAGGTATGTCTTGACACCGATACTACGTAAATACTGCTCACGTACTGTATATGTTTCTAGGTTTATATTATGCATTTCATATGGTCAAATTACTTTTGAGCAACTGATAAGAAGCGCGAAACGGTATGCCCAGGGCGTTTTAGTTTCGTTTTGTGCGGGGACTGCTTTAACTATATTGCCGTGGATTGATTAGAGATATCAAGTACATACAAGTCATTTTTTAAATGTTGTAGTTCGTCTTGTAAAAATGTTACGAGAACATCATCTGTCAACAATTACACAGGTTCTGTTTCCATATTGCGGATTTTGGTTACGTAATATTATTTTCTAATTTAACGTTGTGAATATATGATTTGGGCAAACAGAGCTGCAAAGAAGTACATTATGGGTTGTTGGTTTTTTTTTTGCAGTTTTATCTAGAACAAGCGATGCTTAAACCTTTGTCTGATTCTTGTGAAACTATCCACACGACAGTTACCTACAGTAGGAGTTGACTTCAGTGATGTCACTGATGGGATGTTTCTAAAAATCCATCCTCTGTAAAACGTCTTCTCTAGTTGTCCTGCATATGTATTCGCTAATGAAGCTGTGTGTTCTGAGCCTGGTTCTCTACATTTCTGTATGAACCAGCTTAGAGGGCTAAAGACAGCTAAATGACTTTATTTTTTAACAAACATTTCTTTGAAAAAATGAAACGTTTCCCTTGGTCAGAGATTAAATAAAACCTCACTCGCACCAAACAAATTTATATTTCTAAATGTCACAACATGATCGAATTTAAGTTTTTTTAATAACAATGAATAGTCACCTATGCGTTACAAAATAAACATTTATATTGATTTGAATCGCGTTTTGATTTAAATCGTAAACGCGTGTTTAAATATATGTATTTAAAGGCGATATACTGTATAAAAGCGCTGATTCTTATGGAATGTGTTCCACTGGGGATTCAAAAAATTTATTTTTTTTAATCGCGTATCTAAGGAAAATTGCAGTATAACTTTGTTCATGCACAAACAGTGGCATGTTACATTATAATTTGGGTGTCTCCTCTTGCCAGAAAGCTCTAAATTGCATTTTGAGTGCGGTTTTTGACTTTTTCTAAATTGCAACCCATAAATAAAGCTGATACAGTTTAGACTTACTGTATTCTAAACTGTATTACAACAGCACATTGGACAATGCAACGTAAATTGCAAAAATGCACTTGGAATCTGTCCAAGCCCTACTACGAAAATTATTTAAACTGCGACACTTATCATTCATCTTTAAATAAACTTTATTTTATATAGCATTTTAAGCGAATAGGTAATTAGATTGCTCATAAACCTAATCGCTTTTTCTACATAAACACAGCGTGATTGCTCTCTGAAAATGCTTTTCCTTTATATTTAGGCTCAGATTTCAACTATAGATCGTATTATTATAAACTTTCTTGGAAATGTCTTTTATGTAAACCATGTTTGCTATTAATTCATTTAGGGCTAAAATACGTTCATTGTCTTCCAATCGAGTCGAGTTGACATTGGAAGCTTGCCACGCCCGGACTGTTACACCAACGTATTAGCATGTTAAAGCGATTTCATTGAGGAGCCTAGCTACTAGTTAACACTGTACTTCCTACTTTGAAAATACCTGTGAAACCGGTTTAATTCGTCACAGCCAGCACTCCCGCAGAGAGGGGGTTGTACTCGTTAATGTCCGATGACATACAAGTGGAAAGATTACAGATTTTAATCGTCTTTTTTCTGAACCAGGGAAAATCTGATCATGTTTCTCTATAACAATAATAAAAAACTTTATTTTACATATCACCTTTAAAAGTGGCATCTCAAAACAATACAGTAGATGTAAACCACAGATTACAAGGTAAATACCCAGACAAACGCAAATGCGTTTTTAATAAAATGCTTTCATTCATTCAACAGAGAGAGAGCGTAAAACCTGGGTGTAACAGCTGTTCCTTTTTCTGATCACTCGCTCTCTGAGATACATGGGAATCCAGGCTTTATTTATCAATGCTTTCTTTTCCCTATACCAGATCTTATGGAACCACTTCAGAAGGGTGTCAAGCCAGTCAGATTCCAGGAATCGGTACTTTAAAGGAAAAATACACACCGGTATTCCATTTCTCCCTAAACATTTTAAGCATCGAAGTATTTAACTAACATGTGAAATAGCGTGTGAAAAAGTGGTAGTTTTAAGCTTTTCTGCTAATATAATATGGAATCGCGTATCTAAAGAATTTAATAACGATATGATTATATTCGTGTACTGCGACAGGGCTGTGTAGGGCTGTTTCGCCTCTCTCTTCATGCGACTGTACCAGGAAGAGGATTTCTTTCTATTCGAAACGTGTATTTTAAAAGTTTAAGAAGTAAAAACCTTACAGCGTACACAGATTTCTAAACTGATCAGGATCGTTATCTTTGTGTTATGCATAATAATGTTCACCGCTCTGTCCAGCAAATTAATAATAAACTTTATTAGATTGCTCATAAACCTAATCACTTGCTTTTTCTTTTTATTTAGGCTCAGATTTAAACTATAGATCGTATTATTAATAACCATAATAACAACCAACCAACAAAAACAACCATATAAACATAATACCAACCAAAAACATAGACAACAACCACAATACAAAATCAAATATATCAAACCATTATACTCTCGCAAATTCCTCCAATTATCATAATCCCGCCCCTTATGCAAAACCAAACCCTCCTCCCATCCCAGTTTATCCTCTTTATCATAAACAAAATCCACCTCAATTTTCAACATAAAGCATTACACAAAATCAATACCTCAACAGTCCATACTCAACAACGATAATTCACAAACAGCCAGAACATGTAACTCCACATTCCCAAACAGACCTCATTTCCATAGCCCCGCCCCTTATGCAAAACCAACATCCCTCCCCTGTTCTCTCTCTCCCCTGGCGTTTGTAATCGTTTTTATTTTCAAATAAATTTTAGCAAAGTCATGTATTTTAAAAATCTTAAGATTTTTATATTTATGTCTTTATTTAGTGGTTTCATTAGTGACAAAGGCTAAACTTTCTTGGAAAAATGTCTTTTATGTAAACCATGTTTGCTATTAATTCATTCAGGGCTAAAATATGTTCATTGTCTTCAAATTAAAGAAGGGTTCCTTTCGCCGTGGTCGGGTTGAAATTAGAAGCTTGCCACGGCCGGACTGTTACGCCAACGTATTAGCATGTTAAAGCGATTTCATTGAGGAGCCTAGCCTTTCTTAACTAGCACTGTACTTACTGGGTTTCTGAGGGGGGGGAGGTGTTTTTCGCTGTGAAACCAGTTCAGAAAAAAGACGATTAAATTTAATAAACGATTAAGGGTATTTACCTTGTAATCTGTGGTTTACATCTATTGTATTGTTTTGAGATGCCACTTCTAAAGGTGATATGTAAAATAAAGTTTTTTATTATTGTTATAGAGAAACATGATCAGATTTTCCCTGGTTCAGAAAAAAGACGATTAAAATCTGTAATCTTTGCACTTGTACAGTATGTCATCGGAAAATACAATCAGTTTCTGCTTTGTGTAAGGATGGTTTCAAAAAGTAATCTAAGTGGTGAGAAAGCTGTGCTCCTCAAAGCGCTTTACAGGATAAAAACAATAACAACAATAGTGGCTGGGCAAACGTAGAAACACAAAATGAGATACTGTATAATGATGTGCATGAACAAAGTTATACTGCTACTTTCCTTAGATACGCGATTAAAAAAAATAAATTTTTTGAATCCCCAGCGGAACACATTCCATATGAATCAGCGCTTTTATATATCGCCTTTAAACACATATATTTAAACACGCGTTTATGATTTAAATCAAAACGCGATTCAAAACAATATAAATGTTTATTTTGTAACGCATAGGTGACTATTCATTGTTATTAAAAAGACTTAAATTCGATCATGTTGTGATATTTAGAAATATAAATTTGTTTGGTGCGAGTGAGGTTTTATTTAATCTCTGACCAAGGGAAACGTTTCATTTTTTCAAAGAAATGTTTGTTAAAAAATAAAGTCATAGTTACATGGGATTCGATCACAGACCATGTGACATGGGAGTCAGGAACCTAACCCACAGCGCCACCGGCGCAGTCACATGTAGAGTGCTGAAAAAGCACTACAGAAACATTATCAACAGACAATGTACAGCGTGTACTATTCTTGTGTTGCGGTACATGAATATAATTATATCGTTATTAATTTGGTTAGATACTGCGGTACGTGTCTGTAACGCGCACTTTGAATGGCTGTATCTGTACACACTACTTAGAGAATTTTTGTTATCTGGGATGGATTTTTAGCCCAAGTCAAGTTGAAGAAAAGGGGTTTCGTGATCCTAGCTGAAATTTGTTTTTCAGAAACTCCGGGATGCCTGGATGTCGCGGTGCACCACGCGGCAGTTGTATTCCAAAACTAAGTCAGTTGGATCAAACGAGTACCCAAGCATGATTGAAACTAATTCTAATGCAAGTGCCTTTTTCCGTGGTCTTGATTGTTTCCCACTCATTCCTTTTGGTTTGGGGAACATGTCAAAATCCTATGCCCAGAGAACTTCAGATTGAGTTCGCGGAAATACTCAGTGGACACCCCAGGTAGGGTAAGGGTCAGCATTTACACAGTACTTAGAGAATTTTTATTTTCAGGGATGGATTTGTAGCCCAAGTCAAGTTGAAGAAAAGTGGTTTCGTGATCCTAGCTGAAAATTTTTTTTCAGAAACTCCGGGGTGCCTGGATGTCGCAGTGCACCGCGAAGCAGTTGTATTCCAAAACTGAGTCAATCGGATCACACGAGTACCCAAGCATGATTTAAAATAATTCAAATGCAAGTGCCTTTATCCGTGGTGTTTATTGTTTCCCACTCATTCCTTTTCGTTTGGGGAACATTTCAAAATCCTATGCCCAGAAAACTTCAGATAGAGTTCTCGGAAATGCTCAGTGGACACACCCGGTAAGGTAAGAATCAGCATTTACACACTACTTAGAGAATTTTTTATTTTCTGGGATGCATTTTTAGCCCAAGTCAAGTTGAAGAAAAGTGGGTTCGTGATACTAGCTGAAAAATTTTTTTCAGAAACTCCGGGGTGCCTGGATGTCGCGGTGCACCGCAAGGCAGTTGTATTCCAAAACTGAGTCAGTCGGATCACACAAGTACCCAAGCATGACTGAAAGTCAATCAAATGCAAGTGCTTTTATCCACAGTCTTGATTGTTTCTTAGTCATTCCTTTTGGTTTTGAGAACATGTCAAAATCCTATACGCAGAGAACTTCAGACAGAGTTCTGGGAATTGCTCAGTGGACACCCCAGGTAGGGTATTGATCAGCATTTACACACTACTTAGAGAATTTTCATTTTCAGGGATGGATTTTTAGCCCAAGTCAAGTTGAAGAGAAGTGGTTTCGTGATCTTAGCTGAAAATGTTTTTTCAGAAACTCCGGGGTGCCTGGATGTCGCAGTGCACCGCGAGGCAGTTGTATTCCTAAACTGAGTCAGTCGGATCACATGAGTACCCAAGCATGATTGAAACTCATTCTAATGCAAGTGCTTCTATCCATGATCTTGATTGCTTCCCACTCATTCCTTTTGGTTTTGGGAACATGTCAAAATCCTATGCCCAGAGAACTTCAGATAGAGTTCGCGGAAATGCTCAGTGGACACACCAGGTTGGGTAAGGGTCAGCATTTACACACTCCTTAGAGAATTTTCATTTTCAGGGATGGATTTTTAACCCAAGTCAAGTTGAAAAAAAGTGGTTTCGTGATCCTAGCTGATACTTTTTTTTCAGAAACTCCGGGGTGCCTGGATATTGCGGTGCACAGCTAGGCAGTTGTATTCCAAAACTGAGTCAATCGGATCACACGAGTACCCAAGCATGATTTAAAATCATTCAAATGCAAGTGCTTTTATCCGTGGTGTTAATTGTTTCCCACTCATTCCTTTTCGTTTGGAGAACTTGTCAAAATCCTATGCCCAGAGAACTTCAGATAGAGTTCTCGGAAATGCTCAGTGGACACCCCAGGTAGGGTAAGGATCAGCATTTACACACTACTTAGAGCATTTTTATTTTCAGGTGACAGATTTTTAGCCCAAGTCAAATTGAAGAAAAGTGGTTTCATGATCCTAGCTGAAATTATTTTTTCAGAAATTCCGGGGTGTCTGGATGTCGAGGTGTACCGCAAGGCAGTTTTATTCCAAAACTGAGTCAGTCAGATCACATGAGTACCCAAGCATGATTGAAAGTCAATCAAATGCAATTGCTTTTATCCATGGTCTCGATTGTTTCCTAGTCATTCCTTTTGATTTTGGGAACATGTCAAAATCCCATGCACAGAGAACTTCAGATAGAGTTCTCAGAAATGCTCAGTGGACACCCCAGGTAGGGTATGGATCAGCATTTAAACACTACTTAGAGAATTTTTATTTTCAGGGATAGATTTTTAGCCCAAGTCAAGTTGAAGAAAAGTGGTGTCGTGATCCTATCTGAAAAATTTTTTTCAGTAACTCTGGGGTGCCTGGATGTCGCGGTGCACCGCGAGGCAGTTGTATTCCAAAACTGACTCAGTCAGATCACACGAGTACCCAAGCATGATTGAAACTCATTCAAATGCAAGTGCTTCTATCCATGGTCTTGATTGTTTCCCACTCATTCCTATTGGTTTGGAGAACATGTCAAAATCCTATGCCCAGAGAACTTCAGATAGAGTTCGCAGAAATGCTCAGTGGACACACCAGTTAGGTTATGGATCAGCAATTACACACTACTTAGAGAATTTTTATTATCAGGGATGGATTTTTAGCCCAAGTCAAGTTGAAGAAAAGTGGTTTCGTGATCCTAGCTGAAATTTTTTTTCAGAAACTCCGGGATGCCTGGATGTCGCGGTGCAATACGCGGCAGTTGTATTCCAAAGCTGTCTGCCGGACAACACGAGTACCCAAGCATGATTGAAAGTCAATCAAATGCAAGTGCTTCTATTTGTGGTCTTGATTGTTTCCCACTCATTCCTTTTGTTTTGGAGAACATGTCAAAATCCTATGCCCAGAGAACTTTAGATAGAGTTCGCGAATATGCTCAGTGGACACACCAGGTTGGGTAAAGATCAGCATTTACACACTATTTAGAGAATTTTTATTTTCATTGATGGATTTGTAGCTCAACTCAAGTTGAAGAAAATTGGTTTCGTGATCCTAGCCGAAAATTTTTTTTCAGAAACTCCGGGATGCCTGGATGTCGCGGTGGACCACGCGGCAGTTGTATTCCAAAAATGAGTCAGCCGGACAACACGAGTACCCAAGCATGATTGAAAGTCAATCAAATGCAAGTGCATTCATCCATGGTCTTGATTGTTTCCTAGTCTTTCCTTTTGGTTTTGGGAACATGTCAAAATCATATGCACAGAGAACTTCAGATAGAGTTCTGGGAAATGCTCAGTGGACATCCCAGGTAGGGTATTGATCAACATTTACACACTATTTAGAGAATTTTCATTTTCAGGGATGGATTTTTAACCCAAGTCAAGTTGAAGAAAAGTGGTTTCGTGATCCAAGCTGAAAATGTTTTTTCAGAAACTCAGGGGTGCCTGGATTTCGCGGTGCACCACGCGGCAGTTGTATTCCAAAACTGAGTCAGTCGGATCACACGAGTAACCAAGCATGATTGAAACTCATTTAAATGCAAGTGCCTTTATCCGTGGTCTTAATTGTTTCACACTCATTCCTTTTGGTTTGGGGATCATTTCAAAATCCTATGCCCAGAGAACTTCAGATAGAGTTCTCGGAAATGCTCAGTGGACACCCCAGGTAGGGTATGGATCAGCATTTAAACAATACTTAGAGAATTTTTATTTTCAGGGATTGATTTTTAGCCCAAGTCAAGTTGAAGAAAAGTGGTTTCGTGATCCTAGCTGAAATTTTTTTTTCTGAAACTCCGGGGTGCCTGGATGTTGTGGTGCACCGCAAGTAAGTTGCATTCCAAAACTGAGTCAGTCGGATCACACGAGTACCCAAGCATGATTGAAACTCATTCTAATACAAGTGCCGTTATCCGTGGTCTTGATTGTTTCCCACTCATTCCTATTGGTTTGGGGAACATGTCAAAATCCTATACGCAGAGAACTTCAGATAGAGTTCCCAGAATGCTCAGTGGACACCCCATTAAGGGTATGGATCAGCATTTAAACACTACTTAGAGAATTTTTATTTTCAGGTATGGATTTTTAGCCCAAGTCAAGTTGAAGAAAGGTGGTTTCGTGATCCTAGCGGAACATTTTTTTTCAGAAACTCCGGGGTGCCTGGATGTTGCAGTGCACCGCGAGGCAGTTGTATTCCAAAACTGAGTCAGTCGGATCACACGAGTACCCAAGCATGATTGAAACTCATTCTAATTGAAGTGCTTCTATCCATGGTCTTGATTGTTTCCCACTCATTTCTTGTGGTTTGGGAAAAATGTCAAAATCCTATGGCCAGAGAACTTCAGATAGAGTTCGCCGAAATACTCAGTGGACATACCAGGTTGGGTAAGGATCAGCATTTAGGCACTAATTTGAGAATTTTTATTTCAGGGATGGATTTTTAGCCCAAGTCAAATTGAAGAAAAGTGGTTTCGAAATCCAGGCCGAAATTTTTTTTTCAGAAACTCCGGGGTGCCTGGTTGTCGCGGTGCACCGCGAGGGAGTTGTATTCCAAAACTGACTCAGTCGGAAAACACGAGTACCCAAGCATGATTGAAACTCATTCAAATGCAAGTGCTTCTATCCGTGGTCTTGATTGTTTCCTACTCACTCCTTTTGGTTTGGGGAACATGTCAAAATCATATGCACAGAGAACTTCAGATAGAGTTCTCAGAAATGCTCAGTGGACACCCCAGGTAGGATAAGGATCAGCATTTACACACTACTTAGAGAATTTTTATTTTCAAGGATGGATTTTTAACCCAAGTCAAGTTGAAAAAAAGTGGTTTCGTGATCCTAGCTGATACTTTTTTTTCAGAACCTCCGGGGTGCCTGGATATTGCGGTGCACCGCGAGGCAGTTGTATTCCAAAAGTGAGTCAGTCGGATCACACGAGTACCCAAGCATGATTGAAAGTCAATCAAATGCAAGTGCTTTTATCCGTGGTCTTGATTGTTTCCTAGTCATTCCTTTTGGTTTGTGGAACATGTCAAAATCCTATGCCCTGGGAACTTCAGATAGAGTTTGCGGAAATGCTCAGTGGACACAACAGGTTGGGTAAAGATCAGCATTTACAAACTACTTTGAGAATTTTTATTTTCAAGGATGGATTTTTAGTTGAAGTCAAATTGAAGAAAAGTGGTTTCGTAATCCTAGCTGAAAATTTGTTTTCAGAAACTCCGGGGTGCCTGGATGTCGCGGAGCACCGCGAGATAGTTGTATTCCAAAACTCAGTCAGTCGGATCACACGAGTACCCAAGCATGATTGAAACTCAATCTAATGCAAGTGCTTCTATCCGTGATCTTGATTGTTTCCCACTCATTCCTTTTGGTTTGGGGATCATGTCAAAATCCAATTCCCAGAGAACTTCAGATAGAGTTCGCGGAAATGCTCAGTGGACACACCAGGTAGGGTAAGGATCAGCATATACACACTACTTAAAGACTTTTTATTTTCAGGGATGGATTTTTATCCCAAGTCAAGATGAAGAAAAGTGGTTTTCGTGATCCTAGCTGAAACTTTTTTTTCAGAAACTCCGGGGTGCCTGGATGTCGCGGTGCACCGCGAGACAGTTGTATTCCAAAACTGAGTCAGTCGGATCACACGAGTACCCAAGCATGATTGAAACTCATTTAAATGCAAGTGCTTCTGTTTGTGGTCTTGATTGTTTCCCACTCATTCCTTTTGGTTTGTGGAACATGTCGAAGTCCTATGGTCAGAGAACTTCAGATAGAGTTCGCGGAAATGCTCAGTGGACACCCCAGATAGCTTAAGGATCAGCATTTACGCACTACTTATAGAATTTTTATTTTCAGGGTTGGATTTTTAGCCCAAGTGAAGTTGAAGAAAAGTGGTTTCGTGATCCTAGCTAAAATTTTTTTTTCAGAAACTTCGGGGTGCCTGGATGTCGCTTTGCACCGCAAGGCAATTGTATTCCAAAACTGAGTCAGTCGGATCACACGAGTACCCAAGCATGATTGAAACTCATTCTAATGCATGTGCTTCTATCTGTGGTCTTGATTGTTTCTCACTCATTCCTTTTGGTTTGGGGAACATGACAAAATCCTCTGCCCAGAGGACTTCAGATAGAGTTCGCGGAAATTCTCAGTGGACACCCGAGGTAGGGTAAGGATCAGCGTTTACACACTATTTAGAGAATTTTTATTTTCAGGTGATGGATTTTTAGCCAAAGTCAAATTGAAGAATTGTGGTTTCGTGATCCTAGCTGAAAATTTTTTTTCAGAAGCTCCGGGGTGCCTGGATGTCGCGGTGCACCACGCGGCAGTTGAATTCCAAAACTGAGTCAGTCGGATCACACAAGTACTCAAGCATGATTGAAACGCAATCTAATGCAAATGCTCCTATCCGTGGTCTTGATTGTTTCCCACTCATTCCTTTTGGTTTGGGGAACAAGTCAAAATCCTATGTCCAGAGAACTTCAGATAGAAATCACGGAAATGCTCAGTGGACACACCAGGTAGGGTAAGAATCAGCATTTACACACTACTTAGAGACTTTTTATTTTCAGGGATGGATTTTTATCCCAAGTCAGGTTTGAGACAAGAGGTTTCGTGTTCCAACAGATACAGACCTTCAAAATGCACGGATCAATCCCGTATCGCGGGCATCTACGTGTGTGCCACCGTGCCGTACCACGGTACATGATTGGCTGGCCAAAATGACGGACAGGGGCACTCGTGGTGCATTGGTCGGTAGTGAAAAGATTTAATCATTTGATTTCTTTACTGTGCACATTTTAATCCTCTTAGTACTGAATATTTATATTACATTTTACCACTAAAGGGAAATGTTAGTAGCTGAGCATAAAAAGAATAGGAGCATAACGCATCTGAAGGTCCTAAATGATATTAATTTAGGAGTATAAACATATTACTGTATGTAAACTGTACCGTATATGGCTGGTCTTGGTATTTAAAAAAAAAATACACACCAGTATTCTATTTCTCCACCAAGGCAAGTCATGTGACACGCACTGAAACAGCATTATACATACAGATGCAACCATTCAAAGTGCGCGGTACAGACACGTACCGGAGGTAATTGGCTATGGCGTTGCGCATTGTGACACATGATGACATGCGGTACCGCGGTACGTGATTGGTTGACCGACAGAGGCACTCGTGGTCCATTGGTCTGTCGTAGAAAGATTTACAGTAAACGTTTTTACTGTGCCCGTTTTAGTATTGAATATTTATATGAAATTTTACCACTGAAGGGAAATCTTAGTAGCTGAGCATAAAAAGAATAGGAGCATACTGTAACGCGTGTGAAGGCCATAAACGATATTAATTTTGGAACATAAACATACAGTATATGGCTGGTCTCGGTACTTTAAAGAAAAAATACACACCAGTATTCCATTTCTCCCTAAACATTTTAAGCATCGAAGTCTTTAACTAATGAGATACCGGAGTCAACAAGCATACTTTTAGAATTTGATTAAAAGGGAATATAATATGGAATCGCGTATCTAAAGAAATGAATAACAATATAATTATATTCATGTACCGCAACACAAGAATAGTACACGCTGTACATTGTCTGTTGATAATGTTTCTGTAGTGCTTTTTCAGCACTCTGCATGTGACCTTGCCGGTGGACACGGTCTGTGATCGAATCCCACTGTGGAACCATGACTTTTTTTTTTAGCAAACATTTCTTTGAAAAAATGAAACGTTTCCCTTGGTCAGAGATTAAATAAAACCTCACTCGCACCAAACAAATTTATATTTCTAAATGTCACAACATGATCGAATTTAAGTCATTTTAATAACAATGAATAGTCACCTAGGCGTTACAATATAAACATTTATATTGATTTAAATCGCAAACGCGGGTTTAAATATATGTGTTTTTTGATTCACAATCAGACAAATGCAACATAAATTGATATCTTTGTATATATTTATATATCACCTTTAAAAGTGGAAGCAAAAGTAAAGTAAATACCCAACACTGATTGTACCCATCTGTCATGCTAATAAAGCACCTTGAATTGAATTTATTTGAGGGAGAGAGGGGGTGAGGGCGAGCGAGAGAGCCAGGACAGACAGGCAAATAAGATACACTCCACAGACATTCACAACAGCGACATATCATAAAACGTTTGCACATATAGTTAAGTTATTACTTGGTTTTCGAAGTGCAATGAAATACAATATTGTTGTTGCTGTTATTGTTGTTTTTATCCTGTAAAGCGTTTTGAGAAGCCACCTTTAAAGGCGATATATAAAAGCGCTGATTCTTATGGAATGTGTTCCGCCGGGGATTCAAAAAATGTATTTTTTTTAATCGCGTATCTAAGGAAATAGCAGTATAACTTTGTTCATGCACAAACAGTGGCATGTTACATTATTAATTCGGGTGTCTCCTCTTGCCAGAAAGCTCTAAATTGCATTTTGAGTGCGGTTTTTGACTTTTTCTAAATTGCAACCCATAAATAAAGCTGATACAGTTTAGACTTATTTTAAACTGTATTACAGCAGCACAATGGACAATGCAACGTAAATTGCAAAAATGCACTTGGAATCTGTCCTAGCCCTACTTTGTCAGGCATTTTCTTTTACTGCAACGGACATAAAAACTCCCTTGCTTTTAACAGGGCGTTTCATAATTTCTAACTACGAAAATTATTTAAACTGCAACACTTATCATTCATTCCATTCCATTCCATTATCAGTCTTCCATTTCTCCCTAAACATTTTAAGCATGAATATTTTATGAAACGGTACCCAAATATGCGATTGCTGTATAGAAGGAATTTTAATTTAAAAAAATTATTTAACACGAAAATTAAGTTGTTTACATCTTCCGCCTGAGAACAGTCACCCGTTGCTACCCAACACAGAAACACAGCCACTAACTAGCAAAGAGAGGACATTAGCTAGCCAATATGATAAAGAAATAAATGATTATTTTGTTTATTTCTTTTGCACATTTATTTGAACATTTCCATCAATTGTACAAGCACTTGGAAACTGTCCAATCCCTAGTTCATCAGGCATTTTCTTTTACGCTGCGGGCATTCTCCCGGTCTGGCGCCAGTCTTTGTCTTCTAGGATATAATGCCAGCGAACTCTTGTTTTTATGTCCACTATAACAGACAATCTCCTTTGCTTTTAACCGAGCATCTAACCCCTCTGATTGGAGAAAAAAGACGTGCTGGTTTGCTATACATACTGTACCAGGAAGATGATTTCTTTCTATTCGAAACGTGTATTTTAAAAGTGTAAGAAGTAAAAACCTTACAGCATACACAGATTTCTAAACTGATCAGGATCGTTATCTTTGTCTTATCCATAATATTGTTCACCGCTCTGTCCAGCAAATTAATAATAAACTTTATTTTATATAGCGTTTTAAACGAATAAGTAATTATATTGCTCATAAACCTAATCACTTTTTCTACATAAACACAGCGTGATTGCTCTCTGAAAATGCTTTTTCTTTTTATTTAGGCTCAGATTTCAACTATAGATCGTATTATTATAAACTTTCTTGGAAATGTCTTTTATGTAAACCATGTTTGCTATTAATTCATTTAGGGCTAAAATACGTTCATTGTCTTCCAATCGAGTCGAGTTGACATTGGAAGCTTGCCACGCCCGGACTGTTACACCAACGCATTAGCATGTTAAAGCGATTTCATTGAGGAGCCTAACTTTCTTAACTAGTAAGTACTGTACTTCCTTGGCTTTGGAGGGGGGAGGTGTCTTTCGCTGGAAATCTCGCCCCCTTCTACTTTGAAAATACCTGTGAAACCGGTTTAATTCGTCACAGCCAGCACTCCCGCAGAGAGGGGGGTTGTACTCGTTAATGTCTTAGCCGGAACACATCATTACATCTCATTTTGTATTTCTATAAAAAAATCGTTTGCCCAGCTTAACACTATTGCTGTTGTTTTTATCCTGTAAAGCGCTTTGAGGAGCACAGCTTTCTCACCACTTAGATTACTTTTTGATACCATCCTTACACAAAGCAGAAACTTCTTGTACTTTCGGATGACATACAAGTGGAAAGATTACAGATTTTAATAGTCTTTTTTCTGAACCAGGGAAAATCTGATCATGTTTCTCTATAACAATAATAAAAAACTTTATTTTATATATCACCTTTAAAAGTGGCATCTCAAAGCAATACAGTAGATGTAAACCACATATTACAAAGTAAATACCCAGACAAACGCAAACGCGGTTTTAATAAAATGCTTTTATTCATTCAGCAGAGAGAGAGCGTAAAACCTGGGCGTAACAGCTGTTTTTCTGATCACTCACTCTCTGGATAAACGTCTCACCTGTCCTGTTCTTTGTTTTCCTAATTTGCTGATTATGCCTTCTGCGATCCACTCCTGCCCTCACACCTAAAGAAGACTATTTTAAATTTCTTTGCGCGGTCCATTGTGCAATTAACCCTTGTTTGTGCTGTCCTTAAGGTGATATCACATAAAGGTGATATGTAAAATAATGTTTTTATTATTGTTATAGAGAAACATGATCAGATTTTCCCCGGTTCAGAAAAAAAGATCTAAAGTATACTAGTTTGTCACTAGTATACTTTTAATACAGTCTTTGCTGTGCTCTAGAGGATCCTTGTGATATTTCGAGCTCTGGTTGAATGATAAGTGTCGCAGTTTAAATAAATTTCGTAGTTGGAAATTATGAAACGCTCTGTTAAAAGCAAGAGAGTTTTTATGTCCATTGCAGTTTTTTTGAAACTGAATCAGCGCTGAACTTGTTTGAATTGACTGAGCTCCGTTCTGTACCACACAATGATCCCCCCAGAATCTCTGCCCCGGGTGATTTGGGTTTTTTTGACAGAGGGTAAAAAACTCTCCCTCTCGCTTGCCCCCCCCCCTGTGTATTGTCTGTTTTTTTTGTGCTGTCCTTTGACAAAACAAGGCTCACCAGATAATGTGAATCGAAACCTGTTTTTCTAGCTTTTAAAGTCGTGTGATGTGTAAGTGGGAACACATCATTATATCTTACATATGAAAAATACATAATATAGCTCCCAAACAAACGCAAACGTGTTTTTAATAAGATGCTTTTATTCGCTCATAATCCGACAATTTCAGGAAGACTAAGGGAGGTCTGACTTTTTTTCTGGAAAACCATAACTCTGGTCTTGTCCAGATTGACTGTCAGCGCTCAGGTCTGACAGTGCTGCTCCAGCAGTGCCAGGTTCTGCTGCAGCCTCTGTTCTGCAAAGAGCAGGAACTCGATTTCTGTAATTAATGCAGATCAGTAAATCAAGGGACAAAACAATTATTGCGCCCGGCTCCTCAATGGGCTTTGACGTGCTAATGCGTTGGTTTAACAGTCCGGGTGTGGCAATGTTTTTTATTATTGTTATAGAGAAACATGATCAGATTTTCCCCGGTTCACAAAAAAAGATCTAAAGTATACTAGTTTGTCACTCTTCTCATCCCCTCTTTGCTAAATGGCTTTTGAATAGAGTCACATGAAGAGAGAGGTGAAACAGCCCTACACAGCCCTGTCGCAGTACACGAATATAATTATATCTTATTAATTTCTTTAGATACGTGGTTCTTTTAATACAGTCTTTGCTGTGCTCTAGAGGATCCTTGTGATATTTCGAGCTCTGGTTGAATGATAAGTGTCGCAGTTTAAATAATTTTCGTAGTTAGAAATTATGGAACGCTCTGTTTTTTTGCAACATGAATATAATTATATCGTTATTAATTTATTTAGATACGCGATTCCATATTATATTCCCTTTTAATTAAATTCTAAAAGTATGCTTGTTGACTCCGGTATCTCGTTAGTTAAAGACTTCGATGCTTAAAATGTTTAGGGAGAAATGGAATACTGGTGTGTATGTTTTCTTTAAAGTACCGAGACCAGCCATATACTGTATGTTTAAGTTCCAAAATTAATATCGTTTATGGCCTTCACACGCGTTACAGTATGCTCCTATTCTTTTTATGCTCAGGTACTAAGATTTCCCTTCAGTGGTAAAATTCCATATAAATATTCAATACTTAAACGGGCACAGTTAAGATATATACATACATAAATACATACATACATAAATATACATATACATACTGTATACAGTACAGTTTGCATACGGTAATATGTTTATGTTCCTAAATCAATCTCTTTTATGAGCATGTGAAAGGCATGGTGAATCGATTCTCAAAAATTACTGTACTTTGCATGATTGGAAACAAATGCGTGATTGCGAAATGCTGTGGTGTTACTTTTACAAAGACGGTCAATGAAAAAAATAATGTGGACCAGGGCAATACTTTGAGTTTACAGCTTGTCCAAGGTCATTCATTATTAATACTATTAGTAATATCTTGGTTAAAGACTTTGATGGCGACAGCTCAAACATGAGAGGTTGAGCTTTATTAGCTCCACCTTGCTGAAATTCCGGACACTATTATTTTGCTTGCGGTATTATAGGAGAATTTACGGTAACTAGCGGTATTTACCAGTAACTCGCGGTAGACTGCATAAAGCGCACCGGAAAATAATGCGGTATCGCCCGTGCATTTTGAATGGCTGCATCTGTACAGTATAGAATGTAGTTATACCGTTATTAATTTATTTAGATGCGCGAATCCATATTATATTCCCTATTAATCTAATTCTAAAAGTATGCTTTTGTTTAATCCGATAACAAGCATATTCGCAGAAAAGGTTTAAACGATCAATTTTTCACAAAGTATATAAACGTACAGTAATATGGTCAGAAGGAGCAGGTAAAAATGTTTCAAAATAACCACATTTACTGTAAGACTTTGATGCTTAAAATGTTTAGGGAGAAATGGAATACTGGTGTGTATTTTTTCTTTAAAATACCAAGACCAGCCATATACAGTACAGTTTACATACAGTAATATGTTTATGTTCCCAAATTAATATATTTTATGAACATGTGAAAGGCATGGTGAATCGAAGATTCTCAAGACTTACTTTGTATGATTGGAAATGAATGCAGTGATCGGATCAACGAAATGCTGTGGTATTACTTTTTGTCAATGAAAAAATAAAGTATTTTCGTTTACAAAGACGGTTACAAAGAATGTGGACCAGGGTAATACTCTGAGTTTACAGCTTGTCCAAGGTCATTCATTATTAATACTATTAGCAATATCTTCGGTAAAGACTTTGATGCATAAAATATTTCTGCATAATTAAAATATTTATGATAAAGGTGGTACTGTAGGTTGTGTACTTTTATCCAACTGAGAAATCTTGCTTTCATAAAATATACCAGCTTTTTAATGTATAATGATTAACATGCTGTAATACACAGTTACATTTAAAAGTCTAAAGAGTATACTTAAATTCTTAATTGAATAAAGATTGTCCCTCAGCAGTGATCAGGATTCAGAACTGGATGTTTTCTGATGACAGCTCAAATGCTGTACAGGAGAGGTTAAGCTTTAGTAGCTCCACCTGCTTTTTTTACAAGGTGATTCTGGATACTATTAACATAATTTAATTTGCATGATGCGGTATACTGCGACACGCCCACCGTGTTATACCGCAGCATACCCCACTTGTTTTGAATGGCTGCATCTGTATACTGTATATATAACAGTCTTCTCTGTACATACTATGTGGGACTCGTATACAACATTCTAAACCGTATTTATTCAGCTTATCAAATCCCATGGGTTACTTCAGAGTAGCTATTCAAGCCTAAGCTGCATTTTTTGGGAGGTAGGAAGAAACTGAAGTTCCAAGTAAAAATACAAGTGAGGATGAGGAGAAGATGTAAACCACACTCATACAACCAAAAGCTTAGGCTCAAACACAACACCTTGAAGCTGTGAGGCAATACAACTCAAATTCTCACTATAGTGAGTTATAGTATGCACTTCAATATCTAATTTCAGTTGGACAATTTTATATTTCTGACAGTTAAAAGGACTCTGTAGAACAGTATGTTTTAACAATATTAATAATTAAAGATTAATTTACTTTGGAGAGGTTATTAGCAATACTGTCATGGTGATACTATAGAGCAAGGAGCCACTTCAGTTACAGACTGTATGCATAAAGATATTTTCTAATTTGGCTGCTGACATGGCAGCATATGATTACCCATAGTAAGGCATTCTGAACTGACATTTTGTTTTTTGTTTTATAAAGTGCTCTTATCCATGTCCTGTACAGCAGTAAATTGTGAACTATATTTTCAGGCTGTTCTAGGGTGGTGTCATCTGCAGCCACAGTGCAGAGTGAGGTACAAATGTCATTACCTAGGAAATGAAAACTACCATAACATCCAAAGTAATGATTAAATTCAACTCGTTACAAACATGGCAAAGATTAATGGCATTGATATGTTGCTTGCAAATCTATTTTCAGTACTGAGTTTTGTGGAGATGTTTGAAGCGAAAGGAGCAGGACCCCTTCATCTATATTTGATATTGTTTAAGTCTGTAAAGCGCAGGCATAAAGAAATTGTTTTTAGAAAAATGTCAGAGATTGTTGCAAATAAAAATATGATTGTGTGGCTCAGCATTCTTTCTTGGCAGCAGGAAGGTAAATAAAACTCAGTGTATCATAGTCACTGTAAAAGGCAATTTAAATATTTATTAGAGATACTAATTTAAAATTGGTATTACTAAATTTCAATATTTTATTCTACATGTCAATCTTAGTGATTCCATACATATGCAATCGGTTATTTTCTGTTTTATATTTATAATTAAGTTAGGAAGATCTTTAGAATTGTGTTTTTTACTTTGACACTTCCTAATAGTTTCTTCTATCAATCAATGGCAAAAACTCCCAGTTAAACACATTATGATTCCATATTGAAACAAAATTTATAATAGAATGTAAAAAAGTCCAAGGTGTGTGAATACTTTTAAAAGTCACGGTATATGAGACTAGATTACAAAGTAATCACATATTCAGTTTAAGAAAAATATTTCAGTAAATTTAAAACTAATATTTTATTTTTATTTTTAATGTGCTATTAATTAATCTAAAGTTATCTTGTTGTGTGTGTTCTGGGTGAGGTTACCTCTGCTTTCTGTGAATTGGCATTGATAAAGTTGTAAATGGCACTCTCAACACTGGACCTGGATTTCCAGTCTAGTAAAAAGATTTAGAACTTGTTAACATGCTAACTTCTTTTCAATTAATGAGACCATTTTGAAAACAATACCTGAAACTGTGAAAGTGTCTTCTTCAAATCCTGAGTATAGAATGCTTCAGTTTAATTGCACAGTGAGATGATATGAATCAAAATTCTGATAACACTTTAAATTAGGGTTTTTAAATGTCATTTGTTAATATTTTATAAATGGAGTATACAGGTATGAATAAAGTATTAATAGAGTGACTTGAATGTGATGGTAACCAACCTTTAGATTAATTGAATGTTACTAACAAAGCACTACTCCTGACCATGGTGTGAACCACATTCCTAACCTACAGTTATCTGAAGAATCTTGCTTGGCACGTCTATAAGACTTTATAAATGTAATAACTTGTTTATTATTTACAAAGTGCAATTTTGTTTTAAATCCCTAAACTAAACCATGGCCAACACATTTGGAAATAGTAATCTAAAAATAGTAAATAGTAAATTCTGGTATCATAAAACCTACACTTTAATAATAATTGCTTGTATTATTAGACTTCCCAATTACACTTCATGAAATTAATTACCCTTAATAATTATTATATTATTAAAACATAATTTATGCATTAATGGACTTCACAGTTAAACTTTGTGAAATTAATTACCCTTGATTATAATAATATTTTTAACACTATTTATGCATTGTTAGCACATACATTTGGATAAAATATCAAAATAATCACATAAATAAACAATAAATCTGATTCAAAATTTCTAAGACTCAATTTTTTTTACATGACACTCTTCACAAGTCAATGGAATTTTACTTAGGACACCACAAATATTGACTAAAAATTAACACAATTAATGTCATTGTATTGATATCGGTCTGTTTAAAGGCTGCTTAAAAAGAGCATGACAAATTCCTGAAATTCAAACTCTGTCAATGATCACTGTTGTGGTATGTAAGCTTTAGTATTTGCTAAATTTCTAGATTTTTTATAAAACCTTAAAACTCCTCCCCATAACCTTATATTTTAAAAAAATGCTAGAAACATTTAAAATTAAAATTCCTTGACAAATTCAATTTGTTGTAGACCTTTTTTCATGTGTATATATAAACTTTTACCATATGCTTTGCTGTTCTCCTACAGTTACGTGGAAGAGGAATAACTATTGTGTAGTTTTCGTAGTTGACGTCTTTAGATTTTTACACATTGTGAGGGCACAGTCAGTCCATAAAAAATGGCCACCTTGTCAAGACCACATTTCCCAGAAGCCTTTGAGGAATGAAGGTGATTGGTCAGATAAATAACCTTATACACTCACTCCACCAAATGGAACCCAAGGTCTGTGTCCTCCTTGAATGGATTTATCATTTAATATCTCAAATTATCTTGGAAAGCAGATGGACTGGTAGCCTCTCCCACTTTTCTTCCATCTCTTGCTCTCTGGTTCTTCACCTCATGTTTTACAAAACTGATTTCTAACAGTCTCCCAACCACAATATCTCAATCTAACACATGTTCACATTAACAATTATTCACTTTCTTTTATCACTCTTTCATCTTAATACTTTTGTTTGACTATCCCACATTACTTCTCACTATTAATAATGGTCAATTTTCACATTCATGCATAACTATGAAGGAGAGAAGACCTACAGTAGTCTGACAGACCATGAGGACACACCACAAGCGATAGACTTCCGGAGTCTTTCATATAGAACCAAAAACAGTAGCTTACACATCAATAAACTGCAGTATGATCGTATACTATATAAATATGCTGTATACACAACATGATACCTTATGGTTTTAAGGCCACTACAATACAGTATGTGTGAAATATTTTCAGAATCAAAATTTAATGTTAAATTGTTTCCTGATTACTTGTTGCTGAATTTATTAAGACAAAGTATAGATTATCTCAATGTGGATGTAAACCTGAAAGAGGCACGTTCACAACAAGCTAAAGTACAATAAAAAAATATTTCTTATATATCCAACTGAGTAATTTTGGTTTTGTAAACTAGCCCTACTTTCTTTTTTTAATAATGTAATAATAATGATTTAATATTTAACATACTGTAATACACAGTTTAAAATTAATAAAAGATATACTTGATAAAGTATAAAACTTAAATTCTAGAATTTAAAAAAGATTGCCTCAAGTGGCTCAGCCTTGACTGGGATTGAAACAAGGAATAAAGCAACTTACTAATGATCTCAAGAAAACTGAAGGTTACTTATTAATATAATTACATATACAACATCTGAGATAATAAGGCCCCAGTATAGTGATGGAGACACTATACTGTAAAAAAGTGCTGTCCTTTGGAAGAGACATAAAACCAAGGTCCTGACTCTCTGTGGTCTTTAAAAATCCCAGAGCATTTCTCAAAAAGAGTAGGGTCACTCATGACAGTAAAGGCCAATGGAAAATTTGGTCAGGATGCTGGGATAACATATCCCAGCATCCTGGCCAAATTTTCCATTGGCCTTTACCGTCATTAGTGACCCGCTGAGCAAACGGCAGGATGGACCCTGTGCGGTACCTTAGGTGGTCAGGAGACAAGCAGTTACTGTAGCTTCCAGAGCCAACGAATTCTAGGTAAGAGACAGGGTCAAAAAAAGGCAAGTTCCGTGGTTCATTACGTCAAAAGCGAAGAGAAGGTTTAGAAAACAATGGCAAGGTAGGAGCTCCAAAGAACAACTAATACCAGTCAAAGAGCAGAGGGTTGTGTAGGGTTTAAGTATTGTGAGAGGAAGAATGTGCACTGATTGATGGCTGTGGTTGGCTGATTGGCAGGAGCAGTGTTGTTTGGCAGAAGTGGTCAGGGCTGAAGTGTAATTAGCACAAGTGCGCTTCCATGTCAGAATCTAGTGGGATGAGAGTGTGACATTTACCAATCATGGCTTCCTAATAATCCCCATCTATGAATTGGCTTCATCACTCTGTTCTCTTCCCCACTGATAGCTAATGTGTGGTGAGAGTACTGTGCACACTATGGATGACGTAAAATATTTCTGATCAGTGCTTAACTCTTGATTTATTAATGATTTATTGCCTGACAAGACCTAAAACCTAAATTGTGATACAACAATTAAGTACAATCTTTATGAAATTTTCTAATGATTTATTAAACAACTAAAGCTAGACAAAACAGTAAACTAATTATTATTTAGATGAGATATATTAAGATATATAAGATATCAAATTAGACCCACAAAACCTATCAATCTGGAGACAATATCAAGACTCCATCAGTTTGTCCTTCTGTCATTGATTGGGCACAACCTGGGAAGTCATGAGTCATGATACTTTGCCAGGATGAATGGGGAGATCCAAATATGATGGTCTGGACAGTGTCTAGTTAATAAATCCAATTATTAAATGCAATTATTCAATTTAATACATTTAGATGTTAATAATTTTATTCTGTCATGTGCTCCCTTCTCCATCTATCTTCAGGGTCCAACACACAACACCTTTTGTGTCTTTAGCCCATGTTTCTCCCTCTGCTCCTAATGACTTCTCCTCAGTCAGAGATATGCATGGTGTCCTACCTTTGGCTCAATCACCAGGTTTCATAAATTTTGTAAAGTGCCTGCATTTCATCTTGCTGCTAGTGCCAGTGTCCAAAAATGCCCAATATCTTTGATGACTTCAAGTCCAGTTTCCTCCCTCCTGCTACTATTGCCATTTCCTCAATCCCTGTTCTGTCAGGCATCCTACCTGTGGCTCAGTCAATAGACGTCCTATAGCCTTCCCATTCAAATTGTAATGCATACCTTTCATTCTGTCTATGTTCCCAGCATCTAACACAGCCCAACATCTTTAATACTTCAGACTTGGATTCTGCTGCTCCCGATTCCACCTTCATAGCCCCAAGTCTGTTCAGTGTCCAACCGTCTGGAACTTCAGATGTCCTACAAACTAATGTAATATCTGTCTTTGCTTTCTCTCTATCCCTGGTCTCCAACATGGACCAACAACTTGCAACTTCACATGCTGACACCTCGTTAACCCTAGAACTGTCTCACATTCTACCTCTGGCTTAGACAGCATAAAACTACAGCTTTTTCATGCAATTGTAATGTCTGGCTTCCCTTTTGTCTCTAACCCCACAGCTGTAAAACACAGCCAAACATCTATTTTTCCTTAGAGCCATTTTCCTCCTCCTTGGTCCCTCCTGTTTCTGATACCACATCCTCGGTCCAGGAGTCTGTCTGGCATTTTACCTTTGGCTCACTCAGCAGCTTCCTACCATTAACATTTATCTAACCTCAAACATCCAACAAGAACCATAGATTTTCAAACCTTTTGCTCTCCAATCAATCCGTCTGCTTAACACAACCAAGCACTGAACACCACTTCCAGCAGCAACCATACAGTAGCTTCCCAGGAGGTCTCTCATCCAAGTACTGACCAGCCTCAACCGTGCTTAGTTTCAGTGGGTAGCCAGTTGAAAGCTGCAGGGTGATATGGCCGCTGGTAAACAATAATCATTTTCCTAACTTTACTGGTTCCCTTCTCTCTAAGTTTTCTGTTCTTGACTCTCCATTCCTCAGTAAAATCACCTACCTATTAGATCCAATTCCCACCACTTTATTTCAATCCTGTTTCACTACTCTTTGCCCCATTGTCCTCAATATAATAAATGAATCCTTGAACACTGGTGTTGTACCAACGGTCCTCAAAACAGCTGCCACCATCCCTGCTTCAAAAAAGGAAAACAGCTCTGGACAATTTTAACAATTTTCACCCCATTTCCAACTTACCTTTTCTTGCAAATATTCTAGAATGTGCTGTTATATTCCAGTTAAATAACCACCTTACTGCAAATAATCTTTTAAAACCCCTCCTATCTGGTTCCTGAGACCCTCACAACACAGAAACTGCCATGGTCAAAGTCACTAATGATCTTCTAAGAGCTTCTGATTTTGGTTCTCTTTCTATTCTCATTCTTTTCAATGCTAATTTTGACACTGTTAACCATGATATCTTACTTACTCATCTTAAAACTGTGTTTTGAGTTTTTGACACTGCTCTTAAATGGTTCAAGTCTTACCTCACTGTTCGCTGTCACACTTTGTCTCTCTTGGTGGATTTAGTTCTGAAGTCTGGTGTTCCTCAGGGCTCGAAACTGGGCCCCCTAATTTTCAGCATGTACATGTTTCCACTTAGTGCCCTTTTAATATCGTATGGTCTCATCTATCATTTCTATGCTGATGATACTCAAATCTACATCCATACCAAACCTGACACTAATGTTGCTGTCTCTATTCTCTCTAATTGCATCTCTGACATCAAAACATGGATGACTCAAAATTTCCTTCATCTAAACTGTGACTAGACTAAAGTCATGCTTATTGGCACCCTCCATCAACTTTGTAAAGTCAATGCTGTAACCCTATCTGTGGACGGTACTGTACTTGAGCTTCAGTCAAAATCAGTCAAACCTGGGGATGATATTTGATTCAGGCTTGACATTTGACCCACATGTACAACATATTGTCAAAACATCATTCTTTCACCTCACAAATATTGCCCGACTAAGTCATATGTTACAACTAACTTTTGCTGAAAAGCTGATCAACACATTTATGTTCTACTGAATTGGCTAGTGTAATGCTCTACTCGCTGGTGTTTCTAAATCCACATTTACACAAACGCCAGTATGAATCCTGACCAGGCCTAGTGCAAGTGATCACATTACTCCTATCCTGGAGTCCTTGCACTGGCTTCCTATCAGGTTTCGTGTCGACTTCAAAATCCTCACGCTCACGTACAGTATAAGGCTCTGCATGACTTGGCACCTCAGTAGTCTGAGCTACAGTACTCTCCACCTCACAACCTTCAATCTTCTAACTCTGGTCTACTATATGTTCTCCAAGCCCATCTACACTACACTGTGTGACAGGACCTTCTCCTGGTATGACCTAAAGCTCTGGAACTCTATCCCCAAAGATATCACAGAGTCACCTTCCCTAAGATCCTTCAAATCTAGACTCTAAACATTCTTCTTTAGAAGGGCCTTTACTTAACTGGTTCTGATACATACACTTTTGCATCTACCAAATTCAGTACTCCCATCTACTGTCTCCTCTCATTGTGTATTTCATTGTGTATATCTTGTGTATTTATTTTGTTTGTTGTTGTCTTTCCTTAAAGCGCTTTGTGAAGCCACCATTAAAGGTGCTATATAAAATATAGTTTATAATTATTATTTTCAGTTTAAAGTGATGTTTCTTTTCATACTAAATATTGTTACAAATAGAGGGTTACAAAAATTTAGAAAATCATAAAAGTGGATTCATCAACTTCTCATGCATTTCAAACACAACATAAGCATACAAAACACAAAATACACTATGTACAGTACAAACTTTCAAATAAGGCATCCCACAGGCCTAACATCCTAACCTCCCAGAAAACCTCCAGACTGTTACCAAGTATTCGAACTCCTATATAATAACAATAAAGGCCAAACTACTTGAGGGATTCTTTACACAGGAAATCAGAGTTTCCTAAACATGCAGAATAGCAAGCTCTCTCAACAAGATTCAATAGTTAACTCCAATCTGGTCTTCTTGGGAGATCTGGATTAGGGATCTGTCAGTTTCTCTCTTTTTTGTCCCCCTCCCACTTTTTTTATTCTCTCTTCCTGAACTGTTAATCGACACTTTATCATTTATCCAGAACTAAGGGAAACCAAGGTGCAGTTTACGATGGCTTCGGTCACTTAATCTGGGTACACTACATTTCAGCAAACATCCCTTTGCTTTGAAGCTTTAAATTTTGACTGTGCAAATTGTATCTAGATTCACTTCATAACGATATTAAAATATAAATCAATATACAGTATGTACATACCATCCAACCATCCATTACCAGATAGCCCTGTGGTGACCCTAAATGTAAATGAATTTAAAACTGAATTAGACTCTAAAACATTTATATAAATGGTAATCGGCAAAAAATAATCAGCAAGAAATCTTGCACTAAGATAAATTTGTTCATTTTTAGTGTGTTTGGCCAAACTTAGAATGAATTTGGTAGTGATTGTTGTTGGTGTATCGGTTATTGTAGTTTTTTAGTGTGTAAATGTCTACTTTTGGATTATGTGTCTTAATAAGCTATACAATACAATACAATAAGCTATGTATATGATATATAGTATACAAATATTATAAATGATCAACTCAATTGATCAGGCATTAAGCTTCAACAACACAGCTGGGTAGTTTGTTTTATACTTCTACAACCCTTCAGACAAAGAAATTCCTCCTCGTCTCTATTTTAAATGCGCTTATAGTGCATTTAATTTCCATATTGTCATCTCTCATGTTTTCTGATTTGTTTTATTGCTTTTCAACTTGTATATTCTCATGTCATTAATGTTATGTAATATGAAATCTCAGTTGAATCAAATTTACATGTCATCATGATGGTTATGTGTGCCAAAAATTGTTGGTATATAATACATTATTACAAAGTACAGAGATTTTTGTCCAAAACCTAAATCTATCATGGAATTATAGTATGCAAGGCAGAACTAAACCTTATAGGGGGTGCCAGTCCATTGCAGGTCAGGGACACACATAATTTGGTGACATTTTTTGAGGTGAGAGGAAACTGAAGCACCTAGCAAAAATTGTCAGTAGCTGCTCCACAGCTCTTCTGTGTTCTGCATGGTCACAACAATATTATCTGATTTAATCTATTTCTTTCCCTTACTACTGAATTTAATTTCACGTCATGCTTGGTTATCTGCTGAAATTGTTATATTTTGAGTTACTTGGGTACTACTACAAATCAAGTAGGTAGCTTGTGTAAGCTGCAAAGGAACAAGTAAAGATTTATTCCATGCTGGAAAAAAAAAGAGACACATCGTTTCAGCTGTGGAGCCTCCTTCCGATGAGAAAGTGTGACATCTGAAGAATCCACAGCCAAAACGTTGTCTCTCTTTTTTTTCAGCATGGAATAAACTTTTACTTCCCTTACTACAAATCAGTTAAAATACATGACTTGAACATGATTCAGTCCCCTACAAAATATGACCCTGGGATTGTAACAGAGAATATTAAGATTCTCTTGTGATGCTCAAAGACTAGAAGCAGGTGAGAAGAAGAACAGGTATTCATGAAATATAAATTACCTTCAGCAAGCCCCCACACATGCTTTAGAAATCCTGGAAGAATGCAGAATATAACTTGGAAAGCTGTTTGGCTACATCTATCATCATTAAAGAAGTTCTTGAGCTGAGGGTCATTGAAAAGGTAAATGTAACATCTAAGTGTCCTTTTTGCATTTCCATCAAATGCTTCTGATGGCAGTTCATACAGCCAGTGCTATGAAATCAATTGTAAGATCTGTAATGATATGGAATGCTCCTACTGAAAGAAAAAAACAGTCAATGTATTGCAGAAAAATCTGAATGTACTGTACCTTTGGAAATCAAATGTCAGTAAGGACTTAACAACACTAAAATAACTGGTACTGCTTGCCTTCCATAATCTCTTTTTTTTCTCAAAACCTAGAATGGGGTGTATGCTTGCCAAGACACATGATAACTGATAGGCCTAATGTTACAGGACAACAAAAGAGATATAAACCAGGTTTAATTGTCTGTGATGTGTTATGTAATACAGTGTCCCAAACTTACTGTGTAATTTAGGCATATTTAATTTTAGCTTGAAAACAATCTTTCAAAATCAAATAAGCCATGGTACGGTGGTCATTGACGAAAGAGCTTTATTTATTTTTCAGGAAACCAGACCAAAGGGCCTACACTTGATTGCCTTTCTTATGTTAATTTTATTGTGAATCATTTTTAATCACTTTATTTAAAAGCACAGGAAAGCAACAGTAAGACATTCATCCCTAACAGTGTATCAATGAGCTGTACCACCAGAAAGCAATGATAGAATTACCTTGCTATAAGGATTTGACAGCATGGCACCATGACTCCAAGGAGAAGAGTGCTCCATATAAAAAATGTAGAGATATGACAGGATTCAATGCTGTCAGAAATGTGGAGGCTGCTGGTGTAGCATGAACCATCACAAACCAGTCAATCAGATCAGCTATGGCGCTATGAATAAGCCAGTTTATTAGGTCAGAACATGACATACAGTATACTTGGTCCAAATTTAGTTCAGAATACCGGATAAACCACAGCCAAATGTCTACACGCTCAAAACATGTAAAATAAATTCATATACCTCCTCACCATGGACAGGACGTGGGAGTAAGGGAGTAGCCTTCATATGATTGTAGAAAATTCAAGTAAATCATGTATTTAGGGGGCTTGGAAATTCACATCCAGTATCAGTTGTTAAAAAGACAACAAGAAAAAGGGTGATCCACAGCCTGAGACAGGGAGATGGAAAGGAAGTGCTGGACGAGAGCGACAAGGTAGAAGCGGCCACCGCTTTCTACACAGAGCTCTTTTCAGAAAAGCAGACGGCGGTGGAGGCAGGCAATGCTTTTTCTGGAGGGGCTGAAGGCACGAGTACCGGAGGAGGTGAGGGAGGACTTGGAGGGTCCGATCACGGCTGAGGAGCTGAAGGTGGCGCTCTTGTCCATGGAGAATGTCAAGGTGCCAGGGCCGGACGGACTCCCCAAGGAATTCTACACCTGCTTCTGGGACACCCTGGCGGCAGATCTGGTGGAAGTGGCGCAGGAGATCTTCCGCCGGGGGAAACTCGGAGACACCATGAGGGAGGGCGTCATCTCCCTGCTCTTCAAGGGAGGAGACGCCGCCGACCTCAAAAACTGGAGGCCGATCATGATGCTCTGCGTGGACGTAAAGATCCTGTCCAAGCTCCTGACCGGCAGACTGAGAACCGCCCTCCCCCACATCATCCACAGCGACCAGACGTGTGGGGTGGAAGGGCGATCCGTCAGCTGGAACCTCCAGCTGACCAGAGACGCATCGCCTGGGCCGAGGACCGGAATGTGCCCATGATGGTGGTCAGCCTAGAACAGGAGAAAGCCTTCGACAGAGTGAACCACAGCTATCTGTTCAGGGTGCTGGAACGCTTCGGTTTCGGAGAGAGTTTCAGCCGCTGGATTAAGATTCTGTACTCTGACGTGGGCAGCAGAGTGAACGTGAACGGAAACCTGGGGGATTTCATTCCCCAGGAATCCGGAGTACGACAGGGCTGCCCCCTTTCACCCCTTCTCTATGTTCTCTTCACAGAGCCCTTAGCAGAGGCGGTGAGATGGGACCCTGTCATCGACGGCCTGGAGATACCGGGAGGCGCAGGGGAAACCCTGAAGATCTCCCAGTACGCCGACGACATGGCGCTGTTCCTGAGGTCGGACAGGGGGTTGAGGAGGGCTCTGCAGGTCATGGAGCAATATTCCAAAGCCTCGGGGTCGAAGCTCAACCGCCGAAAGAACAAACTGAAGTTCTTCGGGCCCTGGAAGCACAGGACGACAGCGCCGGAGGGTCTCGAGCTCTGCACGGAGCCCCTCAAAATACTGGTGGTTTCCTTCCAGAGCCAGGACAACGAGACCAACAACTGGACCGAGAGGATCGTCAAGGTGAACGCGAAGCTGGGTCTGTGGAAAACGCGGTCGCTGTCCTACACAGGGAAAGTGATGGTGTTGAAAGCAGACATTCTGCCGGCTTTGGTTTACCTGGCGGTGGTGTACCCGCTGCAGGCCAGACTCAGACGAGTGCTGCAAGGGTTGATCTTTGGCTTCGTCTGGGGCAAGTACATCACGAGAAACCGGATGTGTCAGCCGGTCGAGGAAGGGGGTCGAGATGTCCCACATTTTCCCCTGAAACTCGACTGCATCTTCTACTGCAACCTCTGTCGGGCGCTGCGGGAGCCCATCGGCCACAAGTACCAGTACTTTGTCAGGCTGTGGCTCTCCGTCCTGATGACGCACTTGGTCCAGTGGTCAAACACTGGGCCCAAGGCAGAGAGGCGACCGAAGTTCTACACCCACGCTGTCAAGTGGAGCAGGAGGTACGAGGCCACGAGAGAGCCAGAGCTCTGCACCAACCACAGAGCCCTGTACAAAGAGGTGAGGGGGCATCTGGTCGCCGACGAAAGGCTGCAAGTTCCCAGACAAGTCTGGGAAAGGATGCAGCCTAAAGAACTGGACAACCAACTGAAGGACCTTAACTGGATGGCCGTACACAAGAGACTGGCTACCAGAGAGGTCCTCTTCAGACACTCGCTTACCAGGAACCCGCATTGCCCCCGGGACACGTGTTCGTCGAGGAGACTCAGGAGCACGTGTTCTGGAGCTGCCCCTTCGCCAAGGCGGTGTAGGGCAGAATGGACAACACCATGCAACTCCTGGGAACGGGTGCGGTGCTCAGTTACCAGTACATTCTGCTGGGGCTGGCACCTACCGGATTGGACAAGGGGACGCAGTTCCTGATGTGGCTGCTGCTGTCCCTCACAAAAAAAGTCCTGGGGGACGCGAGGAACAATCTCATCCGGCACAACATCAAGTGGGGAGCGAGGGAGCTGGAGGAGAGGATCCTGGTGGACCTCAGGAGGAGGATGAAGCGCGACGTAGCCAAATGGGGTTTCCCCACGGCGAGGGAGCGCTGGAAAGGACTATGGACCCTGTACAGGGATTAATGGACAACAGCAAGTGGTAGGGTTTGGAGGGACTCTCATAATAGCGCAAATCCGCCCACACTTGCAATGATTGATAACGGACAATCACAGCCGTTCCGCCGTTGTTTTTATTACGTGGAGTATCAATATGTGTGAGATGTTTCTTTCTGAGATGTTTTTTTTTCGGAATAAAGTATATTTTGTAAGAAAAAAAATCAGTTGTTAAAGGTAGATTATGCAAATGAAGAAACATTGTCTTTTATCAATAATAGTGACACAGTAGCTGCAATAAACGCGTCCTGTGAATTGAACCTTTCTCAAGGGCAGTATGCATAGTTTGAAACAGGAGGGGACCTAACTGGATCCAAAAAAACAAGTAATATTCAGGAGAAATGTCAACAATGCCAGGTCATTTTATGTTCTGAGTAACCTCCTTTAAGTCACTTCCAGTACAGCCACATTTGCATCAGAAAGATAGAAAGACAAGGTACAGTAAATGAAGAGATTAGAAAATTATGATACAAAATACTGTACCTGATCAAATAAAATATACAAATTGTATAATACAGAATACAATGGCAAAATGTGTGGATTATCTGCCCAAGACAGTAATAGCCTCTGTTCCTAACATATATTTGCAATTGGAATATTTGCAAATGTTCATTGCTGAACAGTTTTATACAGTAATACATAACTAAGCAACTGACAATGAAGTAATGATTCTATAACATGTAAGACATTCAGCACAATGTTTAGGTAAGTTTATTTTCCAGCAAGGTTGATTTCTAATGCAGAAGATTTCTTGAGCATGCTAAAATTAAGTCATTTTACAAAGATGTGATTTATATAGTTGTGAGTAATGTAATTCAATCATTTGCATCACATTCCATAGAATATGAGAATCATTGACCAAGCCCTGGCTGAAAATGAAACTCCACCAATTGAAACTGAATGTTTTCAGGAAGCATTAAAATGCGATCCTCTCTATATTCTGCCTGATTTATTATGCCTATCCTTAATTGAGAATCTCCTATTTGCATCTCCTATTTCTATATTTAATTTGGATTTCCATAGCACATCAAAAGGAATGTGTCAAGTGTAAACTCCTTCACTTGTATTTCCAAATGTGCCTGCCACTAATGTGGGGACATTTAATACAAGCATATACTGTAAAATCCTAAGCAGAACAGATAGGGTCAACCCAAGGCACTATTTCAAACTCATTAGTAAAAATAGGAGGTGGGGTCACAAATGAAAACTAAAAGGGAATTAATTTAGGACAGAGAATTGGAAATTATTCTTTATAGAAATCAGAAACACAGGATTCCCAGAATTATACTAAAGACTCCTTTAAGAAACAGGTTGATGAAATTGTAGTTTTATTTAGCCAATTAATTACCAAAGAAGTGAGACTGGCCCAATTAACTCCTATCATTTGGAGCCTTTCTTACAGTCTTATAATACATCAATTAGACAGCTTACATGAAGGTTTATAGCTTAAAAACTGAAGTACTGAATTTGTTCTACCTTCCTTTTAAATTTCAGAAAAAAAGTTTTTAAACATCAGCTATGTGTGGTTCCTATGAAGCAAGGAAACATAGAGCAAGTACCCAAGCACTTAACTGGAAATCCTGTAGCCTATAAGCAAGTCTGTGGGTGAAGGGACAAATTAAGGATTTAGGTGCTTGATGAAAATAGATTAGCCTGAGCAAACTAGTATTACCACACCATTGAGTTTAGCATCTAACATACTACTAATAATACATTGGCTTTGGTATTTCATCAATACAAGTTAAGTCATCAGAAAAAAGTCCACTCTTCCAAATTTTAGATGCATAAACAAATCTGAACATGCCTTATAAAAATACATATTGTAATGCCCTCGCCTGGTGGTGAGGAGGAAGCACACCTAGGCACTCATGGGACCGCGAAGCAGGCTAGGAGTTGTAGCCGGGGGGGAGTCTGAGGGTCAGCACGATGACCAGCAGCTGACCCTGTGTATGTTAATAGTGTTATAGTAGTTTTAGTGTCCTGTGTAGCTTTATAAGTGTATAGTCTGTTGTTAACTAGTTACCACCCTAACCGTGAGTATCTGTGCCATCGATCTCCTTATGTGTGTGTATATCTTTTGTTTGGTTTTGATAGGAGAATAAAAGCAGTCGCTTGGTTCACTATCTCTTCTCCACTTGTCCTTTGTCCTGTGAGAACTTGAAAACGCTACAATATTTAGAACATATCAGAAGAGAATAGAAAGAGTTCAAATGTAATTTTCAAAAAGATGTCAGTTTTCAATGAGAAATGTTGTTTTGTTGTTGTTTTGCACATTGCCTGTTGTTGTTTTTGCACACTGCCTGTTGTCTCTGTCTTTCTTTTATTATACAATTGTATTGTTGTTTTTTTGTACTACTTATCGTCTGAAAGCTAGCTAAATAGCATACCTGTATATGAGTATAATGACAATAAACTTGAACTTGAACTTGAAATACAATATGACAAAAAACAACCTTGAGCTCACACCACTCTGTACATCTAAAATTGTGCGAAAAAGAGACTTCTGGGTCAGATGCTACCGTCATGCAGTTATAACAAAGGAATGCCACAAAGAAAAACAAAAGGCTTGTTCATTGAATCTAATGTCATGAGATTGTCATACCTTAAAATAGAATGAAATTGAATGTAATTGAATTAATTGTTTCTAGAGTCAAAGTAAGCAGACACTGGCTGCCAGCATAGAGGAGTTGAGTAATGTGAAATACAATAAACTGGAGCTGACTTCAGCCCTCTTCAGTGATTTCCTCACTACTGAAATGGCAAATCTCATCTGGGCAGTCACTGCTTTACTGTATATTCTATGTAAAAATTGCAACACAAATCCATCAGTAGAATGAATGGTGCTGGTCTGCCCATTTTTCTTTTTTCAAAAGAGTTCATTTATTAATATAGTGAAGAAGTGTAAGAAAAAACACTTAGGCATTGTTGCATCCATTGAAAAGCAATCTCCCTAGGTTCGCTATGCACATTTCTATGTGCTAGAGCTGCTAACAATATAGGGGTAATTTCTTTCAAGAATCCAGCTTTCAAGCAGCAGTTGTTCATCCTACTTTTTGCTTTTCAATAGGAATTATACTCTTTACCATTCCCATTAAGAATGGTAGTGTACTGGCATGTTTTTGCTTCTTTCTATGATTCTAACCAACTTTATATCTTTCGCTGAATACTTACCAACCTTGATTGACTAACTATATAACTCCAACTGCTACCACTGACTAATGATTGCGTGCCCCACGGTTGGAGAAGGGGAAAACTAAATAAGATCAGAAATTACTTCACTTAACATGGATTCTTAAAATCCATTTGTGGTGATAAATGATCTTATTGTTGTTCATTAAGTAAAATGTATGGTTAGACCTTCTCTAATGAAGGAAAATTGACTATACCATTAGCAGAACAATAAATGATGGAGGAAAGTAAAGCAATGCCAAAGACATTGTCATTTAAATAGGGAATGAGAAAATCAGTAATCTAAATTTAAAGCAAAAGAGATAATGTTTTCACAGTTGTTTCCAGAATGCTTAAGGGCTATGTTAAAAAGTTTGCATTGCAACAATTTACTACCAGATGTCTCTGGGCAAAAGTTTTCAAATCACTCCCTTTTGTGTTTTTCACCATTACACTCTCCATGCAGACATTTTTTAGAAGAGATCTGCTTCTACTGTTATGTTTTCAGTTACGTACAAAAATGGAAAGGGACATTAATCAATTTGCACATATTTAGAAACCAGTTTATTCTAGAAGGGGAGCAGTGAGCTTTAGCCAACCTGAAGGCACAGAGTGTATAATGGGATTACACGCTGCATGAGATGCCTTTACATTGCAGTACACCCCACAAATTCCGTTAGCATTATTTTATGGTGAAAATTTTCTCAGTGTAGAATTTAGTTAGATTTCATTTAATCACGTATAAGAAAGCAAGCAGTATACAGTACCTGTTGTGTGACTCTAAGGAATGCTTGGCAGCTTAGCTTTTATGATATTTGTAATGGCAAAAGATATCTGTTCCAAATATCTCTTTTTCCTATCACAACATTTATGGTAACAAAGGAGTCTGTTCATGGCTATGTCTAAGATATAAAAGAGCATATAGAAATGCCTGAACTTTGGAAATGAAGAATGACAGAATGATGGTGTCTCTGCTGGCTCTCCAGAGGGCTTTCCTGAATAAAATAATTTTCACAGCTACACTCAACTTTTCTGTGTCTTCCAGCATCCCTACACCATTATTTTATATAGCTCAAACTAAATACTTAATACACAGAAAATCATAAATAATAAATGTATCAATCTGTAGTAAATAAGAATAACATCATGATAAGATATGCTGTTCTCACTTGTCTTCCTACTACCACTTTAATAAGGCATAAAGCATCTTTTTAGTAAAGTACTAATGTTGTGGGTTATTCATTTTACAGTAAAAAAATTATATTCCCCTCAAATGCAACTAGTTTTGTATTTCATGTTACTGATATTTTTTTTGTTGGTTGACCATCGTGTTCGATGATGTCAATCATTGAGCAACCTTCTTTGACGGGCCCGGATGTGGCTGGTTAACCCGATTCGACTGACGTATACCTGGGGGGCTGTGTGGGCATGGGAATGACGCTGCTGCTGGAAGAGCTGATGCTGAGACCTTCCTACATTCCCTAGCACTGGCATTATGTTCCCATCTGCTGGCTTCAAAGTCAGAGTATACCCTACTTGTTAGTGTATGCCATAGTGTATACCTGTCCTGTCTTGAGCACGAGGCTTCAGTTCCTTGGCAGAGATCCCACACTGCTTCAGGTTCTCCTTGATACAATCCTTAAAGTGTTTTTTGGGATGCCCTAGATTTCTGTGGCTCTGCACAAGTGCTCCACAGAGGATCTGGCACGGCTTGCGGGAGCTATCCATCCGGATGACATGGCCTGTCCATCTTAACCTTGCTTTGAGAATCATGGCCTCAATGCTGACAAGGCCAGCCCTATCCAGAACTTCTAAGTTCGTCACTCTGTCGTGCCACTTACTGCTCATGATTGACCACAGGGATCTCATGTGGAAGCATTCAAGCTTCTTGATGTGTTTTCGATATAGTATCCAGGTTTCACAGCCGTACAGAAGACTCACGAGGATGCCCGCTTCGTACACCTTGATTTCAGTTGACAGCTTGATAATCCTATGGATCATCACACGAGATCGCAGGCGACCAAGCAATTGGCTGGCTTTGCTATTTCGAGTCATTATCTCCTTGTCAAGAGAACCATCGGAAGAGAGCCAGCTCCCTAAGTAAAATAATTGATGGACTGTCCTCAGCTTGACACCATCAATGCTGATGCCTGGAGGAGGGGCCGATGAGCCTGGAGCTGGTTGGTATAGGACTTCAGTCTTGTTGAGACTGATCGTAAGGCCAAAACATCTGGAGTCTTGGGCGAACCTGTCTACAATGACTTGGAGATCAGACTCTGTGTGAGCCATGAGGGCGCAGTCATCAGCAAACAAAGCCTCTGAGACAAGTCTCTCGATGGTTCTGATCCTGGCGTTTAACATCCGGATGTCAAAGAGGGATCTGTCCAGTCTGTATCTTAGATATTCTCCTCTATCATTGTTGCACAGGGCATGGTTCAGGATGCATGCGAAGAACAGATTGAACAGGACAGGGAAAAGGACGTAACCCTGTTTTGCACCACTAGAGATTTTAAATGGGGAAGAAGTGTCACCACTGAAATGGACGAGGCCAACCATGCCCTCATGGAATAGTACTATAATCTGGATGAATTTTCTCGTTCAGCCGAGCTTTGACCAGTAGGGTTTGTACATTCCACACCGAGTGAAAGTTTACTTTTTCTTTGTTTTTGACCACGGCAGGCTGGTTAGTTAATTGTTAGGGCAAGCAATGTATAGAAAACCTTTTCTAGTCCCCTTACTAGGGTGAGCAGTACTGGTCCTAAATATGGCTGCTCAGTCGCCTGGGATTCTGCCGAACTTCACTGCTGCCCCAGGTCAATGGAGAACGACCATATTCACCAGGTTGTCTACGTGCAGGTTTGGGACTACAACTGCCAGTAGTAACCTCTACCTGTTGCTCCACCCCACCCACATCACTGCAGGACTTGAAAAGAGTTGCACAAAACCTGTGTGGGAGTTTGTTTAAGGTGGAGAAGCTGTTGCACTGGAGCAACCCCACCATCTCGGACGTAGAAGTCAGAGTCCAGTGGCACGGACAAGTGTTACAGCTGGAGACTGCGTTGGCTGCAATGGATGGATATGCCTTTTTCCATGCTCCGGCATGCCCTATGTATTCCTCAGTGCGCTACTGAACCGTTTTTCTGGCTGTGGAATCATCAGTTGATTTCCTCCGTCATGTCCGCCGGAACAGTCATCGCATGCTGGGTTGGGCAGATCCCTGACTCGTCAAAGGATCTGGATCCATTGACTACCCTCACCTGGTTTAGCCAGCCTGTCCAAGCCATTGCCCGGAGTGTGGCTGCAGTCACATGCAAACACCTACTTGGAGCCACGGTTGAGAACTGGGTGCCAGGTGGGGACCAATGGGGACTGAACCACCCTGAAGGGGAGCGACAATCCATCACCCAGAGGTGCTACCCTTCTCTAACGCCCCATACACCCCTAATGATATTCTGATTTTACTTAACAGCATACAGTAGTTCAATGTATAAAGAGAGGCATTCAAAATGTTACAAATGAGTAATGGAAGCAACAACATTTGTTATATTTCAATGCCTCTGAACATATTATTCTTCAGTTAAGAATATACAGTATTTAAAAAAAAACTAGTTTCACATTACAAATGAACACATTATAATTCCACATTACAAATGAACAAGCAATATCCTACAATGCTGTGAGAGGGTGGTAGGTTTAGACAAGATAGAGGTTTTGTGTTCAATGAAAAACGCATTTCACAAAGGCTCTTGTCTTAATCATACCTCTCTTAAACATAGCTCATTGAGTAATTTGGTTTCCTCTTTGGATGACCAGCTATTTTGTGGCATCACACACAATTCTGCATAGGAACACAACCTGGAACCCAAGATAGCACCAGAACTATCCTCTATTCCCCTTGTGTAGGCTTGACTTGCAAAACTGATCTGAATTTCAGTGACTTTATTGACATATATAAAGGTTTCCTTAAGTTGTCTGTTTTCAAATGTAAAATGTCCCTGTAAAATATTAGTGCCTTTAATAAATACAATTGAACACTCTGTGTGATGGAAAAGAGGATGCCTTAACATGAATTAAAAGAAATATAACAGATTTCTGTGTTTACCTGAGACAATTTCCTGTCTCCAGGTTATGAGGAGGTTGACACATATTTGATAAGATCTAAGTTTATTAGAGGTACTGTATATCTGTTTTCCATCTTGAAGCACTTAAGTATAAGTTTGTCAAGAGGATGCCCAGTTTGACAAGGTTATGACTACCTAAACTGACCTGTAATGAAGATGTTAGTAGTGATCAGAATGTTTAGTGGCTATACACTGTACAGTAGGTATGCTTAATACCCTGGTGTAACAATAATTTCTTCAACCCTCGACACCATAAAATATTTTTATACAGCAAAAAAATTAAATGAAGTACCAGAGATAACATTTATTAAATCCAGGTAAGTTTAGATTCTGGGTTTACTAATGACGTTGATTGAATGAAGCTTCATGTGTGAATAATGATTCCTGGGGACATGGAATGACAATAATTGCACAGAAAAGTAATAGGCGTAGAGAGCAAGTGGTATAAATAATCTCCACCAAAAGGAGAATAACCACTTCAGATTGTTGAGAATAATAATTACTGTAACTGTTATATTCTCTGAATTTCTTCAATTCATTTTAAATCCACATTTTGGGGCAATATGTATCATTTGATTGGAATAATAATAACTATATAATAATATAATTGAACTATTGAAGTGATATGAAACTCTCTTTGAGTTATAAAATTGTATACTGTTTATTCATGGACCAAAAAATAGATGTTACAAACTGTGCGTTAGAATATTATTGCAGTACATAAATTAAAAAAACAACAACAATGAGCATTCAATAAGAAAAAGATGTTTCAGAATTAAGTCTGCAACATCTCTGATATAAGGATTAGGGTCTGAGATAAGGCAGCTTTCACTAAAAAGACTGAAATGATAAGACAGAGACATTTACTCAGAAAACTCTGGGAGAGCTAAAAACAGGATGTAATGAAAAAAAAATTACGAGATACCATCTGTAAGCGGTGCCCTAAAGATTCATGGTCACAACTGTCAACAGACAGTCAGATAAAATTTAATAGAGATGTGATTGCATCCCTTACTTATAAAATCTAAAGTACTATTGAAAAATAGGGGAAAATGAGTGTTTAGTATTCGAACTGAGATCCAGAACATTTCCAGACTTCCCCCACATTATAATTAAATGGGCAGTATTACAGAGGCACAGGAAAAAAGAACAGGCTTCTCTTTGGTCTTTGCCACAAGCAGCACTCCTGTCTTACATTCTGAAAAGTAGCTGCCTAATACTAAATTCTTAAAGCTACATAAACCCAGCCTGTTTTTCCTTTAGTGTTATTATACATCTCTTTTATTTAATACATTTTTAAAGGAGTATTCTAACTAAAGAATGACTGGATGATTTAAAGCCCAGCTTAGTTTTACTTCAAATTATGTTAGAAGTCATAATTATGTCAAATTATGACTTCTAGTTTATAAAGTGCAATAAAAAACAAAACAAAGATCAATGTTTCAAGAAAGGCACTGACCAATTTAGGGGTTGCAATTTGTAATATCAATAAATGTTGGAGTCAAGACCATTTAAATGCAAACATTAACAATACACAATTAAATATGCTATCAATTTTCATTATACTGTATAATTGGGACAGAGAAGTTTATATCAATTCAAGCTTTATTGTCCCATTTGGGGAAATTTGTTTTACAGCACTCCCAGCATAACACAATGACAGACAAAATTTTACCAACCAAGAACTTGGTGTTACAGCAATAAGAAGGAAAGATAGTTACAATACATCGTTTGAAAGAGATATTAAAGTGGGGATGAAAGATTTCCTGTTACCATTAGTATTACACCTGGAGACGCAGAGGCATCTCCCTATAGGGGAGATGTCTGAACTCGCGGTGGAGGAATTAAGGGACACAATCCATAATACACTTTGCTTTCTTTGCCACCATCTGTTCATTGAGGGTATTTAAGGCAATTTGACTTGACCCAATGTATTTGCTACTTAATTTGACTGATTTTCTCAGCCTGCTACAAACAAAGGTACTATTACTAAACCAACAAGTCAGACAGTATGTTAAGACACTTTCAGTAAATGACTTGTAGAAAATGATGGTTCTATCTACCTTGAAATAACTTACTTTCATTGTTAAATAACTTTTTTTTTCCATTTTTTATAAATGTTGTCACAGCATTTGTCAGGTTGTCAAAGGTTTTTGTTTATGACCAGTCCCAAGTAAGTCAGACAGTAGGTTGGAGAGGTATTGCATTTTCCCTAAAATCAGTCACAAGCTTCTTTGTTTTTAAGACATTTAACAGCGAAGAGAACTCATCACACTATTTAGTAAAATCATTTAGAATGGGCATATTCTGGTTTTCTGGGACCCTTAAGAAGCTGTTCAGGGCTATGTCATCAGCAAACTTAATGAGATGTCTATTTGTGTGTTTGCTTTAACAATCATTAGTGTTCAAAATATAGAGTAACGGGAACAAAACACAGCCCTTTGGTGGTCCACTGGATGTATAAAGCATGTCAGATAACCAATTCCCCATTCTGACCTGTTGAGTTCTATTTGTTAATCAGACCTTAAACACCTTGTGTTGGTAACCTGGGCCAGGAATAGTCTGTGATGAATATCTGCACAGACATTCACATCTTTGATGGATGCTCCTTGACTAGTCTGTTATACAGATGAGACGATCTGAGAGTATTGTAGCCTATTCAGAGTTGTTCAGCATAAAGTCTGGTTGATGGACAAATACCCTGTGAAAACATTATCCACATCAACTGTTGAGCAAGATCACCAGAAATGAACTCTATACAGTAGATATACATAGGACCCTGCAGAGCTTTTCAGTTACTAGCAACGTCCAACAATTCTCCAGAAGGACTGATATGTCCTCATATTAGAATTACTGTAAGCTTCTTGTCTTGCAGATTGATGAATGAATTATTTTGTGGTATGAAAAGCACTATGCAATCTGTAGTTCTTTATGAATTGGACACAAGACTTTTAGGTGTAATTTCAGGTCTTATTTTAGGTTGATCAGAACCAAAAGTCAGTAATTTTCCAATGTGTATTTGGAAGCTACAGTATTCACCTTCCTTAAAAACCATGATATTTCATTAGAAATCTTTCTTCCATGTTGTCCAATAGTTCAAGTTCAAGTTTATTTGTCAGTCCAGCTATATCCAAGTATACAGAGGAGTGAGATATCATTCTCCAGGTCTACGGTGCGAATACAGACAGCCACTGACAAGACAATGCTATAGAAATTGGACAACAACAATATTCAACAACCAGGAATGAAAAAGCTAAAGACACAAAGTAGAAGAATGTGGCTGTTATCATTTTGGCAATGATTTAAGGTACTCTCAATGTCACATTTTAAACAAGGGTATTAATTAGGGTTAGGATTTTTACAGGGCATCAAAGAAGTTTCTTGGCTCAGCAATGGTGACATCTTATTCTGGAGGATTTAGGCTCTTGATGATAACCCCAAGCTCTTAACTGAGCTGCAAAGTGCTCTTCCCTAGTGTACTCATGAAACCTCATAGAAATGAAAGAGAAAATTAAAAGCTCTCTCTGTCAGGTGAGTTACATATTTTGTTTAGAGAGTTTTCATGTCTTCAAGATGACATGAAAATCACCTCACTGCCACAAAGCAGTTCTTTTCTGTCTCATTTACTTAAGGGGGCACCTAATGTTTCTCAGGTTGAAGTCATGCCTTTTTCTAAGGCTTACTGTTTTCTTCCATTTGAGAAAGAGGATGTTGAAAGACATTAAATATATTTCTCAGTGGACTCTGACAAAGCCCCGAATATTTTGAATTTGGAGGAGTGCAGAACCTAAGAATTATTTTTTGGTCCTTATCAGCGGTTTTCCTAACAGAAAAAAATGATTTTTTTTTTTCTTGAATCTAAAAATGCAGTGCAATATTTTATATTAGAAAGTAGGAATATGACAAGACCCAATTCATGAGGAATAACAACACACAATAAATAAATGTAATATTGTCGGGTTATCGAGAACTGCCTGAACACCGGCAGAGCACTTCTTACCCTGAGCCAGGGAGTGAGCGATGTGCCGGTGTGTAGTCGTCTTGTGAGCAACTCTTCTTTGTCATATACAATAGAGGATTTTTCAATTCCGTAGCTGGTAGGCAATTGTTTAGGTTCTGAGCTTGAGCAACGTCCGCGAGCTCGTGGGGATCTTAAATAGCAAACCTGATGAGCCTCAGGTGCTGTAGCTGCGCATTCCTACATGCCACGGAGTAGGGAGTGCAGTGGGAGGTGTGCTCCACTGTCACAGTATTGAAAAGGGTTTATTCATACAACATTTATAAAAATATATAGTAACATTTGACTCAGATCATTTAGTTTTGTGTTAAACTTACAAAGGGTCCAATGGTCCTATGTCCACAGAGGAAAAGGAAGCTAGGACTCCCATGCAGAGTAAGGAGTTAACCAAAGTGCAGCTTTAAGGTGGAGATGGGATGGAGGAGAGCGCCAAAAGGCAAGTTTGAAGGATTTTGTTTTCAATTTAGGGAATGATTATTAGAGTAAGAACAGTTGAGGTGAAATTGATCTTGGCTGGTGTCAACCCTCCCCCTAACATTCCTTGTAAACTCAACTTTCATATGGCTTTCATACGTATATATAGCGTAAATATCTGTTATTTGTGGAAAAATAATAGAGATAATACTATTACAGAATAGGGAGGTGGCACTTTTAAAAAAACTGACACTTTAATGTTCTGTAAATCAATGCTAGTACGTATTATTAAGGTTGTGTGCCTCACTGGTGCTCTTGAGTTGCTATACTGCTTTTAGTGGGGGTGTCAGCAGTGATATCATTGAGATACACTGTGAGAGGCTTGAAAAACAGATGTGTTCAACTTAAGTGAACAGATCCCACTTTAAAAGTTCTTATACTTTTAAACTATGCAATACTTTTAAAACACTCCCTATAGTCAGTAATGAAAACTAGCCAAGTGGATATTTTGGCTTTTTTTCCCAGCACAGTGAAATGGCGGCACAATGAGGAGACCTGATGCTGAATTATTTTTGTAAACCATATACAGTAGTGCATCCCGGAAATATAAGCTCCGCCTGATGGGTACTAAAAAGCAAATAGATCTCAAATATAAAAATGCAGGTTTTTATTTCTAAACTTAATTTGATCTCTTCCAGATTACATACCAATAAGCAACAATATTGATGTTTTGGATTTGGTGGCAGGTGGAACTCACTTACTGTACCTGTGTGGAGTTTGTATGATCCTCTGGGTGCTATGGTATCCTCCTACAATCCAAAGAAATACTAGTAGGTTAATTGGCTTCTGGAAAAATTGATCCTGATATCAATGTGGTGGTATCCTGTTCAGGATGTATTCTGCCTTGAACCTGTTGCTTTCTGGGATAGGCTCCTGCTCCCCTGCCACACTGTATTTGATATAAAGCAGTTAGAAAATGGACGGATTAAAGTCATGCACAGTGTTTGCCTTCTAACACTTTGAAATTTGAGAATAATTTTGGTGGTGTCTGATATACTTGCACACACCCCTGTGAAGGTGTCCTTATAAAGCCTTGTATCTCTTTGTTTCTGTGAGCACACTTTTTAGTCGTAATAAAGCCAATCAACTCCAGTCTCCTGTCTCTGGTGTCTCTGTGAGGCTTGACATAAACTCCCATACCATCAGCTTTGTTTCACCTCCATGGCTAGGGATGGGTGACACCAATTATCTCTTCCCTACTTACATCTGATTTCTTAGGCCATATTTACTACCCAGGTTTGGCTTTGTGACAGACTTTTATAGCTCTTCTGACATAATGGAGTCATTAACTTTCATTGTTTACAGGGCTATATTGCCAAAAAAAACTGAATGTTAAATGAATATTTCACAATCTACAGTATATTGGTAAATCTCTTGACAGGGTATCCTATCCTATCTTAGGATATGCTGCATATTATCTAGAATAACACCTTAAAAATACTTTCAAACAGAGGTTGTAGTTTATGATGTATTAATAATTTTTGAATGAATCCTTTGATACCATAGTGCTTTTAAAAGGGATCCCTAAAGTCTCTGGTAGAGGATTGGCTCCAAACAAATCATTTAGGTTTTTGAGCCATTTGGTGGCAGCCTGTATATACTGTACATAAATAAGTGTGTGAACAGTTTGTGTACAGTTACTAAAGCTTTAAACACATTGCTTAAATACATACAATATAACATAAATTTTAAACATTGCAAGCCGCAAACCGTTTCCTATTTTCTCAAGAAAAATTAAGTAATTAACAGTGACATGGGGCCTTTTAAAACTTTTTAAAAGGTTTTATCATTTTAAAAAATAGGAGAAAAAGTTTGAAGGTATCTTCTCCAAACTCTCCTACAATTGTATTTAATTTGCTTTGTTTCCCAAATGGTTACAAATACCACAAATATTAATGATTACATTTTACTATGACTTTAACTATTATTTTACAATAATAGTGGTAAACCCCTGACTATAGATTATTACAGTCATTTAATGTGCATATATACTGTATATGTTGTAGAAGTCACTGTTTCCTCACCTGACATTTAGTATGGAGACACACTGTAGGAAGGGTTACTATATTTTCAAGAGTGACAAAAGGAAACGTGAGGTTTCTAAGGTGATGAAGGGATGTTGAAGGAAACACTCTGAACTCTGTGTTCCCTCCAGAACTGAACAACAGCTAAAAAGTCTGTCCTGAGCTCTTTTTTCTATTTTATTTTCAGTTACCAATTTGGTTTGGAAATAGACCTTTGGTCCTATTGCATTTGTTGGTAGGAAGGTTTGCGGTGCCAGAGGTGATGCATAGTGACCAGGGGCAGAACATTGAGTCCAAGGTCTTCCAAGACCCATACTGGTGGCTGGGGATTAAGAAGACCCACATCCCACTCTGCATCTGCATATATAGACATATATATCTGCATATACACAGTATGTCTGTTTGTGTGCATTTCCACCTTTAGTTTAAGCTTTAAGAGAGTTTGAATATGAATGATTTCATGGCAAAATCAAAATATGTTAAATGAAAAGTTAAAGAAATACATAATCATTTAATTTGGCATAGGCATGTTATTAAAATGATCAAATTAATCAGGCGTTTTAACTGTACTTGACATTATATCAGCTTTCAGTGATTCACCACAGTGTTGCATATACTTTAAAAATGAATTAATACACATGAAATTAGGTCAAGTGCAACACTTGCATAGAAGTATTGCATAAAAACATACTAGAGGAAATATAGCAGGCTTCATCTTCATTTCTTTTTATTTCTGAACTAAAATAATTTTGGCATACAGTATGTGAGTCAGTAATGGACAAGTAGAGAGTACTCTGAAATCCATTTTAGTTGTTAGTTTACATATACAGTATAAGGATTAAAATACATACAGTAGATCATGCATTAAAACAAACAAAACATCATTAGGAAGTAATTCTGTAATTCCAACTAAGGTTAAAACTGAAATGTATAAATCTCAAAATTAAAGAAAAACATTTACACTTTCATGGATACCAAACACCTGTTTGGATTATTGTTTACAGTTTGATTCCCTGATTGTTATGTATGCTATTCAATGCAAAGAGATATGTCAACATGAAACAAAATAATAAATTGACCAAATGGGAAAGATTTGCATTGCACTTTGTAATAATAAACACATTTTATGCCACACACAATATTCATATGTTATCTGACATTTGCAATTCTCTAAGCATTTCCAGTTATGTACAGGTATGTATAAACAAGTAATTTACTTTGTGGTGCTGAAATATGTATGCATACTGAATGAATGCCTATAAAGTGAAATATCATTTTCATAAGTCATGAGTTCTTTTCATCAGAAGTTCATCTCCTCCTACTGTACATGACTCTGAATCGTTTGATTTTAATATTGACATAAAATGTATCCACTAAACAATAATGTATTCACAAACATTAACTGGAATGAAAGCTTTAAAATGATGTACATGGCATATTCACACCAGGAAACCTATTTAATTAATGTGGCTTAAAACTTTAATTATTGTATTTCTTTATGGAGAAAAATTCTGGAGCTAGTGAAAGATATACCTATTGGTGAGAACACAGAATTTTATATTTCCACTCCAATAAAACAGCCTTTCTAGTATAACAACAAACCAAATTGTGAATCTATATAAACCATAGATCTTGAAAAAATTGAAGCTGCAAATTCAATTTCATAAGAAGACAAAATGTATTAACCTTGTGTAAAAATGCTGATCTTTATTAATTGTTCCAAATAAAGGTATACAATAATGATTAGTAATAATAAAAATATATCAACACACATTTGCTATGTTGAACCTTTCAGGTTATATATGTACCAGCTTTAGTTCAATTAAATTAATAAAAGCAAAACTACTCTGGGCAAAAACCCTAGAAAAATGATCCCCTGTGGACAAAATGTGTCTCCTCATTAATATTCATATGCTTTATTTGTTCCAGAAAGGACCCCTGAGGTACTGTATGTCATATTTAAGACACGGAGGCCCTTGAACAGGGGATTTCTGTGTACTATACAGTACTTAAACCACTATTTTCATGATAAGAATACAAAGGCACTAAACCTCAAAAATGTTATGAAAAACAAAACAAAAAGAAAGCAGACTACAAAATCCAGAATTCAGAAATTCCCCTAACAGAAATATCTTTCTCGTACAAAACCTTATAACTACGTCCACAATCATTTCTTCAGATAGAAACTACCCTGATCTCCCTGTGTTACAGTATATTTGGTTCATATTAATGAAACAATCTTTGTGATTAAAAGAATCTACATGCTGGCGCTGTGTCATAATTAGGGCTCTGCTTTTTTAACAAACTGTGTTTTTTTCTGTGTTATTCAACATGCCAGCCCCAAGTTTTCAAAGTAACCTCACATCAAAAGCTAAGAACTGAGTAATGAGCAATCGTTAAACAAACATTCTATTGTGTTACTTTAATTGTCTTTCTATAAAACACAAAATATGTAATTAACAGATAAATTTAGAATGTAGACAGATGTTTGTTAAAATTTACATCCTTATGAATTTCTACAGTTTAAAAGTATTAGAGTATTATAATATTAAAAGTACTAAATAGTATTATAGATAGAGGAGATTATTTGCCATATGCACAGTGTGCGTACATTGGGATTCTTATTCTCACTGTGCTCTCAGGACATGCACAGCACAACAGATAACAGATATACTGTAACACATACGGTACAATGGAAATGGTACATTACTGTGACTGGAGACTCCGTTTCCAGATCACCTGGCACTTGTGAGGTATCCACATGAACACCATACTCACACATACGTAAACATTTCACTATCTAAACAAAGGCGATAACGGTGGTTTCCAACGTAAACAAGTCTGGAATTCAGGGGATAGCTTTGCTTGCTTGCATGTTTTGTGGGTGCACACACAGAATAAAGTAAGGTTGTTCCCTATTATCAACATTAAACATTAACTCAAGCCAAACACCTGTTTTTATTCTATTTTTATTTTTTATTGTAATATTTATGTAAATAAATAACGAGATGATGGCCACGCATATTTTTTACACAAAATCGAGACATAACACAAAAAATAAACATAAATGAGGGAGCAACACGCAAGACATTACCATGGAATGGTACCATGTGTGTGCCTCCTTAAAGTAGCATATATGATATGATGGTTAATTTCCTATTAGCCTTTACCAATCATGGCCATCTATGAATTGGCTTCATCACTCTGCTCTCCTTCCCACTGATAGCTCATGTGTAGCGAGAGTGCTGGCGCACTATGGCTGCCGTCGCATCATCCAGGTGGATGCTGCACATTGGTGGTGGTGGAGGGGAGTCCCCATTACCTGTAAAGCGCTTTGAGTGGAGTGTCCAGAAATTGCATTATACAGTATAAGTGTAAGGAATTTAGTCCTGAACAGATTAGTTCAAGAAACACACTTGTTTTTAACGCACAATCTACTTTAAATTGCAGAAGGCTAAACATTACATATACAAGAAAAATATTATTTTATCTGTTACATATTTGTCACATATTTGAATAAAATGTATGCACTTTTACAATATAACTGATTGTTACATTTTCACAATCACTTGATTTCAACCAACTTTCATTGGTCATTGTTAATCTGTTAAAATATGTCCATATGAAGAAATAATTTTTCATCACCCTCATAATTAGTTACAACAGTCACATATCTTTTAGTCATCCTTGTTAAATTGGTATTATTTTTAATTTCCTGGTAATTAATTACACTACCAATTGTTTTTCAGAACATGCTAAAGTGATGTGGAATGTAATAGTTTATTAATCAAATAGTATAATTAACTGCATTATACTGCGATTTGATATAAATTAATTTTTCTGTGCATTTATTGGAAAGAATCATTAGGGATCTAATTTGAAATGGTAGACATGGCTAACATTTGATTCCATGCTCACTTTGTCAGAATACCTACTAGAGGGAAAACCTGCACTGATGTTTGAAAACAGAATGAGGAAAACAGGTGAGAGGACCCTGGGGGAGCTAAGATCATAATGTGGTATGCTTTGAAGTCTATTTTGAAACTGCACAGGTAGCTGTTTTGAGTCAAAACTAGAGTTTTACAATTTCAGGAAAGCTGATTATGAAAGAATGAGACAGAGCTTAAGAGTAGAAGAATGGGAAAGATCTGATATTAAAACCAGTAGAGAATGGATGGCAACATTTAAAAAAATTCTGCTTGAAGTACAGAACAGAGAATATATTCATCCCAAGAGTAAACAAATCCAAAGCTAGAAAGCAGTGGCCCAAACAGCTTAATAATAAATCAATACAGCAAAACACAAGGTGGAATAAAGCACTACAGAATGATGACAGTACACTTTCTTTTGTATATGATACAGTTTAAAAAAAGAGTAAAATGAAATACAAGCATTGATTAGAAAGGCAAGGATATAGAGAATAAATATTGCAGTGTAGTGTTAAAATAACATTTTTTGCAAAAAAATAGCAAAAGAGCACTAGTGAGGTAAAATGTTTTAGAGATACAGTGTATGTTTTAGAGATATACTGTAAAACGGACAATTATATTATGAAAAGGAAATGGCAGATGTATTCAATGAATATTTCACTCATGGATATGTCATGGATAAGGCTGAGGAAAGAAAGTTCACATTAAATAGATTTAGAATAAAAAAGACCAAAGTATTACCAGCACTAGAAGCACTTGAGATACAGTAAATATCAATGGAGGCTAAAATAAATAATAAAAGGTTTGTCAGTAGTACAACACCAAAAGGAACAATAAAAGACTAAGTAACATGTATCTGAGATAAGAGTGGGAAACGTGAGATGGACATTTTTATTACTGTAAATCATAATTCACTCATGTGTTTACCGAGGAAAAAATCAATAACATCCCTTAGTCTGGGATAAAGTTATCTATTAAATAGTATTAGCATAAAAAAGCAGGACTGTTACAGTACTAGAAGCACTTCATAGAGTATAAAAAAATCTCTCGGGCCTTATGCATAGGCTCTTCCAAGAGCCACTCAACACAGGGTTAGTACCTTTTGACTAAAAAATAGCTAATAATGTGCCTATCCAACACACTGATGAACAAAACAATTACCAATAAGTCTAAAACAGTGATATTATTTGTACGTTTATGGAAAAGATCATTATGATTAAAATAGAGTACCATCTATAAGGAAACAGAATTCAGTCAGCATGATTTTAAAAGGAGTAGGGTGCACACTAACGTTTTGGATTTTTTTTTAACAAACAGCAACAGTAATTTATACAAACAGTGCATATGATATGGTAGGAAGTTTTCCAGATGCCTTCTGAAAAAGTTATTCATAAAATATTAATTCTCAAATTACTGGCAGTAGGCATTCAGGGGAATGTGTGTGCTTGAAATGAGAATTGGACAACAGATAGAAATCATCTACAGATAAGGGATGAATGCCAAGATTCATGGAATACAACAGGGATTTGTATTAGGACCACTGTTTTTTTCTGATTTAGAATCGGTGATCTACATTCTAGCAGAGTAAACTGGTCAAGCTCACAAAGAATAACAAAATAAAAAATATAACAAACACTGTAGAAGAAGGAACAGTAAAAAAAACTGTAAAGCTTTGATGGCTGCTAGCAATAAATTAAACACAATAACAAGCAGTTCACATCCAGATTCTAGTCTCCAAGTGAGACAGGTGGTAAGAAATCTGTTTGTCCCAGCTATAGTACTTTACTTAATAAGCTCAGATATCGGATGAAATAATATTGGTTTGCTAGTTACAAGATTTCTTCTGTTGCAAACCTTGGGCAGAATTCCATATTATACTGACTCACTGTCTCCACCTGGTGTCTTGAAAAAAGTCCTGACTGCTTTTCACTGATTGGTAATGTTGTTAGATTGCTAGGTTTGCTGGAGAGAAAAGGAGCAGATATGCTTTTTAAACCAAGAAATCACAGATGAGGTTTGACTGTATTATCAGGTGTATTAATTCTGTCCACCCTGCAGGATTCTCATTGGCTGAATGATTGTTCTCATTAGCATCCTTTTGGTGATTGATAGAAAAGGTTACCAGACTGAGGGGAATCATGTTGGTAATCCATCTTTAGGGAAGTGAGAATAGATTCAACTTGATGATGTCCTGGGCTGTATCATAAACTTGGAAATGACTGCACTGAAAGGATTCTAAAAAAATAGTGAACAGTGAGCTAGTGGACCCATGTGGAAACTATAAGGAACTATATTTAATACTGAGAGCAGGAGGTCCTCTTTACACAAAGGATTGTGGGGGTCTGGAAAAAAAGTACTCAGTTGTTGGAAGGCAATACCATCACTTCTTTCCAGATGTGGCTGTATAGGATTCCTAGCTCAATAAGCTATTAAAAACCAAACACATTCAGTAGGACGAATGGCTTCATCTCATCTGAAATCTTTATTATATTCTTAATAGCAATGCAGTATCAAGCTCTAAATACTGTATGCATTCCAGGGTTTAAGAAGCTTTGTGATTAAACCACTCTGACCACTCAACTGCAAATTGACAAAGATAATTCCAAAAATTGTACAACTAATTGTAAACATACATTTTTTTGTGTTCTTGGCCATCACTGTTGAAAGTACAGTAGATAAGGTTGTGTTTAATAAGGAGATGACTTGTTGTTGAAATTAATAGAAACCTATATTGCCTATATTGACCTCTGGAACTGCAGAACTGTATTTGTAATGTCAAAAATAAGCCATGAAAAACACACAGCATGAGCATCCCTGATGTAGTTGTCATCTTTTATATTCATTTCCATTTTTTCCAATGAAATATATGTCATCCTGTTATTTAAACTAAGACCTAGATGTTTTGCATGTTTTTGCCTTTCTTCCTAAATAATACATCACAATTGTTTAGTTTATCTACCTTTACAGAACAAAATATTTAAAAGCTTGCTTTTGCTAAGGACACAGGTATTCTGAATGAACTGTGCTATAGTATTGATTATATTTCCAACATCTTGTCAATGATAAATATAAGGACTGACCAGCAAGGCCTATAAATCATTCACTTCAGTAAACAACTAATCACACCACACTTGCACTATTGATCAGTGAGGGCTTTATATTAAGCAGTATAGACCTGTTAATTATGTATCCTTCCCTAATGCTTCCAACTAGTCAATTTCAACATAAATTTCTTTAAGCTCTGTTTTTTAAATGCAAATTAAAATGTTATTACACTATCTCTCAAATGGGAACTTAAATACTCCTACTGCTTAACTCTTAACTTAACTTCATTATAAAATCTATACAAAAAAACATCAATTTGAAAATACATTTTATCTAGTGTTCATGTTAAAGAAATCAGGATGGGCTCGCATGTAGGTATATGCTGAAATCTGGTATATTAAAAAGGGCAGTCTTATCCACATTCCTATGGTTAAAAACATGCCATTTTAAATCAAATTTTAACATTAAAATACAACTAGAAGTTTTTGTTTCCCCATATGCTTGTTTTGTGCATTAAGTATATCCTTACTACAATAGTGAATGAATAGTTAAAGAAGATGGAACAACGTGTTATGAGAAACATAGCTGAACCAAATTAATGGTGCCCAAGATGTACTGTAGTACTGAAATTAAATATGAACATTAATATAAGGTGTGAATCACACCAAACTGAATGAAATTTTGGCAGAGAAACAAATATTATCTACCAGTGATAGATGATACTTTTGCACAGTTGGAAGGAGTAGCATTTTTTTTCAAAGCTAGATTCCTCATCATCTTTTGCCGGGAACCTCTCCACAAAGACTTTGTTGTTTTAGGAGGTATTGTTTTTAGAGCCTATCCACTAGAATTTCTTCTGCACCCAAATTCTTCCAGCAGATGATTTTGTAATTATGGGAAGGCACCGAAGGACCAGTATGCTATGAAGATGACATCTACGGCAAGGGCAGACAAAAACATGATAAAAGGCTACAGTACATGGTCCATTGAACAATCTTCAAACAGCCTAACTGAAGTGAGTTTTGTACTGCCTGGGCCGGAACTGACTCATGTCCTGCTGTTACACCTGGCAACTGCAACATTTCCATGAGCACTCAACTTGTCATTTAAATTATCTTGGTACGTTTTTCAATTAAGCCTTCAATTTTTGCAATCAGGCCGATCTAGTTTCCAATCACATTACGTCCTTTATTTAAGCCTGTTCAGAGCGCCGTATCTTTGCTTCGGCCGTTATAAATTTGGGGTTACAAAACTGGTGAATTTCAGTCAGTAACTAACTGACTGAATCATTCATAACCCCACCCTCATTTGTAAGTGATATATCCAGAATATACCCAAGCAGTTGGTACTGTATATAATATAATATATTTATAAAATAATTATTATAATTATATAATTATGGTATATAATTAGAAGCATGTAAATTCTTTATTCTCTGGCACAGCTTTTTGAAACGACTAATAATTCACACACACTTGGTTAAACAAAATCTTAAGTAACAATAACAACACAAACACTACAATACACACAACAAAACATACAATACACATTTGATGTGCCTAAACACCCTGTAAGTTCATAAGGCATTGAAACTGACCCAAGAAAGAGTAAAGTAATTGTGGACATGCCCCAACCACAAAATGTTGCTGATGCTTTTTGTTTTCATGGACAGGGTGAATTTTATTTGGAATTTTTACCCCATTGCCAAGTGTTTCTACACATTCGCGGTTTAGAACAGTTTTACTGAAGTTTCATGGTTTGGCTTAGGAGGTATAGTTAGTTGCATCCAGGTAGAGGCTGAAGTCTAGCTGTTTTTATTTCGATGAGCTTGACAGTCACTGGATTCCAGTATGCTCAGACAGAGAAAGAATCTTCAGCTGTGACTTGTACAAGAGAAAGGTTGATAGAATATTTACGGGGACCTGATTTCTTCATCAAGATAGACCATAATGCTTTGAACATCCTGTTGAGTTGTGACTCAAATTGTTGAGGTTGATTAAATTAACATTGGGTGAATGCATTAATGCATGTTCCTAGAAAGTCTTCATAATAGCAGACATGATGTCAAGGACAATATTACACACAACATTTTCACAGGAAGAATAAAATCTGAAAACTGAATACCAATTGTATGGTGACTTCATTTTGCATTATATTCCTGCCATGAACACAAAGCTTCTGCATTAAAAGGAGGAACAGAAAATTGTCTGGATGTTCAAACAGATGAAAAGATACTGTACACAGACCAAGATAACCTATGTACTGTATGAAGAAGGATGATGAAGAGGACATTGATATCAGTTGCCCTTGGCAGGTCATGAGTTAAACTCAGACCTTTTAGACAAAAACACCTAATGAAAAAAGAGAACTGTACAATTGATGACAGAGTAGCGAACCTTGATCCAGGAAAAATCTGAACCTTAGGATGAGGACCAGCCCTACAATCATTTCAAGAGCCTAAATGGTGCCTATAGGCCTATAGGCTGTGATATAGGCTGTGATAGCACTTAAATATTTAGCACTTAATCAACTATTAAGTAACTGTCAAGAATGAAGTAGAGTAAGCCCCTCATCCAGCATATTAGGCACAGGTAGTCTGCCTTTGTCTATAGTTCTAGAGTTTCATGATGTTATTTAACTACCTATTTGAGAATGTAAACTATTAGAGAAAATATGTCTATAAGAGGTGACTTACAAGTAAATGTATTGGGATGTTGCATATGGTAATGTTATAAACATTACCATAACCCTGGTGTAAGAGGACATCTGGAAAGGAAGTACAGTAGGTGGGTAAGAGTGGTAGGATTTTTTAAATAACAATGATGGTTAACCATTCATCTATCTATCACCCATAGAAAAGTTGCGGTCAGTGTATCTTACAAAAGAAAAGACATTACCATTCTATCTTACATAATAGAAATGCAGCAATCAATTTATTTGGGAATTTAATAGAACATTTCACTGCTATACTGTACACTATGTATAAAGTATTCTATGATATTGTATATGGGTAGCAATACTAGCATACTATTTTATTGTAATATATTGTAAACATGAATGCTGTGTGAAATAAAAAAGTGTTTTTTCAAATGGGCAATATAAGACTGCTGTATAAGCAAGTGTACTAAGGAAAATATGATTGCATCTGCTTCTGGTAAAAGCTTCCACTATACTCCCTAGCAGATGAATAATATATTGGTGCATTTTTCACTTGGCTCCCTAAGCCCAGACTGTAAACAACATTTCTGATTTCAGATGAGGAGATCCAAGTTTGATTCCATTTACCATAGTGTGGCTGCTTTTAAGGGTATTGGTGTACCTAATCATGTCCTAACATGCTCCTGTGAAAAATGCATGGCTAAATTTAAATATATTCCTCATTTTACACACACACCTATTGCATTTTATATTTTTCACTTTACAATAATAGAGGATATTATATTTTACCTTCACTTACAATATATGAACATTACAGGGTCATTTTGAAACCTTAATATTTAGCAACGATGACAGAGGTACAGTAATACTTATATATAAGTGTATACAGGGTTAACAAAGGTAAAAAGTCATTTTTCAAATGACATTATTGAATGTTTAATACAATGCTAAGAGCAAGGTGGACTTGATAGGGATATTTTATGCTTCTAACGAGCTCCTGAGGGATTAGTATCGGGACAATGACAGAAATCGATCTTAGCCTAGGATGTTCCAGTGGAGTGGGTGACAGATTCAGAATTTTCTGACCTAAGTAGAAAATACATATTCCTCCTCTGTAGGAAGTCAGTAACACCATGATAAGCAAACTATACTGTATAACTTTATACTATAATTAATAATTCCTTACCAAAGGAACAAGTAATAGGTTTATTCCATGCTGAAAAGAGAAAAAAGAAAACACAACGTTTCGGCCATGGTGCCTTCTTCAGGTGTGAGAAAGACAGGGCAGTAAGCAAAGGTAATGTAGTGGGAGAACACAAGCTGGGAGATAGGAGGAGCAAGAGGCGGGAGCAGGGGACAGAAAGAGAGGACAATCAGGAGGTGTGAAGTCATGGTAGGTGAAGAGAGGTGTGAAATGAAACCTACAATGAATAGAGAGAATTTAGAAGAAAAGTAGTCTGTCGTTAAGAGAAGGAGGAAGGTGTGATCCTAGCTGCAGGATAATTTTGGTTTCTGTAGTCTTTCTGATGTATAAGTTCGGAAAACTGTCTTTGAGAACACAGAGAGATTAGTGTGATCATGGCCGTCAGAGGTGAAATGAGAAACAATGGGCTTGGAGAGATCTTGAATCTTCACAGCCCTAACATGTTCTCTGAAGCAGTCTCCAATTCTCAGTCCTGCTTCTCCAATTTAGATGGCTGGGCATTTACTGCAAGAAATACAGTAAATAAGGTTGCTGGAGGTACAAGATGCCATCTGGGTGATCCGGAATTGTCCTGAGGGGCCTTGAATGAGTGTGGTGTTAGATACAGTATGTACTTGCAGGTGATACAGCGAGCTCTGTTGCAGGGGAAAGTGCCTGGTGTGGATGGGTGCTGAGGGCAGTCAAGGGAGCTGTGAACAAGAAGGTTACACAGATGAGGTGGTTGGCCATATGAGATGATGGGGCAGTCAGAAAAGAGGGCCCCAATGGAGGGATCATCCTGTAGGATGGAAAATTTCCTTTTTTCCTTTGCAGCCTACGCATGCTGACGCAGCTACCCACCTGAAATATGTTAATCAAAGTAATGTTTTTTTTTCAAATTACCAAAAGCCCTAAATCGTACTATACCACCAGTAACCATTAAAGTTGTCTGATAATGTTATGTCATAAATGCACACCCTAACATGACCATCCATAAAATGATGGCTAATTTGGGAATATTACCATACATGTGAAAAATAATAAACCCTGATCCTTTGAAGATGGATCTCAGTATACTGTGTCTTTGACAGACTCGCACATTTGCAGTATCCAAACGATTTTATATGGTTTTTGTAGAAATATGAATCTCTTATGAATGTTTGGGATGTACCATAGCTGCAGTTTTGTTCCACTTTGTAATCTGTTATGCCGTGACCAGCAACTGGTCCTAAGAGCACATAGTGAATTTCAGAAATCCTCTAGGTGGTAAATATAGTTTGTTGAAATAGGTGCCATAAAATGCTGATGATTATTCATCATGATGAGACATTGAATTGTGCTGCTACATGCAGTACCCTAGAGTCCTTTAGTTCTGCTGCATTCTAATGGGTCTTGCGTGGCTGCCATGGTCAAAGTGACTGAATGCATGCCATTTGCGATTTCTTTTGTACCTTATCATGCACTGTTCACATCTGTTACACCTTGATGCAGCAAATCACTGTCATTTATAAACCTATACATATAATGCAAGTGCTAACCTTACCATATTGCTGTGGCCTGATATGATATTACTTAAAAAATAAACACTACTTGCATTAAATTTAGTGCATCTCTTCAGTATTTTAGTACCTTATGGATTCTAATTCAATTGTGTCATTTTCAAACCACACTTTACACAACCTTCTGTATGAAGTGATCAATTCTAACATTTCTAAAACTGCAAATTTTTAAAAATCTCTGGACATTGCAAATGAAGCATACATACTAAAAATAAAGTGTATGTTTGTTGCAATGTCTAGGTCTTATACCAGTCTTTGCTTTAAAATAATATATAAGTAAATGGGTTAATAATTTCTTTTCATTTTATTCTTAGAGGATTTTCATGTAATCAAATATAAAAATGCATTGCTAATAGTTTGGCAACCCTTTCCATTACAAAACAAACTCCTCATGCTGTATTACTTTGTAAGTAATGTGTATTTAATGTTGCATAAAAAGTCTTGGCTATACCTGTGATTTTCAATAAAAATGAAATTTATACAAATATTTTAAATTCTGAAAACGAAATCTCCCATCTTAAAAACTGCCTTAATATGAGTTGAGAAGACTTAGAAACGTACATAGAAACTTGCCACAATTGAAAATACAGCATGAACAGATCTTTTTATTTTATTTGGCCCGCAATGTTTGAATAATTAAAAATGTAAAGAATTTTCACAGTTTTTGTGAGGAATTTACAATTTCAACATCAAACCATGCAAGTATTTACTGTATAATTGTTATTAAGTGGGTAATATATCAATGAAGTACATTTCTGACTGGCAACATGGTGGTTGAAGCAGTTATAATACTTCCTACTGACAGCTCCTGCTTTGATCCTGGATTTACGTCTGAAATGTTAAGCCTTCTGTGTAGATATTATATATTCTATGCATACTGTATACAGCATGTATAAATTTCCTCCTGGTGTTGGCTAGGCTCATATTAATAATGATAATCATAATATTAGACCTTTCCAAACCCAGGAATGCTAAACTGAAAATGGACACAGGATAAATGGTAAGGCAAACAGACAGTAAAAAGGTGACTTTTAAGTTTAGATCTAAAAAGATTCAGAGAATTTGCCTTTGAAAGAACATTCCATAACAATGGAGCAGCAACAGAAAAGCTTGATTATTTTAAGCACAATCTTATATTGAATACGTGACCTTATAGACAACCACTGTGAAGATTCAAGTGTAGGAATGATATACTGTACTGCCAGGGTATGGTGTGAGATTGAAGTCTAGCTGCAGAGTTTTGGACAATTGCAACTTTCCTGAGAAGAGTGTTAGGGAACCAATAGAGCAAAGAGTTGCAGAAATCAAGCCTTGATGTTATAAATGCATGAGTCAAGCTCTCAGATTTGGACATTCATAGAAATCTCATAGAAAAAAGTGGTGTTAATAAAATTTATTATATGCGGTTCAAAGGATAGGAGAGGATCAAGTATGACTCCCAGATTCCTGACTATGACTGTCACATTAAAGAGTAAACCATCCATTATTACTGTGAAGCTCTCCAGTTTTTCCAGCTGACATTTGCTACCAAACTAATAAAATTCCAGTTTTGTCACTTTTTAGCTAGAAATTTGATGTCAGAACTTGATGTCATGATAACAAGAACTAAGGAATGAAGGTGAGATAATATCACTTTATTGGCCATATAAAATTTTCTTGTCTTAGGAATTTGTCTTTTCACATACCCCAACTTGCTCTCCATGAGACACACACAGACAGGGAGAGAAGCTTGGGGTCAGAGCACAGGGTCAGCCATTTATACAGCGCCCCTGGAGCAGTTGGGGTTAAGGGCCTTGATCAGGGGCCCAACAGAGTAGGATTCCTCTGCCGGCTGCGGGATACAAACCGGCAGATCCTTAGTCAAAGAGCCACTGCACCGACCCTATCAAAAGGGAAGAGGACAATGGGTTTTAACATAAATCTTTGTATCATCTGCGTAACAATGAAACTAAAGAACATGTTTGTGTATAATTTGACCAAGAGGAATCATATAAATAATAAAAAACAATGGGCCCAAGACTGAACCTTGAGGCACACCATGATTGACTGGGGCCATGGGGGGTTTATGAGGACAAAGGAAAACAAATTGCTGCCTGCCAGTCAGGTACAGTATGAGTGGAAGTAGTTAAAAACAATACCACTGATTTACAATAATGTCTGCAAGCATTTAAGACAAGTTATTTGATCAATTGTGTCAAAAGTCGCACTAAATTCAAGGAGCATAAGAATACTTATAGCCTCTGAGACTGACGCAACAAGCAAATCATTCACATCCCTGACAAGACCAGTCTCAATGCTATGATTAGTGTGGAACCCATACTGGAATGGTTCAAACAGATCATTAGCTACAGTATGAGCTTGTCTTTGTGTCCTCCAGCACAACTAGTTAGATGACTAAAAATCCTTCTTTCATTTCTATCTTTTATGTTCTTACCTTCTATGTGTTAATTTTCCATTAGATTCTTTCCCCTGCAAAACTGTGAAACATGGAAAAAAAATAAAAATGACTCTCTGCACTTAATACAAGAAGTATTAACTTAACCTTGTATCTTCTATCAGAAGGGGATTCATGATTCACAAGTCAAAATGAAATTTAAGTGAAAGTACAATTGCCATAAATCTGTTATAGGACACTGAAATTTTCTGTATTGTTAGACACTTACTGTATATTGATTTTCAATGACAATTATTATATTTTGATTAACTTTGAACTTCATAATACAGTTAGTGTATAACTTGTTCACAACAAGTATTTTATGTGTGATACAAATATTTTCTTCTGTCAGCACAAATTGAATGAAACAATCTTTTTAATAGTTAAAGATCAGAAGCAGTATGCAATCACACATTTACTTTACACACACTTTATACACACATTTACTTTACAAGTCTTTAAAGGTATTGCTCATGTACTGTCATCTGCATGTTTCATTTGAAATTCTGTACAGATATCAGTCCTTTACATACAATGTACACAGACTAAAATGATTTGTTTGAACTATGGTTCAGTTATTGTTATGCTCTTTATTGATGCTATTTTATAATTCCCAATTAACCATCCTCTTTAATATCACTGGGTACAAAGAAGCTCATAAGTACCCAACTCAATTTACAGTACCACCAAAATCTTGTACTTCTATGAGAGAGAAAGAGAGAGCATATCTTTTGAGAGTAACCATGTAACAGAGCTCTAGTGCCACCTGCAGGATATCTAAGACTACAATTAAATTTCCGCAATTGCCTAACAAGCCACAGGGGTTGTTGGTGGTAGACCCCAGTAAATTAAATCAATAATGGACTGCCAATAGGCACAATATTTGATTGATATTGCTGCATTACAACAAAGAAGCACTGAACATTAACACACTTAGAGCTAACGCTTTCACTGGTTAGCATTGAAAAATAACTGAGTAATTTGGGGGTTTTAACAATTTTGAATTTTTTACCCCCCAGTATTGTTACATATTTCAGCTTCTTACATATTTCATCAACTCATTTCTTATCAATCAGACCAGGGTGAAGAAGACAGAATAGTTATTCTTGTAAGAAATAAGGATTTCTCAAGGTATGTGTGGAAAAAAAACATTTGTGTAAGATGCAAAGGAACAAGTGATAGATTTATTCCATGCTGAAAAAGAGAAGAGAGAAAATACAACGCACTTTGCACTTCCTGAGTGGCTCTCTGCCTCTCTGCCCCTCCTGCCTCCTCCCCTCTCCCAGCTTTTGTTCTTCTGTGCTATTTAATATTTGCTGTCTGCCCTGTCTTTCTCACACCTGAAGAAGGCTTCACAGCTGAAACGTTGTATTTTTTCTCTTCTCTTTTCAGCATGAAATAAACCTATTACTTATTCCTTTGCACACTACGCATGCTGACGCAGCTGCCCACCTGAACTTTGTGTAAGATGTCAGATTTATTTGAGAGAACAATTCATGCCATAACAGCTTTGTAAGCATAAATAAAAGTGCTTTGAGAAGTCACCTTTAAAGGCGCTATATAAAATAAAGTTTATTATTATAAATATCAATTTAATAAAAAACAGATACTAAAATCACAGTACAAAGTATTATTACTGTACATGTTAATTACTACTACTATTAGATTCTTCACTTTTGCACTCTTCCACACCTTTAGATAGTACAAGAAAAAACGTCTATGATTGTATAACTTACTAATATCATAGACTGCTACATCAAGAGATGAGGTCAGACAGAGGACTAGAAGTGGCTTATAAGAGCTTTATGCACAAATAGGGAATTCCTAGTTTCTCCATGTCAGCATGGATTATGGATCAGAAAAAAAGACTGGGGTTTGGAGATTTTTTTGTATGATGCATTCTGCATAGGTTTCTGTAAAACTGGACCTAACTAAACACATTGGTCTTTGTTGACTCATTTAAATGTCATAAATGTTGAGCCATTAATCATCCTGGCTAATAAATAATATTTGTTGCAGAACCTGTAAACCAAGTTTTGAACTTTTAGTATTTGGAAAACTAGTTGAATATTAGGAGCCTTGTAAATATGTTTTGTCATACAGGATTTTAGTCAGGTAAAATTATTTTATAAAAATATATTCTTATACAAAAATGCGTCTGTCTAGCTCTTACATCAGTAGTGCATTGGGCTGGTATTGATTATTTAAATACTGAGCTTATGTCACGTGATTTAATAAAAATATCTGAGTGTCTGGTAGACCACACAGTGCTTTGACTACAATGATACAACTCAAAGAAAACAATGCAGAGCAAACACGTTAGCATTTACTGTAGACACTGACACATACAAATGTAATAGTAACAGCATTCAACTCAATTTGTATTCAGTTTGATTAAGCAGATGTCATTTCAGAAGGCCTTCAAAATGTGCATCTGCCTAATACTATACAATTTAAAAACAGATTTTAATATTCTAAATACAATATGTCATGTCTCAAAAACATATCTTAATTATTCACTATAGTACATCTTAACAGTTAGTCTTTATACATAACGTTTAAAAAAAGAACGATCTGAAATGAAACCAGTAAAGCAGAGTACACAATACTGATAAAAATGGATAACAACTTGCATTGCTTTTATGTAACATGAACAGATAAAATGTTGCAAGCATTTTAGTAATAATGCATTAAATGATTGGTATAAAAAAGTATTTTGCACTTATCTTCACTTTTTATAATTAGTTATTAACTAATTTACATAATGCTACCCTCTAGCCTCTTAATGAAAATGAAGATATAGAGCATAGGTTTATTCCAAATTAAGTGTTTATTGGCCACGTATACAACATGAATTATTTAAATATAATGATGGCCACTAAAGTTTCTTAACTTTGGTTTCTGACAAAACTTTGAATATTATGGTAATAGCCAATTCCTGTAGCTCACATTAACAGTTGCCTTAAGCTTTAATGGAATGATGTGATATCTAAGACAGAGAGAAGACTTGAACAAAGCTCATTAGAAAACACTAAAGAATGACCAAAATGCATACTTGAGCTTACAATAATTGCATTTCTGTCTGAATATGATTAGTTCACTTTGTCACTAATGTGTAAAAGAGCTCATTAATAAAAGGTGTCTGGGTGCAGTAATCCAATGATACTTTAATGTAAATAAATCTTGAGTAGGATTTAGCTTCTGTCACTTTGTTTAATGAGAGTAGAGAAGACACATAAGGACATCATTTGTTAGTGAAATTAGAAAATGCATCTTATGTCCTTAGTTCTTTTGTTTGTTTTTTCATATTTGATCAGTTTTATTGCTTGTTTTTCTACATGGGTGGCATATTGTCCAAGTAGACGGAAAGCAAGTTTCATTACCTGGAAGAAATTGCATCAGAAAAAATAATCATTATCCTGTTTAAATGCTGCGAATGAGTTTAATTTAATTATAATAGCAAAATTAAAGAAATTAAAAATCTAAACAAGAATTTACATAGAAGTTCACATGTGCATTGATGAATTAATTTCATCTTGATTTTTTATTGATATTATTTAAAAAAATAAATTACTTTTGTTTAAAATAATACACTTCCACAGCACTCTGCAAGGAACAACTAGCAACCCACTGAAGCTATAAAGGAATGGGCCTGGATGGGAAACCTCCTGGGAAAGCTAAGGTTGTTGCTGGAAGCAGTGTTAGTGGGATCAGTAGGGAGTGCTCACCATGTGGTCTTTGTGGGTCCTAAAATTGTAAATCTCTACATTTACTAATACTGTATCTGTGAATCCCTGAATGGTCAAATGTCACATAATGTATAATGCTTTGGAGTGATTGGTGTCTGTGGAGCATTATAAAGGACAGTCTGAAGGCCAAATGTGTTTTATCTGATATATTAAATAAAAGTACATGCACAATAAATATGATCAAATACAATGAACATAGATACATCTTTGTAATGTTATAAAGCTTAAAAAAGGTGGTTTCTCCTAAATTTAAACAGTAGTTCAATGTAGATATACAGTGTATCTATATCTATCTATATCTGATACTTGCTATGATTAGAATTTTTTTAATTAGTTTATATAGTAATTAGAATGATTTTTAATTTCTATATTACATATCTCATATATAAAGTGCTGCAGAATCCTTAAGGATGAAAAGCTCTGTATACTGTAGATACAGTGAATTATTAATAAAGTGTTTATCTATTGTTTTTAGTGGATATTTTTGTAATTGCTTGACCTAATGTTTGTAGTCGCAGATCCCAAGTCATGCATGTATGGATATTTGATCTTCATTTCAACAGTATTGATAGATAAAGGTGATCTAATTTAACAAATAACAATGAAAATTATTCTTTGCAATCATTTATTCAACAACAAAAAAGTCAGAAATGCAATTGTCTGCTGTGGAAAAAATAAGTACACCCCCTAGCTTCAATAGTTGCCCCCTTTGGCAGAAATCACTTCTTGTAGGTGTTTCTTGTAATTGTCTATCAGTCTCCTACATCGACTTGGAGAAATTTTTGCCCACTTCTCCTTACAGAACTCCTTCAACTGTGTGATGTTTGAGGGCTTTCTTGCATGTACTGCCCGCTTCAAGTCCCCCCACAGCATTTCTATGGGGTTAAGATCCGGGCTTTGACTTGGCCATTCCATAACCCTCCATTTCTTCTTTTTGAGCCATTCTTCTGTGGATTTGCTTGACTCCACTCCAACTCTTGGGCTGAATTTGGTGGGCCAGGGACGACCTGGCCTAGATAGATTGCCAGAAGTTTGAAATTTTCTCCATTTGTAGATGATCTTTTGGACAGTGGAGTGATTGACTATTAATCACTTGGAAATGGCTTTAAAACCCTTCCCAGACTCATAGGCATCAACAATCTTTCTTCTGAGGGCCTCAGAGAGCTCTTTTGATCTTGGCATGATGTAGCCACACACCTCAATTGCTAAGACCGAACCAGACCACAGGTTTCTGATGTTTATATAAGGCAGTGCCCTCCAAGTTACTCTCTAATGATGTTCTAATCATTTGCACCTGTTTTGGTGCACCTGATTCTGATTTTAGGCTTTTGATGCAATGAAAAAAGGTAGGGGTGTACCAACTTTGTCCGGACAAGGAAATTGCATTTTGGTTGATTTAAATAGTGTCAGGGAAGCGTTCTTTCCGGACCCTATGCAGACAACACAATCTGGGGTAGAGTGAGGAAACACGGGGGAAAAGGCATGCAGGAGACGGGAGAGAAAACAGGGGGGCATGTCCATGGTGTGCTGGTGGTCGGGGGAGGTGTGGCCGAGGCGAACAATCCAGAGAGGAGTCAAAAAGGGGAATCCACGACAGAGCAGAAGTCCAAACCGGGCAGTTCATCCAAGACGGACAGGATAAAAACAGGAACCGGGTCAGGACTGGCACGGGAACGGGAACAGGAACAAAAACAGGAACTTAAAACCTTAACGGGGCCAGGCGCATCCAGGTTCCAGACTCTCGTGGTATGGGAACCAATGCAGAGCCCGGAATAACGTCAGCGTCTAGCTTTTAAGGGGTAACTGAAAAGGGGGCTGGTACAGGGAGCAGGTGAGGGAGATGAGTAAAAAACAAGGAAGGGCTGGAGCGCCCTTAAGAGGAGGGGTTTAGGATCGTGACAAATAGTACAAATGAGTGCAAAATGTGAGTGAAAATGAGTGCAAAATGAATGTTTTTAATGTTATTTTTAAAAATTAGATCACCATTATCCCTCAGTATTGTTGAAATGATGATCAAATATCTTCTGTCCAAAAATGTAAAAAAAAACAAACCTTTTCATGTACTTACTTTTTCACACCACTGTACCTAACTGAATCATCACAACTTCAGTTATCTTTATTGACAGTCCAGTTATTCCATAATTTAATCTCCTTTCCAGTTGATCAACAACATGCATAAAAGGAATATGTTAAAATAGAATAATAAGTTGAATTTCAATTTTTGAGTGATTTAAATTCATTATCAGTTCATCCTCAGATACAGTATTTTGAGAAAATCTGCTAGAAATACTGTATACTGAATTCAAAATTATTTATTTCCTCAATGTTGCAACCCTAGAATCTAACCTTTCAGTTATGGTGCGTATCTGAAATCTGTGTTATATCTTGTCTTTTGACAGACATATTCCTACTGTAGTGGAAATGATTAATTTCTACCACTTCATCTACTGTAAAGGTGCCAGTCATGTTGCTAACAGTTTATTTTTTAGGGGTGGATTAATTTGTTAGCTATTTAAATTTTCTAGTTTTGTGTTAAATATGGTCAGTTCTTCTGAAGTTAATTTCAGCAGATCAGGACAGTCTTATTTACTTGTAACTATCTTTAATACATACAAATACTAGTCTGTTTGACTGCAGGTAGAGGCTTAATGTAACTGTGTCAACAATGTTACTTTCAATTTGTAACACTTTTTTTTGTTTCATTTAAGTTTCTGAGTTAAGGAACATTCTTATGATATCATACTATTTTTTAAATATGATTAGTCAATAGGATGATTTAATGTAATTAAATGTTTTGGCAGATTAGGCAAAAGGAAAATGAAAGCCAAAGTGTCAGTAAAGAATAAAGGTAAGAAGTCTTTAGTTGATTATTCTTGACTGAAAAGGTATTTTACTGTATGTGCTTTTACTACCAAAAATTATGTTTTGTGTAATTTGTATAACATTTATAAATATGGTCTTTGCCAGGAAAGTATATTGTCTTATGCCAGGAACAAAAATCTTAAAAGTAATACATAGAATTTTAGTTTCATTCACTATGTGGGGAAAAAAAAACAATTAAATAATTGCTCAATAACAAACACTTATGTTGCCTGACATGGAGGTTAACTTTTTACTATTTTACCTGAAATATTTTCACAGACGGAGGACCTGACTGGCTCTTTTGTTAGAGCATGACACTCATAATCTCAGGGTAGTGGGTTTGTGTGCCACATCGGATGCCAGGTCCTCCATGTTGGAGGTTGGGCACAAGGCTAACAACCCTGTCCCATAAAAAACTAATGTTACGGGATGTTGTTGTTGCCGGTTGAAAGCAGCATTGCCACTGCAGTGCTGGTGAGACTCTTCCCTCTGGACCAGAATTTCTGTAATTCCATTACCCCAGTGTGATGACCAGGGACACTGTGCTATACTGTGCTGTGTTGTGTTGTTCTTCAGATGAGACATTAAACCAAGGTAAATATATGGGTGTTAATCCTGGTCAGCAGGTTAACCTCCATTATGGGTATGTACTGTCTGTCCTCCCTAATGTTCTTCCATAATTCAAGTAATGAAACAACTTTTCACTTCTCCTGATCTGCTGTGTAGTGGGCCTGCAGGAGGGTACTGCTTTTCAGAGGTGGGTAGAGTCCCCTTCTTCATGTATGGCATTTTGGGATGAAAAACACTATATAGATCCATCTATCCATTTTCTAACCCTTTATCCAATACAGGGTCACAGGGGAGCACAGAGCCTATCCTGTCACACAACGGGTGCCAAGCAGGATTTACCCAGGATGGAACAACAATCTATTGCAGGGCACAAACTCACACTCACACCAGTACCAGTACCAGAAGCCAGTTAACCTACTAGTAAGTCTTTGGACTGTAAGAGGAAACCGGAGCAAATTCCATTTCCATGCAGACAGCACCCCAGGATTTGGAAACAGGACCCAACGTGCAACGTGCAAGGGAGCAATGCTAACCACAGCGCCACCATTGCTGCCTATTATTAGTGCTTGACAGTCTGCTTTTAAATTCTGTGAAAACATTAGAATTGACTTAGCAAGCAAAGTACAATTCACCTGATAGATCTATTATAGTGCCATTATCCTTTTGAAATGAATTGTTTTTGGGTAAGTGAGAATGCACACCCAACATACTGTAACTCATATCCACTGACTACACAATCCTGGACATTAAAAATCTATTGAAGCAATATGACAATGACTGTTTAATTCTTCACTTGGAATAAAAACTTGTAAGGGTATGAGGAAAAATGTAATTTATTCATTTTCTTTGTGTGAAGTATGTGCTTGGTGTAAACGTACAATAAAAACAAAATAACTGTCTGGATATGAATTATTGTATTTTAAGAAAGAACATATTTATTTAGATTACTCCTCTTTACTCATGCTACAAATAACTATAAATCATTGATATATTATTCATAAAGAATTTATAGTGTATCTACAAAATGTTGACTTGTTAATCAATTCTACAAGATGTTCCACAAACCTTCATTGATTATTTTCCTGTCTTGTTTCCAGGCTGTCTTTATTTCTCCAATTACGCCCTTTTAATCTACATAACAGATTAGATAAACACAACCATGGAACCATGCTGCCAGACAGCAGTTCATTCCATGTCTTTGTCTCATACAAATTTAAAATAGAAAAAACAGAAAAATGTTCAATATATTAATATTAAAACTGGACACTATCTGTTATACAGGCTAGCTGTTAAAAGTATTTGAAACCTATACAGTATATTATTCAGAACACACACTTATTTTTCACTTGGAGGTTGTGTGTTACAATGTGTAAATCAATGTAAATTAATTTTGATTCAGTGTCTTGATACAGGCTGTCAGGTCACAAAATGTGTTACTTTGAAAAGGGTGTGTAGACATTCTACAGGCACTGCATACCCTGTAAGTAATCAAAAGCTGTACTACGTTTAGTCACATTGTTACACAAACCTTTCATTGTATCATTGTCTATTATTGTCCATTCAGCTGTATTAACCCCTAAGGCCTATTAGCTTTTCTGCAGTCTTCTTTTTGGCTGCCCTGTCATGCTCATCCTACAACAGTTCGCTGAGATTAAGATCACAAGCTGTTGTGAACAGCATACCAATTTTTAAACATTCTAAAAACAAGAATGGGTACTCAATCATAATGCCTGAGTCACACTACATGACTTCTCCTAGGATTTTCAGTCGAAGCTTTCATTTACATAATTGTAAGAAAATCACAGCAAGTTGTAATGAGTCACAGCGCGCGTCCATTACTGTCAGTTGTGTAGTGTGACACCCTCAGCGACTCAGTCATAGCTCTCTTAACAGCCCCTATGACTCTCTACGATAAAATCAAACTGATTTGATTTTCTCGTAGCGGGTCGCAAGTCGTAGGGGTGGGCAGTGAGCCAAATGTGAACTTGTGAGATAATGTGTCCATTATATTACACGTTATAGCTCAATACTAATTTGTTTACAATATTTGTTTTAAAGGTTTTTTTATATTTTTAACTGTTTTATTTTTGAAAATTTGTTCTAGATTTATAAAGAAGAATTATACTTTTGAAGATGTTTATTTGTGGAAAACAATGCCTGTGTTACATTTTTTAAGATGTTTACGTGCTTGTTCTCCATGTTGTTTGTTTACTTTCATGCGGTGCTCCTCCTTGCGGTACTTTTGCGGCGCAATACAAGATTTGGAAGCATGATGAAAAGTCGTAAGGAATCGCGTAGTCACCCCCTGTGATTCCTAGTCGTATAATTTGACACCCTCTAGGACAGAAAAGGCAGCGAGATTCAGCAACTGCAGTTGATAAATTTGACATGCTCTCCGACTACAAGTCGTGTCAAGTCCTGTAGTGTGACGACAGATTGAGATAGTACAGACACGATTCGATTTTCTCATTTTCAAGAAGTTAGAACATTAAGTGAAAAAATACACTTATGCAGAAGATGGTCAATAAAATGGGTGGTATGTACAGCAAAACAGAGATAATATGAAAATTGTTATGTTTTGTCAGTGTGCATATAGGAGAGATAAAAAACAAGGAACATTTCTGAAGTAAAAATATCCCTGTTTTTCAAGCATCAAGCACCCCATGGAAAGTGAAATTTGTTTTTTAAAACCCTAACCAAACCACCAATCTCAATGAAAAATTAATAGCAATAGACCAGCCTTCACAATAGACTAAAAAGTTTTTAAATATGTGGTGATAAAATACTAACATTGTGAATACATACAATGTGACTGCAAACATAGTATTTTTTTGGAAAAAAAAAGGTTTAGCATGTGACAAGTTTGCATCTAAATCCTAAATGTACAATATATATACTGTATGTACTGTATGTTTCTTTATAGCTGTATTTTTCAATATTTTGCAGGTGACCTTATTCTTTGGAGTGTACAGCACATGACTACAGTATATTACAAACAGCTTAGTAATTTTTTTCTGGAGGTTAATGAGTTAGATAGGCAGGATTCAGATAAGAACTGCTTTTAAAATTCTATTTCATTAACAAATAAGCAATTCAGCTGTAAGAAAGCTTTTCAGTCCATCATCTGTCCAGATTTATTTCTTATTCATTAAGAACTGCCTTTTTTTAAGAACTCCATTTTTCTTTACAAACCCTTGAAAAAGAAATGGAAATTTGCTTTATCCAGAGATTTGCCACTATATTTTAGTTCCAGTACAACACGCTCACAGACTGAGCTAAGTGGAATCTGTCACTCTGACTGCATAAATTCCTAGTCCTACTCACTGGAGTGGAGACATTAAAACTGATTGATTCATAACTAGAACTGATTCATTTCTAGCCCATTTTCTTCAGGAACTTCATCTACAGCATTTGCTGATAAAGATTTTTTTTTAAAAAATAGCATTCATAAGAAATGTAATTGCGATATTTGCACTATATAAAAGTAATTTAATTTGTATGCATAGTCTTTCAGAGGACTGATTTTAATAACATTAAAATGTTTTTCAAAATACAGGCTAAAGCACTGGGTATCTTTAACATCATGAAATGCACAGATTACATTCACTGTACTTAAAATCAGACACAAAAAGTACTATTTTTGTGCAATTTCTGACTGCTATTTTTTTAGTTCACACTGAAGTCCAAGAGATTTCTACAAACATTTGGAATGATTTGCAATGTTCCCTGTATAAACGTTGTTTTTTTTAATAAAACAGTGGATTTGTTTAAATTTTCATTCATGCCCTTTTTTTGTAATCCAAGTTAAAAATAAAAAGAACAGCAAGTAACTGGTTATATAATTCTAACATGTCTTTTTTGCCTTTCCATATTATTGAGTTTTATTTAAGTAGATAATAAATGATCATATTTGCAATGAGTTTATTTTTGTTTACTATTTTTGCAAATAATTAAAATTAAAACTATTAATATTATTCTTATATTATTTTCCTTTCACTTGTGCAACAGCAAGACTATTATCATTAGTCTTAGAATGAAGTATTCAGAAAGAGTGTAAGAATATTTCTCTTACCTTAAGCTGAAAATCACCCTTGCAATTCGTAACACTTTGAAATCAGTTTCTTAGAAATGCTGGGGAGATGGGATACAGAGTTAAGATGAGCTGGCTCATTACCACAAATCAAGACAGCATAAATTGGACTCATCACCTCCAGTGATGAAGTGCCCACTTCCATTGGCTCTTATTCTGCGTTTAGAAGAGGGAGAGATATCTGGACTTCAACCCCAGATGGAGGTCATCTGTCATACAGTAAATCCACTGACAGGGAGGTCACATGACCATGTGAAGGAGACAGTTGCTGATAGAAATTTCTAATTTAGATTTTTTAATTTCTATATTAAAAACTAAAAGAAGGTTGTATAAACCTCCTCCCTTAGTTCCCCCCCCCATTAGATATGCCAGATAACAATGCAAGCCCAGAGAAAGAATTAGGCAGGACACCCATGCAACACCCCTACAATTCAGAGCATAGCCATGGGATCTTTAACTACCAAGTAGTTAAGAATGTGGTCTCAGTGCACCTAATCATGATTCTTGGGCACTGGTATTGGAAAATATGGACCACAGGGAAGACCACAACATGATTTTTACACTGGTTACCAGGGCCTACCTTGATTATTTTCTGAGAACAAACAAAATCTGCCTACAAGGTATTGGCACTTTTAAATGAGTAAAAACTGAGTTTTTCCAATCTATTTGTCCCACATGTGAACATGTATCCACATATTTTATTGTGTTATATTCTAAGAGGTGGAGATATCAGTACACATTGTCTGTTTGTCAACTACTGTCAATGTCATTATTGGAAGTAGTTATCTATTTATAACATATAGTACCAGCCAAGGATGTCTCCTTTAAATTACAGAATTGTGATTTTATTATTTAAAGTACAAGATTATACAAGGTGGTACAGTCCCACACTGAGATCTGTACAGTACATTCAAGATGGATAACAACAGTACAAAAATAAAGTTTTTCATAATGGATGAATTGTACTACACACTTTACACTGCAAATGAGACCAATGTCATTTATGATGTAATGGGGGAAATTTGCCCTTGAATTTCAGAGCCTTGAGGGTTCATGAAAAGAGCTCAATTATGTGCACGTCTTCAGTCTGTATTTTATGGTACACTGAAGCAAATCTTTGGAAATTGTTGGTAAATTTTAATCCTAATGTGATTTGTAACTTTGAAAGAAATACAACTTAATTCTGATCAAACAGTAAAGAAAGTCCATATTTGATTTCTTGAACCACTGAAATTTAATTTTTATAAAAATGCATACATTCCTTTCACCATAACCTTAAACGCAATTCTGTTATTTTACTGAGTGCAATGAAGTGCAGCAGAATACTTTCTATAAATTTGCAACTTACTCACAGGGCAAAAATATGTGAAATAATATGCATGACTTGTTTTCCAGAGAATTACTTCCTCTGAAAGATTTTTTCATTATCTTCAACACAACATTACAAGGCCCATTTCAGTTTATTTTATGGTAAAATACTTGCTAATTCAGCTGTAAAATATTTCCTTTCAGCCAAAGTTTCCTTGCAACATGTTAAATAAAAAAACGTTTTTTTATCATTTTAGCATACAGGAAATGACTGGCATTCCATCTAAGATGTATCATTACAACCTTGCACCTTGTGTCTCCAGGGTTAGGTTCCTGACCACCACAACTGTCCAAGGATAAAGTGGTTACTGAAAATGGAAAGCTTGCATAAGTATTTTTCACACGTAACGGTGGTCTATCCTGTCAAATATATTTCTTGATCCAGGACCTGCACTGCTTTATGTCTTGAATCAAAGAATGTTAATGCATGAACTGTACCTCCTGTAGATACTGAACAACCAGTTCTGGGGAGATGTGGAAGAGTGAATTTGGCACAGTGAAAGTTACAATGCTGTTTTCTGACTAACATTTGATTAAATAAAAGCAACTTATAGTAACGATATTGTACTTGGAACCACTACGACAATAATCAGTTCCAATAGGTATGTAATTGCCTAAAAGTAGTTGTTGTGAAGAGGCAGCAGAACAAAAAGGCTGAAATGAAATGGGATGATAAAATGTGGAGAAAAGTCCATGCTTGAATAGATTGCCAATAATCAGGAATGTCTAGTTTGAAGGTAGAAGGGGAGGAGCACAGAGATGGATTGATAAAACTTTGAATACATTCAAACTTGGCAACCAATTTGAAAAAAACGTCAACACATCTAATTAGATGGGAATTCCTCTTCTATCACTTCAACAGTCAAAAAAAATTCAACCTTTACAAAATATTAAATGTCATTGTGAAAGAAGCTGAAACAGTAACCAAACACATGGAATGATTTGTGAAAGGTGCTAGAGTAGTGGCTATCATTCTTATTCCTGTAATGCACAAATAATCTTCCAATGAAATCTTATTGCACCCTTAATTGAACAAACAACACATCTACTGTTTTTCAAATTTGTTCAACACTGTTTCTCTCCCTTAATTTCCCTAAAACAAAAGATAGGTTATCCATTAATTATCTTTATAAAATGGTGTGAATGAGATGTGACAAAATCAAATACAGTATAAATTCCTTGGTTACTATCAACCTTAAATTAAGAAAATCAAATAGGCAAATTTAATTTGGGTTTTGTAAACAGTTACTGTACCTGCAAAAGTATTCAGATTTTGATGCTTTAATGCTTGCAAATACAAAACTTTGATGTGGCAATTAGTATTTGCTCGGTTCAGTTTATTGTCATATGCACAAGTGCAGTTATTAAACAGATTTAAAAATATAATAAGAAAAAAATGGAAATGTCATGATTGTATAATAACTGTATAAAAACCCTTTTCTGTGGCAACATTTTTTTCTCATGGCCAGTAGCCATATCACCCTCCTGCTCTCAACTGGCTACCCACTGAAGCTAAGCAGGGTTGAGCCTGGTCAGTACCTGGTTGTGAGACCTCCTGGGAAGCTATGGTTGCTGCTGGAAGTGGTATTAGTGTGACCAGCGAGAGGGCACCCACCCTGTGGTCTGTGTGGGTCCTAATGCCCCGGTACAGTGGCAGGGACACTATACTGTAGTGGGCGCCTTCTTTTGGATGAGACGTTAAACCAAGGTCCTGACTCTCAGTGGTCATTAAGGATCCCCGGGCATTTCTCGATAAAAGTAGGGAGTTGTCTGGGCCCAAATTTCCCCCCTGGGCCTCCAAATTGTGCCCATGTATGATTGCCTTGCACTTGCCCTGCGATGGACTGGCACCCCGTCCAGGTCGTATCCTGCCTTGCACTCGTTGCTTGCTGGGTAGGCTCCGGCTTCCCGCGACACCGTATGGTATAAAGCGGTTTAGCAAATTAAATTGTCATCACAAAATTGCAAAATCACCTTAAAACGCAACATATTTAGCTGAGTGGTCTCTGTGCAATAAACTTTAACGCCAGCTGATGATTAATTCCAGGGAAAGGATGAAATGTCATTGTACTGTATAACATTTCATATATATACACAGAGGTATATTTTTGTATTTGCTCTGTGTGATTAATTAACAGCTCATCCAGGCTGAAAAGAGTAGTTACATGTTGAAGGTTACAGACAGAATTCTCCTTTGTTCTCATACATACCGAATCCTCCACTGTCACAAAACAGATCAATAAGATGAATGTGGATTACTTTAGAAACCACTTCTGACTGAAAAACTTCAAAAGTTCTATGTGATAAAAGCTAACATATACTATTCCCAATTGCGGTAATTCAATGCAACCTTATAATCAGTCAAAAAAAGTATATCAATCACTAATTTGCTTTTTGTTTTACTTACAAGCACATAGTGCTTGTAAAATTATAATAATATGCAAGTTAAAGTACATTACTTATTGTCAGTTATTTTTTGTATAAGCAAAATACTGCTTTTTGCCTCAGAACAATAACTGAATGAACTAGATTTTAAGTGGTAGATACTTTTTAACTGTTTAAACTGAAGAAGATCCAATATACATGTAGGCAATTTGAATGCAAATATAATTGTATTTTTTCTAGGAATATCTGTCAAAATGTTGTGAATTTGTACTAACATTGCAAACAAATCATTGATCATGATTACACTATGTAACTGTTAAAACATAGAATTGTGAAGAACACACACACCACATAACAGTAGGAAAACGTTTTGAAACCAATTTGTCTTATTGGCAAACTCTGGCCACTTGTCAGAGGAGGACAACAATACATCTCTTCTGACTAATTGCTGCAGAATGGTTAATGACTTGAACTAATTTGTTTCCTGTGAAATGAGACACTTACTGATGGCCTAGTTTAACCAGCTTGAGATTGAATAAGCACTTGGCCTCAAGGATTCAGACCAGGCTAACTTCCTTCTGAGATTAACATTTATCATGCCACTTTAAAAGAATGTTTTCCTTTCGGTATTTATTTCAAGGCTGAATCATAGATACAACTGCTAGACATGTCATTCCTTTCCGTCTTTTCTATATTTTTAAATGATATTATCAGATGAATGTCTCATTTATTTTCCATGCTGAAAGTGAAAAAGTTTGGGACGGATAAATTTACAAACAGCAACATACAACACAACACTTAAATATATGACCAATTTGATAATTAAACAAAAACTTCTGAAGAACGCTCCACAGCTGAAAGGTTATATTTGTACCTACAATTTGTGCATACTCATACAGTACTGGTGGTGCATGAGCTATATTAAGTTGTAATGGTCGTTCCTTAATACTCTTTTTAACAGGGATGGCATCCCACCTAATTCGGGATAACAGGATCGATCAACAGAGTTAAAAATAATGCAAGGTTCGTAAGAAAAAGAAAGGATAACACACTTTATGTGGCTGGATAAATATAGAAATTCACTATAAATACATAGCAATAACAATAAAACTGAAAAAATAGTGTAAAGAACATTCATACACAGAGGTTATACCCAGAAAAAATACAGACATTAAGAATTTTGCAACAGACACGGTGTTTTTTCAACTGTCGTTGGCAACAATAGAGAGTCTGGTGTTCAACACATCCAACTATCTTGAAAACAAGGAAGAAGAACAAGAGAGATCTCACCCATTCTGACGTGCTCCAAAAAATGTCCTCAGTTCCATACAGAAAAAAAGAATATTAGTGCAAACAAAAAGAAAGCTTAATAGGAAAATAAATCCATAAAAGGCTTCCAAAAGATGTATCCACAAAGTCCCTCAAAGGAAGTCTGATGAAAGTGATAGAAAAGATGAATAAGCAACAGTCAAAATGAATAGTTTCACTTCTAACCTGTAATCCTGTAAACCTTTTTTGTTTATAAATCTGGCCTGGGAGAATCAACCTCTGTTTGCCCAGAATACATGTCCCCACCTTTGCATGACGACCAGATATTTACCTGGAGTTTTTGAAGGGACAGTAACCAAACGTGGTTAACACTACTTAAGTAACCAAGGTTACATAGACCACCCCACCAGAGGTATCAGGGGTAGAACTGAAATATATCTTCAAGTTAACTATATTAATATTATCAGTATTTTTTCGATGCATCTATCCATTTAAGTAGATTATTAATTATTTTCATAATTTTAACCAGTCCTAATCGTTTTAAACTTAGCAGAAAACTTTTCCATCGCATCTAACAATGGGTAAGCTCTGACCAAAACTAAATTCTGTTCTTGATATTGTACATTGCTTTGTCTGAGGTTATAATATTTTCCTTGTTTGCCTTGGGTTTGTACTATACTCTTAGCTACCTCTTCAGCTATCCCATGTTGTGATGTTGCCTTTCTACCAAGGTGTAACATGGGCTTGACAGTATGGGAGAAACTGCAATCAAGCAATCTGATGGGCCTTTTAATAAACGTCCCAATGCCAACTCAGCCAGCATGTAACCTGTGGTTCTGTTTTGTAGAATTAATAGCAAATCTAAATTCCATAGTCCACTGATCCCAAAGTAGATGTTTTCTCCCCACAAAGGAAGATTAGTCTGAGGATGATATTTATTGGTAAGTTTCTAGATAACAACCCCACGTTTTACAGATGACTGCAAAGAACAAGACTGGTACACAATCTAAGACCAAAAACAGAGGTATTCCCCACATTGTAAAGATTTTGTGAATTAAAAGGTTTACTAATTTTGCATTTTTATGGTCTCTTATTGGGAACATCTTTACCAACTTAGTGAGTAATCCACAATCTCCACAAGATTGGTGGAACTTCCACCTTGGTCAATTGAAGTAGGCCTGTGGACTGCTAATTGGAGGATTTATGTTACTGACCTATTTAACATTCCTTAGCACATTTCCATGTATCTTTCTGTATTGACAACCACTAAGCCATTTTCAAAATATATAAGAGGGTCTTTACTTTCCCTAAATGACCTTCCAGGGGGTTGTCATTAAAAATACAGGAGAAATACAGTTTTTAAAGTTTCAGGTACAACCAGCTGGAATTACTGACCTCCACTGGTCCTACATTAAGAATCCTCTTCCTGTATAGTACTCTAAAATTGAACTGTTATAAATGGAGAGTCCAACAAGTCAGTCAAGAAGATGTCTTTGAAGTATTAAAAGTCCACGACAATGCTGCATGATCTGTCACTACTTTGAATGACACACCCTCCAAAGATTGTTTCTGTTTCACCCTTACTAAGGATCCAGGAGGCATAGGCAAGCACATGCTCATCATCCTCTTCTCTTGGGGAAAGAATTGCCCTGAGCCCCACCTCCAATGTATTGGTGTACAAATGGAAAGGCTTGGAGAGATCAAGGTGAGCTAGGACTGGAGAGGTTTTCAAAGACTTCTTCATGTTCTCAAAACTGGCTTGACACTCTGGTGTCCATTCCCATTTAACAGCCTTCTTCTTAAGATTATTTAATGGTGCAGCCATATCAGCAAAGGTAGCTGCACCTGGTGTAGTCATGAAAATACTTCATCCAGGTTTTAAATGTTGCCTTTCGTCAACCAAATAAAGACTCATGTCATCAATATATACAAAGCAACACATACCTCGTAAATCTCTGAGAACAAACTCCAAATGTCTCTGAAATGTGGTTGTGGCATTCTTCAATCCAAAAGGCATTAATTAAATTGGTAAAGACCAAAAGGTGTAGACAAAACTTTTTTCTTGCAGCTCTCTTCTTCCATCACCACTTGCCAGTATCCTGAGCGAAGATCCAAAATACTAAAAATACAGGCTTTTTTCAATGAATCTCATGAACATTGAGCATAAGGATATGCATCAAAATGGATTTTAGCATTCAAGAGACGATGATCTGCACAAAAGTGATTTGTATCATCAGTTTTCTTGATCAACACTACCAGTGAAGACCCTGGTGATGATGTACAGTAGGTTCAATAATATTATCTTCATGCATTTGTTGCAATTATTTTTAAATAAGCTCCCTTTTAAATAGAGAGACTCAATGCACTTTACTACTTATGGGGACTTCATCCAAAGTGTGAATAGAATGGTGAATGATGCTAGTCACCCCTAATCGAGATGTACAAACTTGGGGCCAGATCTTAAGACCATCAAGACTTGTAGGTTCCTTATTGTTCCCTGAAGTAGGATAATGATAAGTCCCACCTTCAGTACCACCTAAATTCTTGGCAGGCAAACTGAAATATAATCCAAGAGGACAAAATATGGTATCTTTCTTCTCCACTTGAAGTAGGAAAGAATGTTAAACCACACTTAATTCTATTCTGTTGACTCCTAAAATCAATCTGGATTTGGGTTTTGGTAAGAAAATCTAGTCCCAAAACCACAGGGAATGTCAAATTTACATTATCCATAATATACTAATATACCGTACAGACTGTATTCAAGGTCCAAAATTCTCTATTATCTATACCAAGAATTTTCTTCCCCATAGCATCATGGCATGGTCCATTTGCTAAAGCAAATACTTGATTGTCAAACTTCAGCAAAACCTCCCCAGATCTCTTAATTTGTTGCCATAATCCTTTCTGCGAATGGAAAGGTACTACATGTATCCAATATCTCTGGAACACCCGTTCTCTCAATTGTACAGGTACCAACAGCAAAGGGTTTTTTTTTGGGACTGTTGCAATTTCTCATGATAAAGGCTGTACATTGTGGTGAATATTCACCTTGGCCCTCTTATAGTTACTGCTTTAAGAATCTTTCTGAGAACTCTTGGCAGACTGACCAGAAGACTGATTACTATTCTTTGACCGGTTCTTTTTTTGCCCTGACCATTCTTTTTCCACTATTACACCAACCTGAACAAGATCTCCTACTTCTTTACAGACCCTCTAAGGCAAGCAGCCAGCCTTGGATTGCTACTATTGAGTGTTATTTGAACCATCTCCAGGCCTCCACCTCAGCCATAAAGCATGATATTCATAAGCAAAATCACAAATGGTTCCTCCAGGTTCCTGTATTCGTTTATGAACTTTATACTCAATCTCCATTTTAAAGTCACAAGAACAAAAAGCAAAAAACAGGTGTCAAAGGATCCAGGAGCCACGGGTGGGCCCAGGCGCACCTGTTTGATCCTAGGCCTACCCAATCAGTCCAAAGTAATTCAAGATTTTTTTTCCTTGTTTGCATTACATGATTTTTAATGTTACTCATTTGATTTTTTCACCATATGTAGTTTGCTATTGGCTTACTGTGTATCTTTTGTGACAATAAGAAAATATGTAAATGCAGTGGGAAAGTGCATGCGTAGCTGTAGCCTAATTGGCTATCGTTGTCATCAGTCACTCTTGGAGCTATCTAGCGCTAGGTTTTTGGTTTATTAGACAACATGGCAAAACAAATGCATATATCTATGTTTTTCAAAAAGCCACGTGTAGATGACCAGACCAGTCTCAAAACAAATAAGACACATGAGATGCTAAAGGCATCTTGGGTTTTAAGGTGTACAGCCTGGATTCCCAAATAGAAGTGTTTCTGGAATGCAAGCGGCAGTGCATGCGTTTGCTTGTAGCAGCTCGATACATGCTCGACCTGTAGGAATTAAGCAAGAAGAGGTTCTAAAGTTTCTCCTGTAAAGAAATGACCAGTTTTGGAATGCATGAATAACATTAAAATACTGTAATATTCCGGGGTTTACGTGGGTATGCGCCCTCGCCGCTGCCGCCTCAGGTCAGCCCCCAACCGTCAGGGACTCAAACCCGGGACTCCGGCATCACTTGACAGGGACCCAGCCACTTGAGCCAAAGAGAAACCTCCTATCAGCCCGACGGCTGTGGTCCCTGCTACTCACAGGGAAGGGCGGTGACATCACCGTGCTGGTAAGCCGCTCAAACAACCTGCAATGGTGGCCATATGCATTACAATACTATTGGCGGATAGATGCGAGCATGCATTTTACAGATAATCACCACTAAATGCCCTGCAGTATTTTTAAGTGAACGACGTTTACAGAGCTAAAATACATCCGAAGTATGTATTTGATGCTTTTATTAGCAGACCATTCTTGCAATTAAAGGTACGATGAATTGGTTAGCACTGTAATACGACTATACCAATTCAGTGTCAAGTCTTGTGGGAAGAAAGTCACGAATTTCCAAATCAGGTGTCTTTTAGCATCGAAAATAGAATACTAATTTTGTGGGTTTCATACAAGTTTAAAAAGCATCATGAAGTATCAAACAAGATCTTCAGAACTTAATATTTTTATACCTTTGCAGTTTTTATTCTCATGGCACCTCACTCGATATTACCCCTGGGGCAATGCGTTTACTCCAACCTCTGAAACCCATATGTGCGTGCACGTTCTTCTGGTATGTTAAATACAATATTTCGGACGTATTTTGAATCTTGCGGTTTGGGTTGTGTTCATTGTGTTTTGCAATAAAATATTAACTTCAGAGTAACTCGTAAAACTACTGAACAATCTAAAAGCAGGCATACAAAATACTTAGAACTGCTACAAGCAATAAGTGAAAATGAGCTCTTGCAGCTTCTTTAGCTAAAGACAAAATCCTCATAAAAGAGACCTTTGCAAACTAACTGTCATTTGAACGGGAACGTGCCGACTCTAAGTGACAAGATTATCGCCATATTCAATTCCAAGCCCCGACGCCTGCATCTGGTCTAGAAGGCCAAAACCTCACAACAGAGGTAGGCACTGATTGTTTTTTTCTGGGTCTCCGCCATGGCACAATAGCATTCAGCAGCCTAGGTAATTGTTGCTTAACTTGTGTGTGTGAGAGAGACAGTATGTTTATATATATATAAGGTTCTGCTAATTCTACTGTTTGATTATAGTCCTTGAGGATTGGATTGTAAATTGGAGGGGTGCCCCTATGCTGGCAGTACGGTCAGTTAGAGACCGGGCCACCCACTTTTTCACAGGCCCACCCAAAAATCAATTCCTGGCTACGCACCTGTCCAGGAGTCAAAGATGTCACAACTCATTGCAAGCCAAGGTACCCCTAGCTGATTCTAGCCCACATGGCCCCAGCAATTCTCATCCAATTGTGCAAAGGGTAAACGCACATTAAAAAATAAAGACAGCTTAAAACAGCGTAAAAATACCCTTTACAATGGTGGTGGTAATGGCATGTCTCTAAATCAAGCCATAAAGTGAACATCTAGAATATTTCGCTCCATATGATTCGGAAAGCAATGAGTGAAATATTAGCAAGCAGTGTGTGTGATAATGTCTCAGTTGAAGATGGTGGAAAAAATCCAAAGCATGTGTCAGTAATCATCTATTTTAAACTGTACTCATTATTTAGTCTGCTCTTGTGAAAGTCATATTTCAAACAATACCATACAGTAGATAGAAGATTGCCTAAAAAGGGAAAGATGTCTCCTAATAGGTAGAGAAATGTGTAACCTGTTCTGATTATTGAAAGTGACCTTTCTTTTGGCATATCTGACAGGTTCTAGTGTGTTGAAGGATGATATTCCCATAGAATGCATTAAATATGCCCATGATAGATGTTTGAGTATTTAAGTGTATTTTGTAACCAGAAAAGCATACCAGAAAATGAAAATTTACCACCTTGAGTTTTTTAATAATGTGATTATTTTGTAACAGTATCTAATTCTGTTTCCTGTGGTTACTGAAATATAGAGTAAATGTGAGTGTACAGTATGACCCCAGATAAGGTTGTATCAGTAAAGCAATATGGACTGAATAAATTAGTGCAGTCATCTTACACAGAAAGTTAAACAATTACACATAAAATAAATAGTCTCTATTCAAGGTCATTTCAATACTGACTACCTTTTGATATGAACATGTAGAGAAATACAGGTCAAGTTCTTATTCTTCTACATTATATTTAATCTTGACATTTATTAGAAAACACTCAGTTAGATTGTAGTATTTCTCCAAGGCTACTTAAACAAGACCAATAATTACCTCCAAAGCATTTTTACATACAAAATAAGGTAACACATGGATGATATACAATAGTAACATATCATTTATAGTTAAGGTCAAAGAGCTCATAAAAGTCTGCAGGCAAGTTGTTGCTGACCTGCACGAGTTGGTGGGGATGACCATAAATCATACACAACTTTTGACTGTAGTGTTCTGGACATAATGACTCTAGAGCCATTATGATATGGGGAATAAGCTCAAACAAATACCAGGATACTTTGGCCAAACACTTGGCTCCTCTTCTGTTATCTAAACATCATACCTTTGATGGCAGTAACAGTTGAAGCTTCATACAGTATTAATTCAAAATTAGTATGATTCTCCGAGACAAAAAGAGTGCACCTTAGCAACATAAACCTCATGTTACGGTACAATTTCTCAACCTTATTTTAAATTAACAAGATAATGGAGCAATGACCTTAGATCAAATTTGAATGCCAAGTTCTCCATCATCACAAAAATACAACTTGCCACCAAAACACCAAATCAATAGCAACTCTAAACTTTTCTGGCTGATGTGGTTTGGCCACTGCTCTTTAATCAACACTCACACAGCAGCATCCAGTTGGTTATATTCCCTCTCACTCACATGCATTCTGAGAACACCAGCTTTACTGCCCATGTTAGGATATGGAGAACGCATGCAGAATAGTCAGGACATAATCTGCATCTAAACTGTCCATCAGATGTAAAAGGAACATACAGTATATTGCTAAGCAATGCTCAACTTCTTCAGGTCCCAACACTTAATGTCTGCCCTTCCTCAACTGCACCATGCTCTCCCATTTAGCCTAGTTAACTTCTGCAAGTCTAGAACTTGTATAGCTAGAATACAGGCATATTTTCTCAAATATTCCTAGCTAAGCAAGCCCCCCGGCTTCCAAATAATCTCAATTTATTAGAGAACAGACATTCCCCCTGCCCAGCCAGCAAAAATAAAATCTTTGACCAATTAGCTTTGGAATTCAGAGACCTTCTATTTTTGATTAAAACAACAGTAAAACGTTTTGTGTTTGCATTACCTTGATCATTATTGTTATCTTAATTTGTAAGCTAGGCAGCATGGTTTCACAATGGTTTGCATTTCTGTCATGCAGCTCTTGGGCCCTGGGTTCAGTTCTAGACCTGGGCTGCTATGTGCATGGAGTTTATATGTTCTCCTCGTGTTTCTGGTGTCATGTACCAGGTGCTATGGTTTCCGCACACCACAAGGTCCAATGGCATAGTTGTTGCTGGAAGATTACTTGGCTTCTGGATAATTTGGCCCTGGTGTGAGAGTGTGACTCTGTTTGCCCAGAGATGGACTGTTGGCCCTTTCAGTGTGTACCCTTCCAAATGCCTGTTGCTTGCAGGGAGACAGATTGCAGGACTGCACTGTTGAAGCCCCAGCTAGAGTCAGGGTTAGCATTCCCACACTACTTAGACCTTTTGAATACTAAGTATTATGGGTACTACTAGTACGGGTCCCAAAGGGAACATTAGGATGAGTGATAATTTTCTCGTATCCAGAACTTATTGTCGGAGACTTTTCACTGGCTTTGTTGTATATTGCAGCGCTAAAAAATTGCATTCTAAAACTGAGTCAGCTTAAAAGTTGTAAAAAAAAACCTTTTCTACGGAAGACCATCAATTTCCAAGAGCATTTTTCAATGGTGTTGATTGTTGTAGACTCGTATTTTTTCATTTGAGGAGCATTTGCAAATCTGATGCCTGAGAGTCTTCAGAGACAAATTGCAGGACTGTTCTGTTGAAGCTCCAGATAGGGTCAGGGTTAGCATTCCCACACTACTTAGACAGTTTTTATGCTCAGTGCTGGATTTTGGGGCCCAAGTCAGCTTTAGGATGACAGATTTTTTATTTTGGAGACTTTTTGGTCGGTCAGATCAAAAGTTGTTACCAAACATTATTCAATCCAATACATTTGGAAGAGCTTTTATCGATGGTTTTGATTGTTTCGTACTCATACAATACAGTTTGGTTTGGGGAACATGTCAAAATCCAATGCCTGGAGAGATTCAGATATACAGTACATTGCTGAACTGCTCAGGTGAAACCCCACCTAGGGTTAGGGTTAGAAATAACACACTACTTAGATAGTTTTTATCCTCAGCACTGGGGCCCAAGTCACCTTTAGGACAAGTTATTTTTTGCTCTTATCTTAAATTTGGTATGTGGATGGTGCTTGCACCGCTCGGTATTTGTATCCCAAAACTGAGTCAGTTGGATCAAAAGTTGTAACCAAACATTATTGAATCTAAAAGATTTGCAGGAGCTATTACCAATGCTTTTGACTGTTTCACACTCATTCTTTTTGGTTGAGGAACATGTCAAAATCCAATGCCTAGAGAGGCTCAGATATAGGTCACGGAAATGCCAGTTGACACCCCAGGTTGTAGGGTTAGTGTTAGCATTCACACACTACTCAGACAATTTTTAAGCTCGGCACTGGATTTTGGGACCCAAGTCAGGTTTAGGACTGGTGGTTTTGTAGTCCTATCTGAAATTTTTTTTCAGAAACTCTCTGGGGCCTGGGTGGCGCAGCGCACCGCGCGGTTGTTGTGTCCCGAAAATGAATCGGTGGGATCAAAAGTTGTCACCAAGCATTATTGAATCTCATTTAATTGCAAGAGCTTTGACCAACGGTCTTTATTGTTCCCCCCTGTGACAGGGTGCTTGTTTTTTCTTTCTTTTGATGAAAATGAAATATTTTCCTCTACCCTTCCAGTAGGTTTGTGTGTGTGTATGTGATACGAATGAGGTATGAATGATACCTTTTATGTTTCCCTAAAATCACTGCCGTGTTTCCCCCAGTGAAGTATTGTATTGCGTTGATCAAGATGGCCACCAGTCATCACTTTTTCTGTTTGTAGTATCCCACAATGCTCCCATAAATGATTTTACAGGGAAAGGTTACTGGTGAGCCATCTATAAATAACAGATGTAAGATAATGTGTTTTGTTTAAGTGGTTATATAACTGTTGCATGACTCTGTTACTGAATGACCAAACATGATTTAGGGTTAGCTTTTACACTCTACTTAGACAATTTATTTGCTTAACACTGTATTTTGGGGCCCAAGTGAGGTTTAGAACTAGTGGTTTTTTGTCCTTATCTGAAAATTGTTTTCAGAAACTCTGGGGGGCCTGGATGGCGCAGTGGACCGCGTGGTAGTTGTATCAAGAAACTGAGTCAGTCGGATCAAAAGTTGTCACCAAGCAAGACTGAATCTCTTTCAATTGCAAGAGCTTTGTTCAGCGGTCTTGAATGCGTCCCACTCGAGCCTTTTGATTTGTGGAACATGTCAAAATCCCATGTCCAGAGAAGCTCAGATGTAGATCGCAAAATGCTCAGTTGACAACCCAGCTAGGTTTAGGGTTAGCTTTCACACTCTACTTAGACAATTTATTTGCTTAGCACTGTATTTTGGGGCCCATGTCAGGTTTAGAAATAGTGTTTTTTTTGTCCTTATCTGAAATTTGTTTTTCAGAAACTCTGGGGGGCCTGGATCAAGCAATGTAACGTGTGGAAGTTGTATAAAAAAACTGAGACGGTCGGATCAAAAGTTGTCCCCAAGCAATACTGAATTTCTTTCAATTGCAAGAGCTTTGTTCAACGGTCCTGATTGTTTCCCTCTCATACCTTTAGGTTTGGGAACACTTCAAAATCCGATGCCTGAAGAGGCTCAGATATAGATCGTAGGATTGCTCTGTTGACACCCCAGGTAGGGTTAGGGTTGGCATTCACACACTACTTGGACAATTGTTAAGCTCAGCACTGGATTTTGGAGCAGGTTTAGGCAGGTTTAGGACAGGTAGTTTTGTAGTCCTACCTTAAAAAATTTTTTTCAGAAACTCTCTAGGGCCTGGGTGGTACAGTGCACCGCGCTGTAGCTGTATCCCGAAATTAGGTCCGTGGCATCAAAAGTTGTCACCAAGCATTATTGAATCTCATGTAATTGCAAGAGCTTTGAAAAACAGTCTTGATTGTTTCCCCCTCATACCATTAGGTTTTGGGAACATGGCAAAATACGATGCCCAGAAAGGCTCGAATACAGATCGTGGATATGCTCAGTGGACACTCCAGTTAGGGTTAGGGTTAGCATTCACACACTACCTGGACAATTTTTTAGCTCAGTGCTGGATTTTGGGGCCCAAGTCAGGATTAGGAAGGGTGCTTTTTTAGTCCTATCTGAAAAAATGTTTTTTCAGAAACTCTGAGGGGCCTGGGTGGCACGGTGCACCACGTGGTAGTTGTATCTTGAAATTGAGTCGGTGGAATCAAAAGTTTTCACCAAGCATTATTGAATCTCATTTAATTGCAAGAGCTTTGAGCAGTGGTCTTAAATGTTTCTCCCTCATACCTTTAGGTTTGGGAAACATGGCAAAATCCGATGCCCAGAGAGGCTCAGATACAGATCACAGAAATGCACATTTGACAACCCAGGTAGGGTTAAGGTAGTAGTTTGTAAATGCTAACCCTAACTTTTGCTAGGGGTTCAAATGAGCAGTTCTGCAAACTATATCTGAACTTTAACAGGCATCGGATTTTGACATGTTCCCCAAACTAAAACATATGAATCTAAAACAATCAAAACCATTGAAAAAAGCTCTGGAAAATTTGTCTGACAAAAGTTGTCTTACAACTTAAATCGATTTTGTCGAATACAGTTCCTGAGCGTTGCTAAGTGCAACAAAGGCAGCTAAAAGACTCTGAACAAAACATTTCAGAAAAGAGCAAATTATCACTCATCCTCTTGCTCACTTGGGAAGCAAAATATAGCACTGAGCGTAAAAATTGTCTAAGTAGTTCGGGAATGCTAACCCTAACCCTAGCTGGGGCTTGAACAGAGCAATCCTGCAATCTGTATCTGAAGACCTCCAGTCATCAGATTTAAAAATGTTTCTGAAACCAAAAGGTATGATTCTTAAACAAACAAAACGATTGAGAAAAAACTCTTAGATATTCACGAACTTCAGTAGAACAGGTTTTCTTACAACCATTGATCTGGCTCAATTGACTAATACAATTCCTAAGCGCTGTAATATGCAACCAAGGCAGCCAAAAGTCTCTAGGAAAAAATGTTTCAGATAGGAGTAACCTGTCACTCATCCAACTTTTCCCTTGGGACCCAAAATCCAGCACTCAGTGTAAAAGCTGTCTAAGCAGTGTAGAAATGCTATTTCTAACCCTTCAACAGAGCAATTCTTCAATCTGTCTCTGAAGATCTCCAGGCATCAGATGTGAAACTCTTCCTAAGAACCAAAAAGTATAAGTCTAAAACAATCCAAACCATTGAAAAAAGCTCTTAGAAATTCATGAGCTTCGGTAGAACAGTCTTACAACTTAAATCTGACTCATTTATAGAATACAATTCCTGAGCACTACAATATGCAACAAAGGCAGCTAAAAGACTCAGAAAAGAGCAAATTATCACTCTTCCTACTGCTCACCTGGGAAGCAAAATACAGCAGTGAGCGTAAAAATTGTCTAAGCAGGGTGGAAATGCTAACCCTAACCCTAGCTGGGGCTTTAACAGAGCAATCTTGCAATCTGTCTCTGAAGACCTCAAACCAAAAAGTATGAGTCTAAAACAATCAAAACCATTGGGAAAAGCTCTGAGTAATTCATGATCTTCAGTAGAACAGGTATTCTTACAACCTTGGTCTGACCCAGTTTTCAAATACAATTCCTGAGTGCTGCAATATGCAAAAAAATTGTAGATAGGAGCAAACTATCACTCGTCCTACAGTTCACTTGGGCTCCAAAATCCAGCACAGTGAGTAACAGATATCTAAGTAGTGTTAGAATGCCAACCCTACCCCTAGCTGGGGTTTCAACAGCAATTCTGCAATCTGTCTGTGAAGCCCTCCAGTCATCAGATTTGAATTTCCTCAAACCAAAACATATGAGTCTAAAATAATCAAAACCATTCATAAAAGCTCTTAGAATTTCATCCACTTCATTAATTTGTCTTGTTTAAACAAAATTGTAATCAGCTGTTAAAGTGGTATTTAAAGTGAATGTGTATGCTCTGCTCTGGCGTTATGCGTGTTGATGTGTACAGTATTAATTTAGTCACATTAATGTTATTGGAACAAAGCTTACAAATAGGTTGATGCTTATGTTGTGCTTCTTGTTGCCTGTAGATAAATTCAACTATTTCATATGTTTGTCTATACAGTTATTCACTTCTCAAAAATATATAATATTTCATCATTTAAGATGAATTAGTTCACGCTTTAACGTACTGTATGTCTATTATATATACAATGTTCACATCAAAACACACCATGTTTATTCAGGTATATTGTACCTCGTTGAATGTCATTGATTGGGTGACACATTTTAGCTAAGCAGTCTTTGCCTCAGTTTGTTCAAGCCATTGTCTTCTCGTGCTTACTAAACAAATATATGAAATGTCTTTGTTGTCTCGGTCTCTACATTATGTGAATAAATCAACCATTTGACTCCATTATGTGATAGAAAGTTTTTAAACGCATGAGCAAAGCTGCCACAAAGCAAAATATTGTGTAGCAACTCTTAAAACGTGTATACTAGTAAGTTCTGCTCAGAAAAATAGAATGCTTTTTGGTGTCCCATATTCACATAGACTCACTGGACATTGCAGATAATGTAAATATCTTCATTAGCAGGAACACAATGAGAGGAACTTGTTTCATATACTGTAACATACTCCTACTGTTAATGATATGTTTGTTAATAAAACAAAATGTATTTTTTTATTTTAGGTTATGGTGGGGAGGGGGGGGGGGGGGTGATTTCTTAATGTTAATATATTTTAAGTGACAAAACAAGCACATCCCATAATTTTGAAAAGGTGGTTTGCATGTTACACATTTAAATAAATAAAATGATTAGATTAATCAGAAATATAATAATATTCATCTAAAGCCCCAAAATAAGGAAAAATACTGTAAGGGTTAAGTAAAAAAAAAGTTTAAAAACAACTTTTAGTCATCTTATACTAATACATATGTGTATTTTTAAGGGGGGGAGGGGTTCAAACCTGTGGTGGAAGTTGGCCCTGGAACATCAACCCTCATATATACAGTATACTGTACTTTTTTACTCGACTGGGGAATTACTTTTTAATTAGTCATTTTTTCATTAAGCAATATTTTTCAGGAATGCATCCCCTGTGTAAAGCAATAGGTTCCTGTATTGAATGGTTGTAGACTCACTGTGATCACAGCTTTACTCATTACCATCCCAAAATCCTAAGAACATGCTAAGAAGCATTGAGCTAAACACATGCTTATTGTAATAGTAATGGAGTTATATACATGAAAATACTGTCACACTTTTGCTGTCCTTTTTTTATGCTAAAAGGTTCAGACCTCCAAAGCAGTCATATCTACAGTATGGCTTTGGAACCAATAAATAATGTTAAGATTATAAAACAAATCCAAGCACTTGGCAGTAGGAGAGAACAGTGTTGTGGCCCTTGTCACAGAAATTTGCTCTGAGGTACCACATGTAATTAAATGTTTGCCATACCTAGTACAATGAAGAAAGCAATTTCTTTCACATTAGACAGATGTGGCCTTGAATTGTTCGTGTAATAGACTAGCATTCGATGCAGATGTGAGGAGTCATGTGTTTTCAATCTTCTACCCTCTGCTTTGAGGATAGACTATGGCTTTGCTTTTTCTTTAGCACCTAATACAGCAGACCTTTGGTTTCTCCACACTTGCAGAGTGACCTGCCCTGTATTAGATAGGAAGGTGCATGGGTGCATACAGTATCTAGTATATATATATATTCTTTCTTTTAAATATGTGGAGTAGGTTCTGTACATAAGGAATATGAATGTCTGTTTCAGAGTCATGAATGCAAACCTTAAAACATTAAAATGTTTAAATTGTGCAAGGATCTGAATGCTTTTGCAAGGCACTGTATGGGAGCCATACTGTACTGATTTTATTCTGACAAGAAACTAGAAATAAATTTAGACAAGGTCAAGTAACGGCTATTTTAAATGGTTTAATTTCTAATTCAACCACCTACCAATTTCCATAATTATAGAAAACTACTGGATCTTTGATTTTAGATTACTTAGTTTAATGTCTTACATATATAGAGGCGTTAAACTCTTCATTTATGGTACAACCCTATGACTTTTCCAGAGCACAGCAATAAATGAGTTAAGCAGTATTATAAACACCAAGGCCACAAGTCATTGAGAAAATGCCATTGCAATATAGAAGGCCTTTGTAAGATGGCCTGCTTCATAAAAGTAAATGGGAAGTATAACCTTTACAGGCACAATAAAGGCACATGCACATGCACTTAACAACTTTTATCTCTCTGTTGTTAGGTTCACTTCTTGTTCCTAAGTGTAATGTGCAAAATATTATCTGTTTTTTTATTTTTTATTTTCATTTCAATATTTATTTTTATTTTAATATGTTTGGTTGTAAATAAAACAAATAACAACATGACAAAGCCACAATCCATTTTGTCCCCACACTGCCCTCACCCTATCCCCAAAATCCTCCCCAAATTGGGTAATAGATCAGGAACTCAAGTACTGTTCAGAAAAGGCTAGCACTGACTGCAGAAAAAGTGATTGTAATTGGTTGCAGTTGACGTAAAACAATCCACAAAGAAACAAAAACTCAGTGACAGAGACAAAGACCATCATCTTTTATTGGCTGGACTTTTTGAGCACCCAGTAAAATGACTTGTAAACAGTATTATAGAAAATATAGAAGACCATGAATGCGGTCTACAAGGAAAAGGAGGGACTATGAATCCAGCTATAACCTCCCAACTCCTCAAGTAGGGTGATTAGTTAGATGTTGCAGCAACACAAATTCTCCTCAAGGTTATTTAACTTCTGATGAAGAGAAGAGTCTGGGGAGAGACAACAGCTTCACAGTGAATGTCACATGGTCTTCCTGTTTGCTTGGATTGCAAATACAGACGTCCTGTAAGGACTTGTGTGGAAAAATACAGTATTTAAGAAATATAGTAATAGGGAAGGCATATTTATTAGAATGTCGATATAAATGTGGGGGTTGTGGTGTATTCTCCTTAACCTGTATGTAGCGGAGCTAGTTTGGGCGTGGTGACGTCATTGGCCTCCCTGCGCGTAGCAAGGACCTCAGCCGCCTGGGCTGAAGGAGGTTTCCTTCAGCTCACTCGGCTGGTTCCCTGTTGCGTTACTCCAGAGACCCAGGTTTATGCCCAGGTGTTGCGGGACGAACCGGCAGGGTGGAGCGGCAAGGGCACGAGCCTGCGCGGAACCACCACGATCACATGTTCAGTAGCATGGAAAAACAACTACCACATTAACTCAGCCTGAGCTGAGTCTACTTGACTTTCCCAGTTCTTTTTCCAGATAAATCACATGGGCTCCTGGAAGAGTGAACCCATTGGTGACAGTTAAGCCTGCTCATTGGAGAAAAAACTGTGCTTCTCTCTTTGCATGTCTCACAGTTTCCTATTTCACTAACCATTTTATAGTTATTAAACCTGGACTGAACCCTCAGTTGCTTACTTGGTGTTAATGTTTAAAACTAAACCTAATAGACACTTAATTGAAATCAGCTGCATTAAATTCATTGCTTGCAACCTCATGAAAAATGTCCACATTAATTTTCTCTTTTGAGTGTGCCTAAACTACCATCTGGTGGTTTAAACTGACAAGAATAATCCAAACAGATAGCAAATCCATCGAGAAGGTTCCAGGAATTAGGAGGTAAATATTTGTTATTAGATTTATAATTTAGTTATTGTTGTTAATGTCAACAATTAACTGACTTCATATTCCTTGTTTTCTGTAGTGCACAGGAATTGCAGGAACCCAATATATGCCTTAGGTAAAATGTATTTTTTCCTAACAAATTTTGGGGCTGTCTGGAAACCATGCCTTGTGAAACATAAATAATGTGCTAGTGGGGACTCATGAAAAATAAATTTGGGAGATAATTTGTATTTTCCTCCAATGATTGTTACTCATTTTAAACAAGCATACACAAGTTTCCCAGATGGCAATCAATACGGGAAAGCAGAAAAAGATGCAATAATTAAATCACAGCAATCCTGACTCTTTCTATTTGCAGTGGTTGGCTGGCTGGGGCTTCAAAAGACTGAACTTTATCATGCTGCTGCTATTGATTTCCATGCCCAAGAACAGCTGATGTTTTGAAAACTAGGAAGCAGACGTCTCATGCTTGATGTATTTATTTTAGGTGATCTGGAGACTGCAGTAAATCTGAAAGCTGGTTGATGCATTTTGAAAAATAAATTAAAAGCAGTCCATGCTTATTTCATCAAGAAAGGCAACAATGAAATGAAATGAAATATCCATTAACCTGCTATGATCACCTTTTTCCTTACAATACAATGATGGAAAAACTGATAACCTATCAAAAAAGCCGTGCTGTAGAAAATGTTTTTTTCATTGTCCACTTCTGTATATAATTTAATTAAAGGAAATACAACACAGATGTTCTGATAAGGGTTATTAAAATGTACTAAGTTACAATTTCTTTGTCCAGTTTGGAATTAGGTGAATGGCACATAAGAGCTAATTCATATCTTAATTAGAATGGCAAGGTGTTTTAATTGATCCTAACCTGCTCTGTCAGAGTAACATGGCACTGGATTAAGTGAATAACAGCTTTATAGCACAAGTCACTTATGCTCTGTTCTCCATTTTTCCAATTCTCTAATCTGAATATAGTGTAGTGCTTTTAACAGCTAAGTAGTATACTGAGTGAATTTAGAGACAAATCATGGTTAATAGGAAGGTCCTGTACATTTAATATTAATATTGCAAAAGTGACATTTTAAATAAGACCTCAAAACATTTTAATGAAAAAATTGTTTTTCCGGACTACCTTGAAGTATTTATGTAACTGAAATGCAACGCTGCCCTCTGCTGTTAAAACAAAATTAAAACCATGTGATAAGTGATAAAAGTGAATATGCTATTGAAGTCCTTTAATATAAATACAATCTGAGCCTTTTTACATAAAAGGAGAGGGATTCAGAATCAAAGATACTACTGTAGCCAAAATTTAAATAATGCTGTAAACTGAATATTCTGAGAACGGTTCATGGCAGTATGGTACTTATTTTTGTTAGTAATGTCTAAATAATCTAATGTCTAAAATTAACATATAGATCTGTGTGTCCCACACATGCTCTCCATGTAGCCATATGATGTAATTACAGTATATTTACTTTGTTAATAAAGTTCCTATACACTTTTTACCATTGTGTTTTGTTAAGGGGCTGCAAAGGTTTTGTACAAATATTTTCTTAAATATTTGTTTAAAATTTCTTAAATATATTAAACTGTGAGACAGGGCTAAACAATACTAGTTTTACCTGAAGCAGTAAATATAAGAGACCGAACCAGCTTATCCATTTATAAGTACAGAAGCATTTTTGAAAGCAGATATGCAGTTTACTGTTTGTAGACAGTTCCGCATTTCACAGTAAGAAGTGGTAAAAGATCACACGCAAGGTCACTTTCAGATAGGCAACTCAGGTGCTCCGATGTACAGTATGTTCCAGAGTAACCCTGGTCATATACAGTATACTCTATAAGGAAATGTTATTTGTTATCTACACCTCTAAGAGAACTACAGTATAATATAAATTTGCATTTGACTTTTTAAAAATTTCAAAGGTCACAAAAAAGGTACATTTTGATAGAGCGCATATATTTCCTATAGGTTTGTCACTATAGCTTTGATCCTACTGTATGTACACACTATAAGACATTTTGAAGATTTTGTATGTATCCTTTAGAAAAGATAATATTTCAAAGGAAATGTAATTTTTTGCTATAATTCACCAGGTTTTTGTGGTCCATAATAACCACGATTTGTGTGACACAAGCGCTGTCAATACTTATCCAGTTTGTATTAAGATATGTTAACCACCTCCACTTTCTCAATAGTAAATACTGTACTACTGCTTGAGATGGAAGCTTCAAACATACTGTATCTTCTGTATAACTCTTTTCAGATATATTTATAGTTTTGGGGTCATTTGGTATTTTTAAAGTTTTTGTAGTCTAACCCAAGATTTTCAAACTGCATTATAATATACAATTTGAGTCAATTTAATATTTAGTTTTTGGTGTACTTTGCCCTATACCTTTATCTGCATACCTACAATTTATTCTGTACATATGCAGCTTTAGAGCATATGTGCTCTACATTTGACAGCAGAGTTACTGAAGAGTTTCAGTGCAAATAGCAAAATCCTGAATGCATGTATCCATTTTTATGAAATACAGTGGCAAACCCCTTATCATCTTGACTTTATTGTCTTGCAGTATTATTATAAAGCTGCTACACATTTCTTTCACATTAGTGATTGACTGTCCTCACCTCACACAGTTTTGTTTACTTTCTAACATGTACACTGAACATAAAAAATCACTTATAACTAAAATGAATTAATGGGGTTATCAGAAAAATTACAAAATATTTTGTAGCAGGTATACAGTTGTTTAATTGAACAAGTATGAGATAGGTATTCTGATAAACACTTAAAAAATGATTGATCAACAAGGGGTCTAGTGTAAAAGTTACAAGCTAGAAGGTTGTGTGGCCACTGTTGTAAGCAATACAAGCAGTACGTTTGTGATGCATGGTTTGTATCAGGTTTCAGATGTTGTCTTGTGGGATTTTGTCCCATTCCTCCTGCATATCAACCATTTGTTTGTTCACTGATCTCTGGGCCTTAGATGCCACATGTCATTCCAGAAATGTTCAATGGGACTACCTTAATCAGGCAAGCAGGATGTCCTACAATATGACTGTCACATTTTCATCTCACAAAGCTATTGTTACATATTTCTATAATTATGTCATTTATGTTGGTCCATTTGTAATTGTACCTGTGCCACAATGGCACTCTTTATCAGGGTTATATACAGTAAACTACTGTAAGTCAAGATGTGACTGAATAGTTGTCACTTTGCACTTTACTTGCGCTTTTTGTTTGGAATTTCTTGTCTAAGTTGAATTCTTATTTTTATAACATAAATGAAATTAATATTACTACCAAGTTCAATTTCTTATTTTTGAAAACTACTCCACCAGAGAAAGCAAAGGAACTTCTTTAAGAAATCAGATCATGCAGTTCTGTGGTACAGTATAAGTAGGAGGTGGTCAATTCCAGGATCTACAAAGACATAGTTGTATTCACACTAGAAGGTATCATTACCCAAAGAGCTAGACTGTAAAGAACATTGTTCTCTTTGACAGAACAAAAACCACTACAGGAGCAACACAACTGAGTTGAGTAACAAAATTGACAAAATCAATGGCGAAAGATCAGAAAGAAAAATGTCCACTCTTGAATGATGACTCTGACTATGAGGATAACTGCAAAAATAACATGATGTTGGCTGAAGACCAAAATCAACGGTAAATTTATTTTGTCATCTATGTCTGTCTGTATGTCTGTCTGCCTCTTTATATCAAAAATATATACTGTAGTTCATAAAACAACATTAACTTTACAAAGAGCTAAGACATCTTAATTGCTACTTTCTAATGTATTGAACATTTATTCTTAGGATTATCCAGTATTTATACTATACTAAAAAGAATTATATTGTTCACATAAAGAAAAGCAAACGTTTGCTTCTGAAACCATTATGTAACGTTTTACCCCAAAACAAAGAAAAACAACCCATAAAGAAATTATTATTTGTAATTTCCAAATATATTTTCTGATGATGCAGGGTAGCATGGCATTTTATTGAAGAACAATTTATAATTACAGGGCTAAGCAATAAAACATCTCTCACATTGGCTGTTTCTGGAGCTTAGTACAATTGATGATGATAGAATCATTTTGTTTTTCAGGTGTATTGATATCAAATGTAATAAAAGGTGGTTTAAAGTCTGTCTGTCCCACCGTTGGTTTTGGTCATCTGCCTTCATCATCATGTTTCAAGTGACTTTGATTGTCATCCTTGGGAAACACTGGAAAATACAAGATCCACAGATTGAGCAAGCTGTGCAAAAAGAAAAAGGTACAAAAATTAGAAAAGAGAGTGCCTTCTAAAGGACAAAGCTCAATTAGATGTGTACACTATTACACTATATCATAAAGCAGTTACAATATGGTTTTATTATTATTTCATATGCAAATATATTACAATCCTTTAAATTCTAACTATTCTGTATATGTTTTTTGTTGCTTTTTGCTATTGTTTGTCTTATTTTGAAAAAAAAAAAGCACTCAGGGAATAATAATCGCTGTTATAAACAAAAAAAGTAAAAATATACAGTATATAAATCAATAACTGATAAAACACTTTTTGTGGCCTGGAAGTGTAATGATTTTAGTGGGTATTAAAAAAAACATGGGACTACAAATGGCATGAGCAAGCAGAAATTTAATACAAGAACACAGGACAGAAGTGGACTTGTTGCTTTGTGGTCTGTTCAAAGCAGCTTTTTGGACAAAATGGCTATCTGAGAAGATAGAAAGTAAGGTTCTCATTAAATTCGTGATAATGATAGGAGTATCCTTCCAACATGAGTACATTCTTTTCAGGCCTGATACAGATCAGTTTGAAACTTTAACCTGATTTCTTGCTTCACAGAATAGAAAGAGAACAGAAAGAGGTAAATAGACACCAGGGGAGAGAGAGAGTTCTAATGCTGAAAAAGTTGAACATTTTTAAAAGGATTTAGGAATGTAGATCTAATTTCTTCTGACTTCTGCTAAAACAGGTGTTTATTTTTGTCTAGTGAGCAGAGACCACACATATCTCTTAAGCTGCACCAGAGTTAGCTCAAAAGCTAATTTACACCTGTAGTCTCCAAGCAGAACACAATCAAAAAGATAAAAAGACATGTATGAAAACATATCAAGTCATATTGTATGGTGCATAGAAAATAGATATTACAAATGAAACAAAAAAAGTGCACCAAAATATTGGCATTAAAAATAATATATATCAAATATGTATATATATAATATACATATAATAATATATATGTATATATCAAAGGTTGCAAGAGTTACATAAGCAGACAATCACTTATCAAGATCAATGACATGATGTTAGTCATTGAAAAAGACATCAGAAGTTTAATTTCAATTTAATTTTGAATGCTATCAAATTAGATTAATGTATAATGCTAGAAGGTATTGTATTCCAGAATCCAGATGCTCGACCTGAAAATGGTGACTTTCCACATTCAGTGACACTATACTGTACCGAACAATCAACAATCTAGACGAGCCTCTCGTGTTTCTGATTGTCAAAACCAGAGTGGTATAAAACATTGCAAAGGAGGGGATTAAGATTATTTATGAATATAAAAGCCAGACAGGCATCTGCAAAACACATGGAATGTTCCAATAATAGTATATTTTACTTCTTAATTATGTTAACATGGTGATAGATTGTATTCAAGTTCAAATTGGATAATATAATTAGTGCAATGCGAAAGAGATCTGCATTAGCATCTGTCTGTCCTAAAATCTTGACTTTAGCATTTTTAGTATATATGAAGTTCTGTATTCCAGACATTTCAGTTCTAAATACATAAACCTCTCTCTTACAGGTACAGTATCTCCCTCCAGAGAGTGTTAAGGCCTGTCCTTATTTCATCTCTTGAAGAACAAAAGAAAAAGATACAAAGTTCCATTTCAAACAAGCTCAGTGTCACTGAGACTCCAGTTTCTGTTTTGTGCAAAAAGTACACAAACAGAAAATGACAATGGTATTTTGAAGGTTTTTAAGATGAAAATGTTGAACCACTTAAATAAAGAACAAGGGTATAATTCAAGTAATTTAGAATCAGGATTAAAAATCCAAACTGTAATAGTCTGACAAGCTACAAAAATACCCGTAGGTGGTGTAACAGTCACTGTAGGGTTGACCCATTATTGCCCTGATAACATAGCTGTTATATTTGGTGATTTGTGAGAATATTTGTTTTGTCTGTTGGTTTTTACATTCACATGTTTTCATTTCTTTTAACAGCAAAACTAAATAGCTTGATCCAAAAACTGACAGAGAAAATGAGAGATCAGGAGAATCTCCATAATGAATCCATACTAGATGTATATCACCAGGTGCGACATTTAAAGTATTATTAGAAATATTATTCATATTTTTATAAATGTTACAATATTAAATTTTATATTAAAATTATTTGTTTCACATACTGAAGCAATGTGCAGGACTAGTCTTAATAGACTGTATTAAGTCTGGAAAAACATTACTATCATGATACAACAGTCTTGGTCTTTACATCAGAATCATGATTCACAGAAAATAAAAAACAGAAATGTCTATTGATACTACATGCTGCTACTGTATATGCACAATAAAACTGCACGAAACACTAATGCAATATTATAAGACAATTCCAATTCAAAATGTTAAAATATGTTGAACATAAACATTAGAAAAATCCAGGTTTTGATGGATAGATGGAAATAAACTAAAAAAGGAAGATAGAGCTCAAAAGACATTAACAACAAAACAAAAAAACTTTGATTATCAAATATCAATCTCTAATTTATGTTGTTTCTGTAGAATGATGATTGTGTGATTGCATGATAAGGCATGTTTGTGTTTAACAGCTATTTGACTACCATACAATTTACAAGACATAAAATCTTGTTTTGGTTCACCTGAACGAAAAAAAAACTCAAAGCACATTGAGTCTCCACAATGTGCTTACAATGTAGTGTTAAAGGTTTCACAGGCATATTTATTATAGTTGCAACCATCCCTGGTTGTTTTCTTTGTATAGTCCTTAAAAACATTGTTTTAATATTTTAACTTGCAGAAAATTTTAACCATGGAATCCAACATGGCACGGATTAATGAATATGTGGTTTCCTTGAAGATCAGTCATGAAAAACTGAAGCATGATGTAGGCTTTGATGTATCCCATACACAGGTAAACGTTTTGTGATGTGATCGTGAAAGGTGAAAACTGCCTGCTGACTCCTAAGTCTTAATTAAAGTTTCAGTATTTGAAAAGAAATGACACTGAATTGTTAACCCAATATGGAAAATGTATACATTTATATGTACAAATAAGATATCAAACAAAAATTAGTTTGAGTGGGTTAGTTTGTAAGTTGCAAAGGTTAATTCCGCAGGAAAAAAATTGAAACAGGAAAAATTACAATGTTTCACTCTCCACACTTGCTACTTCACAATTAAAACATCATATTTTTATTTCTTTCCATTTTTCAGTATGGAATTAATCTCTACTTGGTCCATAATGAAAAACAATTTTTACTAGTTGTTTCTGTTCAAGCATATTTCAATGTTTTGCATTGCCTTTATCATTACCTTAAGAATGTGATTTTAACAAGTGTTCTGTTCCATGTTTCGCAGAAGTGAGGTCACATACCTGCAGTGTTTGTGTATATACAGCACCATATATATGATATGTACAAATAATTATTTATAGAATAAAAAGGTTAGAGTGGGAGGCTGTATCAGCCTGTGGGCTGCAAAGGAACAACTAGGGAAGTTAAATTCCACACCTAAAAATGCTTACTGGTTTAGAAAGGGAAAATAATTGAACTAATACAATAATTAAATATTTGTTACAGGACATGTCCAGCCTATTTGATACTGTTCTTCAAGTAAACAAAACAACATCCACCAATTATGTTTCTCTGAGAGCAGAAATAATCCATTTGAAAGATGTTTTCACTAATGTCACAAGCAGAATCTCATCCATGGAGGAACATCTTTCTTCGTTAATTAAGGTACAGTTATCTCTTATCATTTAAGACTAGTTATAAGACTGTGAGGGCACAGAATACATATTTTGGTGCAGAACTGTTGAAATGACATTGTATAATGTACTGATGCACTAAAGAAACATAACACTTGATTCTACTGGATTCAATCAAATATGTTAAATATAGAGATAAAATTACAGTAAATATGAAAGAAATATACTGTAAATTGAAGAATCATCATAGGTTTTCAATATGAATGAAACTGTCAAAATCAAACAATAGGAACTTTGTATTGTGGGCCTTCCTGCATAGCAACAGTCAGCTGGTGAGGACTGTGTTCTGTTTATAACATTGGTGAGTTGATCTCAGGGATGTTCTGTTGGGCCAAGTCATATACAGTACAGTACAAAAAGGCTATATAGCAAGAACTCTAGATTGTTTTCTTGAAAATGCCACTATACTGCCAGCATGGGTGTAGATAAAACACTTCACCACTCTTTCAGTTGTCACTTCATGTGCTGTCTGATCCTCAGAAGATGCTGATTTTCTCTTTCAGCCGCTAATACAGTATGTTTTCCAAGAACAGTCTCTAAGCATGTAGATTTTCATGCTGATGTTGATATGGATCATTTCTCTCTGGAATTTCTTCTGCTGAAGCCACAGCACTATTTCTGCTGTACTACTGATGGTGTAGATGGATACGTTAGCTGTGACAGTCCTGGGCTAATGTGGTGATATCTTACCTTCAAAAATATGGCCAATCTCTTATGTACAGTAGCTGGGTAACTGGTTTCTCTGGAATTGGGATATGAAATGCAATGATTAAGTATGGATCAGTAGTACCCACTTGAGAACAGACTTTTGTTTTCAATTGAGACTCCAAAGAAAGGCAGCAATGGTAGAATTTGAAATACAGTAGAAAATGTCAGTGATCGGATGCCTGCTGACTTAGCCAGAGGTAGGACACTGACAGACCAGGGGCCCTGGAGTTGGAATCATGAGCAGCAAGAGCCAAGAGGAAGAAACCAAGGGCAAAAGGCTCCAAGTGATATCCATAACCAATGCCAGGGACAGAGACAGAAGAAAAAGTGGACATTACATTAAAAAAGATAAGACGGACATGCTGTAGGATGAGCACTGACTGAATCAGAGGTAGGATGCCGGACAGATACAGGGACAGAAAGGTAGCATCAGGAGCAGCAGGGGCTGAGAGGCTGAAGGCACCGAATGTGTTGGATCATGTTGCACACAGGTGATAGTGACAGGAGGAAAGTCAGATATTAAAAGCTGTAGGACACCTTCTGACTAAGCTGAAGGTTCGACGCTGGACAGATCCAGGGCTGAGGAGTTGGCATCAGGAGCTGAAGGGTCTGGGGTTGTAAGCACCAAAGACATTGTGGTAGGACTGTGGTGGAAGCTGGGGATTAAGAACAGAGCAATATAAGAAATTAGAGAACAACTTGATGCACAGGAGAATGGGAGAGCAGGAATAGTAAAAAAAACAGCAGGAAAAAACAGAAACAGACTGTGAAGAGGCTATGTTAGAAGAAACAGGGCAACAAGGTGGAATGGAAGGTCTTGCGGTGGTAGTAGGGACTATCCAGGGGTCCTTTTGATAATTAGTATCTTGCAAATGGTGCATTTCCTTTTGAAGGGAATGCTATGATTGTAGAGAATCCTTTCTGACCTAGCTAGAGTCCAGTCTGTGATGTTAGGTATTGCAGAGAGAAAGGTTATTTTTTTCTTCTGTTTTTGTCGTTCAGAATATGGTCCACATATAGGCAAATAATGTGTGAAACAAATGTGAGATGTAGAATATTTCCTTTTCATTCTTGTTTTCTGTGTTATTTGGAGAATGGTTCTTTGTTGTTTGGAGAATGGTTTATATATAGGCAAATAATTTATGAGACAGCATGAAAGATGTAGCATATTTTTTCTTCGTTCTGCCTTGTGCTCTTTTGCTTCTGTCTGAGGATTTAAAGAACAGTCTAAATGTTAACAAATCAAACAACAGTGTGAGAAGAGATTTTTGTGTGAAATGTATATAAAGCACAAATTGGTAATGATTAAGATTTACTGTAAAACTGGATGAAATTGGCTTTGTCCTCCTAAACATCAATTAAGAATTTCCATATAACATTATGTTCCAAATAAAATTTTGTTGTAAAATGTAAGGCTGATGTGTTTTTATTGACTATCAGTTTATTTTGTCTCCCTATTATTAAAAAAAATGTGCAAAACTCAGTGATCTTAAAAAAATGGACTTATAACTAGAAAATGTAAACTGGTTATCCATATTTGAAATTTCTTCTTGATCATATTAGCACTTCTTGGCTGAAATTCTAGAAATTGTATTTGCTTAAGTAATTGCTGTCCTTTACAGTTAGGAGTTTTTGATTAATTTAAGAAATTCACATACACTATAGCTTAAATTTTGGTTAATTAAATTAAAAAGGATACTTCTGAATAGTCAGACGTCTTGATTTTTGACACCTATCATTTTTTTATAAAGATTATATTACAGAATTCATTGAGGCTGCCTGCAGAAGTTACTGTCTAAATATTTAATGATGTCACTCCATAGTGTCCTGCTTGTTTCTATTATGTGTGCTGAACAGAACACAAACACTGTATGTGTACGATGATAACATTGACGGTGATATTATTTTCGAATACCCATATTGTGTGCATATGAATTTTAAGATCTGATGCAAGCATAATATTTTTATATATATATATCTGGAAAATAGAGTGGTTGAGTAAAAAGTAACCAGGCAGGAGGTAACAATTTGAGGAATTTGAGTTTTGACATGTGACATTTTTATATTTTCTGGCACAGCTCTGGTGGAAGATAAAATCTGAGTCAAAACATGGACAGACAAGCAGCTCTTTGTTGATAATAATGACACAAAACAGTACACAAAAAATAGATACAAAACTATGTGTTTCAGAAGCATACATCCAATGTCTCTAACACTAACCCCAAAACACAGAATTCTACTCTGATTCTAAAAATGCCAAATTACCAAATTAATAGAGAATGTTTTTACCTTGGGAATTCCACAATAAAGGAAATCAGAATTTCCTAACATAAACAGGACAGGAAGATCTCTCTAAACAATATTCAAATGACTTGGCAAGAACATAGTCTCCAAGACTGATCAGAACAAGCTCTCCTCACTTGGTACAAACGTAGAAGAAGAAAAGGGTGACGGTGTTCCCTTTTTTCTTTGCATACTCCCTTCTCTTCTGTTTTCGTCTCTCTTTGTATTTTATGTTGTGTTCTATAGCTTTGAAAGCTGTAATGGTTTACCAATAAGTTAATTAACCATTGTAAAAATTAAAAAAAAACCATCATAATCCCTTTTCTGTGTTTCAGATTTCCATAATCTAGCTCACCGGCAGTTGAGAAAACACCTCAGATGAAACCTATTGCTCCTTGACTCTTTTTTTTTAGGTCTTGACTAGTGCAATACATGTGAACCTTAAATATACATTTATATCCCTCTAAGGAATACCTTGTTTGTAATATTAAAAGTGAAACAGGAAAGTACATACAGTAAATGATTCAGTTTTTTTCTTTAAATTCTTGTGATGCTTAATAGTATACATTTTCAGGACAGATTTCAGTTTTTCACTTCAATAATTTTTAAGTGAATACTAGTAATACTAATTCATCAATGTCCTGATTACTATCATATGCTCTGATTTCTTATGTTTCTTTCTAAATGCAGAATACAACTTTTATTGAACCTGAAGAAATCAAGGATCTATTGTCCAGTTTATCAGGCACTGTTCATAATCTTGAAACCAAAATGACCCAGGTACTGTCTTTCGGCAAATACATACAGAACCCTGCTGTTTTAAAGTGAGGATCACTTGTTTTTTATAACACAGTACTTCTTCATCCATGGTGCAAATGTCAGCCTTCTTAATGGCCACACGCACTAAGTGTTACATGATGCAGTAGACTACCAGATATGAATATGTTGTGTAAGTCTTCCCAGCTATATTACTAAAATTGTATATTGTTGTATTTTATGTACATTCAATTTAATACAGCAAGGCTAGATATCAAAGTTTGAATCTCTATATTGCATTAATGTTCTTCCATTGGTAAAGAACAACACTGGTATGGTACTTTATAAGGATTCCAGAAATAATCCACCTGTCTGAATAATGGTCCTTCAATAATTTATACGACATACAAGAGAAATAGGCTGGTATTTAGTTACAAGTCTTAGCTCACCAGACATAGAGGGGGGAGAGAACATTATCTTTGCACAAGCAGTAGATACAGGTGTCATTATAGGGGCACTTTAGTACACTTTAACATCTGATACTTTAAACTATGAATTCCTTAACTGGTAAGTAATTTAAAACATTTAACACATTAAAAAATAGTTTATGAACTACATAAATGCATGAAATTAACATACACTTTATACAAAGTAGCTTTTCTAATATTTTTTAAATGTGAAAAATTCATGTTTGCATATACAGTATGTGCATGCAGTCAGAGTTTACTTGACTGCATGATTAACCTGATTACATGATTGGTTGAATATTGAATATAAATATTGACTGTACCAGCACTGTAATGCAAATTAGTTATACATAATTGTAGATTTCAGTAAGAATAATTGAACAGAATGCTAAAAGATGGCTATTCCACACCCTATATTGATAAAGCTATAGTGGCTAATATAATTAAAACACATTTTAAAAATTGCTGCAAGTAACCAGCTTGTATCCTGTTACAGCTTCTCTCCTAGCAAGTGGGTATTCATTACTAGGGAGAGTGAGGTAATGACTTTTTCTGTTCTATAGGAGCTAGAGAAGGCCTTTACACAGATCCAGAAACTACACAATGAAATGGTCCTCGTACATGGTTATCCAAACAACACAGATGAACAAGTTACAAGTATTTCAGCATTTGAAATGCCTGCTAAAGGTAGCCTCAATTATGTATTCACATTTTTTACAACCATAGCAGAAAATAAAATTGTTAATTACTTTAAGGTTTCTAGGAATAAAGTAAGGATGTAGACTGGATACCAGAAGCCAAATTTAGACCCTTGTCAAGTGCTATGTTATTGTTTTCAGATAATACAGAGTTTATAGTGTTGAATATTTTAAAATACATTATTCACTGTTCTAGAAATCTTGTTGACAGAGACAAGTACAGAGGGGCATCACTGTCACCAGATTTATTTTAAAATGCCTTTTAAGGGAGAAATATACAAGAAGCGATGCACTACAAAAATGAGAAAAAAATCAGATAGAAATATGAAATATTTATAGTTTATATAATCTGATAATAATACCAGTAGCTTTAAAAGACCTTAAAATACATTTTAATGTTACTGGCTTGTAATAATGCATTACAAATAAATTAGAAAACAAAGTGAAGAGGGACATGTACAGTATATATCTCACTTATCCAGCATCAAGGTATCACCACTTAAGCACATTGTGAGAGGTGTTGGTGGGGTTTGTTAATTTAGCCTCAAACAAAAGTTACACTATGATGCCATAAAGCTGATTTGCTTTAGCAGCCCCAGTGGCTTAACTCTACATAATAAAAGATAGGAACAACACCCACAAACAGGATAAACCAGACCAATATCTGCTGCATATCAAAGGATATAAGGAGCAAGACCAGAAGTAATTACATATCAAAGAACAGGACAAGCACTCAGATTGTGAAACAAACTTTCTTCTGATTCTATATAAGAGCTGGGAAACCCTTGCAGTTTGTCTGTTATGTGGGGCAGACCCGGCGCGCGTTGTTGAACTTATTGAGCTCAATAAAACTGAATCTGCACAAGACTGTGTCCTGCTCCTCTGATGAAGAATTTCCTACAACACAAAGGATGCTGCATGTTTTCATATTTGCACTGGCATTCTTATTTAGATGTTTTATGGCATTGTCTTTCCTGCCTCCGTGACATATATTTACTGTATAAACACACACAAACAGGAGAAACCTGTAAAGTGTGGACAGAACTGTATCTGCTTAACCTAGATGGATATTTCTCCAGAAGTAGTTAACTTCTTTCAAGTGCTGCTATTTGTATCTTTACCCATTTTATTTTTAAATAGTTTCCAATCTAGTTATAGGAAACATAGTTTTTCCTTCTGATGTCAACATGTCCAAAGAATGGAATGTGTAACTTGAAAAGAATATTTAATCAACCATTATAACATTTCACAAACCAATGTAGCAACTTTCATTTCAGTGACAACAACATAGACGTATAAATAAACCAAAAAAAAAAACATCTATATAATTTTTCAGCAGCAGCCAGACTGCACTATCCCTATTTAACTGGGTTCAGTCTGGGGGAGGGGGGGACGACCACCTGGAACAGTGGTATCCAGTCTGGACTCAATTTAGTGGGGTCCAGACTGGAAGAAAAGGAGCAAGGCCAAAATCAAAAGAAAACTCTGGTGAATCCTCACAGTGGGACAGGAGAAAAGAAAAAGAAAATAAAAAGAAGCAAAAACACGGCCTCAATGCTTTCTTCACAATCCCCTCCAGGACTGTAGGTGAAATGTTCTTTCCCCTTGCGGGGGTATCAGGACTAGAGTTCTGCTTGCTTGTCACTCTAGGGAAGTGCTCAGTGTGTTCTTAAAAGGTCTCCATAGCTGCAGCTCATCCTAAATTAGCCAGGACAGTTGTGGTTGCTAAGGCAACTCATCACCCTTAATCCAGGGCTCCGCCTCCACACTGAACACACCCGCATGTAATGCCATAGTGTGGATGTTCAAAATTGTCAGATGCTGTTCACCATGGGAGATAAAAAATACTAGAAATGAGAAAATAAAATAAGCAGTTGTCGAAATGACCACCTTTACGTAATGGGTTTTTGCGATTGTGAAGAGTGTGAACAGACAAACATTGCAACAAAACTTTTCTTTTTTATATTGCTTTTAAAGAACATAAACTTTAAACCATATTCATAATAAAAGGAAGTACTACCGTCCAGGTACAAAGATGTTCCAAAGGTAAAAGTTTTGTGCGTGGAATCTTAGACATTCAACACTAATGAACTTTACTTTTATTTAGCAATGTAAATAATCCCTAGCAATTTTTCTCAATTGCATTTAGTATATTATTGTTTGTAGCATAACCAGAATTTGAAAAACAAATGCAATTAAATTTTTCCTAGAAATATACACCATTTAAAGATAAAAATGGACACAATCTTAGAGTTGCCACTTGTTATCTTACTTTTGCTTAAAGTAAAATACTTCAGACGGATAATTACAAATTAATTTTTCTTCACAGGGTAAATGAAGAACTGAAGCTGGTGTATGGTACTACTAAAAATATGGCATGTGTAATTCATTTCACTTCAGAAAATATTTTCTAAAATATTGTTTAATTCAGTGCTACTTTTTTGTCCAATGAAAAATATTAGACCAGAGGCATAAATATATATTTTATCAACCTTTACACATTCCTTGGTCTTTCATGTTTTTTGTGATAATATGATTGTTGTAGTATGCCATTTGAAAACATAATCATTTATGGCTAATTCTATATATTTTCTTAACACTTTCACAGTTGAAAGTGTACATTTTTTTCCAACAAGCATGTACTGTAATCTAACCTAAAAAGTATTGTTAAATTTAAAAAGTACGATGATTCCCAAATATAGTAAAACTTAGAATACATAAAGCAGAGCAAGAAATAAAATGCTGAAAAAATAAAACGTGTATGTGTAATTACTTTAATTACTTCAGTTAAAACTCAAAGCCAGTTTCTGAAGGCATTTATTTCTTGGGTTTACATGAAACTTGTTCAGTATTAAACAGTTGTTGCAATAGGTAGGATAGCAATAGCTTTATCAACTGTGTCAATAAATATTTACAATATTCATCTGCTACAGTACTGTATATGATGCACCAATCATTGTCTCTAAAAATACGTTGTTTTACACATTCATGCATATTTCTAGGAATGTATAAGTACCCATATTGTTTTCTATTTCTATCAAAATTGGTGAAAATGAACACCTTTAGTGTACCATCCAGCACACAAAATGCCTTCCTTATATACACATACAGTACGTTTAAGGATTGTTGAAATCAAGAAGAAAACCCAGTGTGCTGCTTCAGAAATCCAGGGCGCTTGTTTTTCTCTGTATCACTTTCCTAAGAAATTAATTGATATTTGAAGTTCAATTCAGAATACAAAAATATGTTTACAAACTCTGGCTGTTCCATTTAAAGTTGTTCTAGATTTTCTTCCTAATCTTCTACACTGTTGCTGAAATTTAAAGATTCATATCATGTCTTCATATTACTGTATGCATAATATACTGTACCATATTTGCGTGAAGTAATCAAGGAACACCCAAATAAGTGAAGCATGAATTCACCATGCTTATACCTTATCCATGAGCAACATCACTATTGTTAGTAATTATTATGAATCTTCTTTTGGACTTGAGAAATATAACAGAATATAGTAAAAGTATAAAGTCATTTTCTGGTAGGGGTTCCAGTTCTGTGCACAGCGTTCTGAAGGTAATGTCAGCTCACCGAAAATTCACCAAAAGACACAAGTTGAAACTTCATGGAAGTGCTTTTAAAATGAGTTTTACACTCAGTACTCCTTTATTCAATGGGTGGTGGGACTAGGTAACAAGCTACCCAGACATATCATCAAACCTAGAACTCTAGCTATTTTTAAGAAAGGTTCTGGATGAGATCCTTGATTTAGTTTTTTAGTATCAAACGAACTAGACATGTGGAATGGGATCCTCTATTTGTAACCTTTCTTACGTGGGCCTTCTCAGGTATATGGACACAAAATGAGCTGTGTAATGTGTTGAAGCAAACATTGCAGTAACATGGCAGTAACGTTAAAATGGAAAAGAACAAAAGCCTTTAAAGGGTTTAGAGACACAGGAAATGGGAAACAAGCTGAAAATGAGAAGTCAGACCACTAGTGTTCTTCTTTGATTCACTCCTTGAAACCATGAATAAGGGAACTACTGTTCAACAATTAAAATGTATAAAGAGTTTACTATACATCTCAGTATACAATGGAACATGACTAACGATACAACAAAGAAGAATAAAAGAAAAGAATAAGAATAAAACAAACGTTCACAAGAATGCAAAGGAAGTATGTAACATTTATTATGCATTAGTTTTATTATTACATAGTATATTTACAATATGGACAAACATCAACAGATACCAATTTGAAAAAAAACATCTACAAGGCCAGCACCTATTAAATCATTAGAATATTCTTATTCGTATGTTCATATTTGTATAACGGATCTTTAGTGTGTACAAAGCAACAATTCTCTTTTAGGTAATAAAAATAGTCCTTCAAGTTGACAACCTCAAACAGAAAGGGGAGCATTTGCCATTCTTCAGTGGAAAAGCTGTGATATTACAGTAAACTACAGATAAAGGTTCTTGGTTCAGAGCTTAGCTAAAGAAGGCACTAATTACTAGTTGCTCTTTGTTTTTCCTTTTTAGTTGTTGTCTACCAAGCGATCATTGTCTATAGGACTCACAGCTATAACAAAGGTATTGTGTCCATGTAAATCCATACAAAAGAGAGAAGGCAACACATACATTTTACTTTAAAGTGCTGTTTACCGGCATGTCAATTACTCCCCCTTTACTTTTAATACTGAAATTGTAAGGAAACAACCAATCTGGACATATTCATATACTTTTATTTTCATCTCTCTCTTCATAGCCTAAATATATCTGCACACTTAATGCTACTACACAAGAGTTTTAGAGAACTGTAAATGCTCTTTAAATTTGCACTTATTCAAGTATTGACATAAAGTTGTTTCTTCTTTCTGCAATATTATACCGTTTGCACATTTTTGTACAGATAGAAAAGGCTCACAGTGAGATGGTACTCCAAAAGGTAAGGCCACAGAGGCACAAAAGGCCATATATGTTTTTCTTAGTTTGTGGAACATTTTTATTCTCTAACAGTCATGATACAGTATATTGTATAAGAAAACTTCCAAATAATTAGTGCAAAGACTATGTAAACAGTCTTAAACATTTCAACATGTGAAATTAAATTCAACTGCCTTTGAAATGTCTGGAAACAAAAATGAAGTGTCCCAAGTTTAAAACATTGTAAAGATGAAACTGTAAAACTTCCAGAAGGCATCTGTGATAAAAGTTCAATGTTTTTGATGTTCTAGTTGATACACATAAATTTTTGCTTCAATAATCTAATAATCTTTTCCTGATGACACAATGGAACATGATAAGGTGGGGCAAACAGAAGCTCAAAGGAGTTTCTCAATATTTCCCCATTTAAAGATTTCAGACTGTTTGATCTGAATCAGAAACAGGAGGAACTTCTTAAAGTCTTATTGCAATGTGACTACCTATATTTTCCTGAAAAAACAACTTGTAATAATATATTTATCCAATTTAAGAATGCTAATTGATGATCACTGCTGTATTTTATATGTTTGATATGCATCAAATAATGCAATTAATTTACATAATTTCTTGGAGGCTTTAAATATTAGATTAATGCAGTGTAACTCTTCAATTGGGCAAAGTCATCAGTCACTTTACAACAGTAAATACTGATTCATTTGGTAAGTGAATAAAAATTATTTTTATAAGAATATTGCATTTGTTTTACTGTTAGGACTGATATGTACTGCTCTTTTGCCTAAAAAGGCAAATTAATATCTATGTGTGTATGGTGGGCTGATGTATTTGTCAGGCTTGAGAGGAATCCCCACAGACTGAATTGCAGAGTGAATTTAAACTACACTGAGTAAGCAATGCTGAACTGGATTTCAGCATGGTGACATTTTTGCAGTTAAAAAGGCAACAATTCAAAGCTGTATTTTATTTGTGGTTTCATCTGTAGTATTACTATGTCTGTTGTGAATTTTGTTCCATCTTTTATTTTTCGCTAGAAGATTAGAAAAGCATTAACGAAAAAAGGAAATGGGACTGTAAAGTATAAAGTGTAACTCATTCAGAAAAATTGTAGTTATTGTGCCTTGATTATAACCAGTTATCTGAGTCAATATCATCCCCAACATCTGACTTATTGCTACATATTTGCTCTTGTTCTTCTTTTGTTATAGTGTATGTGATAATCAAATTCAGTCCTTTTACAATGTCACTTATGCCACCTTACAAGCTGCTGTGGTTGTGATGGGTGAGACACCACCAGTGTCTGATAATAGCTTTTCACAGTCACTCCAGTTTCACAGCCACACAGAGCCACTCTTCAGAAAGTGGAGAGCTCCACAATGCCATAAGACTGGGCACCCTGCTTCTGGAGAATTCACGACTACCCAGGTTTCAAGTGGATTATGTCACATTAACAGGCTAAAACGGCCTTTCAATTAAATACTGTATACACACATTTGACATAGCTGAGAAAACACTGAAAAGGTGTCATTCACGAAAAAGATCTGGTCTTTCAAACAAGCACCTTCTAACTTGCACGTAAAAATTTGATGACTGTACTGACTTCTGTCTGAACCTGTCCTTTTCATCCAATTTGTCAAAGATGTCACTCACATTTCAGAAAACAAATTGCTTTTTAGGTGGCTGAACTGAAACAGTACTTATATAGAAAAAATACTAATTATATTAACAGTAATTATATTTAAAATGGTAACTATAGTCATTCGAATTTGATTCGAAAAACATAGGAATGTTTTATGTTAACAAGACTTCATGTTTTACAGTATGTGGTAGGCAGTTTGTTTATGGGCAAGGCAATCCATTCTCCATCATAGCTTGCAATTTTACTTATGTTTTATGTTTATGTATGTACTTATGTTTTAATTGCCTGTGAATATCAAGACAAGGATACTCATGAATTGAATGAAAACAAATTAGACCTTATTTTGTTATCAAATGAAATCCTTTAGCACTGCACAAGACATTATCTTCATCAACAGCAAGCAGTCTGGATCTTAAATTGAACTGGGAAAATATGAGTACCAATAAACACTTCTTTTCTGCATTTAAAAATATAAAAAGCACATGCTTGAAATTTTCCTTTGAATAATCATTGAGAAGATTCAGATTTCATGGCTAAATTGTATCAAATTCATAGCTAGGCCTGGTCTCTCTCTGAGAGAGAATAGCAATAGGCTCATGAATATACCTATTGTAAAAGCAAGTGCTACCGTGGAGGTTATTTGAGGTATGGAAACTTACCTCTTGTGGTATTGTCTGATGTCAGAATGCGCAGAGAAGACCAAGCAAAGTAAAACAATGTTCATGTGGTATCGGAAAAATTACACATAACTTTTTCGATATGAAACCTTAATTACCTCAATGTCATTTAATACTGAAACTGACGGAACAAGTAAAACTAGTGTCAATATTCAGTGTACACAATTAATGAGGCAGTCATCAACATGTTGCCCGCATCATTTCTGAACGACGATCAGAAAATAATTTTGCAAAATAGTGGCATTTTCTTCTATACCAATCACTAAAAGATTTTTAGGTTATGTTTTTTTTTAAAATTATTTCTCTGCAGTTCAAATTGAGACTAACATTTAAGAAAAATCTGAAAGTAATCAAGGTAATGATGGTAAGATTTTTAATTGTTTTGCCATTACTCCAAACTGATAGTGATAACTTACTGATTGACAAAGATTACATTCTAAAATTATAAAAACATATAACTTCAATTTTTGCTAAAGGTTTTCTTCTTTAGTTTTCTTTTCAATTTATATGCACTATATTTTCATTATCTTGGAAATATTTTGGAGAAGGTATGATTTTAATAGTAGTTGAAAGTTAAAATGTGTAAAATTCACAAAAATTTGTTTCATTATTTTAGTTAAAAAATAGTTTCTTATTTTGTCTTTGATTATATTAGCATAACAGAGATATGCTGAAAACATGGAAGTAATTCCTTCAGGAATTTTCTTAAATTGTTTTTTTAAAACTTTTATTGTAAGTAGGACCCAGCATAATAAAATATTAAAATACCAATCAGAAATATTCTTTGATCACCTCTCCTTTTGAATATTAAAATATTACATCTTTATGTCTTGTTTAAGTGTAAAATTCAGATTACACACACTGCTTTATATGACTAATTCTCGTATTCCTAAAACTACTTTTGAAAAAATGTGCTTGGTATACAAAATATATGGATGTAAAAAACAGAAAGAAAAAATAAAAACTAAAGGAAAACAAAAAGCAACTTACTCAGGATGTATGCCTTATTCTTCATATATCAATACATTCACAGCATAAACAGAGCAGTTTAATTATTCATTTACCTAAAACTGGTATATAAAATACAAAAAGCAACCATAAATTAAAGAACTTGGGACGCAATTCAACAAAAAACATGAACATATTAAGAAAGTAATTTTACACAAACACGTACACACATTTTTGACTGAAACTGCAACTCCAAATTGACTCAAGATGAGCTTTTGAAGCACTGCATACTCGCACAGACATTAGAAATACAATAACCTAACCTAAATTGAGAGTTGAATGTACTTACTTTAGAATGTGAAGAGCTTGAAATGCTTCTGTCTAGTTCTTCTATCTTTACCTATCTGCAGAGGAAATAAAAACTAGAGATAGGTACTAACAAATGCCATGGAAGATGTCAGATTGTTGCTTATCTTTTATTAACTGAATGGTTCAGCTGACAACACTACTTCCATGATTCTGGGGTGTATTCCTCTGAAAATGTAATGTTAACTTTGTAATCACAAAGTTAACTATGTCACCTGTAAAGGCATAGTAAAACTTTAGACATGAGGTGAGATAGCTTATGTGTAATATTGTGGTGTCTACGGTATAATGCAGCTTCTACTTAAGTGACAATTGAAAAAGGAAAGTAAACGTGTTTTCTCACATGAGCTGTTTTAGTGTGAACAGTAGAATGCCAATATATGGGTCATTCAAAATGTCAGTTTTTGTCTTGGAATTGAACTTACTGTTCAAGTCTGGTTGGCTCCCAACATAAGCATACAGTATGTGTGACCATCATGCACAGATGGGCTTGTGAACGTGACAGGTGTATTTGGGTGCCTTTGTGAACAAATTAAGGCCTTAGTATTAAAAGGTAAAAGAAAATAATAGATCAAATATGTTTAGGCTTGTGTTTGACAAAAACATTAATTTGAATTAGTTTAATAGTAATAAAGAAGAAATTTGGTTTTTATTTTATTTACCTGATATTCAGCAGTAAAGTAGTTTCATGTTATAAAGTGTTATTTTAAAAAAATTATAATATTAACCTCATTTTCAAGAATAGATTCAACATTCATAACACCTCACCAATTAAGTTCTGCCATAACAAATCAGGTTTTCCACAGGAAAGACAAAGGTGTTTCCAAAAAAAACTATTTTAAGTGACTTTTAGATATGGACTTTGGCCTCCCAGATCACTTAAGTTTTTTTTTAACTTCCGTTTATTTCCCTTTAAAATACCAACTTTGTTATCTATGTTGGTACTGTCACTCGCATAGAATCTATGCATCAGCTGGCTAAGTGACTGTAAACTATTCTATTTTACCTTCTTATCATGTTTAATGTGGCCATTCCTTTTGTGTTTCCCATTAGGTATACCATTATAACAATGTCCATTGGCCTTGACTGCTGTGGAGGTGGAATGAATCCTTGTAGCAATCAGTCTCACTATCCGATAGACTGCATAGAAGATTACCAGGAGTGCTACCATCAGTACACCAGCTACATCTAGCAAGAAGTACTGATATGAAGGAATGTCATAAACTGAAGTGCGTAGGTGATCAGCTCCATTGTGACGAAGGATGTAACTGATCCAGTAGACGGCTCGACTCACAGGGTGTCCAGGCTGATCTTTGTGTATGTTAGATAGCAGCTGTGCACGTTGTCTGTACCTAGGAATTAAAGAATAAGACAGTGTACAACTGCCGCTTAGTGAAAACTTCAACTAGATCAAACTGTCAAATATGAATTAGAAATACAATACTGTCCATGACTCTTCAATATAGTTTAGTGGTTCACCATTATTCACATTTGTATAAATAGTCTGCTGCCATTTAAATGCAACTGTTAAAAGAAGTAACAAATCCATCCTACTGCATATGAACAGCACTCACTCTAACAAATAGCTTATATTCATGAAAAAATTCAGTAAAACAGTTGGTGGCTTGTTTTAAAAGTTCTCTTCACTCCCACGTACAGTCCCACTTCAGTTTTACTTACAGTAAAACAACAGCACTATATAGCTTTACATTAATAACTAATATGTACAAATAAAAGAAGAACTTCGTGCCTTTCAAAAATCCTTCCCGCTCCAATTACTGTTCAGTATATAGTTCATCTGCTGATGTTGAACTAACACATTCCCTTGTTTAAATACATGTTTTGTGAACCGAAATGTCTTCAGTGAATATGCATTTTTGCTGCACATTAAAATTTCAATATATGTATATAGATACCTCATTTTAATACTGTATATGTATACAGTATACACCTTAATTGCTTTGTTACCCGTTTTTTATATACACATTGCATTCACCACAAGAGGGCATCAAAAGTCCTGTTATACCAAAAAAATCCCACTCGGGTTTCTTCTCAATGAGACGAGAACTAGCAATGAATGCTGGAATGGATTTAAAGTACAAAGTAAGCTATTTTATTACATAAACAAATCTTAAAAAGTTTTAAAACTTAAAAAACGTATTATGTATTAAAAATATATACCGTATTAAATGTATTAAATTATGAATGTAAATTATGTATGTATTAAAATGTCTTAAATTATGTATATACTGTATATAATGTATTTTTAAAAGTCTATTTTAATACAGAAACCAAACTCTAAACTTATTCCATACCTGTTATCTTTTATCACTTTAACAATGGCTTCATATAGATCATCTTCTGCCATCTTCTTCCATTCTAGCATAATCCCCATTCCTTTCGCCTGCACTCTGGTCATTGTATCATAGTGATCACCAAATAATGGGATTCCTACTACCGGAATACCATGGTACATTGCTTCATAAATACTATTCAATCCTCCATGACTAAGAAATGCTCTAATGTTTGTGTGACCTGAAAGATAAAAGTGTAAATCAACACATAATTCACACAACAAAAGTTAAAAGAAAACAATCAGAAGTAATAAATACATTGCTACAGAATAAAGATGATTTAATATTTGAACCTCTTCTGGCAACAAAAAACAATATGAATAACATCTGCTTGAAAATAATTGTTGAAAATAATTCTTTTTGATACAAAAGCATATTTCAAGTCAGTTACTCTCACTAGTAACCTGTTTATCAAGATCAGTAACACCTGTATGTTATTGATGAATTAAGCATTTTTTTTTCCCAGTTGTCAAAACTCTGATCCTTGAAGGCTAAATGGTGCTCCGATTTGTGTCCTATCACTAAAATACTGTATTTAAAAAATGACCTCCTTGATCAGTCACAATTACACTGTTCCAAGTCTTTAGAAATTGATTTAGTAGTGAACTATATAATACATGCTGGATTGGGACTCTGCAGGGCTAGGGTTTGAGATTTCTGTGCAAAAAAAAGCATTGTTAATGAAATTTTATTGAGTGTTTTGCCAGAACATACTGTAGCAAAAACAGCATGGCGGAGCAAAATAATTTGATGCCTGAAACTACCACATGGAGAAGACAATTATAACTTCAGGGTGGAAACAGTGGGAACTGACACCATGCAAACACCAGGGTCAGTTTGTCAGTGTAATACTCTGCATAACCAGTCCTTTCAATAAATATGAGCTTTTTTGTTATAAACTGCCATAATGAACTACAGTATATTCTGTGCATACCAGGGATAGTTAGCTATTTACAGAGGATGACTTAATAAGTGATGTATTTTTCATTAACAGATTAAACACTACTACTTCTGTGACTTCAAGCTAGAAGAATGTATTTGCGTGACAGCAGTGGTCTTTACAAAAAGCTAAAAAAACATGAATATCACTAGTTTTAAAGAATAAATGATTACAGAATCTTTGTGGTAACTTTAATTTTGCCAAGAATTAAACTATAAAATGATTATGCAAGGCATTTACCTTTTCTTTTATTTATATTAAATGCATACATGTCATTGTATAATATTAGATGATTAAGCAAATTTGCCAATGTATGTTTTTTAAATTAGCACATCAAATCAAAGCTATAAATCAAAATGGTTATTTTTACTTCTGAAATACAAATAAAACTATTTTTGTGGCAACAGAGAGGAAAATTAAAAAATATTATTTTAATTTCAGTTCCACTCATGAAAAACAACACTTGAACACATTGTTAAAATCTCTTATTCAATGCAGTAATGTCAGATGAGATCTTATTTGGAAATTGAATGTGCATAAGCATTTGGTAGATTGTAAATTAGTACCCTATACATTTCTCAAAAGATGATCTTTACAAATCACAATATAAAGTTGTATTTCTATTAGGCAAGCACTTTTGGTGTACTTTATAACCTAAGCTCTGTTTAAAAATGTTTACTTACCAAGAAGATCATTTTGTGGCATCCATTCCACAAGTTTAGTATTGTTTCCCAAATTACTTGGTGGAGTTCCTGAAAACCTGAAAATAAATAATTGTAAACTAAAAATATATACACTGTGCTTATTTTAAATCCATAATTGTATTTGTAAAATACCCAGACAAAAAGTAATCATGAGAGAAGCTTTTATTGAGGCTTTGTGCAATACAGTACAAAAACAATACTGATTTCTGTCCAATTTACTGTATAGACATACAACAAATTAATACAACTGTATAGGAAATTATACTTCCACATATAACAAGGTAAACATTCAGCAACAAGTGAATCAATTAAACAATTCACACGTTCTTTTTTGCAATCACGTCTCCAAACGCTCCTAAATCACAGACACTAAATCTTGTCTACATTAATGTAAAATGTCCAAGATAAAAAAAATAGAAAAAAGGACACAACAGCTCCAATCTAATGTGTTTTATCTGTGTTTATACAGTAAGAGACACTACAGAATTCATTTGTTGCTATGTAAAACGTATAAGCATAACCGATAAAATATGGATCTGAAATAAAAAACAAATTCATAATAACCTTTTTTTTAATATTTGTATGTCAAATTCTACATTATGTTTTAATGCAAAATAATCACAACAATCAAATACAATAACATTGATCCAAATACTGGCAACTGGCAACATTAACAGATTCAGGCTAGTTAATAATTAAGATGAACTTTAAAACAGAGGACTGTTTCTACAATCTACAATCCTAGGTTGGCCTCAAAGAGGTCTCAGCTGTTTCAGTATATAACCATGGAGACGTTTCGTGTACAGGTACACTGCAAATAATCATTTATATGTCCATGGTAAAACCATATTTGTAGTGAAGATATTTTTACACACAGACTGACACAGATGCATATATACTTACAGTATTTACCTGTATCAGTATTTGTTTTTTGCTTGTAATAAGTGCTTTCCTCTTTACACTCTTGGGAGATAGATACAGTAAATGCTATGACTGCAGACCAAAGTGTCACATATATCACCATACTGTATATCGACAAAATGTTTTAAATAACGTTTAAACAATAACATTTAATAATTCTACAGTAATTAAATCAGATGGAAAACTACCAAAATTGTTTCTATAATAAATAAGATAGTAAAATGAAAAAAACAGAGTTTGAACAAGTCTGGTGAAAACACATCCAAAAAGATTCACAGCTGTACTTGCTGTCAAAGGCTCCTCCACTAAATATAGACTTGGGGGGGGATACTAACATAATCAAAATATTTTAATTATAGATTTTTTATGCACTTTTTGCTACCATTTAACCCCTTTCATGCATAAAACTGTTTGGTTCGATCTTTCAAATTTTGTTAAAATATTCACTTTAAAATTGTGTATAAATCATCTGAAATACAATGCAATTGGACAGCATTGGAAGGGGCTTGAATAGTTTTGCAAAGTACTCAATATAACTTAAACTCACAGTAAAACAGTTGCAATAATAATGCAAAAAATGTTAAATTAAAAATAAACCTGTCATTTTAGAAACTTTACTAATGCAGATTTAGTGCTAAAATGATGGAAAACATGCTCAGTATGGACAGCCACTCAAGCCATTACTGCACTCAGTCACTAAATTAAATTAAAGTCTTAATGATTAGTCTTACCATTTTTAAATGTCGAAGATCAACTGACAGTGGTTCCTGACCAACAATGTGGTCTTGTAAAGGGCGTTCTGTGCCTAATTGCTGTTTTATTTCAATATTTGCAATACATGTTGATTAACAGCAGTCTTTGTGGCTATGCAACAAAAGATATAGCCAGACACTCCACCAAAAGCAAAAAAAACAAACAGATCCCAGCCTCTAAAGATGCAACTCTACACTGAGCTATCTTTCCCTATTCATTGCGGCCCTTTTCAGAAAGTGTGTGAAACTGTGCACTTCACAGAAATAAAGATGTCTGTGCCACTCTTCAGGGTGCCCAGTCCCAGATTTATAACTATCACAGAATCAGAAAGGTATATAACTCTACCTAAATCTGACAGAATTGGAGGATATCCTCTGATCTAACCTTGTTATTTAAGTGGAAGGTACCAAAAGAGATTATCCTATCAACTTTGACAAATATTACTACCAATACACTTGTTATTTACCACCATGTCCATCCATCTATCCTTCCGTTTACTGTTTAACCGCTTCAAATTCATGATCGTGGGGCTTGTGCCTATTCCCAAAGCAACAGGCACGAACCAGGGTACACCCTGGACAGGACACCGGTCCATCACTGGGCAGACACAGTCACATACCCACACACCAGGACCAATGTTCCCAGAAGTATATTTTTGGACTGTAGGAAAAACCAAAGCACGCAGAGGAAACCTATGCAAACATGAAGAGAACATAAAAGTCCATGCATAGAGCACCGCACGGGCGAAATCAAACCAGGACCCAGCGCTATGAGTCAGCAATACTAACCTCTGCACCACAGTGCCATCTAACAACAGATCCATTGAAAGGAAAAGGTCACTGGATCTTGTGAAAAATCTGGTGTCTTAAATTAGAAGCCTTTAAGTTTCATCTTCAAGTTTTTTTTTTAATTAGGCTGATTGGACGCTCATCTTTCAGGCGGCAGGACAAATCAGATGGCTGAGCTCGGCATGACAGATGCTACTAGTCTTTTCAGGTCATTCAGACATTATTGCACAATCCTAAAAATGTTCTGTCTTATGCAGAAATACATTTGGAAGCCAGGAGAAATCTGTGTTTTGCTTTGCTTGGCAGCTGAAGATCATTTATGGTGGGGAATTAATTCTGCTTTACAGAGTATCTGAAGCACAAAAATGTGTCTTGGTGCTCCAGGGAAATGTCTTATTTACTGTCTAAGCCAACTGCCTGGCTAGATTTATTTTCTGGACAGTCTCAATGTGTATACAAAATATACTTCAATTTCTTTAAACAGCATACAGTATGATCTACTGTAGTGGAACAGGACTTCCTCAGCATCTCTAACAATGACTTATTTTCATAAACTAGTATGAGTGGGAGGTAGCTGATTCTATACCACTCTAATATTATATTATGCTTGTGTTGTTCTACATACAGTATGATGTTCTGATTTTTTTTATTATGTACATTAAATAATTCTCTAGTGCCTAATTTTGCTACCACAAACCTCTACCCACTTCATCCCTCTGAGGCATAAGGTAATATAACTAACAAATTTACTTGTCAAAGTCCATTGGTAATAAATACATATTATTTTGAATGAAACATTTGTATTTTACTGAAGCACAAAAATCTGATAATTGTAAAACTTGGAAATCACATCTTGAGCTTGAGTTGAAGGTTATATTGTGATGCATTTTGTTTGGCTCAGTCATAAGAAATGTTTAAACCATCTACTGTACCTACTGGCAGGCATGATGAGAATACCTGGCTATATATACTGATGGAAAAAAGAAACGCAACACCTCCTCCTCCAAACTCTGGCCCTCCCGTCTGCGTGGAACAGGCTGAAGAGTGACTCATCTGTGAAGAGGACCTGATGCCACTGCTGACGAGTCCATCGCAGTCTCTGTCTGGCCCAAACCAGTCAGGTGTGACATCTAGGAGGTGTGAGTAGAGGGCCTCTGACAGGTCGCCTTGCTCTAAGGCCAGCAGCATGGAGCCTCACTGTCCTGTCACTGATGCAGGCATTGTGTCTGCCGGCAGTTTCAGCAGCAGTACGGGTGGCAAATCTGAAACAATCTCTGAGATGGACCAGTCTGATGTGTCGGTCCTGCTCTAGTGTGGTCACTCAAGGGCGACTGGATCTTGGATGGTCATCTGTCCTGCCGGTCTGCTGAAACCATCTCTGCAGTCAGGACACAGTGGAATGGCTTACTCCATAGTTTCTGGCAATGCTGACACATGACGTGCCTGCCTCCAGCATGCCAATGGCCCTCTTCCTTGCTTCTGGAGACATTCGAGGCATTATGGAATGCACAGAAAACTGAAAAAAGAAAAGTGTGGCCTTTTTCTACAGTGACCAAAGCTTTGAATTAAGGCCTTTTTAAAGGTGAACTGATCAGGCATTGTTCCACCTAGACCTCATTGGGTAAAAATGCACCTAACCAGCTTTCGTGTGATTAGCAAGTTGCAATGCCTCACTGCACAAGCTGTATTGCTGGTCAGAGGGCTTAAAACAAATTGACAACATTTTGTGAAAATACATAATCTATAACTATAGTATTCTCATTCCAGAAATGTTGTGTTTCTTTTTTCCATCAATATATATATATATGGCTTCTTCAGATCTATCTAAAGTTGTAATAGAGTCATTTTAAACATATATATAATAGTGAGCAAACAAAAAGTAAACTCAGTGCAATGATATTTACTGAAAGAATCTAATCTTCCAAATATGCATCAAATGCTGACTACTGCAAATTTCTTTGCATGTCTGCTTCTATTGCTTTTAATGCTATAGGTTTTCCTAGTTCTATGTAGGCAGAAAACTGATACATTGAATCCTTTAAGTCATGTTTTTGTGACTGCAACTGCAAATTCAGGGGATAATTACAATGATGTTTCCTGTTTTTCATTTGTACCACCTGCCGCTGGATAAGACTGAGAATCAATAACAGAAAACCAGCTCTTTGAACATTCTCAGTCACCCAGTTGGAAAGTAATCAAAGACACTCTGTTTCTGTGGACCAATTCTAGTCAGGAATCTAAATGAGAACATTTGGGACTTTATTTTTTCAAAAAACACCTGTGTTTAGTCAGTCATCAAATAAATCATCCATGTTTTATTAAAATTACTCAGTAAATCTATCAATCATTACTACGAATGTGTATTTCTTTTGCCTTCCTTTCAAAGCTCAATTGCTTACATTGTGTACATACAGATGCAGCCATTCAAAACGAGCGGGGTACGCTGCGGTACAACGCAGTGGCGTGTCGCATCAAACCACGTCTTAACACGTAATGTCCCGTCATTCCGTATGCACATTATATTATGTTAATAGTATCCGGAATCACCTTGTAAAACCGCCAGGTGGAGTTAATAAAGCTTAACCTCTCATGTACAATATTTGAGCTGTCACCAGAAAACACCCGGTTTCAAATCCCGATCACTGCTGAGGGACAATCGTTATTCAATTAAGAATTTAAGTTGTATACTCCTTAGACTTTTAAATTTAAACTGTGTATTACAGCATGTTAATCTTTATACATTAAAAAGTTGATATATTTTATGAAAGCAAGATTGCTCAGTTGGACAAAAGTACACAACCTACCACCTTTATCATAAATATTTTAATTATGCAGAAATATTTTATGCATCAAAGTCTTTACCAAAGATATTACTAATAGTATTAATAATGAACGACCTTGGACAAGCTGTAAACTCAAAGTATTACCCTAGTCCACATTCTTTGTAATCGTCTTTGTAAACGAAAATACTTTATTTTTTCATTGACAAAAAGTAACACCACAGCATTTTGTTGATCCGATCACGTATTCGTTTCCAATCATACAAAGTCTTGAGAATCTCTGATTCACCATGCCTTTCACATGCTCATAAACAATATTAATTTAGGAACATAAACATATTATGTAAACTGTACTGTATATGGCTGGTCTTGGTAGTTTAAAGAAAAAATACACACCAGTATTCCATTTCTCCCTAAACATTTTAAGCATCAAAGTCTTACATGTAGTTATTTCAGAAACGTTTTTACGTGCTCCTTCTGACCATATTACTGTACGTTTATATACTTTGTGAAAATTTATCATTTTAACCTTTTCTGCGAATACTCTCGTTATCGGAGCAAACAAAGTCATTAATAAAAACGAATAATTTCAAACTGCTACTGATATTTTTACTGACAATAAATATTATCGACACTATTGAATTTGTTGGTCTTTCTAAATATCACAAAACATTCAAAGTTAAGTGATTACCATTTTACAGGAATACTTGCTCTCGTTATTACAGTAAAAGAAACTCATACTTTTCAGAATTTACTTATTATTTTGGAAAGGTTTTTACGTGCTCCTTCTGACCATATTATTTATATACTTTGTGAGAAAAGTGATATTTTAACCTTTTCTGCGAAGAAACTCGCTATCGGAGTAAACAAAAGCATACTTTTAGAATTTGATTAATAGTGAATATAATATGGAATCGCGTTATCTAAAGAGCATGCTTGCCAGCGCGTTGACGTCACTGCATTTCCCTCTGAATAGCTAATAAATAGGCAGTGAAAACATTTGTCTGTCTGTCTGTCTGTCCGTGGGGGGAAGGGGGACTGTCTTTCATTGGAAGGTACACCTATTCTACTCTGAGAATGTAGGGGAAAAGTGCCCGTGGTCTTTTCACTGATAAACTTGTTAACAAAAGCTACAGTTTGCTTAAGAGTTGTTAAACCGGTTTTTATTTATTTTTTGGCACGGCCAGAATTCACACTCAACCACATCACAGATCACAGATCAGTCCCAGTGTGTGAGATATTGCTGTTTGATGGAGAGCTTATCTCTATTAATATAACTATCGAGTGGTATTAAATGCAACTTTTTTGTATAGATGACACTTTTCTAAAATTTATTTTTCTAAGAAAACAGACATTTGCCAGTCTGTCTGTGGGGGGAAGGTGGACTGTCTTTCATTGGAACACTTGCCCTATTCTACTTTGAAAATGAAGATGCTGAGAAAATACTTGTGAAACCGGTTTGTTTACAAACAATGTAGACACAGAGACTCAGACTTTGTGGAGTAAAATTTGGCACAGCCAGGCAGCCAGCACTCCCGCGTGCCAGCCGAGAGAGAGAGAGAGCCCCAGCCGGGCGTTCCTCGGCCGCAGCGCCAGGCCAATGCGTAACATTAATGTAGGACAAAAATGTCAATATAATGCCAATAATATTTGCTATTTTAGTTTTTCATAGAAATGTTTACTTGTTAAAAGAAAACTCATGGCGACAGCTGGATTTGAACACCCGACCTCAGGGTTATAAGTCAGTCACTTAAGCCATCATGCCACCGATACAGTCATTTGACAAGCACTGAAACAGCCATACACATATCAATGGAAAGTCTTATACTACTGTTTGTGCAACAGTACATGAATATAGTTATATTGTTATTAATTTAGATACTCGAATCCTTATTATATTCCCTATTAATCCAGTTCTAAAAGTGTGCTTTTGTTTACTCCGATAACGAGCGTATTCGCAGAAAAGGTTAAAACGATCAATTTTCACAAAATATATAAACGTACAGTAATATGGTCAGAAGGAGCACGTAAAAACGTTTCTGAAATAACTACATGTAAGACTTTGATGCTTAAAACGTTTAGGGAGAAATCGAATACTGGTGTGTATTTTTTCTTTAAACTACCAAGACCAGCAATATACAGTTTACATAATATGTTTATGTTCCTAAATTAATATCGTTTATGACCTTCAGATGCATTATGCTCCTATTATTTCTATGCTCAGCTACTAAAATTTCCCTTTAGTTGTAAAATTCCATATAAATATTCAATACTAAGCGGATTAAAATGTGCACAGTTAAGAGCTTAAATGATTAAATCTTTTCACTACCGACCAATACACCACGAATGCCCCTGTCGGTCATTTTGACCAGCCAATCACGTACTGCGGTATGACGCGGTGGCTTGTGCGTAGTTGCGTGCGGTACAGGTTTGTACCCCGAATTTTGAATGGCTGCATCTGTAAATAAAAAACAAGGATCTGACTGCTGCCATACAGTGGATATAATAAGTCTACACACCCTTATTAAAATTGCAGGTTTTTGTGATGTAAAGCCAGAAATCAAGATAAATCACGTCAGACATTTTTCCATCTTTAATGTGACCTTAATGACGACCCAAAGCACACATCCACATAAATCTTGGAATGGCCCACTCAGAGCCCAGACCTCAATCCCACAGAAAACCTGTGGAATGACCTAAAGAGGGCTGTGCACAGGAGATCGCCTGGCATATTTAAGGAGCTTGAACTTTTTTGCAAGGAAGAGTAGGATAAAATTGCAAAGTCCAGGTGTGGAAAGTTGATAGAGACTTATTCACAAAGCCTTACTGCTGTAATAAATGCAAAAGGTGCTTCCACAAAGTATTATTTGGGAGGGGTGTGCACACTTATGCAACCAGGGTGCTGTAGGTTTGTTAATTTCAATTATTTTAGATAATAATTATCTATTTGTTTTTCTCTTGAATTTTGTTGGTTGCAAGGTCATATTAAATCATGTCTGACATGATTTATCTTTATTTCTGGCTTTACATCACAAAAACCTGCAATTTCAATAAGGGTGTGTAGACGTTCTATATCCACTGTACCTTCAGGCAGTACACATGGATGTCTGAAGTTATCATTCATAGCCATCAATTAGTAGACATGAAGATAACATACCTGAGTCCAAATATTCAGGATCTTAACTACACCTTTATTTTGCTGAGAAAATACAGAAAAACAAGACTGTATTTTTCTTAAATCTTTCATCATTCGCATTTCTTTTATGCAGTATTATTTTACATCAGAATAAATAAATTCTTTAAAAATTTTTTAGAGATATTCAATTACAACATATGTTGTTTATAATACTTTCCCAGACATATGAACACAATTCATAAATTATCAACAATTTCATCATACAAATATTAAAATAATTAATAGAATAATATTCACCATATATATTAGAATGGCTTGTCAATGTACAGATTTGTAAATGATTGTAGTGGTGTTCATAAGTTACTGCACCTAAAACCATGGGTAAGAAAACTGGAAAACTGGAGAAAATACCACAACCAGCACAGGGCAGAATGGAAGAGGCCATCGGAGTGCTAAGGGCTGGAATGTCAAATTAAGGATCACCAGATACAATGGAACATAGATATTTAAAAATATCATGATATTGTCACAGTTGCACTCATGAATGTTCAGATATGTTCAATCCATGACCAACGGCAGCCAGGCCAGTCACACAAAACTGAGCACACCCCTGAGTAAAACTGGTATATACAATGGTGGCATCTCTGTGATTTGCAGTTGTCTGCTTGTCAGACTGCCACAGTAACATCTAAGATAGCCATGACCAGATCAGCATCTATACCATAAGACAGCAGCTCCAGGATGAAGACTGGAGAGCAGAGCCTACATCTGGAAACAAGTCATGCTTGTTTCACCTACAGCAGGAAACTGTACAAACAGAAATTTAAAAGAGTCACAGTTTAGTCTATTATGACACAACAGGAGGTAGCGTGCATCACATGCAAAATGAGATAACATTCACTTTGCGTTGTAGAAGTGGAGGTGGAGGTGTGATGATGGATCTCACCATGTTGTGTGGTGGATGGGCTACACTATAGTATGTATGAAGATTACAATTTGTGTGTATTGATAACTCCTCAACTATGGAGCTACATAGAAAATGGTCTCCACCCACACACTGTACTTTACTTTGCATACCTCACAATTATTCATGAAAATGCAAAAGTAATTTTCAACACACCCATGACATGTGTAATGGACTACACATATTAATCTGACATGAACCTGAAAGAGCACATCATGGACCTGATGGATTTGGAAACCACAACCATTTACTGTACATGTGAGCTGCGGACTTCTCACTTAGCAGAATATGTGGTCCCATGATCTTGAAACACTCTTGTAATGTCATTGCCACTTTAAATGTGAGGATTGCTAGCAGGAAATGGAGAACACATGAGACTTGGTTTTTAACCTTCTTTGACAATGTGTTTTAAAAACTTAATTTAATTTAATTTAATGCCTCAGTGCACGGTGGATACCAGGTTTATACCTGATAAAATCATAACCAATCATCAACTGTGATTGCTGACTTAATAAAAGTAGTACCCAACTTATTTCATTGTTTAACTCTCTGGCTCAACTCTCCTCTCACTAACAAAACTGGTAATCTGACTTTACCAACCATGTGACAATGAGTAGTGTAAATCAGGTTATGAGTCACTAAAGACCAGAGTTCTACCTAAGATATTCCTTCTGCAACAGCAGTAATGTTGTGTTTTGCAAAAAAACATATTTTCGCCTGATCAACGAAACTGAAACAGTTGGACTCTTTTTGTCAACAATCTTAATATCCAAGTATATTCAGTAAAAAGCTACAGCTTGGTCGAACTGAGTTTTTCCAGCCTGTCTTACCTGTGGCAGGCCCCAGCCAGACGACTGTGCACAACTCTAACTTCCTGGCAGAGCTATACTCAGAAACAATAGGCAGTGCTCTCTCTCCTCTCTGCGTTAGGACGCTCCTATTACAGAGCAAGCAGCTGAAGAAACCATGACAAGAATGCAGCCCGTCTCCATCTTCACATTATAATTCTTGAGACTGAAGGATTATGCCAACACTTGTTTGATAGTTTTGTTCACAATAATAAATGCATATCTACTTGTACAGTATGTGAGAATATAGTAAATGATTTAACTGTATGAGACTGATCTATCCTATGAGGTCAACAGTAACATTACAGTCTATATATTTTAACTTTGTTATTAGCTCTGATCTATAATCAATGGGTGAATGATGAACCTTTCGTATCACGGCAGATCGATTCACAAATATACTTCATGATGTTTGTTGGTTTGTTACGCATGTTTTGGTGTTCTATCAATAAATTGCATATTTAGAATCCTTGTGTGAGACTGTAAATTATTATGTTTGATTGATTCCTAAGCCAACAAAGCGCTCTTGCAATTTACTGTTCCAATTTTGAATTATTACAGTAAATTAAAAACCCTCACATCACTAAACCCAGAATGCTGTGTGGAATGACTACTTCCTGCTGTCACCTGAACACATCTACAGTAGGACTTGTTAGGAACACCTGACTGGGCAGTTGAAGTCAAGTGATGATATGAAAATCAGGGAGCATAAACTTTATGGACATTACTGTATATATTTGGTACCCAGGAAAATGAGCAGATCTCCTTAGAAAAGGAAGACTGAATTGTTAATCCTCTACCTGTGAAAAGTAGAGGGCCTTCACCAGAGACTGCGATGCAGGAAACGCAAAAGAGAGATATTGAGGAGGCAAGGAAATCTGAATTAGGGTCAGGACCGAGAAAGCTTTATTTTTATTTTGATACTAGTAAGCAGTGTAACAATAGTCTTGTTACAGCTACCTTTGTCAACAAACTTGTCTGGGCTACCTTTTAAACATAAGAATATGAAGAAACTTACAAAGAAGAGGGAGTCATTAATTCAGTCTAGCCCATTTGGAAGCTATTAGATAAATGATTCAAAAGAAGTCAGAGTATCAGTTTAACAGATTCGGGCATGCGATCCACTTATGCTTGTGTAATCTCTGTTTTACGATAACGTTTGTAATTTAATCTTTTTTTTCATTTGTATTCCTACACTTAGAAATCCGTGGATTTTTATGTTAATTTTGTAGTAGAAAAATGTGTATCTATGATTACAAAATGTATTCATGTGAGCTCAGCAGAGCACGCAATAGAGTAACATAGGAATCTACTACAGTACCATTAAAAATAGAAAACAGAAAATGTGCATATTGTTTTAGAGTGAAATATGGCTTTTGTAAAATTCCTTACTGAGGACTTGAGGAAAGCCTGTCAGGCTCAATACAGAAAACAAGTGGCAACAACACAAAACTGGAGGGACTGCTCTAGTGTTCTGCTTTGTTTCTTTAATATTTCTTAAATCGCTGAATGCATTCACGTCATTGTCTTGGTCTTTGACACATTTTGTCCCTTCAGAAAAGAAAAAATGTTTTGCTTCTTAAATGACATGTTTAAATATTGCCCTTATTTTAGGGAAATTATCAAATCAGATTAAATCTCTGAAATTCCTGATAAGTAAGCAAGGGTTTTTAATATTATGTTGATGGGTTTATACAGTATGAGACCATTAAACTACGAAGACTGAAAATGAAAATCAAACAAGAGAAACTGTTTTTTGGTTCTTTTCCAACTTAAAAAGTTTTCTAATGTAAGGAAAAACATCCAACCAGATTTGCATGGGAAAAATGTTATCTGTACTATCTACAGGAAATACCTTATTTACTGCTTTGTTGGCACAACTACTAACTATAATAATGCTTTTCATGTTAAGAAGAAAATATACTGGAAGTTACTGTGCAAGTGCATATTAAAGCTAAATGAAAAGGTACTGTACATCTATACATTTTTCATGTGTTACTGCCTCTGCTTATTATAAACATTTAAAACCCACTAAGCATTGTTCTTAATAAAAACAGTATTAGTTGTATTTCTTAAGAGCTGTTGCAAAATATGCTTAATCGATTCATATATTTATTCTTAGCATTACTAAACCATCTAATCTTGTTTTTTATTTAATTCATTATTTCATTTTATGTCATTAATAAAATATACCACAGCTAAATCATCGGACCAGATTTCACCAACCATACACTAGCAAAACTGTAACAAATTATTATGAAAAGCAGGATTACAAATATTTATATTTTTAGCAGTAATTGACACATTAATTAATTAAGAAAAAACAAAAATTTCTGCCTTTGGAGATAACGCACTTAAGGCTCCACTGCCAAAACACTGTTTTTTCTTCTTGACCTGATTAGTTGTTACAAATTTAATCATTTAGAATTAACCTTTGAGTGTTCCCCTACAGCTCTAATGCAGACACATCTCCCCAGTCTAATCCCATAAAAAATGAGTATCTACCACCTTCCAACCAAGGGTAAAACATCAAGAGTGTTTTCCACTCTGGACCCACCTATTCTTATATCTATTGTATCTAGTTTATGTTTCGTCTTCTGTGCTTCATGTTGTGAAGTTGGAAGCTACAAAGTAGTCATGAAAGATACAAACAGCAATTTCTCGCATGGATCTCAACTGTGCAATCACCTCACATTTCAGCAAAAAATAGGGCCTTAAATACCTACCTCCAGATAACCTTCTGAGGAAGACGTGCCAGTGCTCCTGCCAATTTCTTTGCAATATCGTCTGACAAGTACTTAACACCAGCTCCAAATGAAACCAGCACAAAGCCATTTTCTTCTGCTCTGTTAGCCCATACTTCAAATTCCTAAAATGGCAAAAAAGAAGACTTAAATTTAGGATAAGTTTTACTCTTCATCAGAATGAAAACATCTGAAAGATATCAAATCTTAACCCATGTAAACTGCACGCAAACCTACAGTATATAATGATTTAACTTTCCCCCTTCCAGGTCCTGAAGTGGCAGTGTGTTCCCCCCAGCGTGCAGTATGGCAAATGGGATGAACTCCCCATATTAAATAAACATTTATTGCTCCCCACAATTTAAAAGGTCTAAGAGAAAGCACAGTCAGTGAGTAGACAAGATCCCTGACAGCCTGAGTTTGAAGGTATTTTCAGTCACAATTTTGCATCTCTATGAGATATTCATTATTCTTGTTGTCCAAGGTATTATTGGGTTCAAGCACAAGTAAACAAGTTTATCACATTGTAGAGCCAGTTGACTAGGTTGTACTTAACCAGTGCTAAGTTGGGAGACCTTTATGGAAAATGAAGTTCCTGCTTTAAGTGGGGACCAGTAGCCTGCAGTGTTTCCACTAAACTATGATTTCCAAAGCCATATCCCAATATGGTATCCTCTGGATGATAAGTGAAGCCGACTTCCTGAATATTTGGTCATTAGAGATCCAATGGTACTATCTATAAGAGTTAGGTTGATAACCCCTATCTAAATTCCACTTTCAACAATCTGGCTTCTCCAGATATCCTCTTTAATTTAACTGATAAGGTCATTTCCACCACTTCACTTGGTCTGCTTTATAGTATAGTGGGCCTACTGATGGATAATTGTCACCGCACATCAACCAGGTTGGTGCTGCACTTGAGTGGTGCATAAATTGGGTCAGCTTCGACATGTCAAGAATCATCGAGATTCTTCGGGATGAAAAGGACTGCATATATTGAAGAATTTATTCTGAAGGTTTAAGGCATTGTTAAGGCACTGAATAAATAATTCCTTCATTAAAAGAATACAGATGCAGATGTTCATACTAATAAAGCAAACAACCAAAATTCTACAAAAAAGGTGTACTTTTCATACCTACTGGAAAAGCAGGGCACCACAGATACTATACTTGTCTACATAAACATGAAATAAAAAAGAAAAATAAAGAAGATTAACAATATACTGTATTTTCTTGATTAGTTCTATTTACTGTCCTAGTGTGCTGTTCAATAACTGCAATTACATGTATAGCTGCTGCTGAACTTATTATTTCCATGCATCATGTTACAATGGCACGATAATGTTAAACAATTACTATTAGCCTATTCCTTTTGCAAATGGAGACCTAAAATATTTTACCATTACATTTTTCCATCCATTTTTTTAACTGCTTTATCCAATTCAAGGTCGCAGAGGATGACAGGAGCCTTTCCCAACTAGCAACAGGCACAAGGTAAGATATACCCTGGATGGGAAAACAGTCCATCAGAAGGAACACACAGACACAAACATGCACAAACTCACTCCAGAGCCAATATTTCCCAGAATCCAGTTAACCTACCAGTATGCCTTTGGCTGTGGGAGGAAACCAGAGCACCCAGAGGAAACTCACACGAATACAGAGTAAGCATACGAACACCACAGGACAGGAAATAAACAAAAGGCTCACATACTGAAAGGGAGCCACGCCCTGGCAGTACTGTATCACTGTTCCAGCCCTTTATATGTACTTAATTCACATAACTTGTCATCATTTATTGCACTCAAACCACATAAACAAAATAACTGAAACAATAATGTACGGTATGGACACAAAACTACTCAGAAGATCACAAAGTACTTATTCAACACCAAATTATGACAATTGGTTATGATTATCATACAGTAAATACTTTATGGTTGAATGCTGAAATTGTGATTGTTGTACATGGTACAACATGGTACAACTACAAGGAAAAAATAGGTTTTCCCTTAGTGAAAGCCAATATTTCCATTGACTTCACAAAAATCAAATTCTCTGTCAACCTTACTAGATCATTTGCCAAGTGATTTTTTAGATAGCTACAATTTCCAACACAAAATTGTCATTGTCTCTTACATCATAACCTGGCTAAAAAGCCTTTGTTAGTATACTGGTTACATGGGACTTTGTGACAGATGCTTCTCTTTTTACAGTATTGATCAACAGTTTCTTCTATCTGTGGTAAACCCAAAAGTGGAGCAGGTGTGAACCAGTGACATCAAAACAAAGGTTTAAAAATTCAGATATGGAGAACACACATGTATCTTGCCCATTATAATAATAATAATAATAATAATAATAAACTTTATTTTATATAGCGCCTTTAAAGGTGGCTTCTCAAAGCGCTTTACAGGATGACAATAACAATAAATAAGAAGACTACAACAATAAATAAGAAGATTTCACAAGATAGGGCACAATTATAATTACAACAATACAACAATAACAATAGAGGAGACCGTGGAAGGTGGTATTAAGAAGAGCAGAGGGGTGAAGAATGGAACCAGTTAAGTAAAGGCTTTTCTGAAGAAGAAGGTTTTGAGTCTGGATTTGAAGTTTAGAGAAGATGACTCTCTAATATCCTTGGGCAAAGAGTTCCAGAGCTTGGGGGCATAGCAGGAGAAGGCCCTGTCGCCCATACAATGTAGACGGGCTTGGGGGACAGTAAGGAGGGCAGAATTTGAAGAGCGGAGGTTGCGAGGTGGGGAGTAGGGCGATAAAAGTTCAGACAGGTATTGAGGTGCCAAGCCATGTAAAGCCTTGTAGGTGAGCATGAGGATTTTAAAGTCTACGCTGAATTTGACCGGAAGCCAGTGCAAGGACTCCAGGATAGGAGTAATGCGAACACTTGTACTAGACCTGGTCAGGATTCTGGCTGCTGAATTTTGGACATACTGCAGCTTGTTCAGAGTAGATTTAGATACCCCAGGGAGTAGAGCATTGCAGTAGTCAATTCGAGAGAATACAAATATGTTGATCAGCTTTTCAGCCACAGTTAATGATAGCATAGGGCGTAGTCTTGCGATATTTCTAAGGTGAAAAAAAGATGTTTTGACAGTATGCTGTACATGTGGGTCGAATGTTAAGCCAGAATCGAATATAACTGAAGCTCAAGTACAGAGCCATCTACAGACAGGGTTACAGGACTGGCTTTACGAAGTTGATGGGGGGTACCAATGAGCATGACTTCAGTCTTGTCACAGTTAAGATGAAGGAAGTTTTGAGTCATCCAAATTTTTATGTCAGAGATGCAATTAGATAGAATAGAGACAGCCACATCAGTGTCGGGTTTGGTATGGATGTATATTTGAGTATCGTCAGCGTAAAAATGAAAGCTGAGGCCATGTGATCTTAAAAGCTGACCAAGTGGGAACATGTAAATGCTGAAGAGCAAGGGGCCCAGTATTGAGCCCTGGGGGACAACAGACTTGACAAGACCAATTTCAGACCTGTACCCATTGAGAGAGACAAAGTGACAGCGATCAGTGAGGTAAGACTTAAACCATTTGAGGGCAGTGTCAGGGACTCCAAACACAGTCTCGAGACGAGAAAGTAAGATGTTATGGTCAACAGTGTCAAAGGCAGCACTGAGATCAAGAAGGATGAGTATGGAAAGAGAACCAGAATCAGAAGCTATTAGGAGATCGTTGGTGACTTTGACTAGGGCGGTTTCTGTGCTGTGAAGTTGACGGAAGCCAGATTGGAGGGGTTCGAAAAGGTTGTTTGTCATGAGGTGGTTATGTAACTGAAATGTGACAGCACGTTCTAGAATTGAGTGGTTTGCCGATAATTGTTCACTACGGTGGGGTAAGTATAGGATCAAAAAGAATAAGAAAAACAATGATATCCCATACAGAAAAATGGAAGGCGAACAAATGATAGTGAACAAAGAAAAAAGAACTAAATAAAGGCACACTGATTATTTGGAAGTCACAGTGTAAACACTTATAACCATCACTGCTAAGAGAAAAGCTGTAAATTACAAAGATTTGAGCAAAATGCCCCCCCAAAAAAACAGCATGTCATGTAAACCACTAAATCTGGTAAAAAAAACAGTGACGAAAAGTATTATGGATACACAGTATGATGACATGTTGGCACTTCTCGACAAAGAGAACAAAACAAAAAGGTTCTTTGCAAAAACACTGTGCATTGCCAGAAATATAATGTGCATTTTTTTAAATGTAAAACATTTGCCATGCAGTAGTATTTGCTGTAGTCAGAAGGGTTCTTGTATGATAAAGACCCCAAGCAATTAGTCAATCTCAAGCTGAACTACTACATACTGCTGAATCAGAATGCAGAACAAAAAATAATGAAATTGATGTAGAGTACTGGCCATTACAATTACTTGATCTTCACCCCAGTTAAATGCTATGGAATGACCCTGGCAGAAGGGTCATAAAAGTAATAAACGTGCAGTAAGTAAATCAGCATAAACGTGCTCTGGAAGATGATTTGGACTGAACAGAAAGAAGTCCCTGTGTGTTTGTGTGCGTGCCCCTTGCTGAATTGGATCCCCATCCATCCCAGCACTCTATATCTGTGGCTTAATCTCTGGAATGCTGATCAGGGATAAGAGACTTTATGATATTAGATGAATCATGAATAATTTTTAAACAATTCAGTTGTCTACAGAGAGACAAAGCAACTATGGTACTGTGCCTACTTTACTTTCCATTAAGATACAAACGGAAGGACAAAAAGAAAACAACAATGAGGATGAAAATAATTAGTTCACTGGAACATAAAAACACGAAGCATGACTATACTGTGAATTAATGAGATCTTGAGATAACCATGAGATACCCTAAACTGAACATAAAACACTTTCCAGGCCAATAAGATCATGACTAGAAATAAAAATAAGTCTTTTTATCTATTTGTGTGCAGGGCTACAGACTTGCTGTGCCAGTAAAACCCTGAAAAGTGTCCTTCAAGGATTTTTCAGAATTAATTTTAAAAAACAGCCATAACCCCAACGTGGCAAAACCCGTATAGCAGTTCAAGCTCAAGCACAACACTTCCGTAAACCATGCAAATCTGCCCCTCCCTCTGATTAATGAGAGCTGCCTTGATCAAAATATGTTGCAAATATGTCAGATGTAATGCTGTGTAACAAGATCGGTTATGCAAAAAATAATAAAAACAAGTACAGTCTGCTGGTACTTCCTGGCAGGTTCCAATCTATATTTAAAAATAATATCTTCAAAAAGTCCAGATGAACTATAGCTTAACACACAAAATATTTACAACGTGAGAGGTACAGGGAATGCCACTATACATGAAGCCACAACTACAACAAAAGGGCAAACCAGTCCAACGCAAAATAAAGCAAAGTTAGAACATTTTAACTCAATCTTGAGAACTTCAAAGCAAGATATGGATCATATTTCCAGCAAACAGAGGTTAATTAAGGTGGGTAGCTGCGTCAGCATGCGTAGGCTGCAAAGGAACAAGTAATAGGTTTATTCCATGCTGAAAAAAAGAAGAAAGAAGAAGAAAGAGAACACAACGTTTCGGCCGTGGAGCCTTCTTCAGGTGTGAGATTAATTAAGCAGGTTAATTAGTTAATTCTTAATTATTAATTAAGAGGTTAATTAAGCAACTTTGAAACTCTGAGCTCCTTTCAATCATCCTTTTTCAAGTGGCTCTCCACGTATGTAGAAGCTATTTGGTTTAATGCAATCAATGATAAAAAAAGAACTTTGTCTGAATAACTATTAAATAAGCTAAGGTGGGTCTTGGCAAACATACATTCCATCCTAAGTGGACTAGATGAGCTAAATGACCCCATCTTGTTCGGAATTGTTCCTATAGCCTTCAGGTTGTGCTCCAACCACGACTTGCTTTCGCGCACAAGATACTTCCTTAGGTTTTTGTACCTAGAGTTCAAAGAGTGCAAGATGCCTCACGATTTTTGATTGCCAAAACTATGACGTGAAAGAACAAATGCTACTAACTAAACAGGAAGCGCAAAGAAATCTAGTCCACAATCCAAATAGGATCAGATGCAGAACTTATGGTGCAGTTCATGTACGTGCTTCTCACTGCACTAACTGGGAACAACAAAATGTGCTGAAAGATAGATCAAAGGCTATTAATTCAACCTCAGAATGATGGATTTTTTCATTATAATTTTTTTTTAAAATAGTCTCTACTTGGAGTGTCCCAGTATGAAACTACTATTTCCTGTCAGCTGATCTTAATACTATAAGTGACAGTTTCATTCTGGTGTGTTCTTAGGCAATAGCCAATATGAAGTAAGATTACAGCTAAAATTAAAAAATAATGTACTTGAAATCAATATTTCAATATTAATTGTGTTACAGGCGAATTAAAAGTAACTTCATGTTTAGATGTTTTATAAGATGTAAAAGTACTGGGTGTTTAATACTTGCTTCCTAGTTAATTGGTTTGTGCTGGTCATTATAAGAGTCCAATTGTGATATAACTGAAGGCTCCACAGCTGAAACCTTGTGTTTCCTTTCTTCTCTTTTCAGCATGGAATAAACCTTTAACTTGTTCCTTTGCAGCCTACACACACTGACTCAGCTACCTACTTGAACTACATACAGTATATGTTATACTGTACTATTTTGGTAATATGTCTGTGTTTAATACAAAAACTGTAGGTTTTAAACAATATTTTCAAAAAATCTGTTACGTCTTGTTCATCAAAACAGAAACAGGCAGATTTTTGGTGAGCAAAAAACTTGGAAAAAAGTAGCAAATATGTATTGTAAGCAGTGAGTAATTACTGCATTTAATTGAGTAATTACTGTATACCTCATCACCATCATAATAATACAATCTCACTTCACTTCACATAAAAACTGCATGTTTTCTTTGAGAGACCATGTGCTTGGTCAATAGCAGAAAGAAGTCATGGATGTCTCAGCAAAACTATGGTAACACAGCAACAGTGTAGTATATTTTGTAATATATACAATGTGTAATTGATCTAGTTCCATTTAAATGTTTGTCCTGCTGTAACAGTGACTGTTTCCCTCCTGCAGTTAACTTAATATCTCCTAGTAAGAGTTGACAGTTTTAACATTATAAATCTTAACAAAGATAGCACACAATGCCCTCCATAATGTGAGAGGAATCTCTGCTATGGTACTATGACAGATATAGGTTTGGCAAAAACTGTAGGCAAATAAATTGATACAAGTAGCAGAATATATGTAGAGGGTATGGATGTCATGGATTCAAAATATTATTCCAATGACATGGACAAAACTTATTAGGAGAAATAATTTAAAAGGAAAGTGGGAATTTGCTGCGGACTGTGCAGGATGAAAAGCACAAATGATACAGCTTAAAAAGAGTGTCTTACAAAAGTATTCAGACCCTCCCTACAGTGTCCTGTTTTGTAAAATTGCAAAATGATGCACACACACTTTTTTAGCTTAATATTTAATTCAAAACCTTAATTCTCAAACTGAAGACATCTGAAGTATGAAGACTTAAACTACATATCAGCAAAAACTAAAAATAAAAAACTGAAATATGTTGATTGCATTCATGTTGAGATCCGTGAGACCCCACATTATTTGGAGGAAGCTCTTTTTTTAAATGACTTTCTACAAACTTTTTTTTTGGCCATTCTTCGGCCATTCTTGGAGGATTTGCTCAAGCAAGATTTCTTGGCGATTGCAAATGTATTCAAGTTTTTTTTTTACAGAGTCCCAAAGAAAATCCCAAAACACCAAAGGACTTGGATTCTCAAGAGCATTTACTTGCTTCTTCTTAAGCCACTCTAGTGTAGCTTTGTCCCTGTGCTTTGGGTGACTGTCCTGTTGACAGTTGAATTTTCATACCACTTTCAGGTCTTTAGCAGACTCTAAGATTTGCTTGTACTTTGTTCCATCTATTTTCCCCTGAAACTCAAAAAGTTTTCCAGTACCTGCTGAACAGAAGTTGCCTCATAACACAATGTTTCCATTAACATACTTGACAGTAGGAATGGTGCTGGCTAAGTGATGCACCGTTTTAGACTTTCATCAGACGCAATGCTTTGCATTTCGACAAAAACATTCCACTTTTGTTTCATCTGATCACATAAACTTTGCCCCATGTTTGCAGTACCACTTGAACTTCTTGTTTTTTTCTGTTGTTTTCAGTAATGGCATCCTTCTTGCCATCCTGCCTTACTTTTCTCCTGTAATGCCCCCAAGCTCTTGCATTCTCTCCACAAGGATATCAGAGTCACCTTCTCTAAACTCCTTCAAATCCAGACTCAAAACCTTCTTCTTTAGAAGAGCCTTTACTTAACTGGTTCCATTCTTTACCCCTCTGCTCCTACTACACTTAGTACCACCATCCACAGTCTCCTTGTGTGTTTTGTAATTGTGTTTTATCTTGTGTGTTTTTTATTTATTGTTGTTGTCATTCTGTAAAGTGCTTTGAGAAGCCACCTTTAAAGGTGCTATAAAAAATAAAGTTTATTATTATTATTATTACCAGCTAGGCTTGTAAAGTGTTCTGGATATTGTTGACTGACGCACGTTTTTCCCCTGCTCATCCACTGAGCTCTGTAGTTTTTTTCAAAGTCGTTGTTAGCATCTCACAGTGACATCCCTCACCAGCTTCCTCCTTGCTCGGCTGCTCAGTTTGAAGGGATAGCCTGATCCAAGTATTAGCTGAGTGGTACAATGCACCATTCCTTAATTAATAATAGTAGACTGTGCTCACAAGGAACTACGAGTCATTGATGTTTTTGTAACCTTCTCCTAATCTGTGTTTTTTCAATAACTTTATTGACTTGTTATGAAAGATAGTCTTCAAGGTGGAGTTTTTGCTTGAAATTCACTAGATGACCAAGGACCTCAAAGAAACAGATTTTTATTCTGACATCATCGGAGCCACTATTATTGTACACAGAGGCCACTCAGCTAATTGTGTGGTTCATTAAGGCACTTTTTTGCAACCAAATTAAATTTATGTTTGCAATGGCAAAGGGTAGAATGCATACATAATCATGCCTTTACAGTGTTTCTTCATATTAATTATCTACTGTATTTCATTCATTTTTTGTTTTTGTTTTAAATGTTGTATTGTGCACAGAAAATATAAAATGCTACTTCAAAGTATGACTGAATCTGAAGGCAACACATTGTGAAAGCTGTGCAAGGGTCTGAATACTTTTTCATTTCACTATACATAAAATGTAGTTGACTACAACTACAATGTGCAGTAGAAACTGGTGACGATTTTGCAAAACAGTGTGCAAATAGTAAGAAACACAATACCATTGTAACCATCACTTATTCAATTTACCAAAAACTACAGTTAAACACTCAGGCCTAAAAAATTAAGTAGTAACCAGGCCAAATGTTTGATGGAACTGTAGATAAACGCAGTTTAGATAAAGGTACAGGAAAACAGAATGATGACACACCTGTCACGTGCAGACTCAAAGCAGAACAAAGTTTTGGATGACACATCTTCTTCAGAATGGCTTATTAATAGGAGTGTTAATACGTTTGAGTCAGTACAAAGGGATCTGAAGACCATTTCTTTTCCACCCAAAAACATTTCACATGCAATTTAATACAAAATAAAAATAAAATTTAGAATAAAGATTAAATCTCAGGAGTTGAAGATGGGCCATAATACAAACCAAACAGACAATATGCTGTACATCTACGTATACTATAACGTGTGCTGGAACGTTTATGTTAATAATTGCACATTTATTATACATAAGTATTTTTTTTCTTTTTACAGTATAAAATAGAATTTAACTTAATTTAATATGGCAGCATTTTCATTTAAGATTTGAATCCTACATGTGTATAATAAAATATCTTGTATGTTCCTGTCCAAGCATGGTAATAGTTTGTGTAACAGGTACATTGAAGAAAATGAGCCAAGAAAACGTTTTTCAGTAAGCCTTCTTTTAAAAGTTTTATCTGCTGATTGAATTACCTGAGAAATTGTATCCTGTTGGCTCAAGAGGAACTCAACAGGAAAAACATGCTATTTATGTACAACCTACTAGAGTCTGCCACTGGGTATTACTTTTGTGTGAGTGTTTTATTGCATTTTAACAGATGTGGGGGTATGACTTTGTTCACACAATATATTGAACTAATTTGTTATTTAAAAAGGCTTTTGTTCTATGATTTTTAAATGTAGATCATTTATATTTTTCTTATTATTACTTATGTGGTCATTGTAAACCCAGACTACAATAAACATACCCATCTTTTAATTCTCATTGGTCAGATTTCTCAAAATCATGAACACAGCTCAAGGAAAACTCTACGTGAACAGCCAATATAAAGTCCTGCAGTAGCTTATCACGTGTACAATCTCTTAACAGACATACCATCAGGAGCTCCTCATAATGAACATTAATTCCTCTCTACAGTACATATCCACAAATCTAAAAGTATACACAGTATACAATTACCTGTTGTACAAATCTACCAGGATTAACTGTTAACTGGAAACTAAATCAGTGAAATTACAGTAGATAACTGCCACAGAACCGTACTGCTGCATAAAGAAGGAATAACATTGAGTGAAAAGAGTATAACAATGCATAGTGTCCTTCTATAGTATGTACTGCCCATAAAAGAATTTTGCACAGTAGAACTTATATTGACTACATTGTTTGGATGGCATTCCTTAATGGCTGTTTTATAAGTCTTTTTGTTTACGATTTCCACAAATCTCTCCCCTATTTTGTTAAACAGAAAGCTAAACCCATAAAACAACACTTAGCACTGTCCGCCTATGCTGTATGGAAGCCCTTCAAAGCTTGTATAACTTCACTGCCTAACAGAATGCCTCATTTTAGTAAATGTTGCTGAATATACAGCTGCATCAGTAAAGCTAAGGCATGGCTGGCACTGACAAGTAGCAGGGGACACTAAGCCTTGTGTCTGTTAAACAAAGTAAACAATGATCACATTTAACAGGAAACTGCATAATGTCTAGAGATTTTACAATACTTTATTGGGGCTTTGGCATCCAAATCTGCATAGTGAATACCGCCTGCATTTCTAATAACCCACTTGTATTAACCACGGTGCTATGTGTGGTCATCTGAACTGATTACAGTAACCTCTGTGACAATGTAAAGTTTAAAATCAAAATCCAAACATTTTTTACTTTTTTCTAAAACAGTCACAATTTAAGAAAACTTTTTGCCTTTATCATATTTATCTATTGACTTAAACAAACACTTTTATATAACTTGGACACAACTGACAGAAAACTGTTTTTATCTGACCTGTTCCTGTATTTTTTCATTAGTGCATTTTTTACAATCAAGTCATCACTTGCTACAAGGTACAAAGACCAAGACAGAACATTTTTCTTCTTTGAAGAAAGTCCTTAAAGTAGCAAATACATATTTTATGACAGAGTGGTTTGTGTTTTTGTCGCAGACCAATTAGGGATGATAATTATACTTGCATGTGAATGTTCATGAGAATTGCAAGACAACATCAAAAATTCAAAACCTGTAAATAATCTCTCTCAAAGCAACTCACCAAACTGCTCCCCTACCATCTCACACCAAAGCCAAATACGTTGGAATTGTGCAACTACACTGCAATTAATGGTGTTGCACTGTCATGAAAATTAAAACATACAACTAATCTAAAAACAAATACCACCAATGATCAGTTTTCCAAATTTGGAGTTTAAATGTGAGGAGTAACTTTACATTTTTTGCTTAACCAACTCACTTACTAAATGTTATTCTAGGTCATGTCATTTATACAGCCCATTTTGGTTTCCCCTATGGTTGATATTTTGAATCGCATAAAATTGATATTTTGTTCTTATGTTCCACTGTAGTATTGCTGTGCAAATACACAGGATATTGCAGCTTCTGAAGATCTGTTCAAAATAGTGATCAGGCATTATTTTTTGTTTCAAAATAATTACTTCAGAAATTGGACAGCACAGCAGGATGCACAATTGGACAAACTGACACATACGCATTTACTCATTTGATTCCAGAGATTAAAAGAATTAAAAGTACAATTCTCATTGAGCTTCACTGTGTCACTAATACAACTGCTAATTTATGTCAGTTAAATGATGGTTTATAAAATGCTGAAGACTGACAGCAACTTTGGTAAAGTTGCTTCACAGCAAATGTTTATGAAAAAATAGTTTCCTGGGATATAGGTCATGGTTTCCCCATTATTACTACCCATTATAACCCATAAAACTTAAACAAAATAAGCTTTTTATTATGAATGTTTGTGAAGGGGTGGTACGGTGGCACAGTGGTTGGCACTGCTGCCTCTCAGGGTTGGAGTCCTGGGTTCAATTCCTAGGGCGCTATCTTCTTGGAGTTTGTATGTTCTCCCTGTGTCTGTGTGGGTTTCCTCCAGGTGCTTCGGTTTCCTCTCACAGTCGAAAAGACATACCGGTAAGGTTAACTGGCTTTTGGGAAAATTGGCCCTGGTGTGAATGTGTGCGCATGTTTGCGCTCTGTGTGCCCTGTGATGGACTGGCATCCCATCCAGCTAGTATCCCCACGTGTGTCTGCTGCTTGCCAGGATAGGCTCCAGCTCCCCCGTGGCCCTGTAATGGATAATGTAGGAATGCATCTAAAGAAAAAAATTTCTTCTACTCATCTCGGTTGTGATATCATCAGAATACAGAACCAAAATAAGAAAGAAAAAAACTCAAACTTTACCTCTGGAAGAGGGCTAGGAGGTTTAGTGAGGATGCCACCAACATACACCACATGAGGTAGAGTAGGACGGGGAAACTCCAGAGCCATATCAGTGCAGAGCATCCACAACCGGCTCCCATGCACCAGGTCATGCATAGATACTTCAGGCTGTATATTATGCTTTTTCATTATCCTGTCATACTTAGGTAGCACCAGGAACCGCACCCCAAAGCGGGATACCAGGTAGACAGCAGTGTTTGTAATCCTTTGGAATAGGTTCATCTTGTCTGTTAAAAGGGAGTTGAACTCGGGGACATATGCTAAAGGAGCCGGTGCCCCTACTTCAGCAGGATACCAGAGACCAGTACTAAAAACTGCATACCTCACCCCTAGGAAATGAGCAATAACAAACCCACACATTTCATTGGGGTCAACCAACAGCAGGTCAAACTTTTCTTCCTTGAGACGAGACATCACGGCCTTGCTGCCTACCATGGCGTCACAGTTCTGGGAGTAGTGTTCCAAAATGTCAAAGAGCTCTAGCGCAGTCAAGCGTCCAGAGAAGATGTTTTTCATCTTGGACTGCAGAAAGTTATCTGCTGAAGTGCTGTTAAAGATGCCAGGGTAGCGTTGAAGGCGGTAGTGTTCAGATGGGGGCACGTCTCGGCCCTCCGACACCAAGAAGACAGTGTCGTGCCCTTCTTGGTGCAATGCAGCAGCTAGAGTCTTGAAGATGTAGAGGTGGCTCTCAAACATGATAGGAGGCACAATCACGATTTTGGCAGCCCATGTCAGGCCAGCAGCAATGCACCACAGTAAGGCGGCAATGGCAGGATATAACTTCATGGCTGTAGATTGAAAACGAAGACAAGAGTAAGAAATTATTCTCTTCACTTCATACTGGTTATATTTATAACAATTCTCTAAGAATGTCTGTTGCAATCAATTCAATATACATGCATCTCCTTTTATTATAATGGCAGTACCACTTTCTAGCCAAATCTTGCCAGATCTCAAAAGCTAAGGGAAGTTGGACCTAGTCACTGCAGGAACAGGACACCTCTAAGGAAAACAAGGTTGATAATACAGTATAAATGGTGTTGGTTGGGCACTAGTTTTCATTCCTTCCTGCAGGCCAGTGTTTCTAAGTTAGTACCCTTGAAAATACCCAAATACCTTCTTATATATTTGAAGGACTTCAAGATTCTTTCAAATGAAAAGATGCTATACAAATACCAGGGACTATTATTAACTGTCCCTGAGGCTTAATTGACAATATCTTGAATGTTACAATGTTTTGAACCTTTGGTTTTAATGGTAAACAAAAGTCTGCCCCTTCATGTTTAGTAAACAAATCAGTTTATCACTCACATTACACTGTATATGCAGAGACACAAAATTGGTTTTAATAATTTATAATCAAGGAAGTCCATCCAGAATGCCTGACTGTCAGTGACATTTTATATGACTAACATTACATTTAGGAGTTTTACAGTTTTTCTGGATTTTAATTTTGCTCTCAAGGTTTGTTCATGGTTAACTACAAAAGCTACCTTCTGCACAGCCTCTGCTGTCACAAAACCAATACGAATGCCAGCTTGCACAACAACCTTTACCTCATTATGGGATAAATGTTTAATGAACACAGGATTAGAGCTAACGTTCAAGTTTCAAGATTCTTCCAAGGTTTTGTAAATGTATTTTTTAATCATACTTAATACCCACTGTTAGCATAGATGAGTTATTTCAACTGAAAAAATATAATTAAAACAATTTGGGAAAACAAGCTGTTAATTGCAAAGAAGGGCAAATATATTGCAAGCACTAAACAAATACCAGTGAACCGCCCCAGGAACTGCAATCTGACTGATGTGATCGCTCCAGTTTTTGAAACAAGCTGGTACCTAGTTGCTGTATTCTACATTCACTAATTCCCATCAGGTCTTATTATTTCCCGGAGAAAGGTAAAAGTAACATAATTGTTTCTTTATGTTCTACAGCATAGGATAGAGGACCCATGTCTGGGTTTGAAAGTACTGTATGGGAGACTATGATAAAAGGAGATTTTTTACATTAAATTCCTAGCCTATAGCAGTTCCCCATTTGCAAACCTATACATACAGTACATAAGCAACTCTTCAAAAATTAAATTCCATTAGGATTATCTGTCAACACTCATTTCCTACAGTTGTTAAAGTCAACAAAAATACTCTCAAAGTAAACAAGTTTGCCTTTGCCATCTAAACTAAACTTAAAATATTGAGACTTAAACATCTTGAAAATTGTGCTGATTTCCCTACAAGTATTAATATGGTGAAGCAATTTTTTCTCTTACCATATTTGAGTCTTTTGAAACAATGTGTTGGCAGAATCCCATACACATTGGCAAAATGTTCTTGTCTTGTCTACTTTAATTTATTTCCAGAATTCATTCCGGTCTCTGCTTAGAACGTATTGTGAAAAAACGTTACACGAGAGAAGGCTTTTAACACATCTTATCCTGTTAGTCGCTGTTCTTAGCTGGAAGACAGTGAACTTTCTATTTGAAGAAAGCAAACAATTTATTCTAGCCTTTCAAAAAAGAAACACTAAGGATAAATTACATTATCAAAGACACAAAACATTTTACTCTGTAAGCTGTCATTTGAAAGAGTGGAGAGCAAAAGGCTCAAGGTTTAAGATTTCAAATACGGTCCTGTCTTTTAAAGCTCTATTGTCACAACTCTCCAGGAGCTTAGCTATGGTTACATTAGGCTTTTTTCATGAAAGTGATCTGAAGAATCAATGTCACTATGAGGAGGCAAGTAAAACTATCATTAATATATAAAGGTTTACAGATTATAGATTGGCTCCAACAGTACCAACTATCAAAGCATTATTCCATCAGAACTCTGAAATGAACATAGAGAATTAAAGTGTATGATATGACCTCATCATCAACACACCAAATTTTTGCGGTGGGGTTACTTTACCATGACAATTAAATTATCTCCGAGGTCAGAGATGTCTAATTTCATAAGTTAGCAAAGCAAAATGTATAAACGCTTTTCTTGATGGGTTTTTGGACTATGACAAGCATGCGGTAATATAAATACTTCTATCTTTAGACAGCCAGTGAAACCTGATGGAGCTTTGATATATAGCAAAGCACATATCAAAGCAGCAAATGAGACACAAGGAAGGAATAAACTACTGCAAATAATATTTTGCTAAAAGCATTTTAATCCATTTTGATTCAAATCCCGGTAAATGGATCGTGCCACTAAAATGTTCATTTTGTTCTATGTTGCAAAGATAAGATTCATTACAAATAAAACATTGCAGCTCGTACTTTAATATCACACATATTAAAGTACACATAAGTACCAACAGAGAAATGTAAGAGGTTAAGTTAAACCATGACAAGTAACTTAATCTATAGCGATTTTCAGGACCAGGGCAAACTGTTTAATTCAAGAAGACTCCTGTAGAGAGAGTCTAATGTATTAGAGCTCTCATAGAGGATTTGTAATAATTATCAGATCTCAACTCCCACACACAATACCGGATTATCAGCAGCACAGTGGCCTGGCAATTAGCACTGCCACCTCATGGCACCAGGGTTCAAGCTTCTATTCCAGGCAGGAGAACCTGCCCATGCGCACCAAAGTCATTCATGTTAGTGTTGATCGACTACCATAAAATTAGTTCACGTGGGAAGCTGCATCAGCATGCATGGGCTACACAGGGAATACGTAAAGGTTAATTCCACACAGAAAAGTAGGAAGAAGAAACACACCACACAGCATTTCAGCTGTTGAGGCTTCCTCAGGTGTGTACCACTTTTTCCTCAAACCTGAAGTCAGCTCAACAAAACATTGTATTTCTTCTTTCTACCCTAAACTTATCTCTATTCGGGGAAAGAAGACTTTTACAGATGGGTGAATGCTTCCTTTATAGGGTATGGGATTATGCATAAACAAGAGGCTAATCTCCTCTCATTTTAGGCCTTTCTGATGACTTTATGTTCATCTCCTCAGTGAACCAGGGTCCTCTTCAAGCAAACCATTAACAGTACAACCCTGGGAAAGAGTTTAACCCATTTATATTGGATTACCCTCTATGTTGCTAAGAATGTTTAGACTGAAAAACAATGATAAGAAAATGAAATGCAAACATAGACTACAGAAATAGGAAAGAACATATCATTCATTGAATCACACAGAAAAGAAAAGTGCAGGATGTGTCAGATCAGCCATGAATTTAGAAGGTTACTCTAAACTGTAACACTTAGCTGGACAAATGCACAAGTCAAACTGATTCTTGTGCTTATAAATAATCATTCAGAAGAAGGTTCTGCTGAAGAAGTCTTGATGGGTCTGAAGGATCTCCAGTATGTAGAGACTGTAAAACATCCACTTCATTATGATGTTCAATCATCTTCTTTTATCATCGCCCCACACATATAAGCTATAACTGGGAGAATGGATAGTTCCAAATCTGGGGTAATAATGAAAAAGGAAGGAAAACCTACTGTATACTGAAGTGTTGGGGGGAAAATAGAGTAAAATACTTCTGTACATTAAAACAAACTACAACAAAAAGCTTTTTCCAGAACATGAGTCTGGGCCTATATTAGTTTAGATACCTATTGACTCTGAAATTTAAGATCACAAACTTATAACAAAATATACATAAATAATTACAAAATTTGCATATCTAGTTTATATTCATTCAAACTGGAAAACTAACTACCGACTGGAATACTTTATGAAATGAAAAATACTAACAGTTCTGTTAATAGGCTAACAAATGACAAAATTATACAAAATGGTAATGACATTTAGATACCAAAAAGTGAACTTCTATAAAGATAAGGATTCTAATTTTAGACAAATAATTAAACATCATTTTGAATTTATCTGCAAATGGCTTGTGTGTGTGTTTATGCAGTGCTTATTATTTTCCACTTGATTCCTGAAGTCCTGATCAAAGTACAAACCCTTTTGAAGGAGAAATATATATATATTAAAATGTAATCCAAGTTCATTTTTAAAATATAGATTACAGCATCATTGAAGGCATAATATTTTTCTGACATTTAAGTACTTGTGTAATCATACTGTTTCTCTCATTATGCTGTTTTTTCTGGTTAGGACATATACTGTAATGGAGCTTTATTTGACCTTTGTAAGAATATACTGTTAGCACAAAACTCAAGATTTCCTAAAATACCGTTAATAATAATGCCTTTTTTTAAGCTTGGCTCGATATAATTTTCTGGTCTTCGGTTTTTAATACATTAAATACCACTTCTCAAACATCATCTAATCAATCAGCATTAGTAGGCAGCATTTACAAAAATATCAAACGTATAAACAAGTTTAATTGCAATGATTATTAATTTGTTACAATTTGCAATTTAAGTTTGGTAAATGAACAGCTGAAAGAATTCCAACAGACACCCAGAGACCTGAAATAGCTGCAACATTGCAGCTGTAACAGTATTTATCAAAGCTTGAAGAGGTCACAGAGGAAATAGAATTGCTGATCCAGTGACAATTGGCAAGTTAAAAAGTAAGTCCAATTTTCTATATTCGTGAACATAATACTTTTCTACTTATAGCCAAAGACCTAGTTACACTTCAACACCTAATGGAAAATAATTTTAAAACCCAGCTTCCATTTTTAAAAATAGATATTAGCCACATCTCTCAGCAAATAGAATTAACGTTTGACTTGTTTAACTCGAACAAATACACCCTCACTGTCAGTGCAAATACAGTATCCAGTACTGTACCCCATCCTAAATCATTCCCTAGTGTTTCTTACAAACCAATCTACACGTGTGTCGATCTAGGTATTCTTGATTCCAGCCAGCGCTCCCAATAGGCAGGCTGTCTTTGTTGGTGGCATAACACAATGAAACAGCTCACATGAGGCAACAAGAAGAAACCTCCCTAACAAGTAAAACTAGAATTTCTTATTCACCTGTCCTCTAAATTTATGATGCAGTACCCAAAGCAGTTGTTTTTTCTTATGGTGTGGACAAGAATACTTATTCCAAGATGTGCTGTGCATTTTTTTTTCTTTCATTACAATCATTATTTCTCACCCTAACCATACAGTATATGCCTTGGGGATTTAAAGGATTTAAATTGTGTATTTAGCAACACTTGACTGAAGATAACACACAATACAGTATATTCACAAAACAAACATTTTTAGAGCTGCTGCAAACATACAAACTTAAAAGATTGTAGAACAATGCCTTCATTTCAACAACTACATACAGTGTGTACAAAAGAAATATCTACTTAATAAGACCTTGGTAATTTCTTAACACTGCAGAGACTACAGGACAGCAATGTTACAGGGGAAAAAATGGAATGACTATTCTGACTAGGTTACTAGGACAGGAAAAGTGCAAAATTAGAAATGCTTCACTTAATCCATGCATCTCGAAAAAATGTAAAAAAACAGGATTGGTTTGCTCATGTACAGTAAGTACATGACTTTGAAAGCAGACATGAAAATATGTAAAGGAAGCACTGGTTTAACTAAGTGTTGCACTAAGTTTAGTGCATCAATCAATGTGTGAATCCACTTTTCTATACAGCCTCCCTCACAATAGGCACTTAAAAATACAACGGATTAAGTTGACTTCCGAATGATCAAATACAGTACAGGATATTAAACGTAGCCTACTATTAGTTATTAATAGAAATAGAAACAATGACGTTAAAAAGCCAAACTAGTAAATTATTTTTCATTTTTAAAAGGGCTAACACTTAATCAGGGTAGAAGGTGCAAAGATATGTAATCGGACGTCAGCGCAGTTCACAGGTCGAAGGAACACACTTGGCGAAGAAAAGTATTTTTTTTTCCATGATGCATGAGCACAAACGCACAAGCAGTTTGGATTCAAACGTCCTCTGTGAAAGACATGCAAAGCATATTGAAATTTTCGGGGGCTGACAGTAATTAACAAGTGTTGCAGCCACTATGATTCAGAAACCTGAACTTTTTTTTTTTACAATAGTTCATACAGCACATTGTACTACATCCCTAAAAGAAAACCGAATCGTTCACATCCACGTCTAAAATGCTTTAACTGTACATTAAGACGTTTTAAAACATTTGTATTAACTTTCAAGTTTTACAGCAACTTGTGTTATATTTAACGATATACAGTATATACTGTACATTGAAGTGTGCCTTTAGCTACTGCCACCAGCTTCAAAAATTAGTACGATAGGCAAGGTTGCTAACCCGAAGCTAAACTATAATTCGTATCCTCCATTTAGCAACTCAATAATATAATATAAATATAAAACTCAATAATAATAATTCAAATAAATAAATTAAGCAGTGTATTTCTAAACAAAATATCCCAAAGTTACGATTCTTAATCCACGTTTCAGTGTGGTAAAAACTAAGCAAATCTGTCACTGAACTGTCGTAACTCACTGTCCTACTACACGAGTCAACCTAGGCATCAGGTGACTTATCACCGTGCGCTGTCTTAGGGCCAAAAACACAAATAACCTACTGCAAAAAGATTTTTTCTACTGTATATCTGCTGTTTTCTTTCAATAACCCGAGTACAGCAGTAGACAGAAAATATATTTTGTAGTGAAAGCAGTTTATTTAATTGATATTTATTTCCACTTAGTCGCTCTTTAGGCGACTAAATTCAGGACGTCCAATTCAAATCGCACAAAGAAACTCAATAACCATAACAGAACCCATGAAATAAATCAATTTAATCCAAAATCGATTAACGAATCCCGAATTGGGACCAATGTCTATTTACCTTTTTAGCTGACCCGACCTGGCGAATCCTTGTAATGCTGCTAAAAATGAAGACGCAAGGCGAAGATGTTCTATTATAAAAATCCCAGAAATAAGCCCCGTGGACCCACTGCCACAGAGCTCTGCCCTAATCCCCGTTTTAATAGTGCAAGTTTCCTTCCAACGCGGAGAACTATACTTTCGGATCAGACTGCCAGCCTGTTGCGGAGAGGCGGAGCAGTCAGGATCCACAGGGATCTGAAGGGAGTGGCGTGAATATTGCAGGTGTACAAAAACACTTCACCCTGGACCATTGTTCCGATCCGAAAACTGTATCACTACGCCTCTTGAATGTTCTTATGTATTCGGAATTAAAGATGCTGTCGTGTAAGAAATAAGTGCCTCCCTGCAAAAAAAAAAATATCTCAAAATCAGACATACATTTGCATCCAAGATATCCTGGGGGTCTTGTTCAACACTCACCAATAAAATGCAGTTTTAAATCAAGCAATGCTAGAATTATAATTGGAGCCAAACATTTGAATCATCTGTAATACTCTTTAACGGATATTTAAAACAAACCTGAATTTTGCCATGCAAAAAGTCAACAAGCTTGCGGATCTAACAACGCCCTTAACCAGGGATCATCTCAATGGAGATTGCTTTTCTGTAGGAACTGACAACCCGCATTCATTGCTGAACTGCTTGCCAAGGGCAGATTGAGGCAGTCTCAGCCAGTCGGCCTCTGGGAGGAAATTTAAATAAAGTGGAGAGGGAAGTATTTATTGAACATTTTCAAACAAATATTTAATGCATTCTTGGTCTCATGATCGCATGTCATCAGAAAAAAATTTAAATTCTAGTAGTACCACATCCGTCGATACTATTTGAGGACATTAATGAGTTTCAGCCTCCTCGTTCCCCAGAAAGCTCCATTTCAAAAGGAAATATGGTTTCGGTAGTTCTCACGCGCACAATTAGATGATGTCAGATTAACGTGCTTCATTTTATATACGACTGGTATATAAAATGAAAATTTTGTGCAATCAGTCCGTTTGTCAGATGAACTTGGTCAGACAAGTAAATACTGTACAGTCCGTACAATGGAAATATACAGCACTCGGTAAACGTGGTGCAATGCTATCAATTAAAATACATTCCGTATCGCTATCGACAGTATAACAATATCAGCGTGCTGTTCTAAATTGTAGCCCTACTGTCACGCGTTTATTTACAACAGTAAAACTTTTTTTTCGATCCAAGTGTTTTTTTTTACCTTATACAGCAGTTATTTTAATTTTCGTGCTAACTAAACTCGGTGAGACCACCCGAATGTCACGATCTAAGGCAAGCCAGCAGCCACCATTATTACGGCTAATAGGCAGGATTGAAACAGAAAAATATCGTGTGCTTAAAACAATACTTCGTAGCACGGGATAGGATTTAACACTATCCACAGTATTTAGACCTCAATAACTCAATCAACCACCACATTAGGGTGCAGTAGGATTCCCACAACTCGTAACCATCCCAAGAAAAAAAGCTGAGAATATTTCCTAAAAAAGTCAACGTTTTAATACATCACAAAATACAGCAACCAAGGTGAGCCGAAGGTGGAGCTTCATACTCTGACGCCAGCCTCTCAAACCCTGAGGTAAAAAAAAAAAGTTTCACGGGCATTACCCTTTAAAGAGGAAAAATCTCCATTCCATCTCCTGCAGCGCCCTCAATGCAGTTAATCTTGGACACCTGTAAATTATTGATCAATTCAGGAAGTACAATTAAGAGAAATCCGGTCATTGAGGGCTGAAGAACAGTCTAGAGTTTTGTTTCCAATCATCGCTAAATAACTTAATTTAACATATCACCTATGTTATCACCAACATATCACCTGCAGAAAGCAGTTGCGCCACGTTTTTATAAAATGATTTAAAGGCGACATCTAAACCGTACTGGATCGGGGTATTTAAGGGGCAGAGTTGGACATATCTTGTTATAGTTTGGTGTGCCCTAGATTTAAAAAAAAAACACAAATGCGTTGTAAACGAGCGTTACATACCAGTTAACAGAAATTCGAAAATATTTCAACTCCCTAATTCAGATGTGCCACCCCCCCCAAAAAAAGCTCAATTTGTGTTACATCCATAAAAATACGCTATAGGAGCAAACACGGTTCTCACTTTCTGCTCCGTAATGTAAAGGCAATACGAGACAAATTAAATGCTCGAGACTTGAATCTTGGATCCAAAACGCAAACCTTGCCCAGCCATAACACCCTGAGAATAATTACGTTATTTACCACCGCTTGCGTGTCATTTTTACCTTTAACCTCGAGCTTCAACTGACTACAGAGATCTGTTGGTGTGTGTACTGTTACTGTATGTACGTGTACTCTGCCCCGCTAAACTCTTAGTGGGCGGAGGAGGGCGGTGTACAGTATATGCATATACCTTGTATGTTTGATAATGTGGTTAGAAAATGGATGGATGGAGACTTTGTTCCTGGCGCGCCGATAAAATGCAGCTGATAATGCTGTATGTTTCCTACAGCCTCCTGTGTGATGATTGTCCTACAACGACTAAAAGATGTAAATCATATTTAAAACAAGAGAAGATGTGAGAAGAGAAGGCGGAGCTAAACGGCTGGGTTAGGTGGTGTTCTGTGATAAAATAATCAAGAGGAAGTATTAGATCTGTATGTTTGTTCGATAACAGATCGTGAGGTGCAGCAGGGGAGGAATTGTCATGATTCATTTGTCTAAGGCAAGGCCTTAATGCTTCTCCAGTTTGATATCTAGCTCCAGTCTTCCTTGACTCTTGTGCGTGAGGAAGAGAACGAGGGACCGTATTTATGGAGAGTTCTGTGTCGTACGCTAAATGACAGTTATGAGAGAGAGCTGTTTTTATAGATATACTTGATAAAACCTTGTTTTATTGATATACGTCTAATTATAACATTTTTTTTATTTTTATGTGCAAAAGTATTGGCTACACGAGTGTAGTAACGACAGATACCGTTAATGTTTAAACGCAAGCCATGTTAAATTCTAGAACGACAGCCCAACATCCGGGTCAACGTTACTAACCGGTAACCCTCGTGACACCTCCCTTATTAACATGTTAGTGGCACCCCGGTTTTCTTAGTGTCTCAGCTTCTAAACTGTGTAGAACAAACCTATTTTCTTTATAACAATGTAACAGAACTAATATAACATCCAGAAATTTGTCAGATTATAAATTGTAGGCCAGCTTGTTAGGAGAGTGTGGACGTCTCTCTTCTGATGGCCACTACTCCAACTTTGTGCAGTTATGCAGACCTCTTGTCACCAAAGATGGTTGTTGCCCTGAGTGTGAATGGATCTCTCATCAGGCTGCTGGTAACACTGCTGGTAAATCTGCATGCTCAGCTGACTGTTATGCTACTTAATTTTATATTCCACAAAATAAGAGTGTGGTGCAGCCTTCTTCACACAGGAACCTAGTCACTTTTTTTATTTTGATCTATTTTGACTATGTGATCTCCAGAAACAGACTTCAATCTGTACGGGTTCTCCAATTCTCAGTTCAGGCAGGTCCTTGGTATTGGTGTCATAGACCACTTTAGAAAGCTGCCTTCTCTTCTTGAATAGGTCAGGAACACCATACATGGCTATAGTAGACATGAGACGCTGTGCAGGGCTGCACCCTGTGCCTTCCATTGGAGTATTTCTCCAGTGAAGGATAGCCTTCCAGCGATCTGCTCCATTATGTCTTGCCTTTTTGCATAGGCACATAGACAGCCAGGGCCGTCTCAAGGGGTGGGCGGGTCCCAGGGCTGGATTTGTGTCATGGGGCCCGGGGGGGAGGGGGGGGGGTTCTTGTGTGTAGTGGTGGCAACAGGGAGCAGCGTTGAGGTGATGAAATAGCCACAGTACCTAACTGGCCTGCGCAAACAGACACACAGAACTGAACAGAACTACTAATCGCCATTGTTGCTAATGCTATCGGTACCTTCGGATGTCTCAATGCTAGCATCCTTGTCGTCGTCGAGGTCACTACCTGTGTCCGTTTCTTCCTCGCTCCTGGTTTTTACAACGAACCTTTCCAAAGACCCTTTAAGGGCCACATTTGTATCCTCCCTCTTCTGCTTCCCCTTTCCTTTCTTGCACCCACTGTAGTATTTTCGAAATTTGTCCCTACTGTATATCTGCTTGTGCTCGCCATTTTTCCACTGGCTAACTTTTTTTCCAAGCTAGTTTAGTTATGCCGCAATAACTTTTAGCTAGAAAGATAGTGTTTCTGCTAGCAGTACCCTCTCTGAGCTGCAGTTTATACTTTGATTAAGCTAATGATTACGATCCTGTTAAACATGAACCCAGCATTTATTTCTATTATACTATATTAAATCAGTCAGTGAAACTGGAGGTTTTCTTCCCCTTATTTCTTCTTAATGTGAGAGATGGCTTAATATTCCATTCACTGTGCAAACATTGAACTTTGTACTAGTTAGTACAAAATGATTAGTGAGTATAAATTATACCAAATGTTTATGAGTTATGGAATTTGTACTTAAGGTCATCTCAGTCAAAATGAAGATATTTTCAAGTTGGCCCATCTTCCACCTACCTAGTTTTCCGAGGGTAAAAGATGTGATAGTCCCGTAGGCTGTCTTCAGAGCTGCCTTACATTTTGGTGTGGCAATGTGGGCTACACTGCACTCTTTCCCTGCCTAAACATCTCAATTGGAACAGTTCTATCTGTTAGTAGTAAAATCCTTAAAGCTGTGCAACAGTCAGAGGCAGATAACTGCTGTTTTACATTGCACTCCATCAATCTTCTGTATCTTTGTAAGAGCTTTGGTATATGTTCTCCAGTGTCTTTGGTTGAAGGTGTAATGTTAAATTACAGGTATGTATTGCTATACTAATTCTGTGATCTTCTGATTTTGATCACTTAGCATGAGCTAGCAAAAGATCACATTCAGTACTTTCTTCATGTTTTCGACATACCAAAATTCCTTTGCCCCATCATAAAGGCAGGACCTGAGCTGATACAGTTTGCCCAGCAAAACATTTCAGCTACTGTAGTTTGTCAATGACACTTTAAAGAGACCTGATTGCCTAAGTAATCTGCCCTGTCTTCAGTGCTCATCTCTCTGAGATGGAAAATAATAGGTTGAACAAACAAATGAAAAATATTATCCTCACCTAATAAGAAGTGTATTTACAAGAATAGTGAGAATAATTATCATTATTACAGTAATTTTATCATTTGGATGAATTTGTACCATATATAAACCAGTACAGCCTTTAAGGTCATATACTTATGCACAAAATACACTATTTGCACATACAAATCAGTAGGTCTCTATTTATGACAGTGAGTGCTATATAAATATGACAAAAACATTAACCAAAATACAGTAGGTGTTACACTGGAAGTTTTACAGGTTGAACAAGAAAGAGCTTAGTAACATTGTTAGCTGTGAATTACAATTAGAAGCCCATTTTCAGTTGATTAAGGAACGCTTCAGTTGATTAAGATGACATTTTATCAGACAGTATACAGACTATTAAATTATGGGACCAGATACATTTTGTACAGAATTAATTTTAGTTTAGACCAATTTTATTAACACAGTTAGCTCAGGTATGAAAGTGTTCTTTCAAACAATTACATACTGTAGCCTTAGGCTGAGTGTGATAATAGTGATTCACATCATTTCAGAATAAAAACACTGTAATGCCATTCTGGGTGTGGTGCCTTTAAGAGGCAGAGCCTCGTTAAGAAGAGATGCGTTACCTAAGTAACCACAGATGAGTTGATTTGGAGTAATCATGACATACAGCTGGGAGTGAGCCTTAAGAGCAGTACTTCCCTCAGAGACCAGGCAAGATGTCTGTCCTGTGTGAGCTGCAGAACAGGAAGAGCATGTAAGATCAGGTCTCCTGCTAACATGCAGACTGAGGCACAATGGTGAGAGAGCTGGACTGAAGCAACACAGGAGTCGGTGGGGGGCACTGCTGGTGGGGGTACTGTTAGAAGAGCATGTCTGCATTTTTATAGAAATGAAAAAGAAGAGCTGCCACTATCCCCATGGCATCATAATATCTGTATCTGTAAGCTCTATTGCATTGCCCCCACATTGCCCCTGGGACATGTGTTTTATCGAGGAGACTTGGGAGCACGTGTTCTGGAGCTGCCCCTTTGCCAAAGCGGTGTGGGGCAGAATGGACAACATTATGCAACTCCTGGGAGTGGGAGCGGTGCTTAGTTACCAGTACATTCTGCTGGGGCTGGCACCAACCAGATTGGACAAGGGGACACAGGTCCTGCTGTGGCTGCTGGTGTCCCTAACAAGGTCAGTGGAACGCGAGGAACACTCATCTGGCACAACGCAGAGTGGGGAGCGAGGGAGCTGGAGGAGAGGATCCTTACGAACCTCAGAAGGAGGATGAAGCGCGACGTTGCCAAATGGGGTTTCCCTACGGCGAGGGAGCGCTGGAAAGGACTTTGGGCCCTGTACAGGGATTAATGGACAAAAACAAGTGGTAGGGCTTGGAGGGACTCTTTAATTGAGCAAATCCGGCCCCGTCATCCATTTGCACAGATTGATAACGGACAATCACCGCCATTCGAAAAGTTTTATTGCATGCAATGTTTACCATTTGTGAGAATGTTACCTTTTTTTTTAGATGTAGTTAGGGAAATAAAGTATATTTTGTAAAAAAAAAATCTGTAAGGTCTATCAGTCAGGTAGACATGAAAATTGCTGTCAACGATCCCCAACACTCTTGACAGAGCTTAAGCAAGTTTGTGAAGAAAAGTAGGAGAAATCTGCCCCATCCCAGTATGTAAAGTAGGTAGTCTTATCCAAAAGGCTTTGTAGCTTTAATTTCTGCCAAAGCTGCTTCCACCTGGTATTGACTCTGAGGGGGTGAATATACTGTATAATGAACATATTCCATTTTTTTTCTAATTTTTTTGGCATTTAACATGTTTCACCCATAGGAATGATCAGTTTGAGGGTTGAGAAGTCAGGTTCCATCTGGCCGCGTTCGCACACAAACTCAGACGCCTCCTGGTGCCTTGAGACAATGATCAGGGTGGCCGTCTGTGCCGCCGGATCCCAGGTAACGGGTAAATTCCTTATTAGTGCCAGATACTTCAGCCCTGACTTGTTGTCTGACGCTCCCTCGCACACTGCCGCCTGTCTGTGCTAAACCAGCATCCCGCTTGAATCTGCCAGACCTTACCTGACTGTGCCTGGACCTTAACCACAGCCTGAAACTCCCCCTGTATTCGGCCATTGACCGTGTGTACAGCACCTCCCCTGCGCTGCCTGCCTGCGTGGCCCGTCCTCTACCCTGCTCATCTCGCGGCCGCTGTGCCCCTCAGGTCGGCGTGGCTTCATAACACCTGTAGCGTACGCGGTCATCTTGTAATCATTTCACGAGCAGCCTTATATACTGTACAGTCATGCATCCACTTGGAAAAAAAATCAATTCCAATTCAATCTGCTCTGAAAGCTGATGATTAAGATAAGAAACAAAATTGAACCATTGTAAGACTTTGCTTGTATTTAGAAAGAAAAACAGTCCAGGTTATAAGTAACTAACAATGTATTATCTTAGTTAAAGCCTTGGTGAAAGAAGATGGTATTTGTCCGTCTGGCGAAATGGGTTTTGAGCGAGGGTGGATTTCTTTTGTCACTAATGCGCTGAAGCAGGGACATTTGTGAGCCTTCTTAGGGATCTACATTAGGGTGGGAAGACTACAGTACATTGTATTGGTATATTCTGGTTACCATCTAGACTGCTCCGAGTCTAAAGGGACAGTCTATATGCACGTTTCCCTACCACGCTATCACTCAAGGCGGCAATCTGTTACATCTACTGTAGATAGCAGGAAGATAAATCTCACTGTATACAACACTTGCTACAACAGAATGTTGAAGTGTTGCTTTCTAGTTAAACATGTCCATCATAAAAGGAGAAAATGCGTTTGTTGGTCAACCATATTTCAGTATAAAGATGCATTACTGAACCTCCACTTATTTGCATGTATTCAAAGCAAAGATCATTTAACACTGTGTGGCATGTTTCAGTCCTAAAACTGCAGAGCTGTTACCATGATGTTGCAAAACAGTAGAAAAAGGGAAAATATTCATATTTTACTGAGGAGCACGGGACATTACCCAGTTCCATTGTCATCAAAGACTTCCTTGACATGACCTGGGCCAAGCTGTGGCACTGTGGCTAAGGATCTGCACCTGTGGCTTGAAAGTTCCCGATTCAAATTCTGTGGCCAGCAGAGGAATCCTACTCCGTTGGGCCCCTGAGTGAGGCCCTTAACCCCAGCTGCTCCAGGGGTGCTGTATAAATGGCTGACCCTGCGCTCTGACCCCAAGCTTCTCTCCCTGTCTCATGGAGAGCAAGCTGGGGTATGCAAAAAGACAAATTCATAATCCAAGAAAATGTAAATGGCTAATAAAATGATCTTATCTTATCTTTTACTACTCCAAGATGATTTTCATTATAGTATATTGAAAGGTACAAAAGAAAACTGGAACTTTATTGACCATAGCAAAACATACTATACAAAATTTTGTAGTTACATATTGAGCTAAAATAAACTTTAAATGCCATTCTAAAGAATTATAATTCAATCCAATGACTATCATTATGAAAGTTATTAAACTTGGATTTAGGATACAGACCTAAGGAATATATTAGTATTGTGTATGTGCCTTAGCAAAAGTCAACACCCTACAGAACCTTTGCCAGAGAGTTCAGCTCCATGCCTTAAGCTTAATGCATTTTTGTGGTCATACAAATTTGATTATGTGTTAAGAAATTACCTTTACTGTACATGGTCTGTGTTATTGTGCCACAATAAACATTCAAAGCCCCATTCTTCCTGTTCCATGTCTGTGTATTGTCTAACCCAGAAATGTCCTTTTCATTAAAACAGACTCAAGTGCAAGAGTGACACAATGATGAAGATCTTCAATTCTTTCACATTTATAGTACTATTCATTTCTACTCCTAAGCCATAAAAGGTTACAAAATTCCAGCTTTTAAAAAATTTCCATTTTAATTTAATTCTGCTATTGGGATAGAACCGCTGATTAGTAAATTATTTTAAAATGTAAGAATTGTATGTTTACCTGATCTATTTTCCAAGTTTGACATGTACAAAACTCTGTTAAAGTATAGGTAACACTTTGTGTAAGTAACACTAAGTGTTCTTTTTATACTTAATTGAACAAACATGCATTTGGTTCTTGATTTTCAATGAAATTACTTTAAAAAGATACAGTTCATTTTGTCCCAACATAATTAAATAATTAAACACTTATGAATCCCAAATAATATTTTGCTATTAATATTCTAACTGAAGTTGAAAGATGATTTTTTTGTTTTGCTAAAAACGAGACAATGTCCTTTGAGATTTTGAGTTTTACACAAACCATGCACTGGCTTAGGCTGTTTATATTTCATAATGATGTTAGGGCAATTTTTAAGATGAAGGTAGAAATCCTGTCTGTTCAGAATACACAAACAATTAATCATCAATGATATAATCTCTGGTTTAAAATGTTAAAGAACTGTCAAATATAGGTTTCTATTTTTAATACCAGTAAAATAATAATTTTACACACATTCAGAGAAAACAGTTCTTTTTACTGCATTTCTTTCGAAACAGACTTTCCATAAAAATAGATTAAATATGATGAATTATGTAAAACAATTATGTGTAAAAAAACAAAACCAAGACTCATAAGTGATTTTGAGAATATCTTGGAAAAAAAGCATGATATTAATTTTATCTACACACATGTAATGTTTATGTGTTCTAAATGAAATGGTATTATTGAAATTAAAATTAATTATATTGTCTGTTTAATTGAAAGTGTGGTACACTTCCTACAAATCAGAAGCACATTTAATTCCCATTTGCCTCCCAAAACAACATGACACTCGTTATTATTTATTTATACTTTCATTCTTTAAAAAGGTTTTTGTTTTTCTTACAGAGCACTGTAAATACCACTCTTAATTATTTATTAGTTTCAGCATCTGTTAGTTTCAGTTCTCTATTCACAACTAAAAGTTCCAAGGAAAAAAACAGTTTAATGAGTCAAACGTTTTTGCTTGCCCAGCCTGAAGCCAGAAGTCATTGGATGAAGTAACATGCTGAGGCACACCTTAATCTGAAGAAATGTACAGACATATCTACAGCATATAGTGAGTGTCCCAGCCTTTTATTACCTATTTGAATGAAGTCACGATCTCAACGGGTGTTCCTGGCAGACAATTACAGAACTCTGAAGCTACATAAAGCAATTATTTAAGAAATAATGCACTGAAATGGAAAATGAATCATGTCATTTTGAGCAGGAGCTACACAAGGAAGACTGCACTCAAACTTTATTATGCTTCATGAACTGAGCTACAGTACAGCACCCTCCGCATGATAAGAAAAGGGAAAAGAGTACTGACAGAGGAACTCAAGATGTCAACCTTTATGTCATGCAAAGGATACATTAGTGGGATGTGGATTTCTTATTTGCTGTTGCTGACAAAGGTGTAACTCAAAACGTGTTGATGTCATGCCTGTTCGGATTGAGGCAATGTATTCTGTTCAAGAAGGAAGAACCAAATACCAAATGTATCTTATTCTCTTTTAATGTATACAGTATATGTATGTATTTTTCATTAATCAGGTATATATATATTTCTGATGTGCTACACTGGGGGTATTATTTTGACAGAGCATGGTAGTGTGAAGTTGGAAACATCAGAAACTGATTAATAAATATTTAACTAACATGAAACCTTCGTGCTGTCGTAAAGGGAAACTAAAATAAAAGGCTGATCTACCCGTTATTTCCTGTTACTGTAAAAAAGGACCTGACTGTTACAGTACACTTTCTTATAATGTTATATATTGGAACAAATGCTGTATTTGAATTCAATTTTCAAAACAGAAGGAAAACGAATTGAACCTTCAGAAAGTGCTATAATTGTGAGAAACAACTAACTTTTAAAAACCACATTTTAAATCGGAGGTTCTTATTTTGCTTTCAATGTCTTGTACAGTACTAATCCTTTCTATTGTTCATGATATTTGTCTTCAAGTGCAGTCTCTTTACGAATGAGGTAGTTCAATATTTGTTTTGAACTAAATACATCTGCAGCAATCCTGATATTCTTTGAAAATTGATCAAATTAGTAGTATTGAGAACATAAAGCAGCTTACAAGTTATTTGCCTGTTTACTTAAACAATTGTGTAAAAGACCAATTAGCACTGGAGCAATGTAATGACTCATGGCATTTTTGTCCCCCAAAGAGAGATCCCTGAACAAATGGTCTGTGTTATAAAGAAATGGCTATTTGTACGAGTTGTGATTTACAGTCTATCAATAACTCATTGTTAGAGCAGAAGCCTGATAACATGCCTTTGTCTCAAATGGTATGTTATCAGAGGCGTTGTGTAAGGAGTTGCTTATCCACAGTTACAAAGACAATACAAAATGTAAAACCCTACCATAAGAAAAAAAAGTTAATTCATTTTACCCAGAAAGATCAGGAGATTTATAGTAGGAGCATTACAAGAGAAGTGCATTCAGAAAACAATTTCTTTATATTATGTTTCTTTATATTTCATTACACAGCAGCATATTAACTAATATGCATATTTACTGTGTTTCTGTAGTCTTGGTGACTATGTTTTAAAAATAAATCTGTACTGAACCATGTGTCATGTTATAACATGAACTGTATAGTGGTATAAATGAGTGATGAGTCTGAATACCAGAAAAACATGCAGGTATGAAATGCAACATAAATTTCACATGATGATAAAATAGTTGTAACCAGCAGTATTGGCAACAGGGTAGTGCTGTAGAAGTCACACAAGCTGATAGAATAAATAAATGGAGACAGGTAAAGAGACAGACTGAAAGACACATAAATGCATTATGGATCACTGTAGGGTTTTCCAATTTATGTTCAATGAGTGGTTAGTTTTTGAATTGTGTACATCTGAGTGTACATGTCACTAAATGTTGTACCACGTTATATTGTAATTGTACATTGTAATGTAATAAGATGGCATACTGAGACTTTTACAGTGAACTGAACCTGTCTGCCTGGAATTCCACGTGCACACACTACTGCTAAACCAAATCCTTAGTGAGGTGTGTTTAAAGCCTTATCTATTATAATATGCAACCCAACAAGAACTTTCAAAGCCTTTTATTCTTGTGGCAGAGAAAACATTTTCTACAGGGTGTCTTGCATCCAAATTGATTAATGTTGACTTTCAATGGTGATTGTTATTGTTGAATAATTACTGCATTTGTTTAGTAGACATCCTTATTCAGGCGACTTACAAAATATACAATAATATGTACAAAAAACATTATATCAATTGCGATAGAATAATGATTTAAAAAAAATAAAATTACTAAAGCAGGGAAGTACTGTACTGTAGGTACAGGTTTCCTGGCTTTCTGAACTGGTTTCCTGGAGAAGTACTAACAACTATCAAACTGGCATGGAGGCTCAAATTACCTCTAATTTAAACCCTTTTTTAGAAGAGCAATGTCTTTGCACCGCAGAAAGTAGAGTACAATAATGTCCATTGGCAGTAAGCAACTTGTAGGTAAGGAATTATTGATTACAGGAAAAAAGGAATGCCATTGATCAGAATGCAGCATTGGTTGGTGCTAAACATTCGTGATAAAGTGAGAGAGCACAAATTCTGTCTAAACTGAAGAGTCTTGAAGAGACACTGAAAGGTGGTCAGGAACTTAACAGATTGAGTTCTTTGGGCAATGGAGACAAGGACAATGAATTGGCCCTGGTGGTGAGGTGATACTAGCAAAAGCATATGGATCATTAGTGTAGATGTGGTAGGATGTCATGCACAGACAATGCCATTCTGGGTTACTCCACTTAAACAATGAGATTTATGGTTGGTGAAGAATTTGAACCACCTGAGAATTGAGTAATTTGGCATTGTTGTCAATTGCAGGCATGTACTGATTGGAATGATGACAACGTATACAGTAATGACTATGGGTCCACTCATATACAGTATAAGACAAAATATAAAGACCAGACAATAGCTGAAATGTATTGCTAAAAGCTAGAGGCATTTATTTATGAAAGTAGTCAAGTTATTATAGAAAGGCAGCATGAAAAGATGCCAATTTTCAGTTCTTTAAGTTTACCTATTTAATGCTTTATTGACTATAAGTAAAAATACAGCTCTGTAATGACAATGTATGGTTTGTTATGTTACTGTATTCTGCTTTATTGATACAAATCAGCTGACTTCTTTTAAAAAAAATAAGTTAAAGACCAATTGAAAATACATATTTCTACAAAGGGCTTTGTTTAGTAAGAATTTCCTAAGTTATTTTTTTCAATAATAGTTTTTTTTAGAGCCAGTACATTGCAGGCTTCTTTCTGATCCATATAAAGAATAGAAACAATGTGTGCTTTGTGCAAGCAGTACAATATGGTGACATTCATAAGCTCTAAAGGGCAGTTTTCTATGCACAACCAAGTAGAAAATAAAACTAAGGGAAACAAGATACCATGAGAATATTGAAGAATAATTTAAAGAATAACAAAACAGGTCTATGTCTGAAAGGCGAACTTTTGGGGCAGCAGTACAGAAAGTTTAGTAGGTCCTATTACACCCATGAAGACAATAAACTGTAATAAAAAGATTCAAAGAGGAACATCTTACTAGATATGTTTTATCACCAGATTTAAAAAGGAAATAAAGGATTAGGTTGCAGTGATTGTACCACTGAAACAAATACTGGTAATATTGTGTAACCATTCTCACCAGGAAACAATTTCATATTTCATTCTTTTGGTGTGGCCATCCATTCAGGATTATTTGCAGTGTTGCATTCTTTGTATGATGCACCTTAAAAATTCAGACTACATCTGATACATCTGATAATCTGATAAAGATCTGATAAAGATTATATTAGGATGTTACAGTTTATGGCTGTAGACTTTATATGGCTAAGTATAAAAAATAATTTTACAGACTAACAAATGCATACTGGTACAGTAACTTGATAAATTATCCAGTTTATCCAGTTTTCCATCTAAATAAACCATCTAACAATAATCAATTATGTGCATTAGCCATTGTAAATATTTGAATATTATGTGTTTGTTATAATCATAGTCAAAGCTTTGCCATTCACAGACCTTCCACTTACTGTAGCTAAGTTTGAAATGTCAGGGAGGACTATAGTACAATAACTAATACATATGCCTGTCAGAAAATAAAAGTTTTTTTATTTCCTTAGCCATAGAAAAAAGAATACCATTTCAGCAGTTTACTGAGTTTATTTTAGGTCTAGTATGATCAATGCGCTAACACTATGACAGTATTGGAATTTCTCAGATAGGCAATCTTAGCACATGTGTGAAAATACTGTATATGCAACTAATTTAGCACTTACAGGCCCTCATAATTAATTATACTACACATGTACACATGTATGGTATGTATTTGTACATGTGTATGCAGGAGGAATATATTTTGTATCTACAATGGTGTTTCAATCTATTATTTCCAATCTACAGTGTTTCTACTACTTTCAAAATGTGCAGACAGAGGTATCAAGTAAGACATTTGAGTAGCATATCAATTGTTAATTATCTACTGATCCTTTAACTAGATACTCAAACAGAAAAGTCCACAAGCAGAATGTGATGCAAGTTATATAGACGCTGTAGGTCCCCAGGTTGGACGTAGCACTAAATATTTTATAGCATGTAGCCGATATAGTGTGGTGACTTGTTAAAAGACTTTGTTAATCATTTACAGGAGCTGTTTTGGATTGCATTTCCAGTGTTCTTATCACATTAGATTAAGTGCTATGATACATACAGTATATCTTCATGTCATCCTTTTTTGTTACCTGCTTAATGTCATGGCATTGAAAAATCCACATTTTTTACCAATTGAACTACTGTCAGTATTTTGGTAGCATATAAGTATATTTAAAGAAGAGGAGTATCAAGAAAGTGAATTGTTTTTCATGTTCATTCTTTTTTTCTTAAATAGTCAGTTTCTGCCTGAGTGTGTATTTTTCAAATTACTGGAATGTGTATGCCATTTGTTGGCATAAATAAGGGAACAGCTTAAATGACTGGTGCCCTACAAACCCACGTGAGGCTGATGATGTTTATCATACTATTTAAGCTGTATCACACTTCAGCTCCCACTAAACATATTAATTGATTCAGCAAGCATGATGTTTGCTAAACACATTTCACAGCTAT